>NC_088797.1:36636579-39111577 GCF_011386835.1 Chrysemys picta bellii
AAATAATTAGGGCTGATATTTTTAGAAAAATATCCATGCAATTTTATACTCAATGCTTCAAAGGACTGGTTAGACACTTTGTTAGTCCTTTTCACATGTAATTATTATGAATGTTAGTGTAGATGTACAGCAGTGCACCCAATTTTTGCTCAAGCAATTGTACCCACTGTCTCAGTGCTCAGGAATTGCCTGTCTATTCCCTTTCTTTGCATTTGCAACAGGCATTCTTGACAAATATAAGTCTGTGTCTGGGGAAAATGGCAGAAAATAAATGTTTGCATGGCAGGCATGTGTGTATTTGCCGCAGACAATATTCTATTAGCTTCTTTTAGATAGAGATCATTAAAAAAAGAATGAGAGAAACATGACACTAGAAAATTCCTTGTGACAGAATGCAACCTGTTCTTTTTCAACAGGACAAAAAAATTAATTCTCAGAACACCATGCTTGCTTGCCTGCCTTCCTCCTTGTATTCAGGAAGGGGACAGAACAAACTAAAACATAACCACTGTGGCATGCTCCAATGTTATGCTGAGAATAGTGTATTATATTGCAATTATGATAATATGTCTTTATTATTTTTTTCACATCAGGAGCATGCTTTGGAAAAATCCATCTATTACTTGTGTGTGCTGACCGAGAGAGGAGCAAATCACATTTTTATTGAAAATAAATGATACCCAGGGATTGAAATTTTCACTGGTATAAGGTTCAGAACTTACTACATTCAATCTTCGAACACAGTCAAAACAGCTTTGCTGGATTGTGAAGGACCAATAAAAGTCCTGCAATCTACCAGTGCTAGGAATGCCTGTTGTATGCAGGAACATGGGAGAACAAGTGTATCTAAGGGTACTGAACATGTATTTACACCTGCCATGGTAGAGAGGAATCAAACCTTAAAAGCATGTCATTCGGATTGCCATTTTTCTTTCCTATCCCCACCTACCTGCCCCAGCTGAATTCTGACACAAGTTTTGTAGATCTATCTCTTCCTGTTAACAGTAGGAACCAGAGCTATAAGCTGTCTCAGAATGTATTGGAAACCCAGATCTCAAATGCATTACCAAGATTATGTCCTGCCTTTCAGAAGGGTTGAACATCCACAATCCATTGGCAATTAATGGGAGCTGCAGGTATTTAGCGCCTCTCAAAATCAAGCCATTAATTTACAAGCTCCAGTATTTTTTGAGATCATCCGGTAAAATCATGTCCAGAGAGAAGAGAGACAAAAGCGAGATGGCAGTCAGAATCAGAACTTGGTTTTGAGAACCAATGTATCCTGACTGGCTGGAGCTAGAAACTCTGCAGAATAAATACTTTCAGGGACTAGTAAAATTTCCAAACCCTGGGTCAGTGATTAGAAAGGGAACATTTGAGTTGCAGATGGCATGCACTCACTTTTGTCACCTTGGTGAAGCTTGGCATTTCAGAGCCAAATCCCAGCTGACTGTATAAAGTGATCAAGACAGTTAGGGAAGGCTAAATCTAACAGGCAGGGCATGGGACATCTGTGGATCAGGTGCTGTTCCATCACGTGGAAGTCATGATCCACTGCATAGTCCACTCCATATCAGATTTGTTGATAGTAGATCAGGTAAGTTTTCAGAAACATCAGTGCCACAATATTCTCTACCAGTGACTTTTCCGCAGCGGGACTCTGCAGAGAGAACTAACAAGGAACTCAATACCAGGAGTCATAGAGGGGAACTGCATGAACCCTCCATTTCTAGCAACCTCTGCCTATCCCACAGCTGCCACCACTACCACATAGTGAAACACTGCAGCCCTACTGCATTCGAGGCCTTCTATGGCCACCAAGAGAGCAGGAAAATCTGGCTCTTACAGAATGCTGGTATCTAGATGTTCCACCCCTATCATTTCCAAGTGCCTCACAATAGGCAGGGAAGTATTAGCTCACTTTGGGGTGACTTGACCCATGTCACAAGGAAGTCTGTGGTAGAGTGAGGAATTGAAACCAGATCTCTGGAGTCCTCAATGAGCAGCTTAACCACTGATCCATCCTTCCTTTCTGGAAAGCTTAGTTTAAATATTGTGCCAAAGATAGAGAGAAGCAAGACACATTTCATTTTCTTCCTAGGCAGACTGGAACAATGGGCTTCACTCTGTTGTTGGACTTTATGTCCAAAAGGCACAATTATTTTGATGTTACATAAATTGGCCTTTTTGTGTTTATTTAACTCTGCCTCCTCATTTTATTAATGCAGTCTTAGGTTGGCCTAAATATATACAGAGATAACAGATAAAGAAGTTGGCTTTACTTTTAACACATAAAGGTACTTTCAATATTTCATGGGATTCTGATAGCCTGTGAAATGGAAATATGTGCCTTGACAATTTGGATATATCTTGGATTTATCTTCATTTGGAGTCTGACATGAATTTCCAAAACACTTTAATCTGTGATTACAGCAGCTTTTTTTTTTTTAACTTCCTCCCATTGTTTCAAAGAAAAGGTCATTTGGCTAGTGGCCACAAAACAACACATTAAAAGCTCTATAAATTCAGTTGTGCACAGGTGGAAGTAAAGAAAAGGATATTACCAAATGTTTGCCCTGCAAATTACATCTGATCAAATTATGCATAGTGGATAAATTATATACCAATTTTAACCCTTTTTCTGACCATGAATTGTTGATGATGTGATCCTGAGTCCCAGGAATGTATTAATTATCTGCAAGTATTCACCAATTAATTTGTAAATATATTGCAGCCTATGCATTGTTCACAAACAGTTCATTTCAGCTGTTCACTATTTATATTATTCATGGTGCATGGTTGGTCACTTAAATGACCAAGTGTGCTTTCTCCTCCTTGATTGGATGAGTGAACGTTTTTAAACCAGAGACCAATGAATGCTGAAGAATGAATTCTACTCGTCAGGGGATAGTTTTGTGCCTTCAAAAAATAACCACAACAACCACATTTGACTCTTCATCAATGTAGTTACCATTGAGATAGTCATGATGTCTCAGAATGTGTCTGCCAAGGATGAATAAACTTTAGGAGCTGTTGTCTTCTTAAGAAACAAATATCTAGTTTTCAGGATTCAGTATTGTGATAAGTCTCATAGACTCATAGACTTTAAGGTCAGAAGGGACCATTATGATCATCTGGTCTGACCCCCTGCATGATGCAGGCCACAAAGCCGTCCCTACCCTTTCCCTTGACTCTGCTGTTGAAGTCCCCAAATCCTGTGGCTTAGAGACTTCAATTCACAGAGAATCCTCCTGCCAGCGATCCCTGCCCCATGCTGCGGAGGAAGGCGAAAAACCTCCAGGGCCTCTGCCAATCTACCCTGGAGCAAAATTCCTTCCCGACCCCAAATATGGCGATCAGTAAAACCCCGAGCATGTAGGCAAGAGTCTCCAGCCTGCCCCTTGTTCGTCATTATACTATTTACCTGCCATGGCACGGTATTCCTTTGACTAAAATCATGTTTTTCCATTAAACCATTTCCTCCATAAACTTATCTAGCTTAATCTTAAAACCAGACAGGTCCTTCGCCCCCACCGTTTCCCTCGGAAGGCTGTTTCACCCCTCTGACAGTCAGAAACCTTCGTCTAATTTCAAGCCTAAACTTCCCCACGGCCAGTTTATATCCATTCGTTCTCGTGTCCACATTAATACTAAGCTGGAACAATTCCTCTCCCTCCCTGGTATTTATCCCTCTGATATATTTAAAGAGAGCAATCATATCCCCCCTCAGCCTTCGTTTGGTCAGGCTAAACAACCCGAGCTCCTCTAGTCTCCTTTCATACGACAGGTTTTCCATTCTTCTGATCATCCTAGTGGCCCTTCTCTGTACTCGTTCCAGTTTGATTTCATCTTTTTTAAACATGGGAGACCAGAACTGCACACAGTACTCCAAATGAGGTCTCACCAGCGCCTTATACATTCCATTAGAGGGAAAGAAGAAATCTCTTTCAGAAAACATTCTTGTTTCTAACTGGGATGATTGTTAGCTTTATATGGGGTACAGTGGAATTTTTAAATACCTTATACTGAATCCTATGGTATAAAGTAAAAACTGTTTCCCACATTCGCAGTACTCCAGACTTTCAAAGGTATGTTTCTGTTGTTGTTTTAACTAGTCATTGAAGTAGGGACAACAAAAGAAAATAAAGTGGGAGAGCAATCTGGAAGCCAGGCTTTCTGTGAGCTAATGTTTTTGGTGTTCTGGCTGAAATAAATTACAAATATCAGTACATGTCAATGAGCTGGGAAAGGAAGTTGTTCTTGGCAATGACTCTCTAACTGGGTGGAGGATAAAGATGATATTCTACTGCTGAGTAGGAAAAAACACACAGAGTCAGTAGATCAAATTTCCAGGCTTCTGTTGTGGGGAAGGTTATAGCAATATCCCTTCAACAGCATTTTCACTGGAAATCACTGTAATAAGGAAAGAAAACAGTGGCAGTGCAAGCATGTGACTATGATAAATTAAAAATAAATAAAAAATCCAATCATTTAGTTCTTTCTCAGGTGAAATTCTCATTGAAGCCAGTGATAGGAGTGACGCATGGTAATAATAATGTCATGGTCAATAGTGCTTGTTATAGTATCTTTCATATTATCACTGACAAATATTTAATGGGATTAAATCTGTCTTCTGCTCTAGATTTATATGCTGCCGGTCTGGCATAAAGTTCTAATAGAGATTTGAATTCTGATTAGGAAATTTCATTTTAAAACAACATATCACATCAGTTTTATGTTCTCCATTTTCTTCCTATTTGATCTTTGCTTTCCAAAACATCCCCATCAGTTTAATGTTCTCATTCTGTTCCTTTACCTTCAGCTACTGCTGAGCTAGCCCTTTCGACACTGCAGCACTCTCAAGCTGGTTACATGCTTCCCGCACAGGGCTTCTATGACATTGGTCCCAGTCGTGCAACATGCTCAGCACCCTCCGTGCCCATTGAAATCAATGGGAGCTGACCCATTCAGCACAACTCGCACAAAACCGAACACCCTTGCCCTGCCCCTTCTCCGAGGCCCCACCCGGCTCACTCCATCCCCCCTCCCTCTGTTGCTCACTGTCCCCTACCCTCACTCACTCGCTCATTTCCACCAGGCTGGGAAGGGTCCCTTTTCTACCAGGTGTTCCTGTTGAAAACTGGATACCTGGCAACCCTTGCAGGATTATACCAAATCATTTTTGAGCAAAGTGTGTGTGTGTGTGTGTGTGTGTGTGTGTTGGGTAGGAGTTACCACTTAGATTTTCACATGGAAATCAAATATGCAAAGAAAAACCCCTCACCTCAGTGGCTCTCAAACTTTTTTACTTGTGACCCCTTTCACAAGCCTCTGAGTGTGACCCCTTATAAATTAAAAACACTTTTTTATATATTTAACACCATTATAAATGCTGAAGGCAAAGCGGGATTTGGGGTGGAGGTTGACAGCTTGCGACCCCCCGCATTATAACCTTGTGACCCCTGGAGGGGTCCTGAAGCCCAGTTTGAGAACCCCTGCCTTACCTATTTGATTAATCAAAGCACTTATCCATCTGATTAATTTCATCCCTGTTTGAGCATACACTTAAGTGCTTTGCTGAAGCAGGACCTAAGTACCGATCTGTGTAGTAAACAGCTATAATTTGAAGGGGTGTATGTGTGTATCTCTCTCTCACTTGAAATCAAATTATAGTGACAGGACCCTGGGTTATTCAATGACTAAAGCACTGACCTTGCACCCATAGTACTAGTGTTTAAATCTAGCTTCTACTACTAAGTGAAATGAATTTGATGCTTGTAACAGGTAGCTGCCCCTTTAAGGGCCAGGTATACCCATTTCCGTTTAATTAGCACCACTGCGCCACACCTGTGCTGGGTGTAGGACTTAAAAAGGGATGGAAAGTGGTAATGAGGAGTTGGCTGGGGAGACCAGTTAAACTGGGTTGGGGCTGGGTCACAGGAGTGGTGCTAACTCCTGCAGTAAGCCCCTGGAATAAGAGACTAGGCTCTAAGGCGACAGTCCTGGGGCTAGTGTTCCACACGAGGAACAGGGAAGTGAAGAGAAGCCCAGGAGGGGTGGAAGGCCAGTGTGCAATATGTTGTACTTGGACTCCCAGCAGGGAAAAGCCTGTGGAGTCAGTGCTCTGATAAGAGTGAGAGATACTGAGAGTTGAGTCCTGAAGCAGTGAACGACTTTTTGTTGCTTAACTTGGGACTGTCATCAAAGGTGGTGTTTATTTGGGGACTTTGAGTGACTTAAGTAACCTGGCTGGAGAATTAGGCCATAGAAGACCCAGATGGAGGTGACCAACAGGAGGAGGTAAACAAGGCAAAGGCCTGGCAACCCCACATCAGCCAGTGAATTACTTCTATGCAGGTATGGTTCACTGTGGGGTGAGACCCTATACCGATGGTTTACAGTGATTATATTTGATTTATAGCTATGACTATACCCAGTGAGTAGGAATCCCCATTGTACAGTCACCTCCTATAAATTGTTAAGTCTTTACCCTTTTTTCACTTGTGACTTAAAACATAAGGCTAGTATTTTTTTATCCAAGTTTCTAAAGGTATATAAGCTGTGTGTGTAAATTTTTGTTGGTGCTCTTCTAATATTAACAATATCTCTACATCCTTGTAGTTAATATGAGCAGCGTAGACACTTCAGCTACTAAACTGAAATATTGATCTTATTGGGAAATGTATAATATAATGAACATCAGTCGTACATAATCTCTGTCTTCACATCAGTTTGCAGCATCATTTATTTTTCAATTACATAGTGTGACACAAACTTTGGGGGCTTCACAGCATTTAACATAACACTGTCTAATACAAACTTCTAACCAGACTCATTCATTTTTTTAGCTTACAAATCCCCAACTCAATTCAATTTCCATACAGTCCGAACTCTTGGTTTGACAACAATACCACTGCCTGGTACAAAGATGCTACATTGCTTAGCCTTCTAAAGGCTAATATATACTCTCTGGTATTTATCTTGTAAGCAAGAGTTTGGATTATATACTACTGAGTGAATATATGTATATTTAATTAAAACAGGTATTCTGTATCTTTGGAAATAAATATTTATCATTTATAGAAGTTTCCATTATAAGCAGTGTGATACCAAATTACATTAAAATATTAGGAATATGGGGCTACTTAGTACCCATGAATATTAGCATCTGCTCCTTTGCATTATTTAGGGTTCGAAAAGACTTACAAAAAATGTAATAAAATGTTTAAAATCTAATACTTAATGTTCAAAGTCTAGAACAGCTGTTTCAGTGAAAAACATTTCTGCATTCTTATTACAAGAAACTGCACAATGCAACTGACTCTTCTGCTGTCACTGCATATTCCATTCAGGTGCATAACTGAGATGGATCCAATTACTGTCATAGAAAAAGGATTTTAATGAATTGCAGAATCTTGCATTTTTTTCTCTCCATAAAGCACATGAACTGCACATTTTCCCCCAAGATCCTTACTGTTTATAGCAGGTGGGAGAATTGTTCTATGACAAACAAAAGTTTACCATAAACCACTTAGATACATAATTTAAAAATCAGAATTAAGGACTAATTTAAAATGCAGTTATTGTGGACACAGCAGTGTACCCACACAGCATGAAATGGGGGAAGAAGGTCAAGATCAGATTTTTAAATATTTATAACTAAGATGAGAAATTATATTCTGGATTGTTTAGATGGTAACTTGAAGGAAATTCCTGTTTACAAGATAATCACCACCTCGACTGGGGGACAGGGTGGGGATGTGAGAGAGATGGTTGAAGTGTTGAATGGCCTAATGCTGATTTATATTCAAACCTCCAAACATGTACCATGTGATTGCAGCTCTTGCAGCCATCTTGGTTTTAGCTAGCAATAGATGGAGGGCCTGAAGTTCCAAGATGGCAAAGATGTGTTATAGACAAGCTCCCTGTCAGACTCTCTTCAATGACACACAACGATGATCAAATCTGTTTGATAGAAAGTTGTTTAGGATCTGAAGGTTCCAGGGTATAAACCGAAGCAGCAGAAGAAAGACTGGTATAAATCCTTAAGCCTACACTCTGTAAGGGATGGTTACAGTAAGATCAGCCTTGTAAGTGCTAATGAGAGGCCCAAGCAGCTGTGGTTATGAAGTACTTTGTATCAGCAGATTTGCTCAGCAGTAAAACTACTTCCCAGAGGAGTACAAAGTAACACGGATGCAGTGTCCCCTGCAAGAGGAAAGAGACCAGATTCAGTTGCAATGAATGAGAAGGGGAGTCTTTATTCAGGGTGCTGGAAACATACAGATCCTCCAGCTTGCAGGCTGAAGAACGTCACTTATTCTATTCAGTGTCACCATGCATGCTGGACCCAGATTAAACAATCATGGAATGAGGATGGCTCTGACTATATTACATGGAAGAAATTTTCCACATACTGTCTGAGACTTGAAATGACAATGACCCCCCAGGAACTGTTGTTACACTGAAATATCTAATATGTATGATGTGGCCCTCTTTCTCCAGTTTAACTCATTTGGGGGGCTAGTTTAGTGAGATACCTAGGGCTTAGGAATACAAGCTGAAGGCAGGCTGCTACCCAGACTACCAGATGTGTGTAACAGTTGTTTCTATGCATGCTCAACAAAGATCTTTCCTACAACTCTGCCTGCTTACCACATCACTTGCTGTCAGTGAAAGTAGTGGTAGTGATCTGTCTAAGAATTTCTAGCCACAGGAACCCTACTTGCTTGCTGTACCACTTATTGCCAACAAATATAATCGTTGAATATTTTTGAGCTGTAACTGGATGTCTTTGTCTGTCCTGTGGATGAAATGAGAAGTTGAGGAGGCCAGAACTGTTGTGAGCATACGGATGCTGAGTTCTGAGGGCAGTAGCCAAAGTGCAGGGATTATGATTCTATACAGTGAGTGAAAACTAACGTACATTTGAGAATCAGTAAATGCAGATAGTGGAGGGAGGATTACATTCCTGTGGCCATTCCATTCCAATATAATCTCTTCTTAACAATGACTAGAATGTATAGATAATTCAATGTATGATAATATCAAGGGTATGTGAAGGAAGGAGGCAAGGACACATTGTCTAAACATCCAAGCTCTTCATGCAGCTAGAGACGTCCCAAAGCAACACCTACCACCTCTGGAGGGGTGACAAGCAGCCTCATCCCCCACAAAGAACACTTTGGTTCAATCTTATTCCCCCCGTTTCCCTCTCAAATCTCTATGACCCAGCTAATAGGGGAAGGCTGGCCCATCACTGTATTAACTAAGTTGCATATTGCAAATTACAACAGATTCAATCATTCTCCCAGGCCCACTCTGTGAATGGGTCTCCCTCGGACCACATAGGAAGGTAGGAGTCAACTGCCTCTGTTCACTCCCAGACTGGGGCGGCTCTATGTATTTTGCCACCGCAAGCACGGCAGTCAGGCAGCCTTTGGTGGCACACCTGCGGGAGGTCTGCCAGTCCCGCGCCTTCGGCGTACCCGCCGCCGAATTGCCACCAAAACCGCGGGACCGGCGGATCTCCCGCAGGCATGCCACCGAAGGCAGCCTGACTGCCGCCCTCACGGTGACCGGCAGGCTGCCCCCCATGGCTTGCCACCCCAGGCACGCGCTTGGTGCGCTGGTGCCTGGAGCTGCCCCTGCTCCCAGAACTCTACTAAATCCTCTCCACAATATCCTTACAGGGAGAAAGTGATTAAAGAGGCTGGAGGTGTCCATACACATTGTCTCCCAATCTACTGCCAAACCCAGTGGGAAATCTTGCAGACTACAAACTGCACGGAGAATCTTGGCAATGAGAAAGGACACTTCAAGGAGAGCTGTGCAGGCCCTCACCCGGGCAGGGTTCTGGAGTCCTGACTGGGAGCTGGACTGGGTGTAAGGGCCTCAGGATTGCTGTAGAGGTGCAAAGACTCCACAGCAGACTTGTGGCTACAGCTGATCTACAGTCCTGGAGCTGGACGACCTCCTCCTCCTGAGAAAATGGCTACGCTGAGTTTTCCTCTTTGTAGAACTCTATCTTTTGCTTGCCTGTGGGAGGGGGGTGATTTCCATACCTAAATATTATTTACTATTAACCTGATATCAGAACCATTTGTGGAATTTAAAAAAATCCATTTTTCCATTTTATTAGCATAGTGCAAAATACTATTTTCCCAGCCTATTTGTAGTGTAAGTCTGTATCTTTCTGTGCTGTAATATGTACAAAAGCAGTAAAGTCATTGTAATAAATACTATGGGTTAGAGGGCAAATAAATTGTTGGACATACTTTACTACTATTAATCCGGAACACCAAAATGCTGTTGGAGGAGGCAAGAAATAGATAAATATATATTTTTCCCTCTAACTTATTCGTTTAGTTCCCATTTCCGGCTGTACTTTAATATCTTTGTTAAATGTTAGTGATTGTATTCTGACTTTGCTGATGTTCTGTTGGGGAGAAGGGGTGGGAAAGGACTGATTATGTCTTTTGATTGCACAGGGAAACATTTTCATTATGCCATTAGAAGCTGTCTCTTAGCTTCCTGTTTCATAAGTCTGGTTTCCCTCTTGCAGCTCAGCAGACCTTGCTCTCTTAAGACTCCATGTAGTAGAAATATGGTATGTAAGCTGCAACATGAGTTCAAAAAGCCTTTCAGCACACTTCCTCATCCTACCAAATTAACTGGTAGAACAACGATTCCCTGACTTTTTTAATGTTACCTGTTGTCTTTCCTCCATATCCCTACAGCTTAGCTCTGGATGGATTTCACTCTGCAGCCCAACAGGAAATGCTTGTTACACCACTGGTGGGCCATTGATCACATTTTGGGAACCATGTCAGTACATGGGGCAGTGCATGAGTCTGGTTGTTCACCAGTCTCCTCACTGCTAACCTTCAAGCTACTGTGCATTATTATATACAGCCAAGAGGATGATTTGTTTGGCTATAGAAATTAGGGCAGGAGGGTTTGAAGTTATCGAAAGATGCTTGCCACGAATATAGCTCTTCACTGCTCAGATCTCCTCTTCACCAGCAATATTGGGTGGCCTCTTAGCAGCCTATATGCCTGGCTCTGTGTCCTCTAACAAATTGTTTGGCCCATTTAATGAAGTCAGAGGTGCCAAGTGACAATGGGTTGTGGTAGGCAGTTTGTCTAATGCTGCCAAGACCCCCTCTTCTATGACAGCACTGCCATATTGCTGCTACATGTCCCATTTGCTTGACAATACCTGTTGACACTTATTTGCTTGAATGAGTCAACTCAGTGCATTCTCCTGTTTATCACTCTGCATATGGCAATTACACAGTGTGTGAGCCTGGTTCAATAGGGTGATTCACATAACTGCATAAAAGGCGATTGTTATTGGCATCTAGTGAAGGTGGTGTGACCTCATCCCTCACTGCTGTTTGACCACACAGCAGCTTTAGCTAGGAGGGATTTCTGACACTGAGCGTTTGTTAAATCCCTCATTTTTATACTTGCCCATGATAAATATTCAGTAGGAAAATAGCAGAAGGCAATGTGGCTCATCATGCCCCTTGCACTTCTCCATAAATCTTGAACTGACTAACAAGAAGTGTCTCTTTCAATACCAGGCAGACAAAAGGGCAGCTAAAGGGCTTTGCAATCTCCATATTATGATTGCTTTGCACCCACTGCTTTGATAGACCCTGTAGGTATTTGCCTTAGATGCTGGAGGTCAGTTTGCCATGTTCCTCCACTTGATTTCCTTACTTCTGAGAGATTTGTGCATAGGAATCATGCTGCTGGAAGTTTCTGGTCACCCTCTAGAGAATCAGAAGACAATATCACCTGGGAATGAGGTCAGCCACACAGCTGACAGAAACCAAGACACAAGTTGTACTGTTGCTTTAAGTAGTCAGCAACCAGAGAGAGGCAAATGACATTGACAAATTGATGCTAGGGCATATGATTCGCTCTATTGTGGAGCAATAGCCAAGGGGTGGGGGGGGAGAGAATTGCACAATGTTTGCTCAGCAATAGAAATACAGATGGTTGCAGAGGATGCCAGTGAGAACCAGCCAGTTAATTTTCACCTGTATTCAACCCACTGATAGAAATAACGTAGATGCACACAGGTAGGTGTAATCATCAGCAGGCAGTCAAATAGCTTATTTAATGCCTTATACTTAGTGGGTTGTTTCAATCCAACTTTATTTCAGAAATTTAGTACATTGATTTACTGTACATGGAGCTCTTACAATCCAGTCTACCACTAATCCACTTGCTAAAGGGAATCAAGAGTCTTCTGATTAAAAATATCCCCAACTTGAATGTGACACAAACAATTTTCTATTTTTTTTTCTTCTTTATCAAGCAGTAGCAGATGTCTAGGGTGACCAGACATCCTGATATTTATTGGGACCTTCCCGATATTAGGGGCTTTGTCTTATATATGCAATTATACCTCCTTCCCTTCCTCCAGAATCGTCCCAATTTCTCACTTTGTATCTGATCACCCTACAGCTGTCCAGGACCAGGTTGGCTTCCCAGTGGAGAGGAAATCAGTGACATGGAGTTTGGGTCTACTCTAACAGCAACTTGTTCAATTTATACATATACATCAGTTGTGTAAGTGATGTGGTGACAACCCACATGCAGGCAATTCCTTCTTTCAGGAATCTCAGCCCAACACCAATGCCTGGTTCCCAGGGAGTAACTCTGCCCCCAAAATTTACTACAATCGTAGGACTGGAAGGGACCTCAAGAGGTCATCTAGTCCCGTCCCCTGCACTCATGGCAGGACTAAGGATTATCTAGACCATCCCTGACAGGTGTTTGTCCAACCTGCTCTTAAAAATCTCCAGTGATGGAAATTCCACAACCTCCCTATGCAATTTATCCCAGTGCTTAACCACCCTGACAGTTAGGAAGTTTTTCCTAATGTCCAATTTAAACTGCTCATGCTGCAATTTAAGCCCATTTAAGCTTCTTGTCCTATCCTCAGAGGTTAACAAGAACAATTTTTCTCCCTCCTCCTTGTAACAACCTTTTACGTACTTAAAAACTGTTATCATGTGCCCCCTCAGTCTTCTCTTCTCCAGACTAAACAAACCCAATTTTTTTCAATCTTCCCTCATAGGTCATATTTTCTAGACCTTTAATCATTTTTGTTGCTCGTCTCTGGACTTTCTCCAACATGTCCACATCTTTCCTGAGATGTGGCATCCAGAAGTGGAGTAGAAGAATTACTTCTTGTGCTTTGCCTACAACACTCATGCTAATACATCCCAGAATAATGTTTGGTCTGGTTTTTTTGCTGGTTTGTTTGTTTGTTTTTGCAACTGTGTTACACTGACTCATATTTAGCTTGTGATCCACTATGACCCTCAGATCCCTTTCTGAAGTATTCCTTCCTACATAGTCATTTCCCATTTTGTATGGGTGCGCAACTGGTTGTTCCTTCCTAAGTGGAGTACTTTGCATTTGCCTTATTGAATTTCATCCTAGTTACTTCAGACCATTTGTCCAGTTTGTCCAGATCATTTTGAATTTTAATCCTATCCTCCAAAGTACTTGCAACCCCTACCAAGAGAGAGAGAACCTTCCTGCTGCTCATGAAGTTCCTTCGGGCCAGAACCATGCATTACAAAACTCACCACACCATACTGCATATGCCTTTCCAAGAGTGAACCTTTGCTCTTATTCTAAGAAAAAGAACTTGGAAGCTACCAAGTTCACCACCTGGTGGCACCTGTTACAGCACATATCACTGTGTATTAAAGAATCCCCAAGTGGGTATTTATCATATACAAAAAAAACCCAAAATGCCTCTGGAGTCATCATCTTCCTTGCAACAGAGTTCCTAAATACTCCTTGAGAGATGTCTTAAACATTTCCCCTAAGCTTTCACCTGTTTGAAAATAATATTGTAATAACAGTTCAGGCATAAAATCTCTTCAAATTCTGATGTGGACACCAAAGATAAAATCCTGTCCTTACAGTGCCTCACTCCAGTATGCCTAAAGAGAGAGAGTGTGTGAACAGTGCTTGGCAGTGATGGAGTTAAACGCCTTCATGTTAGGAAGGGAAAGGAGATTTTTCCCAACAGGATGGTATTCTCTCTATTCTTAGCAGGTGAGAGAAATTCTTTCTAGTGAGGTTGATTGAGGTAGGCCAATAATAAGAATCATTTAATAAAGTGTTGTTATAGTAGCCAGGTAGGTCCAAGGGCATTGGAGACAAGGGGGGTGAAGTAATATCTTTTATTGAACCAGGCACAGAAGCTCTCACCACAGAAGCTGATCCAATAAAATATATTACCTCACCCACCTTGTCTCTCTAATCATTTAATGACACAGATAAAGAGTGAAGCAGGTTTCCTCTTATTTCTTGCTAAGCTCTGCTCTGGGAGAGACTTTAGCCCCATGTGGAGGAGGAGAACTTGTCCAATACTTTCTTTCTTTATTTTTTTTAATTTAGGCTCTAAAGCTGGTTATTTGATGGTCTGGCTATAAGAGACTTTTAAACGAATTTTCTTGTGCTGATGAGCTACTGGCCACTTTCTGACTTCAGCTGACCAGCTGCTCATTGATTGGGTCCTCTATTCTATGATATTTACTACACTGGCACTACATAGTGCTTCAAGAACAGTTTGTGTTTTAATTCTGAACTGTCTTGTTCTTGTGGGTACTAATCAGATCTGGAGGGATGCATCTTTTCCATGTGTAACAGGAAAGATTTAGTTGCATAGCTCCATTAATGTTAATGAGAATCACATGGTTAAATCCGGTTTCAGAGTAGCAGCCGTGTTAGTCTGTATCCGCAAAAAGAACAGGAGTACTTGTGGCACCTTAGAGACTAACACATTTATTAGAGCATAAGCTTTCGTGAAGAAGTAGGCAGTAGCCCACAAAAGCTTATGCTCTAATAAATGTGTTAGTCTCTAAGGTGCCACAAGTACTCCTGTTCTTTTTATGGTTAAATCACTATGCCAGAAACTTACCCCATAATGTTGCTTAACACACTTCTGGTGATTTTAATTTAGTTCTGCCACCAGGTGGCACTGGCAGTGGATTGATGTTCAGATGTATATTATCTGCTGATAAAGCATCAACATTGATTTAAGACAGAACCCTATTTACAAACATGGATTTCACATAAAGGAGGAGCTGCTTTTCTTGCCACTTGGCATTGGTAAGAACTGAAGTGCAGCCTGCTAATAATTTTAATGTCTTTCTGTGGAGCTGTATATTTGTTTGCCTGAATTATTACATATGTGTATTTTAGTCTGTGGATGGAAGTCGTCATAATACTTGCTTTTTAAAAAGAACAAAGGGTGTGTGTGGGTGTGTGCCTGGCTCATGGTTTTGCTGACCCTGAGTATGCAGATGTGATGCTGTAAGGGAGCTAAAAGTGGAATGGGGTCGATGGCTTCAGATAAAGTCATCAGCATCTTTTCCCATGCAAAAAAGGCCCTTGTCAGATTATAGCTGTGGTTACAGCAAGCAGAACAAGGGCAATGTCTGGCTACTGTAGCTTTAGCAGCAGGGTATTACTTACAGGCATAAATCCCTTTTGTGGCAGACATTCTCTGAAATGATGCTGCATAATAAAGCAAAGGCCTGTGTGCATGGATAAGCTGCGCTCTTGCTTTGGGTGGGGAAATCCTCCTGCAGCTGGAACCCAACTTCAAAAGTGACCAAGGGAAGAACAGGGGCAGCATTTAGCTTGTGTCCTTAGGCTCAGCCTTCCAGAGCATATGGTTAGAAAGATGGCAGAGGGAACAGGAGAATTTTTCAAAGCTTAAAAAAAAAAAAGTTAGGTGACCAACAAAGCACCAGTGTAATTGGAAGTAATACCAAGAGCACCCCAGATGGCACATAGATCATTGAAATTAGAGCCATACACATACATGTTGTCAAAGAGCATATTTTTTCTAAAAACATAAGCTTTTTTGCTCTGTGGGAAATGAAATGTTAAGAAGAAAAGTCTGTCATACATGGGAATAGACAGAAAAAAGGAGATAAAGAAAAAACACAAAGGGTAAGGGCTGAAAAATCATCACTAGGAAGCAAGGAAACCTACTCTTCTTTTAGCATGAAACTGGGGCATAGGCTGCAGGGTTGATTGTTTGTTAATAGATAAAGACACATATAAGGAAAACACATATGAGTAGATATAAGGCATAGCTGGAATAAAAATAAATTCCTGCAGCTCTATTTTAAACAGCAATTTCCATCTAACATCAAATAGGGGAGTTACACATCACTGGTCATGACTTTGAAAAACCTTAACTGGAAGGCAAATTGGCCACAAGGTGAGAGAGCGCACAGCATCCTGGGCAGGTCATATGTAAACAGTACATGGGAGAACTGTGTCATGAGCCTTCATTAGAGGCGAGTGAAATTAAGGCAGGTATATGTGAGCATTTATTTAAGCCACTTCAAGCACAGGAAAGCATCTTTGGGGGATACAGGTGATCACACAACATTTGTAGTCTCTTTGTTCTGTATTAGTTCAGCAACTAGAAGGGCTTGTCTATACTTACGCGCTGGTTCGGCGGCAGGCAATCGAACTTCTGGGTTCGATTTATCGCGTCTTGTCTGGACGCGATAAATCGAACCCAGAAGTGCTCCCCGTCGACTCCGGTAACCCTGCTCAGCGCGAGGAGTACGCGGAGTCGACGGGGGAGCCTGCCTGCCGCGTCTGGACTGCGGTAAGTTCGAACTAAGGTACCTTAGTTCGAATTGGGGGGTTAGTGTAGACCAGGCCGAAGAGTGACTACTATAAATCCTAGAGTCCCTGACAGATGGTACAAAGGTTGAAAATACAATTCCAAAATTAACTCACCATATTTTTTTCCAAAAATTATCAAAGGCACCAGCCCCTGTTGAGAACAATTCAATAAATTGCATGTGGTGTTTGGATTGATAACTACTTGTGATATGGCATCTCCCCTGCATCCCTCAAATTAGGTGACTGTTTTACAAAAGGGAAACTGCTAAATCTGATACACACCTTGTTGGAAAACTCTGAGGTGTTTCAAAACAACGCTTCCTTTGACTGAGCAGCATATGTGATACGCTTCAGGCAACTTAGTTTTCTTTTGGCAAAGTTAGGTCAAAATCAGAATTATAAAGGGAAACTAGTTGACTTCAACTATTTCAGTCACAGACTTAGCAGCTCCATAATATATTTTCCAGAGAGAAAGCAAATTCCTCTTCATGCGTTCCTTGATGTAGAGTTCCAAGTAGATGTCAAAAATGCCTAGATGGTAGCACTGGAGCATCTTCAGAGAAGTTGTTCCTCAAGGGAGACATTGAGAAGGCCAATTTTAGAAGGCCCACGCCTAACACCTATATCTATACACATCACTGGTCATGGAATATTTTGCTGCTACCAATACTTTTTGCGATCCTTGATAACTGACTTTTCTGCCCGTATAGTATAGCCAGCTCTGGACAGATGGCTCAGAATCAGACACAATTTTGCCATCAAGACTGGCTGCTCCTCTTCATTGAGAGGCAGCTGGAGTGAAGAGCCTCCTTATCTCCAGGACCTTTGAAGAACTGTCTCAAGTTTCTCCGGTCCTTCCACACACAAGGCTGGGTTCCCACTGCAAGAGAGAGAAACCCATCCTTCTTTGCCTCTATGTGGCAATTACCAACTAGCAAATATGTTTTTCATGTTAGTGTTGACAGAAATAACTCCCATATCTGTAAACCTGCATGAAGTTCAATAGAGCTTAACTACACTGCTGTAGCGCTTCTTGATGCAGATGCAGCAGAAATGCTCATAAAACCGAGGCTGACAAATTACAAATACCGTGTAAAATACTTTAAGGTTCCTATATCTAAATTGTAAATAGCACTCTTGCTTAAATGATAATGATATATTGTACATCCACCCTTCTACTCCCTCCTATGTTCCTTTCAACAATAAAAATGAAAAGGGATGGGAAAAGAATGATTATCTGATCTCAACATTTACTGTTGAGTTTTCCATTCTTTGTTTTTGAATCTTTATCAAAGACGACATGCTTCTCTTGAGCTTTAGCCCCATTTATCCGTACAGAGAGCAAATAAAATTGATTTGTTTAGATTGTGATTTGATTTGATTTTTTTGGTGGGGTATAATACTACACAGTCTGAACTTCCAAGTGTATTTTTAAACCTCAATAGTTGCTCCAAATTTCATTACTGTGAAAAGAATTTTTATTTCCCCTCAACTATTATCAGTGATATAGTTGCTATATTTTTTTCCATTCCCCATTCATGAAATTTAAATGAAAAGCTATTTTACTTTCCCCACCATATTTTGAATAAAGATGCATGCTATCATCAAAAAATAATAAATGAAATAAAAATAATATCCACAATTGCAGATAAGTCAGAATGCAAACATGGTGATTCAGAAAACAGACTACCCTAACTAGACTAACAAAAGGACTTATAGTCATGATGGTATTAACTTATCAAACTTCTCTTAGCACAATATCAATCTGTAAGCAAGACAGGCGGCTAACATTCACATTATAGCACATTTCTCTGCTGATCACTCAGGATGTGCCCACACTAGAAAAAAGGTGGCTTCAATACACAAGATAGCTATATCATTGCAAAAACCAAGATAAGTGGTTCATCCTAGGGTTCACCTCAACCAGATGCATCCAGGTAAAACTATCACTTATGTTGCTTGCACTGGGTTTTCACAATGAGATAGCTATCTCATGTTAGCTACAGCACTGTAAATACATCTTCCCCCCCCACCAAACACACACACTTCACTAACAATTAATCACTAGACATACTGCCTCGCTACTGTGATAGATTTGTGTTCAAGGAGCTAACAAACACTGCTATGTTAAACAGAACTGGGTTTACAATGGTGCCAATGGCACCATCGTGCTGGGCCTACACTTGGAAGGGGCCCATTATAGTTGCCAGATGATTGGATTGTCTGGTAAAAAAAAATGGTTGAAAAGCAGACCTGCCAGTGTCCAGTCAGCACTGCTGATCAGACAGTAAAAATCCAGTTACAAGAGTAACCGCAATCAGCTTCCCTGCCAGGAGGGCAGGAAGAGCAGCTGCAGCTACCTGGAGGAGCTGCAGCTCAGCTGGAGAGAGAACTGGCTCCGCACCACTCTGGAGGGATCCTCTATGCTCCCCACCCCCGCTGTGCTCTTGCCCCCACCCCCTCCCTCGTGCTGGGGACAGACTCCCCCTCCCCGCCCCGCCTGCCCCACTGTGCTTGCCTTGGGCTCACAAATAGTTAATCCAGCCCTGGTGTTAAAATAAGTAATAATATAAAAGAACTATCTTTAACGATTTAGAGGTTTCCATTCTAACCATCTTCAGTCTTTCTAAGGCACACATCACTGTAGTTTCTGAGCACCTTCTTCATCACTCCTGTTGTATGACTCTAGCTCACAGAAATCCAGTTACCCTGGTTTTAGTTAATAGCCATTTATATGGTAAAATACATGTCCTTTTTGAGAGATTATTATTGGTCATCTAAAGCAGAGAAAATTGGGCTTGCTTAGCTACGATAATCCTTAAAGGACTTACATTGGCATAAAAGAGCCTAGTTTTAACTAGCAAAAGGTAGAAATATAATAGGTGTGTTGTAATGAAAGAGTTTAACACCTTGAGACAAAGGACGGGGGGGAATTCTACCCTGTGGTACCATATTGACTCTCAGATGGGTCATCAACAGTGCTGGAAGCTTTAGATCCACAGCACAGGCCTCTCTACCACTTGGGCTAAGTAACTGATACGAGCCACAGGAGGGGAGATGAGGCATATTTTGACAGTGGGTGTCACAGCTATTTGCTGACAGCAGAGGAATGTTGAGCCTCAGGAACCCTGGGTTCTATTCTCGGTACTGATGGGTGTATACTCTAGCGGTTATAGACCATTCCTTGTCCTGGCCACCCCAAACTGGACCCTGGCTGCCCAGGCTGCTCCAAGCCTGTTTTTGTTCCCATCTCAGTCTCCCCTGCATATCAGCGCCTCATCCCAGTCTCTTTCCTCCCTCAGGTTCCAGTCTCCCCACCTAGCTCTCAACTCTTTTTTCCCAATCTCCCTCCACTTCAGCTTCTTGTCCCAGTCCCCCCAACCTCCATCAGCCCCTTGTTCTAGTCTATCCCATGGACACCATGCTCCTCCAGGCCTGGCTCCTCACTCCTCTGCAGCCTGTTTGAAATGTATCCTCCTCCTGTCATCAGGAGGACCACTGAGAACACAGAAGTGACTATCTCATTTCCTGTGCTCAGTGATGCAGTGGCCCTTGGCAGTCAGGTACAGTAATTGTAAGAGAAATCCTGCTCATTCCCTGCATTCCTGGGATGGAGCATGCTCAGTCACTCTGTGGGGATGGCACATGTGCAGTCCAGTTGCATATAGAAACTGTGAAGGGACAGAGAATACTCAGTGCAGACACTCTTCAGAAAATGTAGCTGCCTAACTCTAAGAAGTCTCTGAGAATGTGTGAACTGTGTTTTGTCCGAGGGTCATAGCTTTGCCAAATTGGGCCAGATTTTGATGGGGACACTGAAAGGCACATCCATGGCACTAGGGCAACGCCCCTGCCAAATTTACAGTCTCTGCTCCAAAGTCTGGAGACTCTAGCATTTCCCAAAGATTGTAAGAAGAAAGTGTTGGGTAAACTTAACTATAGGCAGTACAAGTAGTGATACCTGTGATGTAATGTATAAAATAAAATGTTGGATTATGGATATAACTTTAATGCAGTTAACGATCATTTGATATGACAGTGTTATCTCATAAGTTGTTACTTTTTAGTTTCTTATTGGAAAATAGACTTCTCCTAGAAAGCTCTCTGTTCCTATTTGCTATTTAAAAGGAGTTTGTATTTATTTACTTTTTTACTGTATACTGTGTATTTAATACTTGATAAACTTGGCTAAGAAGGATGTCACAATGAAGTAATGTCTGATCATTTTAAGCTACAATGGCAAAAACATAGAGAAAATGAATAATTTAGCATGCTGTCTTATTTTTTTCATTTCAGTGGTTGTAGCAAAGTTATAATTTTAGGATAAGTTTTATTTTTTTCATTAATTAGCTTCCCAATCTCTATAATTTTTGATCCCTACTTCTTTTCATAAGGCTTCTATTCATCTTTAACTAATGTAAAGTATTGTTTTCTGATACTTAACTCTTTTCTTCACATGAAATAATGGCTAGACCTATATTTTTCTATCTCATTCATGACTTCCTCATCTTTGTTAATTAAACTCTTACATTTTAAAAAAGGTAGCCTTATTCAGTCCAACTTTGATTTGGCTTGAGTCAGAGCTTAATTTGTTTAATAAGGGAAATTATTTTCTGTCCAGTTTAAAAAATAACTTGTTTAATTATAGGAGGCAGAGATAAGGTTGTATTCTAAATTTAATGGATCCTCTGTAGCTAAATTTGAGTTACAGATTCTATTCTAATCCCACTTTTCCAGTTGCTCACACCTTGCTCAAGCAAACTTACTTAGGGTTAGAACTGCCCAGTCCAAAAGGCTAATTTTGAGAAGAGCAGGAGGGATTTTTAGAAAAATGTACTTGGTCTGTTTTGCATTATGAAAGCATGAAAAAAGAAAATCTCTTCCCCCAAAATATTCATAGTTTTTATGCTCTGATAACTTAAAACAAAAAACCCCAAACTGTCCAATGCTAGAATCTTCAAATTTGCCTTTTGTCTCAAAAAATAGGACAAGTTTCAAGAATATTCCATTTGGTAACTTTAAAGTTTCGAACACTTTAAATTGCTAATTCCACATGCACAGTACACTTTTTCTGTTGTCTTATTTTGGGCACACATTTTTGGTACTCAACATAATTCCTCCTAATCTCATTGTGTATAATATCTAATATGAGACTGTCTCCTATTACAGAGACTAGAGCTTGGGATGTCTTTAAGCAAGGATATGCTGAATTGAGGTGTTTCAAAACAATGTTCTCACATGAAGGTATTCCAGATCTGGGTTATCCTAGATTTTTGACAGTTCTTTAAAAAGATTGTAATCCAGGGCATCATAAACAAAAAGCACCCCAAAGTAAGAGGGCTCAAAAGTCTTCCTAAACCAGTGCATCCTGAATTTGAGGTATCAAAAATTCAATTCTTTCCCAGATCTAGGCTGTTCCTAGTAGAGCCTATATCTCAAACCCACTGAATCCTAATTTCAGGCGATTTTTAAGTGGCTCAAAGGGATGCATGGTTAATGTCTATTCACAGCCCCATATACACCCCAGAAACTTAACACAGTTAAAAATCACAATCATGCTTGTCTGGTGACTATTCAGAAAAACATTCATATGCAAGCTCTCCTCTCATGTCTCCATGGACTCTCAACTGTTGATACACAAAACATACAGTGTCATACACAGATGTCCTCATTACGTATTTTCACACATGAAATTGAGCAGCTGCCTGTACATTTATTTCTAGGTGTGATCCTCTGAACAGCATTCCCTTTACTGTATAAGTACATTACAGATGTGTCCTCTTCCAAAACAGATAGAAATGTTCCTTCCCAGTCTCTCCCATCTCCGTTCCTGCACATACAGCCCCTTGGTGATTTATTATTTATTAAGCATTGACAGTGCTGAAAGGACCAAAGAAAGAAGTGGTTCTTGCCTGAGGAGCTTGCATGTCAACTGTTCCTGTCCAGGACACATGGTTTCTCCTGTCAAAGACAATTTTGAGCTCTGGGCTTCTAAATAGAAAAAAAAAGCCCACCCAAGAGAATTAATAGAAACAGCCAAAAATATGAAGGAAGACAGAATGTTATTACATACACCACAGAATTAAAGACTTGGTTAAGTAAGGATGGGTTTATCAGATGTCCAGACTGATTAGCATCAGATTAATTCTTCTGATGAAGCCTGTAGAACTTTTAAGCTACACAAGTTGGAAGAGCAAATATTTTTAATTTTTATTTCCTTTACAAATTAATTTAATAGAAATGTCTTACAAATAGGAATAATGAATGCACCAAATTTAAGAAACTAAACACTCAAAGTCAGAAAACAGAGTTCAAATAGAACACTCCACTCCACCCCCATAGGTGTATGCCTCTAAATATGATCTGTTATCTCTCCGTGTGTCAGGCTTTGCTTGCCTTTTTTACCCAGCTTGTAAATGCTTAAAGGCAAGAACACTGTCTAATTCTTCTTTGTGCTAGGTAGACCTGTAAAACTATTATGTGGTAGTGCTGTGTAATGCAGATTGAGGATCTAACGCTATCCTGTCAAGAAGACAAACCTAAATTGTATTCTCATAGTGACAGGTCAGTCCCAAGGAGAGGGCGTGGAAGTTCAGGAAACTCCAAGGTTAATCCTGTAGAATTCTTTTAGTCTACTCTTTAGGGGAAGGGTTAAAGGACCCATGAAGTAGGTAGGGGTGAGCCTTCTATGGAAAAAAACTCCCAGTCCTGCAGAAGGACCCACACAGATGCACAATAGCACATACAGACCAGGCCCAACAAAATGTAATGCTACTTCACGCAGCATTCATGCCACATCAGGCTTTCAAGAGAAAATCCACATGTTCAGGAGGGTATAAAACCATGACAGATGACTTCCTCCCTCTCCCAAACAAAGAGTGCCAGGGGAGAAGAACAGTACTGTATGGTGTGCCCTTTCCACACATGCCAACTGGGATTTTCCAGCTTCCGATCACCTCTACTCATGAGTGTGGCCAGGGCTGGCTCCAGGCACCAGCTTACCAAGCAGGTGCTTGGGGCGGCCACTTCGGAGAGGGGCAGCACGTCCAGCTGTTCGGCGTCAATTCGGTGGACGGTCCCTCACTCCTGCTCAGAGTAAAGGACCTCCTGCTGAATTGCCGCCGAAGATTGCAATTGCGGCTTTTGTTTGTTTGTTTGTTTTTTGTTTGGCTGCTTGGGGCGGCCAAAACTCTGGAGCTGGCCATGAGTGTGGCTATGCTATAGTGAAATGATTCAAGGTCTGGAGAACATGCCATATAATGTGAGACTAAAGAATCTCAATCTATTTAGTTTATCCAAGAGAAGGCTACAAGTACTTGTATTGGGAAAGAGATTTCTGATAGTAATCCAGCAGAAAAAAGCATAATAATATCCAATGATTGTCTGTCTTCAGCTTCCAAATAAGAACACACTAAAAATAAGGTGCCAATTTTTAACAATAAGGTTAAGTAATACACAGAACAGTTTACTTAGTGACATGGCAGCTTCTCCATCATTTGAAGTAGATTCCATCTCACTTTTGCATGTTGTTTGTTTTTGTTTTAGATATGCTATAGTTCATTCAGAAGTTATGGGCCTGATGCAGAATTTATTCGGTGAGGTTCTTCTCCGTGTGTTATGCAGGTGGTCAGATTAGATTATCATAACAGACTTTTCTGACCTTAAAAATCTCTGAATCTCTGAACATAATGCAGCAAAGATTAATGCAGCAAGAGAGAGGGTAAATATTGCTTCCCTCCAATTTTTTAAGACATAGTGATGGGGCAGAGTTAAAGTTAAGCACAAGTCACTGCACTGCCTGATTTTTGGAGATTTGGTTTCTCATCCTTAATGTAGCACTGAGCTAATTTATAGCATGGAAAGTATATAGCAGAGGAAAGTCTTGTTGCTTACATGCAGAGCCTTACCCTGAATTTCTCTTTCCTTAATTTGAATCAGTAGCATATGTTCATGGGCTTGCAGTCTTCACTGGTATTTTCAATTAAAATATAATGGGCATTGCTCTTTTCTTGAAGGACTGAAAATTAACACAAACTGTGTACTGTCATGGAACATAGTAGAAGGAGAGTACCACAGCATATAGCAACATTACACAATGGTTTAGGGCAGCGAATTAAGAGCAACAACCAACTGACACTACAGGAGAATTTCAGGTACATAGAAAGTAACTACCTGAGGAAGAGCTCTGTGTAAGCTCAAAAGCTTGTCTCTCTCACCAACAGAGTTGGTCCAATAAAAGATATTGCCTCACCACCTTGTCTCTCTAATGTCCTCGACTAACATGGCTACAACAACACTGCAGACTACCTAAGGCAACAGTCTTAAAAAAGAACATGCAAAAATGTTTGAGCACTCTTATACGTGGCAGGCATGGGTACAAGAACAACTTTGTGCTTACAAATCCTGATTTAAAAAGGCAAATCAGAGTCTGCATGTGCACATCAGAGTTAGGGCATGTGTAAGTAATAGAGCTGTTTGGAAATTTTCTGATGCAACATTTTGCCATTGGAAAGTGCCAATACATCAACATTGAAATGTTCCATGGGAACATGTTGTCTTCAATAAAATTCTAATGGAAATCAGGCAACTTATCTACCAGGCAACTCCTCAGCACCCCCCCTTTGTGGGCTGATGAAGAGCCAGGGAGCTGGGGAGTCAGGACGTCCAAGCTCCCAGCTCTGAGACAACCCAGCTCCTAGGCTCTCTGGGCAGCTTGGGGAGCTTTGGAAATATTTCAAAAAGGTCAATCTGAAATGTTTTGACTTTTTTCTAAATGAAATTTTGGAATTCCTGTTCTGTGGGAAACATCAATGTTTCATTTTTTATTCTGTATCAAAACAAATATTTTTGAAATTTCAGAATTTCATTAGAAATAGGAATTCAAGTTTCCAACAGGCTCTAGCAAATTATTATTAATATTATAGTAGCACTTAGGGGCCCCAACCATGATCGGAAAACTATTGTGCTAGGGGCCGTACAAACATAAATAGAGGTAATCCCTGCTCCCAAGAACTTACAGTCTAAGTGGACAGACAAAGGGCAGGAGAGAGGAAATTTCATCACTATTTCACAGATGGGGAAACTGAGGCACAAACCGATTAAGTGATTTCCCAAGGTCTCATAGGAAGTCTGTCTGTAACAGATCCAGGAATGGAACTCATATTACCTGCATCTAATTTATTGCCATAGTAATAAGACCATCCTTCCCTCATAATCATAAACTGAGAACTAGGTGTAGGGTAAACACTCAAGGCAATAAAATGAGCAAGTATCTTAATGATAGTCTTCTTTTCTGGGCCCTTCTATCACTATTTAGCCAGGACACTGGATTTAACATCCTTACTCTTGCAAATAGTGCCATGGGCTACTGAATGACTATAACAGGTCAAGCTGTGGTACAATACATCTCAGGTGAAAGCACAGTGGCTCCTCACCCTGATAAGGGGTGTTTCTTCATTACTGGCTAGACGGGGAAAGTCCTCTTCCTAAAATGATCAACAATATTTCCTACAGCATGCACGTTTTCCCTGCACTTTCCCATGCAAGAATTGACCAGGCCCTGATTAGCTTATGAAAATGGACAGGGTCCTATCCCAAGGTAATAGGGTTGCAAATAAGCAAAATGCTGTTTCTGTAGCTTCCATGTTTAAACAGATTAGGCTGGAATTCCCTATATTGTTCTACAGTACAACTGGATCTGTTGTAACAAAACGCTTGCACCTGCCCCACATTGGTATGGAAACTAAATGTGTTACTGATTCCATTAATATGCTTATTTTCTGAGTTTGCACATTTTCTTAATGTATCCAACACGATGTGGCATGCAGGCCCTTTGGGAATCAAGGGAACATTGAAATTGGCCTTATAGGGCTACTACCCTGCTTTTGCAATGTATCAGGACACTAGTGGGGGTCTAGGAAACCAGCTGTTGCTCTTAGGGAGCCTCTGGAGATTGGATGTGCTCTCTCTCTCTCAAGGCCAGCTGGTGGGTCCCTCAGAGTAGAATTCCTGCTGGGTGGGTGTGAGTTCCTCCCTCTCTTGTGTGGCTGAGAAAAAGCAGCTGGACTTCTGACTGACAGCAGGCAGATCTCATTAGCTTGTTAATGAACTCAGGAAGGTAGACAAACTACTGGTATCCTCTCAGAGAAAGGAGAGGCTCCTGACAGACAGCTGGGACCTTTCTGATTTAGCTTATTTATTCCTCTAGTGGCTTATCTTAAAGGATACTAGCTATGTAAACATGACATAGCTCTGTAGTTGAAGAAATGAGGGGCTTCTGTTTTTTATCTGTGGAAGAAATTAAAATAGTAACCCCAGGAAGGGGAAAATGTTTCTTTCAATCAAGTTTAGTGTCACTTATGCCAATGCTGCCTGGGCCACAGGAATCTCTATCTACCAGAAATGTCTTTTAAGCAGATACTAGTTGTACTAATGGCTGCTATGCTTCCGCATGTGAAATACTTAATAAGCCTTTAATGTATACAGCTACACTAATGAATGTTGGGTGTCCTAGTTTGCATTTTATTATGAATATATGAATTTCTCCACTCTTTACCGCTTGATTTAACCCTGTGATGAATAACCTGGCTGCATCAATTAATATTGTGCAGTTTGTTCAACTGGGAATAGCTGTGATGGGAGATTCTTCATGTTTTACAGCTCTTCAGCAATTTGTATGAAAACTGTACACACTTTTTTCCAATGTGATGAGTTGCAGTAGGTTTACAAATATTCTGAAACATTCGAAGACTGTGTCTACACTGCCACTTTCAGAGCTAAAACTTTAGTTGTTCGGGGTGTGAAAAAACAACCTCCTTAGCAACAAAAGTTTCAGTGCTGAAAACCACCAGTATAGACAGTGCTTTATTGCCGGGAGCCGCGATAATTTTCAGCAGCTTTCTAGTGAGGCAAAGGTAATCAAGTTGTGGAAGGTTTTAGCCTTAACCTATCACCTTCTGTATGAGTTACAATAGTTGTAGTAAAAACAATGAGGAAACCTCGGGGCACCTTAGAGACTAACAAATTTATTTGGGCATAAGCTTTCGTGGGCTACAGCCCACTTCATCAGATGCATGGAGTGGAAAATACAGTAGAGAGGTATAAATATACAGCATAAGAAAAGATGGGAGTTGCCTTACCAAGTGGGGGGTCAGTGCTAAGGAGGCCAATTCAATCAGGGTGGAAAGTGGCCCATTCCCAACAGTTGACAAGAAGGGGTGAATATCAACAGAGGGAAAATTACTTTTTGTAGTGCTAATGAGACCAATTCAATTAGGGTGGATGTGGTGTAGTGTAGTTGTAGTGTATTTAATAGAGGCTATGGAAGATTCATCAGACCAAAAGGGTTTTTCTGCCCATTCACAGGACTGTTAGTCCTCACTGGTGCTATAAGTTACATTGTTTCATGATTCAATTAGTCTGTTAAGGAAAACGGCCCTTTAGTGCAGGAAACTACATCTAAGATGAAATAATGAGACTTGATGATTCATATACCTTTGAAAATAAAAGTTTTAATATACTTGGGCTAATTGCCAGAGAGGAATCTCTTCATTTCAGGATTTTTGTTGGTTTGTTTTTCCCCTATGTTAATAAGGGAGTTGTATTGGGGAGGTGGGAAAAGAAATCTGAATGAGCTCAGTGCTGTAGTTTGGTGAGGTATGTGTCTGTTTTGAATATTCTATACTGCAAAAAAAAAGTTATGAAAATTTTCAGCTGCTGGGCCTGTGGATAGAGGGAGAGGTGTGATAACTCTGCCTAGTATAGTAGCCATAGTTGCCACTAGCCCTCTGGTTTCCACTCTGCTGAATCAGCCATGCTCCAGAGGCAAAGTATCCTGGCAAAGAAGGAAAAATGCAGCCCCACAAGGGCTGACTCTGCAGAGGATGGGACCAGCAAATTAGTGACAAGAGTAGCAAAACAACTTAGAGACATTGAAAATTTAAAGTTTTTTGGGGGGAGGGAGCGAGTTGATGATGAAGGAAGAGAAAGAAGTGGGGCGGGGAGAGAAAGGAAAAGAAAACAGAGTTCCCTCACATCTCCATCATCCTTCTCCTTGCTATATCACCACTGGCACTTCCTTTATGAGCCTCTCTGTTTTTCTAAGCCAGGGGTGGCCAACATGAGCCTGAAAAGGAGCCAGAATTTACCAATGTACATTGTCAAAGAGCCACCATAATACGTCAGCAGCTCCCCCCACCCCCACTCCAAGCGCCTCCCACCCACCAGCAGCCTTGCAGATCAGTGCCTCCCCCTCTCTCCCTGCACCTCCTGATCAGCTGTTTCGTGGCATGCAGGAAGCTCTGGGGGTGGGGGGGGGGGAGGAGCGAGGGCATGGCAGGCTCAGGGGAGGAGGCAGGAAGGGGTGGAGTGGGGGCAGAGCCAGGGGTTGTGCAGTGAGCATCCCTGGGCACATTGGAAAGTTGGAGCCTGTAGCTCCAGCCCAGGAGTCAGTCAGTGGCGTAGCCAGGTGGAGGGAAGAGGGGGAGCAGAAAAACAAAAGGCACCACCCGCTGCGGCGTTTTTACTGACGGGGCAGTGCTCCGGGTCTTCAGCGGCACCTCGGTGGCAGGACCTTCACTCGCTCTGCAGGTCTTCAGCGGCATTTCGCGGATGAAGCTTCAGTGCTGCCGAAGACACCTGGAGCGAGTAAAGATCCCGCCACCGAGGTGCCGCCGAAGACCTGGAGTGCTGCCCCGCCGCAGCGGGTGGCGCCTTTTTTTCCCCCTGCTCCCGGGTGAGTAAAATTAAAAAGGAACCACTTGTGCTCGGTGGGGGAGCGGCTGCTGCCCCCCTCCCCCCAGCTATGCTACTGGAGTACCGGTGCCTATACAAGGAGCTGCATATTAACTTCTGAAGAGCCACATGTGGCTCTGGAGCCACAGGTTGGCCACTCCTGTTCTAAGCACTTTCTGCATCCATTCTCCTGGACTTAGCCATGAGACAGGGAGGGACATGATTCCCCATAACTTTTTCCAGCCTGATGCAATCTTCACAGACCACAGTGTTTCTATTAGGAGAGGTTTGAAATGTCAAGGAGGCTGTTGGAAGAGGCAGACTGCCTCTTTGGTACACTGCACTCCCTGCAAGTATGACTTCAGGCAGGCTGGGAGAGAGGTCACATCTCTGAAGCACCCAGCACACTGGTGTTATTTGAATAGTAATTACTCCCATGTTCCAGCCGGAAGCCTTATTCTTCCAGCAGGTCTCTCATAATCCTGCATCGCCGATGGCTCGGTCGATGGTTCTAAATGCAATATGGCCTTAGGCAATCTCTGGCCTGCCTTTAAGCCCCGAGTGGCAGAGCTGTGTTACAGGCCGCTCTCCGCCTTCTGCGGGGTCAGAAGGGGTGAGTGATCGGTAGGTGCATGGCTGTAACACACCCAGTGGAGGAGCCTGCCGTTTTAAGGAGGACCCCCCATTTAAAAAAACCCTTCCTCACTCTATTTGCTCCCCAGCTCGCTGGGGAAGGAGGACAGGGCTGTCTAGTGAAAGTGAAACGTCCTCCCCCCCAAAAAGCGAGGTTTAAAGAGGTTTCCACCTGCACCTGGGGTTCCCCTCCCCACTTGCTTGGAGAGGACTTTTCCACTAAGTGCACCGTGGGCACCTCTCCTTCAGCGGTGGGGCCGGGCTGGGTGCAGCGCAGGACCAGCCTGCTTTTGAAAGGGGACGGCCCAGAGGACAGAGGAGGTGCCTGGCTGTCACCTCTCGGGGTCAGTGGTATCTTCCTCCGGGCCGTCCTCTCTGCAGCCCGGCTCCCTTCCGATCGCTGGCCGGGAGGCTGCCCGCTGGCCACCCCTCCGTCCGACCCTCCGCTTCGCCCGTGCCCAGGGGCGGGGGGTGGATCAGCCCGGCTGCTCTCGCAGGGCAGCGCTGGGATGCGTCCAGTGCCCGCCTCGCCAGCCCCTCTCCTGCAGCTCAGCCCCGCTCGCGGCCCCCGACCCGCCGCCACTTTGCAAACTCCGCGCGGCCACCGGCGGAGGCAGCTGCTGCTACTTAAAGCGCATCAGCCGCGGGGCTCATAGGGACTCGGGCTGCGCGTGTGGCGGCGGCCAGGCAGAGGGAGGCGAGGGCTGCGCCGGGCATCAGGCACGGCCCCTCGCCTCCCGTGTCCTGCTCTCTGAAGGGCTGCTGCGCGCCGCTGCTGCTGCTGCTGGCGGCGGCTTCCCGGGGGCGCGGAGATCCGCAGGCGAGAGGCTGAGCCCGCTCCCGCTGGCGGGGCTCACGAGGGAGGCGGACGCAGAGCGGCGGCTCCTGCTGCGGACACCCCGCCGGCTGCAGCCCCGGCCGGCTCAGTCCCCTCGGTCCGGACCAGGCGGAGGAAGCCGAGCACCAGCAATGGCGGCCCGGAGTCGGAGCCGCTGCGCGCCGCTTTGGCGCTCTCCTGGGCATCCCTAGCTCCAGGCAGCCGGCTACCAGAGGAGGAGTGGCCCTGCCCGGGGGGTTATTTATTCCCCCACCCCGTCTTAAGTTCTCAACGGAGCAGTCCGGCCAGCACCTCCCGCCTCCAGCCCCTTCCCAAAGCCGCCAAGGGGTGGGGAGGGCGGGTGGCGAGGTCGGTGGCCGGCCAGGCCATGGAGAGCCCGGGGGAGAACCCCAGCAAGGCGGCGGGGTACCTGAAGGAGCTGAACAAGATCATCGAGACGCAGCAGGAGCTGCTGGAGAAGCAGAAGCGGAGGATCGACGAGCTGGAGCAGCAAGTGGCCAAGTTGTACCACGAAAACGCCTGCCTGCAGGACGAGCATCACAGACACCTGGCCACATGCAGGCTGCAACAGGGCATCCTCCCTGCGTACCCGGCGGGGCCAGGGCCGGCGATACTGGGGGCCATCCAGGAAAACGCACAGCACGAAAAGTAAGAGCTGGCTGGGGTTTATTGGCCTTCTCTCTAAGGGTCTGTCGATGCATTGGTCACAGGGTCCTCTTCCCCCACCCCACAAAACACCCGGAAAGCAGCCCCACGCTCTGCAGCCTGCGCCCAGAGTTAGTCCCATTCCGCTTAATGGGCTGGCGGGCTCGCAGGAACTGGTTCAGGGGCTAGTAGCTGGTGTTGCTAAAGCACAGGGCTGCGTGGATTGTAGTTCCCCACAGGCTCAGTGTCCGAGGCACAGATATTGCAGGGTAGGTTGGGATTGTTAGCCGGGGCAAGTGCTGGTGAATACTGGAGCCAGATCCCGCTCTTAACTCCTTCTAGTAAAGCTGTTCCTGCTGCTTTGCGCTCAGCCAGACGCGCTCCAGAGCCCCGGGGAGCGCTTTGCGCTCGGGATGGAGCTGCCTGGGCGCGCTTAGGCGCAGAGCAGCAGCAGCCGCAAGGTGTTTCAGAGTAGAGGGAGATGCAGAGGAGGTGCCTGGCTGTCACCTCTCGGGGCCAGTGGTATCTTCCTCGGGGCCGTTCTCCCTGCAGCCCGGTTCCCCTCCAAGCGCTTGCCTGGAGGCTGCCCGCTGGCCACCCCTCTCCGACCCTCCTCTTCGCCCAGCCGTGCCCAGGGGAGGTTCCCGGACCCAACCTCCAAAACCAAACTCTCTAATATCTGGGCAACCCGAATGTGTCCGTGGAACGCATTTCGTGGGATACCGGCCCACCATGGAGCATTGGCTTGTTAGTTTGAGGGGAGCCCAATGGCATATCTGTCTCTCTTGCGCTCCCCATATGGGTTAGTGTGTGGGGTATCGAATGAGTTCAACTACAATACCGATAAACTCTCAGCCGGTGCTATCCAGGGAGCAGGAGTAGCTTTTGGGGCCCCTCTGTCAATGTAGACAGCTGTCTTTCCCGCAGCTAATGAAAGTGGCACACAGAGGGTCAGTAAACATTGGCAGATGGCCACCTTACCAACTGTGACTAGTTCAATATAAACGGGTTCATCTTGGAGACCTGTTTGCTCTCAATCTCTGCGTCTATTTACAGAATCTAGACTTTGTAATTAATCATGTGCTTCTTACCGCGCAGGGAAAGCGGCTTAATTGCGCGAGATTTTTAAGTAACACAAGAATTCAGGAACAGCAAGAACTGAAGTAGTTACACTGGTCCGACTTGGTTGTGAAATAGTAATCAGGAATTAGTTTGACTTGAGTGGAGTGGGCAAAGCATGCATCGTATTATGAGCCCACTTCTTTCTCCCAGTGCAACACAATGGGCCGTTTGTAATCGGATACATTTTGGTTCTTTATATTTATAAACTTGTACCTTGGAGTGGTGGGCTTTTCTCCTGCCACCAAAACAGCTTAATCTTTAACTGTCATCTCTAATTGCTTACTCATTAATACACCAACGAAGGCACGTTCGCTGACACATTAGTATTATTGCATAACCAGGACACCAGTAGCACAAGGTGTTTCTTACTAGCTCGGACCAGGGAAGAAGTGAAATAGCACTTTGCCAGCTCTCTGCTGCGGGTGTGTGAATGTTTCCGCTCCTCTTCATGAAGTATAAGGGCAAGGGGTGTGGGGTGTCTTTGTTGCACATAAGACACAACCTGGCACTAAATCCTAAGCAGTTCTGATCTCCCGGGCTTCACTGGTTTTCCTGTGTATTACCGAAGTAAGTAGCAATGGCCTAAAATAGCGCGCACCCTGCCTGCGGGGTATATCGTACCCTTGGAGGTGGTGGCGTGCTGCTTTAGCAAAGTTGTTTAAAATCCACCTTGTGCCCTTCCCGGGAGGTGATGAGGATTCCCTTCTCCTTGGCTTGTGTGTTTTCAACACGCCTTTCTGGGGGGCAGGGGGAAATCGTTGCTATAGGAGCAAGAGTACAAATCTGAGCTTGACCACTTTTAGGTGGAAACAAACTCTTCTCTGCCCGTTTCTCTCTTGTCACCCCCACACGTGGTGACTGCCCCTGCGTGTGCCTCTTTTGATAACCAGTAGTGAGTTTGTGATGGGAGGAGGCTGTGTCCACACGTGTCCGAACTAAGTGAGGCGATGGATGTCCAAGACCTCCAGCTGGCGGAGTGGGATAGTGTTACTCCAGCCCCATCGCTCATGGAAAGGCCACGGTTCTCCAGGGTATCTACAGGCCAGGAATAAAAGGCACGTCCTCATGGGTCGAGCTGATGACGGTATTTTTTCCAACGGGGGAGGATGGGTTACGCTAGGATACCAAGCACTGCCTTTTAGCCTTCCTCCCATGTGCTGTCCCGTGGCGCTCTGACGTTGTTTGTTTCAGCTATTTAAAAATAATAATTCCCGGAGCTGTACTGAAGTGACTTCTAATTCCCTGCTCAGAGTCCCCAGCTTGCCTCGCAGGCGCCTGTTACCCAGTGTTTTGATTCCCTTGCGTAGGTTTGCACCTTACCGCGGTGACACCACCGCGTGGCTTGCCTGCTGGAGACACGTTCACCGAACCGTTGTGTTTAACACGATCCTGGGCTGCCTCTTCCCAGAGTCGCTCCAACCAGCCAAACCCTGAGGCCAGCTGAGAAAACAGCGCCAGGCCTCAGTGCCAGGCGCTTGTTTTCAGACAGAAGGCCCTTTGCAGCTCTAAGACCCTGTCCTAGCAATCCCCACCCCCTACCCGTGGGTGCCTTGTTTCGGGTCCGCAGGCTGTAGGAAGAGGAGAATAAACTCTTCAGCCGCCGGCTGAAGATTCTCCCCTCTTTGCTGAACATCTGCCTAGAAATCGCACCCGTGCCTTGCAATGGTCCATGAATGACGCTTTTTTCCTCTCCAGCCCGCCCAGGGTTCCCTTGTTGCAGCCTTGACGACTCGGGCTAAGTCTGCTAAGTGGATTTGATGCTGGCTCAGAATTAAGCTGGGATATTTATGGCCGAGTTCTCAGCGTTTCGCGGTGCAGGTCCCAGGGCTGGGGAGAAAGTTGCACGGTCCCTCTACTGAGCCACGCGAGCCCGGGGGGGCGGGGGGAGGGGGCTGCCGCCGTCCTGTGCAGCCTCGCCCGGGTGCCGCCTCCTCGCGGCTCCCCGCGGGCTGGGCATGGTTTCTGCAGCAGAGCCACAGAAGCAGCGGCTCCCGGGATGGCCTCTTAAAGGAGCCGCCGCACTCTTCCACCAGGGGCTGTTGCCTTTGTTTACGTTGCTATCTCTGCTGCTCACGGAGCCCGGAGTGCAGAGGAGGCGCCAGCTATGCAGGACCAACTGAACGATGAAGGCACGTAACCACCTTCGTGATGTGGATGAATAGTTGGGTGACCTCCGGTCTTGGAGGACTGTGCATGCTCCTGTTTGCAAGCCCTTGCCTATTTCCCATTCGTGTATCAGAAGTTTCCCTCCCCTTTGTTTCCAAACCCTGCAGATTCTGGCTGCCTGTTATCTGTCATTTACAGATGGGGAAACTGAGGCACAGCTCAGGCTCCAGTATGTGGTGCATGAACTTTGCCTCTTCTGGGCGGAAAGCAATGATGGGGAAGCATGGCACCAGTGGAGGCTGGGCAGAATCTCACTAGGGGTGCTGGAATCCCTCCCCCTGGCTAACACCCCCATGGGACTAGCTGTCTGAAAGTGGCTGTAAAATGAAATTAAGAGGTGTCTTTCTCTCCCTCTCACCACACTGTGCCTTGGGCATGGAGTAGTGAGTACACTGCACCAAGGGTGCAGGAACAGTTTTTCATAGTGGGGCCGCCGATGATGAAACCATGTATCTGGTATTTTGTTATCACTACTTTTAAGCCAGGGGATGCAGCAGCACCCCAGGTTCCAGCCCCACTATGCTGCACCCTCTGCTTGGGCTTTATCCCTGGCTCTGCACTAACCTGCTGTCTGACCATAGGCAAGTCATGTCTCTTCTTGATGCCTTTGTATCCCCTCCAACCCTCTGTCTCGCCTGGTTTAGACTGTTAAATTGATATGCCAGAGACTCTGACTACGTGTGTGGCACAGCACACAGTGGGGCCCAATCTTGGTTGGGACTTTGTATTTCAGTAGCACCTAAAATACTTAATAATCATCTTGTGGCCAAGCCTGGAACAGAACTCGTGTTTCTCAATTCTCAATCCAGGGCTTACCTACAAGACCTGCCATCTTCATTTGCCTACTAGGTTAAAGTCCCATGGGAGTGGCTCCCTCCGGTAGGGTCATGTTAAGGTGATTGAGGGCCCTAGCCACATAAGACCTGAATCACTGCCACAGATCAACTGGAAGGGATAGTGGCAAGGGATACCACTCCTAAGAGGAAGAATCCCTCCCACTGCTCCCAGGAGGTAAAAGCCCCCATTCACCCCCCCCTGCTTTCAGAGAGGCAGTGACATGGAGCAAATTGGCCTAACCCCGAGTATCAGCAGGGTCAGTCCTCTCTTCCCCCACCCAGAGAGGTATGGGTGATGGGGGTGGGCAGTACTTAGTCCAATTTCAGGGAATATCTGCCTAGGTGGGCAGGACTTGCTGCATTCTTCTTCTCCTGCCACCCCTTGAGCTCTCTGCTTGAATGATATCTGGGCACCCCACAGCAGTGGGTCTTGGAGTTAAGACCCCACTGGGATGAATGGGGCAAGTCACATCTTTTGGAGCTATTGTTTCAGGCTTCCTGCAGATTGAGGTGGATATCACTTCATCAGTTGCACTTGTGTCATGTTGTGAAGACCAGCTTGAAAGCCATGAGGACTAGAAACTTAAACAATTAAGGAGCATTGAGATTGTTATAATCCAATGACTCTAGGGGGAGCTAGGGCTTTAGGCACTGGCCCATAGTGCCTGTGCCTTAATTCAACTTCTCCTCACAAAGTTTATACACAGGCCTCAAACAGCTTGAAGAAGGGAGGCTTTCAGAAAGTGATGAGGGAGATTTTAAGGATTTGTCTAAACTAGGGAACGATATTCGTATTGGTGCCAGCCTCTAATGTAGATAATGCTGCCCCAGTGCAAAATGGGGCTTGCACTAGTTTCACTTGCCTTGGTAAATTACTGTGGGAAAAGTCACTGGGCTATTACAGTTCTGCCTCCATCAGTTTCTCTTTTCTCTTTAGGAGCTTCTGGATTCCAAATACTCTCTTGACAGTCCAGCCACTTAATATATGTGTATATATTCCCAGATATAGCAGAGCACTCTTGAAAATCTTTCTCTATATACAGTAGAAGCAGGGGGTATAGTACACATGTCCATATGGTACACACGTTTGAACCACTTTCACTTTAATTTAGCATGGAACCACTCAGATTTGGCCTGGCTGCCCCTCTGTCATGATGGAGGGGCTGCTTGGCCAAATTTCATTGATGGTGTTGCAATCCAGTGTGCCAGGTTGCAACACCCCCTTGGTTTGGGAGCCTCTTGAATGGGGTTCCCTGGGCAATCTGCCCTCTACTTCTGTCTGTTGCCCTACCCTGGCCAATGGTACACATACAGTGTGCAACATGCATAGGACTGTGCCTGCCACTGTGTAGAAGTGCTGCAACTCACGCTTTTCTCAACACTGTGTATCATATTGTGATACTGATTTTTATTTAGTTAGTTTTAATTGGTTCTTGCTGTTTTCAGTAGGGAGTTATGTATGATAACTGCTTGCTATTTCGAGTTCTGAAATCTCTTCTTTTGCTATAACTAATAGGGTTTGTCAAAAATCAGAATTTCCCATGGGAGGGAAATTCTGAAAGCGTGTCTTGGTTGTTTTGGGTTTTGTTTTTTTGCCAGGGGGAGGGAGGGGGAAGAGTTTGTTCAATTTTGGAACAAAAAGTAGAAATTTTCCGTGAAAGGGAAATCAAAAACCAAATTTGTGAAATAATTGGAACAGTTAAAAAAAAATTAAAATGAAATTCTACCCAGGAGCACAATTGGCAAATGAATTGGCATTTTCTGATGGAAAAATAATTCACTTGGAAATTTCTAATCAGTTCTCATATGTAGCTATACAAACAGCTGCTTATTACACTTCCTGGATGGATGCCTATGATATATATTAACTTTTAAGACCGTAGCCCTGTTTACTCATTACCAAAACGGAGCATATAGCCTAGATTAGTTAAACATTTCAGGAGCACAGGCATAGTTGAAGAACCTCCTATTGTTTGATATCTTGAAACCACTATTGATAATCCAAATAATTTTAATGGAAAATAGTCCCTCTCCAAAAGAGAAAAAGTATTCTAGGTTGGGTCCTTATTTGTATAAAAGATCTAAATGGAGAGGGTCTAATGGATGCTCCCATTTCCATTGTTGTTTTTTGTTTTTGTTGGGGTGATTTGAGTCTCGCTGGGAAGACACTATGCCAGACAACTTACTTTTAGTGCTGCATCACTTGGTTCAGAAGCAGCAAATGACTATAAAATTAACCTTAGAATAAACAAATGGGGCTGCTGATAGACTAGTTGATTATAAGGCTTTATATTGGGGGTAATGAGCCAGTATATTAACAATAACAATGGGTACGCATCTCAACAAGGAGCACAAGTCTCATTTTCAGTTGATCCGTTTCACTTAACATATAGATGGGAAAACAGGAAAGCCTTCAAAAATTACAGCTCCAACTCAGATCCTCTGTCGACAAAAAAATACTACTTGCTTAAATGGTCAGATTTAATAATGCTACCTTATCCTCTGTGTGAATGTTGTAAAGTGCTTTTTGGATCTCGTCAGATGCTGTGCAACTGTATGTACAGGAGTGATTCCAGGATTGCAAAACTGTTTACAATTTATCAGCTCAGGTGCAACATTTAGTCATCTGTTTTTTACCAGGATGAATGATGAAGAGGATGGGGGAGGAGAACTGATGTTTTCTATATACTTAAAAAACAAAACAGAAGTAATTTCTCTTCCCCGTCTTCCATCTCTCTCTGCACGACTTCAGGGGGGACCTGTTTGTTATGGCCTTTTGTTTATAATGTACTGTAAATAATGGAAAGTTAAAAAAAAATCAACTAAACAAGTACTTCTTAAACTCTTAGGTTGGCACTGAATGTATAGACCAATCACAATTTATATCAGTAAAACACATCTATCTTGTTAGAAAATATTGTCAGTCTCAACTGAGGCCTCTGTATAGTGTGAACTAATACCTTGAAATTAGACTTCGAGACATGCTTACCTGATCAAGGCAGCTTTGTGGCCTATATAAAATAAGTTTGTGGTTTCATGTGTCACTATTAGCCAGCAAGTTTCGCACTTAATGCCATCTTGGAAGAGATGCCAAAAACCACAGTAGTGTGGAGTCTAACCTGATTTCTTGTTCCTAGAGGGCCTCTACAAAGCAGGGCTGAGGCAGGCTATAGGTGTAGGGTAGCTTATGTTCCATTGCTTGGGATGTATCACCCAACGGAGGTCTCTGATTTCTTAGCAGCATCAATCTTGGCAGCTGTCACAGGAAAAAACTCACCATCAATTACTATTAGAATCCTTTTCTGACCTTTACCTTTCTGCAAATGCAGGATGTAGTCAGTTTTAACCAAAATGTAAAATGACAATTGTTTAAAAAGTTTTAACTAAAAAAAAACATTTGAAACTTCCTGTTCTACATACAATAGAATTAAACTAGAAACAGATAACTACTGAGCTACCAGGATAAGAACTTAATGCTCACTCATGGGAATGTGCATTTCAAAAAGAGAACATGTGAATCTTATTAACTTAATGCAACTTCTACATGTGAATTAGCAGAAGACTGCATGTCGTAAAATACAGAGACATTTTGTTCTGGCAGACAGATGTAGGTAAGTAAGCAGTATGAAGATGTTAAGTTAAATATACGAAGACTAGAATCTTAAAAAAAAATCTTATTCCTTCACCAAAATTGCCTGTTAAATCTTCACGTTCGTAATCTATCTCTAAAACGAAGTGAAGAGACACTGAGACTGGTTATTTTTACAAATGATGGATACCAGAGGGTTTTATTCCATTATGCTGGCAGCCTATAAACAAAACTATTGTAAGCAGCAAATGGCATGCTAGTGTCACCAGTGACCGTGAACATCGGAGGGAAAAGCTAAATGTACTCCAGCAAAGGAAACTGTTAATCAAAAGACTGCATTGAGGGTTAAACAAACATGACAAAAGATGCCAAATACTGTAGCACAATGTTGTGTCTAAAACCAGTTTCAAAATCTTAGATAGTGCAAATGGAGCACCCATGGCACCAGCTGACCTCAATGAGAGCAGCAGGTGCTCAGCAGATCTGAAAATTGGGCTCTTAAATGAGACTTTTCATTCTGCTGACACTGGGAACATAGCTGTCAGCTTCTTCATGTTTGTTTTAATCACAAACAATGCTGAGCACCAGAACTCCAAAATATAGCTTTTCATGCTACCTAGTACAGTGTGTGCTTTGCTTCCTCCCTCCCTTACCTTAAAAACTGCTTGACAGTGAATCTTTAAGGAAGTCAACCTTTTAAGGTTGCCAATTTTGGTTGGACATATTCCTGGAGATTTAATCACATGACATCTTTAATTAAAGATTAATCTTTAATTCCTGGAGACTCCAGGGCAGTCCTGGAGGGTTGGCAACCTTATTTGTTATTCATCTTATGGAAACTGTGCAGCTAACTATTGTGTGTCCTGGCTCATGACTGTGGCATCTAGACACTATACAATAGAATGACTAAAACCAATATTAATTAACTAGCCAAAAGTAGTGTCTGAGCTATGGTGACATGAATGAGGAGAATGCTGAAGTACAAAGACAAATGGAAACTAAGAGCTTGTCTAAATGCAGAGCTCCACCAGTTTGGTTTAAGGTGTAATTTTTAAACTGAATTAAGCTGGTACAAAAGGCTGTGTGGACACTCATTCTGCTTCAGGCTTATTTTGGTTTAGCTTAAGTCAATTAGGAACAGGTTTAAGCTAAACTGAAACAAGTGTGTCCATAGGTGCTGACTTTTGTTTTTTCTGGTGGGTGCTTTTAAAGAGGAGTGTGTGTGAGTGTTGGGGGGTGGGGAGGCACTCTGCCAGTTTTGCGGGGAGGCTATGTTCAGCATATTTATACACAGGGCCGGCTCCAGGGTTTTGGCCGCCCCAAGCAGCCCAAACAAACAAACAAACAAAAAAAAGTCGCGATCCGCGTCGGAAAGTCCTTCGCTCCCAGGCGGAGTGAGGGACTGTCCGCGGAATTGCCACCGAATACCTGGACGTACCGCCCCTCTCTGGAGCGGCTGCCCCAAGCACCTGCTTGAGAAGCTGGTGCCTGGAGCCAGCCCTGTTTATACACTTTCATTTTCTAATTATTGAATATGTCTACCATTGGTATCTTTACTATTTTAATAATGATTCAATTGTTCTGAATGACATAATTACATTATCATGAATTATGGTATATTAAGATTATTGCAATCACCTACAGTCTGTCCTAACTAACATCCCAGTTTAAAGACATTATGTTTCACTGTAGCTTTCTGGATGAAACTGTCAGCAATTTTATTTACATCTAGGTTCCCTGATATTATTTTGATGCACATTAAGGACCGCTACATTATTCAGTTGCTGCTGTCCCATTGACGACTGGAGATAATTTTTAAGTCTTCTGAAGCAGGAGAATGAGCATTCCCCAGTTCAGGACAATACAGGCACACTGAGAAGGATTCTTATGAATTTGCAGTACTCTGGAAACCTAGTGCTTCTGGAGTACTGCAAATGACTCCAAGATCTCTTTCTTGATGGGTAACAGCTAATTTAGGGCATGGCTACACTTGCAGATGTAGAGTACTTTGAGTTAAACGAGCCTTCGGAGAGCACATTAGGGAAAGCACTGCAGTGTGTCCACACTGACAGCTGCAAGCGCACTGGCGTGGCCACATTTGCGGCACTTGCAGTGGCATTGGGAGCAGTGCATTATGGGCAGCTATCCTACAGAGCCCCTCTTCCCATTCTGGCGCTGTGCCTTGTGGGAATGGGATGTGGGGCATTCTGGGTCCTGTCCCAATGCCCCGCGATGCATTGGTTTGCATCCCAGCAATCCCTGTGCTTTGGTCCACATTTGGTGCCATCTTTCAATGTTTTTTGTACTGTGCACTCTGTCTTCCCTTTTGGTCTGCGGGAATGGAGTCAAACTGCTGAGGAATATGTTGACAAGTCTCGCCAGTACGTCACGTTTGGCAGTCGAGTTACTCCTTAAGATCCAGACTGACAGTGAGGACTCCGATGAGGATATCGACACAAGTAACGCATACGACACGAGACTGGTTGTGGCATTCACAGACATGTTCACTACAGTGGAATGCTGATGTGGGATCACATCATCATGCAAGTCTGGGATGACGAGCAATGGCTGCAGAACTTTCGGATGAGAAAAGCCACATTCATGGGACTGTGCGCGGAGCTTGCCCCCCACCCCAGCGTAAGGACGTGAGATTGAGAGCTGCCCTGACAGTGGAGAAGCAGGTGGCTATTGCAGTCTGGAAGCTGGCAACTCCAGACAGCTACCGATTGGTCGCTAATCAGTTTGGAGTGGGAAAGTCGACCGTTTGAATCGTGTTGATGCAAGTTTGCAGGGCCATTAATCGCATCCTGCTCAGAAGAACCGTGACTCTGGGTAACGTGCAGGACATTGTGGCTGGCTTTGCACAAATGGGTTTCCCTAACTGTGGAGGGGCGATAGACGGGACGCATAGTCCAATTCTGGCACCAGCCCACCTTAGCCTCCGAGAACGTTAATCGGAAGGGGTATTTCTCTATGGTTCTCCAGGTGCTTGTGGATCACTGTGGGTGTTTCATTGACATTAATGCAGGCTGGCCTGGAAAAGTGCATGACGCACACATCTTTTGGAACACTGGCTGCAAGGAAGCTGCAAGCCGGGACTTCTTTCCCAGACCAGAAGATCACCGTGGGGAAGTCAAAATGCCCATTGTGATCCTTGGAGACCCCGCTTACCCTTTAATGCCATGGCTCATGAAACCCTACACAAGGAGCCTTGACAGCAGCAAGGAGCGATTCAACAACAGGCTGAGCCGGTGCAGAATGACTGCGGAGTGTGTTTTTGGCCATTTAAAGGGCTGCTGGTGCTCTCTGTATGGGAAGCTGGACCTGGCCGATGACAGCACCCCCGCATGGAACTTGGAGGTTCAATACCTGGAGGCTAATTTGAACAGCCAGAGAGCAGGGCTATTAGAGGGGCCCAGTGTGGGACTGCAAGGATTAGGGATGCCTTGAGGGAGCAATTTGAGGCTGAAAGCCACCAGTAATGTCTGGTGCCCTGCTCAGGAGTGAAGTGCAATGGTTCCAGTGTTGGTTGGAATCTGTGTTTGATATGCTGACATGCAGTGCCTGTTGCTTTCCTGGGCTAAGGTATCTTTTACTTTATGCACTAATAATGTTTTCAAAGGCAAAAAATCCATTTATTGAAAAGACACACAACTGCTTGGGAAACAGAAAGGGCAAGGGGGTGGGGTGGGGAACGGTTCAATCACAGATTTGCGTATATCCTGTCTGAATGCTACACTTAAGGATGGCTATAATGCATGGTGATGGGGGCTGAATGCAGTGGGTAAGGGTTGTAGTTTTCAGGACTGGGTGGTGAAGCTACAGGTGTTGGAAGCAGCTGGTGGCGATAAGAACCCGGATGTTGGGGAAAGTGGGTTGGAGGTGACATGGGGGCACAAGGGAAAGAGTTTTGGGACAAGGGCTGCGGCGGAGGGGGTGGGGGGTACGGTAGTGCTCCGCCTGCATGGCTACGAGCGCCTGGATCGAGTCCCCTTGGTGCGCCATGATGCTTATCAGCTGATCCGCGCTTTGCTGCCAGAGCGCTGCGCTTTTGTGCTGGTGCTCCTCATTCTGCTGGCAGATCCTCCTTTCACTCTCCCTCCACTCCTGCGCTTTTAGATTCTCGTTAAGGGACTGCTGCATTACTTCATGCAGCATGTCTTCTTTGCTTCTACATGGCCTCTTCCGAATTCTTTGCAGTCTTTTGGCCAGTGATAACACAGACGGCTGAGATCTCAAGGTTGCATCTGTAAAGGCAAAATGCAACCCATAACAGAGGCAGCTTTGTTCACATCAGAGAGAGCAATGATTCCCCAGTACTTAAGGGCCAGTACAGCCTACACAATAGCAGAATTTGCCTATCCCAAAGTGAGCGCATACAACCCATGGGAGCCCCAAAATGGTGAGTAAGCACAGGGTCAAGGGGGACTGATTGTTTCACGGCCATACTGTCCTCGGGGTTTTTTGTGCCTTGGGGAGAGCCAACAGCTGCAGGGGCCCCCTATATTGAACACTGTCCCCCATTTTCCACAGGAGTTTGTCCTGGAAGATATCTCGCTGCTGAGGGTGACCTGGGAAGGAAGGGAGGGTCTTCTACTACAATGCGGCTTCCGCCCTGGCCCAAATGCAGCTTGCACGTGTGCAGCAATGGTCCCACTGCCCCTCACGGCACAGTGGCACAGACATGTTAGCATAACTGGGACAAGGACCACAGTGGCTCTCCTGCGCAACCTGTGCAAGCGCATTGCCCAAGTTCTGGATGAGACCTTTGAGGAGATCACTGAGGCTGATTACCATGATGTGAGAACACATCAATGCCCTATTCTGCATCTAGGCATGCATGCAGTCCTAACCCTCCTCACCCCAAGAGCCCGCACTGAATAACTTCCTTCCCAAAATAAAAGCCGGGCACCTCCTTTGGCGTTTATCCTGGTACTCGGAGTGGAGGTGGGGTCACCCCAGTATCGCATCCAGCTCTTTGTACAAACGGCAGGTCATGGAGGCAACACCGGAGCGGCAGTTTGCCTCCCACACTTTGTGGTAGGCATTCCGCAGCTCCTTCACTTTAACCTTGCACCGCAGTGCGTCCCAGTCATGGCCCCTTTCCATAATGTCCCTTGATATCTGCCCAAAGATATCGTAATTCCTATGGCTGGAGTGCAGCTGGGACTGGACAGCTTCCTCCACCCAAACACTGATGAGGTCCAGCACCTCACCACTGCTCGATACTGGGGATCGCCTGGCGCGTGGAGGCATGGTCACCTGGAAAGATTCACTGAGAGCACTCCACGCCTAGCTGAGCAAACAGGAAGGGGATTTTCAAAATTCCCAGAGAATTTAAAGGGCGGGTCTGACGGTTGGTCACCTGAGGCAGTGCAGTAGAGTTCAAAAAGTGATTACCAGAGTGGCTAGAACAGGCATTGTGGGACACTTCTGGAGGCTGATGAGAGCACATTAACAGACCAGGGTGTCCACACTGGCGCTGCGGCGCTCCAGCAGGGGCGCATCAAACATTATTCCACTCACGAGGTGGATTACCAGGAGTGCTCTAGCTGCGGAGTCCAGGCACTCTACATGCCTTGCCAGTGTGGATGTGTTGGGGGCTGCTTTAATGCGCTCTAACTCGCAAGTGTAGCCAAACCCTCAGGCACCATCATTTTGTATATATTGTTGGGATTCTATTTTGACATGTGCATTACTTTGCATTTAACATTTAATTTCATCTGCCATTTTGTTGCCAAGTCACCAAGTTTTGTGAGATCCCTTTGTAACTCTTTGCAGTCTGTTTTGGACTTAACTATCTTGAATAATTTTGTATCATCTGCAAACTTTGCCACCTCACTGTTTACTCCTTTTTGCAGATCATTCACAAATATGTTGAACAGCACTGATCCCAGACCAATACAAGCCTTGTGTAGACGAGGCCAAAACAGCTGTTAAAACGGGAATTCAAAGAGGGGGAGAGGTAATTTCTGCCAACGAAGAAATACTGTGAATGGTAATAAGTTTTTGTCCCTGCCCCCCCCCCCCCCACACACACACATTGTGAACAGCATTGTACCACGTTAGGTTGTGGACTTTTCAATTTTCCATCTTTGGGTTTATTCAGAACTCGGATTGGGGAGATCTCAAAGAAAACCTACCTGACGTTAGCAATATTCTTTCTCCATGTAGAACCAGCACCCCAAGCTGGTGTCTTGTTGACTTTGCATCTTTTGGGTGAGGCATAAAACCAAGAACCTGATCCTGATAACTATAGTTACTACTACCAAGGTATTGTGGCACGAAGGGTGCTGGCCCATGTGACATGGATATATTTAAATCTGGATAATTACATTCTACCTTGCAATGTCAATAGATTAAAATAAGGGTCGTGCAATATTTCTGTACATATACTAGTGACTGCTGAGTTCTGTTCGTAGCTGTTCCCATGTGTCAACAAAGTGCTTTTAGATCCTTTTAGAGGAAAGGTGCTATCTCAATGTAAGCCATAAGTCAATAAAAATGTGCAAAAATGGAGAGTAAAACGTGTACTTAGTGATACTACTTTTGCAGAAAACATACATTATTGAGTCAGAGATGCTAAAATTTGTTACCCCCCTCTCCTTTTTAAGAGTCTGCCACATAATTAACTTCTCAGTGAAACAAGTAAAATGCAGGTATAAAAGCCACAGACACTTATTTGCAGGTTTGATCCTTTTTAGTAGAAGGATATTCTTGGAGGTTTTTTTGGAGGGGGTGGGGTGGGGGGAGAGACAGACTTCCATCATCCATTGGGGAAGATGACTCCTAGCTAGAAACAAGTTGCAGCTTGTTTTTGAAAACTTGAAGTGGATGAACAAAATACATCAGACTCAAAGGAGTCTATCTATTGGGAAAGCCTTGTTTTAGTGGCAGATGGTGGAAGCTATGAGAGAGAATGTGGCATTTGAGAGTTTTTCCTTATGGCATGCTGACAAGGGAAGTAAATTATTAAATTTAAACTTGATACATTATTAAGTTCTCTTTGCAAACCAGCATCTAGAAAAAGTTAGTTTTACTGGCTGTAAAATGAAATTAGGAGGCCTTTATTCATGTAATGGCCAGAGATTTTACATTGGATCCATTGAGCCAGATTCATTACTCTAGGTCAGGCCATAGGCCCCTAGAGGCAGAAAATCTGCCTAGACTGGCTGCAGCAGTGCAAGCTGCCTGCAGTACCTTCCTGTATGAACCTGGAGTTGGCCAGGGCATATGCAGCCAAAGTGGGCAATGTGTACCCTAGAGCATTGCGTAGGACTATTTTTAATCCTGCTCTTGCTATTATGGCAGCAGATCCTGCAGGACCCATGGGATCCTGGTCCCACTGCAGGCTGTACACTAGGCTTACACAGGGCTCTAGTACCCAGGAAATCTATTGATTCAGCATGCTTCCTGAGTGCCTTCAACCTGAAAGCTACTATCCTTCTCTGGCAGAAAGTGGTGGCACCATTCCCTGCCCTCCCTCTGTGGAAGAATCCCTGGACAGACTATTCCACAGGCTAATAAATCTCACAAGCAGGAAATACTCTTTCCAGACATCCAGCCCAAATTTTCCCTCCTCAGTTTCATTCTGTTATTTCCATTTATGCTCCCCTTTTATTATGCTATAACCATCTCTCTCCTTGGTGTCTACACTCTTCAAATATCTGTAGACTGTTATTGCCACCACTCCAGCCCATGGTCATTGCTTATCCAAACTAAACAAATGGGTTGTCAAATTTAATTTTGCTCTGTGCCCTTGCTCCATTCTGATGTTGTTTTCCTCCTCTGCAGAGTTGTTAAACTAGAAACACAGACCACTTGGACTGGGCCTTGGTGGAAGATTGAGCAACATGAGTCAAGGAGGTTTCAAATGGGTTGTGTGTTCTGTGACTCTCGGTGTTAGACTTCAGTGGTTGTGTGCGTTTGTTGGGGAGCGTTGTCCTTTCCATAAGGATAGGGAATCACTTGGGTGGTTCCCACTTACCTACATTTCTGTGAAATGATAGGAAGATTCTCAGCTGGTGTAAATCAGTGTAGCTCCATTGAAGACAATAGAGCTATGCTGACTTACACGAGCTGAGGATGTGGCCTAGTATGTCCCTTTGCCTTGACTGAATATTTAACAGCATGGTTCTGTGGATGAAATGCAGAAAGAGAAGTTAGGAGGAATGGGTTCTGCTTCCAGTTCTGCCTGCCAGTTAATTGTTGTTTGACCCTGGAAAAGCTAGAGCACAAGGGCGATAAAGGACTGTTGACTTGTCCATTAAATATTAGCATTGCCATTTTACCCACTTTTTATAAAGTGTTTTCAGAACTATGGATGGGAAGTGTTATGTATAAGTGCTACATATTGTCATTCGAGAGAGAGAGGTGTTTTATTTGTGTTTTTTTTGTTTGTTTTTTTAAAGTACCATATAATTCTGGGTGAAATCCTACAAAAACTACAATAGCCACTATTTTAGTGACTCATATAAAATACTGATTTGTGCTCCCTCTGCTGGCTTTTTAGCAGTAGTTCACTGTTCCCTAGATATCAGATTAGTCTCTGAAACTGGTATACAAACCAAATCTCTTTTGAGGGCTCCAATACAAGTCAGAATGTATCCTTTATTGAAATGAAAGGACTCCATACCAATTGTAATTACATCTGCAACACTAGAAAGAAAATAAACATGAGATGGCTAAGGATAGACTAATCCCACCATATTGATTCTATCCTAACTGTAAAATAATAGAAATGTAGGGGCTGGAAGGGAGTTCGAGAGGTTTAGTCCAGCCCCTCATGCTGAGGCAGGACCAAGTAGACCTGGACCATCCCTGACAGGTGTTTGTCTAACCTGTTCTTAACAACCTCCAATGACAAGGATTCCACAATTTCTCTACGCAACCTATTCCAGTCTTTTTAGTTAGATATTAGGGAAAACTTTCTAACTTAAATCTTGCTTGCTGCAGATTAAACTGATTACTACTTGTCATACTTTCAGTGGACATGGAGAAAATTGATTACCATCCTCTTTATAACAGCCCTTAACATATTTGAAGACAGTTATCAAGTCCCCCCTCAACACTGGAGATATATTTTTTTTAACCTTTTCACATAGGTCAGGTTCTCTAAACCTTGGACTTTATCATTTTTGTTGCTCTCCTCTGGACTCTTTCCAATTGGTCCATATCTTTCCTAAAGTATGGAGACCAAAACTGGACACAATACTCTAGCTGAGACCTCCCCAGTGCTCAGTAGAGTGGAACAATTACCTCCTGTGTCTTACATATGACACTCCTGTTAATATACCCCAGAAAGATAGCTGCCTTTTTCACAACCACATCACATTTTTGACTATTATTGAATATGCGATCCACTTTCATCAGCAGATTTTTTTTTCTGCAGTACTACTGCCTAGACAATCACTCCCCATTTTGTAGTTGTGTATTTGTTTTTTTTTTTCTTTCTGTCTTTATTGAATTTCATCTTGATTTCATACAAATTCTCTAATTTGTTAAGGTCATTTTGAATTCTAATCCTGTCCCTCAAAGTGCTAGCATCCCCTTCTAGCCTGGTGTCATCTGCATATTTTATAAGCATAATCTCCATTCCATTATCAAAGTCACTAATGAAAATGTTCAACAGTACCAGACCCCTGTGTAGGGTGACCAGACAGCAAGTGTGGAACAATTGGGACACTTTTTTGTGGGGGGAGGGGAAGGTTGGGGAGGGTATAGTTGTTTTTATAAGACAAAGCCCTAATATCAGGACGTCTGGTCACCCAACCCCTGTGGAACCTCACTAGATATGTCTTCCTCCCCGCACCCCCACCCCCAGTTTAACAGCAAGCCATTGATAACTACTCTTTGATTATGGCTTTTCAACTAGTTTGGCACCCATCTTCAAGTAATTTCATCTAGACTATATTTCCCTACTTTGCATATGAGAATGTCATGTGGGAATACATAAAAAGCCTTCATAAAATCAAGATATATCACGTTCTCAGTACCAACTATCCATTAAGCCAGTAGCCATGTCAAAAAAGGAAATTAGGTTGGTCTGGAATGATTTGTTCTTGACAAATCCAGGTTGGCAATTCCTTATTATCCTCTAGATGCTTATAAATTGATTGTTTAATAATTTGTTCCAGTATCTTTCTAGGTATCAAAGTTGGGCTGACAAGTTACTATGTTAATGCAGAAAACTTGTATGCTGATGTTTCACTATTATAGTAAAAACTGGTCTATTGCAGATGATCTAGAGAAGTGTAGTATTATACTTCTGAAACTCAAATCTGTTTGAACCTGTGCCTTCCTTTTTTAAAATTATGTTGATCAGACAAATCATGCCATGGTATGAGTCCTGATATCCTTACACCGATCGTCTTTAATAATTACCACGGACTACAGAAGAAAGTCTGCCCCCGCCTGCCCCCAACACTCCCTGGGTAAGTATGTCAGAATGGGGTGTAATGTTTTTAGCAATCTCTTGCTTTTAAAACCTCCTATTGAAACTGGCAATTACACTGTATAAACTGCATTGTTCTTGTCACAATTTTACAAAAATAATTCCGCTGGGAGGTACTCTATAGTAAAGAGATCAAAACTAGAATTTGAGTATGAGTTCTCTGCAAATTTGGTATAATTAATTGTCAGAGCCCAACTTTCAAAAAGGACCTTGGGTCATATGAGAATATTAGTTTTTAAACAGAACACCCCATTGATCAATGGCATGATGGGCCCTGAGTCATTTTCCATTATTTGGCAATGCTGAGCATTATTTCATGCAGGATAAATTTTTCACCATTTCCTTAACTTTACCTTTCCTTAAAACAAACCAACAAACCCCCCTTCCTTCCATACAACATTACTCTAATACATATACAAAGGAAATGAGAGAGGGCTGTAGACATCTGTGTGGATTGAATGGGATATTATTTATAAATAATACAGCAACGAGAATTCTTCTATTAGAGTAATTTTCTATAGCAGTTGATCAAAAATTGCTTACATTATTTGCATATCAATGGGAGAGTTGTAACCAAACTTTCCTGAAGAATGGGAGTACAGACAAAAACATTCATATTGCACATCAGTAAAGCTGAACTGCTATTATTTTGGTATTAAAATATTCTCTTCTTTGGAATAATTGGAAAAGATGCGGGGGAGGTAAGAGTAATTTTTATTTTCTTGAATTCTATAGTGTTTTCTTGGATCCTGTATTTTCAATGGATTTCTAGTCACTGGAAACATCTGCAGGTTCTCTGCAAAATTCATGAATGGTTTTTTTTTTTAATGACTCGTGGGATTGAAACATGGTGTTTATAAATTGAGCTGATTGGATGGTCTTTTATTAACAACAATCTAGGCTTGCCAAATCATAAACATTCTCCCAGGCACCAGAAACTGATGCCCACCTTCTCTAAGTCATGAGCACCTTCTCTAGTTGTTCCGAAAGGGGTTTTCGCTCCTGAGTAAGTTGTGCTGCCAGGGTTGCCTATGGGCTGGCCCTCTGAGGTGGTGGGGCCTGACTTTTTGTGTTTGTGTTTGAGGTCTACCAGATTTGAAGGCTGACCTCACCCTTTCCTGTCCCTGCACCCATCCCTGAGAAATAAATCCTTTCTGTACCCTTTTCCCCTCAGTGAGTGTTTTCAAGGGAAGGGAGTGTTTAGCTATTTTATAGGAACTACAAGCAGCATGTTTTATTTCCCTCCAGTTTCCTACCTACTTGTGCTGTCATCATGGTTGCCAGGCTTGTGACTGAACTCTTGTGATTGGACTGTGCCTCGCAGAGTATTATTTTCACTTGCTGCTTATAAAGTAGAGATTTGACTTTCTAAGTTGGCATGTGTGGCATATGGGATGGGACTGCTTTTATATATTTTTAATTAATTTTTTTAAGGCTTTTAACAGTGTTGGCCATGGCTATTTTGGGGACCTGCTCCTTGAACTTTTTGCTAATAGGTATTGGCCCTGGCAGTTCCAGGGTCCTTCTCAACATCCTATCTGAAGTCTCTGTAGGGTTTCCTCACCTTTGCTTTAGAGCTGGCCTTAGCATTTTGGGGCAATTTTCCATGCCCATTTTCTTCCCTCACCTACCCCCCCAAACCACCCCCCCAATTCCTTTCTTCACCCAAACTTTTAATCATTTCCTGACCACCATTATGCATGGGACTGGCCTGAGGATTTCTGGAAGAGTGATCGAGATATAGTGCAAACTTAATTGACTGACTTTACATGAGAAGTGATGTGAATGAGAGCTCTATGTTATGAACACACAGAATTGCTTATGCAGAGGTGGAGCGCAGCAGCTTGTTTCCTTCAGCTGTAGTAATCAGATTACATATACTTTGAAATGTAAGCCAGTCTTCATGTGTACTCTTTCTTTCTTAAAGGCTAGGAACCTACTTAAACAAATTTTAGAGATTCTCCTTTACATTCCTAGTTCCTCAAATTGGCATTGCCCTGGGCTCTGCCTGCAGCATAGAACTTGCTCTTCTTTTGAAACTCACCTCATTTAAGGCCTGACCAAAGTGCCTGTATTATTTGTTACACTGTTCCTAACTGAACTCGGGGTCCCATTGTGCTAGGCACTGTGTAAACTCAGTCAGTGAGAGAGTGTCCCTGCCCTGAGGTGTTTACTCTCTAAATTGTAAAGAGATGAAGGATAAGAGGAAAAACTGTGACAGAGAAGGGAAAAATGCCCAGCCCAATGTCTCACAACAGTTCAGCATCATGGGTGTTCCCTACATTTAATACCTTCCCTTTTAGTCACTTCCCCTGCCCCTTTTTTTATGGTTTTTGTTTTGAATTTGAAACTATCCATTGTGGTATTAAGAGGATGATATTGGTCTTTATTTGATGGATTTCAAAGGTGCCCATCACCATGGTACAAAATGCCATTACTGAGGTAGCATGTTACCTGGTCCATTTTACAGGTTTGCTAGTAAGGGAATGCCAGCCAAAAGAAGAGTCTAGTTTACAGATGAGTAGGAGCAAAGTCGGCAGTATTCTATCTGCGTCTAGATGGGTTGTGAATGGAGTGCCATTCCCAGCTGTTGAACCCATTGTATGCAAAAATAATAAAATGAAGTTAATTACTGATGACTCTCTGTTCTGTAATGGCTCAGAAGGTTCAAAGTTGAAGCAGGGAGAACTGGATAGAGGTTATTGTAGTTTAGTCTATTGCAGTGGTTCTCAAACTTTTGTACTGATGACCCCTTTCACATAGCAAGCCTCTGAGTGTGAACCCCCCCCTTATAAATTAAAAACACTTTTAAAATATATTTAACACCATTATAAATGCTGGATGCAAAGTGGGGTTTGGGGTGGAGGCTGACAGCTCATGACTCCACATGTAATAACCTTGTGACCCCCGGAGCGGTCCCAATCTCCAGTTTGAAAAGCCCTGGTCTATTGGAGGTTGGAGAGATGCAAGGCATTCCCTTTCCCCAATGACCTTTGCAGCACTTGTTCCTCATAACAGGTTGGGGAATAAAGGAGTGGAAATCTAGCAAAAGCCTTCTTTATGGCAACACAGAAGATCGTCACTAGTACTCAGGGTTCCTTGAAATAGTGTTGTGTTCCCACTGAAATAACAATTTAAACAAAATTTTTCTTGACTACAAATAGGAGAGCATCAGAGGCCCTATGTGCCACATCCTAAGAACTGCTCTGCACCTTGGCTCTCATTACAGCCAAAGGGAATTACAGCACTCCAAACATCTCAAGATTTAGTACTGTTCCATGGAAGTTAGATGTCTCTAGGACTAGCAATATTTATAATACTCTGCCACATTTATACAGTTTTATTTTAAATAAATGAAAGGTGCAGTCCCTGAGTCTGAATTATTTTAAAATGTAGTAGTTATTGGCTAGGTCAGCACCTACATTAAAAAAAAAAAAAAATTCCTATTCAAGTGGGAATTTAGCAATCTGACACTAATAGGTTGTCCACATGGTAAATATTGGGTGGGTGTGAGAGTTGTGCGTCACTCCAGGATTCAAGGAATTTCCACTTTTTGCCATTTGTGAGAACTCTAAACATACGGGGTGTGCATGTAATCTTTGGGCACTGCATCCATGTAAAACAGGGCAGAACAGAGTTCTGTGACAGTCAATGGGATTTTTGCCATTGATGTAATAGTAATAATACTTGGCCTATAAAGTGTGTAATTTTATTTATTTTAAATCATAAACTTACTTTCACATACCTTTTGGGGGACAAAAAGGAGCATCTCTGGATTGGCGAGCATATTACTTGGTAAAGGAAAATTTTCTATCTGATTGGTGCATGTGGGAGGATGGTGAAAAGAACATTCTGTTTATAACAGCATGAAGTGAGCAGGGAGACTCAAACTTTTAGGATGGAAAAAAAGAAATTCTATACAACTGTAATTATCACTACAACTATGAATTACTACATAGTTCTGAGTTATGAATTTATTATAATGAATTAGGACTGACCATTTTGTTGTTAATTAATTGTTATCGACTCCTTGTACATAGACTTCTAGACACAAGCTAGGCTAGAAGGTTTAATTGGCTGGATAAATGTCTCTTCAAGCCAATGGGGATGTGGTATTTGTATCCTGTCAAAAGCACTCCAGGTAGACCTATTTCTTTCCCCTGGGAGCCTGGCTGACTTGCGCAGGTTATCCTCATTCTTGATTATCTGAAACAATAATCAAAGTACAGCTTTACTGCTGATAGAGCTTTTGGCTGAATGAAAAGCAATGTTATCGGCAATGATGTCAAAAACAAACAAAAAACCCTTCATCCTAAAACATGCATTTTAGGGTGGGTTTTTTTAATTATGTTAAATCTAGATAGTCTAATAATTTATATTTGCCCTGGAACTATTTTAATTTTGGGAGATGAACAAAACAGGGATGACAATAGCTCCTTTGCACATATGCCTGACTTATGAAGTAATTCGGAATGTGACATGTGAGTATTAAAATGTAAGATGCCGAACACATATTGAGACAAATCTTGAGGACTTGACTTGGGCCCACTCTTGTCATGTGAGAAAGCGGAGAGGGAGGGAAATATCCATGAAGATGCCCTCTTTGTTTCCTGCAGAAAACGTGACTGGGATAGCTGCCAAACCTAGTAGATCCTTCAGGAATCATAGAGGCCAGAGTGACTCCTTCCCTAACCACCTGTCTGCATCTCCTCCCGCCCTTTGGTTCCAGAGCTATGGAGTACAATCTATAAGATGTGGAGGCAGGAGAGAAGGTGACACAGAAAAGGGACTCAGCCTCTTTGTGCATTGTTCAATGGATGACCTCCAGGTCACACCCTTCTGTAGTATTCTTTCCAAAGGTTCAGCTGGGGGATTTGGCCTGCTCACCCACCAAACAGCTCATGGGGCCTGCCCATATACCCAGTGGATTCTGAGTGATCAGCAAGGGGCTAGACCACTTAAGCAGAGGTCTTTTGCCTCTGCATTAGCTTTGTGCCCCCAGTGGTCCCTGTGCTCCCTGGTAGTTTAGTCATGGTGCCTGGAGCCGGCCCTGACTAGCGAACAAGCAACTCAGCATATGCTCCCAGTGCAGTGCTGTGGCAAAATGGGCCAATGCAATTCTTGAATGTATAAAAACAGGAGTAGGGAGGTGATTTTACTTCTGTATCTGGGCTTGATGAGATAGATACTAGAATACTACATACAGTTCTGGTGTCAACATTTTTAAAAGGTTGTTGCAAAATTGGTGAAGGTACAAAGAGTCATAAAAGTGTTTCAAGGGCTAGGGAAAATGCCTGAGAGGGAGAGATTTAAATATCTCTCTGTTTCACTTGTCTCAAAATAAATTGAAAGGTGACTTCTTCCCATACTTATACATGGTAATCAAAATACAGGGTATTAAAGGGCTAACTAACTTAGTGGAGAAAAGCAGAACCACTCCCAGTGCTGGAAGCTAAAGCCAGAAAAATTCACATTAGGCCATTTTTTTACAATGAGGGTGATTAACCATTGGAACAAATTATGTAGAGAAGGGGTGGATTCTTTATTTCTTGTCTTCAGATCAAGACTGGATTCCTTTCTGGAGGATATGCTTTAATTAAATGCAAGTTATTGGACTCAATACAGGAGTAACTGGGTGAAATGTAATGGTCTGACAGGAAGTCAGACTAGATGATCTAGTCATGTCTTACGGCCTTAAACTTGATGAATGTATGAACAATGGAGTGTTGATGGTTTGATGTGGTCTAGAAGAAATTCGTGAGGAAAATCATGTGCTATGTTGGCCAAAATATTATATCCTAAATTAGGCTCCTATGGCATGTTTTCAGTAAAGGAATGGAACAGAATGGGGCACTCTAGATGGGAAGGGCTCTGTAAGAATTCTTTCCCAGCTGTCTGGCTGGTGGGTCTCACCCACATGACAAGGGTCTAACTGAGCACCATATTTGGGGCCAGGAAGAAATTTTTCTCGCAGGTCAGACTGTGGGGGAGACCCTGGGGGTTTTAGTCTTCCTCTGCAGTGTGGGGCATGAGAGACTTGCTGGTTTGAACTAGAGTAAATGGTGGATTCTCTGTAACATGAAGTCTTGAAATCTTCAAATCTTGATTTAAGTAACTCAGTCAGAGGTTATAGGCCTATTACAGGAGTGGGTTTGTGAGGGTCTGTGGCCTGCAATGTGCAGGAGGTAAGACTAGATGATCATGATTCTTTCTGGCCTTAAATCTATGAAAATAGATCCCAGTTCCATGAAAATGTAAAGCTAGTAAATGACTTCATTTGCTATTCCATTTATACAAAAACATGAGATTCAAATATTTGGTAAATGCATAGGTGCTGGCTTCCTCTGGGCGCAGGGGGTGATGAACCCCCTGCTCCGCCCCAGCCCTGCCCCCCCCCCAAGTCCAACTTCCACCCTGCCTCTTCCCACCTCCTTCCCGTCCAGTTCCGCACCCTCCCGCGTGACCCATGCCCACTCCTCCTCCTCCCTCCCAGAGCCTCCTGTATGCCATGAAACAGCTGATCATGGCAGGTGGGAGGCGCTGGGGGGGAAGGGTGGAGCTGGCTGCCAGTGGGTGTTGAGCACCTGGAGCACCCACGGAGTTGGAGCCTATGGGTAAATGAAATCATAACGAAATGCTGACTAAGATTTAGAATTCTGTTCGTTCTTATGCCATCTTGTTGTATATCTAACATAGGGCCGGATCCTGCAATCATTTAAGCAGATGAGTAACCTTCAAACTCATTATTTGAAACTGACTACATTTCAAATTTAGTGTCCCTTTTAGCTAGAAAAGAAACTATCATATTTTTCAAAATATATTATTTGGCCTGTGTCCTCACTCAGGCCAAACTCCACATAAACAGTAAAAACTTGAGTAAGAGCCACATGATTGATACCAAGAAGTAATTTTCCTTGAATTACACCTTTTAAAAGAAACTATCAAAATGGCTTTAATGCATAGTAAAAAAGATTACTTTTCCTCCATAAGAAATTCTAAGTTATAACATTTTTCAGTATAGCAGATAGTTCTTCTTAAAACACTCAAAGGGAACATTTTCTAATAGATCATTTAAATAGGATACTAGAAAACACACACAAACTTTTTAGATTAAACATCCTTCTTTTACTAATTCATAATATGAAGGGTTTTAAGTATAAATTTATTTTTTAAGAGCTAACCCCCCACCCCAAAAACAAAAATCCAAACTCCTTGAAGTAATAAATATAGACCTCATGTGGAAGTTGGCAGGAAAATAAGATAACACTAACCAGACAACCAGTATTTAAACCTCATAAATTACTTTATTCTAACATGTGAAGCCTTTTTTAATCTGTAACATTTAATCTAGAAAGATTGTACTTTTAATCTTTAATTTCTCAAGGCTTTCAAATGGCAGGTCTATATTTACACTCCTCCTGCTTGAAATCTAAGGTGAAATTGTTTTGGTTCTATCTCAAATGTAAAACTGGCAAATAGAAACAGAAAGTAGGCGAGGTAATATCTTTTATTGGACCAACTTCTGTTGGTGAGAGAGACAAGCTTTCAAGCCACCAGAACTCTTCTTCATACAATTGTATTCTTTCTATGCTTATGAAGAAGTTTGTATACATTTAGACTGTATCCAGTAACCTTAGCTTAATATACAGACTCCTGTACTGTATTAGGTGAAAACAAATAGTTGATGACAAATGTAAACAACTTACGTAGTGGACTTTTTTTGTTAAGTGATTTGAAGTATAATGCTGATGGGAATAAGAGGATGCAGAAGCAACCTTTTCTTACAAAAAAAGAGGGGTGAACAAGTTCAGATGAAATGTCAAGATTCTGTAACTTGATGTTAAAAAAAATTAATGTTTGGTAGTGCTTCAACAAAACAATCAAGAAACGTTTAATCTGAAGATATGCAACCTACTATGCCAGAAACACTCTACTTCCAAGTGTCATTACATAAGCGTGGGGGCGGGGGGCGAGGGGAATCAACCCCAAGCAAGATATGATAAGTTAAAGCTGTGTTGGTCAGCTAATGTTTTATCTTGAGCAATAACTTATAGTGGATACTTTTTTTTTAAAATATTTCTGTGAAATTGTTACTGAATTTGTTGTACTGAAGTATTTGAGGCTGACTTGCCATCTGGGATTTGTTGTTCACCAGGTTGATCAAATCTAATAACTTAACTGCCTTACAGTTTACACAATTTAAACCAGACTGAAATTATGTTCAGATAAATCTTGTAATTTGGTTAATCTTTTTTTGTTTTGTTAAGCAAACAAATGTATCTTTTTATGATAGGTCATCTTGAATCACGTGCTTGAACTTTTGCTGCCTTTTTGAAGGAAAACATGTACAAAACTTTTTTGGAGGTTCTTTATAGGTGATAAAGGAAGCAGAATTATTTTTAAATTATGCTTTCTGACTTTTGCACATGTATGCATGGGCTTTTCAGATATGCACTGCTACCAAATGTAGCCGTCATTGTCCTTTTTTATCAAATGGTTGAAACACTGCCAGTCTTCTTTAAACAGATATTTACGCCCCTACAAACAATTCTGAACAAATGATTTTTAAGAATCCTGCTGCATAGTTCAGTCCTGAATCTTTCTGCCTGAGGTATTTCTAGCAGATACCTCATGTATACTTACCAATACTGAACAGTTCTAAGGTAGGTATAAACTTTGTCTCTATATCAGAATCCTGTCAAGATCCTTCACCTGTTCCCTTACTTACGTAAGTAAGCTTCCTTTTAGAAGACTACCTCTGTTTCCCAACCCATCAAATCCCAGTTCCAAAATGTTCTGCCAGTCAGTGTGCTTTCCCTGCTTTGTACTTTTTTAGCCCTATCAGAGAGCAAGTAATTGCTATGGTTTCCTAATACTGGTGTGTGACTGACTGGCTCTTAATGTGTAAAAACTGTATAGTGGAGCTGACACTGACCCTATTCTTACAATGTTCTTATGTTAATGTGGGTCTCTTTGTATTTATAGTTCCCCCTCTATTTTTGTATTGCTACACAGCTGAGAGTCTTTCTTTCTTCTTCGGTTTACACTTTGTTTTCAAAGCTACACCCTAAAGGAGGCCCTGCAGATGTATTTTGTTTAGTTCACATTTGGTAGCCTGTCATTTTTCAGAGGCTCCTTGGGTGTTGATTATAGTTCATTTTAAAAAGTTGAGCTTGCAATTAAGTTACATAAATAAAGCAGCACAATTAAACGATTATTTATGGAAAGCTTTTCTTCTCTTGCAAACCCATGCTCACTAGCCTTTGGGTTAGAGTTGAGTCTTTTCCACCTGAAGGTAAGAAAAGTAATAGGTTAACGTTTGTACTGAATGTTTGAAATGCTACATAATTATGTCATTGAGAGCTTTGAAAAAGTCTTTGATGCTTACCAGCCCAAAGATGAAATCTACTAGCCCAGGGGAAAGTACTTGTGCTGCCAGATACTCTCACCAAGCCTTGATTTTTAGGATTCTTTCTTATTTTTGTATGGTTTCTTCCATTGATTGCAAAGTGCCTTTCAAACAATGAAGGCTCAGAATGCTTCTGTGATGCAGGTGACTGCTATTACACTCATTTTACAGATAAAATGAAGTTAAGGGACTTGTTTGAGGCCCCATAATGAGCTGGTGGTCCAGTAATACCCATACATGCAAACTTGTTGTAAGTCTTGTGATATTGGGTGTTGTTTTTATTTTCCCTTAAAGCCCCCAGCTCATATAGCCATGGGAATGTGTGAGAATTTCAGTTTGTTTTTTCTTACATGAAAATTTCTAGTCCTCCTGGTGTGATGGTTCTCTGGGTACCCAGGACTGAGAGTCACCTTGTTAGCCCCTGCCTCTCTAGTAATAAGGGAGTCTTGCCTGAGGTTGCTGGGTGTTGGCAGCCTGTCAACCACTCAAACACTCTTCTGTGGGCTATGCAAGCTTTGCCTTTACCTTGCAGGCTAACAAGAGTTACACCTCAGTCTGCGTCCCCTTGAAACATTCCCCTGTGATATCCAGCCCCAACACTGGCTCCTCACAGAAATCCCAGACTCTCTGCTCCCAGTTTTACTTTAAATCACTGCTCTGCATAATGCACAGCACTTGAGCACTTAGAATAAAACAAAAGAAGATTTAAGACCGAATAGGGGTTCTCCAAAACACAAATGTTGGCTTTCTCCAGGCCCTGGGGGCGCAGAACCCCCCCCCCGCTCCACCCCAGGCCCATCCCCACCTCTTCTCCCAAGCCCCCACCTTGCCCTGCCTCTTTCTGCCTCCACTCCACCCCCACCCCGCCTCTTCTTGACCAGTTCTGCTCCCTCCCCTGAGCATGCCCCATCCCTGCTCCTCCCCCTCCCTCCCTCCCTCTCAGCATCTCAGCATCTCCTGCATGCTGCAGAACAGCTGACTGTAGTGGGTGGGAGGCACTGGGTGGGGGAGGAGTTCATTGGTGGGACTAATGGCGAATAGGAGGCACTGGGGGGGAAAAGGGGGAGCTGGCTGCTGCTGGGTGCTAAGCATCCATTAATTTTTTTTTCTGCAGGTGCTCCAGCCCTGTAGCACCCACGGATTTGGCGCCTATAATCCTAGAAACAAGAGAGTGATGGAAAGGAATGGTTACAATACAAAACACAATACTAAAAAGCAAACTAGGACCTACACTTAATAACTACCTTTCCTAGCTAATAAAGTAGGTTTTTCCCCAAAGTTCAACCTGTTGTGGAGGGAGATGGCTTCACGGGAACCAGGATCCAAATTTTCATGAAACACCCCCACTCAACAAGAAGTCTCCTCAGTGAATGAATGCAGAGCATCTGTGCGATACTGAATTGGTCTTTTGTCTCTATTCATAGATGGGGCAATCCACTGTCTGTTACGTTCCTTTTTACTTCCAGTGGTTTTGATTGTTTGTTTGCAACTGTCTTTGGTTTTCCATTAACTGTTCTGGGATGGGGCAAGGGTAGACAATTAATCCTTGCATTACATCACTGGCTGACCAGGAGGGGTGACAACTCCCTCCCACCTAAATGGGCCATCACTGAAACACATGATTCCCTGCTGACTAACTTTTGACTTCAAGACTATACAGCATAGTTTTCAATATAATTTCATTATCCCTTAAATATTATGTGTACACACCTCTCTCATTGGTTGAGTATTGATAAGTTGCTTTAAGTAGAGACCTTACATGCTACCCTTCAAAGATGAGTACCATGAAAGTGGTGTATTAGGTGTAGTTAGTTTGTCAGATCTGAGGCAGGAGTTGCTTGTAAAGAGCAGTGAACCCTTTGTCAGTTGGCAGAAATAGGCCTCTGTGTCACACGTGGTTGCAGAGGAATGGAAAAATGTGAACCTAAAGACTTAAAACCAAAAGACAAATAAAATGAACCTATGGTTTTATTTTTAACCCTTTCTCATGATTTGTGAATGCTTGGGGTTGACCATATGCTTGTGAAGAAGAGAACCTTTAGAGAACTAAAACTATATTCCTACTTAGCCAAGCTACACCCATTTAATGCTAACTCCGTGATCCTAGAAAGGCTTACTCACATGGGCAAGTATTTGTAGGATTGGGGCTTAAGGGCCAGATTTTTAAAGCCATGTAGACACTGACCTCCCACTGATTTTCAATAGACATTAGGTGCCTACATCCTCTTAAAAATCTGGCCTTAAGTCTCTAAATATTGGAAGGACACAAGCACCAATGAGGGAGATGAGTTTTTGAGGATTGTGCAAGGAGTATGACTAAGACTATAATTGGGCAATGTAAATATATGTTATTGTTTATGAATCATCTTAATAGCTGTGGAAGAAATGTTTTTGCAGAGGGAAGAGATCCGGATGTTTCCTGAGACTACAATTGGCAATTCAATAATTACTCCTAGCCTATGCTGCAAAGACACAACCTTACAGAGGATAGGCAAACTTACCAGGGGTGATTATTGAAACTTCTCCGCATTAGCCAAACTCTGCTCCTGTTAAATTCAGTGGGCAGAGTTAGGCCAGTGCGGAACACTTTTGACAATCCCACCCACTACAGACTTAGGGAGAGATTCTCCTATAGTGCATGTGTCTACTGAATTAGACTTTACTGCATACAAAGCATTTGTTTACTAGGCCATTCATTCAATGTTCTATCAGAGGGAGACATTCTTATTTTCCTCCAAGGATACTTACTGTATGGACATCTACATGAAATCTTAGCTGGGGAGCCAAAAAAAAAAGTAATTGGTTTGATTCTGTTCAGTGCATTCATCTGAGCTTTCAGTCTCAGTACTCTAAAGTGGAATAATTTGTTTAATTTTAGATTGGGTTGTGGGTTTTTTTTAGATGAATTGGTGGTGATGGGAATTCTGAGTCTCTGTACTTGTGTACTGAATATATGCACCTTCAGAGCAGCATGTTAGAAAAAGTTTTTATTTGAAAGTAGTCTCAAATGACTAGTACAAGCTTTCATCTTGTATTAATGTATGTCATTACAGATTAAATGCCATTCTAATATGGCATAATCCACCATCTCTAATTGAATGGAAGGCTGCAATTCTAAGAAGGGGTTCTGAAATAACCCCCTTCCACAAAAGAGCACTAACCCAAAGAGGAATTTTATACAATAGTCATGGATAGGATTTGCAAATCAACTTCCCTAATTCTATTGAAATTTTTGTTTCTCTTTTCTTTAAGGTAATTTATTGGTGTAATGCCCAAATCAAATGTAGGCATTCTATTGTTTGGTCAAACAAGAGTCACTGATAGGTCTAAGACAAACACTGAAAATCATAATTAAAATCTAGAATGATCCTTATAATAATGAAATTGCAGAACTACTAACAGTATGGTATGTAATCTGTTGGTTAAATCAGCCTCTGTACTGGAAGACTGGTGGATAGCTAATGTAATGCTGATTTTTTAAAAAGGGCTCCATAAGTGATCCCAGTAATTACAGGCCAGTAAGCCTAACTTCAGTCCCAGGGAAATTGGATGAAACTATAGTAAAGAACAGAATTATCAGAAACATAAATGAATATGATTTGTTAGGGAAGAGTCAGCACAGCTTTTGTAAAGGGAAATCATGCATCACCACTCTATTTTAATTATTTGAGGGGGTTAACAAACATGTGGACAAGGGTGATCCAGTGGATATAGTGTACCTGGACTGTCAGAAAGCTTTTGACAAGGTGCCTCATGAAAGGCTTTTAAGCAAAGTTAGCAGTCGTGGGATAAGAGGGAAGGTCCTCTCATGGCTTAGTAATTGGTAAAAGATAGGAAGCAAAGGGTAGGAATAAATAGTCAGTTTTCAGAATGGAGAGAGGTAAATAACATGTCCCCCAAGGATCTTTACTGGGACTAGTCAGTTTAACATATTCATAAATTATCTGGAAAAGGGGGTAAACATTGAGGTGGCAATGTTTGCGGACAAAACAATATTACTCAAGATAGATAAGCCCAAAGCAGGCTGCAAAGAGTTACAATGGGATCTCACAAAGCTGGGTGACTGGGCAACAAAACGATAGATGAAATTTGATGTTGATAAATGCAAAGTAATGCACATTGTAAAAATAATCCCAAGTATACATATAAAATTATGGGGTCTAAATTAGCTGTTACAACTCAAGAAAGAGATCTTGGAGTCATTGTATATTGTTCTCTGAAAACATCTGCTCAACATGCAGCAGCAGTCAAAAAAGCTAACAATGTTAAGAACCATTAGGAAAGAGATAGATAATAAGACAGAAAATATCATAATGCCACTATATAGATCTATGATATGCCAACATATGGAATACTGAGTGCTGTTCTGGTTGCTCCATCTCAAAAAAGTTATTAGAATTGGAAAAATTAGGAGGGCAACAAAAATTAGTAGGGGTATGGAACAGCTTCCATATGAGGAGAGATTAAATAGACTGTATCTATTAATCTTAGAAAAAAGATTGGGGGGATGTGATAGAGGTCTACAAAATCATGAATGGTGTGAAAAAAGTGAATACGGAAGTGTAACTTAATACACAAATCAGGGGTCACTCAATGAAATTAATAGGCAGCAGGTTTAAAACAAACATAAGGAAATACTTCTTCACACACTTCCCATAGTCAACCTGTGGATCTTGTTGCCAGGTCAAAAGTATCACTGGATTCAAAAAAGAATTAGATAAGTGGATAGAAAGCTGGCTAGATTGTCTGGCTCAATGGGTAGTGACCAACGGCTCGATCTCTAGTTGGTAGCCGGTATCAAGTGGAGTGCCCCAGTGGTCGTTCCTGGGACCGGTTTTGTTCAACATCTTTATTAATTATCTGAATGATGGGATTAAATGCACCCTCAGCAAGTTCGCAGATGACACTAATCTGGGAGGAGAGGTAGATACGCTGGAGGGTAGGGATAGGGTCCAGAGTGACCTAGACAAATTGGACGATTGGGCCAAAAGAAATCTGATGAGGTTCAACAAGGACAAGTGCAGAGTCCTACACTTAGGAAGGAGGACTCCCAGACACTGCTACAGGCTGGGGACTGACTGGCTAAGCAGCAGTTCTGCAGAAAAGGACCTGGGGATTACAGTGGATGAGAAGCTGGATATGAGTAAGCAGTGTGCCCTTGTTGCCAAGAAGGCCAACTTCATATTGGGCTGTATTAGTAGGAGCATTGCCAGCAGATCGAGGGAAGTGATTATTCCCCACTATTCGACACTGGTGAGGCCACACCTGGAGTATTGTGTCCAGTTTTGGTCGGTGGGGGAGGTCTAGGTTGGATATTAGGAAACATTATTTCACTAGGAGGGTGGTGAAGCACTGGAATGGGTTACCTAGGGAGGTGGTGGAATCTCCTTCCTTAGAGGTTTTTAAGGCCTGGCTTGACAATGCCTTGGCTGGGATGATTTAGTTGGTGTTGATCCTGCTTTGAGCAGAGGATTGCACTAGGTGACCTCCTGAGGTTTCTTCCAACCCTAATATTTTATGATTCTAAGTTCATGGAGGACAGGTCTATCAATGGCTATTAGCCAAGATTGTCAGGTGTGCAATTCCATGCACTGAGTGTTCCTAAACCTCTGACTGCCAGAAGCTGGGACTGGATGAAAGGGGATGGATTACTTGAATAATTGCCTAGTTCTGTTCACTCCCTCTGAAGCCGCTGACATTGGCCACTGTCAAGACAGGACACTGGGCTAGATGGACCATGGGTCTGACACAGTATGGCCATTCTTATGTAACATAAAAGGAAAGAGCTTTTCTTCCACAACTTCATTTGTCCCTGCTTTCTCCACCAGTGTGGACTATTACACCATCATACCAGAAAAATGTTGAGTTACTGATTTAACTTTACTTGCCTTTCCCCATAACTAATGTAGACTTTCTCATGGCTCTCAGCTTACAAGCGCAATTGTAGTTTTTTCAGCACATTTTGGTTAGTTTTCCTTTGTCCCTTCAGGCAGTTGTCTAGCACTCTCTAAAACAATCCTGCTCTTCCCTTCCTCCCCCTGATGTATTTGGACTATGAACTTAGGTCTCAACTGGTAGGCTGTAGATGGTGGCTTTCCCACAATTTTGTGTCAAAAAGTGCTTCAGTACTGAGCTTCATTTGTTTTATAATATGATAAATCAGGAGAACTTGCTGACATCAATGAACTTCAGTCTTTACTTCCAAATCTTCTATTTGGCTTTCACCAAAATCATATTATTTCTTTTTGACCACACTTACACACAGACACAGCCTTACAAGGCATGTATATTGGTAATATATTCCTAAGCATGTTCTCTTCAAGATAAGGAAGAGGGTGGCGGGAGGTCAGGGCAGAATTCCAGGTGTCCTGGCAGTTTTCAGGCTGTTGATGGAATTACTTGTAACTTTTGAGATTGGATGATCTCCATTAGCAACCTGGGCCCTTGCCTGTCTCCCATTTTACTGTAGCAATTTTGTTGTCATGAATCTACTCACAGGAAACAGCTTTAGCATTCCCCAACGATTTCCCACAAAGTTCATCCCTCCTCACAAATGGGACATGCTGTACTACCGAGAACTTGCTTAAACTCCTTCTTTTCAAGTCCTAGTGGCTGTGAGCTTGAATCCAGGCCTTTTACAGTGGAAGGAGAGAGTCACTTTGAGACCATGCTATTTAACTGAAATTATATTTTGGTAGTGATAACCTTTCCAATGACCCATGATAATCAAATACCTACATAAAGTTAATTAAATGTGTTGATAAAGACAACTGATTTACCAAGGTCATTGTAGCTTTATTTAATTTTAGTTCATTTAGATCTTTTGTCTCGCCTACCTCTGCCCATTTATGTCGTTGGTGTACTCCCTCCTATATTGTGGTTTGATGAATAAAATGATAGGGAATTAAGTGAATAAATACGTTGTATTCTATTGTAGCACTACTAAAATGCAGTCGGTAAATCTGCCCACCTAATGTTTGCATTTCTGTAAGAATTGAAATAAAACCAGTACAAAAAAGGAGATTCAATGGAAAACACCCAGAACTAGAGGTGGGCAGGAAACTTTTTCGTTGTCCCACCAAAATTTTTGAGACCTCAAAAAATCTTCCTGTCCCAGATTGGACTGAAGTGTCAGACTTGAAAATGTTTCTGGTTTGTATGAATTGAGGCATTTCAGTTTTGACTGTTTAATTTTTTCCCTCTATAATTAGCTGACATTTTGAACCAGAAAACAAGACTTTTTTTTTTAATTTGGAAAAGGCCAAAACAAAACTTTGCAACAATTTCAAATCTTTTTTCAATTTGTTTTTGTTTGAAAAACTTGTTAAAACTAACACCTTCCCGCAGACCATTCTGGTTTCAACGAATTGGCATTTTCCAATTAAAAAACATTGTTGGAAAATTACCAACCAGCTTTATCCAAAACTCTACAAAAAGGCCAAAGGCAGAGAGTGGCTTCCATTTAAAGCAAAACAAACAAAAAATCAGCAACAAATAAGGCCATTTTAAAGAGGAAAAACCCATTTTAAGTAGATTTTTAAGTTTCTTGCTAAAATGAAGCGCCTACTAAATATTTCAAATCTAGCATGTCAACTGTTCAGCTAAACGCAATATTTCCCACTCATTGTTCAGCTGAATAGATGTTTCTATTGGTGGAGAGTATGAATGATATTTCACCAGTAATTCTTATTCATCCAGAACTGATCACAAGTTGACATTTCGTAACCGTTTATAGATCTGTTCCCTTTTCAGATAAAGGGATTCTTTCAAGAAGTCAGCCTTAATAATTGATGGCCATCGTATCCCATTATCTTCACCAATTAAAATGAATTGTGTTTCTTTATTCTAGAAAGGGAAAGTAATAGAAACTAAATTAGAATGTGCTGCTTCAGGCTTTCCATCAATTTATCAGCTAGCAATTTTAGTTGGATTGTGTTTGTCAGGAAGGGACAAAAGATTCATGACTCAAGCAGATCCCTTCCATTTCCAAAGAATAATGAAGTGTAGGGTAAATCGATGCTCCCTGTTTGGGCTGCTTGCCCTGGTACAGTATTGGGGGAGAGAGGGTATTTGACCTCCAGTGATTGAAAGTCTGATTTTAGTTGGATTAGAAAGCCAAGTCTTAACAGATAATAATGCCTGAACATGTTTACAATATCTTAAATAAATGCTTTGTTTGACTGCTAAAGCAGATGCTTTGGCCTTTTTTTAATTTGCTAATGTAATTCCATATTATTTTGATTTTAAGATAATATGGAGGGAAACTCTCATGTTCCTTAACTTTGTGACATAATGTCACAAATAAAGAATGGCTGACTACATTAGCTCGGACTTTGCACTTATAATAACTAGCACTTTTCATGTGTAGCGCTCACAGCTTCTTATAAGGGTGAATAACCACAACTATCTATACCCATTTTACAGATGAGGAAATTGTGGCACAGAGAAGCTAAATGACTTTTTTCAGCAAATGTAGCAAGTCGGAGTTCTTGACTCCTAGTCCACTACAATATCCACTGGAGTACTTTTGCTTCCCTCTATAGTAATTACCTTGCATATACATTTAGATATATTTCTCCAAGGGCACCATAAAAATCCCTTAAATTAGAAAATATCTTTGGTGAATGGCATGCTGCTCTTGACACAAAGCTGGGAGGCATTGCCAATTCGGAGGAGGATAGGGATATTCTGCAGGGAGACTTGAATGAGCTTGTGAATTGGAGTATCAGAAATAGGATGAAATTTAATAGTGAAAAGTGTAAGGTGATGCATTTAGGGATGACTAACAGCAATTTTAGTTACAAGCTGGGGACGCATCGGTTAGAAGTGACAGAGGAGGAGAAAGACCTCGGGGTCTTGGTAGACCGTAGGATGACTATGAGTCGACAATGTGACGTGGCAGTGAAAAAAGCCAATGCAGTCTTGGGTTGCATTAGGCGAGGAATATCTAGTAGGAACAAGGAGGTGCTGCTTCCGTTGTATAAGGCGCTGGTGAGACCACATTTGGAGTACTGTGTGCAGTTCTGGTCTCCCATGTTTAAAAAAGATGAACTCAAACTGGAACGGGTACAGAGAAGGGCCACTAGAATGATCAGAGGAATGGAAAACCTGTCATATGAAAGGAGACTAGAGGAGCTCGGGTTGTTTAGCCTGACCAAACGAAGGCTGAGGGGGGGATATGATTGCTCTCTTTAAATATATCAGAGGGATAAATACCAGGGAGGGAGAGGAACTGTTCCAGCTCAGTACTAATGTGGACACGAGAACGAATGGATATAAAGTGGCTGTGGGGAAGTTTAGGCTTGAAATAAGACGAAGATTTCTGACTGTCAGAGGGGTGAAATATTGAAACAGCCTTCCGAGGGAAACGGTGGGGGCGAAGGACCTGTCTGGTTTCAAAATTAAGTTAAATAAGTTTATGGAGGGAATGGTTTAATGGAAAAACATGATTTTAGCCAAATGAATACCGTGCCTTGGTAGGTAAATAGTATAATGGCCAATGAGGGTCAGGCTGGAGACTCTTGCCTACATGCTCGGGGTTTTACTGATCGCCATATTTGGGGTCGGGAAGGAATTTTCCTCCAGGGTAGATTGGCAGAGGCCCTGGAGGTTTTTCGCCTTCCTCCGCAGCATGGGGCAGGGATCGCTAGCAAGAGGGTTCTCTGCCAATTGAAGTCACTAAGCCACAGGATTTGGGGACTTCAACAGCAGAGTTAAGGGAAAGGGTAGGGACAGCTTTGTGGCCTGCGACATGCAGGGGGTCAGACCAGATGATCATAATGGTCCCTTCTGACCTTAAAGTCTATGAGTCTGAGTCTATGAATCTAGTCATAATTAATTCACAAACCATATGTGATAGCAAAGGAAATTCAAAATGTTTAGCTGGAACATATAATGGAATGAAGAGAAATAAAGCATTTTTGAAAGAGAGTAATGAAACATTATAGTCGGAATATATCTTGTTTAGACATTTAATCATCTGCCATTCCAGCAGAATAGCCTTGAAAACAAAATACATTATCTGAAGGATTTATTCTAGTCTAAAAACATAATGAATAAATAGCTCTTGTTGACTTGTTTGCACACACAAATTACATGGACGAGCATTGGGCTTGTTTTAAATACACGTTTATTCAGTCTCCATTATGGTCCTTGTGTGCTAGCAAAGTGGAGCTAATATGCTGCTAAATAAAGATGTTATCCAGAAGGCCTCTAAAATTCCTCTTCTGTTGCTTTGTCACTTCTTAAACTGAATTAATGTAGTTGCTTGTAGTAATGGTTTGCTTACTCTGAACTCTAGCACCAGAAAAACGAAGTGCATGAGTGACAAGAGCACTCACCACCTAAATAGGCAATAGCTCAGACCCCCAAGCACTTTCTTCCTTCTATTACTGGTGTCTTCCTCCCCATCCAGCTCCATGTCCCTTCCTTCTTGCTTCCCTTCATGCTCAAGAAGCACACTCATCTCCACTCCACTGAGGCACTTCTATTGCATATGATGCTTCTCCCCACTCACAGACTTTCTAGCTCCCCAGAGTTTGAACCCTGTGATGTGCTTCTTAGTTTTATTTAGACGCTGACCATCTCTGAGGAAAGCTCTGTCACCCTCTTCACCACTATTGGTATGTCCTTGTGTCATGCCCTGACATGTTTGCTGCATCTTGCCTCTTCTTTTGCTTCCTCCTCTCTTTCTTAGGCTCCTCACTGACTCTCTTCTTCATGTGGCTTATCTAGTGTTGTTTTTTTTCATTCTTGATTTTGCACTTTTTTTATGCCAGTTGCTCTCCTGCTTGAGCCAGTCTTAACCCTCCAGGAGGTCCATCAGTTATGTCCCTTTCTCTCTCCTTCCCCCTGCTTGCCCCCTATGCCATGTGCTACCATTTGTTTTAGTGACAGTAGACCGGATGCAGAAAGGTGTTGAGCAGCACCACCTCGTGGAAGGGAAGCAAACAAAGAGCTGGTGAGTGTGGAACATGGAGGCTTGGGAGATTGTGAGAGGAGGGACGCTACAGAGGTTTTCATAGTACTGCTATGCATCCGTGCTTTCAGATGCTTGTTTAAATCTTTCCATTAGTTTTTTTTATTTATTAACAGATCTTTCTTTTATAACAAATCTTTATGAAACTTGTTTTACAACTTAAAAAGATTAAGCTTGATATCTACATAATTCTAAATTGGTCTACGTAAGTTCTTAAAGCTGTATTGATGAGGTCTGCTGTCAATAACTTTCTTCGCTAGTTCTATTTGTATTTTTTGCTTGCTTGATGTTGGTTTACTGCATACATTTTTGTGCATGGTTTAGAGGCTAGGTGTAGGCTGTTCTATGTATTTTTGTGAGTAGTAAGAGGCTTGTGTGACCAGGGTTTAGATACTGTTTGCACTTGTAATCTTCAGAAACAAGACAAGAATTTTTAATGAAGTTTGGGATTCACAAGTGAAGAGGGCAAACTTGGTACATGTTAAACATTCTGTCTTCTAGGCTGTGAACCCAGGGCCGGTTTAAGGAAGTTTTGCGCACTAGGCGAAACTTCCACCTTGCGTGCCCCCCCCCCCCCAAACCCTGCGGCAGCTCCCCGCCCCACCCTGAGGCGCTCCCCCCCCCCCCCGGGGAGCCATGCGGCAGCTCCCCACCCTAGCTCACCTCTGCTCCGCCTCCTTCCCGAGCATGCCGCCCCCGCTCTAATTCTCCTCCCCTCCCAGGCTTGTGGTGCCAAACAGCTGATTGGTGCCACAAGCCTGGGAGGTGGGAGAAGTGGAGCAGCGACGGCATGCTCGGGGAGGGGGCGTAGGAACGCTGTAAAAAAAAATTGGGGGCACTGCTTTTTGGCGCCCCCAAATCTTGGCACCCTAGGCAACCGCCTAGTTTGCCTTAATAGTAGCACCGGTCCTGTGTGAACCCCAAACCAAATCCATCTCACTTGCTTTCAATTTTTATTAGCGGAACTGCTATTACTTTATTGTTTCTTTGCCTGTTAAAATCCTCTGAACATGGGTTGCAAAGCAGTGACCCTAGATTGCCTTTTGGTTCCTCTGACTTTAACTTTTATGTATTAAATTCTATGTCCAGTTATACCTGTCTGGCCCCACTGAAGTCAAATGATGTAACTGGGACAAAGTCTGACCCATACCATGTTTCTGAGATTGTTTTCTCAAACACCTGTGCATGTGAAAAGGCCGGTTTATCTGCTGCTCCTCCAATTTGATGTAATTCTATTAAACTTCCATTTGCTGATCTTCAGTCTTGTGATTCTATGTGCAGTGCATAGTAATGAGATCTACAGTCTTAGCAGTGGAAAGAGATCCTGTCTAAGGAACAGCCTAATTGCCCAGTGCCGTGGGTACATGTACCTCCTGGTATGTGCACTGGTCGGTCTTCACTCTCAGTGGAAGCTGAGGATACCGGGCACCCAACCCCAGGACACTACCATATTTCTCTGTACCTTTGACCCATGGTGCTGTGGTCTGATGTGTTGCCTAGGTCCATGACTAACTTTCTTCCCATGTTCTGTGCACTTCCCACATAATCACAGGAAAGGGGGCAAAGTGTCTATCTGCAGTCAGGTTTCAGAGGGGTAGCCGTGTTAGTCTGTATCAGCAAAAACAACGAGGAGTCCTTGTGGCACCTTAGAGACTAACAAATTTATTTGGGCATAAGCTTTTGTGGGCTAAACCCACTTCATCAGATGCATGGAGTGAAAAATACAGTAAGCAGCATAAATATTACAGCACATGAAAAGATGGGAGTTGCCTGACCAAGCGGTGGGTCAGTGCTAACAAAGCCAATGCAATCAAGGTGGACATTACTCATTTCCAACACTTGACAAGAAGGTGTGAGGATCAGCAGAGGGAAAATTACTTTTTGTAGTGACCCCTCCACTCCCAGTCTTTATTCAGGTCTAATTTGATGGTGTCCAGTTTGCAAATTAATTCCAATTCTGCAGTTTCTCGTTGGAGTCTGTTTTTGAAGTTTTTTGTTGTTGAAGAATTACCCTACTCTACTTGCGCTACATTGATGACATCTTCATCATCTGGACCAGGGGTCTCAAACACGTGGCCCGTGGGGTTATTTTCTGTGGCCCATGAGCCCCTCGCAGCCCCCCCTTTCCCCGCCAGTGTTTACCTAGAGCGGCTCCGGCCGGACGTGCACCAGGGGCAGGGCAGGCTCCCTGCCTGCCTGCCCTGCCCTGCGCCGCTCCAGGAAGAGGCTGGAATGTGGGGAGGGGGGGGCAGAGGGGCTGTGTGTTGCTGTTGCTTCAGGCAGCGCCCCCAGCAGCTCCAATTGGCCGGGAACGGGGAACCGCGGCCAATGGGAGCTAGGGGGCGGTGCCTGAAGCAACAAATACACAGCCCCTCCGTCCCCCCTTCCCCACATTCCAGCCTCTTCCCAGAGCAGCGCGGGGGCAGGGCAGACAGGCAGGCAGGGAACCTGCCCTGTCCCCGGTACGTGCCGGGCCAGATCCTGCCCCCCGAACCCCTCCTGCAGCCGAGCCCCCTGCCGCACCTTGCACCCCGACCCCCTGCCCTGAACCCCCTGCCTCTCCCCGCACCCCTCCAGCATCCCAACCCACTGCCCTGATCCCCTTGCTGCACCCCTCTTGCACCCCAACCCCCTGCCCTGAGCCCCCTGCTGCACCCTGACCCCCTGCTGTATCCCTCACCCCTCCTGCACTCCACACCCCAACTCCCTGCCCTGAGTCCCCGCCACACCCCACACCCCTCCTGCATCCCCTGGGGGCAGGGAGGGAGCAGAGTTGGGGTGGGGATTTCGGGGAAGGGGTTGGAATGGGGGCAGGAAGGAGTGGGAAGAGGTGGGGCCGGGGCGGGGCCTCATGGAAGGGGTGGAATGGGGGCAAGGCTGAGGGCAGCGGGGGGGAGGTGTCAGTAATGCGGCCCTTGGGCCAGTGTACTAGTCCTCGTGTGGCCCTCATGGTCATTTGAGTTTGAGACCCCTGATCTGGACTCATGGGAAGGAGGCCCTTGAGGAATTCCACCAGGATTTCAACAATTTCCATCCCACCATCAACCTCAGCCTGGACCAATCCACACAAGAGATCCACTTCCTGGACACTACAGCGCAAATAAACGGTCATATAAACACCACCCTATATCGGAAACCTACTGACTGTTATACTTACCTGCATGCCTCCAGCTTCCATCCAGACCACATCACACGATCCATTGTCTACAGCCAAACTCTAAGATACAACCGCGTTTGCTCCAATCCCTCAGACAGAGACACCTACAGGATCTCTATCAAGCATTCTTAAAACTACAATACCCACTTGGTGAAGTGAAGAAACAGATTGACGGAGCCAGAAGGGTACCCAGAAGTCACCTACTACAGGACAGGCCCAACAAAGAAAGTAACAGAACACCACTAGCCGTCACCTACAGCCCCCAACTAAAACCTCTCCAGCGCATCATCAAGGATCTACAACCTATCCTGAAAGACGATCCCGCACTCTCTCAGAGCTTGAGAGACAGGCCAGTCCTTGCTTACAGACAGCCCCCCAACCTGAAGCAAATACTCACCAGCAACTACACATCACACAACAAAAACACTAACCCAGGAACCAATCCCTGCAACAAACACTGTTGCCAACCCTGTCCACATATCTATTCAAAGGACACCATCATAGGACCTAACCACATCAGCCACACCATCACAGGCTTGTTCACCTGTACATCTACCAATGTGATAAATGCCATCATGTGCCAGCAATGCCGCTCTGCCGTGTACATTGGCCAAACTGGACAGTCTCTATGCAAAAGAATAAATGGACACAAATCAGACATCAAGAATTGTAACATTCAAAAACCAGTAGGAGACCCTTCAATCTCCCTGGACACTCAATAACAGACTTAAATGTGGCAATTCTTCAACAACAACAACTTCAAAAACAGACTTCAACGAGAAACTGCAGAACTGGAATTAATTTGCATACTGGACACCATCAAATTAGGCCTGAATAAAGACTGGGAGTGGATGGGTCACTACAAAAAGTAATTTTCCCTCTGCTGATCCTCACACCTTCTTGTCAAGTGTTGAGAATAGGCCACTTCCACCTTAATTGAATTGTCCTCGTTAGCACTGACTCCCCCCACACTTGGTAAGGCAACTTCCATCTTTTCATGTGCTGTAATATTTATACTGCTTACTGTATTTTTCACTCCATGCATCTGATGAAGTTGGGTTTAGCCCACTAAAGCTTATGCCCAAATAAATTTGTTAGTCTCTAAGGTGCCACAAGGACTCCTCATTGTTTTATCTGCAGTCACTTTTCTATACCTCCACTGTTCTGACTGTGTGTGTGTGTGTGTGTGTGTGTGTGTGTGAGAGAGAGAGAGAGAGAGAGAGAGAGAGATGTAGTAATGCTATTTATAACAGGCCTTCCTTCACTGAAGCATTCAGGCTTCTGTACATCATAAAAACCAACTAAGCTACACTCCGAACACCGAGTATTAGAACCACCCTCTCTAAAGTTAAATTAAACTTTATTTTTCAAGGAGGAGAGAACAAAGTCAAAGCTGATAGCTGTTTCACTACCATTTCTGTTTAGGATTTTGCAAGCATGCTATTTGCCATTATTACTGCCCAGTTCCCAATAAAAGGAAAGAGCTTTCCTGGTAAGCTACGGTGTATCAAGGGTTACAGCCCATTTTCAGACACCTTCCTCTCCCTGCCCCTTACAGGAGACAGAAGTTCATATATTTCCAAGTGAGTTGGAGTCTGGTGAAGGCAGCTCTTCCAGGAGACTTGTTACTGGGGGATTGCTGTGATCAGGCAGCAATCTCCTCCTGGATTTAAATTTTTTCATTTGCCTCTCCTTCCTGTTTTGAGCCATTTAAATATGGGGTCCTGCTGTTTTTCTGGACTCCAAAGTAGTTTAACACAGGCTTTCTTCCCTGATATGTAGCCCAAATACAGATCTGTTTTGCTTTTGGGTTTCTTTTTTAAAATTGAGATAAGCATGTGCAGCTTTATGAATCTTGTACTGTCCAGAAAGCTGTGGACATTTTCATTTGGACGGGGTCATTAATCTTCTGAGACATCAAAGTCAGTTGCTGGTAGACTGACTGTAAAAAAACAGGATTATAAACTTCAAAAGGTGATTACATAGCAAAACCTGATTAACTATTAATTATATTGTTTCCACATAGTTGCTTTTGGATCTGCTTCTTTAGCTGCTCTGTGCAGGAGACTCTCATTGAAGTCAATGGGAGATTTACTAATGGACTGGCTGCTGAATGAGGCCTTTTATTTATAAAGAGAAGGGAAACCATAGGGTTGCTGTTATGCTATATTCCTGAGTTAGAGCTGATGAGTTCAGCTTGCTCTGGATACCAAGTAGAGTCAGCAGAACAGTTCCATACCTTCCTACATGGTCTTAGTCTGAAATCCAGTTACAGTTGTTATGGCTGGGATTAAGGACAATGCAAATATTACATGGGGAATAACTGGTTAGGCAGTAGTACTGCAGAAAAAGATCTGGTGGTTATAGTGGGTCACAAATTGAGTGAGTCAAAAGTGTGGTGCTCTTGTGAAAAATGCTAATGTCATTCTGGGATCTATTAATAGGAGTGTTGTATGGAAGATGTGGTAGGTAACTATTCTGCTCTATTCAGCACTGGCGAGTCCCCAGCTGGAGTACTGTGTCCAGTTTTTGAGCACCACACTTTAAGAAAGATGTGGACAAATTGGAGAGAGTCCAGAGGAGAGCCACAAGAATGATGGAAGGTTTAGAAAACATGACTTATGAGGAAAGGCTGAAAGAATTGGGTAGGTTTAATTTAGAGAAGAAAATATTTGGGTGCCAGGTGGGGTGGGGGGAGGGAATTTGGGTGCCGGAGGGGAGGGGAAGGACATAAGTCTTCAAATATATAAAAGGCTGTTATCAAGAGGATGGTGTTCAACTTGTTCTCCACAATCAGAGGATGGGAGAAGAAATAATCATCCCTTAATCTGTAACAAGGGAAATTTTAGGTTAGACATTAGGAACAGCTTTTTAACTATAAGGATAGTTAAGTACTAGAATAGGTTTGCAAGCTTAATTGTGGAATCCCAGTCATTGGGAGGTTTTTAAGAGCAGGTTAGACAAAAGCATGTCAGGGATGGTCTAGGTATACTTGGTCTTGCCTCAGTACATGAGGTTGGACTAGATATACTCTCAAGGACCCTTCCAGCCCTACTTTACTATGAGTCTATGAAAATCATTTCTAAGTAGAGTCTGGAGTTCTCCAGGAAACATAAGCATCTCTTTAATTTTTAAATACATTTCACACTGTGTTCATTTTAAGAAGTGCATCTCATCTTTCAAACACTCAGCCAATCATTCTGTGCAAAATAGGTCTAGATTTTCTTTAAGGAAATCTCCCTTGGCTTTATCTTCTACACTTTTGTCACATATGCATAAATAATTATTTGTTAGACATGAGAATTTAGGGCACCCAAGAGAAAGTTATTTTCAGACAGCATGTTTTTCCCCCCCCCTCAAGCTGTCAATTTATAACAGATACATGGTACACTTATCTTCAACATATTGCGTTTAATTTCTCAGCAAAAATGTATGTTTAATTTTTAATGAAAATCCTGTGTGTGTGAGTGGGTGTGATGTTGTGTATGGCCAGGAAAATAGGCAAATGTAATGAAGCAAAAATATTAATTCTGTGTCTTAAGCTTTTTACTGCATTTTAGAATGAACTTAAAATGCATCATATTGTTCTAGCTCTTGCTGTTTTCATCCTGTGTGAAAGCTAATAAATCTCATTCCTCTTCTTGTCTCAGTTTACTTCAATTTTTCAGCAGTGATCTGATAGTGGTTTCTAAATAAAGCTGCTGGAAAAAGAAGAAAAGAACTGATTTGAAATAGCAGTAATATTTTGGCTTATTTTCTAAAGTAACTTTCTCTTTTTAAGCTTTCACATAGAAATGTGACACTAGAGAACAGTAGAGATGGTAATCAAAGGCAGTTAAGTGATGCACTTGGCTTTTTTATTTTAAGTTTTTTAGAGATTTTATTATGCATAGGATCTCTTTGAGATTTCTTTTTTGACTAATCCAGTGTCTACATTGCAATTTAATAAATTCTGATTTCTCTTTTAATGGTGTTTCTTGCTCAGTTATCCCACCAACTCAAGGATGAAATTTGTCCAAATGTAACTGACCTATAAACATTATTTGAGCCCTCTGAACTGGTGTGACTTCCACCTCCCTCCTCCACCTTTGAATACATAAAACACTATCGAGGAACATGTAAGTAGAATGTAGGGGTCTGACCTTGGAGTCTTGATTGCTCATGTGAGTGGCCTATTGATTTAAAGTAAGTCAGGGCTACTCCTGTGTGTCAGAGCTGTTGGATCAATTCTAGCATTTGCACAATTGTTTTATTCTTGTACCTCTATTTAAATTTAATGGTTTTTTTTGACTACTGACTAAAGATGACCAAATGGAAGTTGCCACAAGACATTATGATAAGAACCTAGGGGCTGTTGACACTTTTTCTCTTTTGTCCCATATAATTCCTATGTTAAGAGTGAATTACTAGCCAAGTTCTACTGTGAAATCAAATCAATGGGATGACTCATGTGAGTAGGGAAGCATTTGGCTCTGCTACATTTGTGCTCAGTGTAGCACCAAACCCTGCCCCCCACTTCACCAGAAAACTAATGGAACTAAAACCTAGTTAATTAAAATCCTTTGCACTTTTGCAGCACTATTCATTTTGAGGGTCATAGCACTTCACAAATAGTTGACGTTCACAACACATCTGTGAGACAGCTAAGTATTCTCTCAGTTTTGTAGATGTGGACACTGAGGCCATGTCTACACTACAGAATTAAGTTACCTTAACTTACATCTGCATAGAACCGCCACAGTAATTGCATTGCTTGTGTGTCTGTGCTTTGCTCCTTGTGTTGGCAGTGCGCATCCTTACCAGGGGCACTTGTATTGATTGTGCTGTCAGCGTGGGGCATTGTGGGATGGATCCTTAAAGCTAGTAACAGTTGACGTAAGCAATGCAATGTCCACACTGACACTGCGTGGACCAAACTATATCGACCTTGACTCTACGCCGCTCATAGAGGTGAAGTTATTAAGTTGGTATAGTAGGGCAGTTACATTAGCAGGAGAGAAATTTTAGTGTAGACACTGCTATAGTTAGATCAATGAAAGCTGCCTTGCATCAGCCTAATGCTATAGTGTAAGGCAGACCTGAGGCTGCTAAATAAGTTGCCCAAGGTAAAACAGCAAGGAAGTGACAGAGATGGAAACAAAATCCAGGAACCCTGATGATCAGTCACCTGACCTTACCCCTAGAGCACTCTGTCATAATTCAACACTTGACTTCAGAAATGTGAAAAAAAAAAACCTGATTTATTTTTTTTTGGTCTCCACTTTTTGTAATTAGCAATTTTTTTTTTAAACCACACCTAAAACCCAGACTAGAAATATATGTCCAGTGGGGCTGGCAACAACCTTGATTGGGCTATGTTGCTAAGGTCACTGTATCACTGACCAATAAGAAGGTCAGCTGCCAAAATTTTCATTGGTAGCTTATTGCCAGTTTGTAAATAAATGGACTTCAAATGGCCACTATGTACCTGACACTTCCGTGACCAATAGCAGAGTTGTAGGTGCTCACAGGGGCCCTTGTTCCAAGTTGTATGTAAAAATGTGGTTGTGTCAAAAATTGATGTAGGCTCTAGAGGAAGCAACGTTCCCAAATGTGCAGTCATTTATCATTAATCAGCGAACTTCTGCATAAAGGCCAGGGGTGAAATCCTAGTTCTGTTGAAGTCAATGGAAACTTTGCCACCGACTTCAGTGGATCCAGGAATTCACCAAGATTTTTTTAAAAAGTCGATGCATAATGTTGGAGCCCTAATCCCAAGTGCCCAGTAAGTCTGTCTGGAAAAAACCCTCCAACCTCACCAAGCTCATCATCAGAAGCAAACTCCCCACAGATCCAGGACCCAAGCTCCTCACAGCAGCACCGCACCCTACCATAACAGATGCAAAACCTGCAAACATCTCTCCACTGCTCTGTTGATCAATACTCCCATAACACCCCTTTCAAGGTCTATGGGTCCTACACATGCCTATTGCAACAGGTGGTGTACCTTATCCACTGCACTAAATGCCCCAATAACTATGTGTATGAAACGACACTATCTGCTTGAATAAACGCACACTGAAAAATGATAGACAAAAACACCACAGAACACTTTTTTCACAAAACAGTCACTCCATATTTGACCTCTCAGTCCTCGTCCTCAAAGGAAACCTTCAAAAGATGAATCTGGAAGCTTAAATTCATAACTTTGCTAGACAGTAATAATCATGATCTTAATAAAGACACTGGATTTATGGCTTATTACAACAAGCTTTAACCTACTAACCCATCTTTTTCCTCTTATGACTCCAGAGGTGTTAATAGGCCACTTTACTTTGACTGGTCCCTTTGAATATGTGTTAACTGCTTATGCTAAACAATATATTCCACCTTGTATTTAGCTGTGACACTCTGGCTATGTAATAATAATAATTAATAAATGGAGATATACCTATCTCATAGAACTGGAAGGGACCTTGAAAAGTCATCAAGTCCAGTCCCCTGCCTTCACTAGCAAGACCAATTTTTTTTTTGCCCTGATCCCTAAATGGCCCACTCAAGGATTGAACTCACAACCCTAGGTTTAGCAGGCTAATGCGCAAACCACTGAGCTATCCCTCCCACACCACACTACACAGCTTTTAGTGACATGACTCTCCTGCCAACAAAAAACTTCCACCCCCCCAATGAGTGGCATTTGTGTTGTCGGCAGAAGAGTGCTCCTGCCGACAGCGCTCTGTTCACACTGGCGCTTGTCACGGCAAAACTTTTCTCTTTCAGGGGGTGGGGTTTAACACCTCTGAAAGACAAAAGTTTTGTCGTTCAATTGCCAGTGTAGACATAGCCTGAATATCTTTCCCAGACCTGAAGAAGTTTGTCTCTTTCACCAACAGAAGTCAATCCAATAAAAGATATTACCTCACCCCCCCCCAGTCTCTTGTTCTTTGAATATATCAACCATGATTTTGAACCTGAAAAAGTCTGAAACTGCCTGCTACATTATAGCACTCAGTATTTACACACAAGTTTAGCTAAGAAAATCTGAAGGCCGGATGGACTGACAATAGCCCAACATTGCTAGTTTAAAAATTACACTCATGACTTGGGCATTTCCTTCTATGAGTTGCTGAGCCTTCTAAGCTCCCATTCACTTTAGGAAAAGCTGAGGCTGCCTATTATCTTGCAGGACTGATCCGTTTGAGAGGGGTGAAAAGCTAGGGTGAAAGATCTTGTGACTTGTAAGCTCTCTGAGGTATGGGGGGAACCTAAACCAAATCTATTTTGATGTTACTTACATGAAGTCACTGGGCTGTTGTTAGTCTCTTAGATGGGGTCAGCGTCAGCCTGACAGTTACCTGTAAAAGAGGAATATAATTGCCATATATTCTATTAACCATTCGTAATATGTCTTTCCATATATTGAACTGGATGATACAACATGCTTACAAAATGACATAGCCAATGTGCTGTGATTTAAACAAAAACACTCTATACTTTAACACTGATAAATTTTAGTAGTATAAAGGTACCTAATATTATTCATGAAATACAGCATAATGAGGGGAGCCTGCCATTATCTGAGTACCTGGCTTCATTTGTATTGTGGCAGCTGTTGCTACTCCATTTGGTTCTCACTTAGATAAAACTCCCATTAATTTGAAAGGGAGCTTTGCTTGAGCCTAGTATAAAGTTGTACATAAACAACAATGGAGGAGTTGAAGAATATCTTCATTATTTTTAGTAGTAATATTATTGCTCAATAGAAAATGGTAATATGGAATGCCAGCCAATGGGAGTTGCAAAATTTCTAAAGAATTACCCTATTTATTTTCCACTAAGTAAATCTCAAGTCCAGCATACTGCATAACTAAAGAGGATGGAAATGAATACTTTATGAATGCAATAGAAAAGCATTTTAGTACAAGCCATGAATTTAAAGACTGATTTTGCATAAATAAGAGCATGTTAGGAGTACTTTCCAAACGAATAACAAGTTAATTAAAATGCTTTAGTACTGGGGAAAAAGTGGAGGTCAGAGAGGCTTGCTTTACACCTTTTTGGAGTTGAGCTGTTCTTCAGTCTTCTCCATACCTGGCTGACAAATTTCTGGCATGGAATTAGACAGGCAACATCAGTACTACCACATGCTGCACTTCCACTAGTCCTTGTAGGGTAAAAAAAAAAGTCTGTCTTCCTTCAGTTATAGATGCCATGTAACTAGGGCTAGATGAACTGTTTCTGTTAAAATAAGCACTGTTCCAATTCTTTGTCCTTCACTTTAACCAGACACAAATATTTTTTGTTTGTTAAAAACTGTTAGTTTGGTTAAGGGCCCACTTTTTAGCTGGCTATCATTATTACTTCCCTATGTTATGGTCTCAAGGGTTGGGGGAATGGTTGCCAATGCAACCACCCTAATCCAATAAGGTATTCTCTCCAGGGTGCGATCTGTTGGCTTGCTCCCCTGCCTTTCCTTCCATCTACACTGGCTTAGTGGGACCCAGTTTCTCCCTCTGATAGGGCGGGTGCTACAATGGAGTTAAAAGCTGCAGGCATCCTGGGGCTTCTCAGTAGCTTACATACCAGAATATATTGCAGGATCATGAAATCCAAGATGGTATAAGAATTTCCTCCCTTACTGCCTTGTCTGATGATAGAGGCTGTTTGCAAGAACCCTGTTCTGTAATTAATATTTTGTGTGGTCTTGTTAAGACTTACCCAGTGCAACAACTGATTGTCTTGATCACTATAGAATGAACTGCTAAATGGCAAGGAAAAAAAGACAGACCTCCAGTGTTACCGTTAGTGTTTCTTAAATGGCTCCTTAGATTTGCAAACTATTTGAACAGGAAATTTGTGATATTGCCGAACACTGAACTGGCAGCAGCAGACTTTGATGGCAGCATGTTCCTCTAATTCAGATTTGGCTGGTGAGCTAGAAAACCTTGCAGGAGCTATTTAAATAAGAATATGGGAGTTACTGGAATCGATTTTATTTTTGTTTTTTATTTTGTTTCCCACTGTTTGTGTGTGTGCACGCACACACTCGTTTTTCATAGATCTCTCCTTATTAGCAAACGTCATCAATACAAGGCAGTTCCTAAGAGGATTATTTATTGCAATACTTTATGCAGCCACCCTCCATTCATAAATATAAAGCTGTTCAGGTCACAGTGGAAGCATCATGATACATCTTATGTACTGTTTAAACACAGTGTGATTTAGAGGGTAAATTAGCTAGGCTGCTTATTCCATTTAAGATTCCCCTTTTTTATCTTCCCTGACAACAAAATGGTACTAGGCATAAACTAGGATGAAACAAAAGATTTATTTGTATAAAATAGTGCTAAAATCTAGAGAAGGGTCTTAAAAATGAGGAAGAACTTACATTTCTATTGCAAAGTTTTCCTTATGTATCTTTGAAGCTATGAATAGGAAATTAAACTGTCTCCCACCATGTAAAACAGCATTAAGCATGCCTTAAGATTATTTAGTTCATCCAGTTCTTACCATTTCCACAGATCTCTTATCCTGGTCTCTCTGTGCTTTGTCAGTTTATTCCGTATGGTAGATAGAACTCCACTCTTCCACTGAGGAAGCAATCTCTCTAGGAGTTCAAAATCTCTCTCTCTCAATCCTGTTGTGGGCCCTCTTGTGCTGTAGGCCAACAGAAATTCTCTCAGGTGTGCCGTCTCTTCACCTGACTGTTAATCCTTTCTGCTTTAAATCTCAACAAGACATGCTGCAGCCTGCAGTATGCTTTTATCATGGCAGCCCTCCAATGTCTACTAGAATGCCCCTGAGTTACAGGTTAACTTTATCTATTCATGTTTATAAATTCCTGGCAGTGGGATGGGAAGATGACATTTCAACAGAATGCATACACAAGGCTAAAAGTACAGATTTGTACTAATAGCATAATCATTATGTAGTCAAATTAAACTGGTTTCCTGATGTGTCTCTGCACTATGGCTTCTGTTCTAGTTGACATTTTTGAAATGGATAGATAAATAATTTTATGGTTAATTCAGTACCAAGTGGCATCCAGTATACTTAAAGAGCCTGCAGAACTTTCAGAGAGATTTTTTTTCTTCCTTTCTTATCTGTTTTTGATATTAATGCAATTAAAACCTGAAGAAGATGGCAGTGCCCAACTGTCAGTCTGGTTGGCTTTGCACAGTACAGGTCATTTAAAAAAACAAAACAATAAAACAAATGTTGTTGTATCACTACAGATACATTTAGCTGTCTGTAACCAGGAGGAATTTAATGCCTATGGACAGTGCCAAGTTGACAGCCCTGAATATTGAAATCGTCTTTGTGCCCACAGAACAGGTACAGCATGTGCAAATTCCTTCATCTCTCTAGTCCCTACCCCAGCTGCTCCAATTCCTAGCTCTGTTTTGGTTTAGCATGTTTTTGTTTTTTTAATTATTAACGCTAACTAAGGTGCCTATCCAACAGCTTCAGGCAGCCTAGCACTGCTTAAGCATGTAGAAATTCCAAATGTAAAGATGCTATGCAGCCTTGAACCACTCCCAACAAAATCCCACTCCATTAAATCAAAATAGCAAATTGATACCCCCCATTCCACTTCCAGCCTTACCCCCTCTTCCCCACACAAATGCTAAAGGCAATAAACAAGAATTGTAATTAGTGCTGGCTGTTGTGATGTGGAACCTTCCCATTGGGAATGGGACTACTGGCCTCATTTCAAATAGACTACTTAATTGCCATTAGATAGAAATATCAGGCCAAATCTTGCTTGCCTGACACCAGTAAGACCAAAACCATTTAGCCTATCTTTCAATCACCGCTGACCTGGGTTGGATTTGAACTGGTGGTCTAATGCTGAAAATCTCATTATCCCATTACCAATCTCTTGAGCTATCTAGTCTCTAATCCCTTCTTTTAAAAAAAAATAAGATTATTTTTATTTAACTACTTGTGTCACATTTTAAGCATGCACTTTTGGCAGGTTTTGTTAGATTTTTCAAGCTTTTTTGTTGTAATTTTAGAAATCAACTACAGGACACTAGCCATAAATAGGCAAGTATCACCATGTTCAGGTCTCAAACTTTAGATAATCTCAGTGTTAATATGTCTACTAATCTTTGAAATTATCCATTTAGCAAGCTCTGAGTTTTATACTGTAGACACCATGATGTATCTGCTAGTGTAGCTTTATTATACTTCTATACTTATTTACTAACATTATACAGCCTTTTTATTTTTATATCAACATTTATAAAAATTAACTAGCATCTGATAGTCTCTATTTATGTAGCTATTCTTCTGGACACTTGATATGATTTTTGTTTTAGTATAATATCTCATGCCAAATAAAACTGAACTACCTTTCAATAGGTCACAACTGAGCTTGAAATATAATTTTTATGTGCTACTTTTATGGTAATGAAGATACTTTTGTCATGTGAAACTGTTCCAATAAGTCATTGTTTCATGCAAGTTGTGCTGGTATATAGTTACAGTTTGTGTCTCCTTTTGTTCAGTTCAACCCATCTCAGTAAATCAGCATAACAGTAGACTGTCTTATGCCAACAGCTGGCAGTAATGACTACTGATTTCAGACTAATAATGGTAAATGACAAAAATGCTGGCAAGCTTCTAATACCAGCAGTTGGAGATGATTATAAGTAGTCTTAAGACTGACACTTTAGATGACTATGTATATTACATAGTAACACGTTATTTGACTTTCCTATACGGATCAACAGATTGAATGTTGTTAGCATAAAAATAGTAATTTAAAAGCTCTTGAGCACAAGAAGAACCTCCCAACACTGCAGTAATGTGTTTTTATATGATGTATTGCTGGTTTATATTTGCTAGGGGGGAAAGTTTAGAGTAATGTCTTGATTTACTATGAACAATAAAACATTCTTGTCACTTCTTCTGGCAAGAGCTGCAGATGGGGAATTGAAGTGAACTGTTCAAAATTAAAGATTTGTCTTCTTGTTAATAATGCAGTACTGGTAGTTATGCTGGAATAACATTGGCTTGTTGTACACACCTGAATTTATACTTCAGTAATAAAATACTTTTATGCTCACCAATGTATATGAGAACCAATGCTTAGTCTTTGGAAAGTGGAAGTGCTGTATATATTGATCTTCTAACAAGTTAAATTGATTTAAATCCAGATTAAAATAATTAAACCTGCAGTAAAAGTCATCCCCGATGTCTTCTTGTTGATTCTGAGGCCCATTTACTGCAGTGTGGATGTCTTCATTTAAGAAACAATGCCCAAGAGCCTGTTTTGGATATTGGAGAAGTCATCCTCTCATAGATATTGCACGGAGCAACTAAGTGCCTGATCCAAAGTCCATTGAAGTCAATGAAAAGACTCCCATTGACTTCAGTGGGTTTTGGATTAGGCCCCATGTGCTTCTGTTTCCCAATGGTGTAAGTAGCAGTAGTTCTTAAAGGTATAAGTAAATTAGATAAACTTAACCTGCGGTTACTGCTTACACATTGTTAAAATGAAGTTACCTCTTTCATATCCACTGGACTGAGAACTTTCTCCCAGAGGGAGAAGAGACACTGGAAAATATGTAGCTAATTCACTTTTTTATATGTCTTACAAAAAGGCTTAGCACTTCTACATGTAGTGAACCTGTAACTTGCCATTCTTAAACTTTTTCCTTCCATTAATTTTAAAACTATGGATGAAATTCTGGCTGCTTGGAAATCAATAGTAAAACTCCTGTTGGCTTCAATGGGACCAAAAATTCACCCTCTATTTTTAATAGTTTCTTAGGTATAGATAGTTTATGTTTACATACTTCCTAAAATAATTTAAGGGACATGATCCTTGGAGGTACTGAGCTCCTTCCAGTCTGATTGATGCCAACTGGAGTGGAGGCTGCTCAATATCTTGCAGGACTAGGCCCTGAGGCCTCAGTTCAGCAAAGATTGTGCTTAATTAAGCATGTGAGCAGTTCTATTCGAAGTCAACGGGACTACTCTCCTGCTTAGAGTTAAGCATGTGCTTAAGTGTTCTATTGAATCAGGGCCTATATGAATAGTTTAGCACTTTGGGATAGCCAAGGAATGCTAGGCTTGTTACTATCATTATCTTTGCCCATGTGGAATTGTTTGCAGGCTGTGCTGTTGCTGCATTGTTTCCTTTCCAGTACCTCGTGTTCTGTATGTACAAAGCACACTGTCACCAACAGACTTGTGCTCTCCAGGATTCAAAAATTGTAAAAAGCTTCAAATAACACCCCTCAGCTCCAAACAATTCTCCCTCCAGCATCTGGCGGAAACAGAATTAGGAAGCATACTGAAGTCGCCCCCAAAGTAGGGATGGATGAAAGGTTTACATTTCCTGATTAGAACAAATATTGAATATCGTCTCGGTCATGTGAGCCAGCTATTTTCAAATATTCACTAACAAGAGTTTAGGTTCACATGGAACTACAGCTGCATACTCCTCGTTCTTTCAAGCACTTTGGGAGGGGAACCTTTAGCACCGTGCAGTCATAAGGATCTCTCGTACACATGGCTCCAACCATCCTCAGGGATTGGGGGAGATGGTGTTCCATAAGCAGAAGGGAGTTCCATGCAAAATGGGATATGGATTTTTAATGCATTTATTTCACTCACTCACACTCACACATACTACTGTAATAATCTCTATGGCTGCAGTTGCATAGACATGCATGTTTATTGTTATTTAAACACAAAACAAAATTACCAAGTGTGTCCTATAAGATGCAGACTTGAGGTCCAATCATCCTAGGAAACATGTCATGGGGAGGAAGACCGTATAAAAGAAGGAAGGGGAGGAGAAATGAAAATGGCCTCATCCCCCAAAGCCTGTGGGCCGTGGGCTGCTGAGTATGGAGGACTTGATGGTGTTAAAGGTTTGTGGCCAAACTCTGGGTCCTCTTTCACCTTGAAACCTCATAGGGATTTGCAGCTACAGACAAAACGTAAAGGTTCAACATGATATATATATATTTTAAACAAGAGCGAGATGGAGATTATAAGGCTTTGGAAGGATGAGGAGTGGCTGAAATCGGTTGAAACCCAGTCAGTCTGACTTGTATACTTCCATCAGTGCCACAGTACGCACACCTATGTGTAATATTCACCCTGTGGAAAGGACATTGCAGTTGTCCTCTTCCAAGCTGCTAACCTCCTTGGACACTGCCTGGCCCAGAGCTCCGATCACAAAATACGAGTGCATTTTGATTCATACAGTTACCAGGAAGAGACCCTAACTGCTAGTAGCAGAAGAAAAATGTGAAGCATCCTAACCAGTAAAAATGCAAAAAAAAAAAAAAAATAGATGATGTTGGCTGATCCATTTTTCCCTTCAGAAAAACGGAAAGCATCACATGTGGAATCCTTGTTATGTTGTTATTGTGAAAATTAACTTTTTAAGAATAGGGTGCTCAGTATAATCAGTTCTGGGAGTACCTATTGAACTCTTTACTACAATTTTGCAGCCTAAACATGTTTTTAAGATTTTCTAATTTTAGACACATTAGAATTATCCTGCAGAGGCTTTGGTTGGTTGTTTGTCTTTTAAATCAGTAAATCCTCTGGAGTAGCAAGTAATAGCAACAGTGGCATTTACAATTCCGTAATGAGACAGCTCTGAGCTTTCATATGTTAGCTGTGATGCAGGAGAGATTTGTTTAACTGCATCACATACTGCACCTTATTTTATGGGACTAAAATAATTTGTGTTCTCCTACAGAGGAACAAGAAACCCCATAGGTCTCGATCTAAAGCCCATTGTAATCTATGGCAGTCTCTTCAATGACTTCAGTGGGCTTTGGATCAAGCCCATAGTGCCCTTCATTCGAGAATCTCAAAGTATTTTACAAACTGAGAGCCTTATAATGACCCCACTGAGAGCTACCAGAGTGGCTTATACTGCACTGGTAATAGTTTCTCGGTGCCTTACTGTATTGTATCATCAAATAATATAAACTGGTTTTAGATCACAGGCAAAATGCAGGGCTTGTCTAAACAGAGAAGTTACTTAAATGTGTGTTTAAAAAAAAACTGAGCTAATTAAATCTGTTGACATCCCTGTGTGAACACGTTTTATTAGTTAAAAATTGGTTGTATTGCTTTTGCTTTCATTTGTGGTCTTATCAATGCAAACTAACCCTATATAAGCCAGGTTTGTATCCACTTAAGAGTGTTTAACACACAAAGTTTCCATTTAATTAAAGTGGTTTAAAGTCAACCCTTTTATTTAAACCACTGCAACTTTGTGTGTAGAGCAGGCCACGCGGACTCCAGCAATGCAGGACTGTGCTTCAAAGCTGGAGTGCTGTTGAAGTTGAGGGAGTTCAGCACTTCGGGGTTGGTCAGTTTGCGGCCAGCTGGAGTGTGAATCCAACTCTGCATTAGCCTTCTGTGCACTAAGGGAACCCTGCTGTTGCAAACTACCAGTTCCCTTCTGTGTTTGTATCTACCCCACTTTAAAACAGACGTAGATCAAAGAGCACTAAGGAATGATTGGTGTCCATCAGCAGGATCAACCTGGGCACTCAGCCCATGGCAGGCTAGTGGGGATAGATTTACACCCCTGCTTGTTGCAATATTATATTTATGTAGACAATCCCTTGATCCTTACTAAGGAATAGCTCTCGCTGACTTCCACACAGATCTGAACATGCACATGAGCACAAGGCAATGTCTTGGGTTATAATCTGGTAAAGCACTTAAGTACATGCTTAACTTTAAGTCTCATTGTTTAAAGAATGACTTAATTACTGATCCTTTGGCCAACTGACTTAGTGGAAGGGATGGGGTATAAATTTAAAACAAACAAACAAACTCCTGCTTAAAACTGAGTGACAATCTATCATACTCAACTGTCACAATGCACTGGATCTTTTTCCCTAATTGCTTGATGGTGGATCAGTGATTGATAATCTGCAAGGACAATTTGAAAGCACACATTTTATTTTTGTTCATAAAATTATTTTTCTTTTTGGGGAAAGTAATAAACCTTAATATAAAGAGAAATATTGATGAAATCTTCAGAAGTGAAGTGCTTTCTTGTTTTTTGATTGATTTCTGTTGTAAATTTGTGGATGGGTTGAGCAACTTCTAGAAATGACCTTGTGAGAACGGTAGGCTTGGGTATATTTGTAATCTGCCTAACATCATGTAAAGAGCTAATAATGGATCTCTTGTAGTAGAAGATGATGAAATGCCATGGTGCTACGGTTGTACTTATTTGGAAAAAAATACCAAATCAGTATGTATTGGGTTATATTATTTAAATTATCTGTAATTCAACATACACTTATAGGACCATGTTTACATTTTCAAAAATCCAGTGTGACACAGCAGTCGTCTTTTTACAAATCAGCATTGCCAATATTTAGTTGTTAGCAGTGTCTCATACCATAGTTCCCCTTATATTTTGGAACAGAAAATAATTGTGGTAATTGGTGTGGCATTTATTGGTAAATATTAACTTTTTGATGACAAAATTTGTATTTATCATTCCAAAATATAGGTGTTAAATCATGAAAAAATCATTAACATCCTCTTACTTATATGCTGATATGGAGTGACTTTTTATATCCTCTGCATAATTTTAGTCTAGCAAAGTTTTGCTGATCAGTGTATAAATCAGGCAATTTTTGATAAATCAAAAGCTTAAACACACTGTTTAGGGTCAGCATTAATTTTTATCTCTCAGTTCACCCAAGTTGTATTAACATTTGGATTTCTTTCTCAATTTAGAGGAGATAAAATACAGATACATTTCTGAATTTGCTGTTGAAATTACATTTCTGACTACACTGAGGACAGTTTAAATGGAAAGGGTTTGGTTCCACAATTCTTTAGGATTTTCTTTTTGGATCTGATTCAATGTACTTTTCTCATGCAATGCACAATGGTGCAGAAAGAATATCTGTCTTTCCATTTAACTACTTACATGGGCACTGTTGCCATAATATTTCAAGTATTTAAAAATAGAGATTATAACAGTCTCTTTTTTTCCTGTCCCAGACTGTAGGGAAATGAGCTTCACTGGTTCATTGGATTCTTGGTTGTTTCCTTGTTTGTGTTTCAGTGTGGTTGAGTATGTGTAACTGTGTTTGAGGGAAAACTAAGCTGAAGATTTGAGTTCCTGCATTTGGGTCTTTGGTTCATTGTTATCTCTTGCAGGAGGCGTTCCATAGTTTAGGTCCAGCTTGTGTGAAAATTCTGTTACACTCTTGAGTCTCCCCCATTGGTCGACAGTTTCATTGTTCTGTTGAAATGTAGCTATTGTGGGAGGAAGAGCCACTGTCTTTCCTAGTAAAGGTTAGTCCCATGAGGGCTTTGAATATCATGATAGACACCTTGTACCACCCTCTGTATTCAGTGGGAGCACAGCTTGCAGAGCACTGGGTGATGTTCACAGCTACCTGTGCAGCTAAGCAAATTGGCTGGTGCCATTTGCGTATTATGGAGTACAAAAGGATGGGGTACAATCTTCTAGTCAGTCACAAAAAAATTGGTAACTTTTTTTCTTTTTAAACCACCATAGCTATTTGAGCATCCGGTAGCCCTGAGGAGTCCAAGGAGACCCCCTGACCCCTTGGCCCTCCTTAAGTCTGAGGCAAAGCTGAGAGATGTTACAGAGGAGGCAAGTTCTTCAAAGCACTTTCCTCTTCCGACCAGCATGACTTTAATCTTAGCTGGCAAAGTTGAACCCCGCTGCTTTTCATCAAGGAACCAGGCACTTGGAGAGCTGGGAGGTGGTGCTGTTTGTTTGGTGTATATGCGTAGAGCCTGGTGTTGGGTGTGTTGCTGGCGCTTAAGCCTGTGTTGTCTCACCAGCTTTCCCAACAGCTTCAAGACCACCTTGAATAATTTGGCAGAGAAGATTGAGCCTTGCATAACTGCACAGCAGAGGATGGAAGAAGAGTTGCCCATAAAGACTGTCTGAGAGAAGGACCTGAGCTATTTCCTGGTGTTCTTCATTCTTGCAGCCTTTCGGAGGCAGGGCAGGAGTGCGTAATAATAATCTTTTCCCAAATGTTGCAGAGATCCTGGTAGGATGAGTACAGCCCTTCTCCATGGGCAGAGGGAAGTCATTCACCAGAGGAACAAGTGCTGACGTAGTTCCTGTTTCAGGATAAAACACGGTACTGAGATGGATTCAGCATTCTGGCAGTTAACAGGAGTTGGAAGCTGGTTTTATTGGTATTTCAATTAGCTTCCTTAGAAAAAGGTTAGACACCTTTTCCACCTGTAAGACTTACACATTGTTTCTTGCCTCTTCTCCAGGGAGAGGAACTCTGAGGTCTCTCTTCAACTTGTATTTCCAGCATGGAGATCAGCATGCTCCCGACAGAGACACTGAGTTGTCCCCTGTTAACTTTAATTAAATGTTGTTCAGTTTTGTTTTATTTTGTTTATTTTGTTTTATTTTTCTAAATTCCAGAACATAGAGTTTCATTCAGTGGCCCTGGCAATTGACTATCATGGGGTAACTAATCCTGACTCATGAATTGGAATACTTTTCCCCCCTTGGAGTTTGAATTCCTACCTTTCACCACACCACTGGGCGTATAGTATTCCTACTTCCATTATCCCTATTAGCCAACACGCTGGGGGCTAGGGCTCAACAGAATAGTGATGTTCTTTCAGAGTATTATTCAATTGCTGACAGACATTGCTGTGCTCAGTTACTCCTAATAGCAGACCGACAAAAGGTGATAATGCTGTACTGATATACTCCAAAACATTGCCGGATTGCAGCTGGGATCAAGGTGACTTACCTGTGCCTTGCACAAACTAGACATAGGGTAAAAGCCTATGCAAAGTGTGTCACTTATTCTGCTTGTTATGAAAAAGCTTTGTATACCCACTCAGAAAAAGTATAAATTGTCTTCAGCTGTTTTTCTGTTCTCCGGGATTAAAACCTCATCTGATTCCTTTGTACTGGAATTGGGGCCAACCTGCTCTTGACTGTGGTGCCAGTTCATTCTACAAATCTGTGGATATAGCACAAACCTTCCATGCCCTGTATTATCATCTTAAAAGGCTTACATGCTTCCTGTGCAATATATGCTGTCTTTTGGGCATCAGTAAGGGGCCACGAACCTTGGCCTCCTCTATGCCCATTGTCTGGTTTGGTACATAAATATCAGTCTGTCTCTTTATGTGGAAAGGAATTTGTGGCTCCAATACAGTATTCCAATACAGTATTCTTTTTGCTGTCACTAACAAAAACAACTTCCTGCAGGAAAGATGGCAACTGTAATATTATGTATGCTGCCAACCTTGGGCTGGCATCTGTTTCCTAGAGAAAGCAAGGTACCACTTTGTAAGTGGGCACCATGCCATACTAACACACAGGTAGGCATGCAAGCAGCCCACCAGTCATATTTGTTGTTAAGGATATTTGTGTGATTATAGATGCCTAGATAGAATTTCTGTTACAGCAGTCTGGCTAAAATGTCTGTGCTTAGGTTATTAGGGGATATATCATTGCTACTGCCGCTCAGAGCTGGATTAACTTCAAACGTCTAAAAATAGCTTGCACAGCCAGGAAAAGCAAGAACATTTTTTTTCCCTCTAGTGAATCAAGTGTTCTGAAGTGGGGATATAAAAATTAAATCTTCACTGCCTCTCTTTCTCTGTGGAAATCTTACATAGAACTGGTTAAACAATAGGACACACTGTTGTATAGGTTGAAAAGGCAAAGAACTTTCCACCGATTTTACAAAATACATGATGGGTTTTAAATGGACTGTGTTAAATTTAAAATGAATTTAGTCAAGAAATACTCTCCACATGTTCCTGAATTTGTTTCTTTCAATCCTTGGTGTTTTCACCTTTCAAATACTGGAATCCATAAACAGTTGTGCTGTCCCCCTACTTTGTCACTGAGCCAAGCTATTCTTAGTTAGCTCTTTCATCATTTCTTCATAATTCAGTCCTTCTGGAACATTTATCATTTATAACAACACTTACATAGATCATTTTGTGTTGCTCTTTCAACTCCTTCTAGTTGATTGCTATCCTTCTGGTAATGTTGTACCAGAATTTAACAGACTATTTAATGTGTGATCTCAGTAGAGCTGTAGAAAGAGGGACTATTGCTTCTTTTCTCAAAAAGCTCCATATCATGCATATAAAGCCAATGGCTCTGACTTCTTCTTTTATACCTGTATCACACTGGAAACACACATTTACTTTTTCACCATCACCCCAGTTTCTCTTTTAGCATTATTGTTTCCCAGTTCCCACCCCCCTCTGATGATCTGTTTCATATTATTTTCGCCCAAATACATTAACTTGCATTTTTCCAAGTTTCATTTTGTTGTCTTCAGATCAATATTTCCAGTCTTTCTGGTCCTTTTTGTGATTCCTGATCCAAAAGTAGCATTTGCAATTCTGTCTCTCAATATTATATCATCTATAATTTCTTTGTTAAAGTTACTTATTACATTGTTTTTATTAAAAGGCCACATTATAAAGAGAAATGGGCAAACTCATCTGAACAAATTGTGAATTAACTCAACCAATGGAAGTTTGAAAGTTCAGCTGAAACTTAAACAATATTAAGTTCACACTTGCCTTCTGAGGTTAAGGCTTGGGGGTTAGTGGAAGGCGGAGAGGGCTGGGATAGGAAAATCTCTAATGGAGTAGGAAAATATAGGTGCAGTCTGCAAGCTGCCCAGATGGGTTGGCCTAGGAGGGTTGGATTCTATCTCAGATGCATTGCACAGGCTTGCAGGATCAGATCCTTAGCCCTCAGTCATGCAAAGACTTAAGCACATTCTTAATTTCACTCACTGTGAGCAATCACATAGAAGTCAATGGAAGTATTCAATGTTGTGCAAGTCTTTGCAGGATAGAGCCCTAAGACTGTAAGCTCCTCTTGTCTGTAAAGAACTATTCACTCCTATGGTGCCATTAAATAATAAATTAAGTGAAGGTGCGCACGTTCGTCTTTGGGTAGAATCTGGCTGAGTGTTTATCTATTTAAATTGGATTTTGTCCCTTAATCCTTTTTTCTATTATCCTGACTTGTAGTCGTGCAGTACACAACAGCTCAGACAGAGTAGTTACCAGCAATGGCATTTAAATATACTTTGACTCCATACTTAGATTCAACAAAACAAACAAACACCTCTCACTATTGGCAACTTGGAGACCCTTGCTCTTGCTGTACTGCTTCAGAACCTATTCCTCTAGAGTAAAGTAAACCTCTTTCAGCAGTTGATAATGAGAGAACAAAGATAATGTAATAAAAAGGAATTACTTATCCTAAACATATATTTTCAGTTAATGAGATTTGGAATCGCTACTGGCTGTTGGGACAGACACTGTTAAACATTCCGCTGTCTGCTGGGAAGAGTAGTCACCTCAGGTCACTGGGAACTTCAGCGATTTTCAGAATCATGTATTCAAAGGATTTCAGAGTGTAAATAAAAATGTTGGTAGACTTTTATGACGGGAGAGAGTTTCAAAAGTAAAATTTAACTTCGAACATCTTGTGCTGATACTTGCTGATTAAAATCAAGACAAAAGCTGTGGAAAACTGAAACGTGGTTCTTGAAGAATTTTACTGCAGAACTCTTCAAGTTTTATTTAAGGCTGCAGCTGTAAATTATCCCCTCATTTTTTACTGTATTTAGAAACTGATTTCATCTAAACAGATTGTTATGAGAAGTGTATCCAAAACTTTTAATTTGTGTTATGCAAAAAGTACAAATAACAAAAACAGGACTTTTCCATCAGGAGCGTATCAGGGTTGCATGCAAATATCTCCCCCCACTTGGGTTAAATTGAAATAACAAAGTTGCCAACAAAACTGTTTTCAATGCATCTGGTGCAAAGGAACAATGTCTTCAAGAAAGGCCTCCTTTTAAACATGAGGACAAAGCCAGAAGACAAAGCATTGACTAATAGTAAGGAAAAATGAAAGTAAAGAGAAATGATGGAGGTAGGAAATATGAAGAAGGGGGAAATATATTATCTATGTCCATTTACAGATATATCAAGCCAATCAAATTATTATTAGGGAATAAATCTGACATGTAAATCATGTTCTGTTGCACAATTGTAAAATTCTTTTAGCTTTGTTTGTGCTTCATATGTTTTGCTCCCCATTCTCCCCCTGTGTCCTTGAACCTTTGCTGTTCCTTATTTTGGTCTGGAAGTGACAATGCTATAAAAGAGGCTGCTGCCTTGCTACTTCCAACCTTTCTGAAATCAGAAAGTCTCATGCATCCCTATCTACTCAACCTGATGAGGTTCATCCAGACCTATTTTAAAAGGCAGAATGAAAGTTGATTTTTTTTTTAAATAAATAAATACAGTCTTAAGAGAAGAGACACGTAATGGCTGTGAAGCGGGATCATTGTACTGTTTTGCCAATCTTTCTCACAGGATCTTTAAATTACAGACCAATTCACAAAGTTTGTGTGTGTTTAATATGATTCTTCAGGTGACTATTGTGGACATTAAATACTATGGACGATTTAAGTGTTGCTTTCTGGAGCGAGGGGGTGTTTAAAGCTGTGGCCCTGAACAAAACAGGGTATAATGTAGTACTCAGATATTATAGTGATGGTGTGGGGTGGGTGGTCCCTATATAACTACATAGATAAAATTGAATGTGCAACCAGAACTTAAAGCATCAGTGAAACTGAACATACAGCACTAGGTCTCTTGCTCTCTTCATGAGGGAAGATAACGCTAAGGCTATTGAAATCTCTGTTGAATGTTGGATCTGTCTGGATAGGATGCTGAAAGGGATTTTATGAACTAATTTCCATTTTTGATTTCTTTGTTATGTAGTCCTCTTTTCTGTACATTTTCAATGCTTGAATTGTCTTCAACATTTAGAGAATGGATTCAGATTGCCCTCTTTTAGTGGTGTTTTTTTATATTAAAAAAATGTTTGATTTCTTATAAAATCCTTATCAAATTACTGTTCAGAGCTGGAAGGAAACTCGTTTGCAAGTTGACACTATATTCCATATGCTACTTGCTAATAAACAGCAACAGTGAAGAATTGCTCCATTTATAGTGACAAGCTTGATTTTATAATATACTCCACAGCTTATTCTTGGCAGCTTTTTTCACAGTCTGAATAAAAGCAGTACAGCTTTTTCAGAAAAAACATTCCTTTTCAAAACTAAACCATCCTTGTCCCCACCATGCATGCCCTTTCCCACTCTGCTCACTCTCAGGAGGAGATACATAGGAAGGACATAATCAGCCCATGACAACACAATCAAATGGTAGCAGTAGCTGGTGTAAACTGTGAGTTGAGTTTTAAAAATCAAAGGATTGTTCGGTAAATGGCAGAATCAGTATGTGGTTTAGTGACCAAATTGAAAAACTGAGAGGAAAAAAAATTGAAAAACTTTTCATTCAACTTGAAATGAATTGTTTTGTTTTGGTTGATTTTGTTTTTAACCGTATTATTTAAATAAAATTGAAGTAAAATTAAAAGGTAGTTTTGAATAGAAAAATCCAAACTGTTTTGAAAATGCCAAAATGAAATGTTTCAACTTTTTTTGGAATGTTTTTGTCATTTGGCAAATTTGTAGAATGTTTGTTGAACCAAATATGCATTTCTGAGCCCCACCACATTATAAATATTGGGCCCTGCTAGCTCAAATTTGGTGTCCAGAGTTGTGCTTTCTGTACATGCATATGAGAACACAGGAGCGCAAGGGACTTCCTGGGTCATTGAGGCCAGTCCAGCCACTCTGAGGTAACCATGTCATATAATCCCTTTTATAAACTTATCAAGCTCAAATTTTCACAGAGCCTTTCATCCAATGCCCTCAAAGTGCTTTTTTGGTTAACCCTCATAACTGTCCCTCCAATGAGGTAAGCAGCATTATCCCTATTTTGAAGATGAGCAAATAGGAGTGAGGAGAAATGCAATGAATTGCCCAAGGTCATACAGTGTCACAGGCAGAGTCAGAAATAGATTGAGGAATCCCGACTCCCGGTCCTCTGTTCTTGCCCCTAGCGCCCACACCCTTTGACATCCTTGATTAAATTTAAAAGGAATTGCCTGAGTTCTTAATGGCCATAAATTATTGTCGCTATTATTGCCACTCTTTCATATGTGTTCAGCCTGCACTCGTCCTGCTAGGAAGGCAGGTAAATGATTCCCAAGGGAGCTGATGTCAATGTTCAGTCTGTAAAGAAGCCATCAGGTCAGCACAGAGCAGAATGCAGTAAGAATCCATTGTATTTGTTTGGCTTAGACCTATAGGTATGATCAGAATGACAGAGCTTTGGGGTGGGTTTTGTTTCTTAGTATAACTCTTTTAGAATTAAAGCTGAATGCACTATATAATTAGCCAACGTGGAGGAAATGTTTCTTACTGTCTAATTGCTTGAAAAGTCTGATATGAAATGAATATTTTTACAGTTAAATATACTACAGAAGATTCTCTTGTTCCTCATTAGAAAGCTAGAAAACTACTATGAATACATTGTCTCCCCATATCATGGGTTTTAAAAAGCTTTGGGAAATTAAAAGTTCAGAACGTCCAATAAATATTGCCTTTTGATTTCTTGTAAGATACATTTTCCCCCCAAACTCATTTGATGAAAACCTTGTAAGGCTAATTTGGTGCATACTAAATAGAAAACCACAGCAACAGTGCTCTCCTGTGTAATTAAATTAACACAAGATAAGGATTTCTCCAATGTGGTTGCTGAGCTTGTATCTGGTGCAGGTCTGCCCATACAAAAAGGGAACGTGAGAAAGGCGTGAGGAAATGTGCAGGCAGCAGACTGAACAGCTAGCAATCTTAATCTCTGATATTGATATGAACTTTGCAAACCATAATAAAAATGACTTAGGCTTAACACTGCCCTTGGGTAGCTTTAGTATACATAGAAATATAGGGCTGTAAGAGAAGTCATCAAGTCCAGCACCCTGCACTAAGGCAGGACCAAGCAAACCTAGACCAACCAGTTCTTAAATACCTCCAGGGATTCCACAATCTCCCATGGAAGCCTATTCCCGATCTTAACTGCCCTTATAGTTAGAAAGATTTTCCCCTAATATCTAACCTAAATCTCCCTTGCTGCAGATTAAGCCCATTTCTTCTTGTCCTACCTTGAGTTAATATGGAGACCAAATGATCAACATTCTTTTTTATAGCAGTCCTTAACGTATTTGAAGATTATCAGGTTCCCCCCACCCCCAGTCATCTTTTCTCAAAACTAGCATGCCCCATTTTTAAATATTTCTACACTAGTCAGGTTTTTGAAATTTTTTATTATTTTTGTGGTGCTTCTTTGGACTCTCTCCAGTTTTTCCATGTCTTTCTTAAATTATGATGCCAAGAATTGGACGCAGTACTCCAGCTGAGGCCTCACTAGTGCTGAGCAGAGCAGGAAAATAACCTCCCTTGTCATATATAAAACACTCCTGTTTATACCCCAGAATGCTATTAGTCTTTTTCACGGCTGTATCACATTGTTGATTCACATTCGATTTGTGATCCACTATAAAACCCAGATCATATTCTGCAGTTAGTGCAGTACTACTGCCAGCTAGTTATTCTCCATTTTGTAGTTGTGCATTTGATTTTTTTCTTCCTAAGTGAAGTACTTTGTACTTATCTTTATTGAATTTCATTCTGTTGAATTCAGAACTATTCTCAAATTTGTCAGGGTTATTTTGAATTTCTAATCTCGTCCTCCCAAGTGCTATCAACTCTTCCCAGCTTGTTGTCATTCGCAGATTTTATAAGCATACTCTTCACTCCATTATCCAAGTCATTAATGAAAACATTGAGTATTACCAGACCCAGGACAGACCCCTGCGACATCCCACTGGACGAGCCCTCCGAGTTTGACAGCAAACCATTGAGCATGGTCTTTCAACCAGCCGTGCACCCACCTTATAGTAACTCCATCTAGATTGCATTTCCCTAGTTTGCTTATGAGACTGTCCTGGGGGACTGTGTCAAGTCTTACTAAAATCAAGATATATCACATCTACTGTTTCCCTACCATCTACTAGGCCAGTAGCCCTTTTAAAGAAGGAAATTAGGTTGGTCCAGCATGATTTGTTCTTGTCAAATCCGTGCTGGCTATTCCTTATAATCCTATTATCCTTTAGGTGCTTACAAATTGATTGTTTAATTGTTCCAGTATCTTTCCGGGTATCGAAATTAGCCTGATGAACTATAATTCTCTTTGTCCTCTTTTTAAAGATAGGCACTGTTTGCCCTTCTCCAATCCTCTGTGGCCTCCCTCATCCTGCCTGAGTTCTCCAAGATAATTGCCAACTGTTCTGAGATTGCTTTGGCTAGTTTCTTAAATTCCTTAGGATGAAATTCATGAGATCCTGCCGACTTGAATACATCCAATTTATCTAAATATTATTTAACCTGTTCTTTTCCTATTTTGTCTTACGCTCCTTCCCCCTGATTGTTCATATTAATTATGTTGATGGTCACCATTAACCTTTTTTAGTGAAGACTGAAGCCAGATAGGCATTAAACACCTCAGCTTTCTTGATGTCATCCATTATTAGCTCTCCTTCCCCGCAATAAAGGACATGCTCTTTCCTTCATCTTTCTCTTGTTCCTCATATATTTAAAGGCCCTCTTATTATTGCCTTTTATGTCCCCTGCAGGTATAACTCACTTTGAATCATAGCCTTTCTGATTTTGTCCCTACATGCTTGTGGTATTCTTTTATATTCCTCCTTAGCAATTCATCTATGTTTCCACTTTTTGTAGGATTCCTTATTCATTAAAGAGCTCCTGATGGAACCATATTGGCCTCTTACTATTCTTTCTATCTTTCCTTCACATAGGTATAATTTACTGCTGTGCCTGTAATATTGCCTCCTTGAGAAACTGCCAGATCTCCTGAACTCCTTTTATCCTTAAATTTTCTTCCCATGCAGGGGTGTATGCAGGGATTTAAAGGGGGGGCACTTTAAATACTGCCCCCCCATCACCCCAGCGCCCTGCTGCCTCCCCCCCCCCCATTGTCCCAGGCTCCAAACACTTACTGGAGACTGCAGCGAGGAAGGGATGGGGTTCAGCAGGCTTCCTGGCCCCCCTCTCTCAGAACTCTGCTGCTAGCCCAGCTTCCCTGCTCTGGGCGCCATCTAGTGAGGCTCAGCGGGAGCATTAGCTGCAGTGCCTTTCTGAGGCACGTTTCTTCAACTGCGCTCAGCCAGACTCCCACCCAGAGCCGGCTCCAGGGTTTTTGCCGCCCCAAGCGGCGGGGGGGAAAAAAAAGAAGCTGCGATCGCGATTGGTGGCACTTCAGCGTCAGCTCCACCGCGCCGCTTTCTGGGGAACCCGCTGCTGAAGAGCCAGACGTGCCACCCTTTCCCCTTGGCCACCCCAAGCACCTGCTTGCTGTGCTGGTGCATGGAGCTGGCCCTGCTCCCACCCTGGCAGAAACGGGGGAGGATGAGCTCATGAGAGGGAATCCCGGATGGGGGGCTAGGGCAGAAGCTGCAGGCAGTAGCGGAGATGATTATTGAGAGGGCTTGCCACCCCCTCTGTCCCCCGCGCATTCACCTGTTCCCATGGGACCTTACCTACCAGTTCTCTGAATTTGTTAGTCTGCTTTTTTGAAGTCCATTGTCCTTATTCTGCTGCTCTCATGCCTTTCTTTCCTTAGAATCATGACATCCTATCATTTCATAATCACTTTCACCCAAACTGCCTTCAATCTTCAGATTCACTACCAATTCCTCCCTGTTGGTCAGAATCAAGTCTAAAATACCTGTTCCACTGGTTACTTCCTCCACTTTCTGAGACAAAAAGCTGTCTCCAATACGATTTAAGAACATACTGAAAATTTTGTGTTTGCCGTATTACTTTTCTAACAGATATCTGGATAGTTAGTCTACCAGATCATGTGTTTTGGATATTGCTGTTGTTTTTTCTAGAAATGCCTCATCCACCTCCTTGTTCTGATTTGGTGGTCTATAGTAGATCCCTACTATGATGTCCCCCCTATTTTTTTTAGCCCTTTTATCTTTACCCAGAGACTTTCAACTGTTCTGCCTCTCACCTCCTTCTGGACCTCAAAACAAGTGTATATATTCTTGATATATAATGCAAGGTGTCCTTTCTCTTTATCCTGCTGGATGTTCCTGAACAAGCTGTACCTCTGCCAATTTATTCCAGTCATGAGACCTATCACTTGTTATGGCAATTGTCATAATTTAGCCTGTGGACTAATACTTCCAGTTCTTCCTGTTTACTCCCTATACTCCTTGTGTTTGTGTATAGACATTAAAGATGCTGAGCAAATTCTCCCACTGATTTTCCTCTTTTTGCTTCTATGACCCTATTTTAAATTTACATGGGACATTTTTGCTACAGGATTACATCCATTTTTGTCAACACTAAACAATTCCTTCAAATTTGTGCAAGCTCATGGCACAGGTGCATAACTCTGCCCTGTGCAGTATGCAAATGAAAGCTTCTGCTTGAGTAATTAACCCTTTGGTTGCTGTCTTCTTTGGATATGGGTTGCTTTTCCTGTTTGCCAGAGATGAAGGAAATGTGTCCTTACTTCCCTTCTTACTTCCCATTTCACTTAGGTATGAGGATGAACCAGAGGAGGGAAAAACGGGACTCTAGAATTTTTGCACTTTCTTACATTATACATTGATTAATATTCTATAATCAGTTTCTCCCTTTACAAAATGGTGGCTGTCTTTATTTCCCAGGTTTGTCTTTTAAATGTGCGTTTGAAAATTAGGTGACAGAAGCACTATGTTGTATGATTTCTATTCTACCAGTGATACTTACCGTAGTTGCAGCTAGATAAAATATATAGATTTGTACATGAGGCATTAATAAAAAACAACCAAATTTGAAAATAGATGTCGCTCCAGACTGAGTTAACTATTGCAGAAGCCTTTGATTCCCAGCTGAGTAGCTGTTAGTTCTATTTTTAGTTACTTATCATATTGTCTGTCTGTAAACCAGAGCCGCCTTCTATGTAAATGAGTAATATTTTTTGAAAGTCTTTCTTGTTCAGAGAGGCCTTCTTTAGGGTGCTTGTGTGCCTCATCAGTCTTAAAATCAGGAAACTACAACCTTTCCTAGATGAAGAACCTCATTTATAACGGCTATGACTTTGTTGAATAGAAGAACTGCCAGGTAGATAAGATGCAGACATAATATTCAATGCATATATTACAATACCTTGGATGGATAATCTGATATTGTGAACTATTTTAAAGAAAATTAATGAAAAAATTATTTCCATTGCCAACCTACTGATCAAAAGGAGGACAATTAAAATTGGAAGGCACAATTTGTTGTAAGTGCTTGTTGTTTAAACACAAAAGAAAGGAAAAGGAAAAAATAGGCTAAAGAGAGAAATCTAATTCTCCAATATGCCAAGAAAATATTAATGCAACATAGAAAGCAGAGCAACTCAGACTGCCTTTTGTCTCTCTTTTTCAGCCACACAGCTGCGTGGCTGCCTCTCTTTAGCAAACACCATGTGGGTGTCTTCCTTGGTGTGGCAGAGAGACGCATGACTCTAATAATTTTCCAGTATATTCTCCCCAGTCTTCAGTCTACACCAGAAATCTGGGCAATTTCCCACTATCATCTGCACAGCCACTGGCAATATGTGCCAAGAGAAAATGCAGCCAACTAGCAGCCCTTCTTTTTTTTTATGTGTGTGTGTGTACACTAGGGCTGTCAAGCAATTAAAAAAATTAATTGTGATTAATTGCACTGTTAATAATAGAATACCATTTATTTAAATATTTTTGGATGTTTTCTACATTTTCAAATATATTGATTTCAATTACAACACAAAATACAAAGTGTACAGTGCTCACTTTATATTTATTTTTGTTTACAAGTATTTGCACTTGTAAAAAACAAATATATATACCTCTCTCATAGAGCTGGAAGGGACCCCATAAGGTCACTGAGTCCAGCCCCCTGCCTTCACTAGCAGGACCATGTACTGATTTTGCCCCCGATTCTAAAGTAGCCCCCTCTAAGGATTGAACTTACAACCCTGGATTTAGCAGCCCAATGCTCAAACCACTAAGCTATCCCTCCCATCTCATCCTGTCTCTTAAATAGTATGTTTCAATTCACTTAATACAAGTACTGTGGTGCAATCTCTTCATCATGAAAGGTGAATTTATAAATGTAGAATTATGTACTAAAAAACCTGCATTCAAAAATAAAACAATGTAAAATTTTACAGAGCCTGCAAGCCAACACAGTCATACTTCCTGTTCAGCCAATCACTCAGACAAACAGGTTTGTTTACCTTTGCAGGAGATAATGGTGCCTGCTTCTTGTTTACAATGTCACCTGAAAGTGAGAACAGGTGTTCTCATGGCACTGTTGTAGCAGGCATTGCAAGAAATTTACATTCCAGATGTGCTAAAGATTCATATGTCCCTTCATGCTTCAACCACCATTCCAGAGGACATGAATCCATGTTGATGACAAGTTCTGCTCAATAACAATCCAAAGCAGTGCGGACTGATGCATGTTCATGTTCATTATCTGAGTCAGATGCCACCAGCAGAAGGTTGGTTTTCTTTTTTGGTGGTTCAGGGTCTATAGTTTCCGCATCGGAGTCTTGCTCTTTTAAGACTTCTGAAAGCATGCTCCACACCTCCTACTTCTCAGATTTTGGAAGGCACTTCAGATTCTTAAATCTTGGGGCGAGTCCTTTACCTATGTTTAGAAATCTCACATTGGTACCTTCTTTGTGTTTTGTCAAATCTGCAGTGAAAGTGTTCTTAAAATGAACATGTGTTGGGTCATCATCCGAGAAATATATGGTAGAATGCGGGTGAAACAGAGCAGGGGCATACAATTATTTTCCAAGGAGTTCAGTCACAAATTTAATTAACACATTATTTTTTTTAATGAGTGTCATCAGCATGGAAGCATGTGGAATGGTGGCCGAAGCATGAAGGGGCATACAAATGTTTAGCATATCTGGCACGTAAATACCTTGCAATGCCGGCTACAAAAGTGCCATGCGAACGCCTGTTCTCACTTTCTGGTGACATTGTAAATAAGAAGAGGGCAGCATTTTCTCCCTTATATGTAAACAAACTTCTTTCTCTTAGCGATTGTTTTTGAGTGCAGTTATGTAACAAAAAAAAAATCTACATTTGTTAGTTGCACTTTCACGACAAAGAGATTGCACTACAGTACTTGTATGAGGTGAATTGAAAAATACTATTTATTTTATCATTTTTACAGTGTAAATATTTGTAATAAAAATAATAGACTGATTTCAATTACAACACAATACAATATATATGAAAATGTAGGAAAAACACCCAAAATACTATTTAATACATTTCAATTTGTATTCTGTAGTTCAACAGTGAGGTTAAAACTGCAATTAATCGCAATTAATTTTTTTAATCAGGGTTAATTTTTTTTAGTTAATTGTGTGAGTTAACTGCAATTAATCGGCAGCCCTAGTGTGGGGCTCCCTTCCTGAGTTAAGAACATAAAAATGGCCATACTGGTCCTGACCTCTAGCCTAGCATCTTGCCTTCTGACAGTAGCGAAGGCCAGGTGTTTTAAAGGGAATGAATAGAATAGGGCAATTTATCAAGTGATCCATCCCCTTCCGTCCAGTCCCAGCATCTGGCAGTCAGAGCTTTAGGGACACCCAGAGCATGGGGATGTATCCCTGATCATCTTGGCCAATAGCCATTGATGGACCTATCCTCCAGAAACTTATCTAATTCTTTTTTGAAATCTAATTCTTTTGGCCTTCACAACATCCCCCAACAATGAGTTCCACAGGTTGACTATGTGCTGTGTGAAGAAGTACTTCCTTATGTTTGTTTTAAACCTGCTGCCTATTAATTTCATTGGGTGACCCCTGGTTCTCATGTTACGTGAAGGGGTAAATAACACTTCTTTGTTCACTTTGCACTATTCAGACCTCTATCATATCCTCCCTTTAGTCTTTTTTCCAAGCTCAACAGTCAATCTTTTATATTTCTCCTCATACGGAAGCTGTTCTTGTTGCCCTTCTCTGTACCTTTTCCCAATTTTAATGTATCGCTTTTGCGATGGGGCAACTAGAACTGCACTCAGTATTCAAGGTGTGGGCGTACCATGGATTTATATAGTGACATTATAATATTTACTGTCTTATTATCTATCCCTTTCCTAATGGTTCCTAACTTTCTATTAGCTTTTTTAACTGCCACTGCACATTGAGTGGATGTTTTAAGAGAACTATCCATGATGACTCCAAGATCTTTCTTGAGTGGTAACAGCTAACCTAGACCCCATCATTTTGTATGTATAGATGGGATTATGTTTTCCAATATGCATTATTTTGCATTTATCAGTATCAAATTTCATTGTGTTGCCCAGTCACCCAGTTTTGTGAGATCCCTTTTGTTCTTTTTCAAATATTGAGTATATAGCTAATATCTTCCATTCAGAGATGCTGATGCTTTACCAAAACTGATAAATTAAGCCTCACAGCACCCTTGGAAATAGGTATTACCCCTCTTTTATGGAGTGGAGACATGGAAGCACAAACATGTTACGTGATCTGCCCTAGATCATGTGAGAAGTCTGGCAGAATTGAGACAAGAAGCCAAATCTCCATAGTCATAATTATGTGCTTTAATCCAGAGACTGTCCTTCCTTTTTGGCCCTTTAGGGCCTTCTGATGACTCAAGCACACACATTCCTTCTCTTTGAACTTCACCAATTCATTAAGTGACTGCAGCTCTGGTGTTGAAACACAGTGTCACCTTTTGGAATTTAGTGGCAGACAGAAATAAACCTTCTGTTGATGCTGTTCATCTGTTACTGTGTGCAAACTATGTTCGTGGAATAGGCCGTCTGATTTTGCAAAGTGCTGTTCTTTCAGTGTCATTTTCTTTGCTGTCCTGTAAGCAAACTTGGATTTTTGTTGTTTTTGTTCACTAAATGAATGACTTAGTGATGTTTTAATTTTTAAGGGTGTAAAGATATTTTAGCCATTTTAAGTTATTTTGGAGGACTCTCAAATTAGTGCAGGTTCATAGAACTTTTCCTCCTTTTTTATATTCATTTGTAAGTCCTTTCACAGTTCAGTGTATTCAAATTGATGATATCTCATGAGCAGGACTGAAACATTGAGTATTCATGTAGTTTTCTCGCTAGGGAAATATTAATATATACAGTATACTGTTAACTCCAGTGTCTCTTTGAAGCATAGATAATATCCCATTCAAGGCTTCTTAAAGAATGTGGATGAAGAGAAATCACTAAAAACATTTAGCATTTTCAATAGTCATTCTTTTTAAAGTTAGAAATGTGCTGATGTTTTGTTCTACTGACTATCAGGGTGGAGTGGGGGAAAGGTGTAAGCTGCTGTTTGAATTTTATTTTTGTTTGTAACTTTTGTTAGGGTGCATAGAACTCTGGATAAGTAGAAATTCAAAGAAATAACAAATAAAAATACATGAAGTAGTATTTGGACTAAACATGTAAGCAGTGTAACAAACTGCAACAGGAGTTGAGAGAATTTTATACCCTGTTTTTCTTGGAATAGCTAGGGAAGAGAGGGCTGTATTTTGTAAAGTCACCTAGACAGATGCCATGCAGTCTTTAATTTGGTCTAAAACCTGTACCGATTAGGTTAGCAGATGGACCCCAATTATCTCCCGCTGTCTACATGTACCTGTAGGGTAGTTCGGCCAGGGCTCGTCCCCCTCCGCAGTGGCGGAGAGCCAGACGGCCTCGCTACTTTGGTCAGGTGTGTCGGGGAATTAGCTTGGCTGTGCGGCAAACCGTCAGCAGCTCCAGTCCTCTGGCAGGACCTGAACAAACAGTTCAATAGTAGCAAACCCAGGCCCTGGGTCAGGGCGGGGCAACAAGCAGTGAGTAGCTCAGACCCTCAGGCAGGGGCTGAGCAAACAGGTTGAACAGCAAACCCCAGGCTCCTGGCTCTGAGCAACTGGGGAGAGGGGGAGATTGCCACCCGCGAGGTGGGTGGCAGGGGGGATGCAGGCCCACCCACTCCACTGCGTCCCAGCCCGGGGCCCTAGCAGCGGCAGAAGACCCGCTGCTGTGTCAGTGGGGATCCTGACCACAACACACTGATATTGGCTCTGGCAGTGTTGCAGCCAGACTCGGGTTGGCTGCCCCGGGCTACTACCTTCGTCCTCCTCTAGAGGTACCTGGGTCCGGATGGCATCCTCCACGTGGTCACACACCATGGGCTCCTCGAGGTAGCTGGCGAGGAGCCCTGGCTTGGCAGCTCCTCGGGGTAACTGGCAAACGGTAGGTCTGGCAGTTCTTCAGGGTAATGGGCGAGCGGTAGGCTTGGTAGCGTCTTTGGGCTCGGGCTAGCATCAGGTGTTGGCTGGTCTGGCCAGTCCTTGGTTTGGCCGCCGATCGCCGTGGTTTCCCCACTGGGAGCTACACCACAGGCGTCTGGTCTCTTCAGTGGCTGAGCTTCAAGTGAGCTCTGGGCTTTTATACTTCCTGTCCTGCACCTTGACCTCTGAGGGGCGGGTGCAGGGTTTTATGGCTCCGCCCACTTTGGTGTCCAGGGAGGCTCGTCCCCCTCCGGGGCGGCGAAGAGCCAGACCACCTCACTACAGTACCTTTCTGAAGAATAATTCAAAATCAGGTGGCTGAGATAAGTATAGACTCTTGCCTATTTGCCATGACATCAGAAGATCAGTTGTCAAAAGGAAGAAAGCTCTTCATAGGTGTTGGATTCTGATGACTAATAGTATGGTTTATCTTTAATTAGCAAAATTTATTTTTGGCCTCAATTTTTTTCCACATTGAGTCTTACAATAGTAAGATTAAATCATATCTCTAAACTTATTAGGTTATGTTCAGTCTATTTCCTTGTTGACTCAAGATTGTTCCCTGTAGTACTTTGTCCAAGCTAATTTTAAGTGTTGCATAGGATGGCACTTCTACCACTGGTAACCTACTAGCAAACTTATTTGGGAGCTGATTGGTGTGCAAACACGTATCTGGCAGTGAGAGGAATCCGATGTAGTTTGACTATTTAATAAAAATATTTCACACTTCAACACCCACTTTCTTCAAAAGCTCTGAAAACACTTTACAAACATTAATGAAATAAACCTCGTAACAACCCTACGAGGTAAAGTGGTTTTTGTTTGGCTAGGTTTTATTATGCCCATTTTATAAAGAGGTAACTGCACCGCCTACAGCTGTACAGATGTTATGCACAATGTGTCTCATGGGCAGGGGAAGAGCTAGGGAGGGCAGTGGCTTCAGCTGTTCCTGGGCATACTCAGTGGCTGCAGAGGAGTTCAGAGATGGGCATGACACTTGGCAGGCGGGGCTGGAAGTCTGGGGCTGAGTGAGGCATGAAATCAGTGGGGAGGTGCTGAGAACAGCAGCTGCAGCAGGGATGGCTCCAGTGGGATTCGTGGTAACACCTGGGATCTCCAGCTCCCTGTGCACTGGGTTGGCAGCCCCTGCACATGGGAACTGCTCTGTTATCAGTGGGCAACTCTGTTTTTGTTTCCTTGCTCCATGTGGGAGTTTTGTTGGAGAAGAAACTTTGCGCTGGAGCCTCTGGAGCATGTTCCTCCACCCCAAACACACACACTCCATTCCCTTGGATACCCTCTAAGCACCTGCCACCCCACCCTGCAATTCCCTGGGCCCCACTGCCCCTCATCATCTCCCCACCGGGGCTTTCCTTGGTTTATCCTCTCCTTCCCTCTCCATACTCCGCTCTCTCTCCTCATTGTTTTAATTTTATTGCCTGTTTTGCCGGTGAGCAAAAGGCAAAAAAGTCTAGGTACCATGCTAAGTTAAAGTGAGATTGGTTCATTTGGGCGTACCATGTGAAAATTTTTTGGGGGTGCCCCTGCACTGAGAGAAGGTGAAATGACTTGACCAAGACCATGCAGCAAGTCAGTGATAGATCTGGGTATAGACCTAGACCTTGTATTTCCAGTCTGGGGCTCTCTCCACTTGACTGTGCATCCTCCCCCGTGGTGGTGTATTACAGCCATTAATTAATGGGATCCATCTGAGACTTATGGAGAGACTTGTTCCCTTAGGGTGGATTGGTTGTGTGTGCTGGAACTAGCTTGCCCAGGCTCTTTTTAAATTAATGTTATTAATCAATATCTACTTAGAGCCAAGGTTGTATCTTAATTACATTTTTTTTGGTCTGAGAATTAGATCAAGCATTAAAAGCCTGATGGGCTGTAGAATTCTATTCCTATTATTAAACATTTAGCACCGTTTAGTGGGCTTGGTACTTCACAGGCATGGAAAAAGGCCCCACTCCTGAACAGATTGCAATCTAAAAATACCTTAAACTTTCAGACATTGATGGTGGGCATTCTAATTGATGATGAGCAGCCTCATTTAAGTTCCTGCCAAACCAAATGTGTGAGCAATGCTTTACAAAGAGCCAAATGCTATGTTGTCATAACTTAGAAATTGGACACTGCTCCTGCTTTCGTGGCTAACTTACAGTCCTCAGAGCGATTATTCTAGTTAAAAATGGCACTTCTCACCCAATGTGGCAAACCAACTGGCTTTGGATCCTTTGGAAATGATTCTTTATGCATTTTAGTGTCTAATAAAATAGACTCTACAGAATAAGGAATGTATTTATTTGTGAAAATTAGATGTGTATGTTTGTGTTGATATATAAATTGTGTGTGCTTGATTATTCTCATTATTTAGTATACCGAACATATCAGTGCTACACAATATATTTCAACTCTGGTTTATGTGTGCAAAGAATATACGGGTTTAATACATATTGCCACCATTTTAATCTACTCTTGATCCTTTATTTTCCTGTTTGGGAGCACTCACTCACTCTCTTTTTCAAACTGAGGTGACTTCCTCTCTCTGGGGAAATGCTTATTCAGGAAGCTGTGTTGGGGTTTTCTAGTGAAGAGACTGCCATTTTCTATGCAAAAAGCTCCCTCTACCCTTGGTAAACAAGTTGAAAATGAAGAAGTGTGGTAGCAAGTTCCAGTGTTTTGTTGACTGGTTCTTCCACTTTACTAGAGACTCTCACCAAAGCTGACTTGTTTGGAGTGAAGTGGAATATACTCTTTGTTCTCCAGTTGCTTTCTTCCTCCCTCCCTGGAGAAGAGTCAAGGCGAACACTGATAAGATCCATCACACAGAAAAACACTTCTGTTGGGCTAAGATGTTACACTAACAAACATTTTAATTACATAACTTTTATGGAAATGTATACCAGCATTTATACTGTTCCATTTCATGTTTACTGACCCCTAATACTTCCTGTGCATTCATTGCTTGTAGTAACTAGAGGGCACAATAAAGTGAGTTGAGGCAGGACTGTCTGGGCACGGCGGCAGATTCAGGCCAGGAACTGCACAAAATAGGTAGTTGTGAGAGAAGATTACTGCTTCTGCAACACAGGAATTACCATGCTGGATGTTCAGCCCAATGGACTATGTAGACTGGTATCCTGTCTCCAACAGGAAACACTACCAGATTGGTGCAAAAACCCATAAGACAATGTTTTTTCTAACCCCATATAGTTAGCAGTTTGCTTATGCCTTGCAGCATGAGAGATTGTCTTTCATAATTTTTTATCCTACCTGGGGTAATTGTTTGGTGTTTCCTTTATCCATATGAATGTCTAATCCTGTGTTGAATCTTATTAAGCGCTTGCCCTCGATGATATCTGGTAGCAATGAGTTCCACGGGTTAATCATGCAGATTTTCCAGTTAAAAATTTCTTTTCAGCTTCAATGAAATGCTTGTTGTTGCATTTTATGAGTGGGTAAATGAGAATTGCTAACTTTCCATCATTATGTTATTCGTTATTTTTTGTTGTGTCCCCCTGTTGACCATAATTTTTACAAACTAAACAGGACTAATCTTTGTCGTCTTAGGAAAGACTTTCTATGCCTCTTCTACCCATTTTCATCTCTTGTCTCTGAAGACCACCTACTCCTACTATGTCTTTTTTTTAAAATGAGATGACAGAAGCACAGAAGGGAGAGTGTGGAGGCTTTAATCCAAAACTAAAAACAAGGGAGAAGACCCAGAACTTAACAAATTAGAATAAAACCCATAATGCCAGTCTCTCCAAGCGTCCACTGCCCTTGACACAGCAAAAAGGAAATTCGATGCAATTCACTTAGTCTCCCTTTGACTTCAATGAGCTTTAGATCAGGCAGTTATTTAGGCTGATTGCAATAATGGCTGGCTTATTTCAGATTCTGATTAATGAAAATTTACCAAGTGAAGGAAGCTGGAAAACTTAAATTTCAGATGTGAAGAACTACATAGAAAGCCTGTATCTGCTGCAATAGAGATTGAAGGAAAGGCAGAAGAAATGGTTGCTGTAGACATAGGATAGAGAATATTTCAAATATTTTTATTCAGTTCCCTCATGATATTTGGATGTTGCCCATATATAACAGCTGTGCAAATGATAGACAATAGTGTCTGTTACTTTTGTTTGTCCCTCTTTTTCTCTCACACTGTATGCTGTGCTGGAGGAATCCTAATTCTAAAAATAGGTTAAGTTTGAATCACAGGAATACTAAAATGATGCTGATTGGTGTGAGAAGAGGACAGTAGTATTGGGCAGAGCACTTGTCCTATGGCTGCAACACACATGTCCATGGTGCTCTATAAATAACAATTTCCCTAATTCTTGATGGACAGATGCTTCAGATGATCAATGTGATATATAGTCTAGCCATGGCTTCTGAGCTACAGCTGACTTTTGTTAAATCAGATTCCCACAGTATGCTGTACATAGGGCTACCTACCAAAGAGATCTTCTGCCTGGAGCTGGTGAAAAAATCATTATTTTCTGATTTAATATTATGTTCTCTTGTGTTAGCATTGTATTGTACTAGCTAGAACATGTTGAGAGTATTGTTAGACACAACTAACTGGCACATCAAACCTGGAGTGTGAGATCATTTATTTTTTGGTGGGTGGTATACAAAGAATATAAACTCTGGAAACCATATCTCCAGTGACATTTCTCCTCCGAATCCAGTGGTAGGGACATATTTGGCAGATGGTCTAAATTCTGTCTTCACAGATGACTCTCTCAGAAGTCACTGCCCTCATGAAATTAATGTTAATATATTTATTTATTGCCTGTAAGATACCTGGACTCTCCAGAAAGTCCAGCTTCACTGTTTTAGAAATATTGCCCTGTTTATCCCATTTACTCATTCTTTGCTGGAAAAATTAAAGATTTTCGATATACACAAACAGTGAGATAGTAGATATCATCTATGACTTTCCCAGTCATGTAGCTGCTCAGATTATTCCTTTTGGGTGAGGTGAGGGTTCGAGACTGAGTTCCAATTATTCATTATGTGGAGTGATATTTAAAAATATATATATTTTTAATGAGAAAATGAGCAACAGATTTGTGAATTTATAACTAATAAAATTTTTTACTATATTTTTAAATTTGGCAAATGATCAAGACCAGTAATAAGATTAACTTTCTGGCAGTAGAAAATATTAGATTATTTTTTTTTATCTGTACATCTCAATCTTTTTATGCATATTTCCAAGTAGTAAATGAAATAACATCAAGAATGCTTCAAAACTCTTGTTTGAAATTCAGAAAACACTTGCTTGTCTTCCATAAATAGTACTGTCTAACAGAGGGCATTGTAGAACTGAAACCAAAGTGATTAAAAATATATCTGCTAGAGAAGTTGGAAACCTTGCTGATAAAGAGAGATTTCACAATTACCTATAAAATAATGACAGATTCATGTAATCGGCAGTTCTGTTTCAGAGAGCATGTGCACATGATGCTAGTCGAAAAAACTGAATGATCTTTGAAACATGCCTAATTGGAATAGAACTAAAGAACAGAGTGTGAACAATGTGATAGTGAATATAAAGATAGCTACTTGGTGGCTTTGCCTGGTAAAATATGACTGGGACACTCAAAGGAGTTAGGCTAGCTCCCATTGTCAATCCTAGGGAAAGTATAGCTCTGAGAGAAGAATAAAAATGCAAAATATGGGCAATACTTCAGACTATAACTTTTCAGGACTACTTCATGTGAATGTCAATTTGCTGAACAAGGATGGCTAATGCAATAGAAATGTATTCTATTCATCTGCTGTGGGGATTTCCAATACCCGTTTTCAATCTCTGAATGATATAATCATCAAATTGTTCACTCAGCTGATCTATGTAACCACACTTCATCCTCCCTTCCCCTTTCCTTCCTATTGTTACATGATCTTGTCTTTAACCTAGATTGTAAATTCTCCAGGGGAGAGATTATCTTCCCATATGCTTGTACAGCACCTAGTTCAATGGGACCCTGATCCTGATTGGGGTCTCAGAGTGCTATTATAATACAATAAACAATAAATTATTTTGTTATTGTTGAAGTGGAAATCAGTTCTCTTGTGCCTTATCCACGGACTGCACAGATTTGCCTTCTTGGCTTATGCTGTGGCATATGTAACCAACTGAGCACTATTACCATTTTGCTTTTAAAAGGGTTTGTCTAAAGTGAGAGCTGTACCTTGTTCCATGTTTGTACTTATTTTTTTAATGTAGTATTGGACTAGTTTTATAGTCTAGCCTGCCGTGTAAGTATAACAATGTTTGTGCTTATTCCAGCTGAGAAGATGTTTTTGACCTGAGGGAGGTTGCATGTATTTGGTTCTGAAAAAGACTGCAGACATGTTCGGTGCTGTGAAGAGAATTTGCCCACTCTGAGCCCAATTCAAACTTCCATTGCTGTCAGTAGAATGACTCCCATTGATTTCAGTGGGATTTGGATCCGGCCTTATCTTGCCTACCTCCAAAAGTTTCATGTTAGAAGATATAACAGCAGCAAGATATAAGCTGTTACTGCAGCACTGTGATTTATTGGTGGGAGGGCAGTGACTAAGGTGTGGGAAGCAGTGTATTTATAGCTATTTTTGTTTAATCCAGCATTTACACAGCATACATGGCATTGACTCCACGTTTCCTGCTTGTGTGTCATGATTGATACTCCTCCTCATTAACTCTGCCCTCTCATTCTCTGCTTCCTGAGGAAGCCTGCCAGCTGTGGGTATCCATCTAGATTGGGCACCTGCTTCTCTCTCTCTCTCTCTCTCTCTCTTTTTCATGCCAACCACCTAAAGATTTAGTATAATGTCAGTGACTCTGCAGCACTTATGAGTCCTTCATTTCAAATATAGCCAAACTTGCTAGATGGGGGTGGAGTGGGGGAATCATAAACAAAACTGCTAATTGACTTTGTCAAAGTCTTCAGAACAAAGTGCATCTGTGCAACACTGGCATCTTATTTATATTTCAGATTCTTAATAAGTTGTCTTTTCAAGGATACCAGGTCAGACCTATTGGAGAGGATATAAAAGTTATTCTGTACTGGGCATACAGACCCATTAGAGACTTATAAAGGGAACCCTCTGGGGTTAGAATCGCCCTACTTCAGGTTTGTCTAAGCTGAAAAATGGAGACGCTGTTGCTGAGAGAAGGGAAGTGATTTCAGGAATGAGAGCCCATCATGCTGACCTTGACTGCCTATAGATTCTGAACCAGAGTTGTAAAGTGGCCTAGAAATTCCTTTTTCCCCTGTTGGTAAGTGGCTGGCTCCTGTTAGTTCCCATCCAGCCTTTCTCTGAGATCTGGGTGAGCAGGGCAGGCTGGGAATGGCAGGCCACCACAGCTTCCATAGTTGTAGTTTTAGCTTCTGGTAAAGCCTGCTGGGAAATAGAAGATGTAAATAAACAGAAACCTCCTCATAGACCAGGTAGAGACTTAGAAGGGGCTAGCCTGTCTGGGTGGCCAGTTCTTGAAGGAGGTGGGTAGATTCTCTTATGTTTATATTTTATAATCCTTTGTTATGTATTATCTCTGGGCAGACACCTCTGAAGAGGGTCTAGAGCAATCCCACATTGTGGGTAGCTCTTGCTCTGTTTTGGGCAAATTAAAATAAAGTTACAAAAACATGGGGGATTCTTTTGTTAGCATGTTCCAGTGTAGGCTTTACTTCTTTTGTAGGGTGGCCTCTCACACAAGGTTGCTCAGACATTTTAGGCTTGTATGTCTGTGAGGTGCTGAGTGCCACCTGTGGGATTCTGAGTTGCTTCAGATCAGATGCCTGTTGGCTTTAATGGGAACTGAGGGTGCTGAGCTGCTTCAAGGATTAGGCCTTAACTGCACACTGGGATTACTCTCCAGATTTTCTTTTAATACATATAATATTTAACATTGCTGTGCTTGATGGAGCAGAATTGCCTGTGTGAGCCTTGCAGGGTCTCCTTTGCTCTGCAGATGTATTCTGGGGGGTAATTCTCCCCTCTCCCACATCACGATAAATTAATTATTTCCTACTTGCTCCTTCTTACCACGTGTGCTTTGTGGGCATTCTCAGTCAGGCAGTGAAGATATAAAGTGGCTTTTGCCCTGACTTTCAGTCTGTGAAAGTATGCTCCTACAGCACTTCTGCCTTCCTCCTTTACCAGTTAGTTTTAAACCTTCATGCCACATCACTCCTTTCTTTTGCTCTGTTGGCTGCTCTCTGCAATTCAGCTGCAGGCCAAAGGAGAGCCCAGGACCTTCAAGCTCTAACCTCTTTCCCCTTTCAATACTTCAGGTTACTCTTCCGACTTTTTAAAAATGGCCTAGAAAATGAGTCTGGAGCCACTCAGTTGACCTCACCCATGTCTGAGCAGAAAAATTACTCTCGAATAAAGGTGGGATCACTTCCTCCTAGGTCACTTCCAAAGAATCAGAAATATTGTTAATGCAGGATGAGCGAAGCAATTAATGGACTCAGGAGGAGGTCTGGGGCTGCTCCTTTGCCTACTCTTGAGTAATTTCCACTCATTTGGATACTGCTGTATCATCCTTGCCAGAGGTGACCCTCTACAGGTTCTGTATAAATATTTCTGAAGAATTTGTTTTGTATTCACTTGCACCAAGTGTCAGGTACTTAAAAAAAAAAACAACCAACATCTGAAATACCTAAATGCCCTTCTAAAGCTGCCCATGAGGTCCTCCCTTCACATTGTATGAGCTGAACAGTATGAATACTTACGGGGAACAAAGGATACGCCTTTCCAGCTGGAGCATGTAATGGAAGTTTATTTGCCAAATAGTCTTGGGTCTGTCCTTGGTTATACTTACAGGAGGCAATAAGAGTGGACTCCCCAGTGTCTCATCCTCTATACAAGCACACCATGCCCCCGAGGAGGGAGATTTTTTTTATGGGAGGCCCTTATTGGATAACATTGGCAGAACACCAATGGCTTGGCTTGTATGCATATGAGCTTTCTGCTTCTTGAATGGCTCTCAGCCAAAATGCAGATGTGTATAGGTGCTGAGGGAGGAAGAGTTGCTTTGTTTTCTTTTTTTCTTAGTCTTGGGGCTTTCATAGCAAGGTGACCTTCTTCAATGCTTAGCCAAACTGTCAGCCATAGTAATCATTCACCATTTGCTACATTTCTGTGTGGCTTCAAGGGCTTGACAGGCCAAGAGTCTAATGTCAGAACAGACTTGATGCACCTGTATAATAGGGGGTCTGGCTCTGGACCACCTCAGCCCCTAGGTTGGTGGAATATTATCCTGGATGTTACAAGCCACCTGGAGAACAGCATTTGCCAGAACATCTTGTGGCATTCTCACCACATGTCCGAAAAGCATAAGATGCCATCTGCGGACAATGGCCCCAGTAGTCTATAGACTGAAGTGACTGTAAACATCTGCATTAAAGGTGAAGTCGTTCCACTTTATGCCCAATATACAACATTGGCATTTTGTGTGGAAAGCCTCCAACTTTGCCCAGACTGAGCGGCATAGTGTCCATGTTCTTCAACCATACAGCAGTACAGAGAGGATATAGCTTGAATAGATACTGAACTTGGTGGCTGTGCCAAGATGACGTTGATTCCACATTCATTGTAAATGACCCATGACAGTTTCTGCGATACCAATCTGGTGGAGAACCTCCATGTGAAAGTTGGAGGAACTGGTGAGTATAGAACCCTATTAGCAAAAGCTGGAGGCTGCTTTGACAGTTTCATTATTGAAAGAGATTGGGGTCACGTGTGGACCTGATTCTGGATTTTCCAGCTTGGTCTTTGACCACAAAGAATAGAGGCCTACCTTAGCTGACTCCTCCTCAATTTGCTCGAATACCTTGTGAAACCTGTCAGGGCTCTGAACAACGTCATCTGCATAGTCAAGGTCTGAGAACGAGAGATCACTGATCTTAATGGCCATGGATCTGATAGAATGTTGCATTAGGAAATCCATTGCCCAACAAAAGAGCGCAGGGGCCAACACACACCCTGCCTGACATCAGATACCGATTTAAAAGGTGCTGACATCCAATTTTCAAGACTTCCATGAGCAGTGGTTTTGTTATGTAGCTCGATAATCAAGTCCAACAGAGTGATTGGGACACTTTGCCTTTAAGGCCTTCCATAGTGTGACTCGGTCAACTGAATCAAACGCAGCCTGATGATCGACATATGCTACATAGAGGGGCTTCTTGAACTCACGATGTATCTCTGACAACAAGCGGAGGGCCAAAGTGGTGTCTAATGTGGACCTGTTCCTCGTAAAGTCTGACTGTTGTGGGTGACACTACCAATGAAGTAGGGGCTCCAAACACACCAACAAAACGTGCACAAACAATTTCCCTGGCATGGAAAGCAAGGTGATTGGCCCGTAGCTCATACATTTGCTGCGTGGTCCCTTGCTCTTATAAAGTGAGATCACAATACTGTCCTCCCAAGGGGTTGGCAAGGTTCCAGTTCTCCACACCCAGCGAAAGATGGCCAGAAGAGGTTCCGCTACAGGGTCAATAGTGCATTTTAGCAGCCCTGGGGGAATCAGCACCAACACCATCAGCCCCAGCTGTGTGTCCACTTTTCAGTTTGCAGATGGCGCGCTTCACTTCATCCAATGTTCATGCGTCAGTACAAGTGTCTGGGTCTGAAACCACAGTGATGCCCAAATCATCCAGGTCTGAACAAGCGGCAGCGGGAAGACGGTTCAGGACGCTGTGATAATGTTCCACCCAGCATGAGAGGATGTCATCATCTGATTTACGTGGATGGCCTTGACTGTTGTTCAGGATACCATTCATAGTGACTACCTCTTGACCACTGAGATTGCGGGTCACGCAGAACGCTGGCTTTAAGTCTCCCATGGCTAAGCAGAGTTCAACATCATTCACCATTAGATTATAATATACCTTGTGATTGCAAAGTGCCAGGTCATTGAACTTTCACTTCAGCTAATTACAAATGCATTTATCGCTATGCTGGTGGGCTGTGACCTTCAATTTTATTGTCTGGAAAGCCTTCTTTGACAGCCATGGTCGACATGCTGGGCCCCTATAGCTGATCAGCTGCTCGGCGGTGAACAGAGACCAGGTGAACAGAGACCAGGTGACCTTGACATTGTCTGGCAGGTTGGCTAGGGCTGAGAATCTTGCTGACGTTGGTACAAAACCTGTTGGCTAAACCCGGAACACGGAGAAGTGCATTGATTCCAAGGGTGATCTTCCCTCTCAGTGTAGTTCTCCCACAGATTCAGGATCAGCAGCCTTCCAGGGGCTGTTGAGCTTTTGAAATTGCTGGATTTTGTCAGTTGAACTGGACCTTCTGTGGTTTGCAACCAAGCCATTTTAATACTAAATGGACTTTTTTTCCTCATAAAGACTTATTATGAAGTCAGAACTTTGTTCTAGTGCTATGTGGTATTTCTTTTGCCATCTGTGCAAGTTAACATTAATTTCAAGGTACTGTATATTCCCTACATTGCTAAGAAAGGCTGAGGCTTTGATTTTTAACCCTGCAATGTATTAAACAGATGGGCAACTGAAAGCGAAGTACAAGTTTTTTAGCAGCTACTGATAAATTGAGCATATCTATACCAAGAGGTGAATATAGGGTATTATCTTTAGTGTTTTGCATTAAGCATCCACTAAAAGAACCGTTCAGTGATAATCCAACGGGAATGCATAATTACTATGCAAATCAGAATACAGTTGCTTAGGACTATAAGCGATAATCTTGTAAATAAAAGTAATACAATGTCTGGCTGGTAGCTTGGTTGTGCTAATCCTGCATGACAGAAAACTAATCTTGTGGTTGTTGTGTTTGTTGTTTTTAAAGTGAACAGACTGTGTAATAAATTGATCACTGATGATTTTTGGTGGTTGTCCAGTCTTGGCCTTAAAAACAACACAAAACAAAATAATTGAGGAAACCTAACCAGATTTAATTAATAGGACTCTAAAAGTAACTCTCACGTGCAATAATCTTTGCCTGCAATAATAGGGTTACCATATTTCAGCAAGCAAAAAAGAGGACGGGAGGAGCCCCGCCCTAGCCCCGCCCCTGCCCCTCCCACTTCCCGCCCCCCCAGAACCCCCAACCCTCCCCCCGTTCCTTGTCCCCTGACTGCCCCCTCCTGGGACCCCTGCCCCTAACTGCCCCCCAGGACTCCACTCCCTATCTAAGCCTCCCTGCCTCTTGTCCCCTGACTGCCCCAACCCTTAGCCACACCCCCACCCCCAGACAGACCCCTGGGACTCCCACGCCCCATCCAACCACTCCCCACCCCCTGACAGCCCCCCCCAGAACTCCCAACCCATCTAAACCCCTCTGCTCCCTGTCCCCTGACTGCTCCGATCACTCTCCCCACTCCTGCCCCCTGACAGCTCCCCCCCAGAACTCCCAGCCCCCCACCCCCCCCGCTCCTTGTCCCCTGACTGCCCCCTCCTGGGACCCCTGCTCCTAACTGCCCTCCAGAACCCCACCCCCTACCTGTACCCTGACTGCCCAAAACTTTCTCCACTCCCCCCAAAAAGCCCCCCCCCGTTTCTTGACTGCCCCCTCCAGAACCTCCCTGCCCCTTCTCCTGCCCCCTGGCCCCCTTACCCTGCTGCTCAGAACAGGGTGTTGGGCTCTGTGCGAGCCGGACACGTGGCTGCGCTCCCCAGCACAACAAAACCCGGTCCCTGGCCCTGCACAGTGCTGCCGGAGCCGGGCTGCAGGGGAGAGCTGCCGGCTCAGAATGCAGGGAGGAGCTCCTCTACAGCTGCTCCAGAGTCCAGCCCGGGACTTTCCTGCAGCCCTCCCAGCCGCTCGCTCTGCTCTGCCGGGGGAGGGGGGAAATCCCGGACATTTTGAGTTATTTACAAATTCCCCCCAGACGCTATTTTTAGCACAAAAAGGAGGACATGTCCGGGTAAATCTGGACGAATGGTAACCCTATGCAATAACCAATAATGAACTGTGCTGAAGATACAGGAAATGTTCAGACTGCTGACACTAATGTATGGATGGATTGAATGTTTAATTGAGTAGAAGTGTTGATTACATTAATACTGTTGGGCAAATCAGTTAAGTTTTAATTTTATGCATATAATTTTTCACTTAGGGTACTGTACAGGTATTTTTAGAAATGAAAGAACTCTGATTCATGTATTCATGAAGTCCACTTTAATGTTAAATAGGAATAGACTTGTGTATATATGTGCATAATATGCATAATATATTATACAAAAACACTACAGAAATCTTTAAGGCAAAAAAAGAATTTTTGTATCTACACTTTGTGCAGGAAAATAGGGAAGGGGGAGAGGCAAAGGGGAAAAGGCACCATAGCATTTCCCTGTATAGTGTCCCCAGCCCCTGAAAGAAATTATAGCAACCTGAGGTCTGCTCTGATTTACACTCTGATACCCACAACTCCTAGGGGTCTTCTGCCCCATGAGCGCAGCTGAAAGGCAGCATGCTCTGGCCACACAGCCCCATTCTCTCTCCATAGCTATACACCATCAAGGGGATCCCCTTACATGTTTGTTTCCTGGTGAGGGGATCTGCTTGATTTACAGCTACTTTATGCTGCCAGAGCAGCATGAAGGGTTGATAATCTTTGGCTAGATTCTGGGTTGCATTATTTTCCCCATAGACTTTTAAAATTAAAACAACTTTTAAACTTTGAGCAAAAATTAAAGGTGGCATTTTATTTAAAAAGGGTTGAAATTTAGTAAGAAATAACATCTATAAACTAACTATTATGACCATATTGTTGCATTTTGTGATCTCATGCTGTACAAATGTAAACAAATTATAAAGTTCATAATTATAACAACACTTTCTAGACCAAGTAAATAAATCTTTAACCAAATCAGCACTTGGCTTTGATTTAACATTCCCAGTTGTGTAAAGTTTGGATGGGAGTGAGTTTCATAACCACAACACATGCAGATTACAGGGAAGAGTTATGCACAAAGCTACCATGAAAATGGGCTGTGCACCAGGCCAGCTAATTCAACAAGAAATAAGTTCTAGAGAGCTATTTCTTCTTTACTCTGCATCAAGGCATGTAGAGGATTAAAACACAGACGGGACAGTGCAAGCCTGCTTCTGTGGATTGGCTTGCCCCCATACCTCTGCTACATACGGATTGTTTCAGGTCTGGGATTGCTGCTGTAATTGGGGGGACTGGAAGCTTGCCTCGCTCTTGGGAGTGAAGATGGGATCCTTCCAGAATCCTCAGTTTTACTTTCCTTCTCTCCACCCCCATTCACAGAAAAGTGCCATCTTTGAAGCAGGACGATCTGGACATGTTTATCTCCAAACCTCCTCCACACTAATGTGAGCATTAGTCAGAGCTACCTGCTAAAAAGTGATGAGGTGTTTCCCTTGCATGGTCCCCATCCCTTCCTCAGTCTCAGGATGCAGCAATTCTACCTTCTGCTAGTCAGTAAAGCCCAGGAAAGAATGCCCATATTGCATAACTGCTTATCTTGCCATGGGGAAATTGTAGGTTTTTCATGATATAATGCATAGTCTTTTATCCATTTGTGAAACCCAGTTCCTGGGGTTAGTAGTCAAACATTGCAGTCAATTAGAAAGTGTGTGTACATTTGCCCTAATGGCTGTGGAAACTAAATTAACCCTTTACCATTCACGAAGCATCAACCAAAGAAGCTATTGATTGTAGATTACAGCAGGAGCATTAGCCCATTAGTCACAAATACATGCAATTTCACTAAGGTCTGGGTTACAGACTTCACCCATGAAAAACCTGCTAAAGCAACAAATCGCCTAGTGGACTTGCTTCAGGATGTGCAGTATGATTAACTGGGACTGCCTTCAGCAGGAGTGTAAGACTGATCAGCTTCAGTGCAGTTCCTCTGGTGCTGTGGAAACATTGCATCCAACGAAGTGGGCATTCACCCATGAAAGCTTATGCTCCAATACATCTGTTAGTCCTAAAGGTGCCACAGGACTCTCTGTTGCTTTTTACAGATCCAGACTAACACGGCTACCCCTCTGATCATTGCTAAAGCACTTGAGTTGCATCCATTTTCACAGCTGGAGCTTGGGAGAAGTGTCAGCCACCTATAGGATGGACTTAAGCTGCTGTGCGATACCTGGTGGCGAATGCCTGATGTTCTTTATTGACTGCAATAGTCAATGCCTCCCTTAAGGAGGGGGAACCATTAGCTACTGTTAAACCTGCTGTGGCCTGGGCCTTGCTCAAAGACATTCTATAGGGAAGGAAATATCCTGAAGCTCTGCAAGCTTTTGGTCAGATATTTCATTTTTAACAATCATAGCAACATGGTGACTAAACAGACTCCCAAGGCAGGTGGCTGAGGCATCATGCATGACCGCATTTAGATGCCAAGGTACTGGACACCTGAAGTTAGGAATAGATACATATGCAAGGCTGAATTATAGAATGCAGAGATGATGTGAGACCTATAAGGTACCTTCTCATCCATCTACCCTATTGGTGCAGGATGGCTCCCTATTATACTTCTGCTATGCTAGTTTAGTTTTAAATATGCTGAGCAATCAGACTTTTACCACGTTAGTTGGGGAAAAGAATTACAGACATTTTAAAATCCATACATCCTATTAGTCCTAGTTACAGCCCCTTCACTGAACTAAATAATTCCTTTCCCTTCTTAACCCTTGGTGTTTGTGAAAGCTATCTTGACACCAGGACTGAACCTGGGACTTTCAGAGCTGAAAGCATGAGTCTCTAAAACTTGAACTGCAGAAACAGGGTCTCAAGCAGAGAGCTGTACCTGACCTTTACTCTCTGTGGATTGGGGACAGAGGGCAGCACCTAAAACACGCTGAACAGTGGAATATACTAATTTACAAATATTTGTAGTAGGGCTGTCAAGCTATTAAAAAAATTAATCATGATCAATCATGCTGTTAAACAATAATAGAATACCATTCTTTAAATATTTTCTACATTTTCAAATATATTGATTTCAATTACAACACAGAATACAAAGTGTACAGTGCTCACTTTATCTATTTATTTTTTATTACAAATATTTGCACTGTAAAAAAATAAAAGAAATTGTATTTTTCAATTCACCTAATACTAGTACTGTAGTGAAATCTCTTTATCAAGAAACTTGAACTTACAAATGTAGAATTATGTACAAAAAAAACTGCTTTCAAAAATAGAACAATGTAAAAGCTTACAGGTCCACTCAGTCCTACTTCAGCCAGTCGCTCAGACAAACAAGTTTGGTTACAATTTGCAGGAGATAATGTTGCCCACTTCTTGTTTGCAATGTCACCTGAAAGTGAGAACAGATGTTTTCATGGCACTGTTACAGCAGGTGTTGCAAGATATTTACATGCCAGATGTGCTAAAGATTCGTATGTCCCTTCATGCTTCAACCATCATTCCAGAGAACTTGCATCCATGCTGATGATGGGTTCTGCTCGATAACAATCCAAAGCAATGAGGACCGATGCATGTTCATTTTCGTTATCTGAGTCAGATGCCACCAGCAGAAGGTTGATTTTTCTTTTTTGGTGGTTCGGATTCTGTAGTTTCTGCATCAGAATGTTGCTCTTTTAAGACTTCTGAAAGCATTCTCCACACCTCGTCCCTCTCAGATTTTGGAAGGCACTTCAGATTCTTAAACCTTGAGTCGAGTGCTGTAGCTATTTTTAAAAATCTCATATTTGTACCTTCTTTGCATTTTGTCAAATCTGCTGTAGCATCCGAGACTGCTATGACATGAAATATATGCAGAATGGGGGTAAAACAGAGCAGGAGACATACAATTCTCCCCCCAAGGAGTTAGGTCACAAATTTAATTAACACATTTTTTTTTAAACGAGCATCATCAGCATGGAAGCATGTCCTCTGGAATGGTGGCCAAAGCATGAAGGGGCATATGGATGTTTAGCATATCTCGCACGTAAATACCTTGCAATGCCATGCAAATGCGTGTTTTCACTTTCAGGTGACATTGTAAATAAGAAGCAGGCAGCAATATCTCCCGTAAATGTAAACAAACTTGTTTGTTTTAGCGATTGGCTGAACGAGAAGTAGGAGTGAGTGGACTTGTAGACTCTGAAGTTTTACATTGTTTTGTTTTTGAGTGCAGTTATGTAACCAAAAAATCTACATTTGTAAGTTGCATTTTCACAATAAAGAGATTGCACTACAGTACTTGTATGAGGTGAACTGAAAAATACTATTTCTTTTATAATTTTTACAGTGCAAATATTTGTAATAAAAATAATATAAAGTGAGCACTTTACACTTGTATTCTGTGTTGTAATAGAAATCAATATATATGAAAATGTAGGAAAGCATCCAAAAATATTTAATAAATTTCAATTGGTATTCTATTGTTTAACAGTGCGATTAATCACAATTAATTTTTTAAATCGTGATTAATTTTTTGAATTAATCATGGGAGTTAACTGCGATTAATCTACAGCCCTAATTTGTACACATACAGCACCTTACACACATACACTGTCACTTGCATTTTCTGTTTTCTTGGGTAATTGGTCTCTTGTGCTCATTCTTTGAAAAGAGCATAGGTTTTACTGGGGTAGAATGTCTTGGTGCACTAGTAGCCTGAAAACAAGTTGGTTCTCTTAAACAGATGTACTTTCTTTCCAATTCTTGCTATAGAAGGACTTTTTTTCTTTTCATGCACCCTGGTTCAAACCTAGATTTTTTTTTTCCCCCTTGACTGTATCTGACCTTGCCTTTTTGTGGACTCTGAGCTTTAAACACTCTTTTCAACTAACCTCAGCTGGAAACTGAATGCAGAGATAGTCATGCTGTGTTTTTTCTGAGTCTATATCCTTAGCATTGAGAGCTGGAGCATTGTACATTGCGGGAAAGTTTTCTGAAAATGGTTTTACCTTACAAAGAAGATGTAGTTATGAATGATGCTTTTTTAGCATTTGAACAGCTGCACCATATCCATATCCAAAATTTCCAACACAACATTTATATCAAAAGAGAAATGTAAGGAAAAAATTAGGCTTGATTTGATTTATAAAAAAAACCAATCCATTGTGAGGGTTGAATTCCTTTTTGTATTCTGGGCAAACATCCCACTGATTTTATTTTTTGTTTTGTTTTAATAAAACATTTTGCAATAAAAATAAAATACAGTTAATAATGCTTGAAAAGTACAGTAGAGGATAAGCACTGCATTTATTGGTACCATTCCAAAATATTGTTGGGATCTGAAAAAAAGCTAAAGCCTGGACAACAATGATAAGATATTCTATGGACAGTGTGGCCTCATGACTAGGGCATAGACTGGGACTTGGAAGACCTGAATTCGGTTCCAAGTTCTGCCACTGGTCTGCAGGGTCACCTTGGACAAGTCACTTCATTGCTCTGTGCCTCCGTTTCCCCATTTATAAAATGGAGATGATGATACTGATCTCCAGTGTAAAACACTTTCAGATCTGTGGATTAAAAGAGCTAGAGCTAGGATGCTTGTTTTAAGTAACTTGTTATACAAATCAGAAATCTGTTTGGAAAGCCTGGAAAAAATTCTATGTACGCTCCCAACCCCCATATTAAATTCTGATCTCACTAAATCAAAATGTTTTATGATCCAATGTAGAAAGCACAAAGAATTGGTTCATGCCCCCTTCCGGCAGCCAGTTGCTTGAGTGCAAAGTATCTGGGTTAGGGGGAAGGTTTCACTTTCTCTTGCAATATGTTTCACCAAAGTATGAGAAGTACAAGTCACAATATCCCCATAAAGGCTGAAACTAAATAACTGTATATGGAATCTTTATAACATTTTTCAGAGACACATTTCTCTGTGGTCACGTTCTCCATCCATCCATTCTGTCCCTGGGTTGCATTCTCTGCAGACCACTATGCCTACAGCTCCCTGATCCAACCCTGTATACCAGACCTCTCCCACTCCACCTTAAAGTCTCTGCTTAAAATGCACTCAGTCCTTCCAGGTGGACTATAAACCCTGGTCTTTATAAGAATCTTTATAGAATCTTTAAAAAAAAAATTAACATTCAAAATGCTTAGACATGTGCCTTACTAACTAGAGCAGCTGGTTGATTTTACTGCTTTAACTCTTGTCCTTCTTTCTCTCCCCTTGGTTACCAACCTTCAATGTATCACATATAAAATTAGGCCCTGATTGATCAAAGCATATACTTAAGTGCTCTGCTGAGTGGGGCTATAGAGCATAAGCTCTTTAGGGAAGGGCCATATTTTATTATTTGTCTCTCATGTGACAGTCATATTTATGGTGCTGTATAAATAATAATAATTCAGATGGTTTCCTAGCAATGCAGACCTCTAATTCTGTTGTTTCATCCCTATAAACCACAAGGAACAGCTCTGCTAAGGAGTAAAATAAAAGGTCTAATTCTTGACATTGGTAAAGGCAAATCTTTTTATTGCTTATCAGAGTAAGGTGACCAGATGTCCCGATTTTATAGGGACAGTCCTGATTTTTGGGTCTTTTTCTTATATAGGCTCCTGTTATCCCCCCCCCCCCACCCGCATCCCGATTTTTCACACTTGCTGTCTGGTCACCCTATATCAGAGGGACCTCTTCTGCCAGGCTCATTCATATTATGTGGCTTCAATGTGGCTATCCATAGGCCTTCTACCCAATGTTAGTAAGGCTACAAAATTGGGTCCTGAATTATTACTTAACTACATCCTTTTCCATGTCCTTTACTACCCTCATTACAGCCCTCTATCTGTTGTTTATCCTGTGCAAATGCAATACGTTTTAAGTTGATATTAAAAGGCATAGTTATGTACATAACATGTGCTGTACTCCTGAGCTGGGCAATTACAAAAGAAGTATGAAAACTGGAACAGCTGCTGCACCTGCTCATTAGCTATTTTCAAATATCTGCACTCGTTGAAAATATTTTGTTTTAAATACCATAAGGCACCAGTCCACGATGAAGACTGATTAAAACTAAAAACATTTTAAAGTAACAATAATTTGGTTAGAACTTTGAACCACAAAAACATCACCTTTTGTTTTTGTTTTTAAAGCTTTTTACATTAAACTTGATTTAAGTGAGAACTTAGTGGTTGTGCTATTTTAGTTCTAGGTCTGAGCCTGTAAATGCCTAGAAAATTTTAGCAGATCCTGCTCTAATAATCAAATTATATTGAAATGGACTTCCTTCTGTGTGAGGGGGCATAGCCTCAGAATCTCAGCTTGGGAGTTGAGTCTCATCTGATAATTGGACCAGAGGTAGCTAGGTCCTGAGTCAGCAAAGCACGTGTTTAAATGTAAGCATGTTAATAATCCCATTGAAGTCAATGACAGGTTTCAGATTAGCAGCCATGTTAATCTGTATCTGCAAAAAGAACAGGGAGTACTTGTGGCACCTTAGAGACTAACGCATTTTTTTGAGCATAAGCTTTTGTGGGCTACAGCCCACTTCATCAGATGCATAGAATGGAACACACAGAAAGAAGATATTTATACATACAGAGAACATGAAAAGGTGGAAGTAGCCATACCAAATGTAAGAGGCCAATCAGTTGAGATGAGCTATCATCAGCAGGAGAAAAAAGCTTTTGAAGTGATGACCCATAGAAGGTGTGAGGATAACTTAACATGTTAACTTGGCTACTTCCACCTTTTCATGTTCTCTGTATGTATAAATATCTTCTTTCTGTGTGTTCCATTCTAGGCATCCGATGAAGTGGGCTGTACCCACGAAAGCTTATGCTCAAATAAATTTGTTAGTCTCTAAGGTGCCACAAGTACTCCTGTTCTTTTTATTGAAGTCAATGTTTAAGTGTGTGCTTTTGCTGAATTGAGAACCGCATGCTGGCTCTGTCAGACAAGAGGAATTGACAGGTAAGGGACAACATTTTTCCTTAATGACCTTAAATGATGCCAAATCAATGGAAAAAGACATTAATTGATAGTACAGGGGAGTAATCAGTGGACAGTACATATCTAGCCCTGTTTGCCTTTCACAAGTGTGAAAAGCTGCAGTTAAGTATCATTCACTTAAATCATTTCAGTAAGTAGCAGTTTATAATGAAATAGAGAGATAATTGTTACATGATTTTATTAAAATGTCATGAACATACTAAAAATATTCCTTGTATAATTGTTTCATCAAGTTCTACACATGCTGTCGCTTAATCACTGCTTAAACATTCTTTCCTTCAAATATTGAGGTCCTACTGGGTTGACAGACAACACAATTGCTTTTATACATACATTTATCAGATCCGCTGAAGGTTATAACTTAAGCTGCAAAATGTGCGTATCAGGGAGGGATATAAATCTCAAACAGGAAATATGCCCTTTTGTGAATAAAACTCCTGAGAAATTGTTTTGTAATAATTAATTATTTGCAAAGAGTTTGCATTGAACTTTCATGAGAGGAATGTCTAAGATATACTGTGTAGGTGGAATTTACCAGAATATAATCAGTCATTTTTTTCTCTTCTTCTCTGGCAGGTTAGTATCTGAATCACTTGGTAATCTAAACTGTTGTGTCTTGCCAATTCACCAGAAATAACTGCACTCATCTTCCTTTATTGTACTTTGACTTTCTGTTAGGACATTAAATGCCAGATCTTGTACAATAAAATAAGATGTTAAAAATGCAACAGAAATATAATGCCAGGATTTAGATGAATGCGATTTCAGTATTTGATATGAAGCATTGTGATGTAGACAGGTTATGTGAAAGTTTGCCTGGAAACAGATGCACTCTTCATGAAAGTTGCAACTTAGGGCCCCCATCCTGCAAACACTTCAGCACATGCTTGATTTTACTACTGGCAGAAGTACTAATGAAATCAATGGGACCACTTATGAGAGTAAAGGTGAGCAACGGCATAAGTGTTAGCAGGATCAGGGCTTTGGATGTGTATGTAGGATCTTGAGCCATAAAACTTCCTCTGTCCTACAAGGGATTTCCAGCACTGTAGAAAGAATTCCATTAACACTTTCTATTTAATAAAACCAAAACAAAGCACTACCGTCCTGCATGATCTGGTAGAAATTTAAGGTTCTAGGACAGTACTGGAAACCTAAACAAAATATTATTCCTGCTCTGTATTTCCAAAAGCAACTTCCTTCAGTAAATATCTTCTTTGGAATGTTTCATATGTATTAAGTATCGGAGGGATAGCCGTGTTAGTCTGTATCCACAAAAACAACGAGTAGTCCGGTGGCACCTTAAAGACTAAGAACTTTATTTGGGCATAAGCTTTTGTGGGTAAAAACCCACTTCTTCAGATGCATGGAGTGAAAATTACAGATACAGGTATAAATATATATTGGTACATGAAGAGAAGGGAGTTACCTTTCAAGTGGAGAACCAATGTTGAAGGCCAATTTAGTCAGGGTGGATGTGGTCCACTCCCAATAATTGATGAGGAGGTGTCAATACCAAGGGAGGGAAAATTGCTTTTGTAGTGAACCAGCCACTCCCAGTCCCTATTCAAGCCCAAACTGATGGTGTTAAGTTTGCAAATGAATTGTAGCTCTGCAGTTTCTCTTTGAAGTCTGTTTTTGAAGTTTTTTTTGTTGAAGTATGGCTACTTTTAAATCTGTTATTGAATGTCCAGGGAGATTGAAATGTTTTCCTACTGGCTTTTTTATGTTACCATTCCTGATGTCTGATTTGTGTCCATTTATCCTTTTACATAGAGACTGTCTGGTTTGGCCAATGTACATGGCAGAGGGGCATTGCTGGCACATGTAATTTTCACTCCATACATCTGAAGAAGTGGGTTTTTTACCCAGAAAGCTTATGCCCAAATAAATCTGTTAGTCTTTAAGGTGCCACCGGACTCCTCGTTGTTCATATGTATTAGACTTGTATTTTGGCTTTACAACTCAGCAGCATCTTCCCTAGACCCCAGAACTCTCACAAGTACAACTTCTGCAGTGGACTGGTAGAATTTTATAAGTTCAAGCCTTTTGAAGCTTCTCTATGAAAGGGTTTTGCATACCAGGTGATCTCCTTTTTCTGTCCCCTCTAGCAATCCAGGAGTGAGGGAAATGGAAAAACTTGCACTAATCCTATCTGAGAAACTGACTTTGCAATCTGTTACTGTTAATCAATATTTGAAATAGTTATTGCCATTGTTTATAATTTTGTGCATTTCATTTGGTTTCTGGGTCCTTGCCTCCTATTTTTGTCTAGAATTCTGCCCATACTAATCATGGCTAATTCAGGAGAATGGAAGACAACTTCTTTACTACCAAGAAAACTTCATCACAGCAGTATCCTTGAGGGACCTTATCAACCATAGAAATCTGTATTAATAAAACCATTAGAAAGAAGTTGCTGATGGCCATTGCAAAAAAGCTCATAGAAGTCATTTAAAAAAAAACAGCCTTCATTCTCTTCCACCCTCCGTCCCCCAACACAACAACAAATAGACCTGAGCAGCTGTGTGCTAGTGTAGTGTCTTGCCTTACATCTTACTGAGTTACTTCCTAATTCAGTGGTTTTTAACCTTTTTTTCATTTGCGGACCCCTAAAAAATTTTGAATGGAGGTGTGGTCCCTTTTGGAAATTTTAGACATAGTCTGTGGACCCCAGGTTGAAAACCACTGGTGATAAACTAGGACAATCTGTGACTGGCTCCTCCATGTGTACACAGGGGGAAAAGGTGCAAAGATCCACCCTTTCCCCACTCCCATATTCCTACACAGAGGATGTTCACAATAAATCCTTGTGCTCTTCAGTGTCACTAGCTCACCCTTTAGGACCACGGTCCTGATACCCTTTCAGCATTGGTTAGCAGAACTGGCCAGCTGACGATGGGAGCACGTGCTGCACAGCTGCCCTTTCCGGGTACAGCTCAGGGCTTTTCACAGCACCTGCTGAACCGTCCGGCTGCACATCACCCCCAAGGCAGGCCAGTGCCATCCAGGCAGAGTAGAGTTCTCATGCAGTAAATGTACTCCATTAGATTTCTAATGGCTGTACAAATTTTGTATCAATATCCAATGGGACAGAGACGGTGTTATTTATTTTGTGTTGTCCTAACCACACAGTCTGCAGTTAACTAATAATGATAGCAAACCCAATGGGATGTTGTAGATGAAGCCTGGGAGGCTTTCCTAATGGTTGCTAGGAAAAGACCAATTCTGTCAACAGAACATTGTATCCATGGCAACTTGCAATTAATCATTTGATTTTTCAGCATGTCCAAAGGTAATTGCTTTTTATTTTCCTGTTCATATATGTTCATGGTTTATTATAGCAGTAATTAATGTCAGGTTGGGTGTTTCCTGGGTGGTAATTACTTGCTGGGTTAAGGATACATGGCTGTGGCTTAGGTCCTCAACTTCTCCAGCTATTTATTAATAGCCAGAAAAAGCTTCATCCTGAGGTCATCATTGCCTAATTAATGAGTTTTCAATTAATTCTGGTAATTGTTCATAGATATTTGCTAAGGCAATATGCCGATAGAGAAAATGGCACAACATTTTATTTAGTAAGCCACAAACATTGTGCCTAAAATATCATCCTGGCTAGAGACCATCATTTGTACATATGTTTCGTTTGCTTCAGAAAACAAAAGCCATGCACCTATCTTCCTATATGCTGAAGTACCCAGTGCTGTAAACTGTGCAATCCTGTAAAGCAGAACTATTGGTGCAAAATGATATCTTGATTCAGCTGTTTTGCAACCTTACTACATGTTTGTCTGTGTTTAGTGTGTCTTACCAAGACTTGGAGGTTTATCAGAAAGGATGCAGATGTCCATTAGCTCTTCCCCAAACTAGCAGTTATAGTGAGTGGATCTAGTCCCTGCTGTGACAAAAAACATTTTTGGTAGCTTGAGTGAAAAGGAAGTTGAGGAGGAAAGCTGTCAAGAACTGCCCTCTGCACTTTGGGGAAAAACAAAATGACAGGAACAAAAAAGTGGGAAAAGATAAGACTCTGTGACAGGAAGCATCTGTAGTGTTCTTAATTTCTCTTGTCAGCAGGGAGATTTTAACAGAGTTATTGTCTGACAGGGACAGTGATTGGCTAGTTTGGGGAAACCTGTTCACATGGAATGACTTTGTCAGTGAGGCTTGTATGGTAGAATATTTATTATGACAGACTTTTGGTTTGGTATGGTGTGTGTGTGTGTGTTTCAGATGGGCATTATATAGTACACATAAAATATTAATGGTATCAAAATGTTTTTGTGTTGTGCTTTAACCTTAACACATTGTAAAGCACAAATGGGAATTCTAAGACCTTGCCTGTTTAGCATTGTGGGCAGTGAACTTTGTCATAACCTAGTTGCAGAATACTGAAGGGCTGACTTTCATTATGGCACCTTTGTTACACATCTGTTGGTGTCACTAGGCATAGCTACCAGGTAACTCGGGGGGGATGGAAGGCCATAAGTGCCGATGAAACTCCCTTGCTCTGGGTCTAAGTGAGTCACAGTAACTCCATCTTGTGAACTTTCACCTATTTCCATGCTAACTGCTTACATGCTGTAGCAGAAAATGTAATGGTCAGCTTTTCTAGCAGACAGCTGCAGTTTCGCTCACACTAGCAAACATAGTGATAAGACGGGGGAGAAAGAACGGGGGGGGGAAGACTGCGTGTGCACAGGCCTTGCAAGGCCAAAGATAAGCAGGCGAACGGGAAACTTTTCTAACAAGCCACAATGTGTACCTGCTGTAACTGTTCGGGACGGGAGGGGTAGAGGGAAGAGTAACAGAACAAAGCTTACACACAAACAGCTTGGAATATAAAAGGGGAAACTTGCTTGTATGTGCTGTGCTTGATTTGAGACGTGCCTGTCTCCCTGCACCACTTTGAGATCTCAAATAAACTTTGTTTGCTTCTCCACCCCTAGTGTGTCTATTGGTGCGGCGCACACCGGGCAACGAACCCTGTTGCCCCCTTGGGGCCCATCTGGGCCGGCAACACATCTGAGAATATCTTTTATACAGTGCTGTGTATCACTTGGTGTATGAGTCCTTACTGTCAAAGTAGGTACATTAGGGTCTGAGTATTTCTGCTTATGAAGCTTCAGAAATAGGGCAGGGAAAATGTACAGTATTTAGATTCAGCTAGTGATTCAGAACAACAGATGTAGGTTCTTCATGTGACGTAATGATGACATAGATGGCCTGGAAGGGCTAATCCCTTTTCTAGAGGTGAAGGATACCTGGTTCTACTCTGGGCGGAAGCTGTCTGATTTGTCAGCTTTAGGAAAATGGTTTTGCAGTAAGGAATACTCTCCACTGGGAGTTTGAAATGTATACAGTCAAACTTCTTTCACATTGGCTTTGAACCATGTTCTTACAAAGTAACAAAAAATTGGTTCCATAAAATCTTACCATCTTTCAGCTATGAGTCCTGTGAATATTGTGGTCTTGCAATAGTGAGACCATAGTTAAGGTGGCATCAGAATCTTCTTTTTTCCATGTCTCACTTTTTTTCCCCCCTGAGGCCTTTTTTGTTAAAAATGCACTGGGGGAATTTGAACCAAATTTCAGCCACTAATATGTGTGTGTGTGTGTGTGTGTGTGTGTGTGTGTGTAAGAGAGAGAGAACCTCCAATGTGTATTTTGTGTTTTTATGTCATTGGGTTTTTTGGGGGGAAATTTGGGAAACCTGATTCCCCCCACTCCACACAGTGCATATTTGCTGCCCCCTTCCGCTGTCTGAGCAGTAATATTGTGACATTGGAGATAATTACCCACTCCTTCCAGTTCATTTGCATACTTGGGGACAGTTACAGTAGCCCCAGTTGTCATGGCAATGCTTGCCTTTGATAACTGATGTACCTCAGATGACCAGAACATTGTAGCAAAGAAGGATCCCAGGAGAAGCTTTAGTGAAAGCAGACTGGGTTATGATAAGCCCAGCTGAGCTCCTTTTGGGTTTGTACTGGGGTAAGTTACACTGTTTCTTTCAAAGGATAATTTTTGTTACTTTCCTCAGACAGGGTTACTATTACAATAAAAGACAAAATTCCAGTTCATTTTCATGTATGTTGTTTATCTCATTCTTACAAATTGGGGGCTGAGTCTTTCTGAATATTTTGCTTTTTTTAAAAAGTGGGAAATTGCAATTATGAGCCCCTACTTAGTTTTCTGTTAGACAGTTTTTTAAAAAAGTAATTCCCCCATACTGTGAAACCTGTATATTTCAAATATTATTTTTGCATGGCATTAACTGCACCCAAAATTCAGGGAAATGTATTGAATTCATGTTGACAATGACATATTTACATATGTTGATTTTCTATGAATGAACAATACAGCTTCAGTTTACAAATGCTATATAAAACATTGTACTAAATAATTTTACAACACACAGTTATTTATATGTATATAAAAAGTTTTCTGTTAAAAAACTAAGGATATTCACAAACTTCTTTTAATGACCTGGAAGGTCACGTATGCTAAACTTTTCAGTTAATCACTTCTGCATGTAATTAAAGGTTGTATCATATGCACAAAAGGGATGAATCCAGGTTGCATGGACAACATTCATTCTGGCATTTCTTAACTTGAGTGCTTTACTATGGAAACTTTTAATCTTTTTTAATCCTATAATTTTGTGTTTCCTAATTTTTAGGGGTTATTTGATTGATGAGAGGAAACTTAACTAATGTTAAACAAAATTTTTATTTTTGAATAGAATAGGCAATGGGAGGAAACTGCAAATTACTGACTTTTAATTCAGAGGCTCTGGTGACCATGGAAATTGAAAAGTGAACTTGCAGTTTGTGTTAACATTGGAACTTTCAATAGAATTATGGTTGTATGTAAATAAGTCCAGTTTCACAGTTGTTCTCACAGAAAAGTAACCCATTTCAGGCACAAAATGAAAACCTGTTTGGGGAAACAGGCCTACTCTATTTTAGAGACCTAACACAAAGTAAAATCTCTTCATAAAGGCCTGCAGTTCTTGGGATGCTAATTCTAGACAAGCTTCACAACACAAAATAAGCAATGAAAGTACATATGTTGGGAACTCTTTTTCACGGAGTTCAAAGTTGTTTTTCTACACTCAGCAGCAGCTCCCTTCCTAGAAGCCCACCCTCTTTATCTGTGCTTTGGAAAATTGACTGCATTTGTCCTGCTTTCTTCTTTTGGGTTCCTGAGGAGGCTCTTCTGGGTCTTAATCCCCATCCATCATACAGATAGTTTCATAGAGTTTAAGGCCAGAAGGGACCATCAGTCATCTTGTCTAACCCATATACACAGATTGCTAAAGTTCATCCAGATACCCCTATATTAATCCAAATACTATAGTTAGACCAAAGCATTTCAGTCCTTGGGAGACTAAACTTTGTGCTACAGGCAGAGAACAGGAGAGACCAAGGTGCCATGTTGTCTCCCCATGCTAAAGAAACTGGGACACAGGGTAACCATGACTACAAGGGCCACTTTTGAAACCTGAATCATAAAATATCAGGGTTGGAAGGGACCTCAGGAGGTCATCTAGTCCGACCCCCTGCTCAAAGCAGGACCAATCCCCAGACAGATTCTTGCCCCAGATCCCTAAATGGCCCCCTCAAGGATAGAACTCATAATCCTGGGTTTAGGAGGCCAATGCTCAAGCCACTTAGCTATTTTCCCCTCCCCCCGTACTATCTAGTACACTCCCTAATTTTGCAGTTTGTTAATTTTATTTAATATGTGGATCTCAGGCTGGGGAGTAGATGCATATTTTACACACTCTTATTGATTCCTGTTTCCTACCTGTTTACACCATTGTTCTTTTGTTCTTCTCCTCCTCACTGTCTCTGTGCTTCCAACTCTAAATAACTACTGCTATTTTCTCCACTAATCTTTCCTTTCACTATGATTTGAATAGCTTTCCTCTACTGCTTGAGTAATTTGTTGAATCCCACTTTTTATAAGATCGCTATCAACTGTGAATCACAGCAGGGATTTGTTTGTTTGGATTGCAACATTCTTCACTGTTTCAGAGTTTCAGTATTGTTCCCCGCCTCTGTAATGTGTCCATTACTGGAGTATTCAATGTACATCACCTAGGTTAGGTCAAATGCAAAATTACCACTTCTGAAAAATTGGGAGCATATACCCCATGTCCTTTCCCCTGCACCAATCTAACATACCTGAAAGATCCAGAGGTTAAAGAATCCCCAAAACACAACTTGCAAATTTTAAAACTTGAACAGGCTACTCCAGTACTTTAAATCCATTCTAATTATCTTAGCCATGACAACAACTTTTTATCCTATTTAAACTGTCTGTCTCCCAAGTGTGATATGGAAGGTATGTAGTATACATTATTCATTAAAGTGTTATCTTGGAATGACTAGTTGGGCATTGAAGCAGTGAGACGGTTGGGCGCTTGTAATAGTCTCTGTTTCTTTTAGGACTCAAATTGCTGCGGTAGATATATCTTTGAGTGTTTGGGGAGAATAAGGTAAAGAATGATAATGATGGTCTACTGCCTGTAATACCAGTGCTTGTTTCAGTTTTTATTGTAAACTGGACTTTCTTCTTTCTGAGCCGCTCTGGAGAATAGATGTATTTATTTCCTCATTCATTCAATACATTTAAACTGAGGATTTAAGTGTTTAGAGTATGAACCTATCAGGGCTCAAAGGCTTTGTCTACAGTAGAGTATATTGACATTGGCACTGCCACCGCAATCCCCCAGCAACTCCTCAACACACAACAGTGCTCAGATATTCACATAAAAAGAACAGGAGTACTTGTGGCACCTTAGAGACTAAATTGGGACTATAATTGCACTTGCTCTGAGCAAAGCTAAGAACCGTTGCATTATGTGCTGCATCACTCTACCTTTTATAGTGCCAGTGAGGATGCCAGACAGATGCAACAGCACACTTGGTCCTCCCAGCATACTCCCAAATGAGCCTGACTGTGCCCAGTCCTAACTGATAACTAGTGCTCTGTACTATCAAAGCTATGTCCTCTTTCAAACGTGTGCAGGCCTGTGACCAGTTGAGAAAATACTCTCCTTTTCCACTTAGATACTTGCAACCACATATTGTTTCCCTTAACTTACAGTATAAATAAACAGTAATATAGCTTCTTTCAAAGACCAGAAAAGGAATCTCTTTAACACTTAAATAGCCTTAGATGAATGATATATGTCTTAGGGAGTGGTACCTGTATGGTATTATTGTCTGTTTTACATACCAATGCTCATTTGATGCATTGCTGAAAATGTATAATTCAAAACCCTTAAAATGTCTGTCCTTTCTAATTTCTTCTTTGCTACAGCACCGGGCCAAACATCTGGGTTTCCTGTTTAGCTCACTTTGACAAACAGCTCAATAGCAAGACTTAAGTTTTAGTACCCCCACTCACAACTCTAACCATTCTCCCTCCTTTCCTCTCTTTCTCTTTTTGTCCTCAACAGCAACAAATTGGTTTTCCTCTGGAAAATGTCTGTGGAGACTGCAACTGAAAAAAAGAAGAAGTATATTTAATGCAAGATACATATATCTCCATTAGTAGCCTCATTTTGTTCTGCTTACATCAAGGATTGCCACCATCTCCACTTCCTCTTTTTCTTCCTCAACAGGTGACGCCCTGGAGAAATCTAGTTTTGCTGCAGTTATAGAAACATTAGCACCCAGATCAATAGATTTCAACCAGACTCTTCTTCTAGAAATCCATCAAACTCTAATTTGAGTCACTAAAATCATTCTGACAGCTTAACCGAGTGTCCTCTTGGATTTGTCATTACAGTTAACATTCCTACAAAACAAAGTATAGGGATCCTTAATCATAGGTTTCTTCCTCTCAGTCTAGTCCTCCTTGGATTAGAAAAAATCAAGGGAGAAGAAATATTTGAATTCTTCTTATTCATCTCCTTCAGAAAAGAATATTCCTCTTCTGGGTTCTCAGGAGATTTCTTAGGACTATCACTTGAACTTTGAGCAAGTATTTACAACATTGTATGACATAATTTTCCTGATGAGACACTAGAACGTTCAACTAGATCTCTATTACCTCTAGGGAATTTGGTGGTGGGGGCTCTTCCTTTTACATTTTAGATGGGAGAGGGACCCTTCAGGTATATTGGGTCATTCTGGCTATTGAAAATTTCTCAAATCTCAAGTATTTCTCAAAATACTTTATAGACTATGTAAAATCAGACTTGAAGTATGGATATTTTTTCCTTAAAATTAATCAGTAGTGCAGATCTGTATCAAGAAATCTTCCATCTTTATAAAGTACTATTTCTTCTAAACAATCCACTCATATAAAAATTGAATGTTGCTTTCAGGAAAGGTTATGTTGTCTCAACTGTATGGGGTACATAACCTGACTGCCTATTAATAGAAACCAGAGGTTTTCTGCATATCTTGGGAACATTTCTTGTATTGTTTTAAACATCTTCCATTGCTACTGTTCCCAACAATGAGTTATCCTGTAATCTCCACCATTTGGAAAAGAGTCCATACTGCATCTGACTATAAAAGCAATAATTTTTGGAGCCATCAGAGAGCAAAAGGCAAACAAGATAATATTCCCTATACTGTATCATCTCCAAGCTTAGGCGAGTTCATAGCAGTTGTGTGCCTTTTTTTTTTAAAGTTTTTTTTTCAACAGTTTCATTGCCTACAAATGTCAGATAATGGATAGTTTAATAATAAAAGTTGGCCATTTTTAAATGAGCATGAATCTTTATTAATACATAGTACTTGCACCTAGGACTAGACAGCATACCCAAATATTTTGCTACCTACGGTATCTAGTGTGGTCTATGGATTGTGGTTACTTTTTAATCCTGGAAGATTTCTTTTTAAGAAACTATCCAAACTCTGTGCTATCAACATTGATACTCCCTGAGAGAGAGAATAACAATTGAAACTTCAGTGACGGCCAAAAAATCTATTGATAGGACTTGGCTACTAATAAGACTGTCTCATTGACTATGTGGGAACATCTGTGTTGTCTTCATGCCAGGAATATGGGGTCCATTAGAAGGGTGGAGATGCATTGACTCTTCTAGAAATAAAAGCCTTTCACAAGGCTATTTTAGCCCATTGGCATTACACAAGCCAGTGGTGATTAATTATGGGCAGAGAGGTAAAGTACAGTAATGAATTAGGAACTGTTTAAGAGACAGAAAAGACACAGTAAGAATAAATGAATAACTCTTAAAATGGCAAAAGGTAACAGTACAGTGACCAAGCATCTGTTTTGGGAATCATGCTGTTTAAAGTATTTATTAAGGATTTAGTAGAGACTGTGAAGAGTAAAGTGGAAACATTTACAGGTGAGATAAAAGATTAGAGATAGGACTGAAGAATTTCAGACAGATCTAATCAAGCTGGGTGAATGGGCACCATGTTAACAATTAATTTCAACATCATGAAGAAGCACATTGGAAAGAATACCTTGAACAACTCATCCAAGTTGCTGGGTTTTAAATTAACTAACGAACCATGCAGGAAAAAATAACCTCGGTATCATTTTTGGACAGATCAATGAAAACCTGTGCTCAGGGCAGAGCAATGGACAAAAAAGCAAACAAACTATTAGGGTGTATAAAGAATGGGATAGAAAATAACACTGATGCTATTAAAATGCTGTTATATGAATCAATGGTATGCCCTCACCTGGAGTACTGTGTTCAGTTCTGGTCACTCTGTCTGAAAAAAATATAGCTGAACGAGAGGGGATTCAGAGACTAAAGAAAATGAGTGGTGTGAAAAGATTCCTGCATGACAGGAAATAAGAGAGAGAGGGAATGCCGAGAGAGATGAAATAACTTTAGTATGGAGAAGGGAAATGTGGCAATCCTATTTACTGTCTCATAATACAAGTGTGATGAGTCTGTACTACTTTGGAATTTTGGACGATTTTTTGAAATTGTATCAGGAAATTGTCATTGAAAGCCTATACGTATGTGGATCTGCCATGAGTTACTAGGGTTGTCATGTCTCTGCCAGGCCAGACACATTGGTGAATGATCAGCACATAATGATCATCTCTTCGGCCTGGTCCCCACTAAGCCCCCACTTCGGACTAAGGTACGCAAATTCAGCTACGTTAATAACGTAGCTGAATTCGAAGTACCTTAGTCCGAACTTACCTCGGGTCCAGACGCGGCAGGAAGGCTCCCCCGTCGATGCCGCGTACTCCTCTTGGCAAGCTGGAGTACTGGCGTCGACGGCGAGCACTTCCGGGATCGATCCGGGATCGATTTATCGCGTCTTAACCAGATGCAATAAATCGATCCCAGAACATCGATTGCCTGCCGCCGGACCCTCCGGTAAGTGAAGACGTACCCTTCAAAGTAAAACACTTTGGAATAAGAGGTTTGCTCTACCTAGGAGATAACACTTTCCCCTCTACACCAATATTCCACACAAAGATGGACTACAAGCTATCAGGAAACTACTCTGAAAACTTTCCCCTCTAGTCTATAAAAGAGACTCACTGGGGAGAACTGGGGAGGAAGGGGGGAGGCATTTTGAACTAGATTAAGATGAGGGAGGCTGCTGCAGAGGCAGGGTATACAAGAAGGTGGTGGACTCCTGCCCTATCTGTGGGAGCACAGATTATCCCCCAAGGATTCTCAAGGGAAGGGAGAGTAAGTGAGGGACATTGTGTTTAGCATGTTTTATTGTTTTGTATGATCTGTGCTCTCCTGTGCTTTATCTGTTAAGTAAAAAGCATAAAGTTGATTGATTAAACAAGATGTGTTTGCGTATTGAGTGTTTGTTTCACAACTGCTGTGTGCCCCTGGGGGAGTTAACCTGTAAACCAGAAGCTTCACACTTGTGGGGTGGAGTTCTGGAAGAGGGGGGTGTTAAATCCTGGGGAGTCTGAAGGGTCAGTGCTGTGCCCATAGGGGCTAGGTGGCTGGACATGGGGTTCCAACACTCGGAGCGGGTTCCAGATAGATGCTCTGACCCCTGGGATTGTGCCTAGGGTCCCTGAGAGTGGGGCAGTAGCTGGACTCTCTTTAGGCTCCTGCAGTTTAATACACTTCTGGGACTCCAGAGTGCAGGATCTTGGATTCTCCTTACTGCAATCCTAGTGGGTGGCCGGGAAGGAGCACTCGTTAGGACCTGATAAGGATGAGTCAACAGTAATTGAAACTGAAAGGCAACAGATTTAAAACTGGTGAAAGGAAATTCTCTTACATAATGCATCATTTTAACGTGTGGAATTCATTGCCACAAGATAACACTGAGGCAGACAAATTAGTAGGTTTATCTGAGACATGATACTGAACTAGATAGACCACTGCTGTGATCTGGCATAGCAATTTCTATGTCAGTACTATTTATGTAGCTCTTCACTTATATCTACCAAACAATTTACAGATTATCCTGAAAGAGTCTGTCAGGCTCTCATATTCACCAGCATGTCATCTTTTGGCCCTAAAGACATTCCATAAAGCAGGAAAGATAAGAGAAGGCTGGCAGTCTGAGCAGTTAACTCATTCTTCCTGCAGAAGTGACTTAAAGGAATTGGTGTTCAGCCAAATCTGCCCAAGCTAGGTCTTGCCACTCCAAAATTAATGCCAAGGCATGAAGTTTTGCAGCCATTACAAGAAGGCAGACATATTTTTGTTAAATGCTTCACAAATTTTACAATCAAATTGTCTGCTAGTGCTGAGATTTGCTGTGCTATTAGTTGGAAAATTCTCTTTTCCAAGTACAGAAGATTGGATGGGAACTTCAGATATGGTGTTTAGCTGGAAGGCTCTCTGAGAATGAATGCCCTGGTACTATTAGACATGTTGCATGCCTCCCAACCAGGTTCTCTTGAGATACCAGTATGATTCACCCCAGGGACAGATCCTCAGGCGATATTAACCAGCAAAGCTCCATTGAATTAAATGGAGCTATGCCAATTTATAAATTCCACCAGCTCCGGATCTGTCCCGACTGAGTGGATTGATGTTCTCATTAGTGAGAAAAGGAAAATTTGTCCTTATCTGTATATTGAGTATTTACTAATTAGATATACCAATCTGGTGCTTCTCCATGTTGTTTATCTTGATTGCCCAAAGAATGCACAAATAGGGCTTATGTGCAATTGTTAAATATTTAACTGTTTTTGATGGCAGTAGCAACTGCAAAAGAGGGCAGATTACAACAAAAAGTTATGCCAAAATCTAGGTCTAGCAACTGGTCCATCTGTCTGTGAGCAGAGTGGGAAACTCCCTTGGGTATATCAGGATGGGTATATCAAATTAGCAAAACCTCATTCTGTAGGTACGGACCAACTGTATTTATGGACTACACACCTATATTGTTCCAGCAGTATTTTGCATCTTCACTCATGCTTTTTTCCTAACTGCTGATATTAACTGTGTAGTATATTTTTAGAATGAATTTATCAAGATTGGCTCGGTTATGAGGATGAGAGTGCAGTTTTGAGCCTTTGACTGGCAGGAATCTGTGGAAATAATAATTTATGTAGCTCCAGGAACTTTCATGGAGTCAGTCCTTTACAATTTGAAGAATATTGTTCTTTAAAATGACAAGCCTAGAGAAATTTAAGAGAAATTCATACACAAAACTGGCATTAAGATAATAGTTAATGTTGTGACACAAACTGATAAAAGAAATGTAATTAGACACTCCACTCAATTCGTAATCATGTGTCATCTTATAGACTGAGAACCCCATTGGCAATCTGGCTATAGGCTACCCCAATAGGTTCAAAAATATACATAATGTGTAAAATATAAATGTCACCTTAATACTTGTTTTTACTTGTATCTTCCTCGATAGGCAAATAGATATTGCTTGTGTTTTGAATTGACTTCCCATAAATTGCAGCTCTTAAGCTCTGTCCTCACCTTGTAGTTAAAGGGGGAGAGTGACTACAGCCACATCTGACCACTCTTTCACCACTGTAGTGGTGTAATTACTGTGTGATTCTCACATCAGGATATTATGGGAAGTGATTCTGACTCTTGAAATAAATAATGATTGGTGTCTTCATTTGCTATGGAACAGTGGTTCTCAACAAGAGGTACGTGTACCCCTGGGGGGGTGCACAAAGGGGTACATTAACTCATCTAGATATTTGCCTAGTTTTACGGCAGGCTACATAAAAAGCACTAGTGAGGGCATTACAAACTAAAATTTCATACAGACAATGACTTGTTTATACTGCTCTATATATTATACACTGAAATGTAAGTACAATTTCTCAGTAATAGTGTGCTGTGACACTTTTGTATTTTTATGTCTGATTTTTGTAAGCAAGTAGATTTCAAGTGAGGTGAAACTTGGGGGATACACAAGACAAATCAGACCCCTGAAAGGGGTACAGTAGTTTGGAAAGGTTGAGAGCCACTGCTATGGATTACTGTACCATTGATGGTTCCTGTCCCAGCCTTATTATTTATCCTGGTTTCTGTGTGTTCGCTTATGTCACTGAGAGCAGCTCCTTTCATTGTATTTTCTAGTTTACATGCTTTCCCCTTTCATTCTGTAATATGCAGTTAAAACAGTTGTTTGTTATGCTAATGGTTTCCAGGAGAAATTGCAAAGCAGAAATCTGTTTTAAAACCACCTTTCACATTATTCTGTTATTAGTGCTGCTCACCAGACCCAGAATCTGATTAATTCTAGTCTGGAGTGCATTTTCTAGACCAGTGTCAGGGGTGGGGCAAAGCATTTTATTTGTCACAAAGAAATAACACTGTTGCACTGCTTGTTGGTGGAAAGTGGATATAAATCATTGCATGATGTGAAAATCAGTGAATGGAGATAAAGAAGAAAATTAACATCTCCACTGAAAACAAAGGAGTCCTTTATGACTCAGGAACTGACAATGGGATACGGAGCTTGTAATTTTTAGTTCATTAGTTCAAAGTCAGTCCAATTGTGTAGTGCCTGGATTCCTAGAAATGGTTGTTTTGTGCCCTGTAAATGGGTAGTCTTAGTCAGAGATCCACATCACAACTGGCAACCTGTACTGTTTCAATGAAGGACATGGAATACGCTTGGATCCTTGCTACCTCTTTATCTCTGTAAAAGAAACTTGACAAATCCCAGTAGGCAAAGCTTGCCTGTGCTGTACCTGTCCAGAAGATAAATACAGCATTAAGGTTAGATATCCATAAGTACTAGTAGTTTGTACACTATATTTTTAGATAAGTTCTTAAACTCCTAATAGCTACCTTAGAGGGATGGTGCAACAATTAATCCTATAGCTAGGAGGGAAGCTGTAAAATATGTAACAGATATTTATATAGATGAATAGACATACCATACTATGTTCCCTTATTCCTTAGTTTTGGCAAGAGTAAGGAAATCTGAGCATATACCAGAAAACTGATCTGAGCACCTGGCAGTCTCTATTGACATCAGTGCTAGTTGAGATGGGTCTGATTCTTAGAAATGCTGAGCAGTGTCCCAAGTTGCATATCCCAATATTAAAATACCTACCAATCAATAGCCACTTATGAAAATTTTGTCCTAACTTTCTTACTGGTATTACTCAAGATGCTACAGTACACCAGGACATATTATTTCAGCCAAATAATCATTCTAAGTAAGTTAATACGAACATTTATTACAGTTTCTTTTTAAACTAGGACCCTGATTTAGAGATCGGCTGGAACCAAACCCCATTACCGAACACTCCGAACTTTGAAATTCAGTCATGGATCTAAAATTTGTGGCTTGGGCTAATCACTGGCTCAACTGTAGTTAATGCATATATGGACATGAGTTTCTCTAACTGCAATTGCCCATGAGGAATACTATGAAATCATCTGCAGTCATCAGTCTTAAGTTTATACGTGTTGACTTATATAGGAGTAAATTTATTACCCTAAGGAAATGTCTGTGGAAATCCATTCTGGTTTTCATCCATGGTGTCTTGAGTCTTAGATCTTCCAAGTATAGTAGGTTGCTTTCTTCTATCAACTTAAAGGGTCATTATTATGTCTCTATGCTGACAGAATCTTATTATCATTAACCATTCCTAGAAATTTCTTTTTTTCTGGTTGCCTTTCATGGGCTGTGTCTATGTATCACTTTTGGGCTTAAAACATGATTAAGAGCTAAAATTATTGTATTATTGAAACTTCTATTGCCAACCACTGCCTCACAAAGCTAACTCTTTAAATAAAAGGGGCATTCCCAATTCAATCACTACCTTATCTGAAGGAAGATAAATCCAACACAGCATATATGTGGTGTGTATCTTTTTGATAAGATTAACATACTTGTGTATACAATTTTTTCTGTGTGCCCATTGCCATAACATGGATGCTTCATATCATTACAACAAAGAATTGCAAAAACACAATGTCCAATTGATACAATCAACGAAACTGTTCCTTTCATACTAACCAATAGGCAGTTTACTAGAGACCTGGTTGACCAAATAATTTATTTTGCTGCTTTCTCTTCTGAGGGCTGCAAATTCCCAGACAAGAGCACTCATTGTAGAATTGCCCGCTGCCATTCGGATGGACTGGAAGCAGACATACTTCACATACTATTGCATAGTGACTTTTTTTGTTGTTGTAACAAACAGTGTAAATACTTTTTGCCCCTTAAAAGTCATTGGTTATAGGACTCAAAGGTCACCATTACAACAGTTACTGGTGCATATGAGATATGACCATTTTGTGGCGATATAGCAAATCATTTATTCTTTACTAATGTAAATTAGAGAATTTTTGGTGTCAGTAGAGATAAAAACCTGAAGGGGAAGAGAGGAGAACAAAAATATGTATTATTAAATAGGCCTGTCAAGCGATTAAAAAAAGTAATCACGATTAATCATGCTGTTAAACAATAATAGAATAACATTTATTTTAAATATTTTTGGATGTTTTCTACATTTTCAAATATATTGATTTCAATTACAACACAGAATACAAAATGTACAATGCTCACTTTATATTTATTTTTAATTACAAATATTTGCACTGAAAAAAACAAAAATAGTATTTTTCAATTCACCTAATACAAGTACTGTAGTGCAATCTCTGTCATGAAAGTTGAACTTACAAATGTAGAATTTTGTACAAAAATAACTGCACTCAAAAACAAAACAATGTAGAACTTTAGAGCCTACAAGTCCACTCAGTCCTACTTCTTGTTCAGCCAATCGCTCAGACAAACAAGTTTGTTTACATTTACAGGAGATAATGGTGCCAGCTTCTTGTTTACAGTGTCACCTGAACGTGAAAACAGGCAGTCACCTGACATTGCTGTAGCTGGTGTCACAAGATATTTACTTGCCATATGCATTAAATATTCATATGTCCCTTCATGCTACAGCCACATTCCAGAGGACATGCATCCATGCTGATAAGGGGTTCTGCTCAACAATGATCAAAAGCAGTGTGGACCAACTCATGTTAATTTTCATCATCTGAGTCAGATGCCACCAGCAGAAGGTTGATTTTATATATATATGTTTCGGGTTCTGTAGTTTCCGCATCAGTGTTGTTCTTTTAAGACTTCTGAAAGCATACTCCACACCTCATCCCTCTCAGATCTTGGAAGGCACTTTAGATTCTTAAACCTTGTGTCGAGTGCTGCAGCTGTCTTTAGAAATCTCACATTGTTACCTTATTTGCGTTTTGCCAAATCTGCAATGAAAGTGTTCTTAAAACGAACATGTGCTGGGTCATCATCTGAGACTGCCATAAACATGAAATATATGGCAGAATGTGGGTAACAGAGCAGGAGACATACAATTTTCTCCCAAGTTTCAGAGTAGCAGCCGTGTTAGTCTGTATCCGCAAAAAGAAGAACAGGAGTACTTGTGGCACCTTAGAGACTAACAAATTTATTAGAGCATAGTCCACGAAAGCTTATGCTCTAATAAATTTGTTAGTCTCTAAGGTGCCACAAATTTTCTCCCAAGGAGTTCATTCACAAATTTCATTAACGCATGATTTTTTTTTAATGTGTGTCATCAGCCTGGAAGCATGTCCTCTGGGATGGTGGATGAAGCATGAAGGGGCATACAAGTGTATAGCATATCTGGCATGTAAATACCTTGCAATGTCTGCTACAAAAGTGTCATGCAAATGCCTGTTCTCACTTTCAGGTGACATTGTAAATAAGAAGCGGGCAGCATTATCTCCCGTAAATGTAAACAAACTTGTTTCTCTTAGTGATTGGCTGAACAAGAAGTAGGACTGCGTGGATTTGTAGGCTCTAAGGTTTTGCATTGTTTTGTTTTGAGTGCAGTTATGTAATAACAACAAAATCTACATTGGTAAGTTACACTTTCATGATAAAGAGATTCCACTACAGTACTTGTATGAAGTGAATTGAAAAATACTATTTCTTTTGTTTATTACTTTTATAGAGCAAATATTTGCAATAAAAATAACAATATAAAGTGAGCACTGTGCACTTTGTATTCTGTATTGTAATTGAAATCAATATATTTGAAAATATAGAAAAACATCCAAAATATTTAATACATTTCAATTGGTATTCTATTGTTTAGCAGTGCGATTAAAACTGCGATTAATTTTTTTAATCACGATAAAAAATTTTGAGTTAATCGCATGAGTTAACTGCAATTAATCGACAGCCCTAATTATAAGGTAACTAACTATAAGAGAGCCCAGAAATACACAGATTTTTCTTTGCAGTCTTCCCATTTTGGTCCCATCAGAAATAATAGTCCTAGTGATACTTCTGAAAATACAGGAGACCACATATGTGTACCTGTGTGGGTATTTATAAGTGTGTAAATATGGAGGGCATACTTGTGATTACATGCAGGCCTATGTGCTAAATCCTCTAATCCATCATTAAGATTTATTCCAACATTACAAATCAATCAGCAGCTTAAAATCGCCACCATATGTATAATATATAAATCAACCTGCGACATAAATGTTTTCTCCTTTTCTGCCAAAAATGGCATTTTCTCCTGAAAATTACATCTCTCTGAAGGTCAGGATGGGGAAGATACAATTCCTGGGCCAGTGACAGCTCATCTCTACATAAAAATGTCATGATTTTGAAGTCCCCTTGCATTTCTTGCCGAGCTACAAATGTGAGATTTTAACCATTTTTTAAGAGTTATCTACTTTCCAGTTTGACATAGCACCTACTTTCTAGTTTTGGGAAGAGTTGAGATAGCAGGTTTTAAAGCTGTAACATCTTTATGTGTAGAGAAGCTATTTTAGCTCACTCTGAGAGGTTTTTATGGTGCCCTCTGAACCCTGTATCGCTGGACAGTAGCAAATGCAGGGTTATGAAAAATAGTCTCAAATGTGTTTCAAATTCTCAAACTCCTATTTAAAATAATTTTTCTGTGCATATACAGAATACACAATGCTGTGGTATATAGGGGTAGCCTGCACTTGTTTGGGATAATCTGCATAACTCCATGTATACCCTTCACCACTAATTAGTAATTAGCCAAACTCCTGTTGATAAAATTTGTGCATGAAATTCTAGCCCTATTGAAGTCAATGGCAAACTTTCCATTGACATCAGGGGGGCCGGGATTTCATCGTATATACCCATGCCACCATCAAAAGTTTAAATCATTCTAATTCACCTGTGTAACTCTACTTTTGAGGACTAATTTAAAGCAGGATTTCAGAGGTTCGTCATAATATTGTGATTAGATATGATTAGAATGGTTGTATGCACACATACATACATATGATACATGTGTATTTTTACACATACATGATATATAGGAAATACATGATGGTGAGGTATGTGGGTTTTACCAACATGAGTGCAATGTGCAGCACATGCTGGCAACTTCTGTGGACTGCTTCAAATATTTTTATTTGAAGAATTTGTTTGTAGTGCTTTAAAAAATTGAATCAGGCAAGCATGAGACTTGTTGTTGTTATTAAGTATGTGCAGGAAAATGACCAGTTAGATAACTAACTAGTTATCTGTGCATATAATTACTGTCAATGCTTATCTATATTATGCTTGGATGTTTTTGTGCAAAAGACTGCTAAACATGTATCTTTAAACTTAGATACAAATGTATAGATATAAGCAGTTCACAAAATAAAAGTATTTTACAGTTGATCAAGTCAATTCTACAGTACAGTCTATGTAATAAATTATGACTAATGTAGACCATTACGTCCTCTTACTGTTCTCTCTTTAAGGTAAGTGCAATTAAGAGCTATTAGAAATGTTAGGATTTAACAACACTTTTAGAATTCATTGCAATTCGTTTAGTCATATTTAATCAAAGGCAGAACGATCAGCAGGCATCAGAATGTAATGAACTGTTCTACCCTTGTCATGGTCAACTAATGAAATTATGCCTGTCACTGTTCATAACTCAATAAATATAATACATACAGCTAATCCCATTTGTAAGGCTCTCTTGCAGTACCATGCATTCCTCTTATAGGAGTTAGATTTCAGAGTAGCAGCCGTGTTAGTCTGTATCCGCAAAAAGAAGAACAGGAGGACTTGTGGCACCTTAGAGACTAACAAATTTATTAGAGCATAAGCTTTCGTGGACTACAGCCCACTTCTTCGGATGCATATAGAATGGAACATATATTGAGGAGATATATATACACACATACAGAGAGCATAAATAGGTGGGAGTTGTCTTACCACCTCTGAGAGGCCAATTAATTAAGAGAAAAAAAACTTTTGAAGTGATAATCAAGCTAGCCGAGTACAGACAGACAGTTAGATAACAAGTGTGAGAGATTCAATGTTTGTAATGGCTCAACCATTCCCAGTCCTTATTTAAACCGGAGTTGATTGTGTCTAGTTTGCATATCAATTCTAGCTCAGCAGTTTCTCGTTGGAGTCTGTTTTTGAAGTTTTTCTGTTGTAATATAGCCACCCGCAGGTCTGTCACTGAATGACCAGACAGGTTAAAGTGTTCTCCCACTGGTTTTTGAGTATTTTGATTCCTGATGTCAGATTTGTGTCCATTAATTCTTTTGCGTAGAGACTGTCCGGTTTGGCCAATGTACATGGCAGAGGGGCATTGCTGGCACATGATGGCATATATCACATTGGTAGATGTGCAGGTGAACGAGCCCCTGATGGTATGGCTGATGTGATTAGGTCCTATGATGATGTCACTGGAATAGATATGTGGACAGAGTTGACATCGGGGTTTGTTACAAGGATAGGTTCCTGGGTTAGTGGTTTTGTTCAGTGATGTGTGGTTGCTGGTGAGTATTTGCTTTAGGTTGGGGGGTTGTCTGTAAGCGAGGACAGGTCTGTCTCCCAAGATCTGTGAGAGTAAAGGATCATCTTTCAGGATAGGTTGTAGATCTCTGATGATGCGCTGGAGAGGTTTTAGTTGGGGGCTGAAGGTGACAGCTAGTGGTGTTCTGTTATTTTCTTTGTTGGGCCTGTCTTGTAGGAGGTGACTTCTGGGTACTCGTCTGGCTCTGTCAATCTGTTTTTTCACTTCAGCAGGTGGGTATTGTAGTTTTAAGAATGCTTGATAGAGATCTTGTAGGTGCTTGTCTCTATCCGAGGGATTGGAGCAAATGCGGTTATATCTTAGAGCTTGGCTGTAGACAATGGATCGTGTGGTGTGTCCTGGATGGAAGCTGGAGGCATGTAGGTAAGTGTAGCGGTCAGTAGGTTTCCGGTATAGGGTGGTATTTATGTGGCCATCGCTTATTAGCACAGTAGTGTCCAGGAAATGGACCGCTTGTGTGGATTGATCTAGGCTGAGGTTGATGGTGGGATGGAAATTATTGAAATCATGGTGAAATTCCTCAAGGGCTTCTTTTCCATGGGTCCAGATGATGAAGATGTCATCAATGTAGCGCAAGTAGAGTAGGGGCGTTAGGGGACGAGAGCTAAGGAAGCGTTGTTCTAAGTCAGCCATAAAAATGTTGGCATATTGTGGGGCCATGCGGGTACCCATAGCAGTGCCGCTGACTTGAAGGTATATATTGTCCCCAAATGTGAAATAGTTGTGGGTGAGGACAAAATCACAAAGTTCAGCCACCAGGTTAGCTGTGACATTATCAGGGATACTGTTCCTGATAGCTTGTAGTCCATCTTTGTGTGGAATATTGGTGTAGAGGGCTTCTACGTCCATAGTGGCCAGGATGGTGTTTTCTGGAAGATCACCGATGGATTGTAGTTTCCTCAGGAAGTCAGTGGTGTCTCGAAGATAGCTGGGAGTGCTGGTAGCGTAGGGTCTGAGGAGAGAGTCTACATAACCAGACAAGCCTGATGTTAGGGTGCCAATGCCTGAGATGATGGGGCGTCCAGGATATCCAGGTTTATGGATCTTGGGTAGCAAATAGAATACCCCTGGTCGGGGTTCTAGGCATGTGTCTGTACAGATTTGTTCCTGTGCTTTGTCAGGGAGTTTTTTTAGCAGATGGTGTAGTTTCTTTAGGTAATCCTCAGTGGGATCAGAGGATAATGGCCTGTAGAATGTGGTGTTAGAGAGCTGTCTAGCAGCCTCCTGGTCATATTCCAATTTATTCATGATGACGACAGCACCTCCTTTGTCAGCCTTTTTGATTATGATGTCAGGGTTGTTTCTGAGGCTGTAGATGGCGTTGTGTTCTGCATGGCTGAGGTTATGTGGCAAGTGATGTTGCTTTTCCACAATTTCAGCCTTTGCACGTCGACGGAAGCACTCTATGTAGAAATCCAGTCTGTTGTTTCGACCGTCCGGAGGAGTCCACGCAGAATCCTTTTTTTTGGAGTGCTGGTAGGGAGGATTCTGTGGGTTAGTATGCTGTTCAGAGGTATGTTGGAAATATTCTTTGAGTCGGAGACGTCGAAAGTAGGATTCTAGGTCACCGCAGAACTGTATCATATTCATGGGTCTGGAGGGACAAAAGGAGAGGCCCCGAGATAGGACAGACTCTTCTGCTGGGCTAAGAGTATAGCTGGAAAGATTAACAATATTGCTGGGTGGGTTAAGGGAACTACTGTTGTGGCTGCTTGTGGCATGTAGCAGTTTAGATAGTTTAGTGTCCTTTTTCCTTTGTAGAGAGGCAAAGTTTGTCTTGTAAATGGCTTGTCTAGTTTTTGTAAAGTCTATCCATGAGGAAGTTTGTGTGGAAGGTTGGTTTCTTATGAGAGTATCCAGTTCTGAGAGCTCATTCTTAATCTTTCCCTGTTTGCTGTATAGGATGCTGATCAGGACAGTCTCTACGCAAAAGAATTAATGGACACAAATCTGACATCAGGAATCAAAATACTCAAAAACCAGTGGGAGAACACTTTAACCTGTCTGGTCATTCAGTGACAGACCTGCGGGTGGCTATATTACAACAGAAAAACTTCAAAAACAGACTCCAACGAGAAACTGCTGAGCTAGAATTGATATGCAAACTAGACACAATCAACTCCGGTTTAAATAAGGACTGGGAATGGTTGAGCCATTACAAACATTGAATCTCTCACACTTGTTATCTAACTGTCTGTCTGTACTCGGCTAGCTTGATTATCACTTCAAAAGTTTTTTTTCTCTTAATTAATTGGCCTCTCAGAGGTGGTAAGACAACTCCCACCTATTTATGCTCTCTGTATGTGTGTATATATATCTCCTCAATATATGTTCCATTCTATATGCATCCGAAGAAGTGGGCTGTAGTCCACGAAAGCTTATGCTCTAATAAATTTGTTAGTCTCTAAGGTGCCACAAGTCCTCCTGTTCTTCTTATAGGAGTTGTTTTTCATCTGTATACCCTCCCATTGGATGGGCCGCTTTATATGAGTTAATTTTCTGGAAATAAAAATAAAAAGATTTTCAGTGTTTTAAGACCAGTTTAAATGTCAAGGATAAAATCATCAAATTTAATAGTCCAGCAAATGTACAATATCACTGGACTGTTTCTTTTATAAAACAGTACAGGAGGTAGGCAGATGAAACCATAATCTTCCCTTCCACTGGGAAAATGCCAAAAATACCCGTCATATTTCTCTCTCTTGCAGTGACTGTCTGCTTACAGAATCTATTGCGTCCTGTCCTTTGCACGGTTCTCTGTGCTTGTAGTAGGTATGGAGCCTACTGAACAAATTATTTGATAAACTACTGCACATGTTGCACATTGAGTCACTCTCCAGATTGTTATAAAGTGAAATCATCTAAAATGACCAATACTCAGGGGAAAACTGAGGAATGGAGAAAATCCTGACATTTTAATTTTATTTCTTTTATAATTGGAGAAAATTAGGAAAGATCTCTCAGACCTACATAAAAGACATTAGACAACCCTCTTTTGTAAGCACCTACTGCAAAGTATCCTCATCTACACTCTAGAAGAAATGTCAAGTACTTTTACTTAGCATAACTCTGCTTGACAACCACTCTGTACTGGTCCTGTTGGTTTATTGTTGAAGAGAGACCTAACTTTCAGAAAATACTCACTTAATACATCTTTCCTGCTGTAGCTTCCACCAGTAACAATACTGGGTGCCCCTGTCCATCAGACACGTAAGCCAATCATGGAGCAGAATTTCAGGCACAACTCCTCCTCTGCTTCCCTGTAGGTGGGCTATCTAGGTCTTTCTTGAATCCTGCATTGTGCAAGTGAAGCAGCAGGTGCCACTACCTCAGACTACCCGCTCCACCAAGCTACCTCCCCTCTTCCAGGCCTCAATTTATAGTGCAAAAATGACATTCCTAAAGAAAAATAAATGCAGAATTGTAGCAAACCCTACATATTTCCATTGTTGGGGCTATCTGCACTCTGTGCCTCAACTACTCCTCCTAAAATCTTCTATGGATGTGGGGAATGGAATAGAAGGATGGAATGTGAATGTGTCTGAAATAGGTGGCTGAACCTTGCTTCAGACATTCTCTTATCTCAGCCTACAACCATCTTTGAAAATTAAGATTAAAATTTCATCCTAATGTGGTTTATCCTTTTATATTTTTTAAGCCAGAGAATGCCATTGATTTTGCATCTCATCAGACATACATATGTGTATTTTGTTTTTAATTTGTTCATATAGGCACATTTGCAGCTCTGAAAGCTCTGTGTTGCTGCATTGCCCTGCAGTCATCTGTTTTGAGTGTGGAAAGCGTGCTTCTGACTCTGGGTCAAGGTTAATAACTAGCCTGACACCTTCCAAATATTTTGTATTGATCCATTGAACAACCAAGTTTCTCTTAATATTAATAATAAAAGTTTCCTATTTCTCTTCCCTGTATATCTAACTTGCTGCTGGGGACAGAATTAGCATAGTAGGACGTAAGGATTTACTGTGCAGGCAGACATTACATGACCCTTCATCTCAGCCCATGTACATTTCTCTATATATCACCTCCCTAATGGACTATTTCCTTTAATCTTCTCTTGTCTTCTCCACAATCATGTTTAATTGTCTGTTGAACTCGCTTAGATTATTGCCCTGTATGGTCTCACTTGGCACATTGCTCCATATATTCACCACTTAATATGTGTGTGTGTGTGTGTGTGTGTATATATATATATATATATATATATATATATATATATATATATACACACAGAGAGAGAGAGAGAGAGAAATAATCTATTTACACTGTTCAGACTCTGACTTGTGAGATCACAAACCTGAATGGTTCATGAACAACACTGGCTTGATTATTTCAAGGACTGAATATTCACCATAACCCTTCAATCTTTTCCCAGGTCATTCTTCTGCCTAATAATTTGTTCAGTACTAGATGCACCTTGATACATCTTCAGAGCTTTGAAGCAAGGATTAAAATGGGCAATTTAATCATCTCCTATTGATCCATTATCTATGGATTATTGATATTATTAGATTGTAATGGCTCTTGTGAGATGTAATTTTTAAAGTAGCTTCATCCTTGTCTTTAAATTTGCATAGGTGGAATTGTACATACAATTTGGGAATTTATGTTTGAGTGTACAAAGTTGTTTTCTTTACAAAGACTTGACTAAAACAATGCATTCCTAAAAATGTACATGTAAATCTAGAGAACTCTTCTGAAAAATGGTCCTGAGACCTAAACATGTTAACATTCAGATATTAGTCTGTATTATCCACTATATGCACTAAAGCTGCATATTAAAAGATATATGAACATTTTGTTGACAAATGCCCAGGTAAAGGAATTTATTGATAAACATGCAAAAGTACTAGACCATAGGATTGACTCGGGCTGTCCATAATACTTGGAAGAAAATTAGAACAACATAATAGAAGAGGTTTTGACATTTCATTTGGATTTCACAAAATGGGACAAATATAGTGAAATCCTTAGGGTGTTTTATTTTCTGAAAAAATGTGACCACTTAAATAAAAAAAGTAAAAAAAAAAAAAAAATGAAAGTAGTCCTATTTTCAAGCAAAAAATCCACATTCCTGAGACTTTGTTTTGACAAAGATAATTTTTAAAATTTATTTTTATTCTTCTTATTTAAACACATGAAAAAACATATAAATACATGCACAAGATGGAAATACTATATAAGTAGCAAAATTCAGTGTTCATTATTTGTACACCTGGGAGAAAACCAAACAAACAACACATCTGTAACCATAGAGGTCATGCAGGGCATCAATTGTTAAAGTGACTAAATAGGTAAATAAGTGAGAACATAACCTATAAGTATTGAAGGCTAATATATACTAAACTGCAAAAGCATGCAATAGTTTCATGTGTGACCAGACATCCTCATATTTTTTCCAAGCATTTCTGTTAGAGTCATTTTTTGCCATTAATACAGTAGTAGAGAGCTCACTAAGCCAGTCTGTGTCTGAGGGAGGAATTGCAGATTTCCATTTTTCTCAAAATAACTCTTTTGGCCACTAAAAACTGCAATCGATTTATTTCTTAATGGTAGCTGGTAATACCAAGCCATCCAGTACCTCTAAAATACACAAGCGTGGAAAAGGAAAAATAGCAAAATGTAATGTTTTTGAGAGAGCACTGAATATGGTGTTCCAGAACAGAGGCATTTCTTGACAGGTATAGATGTGTGAAAGATTGGCTGGCATGGGGCTGTTTGCAGCTCCAACATTCACTGTGCGTTGCTAATCCTGCCTTAAACACACATTCTGGTGTCCAATAATACCTATTTAATATCTTGTTCTGGAAGAATCACACAGATGAGGAACTTGAAGTATCTTTCACATTAAGTCAGATATCCTCCCAGGTTTCTATTACGATAGGCTAAGTTCTTTTCCCCATTTTTCATTGTGGTGGAGAGGGTAATGCAAAGCAGTAAGCCACCTATAAGTAATTCTTACAAAGTGACTTTTGTTTCCATATTTCTTAACATGTTTTTCTAGAGGTGTGAGAGTTGAAACAGACCATTGTCCCCTATCCTTGCATGAATCCTTGAGCATAGCCACTGAAAGAAGGAACTGTGAGACAACAGTCGCTGATATTTGTTGCATATGTAATCTAAAGAGGCTACTCTATCATCTTGTATTATATCTTTTTAATGTTTGTTCATCCTTTTTCTATCCAAATTGTCTTAAGCGTAGACTTGCCCTTGATCCTGAGGCACAGGTTATCCCATAGTGGTATGAGAAGAGGATTAGTAAAATCGGATGTTGTAATCATCTTAACGTGTTGCAGGATGCCCCATCTAAATGCAAAGACTGGATTATTTCTTAAGGGTGTGGGTAGCCTCCTAAGGCAGCAATTCTCAATCGTGGGCAGGGGCGGCTCTATGTATTTTGCCACCCCCAGCATGGCAGTCAGGCAGCTTTCAGTAGCGCCTGTGGGCGGTCCACTTGTAACACGGATTTGGCGGTATTCCTGTGGGAGGTCCCACGGTCCTGCGCCTTCAGCATACCCACTGCCGAATTGCCGCGAAAGCCGCGGGACGGGCGGACCTCCCGCAGGCATGCCGCTGAAGACTGCCTGACTGCCGTCCTCACGGCGACCAGCAGGCCGCCCCCCGCGGCTTGCCGCCCCAGGCACGTGCTTGGAGCACTGGTGCCTGGAGCCGCCCCTGCCTGTGGGGGGCCGCGAGCAGGTTTCAGCGAGGCCGCCAAGCAGGGCTGGTGTTAGACTTGCTGGGGTCCAGGGCAGAAAGCCAAAGCCCGTCACATGGGCCTGAAGCCCGAGGCTCTGAGTCCCACCACCTGGGGCTGAAGCCAAAGCCTGAGCAATGTAGCTTCGCTGGAAGCTGGGGACTCTATGGCGTGGGTCCCCAGGCAATTGCCCTGCTTGCTACCCCCTAATGCTGGCCTTGGCTTTTATATGCAGAAAACCAGTTATTGTGGCACAGGTGGGCCATGGAGTTTTTATAGCATGTTGGTGGGGGCCTCAGAAAGAAAAAGGTTGAGAACACCTGTCATAAGGTATATAAAGGAAGAGAGGGAACCAAATGGTATAGCTAAGCTTTTTTCTATCTCAAACTAGGCTGGTGCGTATACAGAGCTACTGGAGGGGAACCACCTTACAATAGCATACATTTAGAATGCTAGATAATATAGATACAAATCTGGTAACTCCATGTAGCCCAGGTTTTTTTACGGGTCTTGTTTGACAAGCGAGGCTATTTTTTTTACCCCATATAAATTGCATGATAAGCCTATTTATTTGAGCAAAGAGCAAGGGAGAAACCTTGAAAAACAATAGGCTAATGATACAAGTCATTCTTTGGCAGATATTCATTTTGTCTATTTATATTCTCCCCAGTAAGGATAGAGGAGATACCGCCTCTCTACATCCTTGGAAATTTCTCTTAATATATAGTACATATTTATAGAAACAATTTTCAGAAGATTAGGACAAATGTTAACACCTAAATAAGTTATTTCTTTGTATATTTGAAATGGAAAATGCTGAAACTGAGAAGAAACTGGTCTTATGGATATAGCCATTGCTTGTGATTTTTATTCTAATAAGTGCATAAACCAGAGATCTTTTCCAAAAATATCAACTGCATTCAATAATGGTCAGATTGGTGAGGATGGATTCTTCAATAGTACAAAAATTTCATTGGCATATAAACTGATTTTGTATTCTTTCCTGTTTGTAGTAACACCTTTAATGGCTGAATGACAGATACATTTTTGAAAAAAAAAATGTGGAAAGGCAATACTGTTCATGTGAAAACTTCCATTTTGTGATAACGTTGCAAAAATTGGAATTTTATGGTCATTAAATAGTCCCGAATGGAATTGCAAATAGATTTTTGTTAAATTGCCTGCAAAAATATTTTCTAACTTTGTACCACAGTAGTATTGACTAATAGCAAAATGTATTTGTATATTAATAATGTATAATGAGAGGTGAAAATGTTTGAAAATAGATCATGTTTCCTTTTTTATAATTTAACAGATGAATGGGTTACTTTTGAAATAACACTTTCATACCGATTTGCATCCTATACAGAATCTTTATGGCTGGATTATAATTCCCTGGCACTAATAGCAGGTTAATGGAAATTAAACTCTGTCACCTTAACAGCATTGGTAACATTTGGGTTTGTGAACACACATAAGGTTTTAAGTGCTTAGTTAGGTCTTTTGTGAACCAAAGTACTTATTTATGCATTCAAATCCAGAAAGTACATGTGATTTTGGTAGCCAATTCAGAAAATTGGACCAAGATCTTAACTGTACCAAGTCCACCTGATGCTGCTATTTCCTACTGACTATTGGCTCAATTCTGCACCACTTAAAGACCATGTGAATTTTGCCATTGTCTTCAATGGGAGTAGAATTGGATCCTATATGATGGTTGCCCAATGGGTGTTGATTTAGTATATTTAATACCTCCATAATTTATGCAGTCAAGTCCAAAATGTAGTCTCGGCTTTAAAGCTTTCATTTACCAATATCAAATGTGTTAATAACACTTTTCTTATAATGATCTCCTTCAACTTTTTCTTTCTAATAAGACTTGACCTTCATACCCAGCTATGGGCCTGATTTTTTCTTCTTCTTTTGCACTAATGTAAACTATTGTCTTCAGAGCAGACCATTGACTTCAGTGGGATCACTGTATGTACGTAATAGATTATTACCTTGACTCCCTTGTAGGTATTCTTCAACCATATGGATGCAAAACTCCAATTTACTTAAGTGGAAATTGTTCATGAGTAAGGGCTGCAGAATCAAGCTCATATATGTTGAGAATAGGGGACCAGCTCCTGTATAGTAACATCCAGAAGGTGTCTGGGATTGTGGAATAAAAAGGTTTACTATGTATGCTGTTGGTTTTAGGTCACATTGTTCCTCTAGGGTTTATGAATCCAGTCTGTCTCATGAACAAAGGATATTTTGCCTACTTCCTGAGCTACTTTTTGCATTACTGGGCTTCTATTTTGTATTATTCAGTTGGAGAGTCTCTGAAATAGTGAGTCTTGGTTATGTAAGAATCCCCAAGGTTTTATTTTTCAGATTAGATGGATGAACAAAACTTGCACCCACCATCCTTCATGTTTCAGGAAATAAACAGGAAGGCAGACTTCTGATTCTTCCTGTTCAAGGCTTTCCTCTGCAGGTATTGCTCTTTCAGCAGCAGTTCAAATGAACCCTTTATCTTTGCAAGGGAGATCTTTAATCCTACTTCTGTCAGTGGTGTGAGATCTTAGATTAAACAAGTTAGATGACATCAAATATTGACATTTCCTGGTTTAAACTGCACTCCTTCAGGGAAATCTTTGTTTCTATTGTATGTCTGGAGGATTAGTTTCAAAATAATGGTTAATTGTCGGTGACTAGACAGTTAAGTAGTTTACCAAATAACTAACCACTGTAATATTACTGTAACTGAGTACGGAGAGTTAACAGCTGAGCTTGCACTCTGATCACTCTGCCACCAATTAGTTCTCCAGAGAAAGATAATTGGGGAATGAAATGTCATTAGCTAATCAGATAGGCTGGGTGAGGGAAAGAGCTAATTAGCCCATCAGCTGAAGACTCATTAGAAAGGCAGAAGAAGGGAGTGCCAGGAGAAAAGGAGCAGGGCTAGCAGAGCCCATAGTCAGAGAGATCTCTAAGAAGGAAGACCTCTTCCCCTCTTGGGCCCTGGGAGAAGGGCTGAGGATATAAGGGATGTTGTAAATATGCTGCACAAAACGATAAAGGTGTTGGTGGACAGAACATAAATAAGCTGTATGGGGTGGATAACCAAACAGTGGAGTCTGAGCAGGTTTCTGTGGCGCAAGAAGGAGCAGACCACAACCTGCTACAATTATCCTCCATTAAAGATTGCATTTTTTCAGGTCAATGCCTTTTTCTAGCATTGTTTTATGTTAATTTTCAAAGAAATGACAATACATTACATAATTTAAGTAAAGAATATGCCTCTGTTAGCCCAAAACAGTTTAACTATGGTCCACACAGATCAGAAGCTGGGCTGTCTGCAGATCCCACCCCCTCCCACATCTATCATTGGGTGATTTATTAAGACCGAGGTAGAATAAGATGTAACACACAAATATTTATTATGTCACTAGTCAGTAAACTAGATAAGGACCCTTTTAGACAATAAACAACATAAGCAAGACACACTCTGTTGTTAATAATTACCAGAGCATGAAGCTCAGAGCCCTTAAACCCCCTTAACCTATGGCTGTAAAACAGAAGAAACCACAATGGGTATTACAATACTATATCCTGAAGACAGGGACACAATGACAAAAACTCAGGATACCGACAGGGATAGTGATGAAAATCAGGGGCGCTGGACACCAAACAGGAACTCAGGAACTGGGTATTCTTCTCCCTCTGGACAGGTCCTCTGGGCAGGTCTTCTTACTCTTGGGCAGATCTTCTCCCTCAGGTAGGTCTTCAGTGCTTGCCCATGCAGTCTCTGCTTGACCTTGTAGTCCAGTGCAAGTATGTGCTTACTAATGGTGTGTAGCAGTTGAGTGCAAGTATGTTAATAGAGACCAAGAATCCAAAGTCCTATGAGTCCTGGTCCCTCTGGGGCTCCTGGCAGCTAGCTGAACTGTGTGGTACTCTGGCTGCCACTCAGATGGACAGCCTTGAGTGACAGGCATGCCACTCACTAAATAACCTGCAGTTGCTAGGCAGATTATGGCTGTCACATGACTCTAACTGCCCTGACCTTTCCCCTCCTTGATTTGAAAAAGGCTGAAAAGGCACTAAATCATTTGAGGAGAAGGGTATCCAAGATGGAGTCTTAGCTGTCCTTTTACAAATCCAAGATGGACATTACATAAAACAGGTCAGAAACAGATTTTACCCAACACCTCAGGTTCATTGCAATATAATTCTGTTTTACTATGTCTACACTATGAAATTAGGTCGAATTTATAGAAGCCAGTTTTATAAAAATCGGTTTTATACAGTCGATTGTGTGTGTCCCCACATAAAATGCACTAAGTGCATTAAGTCGGTGGACCGCGTCCAGAGTACCGAGGCTAGCGTCGACTTCCGGAGCGTTGCACTATGGGTAGCTATCCCACAGTTCCCGCAGTCTCCGCCGCCCATTGGAATTCTGGGTTGAGATCCCAATGCCTGATGATGCAAAAACAGTGTTGCGGGGGGTTCTGGGTACATGTCGTCAGGCCCCTCCCCCTCCGTCAGAGCAACGGCAGACAATCAATTCTTGCCTTTTTACCTGGGTTACCTGTGCAGACAAGATACCACGGCAAGCATGGAGCCCGCTCAGCTCAGCTCACCGTCACCATATGTCATCTGGGTGCCGGCAGACGTGGTACTGCATTGCTACACAGCAGCAGCTAATTGCCTTTTGGCAGTAGACGGTGCAGTATGACTGGTAGCCGTCATCGGCTATCTGGGTGCTGGCAGACGTGGGGCTGCATTGCTATACAGCAGCAGCTCCTTGCCTTTTGGTAGTGGATGGTGTATTACAACTGGTATCCGTCGTCGTCGTACTCCTCAGTGAGTTCGGTCAGAGGCACCTGGGCAGACATGTTTTGTCTCCTGGAGACTCAGTCCTGCCGGCAGTCCTATTGAACCGTCTTGAGGATGATGGCTAGCAGTCGTAATACAGCATCTTCTGCCAAGCACCCAGAAGATGCCGATGGCTATCAGTCATGCTGCACCGTCTGCTGCCAGCTTGAGATGTAAAAAATAGATGGACCAGATTTGTTCTGTATTCATTTGCTTCCCCCTCCCTCCGTGAAATCAACGGCCTGCTAAATCCAGGGTTTTGAGTTCAATCTTTGGGGGAGCCATTCTGTGTGACAGTTTGTGTTTCTCCCTGATGCACAGCCACCTTTGTTGATTTTAATTCCCTGTAAGCCATGTCGTCACTCACCCCTCCCTCTCTCCCTCCATCAGACAATAGTTTCACGCTTTTTTCAGCCCAGACGCCATAGCACTGGGATCATGGAGCCCGCTCAGATCACCGCGGCAATTATGAGCACTATGAACACCACGCGCATTGTCCTGGAGTATATGCAGAGCCAGAACATGCCAAAGCAAAACCAGGCGAGGAGGCAATTGCAGCGATTGCAGTGCGGCGACGAGAGTGATGAGGAAATTGACATGGACATAGACCTCTCACAAAGTACAGGCCCCAGCAATGTGCAAATCATGGTGTTACTGGGGGAGGTTCATGGCGTAGAACGCCGATTCTGGGCCCGGGAAACAAGCACAGACTGGTGGGACCGCATCGTGTTGCAGGTGTGGGACGATTCCCAGTGGCTGCAAAACTTTCGCATGCGTAAGGGCACTTTCCTGGAACTTTGTGACTTGCTTTCTCCTGCCCTGAAGCGCCAGAATACCAGGATGAGAGCAGCCTTCACAGTTGAGAAGCGAGTAGCGATAGCCCTGTGGAAGCTTGCAACGCCAGACAGCTACCGGTCAGTCAGGAATCAATTTGGAGTGGGCAAATATACTGTGGGGGCTGCTGTGATCCAAGTAGCCAACGCAATCAAAGACCTGCTGATATCAAGGGTAGTGACTCTGGGAAACGTGCAGGTCATAGTGGATGGCTTTGTTGCAATGGGATTCCCAAACTGTGGTGGGGCGATAGACGGAACCCATATCCCTATCTTGTCACTGGAGCACCAAGCCACCAAGTACATAAACCGCAAGGGGTACTTTTCAATGCTGCTGCAAGCCCTGGTGGATCACAAGGGACGTTTCACTAACATCAACGTGGGATGGCCAGGAAGGTATATGATGCTCGTGTCTTCAGGAACTCTGGTCTGTTTCAAAAGCTGGAGGAAGGGACTTTCTTCCCAGACCAGAAAATAACCGTTGGGGATGTTGAAATGCCTATCGTTATCCTTGGGGACCCAGCCTACCCCTTAATGCCATGGATTATGAAGCCGTACACAGGCAGCCTGGACAGTAGTCAGGACCTGTTCAACTATAGGCTGAGCAAGTGCCGAATGGTGGTAGAATGTGCATTTGGACGTTTAAAAGCGCACTGGCACAGTTTAGTGACTCAGATAGACCTCAGCGAAGCCAATATTCCAATTGTTATTGCTGCTTGCAGTGCGCTCCACAATATCTGTGAGAGTAAGGGGGAGACATTTATGGCGGGGTGGGAGGTTGAGGCAAATCTCCTGGCCGCTGATTAGGCACAGCCAGACACCAGGGTGGTTAGAAGAGTACAGCAGGGCGCGGTGCGCATCAGAGAAGCTTTGAAAACCAGTTTTGTGACTGGCCAGGCTACGGTGTGAAACTTCTGTTTGTTTCTCCTTGATGAACCCTTACTCCCCTCCCCCCGGTTCGCTCTACTTCCCTGTAAACTAACCACCCTCCCCTCCCCCCTTCGAGCACCGCTTGCAGAGGCAATAAAGTCATTGTTACTTCACATTCATGCATTCTTTATTAATTCATCACACAACTAGGGGGATAACTGCCAAGGTAGCCCGGGAGGGGTGGGGGAGGAGGGAAGGAAAAGGACACACTGCAGTTTAAAACTTTAACACTTATTGAAGGCCAGCCTTCTGATGCTTGGGCAATCATCTGGGGTGGAGTGGCTGGGTGGCCAGAGGCCCCCCCCACCGTGTTCTTGGGCGTCTGGGTGAGGAGGCTATAGAACTTGGGGAGGAGGGCTGTTGGTTACACAGGGGCTGTAGCAGCGGTCTCTGCTCCTGCTCCTTTCCTGCAGCTCAACCATATGCTGGAGCATTTCAGTTTGATGCTCCAGCAGCCGGAGCATCGACTCTTGCCTTCTGTCAGCAAGCTGACTCCACCTATCCTCTTCAGCCTGCCACTTGCTCTCTTCAGCCCGCGATTCAGCCCACCACCTCTCCTCTTGTTCATATTGTGCTTTTTTGCACTCTGGCATTGACTGCCTCCACGCATTCTGCTGTGCTCCGTCAGCGTGGGAGGACATCTGGAGCTCCGAGAACATATCATTCCAAGTCTGCCGTTTTCTCCTTCTAATCTTCACTAGCCTCTGCAAAGGAGAAACATTTGCAGCTGGTGGAGGAGAAGGGAGGGGTGGTTAAAAAAGACACATTTTAGAGAACAATGGGTACACTCTTTCACATTAAATTTTGCTATTCGCATTACACAGCACATGTGCTTTCGTTACAAGGTCGCATTTTTCCTCTTATATTGAGGGCCTGCCGGTTTGGTGTGAGAGATCACTCACGCAGTGCCAGGCAAAAGAATTCGGCTTGCAGACAGCCATGGTAAGCCACAGTCTTCTGGCTTTTTTAACCTTCATAACATGTGGGAATGGTTTCAAACAGCAGCGCCCTCATTTCCCATACAAAGCACCCGTTGGGTTGGCCATTTAAAATGGGTTTGCAAGGTAAAAGGAGGAGCTGCGGTTTCCAGGTTAACATGCAGCACAAACCCAACTACCCCCCCCCCCCAATTCTCTGGGATGATCACTTCACCCCTCCCCCCCACCGCGTGGTTAACAGCGGGGAACATTTCTGTTCAGCCGAGCAGGAACGGGCACCTCTGAATGTCCCCTTAATAAAATCACCCCATTTCAACCAGGTGACCGTGAATGATATCACTCTCCTGAGGATAACAAAGAGAGATAAGGAATGGATGTTGTCTGCATGCCAGCAAACACTGGGACCATACGCTGCCATGCTTTGTTATGCAATGATTCCAGAGTACGTGCTACTAGCCTGGCATGGTAAAGTGTCCTACCATGGTGGACGGGATAAGGCAGCCCTCCCCAGAAACCTTTTGCAAAGGCTTTGGGAGTACATGAAGGAGAGCTTTCTGGAGATGTCCCTGGAGGATTTCTGCTCCATGTCCATACACGTTAACAGACTTTTCCAGTAGCTGTACTGGCCGCGATTGCCAGGGCAAATTAATCATTAATCATTAAATACGCTTGCTTTTAAACCATGTGTAATATTTACAAAGGTACACTCATCAGAGGTCCCTGGTGTGCCCTCAGGGTCTGGGAGCACGCCTTGGGTGAGTTCAGGGGTTACTGGTTCCAGGTCCAGGGTGATAAACATATCCTGGCTGTTGGGGAAACCGGTTTCTCCGCTTCCTTGCTGTGAGCTGTCTTCATCATCATCTTCCTCGTACCCCGAACCTGCTTCCCTGTTGCGTGATTCTCCATTGACGGAGTCAAAGCACACAGTTGGGGTAGTGGTGGCTGCACCCCCTAGCGGCATGTTTGCAGCTCTGCCCCGGACCTTCCATTTGCCTCTCTGGCTTTGTGGTAGGCTTGCCTTAGCTCCTTAATTTTCACGCGGCACTGCTGTCCGTCCCTGTTTATGGCCTCTGTCCTTCATGGCTTTTGAGACTTTTTCTAATATTTTGCCATTTCGTTTACTGCTACGGAGTTCAGTTAGCACTGATTCGTCTCCCCATATGGCGAGCAGATCCTGTACCTCCCGTTCGGTTCATGCTGGAGCTCTTTTGCGACCCTGGGACTCCATCATGGTTACCTGTGCTGATGAGCTCTGCGTGGTCACCTGTGCTCTCCACGCTGGGCAAACAGGAAATGAAATTCAAAAGTTCGCGGGGCTTTTCCTGTCTACCTGGTCAGTGCATCTGAGTTGAGAGTGCTGTCCACAGCGGTCACAATGAAGCACTGTGGGATAGCTCCCGGAGGCCAATAACGTCGAATTCCGTCCACACTACCCCAAATCCGACCCGCAAAGGCCGATTTCCATGCTAATCCCCTCATCGGAGGTGGAGTAAAGAAACCGGTTTAAAGGGCCCTTTAAGTTGAAAAAAAGGGCTTCGTCGTGTGGACGTGTCCAGGCTTAATTCGATTTAACGCTGCTAAATTCGACCTAAACTTGTAGTGTAGACCAGGCCTCAGCTATGGACTCTTTCAGCATTTCCTTTCATCTTAACATTTCAAGCAGTCAGTGACATATATACACTACTTTGTAGTTTCCTTTCAAGAACAATTTTTATAACTTCTGGATCACAATTGGGTTCCAAACACTATATATTCTGTGTGGGTGTATATTTATTTAGAGATGACAATGTATTCTACAGCACACTCTAATCCTGAGCTTTTGTTAACTGTGCATTTCCATTTAATATTACTGTCCCCCCAGTTGTCATTGTTGTCATCACAGGATGATATGTAAACACAATAATACTCCTTTATGACTGCTCATATTGATAATCATCTAGTTTTTTCCTCTCTCTTGTTCTTTTTGGTACACCTCTACCCCGATATAACGCGACCCGATATAACACGAATTCGGATATAATGCAGTAAAGCGATGTTCTGGGGGGGCGGGACTGTGCACTGTCTCCGGTGGATCAAAGCAAGTTCGATATAACGTGGTTTCACCTATAACGCAGTAAGATTTTTTGGCTCCCGAGGACAGCATTATATCGAGGTAGAGGTGTATTCTGATACTTCAGAAATGGTGTATCTGCACTGACATCTTCAAAAACCTGTTATTACTCAATAAACAATGCCAAGTGAAACTTTAATTCTCAGGTGCCCTATATTTCTAATCATTTCTGTGTGGGCAGGCTATGGTGGGTTATAGGATATTTTCTTTTGTTTTATGAAAAGAAGAGTATTGCGTTTCATTTTTTTTTCCCAGGAACTTTAGACCTTGTTTTTACCCACTGCTGGTTCATTAAGTAAGGCAAAATATTGGTGATATTTGCTGAGACTGAAATGCTGACAAGAGCATATGGTTAGTTCTATGAAAATGTGATTAGCTACCAAAGTGAGAGGCACTTCTACAAATCCTTAAGATAAAAGCATCTCACAAAGTATAATGTATTGGTTGTTAATCGCCAGGTGTCTTAAGAGACTATCTGCTTTTGTCATTGAATGGCCTCGCTGTTTTGCTGTTGCCCTCTGGTGTATTCCTGTCCTCAGACTCTATAAGAAATCATTGTCAAGCATAGATAGAGAGGTAAGAGGATCAGCACTTTAGGGGATGTGTTAGGCAGGGCTGAAATCAAAACATGTCCAAAATTCCAGTTTAATTATGTACTTCATCCTGATCAAAGTTGGAAGTGTGTGCAATTAAAAATGAGATTAAGAACATAAAGGATGTCAGTCAATTTATCTTGAAGGATGGATTATTGTTGAAGCCCAATGAAAACTTGTTCCATCAGGTTTAGTTGCTAAACAGTTTGAGAAATACAAGCATTCATGGGATGATGGATAGGATAGCCGACAATAAAATTGTCAATTTTTGTTAAAGAATGCTCAGAAAACATCTAGAGACCTGCAGAGTTTAACAATACAGCATGGGAGTTTACATTGTATGTATTGGTGGCCTACAATCCTTGAAATGTAAAATTCTACATCTTCTTCACTAAGGAGTGTCATTGTTACAGGAATACAGTGTTTATTCAATGGAATTTCCCTGACAGTAAAGACAGTCTCTTACAGGACAGGTGAAAATGTAAGGACTACACCATCCTATCAGATGGGACTGCACTAGCTGTGCCAACTGAAATGGAAATTCTTGACTCAATATTGGAATTGCAAGAAAGGGAAAGGAAAGGTTGTGCATATGCTATCTGAGCATCCTAATATGCCAGTATAAGTAAGATACTAGGCTGACTATAAAATTTCAATTTTCTTGCCATTCTGATTTGGAAAATGGAAAATATGCAAAAATATTTTCTGGAAAAAATGGTGTGGCTATTTGAATCTGGAAAGGCTCATAACTGCAGGGTCCTCAGTTATTACTCTTTAGAATGATTGATGAGTGGGAGAGGTGTAGAAGATGATATATGAACAGGGCAAAGGAATGAGAGAAGAAACAAGTAACAAGTCAAGTAAAATAAGTTTATAACTTATGTCTGATTCTCCACCTCTCACCTCGTTTAATTCTGTACACCTACACAAAAAGTATGTAAAATATTATGATTCTGATTTGGTAGCTTGTTTACCCATTTTGCACTCATTTTACACAGTTGAGGTGGACAGTAGTTGAGAATTGGACCTATAATTGTTAATGAAAACCAGCCAGGAGGGAAATGGGAGTCATGATAGAGAAATGCTTTGATTGACGACATCAGCATTTTTGTTTATAACCATCATGTAGAGCCAAATCGGGCTTTATGCATGCGCAATGGGTAAGAGTCAGGGGACAATGGAAACTTTCCTCATATCCCAAAACCACAGAGGTACGATTCTACAAATGTTACCTGCTTTCTACTGGAGTTCACCTTACACTGGGGCTTTGACCAGTGGGCCTTTGGAGGCTCACTGCACCATTGTCGCCATTTTCCAAGTGTTGTGTGGTGTGGTGGAAGGAACTCTCAGGGAAACTAGGTCCAATGCCTTAAGCCCTTTGTGGACCTTCTCCATTTCTCCATATTTGGCCTGATATGTGGTCTTAATATAAGTGTTCTATTGTCATGTGGTTCTGATTGTTGCATTACTTTATTTAGGACATCCTGTCCAAGGCCCAACATCATACACCATCAAGTATTTTGTTTTCCATATAGCAATGGAAATGTTATGCTGAGACCTTCAAAGGAACCTAGAATAGTGAGGCAAAAAAATCCCCCTAAAATTCAATGGGAATTGAACTTGATATTGAATCCTTTTGCCTCTCCACTCTCTTTCTTTTACGGTACTGTGAAAGAGTGCTAGGAACCTACAGCCGACTTAGCACTCTGGTCACTAATGTATTAGCTATTTCTCCCTAGACAGGACTTAATTGGGAGATAGGTGCTAAATGGCTTCATTAAGCAGAAGGCTGTTGGGTTAATGAGAACAATGAACCCATGGAAAGTTAAAGGAAAGGTAGAAAATGCAAGGGGAGGAAGCTGGCAGGCACTACGGGATTTCAGGATGGTGAGACCTTGTCCTCTCCCTCCCTGGAGAGCGGGCTGTGAGGTAAGTTTACTTCCACTTGTATGTTGGTGCACATGGCTGAACTGATGTTTACAAACTAAGATATGTCCAGCCTGTTTGTGGTGATCCAGAGAGCAGAGAAGGGAGCCTGTTACAGGTACTGTGTTGTGGCCTTCAATCTCTAAGTTTAGGGTGAATTTTTTACTGTGGGACAAAGTAACTAGTCTAAAGAAACCGCATTTAAAAGATGGATCTGAGAAAATGTCTATTGTGCATGTGTGGGTATATATATTTTGATGAGGATTTTCAAAAGTGCTCAGTGTTGGCTTAATTATGCTCCCATTGAAATGTATGATAAAACTCTCATTAGCTGCAAAGGGAAACACTGGAGTTAGGCCAACATTGAGCACTATTTTGAAACACCCGCCACTGGTGTTGGTAAGTACGTGCTACCGTATAATTGTAATTATGGTGTCATACAAAAATATAATTGTAGCTTCATATTACTTTTTGAAGCTATCAGTTCACATTCCATTCTGTCAATGAGCTCAGGGCATCAGCCTCATTATCCCATTCAGTGCTTTGAAATACTTTATGCCTCATTTTAATATTAATTACTTAACCAAAAAACCTGTTGGGAGCTTACGTTATTCTCAGCAATATCCTATTGAAAAGCGTATGACGTACCTTTATGCAGAAAGTTGTTTTTCCATACGTTCTATGTTCAAACATTTGGTTTTAAATCTAAATAGCAGCTGTTTGCTAAATGATGAACTATTTAATAATTAAAATATTTGGAAATGAAGACTTTTTAAAATAAATTAAGATATTTTATCTGTTTGAATCTGAGTCCACATATGTACACAAGTTTTAGCAATTGCTCAACTTCAATATTAAGGTTTTTAGATTAGGTAGGTGAGGGCTCCTAGTTTTGTGATTTGCTTCATAATACACTGAATCTAGGCTGAATATTGACCAGTTGTTGAGAAAACAACAGTATATTTCTATAATTGTCTTTTTAATCCAGGAGGATGGAGTCCTTACTATCTTGCCATCTTGGCAACGCTTGGAAATTCTCATAAAGTTTAAAATGCATTCATGATTCTGCTTTCTGGAGCCTTCCTCCCTTTTTTTTAATACCTATTCTCTGAGATGCTGACCCCACAATGCAGCATTTATCTCGATCTCCCCTATTAAAGTTGCATTAAACAAATACACAATGGAGCTGAAAGGGGCCTAGTTCTGGATAGTCTTCACCAGTTGAGGAGAAAAGTACTCCAGTTATCTCTGATTGGTATAGGAGACTTGGGGAGAACCATTTTATAAGCAAGGAAAATTCTTTTTCCTAGTAACCACTGTAACAAAATTCTCCATGATAATACTTATATAAGCACCTATGAATGCTTGTGTGTGTGCTTTTACAAAAGCAAATAATGTTTATAGAGGGACTTTTTAAGTCTAAAATTTCAAGGAAAAACAAGATCATGTGGCCACATTATTACCTATGCTAGGAATACCTGCATAGGGATCAGGAAATGCCATATGTTGTAATTCATGAAGTGTCTATCCTATCGTTCTTTTGTAAGGATGTGATTTCTGACACTTACCTGCATGCATGAAGTATACAGGGGGCAAGACTCACTTAAACCATAATGTCTTGAGATCTATATCCTGAAATCTAGTTTAATAAACCCAGGGAGAGCAGGGACACTCACACAGAGGCCCAATGTTTCCTCACTGCCTCATGCGCACCCCTCAGCATCGGCAGCAGAGCTAATTCTAGCTTTCTTTTGTAAACAGCTGTTCCAGAATCCCCTTTGGGATAGAAGTATGGCTGGTGTTTCACTTATGAGTAGCACGTAGAGGGAATATTGCAGGAGATAATGCTGACAGAGCAAGCATTCTCTTCTGCAAGGAAATTCCCATGGGTTTGTATGGGAAAACAACCTTCTGTGGGATGAGAGTCTGCTATGGAGCCATTACTTCCCCTCCTTCTAACCCCAAAGCTGCTTCCTGGTGGGTTTTGCCTGCCTTTATTTGTGCTGGTAGTAGAGCTGGCCAAGATTTAGGATTTGTGGGAACTTTGGTATTTCAGGTAGTAGCAGGAAAACTGACAAAAGAATGTCCATTTCAGTTGGCAGCTGCTGGGCCTTACAGGGTCTGAGACTCTGGTGGAAGCCCCACCTCTTACGTTGCCATGTAGACATACCAACCTGGGTCAGTGGGCTCCACCTTATGGTCTCAGTGTTTCCAACCCCATACTTGAGTGTCCACACTGCACCGTAAATATGGGCTTACAACTGCTGGACCCATGTCTCTCAGCCATGCTAACGTGTCCACACTGCACTACGCAGACCTTCTGACTTAAGTCTGCAGCTTGAACTGTGTCACACTGCAAAATGGCAGGGCTTGGACCCAAGTCACAGAGGGTCTCAGACTCTGATCCACCCTTGTAGCAGGGTCCAATGACCTGGGTCTTGAGTGCTTGCTTATTTGTGTGTGGATGGAAGGAGGGCTTGGGCTCAAACGGAGTCCGAGCCTGGGCTTAGTGTGCAATGTGGGCGTACCCACAGTGGGCAGTCCCAGGCCAGCTGCCTCCTAGGGCTGCCAGGATTGAGCTAGGGATCTCAGGACTTCCAAACTCCCTGCTGTGGAGCCAGGGGTCAGAGCCACAAGCCGGGGTCCCCTGCACCTTTCCAAGCAAGCTGGCAGGGAAGTATCCGGCAGAACCCTGCCTACAATTAGATGAAAACTCCTCAAATCCAAACCATTACTGCAAAACAATTCAGGTTCAAATTGGCAATTTTCAAATAAAACTGTTTAGTCAGAAAATTTCTAACCAGCTGTAGCTAACAGAAGGTAGCATATGGCTCTCTGTCAATATTATAGACAGAGTGATAACTCATAAGTTATAATGTGATTCCTCTTATAGATTTGATCACATTTCAATATACAGCATTGTAATGGTAAGTGATTTATAGACATTACCAGAACTCCAGTTCAACATTGAATGCCAATGTGCTTTCTCATCCCTTTGCTGCCGCTCTTTTAAGATGTCTATATTACTAGCAGTCTCTATTCCTGAAGTCTCTCACTGACCTAGACCTTTTTTGGCACTGAGTCTGCAAAATCATCTCTCTCCAGTTAGGTTTTCACCTTCCATGGACTTGTGCTTTCAGCTGAAGCATTTTATGTAGTGAATGAATATTACAAATTGAGCTCTGCTCAGAATAAAAGTAATCCGGGTCAAGATTCATATTGGGAATCCAATTCCATCTATTCAAACCTTAATTACATTTTCTGAGTTAAAATTTCATCCTGATCTAACTCTGTACTGCATCTAGGTATATGTCACCTCTCTTTGAATTTTGTATGCAACTGTGACGAACTGGGACTGTTCTTAATGTGGTCTTTGAATGTTGAGTGGGGAGTGTTGGTTGGGAAGGCAGGGGAGTATGGCTAGGATGGTCTGCATTGGGGGATGGGAGACTGGTTGTGAGGGAGAATACCTGAGCATGTAACATGAGAACCCAGGAAGGGGTTAGAGGCCAGGTGACACCTTTGCCCGGGAAACTGAACAAAGGCTGTGGGAGGGGTCGCTGAAGGGGGAGTTTCAGAGCTGGCTGGTGGAATGGCTGGGAGGCAGACGGGGCTCTGACCCCCCAAGGCGCTGTGGTGCCCTGGGACCCCAAGATGCACCTAATTGAGGGGGGGGGGATCCTGTAGTCTGTGCCTGCAAGACCTGTCTTGGACTGTGTTTCTGTCGTCTAAATAAACCTTCTGCTGAGAGTCATGGTGAATCGCAGGAAGCCGGGGGTGCAGGGCCTTGTGTCCCCCCACACTCCGTGACAGCAACAAAGTTTTAAGAAGTGACAGGAAAACCTCACAAGGTTTAGCTTCAATTTGGATGCTTATCAGAGTTCTCCAAACCACCTGGGTCTGCAAAATTTATGCTGGAAATCTCATGCAAGGAAGTGTGTACATGTGAGAGTTCTAGTACTTGCTGCTTCTGTTCAGGAGCGAACTACTAGAAGAATAGCATCTTTTGCAATATTTCAGAATATCTCCTGGATATCTCCTGGATCCAGGCATAGAAGTATGTGAAAATGAAAAATAATGAGTGGAGAAGCTGCACACACTTTGGAGTCCTAAATTAGGGTTCTGTATTGGAAGTTGGTTTCAGTTTTAACTATGAGAAGCTACTGATTCTCAGAAAGGAAGCTTGTAATTTTAATGTTTTGTTTTAAGGGATTACAGGGCTAGCTCCAGTAAGCCCCTGGGGACTGCGTTCTGCTGCCCTTACTCACCCAGAGGAATATGTTACTCTGAGTCCCTCTAATACTACGTTTGAAAGAAGTCTAACACACCATCTGCTGTATAACTAATATCTCCAAATCAAAAATCTCTCTACTTCAAATGATACTTCTAAAAAATTCTGACTCGTATTGCCCCAGAAGTTTCTACCAATGGATGTGGTGACCTGATGCTATAGACCAGTGGGCAACCTCTCTCACTATAGCACGTTGGGCCAATTAAATTTACTAGACTTAGACAAAGCCCCATGACACGTAGCCCTTCAACCAAAAGCAATATTATTCAATGTAAGTTTCCCTGTTGAATTTTGTTTAGACACTTTTCCCAAAAGTAATATTTTAAAAATATTTACTGCTGTAATATTAAAAAATGAAATTAATCAGTACATTTCCTTTGTCTTTACTAATAAAACCTACTGCCTCTGAATCCCACTGATGATGCATAACTCCCAAACAACAAGAAGGAATGTTAGCCACAATAAATAAATCCTGCATCTTCTAGTTAACTCACATTAATGCAATGCCTATGCAAGCTTGACAGTACACAGTTGCATTAATGATCCAGCACACCCCTGAGTATACTGGAGCCAATAAGTGCAGGCCACTTTAAAATAAAATAAAAAAATCACCAGAGAACCAAAAAAAAAAAATTTAACTTAACAGTCAGATGAGCATGACAAATAAGTCATTCAACCCTATCCAGAGCTTGGTACCAGTGACTGAAACAAAAATAGTCCAATGACAGATTGTATAGATTTCTTATTTTCCCAGGCATGATGACTTGACTGTAGGTTCACAGCAGCCCAGCGCCCTCTTCAAAGGAAACACCAGATAGGAAAAGGTGTTGGAGTGAAAACTCTATCTATTTTTTACCTTCCCAGACAGCATGTCTTGACTCTTTCCCAGGGGAAGTTTGCACAAATAAAGAGCTAAGTCTCCAATTCAAGGCACATCCACAGACACACAGGCTTGAAGCCTTGATGCAACATGCATAACAAAGTCAAAGTCGACAAACACCCGCTTCTGGAAAAAGAGTTTGAGATTACAACCTCTCCACCCCTGAATTCTCAATTTTATAGTAGCTTTAGAAGAAAAAAAAAGAGATGAGTTTAGCACAACTGAAGATATAAGATGTTACACCTATTTCTTTCATTCACTATAAATATTGGAACAGGAGGCAAATGCATCAGCTGTCATCGAAATATTTTGAAATACACTTTTATTCCGTACTTATCTTTGCAGCAACCAGTCACAGCAAACCAAATAAAGTCTTATAATAACCTGCTCAAACTAAAATAAGCTTTCTGAGACTTTCACTTTTTTCACTTTTATTACCAATTTTGAAGGAAATAAAATAATTTTAAAATAAATTAAATATGGATCAGTGTAAAGCCATGTTAACTCTTTGTACACTCAGCTGGTGCCAGCTTGTCTCTCAGGGCTTGTCTATACTTACGCGCTGGTTCGGCGGCAGGCAATCGAACTTCTGGGTTCGATTTATCGCGTCTAATCTGGACGCGATAAATCGAACTCAGAAGTGCTCCCTGTCGACTCCGGTAATCCTGCTCGCCGCGAGGAGTACGCGGAGTCGACGGGGGAGCCTGCCTGCCGGGTCTGGACCGCGGTAAGTTTGAACTAAGGTACGTCGACTTCAGCTACGTTATTCACGTAGCTGAAGTTGCGTACCTTAGTTCGATTTGGGCGTTTAGTGTAGACCAAGCCTCAGGTTAACCGGATATGTATCAATATTCTCACTTGATTCTCTATTCTTTATTTTAGTGTAACCAACAACAAAATACAAAGGTTGGCTGTTTTGCTGTAGATGAAAATATCTGTTGATTTATTTCACACATACCCCTTGTTCTCAACCCAGTTCATTCAGCTTGCTTCTTGTTATGAGATGATCTAAAAAGTTGATATTGTAATGGAGATATATTCCCATTTTCAAATCAAGACAGCATAACCGGTTAGGAGATTAGGAGGATTCTAAATTATGTACAACTCTTGTTACTCATTTTGACCAAAGAAGTTAGTCAAATTGGAAATGTTGCAATTCCGAGTTGTTCCAGTCAGGAGAAATTGATGAGTCAGGTGTTTTTCTTTGATGCAGACTTCTTTATTAACAAAGAATATACAAAATCCTGGTTCCTTGGACACAAGAGGAACCAAACTGGAGTTAGTTTAGTTGCTTACACCCCCAAACCTGATTAGCCACCACCATACCCAGAAGCCCCCTTTCGCAGCTATTCCCAGGGTCACACATTGTGCTTATGTGTAATTGTGTCAGACAATATTCAGTAAACCCTTCCCCCTAGGTCATTTGAATTTCTGAGCAGCCTTAAGTATTTGCCTTTGTTTTAGGTGGAGACATGTGCCTATCTTTTGGGTTTAGAGACTGTCAAGTGACTGAAAATAATAACATTCATACTGCTTGGAAGGTGGCGGTTATGTGCAACCCATACTGACAAGGTTTAACTCAACCTATCTACAACACTCAAATACACTCTCCTTTCCTCCACTTCAGGCTACTTTTCTGCTGAAGACAGACCAGAGCTCAGTCTTTTCAGGACTTTTAAATCTCAAAAGTGTATCCTACAATGCTAAGGAAAAACATTTAATATATCTATTACATCTGCAGCCTACAGTTGGAATACTTGTGAAAACTTTTCTTTAACAACTGTTATATGATAACTCTATTGATGACTTCCAATGTAGATTTCCCCCACTTTGTTGCTGTTGCAGAAGTTTTTCAGTGCAAAGTATAAGTTAACATGCACATGCACATGCTCACTCCCTGATCTCTTCAAGGAGTTGACTGCTTACTCTGTGCCACATGGCATCAAAAGCAGGGCTGGCTGCAGGCACCAGCTTAAGAAGCAGGTGCTTGGGGCGGCCAAGGGAGAGGGGTGGCATGTGCGGCAAGTCGGGGGCGGCAGGTCTCTCACTCCCTCTGGGAGCGAAGGACCTGCCGCTGAACTGCCGCCGCCGATCGCGGCTTTTTTTTTTTTTTTTTTTTGCTTGGGGCGGCAGAAATGCTGGAGCCGGCCCTGATCAAAAGTGCAGGTATGTCACCTGGACACAGTACTTATAGCCAGAGAAGAATGGCATCCCCATCCTCCCCCACAGTTTCCCTCCAAAATCCTCGGAATCTCCTCAGCAAAAAGCAGCCTGAAGATTCTCTCAGCCAGCAGAGATTCCAATCCCAGAGTAAAGAGCTAGCTTCTCCTCGGCTCCCAGGGAGAAATGAAGTCTGTAGTCTGCATCCAAAGTAGCACAGGCTTTGGGATGCAGCTTTCATGGCAAATACCTCTCACTCCTATGTTCAGCTGCTGAGTCCACAGGCCCGATTCCAACTCTCCCTATTTATAGCCTTTTCTGAGCTCAGCCGGTGGAGAGTGGAACCTGCTAGACTGCTTGCCCTTTAATGGAAAACCTCTGGACAGCCTCAGAGACAGCTACTGAGCATTCTGAGTACCTACCATATGCCTATGGACCTTCAAAGAGCCCTTCCCTGCTTGCTTTCTGCAGGTGAGCGGAGACACAGAAGAGTCAACAAAAATTCAGGCTCCTCCCCACTGCTTCTCTCCTTGTTTTAGACTTAAAAAACAATCATTTGCTGTCATACAAGCATGCAGGTTACAAGAGGGTTTAACTTTGAGATATTTTATAATTGCCATTGGTAAAATAAGCAAAGGTGAAAGTAAGCCTGTACGGGCTGGTACGGAGGACCGGCAAGAAAATGGAGCATTCTCTGCCTCTCTGTCTCCTCCTCCTGGCTCCAGCAATATTGAGGGTCGGGGTCCCAGCTCCACGAATGTTTGGGGCCGGGTCTCCCCCCTGGCCTCACCTGCTGCCCCCCCCGCGCCTCCCGTAAGTGTGGGCTGGCCCCCCTTTGCTGTCGTCGTCCCCCCCCCCTGCATCTCTCTTCCCTGTCTCTCCCCTGAAGCTCCATGCTGCCTGCCTGCATTAACTGCCACCGCTGGGTCCTAGTGCACCCCCTCACAACTGCCAGAGCAGGCTGCCCTTCCCCCTCAGACCCTTTCATTTTCCGGTGGGACCCTCCACCAGTACAGCCGTCTCCCCCTCCCCCACCCCCCGCAGTCACTGCTCTTGCCCCACGCTGGGCAAGGGGCAGCCCCATCCCCCACTGCCAGTGAGGCTACAGTGAGGAGCAGCAGTAGGGGAGGACGCGCACACGTGATGGCAGTCCCCCTGGCACCCACCAGAGGGGAGGCGAGGGGGATTCCTGGACCTGAGAGCGGCCCTAGGAGCACGTGCAGTGACAGTGGAGGGGGGGGTTAGTGTGCTGCCGGGGGGGAGAAGAGGGTCCCTACCCCAGAGCTCGCTGCTGCCGGCAGGGAGAGGGCTGGGGGGAGTCCTCCTCTCTGGCTCCAGTCCCAGGGCAGCCTGCCTGCACCCCAAACTCATCCCCAGCCCTGCCCCACACCAGAGCCCACACCCCCAGCCAAAGCACTCATCCCACTGCACTACAACCCTCTGTCCTAGCCCTGAGCCTCTCCAACACCCCAAACCCCTCATCTCCAGCCCCAGCCAGAGCCCTCATCCCCATGCACTCTAACCCTCTGCCTCAGCCCTGAGTCCCCTCCCACACCCCAAACCCCTCATCCCCAGCCACCCCCCAAATCCACCCCCAGCCTCACCCCACAGCCTTCACCCCTGCACCTCTCCCTCTGCACCCCCTCTTATCCCCAAACTCCCTCCAAGAACCTGCACCCCCTCCCTCTGCACTCCCTCCCATCCCCAAACTCCCTCCCAGAGCCTGCACCCTGCACCGCAGTCCCCTGCCTCAGCCCAGGGCCTGCACCCCAGACCTCCTCCTCCACCCAAACTCCCTCTCAGAGCCTTGGACAGGTGGGGGGGGGGAGTTTGGGCAGGGGCAGGTTCTGGGCACCACCAAAATTTCTACAAACCTGCCACCCCTGCCGGCAAGAGCTGGTGCACCATACCTGGGTGGACCGGCTTCCTGGGGCAGCAATTTAAAGGGCTGGAGCCCAGGGCCCTTTAAATTGCCACCAGAGCCCCGCTGCCAGAGCCCTGGGGTAGCGGCGGCGGGGCTCGGGTGGCGATTTAAAGGGCCCAGGGCTCCTGCAGCCACTACCGCCCTGGGCCCTTTAAATCACCGCTGGAGCCCCACTGCTGCTACCCCAGGGCTCCGGGGACAATTTAAAAGGCCCGGGCCCTTTAAATAGCCTCCGGAGCCTGCCGGAGCCCTGGGGTAGCGGCGGCAGGGCTCTGGTGGCTATTGAAAGGGTTCGGGGCTCCCGCTGCCCCTAACAACCTGGGCCCTTTAAATAGCCACCGGAGACCTGCCGCCTCTACCCCAGGGATCCAGCAGCAGGGCTCTGGAGATGATTTAAAGGGCCCTGGAGGGTAGCAGCACCCAGAGCCCCGGGCCCTGCTGCTGGAGCCCCGGGGCTCCGTCGGCAATTTAAAGGGCCTGGGGCTTCACTGCGGTAGCAGCAGCTAGATCCCTGGGCCCTTTAAATCACCCCCTTTAAATTGCCCCCGAACCCCAGGGCTCCCAGACACCTCTGCAACTGGGAACTCAGGGGTGATTTAAAGGGCTTGGGGCTCCCAGCTCCTGCTACCACAGCCCTAGCACCGGACCCTTTAAATCCTGATTTAAAGGGCCTGGGGATTTTTAAAGGCCCAGCCTCTTCCAGTGGAGGCCACCCTCCTCCTCCGGACTCCGGAGTACCGGCAAGTCCTTTAAGTTACTTTCACCCCTGAACGTAAGTGGGTATCTGGAAAAAGGATTGTGCTGCAAGTATAATGTTCTCGCTGTATTTAGGGTAAATTTTCTGAGCTGATCTGGATTTTAGCTGCATGACCAAAATAACCATTTGTGGAGCTATATAGGCTGAAACCTTATGCACTGTTTTGCAGTATATCTGTGTGTAATTAGAAAAGGCTTTCTTGTTCATGCACATCTCCAAAATCAACAAAGAAAACACACTTTCACCAACATCATCCTTGCCATTAAAGTTCTGACCTATGTTCAGCCATGATTGACAGTCCTGATATTAAATAACATTTCTGCAATAGTCACAAATGGAGACTAGTATGTAACCACAGAATTCATTATCCCTATAAATCAAAATTCAGGATTTGAACCCACCTGAAAGGTTAGTTCATGTATTTACTGTACTGACTAGCACCCTGTCTAGTGTCCTTCTAGATACTTGATTTTAAAAGTACTTGTATTTTATTATGTCAGTGAATTTATAGCACAGGAGAAGAGAGAAATTATTATGGAGTTGAAAATGTATATAAAGAATCCTCTGGAAAATAAAACTCTTTTAAATGTGGAATACTGATTAAGTTCGATCTCTGCGGTCAGCTATTTCCATATGAGTGGAATATAATTGCTCCGTAATGTTTGAGTATTCTGAAACGGGTATGTCATTGGATAAAAGCCTGAAGGGAAGCCACACCTTCATGCTTCCCCGCGCAGCTACTGCACATAAGCTGCAGAGTGGGTGGCAAGTAATGAATTTGATAGCATTATACACCCTCCAAATATATTTAAGTATGACCCTCTAAAGGGCAAAGCTTGGTTAAGCAATCCATATATTGAGTAGCAAACAAATGTTATCATAGTTATTAGCTTGAGGCAGTGCCATTCATCAGGCACTATTTAAATTTTGATGTTGGCTCAAAACATTGCTAAAAATAAAATGATCTGTTTCCAAAAAGGGTTTGACAACGGCAAAATTAAAACGATCTTATTTGTTGAAGGGGGAGGCACAATGCCAAATAAGTGCTGATGATTTGCTGCAGTTTTGCTGAAGTATGCTCTGTTGTGTGCTTGTTTTTTCTCCTCTCACCCTTCTTTCCTTTACCATAAGCTTCTAAGTGCATTCCAGAAAAAAACACAGCCACAACAGGAAGTAAGGCGCAGAAAAGGAGTTGCTGGAGGGGTATTCCAGGGCAGAGCCTAGAAGGCAGACAGCCACTACTAGGCGGTGTGCAGGCACATAGTAGCTTTTGTAGGATTAATCTCTGTGGCCAAGCAGCAGAATTCCCCAAACTGACTGTAGATGATTGGGTGATAATTCAGGTATTTCTACAGGATAGCCTTAGCTGTAGCATAGGCAAAGCCCCCAGGCCTTTGATGTGCTGCGGGGAGAAATGGCAAGTAAAATTAGCCCAGAAGCTTGAGGCAGACAAATAACTCATGCAAACCGTAGTTTGCTAGGTCAATTGAATGAAGAATTTGAAGTCAATATGTTGTGAAACATTCAGTAAGATGAATTTCCAATAAGCCTATTGCCACCATAAATGACCACTTTATAAAGAACAGCCATTTATGTGAGCAGCTGATGTATAGTCAGACAAGGCTGGCATCACTGGAAGACTGGGGGGCAGGAGGGGCTAAAATAAATCATGCTGGATAAGCAGACCATGGCAGGGCTTGGAAAGCTATTCAAGGAACTTGACCTGGATGCAGGAATGGAGCAGGTGGTGGAGGGATTCAAAGACTCAGCTGGCATGGTCAAAATGATGGGCTAAAAAGATGATCTTGGCATCAATATTTTATATGGGCTGGAGGAGGATAATGTTGGCATCACAAAACCATCTATGCATAAGATTTTGGGCTTCATTTGATCCAGAAAACTGATCCATTCTGGTCTTGGATCCACCGGAGAATTAAAACTATGGGGGCAAGTTCCACATCTATTTGGGGATCTGAATCCAAAAATGCCCTGAAATACTAATGTTTTGGGATTCAAAGTTGGTCCACCTGTAGTTTTAAATCCTGATCACATTGGTATCTTTTTTAGAAAAAAAAATCTGGTTGAAGCCAAATGGGTAAAATTTTCAAAAGTGCCAAAGTTCCATTTTCAAAAGTTAGTTAGGCACTTAGATTCTTAAGTGCCTAAGTCACTGGAAATGGGACTTAGGTGGTTTTAAAACTTCAACCCGTACACTAGTCTATTTTATGAAACTTTTGTAGTAGCTTAAATTGTACAGACAAGCTTTAGCTGGTGGACTTTCTGACTTGTAGCTGTTAGATCAATGATTTTAAATGAATGAGCTCCCAGGATATAAGGTCAAGTTCAGTCATGTCTTTTGTTTTCTTCCCACATTCTTTAGTGTTGTGCTGTATAAAAGATAAGTCTATAGATTCATTGGGATATTATGCTTGAGGATTAAAGAAATTAATTCTATGGAAAAATCATTGGCTCGGTGTTATGAAGTCTTTTTGATTGGTTATTTTTGCTCTAATTCTAATTTTTATTTCCCCTTGACAAGGAGCCTCTCTAGATACTTCACAAATTTTATTAAACAGACAACAGAAATTCTTATAAATGAAAGATGAAGCTTGACTTGATCACTTTTAAAGGTTTAATGCTGCTGATTACCACATATATTTTGAGTTTAAATTGACTATAAACACTGATATCTTCAGTCTGAAGAGAAAAAGTATGGACAAATCATTTAGTTGCCCTCAGAGGATGAGATCTTGTTGATGAGAGAACATTTTAATTAATTAGTGGCACACCATCAGAAAGGCACACTTCCTGCATTTTAACTTTTCATTCAAATTCGATATTAAGAGAGATTTTTTTTGTAAGAGCAAAATTTACTTATTTATGTTGGAACTAACACCTTAGATCAGTGGTTCTTAACACTTTCTGTACTATATTACAAAAGAAAAAAGTTTCGGGACCCTACTCCTATCTGCTACAAAGAAAGGGAGGGTGGGGCATAATCGAATGGACCTATTCTTGACAAGAGGTGTCATGAACCTCAGGATGAGAATCCAGGAATTAAATGATTAAAACTATATAAAAGAATTATTAAAATCTCATTTATTGTTCAGTATTGATTTGCTTTTTTCATTTTTATCAGCTGAGAAAATAAAAATTGTAGTAGTCAGTTTCTCTAACTCTGGCTCTTGTGCCTTTGCAAATAAACCTGGATAGGATTATACTAAAAGTACATAGGTATGTTTCTGTTTAAGAATTTTTTCCTGTATGCGCATGTTAGGTTTCCACGAGTTCCTAAAAATTAAAATTTTCTACTTATCCTAGATTTTCTAAAAGCTTCTTATTGTACAAAATCTAAATTATTAACCAAATTTTACAAAATGCTCCCTTTACATATTTCTGTTAAACTTACATTTCATTGCTTTAGAAACATTTACTAGTCTAGATTTTTGTAGAATCTTATTTTCTTTTCCAGGGAAGAATTAAGATAATTTTCCTTTAATACTCTGAAATTGTGCTGCTGCTTAGACTTTCATTGTAAGTGGATACCACATGTTTATGGATGCATAACTTCATTATCTTAAGCTGGGCTATAATTTAGGGTATACTTTGGGGTCATTTAGGGCATTCTACTAAAGCTAATGGATAGTTGCTGATAACTGTAGTAATCCTGTGTAGGACTACTTGAGTATTTCTGATATTCCATCCAGTAGGCATAGGGGCGCCATTTCAGATTTTTTCTTTTTTTGGGGGGGGGAGACTTTACCCTTGATTCCAAGGGCTACTTAGGCACCTGAAAACTCTAGGGTTTTGTTTTGTTTTGTTTTGCAGATAACTTAGAAATTAGCTGAAAGGAGCACTGTATCTAATTCCTATATAAAAAAAGAGGATTTAATAAATATTAGACCCACTCAGCGCTAATACTAACATGTTCTCACATCTTGTATCAAGTCACTTAAGTAACACTGGTTAGGTTTAAAATTTTAATGTATATTCTTTGTTACTAACTCTTCAATACAACAATTGAAACAACTGTAGAAAAATCTAGATTACTTTCTATCACTTTTTTTGCAGTTCACCAAGCTTGGAATAGATCATTTAACTATGGAAACATCCTAATAGGGCAAGACCCGATGAGTTTATACTGCACCTGCCTGGGGCTCTAGAGGTGTTACCTCACTACAAATAATAGACTAAAAACTAACTTTAAACAGGAGTGAAACTGACATTTTCAAGTCACTTTCACAGTATTGCCAATCCCAAATGTTCAAAAATCATGAATCAGGGTCACCAAATCATGAGATTATGTAAAAATAACAGATTTGCGGTTCTTTTTATTTGCCTTCTGCTTTTTGAGCCTTTAGGGTGCACTGGGGTCACATTTTGCAGCTTTCTCCACAGCAACGTGAACTAGAAACTTCATTTTTCTTTAAGGATGAAGGCTGAAATCATCACATCTCCACTTGACTCCAGGAGCTGGGGCTTTAAGAAAAACAATTATCATGAGACTCATGACAAAATCATGAGAGTTGGCAACACTGTTTTTACTTCAGTTTAAAGGCTAGTTCCTTTCCAGAAGGCTCTTAAACACCACACTACAGAGATTGAGTTGCAGTACTCACAGGAGAATATTTAAAACCAAACACCAAGAAAATTCTGTATTTTAAAGTTGAGGAAAAAACTGAGACATCAGGGCCACTGCAGGCAGGAAAGGAAAATAAACAGGCATAGGAGCTCTGGGCAGCTCTTCCTTTAGAAAGAAAATTGGAAAGTCAAATCTTCTATTCCTTAATCAACTAAAACTTCTATTGCCATCATTGCCACCACTCGTAGATATAAACATCACAGTAACCATGTGATAACGTGTTGTCAATAGCTATACACTTCATACTTAAATATCTGAGCCATCTTACCCAGAGTTACACATCTTATATGCATTGGCTTAGGGACTGGACTTTCTGGCATATTCTGAACAGTGCTGAGCACGCAGTTGGTGCCCAGTGACAATAATCGTCGACTTTATGGACTCTGTGGATGCAGTTTCTGTTCTTTGTTCTGGAATTGGCCTGAATACAGCTGAAACCCTAAGAATTTGAGGCATAAACACATCTGATACTTATATGATGCTTTCTCATTCCTTCCTTTTCTCAAACTCAGAACAAAAAATGACTGAGCAAAATGGGTTTCAGTTAAAATGTAACCTCCTCTCATCTGACTCTTATTCTTCATCCTTCCTAACCTCTGTGCTGCTTTTCATGCTGTCAACCATGACATCCATCCTGGGACCATTAGCTGGAGTCTCAGAGAACTGGCCGCCTTGGTTTTGCTCCCATCTATCAGAGTCCTCTTGTTTTTTCCAGAGTGCAGCAGAGAAAGAGGCTGGTCTGCTGGATAAGGAGCTACCCCAGAAAGACCCGGGGTCTCCACCCTCCACAGAAGGATTCCTCTTTTACGGGCTAAACTTCCATATCCTTAATTTAATCACCAGCCCTTTCTTATCTTTAATCACCCTACCTCGGTTTGTAAACAAAATACTGACTCTCTGCCCCAGGGGCACCTCTCCTCTGTAGAACTTGCATTTCACACTAATACTGTGCTGTAGTTAAGAGCTATACCTGGGAGCTTGCAGACCTCCTGTATGAAACTCATGGGGAGAAGAAGGGGGCTTCTGTCTTCCCTTGACCCCCTAATTGGCACCCTTGAGTAGGCATCAGTAGTGTATACATGGTAACCAGCATGTGAGCTCTTTGGTTTCTTTTTAGTCTTTGTTTGTACAATACCTTACCTAGCACAATGGAGTCCCTGACTGGGGCTCCGAGGCATTACAGTGCTGCATCATCACCGCCATTTATCCTATACAGATCAGGTCTATGAAATATATCCATTCAGTGACTGTCTGACTTGATCCCATAATATCTGGTACAAGGTTGCAAGAGCTAGACACAGATCAGGCTAGCTATCTGGTACATCAGAAAAAAGTAAGCAATATTTGCTGAGTTTCTTGTCCTAATGTCAGCATCATCATGCCAAAAAGTGAATGTTTGACCATGGTCAGCAATGAACTTTATAGCTTAAACAGTTTATTACATACCAGTTCCCAACTTTGGTTTTGTAAATCAGATCTGTTCACTACTGAGACCCAAATTGACCAGTCCATCCCTATTCCATGTTCTTAAGTCTCTTTGAAGCCAATATGATGAAAACATGTGACTAAAACTAAGCATGTGCTTTATAGCTTTGCTGAATAGAGATGGACTTAAGTACATGTTTAAATGCTTTACTAAACTGGGACCTCAGTAGTGAACAGTTTGAAGAATGATTTTTACCAGGAGAAAAGTGAATTACATTAACCTTTTACCAGTGAGCTAATGCCCACACATTAAAATCAATAGCTAGAACATGAGAGAGATGGTTTTTGGAGAGGGGGACTTGAAGCAGGTACAATTTCAATCTTCCTAATATCAATGAGTATCTTAGTAGAAGGGACTCATGAGACCTATGAAAATTAGTCATTAACAAACCAGAAATATCTGAAAGACATTTTTAGTGGATTATATAAACATATGCAAGCGTCCGGGGGGAATTTGTAAATGTCCGGACTTCCCCCCCCCCCCATGCAGAGCCCGTGCGGCTAACAGTGCAGCCGTCCAGATGGTGCCGCTTACATGGGGCTCCGACACTCAGCCAGAGAGAGCTCCTCCTCCTCCCCCCTGCAGCAGAAATCTCTCTCTCCCTCCCTGCATTCGCAGATCGGCTCCAGCAGTCTGGAGCTCCTCCCCTACTGCTGCCCAGCATGCCGGACAAGCGGCTCAGGCAGTTCCTGAGCAAGTTCACTGAGACATTAGGCGAAGAAAGGCCAACAACAAGGGGGCCAGGGGGTCAGAGAAGGGGCAGGGAGGTTTTGGAGGGGGCAGTCAAGAGACGGGGGGGGTCGGGAGTTCGGGGGGGCTTTCTGGGGGTGTGGATAAGGTTTTGGGGAGTCAGGGTACAGGTAGGGGGTAGGGTCCTGGGGGGCATTTGGGGGGGGTCTGAGGAGGGGGCAGTTAGGGGACAAGGAACAGGGAGGCTTAGGTAGGGGGTGGGATTCTGGAGGGCAGTTAGGAGCAGGGGTCCCAGGAGGGGGCAGTCAGGGGACAAGGAGCGGGGGGGGGTGTTTGGGAGTTCTGGGGGGGGCTGTCAGGGGACAGGAGTGGGGAGAGGGATTGGAGCAGTCAGGGGACAGGGAGCAGAGGGGTTTAGATGGGTCGGGAGTTTTGGGGGGGGCTGTCAGGGGGTGGAGAGTGGTTGGCTGGGGTGTGGGAGTCCCAGGGGTCTGTCTGGGGGTGGGGGTGTGGATAAGGGTTGGGGCAGTCAGGGTACAGGTAGGGGGTAGAGTCCTAGGGGGCCAGTTAGGATGGGGGGAGGGTCTCAGGAGGGGGCAGTCAGGGGACAAGAGGCAGGGAGGCTTAGGTAGGGGGTGGAGTCCTGGGGGGCAGTTAGGGGCAGGGGTCCCAGGAGGGGGCAGTCAGGGGACAAGGAGCGGGGGGAGGGTTGGGGGTTTTGAGGGGGGGAAGTGGGAGGGGCAGGGGCGGGGCTGGGACGGGATGGGCGGGGCTAGGGCAGGACAGGGGCGGGGCTCCTCCCGTCCTCTTTTTTGCTTGCTGGATTATGGTAAACCTAGTGTAGATGTTCCATAAGAACTGAAAAAAACAACGTGTTTTTGTTATGTTCATGGCATGCTCACAGAGAGAAACAAAACATACTCTTCCTGAAGCGTTGCAATGTAACACTACATTATTTCTTAGAATCCAGAAATCTAACATGCAGCAACCAAATATAAAGTGTCAGGGCCCATATGTGGGCAGTCTGACCTAATGGCTGAAGCCCAGAATAGAGCTGGGGTTGTAATCAGCAATCATGCCAAGGGTCACAACTGGACTCAGAGGTAGAAGCCATGCCAAGGGTCAAAGCTGGAGCCAATAACTGGGGTCAGGCTGAGGCAGCAGGAAGGAGTGGGAACCAGGCAAGGAGGTAAGAACTTGCTCTTAGGAGTCTGATCAGCAGCAGACCTAGCAACTAGTTGCTCAGACAAGGGGTGTGGCAGGAGTTGGAAGCTTTAAACTGGGAGGTGACCTATCAGCAGTGGGCTAATAGTCAACTGATCCTCCTGAGTCAGTGGCTGTAGCCTCTGTTTGTGGTGTATCATATGCTGTTTCCTTGTCTGCCCTTGCAGCATGGTGGTGCAGCACAGGCTTCTGCTTGGCAACCCTGTGAATGTGGGTTCAAGACCAGCAGTACCTGAGATGTACAAAGCAGATTGCTACTTAAGACAGAGAGGCACAATTCACCTATCCTGCTCCAGACTGGCTCTTTTGCAGACTGACTGCTGAGGACCCAGATAGCTCTTCCTTCAAAGCACATTGCCTGGAAACAGGACCAGGAAGCCTGGTAGATAGCTTGTAATTTTGACACAGTTTTCAATACACCACAGCTTTTTTGGGGCGGAAAGCAGCTCGGCTAGGCACAAGTGGGTCCTTCCAATCAGCAGCAGCAGCAGCAGCAGCAACATCCAACACTATTCCCTGTGTGATGCATTCGCAAAGTTTGAGAAATTGAATTCTATATGGATGAGTCTATTGTGTAAGTTGAGGGACATAGCAGCTAGCTGGCTGACTAACTTACCTGCTTTTCATTCTCCTAGGTTTATGGCATGTGGAAGAAGTTCCCAAGCTCTGTCATAGTAAGAACCACAACTAAATAGAGAGCTTGTCTTCCCTTCTCCTTTCCCATTTACAATTACATAGCTTTCCTGTGCAACCACATCAAATGCACACATATAGAAATGTAACATTGGGAAAGTGATCATGTATTATCATCTGTCTCTGTTAGGGGACCAGTAGCATATAACAGTAGTATCAACATGGTGCATGCTTGAGTTTGTATTGGAGTCTTTCCAAAAGCAAGAATATGGCTGAGATTTTGATACAGTCTCATTAAGAAAGATTTGTGGCGACTTTAGTTGCTCAGATTGTGCATATTCTCTCCTGTAAGTAGTGAAAGAAGAATGGTCTTGCCTACCATCAAATAAAGCAAGCAGGAGCTAGTGATTTGAGGAATGTACATCTTACTTATAGCTGGAGAACTCTACAGAGCACAGCACAGTTTTTCAAATATTTCCCATGTGCCCCAAGATAGACACCAATGTGCACCTGTTTCCTGCACAGTGACTCTCTATTAATGTCTCAGGTATAATGGTTTTTGTCACATCTTCAGGCACTGTGATGGGGCCATCCAGGTGGTAGGGTGATGTAGCATCTGTCCAGTGATCACTCTTTATTTGCATGCTGGAGAGACAATGGTTTTTGTGCTCTCACAGTAAGCAAGCAGATGGTATCCATAACCTTATTGTAAAGCATGCAGCAGAAACTGCAGAGGAACTTGTGTCTCATGAGGAAACATGGAATTCTGCATCCTGTCCATTGTTTCTTTTCTTTTTTTCCCCTCTTTCCCTGGGGAGAGGAGAATTGAGTTACTGCAAACATGTCCTGGATAAGCAAGGTGACTCTGTGCTAAGAGGATAATCTCATCCCCAGTCCAGTTACCCTGAAACAGAGAAGCAGATGCAACAGAGGAGGAGGAATGGTAGCAGGAACAATGGTCAAACTGTGATCTTGTTCTGAATTTGTCATTAGTGATCAGAAAAGTCTCAGAGAGAACTTGAGATATGCATTTCTGGTACAAAAATAGTGAGGGTAGACACTCCAGAAACTAGAACAGGGGTTCTCAAACTGGGGGTTGGGACCCATCAGGGGGTCACGAGGTTATTACATGGGGGTTGCGAGCTGTCAACCTGCACCCCAAGCCCCGCTTTGCCTTCAGCATTTATAATGGTGTTAAATATATAAAAAAGTGTTTTTAATTTATAAGGGGGGTCACACTCAGAGGCTTGCTATGTGAAAGGGGTCACCAGTACAAAAGTCTGAGAGCCACTGAACTAGAATATCTAGCTCTTGGGGCAGGGACTATGTTTTAAATTTGGTTTGTGTAATTCCAGTAGATTATACTTGCACAACATCTAGCATAGTCAGGATTGATGCCTCTGGGCACTGCTGTAATATAAGTTATCTATTAATATTATTGTCCTCTGCTCGCAAGATAGTTGGCGGTATATTTACATATGGCAAACTATTAGAATATTAGAAGCAGAAGCAGAAGTGATGTCTACTATTTAACCAAGCAGCTGTTGAATTTTTAAGATGTCATAGTCAAATATTTGGAACATGTCTTCAGTACAGCAGGGACTATTGGAATTCCCTCTCCACAAAGATCATGGAGAGTATGATGGTCATAGAGAGGAGAATTTGGATAGCAGTGAAGGTGACCAGATTTTATAGGAACAGTCCCGATATTAGGGCTTTGTCTTTATATAGGTGCCTATTACCCCCAGTCCTGATTTTTCACCTTGCTATCTGGTCACCCTAGCAGCAGCATTGAGATAGTTGATAGTCACAAAAGCCACAGTGAGGCTGGGGAGTCTATGGAAGGTATCCTTGTGGATTAGTGGATAATTAACACCAATATATACAAATAAATGCCCTTATATTGTACTCCTGGGAGTTTGTTTACTTTTTTTTTTTTAATCTGCCATTTCCTGTATGTTAGGGGTTTTGAAAATTTGATTGGGATTTCAAAGTTTAAAACCAACAAACATTACCATTTCAATATAAACAGGGAAAACAAAGCAATATAGTAAACATGATTAGTTAAAGGTTATACTTTTGCATTAGATGTGTATCAAATTATTTTTCTGTCATTCTTTATTAAGAACATAAGAACAGCCATACTGAGTCAGACCAAAGGTCCATCTAGCCCAGTATCCTGTCTTCCGACAGTGGCCAATGCCAGGTGCCCCAGACATTTTGTAAACTATAGTTTTTTGATTTTGCTAATGGCTTGTGGTGAACCTGAATTCTAACATGGGTGGTTTTCTTTACATTGATCAATGGAAAGGATTCAGATTTGGTAAATGCCTGGTCTCTTGCTTTATCATAGGTTTTTTCCTATGGTAGAAATTCAGAATGCTTTTGTATATCTAGAGTCTATTGCTGCTGTTTTTCATGGAAATTTCCAGAGCACAATAATTCTTTTTTCTATACGTAAACACACTACCTGGATAGTAGAGGAAAATTTACAAAAGCACAGTTGGCAATTAGCCGCCTTGCTGCCACTGATTTTCAGTGGGAGTTAGGTTGTTTGTGCCTTTGAAAATCTCCCTTTGACGTATTTTTGTATATAACTAACTTCATACCTCACTATTTAAACAATTCATATGGTACTTGTCATCTTCTTAAGTTATCAGTATTGATGGTGTTGCTGAATGGGAGAAAGGAATGTAAATTCCTGTGAAACCTGCAATAAGAATGTGCCATTAGCCTATATATCAGCCCAATTACAGTTCATGTAGTTGTGATGTGAGTTGTTATAGCTCATCAGTGTTGGAATAGAAATTCCTTTTCTTTGAAGTCAGGGGCAACACACACACACACTCTCTCACATAAGCAAATTTTATTATTACATGACTGAAGAAAGAATTGTTTCTAGTTTACACCGGATATCTTTTATATGTCTGTACCAAATGGGATCCCCAATTATACTGCTCCTCCTAGGCAAAACATATTCTTGTGTAAAAATTAAATTAAGAGGCATGTTAAAGAACCTCAGGAATACTTTTAATAGGATTTCATTGGCATGACCTTGGAAGTCACTTGAATGCAGCCTATTTCAGCTGTGTAATGGAGCCACGGAGATTGGTAGGCCCTGGCCTGCTCTCTTTGATCACAGTGGTCCCTTCTGGCCTCATAATCTGTGAAAGTATCCAGGTATGTATATAGCATTAAGAGTAATAGAAACAGATGTTAAAAGGATGAACTTTCGATAAATTTATCACAGACAAACAAGAAATCATTTCTTAAAAAGTTGACATGAGGTAAAATTTTGAAAAGCATCTAAGTCCAACATTCAAAAGAGACTTAGGTCTGGTCTATGCAGATTCTGTACTGGTACAATTATTTCAGTTAGGGGTGACTTTTTTATTATTGTTTTATTGAAGTAGTTATACCAGTAAATCCCCTAATGTGGATGCAGTTATAAAGGTGCTTTATACCAGTATAGCTTATTCCCATTCCTGTACAGGAATAAGCTATACCAGTATAAGCACTTTTATACCAGTATAACTGTGCCCACATAATGGGGGGCATACATACCGATCTAATTAAAGCAGTAAACCCTTTCTAATGTGAATGCAGTTATACTAGTATAAAATCACATCCGTAACTGAAATAGTTATATTGTTACTGCACCTAGCATAATAGGGCTCATGTCTAGGGCTCCTATGTCCTACCACAGTAAAAATAACAATATTAATACTATACAAGAGCTGTGTGTGGACCAGACCTAGGACAAACTTGAAAATGGGAATTAGACATGTTTGAAAACATTATTTTTGAATTCTTGTATACTGGTTGTGAGCAAGAGCAAAAGAATGATATGACTGTCTAATTATATATTTTTTTAAATGTTTGCTTCTAATTGTAGTGAAAGCCCTATCTACTTTCTAGTATTTTACTTTTTTTTGTTAGTTGCCATTATATGTCTCTGCCCAAACTAAATCCCCCCTTCTTTTAGAGTAGTGGCTCTCAACCTTTCCAGACTACTGTACCCCTTTCAGGAGTCTGATTTTGTCTTGTGTACCCCATTTTCACCTCACTTAAAAACAACTTGCTTACAAAATCAAACATAGAAATACTAAAGTGTCATAGCACATTATTACTGAAAAATTGCTTACTTTCTCATTTTTATCATATAATTATAAAATAAATCAACTGGAATATAAATATTGTACTTACATTTTGGTATATAGAGCAATATAAACAGCTAATTCTCAGTATGAAATTTTAGTTTGTAGCGACTTCACTAGTGCTTTTTATGTAGTCTGTTGTAAAACTAGGCAAATATCTAGATGAATTGATGTACCTCCTGGAAGACCAAAGGTACACCCCTTGGTGAGAACCACTGTTTTAGAGCATTTTACCTGACATTAGACTGTCAACTCCTCAGGTCAGGAACTGAGTCTTTCAATGAGTGCGTTACTGATCAAGTACACTGGCACCTCAACATTGACTGGGCCTTTGAGTGCTGCCATGATACAACTAATAAGAACAATGCTTTAAAGTAAAACATGAAACTTGAACCATCCAAAATAGGAATAAAACAGAAAAAAATGGCCAAGTAAGGTGCTAATGAAACTATTATTGTAGATGGAGTGAAGTTGCCAGTGTGTCAAGCTTGTACAAAACATCAATCCAGTTTTGGCCTTGGATACATGTTCCACTTTATCTCAGCTATCAAAAGTTAGTGGGGGGAGAGGTTAAATTAGAATACTTCTAGTTTTAGTTTATCTCTTTAGCCATTATGTGGATGATTTATATTTACCTTTGTGCTGCTTTGTTCCATCAAACACTTTTTCACTTTGTACAATAGGCTACTTAAAAGGATTTATCAGACATGATGCTTTTTATTGGGTAATTTAATATGTAGTACCCTGGAACATCTGAGATGGAGCAGTTCTAAAAAATGTATTATTTAAAAATATTCTGATGTTTAATTCTTTATATCATAAGGAAAACATTAAATGAGTGTCGTCCTAGTGAAAGATTCCAAGTTGATTTGACAGTTCAAGAGATGAAAATCTTTTATTCACAGAACAAGTACAATTCATGCAGAGGTAGTGTAGCTTCCCTGTGACCCTACCTGTTCAACACTTTGCCTGTCTTCTGAGACTGCCAACTGGGCTGTTGCTCAGTAATCATGATGGTGGCTTTTGTAATGTGAGCACCTGTTGGCTAGGAACTGGTCCAAAATCTGCATTTTCTTATACACAGATCACTGAACAGGCATCAGGTGGTAATGACTTCTAGTCACTACCAACCTTGGTCATGCTTGAACTGATGACTTAGACTGTAGAAACGGTTCCTTTGGAATGTTAAGGTTGTGCTTGGTGTGGAGGTAGGGGAATCTGGGTGGAGAACAAGTGGATTTAGGCCACCCTTTTGTGCCTTCCTCCACGATCTTTGGGCTAACCAGGGGACTGGCATGCTCCCTAGCATAACATGGAGCTGTTTAGAGGCTTTTATGCCCAGCTTTCCGTAGCAGCCAGAGATTGCTGGATCTACACCACCTTTTCCCCATGCAAATCCCCTAATGTGGGACAGAAAAGGTGGATGCAGAGCTGCTATGCCTGGGGAATCCCCTCATCTTAGAAGAATCTCCCAGTAGATAATTCAGTTTTTGTTAAGGTGCTTTGTGCCACTAGCCCAAAAGGAGAGTAGCTGTAGTGGACCTTAGGATCTTGCTCTAGGTCTCAAAGGATGTTTGTCATTACCAGTCTTTGAATCATTGTTTCCCTAGGTCTTATATATTTTATGTTCACAAAAATACTTCAGCCTCTTTCTTTCTTTCTTTCTTTCTTTCTTTCTTTCTTTCTTTCTTTCTTTCTTTCTTTCTTTCTTTCTTTCTTTCTTTCTTCTGTTTTGATTAATGTTTCTACACCCATTGTGATTGTCATGCTGTCTGGAGTGACTCATGACCATGAGTACCAACTGCAGAGCAGACTGTCAGGAAGCAGCACAGAGATCCCAAACTGGTTGTATGTTCTGTAATTAGATTTCACTAACCCAGTAACAAATCTGAACTCCTGAAGCACTGTAACAGTCTTTCCACGAAGTCACAGACCATCTCCTTGGGTTTTCCAGCCTATCTTGTCACCCAGGCAAACTGGGACTTAGTGATAGTTGGTTGCTATACACCAAAGATCACAAAATATTCAAGTTTTTCCCTGTCCCGAGAGACCAGTCACTTACCCCAGATCAATGTGTACATTAGATATCTCACCAAAGACAACACTTGTAGCCAATCCTGTAATAAACTAACTGAAGACTCACTAACTAGGAAAAATAAATGAGTTATTACAAGGTTAAAACAGGCACGCATATATACACAAATGTTTATAGTCTATGGTTCTTCTTCAAGAGATGTCCCCGTGGGTGCTCCACTCCAAGTGTTGGTGCACCCCTGCACCTTCACTCGGAGATTTTGACAGCAGTACTAGTACCGGTCGCACACGCTCAGAGCCTGCCCCACGTGTTGAGAGTGCTTTAATAATACACGTGCGCAACGTCCTCAGTTCCTTCTCTACCGTCCTCGGCCTGAGACAGAGCTCAGCAGACTCTTTACAGAACTTTCTCTCCCTTTGTTTAAAATAATGTCCATGTTAGTTTAGCTTCCCGGTAGTAGTTAGATACCGCTTCCCTTATCTTTTTCTCAAAAAAACAACAACTTCTTGTTCCTGTCAGCGGCAGCCGCTTCCAACATGCCTGGCTCCCCAGGCTTTAAGCGCTGCCCTACCTGCCATGATGCCATTCCTATCTCAGGTGGTCACTCAAAATGTATAAAATGTTTGGGGGAATCCCACATCCCCCAAAAATGTGCCCACTGCAGCAAACTGAAATCCAGGGCACGTAAGGACAGGAAGCTGAGACTCAATCTGTTCCTCATGCAGAAGTCCTTAGGATCAGTCTCAGACTCGGGCACCGACTCCGCTGCACACTGCACCCCCGCCCCCCCGCCTCAAAAAAAGAGGAAATCTTCAAAAAAAGGGCAGCCTCTCTCACCCGTAAGGGGTACTCTGAGGGCCAAAAGTTCGCTGGGCAGGTCTACAACCTCCCTCCTGGTGTTTCCCTGGCTCAGCACTTTTGACGCACCGGGCTCAACCCGCCTGCGGCTGCAGCTGTAGTGCAAAACTCTGGTGCCGAGGCTTCAGGCTTCCAGTTGCCTGCCTCCAACACGGCATTGTTCGGCACCGCGACGGATACGGTGCTGACACATATTAGCCTGCCTGACCCCCGCAGGCTGTTCTCACTTTGCCAGCACCATCATCCTCTGAACTGTCTGGCAGTGACACAAGACTCAGGACACCGGTGCAGATGAACCCTCCTGCACAGCAAATTCCTCTCACCCAGAGGCGCGGAGGCACCGCAATTTACAGAGTCAAGGGACCTGCTGGTGTCACCTATCTTGCAGTCACCCCTACTTAACATCTACTTCTCTCCAGACACTCATGCAAGGTCCGGAAAGCTTTCTTCCAGTAATGAGGAATCTGGGATCCAGGGAGACTTTTCACCCTATCATGTCTCCCATTCACAGACCCCAATCAATATGGGTCATAAAAAAGCTACCTTGTCCTACTCCCAGGATCCCGCCCCATGGTATGTAAGCCCGTGGATGGCACTATCCAAGCCCTTTCCACCACAGTGGCAATATTGGGCTCCATGGGCACCTTATACTCGAGATCACACTTGTTATGCCACCACAGCCAGGCGTGAGACCTGCTCAGCATCACCAGTAGACAAATCTGCCACTGACTCACGACATCAGGCAGCCCTTTCACAACTGCAGGATCAATCACGGTCTACCCTCCTCCAACCCTGTAGACCCAATAATTACACCTGACGAATTATTACTTCCTCCTCTGCTGATGACTTCGGATGATTTCTCAAAATTTCAGGACCTCTTTGAGCTAAGGATTAACCTGGAAGAAGTTGCTGAACAACATGAGCTAACCAACATCTTGCAACCATTTACCATCTGCAGCCATCTACAGGATTGCATTACCTATCAATGCAGCCCTCCTGGAACCTGCCAAAGCCAGCTGGCAAACACTGGCTGTAAGCCTACCTACCTACAAGCGAGCAGATCGGAAGTACTTTATCCCTTCCAAGGGCTCTGAATTCCTTTTCACTCATCGAGTGCCAAATTCGCAGTCAACCAAAAGAACAAACACCAGTTTCCCCACTCCACCCCATCCGACAAGGACAGTAAGCAATTAGATCTGGTTGTGAGTAAAGTATACACGTCTTCCAGGTTAGAATTCAGCATTGCTAATTATACAGTCGTTCTGGCAAAATATGACCACAAAAACTATGGTAAACTCATGGACTTTATTGATGACATTCCAGAGGAAAAGAAACCACAATTTACAGCCATAGTCTCTGAGGGACAAATCATCTTCCATACCGCTCTTCAGGCTGCCTTCGATGAGGCCAATACTGCAGCAAGATCCACTGCCACCGCAGTTGTGATGTGCCGAGGTTCATGGCTCTCATCCTCTTTCTTTCCTTGGGAAGTCCAAAGTACCACCGAGGATCTCCCTTTCAATGGCGACAAACTCTTTGCCTCCACGACAAATGATGTACTTCATTCCATGAAGGACTCAAGGGCAACTCTCCGGTCTCTAGGAATCCAAACACCTAGAACCAGAAGGAGACAATATAGATACCAACCTTACCAGCATCCACGCTACCCCACATACACCCATCAATCTCCTAGAGCACATCAGCAACAACAACAACTGCAATGCCAGAGACCCAGGTACCAACGCGGCCGTCCCAATTCGTCGGCAGCATCTCAACCCCCTCCGACTAATAAGCAAATTTGAAGCCTTGGTCGAGGATATAGAAAACAACATTCCCACTTCAGCGCTTACACTGCCTGCCCCTATTTTTGAACACTGCCTACACCCATTCTCCCATCAATGGCAGAACATTACCACCACCAAGTGGGCTATAGAGGTCATCACAGTTAGCTATTCCATCCCTTTCCTATCCTTGCTTCCCACCCATACACCCTCCCCATCCCTCTTCAGGGACCCCTCTCATGAGCAAAGGCTCCTCCAAGTACAACATCTCCTTCAACTGGGAGCAGTGGAAGTCGTGCCCGAACAGCACAGAATAAAAGGTTTCTCGAGGATGCGCCATCCATTCTAATGACTACCGATGCGTACCTCACAGGATGGGGAGCACACATGTCCCACCATATAGCCCAGGGGCTATGATCTTCCACCGAAACCTCCCTACACATAAATGTCCTAGAACTTTGGGCCATACGCAACGTCTGCCGTCACTTCCTCCCATTCATTCGGAACCAACATGTTCGAATAATGACAGACAAACATCACCTGCATGTTCTATGTAAACAGACAGGGAGGAGCTCGATTTCACTTGCTCTGCACAGAAGCTACGAAGCTCTGGAATTGGTGCCTCACGCACAACATCCGGATATCAGCCGCCTACCCTACTTGGCGCCCTGAATACCACCGTGGATGAACTAAGCAGATTCCTTGGGATCACGAATGGGAGATGAACGAGATGGTCATACGCAACATATTCTGTATCTGGGGCTACTCAATGCTGGACCTCTTCGCGACCGCGAAGAACAAGAAATGTCCCGAATTTTGCCTCAGAGTGGGACTGGGCAAACATTTCCTAGGAGATGCATTCATGATCTCATGAGATCAAGACTTATTGTATGTATTTCCCCCGATACTGCTTCTCCACAGGGTTCTGACAAAGATACAAACAGATTGTGCCCGGTAATTCTGATTGCCCTATCGTGGCCCAGACAACCATGGTATCAGTTCCTTACCAGAATGTCAATTCGCCCAATGATTCCATTGCCCCTCACTTCGAACCTCCTATCGCAGCAACATGGCCGATTTCTCCATCCCAACCTATCCATGCTTCACCCCAAAGCTTGGTTCCTACATGGGTCTCACAAACGAACTAGCATGCTCTGAACAGGTTCAAAGAGTACTCTTACACAGCAGAACACAATCTACTTGCACCACCTATCTCCGAAAGTGGAAGCACACAATGGTGCTCGACCAAACAAATTCCTCCCACCTCTGCACCTCTTCCGTTAATACTTGACTACCTATTAGACCTTAAGCAATTGGGCCTTTCTTTCAGCTCCATCAAAGTCCATTTAGCTGCTATTACAACTTTTCACCACAAGATCAACGATACCTCTGGTTTTGCCCATCCAATCACCAAGCGTTTTCTCAAAGGGCTCCAATCCCTATACCGGACATTAAACCCTCTACTCCTCCATGGGACCTTCACTTAGAATTAACCTGCTTGACTCATCAACCTTTCGAGCCACTAGCCACATGCTCTCTCTTACACCTCTCCATGAAAATAGCATTCTTAGTGGCAATCACCTCCACCAGACACGCAGGAGAAATAGCAGCTCTCATGGCAGACCCACCCTATACAATATTTTTTAAGGACAAAGTTACCCTCCGACTACACCCCAAATTTCTTCCAAAAGTGCATTCATCTTTTCACATCAATGAATCTATACACCTACCAATCTTCTTTCCCAAACCGCATGCAAACTCCTTTGAATCCATAGTGCATATGTTGGATGTATGCAGGGCTCTGTCCTTTTATTTGGATAGAACCAAACCTTTTAGGAACTCTTCCAGCCTCTTTGTCTCCATTGCAGAGTGATCCAAAGAAACACCTATTTATACCCAGAGACTTTCCAACTGGATCTCCAATTGTATCCAACTGTGCTATCAAATACTTCAGCCTTCATCAGAACTCACTCCACTAGATCTGTAGCTACCTCCGTGGCTTTTCTATGCAAAATTCCTCAGGCTGACATTTGTAAAGCAGCCACTGGGGCTTCTGAACACACATTTGTTAAGCATTATGCCCTTACTCAAGGCCCCCTCACTGATACACAGTTGGGCAGAGCTGTATTATCCACCGTATTCCTACCAGATCTGAAGTCCCTACCTCCTTGAGGTACACTGCTTTTAAGTCACCTGGAGTGGAGCACCCACAGGCACATCTCTTGAAGAAGAAGAGGAGGTTACTCACCTGTGCGGTAACCCACATTCTTTGAGATGAGTGTCCCTGTGGGTGCTCCACTCCCCATCCTCCTCCCCTCTATTTCGGAGTTGGGGTAGCCTCCATTGTAGAGAAGGAACTGAGGAGACCAGTCGCGCACGCATATTAGTAAAGCACTCTCAATGCGTGGGGCAGGCTGGTATGAGTACTGCTGTCAAAATCTCCAGGCGAAGGCGCAGGGGCACACCAATACCTGGAGTGGAGCACCAACAGGGACACTCATCTCGAAGAACGTCATTTACTGCACAGGTGAGTAACCTCCTCTTTTGAAAGGCGACGGAGTTGTAGTAATCTGTCAGCTCTGAATGTCTTTTAGGGCTAACCCAGGTTGACCCTGCGGATCTCTGTTTCTGTTTCATAGTTCCTGCCCCATAAGAATCCCCCGAAAAAAGAGATGAAAAACTTTCTTGTCAGCTATTTTTATTCTTCCAGAATTCAAACTGATGAGATAAGCCTATTTCCACATAGCCTCTTCATGGGTGTGAGGGAGAAATTAACAAAGTTTTTCTATTGTGGTGTCCCACAATGGCCCATTCAGTTTTGATAGGCTTTCTTGATGAGCGAGAAATGATCCCTCCTGACAGGATTCATAGTTTCAGGGGAAACATTTTTTTACAGTTATAAAGCAAAAACTTAAATATTACCTTATAGCATGTGATAAAGCTATTATAAGTGAGATTAATGCATGCAACAACTTATAAGCATTCCACAAAGTCTAAACACATTGTTATAAGTTCAATACCCATTTTAAGCATACTAACACGCAGCTGAAACAGACTAGTTTCTATCAATGAATTTGTCAGTGATCAGCTGAGGCCCAAAGCCTGACATGAGCTTGCAGCTGGCTCTGCCAGCGTCACAGTGATCATATATGAAAGCCTTCCGGTACTGCATTAAGCACCATGGGCAGCACGTGAACTGTCGGCTGGAGGAGACCCAAGAGCACTGGGGGCTGGACTCAGAGCTGGGAGGACTGGAGTCGCAGCTTCATGCAGGGAGCGTCATGGCAGGGGGCGAGGTCATGCCTGGCTGTTTGGGGAGGCAACGCCTCCCCCTCCCTATGCAACCCGCCACTCACGTTAAGCACCATGAGTAGCACTGATCAGATGTGGTCCCTTGCTTTTGTCTGTCTTCTTTCTCCTCTATGATAATGTACAAACTCTCCATAACCTATCTAAGACTGCAAAGAAACACAGAGAAAATCTGCTACCCAGCATAAACCTATAAATGATTCACGTTGAAAGAATTAAAGCTTTAAAAAAAAATTTCATGGGGAGTGACGGCAAATTTGGCCAGTGGAACAGAAAAGATAAATTAAAAAAATTCTACTAAAGCAGAGAATCTGAAGTTTAAAAAGCGAAAGAGAGAGAGAGTTGGCTTCATTCTGTGCTTCCAACAGAGAATCTCATGCCTAGAGCAAACAGTACTAGTAGAAATGTGGTACTAAAGATACAACACTGCTCTATTTACCTTTCATCTGCTCATACCGTATATCTGATTTATGTGGCATCAAACTTTCTGGAGTAATTTGTTTTATTTTGTAGAAATATTTTAGTGTTTAGAGTCCGGTCCAATGGAATCCTAAGTTAATGGAAGTGCCACATATAAGGCAGCTGTAAGACTGACCTCTAAGTTGTATGTGCCTGGAAAGAACAAAAGAAAAGCAGTTAGGCACTTTAATTGCTTTGTTTTTCAATGGCACATTAGAAATGGCTGTTTTCATACTGTGTGAGAGATGTAATCTGTGCAAGTGCGGAAATACAAGGCTGTGTTGCTAGTGATTCATGGTACATTTTTTGTTCATTTGTCCTTGATTATTGTTGTTAATGCTATGATAGTGACTCCCCAAAGCATGTTTTTATAGTGATGGCTCTGTCCTTGGTTCCATTACATATGATAACAATATCCTGTTGTTGAAATGGTTATAATTAGCATTGGGTTGAAACATACAGATTTTCAGCTAATAATGTGTTCTTGGTGATCTTGGAACCTTTTAGGAACATTTTACCTTAAACTAAAAAATAAAAGTAAAAAAAAAAAAAAACCCAACCCCAAATACTTCATTTTAAAACCTACACAATGAGTAAGATTTTGTAGGTATTTTTAAAAAACAAAACATTTAATTTTTCAAAAACAACTTGATTTCCACAATAGCTGTTTTTCTAACTTCGTCTAACATGCATGGCATTACATATCACACTTTTTATACAAATACAAGTTGATTTGTCCACTTGATACAAGGGAGCTTTCTGTGCATAACTCCAGGTAGCATTAATTGGTATTTTGTGCATAAGCCCCAATGCATTGACACTGAACTAGACATCATAATGTGGGATGGACAGAATGTGTCATCTTTTTAACAGTGAACAAAACATTGCATAATAGTTTAGACCAGAAAGTGATGAATAAGGACATAATCCCGCAAATTCTAATGCCCAAAATTACTGACATGCATAAATGTCTGTAGGATTAGGCTCTTACTCATCACTTTCCAGTCTAAGCTGTTCTGTAGTGTTGTGTGCACTGTTAAGTAAATTATACATTCCACCTGAGGGATGACAGCAGTTCAGTGGTGGGTGAAGTGATCTTCTATTTAATTTGTATTTAAGAAAAAACTAGGTAAAGTGATTTTTGAGATCTTTCTGGATGAATGGTGCTCTAGTCATTATTAAAGGACTACTTTAATAAAAATTTAATATTTAGGAGTTAAGAGATCATAAAGAATGAAATAGCCTTCTGAAAATATTAGAATATGTACAGCTGGGAAAGTTAAAGGACTATATATTTGCTGTTCTAGGTAATTTTAAACTTATTCGAGGTTTATATCTTCAATTCCTGCAATTTATATGCTGGCTTGACTTCTTTTAACATGAAAAGACTTACTCATAAACAAAACAATGCTTCAGTAATTTTTAATTCATTGTATTTAATGCTAATCATGCCCTGTACTTTGCAGAGACACTAGAACACAAAAGAAGGCATCCTAATTTTTAAACAACATTTCTCCTCATGATGGTGCACATAATGCAGCTGAAATAGTTATTTTTATACAGGTTTGTATAAATTTCTCAGTGAATGGGCAACAGATTGGGGTTTCTCCGAACTCCTTTCCGACAGTCAGGTATAAACAGACTACTAGCTTTGAGATGTTCAGGCTTCCTCTCCAGTTACATCAGCATTCCGTCTCCAATTTCTATTCTATCTCATTCATAACTCTCCTTGGAAATTGCATAACCCTTTCATCTGCAGAGGCTGCTGTATGTCATTTGGAACAAATTCTGCTCTCATTCACACCTAGGCAACTCTCAGTATCAGTTGAGTTGCCTGAGTGTAATGAAGAGGAGATTTTGCCCCCTTGTCTATAGAATTCTTTTGTACTATAATCCACAAAGCTTGAGTTTTAGATAGGTCTTTTTAGTTTGTTCTTTCTCCCTTGAACTGATTCTCCCTCCCTGGTTTCTACATTACTATTTTTCTTAGAATCTATTAATCCAGATTGATTGATCTAATATATAGAAAGGGGGAAATGAGCCATTTATAAGTGGAGGTACTTATAATCATCTCCGTCAATCTGGAACACTCTTCTAGCTTCTTCTGAGGCCTAGTTGGAGGGTGGTGTCATGGAAGAGGGCTTCGTTGCTGCAGAGAACATAGCAACTTCTCTTAAAATTATACATCTCACACTTCCCACCTGTTCATGTGTGACATCAGCAATCAAAATTTTTGACAAAGGACTGAAGTGTGGAGCTGTTGTATCTAATGTGTTGCGCCACAATAGGCCGACTCATAAGGTTGTTAATTATAAGGCCTGTTTTTAAAGGATATTTTTTAATTGTGTGAATTAAAACAAAAACAAAAAACCAAGACAACTGGAAAAACAAATGTTTTCACTAGGGCTGTCGATTAATCACAATTAACTCACATGATTTACCAAAAAAATAAATCACGATTAATCACAGTTTTAATCGCACTGTTAAATAATAGAATACCAGCTGAAATTTATTAAATATTTTGGATGTTTTTCTACATTGCCATATATATTGTATTCTGTGTTGTAATTAAAATCAAGTGTATATTATTTTTGCTTACAAATATTTGCACTGTAAAAATGATAAAATAAATAGTATTTTTCAATTCACCTCATACAAGTACTGTAGTGCAATCTCTTTGTTATGAAAGTGCAACTTACAAATGTAGATTTTTTTTGTTACATGACTGCACTCAAAAACAAAACAATGTAAAACTTCAGAGCCTACAAATACATTCAGTCCTACTTCTTGTTCAGCCAATTGCTAAGACAAACAAGTTTGTTTACATTTAAGAGAAATAATGTTGCCCTCTTCTTATTTACAATGTCACCAGAAAGTGAAAACAGGCATTTACATGGCACTTTTGTAGCCGGCATTGCAAGGTATTTACATGCCAGATACGCTAAATATTCGTATGCCCCTTCATGCTTTGGCCACCATTCCAGAGGACGTGATTCCATGCTGATGATGCTCAGTAAAAAAATAAGTGTTAATTACATTTCTGACTGAACTCCTTGAGGCAGAATTGTATGTCCCCTGCTCTGTTTTACCAGGATTCTGCCGTATATTTCATGTTATAGCAGTCTCGGATGATGACCCAGCACATGTTGTTCATTTTAAGAACACTTTTACTGCAGATTTGACAAAACGCAAAGAAGGTACCAATGTGAGATTTCTAAAGATAGCTACAGCACTCGACCCAAGGTTTAAGAATCTGAAGTGCCTTGCAGACTCTGAGAGGGACGAGGTGTGGAGCATGCCTTCAGAAGTCTTAAAAGAGCAACACTCTGATGCGGAAACTACAGAATCCAAACCACCAAAAAAGAAAATCAACCTTCTGCTGGTGATATCTGACTCAGATAATGAAAATGACCATGCGTCGATCCGCACTGCTTTGGATTGTTATCGAGCAGAACCCACCACCCATCATCAGCATGGACTCATGTCCTCTGGAATGGTGGTTGAAGCATGAAGGGACATGTAACTCTTTAGCGCATCTGGCACGTAAAGCTACAACAGTGCCACGAGAATGCCTCTTCTCACTTTCAGGTGACATTTTAAACAAGAAGCAGGCAGCATTATCTCCTGCAAATGTAAACAAACTCATTTGTCTGAGCAATTGGCTGAACAAGAAGTATTACTGAGTGGATTTGTAGGCTCTAAAATTTTACATTGTTTTATTTTTGAATGCAGGTTTTTTTGTACATAATTCTACATTTGTAAGTTCAATTTTCATAATAAAGAGATTGTACTACAGTACTTGTATTAGATGAATTGAAAAATACTGTTTCTTTTGTTTTTTTTACAGTGCAAATACTTGTAATCAAAAATAAAGTGAGCACTGTACACTTTGTATTCTGTGTTGTAATTGAAATCAATATATTTTAAAATGTAGAAAACATCCACAAATATTTAAATAAATGGTATTCTATTATTGTTTAACAATGCGATTAATCGCGACTAATTTTTTTAATTGTTTGACAGCCCTAGTTTTCACTCACAGCTATAGTCATTCTGACATGGGTCTTAAGTAAGATTTCAACCCTGAAGCTTCAGACCCTAGCATAGATCTCTACTGCTTAAGCTACAGAAATAACTATTTTCAGTGTGAGCCACCCACTAGAATATAACTTGACAACCACTTTGCCTATGGATCATAAACTATTTTCTACATAAGGGGCACTATATAAGAACCTAGACAGACTAGAGATCTGGAATTCTTTTTTCTGTCGCAGGCTTTTGGAGTTTAGTGCAGTCTAGTGGTTAGAGATCAGCTAATATAAGAACACAAATTTAGCACAGTCAGTTTGAAAGACTGAGTGGCTGAGACGTCTTTGCTACGTTAAAGACATGGGTTCTATTCCCAGCTCTGTTTGAAGTGATCTTGTACAACCTCTCAATATATTTGTAAAATGGGGTGGGCTAATATTTCACTCCTGGCTGTGGGTAGGAGTCCTTGTTGAATTATAAAGGTTGCACACTAATACAAATGGCAGTCAGTAGATATGAGACTAGAATTTGTGACTTTCTGCCTCCCAAGGCTAAAAAGAACTTGAACAGCGTCCTCTCTCCCCCTCCCTCCTGAGTCTGTGAAATATTGTCTGATGTGGTAGTACAGTAGAACAGGAAGCCTGATTTAGCTCTGAAGTGGAATGTTCTGTAAAATCCAGTAATCTTGAGTTCTGCTTTGAATTTTGCTTTGTTTTCAGGTTCAAATGAACTCCAAAACCAAAGTGAAACCCAACCAAAACTCAGTTTTCCCTGGTTTGATCTTGAAACTCTGTGTAGTCCTAGGAATGTTAAAAACTGCACTTGGGCTGCTGAAAAGTTTGCTTACTTTGTCCAAGGTTTGGGTTGGTAATAAAATCTAACCCCAGGCTATACCTGGTTCTTGGTTTTGGTATGAATATTTCTCACTACTCGACTTAGGAACAGTCTAGTGAGGAAGCTGAGCCATGTCTCTGTGTTTCCAACTTTGTCATTCACATTGGAGGCAGAAAGGCCTATTCGATTGTGTAATCCTATTTAATAGAGTCTATTCAAGTTCCACTTGCTGTGGCTTTTCTCCTTTCACATACACTACTGCATATAAGGGGAATTTCAGTGCATGCAGCGGTGCCCTTTCTATCTGACCATTGGACCTCAATGGCAAGCACATTTTTTTGCAAGTGGCGTTGAGTCCCCTTTATATGTATTTTATTTTTAATGGAACACTGTGTAGTAACAATAAAGCACTTGTCCAACACAATACAATACAATAAATTGTTGAGTTAGGAGTTGATGCAGTGGCATTTTTGTATAAAAACATCAATATATAATTTGTTTTAATGGTTATAAAATAGTTTTCAAAATGAAATATAGTACTTTAATGTGTCTTCCTTTTAAAGCCTGTCCTAAGGCACCTGTGGCATTAAGGGATATTTACATCACAGTATATGTTTCATTTGTGCACATGTAATTTAGATGCAAGTAACAAATCGAATGTCATAAGATTAAAATCTTTCTTCTTAGATTCCACCGTCCTGTAAAAATAGTTTCAGAGCACAAAGAAACCAATAGGTTTTGAACTCTTCTAGAAGAGGCGTAAAACAAATCACATTTGTGTGATAACCAAAATGTGTTCTGTGTGCTGTTTTGCTATCCGCTTTATAAAAATGGCATGTTACAAAACTAGTGTTTGCGTTACCTGTTGATGTGATGATTATAATGGTATTATTATTTTATAGCATGCTAAGTGTGATAGGCACTTTACAAAGAAAAGGCATGGTCCCTGATCTAAAGCTATTGCAAAGTATAGAGAGCAAAATCAATTGGACAGCTCCCTGGGGGCCAGGTGAATGGCAACAAAGCTATTTGCTCTTCTTTTGTTACATGGCTGCCAGCAGGCAGGTACAACAACCAAACGTGGTCAAAGAGAATATGAATTAGAAACTCCGTGTCTTAGGGAATTGCGTGGAATTGGAAGAGCTGTACTATACGGCATACTTCTGCTGTAACTTTCCTAGCAAACTGGCACATAAGCTAATGCTGACAGTTTCAGCATTAAGTGTCCTTCAGTTCCATTTGCCACTGGAGAGTCTGGGCTTCCCAGCAGATATAAGGCCTGCTAATGATGGGAAGATATGGAAAACAGCCAAGTGCCAGGCATGTGGAGGCAGCAGAAGTATTTGTGGATGTCCTGATATGCATGGCTTTCTGCCTTTTTATCACCCTATGGATCTTTAGGGTTTGCTTGTTTACCAGGGTATCCCCATAGCTTTTGTGCACCTCCCCCAGTTGTGCAATCCAAGGGAAAGATGTAAAAGTAGCTCATTGGAAGCCATAATATATAATGAGTAACTTCCCCACTCTGTGTTTTTTAGGGGGATGAGGGCATGTGTCCCATGATTCTACAAACAAAAACTAATATTGGAGGTCAGTTTTATGATATAAAAGGTGAAATTTTCCACAGTCTCAAAAACTGTGAATTCTCTTTATGTGAGGAGTTGGGGAAATTTGAAGCATGAATAGGATTGCTTGGATCTCTAGTGTAGGCTTTTTCCTTCCAGCTACCTTCTTCCTGTGAGAGACTTGTGAGCATTGATTTTAGTTTCAAGGCTGGCTGCATCACAGCTGGCCATGATAGCATTTGTTCCTCATGGCCTCTCCTTGAAGTGGCCTGAGATTAAATCCTGCTAGGAGAAAAATGATAGTTTTGTCTCTAGCTGTTCTAATCTTAAGGATGTTTGGTTACCAATTTAGGCACATTTCCCAAATGGATAACAGTGATCTGTCATTAAAAAAACAACACCCAACTTCAGTGAAGTATAATCATAAATCCAATTCCATTCACAAATATCGAGAAGAAATTTAAATTTCTGCAATTGAACAATGCTGTAAACCAGTAATAGGTGTCTAAAACCTACTGTTCCTCATTTCCTTTATTACAGTACATTAAAATAAAAGGCAGGGGGAAGAGGTAGCAAACTGAGATTTCTTCACAGGTTAAATTTCTGTTGTTTTGGAATTAATAAAAAAGCTTCATATGATGCTTTAGGAAACTCTTTTCTATGAAAATCCCTTTTTTTAAATTAACTGCTGTAGTTAATTATGCAGAACTGTGCTCATCTGTGATGTTCCGCAGTCTTCTGCACTGCAGATCTTGGCTGGGAGGCAAAATAGAGAAATCAGGCAGTGCACTGAAAGCATTTTATTTTCGGGGTGGGGTGGGAGTGTTCTTTCAGATCCCATAATTTCCTCACTCCTTTTACTCTACCCACCACTACAGTGATCCTCTGGGGTATTTCAGAGGTGTGCTGGATGTGGCTTCTTCTGGAGTCTGCTAACTTGTTTGAGGATGATGAGAGCAACAGAAGAAGCTTTCTACTTATTCCCAGCTATTGCTCTAGTCTGGGGAGTACAGGACCAAACTCTGATATGATCTCATACTTTCTCAGGGCACCCTACTCTGTGATTTAGTGTATCAGGCCAGTAGCCTTAGGTTTAAATTGTGATGCAGTGAGTTGAAATACAGTGCATTTTGTATGCTAATTCTGCAAAAGAGACTTTGTATCTCCTATATTTATCTTATATTTCAGTGCTTTAGACAGTTAAATGTCTGATATATTTCTAGCTGGATATTTACCATATGGATTTATTAGTAGGGGAGTTGGTCAAAACATTTTCTGGCCAAAGAATGTTCCTGTTGAAAAATTGCAGATTTATCAAAAGCAACATTTTTCACAGGAAAACATTTTCTAATTCAATTGTTTTAACAGATAACTTAAAAACAAAATTAACAAAATGTTCTTAACACTTAACATGCAATTTGTTTGGTTTTCTACATCTTTTGCCACTTAGTAACATTTACAGAGATGTAGAAATCTTGAAAAGATACAGAAGGAAAAAGGAAGTATGAAAAGAAGAAAATGGAAATGGGGGGGGGTCTAAACTTTCATTCTGTTATGCAGGAGAAGAAATTAAAAAAAGTGTGGATTTTGCAAACAAAAACAAAAAAATCATTTTGAAACCAATAGAAAAGTTCTATTCTAATTTAAATTTTCCCACAAAAAAGAGAAATTTTGAATGAAACATTCTTTAGACTAGCTCTAATTAGTAGTAGTGAGTCATGAACTATGACGAGGGAACGCTGTTCCAGAGAGGCTACCTGTTCGTTCATCCTCTGGCACCCAGAGTACATATGCATGAATAAGCATGTTTAGACATTTCAAAGGAACACATTCATATGTTTGTAATTTTAGACTATATAGAGACATGGAAGATGAAATAGGTTTTTCCCCTTTAAACACCTATTTTATATTTATTTTGTTACAAACTTTGTCGACATTTGCAATATCTGGTTTGGGATCAATGAGATCAAAAGGGCTCTCTTCAGCACTTGATTGTGGTGATTCCATAGCCATTTAGAGATAGAAACACAAAGCTACTTGAGAACTTCCCTTTAAGAAAATGTTTTATTTAAGGAGTTTGTAACGAGCTAAGAACATTCTTCCAGCAAATTAGTTTGAAATGTTTGTGACATTCTTACTTTGCTACTTCATTTGTAACCTTGTGTTCTTCTCACCAAGCAATTTGCTTGTTCATAGGGTTGATTGGACACTTCATGGGGAAAATACAAACCGGCTCTAAATAGCCCTGTTGGAATTCTCCTAAATAAATTCTAGCATTGCGGGTATGAGTGCAAATTTTGACAGTCACCATGCAAATGCTAACATTTCACTGCCCCTCAGGAAGGTTCGTATGCTGGTAGCCTGTGCCAGAAGCACAGGTTAAAAGGAAATGTTGTTTATCCTCCTTGGCTGCCTCCAATTCAGCCCCAGAAAACAGTTGATACTGGACTGTGTGCTGTTGTTTGGCACAGCATGACCAATATAGTGTTGAAAAATCATGTTTAGGTAACAAACTGTTGTTCCTATAAAGAGAGTTTCTGAATTCCAAGAAGCAAGATAAAGGAATGGCTTTCTAGTGAGCTAGATGAGGATGGCCATTAAGATCTTTACTGCTAACCTGAGACGAACATTTTCTGAGCATTCATAAGACACTGTGGTCAAGAAAATGGGTTTTACTGTAGACCAGTTCTATTAGTGGTGTTGCTATAGTTACCCTATCCATCTCAGCTGTGTTTGAATACTTTATGGTACAAATAGCTGCATGTAACGTCTATAATTGTTCAGTGCATGTCTGTGTATATATAGCCTTCCAATATTTTATTCACCACGATAGCTGGGTGAGCTTTTTGTGTGTGAATTTAATTTTAAACAGATAAGTAAAATAGCACTAGTTTTTCATGGTAAGGTGTGGGTGAGTAGATTTTTATTTTAATTTTTTTTTTTTTTTTTGCCTCTGGTAGTAAATTTTCAGGATAATGTATCTGTGTAAAGCTAAGGTGGTTTAAATAATCTTTTGCATGTGTGTGCATGCGTACTTATACACACAGATGCACACAACAAGATTTTAAAAAAATCAAACAAACCCTGGGTGCACATAAAAACTTTCTTTTTGAAAGATTCTACTGAAATACAAAATGATGCCCAAAATTACATTTTTCAAAGTAGAAGGAACTTTTAAAGTGTTACCATTATTATATGTGGTGAATTATACATTGTAAACCATATAAATGAACAGAGCTGGTCTTACTTTTAATAAATTATCTACAAACAAATCATGATTTTATTAATGTATTTATTTGCAGTCGTTTGGATAGTCTGTATGAACCAAAATTTGACTTATGGTTTAATTGCTTACTATGAATATTTGTGATTTGCCATTCATAGCATATAATTGGTCACCTAATGGAATGTTATTTCTTTTCCCTGATTGGATGACCTAAGCTTTAGCAATAGGTGGTATCTGTTTTTAGATTACACATTTCAGCAAACTTTCATAACTCAAATATTTTGTGTAACTTTTAAAAAATGCTTTACAAAATGCCTGTGGAATCACTTCCAGGGCAAATATTTATTTGTACTATGATGACGGTTTTACTTTCCATGAATAAAAACATATTCATGTGAATGTTCTCAGAAGAGTGATCAACGGTCATGAATACCAGCAAAGTGAATCAGAGATCCTTTTGAATCCTACTTTGAAATATCAGGGGGGTAGCCATGTTAGTCTGTATCTACAAAAACAACAAGGAGTCTGGTGGCACCTTAAAGACTAACAGATTTATTTGGGCATAAGCTTTCGTGGGTAAAAACTGCTGCATCTGTAAATTTCACTCTATGCATCTGAAGAAGTGAGGTTTTTACCCACGAAAGCTTATGCCCAAATAAATCTGTTAGTCTTTAAGGTGCCACCAGACTCCTTGCTACTTTGAAATAGTCACTCATCACTGTATTTGATTAATAGCAACATTAAGTCATGGGCCAGTAGCAGTTTTAAGGTTAGACTTTTTGCAACCTGGCATAGGTAGAAACAGTTTCTTTATCCTACTGGAGATCTAATATTCCAGGCCTTCCAGTGTGGTGCAGAGTACAGCATTCATTTTCTATCCCTAGTCAGCCATCAGGTATCACTCATGGAATTATTATTTATGCAGGGTATTATCATGATGCTAATTTAACCATAATTCCTCATCCAAACAGTAACAAAACGTTTATAAGCATTTGATCAAGATACTCACAAATGGATTAAACACAGAGGTGCTAGACACATATTGGTAGGCTCCAACTTTGTCAGGCAGGTATTAGCAATAAATCTTCCAAGAGTTTACCCTTTTATACCCTTTAATTAACAAGTGATGTTATTGCCTGATGCTAATTTAGCTGAAACCAGATTTTGACCGGTTTGGGTTAATTACTGGTCCAACACGCACATTCTTTTCTTATTTACTATCCCTCATAACCGGGGCCTCTTCTTCCTTCTACCTCAAGGGTCGGCAACCTCAGAAGTGGTGTGCCGAGTCTTCATTTATTCACTCTAATTTAAGGTTTCACGTGCCAGTAATACATTTTAACATTTTTATAAAGTCTCTTTCTATAAGTCTATAATATATAACTAAACTATTGTTGTATGTAAAGTAAATAAGGTTTTTAAAATGTTTAAGAAGCTTCATTTAAAATTAAATTAAAATGCAGAGCCCCCCAGACCGGGGGCCAGGACCCGGGCAGTGTGAGTACCACTGAAAATCAGCTTGCGTTCCGCCTTTGGCACATGTCTCATAGGTTGCCTACCCCTGTTCTATCTTATCAGTTACTTTCAGGTCCAATTTTTCCAACTCAGCCATATTCTTTCAAAGCCTTCCCACCACTGCGAACAGACCTACACTTTACATGACCTACAAAAAGCACATTTTTTTAAACTAACTTAACCTTTTATACACTACACAGATATTTACACTTCAACTTCATCACTTATAGATCACATCTAGAAATTCATTGTGTATATATACAGAGAGAGGGAGAACATTTCATTCTATCATTCATAGTAAGCATCTCATGGTAACTAAGAAAACCTGGCTTTGAAGGCACAGAGGGTGGTCTACATTTTCAATAGTGATTTTAGGATGACTCAATTTTTGGGTGTCCAACCTCAGAGACACTCAAAGGGGGCTACTTGTCAGATCAGTGGAGCATCCGCCTTTTGAAAATCACTAGTTGTGTTTGAAAATGTAGGCTTGTACTGATACCTTTTGAAGTGCTAAAATATTTCTTTTTTTCCTAAAAAGATCTTGGCAGCTGGGAATCTGTATATTTTAAGAAGTTATGTTGGGGGTGTGTGAAAGGGATTTGTCAGATTAGGGTTAAGTGTTAAGGTGCGCGTTGTTGGTGATAAATATCACTAGGATATAGCCTCTCTCTCCAAAACAGGTCTTTTAGCTCCACCTGCCTGCTTTGCAAATTCACTAATGCACAGTGGAATTATAGGCATTTGGATTCTCCAACCTGGATCACAGGTGTCAGGTTAATTACACTGGAACTGAGCACAGTCAGCCCTGGGTTTCTTTAAGACAGAGAGAGGTATGGTAGTGTGCATCCCCACACCTGCCCCCTGCAGTGCAGTACACTTAGGGCTGGTCCCCACTTAGTCCGGACTTCGGACTAAGGTACGCAAATTCAGCTACGTTAATAACGTAGCTGAATTCGAAGTACCTTAGTCCGGACTTACCGGGGTCCAGACGCGGCCGGAAGTCTCCCCCCGTCGACGCTGCGTACTCCTCTCGGAGAGCTGGAGTACCGGTGCCGATTGTGGGCACTTCCGGGATCGATCCGGGATCGATTTATCGCGTCTTAACCAGACGCGATAAATCGATCACAGAACATCGATTGCGTGCCTCCGGACCAGCCGGTAAGTGAAGACTAGCCCTTACTCATGTCTCTGACTCTCTGGATAGTCCAGCCAATTCTCAAAAAGCCTACACTGGATGCCAGTAACCTTGAAAATTGTTGCCCTATGTCCAATCAAAAAAGTGGCAATGACCTTCCACATACAGCACTGAGTGCAGTGCTAACATCTCAGGGTTCAAATGGGCCTGGCACAGAAATGGCTGTGGTAGCCACTCACTTGCGGGCTGGGGGTAGTTCTCAGGGATCAATCTTTCCATTCTCTTTTTAAGTATATACAGAAGACCCTTTAGGAGAGAATTTACTTTGTGCAATCACTCTGAAGCCTTCACTATGTGTTTTCATTTGTACTCGAAACATTTACTGTACATTTCAGTTACAAATAAATATATGCTAAGTCAGATACCATCTTCATTAATGTGAACTGATCTATGGCAAGGGCCAATTCAGTATTTATTTAACTGACTGCCTTTGATTTGTAGATATGTAGGGTTGTTCCACCCTTCATGTTCCTTCTGTGAAAAAAAAATTATCTTTGTATACAGTAGGATTAACTTTATATACCATAACTAAGACTATATAATATCACTGACACTTTAGAACTCAGGCATTTACAAAGGTCAGGATTGTTCTTCACTGATGCCTTTTATAGGAGATGATGTTATGCTTGTGACTGACACCAAATACTACAGTAAACTACCACCTTTTAGTGCTGAAAGATACCACTAAACATAAAGGAGATGATTGCAATGAAATTTTATCCAAACTTTCCAGGAAGGTAATTGTACCCGTTTACACGTTTAGTGTGTTATTTACATCTCTCTGGAATAGTTTAATTATATTACATGGTTTGGATTTTACTACATTTTTCTTTCTGGCAGCAGCATTTCTTACTTTGCTTAAGGCAGCAGTATTCTCCAGAGCATTAATTTCTGTCATTTTGCATTGAAATGTTTGTGACGCTGCCTGTCAATACACTCAGTTATCTTTGCTCTTTTTACAGCTATTCGATATCTGGATGTCACTCGATGGTCTGTATTCAGATCACTAGCCACCACCCCTTTCAGTGACCAGTGTGCATTTTCTGGCAAATCCCTTTTGTGCCAAGAGACTATGTAAGAAGAGAGCAATAATGTTCTTCAAAGTCCCAGCCACTGCCTGCCCAAAAAAGAGCATCTAGATCTGGTTCAGCTCAGATAAAACCAAAGTGGCATTTATTGGAAGTTATAATAGAGAAAACAGAAGGAAAAAAGACCTTCAACACCTGACAATATCTACAAAAAGATCCTGACAATAAGGTGCTAAACTTTAGTTACAGAATCTTGAAAGCTACTTATTTCCCAATGTGGTAAAAATCTCTTGGCTTTTTCTCAGCCAAAGCTTTCCCGCACCTCTAGCATAATGTTTCGTATTCTCCTTGGAGATTATGGCTTTTTCTAACCAGGTTTCCATTCCTCTTTCCATCCAAAAAGTCACATGCTTACAGGAGGCATGAAATATTTTGTGTCATAATATGTATTAGTTTTTGATAACCAACATCCTTCCCTGTAAAGTTGCATAGGCAACCTTAAGTCGGAATTTCCTAACATCAATTCTTGACTTTGCAACCTTAACATTCCTTTAACATAAGTTTTTTGGGTGCAATTTCCCAAGTGTGTTTAAAAAGAAAAAAGAAAACGGAACCAGAAATTCTGATTTTTTTAACCATATTGCCAACCCGTTCCTTACCTTTCCCATTCCCAAACCTGGATCATCATCAGAGTTTTGACCTTTGGATCAATAGCACAGACCTCTAACCCTTGAGCTAATTGCATAACTAGTAGCAGTAGAAGGCTGTTCTCTTCTGTGTGGACCAGCCTCTAGATAAGGATGAGATGCACTGTTTACAAGTGGGTTTCACAACTATTTGCTGACAGCAGAGAAATGTAGAAATGCAGGACTCCTGGATTCAATTCCAGATTCTGGAGGGGAGTGTGCTCTACTTGCTACAGACCCTTCTGCCCCTGTGCCCAGGCTGGCTCCAGGCATCAGCGCAACAAGCTGGTGCTTGGGACGGCCCTTGGAAGGGGGCGTCACGTCTGGGTCTACGGTGGCAACTCGGTGGCGGGTCCCTCAGCCCCTCTTGGAGGGAAAGACCGGCCGCCAAATTAAATGAAGAATGAAGCGGCGCAGTAGAGCAGCTGCCGAAGTGCTGCTGATCGCGGCCTTTTTTTTTTTTTCCCCGTCTTCACCGCTTGGGGCGGCAAAAAAGCTGGAGCCAGCCCCCCTGCCTGTGCCCCTACTCTGATACCACCCTCTCTCCTCCTCCCTTTCCCTGCCTCTTGCCTTTTTGTGGCTCTCCACCCCCTGAACCAGGGCCGGCTCCAGGGTTTTTGCAGCCCCAAGCGGCAAAAAAAAAAAAAAAAAAAGCCGCGATCGCGATCTGCATTGGCAATTCGGCAGGAGGTCCTTTGCTCCGAGCAGGAGTGAGGGATCATCCGCCGAATTGCCGCCGAATAGCTGGACGTGCCGCCCCTCTCCGGAGTGGCCACCCTAAGGACCTGCTTGGCAAGCTGGTGCCTGGAGCCGGCCCTGCCCTGAACACCCCAGCTCCTGTCCCCTTTCCCTCTGCCTCTCCTGTAGCCCCAGCCTGAAGAATGCACAGGGCAGCTCTTCAGAGAATTTAGCTGCCAAAGTCTAAGAAATCTTTACTGAAAGTGTGCCAACTAAGATTTGAAAGCCTCATAACTTGGCCAAATTTGGGCATATTCTCACAGGGATGGCACAAGGGATATCCCTGACAGCACGGCAATCCTCCTTCCAAATGTAAAGCCCTTGTTCTAACATTTGGAGTCACTAGAGCTTCTCAACTAAATGGTTGTAAGAATTTTTTTAACATGGGGAAAACTGGTTATTTCGACAAATTTTGTTTTCAGAAACAACTGAACCATATTAGCTGAAACTTTCCAAAAGCAATTTAGCCTCAAGCAGAAACTGAACATGGAAAATTTCAGTTTGAACAGTTAATGTTTGGTAAAACTTATAAACAACTGAAAACAGGGTCTTATCATGGAATGTGTCATATAAACTGGACTATAGGCTCCACTGCCAGCTCTGCCTATAATCATGTGATAATTAGAATATGTACTCCTCAATAATTCATTATTCATAAGAACATAAGAATGGCCATTCTGGGTCAGATGAAAGGTCCATATAGCCCACTATACTGTCTTCTGACAGTGGCCAATGCCACCAGAGGGAATGAACAGAACAGGTAATCATCAAGTGATCCCTGTTGCCCATTCCCAGCTTCTGGCAAACAGAGCCTAGGGACACCATCACTGTCCATCATAGCCATTGATGGACCTATCTTCCATGAACCTATCTAGTTCTTTTTTGAACCCTGTTATAGTCTTGGCCTTCATAACATCCTCTGGCAAGGAGTTCCACAGGTTGACTGTGTGTTGTGTGAAAAAATACTTTTTTTGTTTGTTTTTAAGACTGCTGCCTATTAATTTCATTTGGTGACCCCTAGTTTTTGTGTTATGAGAAGGAGTAAATAACACTTCCTTATTTACTTTCTCCACACCAGGCATGATTTTATAGACCTCTATCAGATACCACCCTTAGCCATCTCTTTTCCAAGCTGAAAAGTCCAAATCTTATTAATCTCTGCTCATATGGCAGCTGTTCCATACCCCTAGTCATTTTTTTGCCCTTTTCTGAACCTTTTCCAATTCCAATATATCTTTTTTGAGATGGGGCACAATGTCACAATTATAGTTATATCTACTTCAGATGGGACTTTGATCTAGAATTTAGCGATGGCATTGTTAGGTTTACTTGCAGTAACCAAAATTCATTCTGTATTCTCTAGTTAACATCTCCTTTTTGTGCAGAACTGCATTAATATGCTTATGGGAAGTTGGCACAATGATAGTTCATTTGTGCAATCAACAGCATAGCTCTTACTATAGGTAATTGAAAGTCCTAAATAAAGATTCCAAAACAATTAAGCTGTAGAAGTTGGTTACAGCTGTCATAGTTTCCTTTCATGCATTTTATTTGGATTCTTACAAAAGATGTGACATATGATTTTTGTTCCTCCTTCTTGGATACAGAAAAAAAATCAACTACAGATTAGGGCTGTCAATTAATCACAGTTAACTCATGCGATTAACTAAAATAATTAATTGTGATTAAAAAAATTAATCGTGATTAATCACCGTTTTAATCGCACTGTTAAACAATAGAATGCCAATTGATATTTATTAAATATTTTGGGATGGTTTTCTACATTTTCAAATACATTGATTTCAATTACAACACAGAATACAAATTGTACACTGATCACTTTATATAATTATTTTGATTACAAATATTTGCACTGTAAAAAAACAAAAGAAACAGTATTTTTCGATTCACCTCATACAAGTACTGTAGTGCAATCTCTTTATTGTGAAAGTGCAACTTACAAATATAGACTTTTTTGTTACATAACTGCTCTTAAAAACAAAACAATGCAAAACTTTAGAGCGTACAAGTCCACTCAGTCCTACTTCTAGTTCAGCCAATCACTAAGACAAACAAGTTTGTTTACATTTACAGGAGATAATGCTGCCCTCTTCTTCTTTACAATGTCACCAGAAAGTGAGAACAGGCATTCGCATGGGACTTTTGTAGCCGGCATTGCAAGGTATCTACATGACAGATATGCTAAACATTCATATGCCCCTTCATGTTTCAGCCATCATTCCAGAGGACATGCTTCCATGTTGATGATGCTTGTTAAAAAAAGAATGTGTTAATTAAATCTGAACTCCTTAGGGGAGAATTGTATATCTCTGGCTCTATTTTACCCCCATTCTGCCATATATTTCAGGTTATAGTAGTCTTGGGTGATGACTCCGCACACGTTGTTCTTTTTTAAGAACAATTTTCCTGCAGATTTGACAAAACACAAAGAAGTACCAATGTGAGATTTCTAAAGATAGCTACAGCACTCGACCTAAGGTTTAAGAATCTGAAGTGCCTTGCAGACTCTGAGAGGGATGAGGTGTGGAGCATGCCTTCAGAAGTCTTAAAAGAGCCACACTCCAATGTGGAAACTACAGAATCCAAACCACCAAAAAAGAAAATCAACCTTCTGCTGGTGGTATCTGACTCAGATGATGAAAATGAACATGCGTCGGTCTGCACTGCTTTGGATTGTTATTGAGCAGAACCTATCATCAGTATGGACACGTCTTCTGGAATGGTGGTTAAAGCATGAAGGGACATATGAATATTTAGCGCACCTGGCATGTAAATATCTTGCGACTCCAGCTACAATGGTGCCATGTGAACGCCTGTTCTCACTTTCAGGTTTCTTTGTGAACAAGAAGCGGGCAGCATTATCTCCTGCAAATGTAAACAAACTTTTTTGTCTGAGCGATTGGCTTGTAGGCTCTAAAGTTTTACATTGTTTTATTTTTGAATGAAGTTATTTTTTGTACATAATTCTACATTTGTAAGTTCAACTTTCACGATAAAGAGATTGCACTACAGTACCTGTAGTAGGTGAACTGAAAAATACAATTTCTTTTGTTTTTTACCGTGTAACTATTTGTAATCAAAAATAAATATAAAGGAAGCACTGTACACTTTTTATACTGTGATTATACTTGAAATCAATATATTTGAAAATGTGGAAAACATCCAAAAATATTTAAATAAATAGTATTCTATTATTATTTAACAGTGCGATTAATTGTAATTAATTTTTATTGTGCAATTTATCGCAAATTTTTTTAATCACTTGACAGCCCTACTATAGATTAATTAATCGAAATGTAAGTTTGTCATCTTTACCTCACAAGGATACAGAGGCAAATATTTTAGGTTTTCTGTAGTGCTAAGACCAGATGCATTTTTTGACAGAATCAGACAAATGATTTTATATATTCTGCTCTGGATTCTGCACTCATTCATGAAATATTAAAACTGTATCCAGTTTCTATTTTTCTTCAGGGAAGGGAAGTTTGTCAGTTTGAATGATATCCTATTCAATCTCCATATTTAAAAATAGCAAACAAGAGAGGAAAAAGTAGGTTTTGCATCATTGTGGATTCATAAAATTACTCTCCATTTGGAAGAGAAAATATGATGGTAGCCCTTAAATAACTGCAGTAGAGCATATTTTCCTTCACTTTCTCACAATTTAAGAATCATACACATTTTCAAAAAATCATTTTTAGGTTGATGGTATTTGCAATCCATAGCTCTTTTGAAGCAGAGCAATATTTGAGAAGTCTGGGGATTAGATTCCTAAATGTATTTGTCCATGACCTTTTAATACTGAAGACTGAAGAAAGACTAAAGAATGTAAAAGCTAATCTGCTGCTAGTATGGGATGTAAGAGGCTGACATTTTTACTTTACAAATGTGGAACATAAATCTGTGATAGTGCATATTTACAAAAGGTCTTTATGAAAGTTCAAGAGTGTGACAGCTTACATTTAAGTTTCCTCATTATTGACTTGTTAACTGTTATCTTCTTTTTAATTTCTCCTAACTGATTTCTTGTTACTTTAAGTAGAACCATTTTTTTTAAATTGCTAATTGGTAGCGAAAGTATAAAAGCACTGGAGATATAAAATGAAACTTAAAGAGAGAAAGCATTAAAAATGAGTAAGTATTTCTGGCGTTTGCAAAACGTAAATGAGGGTCTGTTTATTTTATGAATGCAAAGAGCTGAAGTGATGGTGTTCTAAATACTACTTTTTGTTACTTTGCAGGTCCGAAGGTGAAAGCTCAAGAAGCGTCAGGTACGTGTTTACATTGTCATTTCTTCCTTCTGTCACACAGTCCCTACAGAGCTGGTTATTTTAATGAAACAATGTGCTTTGATTTCTGGCTGAATGCTGCAAGTAAACTGTGTTTTGCATTAAAAGAGGCTTGACTTAAAAGCACAAAACAAAAGAGAGAATGTTTTACAATTTTTTTTTATTTTATTTTAAATTGGTCCTATTTTACACAAAAATAAAAAAGCATGCTATAGTCATCGTGTTTCAAATAGGATCAACAAATAGACAAGCACAATGTTTGCTGGCCTTGTTGTCTAGCTGCAACAGACTGCAAGAAGGTTTAGTTCAGATTTGTGTGTGAGAGGATTTTCTGTACCATAGCAAAACCAAAGACTGGGACAGCCAGGGAACATAATTTCATTGTCGTTTCTAGTGTTTCTTCTTACTGTGTTGCATGTTGGCCATTACTCTAGCAAAGGAGTGCACCAACTCTTAGTTCTAGGGCGTAACAGCTGCCAAATTCCATGTCAATACAAAATGTCCCTCTGCTCTCATGTTTGGTTGTCTTTGTAAAATCCTGTTTCTTTTATGTAACAAAGGAGAGAAACTTCTTAGATTTTCTTTAAACTAGTTTGATTTCATGGAGATCCTGATGCCCTTGGAAGATGTTGATGGCTAGGACATCAGACTTTTAATGTATGTAACATATTTTATAGTTATTGTCTTGGATTTGCCCTACACGCTGAAAATATATTTATCTTCTTTGTCATAGTTGTGAACTGTGGAACTCTTAATGGGCATTTTAAATCAGTCAGAACTTTAAAAACTGCACACTTGGAGCCTGTTTCTGCATTTCACTTGCATTTATACTCTTTTTAGCTAAAACGAATGTTTTGATGCACAAGGAATGCAGGCTTGGATCCATGATTGCTAGATCCAGAATGGCAGCCACAAAATCTCTGCCTAAGTTCTGCAGTTTGTTATTTTCATGGTTACCATGTTTCCCCAACTGCTGGCATTGTACGCTATTCCCACCAGAAAATCACCACCACCCAAAAATCAACTCTAGGCTGCTCCGGTCCGCAGTATCTGCAAAAACTCAGACTTGCAGATTAATCAGTTTCATATTTGTGTATCAGACACCAAGGGATTTTCTAAAACATGAGTGAAAACTCTGCTCAGAATCACGCACCAGCTCTCCGTGCCTTTCAGCTGATTGCTTAATTAGGACACTTTCCAATAAATATCAAATCAATGTGGAATTGACCTGCATGTGGAGTAGAGTGTGGGAGAAGCGGAAAGCATGTTCCGTGCATACAATAGAAGAATTAGAATAATTGGCTAGTAGTTAGGATTGTAGTGAAGGAGACATACGCAGATACACAACTCCCTTAAATTAGTAATTAACATGGCCTCACATTTCTAGAGTTGAAGAAGAAACTATTCTTAGTATGGTATATTCAGATAACTCATAAAAGAAGGAATAGATAGTTACTGTCGGTAAAGCATTTGAAAACACATGCTATAAATGTGCTATCTACTGAATTTGTCCCATTTTAAATTTGCCTGAAATAAGGACTGAGTGAAAACTGAAAAGGGAACACAGAATTTTGCCTGTTTATTTATTTATTATGCTGGGAAGGGGCAGTATTAAGGCCCCCACAACTTAAACTCCTGCCTGGAGTTGCTTTAGGTTCCCTTAGTTGTCAAAGATATTATAGGTTGTGTACACAACAGTATATGTTGGTAAGACAATTTCTTATTGCACTGAGTCCAATGGCCAGGCAGTGGAGTTTGACCACTTTGATAAATAATTATTTATAATATGCAAGTTCATTTACACATAATCTCTTCCTATTCATTGCAATATTGGTCTGCTTAGGGAGCAAGTTAAAAAGAAAAGCCCAAAATAGCTAAAATCACATTGGGTTATATTCTGATCTCATAGGTTGAGAATCACTCCGCTGAAGTCAATAGAGTTACTCAAGACTTACCCTAATGTAACTGAGGTCAGATTCCCACCCATGATGATTTCCTTCTTTGGCATTTTGATTTTGTTGATTTGTCCTTCTTTGACTTAACTGCTAGCAACCATTTTCATATTGCATTTGGTGACTGGAAAAGGATGATCTGCTATTTTCATATGAAATCACTATGGAGAGCCTATTCTGCCTTCAAGCATGTGTTTACTAAAGGTGCGGTTCACCCACAGAGGGCCTGTTGAAGTTCTTCTACACTATAGGAGTCCCATGATGCCCCTCTGCAGTCTAGAGGGTGCAGATAGAGCAGAGCTTCCCCTACAGTGGGGAGCTTAGTTAGTCTCCATGCTGCCTTCAAATAAATACGTATTTATCTTTATAAAATACTTTGTCTAGGCCCATCCCATGCTCTGGGTATGAAGCCCATAAATTACAATTATATAGTGCAAAAACCAAAAACCAAAAGAACTTGACAGTAAGTATTCACCAGCAACTATAATGAGGATAATAAAATAAACCCAAACTCTTCAGCCCTCAGCACATCTTTTCCCCTAATGCTTGGGGAAATAGATGGGATCTGTAGCACTCTTGGAAGACTAATAAATCCAAGCTTTGGTGGACTGGAGTAGGGGACTGAGTTGCAAAGTTGGGGAATGCCTTGCCAGCAACATCCCGCTTCTTATAGCAAAGGAGTTGTCTAGACTGAGCATCTTCACAGAATGAAGCTGTGACTGTACAGAACAGAGAGAAGCATTATTTCAGATAACCAGCTCTCAAACCATTTAGTACTTTAATGGCAAACACCAACACCTTGAATTCCTCCCAGAGGATAGGTGTAATGTTCTTTCAGCATGAAATTCTTCTCAGCACTAGCACTAGCTTCAGTTTCAGAGTGATTTCAAGATGTAGCCCCAAGTAGAGCGTATTGCACCAATCTAAAACTGGCCAGTACAAAGGGTGTATTTAGGAGTAGGCCAGAGCTAATATGAATGTAATGACCAGAAATCCTGGCAAATGGGGTGACAAAAGGGCAGCATTTGCTATTTCAGCCCACGGGGTATATTCTATACCCTACACAGTCCACTTATGCTGAGATTTGCAGAGAGTGGGTGAATTTAATCCAAAATGGCTTTATATCCTTTTGCCTGTCTGTGTTCATGCTTTTTTTCCTTCCGATCTTACTACTTTCGCTTTGCTTTTTTTTTTTGCACAAAGGCCCACTTTTCTCTCTAGGTAACATCTTGAGCTTGTAGTCAAGTTCTTTGTATTGTTTTGCTTCTTTATGACTCCTTTCATAGTGCATAGCTCAAGGTGCAATTTAATCATCTCAAATGAGGCAATGAAGGCAGTTCAGGGAGCAGCACTTCAGTTCTGTGACAAGAAGAAATAATCATTTCTCTACACAAATGAATACATCAGTGAATGTAAAAATGCTGGAGAGATCAATATGCTGACCATAGCATTTGTCAGTTTCTTCTGCCAAATTGTTCTCAATAGAATCCATGAAGTAGAGTAGAGAGGCAAGATGCTGCAGTCTGGTGGCAATCCAGGAATAAAATTCCCAATGTGAATATTTATTGGACAGATAATAGATACTACTAAGGGATTTCATTCAGGGTTTGTTTGATACACTTATAGATAATAAACAAGAAAGAGGGCAGTGGCTGGAAGTCACATATGTCAGACTCTCTTACTGGCTACAGTACACAAAGAAAATGGCAATTTGTACTAATAAATGTACCAATTCACGAGCACTGTTTTTGCAAAGAAAGCAAAAAAATAAGATGTTTGTAGGATTGGATAACTAATGGGATTGATAATGAGACACAGTGCTGCTTACCCCTAGGTCATCAAAAGGCATTAGCATCCCCTGCTGTTTAGTGGCCTAATGTATGCTGAAGGAGTCTTAATTGACTTCCTTTTGGAATATTGTCCAAGTTATAGCAACCAGTACCATAATTAGGTCTTATGTTTGCAGTCTCAGCAAATGGACGTGGAAATTGCGAGTGGTAGGGGAGCTGGGCTCCTCTCCCTCCTGTAAATGTGCTCAACGTTGGTCAGAGCTGAGGCATAGTGGAGTGTGGGCTAATTAACTCCTGTGACTCTTAGTTCTTTATATTAACAGAAGGATGGATTAATTTAGTTGGCCCAGAGGCAAGTTTAATACATTAGTACCAGTCTTGTTAATCTACCATATAAAATTTAATACTAGCAGGTTTTTTCTTGTTTACCAGTACAGAATTTTCCTTCCCCTTCTGTATAAATGGGCTAAGAAAGGATTCTGGACAGTTACAACAAAGCTACAAATGGCTGTATTTTTGCAATAGTATCAGGAACTTTCTCCATTTTGTTAACAAATAAAAATAATAATAATAATGGAATAGTTGACTTAAATGCAGTGTTATGAAATTCAAATGCTTGGTAAGATTTGGACTCAAATGATAGATTATTTCCTTTTTGGGAAGGAAATGAGTACATAGGAGACAGTAGTCTGTGTCTAACTTACAATATGTTTATTATTTGTATTATGGTCATTCCTGGAGGTCCAGCTGAGATCGGGACTCCATTTTGCTAGTAGTTGTACAAACACCTAGTGAGAGCTGGTCTGTGTCCCAATCTGCTTACAGTCAAAATAGGACAGAACAGATAGAGGGTGGGAGGAGAAAAGTCTCGTGGTAGGTGGTATTTTTTTTTCTTAAGGCCCGAGCTCCTGGAGTCATGTGAATACATCAGAATCTCAACTTTAAAAGTAACACGTGTCGAGAGGTCATGATTGTGGAGAAAAGCTTGAAAATGTGAATTCTGCAACATAAAAAAAAACAAAACAACAAAACAGAAGGCAAATAAAAAGGATCCTCTAAATTTTCTTCTAAAATTCCCACCACCAGTGGAGATGTACTGTAAACAAGATGCTGGAAGCCTCTGGCATTTAACTACTATTCTCCAACCCAGCTCAGTCTAAATCTAGATGAGACACTTAAATCCACCAAAGCTATTGGCTGCCAGTGGCTTGTTTAACAGATTTAAAAATTTTATTAAGATGTTGTTAAAAAAAAGGTGAACAGAGTTTGAGCATAGAAGTTTCTGGTTATCAGGGAATAATGTGCAGATTATCGAGGGTGCAAAGTTTGGTTTAAGATCAGGTGGCATAAGGAATACATAATCTGCAGTATCCCCGATTGGGGGTAAAAGGTTGATGGGTTAAAGTACAGGCATTGAGATATGAGGGTGTGAAGTTCATAGAATGGCTATGTTCGGGTGTGGAGTATGATGAGTGGATATGATGATGAGGATGGATTGACCCTCATTTGGTGAGATTTAATGTAGAGCTTAATCCAAGTCTGAACTAGTTTATACTCAGGGCCAGTCATGCCACCATCTGTTCTGGGAATGCAGGATATGTAAAGGTGAGTTAAAGCCACTGCAGGAACTGAGCAAACACACTGGCTGTAATCATGGCTCTAAACACACTGCTATGTTAAATACTGCAAAAACAAAACGTATATAACTAGGCAACCTATTTAATTGCGGAATGTTATCAAGAAACTCCTTTGAGCAATTTCTTCATGACTTCCCACCAGACCAGTGATGAAAAAAGGAGTGTATTGGTGTCATTCTTTGCAAGTTATCCATTTACCAGAAGGATCTTGATTACTTTTATGAAATGAGTGCTGCTGCTGCTAACAGTATGTTTTGAATGCTCTGACAGCACATTTTGTGCCTAAAATTAAATAAACTATCTCCAGGTGGAAAATTACTGTAGGTAACTTCTTCTAATAAGAGAGTGTTTACCTTCTAAAACAAGTAAAACTTGCTAGTCCCATCATTGAATCGATAAAATTACTTGATGAACAATACTGTGTAGAATATTAAATATGAAACCTATTTAACTTGCTATTTGTAAAATGTGGTGAGTTTGCTGTCATATTGATTTTTAGAGCATATTTGATTTAGAATCCTAGGCCTACAGTAAATATAATTCTTTCTTTTCTTTATTGTAGGACTCCCCCACCCTACCCCAAGAAATTCTGAAATGTAGACAATGTATTTTACCTAAGTGAATTTACCTCTGGGTACTACATTTTTCATAATTCTTGTTGGAAAAACAAACCCTTTTTAAAAAGGTAGATGGGTCATCTTTAAAAAGAACCAAAGAATCCCCACAGAATTAATTTTGGTCCCCCACATTCAGATGACATCAGAGCATTTGTGCCAGTCTCTGTGGATGTGTAACTCCGACAGACCCCGGTCGGGATCAAACCTGGGATCTCTGGGGCTTAGTGCATGAGCCTCTACCACATGAGCTAAAAACCAACTGACTATTTGCTAAGGTTGTAGAGCAAATCATTAATCTCTCTCACTAAGTGGTCTCGGTGCCATTAGATGGGACAGAACACCACACCCAGGAGGTTTGTGGGTTACACCTGGATGTATTGAGCTGCAGTATAAATACTAAAGAGTTTCGTCTTGATAGATGGTCTTTCTTTGGTTTTGAAGTACTTACCTATGTTTTGCACATGGAATGGTATATCACATAAGATTATTACATCTGAATAGGGCACTTTTGTTGAGTTGCTTGAATTTGATGATCAGAAGTTCCCACAGCTGGATAGAGGAATTTGATGGTCAGTATCCCTCTGAAGACACCTGCTCTTCACACTCCAAACAGGCACATTAAAGGAAGTATATGACAGTGTACCTCAGCTGATCACATGATGGTGCATATGGAAAAAAGAGTGGTCTAAAAAGTCATCAGGCCCCGGCCAATACAGGACTTTGTTTCATTAGTAACATTTACTCTGATTTTACAGGGGGAGGAATAGCTCAGTGGTTTGAGCATTGGCCTGCTAAACTCAGGGTTATGAGTTCAGTCCTTGAGGGGGGACCACTTAGGGAGCTGGGGCAAAAATCAGTACTTGGTCCTGCTAGTGAAGGCAGGGGGCTGGACTCAATGACCTTTCAAGGTCCCTTCCAGTTCTATGAGATAGGTATATCTCCATATATTACAATTCAAAAATATAAATAAGTCAGAAAGTCTGTGCTCTTACAGTCTTCACTTATTTTAGTAGGATTCATGTGACTAATCCCTTCACTTCAATGGTTGTTCTTCCATGTCAATAAAGATTGCCCCTAACTTGAAAGATCACTTCTGGCAACTGAACTCAGTTAAAATACATTCTTGTGATGTTAAAATGTAACAATATTATAATAATATTGGTTTGAGGTTATTGGGTTCCACACTGTTTCCAATATTTATAGTGTGTTATTACAGTAAATATGGTCTAGATATTTAAATTAACTAAAGCCATTAAAATAGATAGTTTGAAAATTTACTTTCCCCAGGTAATAAACATGTATACATGGATCTATGAAATATGTCAGTCCTTTTAATTAGCTGTGCCTTTTTTCATACAGCTGAGTAGAAAATGCAATTTATTTTATGAGTCATTTTAATACAATGTGACAGAGCTCAGAATATTTACTATGAAAAAAGTAGTATAAACTGTCACTTCAAAGCTTAGAAAGACAAGGGGGTGAGGTAATATTTTTTTATTCAGCCTCCTTCTGTTGGTGAGAGAGGCAAGCTTTCAAGCCACATAAAGTCTTTCTCAGGTTTGGGAAAGGTACTCAAAGTATCACAGCTAAATACAAGTCACATGTGCTAACTACCTATGCTAAATTATCTGTTCCATCAAGGTATTACAAGTGTCACAGATAAATACAAGATGTCAAGACCATGGTTCCTTAGAATATGTGACAGGTTTCAGAGTAGCAGCCGTGTTAGTCTGTATCCGGAAAAAGAACAGGAGTACTTGTGGCACCTTAGAGACTAACAAATTTATTTGAGCATAAGCTTTCGTGGGCTACAGCATCCAAAGAAGTGGGCTGTAGCCCACGAAAGCTTATGCTCAAATAAATTTGTTAGTTTCTAAGGTGCCACAAGTACTCCTGTTTTTTTTAGAATATGTGCTAACTACGTATGCTAAGCTATGTTTGATCTAGTATTTAACCGTGACACTCTGAAATACCTTTCCCAGACCTGAAAATAAGCTCTGTGTGGCTTGAAAACTTGTCTCTCTCACCAACAGAAGTTGGTCCAATAAAATAAATGACCTCACCCACATTTTCTCTCTAATATCCTGGGACTGACACAGCTACAACAACACTGCATACTTCAAAGCTTGTAAGAATAGCTGAAGGAACACCTCAGAATGAAAAGATATTTTTCTTACCTCTGGATTACATAGCTGTATCTTCAATAGCTCTGACAGGCAACAAAAAGACAAAGAACTCAAAAATGTGTATGGTGTGGGGATTTCAAAAGAGAAGACTTACGTAATTGTCATCTTCAATCAGTGTGAGTCTTTCTGTCAAGAAAGACTATAAAAGAATTCACTAGCTACACTGTTATCTACCTTAAATTTTACTTTGAGAAGTTATGTGTACTTTCCCTCCCAAAGTGTGTGGCTACACTGCAGTCATAGAGTGTGATTTGTGTATACATACCAGAGCTAGTTTTAATCTAGTGAGCTCAGGAAATAGTGCAATGAAGCCATGGCAGCATGAGCTTCATACTGGGCTAGCCACCTGGGTGGGTCCAGGCAGGCTTATACAGACTGCACTGAAGCCCATGCTGCCACAGGTTCACCGTTCTAATACTTGAGGTAGCTAGATTAAAACTCTCTTGGTTACGTCTATGCCAGCTGCAATCACCCCCCGCCCCATCACTTCAGTGTAGACATACGTTGCGAGACATAGGGCCAAATCCTCTCTATTCCACTGCGGGAACAGAGAGGGGCTCTAAAGAGGGCACAATCCTTTTCCCCACCCTCAGGGAACTGCAGGGTGGTGCAGAGCTGGTGTACCCACTCAAATCCATCCCACCACGTAGCCACTGGTGTAGTAACATAGCAAGTGCAGTAGATCTGGTCTAAACGTTTTCAGTGAAACATTTTTGAGAACCCAGATTCATGTCAGCCTCTTTCTCTTTGGCCCAATACATCCACTGCAGCAACCTCACGGGATCCTTGCTGTTCTGGCCAGCATTAAGGGAGAGGATGATCGGGACCTTATCTCCCAGCCCTTTTGTCCCCTTTCAGGCATCTGACACCACGGGGTACTAGGAAGGAGCAGGGAGTATAGTCCCCATCGAGTTCCTGCACAGGAGGACAAAGGTAATAGGGAGGGGCTAGTGAGAATTGGGCCCTGAGAGCCAAAGAAAGATCTAACAAGAAACAAAGAAGCTCTGCACAGTTATTTTACTTTTATTGATTGATTTAGAAGGAGTTTATTAAAACTCAGTGTCTGCTTGCAAATCAGTTTTAGGTAAAATAAAGGTATACAGAGCCACACCATCAATGTCATAGTTTAGGGGTGAGTCAAGTGAATGTTCAGTTACTATGTTGTCTCTCTGATTCACTGACTGCATGTGACAGGAACCTTCTCTGGCTACTTTAGTTGTGACATACAGACTTTTCATATGGTATTTATGGTAACCCTAAAAAATTAACAAAATTATCACTATTAATTTTCTAAACAGACTCTTAAGCATTGAAAAGATCAGGTTGACCCTTCAGCTTTACGATAGACAGGAAAACATGTTGAGTTGCTTCATATTAATTTTCTTGACACTTTTATTGTTAATGGAGATAAAATGGACACAATAGGTACCTGATTTTAAAAATATTTTAGATCTTTATGAAATTGCTTATACCTTTTTAAATCTATAAATACATATCATATCATTAGACTGAAGTTTATGTATGGTATTGCAATACATTCATTTTAAAATGTTGTCAAAACTTCACTAGTGCATTTTATAATTAACACTTTCTGTATTAGAACCAAATAAGTTTTTTTTTAAAAGTCATCAGAAAATAAGCTCTGGATTGACACATGGGGGTGAGGGAGAGAGGAAATGGGTTGCTTCAGGAAATAAGGTTGTGAATGTAGTTTTTAAAAAGCAGTATACATTGAAGACACATTGTATCATGCAATTTGCAAATGTATTTAATGTGTGTACTGCATATATACACATGGCATACAAAAATATATGACAGTATGGTGTACAGGTTTTAACACGTGGAGTTCAGGATGGTCACATTACTAAGAAGAGATGAAACCACAACTTAGATCATCCCAAACAAGTTCTAATCTAACCTTTATACCACACCATTAGGTGTTCTGTATATGCCAGGTAGTTAACACAAAAATATTTCACAAATATGTTAAGTGACAAAAATGTAGTGAGACAATTATTTATATCCCTCCACCTATACCTCGGTTATCATGGGCCTGATGCTTATCTTATTTACATACGTATTATGCTGGAATAAGCGGAATTAGAATTGTTCCCCAGATGTCTAACTTTGTGGCTTCTAGGGAAGGAAAAATTATAAGTAATACATTTTAGAAATCTTAAAACAAACTAACAAGAAACCCTAAAAGCATAACTCTACCCTCATCCTTCCCAGTTACACAGTTCATTAGCGCAGGAATGTTGAACACAGATGGACCCTATAAATTAGTGAGGTTGTAATTAAGATTTTGCATTAGATCATGAGAAATGTGGTGTGCGAATTGTGATACTGTATGTTTTGGAGGTCTCTGGAACTTATTTATACAGGACCCTCCGTCTATCAGGGAAAGTGGTAAATGTGATGTGTTAGTTACAGTTTATTACAGGAGGAAGCCTTAATGGGGCATTTCCTTGCTTGTAAGGATTTGTGTGGGTAAGTGTTCCCCTTAATATCATTATATGTTATCACAGTAGCACTCTGGGGCCCCAAGTGATATCAGGGCCCTATTGTGCTAGGTACTGTACAAACACTAATTAGAGACAAGTCCCTGACCTGAAGAACTTAGTGAAAATAAACAAGTCTGGCACAGGGAATAGGAAACAGAGGTGCAGAGAGGTGAAAGCGACTCACCTAAAGTAACAGAAAAGGTCTGTGTCAGAGACAAGCCTAGAAATCTTGTTGCCTGCCTCCCACCCCAATGCCCTATTCACTAGAATCACATTGTCTCTTGGCTTTTAATGAAGCTTTTACGTTGTGGGAAAATATATAAGATACATGCAGGGCTACTACATAATACGTGCATCTTTAATCACATTGAATTTGTAGTTTGATAATTAGATGTAATGGTGTGTGTGTGTGTATATTAGCTTTAAGTATATGTAATTACTTATAGAAGTGCTGGAGTATGAAGATGCCAACATATTAGCTAATAAGCGTTCTTAAAAGGTGAGTAATGTTTTCCCTGTGAATCTCCTAATTAGAAACACACATCTCTTCCTATTAACTTTTTAAAATTAGATTAAGCTCCTATTAATACATAACTGTAACTAAATATTTTCTCCAGTTGTTCTTGGAGCCTATCAAAATAAATTAGCCATTTCTTTATTAGCGCCGTCTTGGACTGGCGTATGTATTTATATACAGAGGAGATAAGCTAAAACTGGATCTCTAAGGATGCAGCTGCTTTTTTAGCATAACCTTTGTGCGCTCTAAGTACCCCCATTAACCTTAGATATTTTCCATTGGCCTTGTTTGGTGTGTATCTGCTAAGGACCTGTCACAGTGGTGGATCCACATACATATAAGCACTCATGATTTAGCATTTTTTCATAATACAACTTCACAATATCAGCCAGAATTCATAAACTGCACAGACATAGCCCCAATTCATCACACCCTCATTTAATATTGTACATTCCTTGACCACAGTAGAGATGCTCCAGTATTACACTAGTGTTACAGAAAGCAGAACTTGGTGATTTTTATGTTTTGTAGAAGTGGAATGGGAGTCAGGACTTGAGCTGTGTAAATGTGATGGGTTTCACAGTTTGCATCCAATCTCACTTAATGGGAGTTTGCTTCCATTAACTTTCCCTGAACTTTTAAAATGGAATGCATGCAAAAAACTCAAAATTTACTCAATTGCAGATGGGCTTAAAATAACATTCCTTTACAGTGCTGGAAACTAAAATACAGCAGCAACAGTACTGTTTTTTAGTCACTTGGAAATGAGAACCAGAGAATGAAACTAAATGTAAACAAGATTTTCAAGAGTGTCTATTGGTGTTAAGTGCCGTAACTTTTTGAGTGCCCAACTTGAGACATTAAAAGGGTGCGATTTTCAGAAAGCACTGAGCACCCACTCTCTGAAAATCTGGCCCCTTTAAAGTGTCTTGGGTTGGCCATCCAAAAAAATTAACCAAGCAAAATCACTAGGCACTTCTGAAAATCTTGACCAGAAAGCAAAATTGCCAGTCTAGTGTCACTGTTTAAGCTGAATGAAGTTTAACAGTTAACAAATCATATAAATGATTTAAAAGATTAGCTGTTTTAAAAGCTTTTGGATTTAAGAAGCAGATCATTAGTAATATAGGAGCAGTTTAAAAATTATTTTTATATTGAAACTGTCTCTTTTAGTTTTAATAGAACTATGATTGAAAAAACAGAGAAAAAAAATAACCACTGATATAAATAATAATGCATGTTTGGATTAAACAATCTAAACACAAAATTAAAGAGTCAGATAGCTGTAGTTCTGGCACTGCACTGGCCAAATCATGCCACTACCTGAGAAGTTGTAGCTCATGGCTGCATGGTAATATGAGGTAGAAGGAAGAAGAGAGAGAAACTGGTCCCCACTAAGCCCCCACTTCGGACTAAGGTACGCAAATTCAGCTACGTTAATAACGTAGCTGAATTCGAAGTACCTTAGTCCGAACTTACCGCGGGTCCAGACGCAGCAGGAAGGCTCCCCCGTCGATGCCGCGTACTCCTCTCGCGGAGCTGGAGTACCGGCGTCGACGGCGAGCACTTCCGGGATTGATCCGGGATCGATCCAGGATCGATTTATCGCGTCTTAACCAGACGCGATAAATTGATCCCAGAACATCGATTGCCTGCCGCCAGACCCTCCGGTAAGTGAAGACGTACCCAAAGAAAATAGCTTTTTAACCTGATTACCAGCCTCCAAATTATCTGTTAATGCCTTAAGGATATTGAAGAACCATTATGGATATTAGAATTCTTCATAATTGGAATAAAAGCCTCAGATACTATAAATGCTCCTAAAATAATCACAGCCATAGCATATATTATGTTTTGGTGACAAAACACCTTTTGCCTGAGCTAAGCTAACTCTCATCTTATTTTCCCCCTTCTTATTGCTACATTAGGTCCAATTTGTAAAGAAATGCAACAATAGCAAGTGTTTGATATGTACATCTAGGGAAAATGTATTCCAAATTGACTTGAGAATATATTTGATATGGCAGTAGCTCCAAAAAGAGCTATAAGCACATAATCATTTTAATGAAATTGTTGGTTCAAGTAATGCACATTATCATAATAATTTAATGTACAAAACAGATTTATATTTGTACTGAAAAATAGAGCTGTAACTCCTGTTAATATTCAGCATCATACAGGTGGATAGACTAGCATTTGTAAACTCTGCCTGGAATTTCTTCTATATCAAATAGACAGCTGTAATTTATGAAAGTTTATAAGGCCTAGATCTGGGAAGATATTTACGTGTCTAATCCCCATTGAAATCAATTGAGGATCTGGGCCTACATGTTGATCCCGCTCACTGAATTATCTTGACTGATCGGTGGTTGTCCAATGTACAATCTTAAAGAAAAAAAACTAACCTCTGTAAGTGGATTCATATATGTTCAATGTAAATAATTTTAGGCCCAATCCTGCAGTCCTTGCAGGAACTGTCCTTATTTGTGAGTAATCACATTGACTATAATGTAGGATAAGGCCCTTTACCTGTGTGCGCAGTTTAATCTGCACAGTACATAAATCCTGTGTCTTTACAATATGCTCAATTGAGTGATTTAAGTAACTGTAATTTCCTTCACATGATTTCATTTTTCCAGGGCAGACAGCACTCTGAAATACATTCGTTTGTCTTGTTCTGAAATTCACACAAAGCATTTGGCTAAAGCTGAAGTGACAGAATGCAAGTGCAGAAACAGAAGAAAAAATAGGATTTCAAGTCCAAGAGTATCTTTCATGGAATAGGATGTGGTGTGCTTCATAATGTTCCCTAGTGCTCTCTATTGAAGCAACCTTTATAGCCTCTGTAAAACTGATCATAATTACTTAGGGCAAAATCCTGTCCTGGCCCATACAGTGCGGGGGAACAGAAGCACTTCCCAGTGCGGGCGGACATGCTTTGGATGTGCTCTACTGCTCTGACTCAGCAGGAGCACTGTGCACCCTTGAGTAGCTCTTACTGCTGTATGCAACATACCTGCTGGCTGGCTGGGGAGCTGGGGATATACCCTGTAAACTGCAGAGTTCGGGAAGTTAAGCACTAGCCAGCCCTCTGTCTTCCTTGAATGCTATGAACAGATCCTGCCCTGCTGCGTGTAATTAAGGAAGGTGCTCCATATTCTCTCTATGCATTTGACTTCCAGAAGAGCACGGGGCATGATGTAGCCTTGGAATATAGTGCTATTTGTTTGGAGATACTGGGACAGACTCTATGGTGTAAGGTATATGCAACTCCTAGAATTCATTTGGGGGGCACATGGAAACTGACTGCATAATTGGCTCGTTGTATTTAGAAAGTGATTGAGAGAAACAACTATGATGACACAAATATGAATACAACTGCAGCCTTGGTTACAGAAGTGTGACTCTCATTGAACTCCTAGCTAACAACAAAATATGGCCCTCTGAGCTTGGCTTGTTTATAAACAATTTATAATAAATAAGTCAGGTATCTATCAAATATGTTAATAGAGACTAGGATTATTTTTGTAGATAAGGAAGAGGAATAAAACTGATTTTAAGAACAAGTTTAGACAGTTTATTTTATTCATATAGTATACTGAGCAGATGACAGTCTAAACTGAGCAAACACGTGTGTGCCACCTGTCTATGTGCAATTGCCATGACTGTGCAGGTAAAATGGACAGTTGTGTGTTGTACACACAACTAGGTATTTGTACCTGCAGTAGTGGCAGAAATTGTGTGCACACTATTGTACATGCATTTTCTCACATGCAGTTTAGAAAATCAGGATTAGAAGGGAGAAATATCTCTGTGATAGAATTCTATAGTGTGTTTCTTGTTTCACTTCACATTTTTACTCTTATTGTTAGAAGGCTTTTTTTTTTAACTGAAGAGGTAAAGGGCAGGAAAAAATTACTGACTATGCAGGAGTATTTAGCCACCTTCTGAGTTTATTAATTTCTTTATTGCCTTTATTTTATATGAATTTGTATTCTAGGCATCTCAGTGGCTAACAGTTTAATTCAAGAATGATCCTGGGATTAGTGTTTAAACATGACTTAGATATTTTGTTCATCTTCTGAGCTGTTTTAATGACACTGTTGGAAGGATTCCAATAAAAGTGTAACTGGAAGCAAATTGAAGATGAATTTGGTAAACTTCATTTTGTAAGAGCCGTGAACAATGTAACATTTTAATACAAGCATTTCCCCTGGCTTTCTGTGTCTGTACTGCAAAAATATAAAGCTTGCATTCTGGTCAGTTCTGACTATATAAAATTAGTTCATGGGTAGTTTTTAATTTACCTGTAGACTCAAGGTTCAACAGTTACTATCCAGCATACTAACCTGAACAACTAAAGCTGATACTAAAAATGTCACATATCTTGATCATCAGCCTTGTCTAGTAAGTTTGGGGTGGCAGGCAGTGAATGGTCTACTATCTCCTTGCTCCCCATATTCTCTGAGCTGATGAAAAGGGAGTGCCATTCTTTCTCATACTCTTTCCTTTCACCCTTAACAATGGGTCCCAGTAATCATTAATGGTAAAATTGTTTGAGCAGACTTTGTACCTGGTCTGGTAAATTGTTATGGCAATTTAGCGAAGATGGACTAGGTCGATTATCTTTAAATCTATACTATTTAAAGTATACTATAGTTAGGGGTTCTCAACCTTTTTCTTTCTCCATGGTCAGCGAGTGACGCACCGTCTTGGGGAGGCTGGCTCCTGGCGGCCCTGCCCCTTCCGCCTCCTCCCCTGCTGGAGCACTGGGCGGGCAGCACATGGCCCCTCCAGCCGCCCCCCCCAGCAGAGGGAGGGCAGATCCAGCGCTGGCAGCCCTTTCCCCCGAGTGCCGAGCAGCCTCCAGCCGCCCCCCCAGCACCCAGGGGCCCCCCCCAGCACTGGGCAGCCCCAGCCACCCCAAGTCCTGGCTGAAGACAGGTCATGGACTTCCCTAGCCCCAGCCCCTGCCCCAGCACACTTCCCTGAAGCGGAGCAGCCAGCCTGCCTGGGCTGGGGCCCAGGAGGAAGGGCAAGCGGGAGGGACCCTCCATGCAGAGCATGGGTGGGGCCATGCCAGGCTGTTTTGGGGAGGCATAGCATCCCCCAGCCTACGATACGGACCGCCCATGCCTGCTCCCAATATGCTATAAAAATCCCATGCCCCACGTGTGCCACAACAACTATTTTTCTGCATATGCAGTAGATTAAAAGACGACGTTGAGGGGTAGCAAGCAGGGCACTTGCCCAGGGCCTCACAAAGCTAAATTGCTCGGGCTTCAGTTTTCAGCCCTGGGCCCTAGCAAGTCTAACACCAGCCCTGCGGTACTATTGGCTCCCTTTGGAATGTCCAAATAAACCTCAGATTTCAGCAATTGGGCACTTTCACATCTTTTTGTTTTCTCATTTACCTGTCCATAAATGCAGCACTGCAGCTGCCCGCATCCCACTCGAGTGAGACTTCTCCACGTACCTTGGTGACATCAGTAACCGTTAAGGTCAGGCTGGAGATAGGTAATCTGCATATGGAGATAAGGACATTCTTTTAATTTTCCTTCCAGTAATCCAAGCAATTATCTCTGATTTTCATTATTTTTATGTTATATTTTGTCAGCTATGAAATAAGAAAATTACAACAATGCCAGTTTATAGATAATTCTCCATATTAACCTCACACCCATGGGCTTACAGTAACATATAGGCAGAGACCACACTCTACTGCTGGTATGATTATCCCAGGATATTTCATTGGAGAATACTGAGGGAACTTTCATTGGGAATTTGAGCAACTTCAAAAGAGGAAATATAATTTGTTAAATGAATTCTAATCATGACCAGTATAAGTGGGCATTAAGTTTCTTATAGGCAAATTAAGCGGTCTTTTTTTAAAAAGAAAGTTCGGTTAATCTTTAAACTATTTCTGATTTCTGTATTTTAATTCCTTGGGTATTCTTGTACTGTGTTTGAAGTCAAAATCACAAAGAATAAAGTTGTTTATATACAGGTTAACTGGATTATAACTACCAAAGTGTTAACACATTGCCATTTTATGAATAAGATGTAAAATGATCTTAACACTTGAGTTCTCATTTTCTCCTTCCCTCTTGAAAACATTTTTTTTTTCTAGATTTCAGGTTGTTTTAATCATAGGGCTCAGTCCTGAGTGTAACAAGCGATATACTAAGAAAGGGCCATTCCATTCCTGAATAATGTTTTACTCTAAATATCTGTAAGTGTGTAACACACTGTTGGTGGTCTGAATATCTCTTATGCACCCTTAACTGGAAGTTAATAACATTTTTTTCTATTTATAATCACTTTTCCCTCCTTGTTATTAGCCTATGAAAAAAAAGTCTTGGGTCATCAAAGACATTTCATCAAACATTCAGAACACATTATTAATCTGATTCAGTCTTAGCCTTGTACCAACAGCAATTTGGTTAATCCTTATAAAGGAAATAATATATACCTGTCTTGCTGGGTATACAGATCTTACTGAAGAAAAGCAGGTAAGTAATATATTGCAGGTCCTAAAGGAAGTGTTCTGGGACTATATTTTTTAGAAGTCACACACAATACAAAAAATAATTCAGATGAGTGTAATTAGTATAAAAAAAATCAGCTTGAGCATTTCTCCCAAGCATTATATGTTCCTCATTTATGGCAATTTATGCTACTTATGGTGGTTGGGGGGAGAGGGGGAGGGAAACAGCTTAAAAAGGTGAAGAACATTGACATGACATATGTCTGCTTACAATTTACCATCCTAGTGAATACAGGTTTCACAGTGGACATACGAAATCTGGTTGTGCTTCAGGTGTAATTTAATTGGCGGTATATAAGCCAGAATCACAGCAGTGTAAATGCCAACAGAGCTGTGTAATAAAAGGAACTAACTACAATTTGTGGGATTATTTAAACATTTACAAACAAATCCCAAATATTGTGGTTTGCATTTTATATTAAAAGGCACAGAGTATGAAATTATTCCAGCCTAAGTAGTAAAAATATAGGAGCAAGCCATTACCTTCTTAAATAACAAAGATAAAAGATCATAGAGTACTTTTAAAAAGTAATACTCTTCTTTTCATTCAGAACATACTGAATTTCTTACACACCAGTAGAAATTAAATAAATAGAATTACATCAACTATCCCAATTACAGACTGCAAATGAAATAATATCCTTGCTCTAATTACCTTCAAAGAATGAGCCTTTGCGGGGGGAACAGGAAAAGAAGAGGGCAGAACAGGGGAAAGAGTTAAATGTAGTGGCTCTCTATCGCTCCTTCATAATCTTTACTTGCATATGTGGTGAGCATTGAGAATAGACTTGAAAACTGAGCAGCCAAGAGCTAGCTTGCAGATGAGAGGTAGTTGTAGGGCTAATAGATTGGGTAGGCAGTGTGGATTTGGGAGACTCTATTCCACCACTGGACCCTATTCCCCCACTGCAGGATATAAGTAACTCCCATTGAAATTAACTGGCATTACTCAGATCATTTAGTTGGTGTGTAGGGTCCATTGCTGAGATCTTGTCGCTGATTGGGATGAGGGCAGTCTTGCATAGTGGTCGGAGGGGGCATAAGGCCTAGCACTTAGAGCGAGTATCAGTAAACAGAAGCTGGAGCTGAGGGACAACCTGGAAGTCAGGACCTAGATGCCAGAGCTGATGATCAAATTAGAGTCTATAGTCAGAAGCCAGAGGTCAGGAACTGGAGCGAGCAGAATAGCAGATAAGGGGGGGGTTCAGGGCAGAATGGAGGCAAGGCAGGAGCTGGCACAGTGGTGGGCGTGAGCACTGAGCAACCAGTGAGGAGCTGCTGCTGCTGGCTTAAGAGCTGGCCTGCTGGCCTTTGCATTAAGTTCTTTCTGCTGTTCCTGCCAATCAGGTGGCAGAGCCAATCAGGCAGCCTGCTGCGGGCCAGGTGTACTGATGAGGCTGCCTGGAGATTAGCTCTACTACAGACCCTGATTCCTGACAGATCTATCTCCAGGTTGATACATCTATCCATGCCATCCCTGAGCAGGAGCATTAGAATGGGATGTTCCTGGTTACAGATGTCTACACATTGCAGCAATGAACAATTTTGTTTCAAGTGATTTCCCACAATGTTCTTGTTGGATGTCATTTTGTGTTTCTATCTTGCTATGTAAATAAAATTGCAGATTTTACTTTCTTCTTCCATGGGGTGGATTAATTGAAGGAAATGGAGAGGTAAGAACTCTTTCATGCATGTATTTGTAATTTGAATGAAATGAAGACTGTTTAGGTTTCTGTGACTTTTTTCCTCTTCATTTAGTAAAGCCGATTAACTGTAAGCGTTAACCTTTTGTACCTGCATTGCTTTGCTCTACTCAGTTATCATTAGCTGTCCTCCGTTGGGGTTAGAAAGAGAAAGTAGAGCACTGGTTACTTTTCCCCATAATGAATGCCCTCAGTTGCTGAAATCCAATATTGATCTGCACAATCTTATCATTTTCTCAATCTATCTGTAAATAACTGTCAGCTAGTCTTGACTAATTCATGCCATCAATTTGGCATCATTAAGTTCTGGTTGATTAAATAAAATACATTACTTAAGATACTCCTATAATTAATTAATAACAGCCAACAACTTTATCATGGGAAGGAGGGGAAATCCTCCTATAGACTGACTCTTGTTGCAAGAAGCCAAAACTACCTGAGTGTATGCAATGAGGGACTGGGTCCAAATTTATTTGGACTTCACTAAACATTTGGTATGTTTACCATCTCACAAATGGAAAATAGTTTAAATCAGGTATAATTACGTTATATTGTTTAGCTTCCTCTCATGTTTGTCCAATTCAGTACAGCTCTCTATACATGGAGTACATGACTCATCACTTGTGCGTCATGCTGCAGAATTTCATAATGAGGTGATTAAAGTAAATAGAAAAGAAAGAACATTCCTTGGATATATTTAGTTTGAGGAGCTTCTCTTTAGGCTTGTGTTTCTTAAACAGTAAATTCAGCTTGACTGTGCTTTCAAAATAGTACTGATTGATCATGTCTCCCACATTGAAACAGACCTTGGACTTGCATTAAAAGCATCTTGCATCTAATAAATAAATAGCCTGCATGATTTTAAACAAAATAGCTGTAGTAGCAATGAAATATTCAATTCAAGAAAAATTATCTACCATGTGTTCACTTAGATATCCTAAATCTCCAATAGGTTTTGATTTAAAAATTAGCCTTCCACCAAAACCCTCAAATCTGAACATTCCTGAATTTGGGAAAATTTCCACTCTCATCTGAAGATGAAGTGTGAAGCTTAGACCCATCTCTGCTTTCAATATGTGCTCAGATAAGCTATCGCTGTTAAGCTAACCTTCACTAATGATACATATCACTATATTTTATTTTATCCCAGGCTTCTCCTCTTTCCCTTGTTGATTGAAATAAACAGGTAACAGCCTATCCAAGTACAGCTTCACTAGGAGTCCCCTCCTTGGCCACCAAGTATCTCAACCAAAGTGACAACAATCCTTTCAAATATGTAACCACTATAGAAGAACTGCATGCATTACAGTTAGCACTGTTTTGACTCTCTGGCCCAGACCTGTAAATCAAAAATGCTTCATTGACTTTCAAGATCTGGCCCTGTATGGCTTTTATTACAAACTATTATTATTTTATTTGTGTATTTGTATTATAATGGTACCCAAAATCTGCTACCCCTGGGTTGAGTTAATTGGCATTGCTGCTCGACATAGAGCAAAACCAATGTGCTGCCACAGAAAACCCACAGCCATTGTCCAGCCACATCAGAAAAAAGACAGGAGGCAATGGATGTGGTTTAATTAGGCTGCAACTTTTTAAATTTAAAATAGCTAGGAATACCTGTCAATAAATTGTACAGCATGTGTCATAATACTTTCCTTAATCATTTCCACATATTCAATCATCAGACCTCCACTTTTTCAAAATGGTGGCAGCCATTGATGGACCTATCCTACATTAACTTATTCAGTTCTTTTTTGAACCCTGTTATTAGTTTTGGCCTTCACAACATCCCCTGGCAAAGAGTTCCACAGGTTGACTGTGCACTGTGTGAAGAAATACTTCCTTTTGTTTGTTTTAAACCTGCTGCCTATTAATTTCATTGGGTGACCTCTACTTCTTGTGTTCTGAGAAGGAGTAAATAACACTTCCTTATTTACTTTCTTCACAACAGTCATGATTTTATAGACCTCTATCATAACCCCCCTTAGACATCTCTTTTCCAAGATGAAAAGTCCCAGTCTTATTAATCTGTCCTCATATGGAAGCTGTTCCATACCCCTAATCATTTTTGTTGCCCTTTTCTGTACCAATTGCAATATACCTTTTTTGAGATGGGGGGACTAGATCTGCATGCAATACTCAAGATGTGGGCGTATCATGGATTTATATAGAAGCAATATGATATTTTCTGTCTGATTATCTGTCCCTTTCCTAATGATTCCCAACATTCTGGTCGCTTTTTTGACTGCTGCTGCCCACTGAATGGATGTTTTCAGAGAACTATCCACAATGACTCCAAGATCTCTTTCTTGAGTGGTAACAGCTAATTTAGACCCCATCATTTTATATGTAAAGTTGAGATTATGTTTTCCATTGTGCATTACTTTGCATTTATCAACAGTGAATTTCATCTGCCATTTTGTTGCCCAGTCACCCAGTTTTGTGAGATCCCTTTGTAACTTTGCAGTCTACTTTGCCTGATTGTAGAAATGTATTATAGAATTAAAGGACTGGAAGGGACCCCAATGGGTCATCTAATCCAGTCCCCTGCACTGAGGCAGGAATAAATATTATCTGGACTGTCCCTGACAGGTATTTGTCTAACTTGTTCTTAAAAACCTCCAATGACCGAGATTCCACAATCTCCCTAAGTATTTTGTTCCAGTGTTTAACTACCCTGACAGGAAGTTTTTCCTAAGGTCTAGTCTAAATATTCCTTGATGCAATTTAAGATTTGTCCTCAGTGGCAAAGGAGAACAATTTATAACACACCTCTTTATAATAACCTTTTATATGCTTGAAGATTATCGTGTCCTCCCTCAGTCTTCTCCAGATTAAACAAACCCATTTTTTTCAATCTTTCCCTGTAGGTCATGCTTTCTAGACCTTTAATCATTTTTGTTGCTCTCCTTTGGAATTTCTCCACTTTGTCCACATCTTTCCCAAAGTGGGGTGCCCAGAACTGTACACAATACTCCAGCTGAGGCTTTATCAGTGCTGAGGAGAGCGGAAGAATTACTTCTTGTATCTTGCTTACAACACTCCTGCTAATACATCCCAGAATGATGTTTGCTTTTTTTGCAACAGTGTTACACTGTGGACTCATATTTAGCTTGTGATCCACTATGACCTCAAGATTCTTTTCTGCAGTACTCCTTGCTAGACAGTCATTGGCCATTTTGTATTTGTGCAATTGAGTATTCCTTCCTAAGTGTAGGGTTTTTTTTTTGCATTTTTCCTCATTGAATTTCATCCTATTTATTTCAGACCATTTCTCCAGTTTATCAAGATCATTTTAAATTCTGATCTTGTCCTCCATAGACATTGCAAATATACCCAATGGTGCAGGGAAGGAGATGCAACATATAATGTGTTGGGGTGTTAATATGCATTTAACCAATTCTCACTTGTCCTTCTACCTGACAGAACTGCAGAGCTTTTCCTGTACTTTGAGCACACATTTGTATTCCCTGTGTTGAAGTTTATCTAAGGGCTTTCCAAATTCTCTAAAAATCAAAGCAAATAATTCTATTCCAAAGTCAGGCTATTAAGAAATATGGAAGTTGTTATTATTGCTTATTATTTGCAGTAGCACCTACGCTGGGGTGGGCAAACTATGGCCCAGGGGCCACATCCAACTCTCCAGGCATTTTAATCTGGCCTTTGAGTTCCTGCCAGGAAGTGGGATCCGGAGCTCGCCCTGCTCCGGAGTTCCAGCCAGGGAGCAGGGTTGGGGTCTTGCCCCACTCCTGATGGAAGCAGTGGCATATTCCCCCTCCGGCTTCTATGTGTAGGGTCAGCCAGGGGGCTCTGCACGCTGTCGCTGCCCCAAGCGCTGCCCCCGCAGCTCCCATTGGCCGAGAACCACAGCCAATGGGAGCTGCAGGGGTGGCACCTGCAGACAGGGCAGCGCACAGAGACGCCTGGCCATACCGCCGCATAGGAGCTGGAGGGGGGACATGTCGCTGTTTCGGGGAGCTGCTTGAGGTAAGCACCACCCGGAGCTTGCCCCCCTGTTCCCCTCCTGTGCCCCAACCTCCTGCCCCAGCCCTGATCCCCCTCCTGCCCTCCGAACATCTTATCCCCAGCCCCACCCCAGAGCCCGTACCCCTAGTCGGAGCCCTCCCACTCTCCCATGCCCCAACCCCCAGTTTCGTGAGCATTCATGGCCCCCCCATACAATTTCCATACCCAGATGTGGCCCTCAGGCCAAAAAGTTTGGCCACCCCTGACCTACACATTCCAATCCCATTGCACTACGCACTCTATGTAAGACTGTACCTTCCATGAAGAATTTACACTCTAAATATAAGATGAGAATGTACAATAAAAATGGATAAAATAAACAATTGATAAGCGGTGATCAGAGCACACCAGCTTCCTAACCATTGCTGAAATTCTTATTAATTAATAAGTGTTTACACAGGAATGCACACATATAAGGTACAGATTTCTCTTATTATACTTAGTCATCATCTAAGGAAAACAGGATGTGGCATATTATATGTATGTTAGACACATTGATATTTCATCCTTAAGTCCATCTGCATTTGGAAGATGTGTAATTGTGAGTGGAGGGATGATGATGTAGTTAATAGCTCCTAACTAGGTTTCAGTATTAGGTTCTGCCGCAGACTTGGGCAACTCAGTTAATCTCTTTAAGAACATAATAACGGCCATACTGGGTCAGACTAAAGGTCCATCAAGCCCAGTATCCTATCCTCTGACAGTGGTCAATGGAGGGTGCCCCAAAGGGAATGAACAGACAGGTTATCATCAAGTGATCCATGCCCTGTCAGCCAATCCCAGCTTCTGGCAAACAGAGGCTAGGGACACCATTCCTGCCCATCCTGGCTGATAGCCATTGATGGACTTATCTTCCATGAATCTATCTAGATCCCTTTGGAACCCTATTATAGTATTGGCCTTCACAACACCCTCTGGCAAGGAGTTCCAGAGATTGACAGTGCGTTGTGTGAAAAAATACTTTCTTGTGTTTATTTTAAACTTGCTACCTATTATTTTCATTTAGTGGCCCCTTGTTCCTGTATTATGAGAAGGAGTAAATAACAATTCCTTATTTACTTTCTCCACACCAGTCATGATTTTATAAATCTCTATCATATCCCCCCTTAGTCGCCTCTTTTCCAAGTTGAAAAGTCCCAGATTTATTAATCTCTCCTCATACGGAAGCCGTTCTATACCCCTAATCATTTTTGTTGCCGTTTTCTGAACCTTTTCTAATACCACATCTGCACTCAGTATTCAAGGTGTGGGCATACCATGGATTTATATAGAGGCAATATGATATTTTCTGTCTTATTATCCATCCCTTTCTTGATGATTTCCAACTTTCTGTTCGTTTTTTTTGTCTGCCACTGCACATTGAGTGGGTGATTTCAGAGAACTATCCACAATGACTCCAAGATCTCTTTCTTGAGTGGTAACAGCTAATTTAGACCCCGTCATTGTATATGTATAGTTAGGATTATGTTTTCCAGTGTGCATTACATTGCATTTATCAACATTAAACTTCATCTGCCATTTTGTTGCCCCGTCACCCAGTTTTGTGAGATCCTTTTGTAGCTTTTCTCAGTCTGCCTGGGACTTAACTATCTTGAGTAGTTTTGTATCATCTGCAAATTTTGCCACCTCATTGTTTACCCCTTTTTCCAGATCGTTTATGAATAAGTTAAATAGGACTGGGCCCAGTACAGATCCCTGGGGGACACCACTATTTACCTCTCTCCATTCTGAAAGCTGACCATTTATTCCTACCCTTTGTTTCCTATCTTTTAACCCGTTACCAATCCATGAGAGAACCTTCCCTCTTATCCCATGACTGCTTATTTTGCTTAAGAGCCTTTGGTGAGGGACCTTGTCAGAGGCTTTCTGAAAATCTAAATACATTATATCCACTGGATCTCCTTTGTCCACATGCTTGTTGACCCCCTCAAAGAATTCTAGTTGATTGGTGAGGCATGATTTCCCTTTACAAAACCATGTTGACTATTTCCCAACAAATTATGTTCATCTATGTGTCTGACAATTTTGTTCTTTACGATAGTTTCAACCAATTTGCCTGGTACTGAAGTGAGGCTTACTGGCCTGTAGTTGCCAGGGTCATCTATGGAGCCCTTTTAAAAATTGGTGTCACATTAGCTATCCTCCAGTCATTTGGTACAGAAGCTGATTTAAATGTTAGGTTACAGATGACAGTTAGTGGTCCTAAAGACAGTTAGTAGTCTTTGTGCCTCAGTTCCTCTTTTGTAAAATTGACATAATGCTACTTCATAGAATCATAGAAGATTAGTGTTGGAAGAGACCTCAGGAGGTCATCTAGTCCAACCCCCTGCTCAAAGCAGGACCAACACCAACTAAATCATCCCAACCAGGGCTTTGTCAAGCCAGGCCTTAAAAACCTCTAGGGCTAGAGATTCCACCACCTCCCTAGGTAACCCATTCCAGTGCTTCACCTCCCTCCTAGTGAAATAGTTTTTCCTAATATCCAACCTAAACCTCCCCCACTGCAACTTGAGACCATTGCTCCTTGTTCTGTCATCTGCCACCACTGAGAACAGCCTAGCTCATCCTCTTTGGAACCCCCCTTCAGGTAGTTGAAGGCTGCTATCAAATTCCCTCTCGCTCTTCTCTCCTGCCGACTAAATAAGCCTAGTTCCCTCAGTCTCCCATCATAAGTCATGTGCCCCAGCCCCCTAATCATTTTTGTTGCTTTCCGCTGGACTCTCTCCAATTTGTCCACATCCTTTCTGTAAGGGGGGGGAGGGGGCAAAACTGGACACAATACTCCAGATGTGGCCTCACCAGTGTAAATTGAGGGGAATAGTCACTTTGAAGAAGGATGCATTGCTCAGTTCAGGGGATCACAATAGACCAGTGGTTCCCAAACTTGTTCCGCCGCTTGTGCAGGGAAAGCCCCTAACGGGCCGGGCCAGGCCGGGCTGGGCCAGTTTGTTTACCTGCCGCGTCCACAGGTTAGACTGATCACGGCTCCCAGTGGCCGCGGTTCACTGCTCCAGGACAATGGGAGCTGCTGGAAGCGGCGGCCAGTACATCCCTCAGCCCGCGCGGCTTCCAGCAGCTCCCATTGGCCTGAAGCAGTGAACCGCGGCCACTGGGAGCCGTGATCAGCCTAACCTGCGGACGCGGCAGGTAAACAAACTGGCCTGGCCTGGCCCGCCAGGGGTTTTCCCTGCACAAGCGGTGGAACAAGTTCGGGAACCACTGCAATAGACTCCTCTCACTTTTGTTTTAAACAAGTCATTATTTTAGAAAAGTAATTTTCTGCTCATCTGCACAATTTATTTTTCTACAAAGAGGCACTTTTTTTAGTGAAGGTGTGTGGCGCTTCCTTTTACATGACAGACAGTAATGCTGCCAGGGTGGCATGTGCTCTCTGTCACTCAATCTAGGAGTTAAGGCCTTTGATCTTGTTAAAACTTATGCATGTGCTTCACTTTAAGCACGTGAGTCTCAGGCCTTGGCTACACTTACCCGCTAGTTCGACGGCTGGAAATCGAACTTCTGGGTTCGACTTATCGCGTCTAGTCTGGACGCGATAAGTCGAACCCGGAAGTGCTCGCCGTCGACTGCGGTACTCCAGCTCGGCGAGAGGAGTACCGCGGAGTCGACGGGGGAGCCTGCCTGCCGAGTGTGGACCAAGGTAAGTTCGAACTAATTCGAACTAAGGTACTTCGAACTTCAGCTACGTTATTCACGTAGCTGAAGTTGCGTACCTTAGTTCGAATTAGGGGGGTAGTGTAGACCAAGCCTCAGTGAGGTCTTTTTGAAAACACAAATGATGCTATTTTAAGTGTGTTAAAGACACAGAAGTATCTTCTCTACAGTGGACTCTTAAATCCACAAATTGGTTCTTCTTTAATAAATTCTGGTACCACAAAATGTAAAGCTTAAATGTTATAAAAATCTTGGTTGGCATTCCTCTGGGACTACTCACATGCTTAAAATTAAACATATGTGAAAGTGTTTGCCAGTTCAGGGCTTCAGTTCCTAAACTCTCATGAGAAACTCTTTAATGGTATCTTTGTAATTTGCCCGTATGAATGCCAAAACAAGCAATGATAATGTAAAGTTTGTTTATATGCAGAGCAGATGGCTACTCTGTCTATAATATACCCAAGAGTCCACAAGTAATGTTTTTAAAAAGACCCTAAATTCCTATAGTATTTAACCTAATAGTTTAGAAGTCCTAGGAGCCTACACAGTCTATTATGTAAATCCAGGTATCATAAATTGTGAGCTCAAAGTCATTATGAAAGATTCTGAAATGCATATTATTTACACAATGGACCAAAAGGGCTTGTAAGAGAGCAGTATAATCTATAGCAACATGGATGGACATACTAATGAATCAAATATCTGTGGTTTTAAAGGGCCCTCAAGAATCTCTGTCTAAAAGAGCAATGATATTGTATGGATTATATTCCATTTTAATTATTTTGGTCTAGTGTATAAATGAAACACTTACTAATGTATCTGTAAAAGTGTATATAAAAAGTCCCTAAGTACATATTACCTCATAAATCTTAATGACTCTGGAAAAAAATAGTGTATTGGTGTCCTGTGTTGATTATATAATTAGTGCCACCACCAGTGCATTATTTAACTGTAGCAGCACAGACAAAAAACCGTATTTAATAGCTAAGAGTTTATCAGCTTTCAGTGTTTTCCTTCCTTCTTTCTTTTCTATTATTGGAATAAAATAAAGTTATTGGCGCAAACATATCAAACTGTGTAGATTTGACTTACAGACATTAAAGCCATGTGGTTATTATCTTTAAGTGTTAACAAGATATTACATTCTCAATATACACTAAATAATAAGAGTTGTTTGAATTATATCTTGCTGCAAGTGATCTATGTCCCACTTATAAATAAGATTAGATAATTTAAAGCATAGCACCAAAGACCAGAAATTATGTAAATATGAGAAGGTATAAATTTCACTAGGTCTAAAATGCAGAATTTTTTCCATTTTCATCTATCACACTGAGACTAATAGCCACTGGCTTTCGCTCTTCTATTAGATAGTTAATGCCTCTTTCGCTCACTGTTTGTGTCTCACCAAAGCCATTACCAATCTGAATTTTTACTAAGGGCATTTAATAAAAGTGCAGTTCAGTAATGAGCAACTTAATTATCACTTCAAGGGCAAAGATCCTGCTGTTTGTTTCTGAGCCAAGGCAGGACAATGCAAAAAGGCTTGATTATAAGAAACCAACGCAGGGTGGGGGCTTTTTTTGATGCTTGGCTTGTGGCTAAAATGATACGAACTTTGCTAAAGGAAGTGGAAAACGAATGGACCTTGACCAATGAAGAATTCAGAATAGAAGAGTGATTAAAAAGTGCAATAATATTGTTATATGAACACGGAATTGGTAGATTTTTTTTTTATTCAGAATTGAGGATTAGGAACCTACTACTCTAGTATGTATTTTTTCTGCAGCTGTCTCAGGTGAAAAATATTAGCTCATAAAATGATACCAAGTGAAATAATAGGTGAAAATTATTATCTAGTAAAAATGATGCCAAGTGAAATAAACAAACTGAAAGAGCCCTTGGGGGTGTGTCCACACGGTAATGTAACCCCAGGATTCAAACTCAGGCTGAAGTCTAATCTGTTTACCATCTACAGACAAATCGTGCTAACCCAGGACTCTGACTCGTAGTCCAAGACCCCACAGGGGTGAAGGGTCAGACAAAGACTGAATCAAGCCGGGACTCAGGATTCAAGCCATATAGTTTTGCAGTGTGGATCCAGAGCATGCATCCTGTGGGGCTGTGAGTCTGCCAAAAGTAACCCACAATGCCATGTGCCAACTTTCTTTGTCCTCTGGACAGCCAAGTTTGGTGGACAGTCAAGTTTTCCCACACTGCACTATGAACAAAGGGCTAGAGCAGCCACATGTGGGGAGGGCACTAGGAAGTCTGGGATATGGGTGGTTGGACTCTGCCCTGCATAATGCAGTGTAGTCTCTGGAGCCCCATGTAGGGATCCAGGGTTCAACAATTCCTAACTTGTGGCTGCAAATGAGTGTAAATGCTCAAGCCCTAGGTTAACAAACCCAGGGTCTGCTAAGTTGAGTTCTGCTAACCCTGGGTTTACATTGCAGTGTAGACATACTCTAGAACACCTCTAGTGAAGACTTAGTTAACTTCACCTGTGACATTCATCGATAAAACAAAGGCTTTCATAGATTCCAAGCCCAGAAGGGACCAATGTGATCATCTAATCTGACCTCCTGTATGCCACAGTCTATAGAACATCCCAAAAATAATTTCTAGAGCAGATCTTTTAGGAAAGCATCCAATCTTGATTTTAAAATTGTCATTGATGGAGAATCCACCACGACCCTTCGTAAATTGTTCCAATAGTTAATTACCCTGACTGTTAAAAATGTATGCCTTATTTCCAGTCTGAACTTCCCTGTTCTTCCATTTGAGATTATATTATATAGATCATATTTAAAAAAAATTTATAGCTGTCTTCACTTCTCATCTAAACCAGGTTAGTTTTATAACCAATACAACCTTCTTCCTCAATTGTGGCTTTTTTTTTTTTTGGCATCTAGTAAAGTGTTTTTAAACAATTCCCAACCATTCACATTTTTCTAATTAAATTCTTCCTCACAGCTGATGTGGCTCATAATTGTTTTCAGTTTTGTAAAATTGACATCAAGTATATACATTACTGGCCTACACTTTATTCTGGTTTGTGCCCCTTTTTAGTAATGCCAGTTTTGAAGAAAAGGTACCATATGAATAGAGCTGTCCCTAGGGTAAGGCCAATCGAGGCGATTGCCCCAGGCCCCGTGCTTTGGGGCCCCCTCGCACTTCATGAGGATGTGGTCAGGGAGGTGAGGTGGCGGCCAGGCGGGCTGGGGAGCGAGGAAGAGCCCCCTACTAACCTCTCCCTCCCCCCAGAGCCTCCTGCCCACTGGCAGGCCTCGCCAATCAGTGTCTCCCCCTCCCTCCCAGCACCTACTGCCGATCAGCTGTTTCGCCGCATCTGGAGGTGCTGTGGGGAAGGGAAGAGGAGCGAGGATGCAGCACGCTTGGGGGAGGGGTGGAACTGGGTAGGGAAGGGGCAGAAAGAGGTGGGGCGGAGGTGGAGCCTTGGGGGAAGGGCTGGAGTGGAGGTGGGGCCTGGGCGGAGCCAGGGGGGAGCACCCCTCAGCAGATAGAAACTTGGCGCCTATGTCCTGGGCCCTGCACCCCCCGAGAGATGGCCATGCATATGAATATGAAACACTCCTGCTCCATTAGGTGTAAATGAATAAGATCACCATTATAACTTATAAGGTTTTAAAAGCTAGACAAACATGGTTACATTCATATCTATGTACACATACAAATGTTAGATGTGCTTGCATAGTTCAAGTGTCTGTGTGTGCTTGTGGCCTTTAGGCACTATCTTGATCAAGATAATTATAGAAAGTTGCAGGGATTCAGGATCCTAAGTTCTCCATCCTCTTATCCGATGACAAGCTCTGCAGCCTTTCCCAAACAGAGTAGATAAGGGGCAAAGCCTTCCCAAAGACTGACCCATCAGTCATTAAGTCTGAAAAAATCCATCCTGATGGGAGGCTAAAGTTTCTACCTCTGACTCTGGGGATGGAAAAGTGGACTCTACCTTAAGAAAACAATATGAATGGGCACTTAAAGGCATCGGTGTGTTCCTCGGTACTTCTCATAGACTCATAGACTTTAAGGTCAGAAGGGACCATTATGATCATCTGGTCTGACCCCCTGCATGCTGCAGGCCATAAAACCGTCCCTACCCCTTCCCTGGACTCTGCTGTTGAAGTCCCCAATCCTGTTTTTAGTGACTTCAATCGGCAGAGACCCTCCTGCTAGAGATCCCTGCCCCATGCTGCGGAGGAAGGCGAAAAACCTCCAGAGGCTCGGCCAATCTGCCCTGGAGGAAAATTCCTTCCCGACCCCAAATATGGTGATCAGTAAGACCCCGAGCATATAGGCAAGAGTCTCCAGCCCGACCCCTGTTAGCCATTATACTATTTACCTACCATTGCTTGGCTTTCCTTGACTACTATGTTTTACCATTAAACCATTCCCTCCATAAACTTATCTGTCTCTTTCAATCTTCTCTTCTGTGTTTCAGAGAATATGTAATAATCTGGAAGCTCAAAGCTACTTGCTTAGAAAGCTTAAATAAAGCAGCTAGATCTCATTCTCCTTAACAACTAATTTGAGTGGGTGACTCTGCCAGAGACACAATTACAGGACTCATCTGAGTGATGACAACATTATAACTCACCATGTGCAATGGTTAAGACCATGGATGGGTGACTTTGGATCTAAGGTCCATCTTATCTCCCTATCATTTTAGGGAGAGCCTCCTCTTTGGGGATAGTTTGGACCAGCCCTTAAATGGTATGGTGGATCTCAAGACATCATTTCCTTCAAACAAGCTTGAAAAACCACAGATGACCTCAGATAAATTCAGTAGAGACCAACTTTCTTTTCAAGGGTCCTTAGCTGATATTGTTCCAGGTTCCAGCTGTTCAAATACACCATGGTCAACTTGTGAGCTTATCGAGCCTACAGACCTGTTAATCAACTGGAGAGGGGGCACAGGCCTTTAGGAATGGCTTCTAAGACAGTTCCTCTCCTCCTCCTCCCAGAAATTCTGCTAATGGTAACAGGGAGTATGGAGAAATCACTTCAGAATGATGTCTTCTATCCATTACTGTTTTCTCACTTTCCTCCAGCTCTTTCACGGGCCTCTTCTGCACTTCTTTCTTCTCCAGAAGAAGACACCAGAGCTGAAACTGTATGTTAGTGACTGAACATATGTCCATACGCTCACTTCTTCAGGAAGAAGAGGAGTCTTTTCTCTTCTTCTAGTCATCAAAAGATCAGGAGGAAGCTGTCTAGTTCCAAACCTCAAGTAATTGAATGAGTTTATCCAGTTCAATCCATTTTTATCATTTTGGTTGCCACTGAGCTGAGTGAATTTCTCACATCCATAGAGCTAGAAGATCTAGAATCTATCAGATCTAGAATCCCAGCACAGGTTTTACTTTCAAACAGAGACTTTGCTCTCCCCTTCTGTCTTACCTTGGCACTAAGGGTGTTCACAAAGACCGTAGCAGTGGCAAAAAGCCAGACAATTCTCTACTTGTGAAGGGATCATTACTACAGTTATATTTTTTTGAAGTCTTCCCACTTCTATGTAGCTAGTTACATGCCTGGTGGTGAGAGAAATATCCCAGAAGTCAGTGATTGGTTACTCTACCTAGCAATTTCAAACAGCAGAGGGAAACCCCTTGGTTCATTTGTCAATTGTTTTTCTGTAGAAACCTGATTTACAAGGAAGGAAAATCTCCCTTTTCACTTGGCATTTTTGAAGAGCAGTAATATTTAATGCAGAATTCACTGCTGGTTTGGGATGTTTGGTGCAGTGCCAATGCTAGCCAGGTTAGTTATCCTGTCTAATTGATATAGGATGCACATGCGGTTGTAAATAATTGTCTCATTTGAAAATGTAGGCCTGTCATTTATGTTCGTTCTTAGAATTTTAATACATTCATTTTCAAACTTTGAAATTGTGACTTGAAGCTATTACCTTTCAATTGGTTTGCAACAGATGGAGCTTTTGCTTGTGCGTATCACCATTCTCATCTAAAACTCAAGGTATGTTAATTAATCCTTAAATGAACTTTTAGTATGGAGCCAGTTTGCAATTGATGTTTTTGATAGACGCAGGTTAACAAGAGTGTTTGCTTTCAAAACCAGGTAAAAGCAACATAGGTATTTGTGGGGTTAAGCCCTTTTCTAGTGAGACAGAATTTGGGTTTAAATGTGCTCCCAATAATAGAGTATTTCAGGCTACCTCACAAAAATATTTATATTCACTCCGTAACCTCCAATATATGTACATCAGTCACAGTGGCATGGCCTTTTTCTTGGTCTAACCTTATTCTGTACAATTCTCTTGTCATCAGCTTCTTTACATCCAGATACTGAAGAGATCTATTAAGCATATTAATTCTTTCTGGAGGCTGGGATCAAGAAATGAAGCAACTGTATGCTACTTTAGGATCCAAACCTAAAGCAGTATTCTAGGGCATAGCATATCAAATAGAAAGTTTACATATTAGTAGATATTTCAGAATACTTGGAATGCTTTCAACAGATATTTCATCCTAGGCAAAGATGGGGCCATACTGTTGACCCTTTTTGACCTGAGTAACTAGTCAAAGTTATGGGCCCTGGGGATGTTCCAGTTGGGGATAGAAATTGACGATGGAGTCTGGTATTTTCTTTGGTTCAATTTTGTCTATTTACAAGGAATGTACAAGGTCTTGCTTCTTCAAACACAGGAGGAATAATAAACAAAAGAGTTCTTTCTTAGTTTACAGCCCCAAGCCTCTAACCAACATTTGATCCCCAAAATGTCTTTCTCTCTAGCTTTTTTCTGGGGTCATACGCTCTGCTCACAGATTGCTGCTTGGCTTTCTTGCCTTTTGCCTCAGTCTTTTCTTCTCCCTTCCCTCTCATACACACACACACATCACTCAAAATAATACTCAGCAAAAGCTTCTCCACCCACCCAGTCTAGGTGGGGGGAGGGAGGTTGTGATTCATTTATCCTTAGAGTTATGCTATTTAAAGGGTATGATCACATCCATCGACCTCCCCAAGATTTTTTTAACTCAGCCCATAGTGAGATTTTACCCATCTCAGAACACTACTGTCCCAGTGGTGATTATCATTTCTTTTGACCCCAGACTCATGGAAGACTCCTAACCAGCCTTGGAAGAGGTTCACTCTACCTTGGAGCTCTCGAACTACTCTTATTTCATCTCCTGTTCTACAAAGCATTTAAGCACCCACTCTGTTGAATAGGAATGGATTTAAATGTGTGCGTAAATGCTGAATTGGGGCCTCAAAAAGCAGAAATCTTGTCACCCTAAGCAGCAGTCTTCATGAACTGTGAGCACAAGGTGATCATTCTTTTTGTGTTAAATGCACACAAAATCTAAGTGTACAAATAAGTTATTTTACTGTAGTGATATTTGTAGGGAAGACAAGATTAACCTCAGTAATTACCAGCCAATTAAGTTGACATCTAAAATAATAGTTAGCTTGTGTTTAGAAAGGGACATAAAGGGAAATAGCATGTGAAATAATAGAAACTGTACTGTGACAGGTTAGAAGAGTACCTATATGGGAACAATCTAATAGAAAATGACAAGTGTGGCATTTAGAGATTAAGATCTTGGTCAACAAGGCTTTCGAGTATGCTGTGAACAAGCTTGATGATCATAACATACAAAGTATAATTTATTTGAAAGTTCATAAGGCTTTCCAGGAAGATTTCTGAAAGCTTTCTCTATCTTTAAAGATCATCCTTTTGGAATGAAGGGTTGGTCTCTTCTCCCTTGACACAGTGGTGACTAATAGTGTCAACTAATTTTCAATGTCTTTCCTTTCTCTCTCGCTCTTATTCCTGGCATCCATTCTCTAGTCTCTCTCCCTGCTTCAGTTCAGTTTTGAAAACACTTCCCTCTGATTTAGAAATTCTCAGTACATTGTATGTATGTAAAGAAAGAAAAGAAACCTGGAAGAGTCCTACTTCTCAATGGCCAGTATAGCCAGGTATTACAGGCTCCATCAAAATCTACTGTTCTGTGCAAACTGGATTATAAGGTCATGTTAATTAATGTATTTATTATTTTACAGTGTCTCAAAGGGTACTTTGTGCTCTGGTTACAGGAAAGAACCTCTAGATTCAGCGAGTAGCAACCAATTTTCCTACACTCTCAGAGAAGATGAGGAGTATAATTCTTGGGTTCCACAATCTTGCCCGTTTGGTGGATTCCACTACAGTGATGGGGGAAAGATTATTCCTCCCTTCACTTAACATAAGAATGGCCACACTGGGTCAGACCAATGGTCCATCTAGCCCAGTATCCTGTCTTCTGACAGTGGCCAATGCCAGATACTTCAAAGGGAATGAACAGAACTGGGCAATTATTGAGTGATCCATTCCATCATCCAGTCCCAGCATCTGGCAGTCAGAGGCTTAGAGACACCCAAAACATAGGGTTGCATCCCTGACCATGTTGACTAATAGCCATTGAGGGACCTATCTGCCCCTTCAAAGCGAACTCTACTTTAAAGGCTGCACTGAATAAAAAAGGTCAATGGTTTCTCTGAAAAAAAAATCACATAAAATATTGAATATTTGCTATGAAAACACCACTAGATCCCTTGGGGAATTTGAAAACCATTACAGGAACAGAGAGCCGCAGAAATAGGAACTTGTGTTGAGCACATACACTCCACAGGAGCACAGTTTCTCATGAAACACATAGGAGTGGTTCATTCTAATCCATCCAGGTCTTGGCACATCTTTCTGCCCTTTTACCTTGGTTCACTTCTATCTCATATAATCAAGTATAAGTCTACATAGACTATATGTGGGTCTAAGAATATTTTAAAATGATGTGTACACAAGTATATAGAGTAATATGTTTTTTTCTTCATTCTTTTCTAGAGCTAAATGAATAGTGGGGGTGGGGAGGGAATCGGATCCTGAGAATTAGTTCAGACATTAAATGAATTTCAGTTCAGATGTATTCATGACCCTTTCACTTTTTAGCAGCAGATGAGTATAACTAGGAGAAAAATTTAAGCTTCATTATTTGGGGAAAGTTATTTTCAAATTGTATTTTCAGTTATAACATTAAAGTTTAACTCTGTGTATGTTAGTCATTCATGCTATCCAATCAAGAAACAGAAGCAATATGATGTGATTTATGTGAATAACTAGTAATTGGCAATTAAAATAGTGTTAGGAGGAACCTGAAATGATACAGCAGAACATTAAAAAAAATTGAGATAAAATCTTTAAGATAGAGTTATAAATAGGTGTCTAGATGACTGAGATGATGGGACCATATATAAGCACATAGATAAATCTATTTAAAACAGCATTATTAAAATGATTGTAGTTATAAACACCTAAATGTTAAGATTGGGAGATAATGAATTAAGATTTCATTAGCACTCTTACCTCGGTCACTGTACCTCAACCTCTCATCTAATGCTCTACTACAGAACCTCATGATCCTAGAGAAATTTCTAAATAGTCAGCTGTAAACTGCAAACAGCCTCACATTAGTTGTCAGAGTGTAAACTTGAGTGACCCCCTTAATACAGGCCAGGGACCATAACATATCAATTGTTAGCCTCCACACATGCTTGATCTTTCCCTGTGTTCCTCCATGTACTTATGTAGCCCCCATCACCATAGTATCTGAGCATAAGACCTCACCCTTGTTCACCACACTATTATGGGAAGGGTACCCCATTCAGCCACTTCCCCTGTAATGGTCCAAATCCTCATACTTGGCTACATGCATTGAAATGTTAGTGCCTTGTTGATGAGAAACTGATTGTAATGAGACTGGCATAACATGAAACCATAGTGCTTGTGCTAATTATTAGACCAAAGCTGGTAAATGGTACACATGTAAGCTCTAGGACTTGTACATTTGTGGAGGCCATACTATTGGATTTATGTCTTTAGTAAGTCTCATTAAAGAACACTGGAGCTAATTCTCCAGTACCTTACATAGTTACCTTTTCCTGTGCTGGGTGTCTGAAAAGTGGGATAGTGTTTTAAGCTCACTTTTTGCCTAGGTATAAATGACTACAGGAAGGCCAAAGCAGAGGAGAATTAGGCCCGTTGCATTTAGTTCTGGTTGCTGCCTAATGATGTCACTTTAAAAGACTGAGGGAATTTCAACATGATTGATCTCAGTACCAAAAGGTATAAAACTGAGAAGTTAAATCAATGGCAGTCCATCTAGCTTATAATGGAAGTGGTAAATAATGGGTCTCTTTGAAGCAATTACATAATCTGATATCTTTAAAAAAATGGTATCAGGCATTTTTGAAACCTCCTGTGGTATCAGTCATGCCACCAAGAGTTAATATGTTCAGTCTAGAAGGAAGAATAAGACAAGAGAGAGGTAAATGCACTTTTTCATGCACAGAATATTAAATATGTGATGGAGAAAACTACCAGGCAAGGCTATTGAGCATCATGCTGCAGTTAAACAAAAATACTAAATGACATTGTGGGGGGGAATTAATTACTAAAATGGCCATAAGTCCTGATGAATCATAAGGCAAGACTAGGAAACCGCTTTATCTGTAAAGCCAGATTGAATCATGGATAAGGTCTTTTTAAGTCTAAGTATATTGTATACATGCTTCCAATTGGATTATTTTACATACATGTATAAATGGGGGATGTGGGGAACACTTGGCTCCTGCTTTTAAAGGTGTAGGTGCATGTAGTAATTGAATTCAGTTGTTACATGCATCCGAGGGCAGGATTTGTTTGTCTGGTCATTGCTCCTTTTATTTATTTAATTGTCACCAATGTTGTAAACCTGTGAAATGTATATCTTTTATATTAGCGTCTGGGCTCTGCAGCTTTTAGAAGACAACAGTATCAGACACACATGAACAAGTCTCACCATCTATTCAGGAAAGAGGAGTGGACAGACAGGCATAGTTTATGATATAGACTGTTACAACAATTGCATTCTCCCATTCTGGAAATTCCCCTACCTGTGAAAAAAATGATCATAGTATCTCTCATGACTGTACTGCACAAAAGAGTGGAGGAGGAAGAGGAGCAGAGAAGCAATTATGGGGAACAGGTATGTTTTGGAGCAGAAAAAAGATGGAGGACTTGAAGAGAGTCTTGAAGAGTCTAGAAGAGAAGGTGATAGGTGTTATAGATAAACCTTAAGGTAGATGTGGCCTGGTGGAGAGAGAGAAATCGGGTAAAGAGATTTAAAAAAAAAGTGATTTAAAGGAGAGGGAAAGTATAGGCCAGGGGTATGCAACCTATGGCACACGTGCCGAAGGTAGCACGCGAGCTGATTTTCAATGTCACTCATGCTGCCCGCGTCCTGGTCACCAGTCCGGGGGGCTCTGCATTTTAATTTAATTTTAAATGAAGCTTCTTAAACATTTTAAAAAACTTATTTACTTTACATACAACAATGCCTATGGGACCAAAACATTGGTGCAGGTGGTTATGAGAACATGGTGTTAGCCTCCCAGGATGCACTTACCTCCATTCCTCCTTCCCTCCCTGAAATCAACGGCAAACAAACCAAGCCTTTTTTGTGCCTTTTTTCATAAGCCTGGGTTCCCTGCGCAGATGCCATAGCACGATAAGCATGGACTCTGCTCAGCTGAACACTGTTGTTGTGAGCATTACAAACACCTTGTGCCTTATCCTGCAGTATTTACATAACTGATACAGGATCTGCCACATAGAACAATGTTATGCCACACAAGCAGCTCTGCTGGGAGATGTAGAGTGAAGCAATTCGCAGTTGCTGGCGATAGTCACACATCACCTTGAAAGAGCTGAGCACCATTTCTGGTCCCAGGAAACAAGCACTGACTGGTGGGAAGACATCATTATGCAGCTGTGGGATGACGAGCAATGGCTGTAGAACTTTCGAATATGTAAGGACACTTTCCAGGAACTGTGTGAAGAGCTTTCGCCGGCCCTGAAGTGCAGCAATACTAAACTGAGAGAGTTGCTGTGGCAGTACAGAAGCTAGTGGTGATAGCTCTCTGGAAGCTTGCAATGCCAGACTGCTACCAGTCAGTGGGGAATCAATTTGGAGTGGATAAATCAACCATGGGATCTGTTGTGATCCAACTTTGCAGGGCCATTAACAGACTTTTGCTAAGAAGGGTAGTGACTCTGGGCAACGTGCAGGACATAGAGGATGGCTTTGCTGCGATCAGGATCCCTAACTGCGGTGGGGCGATAGATGGAACGCATACCCCTATTTTGTCACCAGACCACCTTGACAAAGAATACATAAACCGAAAGGGGTACTTCTCAGTGGTGTTGCAAGTGCTATTGGATCAGAGGGGCCATTTGACTGACTTCAACGTGGGATGGTTGGGAAAGGTGCATGATGCACGCATCTTTAGGAACACAGGTCTGTTCAGAAATCTGCAAGCAGGGACTTTCTTTCCAGACTGCAGAATAACTGTTGGTGATGTTGAAATGCCAATCGTGATCCTGGGAGACCCATCCTACCCCTTGCTTCAAGGGCTTATGAAGCCATATACCAGCAGCCTGAGCAGCAGTAAGGACCGATTCAACCATAGGCTAAGCAAATGCAGAATGGTGGTAGAATGTGCCTTTGGACGTTTAAAAGGTCACTGGCATTGTTTGCTTACTAGGTTAGACCTCAGTGAAAGCAATATCCCTATTGTTATTGCTGCCTGCTGTGTGCTCCATAACATCTGTGAAACAAAGGGAGAAAAGTTTCTACTGGGGTGTGAGGTGGTTGAGGCAGATTGCCTGGCAGCCAGTTTTGAGCAGCCAGACACCAGGGCAATAAGAAGAGAACATCAAGGGCCTCTGCGTCTCTGTGAGGCTTTGAAAACCAGTTTCAGCAATGAGCCAGAGTAATGTGACAGCAAGGAAAAGTAAGATAACCTGGGGCAAAAGGGTTTATAACACTGTGCGGGGAGAAACAAGGAAAACTTACTTACAGATGCACTGCAATAACAATCAAACATGTGGGAATGGGTGCCTTCTGGTCCTTGTACCCTCCCCTGGTGTTGAGTGCAAGGGATACCTTCCCCTCTCCCCCACGTGCACACACACCTCATAGGATGCAGAACTGGGTGATGATGGCAGCAGGTTCAGCATAGGCTGCAGAGGGACTCTAGCATCCAGCTGCCTTTCTTGAACCTCAAGCAGATGCCTCAACATGTCTGATTGTTCCTTCATAATCTGCAGCATCTCTTCCTGCGTGGCATACTCTTGTTCCCAGCATGCTCTCCTGTCCTCCCTATCCATGTCCAGGTTCTTGTAATCCTCCATGCTCTAAGCTCCATCTTGTCACTCTCAGAGGCGCGCATTAACTCATTGAACATGTCCTCCCGAGTCTTCTTTTTCCACCTTCTAATCTGGGAAAGTCTCTGTCCCGGTCTAGAGGATGCACCGACGGACAAGGTTTCAGCTGCAAGGCATGCAAAGCACAAGGGTAGCATTGACAGTGCATACATTGTTTCTGGTTCAAGGCTAATTTTTTTTTTATAAAAAAAAACACCCCTCAATACACGTCACCACAAGCCACAACGTAATCACAACCACTGGCTGTTGCAAGAGTTGGTTTGCTGCTCCACGTGGCATGGGCAAGAGGTCTTGTGCCTCTGCTTTCATGAAGACATCCTTGGGATCGCAGGTTGGAATTTGAGAAAAGCCCCCTTTCCCCTAGCAACCTGGATAGTGTTTGAGGACAGGCACCAGTGTAAAGCCCCTCAAATAGTTTGTTTTTTACAAAAGCGGCACCGGCTTTGGGGGAACAGGAATAAACAGGAAATCTCCCTCCCCCACTTTTTTTTTTCAATGCTGCTTCCAACCACAGCCACATTTGGGAGAGAGTGGTTGTGTGAACCAGATTTCACCAAACGGGGGGCGGCTTACTTGTTGAATTGTTTGTGGCTTAAGGGCTAGCGTTGAAAACTTTCCCCATTTCCCCTAGGTGACCCTATACGATATCACACTCTTAAGAGTTACAGAGGCAGCAAGGAAGCAGATGCTGCAAGCGTCTGGGTACAGACCTGGTCCTTATGCTGCAATGCTGTGTGCTGCAATGATGCCAGCAGTTAATACTGAAGTGGGGTGGGAAAGTATCCTATCGGGGTGGACGAAATAAGGCAGCCCTTCCCAGAAACCTTCTGCAAAGGATTGCAGAGTGCCTCCATGTAAGCTTCCTAGAGATATCCGTGGAGGATTCCCAGGCCATCCCCATGCACATAAACAGTCTTTTTCTGAGAGCACCCTCTGCGTAGCTGGAGTGGCCACCAATACTCACTACACCTACTTTTTTGTTAAGATTAAACATTAAAAATAATAGCATGTAACCCCTACAGTTTGACTGGAAATGTGTACTCACCAGAAGTGCCTTCCCCTGCGTCATGCTCTGCCACCAACTGGTCCTGTGAAAGGACGGGCTCCAGGGTTAAAAACAGTTCTTGGCTGTCGGGGAGAATGGATCTTCCGCTTGCCTGCCTCACATTCTCCTCCTTCTCCTCCTCCTCTTCCTTGTCAACAAAGTCCTCCTTGTTGTTGCTTGAGGTCGTCTGGGGCTCCTGAGAGTGTTTTGGCGTAGTGGTGAGGTCATTGCCAAGAATTGCATGCTGCTCCTCATAAAAGAGGCATGTCTGCAGGGCAGAACCAGAACAACTGTTCGCTTCCATTGTCTTCTGGTATGCTTGCCGTAGCTCCTTTATTTTCATGCAGCACTGCTGTGTATCCCTGGTGTAGCACTTCTCCCCCATGCCCCACGCAATCTTGGCATAGATGTCAGCGTTTCTTCTGCTGGATTGGTGCTTTGCCTGCACAGACTCTTCTCCCCACACAGCAATAAGATCCGCCACCACTGTGTACTCCATGCTGGAGCACATTTGCAGCCTTGAATCTCCATGATCAGCTGTGCTGGCGAGCTCTCCATGCTGATCAAACAGGAAATGAAAATTCAAAAGTTCCCAGGGCTTTAACAGGGGAGCGGCTGTTTCCTGTGTACCTGGCTGATATGCAGTGGAGTTGAAAGTGCTCTCCAGAGTGGTCACAGTGGAGCACTGTGGAACACCCCCTGGAGGCCAATTCATTCGAATTACACAGCGCAGTGTCTACACTATCTCCATGTTGACCCGTGGATGTCGAATCAAGCGCTATGTCTCTCGCAGAGGTGGAGTACAGAATTGACTTCACAGGCCACTTAGGTTGGCGGAAGGGACTTGGTAGTGTAGACACATACATTATTAGATCGACTTAACGTGACTTATGTCACCCTAAGTTTGTAGTGTAGACCAGGCCAGAGTGTGAGAGATACCTTGTAGTTGTGAATCAACCAGCCTCACCCTAATACCTTTCTGCATTAAAGGAGCTGTGCTATAAAGAGTTAAGCATGAGTCTGCTACTCAGGAGAACCTCATTGGTTTCCCTGCAGACAGTGCTCCATGCTTATGGAGAGGGGAAGCATAGGTTTTGCTTCATTTGCATAAAAATTACAAAATCTTAAAGAAAAATGGCAAAGCCTGAGAGGCCCATCAGGGTCAAACAAGGGTACTTTTTATTCATTTCTTTCCAAAGAGAAAAGAGCAGAAAACCATTAACAAACTGCAATGCCTTTTGAAATGCATTCAAAGAGAAATAGCATTCAAACTGCAGAAAAAGGGGACCTGATTCTGCTCTCACTTACGCTGATATAAATGAGGAGTAACTCCATTGAGATCAATAGAGTTGCATCCATGTAAAGGAGAGATGAACTGGGCTCAAGGAATCTCGGAAACCCTGGACAAAAAGCAAACTTACTATAATAAACTCTTCTAGGTAAGATGTTTACTGTTTAATCCATAGATGCATATTGTAGTTCCCTCAGAGAGCCAAAGTCTCCCTCTTCTAGTTATCTGGCAGAAGGAATTGATAAGAACATAATATTAACAGATGGATAAGATATTCCTAGCAGGGAGCTTCTCTAAAGAGGACAGGCCCAAAGTCCCATGACATTCACTGTGCACAAGGAAGTGAAGTGGAGTGGAACTCATTTGCTTCATTAAATGCATTTTATGACTTGGAGTAAACTGTGAGAGACAAGAAGCTGAGTCAACAAATAGATGAGTGTGTTCTAAGAAGTCCCAAACAGCATAGGAGCATGTAGTAAGTCTAATTTTGTCAGGAATAGTCAAATGTTGTACCACTGATAGTCTGAATACCATTCCATTTTCTAGGTTCAGATACAGGGTATCCCAAATGTGGGCAGCATCGAAGCTGCACTCAGGAGTCACAGCAAAGGTGACAGATGAGGAAGAGCTCTGGGCGGAGATGCCTGTAAGCCACCATTTTACTCTGCAAGCTTGAGACCATCCAGTCAAATCCTTAGATTAAAGTAGAGAAGCCTGCTCTATTTTATTTACACTGGCTGACAACAGCCTCCAAGGGGCAGATCAGGGATTGCTAGTATATAGGGGCATAACCCATTAGGGGAATCCTCCACTGGTAAGATCAGCCAGGTTTATGGCTGTTTTGCACTGCTGGAACAACTCAAAGTGACTACAATGCATCCAAGAACTGGGGCCAGTGTGTATAAAAGAACCAATCAATGTAAAGCATTTATTACCAAGAGGTGACAGTGATTTTAAATAGCTTTCTAAATTTATTTTCTCTTAGAAAATAATATGTCAACGGCCTTGAGGTAAAGGAGGGTTTAGAGCACTTTAATATCTTTATAATGAATAAGTAATCTTCTTTGTGATGTTAACACAATGCTGACATATGAAAGATGAAAATATACTGCTGCAATTTCGTAGCTCTATTCTTGAGAAGATCCCTCTTGAGTCTAGACCAAACACAGGCTGCTCAGAGAATAATAATAGGTTGTGGCATGGATTTATACTGTTGGGTGTTTGTAGCATCCAGCAATCTCGCAACATATTTAAACTAGTCTGTCTCAAATATTTACTAAATTAACTGCCTCTTTAGTCAGTTTCACATATCAACACTTCTCAACCATATGACCATTAGTCTATAGTTCAACAAATGCAGGGGGGGAAAACCATGTAATAAGAAATCATTCCTATTGGCAACACTTCTCATTGAAATAAGGGCAAGGAAACCAAATAAGACATAATAACACTTGCAAAATTCTGTCTTTGTTGACATTTTTTGCCTGAAAGGGTGACACTAATTGTGTATTTTGATATACCAAGCGACATGATAAACACAGCACTCTTTGCCAGTGTCCTTTTTTTAATCGTTTCATAGTTGACATTCTGCATGTTTTACAAAGTCCATTTTGCATAGAAGTCATTGTGTATTTTCATTGTCTTCAAGCATTCTATTCACAGTGGCTTATTCCTCACATTTAAAACGGCTTATAGATATAATAGAAAATATGGCAGAGGTGGTTCAACCCAGTCATATTAATCTGATAATTTTTAGATGTAAAACCAGCCTAAACTTGCCTAAGTCTGGAATTTGATCAAATATTTCACACTGTAATATAGACCCAATTTCTCCACAGCACCTTTCTCTCTATTCTTCGGGAAGCCTCTGCTATGCTAGGTGCTGTAGCTGCAGCTAGCTTCTGATGTTGACACTACCTAAACCGAGAGGGTGGGAATTCTGTGCAGAAAGAAAGAAGAAGGAGTGGATCAGCTTGGGCCCCCAAAACACCTACAATCAGTATGAAAATATATATATTTTAAAAAACATTGACCATTTACTCACCAAGACCACAATTTATAATATCTCTACTGAGAAAGACATGAGCCTCACATATATACGTGTAAATTTTGTGTGTGTGGATATATACTGTAGATATTCGCAACAGTATTGTTTTATAAAAATAAAATGTTATTTCCTGTCTGATTGTGTGTTATTTATCATATGATGACAGGGAAAATGATATGTGGGATCACATCAAAGATTGGTTTGTTCTTGTCCCCTTTTCCCCCAGTTTGTTTGTTACTGCTGTAATGATGAGTTGCAAGATATGATTGAGTCATGCATACATAAGAATATTATTGCAATCAAGCTGATCTGTTCCCTCCACTTCAAGTGTTCTTTGGGTATCTTCTGGTTGTAGCACTTTTGGGTTGGTCTAGTAAAAAAGTGTAATTGCTAGTGTGGTAACTTTCAGTGAGCTGTTTTCAGTTACATTTGTTCGTCTTAAGGCTCTTCCAACCCCAATAAACATAATTTCAAACACAAATTCTTCACTTCACTATCGTTCTCATTGAATATTCATGATCAAAGTTACATTTTGGATTTGTGTTGTAAATATTTTATTCAGTGCTAGACATGAATATTTCCGACATAAATATGGGATAGAATGACTTACAATAAAATATACCGTATGAGAGCACTTTGAATTGAAAACAAAAACAAAAAAAACAGACTGATATATTAAGCAGCCTGAGCATGTTTCCCTTTGCCATTTGGTTTCTTAAATTAAGGTGTTAACCCATTTATAATGAACTCATCTTTCTTCCCAACTTGGGCATTATTTACAATAATTCAGCTCTTGATTATATTAACTAATTGTTAAACCATAAATCTGCTGGACAACATTAAAGGCCCATCACTGGATACAGTAAAGAGAAAAGACATGTTAAGAGAAAAGAAGCACTTGGTGCATGTATTTATTAAAGCTGACAGTCTCTACGAAAAGAGAATGTGTGTGATTATGAGGTTTAATTTGAAGCTAAGAACTCTTTCATTGTACAGTCAGCCAGATATGAATCTGATATGTGCATAAGTACAGGGTAGAGAAACCACTATTGACTTACAGTAGTTGATTAATTTTCAAAAATAATAACATACCAATTTAATCTAGCTCTGGCAGAGCAGTTTCTGTAACTACTGACATTTGTCCTAATTGGTTCTTAACTCCAGTGGCTGGTTTGAAAAAAGACAACTTATTGCTGAAACTGACCTTAAAAGGCTGAGAGCTTTATTTTAGAAAATAACCAAAATCCATTGCTCATATTTTGCCAAGTTACAAAGTAGTGTACTTTAAAACTGCAACAAAAAAACAAAAACAAAATATAAATATAAATAACCTATCAATTTTCAGAGGTGCTGAACACCCATAATGCTCATTCAAATGAACAGAAATTGTGAGTGCACTTACGGCTCAATCGTGTCCTGTGAAGATCTGGTGTAAAAAAGGGGGAAGAGAAGCATATCAAGAGCTTCCTACCTGATGGCAGCAGTCAAGAAGAATACCTCCATATTAGAGCTGTGCACAGGATGGAAATTCTGCTATATGAAGGATTTAGAGATTTCAACATGTTCTGGTTAGAAGCAAAAACTGAACTTTTAAAAATTCTCCGCAAAAGAAAATTCTGGGGGAAAATTGCTTTGGGTCAATTAAAATGATTCATTATGACAAAATCAAAATGTTTCATTTTGATTTCACCGTTTAAAATTTGATATATTTAAAACGTATTTAACATTTCATAGTCATTTCAAAACAAAAAATGGAAATGTTTTGTTCTGAAAAAGTCAAAATGGGACATTTTGATATTGTCAGGACTCCTTTGTTTTGAAATGACTATGACATTTTTAAAATGTTGAAACATCAAATGGTTCCATCAAAGTTTTTCCGACCTGCTCTGTTCCATAACATACATTAGTATCCTCCAGCTAACATCTCCACAAAGGATTTTGACTCATTGTAAGAGGGAAGCCGCCACATAGCCAGAGAGCAGCAAAGAGCACTCCATCATCTGTTCCCTGGCTCACCACTCAGCTTACGCATTGTCCAATGTGCACATGCAAGTCAGAGATTGGGGGGCAGGGGAGGGGAAGAGAGAAGGGGAATGTTTTGCCTCCATGAAAAAGTGCCTCAATTGTCCAGTTATTAACCTGGCAATGAATACATAACTACTTAGCAGGGTTGTACTGGGGTGTAATTGTTTATAAAGCACTTGAGAGTCTCAGATGAAAAGTCTTATATAAGTTCATATTTGCATTCTATTGGTGTGGACTTGGAAAGTTACTCTTACAATTTATAACATGGTTATGTTGCAGTTTCAATTGTGATGCATAATCATAACTTTAATGGGTTGTTTATTCTACTGGGTATGCTGGATTTGGTCTCCACTATTTGGTTATCTTTGCAGTGTGAAAAAGTCATATAAAAGTGAGAGAGCAGGCAGACAAAGTGTACTGCACCATATTTTGCAAGCTTTTGGTGGACCCAGATGTATAAAGTTCATTTAGAGCTGTCTTTTTACAAGATACATATGTCTCGAATAAAATATATATATTTGCCGTACTTAAGCTATCTGGGGTTTTTGCAGCCCAGATGAATAAAAGTGAGATTGCTCTATGCATTGCATTAGTTGTTGACATGTTTATGATGCGGTCTGATTGATTGTGTTGTGGCTTGCAATGCTATCGGTTTATGCAAAGAAAAGAAATGAAATCAAGCTCCCAATAAATGGAATTGGAAATATTTTTAGAACACCTACTACTGAGAGACATGATCAAACATCATAAAACATGTTCTGTCAACATCTTCTGACAAATAATGAAACAAAACAGGCTCTCTATATTATGACAAGGTGCGTTTACTCTAAAGTAAACACTTGACTCTGTATTGATTTCTGCATAAATATTGTATTTTGTATAATAGCTATTAATGACTATAATTTTAATAACATTTAGATGTAAATTATGAAGCTTACAATCAAAGGATTTCTGGGAACTGGAATCAATGTTAACCATTTAAAGTTTGGAAATTTCAAAATGTGCATTATTTTTCAATAAGCCATTTCCAAAAGTGCTGAACTGCATTTAAAATTTTTTCTTCTTAATTATTCTATCCAGAGAGAGCTCTTTTCTCTGGAATAATTACAATACATTTAAAACTTGATAAATAACAGAAAGAGCCTTGTTTGAAAGTAAGGGTTTCTCGTGAATAGTTTGTGGTATAATCCAATCTAAGGCAATTTCTGTTTGGAAAGATTACTAATTTACTAAATATGGACTAGGTTAGCTCTACCAAATCGTATCTCCCCACCTCAAAAACCTGAAGAATCCTGGATGTAGTAGGTGGGACAAATGCTCAGTCTGAGTCTTTTAATGCATTTGGTTTGGGGAGGGAAAAGTCTATTTGTACCTTTCACTCGTTACTTTATAGTGCATCATGAAATGTAGTATGTGTGCAAGCCATTGCCAGAGAAAATACCTAGATGTGCTTCAGCCTTGTAAAAACGTGTTTTACAACTGTCAAAACAAAACTCTTTCTTGCCATAAAGTGCTGAGTAGATTGATTTATTTTTAACCTGAACCTCTTAGCAAAATGGTGGAAAAGCACTGATACTTATACAGAAATTTATTAGATGGGTTCTTAAGGTATCTTGTTATGTCAATGTGCGGTAATGGCTGTTGCCCGTTACATTATGTGCATTCCATTTTCTAAAAACTAAAGTAAAGTATCCCTTTAGCAAAGAGAGAAGAGCTACATAAAACCAAGGCACACAGTAATAAGATGTCAACACAGATGATGCAGAGGTGGCAACATTTAGAAATAACCACAGCTTCCAGTTCCTTTTCAAAAAGAATGAGGACGACCTGGTGGTTTATTGAGTGCGTGAGACAGGGTTAAACTATTAATGGATAAACAAGTGGAGCTATAATAGCCAAGTCTGAGGATATTATTTTTAGTTCTTGGTAAAAAAATAAGGGGAAATATGAGGCAAACCCACAATGACTTTGTGTTCCTTAAAATGAATGAAAATGGGTGAAAACGAATGCCATCAGTGAGATGATTAAAATTTCAATCTTCTGCTAGTGGTTTGAAACTTAATCATTTTTCTGAGGAGCACAAGACTATTATACTTTTATTCCAAAGGTAAATAAATAATAAATCGACTAGTTTAGAATAAAAATGAAAATAAGCTAAATGACAGAATGCAGGTTTAGGACCTTGTTAAAACTTTAAAAAAGCTATTTATTGGAGTTACGTTTTTAAACTGTTTTCATATCTGTACCTTTCACATGTGGTTAAGAATTTCCATGCTTATTTTTGAAAATTTTTAAAAAAGAGCCAGTACTGGTTATGATTCCACACTGAAGGCTATATTCTGATATGGGCTTAAAATAGGGAATACATTCGTGTTTTCTCTACAGGCTTCTCTGTGTGAAATTTCACAGCTTAGTTTTGATGCCCTTTGAATTTTCTAAGTAGTTTTATCTTTTTTAAATACATTTGTAATTGGAAAAAATTGGTCTTTGGCTGAAATCTGTCAGGAGTTCTAACATTTTATTGTCTGTATGTATGTTTAAAACAGCATTTTGTATCTACACAACAAAAATTGGCACAGGTGAAACTTCACTACATCTGATATTGTTGGATGCAGGGGTGGCTCTATGTATTTTGCCGCCCCAAGCACGGCAGTCAGGCTTTCGGCGGCATGCCTGTGGGCAGTCCGCTGGTAACGTGGATTCGGTGGCATGCCTGCAGGCGGTCCGCCAGTCCCGCGCCTTCGGTGTACCCGCCGCCAAATTGCTGCCGAAGCCGCGGGACCGGCGTACCTCCCACAGGCATGCCGCCGAAGGCAGCCTGACTGCCGCCCTCACGGCAACTGGCAGGCCGCCCCCAGCAGCTTGCCACCCCAGGCACGCGCCTGGTGCGTTGGTGCGTTGGTGCCTGGAGCCGCCCCTGGTTGGATGTTCTGTGGTACGAAATATTTAGGATTAAGCATAATGTTTTTGCTCTTATTCTTCATAACAAAGTTCATCCATCAGCATGGCAGACACACATTTTTCTCCTTGAGAAAACAAAGAATTTCCTTATTTCAAAATGGCTGCCATCTCCCACTGTTCTTAGATTAATGCCACAGGCTGCCCTCAGTTGAGATGACCATGATTTCGTTACAGCCTCTGCAACAAGAAACTTAGGCTGCCCTTAGCAATGATCATAGAATCACAGAATATCAGGGTGGGAAGGGACCTCAGGAGGTCCTCTAGTCCAACCTCCTGCTCAAAGTAGGACCAATCCCCAACTAAATCATCCCAGCCAGGGCTTTGTCAAGCCTGACCTTAAAAACCTCTAAAGAAGGAGATTCCACCACCTCCCTAGTAGCCCATTCCAGTGCATCACCACCCTCCTAGTGAAAAAGTTTTTCCTAATATCCAACCTAAACCTCTCCCACTGCAACTTGAGACCATTACTTCTTGTTCTGTCATCTGGTACCACTGAGAACAGTCTAGATCCATCCTCTTTGGAACCCCCTTTCAGGTAGTTGAAAGCAGCTATCAAATCCCCCCTCATTCTTCTCTTCTGCACACTAAATAATCCCAGTTCCCTCAGCCTCTCTTCATAAGTCATGTGCTCCAACCCGCTAATCATTTTTGTTGCCCTCCGCTGGACTCTTTCAAATTTTTTCACATCCTTCTTGTAGTGTGGAGCCCAAAACTGGATGCAGTACTCCAGATGCCAAATAGAGGGGAATGATCACGTCCCTTGATATGCTGGCAATGCTCCTACTATACAGCCCAAAATGCCGTTAGCCGTCTTGGCAACAAGGGCACACTGTTGACTCATATCCAGCTTCTCGTCCACTGTAACCCCTAGGTCTTTTTCTGCAGAACTGCTGCCTAGCCACTTGGTCCCTAGTCTGTAGCAGTGCATGGGATTCTTCCGTCCTAAGTGCAGGACTCTGCACTTGTCCTTGTTGAACCTCATCAGATTTCTTTTGGCCCAATCCTCTAATTTGTCTAGGTCCCTCTGTATCCTATCCCTACCCTCCAGCGTATCTACTCCTCCTCCCAGTTTAATGTCATCTGCAAACTTGCTGAGGGTGCAATCCACGCCATCCTCCAGATCATTAATAAAGATATTGAACAAAACTGGCCCCAGGACCAACCCTTGGGGCACTCCGCTTGATACCGGCTGCCAGCTAGACATGGAGCCATTGATCACTACCCATTGAGCCCGATGATCTAGCCAGCTTTCTATCCACCTTGTAGTCCATTCATCCAGTGCATACTTCTTTAACTTGCTGGAAAGAATACTGTGGGATGATGGCCTCTGACTCCTGTTGTTCCCAACAGTAGTGAATCCAAGCTACTCTTAGGGAAGATGGTGGCTACCTATGCCTCTCAAGAAGGAGACAATGGCACTGTGAGAAGCAAATGAATGTGGGAGGGCATGAGGCAAAAACTGGAATGTATGTGTGTGCGGAAATGTGGCGGGCAGGAAAAGAAAACTGGCTGGGGATCCTATGCAAAAGGGAGCCTGAGAAGATGGAATTAGCAAAGGCAGGAGGAATAATATGAAGGGCAAGAGAAGAGGGATGGAAAATAGGGGGGAATCCATGGAGGATGGGAGAACAGAGAGAGAATGTGAATGAGGCAGGGAAGAACAAGAAGTAGGTCAGAGAGTGATAGGGAAGGGAGATGGAGGGTATAATGGCAGCTACTCCTCCCTGGAGGATAGTAAGGGTAAATGGAGTCCCCTTCAAGTTGCCAGTTGGGAAGTTCACATTTGTATATTTAAGATTGAACTGTGAACCTGAAGTGATCAATGGAAGCAGAAGACTTCCCTTTAAAGGCTCAAAAACCTAAAGGCCGATGGAAAACAACCTGTGATTTATTATTATTATTATTGAAGTCTTATGATTTTAAGCCAGTTTGCTATTTGGTAGTCCGAGTCATGAATTTTTGAATGCTTGTGACTGGCAATACAGTTATTCCTCCCCCACACCACTACCACCAGTTCCTTCCACCACAATAGCCACATATCTCTTCTCCCCTATGTTCTAGCCCCTAGAAACTGCAAGAGGAGAAAAGGAAGCTCCCCTTTAACTCTGTTACTGAGCCAGTCCAGGGTTTGATGACCTTCCCATGGCTCACCACAGAAGCAGCTTCTTTGAGACAAACCATGGGGGAAGTTTATTTGGCTCAAGACTGCGACCAGCTGCCATTCGGAGTCTGGGGTAAAAAGAGACATGAATTTGCAAACTGGTGTGACAGCTAATACATTCGGGGTACTGTTATAATAGCCAAACAACAAAATAGTAGGAGATCTTTGTAATTCCAGTGACACTGTTCAGCACCACCCTTACACCATGACTAAGATAAGTTCTGTGCACATCAAGGTATAACTTAAATGTGGACTGTTGCAGCGTCTCCTAAATGTTACAGACATCTGTCAATCACAGGTCACACTTCGAAATCTGAATCTTAATGCTGTACCCTAAATGTACCTAATTGTGAATATGACAGACACGGTGCAGTGAGGTTAGACCCTCAGTTTTGGTGGCATTTGCAAATTTCTTTACATTTAGACTCTTGGAATTCTAGATGCTAGAGTGTCAGCCCTTGGCCAGGCAGGAGAGTAAAGCCCCCTTCACCTCCCTGCCTGGCCCTGCTTCAGTTGTGACTCTGATTTCAGGGGTCAGGGAACTCAGGAGCTACTCCTCACCCTGTAAGCAAGAGGGTAGGGAGTTGAAGGAGCCCTAGTCTTTTCCCCCTCTAAATTGGTGGCTACACAAGCTGGCTGGGTGCACAGCAGGGAACAAGTTGCTCTATGGAAGGCTAACATCTTTCAATGAGCAGCATACTCTCCAAGCAAGGGGGAGCAGGGGAGGAATTGGAGCTCTCTGCTCCTGGGCCACAATAGCTACACACTGGCCGCTGCTCAGGGCAGATTTTAAAGTTACATTCTATCCCCACATAAGTACATTTTTTTTATTAGTATTAGCATAAAACAATCTGTCATGAAGTTTATAAAGCTGCATATTATCTATTATTTATAATAATTATTTATTATTAAGCAATCAATTTGCAAACACCTAGAAGATAATAAGGTGATAAATAACAGTCAGCATGGATTTGTCAAGAACAAATTGTGTCAAACCAACCTGATAGCTTTCTTTGACAGGGTAACAAGCCTTGTGGATGGGGGGGAGTGGTAGATGTGGTATATCTTGACTTTAGTAAGGCTTTTGATACTGTCTCGCATGACCGTCTCATAAACAAACTAGGGAAATACAACCTAGATGGAGCTACAATAAGGTGGGTGCATAACTGGTTGGAAAATCATTCTCAGAGAGTAGTTATCAGTGGTTCACAGTCTTGCTGGAAGGGCATAATGAGTGGGGTCCCACAGGGATCAGTTCTGGGTCCGGTTCTGTTCAATATCTTCATCAGTGATTTAGATAATAGCATAGAGAGTACACTTATAAAGTTTGCAGACTATACCAAGCTGGGAGAGGTTGCAAGTGCTTTGGAGGCTAGGATTAAAATTCAAAATGATCTGGACAAACTGGAGAAATGGTCTGAAGTAAATAGGATGAAATTCAATAAGGACAAATGCCAAGTACTCCACTTAGGAAGGAACATTCAGTTGCACACATACAAAATGGGAAATGACTGCCTACGAAGGAGTACTGCAGAAAGGGATCTGGGGGTTATAGTAGATCAGAAGCTAAATATGAGTCAACAGTGTAACACTGTTGCAAAAAAAGCAAACATCATTCTGGGATGTATTAGCAGGAGTATTGTAAGCAAGACATGAGAAGTAATTCTTCTGCTCTATTCTGCACTGATTAGGCCACAGCTGGAGTATCGTGTCCAGTTCTGGGCGCCACATTTCAAGAAAGATGTGAACAAATTGGAGAACGTCCACAGAAGAGCAACAAAGATGATTAAAGGTCTTGAAAACATGACCTATGAGGGAAGATTGAAAAAATTGGGTTTGTTAAGGCTGGAGAAGAGAAGACTGAGAGGGGACATAACAGTTTTTTCAAGTACATAAAAGGTTGTTACAAGGAGGAGGGAGAAAAATTGTTCTTGTTAACCTCTGAGGATAGGACAAGAAGCTTAAATGGGCTTACATTGCAGCATGAGCAGTTTAAATTGGACATTAGGAAAAACTTCCTAACTGTCAGGGTGGTTAAGCACTGGGATAAATTGCCTAGGGTGGTTGTGAAATCTCCATCATTGGGGATTTTTACGAGCAAGTTGGACAAACACCTGTCAGGGATGGTCTAGCTACTACTTAGTCCTGCCTTGAGTGCAGGGGACTGGACTAGATCACCTTTCAAGGTCCCTCCCAGTTCTATGATTCTATGATTTCTATTTACTAAAGACTCTATACTGGCGATGCCATGGGATCCTGGAGAGCAGTTCTGTTTATGATCATTTTAAGTGGCCCCATGCCCGAAGGCCTCGGGGGCATATGACACAATATTGTTAAAATGTACAAAGAAAAATGGCAGCACGTCCCAGCAAACTGCCAACACATCTGTATCCACAGAGTGCTGTTATACTGAGTGAGAGAGTTTTGTACCACGGTGTAGCATTTTACTAAGTAACCAGTTTTTACATCCTGTGGTGCGTACTTCTGAGGATGAAGTATTGCTGATGCTGCTACAGGTACTGTAAAGGAAAGTTAATACCATATGTAGTGACATCACAGTTATGGTGATCTATCTGGAAATCCTTTCAGACAAGTGATGAAATAGCAGATGCAAAACATGAATGTTGAATTGCTTATCAGGGAATGGATAACTGGAGGGTTTAAGCTTCCTTCGATAGTCCTTTCTGTAAGGATTACCTACATTTCCCTCCACAGATACAGTTCTATATCTATAATAATTCCTAGTAAATTGCAGTACCAGAATGGCAGTGAAAAAGAAGCTTCTTTATTACAGGCTTCTAAGCAGTGATGATTAAAATTTATACCACTATTATGTCTTATTATAAAACCTCTAAAGAAAAATAGAAGTTGATCAGTGGCTAGATTATGCATTTCCTGTATGTCTCTTTACTGTATCTCTGCTGTTCTTTCTCCTAAATCAAACAGTTCAATCTAAGGAAGCAACTATTGAAACAGAAAAATTTGAAAATTGTGGACAGATCAGATTTTCAATATCTCTCAATATCTACATGACTTCAGTCAGCATTGTTGGTGTTAGTTGACTTATGCAAATAGGAGGCTTGAACAAGAACAAAATGAAATTAATGCAGGTTCTTTAAAGACTAACAGATTTATTTGGGCATAAGTTTTCGTGGGTAAAAACCTCACTTCTTCAGTGAGGTTTTTACCCACGAAAGCTTATGCCCAAATAAATCCGTTAGTCTTTAAGGTGCCACCAGAATCCTTGTTGTTTTTGTAGATATAGACTAACACGGCTACCCCCTGATACTTGATGCAGGTTCTTTGGTTCCTGTCACCTTCAACACACATGGAGATGCATCGTGTTAGTCTGTACCATATGGGAGTGAGAAGTACATGGGATATGTCAATATGCCATAAAAGTGCTATGCCACTTACCTGCATGCAGGCTTTACTTTCAGTGACATTTAAAGGGGTAACAAGGGTAACTATGGCGGTGCTGTATGTTCACACTTTACATCACATGGAGAGGGATGCAAAGATGGAAAATACATAATTTGTCTTACAGTTACTGATCTATGCCAATTTGAGCTGCACTGTTAAAATGTAAAAATAAAAAATATAGCTCTGGGGTCAGAGGTCTATGTCTCTAATTTCTGTTTTATGTTGAGAACTGGCAAGAAAGTTGTAAGGAAATCTTGGTAGAACTCACAGTTGAGTCTGGATGGGTATCGGAGTCAGGATAATTTGTCTGGCATTCCTATTAATCAGAAGAAACAACTAGTGACCATCCAAGTCTATTTTGTGTCTCAGAACTCACATTGTCCTGCTAAACCCAGGATTGTGAGTTCAATCCTTGAGGGGGCCACTTAGGGATCTGGGGCAAAATCAGTACTTGGTCCTGCTAGTGAAGGCAGGGGGCTGGACTCAATGACTTTTCGAGGCCCCTTCCAGTTCTAGGAGATAGGATATCTCCATATATATTTATAATCTCTTTATCATGAAAGCTGAACTTACAAATGTAGAATTATGTACAAAAAATAACTGCATTCAAAAATAAAACAATGTAAAACTTTAGAGCCTACAAGTCCACTCAGTCTTATTTCTTGTTCAGCCAATCACTCAGCCAAACGAGTTTGTTTACAATTGCAGGAAATAATGCTGCCAGCTTCTTGTTCACAGTGTCACCTGAAAGTAAGAACAGGCATTCGCATTGCACTGTTGCAGCCAGTGTCACAAGATATTTACATGCCAGATGTGCTAAAGATTCATATGTCCCTTCATGCTTCATCCACCATTCCAGGTTCTGCTCGATAACAATCATAGAAAATTACGGTTGGAAGAGACCTCAAGAGGTCATCTAGTCCAACCCCCTGCTCAAAGCAGGACCAACACCAAATAAATCATCCCAACCAGGGTTTTGTCAAGCTGGGCCTTAAAAACTGTCTAGGGATAGAGATTCCACCACCTCCCTAGGTAACCCATTCCAGTGCTTCACCAGCCTCCTAGTGAAATAGTTTTTCCCAATATCAAACCTAGACCTCCCCCACTGCAACTTGAGACCATTGCTTTTTGTTCTGTCATCTGCCACCACTGAGAACAGCCTAGCTCCATCCTCTTTGGAACTCCCCCTTCAGGTAGTTGAAGACTGCTATCAAATCCCCACTCGCTCTTCTCTTCTGCAGACTAAATAAGCCCAGTTCCCTCAGTCTCTCCTCATAAGTCATGTTACCCAGCCCCCCAATCATTTTCGTTGCCCTCCACTGGACTCTCTCCAATTTGTCCACATCCTTTCTGTAGTGGGAGGAGGGGGGAAAAACTGGACACAGTACTCCAGATGTGGCCTCACCAGTGCCGAATAGAGGGGAATAATCACTTCCCTCGATCTGCTGGCAAGGCTCCTACTAATACAGCCCAATATACCATTAGCCTTCTTGGCAGCAAGGGCACACTGTTGACTCATATCCAGCTTCTCGTGCACTATAATCCCCAGGTCCTTTTCTGCAGAACTGCCGCTTAGCCAGTCAGTCCCCAGCCTGAATGGGATTCTTCCGTCCTAAATGAAGAACTCGGCACTTGTCCTTTTTGAACCTCATCAGATTTCTTTTGGCCCAATCCTCCAATTTGTCTAGGTTACGCTGGACCCTATCCCTAGTCTCCAGAGTATCTACCTCTCCCCCCAGCTTAGTGTCATCCGTGAACTTGCTGAGGGTGAAATCCATCCCATCATCCAGATCATTAATGAAGATGTTGAACAAAACTGGCCCCAGGACTGACCCCTGGGGCACTCCGCTTGATACCGGCTGCCAACTAGACATCGAGCTGTTGATTGCTACTTGTTGAGCCCGACAATCTAGCCAGCTTTCTATCCACCTTATAGTCTATTCATTCAATTCATACTTTTTTAACTTGCTGACCAGAATACTGTGGGAGACCGTATCAAAAGCTTTGCTAAAGTCAAGATATATTACGTCCACCACTTTCCCCATATCCACAGAACCAGTTATCTCATCATAGAAGGCAATCAGTTTGGTCAGGATGACTTGCCTTTAGTGAATCCATGTTGACTGTTCCTGATCACCTTCCTCTCCTCCCAGTGCTTCAAAATGGATTCCTTGAGGACCTGCTCCATGATTTTTCCAGGGAATGAGGTGAGGCTGACCGGTCTGTAGTTCCCCGGATTCTGATTCTTCCCTTTTTTAAAGATGGGCATTATATTTGCCTTTTTCCAGTCATCCGGGACCTCCTGATCACCACGAGTTGTCAAAGATAATGGCCAATGGCTATGCAATCACATCAGCCAACTCCCTCAGCACCCTTGGATGCATTAGATCTGGACCCATGGACTAGTGCATGTCCAGCTTTTGGAAGGCACTTCAGATTCTTAAACCTTGGGTCAAATGCTGTAGCTATCTTTAGAAATATCACATTGGTACCTTCTTTGTGTCTTGTCAAATCTACAGCGAAAGTGTTCTTAAAATGAACATGTGCTGAGTCATCATCCGAGACTACTACAACATGAAATATATGGCAGAATGTGAGTAAAACAGAACAGGAGACATACAATTCTCCCCTCAAGGAGTTCAGTCACAAATTTAATTAATATATTATTTTGTTAATGAGCATCATCAGCATGGAAGCATGTCCTCTGGAATGGTGGCTGAAGCATGAAGGGACATATGAATGTTTAGCATATCTGTCATGTAGATACCTTGCAATGCCGGCTACAAAAGTCCCATGCGAATGCCTGTTCTCACTTTCTGGTGACATTGTAAAGAAGAAGAGGGCAGCATTATCTCCTGTAAATGTAAACAAACTTGTTTGTCTTAGTTATTGGCTGAACAAGAAGTAGACTGAGTGGGCTTGTAGGCTCTAAAGTTTTGCATTGTTTTATTTTTGAGTGCAGATATGTAATTAAAATAAAATCTACATTTGTAAGTTGCATTTTCACGATAAAGAGAGTGCACTACAGTACTTGTATGAGGTTTAAAGCTAAAAATACTATTTCTTTTGTTTATAATTTTACAGTTCAAATATTTGTAATCAAAATAATATAAAGTGAGCAGTGTACACTTTATATTCTGTGTTGTAATTGAAATCAATATATTTTAAAATGTAGAAAAACACCCAAAAATATTTAATACATTTAAATTGATATTCTACTGTTTAACAGTTCGATTAAAACCACGATTAATCACGATTAATTTTTTAATTGCGATTAATTTTTTTGAGTTAATCGCGTGAGTTAACTGTGATTAATCGACAGCCCTAGTTGAAATCCTTGCTAAAATAATCAACTTCATGGTAGAGCTTGAAGGGAGTCAATAGGCAATATCATCCCAATTAACCATCTAGGGCGGCCGTTGGGGCTGGGAGGAGAGAATGAAGGATCCAGCATGCCACACACCAAAAGAGATCTATCTATCTTAGGGTTTCCTATAGTGCCTGTAATTGCAGTATCTAAACAATAAGCAGGTAATTTAGAAGTGCAGGGTATTTCCATAGTGGGGTTATACTGGATTTTGTGAAATAATACTCTTACAACTTAAAAAAAAATGCAGCAAGGTGTAAAATGTAAACAGAGATGGAACAGAAAATGAAAGTACTAGAGGCTTGAGTGCGACTCCAGAGTATGTCTTGCATGTTCCAGAAACCGAGGAAACTCTTCACACTGTCTGATTTAGAGAATCTTTTTCTTACTAAATTTCTAGATGTCAGCATTTTAGGATTCCCCCCAAGTATACATTAAGGGTCTCAATGTGTAAATTGGTTAGTGTATAGCCAGGGAAGAACCATTTTTGAGGTTTTCAGCTATGTCTCCATTCTAGTATACCTGAGATTAGAATCTGACCCTTAGTGCTCAGAACACCATACTCTGCCTACTATAATTGGAAAAATAGTTGGACACTTTATGTGGATGGCAAATTGAAGCCTTTCAAGATAGTAAGTCTGCCTGGGTGAACAAACAGGTTTTTCTTTCTTCTGTGCAGGAAAAACTGCAGGTCCTTTAGAGAGGGTCACCCAGGTATTTCTGTGCCCTTTTCTTTTTAGCTTCGCTGGGCCTCTGAGTGCCTGTGTGAGGGTAGTTGCCTCAGAGGGGTAGTCCAGACTTGTCATGCTTGGCGCTGGTGCAGCCAGTTGCCTGGTTAAATCATGTGTGGACTTTCCTGCTAGAAGAAAGGAAACTTTCAGGTAGACAAAGATGAATTTCCTTTGTTATTTTTCCAAGATATCAATACTGGACAATATTGTAAGACCCAAGATCCTAGCTTCAATTTTACTGTCATAGCCAATTCTCTTCCACCTTCCAAATGAAAAATGGCTAATTAGATGGATTTGTTGAACTCCAGGCAACATGGACAATAATGCCAACACTGTGCTAATATTTATTACAAACCTCAGTCATTTAAAGCTATAACTATATAAATGTTTTGTAAATCTAGAGATGTCCTACATATGTAACAATGGTAAATCACTCCTTTGCTTTTATGCAGCATCTGGTTTAAAATTAATCAAAATAAATCTGTAAAAGTAGATTGGACCTTTATTCATATATTTTAATACATCAAGGAAAAGTGTTTGAGATCTTAAGTATGTGTGTCATGTTTCAGTATCAAGATCTGACGTACTAGGAACTAAAGTGACTAGGTCAAGATGGAAGTCAAGCCACAATATAATCTATTGAAGATTTCTATCTACAGCACACTCTGATCTCTGTCCTTACATGAAGTAGGAAATATATGGTTTTGTAAAGCATTTCTAGTTCTTTTTATAATAGTTATAGTTAAACAAGTGTATTACAATTAGTTGTGCTTCCCTAATCCAACAATTTTTAAAGCCTTCATCTTACTGCTGTTTTCTTATTTCGTGCAAATCTTACCCTGTGCAGAGGGTCAACACAAGGCCTGTATACTGGTTATGTCTCACTTAAGCCCTTGTGGCACAATTCAGCTCACATTTAAGTCAATAGGAGTCTTTCCCATTAACTCACTGGAGCCTGGATCAAGCTCTTGTATTTTGCATAGGCCTTCTAGTGATTGTCCAGACAAGGGCAATTTTCACCCATTGTGGAAATGCAGAATTTGTTTAAAGACGAGTAAACACCATTGACCATATTTTTACAGTTCATAGCTAGCAGGGCCGGCTCTAGGATTTTTGCCGCCCAAAACAAAAACAATTTTGGCCGCCCTCCCCCCCCCGTTCTTTAATTACCCCACCCCCGACCCCACCTCAACTCCGCCCCTTCCCCAAATCCCCAACCCTGCCTCCTCCCCCCAGGCTCTCAAGCCTAGGAGGGAGGGAGGGAGGGGGAGAAGCGGCGCCCGCGCCGCGGCCACTCGTAGTCTCCCCCCTCCCAGGTTTGAAAGCCTGGGAGGGAGGGGGAGACTCCGAGTGGCCGCGGCGTGGGCACCGCTTCTCCCCCTCCCTCCCAGGCGCTCAAGCCTGGGACGGAGGGGGAGCAGCGGCGCGAGAAACGGCCGCTCGGGATCTCCCCCTCCCTCCCAAGTTTGAGAGCCTGGGAGGGAGTGGGAGACCCCGAGCCGCCGCGGCGCGCAAATCAGCTGTTTCGTGCGCCGTGGCAGCAGCAGCAGAGGTGAGCTAGGGCGGCCGGGGCACATTTTTAGGGGCGGCATTCTGGCAACGGCCATGCCGCCCCTAAAAATGTGCCGCCCCAAGCACCAGCTTGTTTTGCTGGTGCCTAGAGCTGGCCCTGATAGCTAGGCACAGAACACTCTTCCTTCTCTTAGATCAGTGGTTCTCAAACTTTTGTACTGGTGACCCCTTTCACATAGCAAGCCTCTGAGTGGGACCCCCCCCCCTTATAAATTAAAAACACTTTATTATATATTTAACACCATTATAAATGCTGGAGGTGAAGCAGGGTTTGGGGTGGAGGCTGGCAGCTCATGACCCCCCATGTAATAACCTCATGACCCCCTGAGGGGTCCCGACCCCCAGTTTGAGAAACCCTGTCTTAGACCATACATCATTGCTTCAACACATTAAAGTTTCATGTGCATAAAGTGTTGCACTAGTCTAGAATTTGCATAAGACAAATGAAGTTGAATAGATAGGAACCAGTGAATCACCAGGCCTAAATGTTAATGCTTTCTTATAGAATCTTAATAAATGTGTCTGTAGGAGAAAAAAAACCCTGCAGTCCTGTGTTTTTATTGCTTAATGTTTAGAAATTGTAGAGGCAGCAATAGTTCTACTATCATAATGCATAAATGTAAAAGAAGCATGTTTAAGCATAGTGGAAGATTATCTGTATTAAACAGCATGACAATGACTGGCATTGTAATAATGTTTGATTTACACTTTAATTCAGAATTGTGTCCAGTCTGTTTTCTAGAGTGTCAAAGAGGAATCTTTCTTTTGAAAAGAGCTTTTATAAAGGCTTTTGAATTTCTAGTGTCCTTTTCTATATCCTGTTGCAATACTCAGTGGTTATGGCAGGACTATAATGCCAAAGAAGCATTTCCAAAGCAAAGTCTTCTCAGTGATGACTATTGACCTGCTGTAGAGGTATAGAGAGTTGTTACAATAATCTTTGTAGAGTTTTCTCTGTCCTTACAGCAGGGGAGCATTACAAAGAGTGGCTGTTTCGTAGTGGTGCTGAGATCTGGAACAAAGTGCCAATTACACCTGTTTGGAATCTGGAATCTGGACTGCCCCAGCTGTTTTAGGCACCCGTGTTGCCAACTCCACATAGCAGGAAGTCATCAGACAAATCCTGAAAAGTCACAAGATGTAGCTCTTTATGCACTCAAAAGGAGTCAAAAATGTCATTAAACAAAATTTCCAGAGAATTATATATATGTTTATGCGCCCAGGCAAGCATACTCACAAAATCATTCACAAGCAGCTCAATAGTGTTAATAAAATCCATTCCATGCTCTTCTTACTACGTTGGCAGGAATGGTATCCCTAGCCTCTGTTTGCCAGAAGCTGGGAATGAGCAACAGGGGATGGATCCCTTGACGATTACCTGTTCTGTTCATTCCCTCTGGGGCACCTGGCACTGGTCACTGTCGGAAAACAGGATACTGGGCTAGATGGACCTTTGGTCTGACCCAGTAGGGCCATTCTTATGTTCTGTTGCACACCAAGTCAATGTCATTATGTCTCAACTGAGCATGTCCTCGGAAAGAATCGCATTCCAGGGCTTCTTGGACTATACTCTCCAGGCGAGGAAAAGAAGTTTGTGGAGGCTAATTAAATACTTTGCTAAAGCCAGACACACTTTGGAGAGAGCAGCAAATTAGACAGAGCTTGTTTTTATACAAATGTGTTCTTTCTCGCTGCTCCATAATAGGTAGTACACCTCGTGATGCAGGGAAAGATGGCTAATGATGCGGGCAGGATGCGGGAGAATGATGCGGGCAGGATGGGGGAGCTAGGTTAGCTGGCAAGGCGAGCCACACAGCTAGAAGGTGGGGTGGGATGAGACAGGGCCATGTGCCCCAATGGGGCAGGGGATATCGTGCATCCAGAGATTAAGCCCTTACCAAAGGTGGGGCTAGCTTGATTTTGGCTCCTCTTTACTCCTTACCTAGGCTTGGCCTGGGGTTAGCTCCCCAGCTGTTTTCAGAAATCAACCCCTGGAAGCGGGGGGATTGGGAAGGGGTCCAGCTAGTGGATTTTTGTTTTTAAATCTTAAAATCTTTAAATGTTTACTTTCTTGGCTCCCTGCAGCTCAGGTGAGGCGCATGCCCTCTTCCCCATGGCTCTGGCTCTCCCTTTCACTAATCTGTTGGCTCAAATCCAGGCTGGCAAGAAAGGGAGGCTTGGCTGAAATTAACCAACCCAGTCATACTGGGCTGCAGTGTACAGAGGGATTAAAGTAAAACTAAGGTTTAATTTTGGTGAAATTCACCCTTGGGCACAGGATAATATGACACCCAAATCCCACTTATGGTTTATTTTGAGGGTTTGTGTGACCTGATAGGCCAGGGGTGGGGTTTGGATCCGGCCTGTGGGATTGCAACCCCTGTGGTGCCGCGGGCCCTGCGCCGCTTCCAGAAGTGGCTGGCACCACGTCCCTGAGGCCGCTGGAGGGTGGGGGGCAGAGCCCTCTGCCCTCAGCTGCAGTCACCTCCCCCCACAGCTCCCATTGGCTGGGAACGGGGAATTGCGGCCAATGGGAGCTTCGGGGGGGTACCCATAGGCGAGGGCAGTGCACGGAGCCCTCTGCCTCCCCTCCCCACTCCCCCGAGGCCACAGGGACATGGTGCCAGCTGCTTCCAGGAGCAGCGTGGGGCTAGGGCAGGCAGGGAACCTGCCCTGGCCCCAGTGCGCATCTCTGCCATCCCAGGGCCGCTCCAGGTAAGCGGTGCCGTGCTGAAGCCCGCACCCCGAATCCCTCCTGCACTCCACACCAACTCTCTGCCCTGAACCCCTGCCGCACCCCTCCTGCACCCCAACCCATTGCCCTGAGCCCCCAGCCGCAAACCGCACCCGTGCTGCACCTCAACCCCCTGCCCTGAGCCCCTGCCGCTCCCGTCCTGCACCTCAATCCCCTGCCCTGAGCCCCCCCTGCACTCCTCTCTGCACCCCTGCCCCCTCATGCACTCTGCACCCCTCCTCCACCCCAACCCCTTGCCCTGAGCCCCTTCTTGCACACTGCACCCCCTCCCACACCCCGCACTCCCTCCTGCACTCCAACCCCCTGCCCCAGCCCTACATTCATGGCCCTGCATGCAATTTCCCCACCCAGATGTGGCCCTTGGGCCAAAAAGTTTGCCCACCCCTGTGATAGGCCTTGTGCACAGGGAATTTTACACTCAGGGAATTGAACATGGATGGTTTAAATAACTATATGAAATGGATACTGTCAAGGACTACATCACAAAGTAAAGAGTGTATCATCTGCCTCTTGGAGGACATAAACCTTCTGACCATTTGTGACCACTTAAGACTCCATATTATTTTTCAAAGATACAGGGTGTAATTCCCAGTGTTTCAGCCAAATTCCAGTTGAGATAGCTACTTCCTACCTACTTAAATTCTCCCTCCAATTTAAACTGGCTGTGATACTGTTCTCTACTTGTGGCACCTTAGAGACTAACAAATTTATTAGAGCATAAGCTTTCGTGGACTACAGAAGTGGGCTGTAGTCCACGAAAGCTTATGCTCTAATAAATTTGTTAGTCTCTAAGGTGCCACAAGTACTCCTGTTCTTTTTGCGGATACAGATTAACACTGCTGCTACTGTGAAACCTGTTCTCTACTTCTTGGCTTAAACTGTTTGGTGGTGCAACTGTGTTAAACAGCTGCTGCATCCCCTCACCAGTGAGATCCCTTATTATGTTGAAATTAAGGATCCTCATCCAGAGAGGATCTGAGCACTACAAATCCCATGGACTAAAGGAACAACGTTCCAATAAGAGAGTAGGAGCTGCCATGCTCAGCACCCTTCAGGATCGAACCCAATGATTGTAAAGTGCTTTGAGAACCTCTAATGCTGTAAGTGTTGACTCTTCGAACTCTTCACAGTTTATTAGAAAGAAGTATAATTCTCAGCAACATACGTTCATTTTTCTCATTTATTCTTTCTATCTAGAAAATCATAATTAAAGGTAGAGGTACCCAGGCATGAAGTGCTACTTGCTTCCTTGGCTTTTTTTTTAAACTAACATTTTAATAGCAGTTAATGCTTTCAGGTTTGCTTCACTTGTGGCAAAGCCATTTTTAAATGTTCCTTTTTACCACCAAGGACCTGCTCTGCTTTTGTTGAAGTCCATGTAAAATCAATCATTGGCTTCAAAAAGAATAGGATCAGGCCCTAACTTGGGGACGACCACTCAACTCTCAAATAGCAGACAAAGGCTATGCGTGGATTCTCCAATGAAGAAGAATTTATTATGGCATATGTTGCTGCTATTATTGTTATAGTCCTGATGCTGGGCTCTGGCTGCAGAATGTTTGATGGAACTCAGGAAGGGTGTGTGCATACACAAAAATAGCTTTAAATCACTGTCACTCCCCTCTGATCTTAGGGACCAATCCTCTGGTGCCAATTAAAGCAAGACTGACCATTATGGCAACCACGATTGTGTCAGGGCCAGGCAATGTCCCCTTTCCCCCACCCATTGCCCTATTACGGTGGATCTACGTGATGAGAAGATCCCAATGTGGCTGGATTAATCTCATCTGGTCAATTCAACTGTCTTTAGTGCTTATGCTTTTTTTTTAATCACGTTGATTAATGCTGGTCCCCCATGTAATACCCTCGTGACCCCCCATGTAATACCCTTGTGACCCCCTGAGGGGTCCCGACCCTCAGTTTGAGAAACCCTGCACAGTCAACCCTGATCACCGTGAATCTAATATTTGGGATAAGGCACCACTGTATTAGTAAATTCTTTCCCCTTCCCGCCTTGCCCGATTTCTTCAGGGTTGTGAAGATTAAATGTTTCGTTAGAGAACTAGTCTGGTGATACATTGTTTGTTAATAGGTTTTTTCTTTTGTTCTTCCTGTGAAAGAGGATTATTCCTTCTGTGTGACTCTGATATCATAGAATTATTATGTTGATAAGATGGATGGCATTCATTTATTCTTTTATTTTTTAGTCTGTGAGCAACTGTATATTACTTTTATTTATAATAGAATTTTCTCAAATATATACTGTGAGGTCAGTAGCAGTATGCTCTGCTCTGCAGTAGCAGTATGTATCTGGAATAATTCCAGAGCTTTCAGCAGAGTTACACTGAATTTATCCCAGTGTTACTGAGAGCAGAATCCAGCCTTGTGTAGTTAAGTCTGTCAAAGCAAAATTCGCTTTCTTTTTTGGGTCTTGCTAAGAACAACTCTGGACTGGTTTAGACCTATTCTATTGAAAAATAAATATAAAAGTAATGCATACTGACAGATTTGTATTAAGGCCCTGATTCGACAAAGCACGTAAGAAAAAAAAATGAGGAGTCCTTGTGGCACCTTAGAGACTAACAAATTTATTGGGCATAAGCTTTCATGGGCTAGAGCCCACTTCATCAGATGCATGAAGTGAAAAATACAGGAGCAGGTATAAATACATCAAAAGATGGGGGTTGCTTTACCAAGTGTGAGGTCAGTCTAATGAGATAAATCAACTAAGATAACTTTTGAAGTGGTAAGAGAGTGGCCCATTACAGACAGTTGACAAGGAGGAGTGCCCAAATAAATTTGTTAGTCTCTAAGGTGTCACAAGGGCTCCTTGATTTTTTTGCTGATACAGACTAACACGGCTACCACTCTAATAAAGCTCGTAAGCATATTTAACATCAGCTATGTACAGAGCCGGTGCAATCACTAGGCGAAGTTAGTGGCCGCCTAGGGCGCCTAGTGGTTGAGGGCACCTAAAAGCCCGCTCAGGCAAGGAGGTGGATTGGAGGTGAGCTGGGGCGGGAGGGCCGCCTGCAGTAACGGGGTGGGGGGCACAGGGGAACCGCTCCCTGCCCCAGATCACCTCCACTCTGCCTCCTCCGCTGAGCACACAGCCCCAGCTCTAATTCTCCTCCAATCAGTGCCACAAGCCTGGGAGGGGAAGAGAATTAGAGCGGTGCCGGCGTGTTCAGCGGAGGAGGCGGAGCGGAGGTGAGCTGGGGCAGGCTCCCAGGGCAGGGTTAGCTGCCGTGGAGGGGTTAGCTACCATGGGGGGGGGGGGGGGGCTCCTCTGGTGGTTGGAGTGGGGGGCGTGGTTAGCTGCCACAGGGGGCGGGGTTAGCTGGGTGTGGGGGGGTGCAAGGTGGAAGTTTCGCCTAGGGCGCGAAACTTCCTTGCACCGGCCCTGGGTATGTAAGTTATCTCATCTATTCAGCAAAAGCCTCCACTCAAGTGGGAGGAGGGATAGCTCAGTGGTTTGAGCATTGGCCTGCTAAACCCATGGTTGCGAGCTCAATACTTGAGGGGGCCATTTAGGGATCTGGGATGAAAATCTGTATGGGGATTGGTCCTGCTTTGAGCAGCAGGTTGGACTAGATGACCTTCTAGCCCTGATATTCTATGATAAGTGCTTTGCTGAACTGGGCCCTAGCTTTCCTAATGAATCCCTGAAGACTGCCTGACTCCACATCCTGCCCACCTTTTCCCCATGTAAGGGTATCCAGCCCCTCCACAGTCCAGTGACAGAGAGACACATTGTCCAAATGGTAGATTCTTAGTATCAGGGGTTTCCTTGATATGTAGATATAGGGAGTGTAATGATCTTGGGATTCATTAAATAACAAACCAAATGAATGAGAAAGAAATAACGCTTTTAATAAAACAAACTGAGAGCTTCTGTAATGAGCTGCTGCACACAACCATGCTGTGTTCCCAACTCTTGTCTCCTGGGCACATCTCCAAATTCATATGTTCATAATACTGTTCCTTATGAGGAAGCAACTCTAAATTATAATCTTGTAAAAACATATCTCTACATCTTCCCTCTTAAAGAAAAACAAATTAATTCTTATATATATAAACAGCTAACAACTATTTAATAGCACATGCATTAAATTCTTACATGTATTACATTTCCATAAACCCACTGTGTCAACTGCCTAGAGAGGAGAGGTTACCAGCACATCACTCTTGAGTGAGTCTTTACCACTCAAATACCCCTTCTCCAGGCAAGTTAGCAAGTCTCTATGAGTCTTTCAGGATGTTTAATCTCCGGCTCTGATCTTCTCAGGATCAGCCTTTCATTAGAGTCTGAGTTGTTCTCTTGTTCCTTGACAGTTTCTCCTTTGTGTGTTGATGATTAAGGATCAGTCAGATGGGAAATGCCAGAGTCCACATCTACTGTCAATGTGTTGAAATTTTCTGGGATTACTTGTAAATCCCGTTGATTACATCAAAATGTGTCCCCCTGATCTGTCTGGACTACATAAAACCTTGGATGCATCTGTTCTTTAATGGTACCCCTTTGACCTCAAGTATTAGAGGTGTGATTCCTCAGGCACACTCTATCAGCTGGGTTAAGAGATGGGAGATCAGAGGCCCTTTTGTCAAAATAATATTTCTGCTTCCACTTCTGATTTTCTTTCATCTTCTGTATGGTATCATTGTTATGAGATTTCAGCAAGTTATCAGTAATTGGTAAATTAGATATGATCCTTCTTCCCATTAATAGCTGAGCTGGAGAAAAAACATTCTCCAGGCATGTACTTCGGTAAACCTGTAATGCTTTGTACAAATCACCCCCACTGTCAAAAGTTTTTTTGTAAGGTTCTTTACTGTCTGTATAGACCTTTCCACAAGTCAATTTGATGGGAGGTAATTTGGCCTAAAATTGGTGTCACCTCCTTTGGCACTGCAATGAAAGGGAGTCTGTACCTGGTGTTTTTATGATTGATGCTAGCAATGCACTGATATATTTGTTCCAGAATAACCAGTAGCTTTTATTTTTGTTGGTCCCAGTTTTGGTCTTATTTTCAGTCTCTCATAATCTTGTTCAGACAGAATATTAACCTGAGCTCCTGTGTCCAGTTTCAGTGGAATAATTTTTCCATTCACTGTCATAGGCAGTATCCAGTCCCTCTCATCAGGATTGCTAAATCCCAGTACGTCTATGAAAAAAATCCTCAACCAGATTGTCTTCAACTGAATGCACTTGACTTTTCTGCATTTGGGAACTGCGGCATTTTTCAAAATGATTATTTTCCCCAATTTATGTCAGAGTATCCCAAGGCAAGACACTGTTTGGGCCATGCTGTGATCCACACCTTCCATATAACCGTCTGTACCCAGTCTTCCCCTAGCAATGGTTTTCAGTGCAAGTGGTTCCACTTTCTGATTTGACCTATTCTGGCTATATTCTTAGTACTTAGTATATGGATAACCTCTTCTGGTGAATTCAGCTCTTTGGCTTCTTCTTTCACAGTTTCTGCTGCCCTGCATATTTGGAGAGCTTTTTCTAAAGCTAAATCTCCTTCATGGAGCAGTCTCTCTCTTAATACATTGTCTTTAATGCCACAAATGATTTGCTGTCTGACCAGAGACTCTGTCAACTCACCAAAGTCACAGGTATTACTGAGTTTCCTTAATTCTGTGACATATTGCTCTATGACAGTGGTTTTCAAAAAAATTTTCTGGTGACCCAGTTGAAGAAAATTGTTGATGTCCATGATGTAACAGAGCTGGGGATGAGGGATTTGGGGTGTGGGAGGAGCTCAAGACTGGGGCAGAGGGTTGTGGTGCGGGGGTGAGGGCTGTCGTGTAGGGCCAGGAATGAGGGGTGCAGGGTGCATGAGGGTGCTCTGGGCTGGGTCAGGAGGCTGGGCGTGCAGGCTCTGGGCTGGGGCCGGGGATGAGGAGTTTGGGATGCAGGAAGGAGCTCTGGGTTTGGGAGGGGGGCTCAGGGCTGGGGCAGGGGATTTGGGCGTGGAGTCGGGGTGCGGGCTTATCTCGGGCAGCTCCCGGGCAGTGGTGCAGTGGGAGTTCAGAGGCAGGGTTCCTCAGAAGCAGCCAGCAGCAGGTCCAGCTCCTAGGTGGAGGCGCGCAACCGTCTCCGCACCACTCTTGCCTGCAGGCACTGCCCCCATGTGCGGAGCCAGTGCTTGTGGCAGGGGCAGCACGCGGAGCCCCGTGGCCCCCCCACCTAGGATCCGGACCTGCTGCTGGCCACTTCCAGGGCGCAGCCTGGTGTTGGAACAGGTAGGGACTAGCTTGCCTTAGCTGGGCAGCACCACCAATGGGACTTTTAACAGCCCAGTCAGCGGTGCTGCCCAGAGCTACCGTGATCCAGTCCCTTCCATTCCTGGGTCGCGACCCACAGTTTGAAAACCATTGCTCTATGGTATCATCAGATTTTTTGCATGCATGTAAAAATGTGTGTCTCTCAAAGGTTTTATTCCTTTTTGGTATGCAATTTTCCTCTAATTTAGTCAGTATTTTATTTTACTTCATGCTTTCACCTTCGTCAAACTTAAAGTTGTTATAAATATCAAGTGGTTTCTCCCCAACAATATGCAAAAAGATAGATGATTTCACTTTATCATTTTTTCCTCTGCCCCATGGCAGCTAAATACAATTCAAATCTATGTCTCTGCAACATTGGTGGACAATTGCAGACTGGAAGGAGGTTGCAACACATCCATTTTTGGTCCCTTCCCCACTTCTTAAGCTAGTCAAGCTACTATTCTGCTCACTAAATACATGCAAAAGCCTCTGTACCTGGTGCTCCACGTTCTTCTCTGGTGCTTCCCTGTGTCTCCGCTTTCAGTTGAAAACACAGGAGTTAACCTCAAAATTAAATTAATGGAGATATCCTATCTCCTAGAGCTGGAAGGGACTCTGAAAGGTCATTGAGTCCAGCCCCCCTGCCTTCACTAGCAGGACTAAGTACTGATTTTGCCCCCTAAGTGGCTCCCTCAAGGATTGAGTTCACAACCCTGGGTTTAGCAGGCTAATGCTCAAACCACTGAGCTATCCCTCCCCCTACTGCAGTTTTCTTCTCATTCAGCACTTCTGACACCATGTGTCAATTTTGGGGTTCATTAACAAATCAAATGAACGAGAAAGGAATAAAACTTTTAATAAAACAAACTGGAGAGCTTTTGTAGTGAGCTGCTGCAACCAACCATGCGGTGTTCCCAACCCCTGCCTCCAGGGCACCTCTCCAAGTTCCTATGTTCATAATACTGTCCCTTATGAGGGAGCAGCTCCAAATTATTTTCTTCTACAAACATATCTCTACAGGGAGAACAGTCTGACCCTGGGTGAAGGGCGGGGGGGGGGGGGGGGAACTACACAGCATTTTAGTCTCAAGTCTAACATGAAACACTGCAAGCTGGTTGTGAACAAAAACAAAACAAAAATTGATAAAATTTAAAATGTATGAGTTGGGCTACTTAATTTTATTAACTAAAACTTTCTTAGCTACATCTTTTTGCAGGAGAAGTCTTACCAACAGCCTGTCTCATAGGTCACCTTGGAGGCATTCTCTCAGTGTCTTTGTAAACTCTACAGAGAATTTCTAGTATTTACCCTCAATTTCATGTTTTCTCAGGAAGGAGAGCTTTAGAATAAGACTCCAATCTCTATTCAGGATTTTTAGCTTTTCTCTGTTTGCTTTTTCCAATATCTAGTCTCAAAGACCCTCTCAGCATAATTTTCTCCTGCAGCAGTGTAGGTGGAGTTAAGGATAATCTACCTTTGGGGTTTGTTCGGGGGAGGTGGAGGCTATGTTTCTGGTTTTGTTCCAAATAGGTTTACAAAATGTCCTTAGATTAAATGAATGAGAAGACATAACATCATTCTAGTTTACATAAATATATTAATCTGTTTATCTCCTAGATGAAGGGTAATTAGGGAGAAATTGCCTAATTTATTCTGTCATCAAATCATTTTACACCTCTATGTAGACATGAGGCATTAGGGAGTTTCAAACAGCTGCAAACTGTTGCATTCTACTTGCTCAAATATAAACCTGCATAAGGATTAAATATGCTACCACCCTCAAGACTAACTTAGCATTCAGAGTTACATGTACACCTTTGCTCTAGGGCAGCAGTACAGGCAGATACATAATGAGAAAAGGGCTCATCCAATAAAACTGGTGGATCCTCTGAATCCAAAGTGTGATTCATATACGGCAGGGGTAGGCCACGTATGACACGCGTGCCAAAGGCAGCATGCGAGCTGATTTTCAGTGGCACTCACACTGCCCGGATCCTGGCCACCAGTCCAGGGGGCTCTGCATTTTAATTTAATTTTCAATGAAGCTTCTTAAACATTTTTAAAACCTTATTTACTTTATAAAAAACAATAGTTTAGTTATATGAGACTTAAAGACTTATAGACTTAAAGAAAGAGACCTTCTAAAAATGTTAAAATGTATTACTGGCACATGAAACTTTAAATTAGAGTGAATAAATGAAGACTCGGCACACCACTTCTGAAAGGTTGCTGATCCCTGATATACAGAGTGAGTCATACAGAGCCCCAGCCTGTCCCCACAGAATGCCACCCTCTGTATGCAGACTCTTTGAGTCCCTCTCGCACTCGTACTGTAGCTCCCTTTGGAGTCATGTTGACATTGCCTCTGGTGCACGTGCCAGGGTGCTTCACACTCTTTGATAGGGGTTGAAGGCTGGCTTCATTGACATCAATCCATGGAGCATTCTAGGGAGCATGCTATAGAAGTATTGCTTTCCTTTCCATAGAATTTGGGGACTTTGGCCTGGAAACCTGAAGAAAGCTTATAGCTCTAAAGGGATGCAGATGGGCTGCCTTTAATCTATTATTAAAACCTTCCATAAAGTCTCCTTGTTTTGGATTAGGTCTGCCGCTCTGGGAGATGCCTGTTGCAGGGATACTCAACTTTTCACCACCCAGTCACAGTTTGAATCAGACTTAAGAACAAAAATCACTATCATAGCTGGTTGTAGAGCTCATCAGAAAACGGAATTTTCATTCCATGGGAAATTCTGACATTTTGAATCTTTTTTTATTCCAAATAGGAACAAAAATTCTGAAAAATATTTTTGATTTGGGGTTATCAAAATGTGTTGTTTCAATAATGTTGAAATATTTCATTTTGATAGAGTAAAAATGCTTCATTTCAATAATGTCAAAACATCACAATGTATAATATTAAATATCAATACTACATTATATATAATATAATATTAAAATCAATATTTTAATATAAACTAAACATTAAATGAATTGAAACAAAGTAAAAACAAAAACCAGAAAAGTTTTACCTTAATGAAACAAGAAAGTCTAATTGCATTGAAAATTTTAAAATCAACACCTTCCCATGAACATTTTTTATTTCAGTGCAACTGTATTTTACCTACAGAAATCTCTTCCAGAAATGTTTCAACCAGCTCTAACTGGTACTAAGTGGTAAAAATGTTTTAGTCTGACAGAAAGGCCAACACCTGAGTGGGGCTGGAGATTGAACTATCCGCTCACCACTCTATGTAGAACTAGGGTGACCAGATGTTCCAATAAAATCAGGACTGTCCTGATATTTAACCCTTTGTCCTGCATCCCAATCAATGTACGATCGGGACGCCATTTGTCCTGATATTCGGGTAAGGAAGCGAGCGGGAGGGAGGCGCTGCCCCCATGGGTGCTCTGGGGCTGGAGCACCCACAGGGAAAAATTGCAGCCAAGCTCCCCCCCTTGCCTCCTTCTCCCCCCCTCCAGCGCGTCGCATCCCTGCTCCTCCCCCTCTCCCAGCGCTTCCCACCGATTACCAGCTGTTTGGTGGCACTTAGCGCTTTCCAGGAGGGAGGGGGAAGGAGGACGCGGTGCGGTGCACTCAGGGGAGGAGGCGGAGAAGAGGCAGGGTAGGGGTGGGGACTTGGGGGAAGGGGGTGGAATGGGGGCAGGGAGAGGGTGGTGCAGAGGCAGGAAGAGGCGGGGGGTGGGCGAGCACCCACCCAGCAGAGGGGAAGTTGATGCCATAGGAGTGAGTGGCGGGCGGGGGGGGTGAAGAGGCGAGCGGCGGGCGGGGAGGCGAGCGGTGGGTGGGGGACTGAGGAGGGACGCAGCAAGCCAGCGGCAGGCCAGGGGATGAGGAAGGGTGCGGTGGGGGGGCCAAGCGGGGAGGGGGCATGACCTGGGGCAGAGTGGGGGCAGAGCCTGGGAGGAGCAGGGAGGAACTGTGGGCAGGGCTGATGGCACCCCAATCTGTCCCGACATTTTAGTGTGGTGATCTGGTCACCCTATGTAGAACAGGAACATTGGTGGGACTCTGTGGAGTAAATTTTGTTACCTACCACTGCTTCTAGTGATAAACCGAAGACTTCCATTTCCAGGGTTTTCAGTCTGGTATCTTTTTAAAGAGCAGTCTTTTAAATTTTGCATTGAAATCAACATTTTTCATGGGAACGTGTTTCATTTAATTTTCATAAATTTTCTTTTAAATTTGTACATTTTATTAATTTTAACAGGTGCTCAGCAAATTTATGACAAGAAAACTGTAGGTCTCTTCTGTAAACTGTAAGCAATAATGAAATAAACTTCAGGAAGCACAGTAATAGTCACATATGTAATCCCTCCTGAATATATTACCTTGATGTTACTTAGTAATATTTCACCTCTACTATAAATCTTTGTTGGCGCTTCATTTCTTCATAGATGTTCTAAGAAGTGTCTGTCATTGACATTGGGCTTGTGCACAGCTGGATCTAAAAGATGAATAAGGAGCAGTTTGATATTTGTTGCGGGGAATCACATTAAATGCTGTGTTAGTTATAAAATGTTGACTTCTATTTTCAAAAAAAATGTTACCTCCGACAGTAGAATTTAAGAAGTAGATCAGATGTATAGTGCTGCATTCAGCATGAGGGGCAGAAAGGAGAATTGAGCATCAAGTAATTTTATCTCCAAAATTACTGAAATATAGAGTCTAAAGAGAGAAGAAATGAGAGGCCAAATCTTAATTATTTCTCTTAATGCCGCTTCAGGGATGTGACTCCCGCTCTTTTAGTCATGTGGGTTTCTTTCCAAGCTTTACCAGACACCACAATTAAATATAAGTAAAATAATCACCGTTATTTACTATGAATATTTTATTATTAAAGAAAGGAGGGAATAAAACAGAACACAAACAATAAACAATGGTTACACCTGCTGCATTTTCTTCTGTATGTGTCTCTGTGGAGACCATTTAACAGATTACACTTTTAGAGGGAGTCTACCCTGGAAGGGACTCTTATTTAGATAAACTACAACCAAAGTACATTATTCCCCATATCAACAGTGAGTTCTGTCTCAGTGTATCAGAGATAACTGAAACAGTTTATGAATGGGCAAAGGACTTTCATTTAAGGGTAGATGACTCCTGTTTGGTTTATCATGGATAATCTAAACTGTTATTAAATAGGCAAGGTGAGTGTAGTGAGTGATGTTAACTAAATCCTATAAAACCAAAGACGTTATTTAAATGAAGCCATACATAAGAAGCTGTGTTGAGACATGCAATATAATGACTATTAATAATCTTAAATCACAGTATTTCTCTTGTCCACCAAGGTTAATCTGTGTCTCCTGTCCAGGAATACATGATCTAACCAATCTGATGTGTATAACAGGAGAACCTGTTATTCTCTTAGATTACAATAGTATTTCAATATCCTATTAAAATCATTACAAGAAAAAATTAAATCTGATCCCTTTGGCAGTGCTTTGGCAAACTTCATTTTACCAGTGATGCTGCAGAAACAGTGCTGAACTGGCAGGTTGCTACTGCTTCTTAATGCTGGGTTGTAGCTTCGTTCTTCTTTTTAGCTGCCTGTTGCAGCTGCTGCTTTCTTGTATAGTGAGTTGAGGATTTTGTGATGAGTGCTACTGCTGAGGTTGAGCCAGGGGAGCGGAGTATGATTCTGGTTTGCTGAATTCAGAGAGATTTTATATTCTCAGAATGTGGTTTGGCTGGATTCAAAATATCACCTGTGGGCACTTTTTCATATGCTCATTGCCTTCATGGATTGTCTTGTTAACAGTTTGAGATCATCAGTAGAATACTGCATAGTTTTCCATGTGGGAAATTCTCAGAGCATCTTTAAAGTGTAGAGTTTTAACTTTCCTTTGTTCAGTCCATTTTCTAAGATATCCCTTCAGTTCCATTAGGGTCTAGTAGGAGTTGAAATTCTGTTTCTGAATCTAAACATGCTTATTTTCTATTTAAAGGTCTTTCAGTTATCAAAATAATCTTTCAAAACTTGAATAATTACAGAGTCTTTAAATGTAAATAGTCATGTGAGAGTATGTCTACACTGCCCCACAGCCCATGCTAAGGGAGTGTGAACAGCAGTGCACACTAAAGTCCTGAGTTGCAACTCCCTCGTGTGGACTCCTGTGGGCACGAATTTAAAGGTCCCGAGTTTGCACTAATGTAGTCCTCTTCAAAGGGTCCTCAGAACCTTTACATTCACTTCCTGAGCGTCTGCAAAGGGGAGTTACAGAGCAGCACTTTGGTGCGCATTGCTGTTCACACCCCCTAAGTCCGAACTGATGGCCAGTGTGGATGTGCCATGAGAAGGCATTATCTATTCTTAACAAGCTTTGGAGAGGTTCTTTGTCTTTCTGCATTCTGTAAGAAGTTGTTTAAGAATTGCCAGATTGCTAACTAATTCCCTAATTGATATAAATGTTCTCTATTCAACTGGTTTCTTAAATTACTAACCATCCTTCATATGGACATTGGATTGCATATTGGCACATAAAACATCTTACCATTTACATAGCAATGATATTAAGAAGTTATTACATTAGAAGGTTTGCATTAAGTTACAAAATATTTGCAAATATGCATCTCAAAAGAAACTTACACCATGTGTAAGCATTAAGAAATTAAAAGGCTTTCACCATTAAGAGGAAACCTGGGTTAGATAGAAGTAACCAATATCTTCGGTAAAATATTTTCCAACCATCAATGTTTACCTAAAAATTTAAAGAATTAAGACCATAGAGTGCTTTTAAAAGCAACTAATTTAAACAGTAATTTTCCTAGAATCCTCTATTGTGGGGGTTGAAAGCAGAATTTGTCTTGCAAAAGCAGGGTTAAAGAGAAGCCCACTGTTATGATGCAGTTTATGGCTCTGAATAACACATCCCTAAACCTCATTTCTCTCTGAAGTATCCAGAATCCTTACATTTTTACAAAGTCTGTTGCTTGAGATAAAACTCCTCTATAGCAAACTGATATCTTATATATCAGAGGACATTTTTTTAGTCTTTGATAACACAATCTTGCTGGTCTGCTTGCCCTTTGATCAGGTTTTTAGATTTACACCCTACCATTTATAGCATTTACAACTTGCAGTCAAAAACTTTTAGCAAATGTTCTATACAAATGCATGAGTCACAATAATATTTTTGTACTGCTTTCAAAACATAGTATTAAAGAAAATAGTATAGAATATTATAGCAAAATAGAAGTTATAAACTGTATTTCAGAGCCCATATAAACACATTTGGGTGTTCTATGGCCAAGGTTGTTATACTCTTTGACACGAGACCTGTCACACTGACAGAAAACAGAATTCCTCCCAGGAATTACCTTAGCTAGCTTAAATTTTTCAGATAATTAAATAAGCAACTAGACCACAAGCATCATGTATGTGAAAATAATTTTAGGCATTTCTTAAAGTTGAGTAAAGGTTCAGGCATGTTTGCACTAACCTAATATTACGAGGATACAGATATAATTAATTTTTGCATCAATATTGCATACATTTTCTGTCACCCACCTATGGTTTAGTCTTGGGGAAAGAGAACATAAATATTCAAGGGTATTTCTGTTTGCTGTAAAATAATACAAAATACTTGGTTTCTGATGCATTTATTTGGCTGGTAGTTATAAGAGTTAAGTTACTGTTTCCTTTCTTTCTGTGACACATTGCCACTGCACACTGTGGGATTCTGTTAGAGGCCAAAATATATATAGGCAGTGTTGTTAAGGACAACTCTGAAACTGTCCTTGAAGAAGCAAGCTATTTGTTTCTTTTATAAGGCACACCTACTGGTAATTACAGTCATAGAATCATAGGGTTAGTCATCTCATTTTTGAAACTTTGACATTGTCAAGTGCATTTTAGGGGGCAACCTTTTTGGAAAGAGCGGGAAGAAAAAGAGAGTTTGACCCACCCACAGGCTTTCTTTAAAAAATAATGAAAAGCATAATGTAACAGGAAATTGTGAATCTTTTCATGGCTTAGAACATGGCTCTAGTCTCTGTGAAACTGAGCCCCTGAGGCCTGTCTTTGTAGAGGAATAGTGATCGGATTCTTTCTCCATTACTAAATATAAATGTGAAGAGGACAGTGGAATACTAGCTGCCAATGCATACATATAAAGATAATGATTCTTTGGATGAACTGATAGAAACAAATATGCTTACCATTAGGTTGAATAAGTGGAAAACCACAAGAGCTATTTTAAACAGTACTAATGTGCTCTTTTTTTAAAAGGAGAGATGTAAAGTGTGTGTAGTACCTAGCAGGGGAAGGGGGAGAAACAGCTGAGCTGACTTTGGTGGTGTCTGGATTCTACCGAATTCAGAACCTCACAAGAACAATAGCCCCCCAAGAATTTCTGAGATCTTTATTCCCTGCAGGCAGTATTAGCAGCAGGTGCAGATTATTCCACTCCCTGTAAGGCCTTCTCAAGAATAAATTAAAAAGTGATCACATGTTAACTAACACATTTTAAAACCCTACTGTGGATAGAGCTAGTTGTATTTTAATGTGTTAGTTTGTCAAGGTAAACTCTAGACTTCCTGCTAGGGTTGACCTGGACCACCTAACACATGAAATATTAGGGTGTTAAAATTTGTTATCTATCATGATTTAAAATCACATTTTCAACCTAGTCTAGACTTTAGACACAATTTTCAAAAGTAACTAAATGACTCAGGAATTTGAGTGCCATTTTCAAAAGTGACTTAAATCAGTGGGACTTAAGATCCTAAATTTCAAAGTCCCTTTTGAAAATAGGATGTAGGGCTTGTTTACAGATGAAAATTAATCTGGAATAAGGTAGGGTATGAGTTTAAAGCAGATTAAGTATTCCTGATAACTCCATGTGTGGACGCTCTTATTCCTGAATATATGCCTTATTCCAAATTAGTTTAATAAACTAATCTGGAATAATTCTCTGTACAGGCAAGCCCTAAGGCTGCCAAAACACTTCAGCGCTTTTTAAAATGCTACCCTTCGGATAAATGAATGTGAGGGGTGCTGAATAGTAGAACTCTAGCCTCAAGCTACTTCCACTGTTGGTGAGTAGCCCCCAGCTCAATGTTGTCATTTCCTTCATGGAAGCTGAAGTGTTTTAAAATGAGTCCCTTTAAATTTGTATTGCAAGGTAATTATTAGGTGTATTTATTTATGTGTATTACATTGGTGCCTAGAGGCCCCACTCAAGGCTCAGGGCCACATTGAAGTAAGTGCTGAATGCACACATATAACAATAAGTCAGTCCCTGCCCCAAAGAGTTCACAGCCTATGAATAAATCAATGTTAATATGGTTTTGCGCTTTACCCTTTTTCCATTTACTGCTCCTGAAAAATAAATAGGCCTGATTACTACAGTGAGACTGCTTTGCATTGGCAGGAATAATTTTTTTGTTTGCCCCCCCCCCCATCCGCAGCAGCAGGAGTTGAGGGGGGGGCTAGGGCTGGGGATTGTGGTGCAGGATAATGCTTACCTCGGGGGGAGCTCCCTTCCCTCAGCTACTAGCTCCACATGCAGCCTCCGCTCATAGGCACCGTCCCTGTAGCTCCCATTGGCCGCGGTTCCCTGCCAGTGAGAGCTGCAGAACTGGGGCTTGGGGTGGAGCAGAGGCAGCACATGGAGCTAGGAGCTGGAGGTCGCCGCTTCTCAGGAGCCAGGTAGGGAACCTGCTCCAGCCCCGTCAACCCACCTCCCCAAGCACTCATGGCACCGCCCCCAGGGCTGTGCCCTCACAGCACCCGCAGCGCCCCCAGCGCTATCCCCCTCCTCCCGAGTTGCCTCCCCCCCGCAAGTTTTAGTCAGGGGTATATGGTAAAAGTCATGGACAGGTCACAGGCCATGAATTTATGTTGACTGCCAGTCACCTGTCCATGACTTTTACTAAAAATACCCATGACTAAAACGTAGCCTTAACCATAACTCATAGTGAAATTCTTAATGGGTATGAAAACATAGACCTGCTTTTCATACAAAGGATTAATTAAATCTCTTTGGTTTAGCGCATCCCTCCTAGCTGATTTGCTGGACTAAAGGAAAAATCTTTCGTAAGAAAATTATTCAACAATGTACAGTATGTAATAGGGAGCCACTGTAAAGTCACATTTTCTCTGGTTGTCTAAGGCTGGGTCTACACTACCCGCCTGAATCGGCGGGTAGAAATCGACCTCTTGGGGATCGATTTATTGCATCCTGTCGGGACGTGACAATCGATCCCCGAATCGACGCTCTTACTCCACCAGCGGAGGTGGGAGTAAGCGCCGTCGACGGGAAGCCGCAGAGGTCGATTTTGCCGCCGTCCCTACAGCGGGGTAAGTCGGCTGCGATACGTCGAATTCAGCTACGCTATTCACGTAGCTGAATTTGCGTATCTTAAATCGACCCCCCCCCCGTAGTGTAGATGTAGCCTGACTGTCTTCTTGCTTTTGAGAGATTCTGCAGATGATTGAAAATAAAATAGCTTGCTGGATTCATAAGTCGAAAGGTTAGCAAAAGCACTGCCTAACCAAACCAAGTTATGCATATTATGGAGAAACACAACTCTGGGAAGCTGTGACTGAGAACACTGGAGCCAGCTGAGGTTGAACCAGTGTTAAAAACATTAGGAAATTTTAAAACAGTAAAATATTACATTCTCTAAATTCGGATGAAATATTACTGAGTTGGTTTTGTGACATTTGTGAAAATAGTTTTTATATCTTGGACAGTAGTTTCTAGGTTATATGTAGCAGTGAATTCTTCACTGGTTAGGATGTATGATCCAGTGACAGTTGCTCACATGACTTCTCACCTTTTGCAGTTTAGCCAAGCTCACTCGAGCTAGCCTATCTCAAGTGGAGAAACCTCACTGTAGTAACTTAAGTTAACTCTGCAGGGAAGACATACCATCAGTCTGTTCTCAAACAGCAGAATTCATTGGATACAATAGAACTAAGAGTTATGAACACGTTGGGAATGGAGGTTGTTTCTAACTCTGAAATGTTCGTAACTCTAAACAAAACATTATGACTGTTCTTTCAAAAGCTTACAACTGAACATTGACTTAATACAGCTTTGAAACTTTACTATGCAGAAATAAAATGCTGGTTTCTCTGTGGGTTTTTTTAGTAGTTTACATTTAACACAGAACTGTATTTGCTTTTTTTGTCTGTTGCTGCCTGATTTGTGTACCTCCGGTTCCAGATGAGGTGTGTGGTTGACTGGTCAGATAGTAATTCTGGTGTTCGTAACTCTGAGGTTCTACTGTAGTTGATTTTGCAACAAACAATTCGACCACTGCTACTTCCTAAACAATTATGTGAAATAGCTAGTTCCCCATAAGGTTATACACTGGGTTTAAATTACCCTGTTGGCATCCTCTATCTTTGATAGGTGAGGTGAGGGAAGGACTTCAGAAGATAGCCTTTGGAAAAAGAGCTTTTCAACTGTCTAATATATTTAGATATAGTAACAGTGCATGCAGCATGGAGAATATTTCATAATTAGCTTTTAACCAGTTTTAAGATCCTGTACACATACCAAATACCTCTGTGCTCAACTTTTTCAAGGACAACTTGTCAATGTGGCAAGTTTTATGAAATTGGAAAATATTCCTTCAGTGCGTTGCATATGCTGGTAAATAAAGAAGTCTGTGGCATATAGACTCAAGTGACTAACTGAAGCATCAAAATAATCAAGGGATCAAGATAAGATACAGTCATATGGAAATATTAGACTTTAATTTCATTCCAGTTTCAGTGAGAGAGAGAGAGAGAATAAATTAATTCTGTTGGTCAAATAAGTCTGTATGACCTCTTTTTGGGCAAGCTAAATTGCATGATTTCACATGATAATGGCATGTCATTTCTGCTACTTACCTCTCATAGTGGTTGTTGCATACTGGAATGCAATGGTGATAGGGATATTAGAATGCTAACTAATTTAGTGCTACTGAGCAAAGAAAGCAAACTTGAACAATCATATTTTCAGAAAAATAGCTGATGTGATCAATGTTCCTAATTAAAGCTCTTGTAGTATCTGCTTAAACTGCTGTACTTTGGCACTAGAGAGTTGAACCCATTCTCTGGCATAAGAGCATTTTTAGTGACTTTGCAGTTTGATACTTTAGAATCAAAGAGAAACATTAAAGTTGTCTTGTCTGGGTTTGTAGCTTCATTCTGCTTTCCCCCGGGTTCTGAATTACAAGAGACCTTAGACCAGCATCCCAATAGGGATGCTGGTCTATGCGAGGTCTTTCAAAACAGAAAAATCTCCCAAACTGAATACTTATATAGGAAACTCCTGTTTCGTTTACACTTCAACTCCTCAGTTTGAATTTAGGAAAAGTCTAAATTGTCTGAAAAACTCAAACTTTCTTTTCATAAGTTGCCAAAAAGAAAACATGTTTTTATTTGTCTTTTGGTTTTTGGCATCAATTAGAAGTTTGCTTTATTCAATTAAACTGATACAGCTATCTTTGATAAAAGCAAAAATTATAACACAATAACCCGTATAGCCTGATCAAACTCTGGTATATACTTTTTGCTAAACATTCCATGTGTGAATTGCATACTATACGCTGTGGTTTTTATACCTCTTTCCTGAATTCATGAAGAACTTACATTTTTTAAAGAAAGTTTCCATTTTATAAAATATGGAGATATACCTGTAACCAAGATCACTTTTGTATTTGTATGATGCATCTTAATCTGCACAATGTATCCAGAGGACTTCTCTAGCTTTGTTTTTCCTCCTCTCTAAAAGAATGAGATCTTTTTTGAGAAGGGCTGCTCCAGGAAATATGTAGTTCAGATCCCAGCTCTGACATTATTGTGTTCACCACAACTTTATATGGTTAATCCTTGTCCAGCTGGCTGGACAAAGGGGGGTTTTGCCCCTTGAAGGGCTGCCCCTGAAACTGGTAGCAGAAGTGGAGGAAAGGGGAAAGGTTACATGTACAGAGCACAGATCAAAACGGGATGGTATTTATACCCTGTGCAGCCTGGAGAAGCTGCGTATCTATGGAATCTGTAAAAGGATTGGGTCCCTTCATGATTCATTATGCTTATTGCCCTTTTCCTTGGGTGCTGGTAAGGAATTTTTCTTTCACCGCCAGATTGGCCGAGGTTGGGAAAAAAATTTTTGCCTCCCCCGCAGCATGTTTGGGACCCAGCAGGGGTTAGGTTATAATGTTGCAATTTAGCAATGAAAACTTGTGGCAGATGTCCAGCGCAGGTGCACATTATGGAAGGAATATGGTGATCATATCAAATGGATTGGAAAAGGATGTAAAGCAAAGCGTTCCTTACAAGAGCTGAGGAAAGCAGTTTGGGGCTCCTACATCTGGTCCAGTGGGAAGCCAACCCCCTTCCTTTTCTAGCCCCTTGAACCTCTAAAGGAGGGAAGGGCTGTAGGATCCCAGTTGGGGATTATGTGGAGATGATTAAAAGAATGATGAGGACCTGTGCTGTACAATGTATCTCCGGGTACTTCCCGATATTTTAAATGAATAAAGTTGCAGCCTAATTAAACCACATCCATTGCCTTCTGACTGTCTTCAGGCATGGCCCAACAATGACTCTGTGGGGTTGAGACAATCACTTGACCTCTCTCTGTCAGTTTCTCTGTCTGTAAAACTGGATAATGCTCACCTACCTCACAGGGCTGCTGTGAGGTTTAATTCCTTAATGTTTTTAAAGTGCTTTGAAGATGAAAAGCACTCTTAAGTGCTGAGAGTTAGTTCATTATGTAACTCAAACACTGACAAATGCATGCTCAGTATGCTCTACATGCAAAGGTATCATTAAGCGTGTCTTATCTATACAGATAAATCCCCCATTGCCTGTCAAATAAAAAAAATCTGCTTCCTCCATTTTCATCGTGCCATAAGTCCGGTGCGGCTGCATGTTTCTGATAATACCCCTAATACTAAATTAAGGCAGATTGTTTATAATCCAGAACAAAGAAAGATTCAGGGAGAAAAACTATGTGACTGCAAGGATTTAAAAAAAAACAAAAAATAACTTCATCTGACAGTAAAAATCCCTTCTGGAAACTCACTTCTTCCATGAGACCTCCAAATGCTAACCTATGTTTGGCAAGGGCAGGAGGGGAGCCAATCTCTTAGTTAGCACCATCCTCTGGGTCTCACAGCAAGTTCTTCCATTGCCTATTTAGATTGCAAACCCGCCTGGGCAGGCCCTAAGTCTTCTCCTGTGTTTTCATTGAGCATACCATTGGCTTTTAACAAATTACTCCCATTTTGTAGAATAATTCTGGTTTCTGCATACAGAGAACAGTCTTCCTTCGTTACTTCAATTTTTCTTGTCTTACACTTGCCAGAGGAACAGAACCAGAGAGGTTCAAAAACTGTGAAAAGTTAGTGATACAGCAACCTGTTTTACATATCATTTAAAAATGTGCTGTGAGATACCTGAAGAGTGCCTAGAATTCAGGGTTTAAAATGTATGCTGTAATGGTGCAGAGATCATTTCTCTTTAATTTCTGGCCTTAGTCATGAAGGAAACAAGATCTAGGAAAGTTGTTAGGCTATAGTCATGTATCCACAAGATATTTAATGGATTGATCAAGCACAGAAAGAACAGAGTTCCATTGAATGCAGAAAAGACCTAGCAGAAAGGTAACTTTCCTCTGTGGTTTGGTCTTAGACCACCATTGTCTAGCTAATTACTAGGGATGTCAGTCATTCCCTTCCAATCATCCCAAGGGACTCTGTAATGCTTCATGTTTAGACAAGGTGAAGTACCTTTCTGCCATGTTCATACTAGTAGTTAATTTCAAAGCTTAAGGAAAATAGAAATTTTAGTGACTTTTGCTTAAATCTTCCTCTGTTGCCAATTCTTTATTGTTTGTCAAGTAAATTCATCAGTTCATTTCCTATCTATTTTATGAAGATAAATTCCCATATAAAGATTTGTTTGCTTCCATGTGAATTTAGCAGATATGCCCCTTACTTCTATTACTATATTTTATTATCATTCTCTTTAGACAGCTAGTTATCTAGTTGTTGCCAGTTTGCCATTAGGTTGCAAGGATTTGTTTTGCTTTGCATTCAAAGGATGATCTTCAGTCTAAAGCACAGGGCTGAGTTTCAGGAGAGTTGAGTTCCCTTCCTATTTCTGCCATGGGCTTTGGCAAATCATTTAACTTCTTTGCACTTTGTTTCTCCATTTGTAAAACATCTGACTTCCCTGCTTCAAGCTGTGTTGTGAGGCCTAATCCAAAGTAAATAGTAGTGGTACCGTAGAACCTCAGAGTTACAAACACCATTTAGGGTGACCATATTTCCCTATGCTGAATATGGGACACCTGGTAAAATTACTCGTATTCCAGCGAGTTCAACGGCAATCAATCAGAACTATGCAGTACAAATGTTCAAGTTAACATTGAGCTGACTGAGCCCCGTTAAAAAGAAATACTGCGTAGTTGGATTCTTTTTATTTACCTTCTTATCTTTGGTTTCAGAGTAGCAGCCGTGTTAGTCTGTATCCGCAAAAAGAACAGGAGGACTTGTGGCATCTTAGAGACTAACAAATTTATTAGAGCATAAGCTTTCGTGGGCTACTGCCCACTTCTTCGGATGCATATGCAAAAGCCCACGAAAGCTTATGCTGTAATAAATTTGTTAGTCTCTAAGGTGCCACAAGTACTCCTGTTCTTTCTTCTTATCTTTAAGGCTTTAGGATTCACACAGGGCCGGGTGACACACACAACCCTATCTCCCCACCACACGCACACACACATGGAGAGAGGTGACACACACACACTCCCATACACCTCTCTCACGCGAGGGGTGACCGACTGACCTGACCCTCCCTGCCCGGCACTCTCCGCCCTCCATGCCTGGTTGAGCCCCCGAGACAGACCCGCCTCTCCCTGTACCTGGCACTGTGTCTTCCTGAGGCAACACATGGGGGGCACGCAGGGGCACATGTCCCCACTCCCAAGATTTCTGTCTGGATTCACATCATAATGTGGCCAGCAGCAGCCTTTTGGCACAGGGTGAGAGGGAAGGGACAGGAGCTGCTTCCAGCCACAAAAGGGGATGTGGGGTAAGGGATGACCTGGCCTGCGTCTTTGCAGAACTCATCTCTTCCCACCCCGGTTGCCTGTGGCTGGAAGCAGTTTGTCCCTTCCTGCCTGCACAGTGTCAAAAGGCAGCTAACACCTCCAAGCTGCTGCTGGCCACTGACATAACCCAACCACCTCCTGTGCCCTCCCCTCCCCGGCTACAGCACGAGCAGGGAGGGTTTAAGCCCTATGGAGGCATTGTGCACCAGAGCCCAGGGAACCTGAATGCAGGGGCTTCAGCAAACCTGTTCAGAAAAGTGGCTCAGCAGGGGAGGGTGCCTAGGGGATGGAGCAGTGGCGTAGCCAGGTTCTAACATCAGGGGGAGTGAACACATAAAAAAAGGCGCCACCCAACATATCAAATGACTAATTACATCTTTTAAATTCGTTATACATATTTATTTGTACTTAAAATAAAAACACAAGAATGATCCAGCCACGGAAGGTTTTGCACAGCTGGCATTTCACAGGAGAACTTTAGATTATACTTAGATATACTTTAGATTCTAGAAAGTAAATCACAGAATACAGTAGTTTGTAATTGTCACCCCTTGCCCCCGGAGCAGAGCAGCGGCTCGGCTGCGGCAGAGTCATTCCTCGGGCTGCTGCTGCTCACGGAGAAAAGATGCCGCTGAAGGGAGACCACGAGAAAAAAACATCCCTCCCCACCCCCCCTTTTCCTTCCTTCTCCACCTCCTCCACTGGCACCAGCTGGGCTTTAGAGCCACCAGGAGCTCTGCCCACCAGATTGTGGCTTTTGTGCTGTTCTGTCCAGGTCTCCTTGGATGTCCTGATGTGAGAAAACTGAAAGCTTGGAAGCCATGTTAACTTCCAAGTGACAGGTGCCTATTGTAGTGCTGCACGCTTGGTTTCAAGCAAATGGTTCCCTTATTTCTTGGTGTTGCATTGGTGCAGCTCATCTAAACTAGGAATGTTCATCTGTAGTTGCTTACATAGTGGCACATCAGTGCAAACCCCCCCTCTAGTGTACACAAGGGCTTAGGAGGATGGGAATAGGAGCCACCTATGGAATAATTTCCTACTGTCAAAATAGTAAGTAAGCCACAGAAGAAGAAAATGGCTTTACTTCTGCAAATATCTGCTCTTTCCATTGGAAAGCAGGTATATTTCTGTAAAGCAGTGGAGACAGGAATCTAGTACATGCCCTGTGAAATCACAGGCCACTCTTTAAACTGGAATACAAACTTACATGTAGTAATGGGCTCCTGTGTAGTAGATGGAGGAACTGGCAAATAAATAAATAAATAAAAAGCCAAAATTAAATACTTTACGAAAAAGATATTTCAATAAATTTTGAGTTACTGGCAAAAATAAAGTAGAATTACATCTGACATGTGCTATTGCAATAAGCTAGATCACTTGCTGCTGTGGGGAAAACAGTGTGAAGGGATCTGGAAGGGCGAAAGTACCACAAGTTTCCTTTTCATTTCTTGCCCTTTAATTCCCCCTTGCAAAAGAACCAGAGGTCAACTCCAAACCCTGCAGAGCAAATAGTATTTTATGGACGCATCAATTCAGCTTAAGATAAAATTATTAAATCTGGTAGGGAAGGTACCATGGATACTATATACAGGGCCATACACAGCTGTGTTCACACCATTATTTGTTGGGGGACAAGAAAATGAGTTAAAAAAATCTGAAACGGAGTTGCTTCCAGAATAATTTTCTATTTAAGAGAAAAGAAAGCCAGATTAAGAAATATTGCATTTGCTTCTGCAGATATCTGCTATGTCCATGAGAATACAGGTGTGTATGTATACAAATGGAAGTGAGAATTCAAGAAATCCACTGTGAATTTAAGGGCTACCCTTCAATAGGCAATTAAACATGGAACACATATTGAAACCAACATTCCGTAAGGCAAGAGTGAGAAAAGACGTACTAGTTGTACTGGTGTCTTGTATGGTAACTATAGCTGGCAATAGAAAAAGAACACAACAAAATTAAAATAGCATCCCTGAAAGAGAGAGAGAGAGAGAGAGAGAGAAAGGAAAAATATATACCAAGCTACAAATGTAACTAAGTATTTGATACCTGTTGGGGTCTCCGCTAGATCACAAAAACACCCATAGCTGGTTTGTGAACAATCAAATACATTCGCCTGTATATATCTGGTGATCTGCATTGACTCTAAGCCTTTGAATTATTAATCACACCTGAAAATAATTGGTTTCTTTGTTTTATATTTTTATACTGCTATAGCTGTGCACAGCACTTTATAAAGTTAAAAAAGAGAAGTGCCGAATTTCCTCTGGACTGAAAAAAATTATTTAAAACGCTAATAAAAAAATTATTTAAAACAGGACTGGGGCCGGCCGGCTGGGATTTAAAGGGCTCAGGGCTCCCCGCAACGGGGCTGCTATTCCTCAGCCCCCCCCGCCCCTTCCCCTCCCAGCAGAGCCCATCCCTGCTTGAGCAGCGTGCACCAAGCGAGGCTCAGCTTAGGGAGCCGGGCAGCTGCGGGCGGGTGGGGAGCCAGGCAATCAGCCGACGCTGCCTGAAACGAGCAAGCCGGGCTGGGGATGGGGGAGGGCGGTGCGGAGTGGAGCAGAGAGCCAGCCAGGGCCGCATGCAAAACCCGGCTCTGGACTCTGAGTCTGGAGCCCAGTGCTGGCTGTGTGGAAAGGTGCCGCTTTTAGAAAATGTGCTTGGGAGGGAGCGGCCGCGCCCCCTGCTCCCCCCCTAGCTAGGCTACTGGGATGGAGCAGTCCCGTGCTCCCTGGGGGCAGGATACAGGACTGGGTGGGAGGGCAGGTGAAAAGAGTGCTAAGCCCCTACCTGTGGGGCTGCTGTGGAGCCTGCAGGTTCAGGGTGCAAACAGGCTGGAAATCGCTTACCCCACCCCCGCCACTCCAGAGCTTAGCTGAGGGGTGGAGAGGCTTCCCCGTGCCAGTGCTGTGCGGGACTTTGGCACATGCAGGGCTAGTTTCCTCCTGGCCAGCGCCCTGGGCCGGAGGGTCTTGGGCTTTCCCGGGGCACCAGCCCAGCCAGAGGCAGTGGGGGAAGGAAGGAGCGTGCTGGCCAAGCTGTTGATGAGCTGAGCGGTCTGACCAGGAGCTGGTTGTCTGCACAGCCTTGGGTGTGGGATGCACCCTGCCGATGGGGATATGGAGGGCAGCAGGTCGGGGGGGGGGGCAGGCAAAGGGGCAAAGCAGGGAGAGGACAGTGAGAGGGGGAGCACGTAAAGGATTAATGGGTGGGCAGCAGAGGCGATACATAACTGGTTGCTGCCTGGCACCTGCCCCGCACACACCAGCCATCGCAGCTCACAGCCAGTTCCAGCCAAAAACTGGATGGAGGCAGAGCCCGGTGGGCTGAGAGCTGGCATGCAGTGGGGGCTGTGCTGACGGACCAGCGAGGAGAGTGGGCGGCCCTGCGCACTGCATCTTCGGCCCACCACCAGCCTTGCACACCCACCCTCATCATTGGCTACTGGACCTCCGCCACTCACTGCTGGTGGGAGAGCAACTGGCGAGCATTGATCTGGCCAGTAGCAGGACCCACCAGTACTGATGGGGGGAGGGGAGAGACAGAAAATATGGGACAATTTGTCTGTTTTAAAAAAAAAGTCGGGACACTTGCAGGAGGGCTTAAATACGGGCCTGTCCCTTTAAAAACGGGACATCTGGTCACACTAACCAGAGTTATGAACTGACCGGTCAGCCGCACACCTCATTTGGAACCAGAAGTACGCAATCAGGCAGCAGCGGAGACAAAAAGAAATACAGTGCAGTACTGTGTTAAATGTAAACTACTTTAAAAAAAAAGGGAAAGCAGCATTTTTCTTCTGCATAGTAAAGTTTCAAAGCTGTACTAAGTCAATATTTAGTTGTAAACTTTTGAAAGAATAGCCATAACGTTTTGTTCAGGGTTACGAACATTTCACTGTTATGAACAACCTCCATTCCCAAGGTGTTCATAATGCTGTTGTTTTTCTGTAGTAATAACAATCATCACTATTATGTTACAATTCTGGAGAGATTCCAGTTTGCCCTTTCTCAATTTGTAAAAGGCATCATACTTATTAGCTAGATCATGTCCTTTTTAAAAATTCTTCAGAATATGTCCTGTGCTCTTCAAGTTTTACAACATGTTCAGTAGACAAAGAATCTTTCACTGATCTAATCCAAGGTGAATTGAATGAGTCATATCTGACAGAGGCGCCATGGAAAAACAGGTTAGATCTTCATCTGGTGTAAATCAGGGCAAGTCTATCCCACAGTGCTACAGTGGCGCAGCTGAACCAGTGCAGTTGTGCCGCTGTCGCACATCTGGTGAAGACGCGCTATGCCAACGAGGGAGAGCGCTCTCCTGTTGGCATAATTACTCCACTTTGGTGAGAAACCTAAGCTATGTAGGTGGGAGAGCGTCTCCCGCCAAGAGGGTGAGCAGACAGCAAGTGTGAAAAATCGGGACGGAGGATGCGGGGTAATAGGAGCCTATATAAGGAAAAGACCCCAAAATCAGGACTGTTCCTATAAAATCGGGACATCTGGTCACCCTACCCGCCAACATAGTGCCAGTGTGGACAGCGCAAAACTTGCGTTGCTTGGGGCGGGGACTTTTTCACACCCCTGTGAGACATAAGTTAGATTGACTTAAGCGGTAGTGTAGACCTGACCTCATTGTAGCTCCGATGACTTCAGTGGAGTTATGCTGAGGATCTGTCCCTGATGCTACTTTGGGGGGGGGGGGGGGTTGGTCGTATTGCATCTTAAAAATGGCTTGGCCTAGAAACTTCAAATTTGTTTAATTAAAAAGCCCTGGATGTGATCTAGTGCACAAGATTGTTTTTGAACAGTTAGTTGGATTTGTCTATTTTTGGAGTTTCTTACCTAGGAAAGAGGAATATATGAATGCTCAGTCTGGGACTGTATTTATTTTTGTGACCTGTGCAGCACTGAACACGTTGTTGGCAAAAAAAAATTGATAATAAGTGAACTGCCTTAACACTGATACTCTATCAGAGCCCTTCCTATACTGTGCCACCAAAATCTCCTTTCATCTAGCCTCCATTCTGTCACTGTGATACCTTTTCTACATTTTCAACATGGACCACAAACTCTGAGCTCCAAAACTGTGTGTCTGTCGGTCTACCTGTAATGTTACCCGTTGGCCAGGGGCAGCAAGTTGTATGGGCCCATGGTGCCCGGGCTCCAGCAATATTCAGGGCCCAGGGGCCCGGCTCCACCAATGTTTGTCGCTCCCCCAGCCCTGCCTGCTGCCCCCATGCGCCTCCCCCGAGTGTCCCCCGGCCCCCACTTGCTGCCCCACGCACCTCCCCCAGGCCCTGGAGCCTGCAGCTCCACACTGACTCTGCTCTGCCGGCTCCCAGCATCAACTGCTGCCGCAGGGTCCTAGCGCTCCCATTCAGTAATGGCAGGGCAGGCTGCCCATACCCTGCCCTTCTGCCTCGGACCCTTCCCTTTTCCAGTCGGACCCTCCACCAGCACAGGACACCCCCCCCCCCGCCCACAGGCACTGCTCCTGCCCCACACTGGGCAAGGGGCAGCCCCATCTCCACCCCCAGTGAGGCTACAGTGAGGGGCAGCAGCATGGGAGGAGGCGCACATGTGATAGAAGCCCCCCCCCCCCCCGGCACCCACCAGAGGGGAGGCGAGGGGGCTTCCTGGACCTGAGAGGGGCCCTAGGAGTATGTGCAGTGACAGTGGTGCGGGGTGAGTGTGCTGCTGGGGGGCAGCGGGGCCCCCTCCCACACTCCTCATCGCCAGCCCCACCCCACAGTCCTCACCCCACACACCCCCTCCCACCCTCAAACTCCATCCCAGAGTCTGCATCCCCACCCCCTTCCCACACACCCTCTCTTGCCCCCAAACTCCCTTCCAGAGCCTGCACCCCTCACCCCCTCCTGCACCCCGACCCCTTGCTCCATCCCAGAGCCTACACCCAAACTCCATCCCAAAGCCTGCACCCCTCACCCCTCCTGCACCCCCACCCCCTGTCCCAGCCCAGAGCCTGCACCTAGTACCCAAACTCCATCCCAGAGCCTGCACCCCAGCCACCCTCCACCACCCAAACGCCCTCCCAGAGCCCAACCCCTCAACCCTTCTGCACCCAAACTCCCTCCCAGAGCCTGCACCCCAATCCCCTGCCCCAGCCCAGGGCCTGCACCCCAGACCTCCTCCCCAACCCAAAATCCCTCCCAGAGCCTTAGGCAGGGGGGGCAGAGTTTGGGAGGGGCGGAATTTGGGCGGGGGGGGGCAGGTTCTAGGCACTACCAAAATTTCTACAAACTTGCCACCCCTGCCCTTGGCCAAGTGGTAGCAGTTTTAGGGATTTGTAAGTGGATCATTTTACAGTTGGAAGAGAGTCTCTAGATGTTTATTTACAATATGTGCACGAGCCCAGTGTATCTTGAATAGAGGTGGACAAAAGAGCAGCAAAACTGCATACCCAGGGCAATTCAGTTTGCAGAAGCTACATATAATGTCCCGCTATATACAGCCCAATAGCTAGAAGAACTTCCTTTCTGACCCTACATCTCTCTAGCCTCCTTTAAGCACAGTGTCTATTCCTGTGTTCTGCCTGTGCCCTGTGCTCTTACCTGGGAATCTCCTCAGTCCAAGTGACACAGCCCATTATTGTTTTCAAGACTATGAATGAACTAGTTCAGTGGGGGGCATTAACGCTCCTTTGTCCAAACTGAACTTTCAGGAACAATGGTCCAATGATTGGGGTGCTGGCTAGGGACATGGAAGATGCAGATTCAGTTTCCTAGTCTGCTCCTGGCTTCATGTTTGACCTTGAACAAGCCAGTTTTTGTCTCTCTGTGCCTCAGTTCCCCATCTGTAAAATGGGAATAACAGCACTTTCCTACCTCTCAGCAGTGTTGCAAAGATATGTTTGTTAAAGATTGTGAGGTGTTCAAATACTGTGATAATGGATGGGCATATAAGTACCTTAGGGCTTGTCTACACTGCGACGTTGTCGACAAAACTTTTGTCTTTCAGGGGTACTTAAAAAAGCCCCCTCCGCGAAAGACAAAAGTTTTGCCGACACAAGTTGCAGTGTGAACGCAGCTTTGTCGGCAAGAGCACTCTCCTGCCAACAAAGCTAACACCACTCGTGGGGCTGGAAATATTTTGTCAGTAAAAGTGCCAACAAAATACCGATAGAGAGCGTTCACACACATACTGACTTTTAGTGACAAGGCCTTGTCGCTAAAAGCTGCATAGTGTAGACAAGCCCTTAGATAGGCATACCTAAGGTCTGGCTTCTGAATGACTTTAAAAGTTTCTGGATTGAGGTTAATCACTTGAGGACACTTGCTGAGAAATTCAAGTCAAGTATTGCTGCTTTTTCACATTTGTGTGATTGATGGACCATTCTGAACTAGTTGTTTGGTGGTGGTTGTGTTTTTTTAACAGAAGTGTTTTACCTTTAGTTTAGCACATATTGTCTTTCTCCATGAAACTTTGTTTTTCACTGGATTTATGGAAACTGTACTCCTTTTTCTCTGAAGAATATCAAATTAATTAAAAATGTAAAATGAAGCCCTGTGCAATGTTACAAGCAGCAGAACACTGTTTAGAGAGATTACACACCTCTTAATTAAAGCAGCTATTAAATTACAGATGTTTCAGTTCTGATTACACTTTTGCTGCAGAAAAATACTCTCTGAACTTTTGTGTTTTGAAACAGTGTCTGAAATAATTAACATATTTGAATAATATTTTCCTTGTGCTGAAACAGTGATACAGCATATGTGTGTGGGCATGTCCATCTCTGCATGTACTCTGTATGTATCTAGACAGAGGAGTCAGGTAAACAATAAGCAGGGAAAGCAGATTTAATTACGGTGGCTTGCCCTGTATTGGAAGACAGAACAGTATGCATGTAGCTTAATAAGAAATGCAAGCAAATCTCTTTTAAAGTTTTAAATATAAAGAGATACAGCCAAAATACTAAAAACGGATTGAATATCTATCCTTGCTTGTGCTTTTACCTTTTTATAGATTGTATTACAGAATCATAATAGCCTTTCGGAAATATATCTGTAGAAGTCTTGGTATGCAAGTATTAACCCTAGAAAATTCTTTTTAACTAGATTTCATTTTAATTATTTGTGCTGAGAGAATATTATTTGGCATGTGATAATTATCCTAGGGGAAATTAATTCTCACTACTGAGAGTATTTTTTATTAAAAAATAAGGGGAGTTAGTAGATTTTACCCATATCCTTAAATAATACTTGGCATAATGTATCATAACTTATGTGGTTTAATTTAAAATTTACATGCAGTTTTAAAATATTTTTACATTTACAGTAGATTCTGAAAAACTGCATATTCCCTATGCACTCTTTAAAGAGTATACCTAAAAAAAAGAAACATGTTTGGCTAAATTCCTCTAGTCCCTGTCATACATTATTTTTTTATGACTAATTCTTTAAAATGTATTATTAGTTAAGCATTCCTTTAAGCTGATTTTGCAGGTTGTGTCCCACCAGCCACTGGTATATTGGATAGTTTATTACTATTCCAAACCTGCTATTGAAGGATTTAGCCTATATTCTTAAGAAAGACTTTCCTTTCACAGTGCCATTAGACATTTTAGTTCATCTCTGCTCTGAAATAAATGCCTCTCAAAACTGTATTCAAAACTTTAAAATATATGTCTGCTGAGAGGATTTTTGCAGGTGAGTAGGATATGTTGTTTGGGAAATGGCCCATGATCTTTCAGTCCAAGTTCCAGAGAGCTAGATGCTTGTAGAGAAAAACTAAAATGAATAGCATTTTTCACAGCCCAGAGCAGGGCAGCAGTTTCCAGGCAAACTGGAAAATTAGTTACGCAACAAAAGGTCTATATGGATGTTGGGGAAGACCTTTCACTCTATTGGTAACTGAAAAATCGACTGACTTCTGCTGTTGCTGAGTTATCCAATATCCAACATAAAAAAACTGTATATTTTGAGAACCAGTGGCTCTGCTTAGCATGGCCATAGCCGAGTACTAGAGTTCTTTTAAAGAACATTTGTAATGTTTCTCAGGATAAACTATAATCTGGCCCTATACCACTGACTCTGAGGCTTAGTCAGAATAAAGAGAGATTTTCAATAATTAGATTATTCTCCATTTCTAAAAACAATGTATTATTTTTCCCCCACTCCCCAAAAAATCATGTGGTTAACTGGCTATCTAGAAAATTTAAAACTTGAACGTTTGTATGCCAGGCTTGCACAACTATGTAACCATTAGGAAAGGAATGGATAAGAAGACAGAAAATATCAGAATGCCACTATATAAATCTTTGGTGTACCCACTCCTTGGATACTGCATGCAGTTCTGGTCACCCTGTCTCAAAGAGGTATATTAGAATTGGAAAAAGTAAAGAAAAAGTCAACATAAATGATCCAGGGTATTGAACAGCGTCTATATGAGGAAAGATTAAAAAGACTGGGACTGTTCAGTTTGGAAAAGAGATAACTGAATAGGGATATGATAGAGGTCTATAAAATCATGAATGGTGTGGAGAAAGTGAATAAGGACATCTTATTTACCCCTTCACATACCACACGAACCAGGGGTCAATCAGTGAAATTAATAGGCAGAAGGTTTAAAACAAACATACAGAAGTACTTCTTCACACAACACAGAGTCAACCTGTGAAATTCAGAGCCAGGAGATGTAGTGAAGGCCAAAAGTATAACTGGGTTAAAAATTAGATAAATTCATGGAGGATAGGTCCATCAATGGCTATTAGCCAAGATTGTCAGGGATTCAACACCATGCACTGGGTGCTAGAAGCTGGTACTGGACAACAGCGGATGATGGATCACTCGATAAATTGCCCTCTTCTGTTCACTGCTTCTGAAGCATCTGATACTAGCCACTGTTGGTAGACAGGATACTGGGCTAGATGGGCCATTCATCTGACTCAGTGTGGCCATTCTTATGTTCCTTATACTCAGATCTTAATTAAAAGAAGGATCTTCTTATGGTCCTCTAGCAAAGAGATTATAGTAAGGACATGATATTTCTCAATGTTAAAATGGGTGCGGGAGGGGTGATATTGGTAAAGTCAACCTGCTGTTTATTAGATCTGAGCAAATATTGCAAAAATAAGGTCTGGATATTTACTCAAAATGAATTCCCTTCAGCCACACATGTGCCCCCTTTGTATTCCCTTTCTGAAGACATACTGCCATGCCATGCAAATTGTAATTTAATTTTTAATTTACTTGTACTATATCAGTATTCATTCTAGGGGTAATTGTCAACATGATAAAATCAGGAATAAAAAGCCATATTATGTGACCTATATGACCAATCTCAATTAAACAGTTAATAGCTAACAATGAATACTGGCATAATGCTTTTGAATAATTTTGAACAATTAATACATATGAAAAAATAAAATCCAGTCATGGACATTCCATGAATGGACTTAAGCTAATTTTTTGAATTATTTACTTAGCTCTGTTCTTCTTACATCATAAAGCAGCAAAGGTCAAAACTTTCTTTATTTTCCTCTTCATTTATTAATTTTACTCTTCATTAATCTTCAGTATGGATTGAGAAAGGGAAGTAAAGACTGTTCTTTTTATTGTTCAACATTAATCTTATTGTTCTCTCCATCTTATGATGCTGACGTATCATTTTCCCAGGCTCTGTGGCAGTGCTTCATCACATTTAGGTAAAATGTACCCACAAGTTTTATGGTACAGTACCAGAGAGATCAGATTTCCTGAAAACCTGTGGGTATTTGACATCTATTACTAAAAGGTATTTCAGCTCACTGCATTTTAAAAAATTCTTTTGCATCTTCATTTCTTCTAGGTAGGGCTGGTCAAAAAGGTTTGAACAAGATATTATCCCGTCAGAAAATAGGGTTTTTGCAGATTTTTTTTGTCAGGAAAATTGAAAAAAAAAAAACTCCTCTGATGAACAGTAGCAGCTAAACCACTGGGAGAGACCTCAATGCATCTTGAGAGTTGTAGTCTGGCTGGGGTGCTAATGGTAGGAGGAGGGACCTGGAACTATAACTCCTATGAGGTACCACAGTGACTTTAGGCAGCTATGGAAGTTACTGTAAAAAGCGACAAAGAGTCCTGTGGCACCTTATAGACTAACAGACGTATTGGAGCATAAGCTTTCGTGGGTGAATACCCACAGACGCATGTGGTGGAAATTTCCAGAGGCAGGTATAAATATGCAGGCAAGAATCAGTCTAGAGATAACGAGGTTAGTTCAATCAGGGAGGATGAGGCCCTCTTCTAGCAGTTGAGGTGTGAACACCAAGGGAGGAGAAACTGCTTTTGTAGTTGGCTAGCCATTCACAGTCTTTGTTTAATCCTGAGCTAATGACAGAAGTTACTGTCATCCTGAAACAAAACTGTTTGCGTCAGAATTTAAATTTCTTGATACTTTTTTATTCTGTAAAATTTCAATATTTCAACATTTTCATCCCAGTTCAGGACAGAAACAAATGTCAAAATATCAGAATTTACTGCAGAACACAAAATCAGTTAAAAAAAATCAGATCTACTTCTAGGACAATCCCAAATTGAAAGGCTTCTTGTGTGATGTTAGAAAATTGACACAAGGGATTACAGGAATACCTCCCCAAAAGCCTCTTGTTTTAGTGAGGGACAAATGTTTTGATGCATGGAAATTAAACAGAAAAATACCTATTTGAGTATATCTCTTTTGATTGGCGCTCCTGTGTTTGCAAAAACAAATAACTCCTGTGAAAATGTGGTTGGCAAAAATAAGAAAACAAAGAACAGTGGAATGACTTACGGCTGGGTTAGATTAATAATGGAGCTACTGGAGAAAAGATGGATGAAGCATAATGAACTGATTAAACACAAATCATTGCTATTGCACTACGATGAGTAGAATGGGAGAAAGAGAGCTGGGTTGGATATAACTTTTGTAATAACAGTATGTATGCTGATTGTAACTGATAACATAACCAGCCTCAGATCTGCTCTATTCCCATATCAGATATCTTCCCTCTTGCTACTTAGTCAATACATTTGTCTATATATTTTCTTTGGGCCTGATTCTCATTTATACTCACTTATGGCCATAACTTAAATAAGGATCAGGCCCTTTATCTTTAATAACAAAGGATGAATTTTACCCAAAGTATCTAAAAGTCCACTTAATTGTAAAGATTATGTAGATAGATAATATTATTTTCAAAATAGTTATGCTGCAATTAAGAAAGTTGGTCTTGCTTTAAAAATGTATTTTCTTAAGTATCAAATAGCTAAGTTCATAGCCTGCATGACTATCCCTGTCTGACTCAGTGAAAAAAAATAACAGAGAAAGGTGTGTAGTGCAGTTTATTTTTTCATAGCTGGGTCCTTAATGTGTTCCAGAGATGGACAGTAGGTACAGTGGTCTTGTAGTTGCTTTGGCTTCTATCACTTGATTAGGCTGCTGTGAGGTTTGCTAGGCTGCGTGGTTCTCTGGGTCTTTTTTTAATTGTGCTACCTTTTATCAGTGAAATAATTCTTCAGTGTATACTTTGTCGAATATATACGAATGCCTGTTTTGTAAATAGAATAGGGTGGCTGATCATATACTTACATGCTGTAGCACAACCAGGGATACATGTACCCCGGGGGGTACACAGAGGGCTTACATCAATTCATCTAGATCAGGGATCGGCAACCTTTCAGAAGCGGTGTGCCGAGTCTTCATTTATTCACTTTAATTTAAGGTTTCGCGTGCTGGTAATACATTTTAATGTTTTTTAGAAGGTCTCTCTCTATAAGTCTATATATTATATAACTAAACTATTGTTGTATTGTAAAATAAACAAGGTTTTCAAAATGTTTAAGAAGCTTCATTTAAAATTAAATTAAAATGTTGATCTTACGCCACCGGCCCGCTCAGCCCACTCCTGGTCTGGGGTTCTGTTCACCTAGGCCAGCAGCAGGCTGAGTGGGGCTTGCGGCCGGGACCCCAGCTGGCAAGGGTCCAGCAGCCAGAACCCCAGACCGGCAGCCAGAACCCCAGACTGGCAGTGGGCTGTGCGGGGCCAGCGGCCGGGACCCCAGACCGGCAGTGGGCTGAGTGACTCGGCCCGCTGCCACTCAGGGGTTCCATCCGCCGGCTCCTGCCAGCCGGGATCCCGGCTGCTGGACCCGCTCAGTCCGCTGCCAATCTGGGGTCCCAGTCCTGCCCACATACAGTGGGTACCTACCTTCTCCCTGGTTCTGGCCCATTCTCTTCCTCTCTCTCTGCACTGAGCTGAGGGTGGGAGTGCACTGAGCACAGGGCTGTGGGTGAAGGAGCAGGCTGGGGGTTGGGGTGTAGGGTCTGGCCAGGAGCTGGAATGAGGGAGGGAGCTCAGGGTTGGGGCAGGAGGTCTGGGTTTGGAGCGCTTACCTGGGCAGCTCCCATTTGGTGTTTATACTGCTCTATATACTATACTGAAATGTAAGTACAATATTTATATTCCAATTGATTTATTTTATAATTATAAGGTAAGCATGAGAAAGTAAGCAATTTTTCAGTAATAGTGTGCTATGACACTTTTGTATTTTTATATCTGACTTTGTAAGCAAGTAGATTCTAAGTGAGATGAAACTTGGGGCTATGCAAGACAAACCAGACTCCTGAATGGGGTACGGTAGTCTGGAAAGGTTAAGAGCCACTGCTCTAGAAAATGTAGATTTTAAAAATATCCAAACTCTTAAATGGTTCACAGAAGTGAACTCTGAGACAAAGACAGGTAGTATCCTGAACTCAATCTTTCAGTTATATTTGAAAGCAATGGTTAATCTATAGTAGTCTCAGGATAGGAAAAAATAATGAAGATTAATTAAAAAGGGAGATGATTGTGAGCCCCTATTTTTAGATTGCCTAACAGTGACTTTACAAAAGAGTCTTGCAACTTTTTCATTGAGAAGTTATTCCACCTCTATTATTTGCAGCAGAACTTTGCTGTTCAGTAGAAGGAACAACCTCAGACTAGGAAAATACCTTTTCTTTGTCCTGTGAAATTCCAGTCAGCTTTTGCTGAGGTATAAATGGTTAAAAATCACCATTTCCCTTCTTTTACTCATGTTCCTCAGGAAAATGCTTGTAGCCTGCCAAAATCATAACTAAATACACAAACATTCTAAGACCAGGCCCTCTCCCCTTGGCCTGGCTTATGGCTCCAGTAGCCTATGCCCCTGGGCACAAATCAAGCCAGGCTCTCCCCCATTCTAAAAACCCCACCTTGCACCCATCACCTGGTCCCAGGGGCCTGATTCTTCCTACCTGCTGTAGTGGCACTATCTGGGGCTGGAGCTCCCTTAACTCCCAAGGGTGGGAGGGAAAGAGAGAGCAAGCCAGTGGTGAAGCCATGTATGATGTAAGCTAGTATATGTCACCTTTAATAGAAATACTACTTTGGAAATATTTTAGAGATCTTTAAAAATAGTCATTTGGACAAACTGTTGTATCCTCTGGTCTGTAAAGTTAGGTGCTTTTGTTACTATGAATCCAACTGTAAAGGTTTTAAAAGTAAAGAACTATAATAGAATACGTTGTTGTTGTTGTTTTTTAAACCCTCTTTTTAAAAAACACAACTGCATCTAAAACAGCTTTTCTGTGCATTAAAATATGCTGATTTTTAAAGTCTGGTATCTTAGGACCTTCCAGAGCTAGAAGCAAGTGTTGTGTGCCCCACGGAAAGGTAAGGGATCTCCTCTTTTCAGTGGCATTAAGCTCCCATTACATTAGACATTGGTCTAGAATCGCATATTGGGCCATTCAGTAATGTAACATATTGTGGGTAAAATTCCACAACTGTGCCATTCTGGAGAGTTCTCTGAAAATATCCACTCAGTGTTGAGCAGCAGTCAAAAAAGCGAACAGAATGTAAGGAGCCATTAGGAAAGGGATCGATAATAAGACAAAAGCTATCATAATGCCACTATATAAATCCATGGTACACCCACATCTTGAATACTGCGTGCAGTTCTGGTCACCCCATCTCAAACAAGATATATTAGAATTGGAAAAGTACAGAGAAGGGCAACAAAAAATTTTAAACAGTATGGAACAGCTTCCATCTGAGGACAGGTTAAAACGAGTGGGACTTTTCAACTTGGAAAAGAGATAATTAAGGGAGGAGGTCTATAAAATCATGACTGGTGTGAAGAAAGTAATAGTGAAGTGTTATATACTCTATCGCATACCACAAGAACTGGGGGTCACCCAATGAAACTAGTAGGCAATAGGTTTAAAACCTAGGGCTGGTTTTGCTTTATGTCTCTGCTGTAAAAGACAGTATGTATTTCAATATATAATATTTTGCAGAACAAGTGACAATGGAAGGTATTGTGCGTACTACAACCAGTTATTACTTCTAATCAGTATTGTTTCTTAGGAAAACTGCCAATTACATTTACTTTGAGTGGAAAATCCAACATCACATTATGTTTGGCCATTAAAATGTGCATGCTCACCATATTTTGATTCTCTTTCTGTGAGGTCCCAGAGAGAGCAAACACTCTATTCTTTTCTATGTCTGAATTCCTTCTGTCTTGAATTTCAGTTGCCTGTTGATATTTTATTCCTCTAGACTTTTGCCTGATTCATTCAAAGTACTTTCCTGAGACAATCTGTATGAAATGTTCTTGTTGATATTTTCCCTTTCTTCCTCAATTTGTATACAACCATTTGTCTCCTGCAGTCTTTCTGCTTTCTTTGTAAACAGCAATCTGTTTTGTATTTGGGTGTATGTTGCATAGTCACATTGATGTAATCATTAGGAATATTATGGGATGAAAATGTACAGGACAAGAAAATTCTGTATGGTCACATGGGCAATATAATCACAGTACATAAAGAAGTTATGATTCACTATTGTAGTTTGTTTATATAATTATTTACACAGGACTGGAGTATTGTCAATACCACTGTTTGCAATGATTGGGTAAGATACAAACTGGGACACAGCTGCATTCTGTTATTGTCCATTTGTTAGAAAAGTAGCTTGTGCTATTTTCAGACAAATGGGACACTTCAAATCTTGATCCCCAGCTTCACATACTGAATCTAAGACCTCTTGTTGCTGCTAGCAAAGCATTAGTATCAAAATTCATTAATTTTTAGTACCAAGCTAGCTCAAATTGAGGGCACGTTCCATTTTCTTCTTGCTTAAACTAGCTTCTTCAATTGTTCCTGGAAAGTCAGTGGGCAAAACAGAGGTTACTTGTGCAGTAAAATAAACAGGATTAATCTATGTTTATAGATGCTACTGAGACAGCTGCCTTGCTCTGTGGCCACCATGTGTAGTGAGCCAGCCAGAAAAGCAGGCATGTGGCTGCTACCAGATCAGTCAGGTGCACTCTTCATGCCCTTATTCCTTTAAGTAAAAAAAAAATAGATTTGGCTATTCAGGATTCCAAGCCAGTGTTGTGGCACCGGCAGTTAAAGTGCCACTAATGTCCTCTGTCTTGTGGGTTCAGTTCCTGCAGAGGGCAAGCTTTTTACTTGTATTTTCTTAAAATTTAACTTTTATTTTTAAAGAGAAGTCTGCCTTATTTGGCCATTACTGTCAAGAGATGCGGGAGAGGTCTGGGGGAGGGTTGGGGATGTGGGGCTAGCACTAGCAGTGGACAAGAAGAATGGGATCATGACAAACTGGCCTAATACCAGCAGTAACCTTACTCTTCTCGCTGACAAGTCCCAGCCCATTTATTGCCTACCATGATAACAGCAGGGAACAACTATTGTTATAGCAGGACCCAGCTAAATAGATCCAGTTTAAATAAATAGAACTTGAAATAATCCTTGAATTAGAAACAAAATTTCAAAACCTTCTAGAAACGTATACATCTTCATTTAAGTTATGGAATGTCTAGGGAATATGTATAAGCAACAGCAGCCTTGAGGCTAGCACAAACATCTCTCTGTGTCTGCTTGATTCTGTTAAAAAGGCTCTCATAGATGTAAGCAATGACTTTTTTAATAGCTAACCATTAGGTTTTAGTCCGAAGGAACAGCAAGAGTTCTGTAAAATGAGGGGTACCTTGAGTTTCAAAGTCTTATTAGCATGTCGAAATCTGGTATTTGCATGGTCAGATTAGCACTTAGACACATAAATTCCAATTTTTTAAATACAGAACAGCCAATTCTGACAACTGAGCTCTAGCGTGGAATGAAGATTTTCCTGATTTAAGTGGTTTAACTAAAATGTCAACTCATTACTATGAAGAATGTTATTCTGTATTAAATTAAAGGCCTCACTTAATTGCTTTCAGGTTTCTCTGGGATGTGGTTTTAATCTCTGTAATGCAGAAAAGAAACAGCAACATTTTGGTGTTCTGCTCTATCTGTCTTGCAGGGAGTTACGAAGCAGAATGAATTTATTGGTGGTAAAAGAGTGATGGAAAAATTAAAGATAATTAACATGGACATTGTTCAATACTGAACTGAGGGGAAATCATTAGCACCAAAACAGTCTGATTACTGGGGGGAAATGCCAATGTCATAAATTGGATATATACCTCTTTAGACCATAAAACTATTCCAGCAGTGAAAATTTCACTTCTAAAACCATTTACGGTTGCGAAATAAGGACAATTTAGTCACTTGTCATATCATTTGCAAAATCAAGCACTTTATAAGCATGTAAAGGAATCATTAAGGAAATAGTAAAATGTTACGGTGGCCACATGATAGTCAGTGCAATCTATGGGTGCTCAGCACTTTTGAAAAATCAGGTCACTTTTATTTTAGGGACTTAAATATGGATATTGGAGCCTTATTTTAGTCATCTAGAGCCAATCTCCCTTTCAGTCCACCTTTTGTCCTAATAACATATCTCCTGAATGGAAGCATGCTTGTATTCTACATTTGGTCTCCTCTGCAGTTTGTGATCACCTATGCTTTATCCCACTTATGGGTCTTTGGTTATGTGGTCAGTGTGACACCTGGCTCCTCCTATTCTGTGAAGTCCAGTGGCAGTTCAGAGTTGTTTTCTCCTGAAGAGAAAAATCCCACTCAAAACTCTCTCTCCTGGTTTGAGGTTACTGAGAGGAGTTTCCTTCCTCTCAGTAGAAAGAGGGGTTTGACAAGGAGCAGAAGGCAGGTCACTGACTTTATGAATAATCTGCATTTTGTGTTCCTAGTTTGAAAATTATCCTCAAACAGAAGTATCAATATACTACTCTGCCTGTGTACAATATTCTGTCCCATGAGGTTTTGCCTGTGAAGAACAATACATGAACACATCATGTTCCTAATATACACTCTCTTAGTGTATGGTGCCGTCAGTACGTTGGAGTGGCTTTGAAAAGAGGTAATTTGCTTTTACCTCATATACACGTTACTATACATATTAGCATCTGAAAACTCATTGTTTTCATAAAATCAGTTGATGGATGATCCAGCATTTGCAGATTACTCCGGGGTGGGGGTGGGAGAAAAGGGGAAGAAAGATTATTATCTGTACAAATAACAAAAATCACATAACTGCACAATCCCATTTGTACTACCAACAATCACAATCCCGCCAATAGAGTGCTGGAGTGAAGTGCTGTAGAGTCAGGGATCAGATTAGATCTTTGATGTGCTTTTTCCTCATACAGTTTGCTGTTGTTTCTTATTCTGGTTATATTCTTTCTGCCATTAAAAGGTGCACTCAAAACTAGCACTTGTACGTAGAGATGGCCAAGACTCAGGATTTCTGGTTTGCAAAAACAGATTCTGTTTTTAGGAACAGACATGAGCTGTACAGACTTGCTTCTATGAAGGATTTATCTGAGAATACTTCTGGAAAAAAGTGTCTAAAGGTCCTGGAATTATATTTGTGCATCAGTACATCTGTAAATATGAGATGATGCTATGCAAGGGTGTATCTGCAGGAACTACGTATGATTGACTAGTGCCATCTGTTGGTAGACAAAACTGAGGCAATCCCTTCTTCCTGTAAGATTAACATGCTGCATACAGCAAATCCTTCCAAACACCAGAACATACATAATAAATAGAATAATGAGTACGTAAATGCCTGCTGCATATACATTGATGATACTTAATAATAAATAATAGTAATACTATTCATGTCATCACTGCATAGCACTGCAAACAACCCTTGCCTATCATCATGATGATCTTGGGGTTTTCAAAATATTCTTCTTGCAAACAAAGCATATTGTTAGGTCCCATTCCCTGGAACAGGAGCTAAAGACAGTGGCTGTAGAATGAGCCACTCCATGATCTTACTACTGCAGCTCAGAGTTTTGAAAGAGGAGTGTAACACCGGCAGACCCAGGTTGTCAGTGGGCAGGATCAAACCTGGGATCTCTGAAGCTAAATGCATGAGTCTCTACTGCATGAACTAAAAGCCATGTCGCTCTTGGCTAAGGCTGTAGAGCAGATTCATTAATCTCTCTTTAAGTGGTCTTGGTGCCACTACATGGGACAGAGCACCACACCCAGGAGGTGAGTGGGTTACAGAAGCACTCCTGAAAAAGCCCATTTTAAAAATAACAATGTGATACAGTGATATATAACTGAATATCTAAGCTGTTTATTTTAACAGGAAAATTACCTTCTCTTTGTTTTACAGACATCTTTTTACCAAGGATTTTCATTGATTTTTTTTAAGGCTGCTGTAGTCAGTGGTTTTGTTATAAGATGTAGTTTACCTCCACAAAAAGTGCAATAATATAGATTGTGGTGCATGACATTTGAAATAACGTCTGAAGTCTTGCAGTGCCTCTGCTATTGTGTGTAATCTGACAGATACTTAGAAATTTCAAAAATTGAAATGGCTAGCTGAGTCATATAATTTGTTGTATTAGTATTATTTCTGTAACCACATGCCCTTCTGCTAAATTGTTTGAACTTTTCCTCAGTGCTGTGATGAGGTTGCAGTTATCAGAGTGGGTTGGCTGCCTGCAACTGAATATGAACAATGCAAAATGCTGATCACAAGCTGTATTCCTGGTAGACAGTATAAAGTTGCATACCACTCAGGGATCAGTCAGGGATTAATTGCACTTAGCCAGCACCCACTTGAAGAGACTATTGATATTAGAGAAAGTGTTTTTGATTACTGAAGATTTGTTCTGCACCTGAGCAGCAGAACTCCAACTTCCTCAGTATGAAGCATGAAATCTATACCTGCTAGCATCAGCCTGGACCTCTTGTGGAAGGAGCATTTCCATTTGATTATAAATATTTGAATGTTCCAATATGGCTTTTTAAATCTGGGGGAGGAGAAGATTAGAGGCTCTCTACAGGATAGTTTAGCTTCCTTTTATTAAATAAACTACTCCCACAGATGCATTGTTTTTATAAACTTTTTAACTTGGCTGTAATTTTCAATACATCTTGCCTTAGGTTATGTCTTCATTCCTAAAATAGATGTGTTCTTACATTGAGATAACTGTCTCTGTATAAACTCCTAGTGGAGATAGGCACAGGTAGTTTTCATCTTGATAAAGTTAGTTGAGGTTAACACTTATATCCCCTTCACCTGTGGTTTAGCTAATGGAGGAAAAAACTAAGTGTTTGTCTCAACTGTGGTTTTAAATCAACATAACTAACTCAAGTTAGCTATCTCAATGTAAAAGTACCTATTTTTTTTACAAGAAAGGCATAGCCTTAGAAAGTACAATCCTTGAACAGGATTCAGCTTTGATTGCAGCTGGGCCACTTTGTTCTGTTAACCAATCAGCTCTCACAAGCAAGTTCACCCTGGGTTAGTATTTGGATTGAGGACCCCATAGAATACCTAGTTGCTGTAGGAAATGGTTATTAATAAATGGCATTGTTCCTTGGAGTCAGTATAACCCTCTAGAATGGCAAACTTTAAGAAATACAGTGCAGTTGGAGGTGCTGCCTTTTGAATGAGACATAAAATTGAGGTCCTGACCATTTAATATCACTAAAGATATCATATTTTACAAGAGTAAGCTGCCAATTTGTATGCAGTGTCTGGGGGTTGGGTAGGGATTTTTATGGTGAAAAAAAAAACTTTTGAGAGAGTTAGAGAGAAATTGAATCTATTTTCTTAACCCTTTCCTCTGCATTTCTGTTTCACCTTGCAGTTATAAATGTATCTTTTGATATAAGAGCAAAACCTCCCTCTTTTTCCCAACATATACCATGCACATTTTGACTATGTAAATATGTGATGTTTCATTATAATGATCAAATTTTGCAAAATCATTCAAAAACTTGTACACTGCTGCAAAATCCATATAAAAGTCATTGATGGGAAACCTCAGAGTGTTCAGAGTTCTTGATCAGGTTGCACAAGTGTTCAGTTCCTGGTTTTGGATGCTGATCTCAAATTTCTCCAGACTTGTGGAGATCTCCCACTGTGCTCTGACACCCTCCACTCTCCTTCTCCCCAACAGAAACTTGCACCATTCTGCTTGTTGTCTTTTCATCAGAGGTGCTATGGGGCTTTTATCTCTGTCTGGTTGTTATGCTGTCTGGCGTGGCTCACAACCTCAGGACAAGTATCAGGGGGTAGCCGTGTTAGTCTGTATCTACAAAAACAACAAGGAGTCTGGTGGCACCTTAAAGACTAACAGATTTATTTGGGCATAAGCTTTCGTGAGTGAAGAAGTGAGGTTTTTACTCACGAAAGCTTATGCCCAAATAAACCTCAGGACAGAATCTCAAGAAGCCAGGCAGAGACCCCAAACTGGTTATATGTTCTATAATTAGATATCACCAACACCATAACAAGAGTGAACTTGTAAAGCACTATAACAGTCTTACCATTGAGTCACAGACAGTCCCCTTGGACTTTCCAGTCTATCTTGCCTTCCAGGCAAGTTGGACTTATTGATAGATGAGTCGCTTTACACCAAAAATCACAGCCATATTCAGGGTACTTACAGTCCCAAAGGACCAGTCACTTACCCCAGATCAATTTGTACCTTAGCTTTCACGCCAAAGATAATGTTTGTAGCCAATCCTATAGTAAACTACCTAAGGATTTATTAAGAGAAAAAAATAGTGTTATGACAAGGTTAAAGCAGGCAAGCATATATACCCAAATAAGTTACAGTCTACTTCCAAAAGGGGACTGAGTTATAGTAATCTGTCAGCTCTGAATGTCTTTTAGGGCTAACCCAGGTTGACCCTGGGGATCTCTGCTTCTGTTTCGTAGCTCTGGCCATGTGAGAGTCCAAGCAAAACAGATGAAAAATGTTCTTCTCAGCTATATTTATTTCCTTCTTCCAGAATTCAAGCTGATGGGATGAGTCCTATGCACATAGCTTCTTCATGGATGTGTGAGGGTAATGAACAAAGTATTTGTATTGTGATGTCCCAAAGTGGCCCATTTAACTTTGATAGGCCTTCTTGATGAGGAGGAGATGATCAAACATTTATACAGTTACAAAGAAAAGCTTAAATATTACCTTATAGCATGTGATAAAGCTATTATAAGTGAGATTAATGCATGCAGCAACTTACAAGCAGTTCATAAAGCCTAAACACATTGTTATACATTCAATACCCATCTTAATTATACTAACACACAGGTGAAACAGACTGGTTTCCAGCACTGAATTTGTCAGGGCTGGCTGAGTCCTAAAGACTTGGCAAGAGCTGGCCCCTGGTCTGCCTGTGTCACGCTGGTATCTAGAAGAGCTCTCCACACTGGCATTTTCACAATACTGCCTCAGCCTCTCTTCCCCATTCTCTATCTCCCTCCCCCCATCTCCATTAACTCCATTTTTTCTACATTGAAATACACCTCTATCTATCTACCCTCCTCGCTTGCTCTTTCTGTGCTTCTCTTCTCTGCAGGCCTCCTTTTCCTGTGCTTCCAGCTCCTTATTCCATCTCTCTCCTCCACTTCCAAGGTGGTAAGATCATACAGTATGGCTACCATTCCCCTCTGTATTATTATCCATTTCCCTTCTCTGTGCTGGCTCACACCCCATGCCATCCCACTGACGTCACTGAGTTGTATAAGATGTTAGACAGAGAAGACTTCAGCTCTATTTAATTCTGTAGGGGATTATGGTTATGTGATGTGTATAGTTTGACAGAACACTAACAAATAAGTAATGTTAGGCACGGTCATTGTTAATGTCTGTGCCTCTATCACAGCTCTCAAGAGGGGAGAGAATTTTTGGCAAGTTCTATTCCTTTGTACATTTCCTAATGCTTAGTTGTGTAACTCAAAGCTCTCAGAGTTGTTTATGATTTGTAAATCGGTTAATGTTTTCTTTGCAAAACTAGTGATGGATGGGAATTTGCTAATCAAGCTGATCTATTTTTTTCTGATCTACCACAATTAAGCAGGAAAGACTGGATCAATAGCTTCAGTTTGGGGCCATCTCTAATTTTAAATGACATGTTTACATAATTCAGCTACCCCTGTAAATTATGTACAAAAAAAAAGTCTGACACGTGGCTCATATATGTAATGAGGAACTTTGGTGAAAATTGTACATATGTTATTAGTATTTTTTTTAACCTGGAGAATCTAAAAATGAGCAATGCTGCAAGATTTCCTTGTAGTACCTACCACTACACAACATTAAGGGCCAAATAGTGTGCTAAAATACCCATACACAACTGGTGTTTTAGCCACAAGTATCTGAAGGCAGAGGTTAGCATTAAAATACAGCTTCATAAAAATGAGACCTCACTATGGTAGGGTGCTGTTCTCATTATTTCACGCATAATCTTTATCAATATCAAAGGCAGGTAGACTCATTTATCAAAGGCAGATTAAAACCCCGATATCTGTTTTCCACCAAGGTTTCCTACCTCTAGCTTTCCTGCTGCATAATCTGTAATTCTTACAGATTGTAATGCTGAATATATATAAACTGTTCCATCACAATCTCCTTATGCATGCATGTGAAGATTATGGGAAAACTGCACTATTTATTCCCCCCTCCTCCCCCGAAAAAAGCATTAAGAAGCCTGTTGGGAGATAAATTTATGGAAACAAAATATGTTGGAAACAAAAAAAATTGGAAAACAGTGGAAGCTATTGATCTCTTTAATGGGAAGCCGATAGTATCAGTGAAAGCAGACAGCTCGGGCATTATGGTGGCAGCAGAAAATAAATGTGCACTTTCTTCTCAAGGATGAATAGAAAAAGATTTATGTGCAGAAAAAGCATTTTGCTGTAACGCTGCTGGGCAGTTCATTAAATTTAAGCTGGATGCAGATTCAACAGTTTGGGAAAGTTGGTTGAATAAACTGCATTCTTGATCACAAATAAAATCCTTATTCCATCTGATTTATAAGGCACAGAAGCTGTTATTGAGATTGCCATTAATCAATAAAAGCTTTGGTAGAGTTCACCGAATGATATTTATTTAGTGTGCCATTGATTCAGAACATTTTATTATATAACTTTAAAAAGTTCTGTGTTTATTTGAAATGCATATACATGAGCTGTATTCATTCTTGGCTAAAGATGGGCCCAGGCCGCAGAATATGGATTTAATTCCAAACTTCTCTTCAGTTTGGGTTTGGTTGTAATTAGGAGTTTGGGCTCTCATCTAATCTCAGTTCATGGTCATGTCCGTAATTCTTACCAGGAACCATAAACTTGTATGTACAGATGAAAAATGCTATCTAAGAACTAGATATATTACTTACAATATATTTTATTTTATTTTTTGGAAAGGTGTATGGAGCTTCGTTCCTGTTGCTAAACAGTTTTCTTCAATTAACTCCATATTTATAGAGCAGGTCACTGAAATACATCTTTTCTTTTAAATGATTCCAAAAGAAGTATTTTACAGCAAACGTTCACAAGTTAAAAATAAAACAAAATTTAAAATGTTGTAAGTAGATTCATTCAAAAGCTGACAGCTCCACTTCAGATGGACCAATGTGAATATACTTTTTGGTTTAGATAAGAGGAGCCTCAACCGAGGCTCTCAGATCTGAACACTTCAAACTGGTTATTTGGTTAGGTGAGTTTGTGGTAAGTTATTTCAAGATGAAGATTAATAACTGAATTTTGTGATGAGCTTTATATTTAACGTCAGTTCAGAATAATGTGTATTTTCCATCCTTACCTGAGTGTATGTTGTGGTTTGGTTTGTTCTGCTTCCCATATTCCCGTACGCTTTTGAAAAATCCCAAATCTCAAAGTAGAACAAGGTCAAAACTGCGAAGTCTTATCTGTTTCAGTATAGAAACCATAAGGAAACCACAAGATTTGCATGGGTTTGATACAAAACCCACCCAGGTTGTTTGGAGAGTTTCAACAAAAGTATATTTGAGCATCATGGTCAGAGTTTTGAGTTTGTGATGAAACCCCCCAAACCAAGATAAGTTTCATGTGGATTTTAGATGATGTTGTGAATAACATAGTCTTGAGGTAATTTTACACTATTAAAAATTGACTTGGTTCCATGAATAATAGTCAATTTTTCTCTTGTGAAGGATTGTTAAAACCTTACTTCAAGCCAGGAGATTTCAGAGAGGATCTATTCTCCCTCTTTCTGAAAAAGGTCTCTTCCTGTCGTCTCTTTAACCAGTCATCCAAGCTCCTTTTGCTCATCTTTTCTGACATGAACATTCAACCAGACCCCGCTATACAGACCACTTTCCACTCACCCTCTTCCATACTTCCATCATTAAGTACTTCAGTACTTAACCAAGCATTTACATTAAAGAGCCTTAGATTATGCAGAGTTCTAGGAGATAAAGATGGGAAAGTCCCATTAGGTCATCGATTCCATTCCACTGTGGGATTGCTTTGAGAATATTTTATACAATTGTTTTACACCTATTAATTCATAGGAGTCCCTTTATACAACCTCTCTTGCACATTAAATGACCACTCTTCCAACTTAACTCAACAGTAGGAGGAGGACTTTTCCTGATGATTTCCAAAAATATGCGTTATTGGATAGGCATTTCATGAATTTGAATATGAAGAACTTATCTTGGAGATGAAGAAGCCATTCCCCCATCTGTGATTCTCAGAAGCCATAGACAAGTGCCTTAATCTGCAAATAAGTACCAATGGAGTCAGACTGATTTTCAAACAAAAGTTACAAACATTCTATAAAATTATTAGAGCCTTGAAAACAGACCTTAAAGTGTGATTCTGGTTTAAAAGTGACTCTGAAATGGCATTTTGGGATTCATTTTTATTGCAGTTCACTGATTTTGGTATCAGATGTGCTCAGTTTACAATTAAAAAATCAGATATTACTACTTTAGTGACAAAAATAAATCTCACAACCACATAGAAACAGAGCTAAGAGAGATTCTTTCATGTGGATCATCAACATAGTTTTTTTAGGATGTTCCAGTTGGTTACCCCAGTGCAATGGGACTTCAAGCCATTCCCTCAGTGATATCTATGAAGACAATGAGGTTTCATAGGTGTAACTATGGGACTAATTGGACTAGCAGAACCTTTATTATTGATGATGATGGAGGAGAAGTAAAGAACGCAAATGACTCTTAGTTTCCATGGAAAGAACTGGCAATTAGGAAACAAACATTCTGAATAATCTCAAGGCCTGATCCAAGAAGGTGCCAAATTTATCCATCAGTTTTTTGTGACGACAAAAGCACTTTCACTAGCAGTCGGTTGCATGGCTCTAAAGATGAGTCTGACAGCTTAATTCTATCTCAGAATGTTCTTCCCAGTGTGGACACTGCAGTGCACAAGTAGGTGCTCTCTTTTAGGTGCCTTTCCTTGAGGCATGGTGGTGGTGCAAATAAACAATCCTGATAGCAAATTATTGCTGGAAAACTGTAGAGGCTCATCATAGCAGCTTGGCTAATGTTTCAACTCTTTAGAAAATAGTTTGTAATGTCCAAGACTGTGCAGAAGTTATTACTAATCATATAATGGTTGCTCCATTTTCTCTGTGCTGTCACCAAACTTCCAATCATTGTGTAAAGCTCTTCAGGATGCCTAGAGTATTTAGAAGAATATCAAAAGAAATTCTGTTCTTTTTCTCCAGCCCCTTGTCTTTGTTTCCTTTGTACAGCAATATTCCTCATCACTCCAATCTCTATTTCTCTTTTTTATCCCCAATTCTTACCTCATAGACTTTCATACTCCCTCTCATCTCTTCTCTTCATCTTTTTCTCCCTAGTCACTCCTATTAGCTTCTCACTCTCTCACATTCAGCTCAATTTTCTAATCATCTCTCCTTCCCACACTGCATCTTGTTCTCTTGCCAACCCCCTTCTCTTTTGCTTCTCTCTCTCTCTCTCTCTCTCTCTCCACATTTGCATACTGCACATTAAATCCAATTTATGGGGTAGCATATTGATTGAGGGTGAGATTGGCACTGAAAATGCTCTTTTAAAGGGTAACCTTTCTTTTTAGCCATGTTTAATACTGCTGGAATCAAGTTTTGATAATGTGTAAACATAGCTGTGTTTTATTCAGGTTACTGTCAGCATTTTTAATTCTGTACAGTACTATACAAGGCCTTTCAATCTGCGTAGTATCATTTATTGGATATATACAGTAGCATTAAGTCCTAATTTTTTTCACTAGGACACTTTCATAGAATCATTTTGAAACTATTCAATCATGAAACCCATAAACTTAGTAATTTGTGATCTACTGTAAAAAGGAAGTGTAATTTTTATGCCATTGTGTGCATTGGTTCAAAGCCTATGATGTTACTTTTTATGTGATAGCATTTAGAGACATCATTAATACATCTGTAATTGGCTGCCTTCATATATGCAGAATACAGGTACTATATACATGAACAGGCTGGGAACCTGTTAAGCCTTTTCAGAGTCACGCAATTTTCAAGAAGCACATGATGTAAAGGCATACTAATTTCTTCAGTTACCAACCCAACAGACATACCATGCAACTGCAATATATGACAACTGGATACAATAAACTAAGACAAGGGTGGCCAACCTGAGCCTGAGAAGGAGCCAGAATTTACCAATGTACATTGCCAAAGAGCTACAGTAATACATCAGCAGCCCCCCACCAGCTCCCAACTTCTTCCACCCACCAGCAGCCCCACCAATCAGCACTTCCCCCTCCCTCCTGCACCTCCCAATCAGCTGTTTCCTGGCGTGCAGGAGGCTCGGGGGGGTGGAGGAGCAAGGGCACTGCAGGCTCAGGGAAAGGAGCAGGAAGGGGTGGAGTGGGGTCAGGGCCTGTGGCAGAGCCAGGGGTTGAGCAGTGAGCACCCCCCGGAAAGTGAGCACACACTGGAAAGTTGGCGCCTGTAGCTCCAGCCCCAGAGTCAGTGCCTATACAAGGAGCCACATATTAACTTCTGAAGAGCCGCATGTGGCTCCAGAGCCACAGGTTTGCCACCCCTGATCAGGACCGGCTCCAGGGTTTTTGCCGCCCAAAGCGTCGAAAAAAAAAAAATAGCCACGATCGCAATTGTGATCGGCGGCACTCCAGCGGCAGCTCCACCGCACCACTTTCTTCTTCAGCGGGAATTCGGCGGCAGGTGCTTCCCTCCAAGAGGGACCCGCCGCCGAATTGCCACCGAACAGCCCGATGTGCCGCCCCTTCCCCTTGGCCGCCCCAAGCACCTGCTTGCTGGGCTGGTGCCTGGAGCTAGCCCTGCCCCTGATCTAAGGAATGGGGATTGTATAGTTGTATTTCTTGATGAATGAAACATATTTGCAAATGGTAAGATCAGAAGTAGTTACTCATAGGTAAGAACTAAATCATACCAAATTGCACCAAACACATTTTACCACAGCTCTTTACAAGAATACTTAAACAAAGTAAAATTTGACTGGTCACTGCATAAATGTAGTTTTTGATTGAGTAACTTCTTGGACATTTTGGCCATACTTGTTTACTTCTTCCCCTCTTGCTTTCTTTGGTACTTAGGGGTATTTCATGCCATCTGATGTTGTATCCTTAAGTAGTGTCTTTGCCAAATCTAAGGATTTTAATTTTTTTATTTTTGACATTTGGACATGTTTGACTAGCATCTTCATTTTTTATTTTATTTTTTAAATTGCCCCAAGTTAAATGCCACCATGCTGGTGTGTGGTATCATTCCTCCCTGGAGAATGTTGAACTTAATTATATTGTAGTCAGGAACACTTAGTGGCTAAAATATAGTTTCTTCTTGAAGCAACTTCTGCATGTTGAGAAGGTGAGAACAAGAAGCTTGATTTCAATGTGGCCCAAAACAAGGAGCAACTTCCACTTAATTCAGTAGGAGTTGAGGGAGCTCAGCACCACAGAGGAACCACTCAGTACATTGCTAATAGCTTAATTCTGTAATGTGCTGGGCACCTGCAGTCCTCCAATCCCATGCAGCACCTTTCAGGATCAGTCTTTCAAATGTATTTATATGAACAACAGCCAGATGAGGTTCAGGACTTTATTATGAAGTCAGTAGTGTTATTTTTATTTTATCCTTAAAGATTCATATAAAGCCTCTGAACATTAACTGAATATATCAGTGATCTCAGGACTTCATTAATCCAGGAATAATAGCCCCTTTAAGGAGAATATAAAATATAGTTTCAGAAGCAATCACTATGTTTCAGAAGGAAAAAAATACTCTAAAAGTGTAAATACCCATCAAAAATATTTTATGGAACAAATTAAGGTACAAAGAGTACCAAATATGTATTCATGTACTTACTGCAAAAAGCCCACATTCTTCCTGTGCTGAGTAAACCTGAATGACTTTCTCTTTATACACCAGCCTATATTCCTTTTAAATAGGTATATTCATTTTCTCCTAATAGTGGTATAAAATCCAGGTTTCATGAGTGAACTATATCCTTCAGGTGGCCTACTCAACGGGGACATGTTCTCAAGGATGTAGGACTAGTTTATCTCTTCTACCTAAGGATGGCATACTCCATCTGCTGCCTATGGAGCATATTTAAAAAGATGTAATTTGAGTACGCGATCTATGAAAACTCATGATGTGACTCTGACATTAGTTTTGTTAATGACATTTGCTATTTTCAGCATAATCATCAGCAGCAACAAAACAAAACAAAAAGGAAAAAATTAGGGCTGTCAAGCGATTAAAAAAATGAATCGTGATTAATCATGAGATTAATCGCGCTGTTAAACAACAATAGAATACCATTTATTTTAAATATTTTTGGATGTTTACTACATTTTCAAATATATTCATTACAATTACAACACAGAATACTCAGGGCCAGCTCCAAGGTTTTGACTGCCCCAAGCAGCCAAAAAAAAAAAAAAAAAAAAAAGCTGCGATCGCGATCTGCGGCGACAATTTGGTGGGAGGTCCTTTGCTCACAGTGGGAGTGAGGGACCGTCCGCCGAATTGCCGCCGAATACCTGGACATGCCGCCCCTCTCCGGAGTGGCCGCCCCAAGCACCTGCTTGCCAGGCTGGTGCCTGGAGCCGGCCCTGAGAATACTAAGTGTACAGTCTGGTAGCACCTTAAAGACTAACAGATTTATTTGGGCACAAGCTTTCGTGGGTAAAAACCTCACTTCTTCAGGTGCATCATTTCAGATGAAAGCTTATGCCCAAATAAATCTGTTAGTCTTTAAGGTACTACTAGACTCCTTGTTGTTTTTGTAGATACAGACTAACACGGCTACCCCCTGATACTTAAGTGTACAGTGCTCATTTTATATTTATTTTTTATTACAAATATTTGCACTATAAAAAACAAAACAAAATTATTTTTCAGTTCACCTCATACAAGTACTGTAGTGTGATCTTTTTATCATGAAAGTTGAACTTACAAATGTAGAATTATGTACAAAAAAAACTGCATTCAAAAATAAAACAAACAATGTAAAACTTTAGATCCTACAAGTCCACTCAGTCCTACTTCTTGGTCAGCCAATCACTCAGACAAACAAGGTTGGTTACAATTTGCAGGAGATAATGCTGCCTGCTTCTTGTTTATAATGTCACCTGAAAGTGAGAACAGGCGTTCACATGGCACTGTTGTAGCTGGCGTTGCAAGATATTTACGTGCCAGATGCGATTAAGATTCATACGTCCCTTCATTCTTCAACCACCATTCCAGAGGACATGCTTCCATGCTGGTGATGGGTTCTGCTTGATAACGATCCAAAGCAGTGCAGACTGATGCATGTTCATTTTCATCATCTGAGTCAGATGGCACCAGCAGAAGGTTGATTTTCTTTTTTGGTGGTTTGGGTTCTGTAGTTTCCGAATCAGAGTGTTGCTCTTTCAAGACTTCTAAAAGCATGCTCCACACCTCGTCCCGCTCAGATATTGGATGGCACTTCATATTCTTAAACCTTGAATCGAGTGCTGTAGCTATTTTTAGAAATCTCATATCTGTAATTTCTTTGCGTTTTGTCAAATCTGCTGTGAAAGTGTCTTAAAATGAACGTGTGCTGGGTCATCATCTGAGACTGCTATAACATGAAATATATGCAGAATGCTGGTAAAACAGAGCAGAAGACATACAATTCTCACCCCAAGGAGTGCAGTCACAAATTTAATTAACACATTATTTTTTAATTAGCATCATCAGCATGGAAGCATGTCCTCTGGAATGGTGGCCAAAGCATAAACGGGTATACAAATGTTTAGCATATCTGGCATGTAAATACCTTGCAATGCTGGCTACAAAAATGCGATGCGAACACCTGTTCTCACTTTCAGGTGACATTGTAAATAAGAAGCAGGCAGCAGTATCTCCTAGCAATGTAAACAAACTTGTTTGTCTTAGCGATTGGCAGAACAAGAAGTAGAACTGAGTGGACTTGCAGGCTCTAAAATTTTACACTGTTTTGTTTTTGAGTGCAGTTATGTAACCAAAAAAAAATCTACATTTGTAAGTTACCCTTTCAGGATAAAGAGATTGCACTTCAGTACTTGTATGCGGTGCATTGAAAAATACTATTTCTTTTGTAATCAAAAATAATAATATAAATTGAGCACCGTGCACTTTGTATTCTGTGTTGTAATTGAAATCTATATTGAAAATGTAGAAAAACATCCCAAAATATTTAATAAATTTCAATCGGTATTCTATTGTTATAAGTGCGATTAATCGCAATTAATTTTTGTAGTTAATCGCGTGAGTTAACTGCGATTAATTGACATCCCTAGAAAAAATGGGTGAGAAGGTGTCATGTTTCCAAACTATCTATACTTTTGATCCCTCTAAGTCTCTAAGTGCACCTCCTTCAGGTGATAGGCCCTGCAATTCACCCTTTTGGGGACTTCCACAATTCTCCCACTCTCCAGCTGGGTCATGAGACATAGTACCCTATTTACCAACCATGATTGGGTAATATCCCTTTAAATAGTATTTAAATTTAAATAGTTTGTGAGCTCTCTAGTGGCTCTCTTTGTCTTCTATTGCAGAAACCACCAGTCCCTAGCAGAACAACAGTGTGTATATAGCTAGGCCTAGTCTGTTTGTATATAGTTACTAAATGCAGTTTTTTGGATACCATCTATGTCTGGTGGTTTCCTCATTCTTAATGTTGTGTATTCCCAAAAGATGACTACTTTCATTTTTGCTAAATTTCACAAAGCAAATACCATGATTTGTTCAGCTCATATGATAATGAGATCATCTTGCGAATCTATAGTATCTTTCATCCCCAAAGGGTTTTAAAGCACTTCATAGACTTATGCTGATGAACAAGCTATATACAAGAATTACTTCATTCACTGCTCTAAAGGAGCCAGCTCTAGGGTGAAACATAGCAACTGACACACAGACTTCAGCCAAAAAACTGCCTTAAAGAGGCAGTGAAGGATCAGGCATCCTTGGCTTACTTAAGGCTGCTATGGGCCAAACCACGATCACATGGAGGACATGTCTGCGAGATGGGAAAGTGACATGCTAGAAGTGGGAGATTCTTTGAACTTTGTGGGTTGCTCATAGGTATGCTGGGGACTTTTTAGGAAGAGCTGATTGGGAATTTTGTATATGACGTTTTCCCATTAAAAATGCCAATTTGTCAAAAATCAAAACTTTCCATGGGAAAGGGTCTGTTTTAATTAATTATTTGTTTGAAAACAGTTTAGAAATTGTCTAAACATTCTATTCTGACATTTTCTAAATGAAAGGTTCCGTTTTTCACTTCAAAACACTTCTGGTATTGATATTCAAGTTAATTAATAGGAGAAAATGAATAAAAACATAAAGGGTAAAATCAAAATGAAACATTTTGATTGAACTGAACCAACTTATTTTCAAGTTCAGTTTACAAAAAATGTTGAAACTTCAACTTTTCATTCCAATTTGGGATGGAGAACATTTTTCAAAATCTCAAATTTTCCTGGGATGAAAAAACATTTCCTACCCAGTTTTACCCTTAATCCCCAAGATGGTTCAGGATCTGAGAAGTGGAAAGATGGCTTAGAGCAGAGGTTCTCAAACTGTGGTCCGTGAGCTCCATTCAGGTGGTCCGTGGATAGTTCCGTATAGGGTGCGCGCCTGGGCGGCCTCACACAAGAGAATGAAGGACCACCCACCTAATTAGTGGCTGCACTAATTAGATGCCTGAACCCTGGAGAAGATGCACATGTAACGTGAGGTGGTGGCCTTGGGCGAATAAGGGGTAGGTGGGAGGGGGCAGTGGGGTGAGAAGGGGGGATGTGGGGAATTTGGGATGTGCAGGGCTGCAGTGGCCAGAGAAAGAAGCGACTTTCCCCAGCTCCAGAGCTGCGGCTGCTTGGGAGAGACGGCCCTCCTTCCGAGCCCCAGCTTGGGGCCTGCTGCGGCGGGGGAGAGAGGGCACATCCATCACATTAGAAAGGTAAGGCTACTGATATTAGAATATGAGTTGTGTGCTTTTATTTGTAGAACAAAAAAAGTTAATTATTAATAAGGTTTTATGTATAGTGCTTTTATCCAAAGCTCTTACAATAGTTAGCTAACGGTACAAACAACATTTGGAAAGATCATTAAATGGTCCGCCGAGACCCTCATCAATTTTCAAGTGGTCCACACAAAAAAAAGTTTGAGAACCACTGGCTCAGAGCCTCCATCTCTCCTTTGATCCCTTCCCCCCAAGGATCAAGCACACTAACTACCAGTGGTCAAAGCCCACATTTGATATCTTATCCCAAAGATGGCTACATGAAATGCAGAATGCTGTCTTCCCTGTAACTTCATACTGAGCCATTGGTTCAATACTGACTCAGAGAAGAGCACCCTCTATTGAACCATAAGCACCACTTTGTTCTGCATCCTAGTTCTTTTTTTTTTAAAGTGCTCCCACACAGAAGTAATAACCTTGTCTGGCTCCCCTTCCAGTAAGTATAGTAAGGGGGAAAGAGAATGAATTCTATTAATAATAAATAATTAAAAGGTAAAATGTTTTCCTGTATGCCAAGATTCAATTCCAGCAAGTTTTCATGGCCAAGTTGTATCAATTTAATTCTGTTTACAAACAATCTATGCTGATAGAGGATACTTTTATACCAATACAGCTATATCCACACCTCATGTTACTCCAATTTAACTATATTGCTTTCTAGACAATTACAGCTAAATTGATGCAAATGCTGTGTCTCGACCAGCTCTAACTCTACAAATGGGGGAGTTATATTGAAAATACTGGAAGATTTTTCTTTTTAGCATTACTGCTGGAAACAGATGCCACTATGACTATGTACTTTTGAAGCAAAAGTTCATTGTGTTAGTCTCTCATAGTCCAGCTCTTGTGCTGCATTGTTGGATTATTCAGTGCAGCCACTGACCTCTGATATAAGATTCTTTAATTGACAGTATTGGATAAATCAGAGCTTTATTTATCCTTTCCTATTTAATTAGCCTAAATATTGGCTTTTGCTTCAATTGATTTTATTGAAAAATTTCACGTGCAGGTAACTACACAATATATTATTAAGTACAGAAACATAAGGACTTCGCTTTGATTTGAGGGTTGTTTTTTTAAATTAATGAGATAGCTTTCTCTCCTGTTTTTGAGTTACAGTGTACAGAATTAGCAATGGTTTCATAATGACAGTTACTGAAAGCTTGACACCTGGAATGAATGTCTGACAGTGTCATTCCAAGGTTCATTGTTTCCTCAGAGTCAAATTAATCCCTCAGTAAATAAAAGGGGGGGAATAGTTCCCTGTGTAGAACTGTCGATTTATGACACAATATCCTCATTAAAATAGACAAGGTGTAGCTTGTCTGCCAAACCAAAAATAAAAACAGACTAGTTTTGGTTTTATAGTTGAATTCTAGATAACAAACTTGCAATTTTTAGTCAGTTAGAACTCCTTGTGAAGACCAGAGGAATTTTCCCTGAGGTAAGATGAAAGATTTGGGCCTAGATGCTTTTCCACTGTTGTAGAGAGAATAACAAACTTAATTCCAGTCTTACCAGGTGAGCACCTGACAAATCCAGAACTGTAATCTTTTAAATCTGAATTTTTTGAATGATTATTTAAAATGGACAACAAATAAAGCTTCCATTTTAGAATTTGTGAGGCGACAAATGCTATCATTATCCATGAAAGGTATTCATCAATTTAGTGAGTAGTACTTAGCCAGAAGTTCTTCCTGAATAAAAACATACAATGCTTGAAGAACTGACTCATTAATACTCATCAGTTTTAACTTATTTTTATATTTGCATAATGTGAAAAACTATAGTGGTATTTAAAACTGTTCAGCAGTGGAATTGTTCCTGTCCATAGCAGTGGAACTCTTCATACTGTTTTCCAATTACTCTGGCAGGCCTCTGCTTCTATAATTTTGTTATCTGTGTTAACTTCCCTTCCCTCTTGGAGCCTGGCTGCTTTCTCCCTATATACAGAATTCTGCACCATCACTCTTGTCAGAAATCTAGTCCTGTAATTGATTTGGGGTATTTTTTTCCTGTCAATTGCCTTTTGCCATTTAAACAGTCTCTCTAAATAATCATATATACTTTCTGTACCACTTAATTTCATCCCTTAATTCTTGTAATAATTTTTTTCCTGGAAAATCCTTTTAATTCTTGGACTGTGGATTGTTGGTAAGCAGTTCACTGCACATATTTGATATTCAGAATTAGAAACTTGAACCATGGTGGTTGTTTTTTTTGGACACAGAGGTCACAGACATGCACATCGTTGTGAAAAGGCCAATTTGTGCTCTTCCCCACTCTGCCCCTGATATTCAGAGTCACCACAACACTGCAAACAAAACTTCACATTTGTAGAGTAAAGAAACCAAAACCAAACAAAAACCTCCCTCTTCCTTGTGCAGTGTATGAAAACTGTGTGGGAATAGGCTGACATTGTATTTGTAAAGGGTTTGTGGTCTTGCTTGCAGTATAAAAGGTGCTGAAGGAAAGTGTGCAAATTAGTCAATCTAGAAAGAACAAGCCTAAAACAAGGTGGCTGAGTTATGCCTCGCTGCCTTAGGGAGCAGCCTGCTTTGTCTCTCTCTGTTTTTTTGTTACTATGTTTTATCTTTCTGGATTCCAAGTATAAAAGTAGTGTTTCTTTGCAACCTTCCAGCAAGAGTATTTGATATTTTTAGGGCTGTTGATTATCAAAGTTAACACACAATTAACTAAAAAAATGAATTGCAGTTTTAATCACACTGTTAAACAATAGAATACCAAGTGAAATTTATTAAATATTTTGGATTTTTTCTACATTTTTATATATATTGTATTTTGTGTTGTAATTGAAATCAAAGTGTATATTATTTTTATTACAAATATTTTCACTGTAAAAATGATAAACAAAAGAAATAGTATTTTTCAATTAACTCATACAAGTACTGCAGTGTAATCTCTTTGTCGTGAAAGTGCAACTTACAAAAGTAGATTTTTTTTTGTTACATAACTGCACTCAAAAACAAAACAATGTAAAATTTCAGAGCCTACAAGTCCACTCAGTCCTACTTCTTGTTCAGCCAATCGCTCAGACAAACAAGTTTGTTTTCATTTACAAGTGATAATGCTGCCCACTTCCTATTTACAATGTCACCAGAAAGTGAGAACAGGGATTTGCATGGCACTTCTGTAGGTGGCATTGCAAGGTATTTACGTGTCAGATATGCTAAACATTTGTATGCCTCTTCATGCTTCAGCCACCATTCCAGAGGACATGCTTCCAGGCTAATGACACTCATTAAAAGAAAATAATGCATTAATTAAATTTGTGACTGAACTCCTTGGGGAAGAATTGTATGTCTTCTGCTCTGTTTTACCTGCATTCTGCTATATATTTCACGTTATAGCAGTCTTGGATGATGACCCAGCACATGTTGTTCATTTTAGTAACACTTTTACTGCAGATTTGACAAAATGCAAAGAAGGTACCAATGTGAGATTTCGAAAGATAGCTGCAGCACTCGACCCGATTTAAGAATTTGAGAAGGATGAGGTGTGGCGCATGCTTTCAGAAGTCTTAAAAGAGCAACACTCCGATGCAGAAACTACAGAACCTGAGCCACCAAAAAAGAAAATCAACCTAGTGGCATCTGACTTGAATAATTAAAATGAACATGCATCTGTCCACACTGCTTTGGATTGTTATCGAGCAGAACTCATCAGCAGCATGGACACATGTCCCCTGGAATGGTGGTTGGAGCATGAAGGGACATATGAATCTTTACCGCATCTGACACATAAATATCTTGTGACGCTGGCTACAACAGTGCCACAAGAATGCCTGTTCTCACTTTCAGGTGACATTGTAAACAAGAAGCGGGCAGCATTATCTCCTGAAAATGTAAACAAACTTACTTGTCTGAGTGATTGGCTGAACAAGAAGTAGGACTGAGTGGACTTGCAGGTGCTAAAATTTTACTTTGTTTTATTTTTAATGCAGTTTTTGCACATAATTCTACATTTGTAAGTTCAATTTTCATGATAAAGAGATTGTACTACAGTACTTGTATTAGGTGAACTGAAAAATACTATTTCTTTTTTTACAGTGCAAATACTTGTAATAATAAAAAAATATAGTGAGCACTGTATACTTTGTATTCTGTGTTGTAATTGAAATCAATATATTTGAAAATGTAGAAAACATCTAAAATATATAAATAAATGGTATTCTATTATTGTTTAACAGTGCGATTAATCACGATTAATCACAATTAATTTTTAATTGCTTGACAGCCCTAATATTTTTTATCTAACTTCTCTGTCTGTATGCCATGAACATAATACTCCTGGGGGCTGGTTTATTAACACAAAGGTAATTCCAATATAGTCTTACATTAATCTTGAGTCTAAGTCTTTTCCTCAAGCTTGGCGGCTACTATGGTTACTTTATGCAAGGCGTGGTTACTTCTAAGGTTTGTTCCCTTCAGACATGTTTGTCCCAAACCCTTGCTATGTCTGCCTGATGGTTACTTCCATCTCCATTATATCTTAAAGGGATTATGAGCCAGCAAAGCCCACTTAACACTTTCTTAGCAGAACCATCATCTGCCAATGAGATGGAGTGTTTCAGGCACACATCAGCCTGTTATAAAACTGCCTAGGGATAATAGCCTGTCTCACACTGTATTTTTGTCACATAGTAGTACACCCTGTGTCGCTTAAGGCGAGACAAGATGTTAAAAGCAGTAGCAGGGAAGCACTATTGCTGAAGGACAATAAAAATCACAGGCACTTGCTCCTGTCATGTTTATAACAGGAGCAGTTGATATAGGCGTAGGATTTGTATTTGTTTTAAAGAAAGAAAGATCAATTATCAGAGGGAGTTCACACAACAGTAGATGAATGTAAAGTAAGGCCCTGATCCTGCAAACACTTATGCATGTGCTTAACTTTATTTGCATACATAGTCCCATTGCCTTCAGATGGAATACTTATATTATTGAGGGTCCAATTCTTTTATTGATAAGACATCAGATGACCAGCCTTTATCAGTTTCTAAAACAAAGATAAATCACCACAATACAGAAAGGTGAACACATTATCAATCTGGAAAACAGTCTTGCAGCATCATTACTGTGTTCCAAATTATGAGCTTAATTTTGTTCATATTTATATTAAGAACATTAGAATGGCCACACTGGGTCAGACCAAAGGTCCATCCAGCCCAGTATCCTGTCTACCTACAGTGGTCAATGACAGGTGCCCCAGAGGCTGCTGCCCATTAATTCATTTGGTGGCCCCTAGTTCTTATATTATGGGAACAAGTAAATAACTTTTCCTTATTCACTTTCTCCACACCACTCATGATTTTATATATCTCTATTATATCCCCCCTTAGTCTCCTCTTTTCCAAGCTGAAAAGTCCTAGCCTCTTTAATCTCTCCTCATATGGGACCCTGTAGCGAGGCGGTGGGATACCCCACAGCCCCGCTGAGAGCCGAACCTCCCCTAATACCAACATGGGCGGAGCCACCGGGTCCGGCACCCGCCCCTCAGAGGTCACGGTGCCGACCCGGAAGTATAAAAGCCCACCTGCAGAGCTCAGTGGAGCCCACGCCGGTGGAGAGAGCAAATGTCTCTGGCCAAGCTCCCGCTTGGGAGACGGCCGCAGGCCTGCTGACTTACCAGGCCTGCCGAGCCTACCTCTCGCCCGGTACCCTGAGGAGGACTGGCCAAGCCTGCCCCATGCCAGCTACCCCAAGGAGGACTGGCCGAGCCTGCCCCGTGCTAGCCACCCTGAGGACTGGCCGAGCCTGCCCCGTGTCAGCTACCCCGAGGAGGACTGGCTGAGCCTGCCCCGTGCCAGCTACCCCGAGGAGGAGCCAAGCCTGCCCTTCGCTACCTACCCAGAGGAACCGATGCTAGTGGAGAGCACCGATGACACTAGGACGGTCCAGGTACCATACGAGGGGGAGTGTGGAAGTAGCCTGGGGGCAGCCGACCCCAGTCTGGCTGCTGCACTGCCAGAGCCGATATCAGTGTGTTGCGGCCAGGATCCCCACTGACAGCAGTGAACGTCCGTCGCTGCTAGGACCCCGGGCTGGGACGCAGTGCAGTGGGAGGGCCTGCTTCCCCCTTGCCACCCACTCCTTGGGTGACAGACTCCCCCCCTTTTTCCCTGGCCTAGAAGAGCCTGGGCTGCTACAAACCCTGACCCAGCCCCTGCTTAAGGCCTGGGTTACTGATTAACTATTTGCCTGCTGCCCCACCCTGACCTAGGGCCTGGGCTGCTATAGACATTGCCTCAGCCCCTGCTTAAGGGCCTGGGTTTTCCGAGCTACTGCCGCAGCCCCTGATTGAGGGCCGGAGCTCCAGACTGTGTGATTACTGCCCCGCCCTGATTGAGGGCTCGGGGCTCTTTTCTGATCCATTGGCTTAGCCCCTGCTTACGGGCCTGAGCCCCCTAACCGTGTGTCCGTTGTCCCAGACCGCCGCCGGGCCAGGACTGCCGGCGTACCTGAGCGAGGCGGTGGGATACCCCACAGCCCCGCTGAGGGCCGAACCTTGGCCAAGACTACTACAGACCCGTTCCAAACCCCTAATCATTTTAGTTGCCCTTCTCTGAACCTTTTCTAATGTCGGTATAGCTTTTTGGAGATTAATACTGCGTACAGATGTGGTCTCCTCAAGATGTGGGCGTACCATGGATTTATATAAGGGCAATAAGATCGTCTCCGTCTTATTCTCTATCCTTTTTTTAACGATTCCTAACATCCTGTTTGCTTTTTTGACTGCTGCTGCCACACTGCGTGGACATCTTCAGAGACCTGTCCACGATGACTCCAAGCTCTCTTTCCTGATTAGTTGTAGCTAAATTGGCCTGCATCATATTGTATGTATAGTTGGGGTTATTTTTTACAATGTGCATTTCCTTACATTTATCCACATTAAATTTCATTTGCCATTGTGTTGCCTCTTGTTTGTGACAGATAGAAAATTGCACAGATTCCACAGACACTTATTCTTATGTAGGTTTTGTACATACCATTCCAGATGTCAGTGGACACAGAAAGATCTGGACTAACTATACCTAGCTCACAATAACATTCCAGATGCCAGTAGACTGTAGAAATTTCCACACTACCTAGCACACAACTCATATTTGGCAAACCTTAGCCAAACATACATCCTGCTTTTTGACAGATTCTAAACATATAAATAACAGAGGTTATAACAATTTAATACTAGAAGATTTCCACAATAAAGCTTAGCAAGAGTACAAGGCATTCTGGGAGTACAGTTTATAGTTACACAAATTAGCTTAAATACAAAGCATTCTGGGAGTATATAATATTGCCTGATAACATGAATAAAGTTAAGCACACATGTAAATGTTTCCAGCATTGGTGCCTAATAATGAATCTGAAAAGAAGGTTCATTTCCCACTCCCAGATGTATCCAACAGTCAGAGTAGTTACTATTGTGATCTAGACAGTATGAAAGGTATAGTTATTGTCTTATGAACGTAGCACATCGTCTTGAGAGAAACTAATAATCTTCTGAATAAGTAGTGCAACAAAAGACAGATGAAGAGATACTGTGTTCCAGCAGAATCGTGTTCCAGAAGACTACCAAATTGCCAATATACTCAGTACGGAGAGGAAACAGAGACTATATACTGTCAAAGTATTGTCAGAAAAGGTTGCTGTAAATACAGAACATTAAGGCCCAATTCCAAGGATAGGTGAGAAGAAATCCTATATAGAAGCAATAGCCTAGTAGGAAGGTGTAGTTGTAATAGAGGAGATGATCACAATCAGTGTAAAACCCAGCTGTAAAGTGCTGCTTAGTTTGAGGAAGGGAGAAGTGAAACAGCTCAATATTTTCTAGTTTCCACAAAAATAGCTATTCCTATAAATGGATTAAAACACTATTGTTTTCTCTCTCTCTTTATACCATTTCTGCCAGTTAGAAAGAGTTGTGTATCAAGAGGGGCTTAGACTACATGACCCTTTTGGTCCCTGCTAACCCTGTGATTCTAAGAATCAATGGTCCTGATTCTCCACAGCATTCAAACTTTACCCCTGTGCAAAGTGGGTGTAAAAAGCTACCTTTCTGAGTTGATGCAAGACAGTAGAGACTCAAGTGCAATATAATTAAGTAGGTGTTTCGTGTCAAATTAAATACATAGATAACAGAGGAAGGTGTTAATGAAGAATTTTGCTAGCCAAATGTGCAAGAGTTGTTGCACCTACCCACATGGTTCATAGTAATGCTTCCTTAGTTTTGTGGCCCCAATTCCTCCAAAAAGTGTTAAAATCCACACAGTCTGAGACGCTGATAACAACTCTGAGTCTCATGCTTTGGGCACACAAAAAGTATGGTGATGCTAAGAGTATAAAGCCCTAAAATAAAATAATGTATATGATAGATATTCCCATAATTGTAACTCCTCAAGTGACGTGGAATAAAAGTTATTGCAGACAAACTCAGGACAACATTTTCTCAGAAATACTCGATTATTTTTGTTCAATACACATCTCCATGTATAGCTGTTCCAAAATATCCATGAAAGACACACAGTCTTGCTGACTTTTGTGATTTTTATTAAGTCTCATGATAGTTGGGTGGTATCATTTTAAGGGTTCTCATGAATTTGTGATTTCTGCCTTCAATCCCACAAATAGCCACCATTTCTCATTACTGTCAACAGAACTGAAACCACAGGTACCCTCACAAAAATGGCTGCTACATCCTTCTAAACATTTGCAGGTGAAAGTGAAGCTGTCTCAAGCAGAGGTGGCTGCAACCTCCCATTGTTTCTAAAGGATTTGTAGCCAGGTTTCTCTAAGGCCTTGGCTACACTTGCAGCTGTACAGCGCTGTGAGTTAAACCTGTCTTCATACAGCTGAGTAGGGAAAGCGCTGCAGTCTGTCCACATTGACAGCTGCCAGCGCACTGTCGTGGCCACATTTGCGGCAATTGCAGAGCCATTGGGAGCGGTGCATTATGGGCAGCTATCCCACAGAGCACCTCTTCCCATTCTGGCGCCATGGGTTGTGGGAAGGGGGCGTGGATGCAGGGGATTCTGGGTCCTGTCCCAAAGCCCCATGATGCATCACTTCACATCCCAGAAATCCCTTTGTTTCCATCCACCTTTGGCGCCATCTTTCAACGGTTTCTGTGTAGCACGATCTGTCTGTGGGAAATGGAGTCTGAACTGCTGAGGCGTATGCTGACGAGTCTCGCCAGCACGTCACGTTTGGTTGTCGAATTATTCCTTAAGATCCAAAGTGACAGTGAGAGTGAGGAGTCCAACGATGCTATCGAGCCGCGAAACGCGTATGACACGAAATTGTTGTGGCATTCACGGACATGCTCAGCACCGTGGAACGCCGCTTTGGGGCTCGGGAAACAAGCACTGAGTGGTGGGATTACATTGTCATGGAAGTCTGGGATGATGAGCAGTGGCTGCAGAACTTTCGGATAAGAAAAGCCACTTTCATGGGACTGTGTAAGGAGCTCGCCCCCACCCTGCGGCGCAAGCACACGAGATTGAGAGCTGCCCTGCCAGTGGAGAAGTGGGTGGCTATTGCAATCTGGAAGCTGGCAACTCCAGACAGCTACCGGTCAGTCGCAAACCAGTTTGGAGTGGGAAAGTCGACCGTTGGAATCGTGTTGATGCAAGTTTGCAAGGCCATTAATCGCATCCTACTCAGAAGAACCGTGACTGGGTAACATGCAGGAAATAGTGGATGGCTTTACACAAATGGGATTCCCTAACTGTGGAGGGGCAATAGATGGGACACACATTCCTATTCTGGCACCACCCCCACCTAGCATCCGAGTACGTTAATCGGAAGGGGTATTTCTCTATGGTTCTCCAGGTGCTTGTGGATCACCGTGGGCGTTTCACTGACATTACCAGGCTGGCCAGGAAAGGTGCATGATGCACGCATCTTTCGGAACACTTGGCTGTTCAGAAAGCTGCAGGCCGGGACTTTTTTCCCAGAGCAGAAGATCACAGTAGGGGAAATTGAAATGCCCATTGTAATCCTTGGAGATCCTGCTTATCCGTTAATGCCATGGCTCATGAAACCCTACACAGAAAGCCTTGACAGCAGCAAGGAACGGTTCAACTACAGGCTGAGCCGGTGCCGAATGACTGTGGAGTGTGCCTTTGGCCGTTTAAAGGGCTGCTGGCGATCTCTGTATGGGAAGCTGGACTTGGCCGAACACAGCATCCCCGTGGTTATATCCGCGTGCTGTACCCTCCATAATATTTGTGACGGGAAGGGTGAAAGCTTCACTCAGGCATGGATCTCTGAGGCTGAACACCTGGAGGATGAATTTCCACAGCCAGAGAGCAGGGCTATTACAGGGGCCCAGCACGGGACTGCAAGGATTAGGGATGCCTTGAGGGAGCAATTTGAGGCTGAAAACCAGCAGTGATATCTGGTGCCCTGCACAGGAGTGAAGTGCAGTAGTTCCAATCTTTAGGAATCAGTGTTTGCTAAGTAGACTTGCAGTGCCTGTTTATTTCCTGGGCTAAGGAATCTTTTACTTTATGCAATAATAAAGAATGTTTTCAAAGCCAAAATATCCATTTATTGAAAAGAAAATGTATTTATTGAAAAGAAACACAACTGCTTGGGAATCAGAAAGGGCCAGGGGGTGGAGTGGGGAACGGTACAATCACAGATTCGCATATGGCCTGTCTGGTGTGCTGTGCAGTGAGTGCTGCACTTCAGGATAGCTATACTGCATGGTGATGGGGGTTGAGTGCAGAGGGTAAGGGTCATGATTTTCAGGGCTGGGTGGTGAAGATACTGGTATTGGAGGCAGCTGGTGGCGTGAAGAACCCGGAAGTTGGGGGGAAATGAATATAGGGATTAAATGGGGGACCAGATACTGGTGTGGAGCACGGGGGAGAGAATGTGAGTAGTGTTGCTGCCTGTTCTGTCTAGATTGGGAAGGAGATAGAGAGAGATAGAATGGCCACTCCATACATCCCTAGGAAGAGAAGAAAGCAAGTGGAGTTTCTGCCGAGTGGTGAACAGAAGGCCTTCATTTTCTGTGTGTGTTTAAGGTATGGAAAATATCAGAAGGCAAACAGAAAATAATAGGATTTATTATTGGGGGTATCTTTTAGTCTTATGGGTTTTTTTAAATCAATTTCATGATGGGGAGGAGTGACTAAGGTTTTATTTATTTAATACATAGGGTTGGCAATACTGGGCGTACAAATCCTCAGCTATGAATGTTGCTGTTGGGCCTTTAAATAGATATAGTCATATAAATAAACCAGTATCTTTAAGGAAGAGGATTCAGTTCTGAGAGGATAATGCAGACTTGAGTAAGATCAGTGTGGTGAAGCTATAAACATTTTAATAGACTTCCCTTCCCCCTGTGATACAGGAGGGCCAGGGAGCAGTGGGAAGTGGTAGAAGGGAAGTATATAAACCCTAGGTTAATTAAGGCGTGGTTCCCTGTAGACTAGGGAGGGTTGCTACAGGTTAATTGGAGCACCTGTAATCAATTAAGGCCCTGTTAGAAACCTAAAAAAAACCCCTGCTTCAGGCAGTCAGGGGGAAGGAGGAAGGAGAGAGGACTGGAGCTTGGAGGTGTGCTGTGAGACTTGGAGGAACAGAAAACCGGAGTAAGGGAGACCCTGCCCCAGCATTTAAGGACTGAAGGTACCCCACCCACGGGGGAAGAGGGGAAGAGGGGTTGAGAGGGGCTGGGACTCAGAGTGAGGAGCAAACCCAGACCCTTCCCCCGCTTCCCTCCTTTACCACCTTTCTGGGCCACTAGTGGGGCCCTCGGTGCCCCAAGAGCAGGGGTAAGGGGTGGTATTTTAGCCCCCCCCACCAAGAAAAGCACAGGACCCGCCATACTATATCAACCATCTTGTCACCCGTGGTGTCAGGAGTGGGATCTCTGCGCTGTGAACATAATCCAGAGTGGGTCACAACCACCCTGCCTCAAGATGGAGGATCTGGTCAAAGCACTGGTGCAAGCCACTGCCGCCCAGCAGGAGGCTACCCGGGTCGAGGCAGCTGCCCAACAGGAGGCCATGCGGTTTCAGCAAGAGACCAATCATCTGCTGATGACCCAGGCCACCCAAGATCGGGCCATGCTGCAGGAACTAGTGAACCAAGTGAAGGTCCCTACAGAGCTGAGCCGTGGTATGATGGGACACGGACCATACGGGCCAGCTACTGTCTGCAGAAAATGACCCGGGAGGATGATGTGGAGGCGTACCTCCTGGCTTTTGAGAGGACAGCTCTGAGGGAGGCCTGGCCCCAAGACCAGTGGTCAGGGATCCTTGCCCCATTTTTGTACGGGGAGGCCCAGAAGGCCTACTATGATATGACCACAGAGGAGGCAGCAGATTACCCCCGACTGAAGGCGGAGATCCTAGCCAGGGCAGGGTAACAACGGCCTTGAGAACCCGGAGGGTTCCATGAATGGCAGTACTGTGAAGACAAGACACCACGATCACAACTATTTGACCTAATCCACCTAGCCCGGAAGTGGTTACGCCCGGAGGCTCTCAGCTCAGAGAAACTGATGGAGCTCCTGGTACTGGGCCACTATACGAGGGGACTACCCTTGGGCCTGGGTAGGCCAGAATGACCCCTCCACCTATGATGAACTAGTCACCCTTGTAGAGAGACAACTGGCAGCCCATGAACTGTTCAAAACCCTGGGAGGTGAAACACGGCGTTTTAGGAAACCAGTCCCAACCCCGAGGCCCCGGATCATCGAGAACTCCAGGAAAGCCATAGCTGGAAGAACAGGCACCAAGGAGCGACCTGAGGCCTCAAAGGGACCTGGGAGTCCGGGGGGAGAGAGTTGGGGAAGCGAGTCAGGGAAGCGAGTCAGAGGGCCCAAGACAGAGGGCAACCTCCGGAATGAGATATCGCTGTTATGAGTGTTGGGAGTTGGGGCATATAGCAGCCCAGTGCCCCAACAGGGAGGAGCCCATGCAATGTAATCTGGGGGATCCTGGGGACCAATGTGGCCTAATCAGCCTGGTGGGGGTTGCGATGGCCCAACATGAGTACACCAGGCCAGTAAAGATGAACGGCATCCAGACCATAGCTTTGGTGGACTCTGGGAGTGCTGTCACATTGGTCTCAGGGAAATTAGTGGGGCAAGACCAAGAGCACTGGAGTGACATGTGTCCATGGCACAGTAAATTTCTACCCCACAATTCCAATCTGGATTGAGATCCAGGGAAGTACTACCAAGATGACTACAGGGGTGGTCCCCAAGCTCCCCTTCCCAGTTTTAATTGGCAGGGACTTTCCTGGGTTCGAGAGCCTACTCCCCTCCATTGAGTTAGGGAAGGGAAGTAAACCCCGAGCAGAATGTGAGGTGCCCATGGATGATTCTACCACAATTTTTGCTGGGTTTTCCCCAGAGTTATTTTCACCCCCTGGGAAGTCCCTGAAATCCAGACGGGAAAGGAGAGCAGACAAAAAAGATTAGGAACCAGGATCTTGGCAGCAAACCAGAAAACTGCCCTGGTTGGGAGGAAGGCTCGTGGAGACCCAGAGACGGCCCCCAGCACGAGCAGAAGCACCCCAAAAGAAGGAGGGGAACCCAACTCAATAGAATCAGGCCAGATTGGTCCCACATGCGAATGTTTTGGGCAGGACCAAGCCGATGACCCACTACATGCAAACGTGAGGGAGGAGGTAGTAGAGGTAAATGGTGTGCCAGTAGAAGGGAAAACCAAAGGCACAGGGCCATACTCTAATCAAGCAGGATCTGTTGTACCGGGTAGTGCCAATACAGGGGGAAGTAGTAGAACAGCTCTTGGTGCCACGGAAGCACACAAGGGCTGTATTAGAATTAGCTCACAGTCATCTGTTTGGGGGGACATTTAGGAGCAGACAAGACCCTGGATAGAGTCCTAAGAAGATTCTACTGGCCGGGGGTATGGGCAGAAGTCCAACACTATTGCACCTCCTGCCCAGAGTGCCAGCTGCATAGTCCCTGACCTCAGTTAAGGGCCCTGTTGGTACCCTTGCCCATAATTGAAGTTCCTTTTGAAAGAATAGCAATGGATCTAGTGGGCCCACTAGAAAGAACAGCCCGGGGCCACTGAAGCCTACTTGTTATCCTGGATTACGCTACATGGTACCCCAAAGCCATTCCTCTAAGGAACCCCACGTCCAAGGCAATCGCAAAAGAACTGGTGCAGGTTTTGGCTAGGGTAGGCATCCCTAAGGAGATCCTGACAGATCAAGGGACTCCCTTCATGTCGAGAGTAATGAAAGACTTATGTACCCTGCTCCGCATCCAAGCCTTGAGGACCTCGGTTTATCATCCCCAAACAGATGGTCTGGTTGAGCGATTTAACCGCACTCTCAAGAGTATGATCCAAAAGGTGGTGGCCCAAGACAGAAAAGATTGGGGATACCCTCCTGCCATATCTGATGTTGGCAATACAAGAAGTTCCCCAAGCCTCTACTGGTTTCTCCCCCTTCGAGCTACTGTATGGACGCCATCCACATGGCATATTAGACATCGTGAAGGAGGAATGGGAGGAACAACCCAACCCAGGGAAGAATGTCATTGCACACATAGCCCAGATGAGAGAATGAATAGCCCAAGTGACCCCCATAGTACGAGAGCATTTGGAGAAAGCACAAGAGGCCCAATGAACCTACTACAATCGTCGGGCAAAAACACAGAAATTTCAACCAGGAGAACAGGTGCTGGTATCAACAGCAGAAAGTAAGCTCCTGGCCAGTTGGCATGGACCCTATGAGATCATGGAAGCTGTTGGGTAGGTGAATTATAAGGTAAAGCAGCCAGACCGCCGAAGGCCAGAGCAGATCTATCATGTCAACTTACTGAAACCCTGGCACGATCGGGAGACGTGCCTGGCCATCCTGCCGGCCACACCCCAGGCAGATGGCCCACAAGGGCAGGTAAGGATATCCCCCGAATTAGCCCCAGAACAATGAACAGAAGTCATCGAAATGATCCAGCAGAACAAAGATGTGTTCTCCACACAACCAGGCCCTACGACGCTGATCCAACACCATATTGTCACCTGTCCCAGAGCAAGGGTGGCCATAAAACCATATTGCATACCGGAGGCAAGAAGAGAAGAAATTAGGGCAGAAGTAAGGAAGATGCTGGAACTTGGGGTGATTGAGGAATCCCACAGCCAGTGGTCCAGCCATATTGTCTTGGTCCCCAAGCCTGATGGCACCCTGAGGTTTTGTAATGACTTTCGGAATTTAAATGAGGTATCCCAGTTCGATGCCTACCCAATACCACGTGGATGAGCTGGTGGATCAGTTAGGCAAGGCCCGATACTTGACCACCTTGGACTTGACAAAAGGCTACTGGCAGATCCCCCTGGCTGAGGACGCCAAGGAAAAAAATCGCTTTCTCTACACCTGACAGCCTCTTCCAATATACTGTCCTCCCTTTTGGGCTCCATGGGGCCCCCGCAACTTTCCAATGATTGATGGACAGATTACTTCGACCCCATGCCAAGTATGCTTCTGCCTATTTAGATGATGTGGTAATCCATAGTCCTAACTGGGAGACGCACCTGGGGAAAGTGGAAGCGGTACTAGATACTCTTAGACAGGCTGGCCTCACCGCTAACCCATCCAAATGTGCAATAGGGCTAGCCGAGGCCAGATATCTCAGGTATGTAGTTGGAAGGGGCCTGGTGAAGCCCCAGTGGAACAAAGTGGAGGCAATACAGAAATGGCCTCGCCCAATCCGCAAAAAACAAATCAGAGCATTCTTAGGGATAGTAGGGTACTATTGGCAGTTCATCCCTCACTTCGCCTCTGACGAACCTGATAAGAGCTCGGGGCCTGGAGATAGTTAAGAGGACCGAGGAAGCAGAGGAAGCTTTCACAGACCTAAGGACAGCCCTTTGCAGCCATCCAGTGCTCATAGCCCCAGATTTCACAAAGGAATTTATCCTACGAACAGACGCCTCGGAGGTAGGACTTGGGGCCGTCCTTTCGCAGATGGTGGGAGATGAGGAGCACCCAATCCTTTACCTCAGCTGAAAGCTCCTGCCCAGGGAGCAATGGTACACCATAGTAGAAAAGGAATGCCTGGCAATTAAATGGGCCATGGAGATTCTACGGTACTACCTACTTAGGTGGCAGTTCACCTTTGTGACGGACCATGCCCCACTCCAATGGATGCATACAAATAAGGAGAGGAATGCACGAGTGACTAGACGGTTCCTGTCCCTACAACCTTTTCACTTCCGGATCCAGCATAGAGCCGGCAGCCAACACAGCAACACGGATGGCCTATCACAACAACACTGTCTTTCGTCCCAAGTAGCCCAACCCCATGGCGTTGAGCAGGGGAGGGGGATATGTGATACAGGAGGGCCAGGGAGCAGTGGGAAGTGGTAGAAGGGAAGTATATAACCCTAGGTTAAGACGTGGTTCCCTGTAGACTAGGGAGGGTTGCTACAGGTTAATTGGAGCACCTGTAATCAATTAAGGCCCTGTTAGAAACCTAATAAAACCCTCTGCTTCAGGCAGTCAGGGGGAAGGAGGAAGGAGAGAGGACTGGAGCTTGGAGGTGTGCTGTGAGACTTGGAGGAACAGAAAACCGGAGTAAGGGAGACCCTGCCCCAGCAGGGGAGGGACATTCCCTCCCCCAGCATTTAAAGACTGAAGGTACCCCACCCAAGGGGGAAGAGGGGAAGAACCTGCAGGGGTTGAGAGGAGCAAACCCAGACCCCTCCCCCACTTCCCTCCTTTACCACCTTCCTGGGCCACTAGTGGGGCCCTCGGTGCCCCAAGAGCAGGGGCAAGGGGTGGTATTTTAGCCCCCCCACCAAGAAAAGCGCAGGACCCACCATACTATAGCGACCATCTTGTCACACCCCCCACTATCTGGGTTGTGAGAGAGGCTGTAGAAATGATAATTGAAACAAATGTTCATTGGGGAGTGGAGTTGGCTCTGGCCTAGAGAGGCAGGCACTGTTGTGTGAGGGCTCTGTTGCATTTTTGACCGTGCGATCTCTCTCACATTCCTTCGGATGCCCTTGATACTATGATATGCTGCATTTTTCATACATGAAGAGTCTCTAAACTTTGGGACAAATTCTGTGCTCAGATATTTGAGCACAGTTCCACTGATGTACACCATAGTGTGCTTGAGCGTACACTTGGGCATGCTGAATGGGATTTCTGGGAGCAGCTCTTTAAAGTACAGAAGTATGCAGAGTGCACGCATTTTTCATCATCTTACATTTTGCACCTTTGGTACTGCAGCTGGTTGGTTTGGCTGGCACTGGCCCTGCATATAGGGCTTTGGAACTTTTAAGAGGATTATTTGTAACCTATTGATCATTTCAGAAAATGCAAGACCCTTTTTGGAGGGAAAAATAGGTTAACTTGATTTTATCCAAAGTAAATAAAGCCCACTAAAGCCAACTTTTAGACTGCATAACCCAATTATCCAGCTCAGAATTCAAGCAGCTCTGAACTCTTACTTATACTGACTGCAAAGATACATATGTTGTAAGTGTCAGCAGGTCTCAACCAGTTCTCTCATGAGTTAACTTGTTGGTTTGTTTTAAAGTGTATTTTTAAAAAAGATATCCAGGTGAGCAGCAGGTTTGCATGACATTCTTAGAAGACATGTCTATGACTGGAGAATTGCTAACATAGTTCCTATTTTTAAGAAAGTTAAAAAAGGTAATCTGAGTAACTACAGGTCTGTTAGTTTGACATCTGTAGTATGCAAGGTCTTGGAAAAAAATTTGAAGGAGAAAGTAGTTAAGGACATTGAGGTCAATGGTAATTGGGACAAAATACAACATGGTTTTACAAAAGGTAGATCATGCCGAACCAACCTGACCTTCTTTGAGAAGGTAACAGATTTCTTAGACAAAGGAAACGCAGTGGGTCTAATTTACTTCGATTTCAGTAAGGCATTTGATATCGGTTCCATCTGGGGAATTATTAGCTAAATTGGAAAAGATGGGGATCAATATGGAAATTGAAAGATGGATAAGGAACTGGTTAAAGGGGAGACTACAATGGGTCAGACTGAAACGTGAACTATCAGGCTGGAGGGAAGTTACTAGTGGAGTTCCTCAGGGATCAGTTTTGGGACCAATTTTATTTAATCTTTTTATTATTGACCTTGGCACAAAAAGTGGGAATGTGCTAATAAAGTTTGCAGATGACACAAAGCTGGAAGGTATTGCCTATACAGAGAAGGACCAGGATATCATACAGGAAGATCTGGATGACCTTGTAAACTGGAGGAATAGTAATAGGATGAAATTTAATAGTGAAAAGTGCAAGGTCATGCATTTAGGGATTCATAACAAGAATTTTTGTAATGAGCTGGGGACATATCAGTTGGAAGTAACAGAGGAGGATAAGGACCTCGGAGTATTGGTTGATCACAGGATGACTATGAGCCGCCAATGTGATATGACCGTGAAAAAAGCTAATGAGGTCTTGGGATGCATCAGGCGAGGTATTTCCAGCAGAGATAAGGAGGTGTTAGTACTGTTATACAAGGCACTGATGAGACCTCATCTGGAATACTGTGTGCAATTCTGGTCTCCCATGTTTAAGAAGGAGGAATTCAACTGGAACAGGTACAGAGAAGGGCTACTAGGATGAGCCAACGAATGGAAAACATGTCTTATGAAAGGAGACGCAAAGAGCTTGGCTTGTTTAGCCTAACCAAAAGAAGGCTGAGGGGAGATATGATTGCTCTCTATAAATATATCAGAGGGATAAATGCCAGGGAGGGAGAGGAATTATTTAAGCTCAGTACCAATGTGGACACAAGAACAAATGGATATAAACTGGCCATCAGGAAGTTTTGACTTGAAATTAGACGAAAGTTTCTAACGATCAGAGGAGTGAAGTTCTGGAATAGCCTTCCAAGGGGAGCAGTGGAGGCAAAAGACATATCTGGCTTCAAGACTAAGCTTGATAAGTTTATGGAGGGGGTGGTATGATGAGTTTTTGGCAATTAATTGATCTTTGATTATTAGTGGTAAATATGCCCCATGGCCTATGATGGGGTGTTAGATGGGTTGGGATCTGAGTAATTACAGAGAATTCTTTCCTGGGTGTCTGGCTGGTGAATCTTGCCCACATGCTCAGGGTTTAGCTGACCACCATATTTGAGGTCAGGAAGGAATTTTCCTCCAGGGCAGATTGGCAGAGGCCCTGGGGGTTTTTCGCCTTCCTCTGCAGTGTGGGGCACGGGTCACTTGCTGGAGGATTCTCTGCACTTTGAAGTCTTTAAACCACGATTTTAGGACTTCAGTAGCTCAGACATAAGTTAGGGGTTTGATACAGGAGTGGGTGGGTGAGATTCTGCAGCCTGTGTTGTGCAGGAGGTCAGACTAGATGATCATAATGGTCCCTTCTGACCTTAAAGTCTGTGATTCTATGAGAAGCAATCCAATTGCTTGAGAAGTTCACAATAAAGGTAAGATTCTGCAGTGAGATGAAAATTTCCCACAGATTTTATTTATCTTCTTGTATAATGATCAGTAAAAAGAGAAGAGGAATTGTGTGGAAGTTTCATGGAGGTTATTATCTAACCCTCACTTTTTACAAATACTTATGAATATAATTATGGATTTCATTTTTATTAAGGCTGACAGTTATTTTGGAAAATACTTCAAGGCAGTTCAAGAATATTTGTGCTATTATAGGATACTATTCTGAGTGATTTAATCATTCATTTAGTATACACTGAATGGTTCTGTTTCTGCTTACAGGCTTCCCCAAGGAGTGTGGATAGAAGCATCTTTGCATGATATGAGATGCAGTGTTTTGGAAATATAGAACCACAAGCTTCCCAGTCTGCTGGAGCAATGCAGAGCCTGAAAGCCAGCATACTCAGTCCCTTTACTTCCCTTACAGAGGGGGCCTGGCTGTGGAATCCTGAAGCCGAGATAATCACTGGCTCCTGGAATTGACTGTTGGGGAAACTGGTGGCTGGGCAGCCCCAGGATCAGGGGGAGGCAAAGTTGGCTCAGAGCTACCTTTATTTGTTCAGATTCTGACCTGTTCTGTGTACAGCTTGAACCTGGGCCATAATATTTGCATCAGTCTTAAATTAGAAAATGTCACATACATGTAATAGTTCCTTTATTTTTATAAAATAGCTTAAATCTTCTTTTTATAAAATATCCAATGATGGTCATCTGTCGGGTAAAATGTATGAATAATCAGGACAGTAGCTGTGGCTGTCCTCAAAAGTAATTCCATAATCCCTTTGGCTGGCTATACTGTAGATCCTAAATCCCACTTCTACCACTCCACACCACAGAAATAATGGATTTGTCTATAAAACAAAATCTGTAGGCAGGCATAAAGAAAAGACTTTAAATTGGTAAAATTGCTGCTGGATACTGTTGCTTAAGGAGGGTAAGTTGCTGAAGGATACTAGAGCAGGGTTAAAATCAGAATTTCAAATCTGAGTCCCTCTGAATTTCAGAGATAATTGAATTATAGATATAATTGTGGGTGCCCATTAATCACCGTGTTCAGAGTTCCTTTGTAAGTCTCCCTCTCCCTCTCACAGGAACCAATGTTTGATCTAGGTAAGCAATCTCTTTCAAAATAGCTGTGTGACATGAAGGCTCAGAAAAGAAACTTCAGAAAAATTCATAACTGGGATATACAACTTTCAGATGCTAATTACAAATATAAATGCCTTTCCTGCAATGTCTTATGATTTTTCGGCCTTCAACTTCTCAGCACATAGAACAAACTGAAATTGGCACATGTATGTTTTGGATACTTTGTAAAGTCATTGGGCCTGATTCTCGATTGCCCAGCACCCTGTGTAGTCATCACCCTGCAAAGTCTGTAAGCAACTACTATTCTGTTCTCATAGATTTTTTACATCCACTTTGCATGGGTTTAAATGACTGCACAAAATGCAGAGCAACTGAGAATTGGGCCCATTTAAGTTTAAGGAAAAAAATCCTAATGTATTTACAACAATTCTATAACTCTTCAGAAAACCGAAGCTTAAAATGTATGGAAATGAACAATCAAAGAATCCATTCACTTTCCTCACTGCCAGTGCAATTCTTTATCATTCACACTTATCCTTCATCTAAACTGAACCCCTAAAATTTGCAAAAATATACGTACACAGACATTATAAAATTCCATTATTTACTAAAGGATTTCTTTCCAGTGATCTTCTAGTAGCATTAATTTATAGATAATATTCTGTGAACAATACTATAGAATCAGTATTATCTAGACCATCCCTAACAGGTGTTTCTCTAACCTGTTCTTAAAACCTCCAGTGACAGAGATTCCACAACCTTCCTAGGTAATTTATTCCAGTGCTTAGCCACTCTGACGGTTAGGAAGTTTTTCCTAACGTCTAACCTAACCCTTCTTTGCTGCAATTTAAGCCCCTTACTTTTTGTCCTGTCCTCAGTGGATAAGGAGAACAATTTATCACCCTCCTCTTTATAACAACCTTTTGTGTTATTGAAGACTGTTTTCATGTCCCCCTCAGTCTTCTCTTCTCAGACTAAACAAATCCAGCTTTTTCAATCTTTCCTCATAAATCATATCTTCTAGACCTTTAATCATTTTTGTTGCTCTCCTCTAGACAGTCTCCAGTTTGTCCACACTTTTCCCAAAATGTGGTACTCAGAACTGGACACAGTAGTCCAGCTGAGGCTTTATCAGTGCTGAGAAGAGTAAAAGAATTACTTGTCTAGCTTACAGAACTCCTGCTAATACGTCCCAGAATGATGTTCACTCCCCCCCCCCCAGCAATATTACTTTGTTGACCCATATTTAGTTTGTGGTCCACTATAACACCCAGATCCTTTTCTGCAGTACTCCTTCCTAGGCAGCCATTTCCCATTTTGTATTAGTGCAATTGAGTATTACTTCCTAAGTGAAGTACGTTGAATTTGTCCTTATTGAATTTCATCCTATTTATTTCAGACTATTTCTCCAATTTGTCAAGATAATTTTGAACTCTAAGCTTGTCTTCCGAAGTGCTTGCAACCCTGCCCAGCTTGGCATCATCCTCAAACTTTAGCAGTGTACTATGCCATTATCCAAATCATTTCTGAAGATACTGAATAGAACCAGACCCAGGACAGACCCCTGCAGAACCCCACTCAACATGCCCTTCCAGCCTCACTGTGAATTGATGATAACTACTCTGAGTACGCTTTTCCAACCAATTGTGCACCAATCTTATTGTAGGTTCACTTAGGCTATATTTTCCTAGTTTGCTTATGAGAAGGTCATGTCAAAAGTATCAAAAGTTATACTAAAGTCAAGGTATGCCACATCTGCTGCTTCGCTCCTATCCACATGGCTTGTTACACTGTCAAAGCAGGATTTTAGGTTGGTTTGACATGATTTGTTCTTGACAAATCCATGTTTACTGTTGTCATCTCCTTATCTTCTAGGTGCTTACAAATTGATTGTTTGATTATATTCTCCATTATCTTTCGGGATACCAAAGTTAAGCTCACAGGTCTATAATTCCCTGGGTGTCCTTATTCCACTTTTTATACATAAGTACTATATTTGCCCTTTCTAGTCCTCTGGGATCTCTCCAGTCCTCCACGAGTTCTTATAAATAATCACTAATGGCTCAGAGTTAAGTAGGTGTTCTGATCTCTATATTAAAGAAGGATGAATTCAAACTGGAACAGGTACAGAGAAGGGCTACTAGGATGAGCCGAGGAATGGAAAACCTGTCTTAAAGGAGACTCAAAGAGCTTGGCATGTTTAGCCTAAGCTAAAGAAGGCTGAGGGGAGATAGGATTGCTGTCTATAAATATAACTTTTGAAATGGTAAGAGATGGCCCATTACAGACCTAACCACATCAGCCAAACCATTCGGGGCTCGTTCACCTGCACATCTACCAATGTGATATATGCCATCATGTGCCAGCAATGCCCCTCTGCTGTGTACATTGGCCAAACCGGACAGTCTCTACGCAAAAGAATAAATGGACACAAATCTGACATCAGGAATCATAACATTCAAAATCCAGTAGGAGAACACTTCAATCTCTGTGGTCACTCAATAACAGACCTAAAAGTGGCAATTCTTCAACAACAAAAACTTCAAAAACAGACTCCAACGTGAAGCTGCAGAATTTGGAATTACATCTCTACCTCGATATAACGCTGTCCTCGGGAGCCAAAAAATCTTAACCCCATTATAGGTGAAACTGTGTTATATTGAACTTGCTTTGATCCACCGGTGTGGGGTTCCATGCGGAGCAGATAAAGTACACGACCAATGTGGTTGCAAGCTGAATCCGAATCCTGTTTATTACAAGCTTTCTTTTATAGTTTTTTCTCAACATTACATAACACAATTAGGCTATAATCACACATCTACCGATTGGACAAGAAGGAGAATCATGTGTTTATCACATGTATAGCCCCACACCGATTGGTTCAACCGTTCCTTACATAAGGCCATGATTTGTTTACCTCATCTTATATAATCCTAGACCACCAGGGGGTCTTACATAAGGCATTATCATCTTATATAATCCCTAGACCACCAGGGGGGCCTTACATAAGGCCATGATTTATTACCTTGCAAGTGTCCCATCGTGACCCTTACCTCCTCATGGAACTTTCCATTAGGTTGGTGTAGGGATGATACATCCCCACACCTCCCCCCTTTTCCTTAAATAAGGAAACGTAATATTACGTAAATGCCCACTAAAACCATTGGGGTGTAAATAAGGATAGCCAATAAGACATGTTCTAAAGGGATCCGATGGGGTGGCCATGAACAAGCAAAAAGGGCTTTTTGGCCAGTTTGGTTCGCCCAGGTGATCCAAACATTTTGTCGTGGGTTAACAAAAGGTACAGAGTTTGGACATACAAAGACCCCTGCTCCTATAATAAGGAGTCCGAACAAACAGAAGCACAGCATTATTAGGTGTTTAGGCTGTGACAAACAACAAGTGCAGGTCCGGTGTTGCGGGGCCGTTGTTCGGCTTCTGTGTGGCGGCGTCGGGCTTTTTAGCAATTTGTGTCTTGAGCCACGGCCGGAGGGATCTTATCCGGTGGTTTTTTCCTATATGTCCTTTCAAAGTTAGATAAGCCTAGCTCCGCCATTCTTTTCAACCTATTCCGCAACTGCTCACCCTGCCCCGGGAACTCCGCCCGGAACTCTGGGGTACAAACATTATTGGTGACAGGAAAGCCGGGCTGGTTCAGGGCTCGCAATGTGTGGGACTGCGGGGGATGGCTCTCACCGGCCAAATGGGACAACTGATTTAGCATGTCCTGTAGCTGAAGGCCCTGTTTGTACATTCCCGCGTTTCTGCCCCCATTTCAACAAACGGGACAACGCGTCAGAGGGAAGCTTCTCTCCCCGCTTTTTAGCGATGCGTAATAAAAAATCATGCACCGTCTCCTCCTCTGCAGACAAAGCAGAGCCCATTTTATTAAATGCAGCCGCTCACCTGTGAGCTCACGAACGTCTCTCTCGGACGACCAGGAGCCGGTATCCTCCGGTACCTCCTGCCGCGGCTGCCACCTCCGCCTTTTCTCACCGAACGCTTCAGTCGGCTGTGAGCTCACGAACGTCTCTCTCGGACGACCAGGAGCCGGTATCCTCCGGTACCTCCTGCCTCGGCTGCCACCTCTGCCTTTTCTCACCGAACGCTTCAGTCGGCTGTGAGCTCACGAACGTCTCTCTCGGACGACCAGGAGCCGGTATCCTCCGGTACCTCCTGCCGCGGCTGCCACCTCCGCCTTTTCTCACCGAACGCTTCAGTCGGCTGTGAGCTCACGAACGTCTCTCTCGGACGACCAGGAGCCGGTATCCTCCGGTACCTCCTGCCGCGGCTGCCACCTCCGCCTTTTCTCACCGAACGCTTCAGTCGGCTGTGAGCTCACGAACGTCTCTCTCGGACGACCAGGAGCCGGTATCCTCCGATACCTCCTGCTGCGGCTGTCACCTCCGCCTTTTCTCACCGAACGCTTCAGTCGGCTGTGAGCTCATGAACGTCTCTCTCGGACGACCAGGAGCCGGTATCTTCCGGTACCTCCTGCTGCGGCTGCCACCTCCGCCTTTTCTTCACCGAACGCTTCAGTTTTTGGTCGTGCTCCAGTTGACACTGAGCTTGGGAAACCATCTAAATCTTGGTAGCCTGCCCTCTTATTTCCACAGATTCCCTTTCTTTGATGATCTTTGTGAAGAAGGCCTGTTTCCACCTTAACAGGGCACGGCTGTTTGCGCTTTTTGGTAGAAGGAGTGCTGGAAGGAGAAGAGCCAGCACTGAGAGCCTCTTTAATATCTAAATTTAATTGTTCCAGTTTCTTCATGAGAGATGACATAGAGTCTGACCACTCAGATCCTTTTTCTGGTTGGATCTGCTTTCTCTTTGCTTAGCTTTTGAGACAACACCTGTTGGGTCTACTGTTTGAGAACATTGATCCCTGCTCCACTGGCGGCTGTGTCTAGTATGATCTCTGCTAGCTCACTCTGGGCAAAGTCCTGGCTGCCTTGATGTCCAAGCCGAATCACGTCGGGGTCACCATTTGTGGGGTTCCATGCGGAGCAGATAAAGTACACGACCAATGTGGTTGCAAGCTGAATCCGAATCCTGTTTATTACAAGCTTTCTTTTATAGTTTTTTCTCAACATTACATAACACAATTAGGCTATAATCACACATCTACCGATTGGACAAGAAGGAGAATCATGTGTTTATCACATGTATAGCCCCACACCGATTGGTTCAACCGTTCCTTACATAAGGCCATGATTTGTTTACCTCATCTTATATAATCCTAGACCACCAGGGGGTCTTACATAAGGCATTATCATCTTATATAATCCTAGACCACCAGGGGGCCTTACATAAGGCCATGATTTGTTTACCTCATCTTATATAATCCCTAGACCACCAGGGGGGCCTTACATAAGGCCATGATTTATTACCTTGCAAGTGTCCCATCGTGACCCTTACCTCCTCATGGAACTTTCCATTAGGTTGGTGTAGGGATGATACATCCCCACACACCGGAGTGCGCAGCCCCGCCCCGCCCGGAGCGCTGCTTTACCGCGTTATATCCGAATTCATGTTATATCGGGTCGCGTTATATCGAAGTAGCGGTGTAATTTGCAAACTGGATACCATCAGATTAGGCCTGAATAAAGACTGGGAGTGGTTGGGTCATTACAAAACCTAAACTTAATTTCCCCAATACTAATTTCCCCCTACTGTTACTCACACCTTCTTGTGAACTGTCTGTAATGGGCCAGTCTCTTCCCACTTCAAAAGTTATTTTTCCTCCCTTGGTATCCTGCTGTTAATTGATTTATCTCGTTAGACTGACCTCACAATTGGTAAAGCAACCCCCATCCTTTTATGTATTTATACCTGTTCCTGTATTTTTCACTTCATGAATCTGATGAAGTGGGCTCTAGCCCACGAAAGCTTCTGCCCAAATAAATTTGTTAGTCTCTAAGGTGTCACAAGGACTCCTCATTTTTGTTGATACAGACTAACACGGCTACGACTCTGAAATTAAATTAGCTTACTACTAACATTCAATAAATATAGTGGCCTAGAAAAAGTTCCAGGAACTCTGCCATGCAATATAAATTTACACACTGATGAAGTGCACTTCTAAAATCTTATTAAAATAATGATTTCTTTTTTCTGCATTTTTAAAGGGATCTAATCTCTTCTTATAGCCTTCCTTCACACATTCCTCTTGCTTTTCTTGTGTATTCCTTCCAGTTTTGCTTGTTCATCTATTTTATTTTTAGTTGTAAAGCCAAATGTCTGTCCCTTGTTTTGTGAAGTTTTCTTTATGCATCTTTAGACATTGTTCTAAGGCAAACATGGCAGCTGATTGCACATTTTCCCATGTAATCAACTGTTTATTGTACTTCCACATCAGTAATTTTTATGCAAATTGCCGATATAAAAAGACACCATCTAGACTTTTAGTCATAAAAGTTACAGATTCAAAACACAGTTGATTCCTAAAAGGCATGTGATTGCTTTAACTATTATAGTTTCCACTGGGAACCTATTCCTGAAGTAGCAAAAATAGCATATGTGAAATGATAGCATAACATACATAATTATAATTTAATGTAAAGTGTGATTAGTTCTGATTTGTTTCTAGTTAGGGTGCACTTGTTATGTGCTTTAACCCAGAAAAAATTCATAACTTATATTTGGTTACTGGCAAATGTTTGTACTACTATTCTGTACAACATGGAAGCATTTCTCGGTAGTATATGTAGGACTGTAAGTATACCAAGAAATGCAATATATATGTAAGTACCAAATATAAGTAATTAACCAAAGAGACTGTGTATGCTTATTTCATGTGGAAGCTTATGCTGCAGGCAATGTTAATGATACATATTTCAGTTAAATTACCAGTCAACGTAGTACATTTGAGGAAACTAGTTCAGATTTATCAGGTTGAGAGGCTTGGGCGGGGGTACTACTCAACAGAAAGAAGTGGAGTCATGATCTAAAGGAATAAGTTAGAGAAAGGCAGAATAAAACAACTTCCCTTCTATATTTTCATTTGTTATGTGGCTTTTCAAATGCATGTAAAGTAGTTTGGCATAAACCTAGAGTGGAGAGGAAAAATCATAACGTGATCCTTATTCTTTCCCAACTGTTTCTCCATGTTTGAGAAGTAAAAATATGAAGTTAAAAAGCATTCCTGGGATCAGCTGAAAATCTGCAAATCCTATATAGTGTGAAAAAGTTCCTCCTCTATCTTGGTGGGTCCTGCGCTTATTGGCAGATTTTCTTGCCTCAGAGATTCACCATGTGGGTTGGGGAACAGCCCAGAGACCTTCCCCTCTGGGAGAACCCACAGTCCAGGTCAATTGGGAGGTTTGGGGGGAACCCAGGCCCGCCTTCTACTCCGGATTCCAGCCCAGGGCCCTGTGGACTGCAGCTGTCTATAGTGCCTCCTGTAACAGCTGCATGACAGCTACAACTCCCTGGGCTACTTCCCCATGGCCTCCTCCAAACACCTTCCTTATTATCACCACAGGACCTTCCTCCTGGTGTCTGATAACGCTTGTGCTCCTCAGTCCTCCAGCAGCACACCCTCTCACTCTCAGCTCCTTGCGCCTCTTGCTCCCAACTCCTCACACTCCCCTCACAAACTGAGGTGAGCTCCTTTTTAAAAACCCAGGTGCCCTGATTAGCCTGCCTTAATTGATTCTAGAAGCTTCTTCTTAATTGGCTCCAGGTGTCCTAATTAGCCTGCCTGCCTTAACTGGTTCTAGCAGGTTCCTGATTACTCTAGTGCAGTCCCTGCTCTGTTCCCTGAGTGACCAGAAAACTACTCATCCAGTGACCAGTATATTTGCCCTCTACCAGACTCCTGTACTCCACTGGTCTGGGTCTGTCACAATATATAGTATGAAAGTATGAAACCTCCAGTAAATATTAACTTTATTAAATATAATATAAAATATAAAGTTATTTATTCGAGGTTTCACACTTTCCTTCTAGACTTCACTAGAAATTGAGCACTTCAATTTGCTAAACTCTCTATAATTCTTATTCCCACTGTGAAACAGCCCATAGGACTAAATTCATCCCTAGCATAAAAGGGGGCAATCGAAATCACTTGGCTTCCAACCATTTACACAAGGGTTGTAAGTGGCCCTAAAGCTCTGTAAAGCCAATTAGCATATTCTGCATATATGGGACATATACTGACAATAAGGTAAAAAGTAAAACTGAATACTTAATTTAATGTGTTCTCTCATTCCATCTTACATTTCTTATGTCCTTAATTATAATGGCTGTTGGATTGAGTCAAATATCTCATAGCCTTCTAATGAGCATACTTCAGTAGTGTGATTAAGAGTGTACATTCATTTGTTCTTCCAGACCTTTTTCTCTTGTAAAAGTTTCAAGTTCTGTACATTAGCAACATAGTCAATACATATCACAAATATATTTGCATTCCCTCCGACGATAAGGGGTCTATTGTCTCAACAATCAGTTTACTGACTTTTCTTCTTTTGCCTTCATGTTCAGAATCCCAAATGTGATCAAATCCATGGGTGGTGCATGAACACCCCCTTTATGGAGGCTAGCTCCCCTAGCCCCTCCTCTTCCACCTGAGGCACTGCCCCTACCCCACCGCTTCCAACCTCCTCACCTGCAAGAGTCCCGAGTCTCTCTCTCTATCCTCACTCCCCACAGCCGGAGGAGCCCCGGACAAACCACCCCAAATTCTGGCCCAACCAGATATTAGGAAAAACTTTTTCACTAGGAGGGTGGTGAAGCACTGGCATGGGTTACCTAGGGAGGTGGTGGAATCTCCTTCCTTAGAGGTTTTTAAGGTCAGGCTTGACATAGCCCTGGCTGGGATGATTTAGTTGGGAATTGGTCCTGCTTTGAGCAGGGGGTTGGACTAGATGACCTCTTGAGGTCCCTTCAACCCTGATATTCTATGATTCTAACCCCCAGGCCACTGGCTGGCCAGCCCGACCCCCAAGCCACCGGCCAGCCCCCAAATGCTGGCCTGGCCCCTGGGCTACCAGCCAGCTGGCCCCGAGCCACCCTCTGGCCCTAGCGGCCCTGGATGGCCATTGGCCAGCCCCTGAGCTGACCCCATCCCCCCTCTGGCTTCATGGGAAAGGGGAAGCCAGAGTGGGGCCTTGGGCCTGCCACCCATGATCAAATCTATTCAGATTGTCTACTAGTTTTATTAATGAATTTATGCAAGCACTTTTCCTTCATAACTTTTATTCATCTGGACTACATACAGGCAATGTATTGATTGAAATAATAAAGAATAACTTCTCATTTTGTATTTACAGAGAAATAATATGTGTAACTGCAATCTTTAACTGCAAGGCAAGGTTCAAAAGCAGAGAATTAACAAAAGAAATGTTTTATCATTTAGAAAATGTTCTTCATAAGAAATATCTGAGAACATTAACATTTTGTGTAGCAAAGATTTATATCCTTAGGGGTGTAAATCTCCTTTAGATGCCCTGATCACTGCCATTAACACTAATGTATGCACAGCTACCTATAAAATAATGAAAGACCCCTTCTAACATTCTTTCAGAATATGTGGTCAAGGACTTCAAGCAAAGCAAGTGACTGCTCAGGACCCCATCTATTTTGTGGTAGCCTCAGCAATTCACTGCAAGTGAAATTCATCTATGTGTAGAGATCCAGCCCAAGGTCTATGAACCACTTTAGTCTTTTGTCAGCCATTTGAGAGGTTAATGGGCTTTAAGTGGCACGTAGGACTTGTGCTGGTGCATTGCACAGGGGTGGATTTTACATACTCTCTCTGTACCATGAGTATTAGATAAAGAGGGAAGCCATGCAACAGCTGATTTCTTCCCATCCATCAGCAGTTGGCAACACCTTCCAACCCAGTTCTTCTTGGTTGGGCCCTACGGATCATGAGGCTGCCAATGGTACTATAACATTAAACTTAAGTTTAGTGCTACATATTCATCTTGCTATACATGACCCTCTTTAATGTTGTCGGGAGTTTAGTTACTAAATCCACGAACACCACGCTGGAAATGTATTCATGTATTTTTCATACTGCCAAACTTTGTTGAAAGTATCATAGTTTTCATTAGAGACAAAGAGAACCTTACAGAAGGTTGTAAGCTATCAGAACTCTTAACCTCAAGTTCTTAGTTTACAATATCCTTGACTTTTTTGAGCATTGCTTTACATATTATTGTGTTGTGATAGAACACAATGAAGAGTACAGTTCTTAGGCAATTGCTTAGCAAATTTAGAATGGAAAATATTTTTTAAAACACCTCTTTTTCTTTTAAAAAGTGTTGTCATTACTGTTTCTGCTCTTCTTAATACAGCTTGCCCAAAATAAGGCTGTACACCTCAGACTTAACACTTCAGATTTGGCATGGACATAGCCCATAGTGAGGAACACATGCTTTTCTAGATGAGAAAGAATGTGGTTGTGAAATGGAGACATTTTGAATGAGTGAAAGTAGCATACTTCAAATATGTAACAGTTAACATTTTCTTTAACAATGGAAGTGTGCTGCAGGTGTTGGATATCTGGATATTCATGCACAACTTTTTCTGTTAAAAACATTTCTAGACTCTGCCAATTCATTGGCACAGTTCCAGACCATGCAAACTTTTAAATAAATATGCTATCTATTAGGATAAAATATCCAAATGTGTATTTATTTGAATTTGCTGTGCACGCACTCATGTGAATATACTTTTAACATTCAGGTTTCTCTCCTTTGACTAAGTGTTCCCAAGTATGCTAGCATCTTTTCTGTTTAGAAAGGAAATTAAATGCAAATGACTACATTAATACAACACTGTAATCTAGGTTTTTTAACACTTGTCATGAATTCAGTGTTATGTTTCCCACAACTTTCCTTAGCTATATTGTACTTATCCAGTAAGGGTTCCAACTAGGGTTACCATATTTTAATAGAACAAAAAGAGGACACTCCAGGGGCCCCCGGCCCTGCCCCAACTCTGCCCCTTCTCCAAAGTCCCCGCCCCAACTCCGCCCCCTCCCCTGAGCGCTCCGCCCCCCTACTCCTTCCCCTCCCCTGCTTCCCGTGAATTAAATGTTCGCGGGAAGCCTGAAACAGGCAGGCAGGCAGGCAGCAGGTAAGCTGGGGCTGGGGCGGGAGCGGGCGGGCAGGGGGTGCGAGGAGGCATGGCCCAGTCCGGCCCCCCTGGCCAAGCGGCTCCCTCCGGTGGCGGCCCCGGCCAAGAGGCTCTGGCCCCGGCATCTCTGGCCCGTCTCAGCTCGGGCCCTGGGGCGCCGGCCCCGGTTCCGGCCGAGTGCACTGGCCCGCCCCAGCCCCGGCGGCTCCGGCTCGGCTCGGGCCCCGGTTCCGGCTGAGCAGCTCCGGCCCGGCCCCGGCCCTGGGCGAGCAGCGCCGGCCGGTGGCCGAGCACCCACAGCCCCGTTCCCAGCGACTCCGGCCCGGCTCGGCTTGGGCCCCGGTTCCAGCCGAGCGGCTCCGGCCTGGGCCCTTGCCGAGTGGCGCCGGCCCCAGCGGCTCCGGCTCCGGCCCCAGCGGCTCCAGCCTGGAACCAAGCCCCACGACCCCTCCCGATTTTCCCAGACATGTCAGGCTTTTTGGAATTTCCTCCCATTCGGGGATTTGAGGACCAAAAAGCCAGACATGTCTGGGGAAATCCGGACGTATGGTAACCCTAGTTCCAACCCCAGTTCAGCAAAGCACACAAGTATGTCCTTAAGTCCCACTGAAATCGATGGAAAAAATAATCCATGGTATGTATTTTAATGCAAAAACTGCATTAATGAAAAAATAGGATTTCAGCAGAGCTAAGATTACAAAATGTTAGGAAACAAAAAATTTCATGCATAGTATGTTTTGTACAGAGCTTCACATTTAATCAGAAAAATAGAACTAAAAATAACTCTGCCTGAATTGGATATGAGTATCGTAACTGGGCTGCTGGAACCGTGACCTTTGTGATTCTGGATTTTATGTGATTTTTAGTTGTGAATCTGTAATGTCACAGTACTTGGGGTTATCCATTAAATGTCCTTGGAGTGTATTCCCCCCTCCCCCCCAGTAGTAAAAATCCTAATAGTGTTGGTATTTAAATAATTGAAATTTGACTAGAATTTCATATCTCACTGAGGTGAATAGGATGTTAGCAGTCTAAGATTGGGGGGGAGGGATAGCTCAGTGGGTTGAGCATTGGCCTGCTAAATCTAGGGTTGTGAGCTCAATCCTTGAGGGGGCCATTTAGGGATCTGGGGTAAGAAAAAACAAACACACACACTTGTCAGGGATAGTACTTGGTCCTGTTAATGAAGGCAGGGGACTGGACTTGATGACCTTTCAAGGTCTCTTCCAGTTCTATGAGATAGGTATATCTCCATATGTTATTATTATAAGATCCCAAATTATCTGAACTGTTGTGGGACAAGAGTCAATTTTCTGCGAGGCAAGCCTAAAAATGCTAGATCTTCAGAACAAACAAATATATAAATAAAATTAATAAAATATTGCAGAATGCAACTGAAATTGTTGTTTAGGATCTATTATTTTGGTCATATCTTTAATTATCTCTTACGGGGGTCTATCTCTTCTGCTTTATACAGGTTCTTATACAGGTATCATTACTGTAGTATCTCTACATCTTACAGTAGATAATTAAGCAACATGATCTGTGATGTGAGCTGTGTGGACTTGTGTTTCACTTAAAATGCCTGGCAACTGTGGCTTTCCAGGGAATTGACAGCTCCTTTCCTTAGACTTTCCTTCCCTGTCCTCCATTTCTGCATCCCTTTTCATTGTCTGGGTATACTGCAAGAAGGACAGGAGACTTGTTGTAGGTTTTAATCAGGCCGCAACTTTATTATATAGATGTCTGGGACTACCCAGAAGATAAAGTGTACAGTGTAGGACCTTACCATCCACCAGCCTCACAAGAGGCTTAAGGAGAGCTATGAGAATGGAGTGGGGGGTTGGCTCCCTACCGTACCGGTCATGGGAGTCGCCAAACCCCCTCCCCTGTTCTGTTTCTTTATCCAGTACCGCCTTTTAAGTCCTTTACTAGGCCATTTATCTGGTCACTGGCTGCCCTCCCTATGGAGTACCTGCACTGAACATCCACCCAATATTACAAAATAAGTTGCGACATATGGCCTACCACCTTTTCTATTCACCAGAAAAGGTCCATCCTCACACCCACTGTGAGGAAGGCGAAAAACACACACTCCACCGAAGCCAATTCTGGTGGTGTGGGAAAAATTCCTTCCTAGCCCCCTTTAAAAGGGGCAACTAGCATAATGCCCACAGCAGGTCCAAATCCAGCTTTCCATTCGCCTCCTCTTGCTGGCTACTAGGGGAGGGAGGGTGGGTGCTAGCTTCCTTGCTGCTTTCACATAAGAGACTTGCTCCACCCAGGTTTTGTGCCTTTATGCACATTCCTGGGGGAGGGGGTGAGTCATTGCTGCAAAGTTGACCACCGAGCACCTTTTGCAGCAATTTCTGAACTTCTTCCTCCCTTCCCTTCCCCCACCCCTCCACACACACACACACACACACACACACAAAGCAGAGCTGTCCTTCTTTGGGTAAGCCCACACAAATTCTGCCCCACCTTTAGTTGTGGTGCAGTCATTTTCTCTCCCCTTTTTAATTGTTCCTGCTTCCTTTTCCTTCCATATTACAGCAGCCTCTTGGGAAGCCCTTCTTGACATGTAATTTTACCATGGTCAGTTCTACTTTCAGCTATTTAGTGAGACACAGTATGTCAGTCAATCATGGATAAGCTTTCTTAAGCAACTTTTGGCAATTAAATTCCACATCTGCCTTTAATTTTCCTATTTGTTTTTAATGATCTAATTTAACACCTAGCAAAATTCACATGATGCCTGTTTAAACTTTGAACTTAAATATTCATTTTTACGAGGAAAGAGAAAGTAGCATCTGTTGTCTGATTTTTAGCAAAGTAGTTAGATACAATTCTGCCTGGCTAATAAAAGGTCTCAATTAATGTGGAGAAAAAAATACATTCTGCCATCTCATTTTGATTTTGTATTTGCTTTCTTCTCTATATGGGATTGTTTAACAGCCAAAGATGAAATCAGATTCAACACTGTTTGAACAAGAGCATATATTAGGTTTGCAGACTAACGGTGGTGTTAGCTATGTGTTTGCAGAATATTGTGTTCCAGCAACTGGATTAATGGAAAAGACAGCATTTTCTAGTTGTTGTTAAAGCTCGGGACTGGAAGTTGGAGAGATCTGTACTCTATTTTTAGCTCTGCCACCAATTTTCTTTGACTTTGAGCAAGTCATTTAATCTCTCTCTTTGCTTCTGTTTCCTTGTCACTAAAAGGGAATGATAATACTTTCCTACCTCACAGTGCTGTTGAGAAGCTTAATTCAGTAGTGTATGTAAGCACTTTCAGATCTTTGGATGGAAGGAGCTGTAGAAGATAATTCATACACTATTATTAAGCATTGAAAGAAATCCAAATGGTTTCTTTCTGATTCTTCAATACAAAATGATTTATCTCTGTCTAACATTTTCATGATAATTCTTGTTAGAGTGATTGAGGGAAATAATTAATGTAAAGATCAGTGACCAGTGGTTTCTTATTTCAAGAGCACAGCAAGAAAGACATAGCTCAACCTCAGTTGTCTGAAAAATAAGGATACTTTGTTTTCTTAATAATTAATCCCTATATAACAAGATTTTTATAATAATTATGAAAGCTCCAATCTGACCAGTTACATAATGCAGTTTTGTTTCATTTGTGGTGAGCTCCTGCTTATACTCTCTCTCTCTGATTGTGACTGTATTTTAAAATTTTGTTTGTAACTATGATTAAATGACCTTATCTAACTGTTTCATTTGTTACCTTGGCCAAGATTTCCTCATGTTAAAGTTCCTAAATAAAGGAAATAATCAATTGCTTAAAGATATTTTAGTTGAGGAACTGAATGGGCACAGTTTTAAAAGGGATGGGTTAGAAAATTTGTAATGAGGTCCAGAACCTTTTAATCTCTCTATTTCACCAGCTCAAAACTGATCTAGAATAATAGTAATTGAATTTTACTTGTTCCTGATCTTTTGTGTAATGAGTTGGGCATCTTGGTCCATTTCCATACAAATGTCCACATCAAAAATACCACTGTACCATTTAGCTGAAAGTCTCAGTGGAAGCAAAGAATTGAATTGGTTTGGAGAGGATGTGACTCTTTTATTTCTAGAGGCTCTACTGGCTTTTTCAAGTGTGGGATGCTAACACAGTCAGGCTGAGTGATTTCACTTGCACTGCCTCTGATTTAAATCAAAACCAGATTCAACTTGTGAAAAATTAATAAAACACTTACTAGACTCCAGTCTCACAGGGCTAATATTCTCTCCGACCTGTCTCTCACCCTATCTTTCAACAAGGGTCCCTCAACTGTGCCTACTGTTGCTTTTTGGGGCTATGCCAGAACATCCTACTGTGGACAAGTGTTGACTCAGCCTGCATCTCATGTTACAGAGGTGCAGTCACTTAGCTGGCACAAAAGTGAGGCCCCTGCAGAATCTGCATTCATGACTGGGCAAAGCTCAACTCTTTCTGGCTGTCACCTTGCAACACATTGGGGAAGCTTATATTATTCCAGTGCTTTCCGTGTCTTGTAGGTAGGTGCAGAACAGCAGTCTCCAAGGCTGCCAATAATTTTTTTGTTGTTGGAATGAAATTCACTTCTCAGCGGATGGGTCTAACCCCTTTTTATTAAGGTAAAAGAGTAGTATATAATAATCACTTACTCACCAGTGGGAAGTTCATCAGGATGATACCTCACAGTCACCTCCAGCACCTAACAATTCGCAGCTTCAGCTTAACTTTGTTTAGGCTGACTGATTTACAGCTTGTGTTATCTTTTCTTAAACATCTATGTAGGCCTCTCATTTCCATGTTAACTCTCCCCTGTCAATACAGGTTTTGAGTTAGTTCAAACCAGTTTCTTCTAGCTTTGTGGATACTGTATCTTTTATTTTCTTCACAAACACAATTATGTGGCATCTTTTTTACACATGTGCAACATCAAACATGATTACTATGCAATTTCTTACAAATGCTCAGTTCTGCTTAAGCTTAAGATGTTAAACATTATCAGAACAGACTCTTGGAAAATTATAGCAGGCTTCTGTCAGGCAATATCCCTTTGCTCCCAACACTTTTCATAGGCACCAAATTCACACCATGGTATGTTTAGCAAGTGTGTATAAAAAAACCCAAACCCAAGTGATCTGCTACAAGACAAAATAAGGAGCAAAGTCAGGTAATGAGAAACAGCAATAAGATTTATAATTCCAGTACTATCTCAATCACAGAGTAGGCTTTTTAACATTTTTATTTTTATAAGTATTGTAAATTCTTCAGAAAAATAAAAGCTTCATCCAAATTATCAATGATCTAGTTTTCACCTAGCATCCTACCTGCCATTCTCCAATTTTTTTTCAAATCATTTACATATTATTGTTAAGCTGATCTCTCTCTCATTTTTTTTTAGTGAGTTAACTGTCTTATCTGCCAGCTTGCCTGCATAGTACATTTATCTCCCAGCTCTGTTTTGAAGTTTTAACAGAGAAGCTGTACACACTTCACTGAAGCCAAAATCTCTGAGATATGATCAGATTTCCCCTGGGCTCAAAATCACTGCAGTCAGTGGAGCAATTACAAGTGGATTCTATGGACGAGAAGCTACAGCTTCTTAACAATGTGAGGAGGTTTCAAACGGGTTAGCAGAGGCTGTAGTGAAGTAAAATCTATCACTTTGTTTTTTCTCATATATTGGAAAGCACTAGTCACTGACATATGAAACATGATAATAGGACCATGTTTCCTTGGAGATATGCACGCATTATGACGTACTTGAATATTGCTATAAATATCAGTGTGCCGTGTGGTCTCAGCATACTCAAGGGTCCTCCAAACTTAGATGAGGGGCAAATTTTAATCTGATTTATAAAATAATATTTACTTAATCTATTTAGTTTTTAGTCCTAAATCATTGGAGGTTGTGAATCTCTTAACACAGTTGCATTTTTAGGCACTTCTGGGTTTGATATTGGTGTAATAGTTGTTTTCTGAAAAAATTAAAAAGCAAATAGCACTTCACTTAAAAAAACAGATGTTGCATCTCAGCTGAATAAAGCTTCCCTGAGTAAATAAGTTATGTCTAAGAACAAAAACAAAATATTGCATTAAAAGCAATAGAAATCATGGGTTTTTTAGATACTTTCCTATGCTCTATGTTACACTTTTGTACGTGGAATAATTTCTGTACTTTTAGATGTTTGTGTTTCTTTTAGGGCTTGATCCAGCAAAATGCTGTTCACCCCCAGCTACTGTTGAGTTCAATGGGAAATGAGGGCAATCAGCACTATGCAGGATGGAGCCCTTTAAAACAGCACTGCTTCCACTATGAAACAAAATGAAAGCACCAGTATGGAAGTCACTGCTCATCAAGCGTGATGAAAAGCACCAAGCTCACACAAACTTTCTGGCACATTAACTTTATCTGTCACAGTAAGAAACACAAGAATATTGCATTTTTCAGGGGCCAAAAAATAGTGACCCTGGCTAATATAATAAGGCACTTCCTAAATGGAAATACCAAATTGATCATAGAAAAATAAAATTAATAATTGATCTCTTCATTGCTAAGGTTTTCTTGCAGAGCCTGATCTAAAATCCACGCAAGTCAATGGAAGTTTTTCCACCAGCTTGAATGGACATGGAGTTAGGCCCATAAAGAGGTGATTCTCATTGGACATATCCAAGTCAAAATTGAGTCCTTGGCAATCTGTTCTCTTTTTACTCTTTTCTCATATCCTATACATCTGGACCCTATTAAAAGTTGCTTAAATAATGATTCAGACAATCAGCTATTGCTTTGGCCTGACACCTTCACAACTATATGAAATGCTGATCATTCTCAGAAATTTTAAGAAAAAAACATTGTGCAAAATGTCAGATGTCTCAATTCTTAAAATACAGGAAATAATTTTAATGGACATGTTTTCCTGTAGTAATTTAGGGGGAGGATTTCAAAAGGAGTTATGGGCCTGACTCCCTAAGGCCCCTTTGAAATCCTCAGGCATTGTAATTAGCAAAGCTAAATATTTTGAGCCATCAAGGGTTAGCAAGTTTGATCACAAACACCTTCAATTACTATATCTACATTTCCACTATGTTTTAAATTTTCAAGAGATTTAAGAATGCTGGGCCTTGAATTGGTCATTGTGGGTAGGGAAATCAAATATTTAATGGCCTAAACAGCATGAATACTGACTATGTACAGCCACTAGAACCTGCCCAGATATTTGTAACTGTGATTTGTGCTGCAGATTTCCAGGGCCCATTCCATCTGAATGGAAAGAGCCAATATAGCTCCCAGCTCTGATCTAGCAGGGTTTGAATGTTAGAGTTGAACACTTCTGGGTGACCAGATGGCAAGTGTGAAAAATCGGGACAGGGGGTGTGGGGTAATAGGCACCTATATAAGACAAAGCCCCGAATATCAGGACTCTCTCTATAAAATCAGGACATCTAGTCACCCTACTTCCAGGGAAGGGAGAGAAAAAAATCCCCTGCAACTTCTTGCACTGGGCATCAGTGTGGGGGCTGCAAACAGGGGCAGCTCCAGGCACCAGTGCAGCAAGAGCGTGCCTGGGGCGGCAAGCCGCGGGGGGCTGCCTGCTGGTCGCCGTGAGGACGGCAGTCAGGCTGCCTTCGGTGGCATGCCTGTGGGAGGTCCGCCAGTCCCACAGTTTCAGCGGCAATTTGGCGGCGGGTACGCTGAAGGCGCGGGACCGGCAGACCTCCCGCAGGCATGCCGCTGAATCCGCGTTACCAGTGGACCTCCCACAGGCGCGCCGCCGAAAGCCGCCTGACTGCCGTGCTTGGGGTGGCAAAATACATAGAGCCGCCCCTGGCTGCAAAGAACCTGCAGACCCCTGGAAGGACCAGAAGAACACTGACCCCACTCTGAGATATCACCTTGAGTTGACCTGGTATGTCCTGGAGCAGTCTGTGGGATATGTGTTGTGTGGAGTGGCTAATATTTGGATTTGAAGATCACAATGTCATATGACTAGCTGAACCACTGAATACAGTATCATCTGGATGTGAATACTGGGGGCCTTTGCATCATTATTGCACATATTTTTCTTAAATCTGCCCTCTCCATTTTAGTGGGAAGATAAAACAATTATTGTGGATATCTACAGTACTGACTGAAACCAACAACTGAATAGAGCAGAGGCATGTTCTGAATGAAGAGATGCTAGCAGAATACTTGCTGCATAATTTTGATAACAGCAGTAGTATTTATGCTTGCCTGCATAGAGCTTCTTTTTCTTAGAAATGGAGAAGCTGTTCAGTGTTTTCTACAGCTAAGCATTGCCCTCTGCCGGATACTAGATTCACTACATGCCAAAACAAAAACCTGAAGTAAAGATGTTGTACCTACTACTGCAAAAAGAAAAGGAAGTCAACCCTCTCAGAATCTAATTCTGATTCCATGAACTGAAATGATTAAATCATTTCAGAGTCTTTACCTTTTATTAAGATTAAGTGGAGCAGATACAGCAATGGAATAATTTGGATGACTTCAGCACTTTATTCTAAGACATCTGACTTATCAAAACCTTTATAAATTCAGTGCATTTGCTAATTATTGATTCATGAAAAAAGTTCTTTATAATGTAGTGGTGCTTCATGGAATGTTATATGTTTTAGCTAAGAATAGCTTATTCATCTACCTACTTTTAATGGACACTGATATAAAATATCAAAAAATACTCAGGTTTTTAAAAGTTTATTGAAATTAATCTAGTCCATCTTAATCTTTTAAATGGGCAATGTACATATTTATAAAATTCAGCCTATTTTTCAACTACCTGACTTTCCACCCCTCACCCAAAGAGTAGTTTCCATTGAATGTCTAGTTTTCTTTGCATCCGACAAAGTTCATGCGCCAATACGTCTGTTAGTCTATAAGGTGCCACAGGACTCTTTGCTGCTTTTACAGATCCAGACTAACACAGCTACCCCTCTGATACTAGTTTTCTTTGAATGACCTTTATAACTAGTGGGATATGATGTTTGAAGTTACAGAAATGGCGACGAGGAGCATTATTTGTAAAGAGATTCAGAAAATGTGTTCTATTTTTAAAAAATAGAATTTCAAAGGCAACAGGAATGTTCTTCTAGTTATTGAAGAATTATGCTTTGACTAAAATCCTATTGATTTAAGTTTTGAAGTATGCTGGATTGGCTGTAAATCTGAGTGGCCTTCAATATACAATTCAAGACGTTACTGCATATCTTATGTAGTAATTCCACAGAATCTCTTGTTAAGGAGAGAAACAAAGGAGGAAGGGAGAAGGGAAGACTTCACTTATTAGCCAGTGCTCTCAGAACTTCTTGACAAAGCTACATTTGTATGCCTTATCTTCTCCATTACCAATTCCAGCAGTCACTTATGTTATCCCTTGATTAGCTAATTTGTTCTGTTTTGATAGAAAATAGATCTCACTTTCCTCTGCCATCGTTTATTGGTTTTTATAAAAAGTTATTTTTCCCCAAGTGTAGTGATTTTTATAAGATCAATGCATCAGTTTCAATAAAAGGAAATGTTCCCAAACTCTTCACCTAAACTCAAATTAAGCCTTGTTTTGCATAGACTGGTGCAGCTAATGGTGGAACCTTCTCCAAGCAGTGCCTGCTGTAGTGCCCAGGCCCTCTCTCCCATCCCTCCCTTCAGTGTTTGCACGCATTCTAAGGGGACTGGTATAAAAGAGGGCACTGTGCCCTCTACCACCTCAGTTTCTTCCAATTGCAGTTCCAGACAGAAGATGGGGAAAAATTGGATGCCCTTGGAAGGAAAGTTTTCTCCTTTTCGCCACTTGATATTAGGGTAGCTAATTACCATGTGGCAATGTCTAACTACCAGTTTCATCTGTGCAGAAAATATGGCTATATTATTCAGGACTTATCAGACAATCAGATTTGCCAGTGGTATCCTGACAGAGGGTCAGAATGTGGCAAAACATGCTCTCAGGGCTTCTTTTGATATTTCTGATTCTGCAGCCAGGGCATTAGCATCTGCTGTTACGTTAAGACATGCACGGTTGAGATCATCTTCTCTGCCTAAGGACACTAGGTTTAAAGTTGAGGACTTCCTTTTTGAGTGTGATGGCCTTTTTAGTAATAAAATGGATGAACACTTGAAAAATTAAGAGGGATTCCTGACTTTGAAGTCAAAGATACACTTTTGGGAATATAAGGAACTGTAGTGGTGCCTACACTGATGGGTGAGCTTCTCATGTTAGTGTAGTTAATCCCCCGCCCCGAGAGGTGATGGCCATGTTGGTGGCAGAAGCTCTCCTGTCAACATAGCGCTGTCTAGACGGGGTTAGGTATTTAGCAGGGATACTCTGAGGCTATGACTTCATGACCACTTATGTTTATATAACTTATGTCGCTCAGGGATGTGAATAAGCCACTCCCCTGAGCGACATAAGTTACACCGACCTTAGCACAGGTGTGGACAGTGCTATGTCAGCGGGTGAGCTTCTCCTGCAGACTTACCTGCCACTGCTCACTGGGAGTCAATTAATTTACTCAACAGGAGAGCTCTCTCAACAGGCTTAGAGTGGCTCTACTAGAGAGCTTACAGTGGTGCAGCTGCACCTCTGTAAGCTTTCTAGTGTAGCCATAGCCTCAGTTAGTGTCCCAAACCTGAAGAAGAAGTCTGTCTAAGCTTGAAAGCTTGTCTTTCTCGCCAACAGAAGTTGATCAGATAAGAGATAATATCTCACTGACCTTGTCTGTTCATTTTTACTGTCAGTCTTGTAAATTCATCCTGCAAGCTGAATGTCAAGCTGTGTACTTTCTGGCTCAAGCATTGTTACCAGTAAAAATTCTGGTGGGTCAAATTCTTCCCTCATTTACACCCATGCTACCTCAGTGTTCTCAAATTCTGCCCTGGGTCAACCCTTTGCACCTTTCTTGCCTTCAGTGGGGTTGCACAGGTAGAAGTGAGAGCAGAATTTGATTCTGGAACTGCGACTCAGTTAGCAACCTTTCTGAAATATATGAATCAGAATCCAATCCAGCTTGCTTTCCCATGGCTGTTATGGCTTTGCAGCACGAAGAGGAGTAAAAAGTAATCAAAACATAGCTTTTCTTCCCTAAAGTCAGCCAATATGATTCTGAATACACACCAGCAGTTGATTTGAGTAAGGAGGTGCCATATTGAGGTAGATCCTTTTCATAAGAGAACTGCCTTTTAAAAATTAAACATAAAAACTGCTGAATTGGTAAGTGAATCATAATTATGCATTCAAATGTATTTAGCCATGCTCCGCAAAGTGTGCCTGGCACAGCAGAAAATGCATTTCAGCTCAGAGAATAGAATGATTTTGTGTGCTGACTATTAGCTCAACTTTTCACTTCAGAAATGCAGCATTAGTAGTCAATGACTCAGACCTCCTACAAATATGCCCTAAATAAAGGCAGACTAGTGCTGTATTAACATCAGTGTCTGAATGAAGACACTAACTGAGAATCACTAAGTCACAGTTGTGACTCAACTCATGTTAGAAAAAGTGCCCTACTGTTTTTATCTACAGTACAGGAGCAAACTTGATAGGGAATCTGCCTAAAACTGTATTCCCTAAAACACTTTGTGACATGCACACTGCACTAATCAGAAGCTAAAGATGCGTGACTAACATACAGTGAAGATCCATTTTAAAGCTTATTCTTTCCTTAGCAGGTGAATAGCCTATATTTCACTGTCATCTGGCCTTCCTCAGGGCAAACAGGTTAGTCTCTTCACCTGCTAAGAGAAAAATTAACTTTGAAATTGATCTTTGTTACATGTGAGTCAAGCCTCTTTACTTTCTCAGGGCACTGCTGCGTGCATAGAACCACATGTCTGGTGGCATACTGTATGCCAGGAGCCAATTGCCTTGAAGGAGTCACCAGCAGTCGTTGCTCTCACCTAAGAAAATTTGTTGTAATGGTATAAGAATCTAGACTATTGCTGTTGCTATCACATACTATTTTGAATCCTTTGGCAATTTTGTACAGAACTACTCACTCAACATCATAGATCTGTAACATGATACAGTACTTATAGAGATAATGTGGCCCAAAATATGGAAATTCATGTCTTGATTTTTTTCTCTCATCCTCACATATTGTTATGAAAAATGTACTGTACTTTAAGTGGTTTATATTAAATTTTACATCAGTGTACATCCTGGCATGATTTGGAGAATAAACTTTGAAATCTGAGGTATCTACAATAATAATTTCTGTCAGTTTACCTTTTTAACTATTTTTTTAAAATTCTGATATATGTATCCATACAGTGATTTAATTATAAGCCTTAGAATCTCTCTTAATTACTAATCTTTGTAGGTTATCTGCCATGTATTGATAAGATTGTGATGGGTTCATATTCTGTGACAGCTGATAGATAGATAGATAGATAGATAGATAGATAGATAGATAGATAGATAGATAGATAGATAACATTTCTCACTGTGATATGGATGCCTCATTTTTACCATTTCATTTTCTTTATCAGTCAAAAGACATTCTTTGCTCAGTTGAAATATTTCAACCGTCTTGTTGGATGAAAAAGAAAAATATAAAATGTATACACTTTTGTGATATAGCTAAGTAAATTCTCACCACATTTTTCTAAATAAAACTATCTAGCAAAAGTTCTAACAGCCCCCAAAATCAAAACTATAAAAATCAAGCAGAGTTAGGAGGAAAAAAGAAGTAAAAGGTCACTCATGCCGTACCTATCAAACAAATTGTGTTAGAAAAGTGTAGATATTTAGAAGGCCAACTTTAGTGTGGTTCTGACTGGAAAAGTTATTATATAAAAATGGCTGTGCTTGCTCAAAAGATCTGCTTCTTGAGTATAGTCAGAGTTAGATCTGCATTTTAATGACAATTTGTTTTTGTTTGTTTGCTTTGTTACTTTTTCAACACAGTTTCTAGTAAGGGCTAGACAATGCATTTGCCACAGGTCTTAAATAAGGAACAGTATGTAGTTGTGTTGTCTCTGAAGCAGACTAGGGAACATATTGCAATTCAATACTGTGATCTAATAATTCTCACTTTGGGGCCTTAGAATCGGCTTTTCAGTACTTTTCTCCCTTCTCATCTTGAGTACACTTTCACCTTTTCCACTTGTCTTAAATGTGTAGCTGCACAGCTTGTATCTCCCATAAGGCCTCAAGCTCTGCTGACAGAACTGGTAACCTTTCTAAGCGCCATATCTGCTTATGTGTGTTTGGGGTTATTTTGTGTGTGTTGGTTGTGTTGTAATTGAGTATGTGTTGTCTTGTGCTGAAAGATTTGTACAGGTGGCAAATAGGAGTGAGGAGCTGTGTGTGTTTGGTGTTATTGTGTGGGGTGGTGGTGTTGATTTGTGAGTAGGGGGTGTGGCAATTGGGCCAAGTAATCCACCATCTGTGCAGACTCCCTCATGTACCCAAGAAAATTGTTGCATGCAAATTAGCTGTAGAGTAAGGATGGTGATATCACAGTGGTCCATGACTTTTGGCATTGCATATATACCTGCTTTACTGCAGCTGTACAACACATGGGTGTAATTTGTAAAGTCAAAATGTCTGAGAACTTAAAAATCGGATGGTAAAAGACTGCAAAACGAAGCGATGATTGAAACCTATTGGTATTCTGAACAAAAAAAAAGCTCTCAACCATGCGTGTAGCTGTTTCCATTGCTTCACATTCACTGTACAGACATAATAGGCTACAGAGTGATACACAGAGTGACATTCCTGGAATTTTAGCATATAGCTTGTCCATTCCAAGGTTTTTTGCTCTTTCATCAGAACCATATTACTGTTGATTATAGGATACAGGACTGTATGGATCACTGGTCTTATTCAGCATGATAATTCCTATAGTCCTATCTCTTTGTAAATGGTTGGCAAATTGTGGTGTCTTTTGAGGATTAAAAAAAAGCAATGCGTACAATCGATAATTTATTCTGTGAACAACTTAATTGTCTGGGAGTTTAACAAGAAGTTTGTTTTCACTGAAAAAAGGGTTCAATTTGTTCTAAAATTGATCCAAAGATTTCCCAGGTATCTACAAAAAGATAAAATATTTTCTGTTCACTAATTGTATTTTCTTTCATCATAGCTGTCAATTATAAAGAAATACAAATACTTTGTATGCCTGAGCCAGAAAAGAAAAATCAATATTAGGACAAAACAAAACAAAAAAAACAACCCCAACCAATATCTGATTATTCAACAAAGTGGATCTAAGGCAGGGGTGGGCAAATTTTTTGGCCTGAGGGCAGGAGGGGCATCAGGGCTGGGGCAGAGGTGCGGGAAGGGGTGCAGGTTCCGGCTGGGGGTGCAGGCTCTGGGGTGGGGCTGGAGATGAGAGGTTTGAGGTGCAGGAGGGTGCTCCAAGCTGGGATCAAGGGGTATGGAGAGCTGGAGGGGGATCAGGGCTGGGACAGGGGGTTGGGGCATGGGGAGAGGCTATGGGGTGCAGGCTCTGAGCGGCTCAGCTTACCTCACGCGGCTCCTGGAAGCAGTGGCATGTCCCTTCACTGGCTCCTATGCGGAGGTGTGGCCAGGCAGCTCTGCACGTTGCCCCATCCGCAGGCACCTCCCCTGCAGCTCCCATTGGAGTGCGTAGGAGCCGAAGGGGGTTTCCTGTGTGCATGAGGACCTTTTGCATCACAGAGCTTCTATAGCAGCCGTTACTCAACCCATTTACATCTGCTCTGTGATGAACCAAGGCGTAACTGTGATTCTCCATCCTTGGCCGCCGTAACCTATTCTTAGGGGCTGCAGCTCCCATTGGAGGGCATAGGAGCCGAAGGGGGACATTGGAGCACCGGAGGGTGCCATTGGAGCGCATAGGAGCCAGAGCGGGGTCATGCCGCAGCTTTCAGGAGCAGCATGGAGCGGCCTCCAACCCTGCGCCCCAGCTGGAGTGCCAGAGTGGGGTTGAGCCATATGGTGCAACCCCGGACCCAGCGCCCTGACTGGAGCGCTGGAGCAGGGCAAGCCCCAGACCCTGGTCCCAGTGGGAGCTTGCGGGCCAGTTTAAAACTGCTCGTGGGCTGCATCCAGCCCGCAGGCCATAGTTTGCCCAGCCCTGATCTAATCAGGAGGGGGATATATACAGAGCAAAAAATATTGTTTTGCTTAGTACATTTTGGCACCATACATTAAACATATTCAGCAAATATGGAACTACGTAATGTCTTCTGTTGACATTATTTGCTGCCTTTTTTTGAAGACATTTCTGGTCAAACTGCAGATCCTGACATTTTGAGTAGTTTTTGGAATTCACTCAGAGTAACTTGTCACAGTTATTTTTAATGCTACACCAAATCTAGTTGATACATTTTAACAGAAAAATAAATGGCTCTGTTTTGTCAGTCAATGGATAATATGTTATCCATAAAATGTCCTTTTTCACATACACATGAAAGTGCTTTCCTGAATCAGGTTCTAAGGCCCAGATTTTTAAAGGTATTTAGGTGTTGCTGCTCTCAGCAACACAATGCCTAACAGATTTTCAAAAGGGATTTAAGCTCTTGGGTGTCTAAATGGTGTTGATATTGTTGCTTTCTGTGACTCATCAATAAGGGCCCTGTCCAGTAGAAATTAGACACAATTTCCTGGCTATATAGAGTGATCCCCAAATTACTAGCTCGTCAAACTCTCCTAAATTAGCATACGGAATCAGTTGTCATTGTGACCTATAGAATAAAATAAAAGTGGAGTTTCTAGGCCAACTTGGTTCTGCGATATGAGTCCAAAGAACTTAGAAATCTTTTCAAGAGGTGAACAGCACCTCATTTTGCCTGGGCTGATCTGCTTTACACCACTTTGCCAACACAAAGGGGATCTAAACTTAGTGAATCTGGCCTCTAAAGGGTTTCCTGTGTGCATGAGGACCTTTTGCATCACAGAGCTTCTATAGCAGCCGTTACCCAACTCATTTACATCTGCTCTGTGACGAACCAAGGCGTAACTGTGATTCTCCATCCTTGGCCGCAGTAACCTATTCTTAGGGGCTACTCTAATCTGCACCAGGCAGTTGACCCTGTGAATATCTGGTCCAGGAATAGGAGAGTGTAAGGGGCACCTTCAGACCCCTCTCCTTCACCTCTGCCAAGTGCTCCTTGGCGGCTGCTACAGCTGAAGGTCTGTCCTGTTAGCTCTAAAACTGTTAGATTTGCCTCAAATTTTCAAATAAATAAACTCTGGCCTGAGATGTCACATGGGGAAACTGCAGATAGATATGGGAGGGTTGTCATGACTGAGTTTCTATTGGAAAGTTAATTTTAGTCTTAACTGTGGAGAGACCAGTGCCTCTTCATAATATACTGTACATAAACATATATGGAATTTTTTTTTAAATTGTAACATAGGAACTGTGAAACAATATATTGGGCTATAGATTAAACATGCCAAAATGTTTCCCTTATTTGTGAGCAGAAAAAATTGGCTTCATATTATGTGCATATTGATATGACCTCCTGAGGTCCCTTCCAACACTAATATTCTATGATTCTATAATTAAAGTGGTAGAAAATTCTGTCTCTGGCCATGGCTATAATGCTGACAGGGCTATAAGACATAAAGACATCTGCTTCAGATGTTGTTCCCAAACTAACCACTTGTCTAGCCTTGTGTGAGAATTCCTGACATCTCATTCTGACTCTTCCTTTCTCATAGGTGGGAGGTAACGTGTTATATTTAACACCTGTCTTAGGCAAAGAAAAAGATGCTTAATTTATGTGAAGTGGTTGAAAAAAATCTCTCAAATTCCGTATTATGTGCTCAGAATGATGTGATCTTCATTCAATCCTTCCTGGGCTTTAACCCACTATATGAGATTTTTTTTGTATGCTTTTCAAAGCCTGACAAGTTACATCATAAGCCTGACTGCTTTCTTTTACTTTTCTTAGAATCCTCTTTTTAAATGGTTTTAGCCAGCATTCATTTTCCCTATCGCTAAGCAATTCCCTTATGATCTTTGTAATCTCCCCCCAAACCTAATGGTTTAGTGTCTGCTTGTGAGAAGTCTCAGGTTCTTTGAGTCAAGCTCTTATAGATAGAATTGTGGCATCTTCAATTTTTACCTTCAGGAGTCCAATAGAATATGCTTCATAAAGAAATCATTTACTGTGTTCCATCACAGCACTACATTGTATTGCAAGCATGACATTGTTTCTAAGAACGTCTTATATCTCATACTAGTTTTTAAACTGTCCCTGGTCCTGTAGAAGAAATCTGCTAGCTGTCCAGGTATAGGTTTTAGGTCAGGATGGTTTCTGCCCAGCTGCATAAATTGCCACAGTAATTGACTTGATATTGCAGCAATGACCAGAGACTGTGCTCTAATTTTCTGAGGGGACTAAGTCTTAAACTACTCCTCTGAGAATAAGAAATCAAGAGATGTTGCATATATTTCAAAATTTATTTCTTGCTTCTGTCTGAAATCTTCAGATCTCTAATTGGTGTCATCACAGCCATAGCAAGAAAAGGGATATACCTCATCAGGAACCAAAGGTGCAATTAAAATGTGTTTGGATCACTATGCCCCTCTACTTTTGCAACACATATTACACTATATACAGTAAAATCTCCTAACTTTACAGCATCACTATTTTAATCTGTAGTGTTTTGGAAATTGTAAGTATAAGATCATGTGCTAAATAAATTGAGACTTTTAAAATCAAATTATTTCTGAGAAGGGATGGAGAAGCAGGGGAATATGAAAGAAAACAAAACAACCAGTCTGACCCACCAGCAAAACTTGAATTGGAAAAAAAATTGGAAATGTTTGCATTACTTTTTTCCCCTCACACTTCATTTCTGCATTTCCAGATTCTAGCTGAAGCTGGTTGGGAGAGAGGTGTAATACCACAATAAAGCCTATTCTCCCAGTAGTTGAAACAAAAAGAATTAGCGATGTTACTAGAATGAGAGAGAGCGAGAGAGAGACTGTTCTTGTGTGATATACAGCCCAATTTGCAGGCCCCTGGGGTATGTCTGCACTAGAGTTTTTACTCCTATTTTAACTTGGGTTAATTTATTGTCATTTAACTCAAGTTAACTAACACTTTTACAAATCTTGTCCTAGAATAAATGTTTTGTGGCTAGATTAGCATTATAAAGGTATTAGTTAACTCGAGTTAATTGGGAATCAACTCAGTTTTAAACAAGAGAAAAACTGTAGCCTAGTCATACCCAAGAGGTCTGAATAACTCAAAAAGTACCCAAGCATACTTTGCTACTAGAATTTGTCCAGTCTGAATTGCACATAGAAACTTTTTGAAGTTAATTTACTATTGCTTTGGAACATTAATAGCCATCGTAGGTATGAGAACAGCACCAACTCCACAACTTTAACCCCTTCCTCCATCACTAGTTAGACAAGATGTTGTCCCTGGTCAGCATTGCCATTTCTTAGTTTCCTTTGTGAGGAATTAAGAGGTCCAGGACAAGGAGAAGATGGGCAATAAAATGTATCAGTTCAGACCCTTAGCGCAGTCTAGATGACTAGTGAGAATGTTTTGTACAGCACCAAGTAATTGTCAACTATTTAACAAATAATATATTTATAATAATTGTCTAATCCAGGCATTTAAAACATAGAAGTCCTATATGTGTTGAAGCTTTTCCTGCTGGACCAGATTGAATTGATACAAGTTTACAAGAGAGGAAAAAATTGGTGAAAATAATTAACTTTTGCACCTCTGTGTTTGAATATTAATATAACACTTTAACATAATTTGCACATTGATAGAACTTTTTACCTGAGGACCTTGGTGTGCTTTACAAATATTAATCAATTCAGCTGCAAAGAGGAAAATAAGATCTAGGGAGCCAGCTTACATCACTTAAGTCAATGGAAAATGTATCTTTGATTTCAGTTGGAGCAGGAGCAGGAACTTATGTGAACTGGAAAGTCCCACAGGAAGTATATGACAAAACTTTGAAAAGAATCCAAAACTCCTGGCTCTTAGAGCTAGGTGAAGTTTACAAAATAGAGAAATGAAAAATAAATATGATGATGAATAGTATTTTAAATATTTAAACAATTTTGAAATGTGTTCATGTGGCCTTCACTATTCAGTCTCAATGAGTATTCCAGGAAAATGAGATTAGTGCAAGGAATTTCATTGAAACAATAAACTTAAACACATACCTAACTTTAATCCCATTGCAATCAATAAATAAAAGAATGGGACCAATTACGCTTAAATATTTTGCTGGATCAGGACCAGGAGTTTGGCATTTTATAGGATCAAACCCATATATTATGTCTCTGCCTTGCCCACACTGTGTTAGCTGAAAATCCCTTGGTAAATGCTCTCTCAGTACTTGTGTTCTGGCCTGTTGCTGGAATCTCAGTTGGCCAAAGATGGACCTTGATGGTCACTCTTTAAATTTAAAAAAAAAAAACCTACTTAATAACTATGTCAAAATAATGTGCAGAATTTTTATTTTTTTGGCACAAAATTTTTTATTTTGTGTCGCAGAATTCCCTCAAAAATTAACAGGCTGAAAATACAATGCTCTGATTTTCAGAATTTTTCATAAGAAAAGGAATTTAATGGAGTTGGGAGAACAAACATTGTGTTCAAGGATATTAAAATAAGAGAAAACATTTGTAGACTTTACACTCCTACAATTATTAATTTGTCTATAATACCATATACTTCCATGAAAGTTTATATTATAAATTAGATATATTATATATGAGGAGTATTCATGTTTGGCACTTTGATAAACAGTTGAATAAACAGCTTCACATTAATATAAATTTATACAACATGTGGTGGTGACAAAATAGTTTGAGTATCAGCCAATCAAATTTGAATTTTTTAGTTAATAATTAAATAAATAGATACCTACCTTTTATCTAGTGCTTTTCCTCAGTAGATATCAAATCAATGGGAGTTAGGCATTTAGGTGCTTTTGAAAATCTCATTAGGTTCCTATCTGCATTTTTTGGCACCTAAATAACTTTAAAAATCAGACATTTTTGAAAATGGGACTTAAGGTGCTTTTGAAAATGGTATCCTATATTTTGTATAAATATACCATAGAATTTGCTTACGAGATAGAAAGTTAAATCAGATTGAGGAGATAGAGCGAGTTGTGTGTATGTGGAGAGAGAGAGAACAAATATAATATGTGCACCCATAGAATCTGTGTGATGATATCCTGCCTGCAGTCATAGAAATAAATCAAAGGAAGGGAATCCCTCAGGCTTTGAAAACATGTCAAAGATAAGACACCTGAGGCAACCCGCTTCAAAGCCATTAAGGTAACAGTGGCTGGGCCTTCAGTTGGGAAGAGGTTGCCTACCTGGCTTCATCCAGGCTTGAATGGTTTACTCATCTGAAGGCTAAGCCTGGGATGAAAGGAGGATTTTAAACTGTTACAGGACGTCTTGCCTAGAAAAGGCATGTGGTTAAGTGAGTGGCCAGCAGCTGCTGTGTTGGTGAGAGCTTAACAGGCTGACAAGGAGAAAGAGAGAGACACACACAGAAACTGTAGCACAGTGGCCCTCTTCTCCCAACTCAGACCTACGTCAGGCCTAACTCTCTTGAGAATATTTTATTAAAGAACAGAAATTGCAAAGCAATTACGAAGTTTCTTACTGTGATCTGTTGAGACTAACACAGCTAGGGAAACCTGCTGCTTTTCCAGATGAATACTGACAAGCTTAGCTTCTCCCTCAGTTAAATATCCAAAATCATTTTTGGAAGCTGATGAATTGTTTTGAGTGACACTATGAATTTCCCCCATTTCCCAGTATATTCTGAGACCTTTTCTTCAGGAAAGCAAATTATTTAATGTGCTTTTTTTTTAACACCCTCTTTATTTCTTTGAAACTACCACTTGCCAGTGAATCTGCACAGTCAGTCACAGAACAGAATACATTCCAGAATGAAGACTTGATTTTTCCTTAACATAATAACTGAAATTATGTTAGAGATAAATCTGTTTTAAGATAATGCTGTATTCATTTCCAAGCCACAGAAGCTCAGTGGCTAGGTGAAGCTTCATTATCTATACAAACTGTTGAATCCAAACTGACTTTTAGGGGGTACATTTTCAAAGTGATGCCAGATGATTCTCCCATTATTATCAATGGGCATCTCAGAGCTATAGCTCCAGGTGTCACCTTAAAGATTTACTGTTCAGGAGAGAAACTTTCTGTTCACATAATCTTCTCTGACAGACAAGGATGAGATTAGATGCTTAACTCTTCCAATTCATCACAAAAATATAATCATGCAGATTTCACATCTGGTATGAAACTAATACCTTGACCAGTAAGTTTGAAATCTTCTAGAAACAGCATTAATTTAATGTCTTTTATCAATATTCTGTATTTTAAACATAAATGAGGGAAATCCTGGCCTTACTGAAGTTAATGGCAGTTTTGCTATTCACTACAATGGGGCCAAGACTTCACCTGTAATGATAAAGCACCATAAAAGGAGCAAAATTACGGGACAGCTGTTCAATATTCATTTTCATCCTCATTCTGTGCTTAGCTCATGTCTCATACACTGCACACTCTAAAACCCCTGGGCTAACATCCTTTTTATATATATTCTCCCAATGGCTCAAGACTTTTCCTTCGGACTTTCAGTAATGTTGCCCCCAGGCTGAAATTCCATGTACCAAATTTCAACTTGAAATGTACAAGTCTGGCAAAGTTGTTATCAAATGAAAGTGACCTATTGGTGCAGCTGTAAATATAGATGTTCCTAGGAGATCAGACTATAATTCACTAGTGTGAAAAGTGTCAAATGGACAATAAATATTTGCTTTTAATGTTAATAGCTGTAATCAGTGACATCACTGAGGGGAAAGGGGAGGAAAAGAGTGCAATAAGGAACTTTCTTATTTTATTTTATTATCCCTTTAGATTTCTGTGATTGCTTCCCTGAGCTCGATGTGAATACCCTCAAACAGGCCAAATTAGATGGTATCTGACTTCACAAAGGCTCGCACGAGAGGAGCTGGCCAGCTCTCCCAGCTGCCGCCACTCAGAGAGCAGCTGTCTGAACAGCCTGAAGTCTCCCTGCATGAAATAGTGTTAGCCAGTTCCACAACCTCTCTTTCCAGCTAAGGGGACTGACTGGCAAGTGGCCCTCTTCGGAAGTCTTTTTGTATGCACTGAAGTCCTCTTGACAAGACGACTTGACTGCATCCAGGTTTCTGCACTGAAATCTTTATGCTCTGAAGTCTCTATTTGCAGAAGGACTTGAGCTCATTAAGGTTTTTGCAAAAGAGGCTTCATGCCCTGGAGACTTGAAAATTATATATATATATATATATATTTCCCTCCCCCCCCCAATAATAAAACAAATAGTGACTGTCTCCAGGGGGTCAGTAGTATTAAAACAAAAAATGGAATAGTTCCTTTGACTACATGAGTTTGGGATGGCTGTATTACTCACATGTGTCAGACTGAGATTCATAAACTTCCTAAAATCTAGCTAAGAGCCAAGATTTGCCAGTGAAAATCAGTGGTGACATCTTGAGGCTTCTTTAGATCAGTTTGAAAGTATATTAGAGAAAGTGAGTGTCAGCACAAATAACATTCATTCTAAAACTGAAGTTTCAGAAAAGAGGTCAGTGCATGTGTAGGTCAGACCTTAGGACAGGGGTGGGCAAGGTGAAGGGGTGCAGGTTCCGGCTGGGGGTGCAGGCTCTGAGGTGGGGTTGGGGATGAGAGGATTGGGGTGCAGGTGGGTGCTCCGTGCTGGGATCGAGGAGTTTGGAGAGTGGGAGGAGGATCGGAGCTGGGGCAGAGGGTTGGGGCGTGGGGAGACGTTCAGGGGATACAGGCTCCAAGCGGCACTTACCTCAAGTGGCTCCTGGAAGCAGTGGCATGTCCCTTCTCCAGCTCCTACACGGAGGTGCAGCCAGGCAGCTCTGCATGCTGCCCCATCTGCAGGCACCGCATTTGCAGCTCCCAGTGGAGTGCGTAGGAGCCAGAGCAGGGCCATGCCGGAGCTTCCGGGAGCCTCATGGTGTGGCCCTGACCCTGCGCCCTGGCCGGAGCAGGGCCAAGCTGCATGGTGCAGCTCCGGCCAGAGCTCCAGAGTGGGGCCGAGCTACGTGGTGCGACCCTGACCCAGCGCCCCGGCTGGAGCAGGGCCAAGCCATGTGGTGCGGTCCCGACCTAGCACACCAACCAGCGCACCAGAGCGGGGCCGAGCCGCATGGTGCGGCTCACAGGCCGGCTTAAAGTGGCTCAGCCCGCGGGCCATGCCTTAGGAGGTTGAGGGCAGTAGGGAGCACATTGAGCTCTTCTAAATGCCTCTGCATAAATGGGGGAAATCAGGTTACTAAAGCAGGGGTTCTCAAAGTCGGTCCACTGCTTGTTCAGGGAAAGCCCCTGGTGGGTCAGGCCGGTTTGTTTACCTGCCGCGTCCGCAGGTTCGGCTGATTGCGGTTCCCACTGGCCGCTCCAGGCCAATGGGGGCGGCGGGAAGTGGCAGCCAGCACATCCCTCAGTCCGTGCCGCTTCCCGCCGCCCCCATTGGCCTGGAATGGCGAACCGCAGCCAGTGGGAGCCGCGATCAGCTGAACCTGCGGACACGGCAGGTAAACAAACCGGCCCGGCCCGGCCCGCCAGGGGCTTTCCCTGAACAAGCGGTGGACTGACTTTGAGAACCACTGTACTACTGTACTGAAATACTAATATTGAACCCTCAGTTTTGCATATTTGGGGCCTACCTAAGTGTAAAGAGGAACCAATTTTAATACTTATACACTTGAGAGAATGGATTTCCACAAGTGATCCCTTTTGATTTGAGAGGACATATATAAAAAGCCTTTAAGAAACATGGCTAAAGCCACAAACAGTGGAGAAACAATAATTCTCTACCATTCAAAGCTCAGGCATAAAGACTGCCTGTATTTAAAAGCTGCACAGAAAAGAAACACACTCTGGAAAAATTATAATGTGCTAGGTAGTTGCATGATGTGGTGCCAACTACTTGGGCAAAAAGATGTCCCTTTAGAACGATAAAGGCAGATCAGAATGCATTCTATTGTACCCAGTCAAACTGAAGATATAATATTAACAGAAAATATATCTTTTGGGGAACTAGATAGCTACAGAAAAATCTTTTGGATGAATTAAACAGGGAAGGAGCAGCAGCTTATGAGTAAATCATAGATGTTTTATTTGACAAACTACTGTATTATATTGTTTTAAATTCTAAAATTGTCCAAGACTTCAGGAATTTTAAATAGGACATTCTTGGTCACAAAATTGAGTGCATGATGGCGCATGTTTTGAAATATATTCATTGCATCCTGTGTTAGTAACATTTGAGAGCTGAGTCATGATTTAAGCTCCAAAAGGGCTTAATGAAGAATGGCAAACTTAAATATTGGTGTAAGCATTGGACTTCTTAAAATGTGCTTCCCAAAATAATTTTCAATGTCTTGTTCTAAAAACCTCAAAATGGTGGATATCCTGCATTTGCCCTGACCCTGCAAGCACATTTATGAAGTCTAGTAGGTGTGCAAGAGTTTGCAAGATCTAGCTATTTTATTCATTCTTTAGTATGATTATTCAGTTGATCAGTGATGACTTATCTTCTGAGAGGATATTATGGATGCCTTGTCATTTGTGATAAGTGGGTGGTACCTTTATTGCATGCTATTTATTTTATATACAATGTTTTATTCTGTATATTGATTTTTCATGCTGTACTGTCTTTGATAATAAGTTGATCTATTAGTCAATGCCTGGCAATTCCTTGCATTCTATAGTTATCTTGTTTAGTTTACATCAGGCCTATACACAAATATTTCCCATTCCTGTTGTTTAATCATTTTATGGCAGAAATTTTATATAGGGCCTGCTCCCATTGAAGTCACTGGCAAAACTCTTATTGAGTTAAATTGGAGTATAAATGGATCGTAAATACACATTAAACTCTGCATTGGAGGATAGCTTTTTCAAAATTCTTTAATGATTCTAAAATACCCAGACATATATGTGTAATCTCCAATGCATCATGGTCATCTCGTGGTTTCTTGCTGGCTTTCCTTAAAGATGAGCTAAAATGCTTAAAAAATATATATAAATGCAAAACATGTGTAAGCAAAGTCAGGATGAGCTCTACCCTGACATCTGGTGATGAATTGTGGCGAGTTGTAGAAAAGAACTTCAGGGGCTGATCTTGTTTCCCACCCCGCCTAGCCTGAGCCCATGGTAGACCAAATGGTCACTTTGACTGCTGTGGGATCCCCAGTTTCTCTGTTATTGGGGCAGGAAGAATAAAGTGTTGTTACCCTGATTATGTGAATCAAGGGCAGTAGAACTGTACTTGGCATTTTATGATGGAGGGACTCTCCATCAGCTAAGTAGCACTCACTAGACAAGAGACATGGGTTCCAAAACCCAGTGAATGGAGAGAGGCTGGGGATAGGTATTTGTACCTGATGGCATGGGTCTCTTTTGAGGGCCTGAAACACCAATTGCACCTCCTCCTCTCTCCACTGTGGAATATCAGAGCTAATCTTGATTCTATTAGGAGTCTAGTTACAGGCTGCTGAGCTGAATTCACCTTGGGCCAATGTACTAGCACTGGGGCTCCCCCTACTACAAGCTGAAATCACTGAGTGCTGTGTTAAGTAGTGGGGGCCTGAAGATATATGGCTGAGCAGCTGGTGGAGCAGAGCTGCTGGCGGAGCGGCTCATGGGATGGCTGGTGGAGCAGAGCGGTCGATGGAGCGGCTCACGGGACGGCTGGTGGAGCAGAGCGGCCAGCGGAGCGGTGCAGTTGGTGGGATGGCTGGTGGAGCAGAGCAGCTGGCTGGAGCGGCTCACGGGACAGCTGGTGGAATGGAGCAGCTGGCAGAGTGGCTCATGGTGAAGGCTGCAGCAGAACCCCATGGAGAGGTGGCGCAGTCAGCCTTGGACCATGTAAGGTGCCCCTTAACACCCCTGCGGGGGGGAGGGGCATTTCCACCCAGGCTGGGAGGTAAAACTCTGCAGATAAACATTTGAACTCTGGGGCTGCACCGACCAGGGACAGAGACTTTGGGTTGTTGGACTTTTGGGTGATTTTTGGGGGGTTGCTGGACTTAAGACCCTGAGGGGAAAAGGACACTGCCAAACTTACTTTAGGGGTTGGTCTTTTGCTCATGGTCTGTGTTACGTATGAATCCTGTTTGTGGTGTTTCCCCAACATAATGCCGCATTGTTTCCCTCCTTTATTAAAAGGATTTTGCTACACTCAGACTCCGTGCTTGCGAGAGGGGAAGTATTGCCTCTTAGAGGCGCCCGGGGGCGTGGTATGTAATTGTCTGGGTGGGGGCTCGAGCCGGTTTTGCATTGTGTTATTGAAACGGAACCCCTAGATACTGAACCCGACCCTTGTTGCTGCCAACTCAGACGGGCAGAAGGGTTACACATGATTAAGATTTTCAAACACTGAGTTTGAGAGTTGCTCTGCCTGCTATAGTCTGAGTATTTGCACTCTATGTTGATTGAGCATGGGACCCGGAGAGATGAAATTCACCTTCCCAATCCCAGGGACAAGCCTCAGCCCTTTAGCTTTACTCCAAGTTATGGGTTGGGATAGCAGCCTCAGCACCAATTGCATGGGTGACTGGGCCCACATAAATTCAGATTCCTGGGCCACGCCCTGAGGACCATCCCAGGCTCACCTTCAAAGTGACTATCTGTGCTGACCTTGGAGATACTGTCATGGAGACCAGTTCTGTGGCAGATGGGGGATTTGCAGGTCACCTGGCCAACACCCCGCCACTCATTCAGGTCTTTACTGCAGTGGGGCATTGTGCTGGCTCTTCATGCTAAGGGTGAATTTGCCTCTAAGAAACCATATGCGTAGCCTTAAAATTACAAATAAATGTAAGGAACGCCACACTCTCCCCTAGTCCACATCTGCCAAGTCCCCAAATACCTACTGCTCACGGCTACACAAGGAACCCCCAAATACCTGCTGCTCACTGGCATGCAAGGAACCCCTCATAGCTGGACTGCCTGTTGTTCAGGGGTGCAGCTCTGCAGAACTCTTCCTCCTCAAACCTGCCATTGCCATCCCCATATACAATCAAACAATACCAGGTCAGCTGCCAGGGGCCCCTCAGCACCAATAAGGTGAGGGCAATTTTTGTTTCCCCTCAGTGACTCAGAATCTTAAACCATATTTTAAAATTACTTAGACACCATTTCAGTTTCCCTTTAAGTCTAGTAATCACAATCATGTTGTGGATGTCTATTATAATCTGCATTTAAGTTTGTTACTTACATTTCATGTTTACACCACTGATTATTGTATAGCTACTGTTCTATATTTATAATCACTCATGTGGGGGGCGGGGAGGGGAGAAAGAGGGTATATGGTATTTGCGTGTGTATACAGACATTTCCCGGGTTATGCAAACCAGACTTATGCAAACCCGCACTTATGGGAAAAGTCCGTATGCTTTTTTTTTTTTTTTTTTTGCATAATTGTCGGGTATACATTCCTGACTTACTCAAAATTTGACTTATGCGGAACGCCTTGCGTAAGTCGGGGAGCGTCTGTACACACTTATCTGCAAAAATCCTGGAAGTTGAAGCTCGACAAATACAGGCTGAAAATAAGGAATAAATTTTTGACAGTGAGGGGAATTAACCATTGGAACAATTTACCAAGGGCTGTGGTGGATTCTCCATCACTGACAATATCTAAATCAAGATGGGATGTTTTTCTAAAAGATCTGCTGTAGGAATTATTTTGGAGAAGTTCTATGGCCTGTATTATCCAGGGGATCAGGCTATCTGATCACAATGATCCCTTCTGGCCTTGGAACCTTTGACTCTATGAAATTTCCTGATGTAAGTTGTCTTCAGTTATATTTATTTACATTAATATAAATCAGTGAATTCCTGGAGAAGCTGGGTTACATTCCAGGTGCAAATATTCTATCTGGTGCATTAAGTAAAATCAAGTCTAATAAACTAGAATCACAAGATTTATCGTTAGTCTGGTTGCTGGTGTAATTGCATGGAAAAAATCTGCAATTTTAAATTGTCTGAAAATGTTTATATCTCGCTGAATTTTTACTAGACCAGTTAAGGACAAAATGTTGGAAAATAATTGACCAAATTAACAATAAGAAATCCCAATTATATCTAGTTTATAAATTTTTATGGAGGGAAAGAAGATACATGATGCTTTATAAGACGATCCAATAGCTGGAAGTTGAAATCAGCCACATTTAAGCTGAAAATAAGATGCACATTTTTAACAATGAGGATAATTAACAAAAGGTGCAGTAAATGCACCATCACTGAACATCTTTAAATCAGGATTGAATGTCCTTCTAAAAGAGATGCTCTGGTTCATCCACTAGATACAGTAATCACTGGGTACATGACCTATGGCCTGTGTCACGCCAGAGGTCAGATTAGTTGATCATAGCATTCCCTTTGGCCTTTAAAGTCTATGAAAATAGAAACTGATCATACAGACCATTTCCAAATATTAATGTACACACAGCACTCTGTAACACAGTGCAATATAACAACCGCTGTGGTTATAAAAATATGTTTGTTTCTTTTTTTGTATCTGTCAAATAGTATGTCATGTTGTCCATTAGTTTGAGATTATGAAGTAAAACACTTTATGGTAACAAGGATGCTGCTTATGGAGCCCAGGAGATCTGCAGCCCAGAAGATCTGCAGCCTTTGACCATGCTTTAGCCACAAATTCTCAGCCTACACTTATTCCTCAGTCTGTGCTTCTTAGGCCATGTCTACAATTGCCAGGGATCAACACAGCAGGGGTCAATTTAGCAGGTCTAGTGAAGACCCACTAAATTGACCACAGAGCACTCTCCGGTCAACTCCAGTACTCGACCGGAATGAGAGGAGTAAGCAGGGTCGGCTCCAGCTTTTTTGCTGCCCCAAGCGGCGGGGAAAAAAAAAACAGAAAAACCCGATTGAGCTGCCACTGAAGTGCTGCTGAAGAGGAAGCCAGGGAGTGAAGGACCTGCCACCGAATTGCCGCTGAAGACTAAAGTGGGCCGATTGAGCTGCCGCCAAAGTGCCGACTATGATGACCCAGACTTGCCGCCCCAGCAACAGATGAACTGCCACCCCTTTCTATTGGCCGCCCCAGGCACCTGCTTCCTTCGCTGGTGCCTGGAGCCGGCCCTGGGAGTAAGCAGCGCAGTGTAGACACCGCAGTAAGTCGACCTAAGATACACTGACTCCAGCTACGTTATTCACATAGATGGAATAGCGTAATTTAGGTCGACTTATCCTGGTAATGTAGACAAGGCCTTTTAGCTATTCTGCCCCATTGCAGCCTGCTCAACAAAGAGGGGCATGCAGCAGAAATCCTGCACAGTGGAGTATGCAGCTATTAAATTCCTCCCTTCCATTCAGAGGATGAGGGAACATATCCGCTTGAGGAAGAAAATCATTTGTGTTTATTCTGAATAATTAACAAGATAATAAATGTATTTAAATTCAGAACAATCAGCAATTAAAACCAAATCCTAATTCTGAAGAAATGTCATCACTTTACAAATGCCTGTTACAGTGTAATTCATTAGACATATATTAGTTTGTTAGTGAGGACAGCAGCTGTGCCCTGATGTCATGAGGCACAAACCAACAGCTTAGGCCAAAATACTGTACTGAGTCCTTTTCAATATCTGTTTCCAGGCTGTATTCCAAATATTCCTTCTGCTGCAGCTTATAGTTTGCGTATCTGAAATGTTTCAGTCTCAGAATGTTCCTGCCTGTTTTGATCTCTAGTTCAGGTCTGTTCTGTTCCACCTTCAAAACATACTCTTTTTAAAGACTTCCACCTATATTGGTTCTCTCGTTAAAGCATCATTTTGGGTCTTCCAGAGTGGTATGTGCCTAGAGTAGTGTCCTTTGCAAGCTGGAGTAAAGAGCTGCACTTTAGAAAGGGGTAATTCAGTCACAGTGCAGCCTCTTGAACAATTAGAATTCTTTTCAGTCTAGGAAATAAAAACAGAATTATTAAAATAGGAAACATGAACCATGATCCATATTGTCAAAATAAAACCTTGAGGCCCACAATTGAGACCTATCTGCCTAGAAGCTTGGCTTAAAAGGATCCATAAGATTGGGATAGAAGGCTATAAGGACAACTCATGTTTTTGGATGTATAGTGCATGGGATAGGAAACGTAGGGTAGTGGTGGTTGGAGACTCTCTGCTGAGGGGGACGGAGGCGCCCATCTGTCTCCCTGACATTTCATCTCGGGAGGTATGCTGCCTGCCGGGAGCCCATATCTGAAATGTTACGGAGGCATTGTCGAGGATTATCCAGCCCTCTGACTACTACCCCATGCTACTCATCCATGTGGGCACACATGATACTGCGCGGTGTGACACTGAGCAGATCAAGAGTGACTACAGGGATCTGGGAGTACGGGTGAAGGAGTTTGGAGCGCAGGTGGTATTCTCTTCAATTCTTCCTGTCAAAGGTAGGGGCCCGGGCAGAGACAGATGCATCATGGAAGTGAATGCCTGGCTGCGAAGATGGTGTCGCCGGGAGGGCTTTGGCTTCCTCGACCACAGGATGTTTTTCGAGGAAGGACTGCTAGGCAGAGATGGCGTTCACCTTTCGAGGAGGGGAAAGACCCTATTTGGACACAGACTGGCTAACCTAGTGAGGAGGGCTTTAAACTAGGTTTGACGGGGACAGGTGAGCAAAGCCCACAGGTAAGTGGGGAACATGGAGACCTGGGAGATGGGTCGAAAACGAGAGGGAGTGTGGGCTATATTGACAGAGAAAAAGGAGGGTCAGGACAAAACTGGGAGGCAAGATCAAACCAGTATCTTAGATGCCTATATACAAATGCAAGAAGTATGGGTAATAAGCAGGAAGAACTGGAAGTGCTAATAAATAAATACAACTATGACATTGTTGGCATCACTGAAACTTGGTGGGATAATACACATGATTGGAATGTTGGTGTGGATGGGTACAGCTTGCTCAGGAAGGATAGACAGGGGGAAAAGGGAGGAGGGGTTGCCTTATATATTAAAAATGTACACACTTGGACTGAGGTGGAGATGGACATAGGAGATGGAAGTGTTGAGAGTCTCTGAGTTAGGCTAAAAGGGGTAAAAAACAAGGGTGATGTCATGCTAGGAGTCTACTACAAGCCACCTAACCAGATGGAAGAGGTGGATGAGGCTTTTTTTAAACAACTAACAAAATCATCCAAAGCCCAAGATTTGGTGGTGATGGGGGACTTCAACTATCCAAATATATGTTGGGAAAATAACACAGCGGGGCACAGACTATCCAACAAGTTCTTGGATTGCATTGCAGACAACTTTTTATTTCAGAAGGTTGAAAAGGCTACTGGGGGGAAGCTGTTCTAGACTTGATTTTAACAAATAGGGAGGAACTCGTTGAGAATTTGAAAGTAGAAGGCAGCTTGGGTGAAAGTGATCATGAAATCATAGAGTTTGCAATTCTAAGGAAGGGTAGAAGGGAGAACAGCAAAATAGAGACAATGGATTTCAGGAAGGCGGATTTTGGTAAGCTCAGAGAGCTGATAGGTAAGGTCCCATGGGAATCAAGACTGAGGGGAAAAACAACTGAGGAGAGTTGGCAGTTTTTCAAAGGGACACTATTAAGGGCCCAAAAGCAAGCTATTCCGCTGGTCAGGAAAGATAGAAAATGTGGCAAAAGACCACCTTGGCTTAACCACGAGATCTTGCATGATCTAAAAAATAAAAAGGAGTCATATAAAAAATGGAAACTAGGACAGATTACAAAGGATGAATATAGGCAAACAACACAGGAATGCAGGGGCAAGATTAGAAAGGCAAAGGCACAAAATGAGCTCAAACTAGCTACAGGAATAAAGGGAAACAAGAAGACTTTTTATCAATACATTAGAAGCAAGAGGAAGACCAAAGACAGGGTAGGCCCACTGCTCAGTGAAGAGGGAGAAACAGTAACAGGAAACTTGGAAATGGCAGAGATGCTTAATGACTTCTTTGTTTCGGTCTTCACCGAGAAGTCTGAAGGAATGCCTAACATAGTGAATGCTAATGGGAAGGGGGTAGGTTTAGCAGATAAAATAAAAAAAGAACAAGTTAAAAATTACTTAGAAAAGTTAGATGCCTGCAAGTCACCAGGGCCTGATGAAATGCATCCTAGAATACTCAAGGAGCTAATAGAGGAGGTATCTGAGCCTCTAGCTATTATCGTTGGAAAATCATGGGAGACGGGAGAGATTCCAGAAGACTGGAAAAGGGCAAATATAGTGCCCATCTATAAAAAGGGAAATAAAAACAACCCAGGAAACTACAGACCAGTTAGTTTAACTTCTGTGCCAGGGAAGATAATGGAGCAAGTAATTAAGGAAATCATCTGCAAACACTTGGAAGGTGGTAAGGTGATAGGGAATAGCCAGCATGGATGTGTAAAGAACAAATCGTGACAAACCAATCTGATAGCTTTCTTTGATAGGATAACGAATCTTGTGGATAAGGGAGAAGCTGTGGATGTGGTATACCTAGACTTTAGTAAGGCATTTGATATGGTCTCGCATTATATTCTTATCGATAAACTAGGCAAATACAATTTAGATGGGGCTACTATAAGGTGGGTGCATAACTGGCTGGATAACCGTACTCAGAGAGTTGTTATTAATGGTTCCCAATCCTGCTGGAAAGGCATAACAAGTGGGGTTCCGCAGGGGTCTGTTTTGGGACCGGCTCTATTCAATATCTTCATTAATGACTTAGATATTGGCATAGAAAGTACGCTTATTAAGTTTGTGTATGATACCAAACTGGGAGGGATTGCAACTGCTTTGGAGGACAGGGTCATAATTCAAAATGATCTGGACAAATTGGAGAAATGGTCTGAGTTAAACAGGATGAAGTTTAACAAAGACAAATGCAAAGTGCTCCACTTAGGAAGAAAAAATCAGTTTCACACATACAGAATGGGAAGAGACTGTCTGGGAAGGAGTACGGCAGAAAGGGATCTAGGGGTTATAGTGGACCACAAGCTAAATATGAGTCAACAGTGTGATGCTGTTGCAAAAAAAGCAAACATGATTCTGGGATGTATTAACAGGTGTGTTGTGAGCAAGACACGAGAAGTCATTCTTCCGCTCTGCTCTGTGCTGGTTAGGCCTCAGCTGGAGTATTGTGTCCAGTTCTGGGCAACGCATTTCAAGAAAGATGTGGAGAAATTGGAGCGGGTCCAGAGAAGAGCAAGAAGAATGATTAAAGGTCTTGAGAACATGACCTATGAAGGAAGGCTGAAAGAATTGGGTTTGTTTAGTTTGGAAAAGAGAAGACTGAGAGGGGACATGATAGCAGTTTTCAGGTATCTAAAAGGGTGTCATAAGGAGAAAACTTGTTCACCTTAGCCTCTAAGGATAGAACAAGAAGCAATGGGCTTAAACTGCAGCAAGGGAGGTCTAGGTTGGACATTAGGAAAAAGTTCCTAACTGTCAGGGTGATTAAACACTGGAATAAATTGCCTATGGAGGTTGTGGAATCTCCATCTCTGGAGATATTTAAGAGTAGGTTAGATAAATGTCTATCAGGGATGGTCTAGACAGTATTTGGTCCTGCCATGCGGGCAGGGTCTGGACTCAATGACCTCTTGAGGTCCCTTCCAGTCCTAGAATCTATGAATCTATGTTTTAAAGCAGTTGTTCTCAATTTGGGGATTATGACTCTCGAGGAAGTTTTCACCAGCAGTTTATGGGGGATTCAGGTGCTGGCTCTCATTTTCAGTCTCTGGTCTTCAGAAGCTGATTTGCTGAACTGCTTCAGGGATAAGAAAATCTGGAATAACGAGTTACTTTATACGAGGAACCTTAGCATCTTAAGAATTGGTACAACATATGCTGGGATGAATCTGAGGGTGAGAACTTATAGGTGTTTGTATGAGGGGTTGTAGTACCAGATTTTCTATGGTCGGGTTTTCAAGGGCACAGCACCCACAATTGGGGCCAGAATTGCGGAAGTGCTCAGCAAACGGCAGTTCCCATTTTTACACTTATGGTCTGATTTTCAAAAGAGCTCAGCTCTCAAAATGCTCTTTTGAAAATCAGGGCACCTATTGTGATACCTAAATGCTGTTTTGACAATCTGGCCTATAACATGTAGCAGCTTAGGACTCCGTTCCTATGGCATTCAAATAATTTTGCTGAAAAAATTCTAGTAAGTTGGAAATGTAACAGTTTTGTCTTAGCAAAATTCCTGGTAGCTGAAATATGTTTTAATAAAAGCACTGGTCACATAGGGCTTGATCCTGAGAGGTGCTGAACACCTTCATCTCCCACTGACCTCATTGGGAGATGCAGGTGCTCTCAGGATCAGGACCACAGTAATTACATGGGATCCAGTATACAGTGCCATATAATGTAGTGAATTAATTTTAAAAAATAACCTTCCTTTAGAAATATATAACCATATAACCGTAAAAGCTAACTTTCTAATTGTCAGACTATTGCTGGTGGATTGAAGAGCCTATTGAACTAGCCTGTGTAAATGCTGCCTATTGTTACTGCACTTTTCTTTTAAAATATTAGTTACTGGAAGCATCAGTTTCTCTGCCACAGAACATGGAAGTTCTGGCAATTACATATGAATTGATTTTCAAGTGATGGTCTGGGATAGGGAACACAGAGCATGGCGGTGCTATTTAGTGTTTTTTATATATATAATGACTATGATGAAATGATGAATAGTTAGACTAGATGATTGCTAAAGTTTTCTTCCTAGTAAAGCATTCTTTCATTGTATTTCTGAATATTTAAGATGGAACCTTTTTCAATTATCAGTGGAGAACATTCTGCAGTTAATTTAAATATCAACATAGCCCTAGTAAATTGACCATAGGTGGCTTTAGAACAGCTCATAAGAAATCTGGGGGAGTTTATTCTGAATATAATCATACATAGGGTATAATTCACTTGCATATGGTTACAAAAATAACAGCAGGCAATGCATTTGAACGCAACATGTGTAATACCATACCCTTCATCAACACAAATTGCTGCCTATAAAGCTGCATTAAATTGGAACGTAGCAGCCAACTTTCTAATTGTTAGACTGTGGCTTGTGGATTACAATAGTACAATATTAGGATCTCCAGGAATTTCACCTTTGAAATGTTGCTATTAAATCCCTTTTAGACTCTGGGTATGACCTGGAAAGAACAGCTCCTTTTAAAATACACACGTTGCTTTACAGTTAGGGTATCATCGAATTGTGGGACAAGGAGGCAGAAACAAGTTAGATGCTGTTAACAGCAGGTCCCCTAAAATGCAGTGAGAGGTTTCGTGCAGACTGATCCTTTGCAAACTCCATGCCTCTTCTTGCTCTTCAACAGATATCAGTCTAAATCACAAACAAATAACACTGGACTAGAAGTACATACCAAACTGTAAGTGGCCCAGTCAATCAACTTAAGCATGCGTGAATTGTAAAACTCCTGACTTGCCTAGGTGGGGGATGGAGATGCTACCTGTGTTGCAGGAATCCTGATAGCCAGGGTAGGATTCCTCACAGCAAGCTCCTCTGGGGCTAAATCCTGAAACACATATTCAGATAAAGCAGGTGTTTTGGGCAAGGACATCAGACCCCAGAGCAGAAAAAACTGTGTACCTCCCACCTTGCTGCCAATACGGGTGACAGCAGCATATAGTATATGCCAGTTGTGAAGGGGTGAATCCCCTTGAGCCTGGAAACCATTTTATGCTGCATTGTGGTGCACAGGCTGGCATGTCAGTTGGCTGCTATTCTTGGAATGCTCAGGTGCCATAGAGGAATACATATAAAACAATACAAAAATAGGAAACGTAATACCTAGAAAAATAAAACATTTTAAATCCTTGCCTTAAAATACAGCAATGAACCAACAGTGAGGTTTACAAGACGAAAACAACAATTCTGCCAAGAGCCATCATAATGGGAGAAAGCTCATACAGTAGTTTGCACATGGAGTAGTACGGAACTAAACAGTGACAGAATGGAGATTCCTCTGTGTGTGTGTGTGTGTGTGTGTGTGTTCAAATAAATAAAACAACATAATGAAGGTCTTTGATTGTCAGGCAGGAGGCTTTAAATTGATTTATTAAAATAAAATCTATTCTATGAAGGCGCTTACATGTGTTGTTTGTGAGAAACAGAACTGCAAAAGATCCAGATGAACTGAAATATTGTTAAGTGATGGTGGCTTGGAAAGGCAAGCTCCTGGCAGGCTGTATCCATCCAAGAAAGAATCAGAGCATGGACTTATGTTTTGACTGGGCTGGTAGTTAAACACATGAGTTCCCAATTCGGGAAAGTACCTAAGCACATGCTTAAGTGATTTGCTGAATTAAGGCCTGAGTTGTTTAACGAATAGCACAATATGGACTTTTAATAGTAGAATCACTATGTTGATGGAAAGGTAAGTCACTGTGAACAATAATGCCCAGATTTCATACCACAGCAACAGGAGTGATATGCACAGTGTACTGTGCCACAACTCAGGAGTCGTGATCGTCTATCATTGCAATAGTAGCGAGTTAATATTTTGCAGAGGAGTTGCACTGATTCTGAGGAAGACATTAAAATAATGTTATGTGGTATTTTATCCTTTATTCTCCATTGCAACCATTACTTTTTTTTTATGGCTACTGTGAGAAGAGAGTAGATGTAGTATAGTTATAAACATTGTAATACATTTAGTAATGGTCTGTGAAATAGTTCATTTTGTGTCATGAAATTTTAGGCCAAAATTTTCTAAAAATGACTAGTGATATTGGCTGCCTCAGTTTGAGGATGACCAGTTTGAGACCCCTTCCAATACTTGATTTTCAGGTAGTGCTGAATACTTGTCCTCTGAAATTCAGGCCCTTTCAAGGTGTCTCAAGCTGGACACCTAAAATCAGTAGCTATTTTTGAAAATGTAGATTCTAATGTGTGGTTAGTGTAAGGTTTTTATATACAGTATAATTATTAAATCAGTACTCTGTCCTCTCAATGTCTTAGGATGTGCTTGTCCTGCACAAAGCCAGTTGAGTAATCCTATCAATTATAGTACTTATGACATGGAAATTAATTGCTTCCCTTTCTAAGTTCATAGCCCTTGACATGAAAGAGTTAACTGCTCTTGTTTCTCCTGTGATGATTTAGCAACAGGTGCATTAAACCTTAAGTCATTTCCAGTAGCAGTAAAACAGAAGGAATAGAGCAGGAAAAGTGTTTAATAAAAATAATCATTTATGGGATTTCATCCGCCAATGTAAACAATCAGAATATAATGTTGTTAATAATTTTCAAGTATGTAATAGGTTACAGAACTCACCCCAGTGGGCTAATAGCATGTGAGTAAAATGGTCAGCTATTTGTTTTATAATATAGTAATGACATTCTGTGAATCAGAGTGAATAGAGTAATTTGTCAAACTGACAAGTTGTGGTTTTAAACCACCCCTCCTCTGGGGTATTCCACTGCAACCCTCTATTTTATTATTTATAAGGATGTTAACATTTACAAAATATGTTTAGACAGAACAAGGATGCAGGACATTGTCTTGAACAAATTGTGCTTGTAGTCCATAATTATTTCTCTGATGTAGCGGAAATATTTATCTCCAGAGCACAGTGTTTAGAGAACATGCTTAATGTGCAGAATTATTAATTAGCACTTGAAATTGCAAACTAATCTTTTGGGCAATGAAAATCATAACAAGTAGTAAAATATTTCCCAGACCACGCTTTTAACTTTTAAAAGGTAAAATTTGCAAAAGAAAACTCAGAATTGGGAAATCATGGAAACTAAGGGACAGATTCTGAGCATCACCATCATAAATTTTTCTTTGAGAGGTTTGTACAGATACCCATCACTATAGTATCTATGTAACTTTATTGAAGCCCATAGAATTTCTCCTGATTTACACCAGTATAAATGAAAGTGCTCTCCTACTGGTTTTTGAATGTTACAATTTTTGATATCTGATTTGTGTCCATTTATTCTTTTGCGTAGAGACTGTCTGGTTTGGCCGATGTACATGGCAGAGGGCATTGCTGGCACATGATGGCATATATCACATTAGTAGATGTGCAGGTGAATGAGCCCTTGATGGTGTGGTTGATGTGGTTGGGTCCTATGATGGTGTCCCGTGAATAGATATGCGGACAGAGTTGGTAACAGGGTTTGTTGCAGGGGTTGGTTCCTGGGTTAGTTTTTCTGTTGTGTGATGTGTAGTTGCTGGTAAGTATTTGCTTCAGGTTGGGGGGCTGTTTGTAAGCGAGGACTGGCCTGTCTCCCAAGGTCTGTGAGAAACCAGTAGGAGAACACTTCAATCTCCCTGGACACTCAATAACAGACTTAAAAGTCACCATTCTTCAACAAAAAAATTAAGAAATAGACTTCAACAAGAAACTGCAGAACTGAAATTAATTTGCAAACTTGACACCATCAAATTAGGCCTGAATAAAGACTGGGAGTGGCTGGGTCACTACAAAAAATAATTTTCCCTCTGTTGATACTCACCTTGTCAACTGCTGGGAATGGGCCACATCCACTTTGATTGAATTGGCTTCGTTAGCACTACAAAAAGTAATTCTCCCTCTGTTGATATTCACTCCTTCTTGTCAACTGTTGGGAATGGGCCACATCCACCCTAATTGAATTGGCCTCGCTAGCACTTACCACTTGGTAAGGCAACTCCCATTTTTTCATGTGCTGTATATTTATACCTGCCTACTGTATTTTCCACTCCATGCATCTGATGAAGTGGGTTATATCCTACGAAAGCTTATGCCCAAATAAATTTGTTAGTCTCTAAGGTGCCACAAGGACTCCCCGTTGTTTTTATTGATACAGACTAACACGGCTACCCCTCTGAAACCTGTCACTTGTCTTTGTTTGTGGAAATTTACTAGCCTAAGATGGAGTCCAGGGTCACATGAGCATATCACATGTCCTTACATGGCTTGATGACTCACAGGGTGTAGCCATTGCCCATATTCTTGCTGAGTCATCCTCACATCCATAGAAAGATCTATTTGGGCAAATGAGTTTCTTCTATGGCCCGTTGTCTGTGTCCTTGATGTGCCATCAATACATAGCAGTCTGTCCTTAATGTAAATTTTACCTGGTGGGCATTACCCAGGAATACAATACATATGTATGAAGTCAGTACATAGCCAGTATTCATAACATCAGAAACAAAATGCTACATGCATATAAACAGGATAATCATTCTTAGCAAATCATAATTTTTCCATTGGCACCATACATGAAATACTTTGTATGAGATTTGTTGTAATTGTTTAACCATGGCAATATCAATGATGTAAATGGTCATTGTAACGGGACGGGACTCACTACCATGGCGCCTCTTGCTGGCCGTCCTGGGAATTAGCTCTTGTTTTGCCAGAGCATCCTCGTCTAGTGGTGTCTCGCCTGTCATCACTCTCGCCTCCACCTCTACGACCCAGGTCGCTCCCCAGACCACAGCATCCTCTTCTGGATACAGCCTTCCGGCTGTGCCCCACTTGGTTCTCTCCCCCCTTCCGGAGTACCCAACAGTTCTCAGTCCAGCCACTTGCTTCAGTGGTAAACTGCAGTCTCTGGTCTAGCCACTCGCCTCAGTGGCAAACTGCAGTCCATGCACTGGCCACTCCCCTTGGTGGCAAGTGTGGGGGCAAAAGGGGTGGAGACTCGGACCCAGGCCCACCCGCTATGCTGGGTCCCAGCCCAGGGACCCTATAGCCAGCAGCCATGTACTGCCCCTCCTCCTACTCCACCTTCTGTTTCCCTGGGCCACTTCCTCACAGCCCTAGCACCTTCTCCACCTATGTATCAGGGCCTCAGTCTGGAGCTCCCTCTTGCTCCCCTGACCCTGCCCCTCTCAAACCCTCCTACAGGGTAGCCAGTCTTCCTCCCTTGGCCTCCAGGGAGAGACTGCCTCTGTTCTGCTCAGCAGCCCTTCTTATATGGGCCAGCCTGGCCCTGATTGGCTGCTCCACTAAGCCTTCTCCCTATTGGCTGGCTCAATAAGCCCTCTTCTAATAGGCTGGGTTCTGCGCAGCCTCCCCAAGGCTACTTTAACCCTTCAGCCACCCCAACACAGTCATATTCAACCATTCAGCATCACACCAAGACATTGTAAATAATAAACAAATGATGCCACACAAAGCAATAATTTACATTGTAAGGAGTCTGCAGAATTAGACCCATTGTGTGACATGTTGGCCCCATTGAAGTCAATGTCAGCTTTTCCATAGACTTCAATGGAATCAGGATTTCACTTGCATTGTTACTTTTAGATTGTAAACTGATTCGGACAGTATCGTTGTCATCTTTTATGCCTGTCTAACCAATGACTGCATGGCGAGGCCCTCTGTCCCCCTCTATCGGCAGCTAGACCAGCTAGAGATTGGTGAGCCTGCCACAGTCTTGGTTAAGTCTTTTAGCTCATGCAGTAGAGGCTCATGCGTTATGCTCCAGAGGTCCCAGGTTTAATCCTGACCACCAATTACTGGGGTCTGCCGGCGTTACATCTGTACCTCTCCCAGCACATTTTAGGCAATGGTTCCATATAAATAGTAATACTAGGGCCTACATTATGCATGAGGTCAGACCAGTTGAAATGTTAAGGAAAACTACCAAGAAACTTTTCCAAATTTTGTCAGGCTGCCTATATTTTGTATATGAAAGGGAGAAGAGAAGCTTTGGACCTAGATTGCTTGATAGTGACATCTTTCTTTAACTGTTATTGAGAATGTTCTTTAAAATATTTGAATTGAAATAGCATTGCATTTACTTGGGTGAGATGCAACGATGCACAGATTATCCTAACTTCATTCACTACACCAAATCCACAGTCATGTCAAGGGAGAAAATTGGGATGGTACATGGGCAATGTATTGCAGGAATAAACTTGCATTGGCCCCGATTCAGTAAGCACATGATTAACATGAAACATGTGAGTAGTCCCATTGACTTCAGTGAATCAGCAAGGGCTAGTTTTTGGTTCTTAGATACAAAGATACTTAGGCATTGCAATGGCACTGAACTATGGGATATTCTGGAGTGAACATCTCTCAGTCTCTCCTTTTGAAACTTCCACTGTGTACAAATAATTAAATATAAGAAAGTGAGAATGACTTTATAGTCCACTGGGTAGGGCGCTCATCTGAGAGATGCAATACTCAAGTTCAAATCCCATCTCCACCTCAGGCAGAGTGGGGGAAATGAACTTGGGTCTCCAACATCCTAGATGTGTATCCTCAGCACTGGGCTAACGGTTATAAGGGAGGCCACCTCCTCCTCCCACTCCTGCCATTTTGTGTGAGTTTAGGTGTGCTCAGAGCATGGCTACTGGATCAGGCTCTGCAAGCAAGATAGACAGGACAAAACTAGTTGAGGATCCTCCTGGGATTTAGGAGTGAGAGTGGCCCCCGGGCCTCTAGACTGAAGCAGTTGTGCATGTGCTCACTAGGAGAAACATAGGCACCTAGGAGACTTTAACGGTAGAAACTTAGGTGCCCAGGGATTGTAGGTGCCTATTGGGTTAGATGGCAGTTGAGCGGAATCTCAGTGGTACCTAAACGTTGGACTTAGGTGCCCTCAGGAGCAGTTAGGTGCCTAAGTCCTTTTGTGGATCTAGCCCCAAATGTTTTGCTGAATTGGGGGCAGGTCAATTTTTCCAGCTGTTTTTTTGGGGGAAAACCAAACACTCAAGCCAAACAAGAAAAGGCCATGTAAGCAACTAAGTGGTACAAAAGTGTAGGAGCAGGATTTTATAATGTCCCATAAGAATTAATGTATGATTTTATTTCATCCTGTTAGCCACCCTTTTTGAATAGCAGAAAGGAATGACAGACCAGAACAATCCGTATGACTGATTATGGTCACCCTTTTGTTTTAGGATAAGTTATAATGTCTATTATGGTTTCCTATATGTATTATTAGGCACTCTAGTTAAATATACATTTCTTTGTTTTAAGGTTTTAGTAAGTAAGAGACAGGACCTTGTATTGTATCTATGTTAAGGAGATTAGAGGAATGTTGAGGGCCTGAAGCTCCAGTGTGAATTGTTTTAGTTATAAGATTTAGCAAGGCTTGATTTACAGTGTATTCTGCTAAATATACAATACTGCTGTCTGTATACCTTTGAAGGTTTCTGTAAGAGATTGTTTGTGTGAATGAGAAATGCATGCATCAGGAAAAGATAAGGTATGAAAACCACCACAAATGTCCAGATGGTCAAGAAGAAGTGAGAGACTTGGAAAGACCAGGAGACAATCAGAAAACATCCATTGTATCACATGCTAAACATGTTAGCAGCATTGACAACCTCAGAGGTGAGGCAGGCACCCCCAAAGGCGAGACAACAAATAGGAGATAACGATGGGAAGCTGGACAATAACCATCAAATGATAACACCACTTAAGGACTAGCGATTACAGGATGACATTGCAAAATGCATGGACTCAAATGGGAATTTATAACTATAAAGCTGGGGTGCTTTGCCATGGAACTCTGGGTTCAGTCCTGCAAAGCCTCGGAGCATCGGATCGCGACTGACAAGAGCCCAGCTCCACACTCGTGCTCAATCTAACTGGCCATTAGATTGACTCGAGCCACAACAGACTGGTAACTATAAACATCACTTCAGGACTCTCTGTGTGTGTGTGAGTGTGTGTGACTGAAAAGCATATGCTAACTGTTGTATTTTCGATAAATGCTGCGTATTTGCCTTCCTCTATAAAGTTCCTGTGTGCTTTGTATGAGCATAACAAAAGTAGTATGCTTTAAAAATTGACAGACAGACACAGAGAATTTGAACATTTTACGTTTTTCTGAATTGGGGGGTGATGGTGTGCCTATGTTCTGTTTTGACATGTGCATGGGTGGTCTCTCTGGCCACCATATTGCAAACAAATATTGTACAATTAGTGGCTTCAAATATTGGTAGCTAGAGTCTTGTAAAACCTATATTCCATATCCAGGTGGTATCCATGATAACACAGCAAGGAATCACTGATAAATAAACCAGGAAAGCTTCCATCACATATAGAGACCACTCTGAAGGCAAATTTAGTAATCTTTGAGCTAGCTGGCACACTTGGGATCCTAATTTAAGCAGTGGGTAAGAGAATGAACCAATGCTGTTGTTGAGTCCAGTACGTGTACAGCACTTGAGAGTCTTCTGACAGCATTAGATTTAGTGAAAGCCAGATAAAGCATCTCATTGCTTAATCATGTTGCTTTTACTTGCTAATTTGGCATTGCAGCCTGCATTACTTGTTGGACTGTTTTAAAAATTGTTTTAGTACTTGTGAAAAAGTGACAGACAACGATCATGATTGGTTAATCCACAGGACTAGTAGAGCAGGGAGTTACCCAGCCAATTCAATTCACTCTTGGCTTGAAGTGACTACCATACCAGGTGCATTGTTTTAGATATGAGAGTACTGTTAATTCTTCATGTTCATTTCATCTTTGCCCCCAGATTATCAAAAACCTTTTTGGAAACAACTTGAGATGGTTTTTCATAAATTTATTTGCTTTGGTATCAACATGTAATTAATCAGAAATAGAACCTATGCTTCTACTCCTTCATTTTTCTGCTATAAAACTTCCATTTTATTCTGCTCCTTCATAATAAATGCGTATCAGTTAAGGGCAAATGATGGCAAAATGTTGGTATAGTCACAAAAATACCAGATACTAAACTAATTCATAATATTAGAATCTCCGAGAAAGAGAGAATAAAGAAAGAAAATATTTAATTTTACTTTGCCCTCGGTGTTGATTCATTATAATGTAGTATAATGTAGTATAGAATCATAGAATCATAGAATATCAGGGTTGGAAGGGACCTCAGGAGGTCATCTAGTCCAACCCCCTGCTCAAAGCAGGACCAATCCCTTGAATGAAAAGGCTTTATTGGATGGAATCCTGATTATTTGTAGAGTATAATATATATGTACTTATAGGCCACATTCAATATATTTACAATCATTCAATATCCATTTTAATCCATCTTACTTTGTGTGAAAGTCATGCAACTTGCATGACTTGCAGAACTGAAGTCTGTCAGATTGCTTGCATGTATAAGAGTTGCAGGCTCCAACTCTTGGGCCCCGGCAATCTGTCAGCATGGATTGCAATGCAGGATCAGAGTCTACATTTGATGCAACAAAGAGTCCTGTGCACCTTATAGACTAACAGATGTATTGGAGCATAAGCTTTCATGGGTGAATATCCACTTCATCAGACGTTTGATGTGTATCTCTCCTAAAGTTGATTCTACAGAATACTATCACTGTAGTATCTGAGCATAAAAACTAAGTTTTATAAATAACCATAAAATGTCTTTTAATTTTGTTAACATTAACAGAAAATAAAATTATGAAACACACAATGTATCTGTAAAACAAGATCCTAACCTTAATGCTCAACCTAGCATGAAGGTACAGGAAAGAATTGACAAGAACTAAGTCAGATAAATAAACCCTCTGCTTTAAACTTACCTGATTCATAGTAACTAGCTGATGGTATTCCCACATGGACTATCCTGCAACCCATAACACTCTGCACTATGCTAATCAGAAACTGATCAAGAACATCCTCTTTTGAGAAAGATTCCTGCTTCAACAATTTTTCATTTCCAAAAATTATGAAATTTAGCAGCAGCTACCTGGCCTCAAGCATCTCTGTTGCCTGTTGAACTTAACCAGTATTGCTGTGATAAGGAGAATTTGGCTAACGACCTTCTCACTGTCTTAGTCTGCTGTAATATTTCCAGGCTGTGGAACAGTCTTGAACCAATCACTGGATGACAGCTGATGAGCTGCCCTCATTAGACTGTCCTCAGATATATTTAACTTAATAATATGAACAGATGGCTATTATAGTGATTCATCAACCGAGGGAGCCAGCTTGGCTATTGTCATTATGTGAGAACTAAGTGTCTAGCTCTAAAAATGGGGTGAGGGTTGTCGTTTGGATACTTGGTAGACACTGAACAAATTGTAAGAAGGTTCAGTGACTCATCAGGTCTCTAAATTCAGGTCATTGCTCTGGGGAAGAGGCAGTGTTGGTCCTGTTTGTACAGAGAAAGTACAACATCAAGTTTATGCAAAATCTGCACTGGTGTGATGGAAAAAATTTGTTCAGTAGCAGCAGCATTTCTCACTCTGTGCCACCACTATTAGTACAAATGACGGCAAGTCACTGGGAGGAACTTCAAAGAGGAAAAGATCATGTTTAATTAATAGCTCATCTGTAATTTTCTGTATGAAAAAACTTTGTTTAGCTGTCATCTGCCATGAGAACATTTTAACAGCACACGTCTGACTGAAGAGCAAGCAAGATGCCTAATTTACATAGTATACCTGTATTAACGTATGTTGTCAGCTGAACTGTGGAGTTCATATATTAACAAACTATTCTCGGTCAAAGGACCAGTTCATGCATTTATTTCTTCATTTTGGAATAATAAATACTCAGTCTGGAAGAATAGTCTGTTGTTGAACCAAGAGCCTAAAACTAATCCTGTGTTTCTGTTCATGTTTCCCCAGCTTGTTGATTAGCCTTGCTGCCTTATCAGTTCATATCATAGTATGTGACTATAAATTGACTTTGCAGTGAAGAGGGAATACGGTTTGCCTCCACAGATGCTGCTGTTACCATGGAGATAAAAGGACCAATGCCCTTTTTCTGATTTGGACTGTACTACAGTGTTCATAGAGAGATGGTGTATGCTAAAACTACATCATTTGCTCCTGAAATATCAAGCTGAATAACACATAAGGAAGCATTTTTTTAAATGTTGTAGATGAATAACACATGGAGGTTTTCACTGGAAGCAGCAAGAAAAGATTGTGAAAACAGCACTAGTGGTTCATATATATTTGCTAATCCTTCTCCTTGGGAAGAACCTTTTGGCTTTGCAAAATATAACCCCTTACAGCCTGTGGGTTCATCTGATGCAGTGTTTGATGCTGGTTACATCACAAGCTCACTTTGCTGTGTTATTCTTCCGTGGTCAAGCTTGAATGAGCATGCAAAGGCAGTGAATGTAATTTTTTTTTGCTTGTTACAAGAGTGACCTGTTCTACTTCCAATTGCTCAAAACGAGAGGGGGAAAAACAAACCCACAACACATTTGAGGATGGCTTGCAGAAGGTGTTATTTGTGAGTACATTTTCCTTTTTCATCTGTCCTCTGGTCTCTGACATCTGGATTAAGGATTCCAGACTTTTTGAGACAGAAATATGAGTAGTGATCAGTTTCTTTCAATGAACCATTTTTTGGGTGTTATCTCTTTGGCAGATTACTGATGTGCGTTTTAGAATGGTACAGACAAGGGATGCTTGTAGAGCAGCAGAAATAAAAGTAATCCAGCGTATTTTTATAAAACACCTATTCAGAAGTTAGCAGTGTGAGAAAAATTAGATATTTTGAACAGAAAGGAAGGAGCGCAGAATTCTCAGAATAGGTCTATCACAGGAATTGAAATATATCTTCCATCTTGTTTTAATGCTTTGTTCTATTAAAACGTACAGTGTCATTTAAATAAACTACTTATTCTAGGAAATGGTGTACCATCTTAGACAATGTGACCTCGATGATGTATAAAATTATCTCGTTCTATGCTTCATGAGTATCATATATATGTTGTTTTCTCATACCCTAATGATGCAGTAAATGCTTAGAAATCAGTTCATATGATATACATAATATTACCAAGAGCATTGCAGGCAACATAGCTGGCATTTAATGTTTCATTCATTTAATGCAGTGTAGCAGCTCTTCGCATGAGTTGTCACCTGTGGTTGAAGAACTAAGTGCTTGTACACTTGTAGCCAAGGGTGAAGGATGTTAAAGTTTGCATAGTGTTTGTGGCATCACACAATCTAAGTATGTATGGAAACCGCATCAGGCGATTTTATTCATGTGTGTTTTGAAGGATTGAATGGGCTTTGACTCTCAAGCTTGCTGTCAAACACACCATAGTACCAATGTGTCATCCCACCACAGCCCAAAATCAAAACAAACCTGATGCAAGTGCATAATGCTCTTTTTTTATTTGCTATGAACACCAGTGTTTCACTTCTAACCCATAATAATTCACAAGGACTGTGCCCACTACGTGCATCCATCATTTCCATTTAAAGATCCTCTCTTCCTAGGACTGAATTTAATTTGATCAAAGCACCCTAAGGTGAATGCCAGACCAGCCATTCCTAGCCTCAGTCTCAACAATTTCAATAACATCAATCTCAAACCATCCACATTCTGAAACCTTTATTCATGTTCAGTAATACTGTACCTATTTCATGAGTAGTGTTATTAAAATCAACTATGCAAGAATAAGGTGCTACTCAACATTAGTAAAGAATCTGGCCCTAAATTTTCCTTCTCTGTGTGTGTGACTGGCAGTGGGATATGGTGGGTGAGAGAATCTATTTAAATATTCTAAAATTAGACTGAGCTTTGATATGTTGTGTTCAGTTACACACAAGGAGGTTCAGATAAAAAAAGTGAACTCAGATAATAGGTGGTAGCCATCAACATGGATTAGCTCCTAAATGTTAGTGTTTATACCAAGTTAAAAAGGAAGAAACACTCTGTGCACTGGATTCCATTTGTGTATTGGTTTTGGGGTTTCTGGTTTTCATTACTGTCTATAACGGGACAGCATTTGTTTTAGTGCATAGCTCATATCAACTAGAAAGCCAATGTTGTGTGCAGATGATTTGTCCCTCAGTATGCAATGTAGTAGATTTCTGTAGTAAGTTATTCTTGTACTGTGAGGGGATTTTTTTTGCCGATTATTATAATAGTCAACTTCTCCACCATATAGGTAATTTTATATTAATATATATTAAGAATGTAGATTTGGCAAGTTTTTGATGATTGCTTTGTTACTAATCTCATCATAATTACTATTGCAACTGAGTTGGAGTTCATTTTTTCCCACCATAAAAAAATTGGAGGTCGTTCAGTATTAGTGAAGAGCATTTAACTCAAAAGATTACTTCCTTTGACAGTGGCATTGCTGTCTCGTTTATAGAACCAAATGGCAATTTATCTCCCTCCATTACTGCTTGTTTTTCTAACATTCCCCCCATACATATGACAGCATTTACTGTAGGAAGCAAGGCCTACCCTGTCATTTCTTCTGCAACTGCACTTTTAACTTGTTTAAGAGAAATTAGATGCATAGAGATCTGTATAAAGAAATATTGTAAGCCTAGGTATTTCAGAAATATTTTTCTGTAGAGTTACGTATTCATTATCTGTGCACTTGTCTTTTCAACCGATGAGCTATTTCCTGTGGTAATATATCAAATATCTAACACTGTGGTAAATTAAAACTAGTGGATATGCACAAATGTTAATCTACATGCAGCAGATATTAAGGTTTCAAATAATGCTGTAAATTCATAGAATCCTAGAACATGTTCCGTTGCTAAAGACAAGTAACACAGCCATTCATAAACACTGTTTTCTCCTTTCAGAATACTACATTTGTAAATATCAACTTTAGAAACCTAAATTCCTTCTACTCAGTCTTTTCAGATCAAAGTCAACCTCAAATATATGATTTAGTAGAATTACTATATTTATAGATACCTCACAGAGTGCAACATATGTCATTCCACAATGGTATTAGGAAATAAGCTTTGCCTTGCTGTAAAGCTCTCTCCCCTTCATTTGCTCACTCTATCTCTCGCTCTCTCTTTCGACATTACTGTTTTTTCCTCCCTTTTGAATATTAGACTAGAAATTCATCAGTCTTGCTGCTGGCACATTTGGTTTCTATGTTTTTAGTATAGACTGAAACAATGTAAAATGAAAAATGTGCTATATAAAATATTTGTATGCAACAAGATCCTTACTATCTTAGGAAATTCTGATAGTATGTTAATGAAGTCAGAAATATAGAAAATATTATTTCTACCTCCCTCCATCAATTTTCTGATCTTCTCTAACAGCATTTATTCTGCCTTTCCTATGCTACTTCATTTCTCTCTTTCTAGGCTCTTATGTTTAATTTTAGCTTTGAAACTGCATCATTTAACTCTGGGACACAGTTTTGTATGAAAAAAATCAATAGAAAATAATTTCATTTGTGCTGTAAATTGATTACTATAACCAGACCTTTAAGAATAGATCTTCTTAATCAAACTTGTGAAGGGAATTGAATGCTCCAAAGTATAGGTAGCTACACATTACTATTCTTATTTAAATTCAACCTAATTAATTTCCTACAAGCTGTACTGTGCATTAATATATAAAAGTAGCACCTCTTGATGTATATATTTTACAAGGAATTTTTTGTGTGTATACTTGAAATAAATATTGTTTGGAAGAATTGCTTTTTATAACCATGAGGTATAAGGTAAGTGCTATACATACTAGGATGCTACAAAATAGAATTCATACTCCATGGCTACTATGCTGGTGGAACTGTAAATGTTTTATAAAGGCAATGGTCTTAGTGTCCCAGGAGAGTAGCTTGTGATTTATTTTAGGGCCATTTTGTTAGTGTAGGAGCAATAATAGCCTACTTACCAGTGGTTTTTAAAAGGTGATAATTTCTAGCTACTGACACTTGGGTGGGAAATAGAGGAAAAAGAGGAGGAAAGGGAACTGATGTTAAAGAAAACCAAACCATTATTCTGTATATATCCTGTAACACTCACACACAACCTGGGTGTTTGACCATACTGGTAATAGGGCAAAAATCGTGTAGTTCTTACTCCTTTTGTAGGCAAAATTACCATTGCATTTAGTAGGGGGTTAGAATGCAAAGGACACACTAAAGACCACAGGATTTAGCCCATATTCATGAGATTTAATGGAATTATCTTTTACTCTTCATTTTTATTTAAATAAGTGTTATCCTTAAATGCTTTTAATTCTTCTATATGACCACCAGGCTCTTCTGTACCAAAGAACTGAGCCACCAGAAATGGCAGTGCTGCTTTTTTTCTTTTAAGTCAAAATGTCAAATTACAATATTTGCAGATCCTAGCCCTGCATCATGGGCAGAGGACGGGGGGAAGGGAGTGGTTCTGATTCATTGCTCAGGATAAACAAAAAGCAAGGTATATAGTGTTACTTGTGTTGACACCTCTTTGCCACCAGATGTCTCATTCTCTTCCTGCAAGTATATGTCTGGGCAGCTGTGTACTGAAAAGCATCTTGTAAAACTAAAGAAATGAGAGGACTAATAGGCCATTGGGATATGTATTGAGACAAAATCGAGTAAGTTACAAAAAGCTAAATTAATAAAAAGGTTTTCAGTGTAGGTATAACATCCAAAGTGGAGTCAAATTGCAAAATATATTGTGGAAAAAGAGCTCACACAGTGAAAGGGAGGTCCTTGCTGCCAAAACAATTGCAGTTGTCCTTGTAACCTTGAACAGAACATTGACTAGGTGAAATTTGCCTCTGTGCAGAGGGCCAGCACAAAATTCGGATTTAAGTGGTGCATAAGTATTTTGCTGGTCCTTTGCATTGAGTCAGTGGGGGAGAGTTTCTGAATAGCAAGATATCCCCTAAGAATAGCAAGAATATTGGGAATAGAGCAGTCCAAAGCAATTAATGAATTGCATACAATAATATTGCCATGTAAAAGATGACCAAACCCACCTGATGGACCTAATTTCCAAAAAGAGGGCACTCTTCCAGAAAGACTATCTTTATAAGAATACCTTTCCCAACCAGACTTGGACTTTATGCTGAGTGTTAATACTGTAGTACAGTACCAAATACTTGAGTAACTCCCACTGTTTATTAGGCCTTCCATGGAATGAGATATTAAACCAATGGTCTCTTCTACTCATGTGTAATAGCTGATAATTTTGCTGGAAATAAATTTGCAAGGCCCTCATAATGATTTACAATGATATAATTGCATTGGTTTTCTTACAATACTTACAGGAGTAGTAGCAATAATTGAAACAAAAATAAAACACACTTTATAAGTGCAAGAAAAGGTATGTAAGCAGTTGGATTTCCCACCCTGCTCTCTGAATATGGTCTACGTTCACTTTGTATAGTTAACAGTTTACCTCCGTCCTATGGTTTGTCTGTATTGGTATTTCAGATAACACCAAACAATCTCTGGAAAACATATCCTCAACTTTCTCTGAAAGCTGAGCTACTCCTAGAGTTTCCCTGCAGAGAACGTGCTCTGTCCCAGACCTTAATTCTTACTAACCAAAGAGCTACTCTCACCTTCCTCATGTCCCAGGTGGAGTAAACAGGCCAGACCTGCTCCAGTCTCTCAGGAGGAATCAGGTAGCATATCTTTGCAGGGTACCAACTCTTGCTAATAGGGCCATTTGACAAAATTACCTTGTCACCCTGTTATGAGGGATAAGAAGATATTCAATATCTGCAGAGATGGTTTACTTTGAAAGTAAGGGAAGAAAATAGCACATCAAAGCATAAGCAATTTAGAGCTAATACCCCGGATTTCCTCTAGTTTATGTTGTATCCTAACATTTGAGAGTCTGCTAAACAAAGGAGTTTTCACACCAAAGACTCGGGGATCTGAAAGAGATGGCACCGCATCATCTGCCTGTAGTTAAAGCTTACTATGATGTTCTGTGACTCTATTTCTGTTTATGTTATCTGTAGATTGAAGCGAAGCTTCCAGTGCCAATATAAAAATTAATGGTGAGAGTGGCATCTCTGGTTAATGTCACAGTGAAATACGAAGGTATCCTATATGAGAATTCATTTACAGTCAGCATACTGGGAATTTATAGAGATGGGTTTGAGCCAAAACCCCAGATTTAAACCTTTTGCAAGCTTTGGCTAAGTTTGAAATTGTATACAAGCTTTGCAACATTGGCTCATCTCTTAAAATTGATACTATTCTGAAAGGAAATATTTTTACTATTTGGGAGGTCTGTTTGAAGGAGAAATCTGTAAAAGAATATAAATATTTTAGGTGACAAGCAAAGCTTTCAGTTCAAAGGAACCTTGGGAATTTGTGGAGATCTGAAATAAATGGACTAGAATTAAAAAGAATTGCATGGCATCCATCCTTTGGAATGTTACAAAAACATCTTAGAAAATGAAATTGGTAGGATAAGCATCTGTCAGTCTTTAAGCATTATCTTGAGTCAGTGCTGAGGTACCCATGCTGTATTTAGATCTTCAATCAACTCTCTAATAGAACTTTGAAGACCATAGATCGGAGTTTAATAAGGCAAACTTAATAGGACTAAACATTTTAGATTCTGCAGACAGATGAGGGGGAAGGTGATTAAAAACTCAAATTATTCAAATGTGTTCAGATGTCGTTTTAGGCATTACTTTTTAGAAACTGTATCACAGACTTTATTTCAAATACAAATTTATTTCAAAAGTCTATGGAAATCGTTGAATTACTGTAAAACTTACATTTTTGACTTCATAATTTAAGTATTCAAATGACTATTACTTGGACTGCTATAAACAGTAATGTATGGAGGAAAAAATAGATGCTACAGCAATTGGTTGACGGCATACAGGATCTGGTTCTGATCTCACTTATACCAATGAAACATGGAGTTCTATTAGGTAAAACTGGAGTCAGGGGGTCAGTCTTGGGATCATAGTATCTGATCTCAGAATGAATTTGAATGGTGTCAGTTCTTCAGAACTAGAGATGGGTTTAAAAAAACAAATCCCTGGATCCAACAAGCCAGAACTTTGCATCTGACTCTGAACTTCATGATGGCCTCTATGGGTGCAAATGAATTGAAACAGAAACATGGATCTTAACATCCTGAGGCCTTGGAAAGTGGAGATCTAAATCTGGATCTGAACACTGCAACTTGGTTTCGTCTGTAATTAAAATGCGGAGTGTCTGAATTCCAATTCTGCAATTTGTTAGTGTTTCATCTCAGTACAACTAATGGGGACTACCACAATACCATGCTTCCCATTCAGCTGTTAAATGCCTCTTCACTCTGATTTTATGTGATCTCAATATGGTTATTACCTGATCTACAGGAAGCACCTATACATTGTATACAATAACTGTATTTTGCATTTACAATGCACCTTTCATATGAGACTCTCAAAGCACTTAACAAACATATTCTGCCTCCAAAACCCCTTGATAGTAGATGATTAATATTAACCCCCTTTGCAGATGGGGAAACTGAAGCACAGAGAGCATAAGGAAAAAAACGTGTCTATACAGCTGGAACTATTGGAGCAGGGGGAAGCCAAAGTGGGGCAAGTACTTTGGGTGGTGGTGGTTGGTTTTTGTTTTTCTTTTTCTGCCAGAAGTGTCAGCAGAAGCTGTTTATGGGTAAGCAGTGTGCAAAATTCTCTGCACTGGGCAGAACAAAGTCCAAAGCCTCATGTATGCCTGCTCCCTCACTCTCAAGAATAAGATATTGGCAGGGTGGAGAATGGATTTGTCTGAGAAGACATGGAGTTAATGAGCACAAACCTCTGCATGCAAAGGGGGCACTTAGCACACATGTCCTTCTTTGGTGTCCCTCTTTGGCCTTGCCTTTGCTTCTAGATTGGAGAAATTTGGTGGCCATGTAGCAGTGCTCTCATCGATACAGGGTCAGGCTCCCTATACTGGCCATTACTTTTTACCATGCAATTCTCTCTCTCTTTTATGCGTCACAAGTCAATATCTAGATTGTTCAGCCACTTGACTGCTGCGTCATCAACAGCTGCAAGGTGTTGCAGTCCACCCTCCAATCTTCTAGTTGTGCACTTCTCCACCACATGTTTGGCCATCTGCATTGTTGCCCCGCAGTCAGACTATAAGGATTGGGCTTGCAAATGATATGTGCAACACTCCATGCTTGCGCTATGAAGCATGAAGCCCACCTCCTCTAATAAATCCATGTTTTACTTGTAAAAAATAATATTTTATGAAATGTTTCTCCTGCTTTTTGATGTGTCCCTTTTAATAACCATTTTCTCCAGGAATGTGCTCTTCCCCCCCCCCCCTTCAATCTCTCCTCCCTCTTTTCCATTTTAAGTTGTTTGTGAAGTTGCTATCAATTAACATCTATTCCATGATTGAAAGATATCCTCCCACAGCACTTGATTATTCTTCAAATACATGCATGGAGGTTGTTTGATGAATGTTTTTATTTCTTTCCCAAGGGTCAAGTTCTTTTGGGAGTTCAATTGCCATCCTTAATCAGGAAAAACTCACTCACCTTGGCCTTGAAGTTGCTGACACAATTGTTGGCAGCAGGGATCAGAGCGACTCGACCTTCATCTTTAAAGGATTAGTGCCTGACTCCTTTCTTTCTGAAGAAAGACTGTGTGGCATTTTTCTGCTTAACTACTCCTTTTGATCTTATAAGAGGATGACCTCATAGGACTCTCTTTAAACACAGGGAGCCTTTAAAAAAAGGCAATTCTTTTGTGACACTCAGGAGAATGCTGTGAGCAAAAGAAATGAAGGCCAGGGATGACTTATATTTTAACTAATGATAAATAGTCTATATGTTTTATTTTTTAGAATAAATTGGAGGAAGAATATCTCTTTAGCAGGCACATCTTCTCCATGTAGATGCTGCAGGAGATATGAAATATTGGGTTGACTTTTCATTATTTTTATCTAGTTTCCAGAATGCTGTTTTCAGGAAATTTGATTTGCTTGTTTCGTCATGCAATACTTACTGCACTAAACCTTGTTTAATGCTTCCCTAGACAAATACTAAATATTGAGGAGCACTGCTGTGCATCATTTATAGATTGTTCATATTTTTCTTTGGCTGTGGCATTTTGTGTTGCCTTGTACCTTTTACTTAGCTGTGATTTTACTAGGTTAAATGTACTGATCCATAGTAGTAGTAGTAATTATTATTAATAAAGAGCTATGAAATGCAAAATGTTTGGTTTTTATTGTGATATAAGACTTAATTTTGAACATGTGGCCATAACTAATTTATATTACTGATTTCAGGAACTTTTTCTTTTAATTCAAATGTCAACTCACATGCAGTAAGTTAAATTATCAGATTTACAAAGCATTATGGTGCAATTTATTTATAGCGGCTGGGCCTTGAGAGAGTTTAAAGGTATTATGTTCATTTATTTACATATGCATCCCATTCTCCTCCTCACATCTGTAAATACTGTTGTAATATAAATAGCAATAAAACAGCTTGACTGGTGCAGAGTAATTCAAACATTTGAAATTTTATATTTCTGCAGGAATTTTAACCCTTAACCTCCATTATCTTTGCTTCTGTTGTTCCACATGACAAGGCAAAGACATAAAGTCATAAATTAGCACCTTTTTCTTGTTTTGTTTTGTTCTTTGCAACAAAATTTCTCTTTGTTGCAATAATTCATCATAATCTTCTTGATGTATACATAAGTTTGGGACTATTCCCCTTTATTTTCTGGGAATCAGAGTTGACAGTTGTACTTCTTCAAATTTCATTCAAACTTATGGAAAGTTTCAAACATACCTATTAGTACCTACCTTTCCCTAAAAAGCCCCTTTCTAGACACTTGGTGTTTTGACTTTGTGTTTTTCCTTGTGTCGTAGGTCTATAAATACTCTGCACCAGTTTTGCTGTCCAGCTCCATTGTACCATACCCAGCTAACTGTCCCTGCCACACACTCAGAGTACAGGTAAGAGTAGATATGGTCCTCCCACCTACTATTGTTAAAGAGAGATCTGGTTTTATAATCTTATATGATAAAATTATTCTCAGTTTGATATAAAGCATCACACAGCATTAGATAAAATCAAAATAGATTTTATATTGAATAAATTTTAAATCCAGTAGGACAGTCCTGCATCTGTTAATTTCTCTCAAGCACTGCTGAATGAGAGAGAGTAAAGTTATCTTTATAAATCATAGGCAGCAAGTCTCCCTAGATTCCCTGTGAGAAGGAAAAACAAACATTTCTAGGGTTGTTCTCACAAGACAAATGTATTAAATCATTTAATTCTCCCTTTAACCCCTAATTTACAATAAGAAGCACTGTTCAGAAAAATGTGAACCTCTTTGCCCCAGAATACTTTGTTACTGTGTGTAAAATAAGCCCATGTCTGGCTCTCCGGGGAGTAAGGGCCTGATCCTGCAAGATTCCTTTTTAACTCTGAATTAGAGGGCATTCAGAACCTCATAGGAAGCACTTGGCAGGATCATGCCCTGCATGGATTGAACAATACCCTACAGTACAGCTAACTGTTCCAGTTAGTTAGATGTAGTGCATGTGGATTTTGAAATTCTGTTTAAGTGTAGACAGCAAATATTTATACACCCCCAGCAGAACACTCCAGTGACCTTTATAGAAAAACAATAGGGCAAGTTATCCAAGATATTTAAACATATGGACACTATTAAGAAATTGTGCATGCTGTGGATAGCTTGTCTTTTATTTAACTTCTACTATCAAATTAGCTAGTGATAATTGCCAGCTCATGAATAATACTTGTACCAAAATATTAGAAGTATGTGCTGAAAAACCCTCTACTCACCTTGTATTGGTAATAAGGAAAGAAGAAAACCAGCAATGAATCCTAAATCTGTAAATGCACAAACATATTTTGTTATTTTCTCTGTTTCACATGCTAGTTATCCCTGTTCATGCATGTGTTGGATGCTTTCCATCTTTCAAATTTTCAGTCTCCATCCATCTCTCCTTGTGTTGGCTTCTTTTCATCAGCAGTACCCTCACTCCATGTTTGGCAGTGGCAAATCTGTAATCCAGTTGTAAACAATGACTGTGCACCTCATCCTGTGCTGACAAGTGTCCTGACAATGTGCAGGTTTCCACCTCTCATTTCTTCATGAATTTTTAATTTTCCTTTGTGTTAAATGAATAGATTGAAGGCCACAGAGGTTTTAGTTTCTTGACCATGTTTGGAAAACTTTCTGGAAGTGGGTTATTTACTAGCAACAGTAGTATTGGTGCTATTGCCATTTCTGTTGTTGTTTCTAATTAATATATACCCACATGTCATTGTGTATCTAAAGTCCCTTAGATCTGTAGCTTAACCTCATTAATGTTTTTGGTTTTAAAATACACATTTTTATACGGAGGCAGTGTTGCCTATTGTATAGAGCACTGCACTGGCTTCTATTCCCATGTCTGCCTCAGGGCTACTGGGCAATCTTAAATTACTTCATCACCTGTGCCTCGGTTTCCCCATCGGGAAAATGAGGATAATGACACTGTCCTTCTACTGATGAAAAGGACTGGGTGGGATTTTTATTACACATTTTCTGATGTATTTTTTCTACTAAAATATTTTGATCACCTGTATTAAACATAATTGATATGATTAGAATATTTTTTTATTTCAATCATTTTTTTAATACTGGAAAACCATATACAATTAATTTTTAGTTTATTAATATTGTATAGCAAGGTACAGAAAATGTAGGTTATTTCATACGGCTCTAAAGCAATCTTATAACATGTACATTTTAGAACTGTGGGGGATGGGATATTTGAAACCACTCGCTGTTGACCTAGTACTGTTTCCATCGAAGTCAAGGGGTCAGACTCTCAACTTGTGTAAATTGTCATAGCTCAGCTGAAGTCAAGAAGTTCTAACAATTTACACCAATTGATGATCTGGCCCAAGGAGTTTTACCATTGGCTTATCGGAAACAGAGTTAGGCCAACTCTGAGTCCTTTAGAATACCCCACCCTAGAACATTAAGGGCAAGGTTGACTCTTAATATGCAGAGGAGTTACTTCATGTAAGCCCAGCCCCCTGCATGGTGGATTATGGTTCCAGGCACAGGAAGAATGCAAGCTCTGTAGGGCTGCAACTCTCTCCTCTCCCTCGATTCTGCTGTGAGAAAGTAGGTAGGGTGGGGTGGAGAGTAAATGGAGCTTTGCCTACCCCCTCAGCACACTACACCCAGCCAGCCCCATTGGCTAAAGTTGGGAGTGTGCTGTACCCTATCTGTAGCAAAGCAGTCCTTCCCCAGGAGGGAGCCAAGGGGACTATGAGTCACAATTCCTTCCCAGGGTTCTTCCTTGGCAGAGGGAACTCTGTGCCACCCCACACTCAGGGCTAGTAGCAGTGTCTCAATTGATTCCAAGTAGAACTGGGCAAAATGTTTGGACCAACTGCCTTTTGCTGAAAAATGCAGTTTTGGGTTGACTGAAATGCAAATTCGGCTTGAATTCAGTGAATAGTTTCAAATGAGAAAAGTGAGGGGGGGGACTGAAAAAATTGCAACATTTTATTTCAGTATTCTTAAAACAAACTGTTGTGACTTTTCATTTCAAAATGACGTATAATTTTCAAATTTAGCTAGATTTTTTGCTAAGGTTTAAAAAACACCCAAAAACAAAAAGAAAAAAAATTGTTTTATATCAAATGAAATATTTTATTTGTCCTCAATTGCTCCCTACCCACCCACCCAATTCAGCAAGAAAAAACTGAACATTTTCTGTTTCTGGTCAACATGAAACAATTTTTTTCAGATTTTTCGGTTCGAGCCCTGAACTGAAAAATCAACTAGTAGCTTACCTCTAAGTCCAAAGTTATCTGAGACTTGAATTAAGGGCCAGATTCTGATATCCCTTCATTGACAGTAAGGATATCAGAGTCTGGCCTCAAGTAATCAGTTGTTGTAGATGTTGCTTCCTGATGTATGAAATTATAATGTAATAGCCATATAAATACAGTTTATTCAATAAGTAGTATGCAAACTACAGCCCTGATCTTGTAAGTACTCTCTACATGGAACTCCCATTGATGATAGTGGAAACTGAGCCTATAGAACATTTACAAATTGGGCCCTACATTTGCATATATTTTAATAACATTTAATGTAGCCTTAAATCTTTCAATTTTTGTTAATAATACAAACCACTGGAAAGAAAACAAAAACCAAGAATGGATGGTTAATTCTAATTTTAGGTTTTCAGCTTTATTTAGAAAATACACAAAGGGATTGATTTTGTAGCCCAGAATTAAAAGTGAAATTTGCTCTGAAAAAGAAACAATTAATGAGTGCACTACAGTGAAATCTGGAGCATCTCTGATTTGCTGTTAGCGAATTGCTGGATCATTTATTCACCCCAGCAGTTCTATTTCTAGCCAAGATGAACCTTGGCATCTGTTTTGAATTGTTAATAAGGAAATAATGCATTTTTAATAACTGTAACTATTGCAGTAATTCCTTGCTTGCTCATTTTTACATTGTTCGATGTACACTAGAATAATACAAGATGTTTCTTACATTTTTGTAATATAAAAAAGAGAAATCAAAGTAAGCTAATACATGATGCCAACTCCAGCTCGTTGCTTGTTCCTTTGTGTTCAAATTAGCCCCTACACCTTGCATCTTTGTCCTTTTTTCATTCATACTAAGAAACAGATTGTAAACAGAATACAATTTGAATAGTTAACAAACTGCTGTTCAATAGTAGCAACAATCATTTGATTTCGCAGAGAATAGGGGAGAGGTTTAAAACCAGATGCACCCTATAGTTAAGAGGGTACACTTTCCATAGAAGCCTGCCCCATAGCCATCAGTGGATTATGTAAATTTGAGTGTAAATGACAAAGTAATGTATTTTATGGAATAGCTAAGAACTACATTATTATTTATCCTTATTTAGCTAAGTAGCGTTATCATTTACCCACTAAACCCTGGTTTGCACTACAAATGTGTGTCGGTATAGCGTCGTCACTCGGGTGTGGAAAACCTAGACCCTTGAGTGACGCAGTTATATTGACCTAACCCCGGTGTAGGCAGTGCTGTGTCGATGGGAGGGCTTCTCCCGTTGACATAGCTACCACCTCCTGGGGAGGTGAAGTACCTACGCTGGCGGGTGAGAATGGCAGACAAAATAAATCACAGAAGGTCTAAAATAATGCAGCCTACCCCTTGTTTGAAGGGGAATACGCTTCTCCCAGCATTACAAGTCAAATTTCAAATTCAGCCCTGCTGTAAGCAGGCTTCAATTAGGAACTGAGCCAGAGCTAAATGTGGTCACCAGTTGTAATAGACATTGATTTTGTACAGCCACTGGCTGCAAAATTGCTCCATGTTATTTTGCCATTCAACTTACATGACTGTTTGCACAGTCACTGAATTCGATCCTTAAATGGCTGCCTTCGCAAGCTGTGGATTCAGCCTGCCACTCTACTCATGTAAAAGGAGGGACTTCCAGGTCTGTTGAATGTAATTACTTAATGCACATGTTATTGCTCAGGGTGCTCAAGCTTCTGTACATATGATTAAGGCAAAGATTTAATCACGGGTATTTTTAGTAAAAGTCATGGACTCGTCACGGGCAAAAAACCAAAATATCACGGCCCGTGACCTGCCCATGACTTATACCATAAATACCCCTGATTGAATCTTGGGGGGAGGGGGTACTGTAAGGGAGTATGCTGGGGGGGAGAGAGCCCATGGCACCAGCTGTGGGGGGGGAGACCTGGGGGGCCTGCTGCCACTCCAGCCATGGTGGGGGGGGAACCCCAAGGGCCCACTACCACTCCAGCTGCAGGAGGAGAAAGCGCTGAGAGCCTGCTGCCACTGCAGCCACCACTGGGGAGGAGCCCTGGGGCCAGCCACTGCTCCGGTTGCCCTGGGATTGCTGCCAGGAGCCCCTGAGCGGTGGCTCCTCCCGACGCCCCCAGGACTGCTGCTCAGGTGGTCCCTGGGACCAGCCGTGTGACGGGTTGGATCACAGAAACCCCCTTGGGAGCTGCCACCTGATGTGCAAAGACTACCCCTGCTCCTGTTTTCCCTGCCAGCTCAGGACTCCAGCACCTTGTCTTGCTGAGCCAGACACTCCCATCTGCTCCAACACAGACCCAGGGTCTGAATCACTTGCCCCAAAGCTGCAAGTTTACCTGAAAACAGCTCACAGAAGTGTGCTTGTCTTTAGCACTCAGATGTCCAACTCCCAATGGGGTCTAAACTCAAATAAATCCGTTTTACCCTGCATAAAGCTTATGCAGGGTAAACTCATAAATTGTTCGCCCTCTACAACACTGATAGAGAGATATGCACAGTTGTTTGCTCCCCCCAGGTATTAATACATACTCTGAGTAAATTACTAAATAAAAAGTGATTTTATTAAATACAGAAAATAGGATTTAAGTGGTTTCAAGTGGTAACAGGCAGAACAAAGTAAGTCACCAAGCAAAATAAAATAAAATGCGCAAATCTAATGTCTAATCAAACTAAATACAGATAATCTCACCCTCAGAGATGCTTCAGTAAGTTTTTCTCAGACTGGACACCTTCCAGGCCTGGGCACAATTCTTTCCCCTGATACAGCTCTTGTTCCAGCTCAGGTGGTAGCTAGGTGATTCTTCATGATGGCTCCTCTCCCACTCTGTTCTCTTCCACCCCTTTATATATCTTTTGCATAAGGCGGGAACCCTTTGTCCCTCTGGGTTTCCACCCCCCCCACTGGAAAAGCACCAGGTTAAAGATGGATTCCAGTTCAGGTGACATGATCATATGTCACTGCAAGACTTCATTACCCACTTGCCAGCACACACATATACAGGAAGACTAACAGGTAAACACAGCCATCTGCAGACAATGGTCCTTGTTAATGGGAGTCATCAAGATTCCAAACCATCATTAATGGCCCACACTTTACATAATTACAACAGGCCCTCAGAGTTATATTTTATATTTCTAGTTTTAGATACAAGAGTGGTACATTTCTACAAATAGGATGATCTCACACAGTAGATTATAAGCTTTGTAATAATACCTTACAAGAGACCTTTTGCATGAAGCATATCCCAGTTACATTATATTCACTTATTATCATGATTTTATAAAACCATATAGACTGCACAACATCACAAGCCGCATCGGCCACTGCCTGGGGTCACCAGAGCAGCGGCTGGTGCAACTGGCTGTGGGGCCGTCCGAGCGGCTGGCTGCAGAATCGCTCCAGCAACAGTCAGTGTGGCTGTCCCCAGGGCCATTTGAGCAGGTGGTCCTGGGGTCAGCCACACCAGCTGCTGCAGAAGTCACCGAAGAAGATCGCAGGAATCCATGACTTCTGCGACCTCCGTGACAAACACAGAGCCTTACATATCAATACTGAAGCTGTGATGGTTCAGTGTAAATTGGAGGATAACCAGGAGAGAAAGAGTGTGTGTGTGAAAAATATACCTGTATATACATATTTGTACTATATGTGCATATGTGTGTATATAAGCATGTACATATTACTACAACTGGACAGATTTGTTTAACATTAATGCTTGAAAGACATTGAAATAACTGTTTGAAAGACTGAATTCCATTTGATCTGATCTGTTTCTTCATATGAATACTATTTCTTTGCTTTGTTGTGCATGAAATAACAGTTCCCAACCATACTCCTCCATCTACCCTCTTCAGCTTTCATTACTGATATTTTCAAACCAGATGCCCTGTCATGTCCAAAGATGATTTCTAAAATCTTGAAACTGGAGATTTCCTTTTCTTTTCTTTTTTTTCCCCAGTGATGCCTGTGAAAACAAAAAGATATTGCAAAGGATGTTATAGTACCAAAGAAACCCCATGATTTTCTTGCACTCTCTGCCTGCATAATGTTTAATCAGCACCTCTGTGAGGTAAAATTATTCTTCTGACAATTCCGTACTTATTCTGAAATTCAATACAGAATTTTTCAGTTTTAACCAGCAATGTTGGCTAATGTGTAACAAACCACTACATCAAAAATAGCAGAAGGATTGATCATGCTCATCCTTTTTGCCTGTGCCAGAAGTAATCAGTGTAGCCTAATATTACAGTAATGGTTAACAAGGAAATCCACCATCCAATAATGAACCAAATGCCTAGCTGTTAGCTGTTGATGTATAAGTGGCAGTTTTCCTTTTCACAATCAGTTTCCCAAAGAGTTCTGTGAAATATTTGCACAGTCAGCACAATCAGGGAAAAATCCATTTTTGTTAGATTCCTGCAAATGAAACATTACTCATTTTTTCAGGTTAAAATACCTTTCCCATCCTCAGATTCATTCCCTCATTCAACAGAAGCACAATGTATCCTAGTCTCTGAGAAAATACACCAAACTCCTCTGTAAAATCTCACATAAAAATGTCTTTTGGTCCTAGAATGCCCTGTCTTTCTGGGAGACCCCCAACACCACAATCTACTAGTGAGGGTGTCCTGATGTGGTTTTCCAGCCAAAGCTCTATCGCAGATACAGATGTGTCCAATGAGCTACATTTCACAGAAGACATTGAGTGGCTAAAATGACAGCTTATTAAGGCTTCACAAAACACCAGGAGTTGTTGGGAAGCAGGGCCGGCTTCAGGGTTTTGGCCGCCCCAAGCAGCCAAACAAAAATAAAAAAAAAGCCGCGATCGCAATCTGCGGCGGCAATTCAGCGGAAGGTCCTTCGCTCCGAGCGGGAGTGAGGGACCATCCGCCGAATTGCTGCCAAAGCTGGACGCGCCGCCCCTCTTGGAAGTGGCCGCCCCAAGCACCTGCTTGGTAAGCTGGTGCCTGGAGCCGGCCCTGTTGGGAAGGTATCTTCATTCCAACGAAATAGCAATTTGCTAACGATGACTTTGAAACACATTTGTAAGTGTTGTAATTTTCTTGTTTAAAATTCCATCTAAATGCCAGACCATATTATTTCAAACAGATCAGAATGATAAAAATGACACGACTCATGCAAACTGGAGCAGAAGTTCATAATTTTGATGGCTCCCGAGAAAATATAGAAATTCCAAACAGAGAACTAAAGAATCAATCAAACAATATATTCTGTAATAAGAGATTTCAGTGCCAGTAAATATGATTTTCATTCTGTTTATATTGCCAGGTTGCACAGGAAAGCTAGTATAAAAATAGAATAATACTTGCAATTTCTCCACCTTCTGACCTACAGGATCTAGGTATGGAAAAACTGTAATCTATACATTCACCGCCAATAGACTGTTAAAAGCAATTGGTAGATTATTTTAATAGCTACTCCAAATCTTTCCTTCATTGTATTCCTTTCCATCCTTCTTCTTTAGCCTGCTATATAGTTAAAGAAAATGGCCACTGGTGGTGGTGTTACTGGTAAAGAAGGGACATCGTGCAAGCTTCCTGATAAGCCGGCATCCCTTCCTCTACTTCCTCCCACCATAGAGTACAATATAGCATTACAGATGTAGGTATTCCAGATTGCTTTTGTAATTTAATAGCATATGTAACTTCTGATTTGTAGCACTATTCATGATGCTGGCAACTCTGAAGACAGAGTTCTACCTAGCTTAAAAGAAAAAGGAGTACAGCCCTATCTGTAAGAAATACTTCTACACGTAAATCACCATGTAAAAAAATCATGCCTCCACTCCTATATTTTCAATTAAATACATTTGGAAGTCCTCATGGAATCTTTCTCTTTGATCAGTTAAAACCAAGGACCTTTATCCCTACAATAGATTGGGGCAGAGTGAGGAATTCAATGAATTGTACATTTTGAAATAATTTTTCTAGTGGTAAAAATAGAAATTACCCTTCTAAAAAGTAGCTAGACACTTTGATACAAAGCTTTCCACCTCAAACAGTCTTTAATGGCATAACCATTTATGGGTTTGTGCTGTCTTTTGATTATTGCATGAAATCTACTGAAAATGAGGCCCAGAACTTAGCACCATGTATATTCTCCCAAAGATTCTTATGAGCAGTGCAACTGGGCTACCTTCCATTGCTTACAGAGGGGCTGTACTGTTTTTAAATATTGTAGCTGAATTCTCCTAATGTTGTTCCCTTGTGATTCTGTTCCTCTCTCTCTCTCTCTCTCTTTTCTTTTTTGCCCACCTTGGCAGGGAAGATAATGTTCTCCACCAGTTCTGTTGTCCACCTTCTGGGTCTAGTAGTCCATCCTCAAGATAACAGAGAAGCTCTGGGTCGCTAAGTGGGCAGTCAGAGGGCCACATCTGTATATTCCATCTCCCTCCTCTTCTTTCTCTTGCTGGTGTGTATGGGACTGACATAACTTGCATGGAGACACTAAAGATTCTGGTTTACATCGAATTTAAATTTACTCAGAATGCCTGGTAACTTCCACTCTGCACTTTCTTCTCCAAGCTTTCACGGCTCACTCTTTCTGTGCCAAGTGATTAAAATGCATATGGAGTGTAAACAAAAATGTAAAATGCACAATATATTTTGAAACAAAATAAACAGTGCCATAAATCTCCAAGTGTACTGCGAATTTTGTTATCACATGCAGTCATAATGATTTCTTATAGGCAGTAGATGTGCTAACTAATGTGATTTATTTTCTTTCAAATAGATTTTTGTTCTCTCCGAACGTGTATTGCATTAAGCCTTTTGGAACAGTCTTGAATGCAGATTTCAAAATTGGGCTCTAGCTGCATAGTTCAGATCCAAATCTGAATGTGGCCAGTGTTTAGGGATGTTCGAACCTGAGACTTTGGTTCAACTACTTTTCTACTACTGTAGATGTCGTCTGACTATTCCAGTGATTCTGCCAGATGGGTATTGTAGCTGCAGAACCATATTTGCCTAGGCTTTGAACAGCTGCCTTTCTCAATGTTTTTTAAATGTCTACCAATTGTATATTTAAATATGTTTGTGAAAGAGTCATATTCTGTATTAGGCACTGATAAACACACCTCAACTGAATAGTGTATCTTTCTCTAAGCTATGTACAGTATCATGTAAAGGCCCAGATATGTCCGTGGATGGTTATGTCGCTCCCACTGCAGTGAATGTGAACTGCCCATGTTCATCCAAGAGCTCCAAATGCCTGAAACCCAACAGGTACTTGGTAGGTGGAAAAGAGGGATGGAACTAGAACATACCACCTGCAAATGACCGTTTGAGGGCTGCAGCTGTTTGGCTCTGCTGAACTTAAAGGGCCAAACCCAGAAAGATATTCTGGGAAATAAAGGTCCTATAATAGAGCAACTCCACATTTTGGGATTGAATGCATCTCAGTTTCATGTGGTTCTCAATCAGGGTTAGTAGGGAGCAGAAAATCACTGAAGAAATTGTTCTTGGGAGAGGGGTTACTTTGGTGTTGGGTCTATCACACCACAAGATATAATTCTAAAGGATATGAACTACCTGGGGTTTAAATGGAGTTAGAGGAGGGATTGGGAGGTAGGATGAAAGACTTGCAAAAGAGTTGATGTTTTCTCTTAATTATATGTAGTTGTAAGGACAGGGGATGGAAAGGATTGGGGACCAGTAGAATCAGGGCAGGAAGCAGACTAAGACAAGGCAGGGTAAGGGTCATCCTGTTCTTCTCTTGTTCCACACTACACACAATTCAAGGTCCAGGAATGGCCAAAAATGTGCCTGTGCATTTAGTGGACAGAATTTTAGACTGCGTGCTCCTCAGTTTTTCTCCCAGTTACCCCATGTTATGCCACTCTTTAGATTATTCATTTACTTAACTTCATGACCATGCCCCAGATAAGTGTGTCACATACCTGGGGAAGAATTTGGCCTTAAGGAATGCAAACCCTGGTACTCTTTGTGCATTTGTAAGAGGTTCTACACTACCCTCAATTTGTGTGTGCAGATTGAGAGCACTGTATGGCTTGAGCCTACATTTGGGGATTGAATACATCTATTTCATGTGGTTCCCAATCATATGGCATTACAGTGGAATTAATGGGCATTCATTCTCTATGAGGAATTTGCAGATCATGCATGCTGAAACTGTTGTTTAAAGGATTTCTCCTTTTTGATACAGACGTATTAGTGTTCTCATGTTTACCGTGTTAGGTAGAGTAGAACATTAAAATGTCTGCATGTCACTGACATTTTCTTAGCCTTTTATCTCTTCCATTAATTAAGCAGGAATTTCTCACAGACTTGTTACACTTGGCTAGAAACAGTAGGGATTTGTATTATTTTGACTTGCTTATCTCTGTCACTAGCGTAAACAATAATTACCTCTCTCCACTCAGTGTACTGATCTGAAGCACAGTAATTATTCTCTTCTACAGGCTGGGATTTGTGAGATCTTCTCATCTGTATTTTGTTTGTTTGTTTAAAGAAAAATAGAGGAAAGACTTATGTACATGAAAGTCCAAAAACATTCATTCTGGGTGTCAGTCCTTTTGCAATGAAGAGAAAGCATCATCTTGAATGTAGTTACAGTTAATACTGCCTCTCATGAGAAAAGGCAGTCCAAGGCAGATCTGTGCTATTATCTGGTGCAAAGACAATACGATCACTTGGTGTTGTCTGCATTTTGCACTTTCCAGTTAGACGCAAAATTTTTGTCCTCAGAAATTGCTGGCATACAAAACTCTCAAGTCAGTAACTATGCTATCTTCAAACCATGCATTGTTCTGCACCAGAAAAGCTGACCTCCACTGATGCAGTGAAAGTCAGATATGCAGAAGTACACATTTCCCTTTTTAAATAAATAATGTCTAGCTAAATAAAGCATGCTGTATATCTCAGGCTTCAGCACTGGAACTGGGTAGAATTCTTTTCTAGTTACCTCATCCAAGTTTTAAGCAGATGACCTAACCGGTGCACATTGTCATGAAATGGAAGGGAAGGGCTGCACTGAAAACTGTCTTTCCCTTTTCTTCTGATTTCTATATGCTTTCCATAGTTGGGAGTGTGGAGGATGCTTCTAGTTGTGCATGAATGAATCGTTCAACAAATGGACCATAACACATACATCTTTGATATGGAAGGCTGGGGAAAAATCGTTTAGCTGCTGTTCTCATGCTTTATTCACTTATTTTGTGTGAATGCATTCCAGAGTGCCCCTGGGTGAAGGGTTGAAGAAGAGCTGCCGCTTGGGTGGTTTTACATAGAAAATGTTTTATTAGGCACTTGCAAATTGGTACTGATTAAGATCTGGCTCATTTTTATTTTTCCATTTTGAATACAGGGGCTTCTTTTGTGATCATATTAAGTTTTTAGTCATGTTTCTTTTTTGGATGGTTTTGGTTACAATGCACATACATTACAGCATTCAGTACTTTGCATGCATTGCAACCTATGTTCCAAAAGTAGATTGTATCTTAAAATAACTTTCATTATTAGGAAAATCTAAATATTATATAACTGTCTACTATATGAGTAAAAAAATTAAGTCCCTGGAAGAGTTAATAAAATGGAGAGGATGTTTGCAGAAACAGTTCCGTATAGATGTCATTACAGATTCAGATCAACATTTTAAAATTTTCCCAAGATCTTAACTAACTCAAGGTTCACAAAAGATAAGTGGTTCAATTTCATTGTGGTGAGAAAGGTCCTTACATGAAACAGATACGTGGAAATGACCTGTAATTTCAATACATGCCAATTAAAATGTAAATTATTATCATTGCTATTTGTATTGAAGTAGTTCTTAGAAGCCCCAGTCAGGGATTGGGGCCCGATTGTTCTAGGCACTGTATACACACATTGCACACAGAAAGTCCCTGTCCTAAAGAGCTTTCAAACTACGTAAACCCAGTTGATTAAATCTGTGGAGTGTGTTGATGACATATGACATTGTCATTCCAGTGTAGACACAGATTAAACAGATGCACATTTGATTCAGTTGTTCATTGTTTTGAAAATTGCTATTTAATGCTTCATGCTCATATTACATTCAAATGCTCATTTTGGTGAATCATGCTTAACCGTTGCTTTTAATCTTTTCATTACAAATGCTTAAATTGTTTAGGAAATATAAGTTTGCAAAGTATAGAAACACTAGGGCATGAAAAATACTATGAATCACTGTAATAGAAATACAAAATGCACCTTTTATTTGCTCTTAGATGTGTAGATATTGTGAGTATTCTAATCAAGAATATTTTTATGAGCAACAGAGACAGATTTTACATGACACTAAGATTCCTGCAAATGGTTGCTAGAGGGAGCTCTGGGGCAGTGCATTTCAAAGCTTTCACAGTATTTGCTCATCATGCTTTACTGTCTTTTGAGAGCATGAATCACAGATAAAAAGGAATTAATGTATGTTAACCTGCACCTTTATGCACTTATTACTTGCTATTTATGTGGAGACAGAGAAGGAGTGACATATAAACTGACAAAATGTGCATGTGTTTTCCACTGTGCTCCATAAACTTTTCTTTGCTGAACGCTAACACTCTGTGTTTGTTTATTAATATTATTGACTGTATGCACTTTGCAGTCTTGACAGTTTTCATTGTTAGCCAACTATATATGGCTCTTTCTCCTATTAAGTTAACATAGAATTTATCCTTAGGAAAGTGCTTTGACTCATGAAGTTGATAACAGTACAATATACTTATATGGAATCTTCTTTGAAAACAGTACTGGGCATATTCTTCTGGGGTAGAAACAACAACAAGATATGAAACAAATATTTTGGACCCCCAGCATCACTCCATTTACTCCAATGGAGCTATTTCTCATGCACATAGTCATAAATCAAAGGAGAATCAGGCCCTCCTTTACAAGTGATTTGTCCCTGTTAACTTTGTTTCCCTTACAAGCAGCTTTAAGAATGTCTGGCAGATTCAGTCGATCTGTGGATACTCCAAAATTTGCAAAATGGGCATTGCCACCAGTACAGCAAGTACTGTTGTTTGGGTGAAATCTGTAAGCAGATACAGCTGCAAAGAAAGTCTGAATCATCTAACACAAAAACAACCCTGTTTAGCTGAGTCATATTAGAAGTTTGTTTTTTCTGGTCGCTGACAAAGATACAGACTCAACCTCTGCTCTGAAATGAAGTTCCTACCTCTGTTGATGTACAGGTTGATCTTAAAGTTCCAGACTGATTTTAATCAGCTGTCCTAGGGCAAGGGGAAGTATCCTTAGCAGATATCAGAGGGAGGCAGCATGCTGTGATGAATACAGCAACTGAGAAGCAGGAGACCTATGATCAAATTTATGAGGGACATAAGTAAGCGCAACTTTTAGTGAAGTCAATGGGAGTTGTGGCTGTTTATGCCTGGGCTAAATTTATCCTCCCCATTCCACCACTGGGTAACTTTGGATGAGTCACTTAATCACCCTGCTCTTCAGTTTCCTCATGTGTAACATAGGGAACGATAATATTTACCAATCCTTGAAATAGCTTTGAGATTCTTAAATGAAAATCTCTGTAGGAGATTACTCTTTAGGTTATTGCCCTAGGCAGTGGGGAAGGATAACGACTGAAGGAAAATGGGGCATCTATTCATTTGTTTTCCTTCATCTTGTATGGTAAAGGCTCATGGCAAAATGTGTGGTGGCTATTCATTAAGGGATGTCTCTGTTAAAAACCACATGGTAAAAGGGACCCTACTGAAGAAAAACTTTAATGATCACAGGAAACTTCTGGGAGTCTGATCCAACTCCCATTGAAGTCAATCTCTGCCTTTGGTACTTATATCAACTGCCAATGGAGTTTAGGCACCTAAATCCCCTTTGAACATAAGGTGTAGGCTCCTAAATCAGTTGGGTGTTGTGACGCTGCGTGCAACAATGCCTAAATACTGTTAAAAATCTGGGCCTAAATGGTCACATAGGAAGTCTGTGGCAAAGCAGGGAATTCAATCTAGGTCTCCCAAATCCCAGGGTAGCACCCTGACCACTGGTCCATCCTTCCTCTCCAGGAAGTCCAATGAGAATCTTCCATAGATTTAAATGGGTATTGGAGTAGGCTCCTAAATGAAGACACGTGGCACATTTCAAAAAGGGACACTGTCCCCTTGTATGTCAGCCCTGTTGCTGATCCTTTTATTGATATATCATGTACATTTTCTTTGAAAATCCCAAATGAATCTGCAACACCAATAGATGCCACGGTGGGGACAGAGATTAAAAAAAGAAAAGACAAAGTTATAAAATCTGACAGCTGAGTGGAGTAGGAGAGACTAAGACGTAAAATAATGGAGCATGTATTTGATTTTATGAGCTCAACCTAAAGTAAATTGGAGTTTCTGTACACACAATCATTTGTGTTCACAAAAGGCAGAGACTGAACGTGCAAATGGTATTTACAAGGACAGATTGGGTAGTTAAAAGTCCAAATGCCCAACATGCATGTGCAAATGCCACTTGCTTAGATAGATTCCGATTCTGTTATTGCAGGTGAAAACAATCTATGCACAAAAAGAAAGGTTTTACAAGGCCTTTTAGGGAAGACTTGGCTGTATTTTAATTCTATTTTTTTCTAATTTCTAATGTTTGTGTACTGTATTTTGGGTGGTTTCCAATCACATTATGGTATTCATTTACATTTCATTCATTTTGTTATCCACATGTATTTTGTGGTCTTAAACATTTTTTAGCTGATGCACCTATACAATAAAGCAGATAAAATCAACCACATCTATGACCCCTGTGTGTAGAGCCCAGCCTTCTCAAACAAATTCGCTCTCCTCCTTCCCCTTTCCGTCCCCCACTCCTGGGGCCGTTTCCAAGCATTCACTTAGACCCCTTCCCTTGAGCAGCTGTAGACCTGAAAACTGAGCTTATTCACTGTCACCTTGGATGAAAAAGTGTCCCAGGAAAAAGTGTGACACAGATACAGTAACTAACCCTTCATCATAAGATCATAGTAGGTGCTGCTGTAACAGAAAATTATGCTTGCACCAGAAAGGTCATTTTAAAATAATTTCATCCATTTAAATCCCACAATGTCTGTGTTAAGCAGCTAACGTATTTGTAACATTGGAGAGAGAATGGGTGACTAGCACATTGTGTATTCTCTTGGATGCAGCAGATGTTTCTGACAAATAAGTTTGCTTGCTTGCTGGCCATGCAGTGACTGATTAAAGCAATTTCCCTCTGCTTTGTTCTTTGTTAATCTGTGAGATGTCAGCTGAGGCCTGTCGATATCATCTGGCCATGAAATTGACAAGATCGCTACTGTGGTAAACAAAGCTTCTCCTCAAATGAGTTTGGCTTTTCCAAAGTCCACATATACACAATCTTCTATTTTAATCACATCTTTCACAAAAAATATTTTTAAAATCCTTTTAACAAGTCATTGGATATCAATGAAACAATATTTAATTTATTGTTGCAAATAAATTGCTGTGTTCCAGATTAAAAGTGAACAGCAGAGTGTATAGCTGTAGTGGCCTTTTTCTTCTCTGTAAACTGGTGAGTTAAATTGTATGAGTTTAATGCTTCAAGGCATAAAAGCAGCCTATTTTAAAAATAATAAAGTATCAGAGACTGTGCATTATTCAAATCATTTAACATTTTCATCAGAGGCTCAGGGATGAACAAAGAACAACAAAGAAAGCAGAGGTTTAGTTACACAAGTGAAACAGTAGGAACCTGTCACTGTACTTCAAACCAGTCTACCTGCTCCCATGCTTTAGTTTCACGTTTCATTAGTCGCTTGTCTTTCACAACCAGTAAATGTATTCTGTCTTCTAAAAGTCTTACATTAATTTTGCCATTGAGAACCTTGGCTGGGCTGTTATGGTGGCAAAACAAATGCTTTTATTGTAAATACAGTCTCCGTGTAAACAAGGTGCCTCCTACCACACTCTTGGGTTGGAAAACATCTTGTTCTATACAAACAATTCAGACTTGTTGGGGCTAGAAGCAAAGATGAAAGTGGTGGCTGCTCCAGCCAAATGCTGTATTGTGAGGTTTGACTGATCATCAATCTCATCATTGTTATGGCACTTAACTTTCTAATGCCAAAGAATTAAAGCCTGAGTAACAAATGTGAAATTAAAGAGAGTGGCAGCCATGCTGAAACCTGTCTGGGATGGGAGGTTTGAAAAATACGGAACAATTCTTTTTTCTAGACAATTTCACCGCTTCACTATAATTATCTGTTTTCCCTGTTTTGAGCTAAAAATAGCAGGAAGAAAATATACTCCTGATGCAAACGTGCTCCAAACTCTATGTGTGGTCTACAGCAGGTAGCAGGCAGGGAGCCATTGGTCATCTCTGGTGCACAATGTGGTGGTTACAGTCTATAAGTATCTACATGGGGAACAAATATTTAATAATTTAATAATGGGCTCTTCAATCTAGCAGAGAAAGGTATAACACAATCCAATGGCTGGAAGTTGAAGCTAGACAAATTCAGACTGGAAATAAGGCATAAACTTTTGACAGTGAGGGTAATTAACCATTGGAACAATTTACTCAGGGTTGTGGTGGAGTCTCCATCACTGACAATTTTTAAATCAAGATTGGATGTTTTTCTAAAAGATCTGCTCTAGGAATTATTTTGGAGAAGATCTATGGCCTGTGTTATACAGGAGGTCATAATAGATGATAAAAATGGTCCATTCTGGCCTTGGAATCTATTAATCTGTATGAATCTATTTTGCAGCAGACATGCTGATGTAGAACCAGTTGTATTTGTTTTCAGGTTCTATAAAAGTTTGCTGGTTGCATGTTGTTTGATTTACAAGTTGTTAATCCTCTTCTTCCAGCAAACAAAGCTGCTTTCAAAATTCTAACCCCATTGGCAGTCCAGAGGGTTTGTAGCGAAATATAGGTGGGAAGCTATTAAAATGTTTATACTATGTGTGCTCTTCACAAGTTTCTGTGTCCATTATTTAAGGGAAGTTTCATCTTATGACTGACTGATAAAGCACATTAATGTAATAAGAAACGGCACATTAATCATAATATTGAAGTATTGTGTATGTAGTTCTTTAAACCCACTTAGCAGTTTATATACAGTAAGTGACTTCCTGGGAAATAAAGGGCCTGTTCACATTGGTCCATGGTAAACATTCTTAGAAGCCTGACTTCATCTCAAATATTAATCGAATTAGACTGATTTTGTTATTTGTTGGCATGCAAATAAACAGTTGACAGTGTTTGACTGTAACCACTGAATCTATAGGAACTGATTGAAAACTATGTGAATTTGTGACTTGGATTACTGCTGCTCCGGCAGATCCAAAACAGTATTGTGATGGCCTGTGAAAAATTAGATTATATGGCCCAGACTGTGGCTCCATGCTGTCTGTTTGAATGTCTGCATAGAGGTCTAAAGGGGAATAAAATCCCCTCTATGCCCCTGCACAGTCTCTAAAGAGCTTAGGTCCAGTCATGTGGGAATGAGCAGGTGCAGCATGCTAACAGCTCTCTACACGGTGCCTTAAGGAGGAGAGCAGGGAGTGGATGGAGAAAGGTGGGAAATAGGCAAAACCTTGGTTTCATGCACCCAAAGTGCTGACCAGCAGAGCTCATCTGGGAGGTTGAAATGTATCTGCTACAGGTATAGTTCAGTAGCAGATTACTACCTGCTGGAACGGCGTGGGAGCAGGGAAGGTACTTCTCTGTGGTACCACTATGATAGTGCAGCTGTGCACCACCCAACAGCAGGGTTAATTCTAGCCATAAAAGTATTTGGTATTTAACCTGACTTGTTCTTTCTGCTGTCAGTAGCTATAGTGTTTGTGACGGTAGATCTGCGGGAGATACTCCTGTAGAAATCTCCACACTCTAATGACATTTTTAAAGGATTCAGTCAGAAGGAAATTGTGCCATGCTTTCAGGAGATAATGTAATGGAGCTCTGGGAGACAGACTGAGATGCTGTCTCAGACTTCTCTTCCTCCTTTGTCTCCATTTCATTGTCAGTCACATTTGTGCTATATTGTGTGTTTGTGGAGCTGCATGTAAGAGTAATGGCAGTGCAGTTGTAGCTGGGAATACACTACTAGAAAGTATTAACAAACTTTTGTTTGAATAAAACCACAAATCCACTTCAGCTTTACTCATTTCTCCTTTATATTCATTTTCTATGATCATTCATATAATAAGTGACTTTTTGTGTGCGCACATGCATGTGAGAATATTTGTAAAAAAGCAGAAGTTTGTGTGAGAGTTTGTACTGAAAGTGGTTATGCAGCCATTCTGAAATCTCTCTGGTTGTCCTCTACTGTTTAGCGAAAGTAATATCATGTGACTTAGGTGATCAGTCACATGCCAAGAATAGTGCCTAGTCAAAGATGACCTCCTCTCAAACTATATTCTTCACACAAAAACCCCATAAGCATAAAGTGTTCAAGTGCTTTCAAATAATGGTCATTACACAAAGTAAAAACTATTTCCCATGCTAATTTTTTCCCCTACCGTTACTCACACCTTCTTGTCAACTGTTTGAAATAGGTCATCCTGATTATCACTACAAACGTTTTTTTCTCCTGCTGATAATAGCCCACCTTAATTGATTAGTCTCGTTAGAGTTGGTATGGCAACACCCATTTTTTCATGTTCTCTGTGTATATATATATCTTCCTACTGTATTTTTCACTGCATGCATCCGATGAAGTGGGTTTTAGCCCACGAAAGCTTATGCCCAAATAAATGTGCTAGTCTCTAAGGTGCCACAAGTACTCCTCGTTCTTTTTGATAAACATCAAAGTCTGTTCACAGATGGTTTATAAACAGAAAAAGGGTTAAAATACTCCAATACAATATTTCTGTAAATAGTTTATCCTGTTCTGACTGTAATAAACATCCATATGTATTAGTTATGGAAAAGACACCATCTTAAACTTGGTACATATATAGTGGGAGAGTCGGCTATGAATTCCTAAGCTTATGTTCTTATGATATCCCAGTAACATATTTCTTTATTCATCTAAAATTGTGTGTCTTAGCACATTTCTGTGGGTACAGCAGTAATGCTTTATATGTAATTATTAAAGTCTAACCAAACTATGGTTAAAAATACGGGCTTTGACTAAATTAGACATTTTTTTGCATTCCGATAAACATCTGTGAATACCCTTTTCTTAGCTAATGCAGCCATACCATTATATATTCAGATAATTGTAAAATTTAGTGGAATTAAATCCAAAGTGAAGATCTGCCCCCTTGCCTTGTTCTAGTATATATCTAACGCACCACAACATTGAGAACTATCTAGCCATATTGTTAAACAAGGCATTTTCAAACATTTCAATTCTCAGATTACATTACCATCCTGGACACTTGCCTCATGAAAGATTAAACACAGTAGTTCTGGAAACTTTTAATGTCTGTAAATTAAATTATATACAATTGGATGCCATACATCAGAAGTGCATTCTCTCTTCCTTTTTTGGAAACATAAATAAATTCCCATGGTATGTTATGTGGGTAAGTTTTGTTTTATGGTTCTTAAATAAAGAAATCGGCAAAGAAATCAGGAGAGCTTGGACTGGCAATAAGAGTTGGCAACAAGCAGCGGATCTGTATGTAATTATTCTGGGGTAATAAAAATGCTTTTCAAGTAATGAGGTTTGCTAAACACTGTATTTTAACATGAACGGGCTAGTTCTTATGGTGAACTGCCATCTTGAATGGCATTGATCTGGATAGTCAATAAGGACTAGATTTTCAGAAGATTTTGCATCAGTTGTTGGGTGTCCACTTTAAGACACTTTGGGCATGTCTACACAGCTAAAGTTGTGCCCGGGCTAGCCTACTCAATCTAGCTTGAATCCAGCTAGTGCAGGTAACAATAACAATGAAGACATCACAGTGCAGGCTTCAGTGCAGGTAGTACAAGCCCAGCACAGACCTGGGTACGTTCTTAGCTCTCTAGCCTGCTTTGAACTCTGCACTGTGCAATACCTGGATTCCAACTAGCTCAGCTAAGCTCACCCCTGCACAGCTTTTGCTGTGTAGACAATCCCTTTATGCCTGATTTTCAGAAGCACAGAGGACTTGCAGCATCTTTGGGTATCTCTGCATTGCAGCTAGGAATGTGCTTCTGTGCATAGCTAATAGACACATGCTAGCTGTGCTCAAGCTAGGGCACTAAAAATAGCAGTGTAGCCGGGAGTAGCAAGGGTGGTGGCGCAGGGTAGCTGCCTGAATACATACCACGAGGGTTCAGGTAGGTCAAGCAGAACTGGTGCTTGTCTGTTGACCCAAGCTGGGAAGTAAGTTCCCAACTGCAGTGTAGATGTACCCTTAGTGAATCTGATGCTAGGGGTCTCAAGTTGGACATCCAAATACTGAGGCACAAAATTGGTGAACTCTTTTGAAAATGTGGCTGCCAGCCCTTCTGTGGGTGAAAAGTCTTGGTTGGCAGAGTTATTGACACTTCGGGATATGATTAAAAAAAAAAAAAACCTACTGAAGAACAGGCCATCTTATTTCCTCTAAGGCTTCTAGTGAAATCCTTTCTTGCAGGAGATTTTACCACAAAGTTCAAACTAGAGCTTTTCTTAATGAGCTTATTTTCCTTATTGCCCCAACATTAATTGCTCACAGCTTTCTTTATAATTAATCAAATTCTGGTACCCTTATATAATTTTGCCCGTTCTGTGTAGAAAATGTACAGGCTCACCAGTCAGCAGTCCTCGATATGGTAAAGCCACCTCTATGCTCTTTACTGGGTGTCTGAACACAACAGTAGTTCCCAATCTAAATATTGTGTGATTACTTTATGGTCTTGCTAGAATAACTTGGCTTCTCACCTTATTGCTTATAATATAAATCTGAAATCTAATCAGAGTACCATGATTGTAACTCTGTCTGGAAGGCATGACAGAAGGATGAATGGTTCGGTGCACTCGTATAATCACATTGCAGCCTTTCCAGTACTCCTGAGCTGATGGAATCCTAGAACCTTGTGACATGTAGCGCTCATCCCTAAAGTGGAGGAACAGAAAGAAAAGGAAACAGTTAGTTTGCACGCAGCCCAACATAAATTACATACATTTCTGGCATGTCAGATAGAAAGTACATTCAAAGACTTCCTAGACCTTTGTTTTTCTTTGATTTGTTCTTTCCTCTGAGGTGAAACCCCTTCAGGGCTCTTAGTCATTTGTTACATGGTAGATAGAGAGCCAGAAAAATATTCTAATAAATCAGCATTTCCCCCCACAATCAGCTAGCTGGGATAGGCTCATATAATCTGCTCTTTGAATCATTAGCAAGTTTGACAAGCATGCCAAGTTCTAAGGGTTGCAAAGCTTGATGTGATTTACCACTGGCAACACAACAGTCTTTTGAGAGCCCCCCCCCCCCCCTCTTGTACATGCACATGCCTGGCAGAACTCTGTGAAATCTTCAGGTCTCTGCTAGGTCAAGTTCAGGAAAGTTTCCCTATTGTTAACAGCAATTGAGCACGTGCTTATGTGCTTTCCTGGACTGCGGCCTGAGTCACTGAAGTATGTAGTGTAGATTAGAAAAGAGAAAAATAGAGAGACCATTTTTAAGGGAAGCATTTAAAGTTCAATAATATCTTCATCTTATAGGCATTTGAGTCTAATTAGTAGATAGCATTAGTGTGACAGAAAAGCAGTTTAGAAGTATATGGACTACATCCTCAGCTGTAAACTTATGTAGTTCTGCCGACTTCAATACAACTGATGCCAGTTTACACTAGCTATGAATCGAGCCCATATTTTTAAAAAATCTTGCCCAGTTCTCTCCTATTTACACCTGTGCAACCCCAATGAAATCAATGCAGTCCAGTTTTCTAATTGCTTTGGTTATAATGATCTCGTCCTGGTGATGGATGAAGATTACACATCCATGCTTATTTTTTTAGATCTGTCATCTGCCTTCGATACCGCTGTTAATGAGATTGTGATGACACGTCTGTAATCTCTACACAGGTAGATGGGGTAGAAGAGTCCTGTTCCTTTGTTTCTGGGAGATCTTTGAAGGAGCATCCTCCTTGGAATTAGATCACATGCATTGCTGCAAGGGGAATAGACTTTACGAACTTTAAGAAACATACAGTTACTGATACTTCTTATATTAGTGCAGGATACAGCTGCTCATTGGTTAAATGGAGCTTCATCCAGACCAGATATCACACCAGTACTCACACCCACATCTGCATGGGCTTCCCATTAGTTTATGGGTTTGATTTTAACTTAGCATACATGAAATAGGGGGAGGAGTTAATAGTTTGAACCAAACTCTGTGCTTGTTTGAGACTGTCAACTCCATATTCTTTTTTTAAATGACTAATCAGACAGACTGCCTCTATCCTCATAGGGCACTACTGCAGTTGCAGTCAGAGGAAGTACCCTAGTTAACAGCTCTCTGGTTTCAAATTGGAATTGGCTGGTGGCAGGGCATATTTTGGGAGAGGACCTTGACTCTGAATCTTGTCCCCCAGGAGGTTTGGCAGATATGCAGGGAAAACCAAGGCCCACTTCATTAGTTAAGGGGATGGGTTGAAGGGATTTGGGCGGTAGAATGTGGGAGGTCATATTTTGGGAGCCGGGGGTTAGCTATACAGAAAAGGTATTACCTGTTTTGATTTCTATCCTTGGTTTTGTATGCTAAATAATTGCACAAGTGCCTTCAGGACAGAGATTCCTTTAAACAATTGAGGAAATAAATATGAATGTACAGAGACAGAACATAGCCCATTATGTCTTGTGGAAAAGCAAAGTTATAAAAACAGACACGACACTGTTTTAGAACTAGGCATTTTACATGTTGCGTTTTTCTCCGTGGTTAGGAATGGGTTGGAAAACACATGGGTATTTCTCATTCCGTGGGTGAGAAATGAGACATCCTGGAATGCCATTAATGCTAATGGAAGTTACTCACAGAAAGTTCATATGTTTTTGCATGTACTAAGGCATAATGAGCCAAAATGGTCCCTACTGTGTCTCCACTGAAGTTGCCTGGAGTTATAAAAGGCAAGAATTTGGTTATTATGTTCGTATATTGGAGCCCTGTATTGTAGTAATTATTTTCCTTACAAAATGTTATTATGGCTCCAACTCTGTGACTCTCAATAGTGCTAGAAAGCATTACTCATACGAGCATTCCCACTGACTTCATCAGGACTATTTGTAAGAGTGCAGGCTCGTGACATGAATTAGGCAAAATACCTGGAGATTTATTAAAAATGAAAACCAAAATATGGAAGGATGATTTTGTGCCCAAACCACAATATTGGGAGTCAGGAGACCTGGGTTCTGTTCCCAGCTCTACTACACCACTTCTTTGTGGCATCAAGTAAGTGTGTGTGTGTGAGAGAGAGAGAGAGAGAGAGAGCGCATGATCTTTCTGCCATTGAAAATTTTGCCATTGAGTTAGAGAATTAAGCCTTCTGATCCCCACCTGTACAATGGCCCATTTTGAGGCTGAATCCTTTAATGTGGGCAAATTTTTAGAGATCCTCATCAGCAAGGTGCTACTGAAATGAAAACTGTTATCACTAGTTGTGAGTTGCACATTGCAGTGCAGTGAAATAATCTGGGACTTTCAATCTTTTTAATAATTCGCTCAGTGGAATATCACAGCATCAAAGCTCACTGTAAGTGAGTTCCATTTCTTCTACAGTACATTATATGCTGACTAGTTAATAGAAATTCCTATCTGCATTGAAGAGATTGTGCGACAACAGTTATTCATTGAGCAATATCCTGTACAATGTTCTAAACATTTAATATCTTAGGCCGCTGTTCCTTTCCTCTGCATTAAACTGATTGTATACTATACTGCTCCCAGATTTAAGGAGTATTGCATATCAAAAATTTTATAGAGGGTGTCAGCTATTTTCCCCAAGCTATTACCATTTTGGAGACAGCATAACTTTGTATCTTATTTATTGTTTCAAATGTTTCACTTGCTAGACAAGAAGTGATATCTTTAAAGATCTTTATTTTTAAGCAGGATCAAGATGTCAGTTTGTTGCAGCTAAAATGAATTAATCTTGATCCCTATTATGATTTTTAGCTGCTAGTTGAAGAACATTGGTTTTCTTTTGGCATTTAAAATCTTTCTATCCCTCCATAGAGTGTCTGACCATGATATTTAGCTTAATCAAAGGATTATGTACTTGTACCAACATCAAGGTGTGTAGTGCTGTAGATATTCACTTAAAGCAGTCAAAGTCCTGCAGCCATCTGTTCTGAAGGAAAGGGAGTGTTTTCCTATAGGAATTTGATGTCACTCAATGGAGTTGATGATGTAAGACAGGAAATCACCTGTAGGACTGTGTATTGCAACTCAGTGTGGCTCTCTCTCCATCCCAATGCATGGATTCTCATTGAGTGGCTAATGTGAGTAAGACAAAATTGTGGAAACCCAGTGAGAAGCCCAAGCATCCCCTCACACCCACCATAGATCACCAAAGAAATACTCTTCATGGTACGTCACATAGTATAAGAAGTTTGTAACACAGCACAGGGTTAGTACTTAGCTATTAGATTTGCCCTTGCCCTTATCTTATGCTGATCAGTCCCTACAAGTCTCTCCCCTCTTGACACTATAGACTACAGTGAAAGTTTAAAGGAAAACTGTCATGTAATAGGACACATTAAAATCATTATATCTAATCACAAAGAAGATTGAATTACACAAATGTCTCCTAAATAGAATAAAAAGGAACAATTTGATGATACAGCTTTGTGATTTCCAGTGCTTTCTGAGGGAGGAAGCTGGTTTTTTCTCGACCCTGCTTTGTGTGATCAAACAGGATCATGTTGAAAAGGAATCTTTAAGAAGGCAGTCCCCACTGAGGGAGAGACAAGCTTATTTAAGGGAAACGTTCATCTGGTTGCTGAAGACCTGCACAAAATCATAAACACTCTGCAGTGGTTGGCATGGGTACTGCTGGAATGGCTGTGAAGTCGTGGTCCAACCTCCAGTCCAGCCCAGACTGGAACATCCCCTACTCTGTGAGGGAAGCGGGGCCAGGGGCAGGTAGCACATGACTGGAAGATTCCCGTCTGTTAGTGGAATCCAAAGTTATTGCCTTAAGGCATCTTTAAGTCCCCATGACACTTCCAGAATATTGCAGAGGGGACCTATGAGGGGTTGAGGTTCCAGCCAAATATAGATATATATAGAAGCTGTGGATCATGTAATTGCCTATCTCACTTGCTTCAGCAGCATTTTGATAGGGCAAGACAAGTCAGAAGTCTGCGTTGTGGGGTCTGTGGCAGCTGATTCTCTATCTCATCCCTTCCTGCAGTGCTTGCTGTTCATCCACACCACACATGCCCTGTCTGCCATCCCTGTCTCAGGCAGGAGTGTGAGGGGGACAATGGTGGGATCAGGCTTTGTTCCTTCCCCCTATGGTCCTATTGGTCATTTCAGGGGATGCAGGGAGCTGATTGGCTCCTTGGCATTGTGTAGGAAGTCTCCCAGGTGTAGGAAGCATAAATTGGCACCCAGACTTCCTGCCCCTCTTCCATCCCATAGACAGATGTGCTGGATCTCTTGGATCATCTGTGTTGTCAGTTGCCTTTCTTGAGGTCTAGAATGGCTTTTCTCACACACCAAAACTGGCAAACAGCTTTGTGGGGGTTTTTACTCGGCATCCAGGATGTCTGGCCTGGCTGGGGGATATAGGCTGTTGTCACAACCTGTAGTGGGTTTCCAGAGCAGATTGCAGGTTCATATGCATCAGTTGTGGGCCTGAACCTCAGCCTGGAGAGTTATTCAGGCATTGGTCCTGGCCACTGGTTTGGCATAAAGGGAGTGACAGCCTCTGTTTTATGCAGCTTGGGCTCCCCCATCTTAACACCATACCTCATACGAGTCTGAGAAACGTGTCCTGAGCCCATTTCCTTAGTTGGTGGGTAAGAGGAAATGACCTCCTCCTCCCATTTGCTTCTATCAGTGACTATTGTGGTCATGCTGAAATCCACAGTTAAGCTCTTCTGCCGTCTGTGGTTTGGAGTGCCATTACCCCAAACTAATTTGTTAATGAACACTTTTGTAAGGTTGCAGCCTCTGCATTTAACCCATATTGCTGTGTCTGTGTCTTATTGTGTTCATCTCCAGGTCAACAGTGGTGTTCGGTGAGTCCCTTTCATACTACTACAGATAAAGAAAGCAAGATTTAGACTGTAAACTCTCGAGGGACGGCACTGTCTCTTCTGTGTTTATACAGGACAGAGCACAAATAGGGATCCATTTTTATCTGGTCCCATTGTTTGATTTAAAAATAACTTTCTTTGTAATGTTGCTAGAATACAAGACTTATAGGTGAGACTGAATTTATACTCTGAAAACACACAAACAATGGTCTAAGTCAGTGGTTCTCAAACTGTGGGTTGGGACCCCAAAGTGGGTCATGACCCCATTTTAGTGGGGTGGCCAGGGTGGCGTTAAACTTGCTGGGGGCCGGGGCTGAAGCCAAAGCCCAAGGGCTTCAGCCCAGGGCAGCAGGGCTCAGGCTTTGGCTTCAGCCCTGGGGATCAGGTTACAGTCTGCCTAGGGCTGATGCCCTCAAGCTTCACCCCCACACACACCCCTCCCTGGGTGGCAGGGCTCAGGCGGTCCCCCTTCCTGGGGTCATGAAGTAATTTTTTTTGTCAGAAGGGGATCGTGGTGCAATGAAGCTTGAGAACCTCTGGTCTAAGTATATCATTTAGATTTTGATAAAACATTTGGGAATAGATATTGGACACCATATTTATTGGGGTTTAGAAACTCTAGTAGATACATGCCCAGACAGGTTTATCATACAACAGTTACATTTAAATATGTAATTGAAGAATGTGGGGGTTGGTAGTAGGTGCTGATGTCTGTTGCCACGCGCAACACTTGAAGAAGCTGTTTGTGTCCCCACTGAATCTTTGGAACTATATGGCGTAGAAGATAAAGAGGGTGACTGACTGTCTTGTTTAAATGTTAAAAGACAAATTGACCGATGCTGTTACATCTAATTTGATAGCTGTCAGGAATATTATTTCCTCCTATGTAGTACTTTGCAGTGGAGGCCTAATATCCCCTTTTTCTTTCTGCTGGTGAATGGAGAAAGACAATGAGCTCATAGCAAAGTTATAGTTAAGGCTTAGCTGAATTCAGGTTTTCATAAGACTATTTTGGACTCAGAATAGACTGTGTAACCACTTGCTGCACCTGTTCTTCAAGCTCCATGTGAACACATTAGATCAGAAAAAATCTAATTGGACACAGGCCTTTGTGCCAGCCTTGATGTTACAGTGCATACATGATCCACTTTGCAAAAGACCTGCATAAACAGGCATGTGTTCCAGACTAGTTGACAGTGACTAACCACTAAAGCCAGTGCAGACTTCCTCTGCTTCCTACCCAAAAGGCCCTTCCAAACTCTATAGAAACTGAAGATGGAAAAGACCCTTGGGGTATCTAGTCCATTTCCCTGCCACTGCAAGGTGATCCTGCAATACATATTCTACTGTCCAGTGCTGTTTTACCATCTCATATACTGGTGCTTTCACCCCTTCCCTTGGGAAATTATTCAATAGCTTAGTAATAGCTCTGTCTGTTTTCAAGTTTATTTCTTGTGTAGGTACTAAGTGGAAATTCTCTAGCATTCTTTGGACTAGCCTTCCCCCTACTGTAGTATCTTTTATCCTGATTCCTTGGGGACCGTTAGGGTTGCCAGGTGTCTGGTGTTTGACCGGAACCCCTGGTCGAAAAGGGATCTGGCAGCTCCGGTCAGCACCACTGACTGGGCCGCTAAAAGTCTAATTGGTAGGGCTGGCACGTTCCCTACCCAGCTCCACGCAGCTCTTGGAAGCAGCAACATGTCCCTCCCACTCCTAGGCGCAGGTTCAACCAAGGAGGCTCCACGTGCTGTCCCCGCCCCACCCTGAGTGCCAGTTCTGCAGCTCCCATTGGCCAGGAACTGTGGCCAATGGGAATTGCTGGAGCAGTGCCTGCGGCTGGGGCAGCATTCGGAGCCATCTGGCCACCCCTGCTCCTAGGAGGGAAAGGGACATGTCGCTGCTTCCAAGAGCCGCCTGAGGTAAGCGCTGCCTGAGCCCACACCCCCTCCCATGCCCCAGCACCCTGCCCCAGCCCTGAGCACCCTCCCGCACCCTGAACCCCTCATTTTGGGCCCCACTCTGGAGCCCTGACCCCCAGACCAGATCCCATACCCCCTCCTACACCCCAACCCCCTGGCCTAGCCCAGAGCCCCCTCCCACACTCCAAACCCCTCGCCCCCCCCCAGCCCAGAGCCCCCTTCTGCACCCCAAACTCCTCATCCCCACCCCACCCCAGAGCCCACACCTCCAGCCGGGGCCCGCACCCCAACCCCCTGCCCCAGCCTGGGGAAAATGAGCAAATGATCGAGGGTGGGAGAGCGAGAGCGACGGGGGTGGTGGGGGGTGGATGGAGGGGGTGGTGCTTCTGAGAAGGGGCAGGGCAGGGATGTGGACTCAGGGCAGGGTGCATGGCAAGGGTGTTCGGTTTTCTGTAAATAGAAAGTTGGCAACCCTAGGGACAGTACATGGTTGTGTTTTCTTTATCTGTGCTAGGTATGTTTTGGGCCAATTCTTTTTGCTGGTTCCTCTTCAGTGCTTGCTTCTGGCCCACTGGACTGGCTAATGTCTTTTGTCCTGTTATCCTTCTATTTCTGCTTCTTGTCAAGAGCAGAATAACCACTGGAGTGGTTGAGAGACTCCCCTGAGACTTGCTCTCTCTTCTTATTGTTCCTCATAGTTGCCACAATGTACAATTTTCTTTTTGCTCTTTGGTATCTCAACTGAGGACTCTGTCTGAGGTTTCCTTCTCTTTGTGCTGTCTTCCTTTTGGTTTCCTTGTTTATTCAAATGCCTGAAACTGCTGTTCAAGTCCATCTTGTCCTTCACTTAAATACAGATTTTGTCCTACAGGCCTTCATCTAGAAAAATGAATGTAGCACAGCTTCCACAAGGGGTTACTTTGATTTGTATCCATTCTTTATCTCAGTAATGTTATTTCTTCTAAGAAGTTACTTCACATGTTTGGGACTTACCAGCGGCCAGATGTTCCAGCCTCTCTCAGAGGCCTATTGAGAAGTTCCCCTGTTTGCTGTTGACAGAATTTGTGGAGTTACAGCCTGGTTTACCTATGTCAGCTCTGACCCTTTATTATTAACAATACCCATGTTGCTTGCTTATCCAGCCCCACCAAACCTTGTCTAAACTAGGGGGGTTTTCTAAATATTTTCCACCACTACTAACACTAGTTCAGCACTATTTGTGTTAGCAACATTGGCAGCTGTAGCATAGACAGGTTGCCAGCTACTGTTGCTGTCATAAGCACCACATTGATTAGATATGCTCTGAGCAGAGTTAGATGACATGGTGGTTAAAACTCCAGTTAACAGTCTCCACAAGCACTTTCAACATTGTTACCACTGTGGAAATGAACTGGTGTTAGCAGCAGTGGGAAATTTCTAGAACATTTCACCAGTGTAGACCAATCCTTTCAGCCAAATTGCTTCACAGCCCCAGAAACAGTTCTTGAATCTTTCGAAACACTATAGAAATCTTTAATAGAAAAGTGGAGTCAGGGAATGGAAACAATTCATCCCACATTAAAATCTTTCTCTTGAGTCTGTTTCTAATTATTTGGAGAGTCTACCTTTCTCTGTGTCTGAATTTAGAAAGAAATCATGCTATTTTTAATGAATCTATACTCCCTCTACTTGTGACTGGGTTCCGAGTCCCTAAGGTCACAACACGCTCAATGTCATTCTGCACAATCAAGGTTCTACTGGGGCCGCAGGCTAATCAGTGTGGCTTAGTGTCTCATTACCATCTCTTCACTATGCACAACATATTGTCCCTGCACAAAGACGCTGAAAGTCTGTTAAATATTTATTTATAGTAACAAGGGCCAAAACCAGTTAATACAGATTTTAAAATATTCAGTTGAAAGTAAGACAAAGTCATGGTCACAGAGCAGGCTGACACTTCCACATGAAGACTGTGTTAAGCAATAAACTAAATTACTAGTAAATTAAGTTCACTCTTTTCAATTGTCAAACTAACAAAGAGCCACAAGGCAGACATATGTAAACCACCCCCTCAAAATTCATTACTATTCACAAATCTTGAACTGTGCTGAAAGCAAACAAATTATGGGGTGGAAAAAGCACTTAAAAGGCATTTTAAAGCTATGTATATTATGTAGTTAAAGGCTATTTGGACGATATGGTTTTCTTCTATTCTTGAAGAGCTGAATTTTGCATACACAGTGCTTATACCTTTCCTGCTATCACTCCCTAATAAAGCCCAAGTTATTTCTGTAAACATATTAATCTCAGCACCGCAACCAAGAAAGTACAATCAAATACAATCTAGTTAATGCAATGTCAGTTTTGCTTTCATAAGCCTTTATAGACCACAGGCTCATTGCTTGGCCATAAAAAGTTTATTTGGAGCAGTTTGGCTGTGTGTCAGTTATTTCCATGTAAGCAGGTAAGAATAAAATAAACAGTTTCAAATATATATTTGCTCACAAAGGAGGAGTTATTATGGTATTTGGGATAAATAAGTCTGGAAAAATTTGACTTCCTTTCTGTTTTTTCTGCCAACATCAAATTGTGTGTTAGAATGGATTAAATCTAAGTGCCATGCATGTCTATAGCCCAGGTAAATAGTAAATATAAAATGCCACGCTTAAAAACATACTCATTTAACTTAGATAAATGGCTATGATTACCTCAATACTTGCAGCAGACTGACCTTAAACTTTCCTGTATCTATCTTGTAGGGAAGACCTAGAATATTGCAAAGACTGAGGTAAAGCTATTTAGTTATCTAATGCAATTGACAAGTGTTTTAAAGAGTGACCATTCCAACAATAAATAATGGTAAAAGTGTGACCAAATGTGAGAAAAGCCAGCAAATACTTAATCAGGGACGCCCTCTGGGCAAAATTCTCCTCTCTCATCTGTCCAGGCAAACCACTCAGGAAAGCAGAGTATAAGAGTCAAATTTAATGAGGCTCTCATAGAAGAATTTAGTCTATCTCCTTATTGTATGCAGCTGTTCTATTTTTGCATGGTTGGGTATACTGGGGATGAAAGGAACTACTCTCCCATCAGTGTGCACATGTAAACCACACAGACCCAGCTCTGCTCTTCCATTAATATGATCAATTAACTCGCATTGTGATAATTCTATCGTTCCTCTCTGCACAGAGCTCTCTTTGAAGTCAATGGGGCTTCCACATGGAGCAGCTATAGAATGGTGACAATTAATGATAATGGGACTTACTCATGTGGGGAGACTTAATGTCAGCATTAAGTTTTCAAGGTGGTGGAAGGAAGTTAAGGTCAGGAACAAGTTCCACATCCACGTATGTAATTTGACTGGTTAATTCGGATTATTCTATATGGGAAGAAGTCAGGAGTTCTGAGAGGAGCATACATTTTGATTGTCTATGGTTCATTTGTTTAATTTTTAAAGTTGACAAGGGTTTTGCCCAGTTCCGGCATATTCATATGTACATATCAGTGCCTTCTATTCCAAAGTTGCTAGGCTGATATCAAAGATGCCGGGATGAACTCTGATTTTCATTGCTGACAGTTCCAATGCAAGGCTGAATAACAGAGGGCAGTGTTCTGAAATGCTCAGTAAAATAAAATATATTGACAGCTGTAGAACATAAAACAATAGTAGGAGCTGTATGAAAGCTTCCTCTTCTCTCACCTCTAATGCAGATGGAAAAAAGACTGAAATAGAGCTGGTTGGAATGTTTTCATCAAAAAGTATTTTCAGAGAAAACTGGCTTTTCATTGCAAATGAATATATTCACAAAAATATATTTTGATAATATATTCCATGTTTTCGTCTATTTATTTATTTACTTAGGAAAACCTGGAGACCAAAATGTTTTTGGTTAAAATATTTTATTTCTGTTTTTTTTTATTTGGTATTTTAAAAAATCAGTTTTTGAAACCACTTTGGTTTCCAAACACCAAAAAATTTGTTTTGGTTTCCATGTCAGTTTTTAGCCTAAAAAGCTATACATTTTCATGAGAGATTTTGACAAAAACAGGAAGAAAAGTCCACAAAAAGGTATTTTTTCATCCAGCCTTAGCCAGAAGATTTAGGCTTGTGTAAATGTACGTTTGTATGAATTTCAAGTGTTTTTGCTGTATATTTCATATGCCCTCTAGCAATGTCTTTAAAACATTGAGACTTGACCGCAAATATGCCCAGTAAAACAAAAATGCCTAACTATGTTTAATGCAGTGTTGTTGTAGCCGTGTTGGGCCTAGGATATTAGAAAGACAAGGTGGGTGAGGTAATATCTTTTATTGGACTGACTTCTGTTGGTGAGAGAGACAAGCTTTTGAGCTCACACAGAACTCTTCCAATAAAAAATATTACCTCACTCACCTTGTCTCTCTAACTATGTTGAAAATATTTCTTCAGCATATACCATTATAAACATGAGACTCACTGTCAATTATTTTTTCTAAATAAATTCATAATTTGTTTAAAAAGCACACTGTTATTGACATTATAAAAATTTGAATTAAAAACTAATAATAATCCTGGCAAGAAAAACCTGACACTTTAAAACTTTTGATGACTTTTGTGTTTTTAATACTTTGTCAAATCATTGTTTTAATATTTTGTAACTTTATTCTTTTGTTACTATCTCAGGACCTCGTTGGAAACAAGAAGCAGCATCTCAACTGATCCACTAAGGTACTGTAAATTAATATATCCATTAAATATAAAACACAAATAGCAACCTCAACATCTGTTCTATTACAAAACACCAAGCACACAGCATACAATCTTAATTTATCATACAAAGCTGGGAAAGGCTTTATCTAATGATTTGATTATTTACCAAACCTCACACATAATATCAGAGAAAATAAAGGATAGTTTTCCCCTCCCTACAAACATGAGGTACTTGAAAGCTTCTGACATTAAACACCGTGCATTCTCACTCACATTGTGTGTGTGCACGCATGCGCACGTGTCTGTGTGTGCACATATGAAAAAAAAACACTAATTCCTGTAAAACCCCATCCTATGCTGAAGGGAGGTTTGGCCTTTTGTGCTGGTTATATACCTCTTTTTAATGAGTGGTGCTGATGGTTGCATCTGGATTCCTGTGGTTTTCCCCTTGCTCAGCATTCCACGAAGAGCACGTGTGTAAACATCAGAAGGTGCTTTCATGTAAATCTTTGCAGTACCTTCCATTTTACTTTGATCACTGTATTTAATCTGGAAAAAATGTTGGCACCATTAACATTAGATATTAAAGGGACACTTCTGCTCCCTTGTCATACAGTTACACATTAAAGAATGCATCAAAGATGAATGCTTTGTTTGGTTAATCTGGGGCAGAATCACTTTCTCTTAAAAGAAAAAGCTGATGATTGTTTTCAAGAAAGCCTGCCTTTTGACTTGATCTGTGAGAGGACATGTGTTTTGCAGCTGGTGCTGTGCCTAACCTTATTTGAACCAGAAAGTAATTGAAAGCTGTCCATTCTGTTTGAAATAATTCAAACTAAAGGGCCCCATGGCTATTTAATCTCCTGTTGTTTTCAAAGCATGTGAATTACTGTAAGTAAAGTGGTCGAATGAGTACGGGTTCCTAAAGAATACAGTAAAATCTTTCTAAAACGTCCCTGTCCTCTCACTCTCCTCATCACAGGCATAAGAGCACTGGGTGATACTCAGTCCTAACTCCAGTGCCATTCAAATAATCATGGATTGGCTTGCACATAGTTTCCCAGTCTGTATCATCACTCAGATACAGTTTCTGGTTTTGCCTTTTCCCTACTGCTCTGCAACCTCATTTTAGCATGTGGCTGGTGTGTGAAGTGGCATTCACTGGGAGGGAGTTACCAGAAACAATCATTGCAGCAGACATTGTTCCGGATTAAGTAAATCTTTGTGCAAGGGGCAGGTTTAATGCAATACTTTGTGTCTTTTGGGATTACTTCCCCTGGGCAGATGACAACGAGGAGGATTTAGGGAGTAGTAAATGGAGGAAAAAAGGGAGAAAAAAATCTAACAGCTGAAAAAGGAATGGGGAATTCTTTATGAACAGTGTCAATAGCACTCTTAATAAAATATCTGTCCTTTAGTTTTGGGTCCATTTAGAAATGCACAGGGGAGACAGATAAATTGACATTTTTGTATAATTGTTTTATAAAACTGTTTCCCCAAATTCTTTTTAAAAATTAGACCTGATGATTAATATTCAGTATGTCCATTATCTTTACCCAATGGGAGTATGAAAGATAGTATGTTCATATTACGTGAACCAAATAATATGCACTGCTAACATATTATTCTTATTGCATTGTTTTTCTTGACTTACACCTTCAATTCCCAGTGTTATTTTGTTGAACCTGCTAACAGAGAGATGCTGTCTGGTGTGCATTCCCTGATGTATGTCCTTGTATTTCCAGTCCATAGTCTTATAACAACTGGCATTATTATAGTATCTTTATCACCAAGCACTATAAAAAGGCAATAGTTATGATTGGAGATCCTAGGACTTTTCCCTTTTCTGCCCATCTCCCTTTACCCAAACTCTGTATAAAGCCACTCACTGAACTATTGTAAACAGATTTTCATGAGAATATTTGTCTTATTGTCTCAAAACTGTCAGTGATTCCAGGTATGCTTTGCAAAGAACATGTACGCAGATGGAGAGTTATACAAAACCTTACAAATTGAGACCAAGCCCAGGTTTTGATCTTGCAAAACCAAATCAAGGTCACTAAGGTTTTGCAATCCTCCCCTCTCCTCTGCCTCCAAAACAAAATTTGGCAGCACATAGGTCATGATTATCCACATCTTTTTAGAGTAGCAGCCGTGTTAGTCTGTATCCGCAAAAAGAAGAACAGGAGGACTTGGATAAATTTGTTAGTCTCTAAGGTGCCACAAGTCCTCCTGTTCTTCTCTTTTCACATCTTTTCAGTAAATGTATTCCTTCATTTCATGGTGTAAGTGAGGGAAAACAAATGGGGATAGTGCATTGTTTTCTTGTATGTTTTTTTTTTTCAAAGCTAAGGCAAGGGTACATCATTTTTTCAAGATGACAATGGTTTTTTTTTTAATTGCTGCTTTTGAACTACTAGTAAATGCATTTTGTGCAGTTCCAGAGCTCCAAGTGAACAAAGCCATCAGGAAAAGATGTGTTAGTTTTACATTTTATCTAGGAGTTTCTCTAAGGTAGCTATTTTATATAAGAACTAAATGATACTGGAGAAATAACTTGCAAAATCTAGTGTATATTAATAAGCTCAGTAGGCGTGATTTGGGAATGCTAATAAAATAATCCATGAGGTTGATTCTTAAAGCTCTTCTGTCACAAAATGGGAAGAAGCAAAAGAGAGATTTCTGTTATTGAATATGGTGTGGACATCATCTCATCAGTTCACCCAAACAAATCTACCATTGGTGGACCATAAAATAAGGTAGATGCAGTGGTGCAAGTAAGCCAATATGGTCAGGTACGCTGTACTATTAAGACATTTATTGCCGGTACACCGTACCAGAAAGACACATTTTCAAGAATGAATTGTAGAGCCCTGCGCGGATACAAATTTATACCTGCGGATATCTGCGGATAGAAATTGGTATCCGCTGAACCACAGGGCTCTCTTGGGAACTGCAGTGGCAAAAGAAGCAGAACATGGGGCCACCGCTCCCAGGAGCCAGCGCCCATGCTGACAGCTTCTCCGGCACAGCTGTACTTCCCCCAGCCCCACTCCCAACCCTGTCCTCCAGTGGGGCTGTACAGACCCCAGACAGGAGATGCAGCTGCGTGGGAGGGCTGGGGGCAGGGCTGGCCACGACAGGGGTGCTGCCAGCACGGGGCACTGGCTCCTGGGAGTGGCAGCCCCACATTCTGCTCCTTTCACTGCTGCAGTTCCCAGGAAAGCCCTGCAGTTCAGTGGATACCAATTTCTATCTGGGATATCCGCATCCATGGGTATAAATTTGTATCCACGCAGGGCTCTAGTCACGGAACATTTTTTGTGAGGAGGAGCGGGGGGTCGGTAGTGTGCCGGTATGAGTTAAAATCTACTTGCACCACTAGGTACATGATTTCTTTTAACACACTGAATTTCCTAACAGACACACAATATTCTTCCAGGGACGCTGTGCTGCCTGTGTCCATGTTCTATACCTTCCTGGTGTCTTTTGTCCCACCACTAACAAAACAGATCTGCCTTCCAAGAAGATGTGACTAGTTCTGCATGCCAGGAATTGTGCATTTGTGAGAACATCTAGTACCATTTGCATTTTGTATGTATCTGGTATAGAACACCAGGGGGCAAGTGCTGAGCTCAGTTGTACCGGAATATCATAGATCCAGACTCTTGATTTGATTAGATTTTTGATTTTAGTCTTATACAAATTCCATACCGAAGTGACTACATTGGATTAACTCCTTTGACTACATTAGTCTAGATTTACATGACAGTACCTGAGACTACTACCATTATAATTCTGCTCATGTTCTTTATGAAGGGGCCTTCATGCAAGTTGTTAGGCTGTCTCGCAGTAAGTATTATATTTTGCATAAGTTGTCCTCTGCTATATATTGCATCAGAACAACTGACCTATGCATCCAGACATTTTGAAGTGGGCCCTGCCATCTTCCACCAGTATCTGATGTGGTGTGGTTTCCTAATATCTGAGTCTTAGCATTAGACCCTGAACCTATTGATCAGCTGAGACCCTGAATTCTAGTCTTTCCAAAATTAAAGCATTCAAGCCTTGATTTTGTGTCTGACTTCAAGGTTTCCTTTTATCATAAGCAATTTACAGTGGTTTGTAGATGTTTTAAGAATAGGGGTACGGAGAAGATATTCAGGAGCAAAAAGCATCACAATGAATTTCCTGCTATTTCAGCTCAAAATGATTTGGTGCCTCCGAGCCCTAATAAATGAAGATGAAGGATAATGTCAAGCTAAATTGTGTGTCTGTGGGATCACTTAACCCTATGTCAGAATTGTTTAAAACAAAAGAAATCTGTTTTGGGATATTAGAACATTCCAAGAGTCAAGTGTTACTCTTGAAATGCTAACAGAAAGGAAAACTTGAGGTTTCTTCATTAACCTACATGTTTGTCTATGGTACACATCACTGCAGTGTTTGGGCACCTCACAAACGTCAATGGCTTTATCCTCAGAACATCCCATGAGGTAGGGAAATATTCTTTTTGTTTTACATTCCATTATACCAGTGGGGAAGTGAGGCTCTGAGAGATTTCAATGACTTTCAACCAGTCATACCAGAAGTCTGGAAGAACCAGGAATATAAACCTGACCTCTAGAATTCTCCTCCAGTGCCTTAGCCACAAAAACATCCATCCTTACACACTTTGTTCAAGGAGCCTAGGAAATTCTTCCTACGGCCTATGTGAGGACACTACATGAATTCTAACACTGGGACTGACTCATTTCCTTTACACAATAGATGTTTATTCTGTATGTACTCTGAGGCTTGAGCTGTGGTGGCTTTAGGCCTGTAAGACGTCATCATAGGACCTTTGTAGCCACATAAGACCTTGCACATCCAGCAGCCCAAATGCATACAAGCAGACTGCCACATAGAATGCAGTCCACATTTCCCCATCAACAGTCTCATCCAAGGCTGACGCACACAGGCTGTGAAACAAAGTGAATGCTATAATGGCCCCTTCTTACTCCCAAGCCACACTTCGGCTCCACAACATTAAACCAGGGCTAATGGCATTCTTGAAGCTGTTCAGGGTAGATATTGCTCCTTGGAATTGTGCAAGGTTTAAGCAAATTAGAGATCTCCTATTGCAGGCTTGCAAAATTGAATTTGCCCACTTGCCTGGGTGAGTGAGTAATTCTATTGGGCCAGTAAAATATCATTAAGCTTTAAGATGATCAGATGCCTAAATAAACAGTCGAATTTGTAACATACATTTTTCATGTAAAGTAGGGTTCAGTGATTGCTTAATTTTCATGACAATTTTCAAGGCTGTCCTATCGTCATGCAAGCAAGTGTAGCTAGCTCTAAGTTCATGCTGTATTTATTTGATAGCGCAATCTCTTTCACTAGTAGTATGTTTGAGTGCAGCCTCACTACTCCATGGATTGTCAAGACAACCATCGCTAAAGGAGGATTTTGTACTGTATGTTTTCAACTTTGCCAGTCTTTTGAAGGACCACTTTAGAAGGGCCAGTTAGAGCACTCAGCACACTGCTGGCAGACCTGCCTCCACACACTGAAACCATAAAAGAATATGGAGATGCTGCACAGTGCTCTCTTAAGGTTACAATGCTGAAGCTGCACCACATCCAAAAATTGCTACACGATTAGGCCTATGAATTCTAAGACAAAGAAAGTAGCAGTAAAATGCCTCTTTCAAAGAACCAGTTTTATATCTAGGCTGAGCGTGAGGGGAAGCTTAATGTTTTTCATTACTTGTTTTCCGGGGAAAAGATGAAGAGCATGTGGAGAACATAGTGGTTTTCCTTTACAAAAGTCCTAATTAGCATTTTCTGTGCATGCAGTACAGGATAATCAGTATTAGTTGCTGTCAGAAAATTCATAGACAAGTAACTTTTACTCACTGAAAGTTCGGGATTTGAAAATATGTAATTAAGGGGAGAAACACAGTAATTTCTTCTGGAAAGGTTATCACTACCAGAGAAAGAAATCGCCATACAGTGTGAGCAGAAAAAATAAGTGTTTTCTGAAAGCTGTGTCATTTCAGGAGCAAATGTTTTGATGGTGTCCTACTGGCTCAATAATCTGGCTGATGTTATCCTTTTTTCTTGGGATCCTAGTGAATAATTTTTGTTTAAACTGTGGGGTGAGTTTGCTGGATTTTGTGAGCTTTTCAAGCAAGAAACTAAATATTACAGTTTTCAGAAAACCTAAAAGTAAATTTTAATAGTTTCCCCTGATTCATTTATTTTATCTTTATCTGGACAACATTTACAATTTCTTCTAGTTTCTGTTTCTATTAGCAACAGAAGACCAAATTCCCCTCTCCTTAACACCCCCACTCCTTACAGTGATCTAACTCAGCTGTAGTCCGTGAAGTAGCACCAGTGAAACAGAGGGGAGAGTTTGCCATTAGGTTTCAAACCCTGTGATGCTGAAATTTAGTCCGTACTCAGGTAAAACTATCATGTAATATGGGAGCTGTTCTTGTTAATTCAAATTCAAAAGCTGGAAAAAAATAATATGTTTAATTTTCCTCTAACATGTCTGCATAATTTCCTTGCTTGAAAATAGACAGATTAATAAAATCAGTGGGAGCATCGTTTGAGTATGGACCACAAGATTTGGCTTTCATATTATGTAGGATTGTTATAGTAAAACAACTCCAGCTGTACTGTCTCTAAAATCATTTCTACAGTACCAAGCTCACTGTCAGTGGGGAAAAAACTAATAAGGGATAAACACTGCAGGGGAGAAAATGATAAGGTTCCTTTAAAAGAGATGTGCCTCCTGTTCATACTGTCTTCTGCAAGTTACACACAGGTTTGTGGTCTGTTGTATTAATTTAGATGGAATAAAAGACCCAAAGAGTCAAAGGTGTTAACATGACCCTGTAAGTGTCCAGCCTTAAACTGTATTAAACAAGGTTAGGGTTTGGTATATAGAGATCTTGGTTTGTTAGTTTCCTGGCAAACACACTAAGAAACCCAGGCACAAAGTTTAGAAATTTATTAACTAAGATACATAAAAGAGTTATAATGCAGTTCAAAATTGAAATTAAATGATTACGCAAAACAATCTTAACCAAACCTATCAAAGTCCCTTTTTAAGAAAGGACATCCATTCGTCTCCCCTGCTTAGTTGGGCAACCCTTCTTGATGGGAAGGAAAGGGTTTGTGTTGTTGCTCAGTTCTGAGATGTGAAGGATGGTCACTTTTCCTGTATTTAACAGACCAACAGACAGACATGGGGGGGGGAGAAAGAGACAGGATAGTAAAAGTGGAGGAAATGCGACTTTTGTTGATGCTCTCAGGATTCCCAGGTCAGGTCAGATGGAGACTGAGGGTCACAGGTCAGCTGCAACAGCAGTGCTCTGGACTCTGGCTCTTCTCCTAGTCAGGGGGATGAGATATCATCTGGTAGGTCTGGTCCCTCTCCTTTACCGGTGTCTCTTACTCTGGACAGAACTGCCTAGAGCTGGTTGGAATGTTTCCTCTCACTGTGCTGGAGCCATTGGTACAGTTCACCACAGGATCAGATTTTATGGCAATCTGAGTGAGGGGGGTTAGGAGGAATAATAGTGGGACAGAAAGGAACACACAAGGGAAGGGAAGACAACCAGGATCTTACGTGTCCCTGTCTGGAATCTCCACTGATGCAGTGGTGATGACCAGCTATTCCCACTAATGTGCCAAAGTCTGGACTTCCCAATAATTGATTGTGGCAATCTTTGGAGCCCCAGGGGAATGGACAAAGTCCCTGGGGCAGAGCAGTATGGAGTCCTAACAGCCCTCCTGCTCCTCCAAGAATTCCCTAGTTAGTTCACACGTCCTCACCCCTTAATGTTTGTGTTTATTTTATTGTTAATGAAACAATTGTTTCTTACTGAAATACATGCAGTCACATTTCAAATAAATCTACATGAAGCAATTTTCTAGAAGCTGCAAGGCATGAAAGTTGGCAAACAGAGAGAGTGTGACTGAGTAATACCAGAAACCAAAACCCAGAATCCCTAAATATAGTTTATTATCCAGGCACTTGGGGAATTAGATATGCTGTAATGCAAAAGAACCTTCATTTTAGAGCATTAAACTGTTTTACAACAATGTCAAATTAAACTGCTACAGCTAATATTTTTCAAAAGTGACTTAGGCACTTAGGATCCTAAGTCTTGTTGATGTTCAGTGTGATGTAGGCTCCTAAGTCACTTTGGTACTTTTGAAAAATGTATCCTAGTTTCTTCTTCTTGATGTATTTTCAAACAAATCTACAAAATGAGAAGTCTGCATATACCTATTTCCACTACCAAAATCACAGCTAGTAGAAGAGTAAAAGTCACAGCAGTTTGAATGCAAAAAACAAGGTTGCACTCTGCCTTTCCAACAAGGCATTTGTTTTTGTTGGTAATGTCTATCATTTGCTACAGATATTTTGCAAACTTAGCTCTCCCTTCCCCCAAAAACATATGGTAAAAATGTGCCATCCTTGCTTCCACTGAATAGTGTCTTTTTCCACTGAAATCAGTGGAATTGCTTGCAGAATAAGCTATTACTCAAAGTGAAAAAGGGTGGCAGAATTGGGCCCCATAGTGTCTCTTAAAAGATAAGAGTCCAAATGGTTTAACATTCTAAAAAGGCAGAAAATGAAAGCTGCTTTTGACATGCCTGTTCTAGCCAAAGGATTTTAATAGAAAATGCCACTAATTTTGACATTTATTTTCTTAAAGCAGCTCGCCGCTAATTGCTTCTGTGCTCCCTTTAGAATAAAAATGGGTTTGGATTTCCACTGTAACTAAATGACAACAACTAGCTGTTATTTTGCATTTCAGCTCATTAGCCCAACCCCAAATTCACTGTCAGCTGATGAGGTTGCTATGAGTGCCTGAGCATTGCTTGTTACAGAGACATTATTTCCCTGCAAGCCAATGAAAAGCTGTCATCAAGGTTCCATTTTAGATTTTATCAATGTGTTTCTGTTGCCCTAGCAACTGGAATCAGCCTATCTCAGCGAGGCTTTATCTTGCTGGCTTTTATAGCTGGGAGCTTGCCCCACTGTGCACCATGTGGTTCAGATGATTAGTTTTTCTTCACACAGACCTAACTGGCTAAGTGTGTTGGGAATAAGATAAGCATAATTTATTTTGTGAGTGGGGAGGGTCCACACTTTTGCTTGTCATTTTTTTCCCCTGTCATAAGGAAACCCACATTTTTCATAGGTGCTGGCAGACAATGGAACAGATGTGATTCACACCAGAGGAGCTGACTAAAACAGTTGTATGCTGCTAGAAAACTGAGGAGTTTTCATAGGATGGGATGTTAACACTACTGTGATTATAGGGCAGTTGTTCTCAGACCTGATTGGGATAATTGCTTACATTTTCCTAAGGGCTGTGAGCTTCAAGGATGCTTTCCAGGGGGCCATCAAGAATCCTAACTGGAATATATACTAATTGTTTGTCCAAAGAGCTTTCAGAATGGCCTAAAATAGCAAAAAGGAGAAGTGGGATTTCTGTGTAATAACAGCTACATTGGTTGTGTTTGGAGGCATTTGGAAAGATAGACTGAAATCAGGATCAAAGAGCACAGTAAATGAATTTTTAGCCTTTGTGCTATCTCTGTATTAAAGTAGTGTAATTGTGCAGGTGCTTTGCCGTGTGGATGGGTCGCTTCATACACTGGTAGCAATTAGAAACACTTATGCTGCAGCAATAAGGCGGGGGGGAAATTGGATTTGAGTCAGTCAACTCAAAATAAAAAAAGTACTGTATTTAAAAAAAACCAAAACCTAGCTGCAGACTACAGTTGCTGCAGTAAAACTATTTGAAAATGCTGAAGTTGAAGGCCTTCTGCTTGGATTACTGGCAGTTTTTATGTCTCCAGCCTCTTCATGGTTTCTATAAAAGGTAAGAAAACATTAACTTTGAAATGCTTTTTCAGAACTGGATGGCTGCACATCATGCCACCAGTGCATTTACTTGCTCTTCTGTTCGACTGTTGAAAGGCAAGCGTACATGCGGGAGAAAAAGGGAGTGGTGCAGAAATTAATGGGAACTTGTGGCAAATACTATAAAGCTGCTTACTATAGCATCAGCTATCACCCCTTTTGTGCCTGCAAATGCAGAAGGTGATATTGTTTGTTGTTAACATTTACTGTAAGTCAGATTAACTCAAAAGTAGTGCATGAATTTGAGTTCTATCTGATTATTTTATTCTCAGGTATAGTAGCTGCTGCTGTTTAGTTTAGGAAACGTAAATAGCATGAGGGGATTGGGATGTAATGGAATTGTATGTAATGCTGATAAGACTTTTTCTTGCAGGATTATTTGATAATACTACATTTCATGTTTCTTTTCTGATAACGGAATCAATGCACATCACAGTCATTCAAAGCAATGGCACTTCTCCCAGGCAGGTCTGACAGAAAGCTTCAATGATTGATGGTGAATAGTGATCATAAAGAATAGGGAAGGGTGTCAGATGCGTTGAGCTTGCCTATTCATGGAAGAGCAAAATAAGCAATTCCATTTAATGTGAACACTGAACTTACCCTGATGGAGTTTTTTATCTAAACTTCAGATTTCTCACTCTTTTTAGAATGTTATTAAATGGGGAAAATTATATGCAGCTGAACTTTCTTTTTGGATAGCCACAATGAAACCAAAATGGTGTTCATTTGATTGTTAACAAAATTGGTGTGATTCTTTAAAATAGCATTCTGTCTTTCTTCTGTACACTTTGTATTGTCAGCTTCTATTATCAGCCCACAGAAAGTGCTTTGTACTAAATGCTAATTGCAGCAGAATTTATCATGCAGTGAAGAAGGGAACTATTCTGATCATTTTCAAGGAATTAGGTCTCACCCCACCCCATGATTCGGTATTCTGTCAGATAGGATCCTCAGCTGTGACTGTTTGCCTGAAAGAGATCTGTTTATACTCCTGTTTTTGTTGTTTTTTCATGAGCTTTGTTTTAAGTAGAAAGATTCCAAAGTTAGCCATATGCTTCAGGAGATTTAATGTCCCTACAAATGAAATAGGACGTGTTATATTCTCCTGCATGTGACAACTTGACCTAATACTTTTCCCCCAGCCTATTGTGATGTCTTCCTTTTATGCTAAGAAACTACATAATGTGATAGAAATACTGCCAGATTGCTCTGAGGTGGATAGTCAAATACAGCTCAACTATAACTTGATGTTTTGGATGCCTGGCTAATTCTCAGGTGTGTTACAAACTGCCTACCCTATAGCTGCCTTTTTTCCCTTGGTAGATGGCCTGAACAGTAGCCAGGGGGCTACTATGTTCATTTCCATCAAAACTATTCATTTGTTTGTCACCAAAACCAATGTGAACTTAGGCCCTGATTCTACAAGTGCATCTGCGTAAGTGGACACGGGGGTCCACCCAGGCGGATGTGGACAGAGAGATCAAACGGGAGAGCGATGGCAAAAAAACCAAGGAAACTGACAACTTTCTCACACTTTGTAGAAATAAGAGGTTAAAAAACAAAGCCAATTTTTCACTAAAACAGAGTGACAAAATGCGAAGTACTGATTAAAAATATATGCCTCACTTTCATGACACTTTAAATTATTCTTCATTAGTGATTTTAAATTAGCTTAAAATGTTCTTGGAACAGAGCCAAATGCTGGCTATAAAAAGGAATATATCTGTCATTTAAATTAAGTAACCCAAAATGGAAACTTGATTAACACTTGCCTTACATAGTCCTCAGCACATGAGCTTTATTTCTCACCTGTTCTGTGTTGTGCTGATGGCTGTGGGGAGGGGAGGAGGGACAGGGAGCAGGAGGGTACTTCAGGGAACCTTGGCAGGAACATGACAGGATACAGACCTTACAGGTGGTGCTTCCTTGAGCTCTAGGTGTGTGTCACTGGGCATGTTAGCCAGGCCCATCTGTGGTCCCAGGAGAGCACAGTGAGACATCTTGGGGAAGCGGGTTCAGATCCTCAGCCGGGCCCACCATGCAACTGTAGTGCCATTGGCAGCAGATGCTAAAGAACACTGCAGGGCATGTTGTCCCTCTTGTCCCTTAGCCATGCTCCTCAGCATCCACATCTCGCTTTCATAAGTATAGCTGAGCAAGCGGTTTGTAACAAGTAATATGACTAATATCTTCTTTTTCTGTTTGTGGAGTGTCTCAGCAGAGTGTGATTTTTATGCTCAAATTTATGCATTATTCAAAATGATTAAGCAACATTGTTGTCAGTTTAACAGCACTCTGGCCCACTCTTCCACATTTAGTAATCAAGCTGTGTTACTTAGTTGCTACTGGTCAGTAAACTCAGACTGTTTTGTCTCTGTTTCCTGACTGGATGAGTATAACTTATTTGGCCTGGCATTGCAACAGGATTCACTAGCACTGACTCTTCCACCTATGTGGAATCTCATTGACCTCAAAGGGACTCCATGAAGGGTCAGTTACAAGATGGGGGCTACATGTAATACTGTAAGGCTGCCATGGTGTTGGGTGTGTGTCTGTGCGCAGCAAAGAGAATAAAATAATCAAGTTTCTGGTGCGAGTGCTCATGAAAAATGCCCTGGCCAGTATTTCAACTGCAAACTTGAGATTCACTTCTGTGAGCATTTGTGCTCCTGGAGCTGTTGGTACAATTCCTCCAGAGTGAAATGAGAGATGCCCTTTTAGTTTACATCTGCCCAAAGATACAGTATTGGCTGAAATCCTGGCTTTGTTGACATCAAAGGAGTTTTGCCATTGACATCAGTGAGGCCAGGATTTCACCCATAGTGTCTTTCATGGCATAAAACATTTAGTCTTCCATTTAAAAAAAAAAACAGTTAAAATGACTCCCTGTTGAGTAATGACAGGGAGGCCTCAAGTAATTTTGTGTTCCTGCACTAATAAATTGCTTTTGTCTGAGTCACAGTAAGTGGCTTGCTGTACACAGCAAGTTTATGAAAAAAACCTCGTATATAAATGCTTAATACATTAACTGATGATCGTTTCTGTGAAACTCAAATTTCCTGTCTCTTTCTTGATGACAAAATACTGGTTAATTTATGATCAATGCCATAGCCCTTAGTTGTATTGGCGAGATTTCAACACTCTTTGAATTTAAAGGGCACAGGCATGGTAAATATCCTTCCATGATGGATTATAGCCCAAAATGAACAAATCACTCCTGATTTTTTTTTATGGGCATTTGAGGATGAATGTGTCATGTTTAATCAGAGGATTATGATGATGAATTGCAGACCCACGTGACTTTACTTCAGGTGTAGAGTGTGAAAGTGAAGATTCCCTTTAGTTCAGCCACTCTTCTGGTGCATCATAATGTGCATCTACCAGGTGGTGTGTAATTGCCCAAGTGAGAAATGTTACCATTAGCACTGTATTAAAGATAAAGCCTAAGGTGAGAAAATCTGTCATTGGCAGTGAGAAAAGTGGGGTCTGTAACTTCTATTTAGGCTCAGCTCTCCTCACTACCAGATAATTAGAGATAAAAAAATCAACAAGCCACATTTTTTTAATGTACTGTACTTCAGTCCAGTTGCTTGATGCTGTAGTTTATTTTTTTAAACAGTGAAATTATTTAATAAGGGACTGAAAAATACTATTGCATGGACAATATCTGAGCCTACTTCTTCAGACATCCCAGTGGATGAATATGTGATAGTATGGTGAGTGAGAGAGACATCTTTCAGTCCTTCCACAGGTTCAGAAAGCAGGGATTAACTAGAATTATGTTTGTCTCCAGCTAGGAATTATAACAACATTCTTTCAGGCCATGATTCAGGAAAGACTTAAGCACATGCTTAAGTTCATCTGTGTTCATGTCAGCCCTGAAGAAGTGTTCACATGTAAGTATGTGCTTAAATCCCATTAAGATGTTTCAGTGGTTGTCCTAAATAAAGATGCTTTCCTGAATCAGACCTTAATTACAGGCAGCATGTAACTAACCATAAAAATGGAAACTTGTAGCAGTTGAGGCCATTAGAGCAATCACTAGCCTTAGCTTAGATGCAGTTTGTAAGAAAGGCATAGATGTTCTAGATTGTTATTGTCCTGTAGTTTTTATTCTTTGTTTAAAAACATGCTTCATTGGTTGTTATGGAACCCCGGTACTTATTGGCTGTACCCAGGCACTATTACTGATATTTCTAGGACAATGTTAAATCACCAGAGATATGCAAGGTAACTTGGAAATTACACAAACAATAAGGAAATATGAAAGTTGTATTAACTGATTTTTGTTTAACAGAAAGTAAGCAGTTGCTATTACACAATTACAAAAGGAATGAAGTTTTTGAATTTATGTCTATTATAAAAGAAAGTGGTAAGATAAAGGAGGAAAGGGTATCCAGAGGAGTTATCAGCAATGTCAAAAGGTGCATCCAGGGAACAATAATCATAAACTACTCTAAGAAGACAAATTACAGTCACAATTGCTGTGGAGAGAGAGAGAGAGAGAATACTCTGGTCACCTATTTTCTACAGTATTTATATACATGTGTGTGTTTGTTAGGGTTGCCAACTTTCTACTCGCACAAAACCAAACACCCTTGCCCCACCCCCCGCCCCTGCTCCTCCTCTGTGGCCCCACCCCTGCTCACTCCATTCCCCTCTCCCTCTGTCACTTGCTCTCCCCTCACTCACTCATTTTCACTGGGCTGGCTCAGGAGGTTGGGGTGCAGGAGGGGGCGAGGACTCCGGCTAGGGGTGCAGACTCTGGAGTGGGCCTGGGGATGAGGGGTTTGGCATGCGGAACGGTGCTGGGCTGGGATCGAGGGGGTTGGGGTGCAGGAGGGGAATCGGGTGCAGGCTCCGGGCGGCGCGTACCTCAAGCAGCTCCCAGAAGCAGCAGCATGTCCCTCCTGCGGCTTCTCCATGGAGGTGCGGCCAGGCAACTCTTCACACTGCCCCATCCACAGACACCACCCCCACAGCTCCCATTGGCCACGGTTCCTGACTAATGGGAGCTGCAGAGCCAGCGCTTGGGGCAGGGGCAGTGTGCGGAGCCCCCTGGCTGCTCCTATACATAGGAGACAGAGGGGGAAACATGCCACCGCTTCCAGGAGCCGTGCGGAGCCACAGCAGGCAGGAAACCTGCCTTAGCCCCGCTGCGCTGCCGACCAGACTTTTAACGGCCTGATCAACGGTGCTGACTGGAGCCACCAGGGTCCCTTTTCAACTGGGTGTTCCGGTTGAAAACCAGACACCTGGCAACCCTAGTGTGGGTATGTATACACATGCACTCACACACTTCATAGTCCACCAGACTAGTGAATTTCTTTCTCTTGCTTTTAGAGGTTAGTGTCATTTGGATTATTATCTTTCTGTTCTCTTAAATAATGAGTTTCTTTCTTTAGGATTGCTATCTGTCCTGATCAAAGCAATGGCAAAGATGGTGGAAAAATAACTGAAATTTTGTCTCGAGCTTGTATCTAGTGTTCACTATATATGTTAGTAGGAACAAATAGTTTGCTTTCACTTGACAGTGACTTCATCCAGAACAAGGCTGAGTCATAAGGCCTGCAGTGCAGCTCTCTAGGGAGGTTAATGTTTGGCAAATTTGCTGTAAAGTAGAGAACAGCTGAGAGTATGAAATCTCTCTTCTCCCCCATAAAATCTACCATCCCTTCATGGGGTTATTACAGTGCATACAGCACATGTTGCAGAACTTACCTCATTTCTATACAGAAAATGATTGGGTGAAACCCACCAAAAATAAGTGTCTTAAATAGCAAAATACTATGTAAAAAATACTTTTAAAATGATCTAAGGTGTTACTAGCATCCTTGCACTACTAACTAGTTTCCACTCTGTGGCTTTATGCTTAAGGTTTTTTGAGTATGAAAATGATGTAACAACACTGTCCTTTGTGCTTAAAAAAAAGAACCTAGAGTGGTAGTAAAATTGACAGTAATATGCAGGTAACAGTGAGAACCCTGAAATACTTAATTGTCTTACATAATCTTGGATATTTTATAAGTGTAGAAGGAATCCTATATAACAACTGTTCATTCTTGTTCTCTTGGTCATGTCTGTGTGTCTTTTGGAGGATACCTCATGAGGTAAGGTGGTAGGTATATCTAAGTTGGTGAGAGCAGGAGACTGGGGCTTCACCTTCACTACAGAGTTAACTCAGGTGATCTACCTTTGAGTTACTTCCCTCATGTTAACCTGACACAAGGAGAGCAGCCACGCTGCAGAATAACAGCTGAGTTGCTGTAAAACCCTGAATCCACAATGGCACTCTACTACTTCCTGTGTGACACAAAGACTTCTGGGGGAAGTCAGAACTTCCTGGTACTAGTCCTGGCTGTGTTACTGTGTCACCTTGGGGAAGTCCTTTAACCTCTCCATGCCTCAGCTTCCCCATCCTTAGTAAAGGGATAAAACATGGGCTGTCATGCGGTTTAATATTTTGAAGGACTTTGGGACTCTTGGATGAAAGACGTAGTATAAAAGTGGTGCATTTTATTGTGCAATTCATTCTTCCTATTGTAATAAAGTAAAGTGATGGTAAATCTAATTTGAGGTAAACAACCAGAACTCTGAATTCTTATTCATATATTTCTTCTCCACCTCATTCCTGCTGTTTTATTTCTCTGCCTCTCTATGATATCCAACAGGCCAACCAACTAGTCCTCCTTCCAAAATGTCCTTCATCCCCCTTCCTCTCTATTGGGAACAGGAAAAGTCTGTCCTATGTCTCTCCAATTGCACCTCCTTTCAGCTCCTCTATAAACTCCTTCAACACAGACAGCTTTGAAGGGTTTATCTCAGGACCTTGTAGAACTCCACTGTCTATGCTGGGCCCCGTACAGCTGTGCAGTTCAAACCATTTGCCCATCATTTATGCCGCCAGAGTTGCATGCCAGATTCTTCTTTCAGTATCTGGTGTCTACCACACTTATTGATATAACTGATGGACAGGCCCTAGTGCTGTCAAATTTTAACTGTGCATTTGGCTGTAGGCCCAACAGAAGGAGTTGGAGTCCTTCTGGATTCCCTCTGATAGTCTTCCAAGCAGAGGCACTTGTAGGGAAGGAGGGGTAAACATAAAAGCTGGGGACTCATAAAGAGAAAGAGACTGTCAGAAGTTGCAGGCGGAAGAGTGCTGAACGGGCTAGGTGTAAACAGCGCATGTTGACTGATTTATCAACTAGATTGTTGGAGAATGAGGTGGGATGTCCCTTAGCCAAATCTTTCTGAACCTTAAAAACACTTTGGTTTGATTCCATAATAGAACTGGGATTTGGACCAGTTCTTAGTTTTTAGCCATCCCTGTTAGAAAGAGCAAAGAAAACCCAGGCCAAATGTATCAGAAAGATTATTTAAAAATAATAATATGTTAAATGTTCTGCAAACTCTCCTTTTCTATTGTCTAGAATGTGCCTAAAAGGGTTAAATCAGAGAAGGAAAGGACTATAGAGCAAAGAGTAAAAGAGAAAAAAATACAAGGTAAAAAGGACAGAAGAATGAGATTAAATAGAATGTACTACAAATGATGACGCATTACAAATGAAAGATCTAAAGATATTGTAAATTGCCTAAATAGCCAGAGTGCTTTTTGATCTAAAATTTTAAACCCTTCCATTTGCAAGGCTTCTGTCCATCCTTAATCGGTAGAAACATTCCCTTTATGCAGCCACTTACCTAGCTAAAAATAGGCCTAGAACTGCCCTGACATACAAAAATCTATGTGATAGTTGCTAGCTTCAACACTTACCCACCCCTCTCAACTGAGGGCCCTACAAATATCATCTGTCAACTTCATAGTAAAATTGCTTTGAAAATCCTGTAGCTTGATCATTTCCTGCTAGAAGAAAATATTTAAAAACAAATAAACAAACTTGTTGGGCACAGTAAATCTGTACCCCTTTTGAATGTGAATATGTTGTGCTTTTCCTAACTCATTATAACAAAAGAGCAGCAGTACTGTTTAACTAATAAGATTGCATTAGTTTAAAATACATACAGTGTAAAGTGAGGCATGTGTGCAGAGCACAGGACTTCATCAAAAAGCAAATCAGGTAAGATGTCCTGGATGATTGTTTCACCAGTGAAGCACTTCAGAGTGACTTCCATGATGGGCATGACACTGTCAGGCTATCTCCTTGACAGTACTGACAGAACACTCTGCTTATCGAGTTAGCTTTTATGTAGAATACGGATGATTCTCAGAGGGGTGGAAGAGAATAGAACTTGATCCTATGACTTATGTGTTACCTTCCTGTTAATATCACATAAAAGTAGTGAACCGCCTACAATATCTGTTAGAATGGTGACTCTAGCATTTTAAAATACTTATAAATAATGTATGTCCGTTTAACTGTTTTTATCTGAAACAGACTTTCATTCCCATGTAAGAAATACAAGATAATGTAAAATGTTAATAAAATTCTGTGGCCTTTGTATCTCTCAAATAGTTCCCAAATAGCCGCTCCCTTTGAAAATGCATTCCTCACCCCACTCATTACCATATTGTTTCAAGGGCACTTACATGTCAGACACACATTCAGTGAGAGAGACTAAGTAAGGATTTAAGAGGCAGGCTGGAGTTCAGGGCCTTCCGCCCAGTAATATATATTTAGAGAGAGCTTTGTCCACTGAATGTATGTATGATCTTTGCTTTTAGAGTGAGTCTGAGAATGGTGGGAGAACATTTTATCTTAGTTTTTAGGAAGAAATCCCTAATTCACACAAAGATATAAAAGTACTTCACCAAGGTGGGTGGTGGTATCTCTATTTGATACAAGAGGAAGCTGAGCCAGAAAGAGGAAAAATTACCTGACCACTTTGACACAGAAAGCCAGTGGCAGTCAGGAATAGGCTGGAGGAAGACTAAATTCTGATGCAGTCTGCTGGTGTAAGGTACCACAAAGTATTATTAGATATATTAACATATCTTATGAAAAGAACAGGAGTACTTGTGGCACCACACGGCTGCTACTCTGAAACCTATCTTATGAAAATAACAGATGGGGGTTGTTGTAGGGGGATGTTAAAATTATGCAGGTGGTTGTATTTGGGGAAGCCAAAGTACAGTAGAAGGCAGTAGCTTTATATCACTCAGTTATATGGCAGAACCTTGGAAGGAGATTGTGGTGTATTATGTATGTGCCATCAGGATGGCATCATTGTAGGGCTAGTCATTCATATTGAGAATAATCACTGCATGGTGTACAGTCCCTAATAGACTGGTGATGCTTTGCCTGACAGCCGCACATGAAGGACATCACAGACAGAGGAACATTCTAACAGAGGCTTCAAAGGAGGATAGTGGGAGGAGAAAGGACAAATCAGTTGGTGACAGTATCATGCATTGCCTTGAGTGGGGTTCCGCTTCGTTCCCCATCACTAATGCCCATTGAAGCTTTTCATGAAAAACGAGACAACACCCTAGTCCGTTATAACCAAGAGCACAGCTGTTATGGTACTTGCCTGAGATGCAGGAGACCTGGGAGAACCAGGTTCAGATCCTTGCTCTGCGTGATTCAGAGTAGGAACTTGAACCCAGGTCTCCGACATCCCAGGTCAGTGACCTAGCCACTGGATTATCAAGTCAGTCTCAGTGTCCCTTTCTTAATCTCTCCAGTTGGAGTTGTTCCCCTGTGTATGAATAATTAAATATTCCCTGAGCTGGAGAGGGACTTACTCTCTTGCCCAATTGTTAGGTCACTTAACTAGTATGTGCAAAAAGAAGAACAGGAGGACTTGTGGCACCTTAGAGACTAACAAATTTATTAGAGCATAAGCTTTCGTGGACTACAGCCCACTTCTTCGGATGCATATGCATCCGAAGAAGTGGGCTGTAGTCCACGAAAGCTTATGCTCTAATAAATTTGTTAGTCTCTAAGGTGCCACAAGTCCTCCTGTTCTTCTTTTTGCGGATACAGACTAACACGGCTGCTACTCTGAAACCTTTAACTAGTATGTGGCAGTCCTGCTCCAATGAATAATTATTTATATAAAGGGGAATAATTCCAAGAGAGCCCACCCCAGAATAGCCAAGAACCTAGTTCTTCAAGGCACTCTCCCCAGATGTACAAGGTGAGTGAGGGGCGTCTCTCTCAGAAATTCCACTCTGGACCTGAGAAACCTTCCCAACAGAAGTTTTATTGAAACTGCCTCTTTTGCAGGAAAGGGGATTGGGAGTGTGTGGGGGGCGTGGTGGGGGAATAAACGTTGTCGGACAAAAAACTGTTTCATCAAAAAAATCCTGACCAGCTCTGTTCCCAAGGGTCACATGAGGGGGCTGATGAACATGGGCCTAGAGTTGCTGGTCCTTAGCATCTCTCAGGATCAGGCCCTTGGTTTCTAGGGCAGAGTGGCTGTAGGACTCATGGAAGAGCAATAGACTTTCCCAGACAACAATTTTCTAAAAACAACCCTCACCCCCATCCCCGCCACCACCCGCATTTGCTGTATTGATTTGCTCAATATGTCAGTGTGCGAGAAGATTGTCACTTATTGCAGTTGTTACAGTAGATTATGATCGATGTATGAAATGGAAAAGCCATGTCTAATGTCCGTAAGATAGACGTGGTGCCGGGGGGACCCTTCTGTATTCTGGCATATCCTGACTGGTGTCATCTGATGAAAGAGAGTAAGTCTTCAAAAAAAATTAAATCATTTGATATGCTCTTCTCCATTGTGTTTCAGGCTTACGAACATCAGGGGGAACTAAAGTCAAGGAAACTAAATAGCCAAGACAAAAGGCACTTAGCTGTCACTGCTGCCAAAATCTCTCCCCGAATAAGATTTTAAAAATAAGTGAGAATAAAGACCAAAGGAAAATGCACAGTTTAGGTTATCAGTCCATTGTCACAGCTGAGAGAAAGAGAAGACACAATGGATGTGGCTTAATTAGGCCACAACTTTATTCACTTAACTTACGTTGGAACAACCAGCAATAAATTGTACCATGCAGGTAGGTCTTCATTATTTCCTTAATCATTTATACTTATTTGGGAGGGCTGCCATCAGCCCTCCTGCTTCCCATCCTGGTTCTGGCAGCCTGTTGTTGGGACCCCACCAGCATCCCTTTGTATGAGGGTTAAGAGGGTCTGGGAAAAAGTGGGGAGGTTGTCACCCCTGCTCTACCAGATATTACAGCCCCAATCCCCTTTTCTTAATTTCCTTAGGAGATGTCTCCCCACAAACCCTCATCCATCTCCTGTTTATTCTTGTACCATATCCCTTCTGCAACAAATACTTGCACAGGATATCTGCCAAACCTGTTGCCTACTCTGTTGCAGCATTATTGATCTAACCGCTATCCCTGTCTCTACTGGGTCCCTAACCAGCTGTGGGGAAACCCACCCCACCTGATGAATGTGACAGTGCAGGAAAAATTCCTTCCAGCCTACAAGGAGCAAGGTGACTAGCCCAGCGCCCACAGCCAATCATAGAAACCCAGTTCTACTCTGACCCTGTGGGTGGGCCTGAGATGTAGAGAGAGAATTCCTACCAAGGTACACTGGGTATAAATACCTCCTCCACTCAGGCACGTACTGAGCCAGTTTTTCCTCAAACTTGGTCCTACCATTTCCCTTTCCTCCCTAGCTTTGTTCTGGTAAGTTCCCCTTCCTCCCTCATCACACTTACTTTGACTGCAGCTCCTTAAAGAGCTTCTTTCTATAGCTAGACAAAGACTTACTCAGCTGTAGTGAGCACATGCTCTCTTTGTTGTCCTTTCTCTCTCGACCCTATAGCAAGGGTACAATTTACCAAGAAGCAGACTACAAAACAAGGCAAACACAGGGTCTTCTTAGGGTATGTACAACATGCCTCAGATGGCAGGTGACCAGGATTTATCACCGAATTTGGTCCACTGGTTGGCTCATTAGCTTGACTGGGCTGGGTACTGATGGGGAGTGACGTGTGGGGGTCAAATCAGCCAGAGGTTTTGTTAATCACCAGTTCACAATAAGAGAATGCCTTGTGTACAGAGGTTGTTGTGCGTTGGTAATCTGCAACAGCTGTTGTGGGATCAGTTGCACTGATCGACAAATGTTGCTGGGGCAATGATTGAACACGGCAGTGTGCTGGCCTCCTTCAGTGAAGCCTTGCCAAGCAGATGCCAGCAGGTATTAAGCATACCTCTGAAATGTCCCTCATGCACTCCCAAAGTTACCTACATTCCACACAGATTTAGTGACCTCTGAAATCTATTGTAGAAAATTATTTACATCAGAAATAAAAATAAATAACTCATTAAACTGTAGAAAGTGTTATTAACCCCAGAAGAATAAATCCCACAGCATTCTAACTTTCCTGTGTGTGTGTGTGTGTGTGTGTGTGTGTGTGTGTGTGTGTGCATATCCCTCATTTGATATCTTTGTCACACACTGAGTCCCAAATGTGGGTGTTGGCAGGTTGAGGACAATGAGAATTCCACTGCTTGCAAAGTGCATGTGCCTGAGCGGACAGTTACTTCATTTGCCTGAGACCTCATTGTGAGTTAGTGACACAGCTGGGAATGCAACCCAGATGTCCTGAGTACCAGTCCATAAGACCATAGTCCTTCCCTTCTGTGGTGTACACTGTACTAGCAAAGTGCAGCAATGGCAGGAGTTAACATCTAAGCTTTATTTATGTTAATATGAGATGATGTAGTGATATGTTACACATTGTTCTTATATGACATTACCTGGAACAGAATTATCTGCACAGTGAAAAGCACTCAGTGGTTCGAGCATTGGCCTGCTAAATCCAGGGTTGTGAGTTCAATCCTTGGGCTATTTAGGGATCTGGGGCAAAAATCTGTCTGGGGATTGGTCCTGCTTTGAGCAGAGGAGTTGGACTAGATGACCTCTTGAGGTCCCTTCCAACCCTGACGTTCTATGAATGTTTAAAACAACTCAATGGGGAAAAAAACCTTTTCTCATGATGGATCTCAATCTGGTATCTTTCTAAATCTGGCTTTGTAGCTAGTATTTCTAATGCACTTCTCACTGCAGCATCTAGATCTTCTGCTCTCTCTACTTTCATAGATCCCCCATTGATGTGACCAGGTCAGCTTATTAAAGATGTTACAATATCGCAATTTAGATCCAAGAGGAGAATGTAGCCTAATTTTGTGTCTTCCTGAACATGTAAATGATAGAGATACAAAAATAGAACAAGTAGAGGCACAAAGAGATTCCAATAGAGGTAGAGAGCTAAGAATTCCCCCAAGCTGCACAATACCCCCAATAGAACACAAGAAAAAGGGATAGGTATCTATCTTGTACAATGTATAAAATATATTTGTTAAATAAGCTATCCAGATGCAAAAGAACAATTCCATCTTGTAGGCATGACATGTGTCAAGTTTGTAAATTAAGAAGATGGACTAGATCACACACGAAAGCTTATGCTCTAATACGTCTGTTAGTCTATAAGGTGCCACAGGACTCTTTGTCACTATTAACATAACCATTTAAAATGGTCTTTCTGCATTGGAAGGACACCATACAACTTCATCATACAGACCAACTGGATCTAGTCCAACAGACGTAGTGGAGCATAAGCTTTCGTGGGTGAATAATGAAGTGGGTATTCACCCACGAAAGCTTATGCTCCAATATGTCTGTTAGTCTATAAGGTGTCACAGGACTCCTTGTCGCTTTCTACAGATCCAGACTAACACGGCTACCCCTCTGATATGTTAATAGTGGATCTCCAAGAGTTTTCTGTAGTAAATATATCCAAAGCTGTTGGTTTAAAATGTGTAACATACCTAGTTAGTTAGTTAGTTATTTTGAGAGAAATGACTAACTTGGTCCCAGAATAATTGTTAAGGGACAGTGAAACCGGATAGAATTCAGGATTTTTGACATAACCTGTGAGAGTTATAAGACCAATTTTGTGCACTTTGACTGGATATCTATAGGGCTTTATGCAGCAAGAAACAAAAACAAGGATTGGAGCAGAAAAGCGTGTTTGTTCAAAGAAAAAAGCAGCCTGGACTTAGTTCTTTCTCTCTTTTATAATAACATAAACGTTTGTTTAATGTCTTTCATCCAGAAGGTTCCAAAGCATTTTATTCTTGACCTCTAAGTGGAGGGATAGTGTGATCTGGTTTGGCTGAGCATGAAGCTAGGAGACAGGAACTTCTGAGCCCTAATCCCCATGCTGACACTGACTTGCTGGGTAGCCTTGGGGAAATGAAAACAATGAAAGTAAGATAATACTTACATACAGTATGATTCTTCCAGAGATGTGTCTAGGTTTAATTAAGGTCTGTACAATGCTTTCAACTTGTATAAAGTGCAATATAAATGTTAAAAATAATACCTAGCACTTTTCATCAGTAGATCTCGAAGTGCTTTACAAAGGAGAGAGGCATTGTTATCCCCGTTTTACAGATGGGAAAACTGAGGTATAGGGAGGTGAATTAACTTATCCAAGAGGCCTGCAGCAGAGCCAGAAATAGAACCCACATTTTCTGAGTCCTAATCCAGCAGTCTATCCACTGAGCCACACTGTATTATTAGAATACTGTGAGAAAAACCTGTAAGCTTGACATTAAAAAGATGTCAGTGGAAATATTTAATTTTGTTGCTATATCAGGAATTGTAGGTTAGCCCTTCGGTTGGGACTGTTGTGTTTAGAATTTTGGAGGGGTGTCTGTAGCCATGCAAAATAAATTTAAATTGGCCTTTTCCAGATCAAGACGTCTCAGCACAATAAAAGAATCTCATGTGCACAAAGAATAGCTTTTTTCCCTTTTATTCAGACGTTACCATTTCTGTTTTGAAAATTTAACTTACAAGCTAAGTCTCATAGTTGCTATAGTCTCTATTGAAAGTTCATGTTTGCTGTGTGTGTTCATGTACGGCTTTGGAAAATGACTCATTGCTTCTTTTGGCACTAAAAAAGTTTATTACATTAGACAAGTAAGAAATTTTGCAGACAGTTGGGAGTTTATACAGTCTCAACAATATGATTTAGGGTGTATTTGGTAAGCACTTGCAGGTCTAGTAAATGATATTCAGGGGCCCTACAGTCAGACTGCTTTTTAGAGTGGAATAAACTAAGCTCATTTTTTCTAGGGTACTACGTAGGTTTTCCTCACTTGACAATTTGGGACAATGGCCTGTTACTCTCCAAACAGCCTTTAATAATGTTCTCTGGTTTGCGAGTGATATAAACAACAATTCTTGTACATCATGAAGGAAGTAACTTGAGACCTCAGATGAGAAAGCTGGCTTCCCTCTGCAAGTTAGTTTAAGTGAGTGGAAGTCGAAGGAATCATTTAGAGATGATGATTCAGTGCCTGGCTGCTGCATGAACCTTGGACTAACTTTGTCTTATGCCTGCTGAACTTATTTGTTCCTTACGTTCTTTGGAATTTCTCTGATTTCACAAACACTTCAAAGCACGTCATGAAGGGAGATGGCAGTGCAATTTGGAATCTGATGTGGAAGTACTGCATTTCTGTCAGGACAATCAGGTACAGTAAGACCTCTTTAAAACTTCAGTCCACGGTCAGTCTCTTTAAGTTGCATGTGTTACAAATTGATCTCTTCCAATAGCTGTATTATTTACCCTATATAGTTATCTCTGAGCTATGGGAGATTATCATTAGGTTTGATTCCTCTCTCTGTTTCTCCCCGCAAAACTTTGAATTTATAGTACAGTGTTACAGTAATAAATCTGGAAAGGAAAGTAGCATTTCCCTGCTTTTGGTATCTTGGGAATATTTCCATTTAGCAGCCCATTCTACATGCCGCCGAATGTTGGAATATGAAAGAAATCTTGTTTTATACGTATTTGCCAGTTTCCTATTTTTATTTTGCTCTCTTGAATCACAATTACTGCATGTGCACTTTGCATTCCATAAACAATGTTTGTTTCAGAAAAGGAAAAAGTTAAGATTACAGAATGAAAAGCTGAAGTTGTAAATAGGCAACGCTATTGTACATCAAGCTGAATCGTACCTGTGCATATTATGTGAAAAGGCAGCTTGTTTCAATCCAATGACAGGCTGTGGGTGCTGTGCATCACTGCTCACATTCTTTGAGTGGTTCATATCTGGCATTCTGCGTGGTCCTTGCCAAACTCAGTTGCTGTAGATTCCAGCAGAGTTTATTCTGGGAATGGAACCATTAAAGTGAGACACTCAGTGATTGTGTGTGCTCACAGTGATTAAAATATATATATATATATTTAAACACAGCTAGTCACTTTACTCATTCTATGCTATAATTTCTTTATGCAGCAGGGTTGTATGTTTTGAATGGTGTGTTTTGTGGTGCCAACCTCCCTCAAGGAATCGCATAATCTAAATAATTACTACATTTCACACTGTGTAATTATTCACAGTGCCAAAGAAACAGTCTAGAGCCTGAATTCCTACATGAACTTTCACAACTGAAAAGGGGCTTAGAAGCCTCTTTACCTTGCAGACCCTGACTTCAGACAGCAAGTCCCATGATCCACAACAGTTATAGAAACTGGATTTGTTTGGCAAAACTCTCCTTAATAGTGGATTCAAAGGAGACAAAATCATTCTTAAAGATCATCTGGGTCAGGACTGAGGGCACTGGGATAGTGGCTGTCTGAAACTAACCTGGTTTGTGCGTAAGTATAAGAGCTGCACTCTTCATAGCACAAACATTTGCCCTGACCTCAATAATATTAGAAGTGCTCAAGGAAAGTGCTGTGCAAAATTTACAAGAAAAATACAAGCATATGCTCTTAATAATGCAGAAACTATTAAAAATAACCAGAAGGGTTTCAAAAATCTCTGTGGGCATTTTGGGTGTAGTGGTTGATCTTTTACTCTTTATTTAAAATTCAGCATTCAAGTCATGCTCATCCGTGAATAGCCACTCTTATTTGTTTGCTTCTAAACATTTATTTTTGTTTAGAATATGTAGGTTGAACATCGGGTTAGTTGCTTTCAGCAATGCTTATATGTACCATAGCTTACATTGGCTGCCACGGCTAGTGCAATGCAAAATTAAAGTTCCTCTTTGCATAGCTCTATGAGCATTATTTATGAGGTTTTTGGTTGTTTTAGTAGTTAACTAGAACCTCTTTTCTTCGGAGGTAGTGGGTACTACCTGTGATGGTCAGAGAGTCCAGAGAAAAAATAATATTCCCTTTCAAAAATCCCAACTGCCTTCATAATTTCTCTCTCTGTACCTCATATTATTTTTCTTAAGCAGCCCTCACACCTCATTTTTAGAAATCTGAAAGGTACCACTAACTCTTCCTGTTTGCTTCTTCTTTATCTCCACCAAGTAGCAGCCTCTCTCTCTTTTTCCTCTTCTGCCCAGAGGGCAGCTGCTGCAGGAAATGTGATGGGTTCAGATTTGGAAAATGTGAGGTACCATCTCAGAAGTTTAACCCAGGGTTGAATCATATTATGTCTCAGCACAGCAGGATTCACTTGCAGCAATGTATCATGATGACATATGGGTGTGTCTAGTATTGTCCTGAGTATCTGCAGTTGGGAGAATGCCCTAACCTTCTTGCCACACTGCCAGGTCTCTACACACAATTTTTGGACCAATATCGCTATTTCAGTTCAAGACATGAGGTTTTTATTTTTTGTTTTTAACTGAAATAGCTAAACAGGTACAGCCCCTAGTACAGATGCATTTATGCCAGTATAAATGCATATAGCACCAGTATACCTTGTTCCTCTTCCGCTACAGGATTAAATTATACCGGCATAAGCACCTTTATAATGGCATAAGTGTGTTCATGCTAGGGAGCTTAAGTATTATTAAGTATACTGGGATAGTTAAAGCAGTACAACTTTTGTGGCTAGACAAGCCCTAAATGAGAAATCATAAAAATAAGTCTCTCTGTGAAGGCAAATAATTACTGCTGTTTGACACACTAATGTAGGGTCCTGTCCAGCTCTCATTAAAGTCAATGGAAAGATTACTGTTGACTTTAGTGAAAGCTGGATTGGGTCCTTGTTGCAACTGTCCTTAATTAGAGTGTGAGTGTGTCAGGGGGAAATGCTAATGCATGTGTTTAACTTTCCTACCATGAGAAGGCCCACTGAAATCAATGGTAGCAAAGTTGAGCACCTGCATAAGCATTTGCAGAATCCAGACCTCAGTGTGGTAGTACAGCACTTAGCACAAAGGGGCTCAAACCTGCTTGGAGTCTTTGCACAGTACTGTCATAGAGGAACAATAATAAAACCAGCAGTTCGGTGGTACTTGGAAATATACTGAACTGCCTAATTCATACTTTCTTTTCAACTACAGCAGAACCCACTTAAGGTATGTCTTTCTATGTAGCAATTAGACTCCTGTGGCTGGCCCATGCCAGCTGACTTGAACGCGCAGGCCTCAGACTGTAGGGCTGTTTGATTGCAATGTAGACTTCTGGGCGCAGGCTGGAGCCTAGGCTCTAGGACCCTGTCATGTGGGAGGGTCCCAGAGCTTGAACTGCAGTCCCAGCTGGAAGCTGTATACCACAATTAACCAGCCCCGCAGCCTGAGACCCGTGAGCCCAAGTCAGCTGGCATAGGCCAGCCACGGGTGTCAAATTGTAATGTAGACTTACTTACTTACTGTCTAGCAAAATTCAATAAAGTGAAACTCCTTCCATCTATGAAGAAGTGAAAGGGAAGTCCTGAATTGTTTCAGTAAATTTTTGCTGTGCTTAACATGAAGCTTCAGTCCATTCAGAGGATTACATTCTTGAAATCCACCAAAAGCCCAGCCAACTGGGTTGCATTTCATTGTCCCACACAAGGGGCAGCAGGAGGGGACAAGTTCAGACAAAATCCATTCTCACTATATATGGGCAAGCAAGAGAATTGCAGCTCAGTCCATCTGCATTTGGTACTTCAGGCGACAGAGAGCAGATGCTGATGCTGCTGTTCCTCCATATCCCTTCTAGAAGGGTTCCTGGCTATTGGTTCTGTGTCAGTGATGATTCAGGATCCCCTTTCCTATCCCAGACCCAGTGCTCCCATCCTGCCAGCTGTGACTATGCCAGTGTGGAGTCTACCTCTCTATGCACAAGGAATGCAGAGGCCTCCATGTGGGACTGCTCCACCTATGCTCCCCAGCAAAAGGCTACTACAGGGGGTACATGGCACAGGAGGCCCCCACAAGTCCACAGGTGAATTTTCATTCTTCTTCGAGTGATTGCTCATGTATTCCACTGTAGGTGTGCGTGCTCGCCACATGCACCGGTGCCGGAAGTTTTTCCCTTAGCAGTACCCATAGTGGGGGAGCCCCGCTGCGACCCCAGGAGTGGCGCCTGTATATCGCGCCATAAAGGGGGCTGCGTGCTCCCCCCACCCTCAGTTCATTCTTGCCACCAGTGAAGGTAGTCGGAACTTCTGCTCCAGCAATTGCTATAGTTTCTATCCTTGGTAGTACCTTGATCGTTACTAGTTCTGCAGTTAATAGCCTGGCCCGGGGCATGCCCCGAGCCCCAGGCTTCAAGTCGTGCGACTCCTGTTGCAATTCCATGGCCAGAAGCGATCCACACTCCTAGTGTCTTCGCTTTCTGGGCGAGGCACGCATAAGTGAGCGGTGTAAAATTTGCAAGTCCTTTAAGCCCCAGACTAAACGCGAACGCGAGATCCGACTCCGGGCCCTACTTATGGAATCGGCATTGGCACCAGCGCGTCGACCCGGCGCCAGGCACCGCGTCCTCGGTGTGGAGCAATGCCCCATCCACCAGTCGGCACCGCTCCCCGGCCAAGAAGCAGGGCAAGTCCCAGCAACGCCGAGATAAGGACAGGGGTGAGGCCGGACCTGAGTTGGCCAGCCCACGATCCCCCTTGGGACCCAGACCTCTGACTCGTGCGGAGCAGAGTAGTCCGGCCCCGTCCGTGCACGCCTCACCGGCAATAAGAGTTCCTTCCACGCCGGAGGCAGCCCAGGCGGCGCACAACGTCCTCGTCATGCTGGTACCGAGCGGGCTGCCAGAGCTGGGGCCCCGGTCCCGAGGGAAGCCGCCGTTGGGCAGCTAGCCCTCACTGGCCAGGTCGGTTATTGACGCCTACACTCGATCCGCCGGGCCCTCCCGTAGCCCCCAACAGACCTCCACTCCATTGTTGGGGGTCGCCTGGAAGCGAGTCGCCTGAGTCTTCCTCGACCCAAAGGGGCCGCAGGCGCCGTGACGGAGAACGTCAACGCTCTTCATCCAGTGATAGCAGGTCTCAATGCCACCGGTCATATCACGACGATTGCCATGCTCGGAATGCATCCTGGCACTCACCGGCACTGTGGCGTCGTGCCCGGAGTCACCGACGGGACTCCAGGGATACTACCTCCGACGTCTACTTCTCGTCATCGTCGAGGTTGAAATCCCGGGCCAGGACCCGATGTGGACGGCACCGGTCGAGCCGCTCCTACGGCACTGTGCGCTTCTCGCCTACTTCTGCCTCGGCCCCCAGCCGTCCTTCCCCGGGCCGCATTGTTCCCCAGGAACAGATAACCCTGGTGGGGCCCCAGATGGCGCAGTGGCAAGGGGCGCCATGGCAAGGACCGTGGTGCCAGTGGGCACCGTGGCCCCAGGTGCCCACACCGCCAAGGCCCCGCTCCGTGGCTGGGGCATCCCAAGCCCACTCCGCATCCCCGCCTCGGCACCGAGAGCACTCCTTGGGTGCCGCACCACCGGCACTGGACCCGGATGCAGAGTGTAGCCTGCCGGCACCGCCCAATGCACTAAGGGCCGTCCCAGTCGCCCCGTCGGCACCAGATGAGTCCATAGCGGCACTGCCCCCTCCTTCTCAGGAGGATTTCAAGGCGCACCAGGAGCTCCTCCGGCATGTAGCCACCAATCTACAGCTGCAGGTGGAGGAGATGGAGGAGTCATCTGACAATTTGTTCAACGTCCTCTCCTCCTCGGCACCGGGCCGTGTGGCACTGCCGCTTCACCAGGGGGTGGCCAACATCTCGACTGGTCTATGGCAAACCCCGTCCTCTCTTCCGCTCATCTCTAAGAAGGTGGAACGGAAGTACTTCGTGCCATCAAAGGGGCATGAGTACCTCTATACTCACCCTACACCGAACTCATTGGTGGTGGAGTCAGTCAACCACCGTGAACGGCACGGTCAGCCCGCACCAACCCCTAAGGATAAGGAAGCCAGGAGACTGGACACCTTTTTGGAAAAAAGGTTTATTCCTCTGCCAGTTTCCAGATAAGAGTGGAAAACCACCAAGCACTCCTGAGCAGGTTTGACTTTAACTTGTGGAGCTCTTTGCCAAAATTCGAGTCCTCCCTTCAAGAGCAGAAAAGGAAGGAGTTCAGGGCGCTACTTGATGAGGGTGCGGCGGTAGTGAAAGCAGCTCTCCAGGCTGCCTCGGATGCAGCTGACACGGCGGCTCGTTCGATAGCCACAGCTATCTCCATGACATGGACGTCGTGGCTTTCCCTGTTGGGGCTGTCAGTGGAGTCCCAGGCTCTGATGTAGGACCTGCCATTTGATGGCAAAGCGTTATTTGCAGACCAGACAGACACCCGTCTGCATGGGACGAAGGACTCCCGCACCACCCTGCAGACACTCGGTCTGTATGTCCTGCTGGCCAAGGACAAGCCCAGACTGCAGCCCTTGGCTCCCCCTGCACAGGGCAGATACAAGCCCCCAACCAAGTGGCCTAGGGATCAGAGGCACAGATCTCAGCGTCAGTCCCACTCGGCCCCACACCCCGGACCCTTGAAGGGCAAGAGGCAGGGCAAGAGGCGTTTTTGACTGTTTCCGGGGGGTCACCCGGCCTGTTGCCAAGGAAACCTCCCCCCCCCAATTAATAAAGTTGGGTTTTGGCAACCGTTTATCTGCCTTCAGGGTACATTGGTCCCGTATAACGTTGGACCGGTGGTCCTCAGTACCATCTCCGAGGGGTACAGGCTGCAGTTCGTTTCAACCCCACCGCACCACCCTCCACCCCATGATGCCCTGGGGGACCCGGAGCACACCCTTCTGTTAAGTCTCCCTAGGTGCGGTGGAGAGGGTACCTCAGGAATTCCAGGGCAAAGGGTTTTACTCCCGGTATTTCCTGATCCCGAAGGCGAAAGGCGGGCTCAGGCCCATCCTTGACCTGAGGAACCTCAACCAGTTTCTGGTTCGCTGCAAATTCCATATGGTGTCCCTGGCCTCTATCGTCCCATCCCTGGACCCGGGAGATTGGTTCACAGCCCTGGACCTCCAGGATGTGTACTTCCATATCCACATTTTTGAGGCCCACAGGCACTTCCTACGCTTCCTGGTAGGGACAGACCACTACCAATTTACGGTCCTTCCCTTTGGTCTTTCTACGGCCTGCAGGGTTTTCACCAAATGTATGGCGGGGGTCACAGCCCACCTCAGGAGGATCAGGCTGCAGATCTTCCCCTACCTGGACGACTGGCTGCTCAAGGGCAAGTCTCGGTCCCGGGTGCAGGCACAGGTGGAATTCCTGCTAGACACCTGCACGAGTCTAGGCCTAGTGGTAAACGAGGAGAAATCCACGTTAGTCCCGGTTCAGCGAATACACTTCATCGGGGCACTGTTAGACTCTCTGGGGGCCACGGCCTCACTCCCCCGGGACAGGTTCGAGACACTCAAAGGTCTCATCGCCTTGGTCACGGCCTTCCCTCTGATGACGGCACATATGTGCCTTCAGATCCTAGGCCATATGGCAGCATGCACCTTCGTGGTGTGACATGCCAGGCTCAGGATGAGGCCCCTCCAACTCTGGCTGGCCTCCCAGTACTCCCAGGCCAGGGACGGACACCACGCTGCCACCCTATATAGTGGCCTACCTGCAATGATGGTCCCTCCCGAGCAACATGCTCCAGGGTATCCCCTTCCGGGAGCCCCCTCCCTCACTAGATCTGATATCGGACGCTTCAGACCTGGGATGGGGATCCCATGTGGGGAACTTCAGGACCCAGGGCAGATGGTTGCCTTTGGAATTGTCCCTGCACATAAATATCAGGGAACTCAGGACGGTACGCCTGGCGTGCGTGCCCTTCCCCCAGCACTTAGGGAAGGTGGTCAGAGTCCTCATGGACAATATGACCGCAATGTATTATATCAACAGGCAAGGGGGCACGCATTCCGTGGCCTTGTGCCAGGAAGCCCAACTCCTGTGGGAGTTCTGTATAGCCCACGACATCCTCCTGAGGGCCTTTCACCTGCCTGGCAAGCGCAATACACTCGCAGATCACCTGAGCAGGTTTTTCTCCCAACAACACAAGTGGTCTCTACACAGGGAGGTGGCCAGGCGGCTCTTCCTACACTGGGGCACTCCCCAGGTAGATCTGTTCGCCACCGCCCAGAATCACCTGTGCCCACGATTCTGCTCTAGGGTGGGGGAGGGCGAAGGGGTGATATCGGACGCATTCCTGATTCCATGGTCGGGCCGCCTGTTCTACGCCTCCCCACCCTTTCCCCTGATAGGCAAGGTCCTACAGAAGGTGAAGGCGGACGTGGCACAGATTATCCTCATAGCCCCGGATTGGGCCCATCAGCATTGGTACGGGATCCTCCTGCAGCTTTCAGTGGCCACCCTGCACAGGCTGCCGCTTCGGCCGGACCTCCTCTCCCAGGAGGGAGGACGTCTCCTCCATCCCAACCTGGCCACACTCCACTTGACAGCGTGGCTGCTCCATGGTTAAATGAGGAGAAGGGGAGGTGTTCGGAGAGTGTTAGACAGGTCCTCCTAGAAAGCAGGAGACCATCCACATGTCAAACCTACTTGGCAAAATAGTATTGGTTCTCCAGGTGGGTGAGGGAGAGGGGTGCTTCCCCCTCCTCTGCCTCTCTCCAACTCATCCTTAATTACCTCATGTCCCTTAGGACCCAAGGGCTGGCGCCCTCCTCGGTCAGGGTGCACCTGGCGGCCATCTCAGCCTTCCACCCCCCAGTGCAGGGCCACTCGGTGTTTTCACACCACATGACGTCCCGGTTCCTAAAAGGGCTGGATCGGGCCTTCCCGTATGCTAGACCCCCGGTCCTGCTCTGGGACCTGAACCTAGTGCTCCCCCGCCTCACCGGGCCCCCCCTTCGAGCCCTTGGCCACACATTCTTGGTCCCGCTTATCGTGGAAAGTGGCGTTCCTGGTGACCATCACCTCAGCCCACCGGGTCTCGGAGCTCAGGGCCCTGACCTCTGATCCCCCATGCATGGTCTTCCATAGGGATAAGGTCCAGCTCTGCCCGCACCCGGCTTTTCTGCCGAAGGTAGTCTCGGCTTTTCACATAGATCAGGACATTTTCCTCCCGGTCCTCTGTCCTAAGCCCCATTCCTCCATTGAGAAATGGTGCCTGCGCATGTTAGATGTGTGTAGAGCACTGGCTTTTTATCTAGACAGAACCATGCCATTTAGGAAATCCCCCCAGCTGTTTATTGCATCGGCTGAGCGCATGAGGGGGCGACCAGTTTCCACCCAGCGGATCTCTCGTGCATACGCATGTGTTACGACCTGGCAGGGGTTCCCCCACCTCCTATAGTAAAGGCTCATTCGACCAGAGCTCAGGCCTCGTTGGCTGCCTATGTGGCTCAAGTCCCTATTCAGGACATTTGCAGGGCTGCTACATGGTCCTCGGTCCACACCTTCTCATCCCACTATGCGATTGTCTCCCAAACGCGGGATGATGCCGGGTTTGATAGGGCGGTACTCCACCCGGGTAACCCTTAAAACTGCTACCCACCTCCATCAGGTATAGCTTGGAGTCACCTACAGTGGAATGCACATGAGCAATCACTTGAAGAAGAAAGGACAGTTACCTGTTCCGTAACTGGCGTTCTTCGAGATGTGTTGTTCAGGTGTATTCCACATCCCGCCCTCCTTCCCCTCTGTCGGAGTTGTCTGGCAAGAAGGAACTGAGGGTGAGGGGAGCACGCAGCCCCTTTTATGGTGCGATATACAGGCACCACTCCAGGGGTCACAGCGGGGCTCCCCCACTATGGATACTGCTAAGGGAAAAACTTCTGGCACCGGTGCACGTGGCAAGCACGCACACCTACAGTGGAATACACCTGAGCAACACATCTCGAAGAATGCCAGTTATGGAACAGGTAACTGTCCTTTGTGAAGTTCACGCCATTAAAATTTGGTTCCATTGCACAAATTCTCTCAGGATGTAGCAATTGTTATCTGTTAACTAGGTTCCAAATGCTTCAGACCAAAAGGATTGTAAATTTCCTCACCTCTGTTCTACCTGTGAAGGGGGAAAATAGTGTTTGCCACTGTCCAGTGGTTCCCAAACTATTGTACATGTACCCATAGGTGGTATGTGACCTTGATGTTCACTCACTTCAGAACAATTTTTTAAGAAAGTGGTACGTGAACCAATACTTTGGGAGCTGCTGCACTCTGCTATTGAGTGAGGGGCAAAGAGGAATCTCTCTGCCTGTCTTATTGCAGCATCTTACATCAAAGAGTGAGAAAGGGCCTGTCCTGCTACAGCTACTTCCCACTCCCCAACAAACAAGTTGCCTTCCAAAGCACCCTGTGCATGTGCAGAGGGTGAAGAGTGAACCTCTTGCCACTCCTGGGTTGAATAAGAAGGAATCTTTTACTAAATAAAGGCTTTTCCGCTTATAGTGAATCTCCACTTGTAGTGATGAAAAACTCCCCTGCTGTAAGAGGGCTCCACTGTATACACTTACCTTGCAAAACATGAAAGTGACCTTTGTGGCTAGGGCAGAACACAGCACTATTCATATAACTAGTTAGTGTTGCCTTTTGAGTTCCTTTCTGCAGTTTGGCTGCATAATATAAGCAAATATTTAATTAGTATCCAGTTAACATTTTTATTATGCTCCCAGTTGTTATGACCACTGTATTTTCACAGAAAATATAGAGTGACATGTACTGTAACAGGACTGGGATAAAATCATTTGCCTATTAAATTGCTAGTGCTCTTAATAATGTGCCATATGTTAGCTTACTCACAAGGATGGGGTTAGTGGTTAAAAGAGCAGACTGGAACTATTTGAGTCAGCAAATCCACAGCCCACAGAGGGTAAAATGAGGGGTTTATAATAAAGTAACACATAGTTTTCAGATTGCATCTAAAAGTTCCATTTGCAAGTAATGGAGCAAAATAGTCAATAGCTTGTTTTCCTTGCTCCGCACATCTGGAAAAAGTAAAAATGTGTTCTTTCGGTATGTGAGTTATCATGATACTTCCTTACCCACCCAGCCCAACATTTTCCATCTTTCCATCTTGATTCAGTCATCTTACTTTATTTTTAGTTATTCCATATATTTGTTTTGTCAAAATAGTGACACAAGAACAGTTTGACTTTTTTCTTCATTTCATCAAGAAAGAACGCTTCTCAGGGGTAGTTACTAAATATTGCATGGAGAGGCCCCAAAACAATAATAAAAACTAATGCAAAATAGAATGTTTCATGGTGAAGAAAAATATACAGGCTTTGTCAAAGTGTAATATTAGATCAAAGAAAGAGACCTAGTCTAAGCACAGGACTGAAAGCCAAGATCTCTTGAGTTATAATCCAGACTCTGACACTGGTTCTCTCTGTGGAGCTGCACAATTTACATGGAGCTTAATCTCGTAACTTGTATTTAACTCTTGCATGTAGTCAGTGTGTATTAGTTACCTGATTAGAATCTTAATTTGTATGCCTTAATTTCCACATCTGAAAATAGGTATAACAATACCCACCTCACGTGGTGGTTGTGAGGAATGACTACTTCGTGTTCATAAAGTACTTTGAAGATGAAGAGTGCTGTATATGTTCTAAATACTATTATTATGGGCAGCACAAGTAGCAATGCCTATAATTAAGATTGCCCAACATGATATTAAAAGTGTGTCACTAGTTATCTTCTGGCTAATAGTTTAAACACCAGTAGGTATTCCTAACAATTTAAATGTATTGGGATGTACAATGTTACTAGTTCAAACAAGTCTTTCATGTAGGTTAACAGACTTTTAGAATCTGTATTATTCGTATGGGTCTCGGTTTCCATTATTTCACTAACTTGCCTGTAGTTTTAATGTTGGTTTTTAAATTGTAACCCCGGTCTGCAATGTGTCAAATTCTGAAGGCTTAAGGCAAAGATGTTTGAGTCAGTCTAAGTGCTCTGAACACGTATATCTTTGTAACTTCATGCTCAGCACATGGCTCTTTTTATAGACATTCTTCTCCTGGTTTAATGTAGTGCAGCTGTAATTATCTTAACACAAACTGTCCTTTGGGCTGCAGGATCTCTTTAGACTGACAGCACCAATAACTACACACCACTTGGGGAATCTTTAAAAAGTCATTGTGGCTGTATAACAAATAAATTATATTGTGAGGTAAGCATAAAGTAGGTGACAGTCTTTAGAATTCTATTACATATTAGGTATGTCAGTGGACACAGCCCATGCATTAAGTATGATAAAGAATATTAATATAAATTAATTGGGTAGAACATACTGTTTTCTGATAATGTCTCTAGTGTGTATATAGGGGTCTAGAGAGGAAATTTAATGTACTGACTAATCTCTGCACACAGCAGCACCCTCTACTGTAGACTTGTTTAACATGTGAGTCATCATTTTTTCTCTTAACTCTTAACTTCTTCAACTCAACTAGGGACCCCTGTGTCTTGAGAGCAAGCTGACCTGAATTCTACCTTCACTTGTGACAAATAAATTGTGGGCAGCCGTGATGAGCTTTACAATGGAAGTCAGAGGGCCTGGGTGGTCACAGATCCATAAAAACATTTAGTGGTTAGAGCAGGAGACAGCGACTAGAACTCCTGGCTACTGTTTTTGCCTCTAACTTGAGCAAATCAGTTAACACCTTGTGAAAGTTACTTACCTCTCTGTGCCTTATTTAACCTCTATATAAGATGGATATACTTAACAAAGATACTGAGGATTAATTAATATTTGTAAAGCACTTCCAGTTCTTCTGATCAAAGTGGTGTTGCTAATTATCATTATTACGTATTCTTACCTTGATAGACTTGATTTCCCATTAGACTCCAAAGTTACGCATGCATATGAAGGGGAGAGCAGTCCAATAAATTGGGTGGTTTCCATCTAATCCCTACTGAGTTTTCATCCATGTTGCAAAACCACTACCCTTGGTATATTTCTACACAGTTAAGAGTCGCTGTTCAAAGCTAAAGATTTGTAGGTCAGGGGTGAGTGCCATGGTATATGGAAATAAATATAGAGCTTGCTAACACTGGCTCAAGTCAGTGATGTTCATTTTCACAGCATTTAAAGAAAATCATTTAATCCACCAATAAACATCTTTTTAAAGGCAAACTACTTTATTTAAGAAACCTCTGTTCAAATTTGCTCCTGTTGATTTTTTTATCATCAGCGTGCAAGATCATGACAATTTGTTGTAGATCAACTAGGATCCAAGGACTAATCTACCCACAAATATGCAACAATTTAACTAAATTTCTTTCCTAAAACCAATTTAGTTATTTAGATGCAAGTCTGTGTTTGGACACATTCTTATTCTGGAACAACAGTGGCTCAAGTAGATGTAGCTAGTCAGTTGCAAACTGATTTTAGCTAAATCAACTTTAAACTACTTTTATTCTCAATAAAGAATTTCCACATACATCAAAATAATTGCACTGATTTTAATTGACATTTTATTATTTTGATCCAAAGTTTGTGTGTAGACCAGCCCTACGTCCTAACCTAAATTATGCCAAAGTGCTGTATTTTCATGAAACTGAACACTAATGGTAATGAAACCCTAGAAGTCAGAAAGCTGATCCAGGCAGCCTAGCTGATCCAGGAACTGTTTTATTATTTATTTACACAGAGCCTTTCAGAAGAGCTTGTTGACGCAGATCCACAGTATACTGGCCTGGTAAAACTGTTTACTTTGGGATGGGGGAGTTAGATTATATTTAGGGTTCTTTATGTGTTATTGTGCTCACCCAAAGTGATGCATACATCAAAAAGATCTATTTCCTTTGTTTCCTGAGACAGGGTTGGGGCATCCTGCATGTGGCACTACTGAGATGTTTAGCGTTTAACACATTACCTTCACTGCTTGTTTCATTGCTTGACAGCTCTTCAAGTCACCTAGCAATTATCCTTTAGGACTGATATTGGCTTGTCCTGTAGCTCTCCGCCTTTGCTATTAATATTAAATTACGCAACCGTTTAGTTTCTGAACTTTTTATTTTTAACATGTTTTAGGAAATCCTGAAGATAAATCATTCTTGTACTAATCTTTATAATTTGAATCAGCATTTCAGTGCCTTGTGCAGGACCCATTTCCTGCACTAAATGCCATAGAGACTGTAAGGATGTGAAACTTAAATCTTTTTAGTTTAAATAGGATTATTTTCTGTTACCAAAGAATAAACTAGGTGAGTGGAGGGGGGGAATAAAACTCTGAGCTTTCATAGCTGGAGCTCATATTCTTCCTGGAGGAATCGGATCACTTTTAAGTAATTGGTGAGTACTGATCAATGTAATAGTTATTGGCTGTTTTATTGGCATAAATGGACACTGTAATGTCTGACCCTACTTTATTAAATGTGGGATATGCAATACAATTTTCTTTTTATAAGTTTGTATTGTTTAAATTATACCTTTTCAAAACAACAGCTAATATCTGGAAAAGGTTTTTTTTCATTCACCATCTTAGTTTTTTAATAGAAATTTTATTTTTTTGCTATCTCTTGTTGTTGATATCTGAGGGTTTTTTTGCACAAAGTACTCCTGTTCTTTTTGAGGTTTTTTTTGCATACCGGAATGAAGTTGCATGTAAGGAGCTTTTTTTTTTTTTTTTTTTTTTTTGCTATGCTGTCCATACGGATAGCTGCATAGCAATAATTTTCCTTGGCATCTATAATAAAAACAACAAGAATTTGTATAGTAAGCAGAGTCTTGCTATCAGACTTCAGTTAGGAATGAATTCATTTTCTCTTGCTACAATTAACTGTGTGACAGTTAAAGAATGATTGAAATGTTTGAAGTGTAGGTCTTTACTACTAGACAGGTAAAGGAAAAAAGTTAAGCGTGAGATTTATTTTACTTTGTTTATTAAATGAGTACAGGTACCTGGGATGTTTATATTTCACAAAGACAGTTTAAAAGCAAAAGCTAGACCTCTGCTTAGTTACTTTAGAGCCTCAAGTTTACTTAGTTAAAAAATTCTGTACAGAATTTGAAATAGCCAACCCCGATTGCTTGACTAGGCATGCTTGTATGGAATGTTTCCATAATGAAGGTGTCCTGAAGTCTGTAAACTTGAATGTCACAAACTGATCAATTAAAAATGGTCTCAAGTTAGTCACACCTTCTTTTCCAAAAGTCTTAGCAGTATGCATGGTATTTTGCCTTTAATGAGTTCTTATTATATTGTTATATCGTGGTAACGAAGAGTATTCTTTCATAGCACTAGGGGAGCACTTTGATCTAATGGAGCCAATTAGCATTGGGAGCAATAACATATTTGTAAATTGCATGGGAGGAATTGTTACCCTGACATGAAGCACTGACATCCAGCTTTCTTGAAACCCATCATTTACATGCAGATTGTTTTTATAATGTTTTGTAATGTGCTCTGTTTGTCGCGTTGAGGTTGTGGGGCAACCTGCATTCTCATGGAATATAAACAGCCACAGATAGGTCACTCGTTTGCTTCCCTAATTTTCACCAAATGCTACAACCCTCTGTTTGTTAATCATGCATTTAGATGCACTCTTTCAGAGGGAATCACTGTTTGTAAAAGAGAGTCTGAAGATTTATGCCCGTTAATTAAAATGAAGTGGGCCACAATGAGCATATAATGCCTGTGCTCAGTGCTCTGCATTGACTGCCAATGGGCTGGTAATGATCTGTTAAAGCACAAATAGTGTGAGGACCAGTTACTTGAGAAACTGCCTCTCCCTCTACGCTCCATAGCTGCAGTTAAGATCAGCTAGGTATTTCTGCTGCCAGGTCCTTGGACAGAAATCTAGATATGCCTCAAGGCATTTGCACTAGAGCAGGGTGGAAAAAGTCTGTCAAAATGTGGTGGTGGCTGTTTGTTTTGAATGTCAACAGGAGAAAATTCCCCTTCTCTCCAAATATCCTGTGTTTTGACCAGCTTTAACCCTTGACCTCTTGGCCTAGCTCTGACATTTGGTGTCTTCAGGATATATTGTTAGGCATATGGATAGAACAGACAGTATATATTCCCATACAGAGGGCTCTAAATATACATGACTTTGTTGGCCATCTGTGTACACCAGCAAGCTCTGTCTCTCCCTAGCCTTGCATCCCCGCCTTTGGCCTTTAATGTTAGGCATCCAGATTATACTGAAAGAGCCAAAGTTTTCCAGTAAGACTGGAACAGTGACCCACACAAAATGCATGCAGGCCTATTGTGCCGCTAACCCCACATTTTGCACAGGCAGGCAGAGAGACTGCTATTGGCAAATACATTTTCATGAACATCCGCTTGAGATTTTCAAATGGCCTCTGGTTAAGTGGTTTTCTGACGACTGAAACTGGATTGTGTATTGTGATAAGTACACACTTTCTGATTATTATTTTTTTAATCAGACAGTTTGATGCAGCTTCATCTGACACACTGTAGGTATATGGATCTGGATTGAAGCCTGCTTCTGTGAATGAAAGATTCCCGAAAAGCAACACTTGAGAATTTTGGCAGCTAACATACTAAGTTATAAAAAAAGAAGAACAGGAGTACTTGCATATATATGCATCCGAAGAAGTGGGCTGTAGTCCACGAAAGCTTATGCTCTAATAAATTTGTTAGTCTCTAAGGTGCCACAAGTACTCCTGTTCTTCTTTTTGCGGATACAGACTAACATGGCTGCTACTCTGAAACCTGTCATACTAAGTTATGTAACTTTCAAGACTGGTGCATATAAAGATCTGATGATAGAATTTCACCCACACTGTGTGTATGTTCAAGTTAATGCAATGAACACATCTAAGGACAAGTCTCTGGTACAGCCCTACATCAGCCCAGCTGTGCCACTGTAGTACATCTGGTGATGACGCACTATGCCGATGGGAGAGCATTCTCCAGTCAGCATAATTACTCCATCTCAGTGAAACTTGCGTTGCTCGGGGGTGGCTTTTTCACACTCTTGAGCGATGTAAGTTATATCGACTTAGGCTGTAATGTAGACCTGCCCTAAATGGCAGGGAGTCATTGAGAATAGAGAAAAACTATGGGATTTTTCACCAAATACTTCAATATTTTTTTAAAACCTTGCAACTTTAAAGAAGAAAAATTTCTTAAGGCAACCATCCCAAGCTGTCAAGAACCTTTTCCCCCCTTTCAGTCCCTGAAACCACAAAATCCTACATGTTAGCCCATCTGCTTAACCTGACTATTTACTAGGACCTGCATTATTCAAAGGCATGTGACCCCATTCAGTCCTCTGAGCCTTACACTAGAGCTCAGATCTACTTGTGAATCGACACCATCTCTGCACTGAATTTGAGCTGATGCCTAACTTCCAAAGAAGAAGATAGTCCAAACCTCTGTAGGAATAAGGAGAGCCAACACCGCTGAAAGGAGTCTAACCCATGCTGCCAAAGCCTACCATCTACTCCAATCCTGTGAAACAAACCTTGCTAGGCTGCACTTTTTCAGCAAACCCTTAAAATCTACACATACCATGTTGCACAACTCTGCAACTGCTTCAAAGTAAAAATGACCCATGCACACATCTGACTGTAACTGTGATGTCCAAAGCATACACACATACTGACAAATTGACAAAAAATTGTTACTAAATGCACCCGCCCTTTTAAGAAAGGACATCACCAGTATACATCATCAGCAGGGCTGTGGCCATTATGACTGCTCTGGTCTGCTCCACTACTCCTGATAATATAGGAATCTACCTGAACATAGGAGAGAGACAGTCAATTGAAAGCCCCTAAATATCCAAAATGTATATAAAAATCCATTAAAAAATAAAAAAACCCAAAAATCTAAGATTGATCATTTCTGCAACCTACCCTTCATATTTAGCAGGTATTCAACCATGCTATAAATTCTTGTTGCCTTAGTTTCACTAGAAGTCTTGGAGATTTTAAGATCTGTTTTTAATCTGCTTTGTTTAAAGTTTGGATTTTAAATAGATGGAATGTGCTTGTATTGCACACAATAAAAACTATTACTAATGCAAACCCAATATTTTCCCCCTCTTCAGATTGCCTTTAAGGAGAGTAATTACTTAGCGTTTTCAGTGTGCCTATCTATCTATCTATCTATCTATCTATCTATCTATCTATCTATCTATCTATCTATCTATCTATCTATCTATCTCTATCTATCCAAAAGGGATTGAAAAGTTACTCTGCTTGTTTTTTTAACTTAAAAAATGAAGGAACGTCAAGCCTTTGTTCTTCTGTTTTGCTCAGCCAACCCTTAGTTAGAAAAACCTTCCAGATATTTTAAGTAAAGAGGTTTACTCCCAACTGTTTCCTCAGCAATTTGAATTCAATTGTTGCGGAGTGTAAACAATCTAAGTACAACAGGGTTCTACTTGGTTGGTATCTGTGATGTCCTAACCCTTCTAGTTCTTCAGCTGTCCACAGAATATTACAAAAAGAAACAGATCTGTAAAGTTTGAATTTCCTAATATGAAAAAGAAATAAAGTAGGAAGGGAAAGAGGAAGAGAAAAACTCAGGCATCAGGCATCCTTTATACGTAGTAAAGGATGAAAAAGTTTGAAAATACATTTTTTCCCTTTGCAGGTCACCCTCAGAGACATTTTTCTATTAGATGGTGGCTTGCCATCTCTCAGTACCTGTTCAAAACCATCATCAGGCTGTGCAATTTTTTCTTCCATTAAAATTTGGCTGGGTCAGTCTTGGGGCCTTTACCATTACTATTCCATTCCTCATGATGTTATTAATAAGAAGAATTGTACACCTAATTCTCCATTTGGGCATTGAAAAATGTGTGCCTTTTTGTCCTTGGAGTGCAAATGTACTGTACATGTCCAAGATAGATGAGAGGGTGATGATAAACAAAAGAGACCCAGGACACCAGTCTAACCCATTTCCATAGCAGCTCCTAATTTTTCATGTCCCCAAAAGCACAAAAGATGGATTTCAGTGTGTCAAAATCTGCTGAAAGAATGAGGGGGGAAGTGTTCTGTTAAGTCGTCAGAATTCAGCTAAAGGGATCACAACTTCTACAAAGCTTAAAAGAAAATGTGTAGCCCTGGTTGTCAGCTATCCATTCATTGTTGCTAGCTTTTCTTTTAGAGAAGTAAATTATTTAAAAAGCATAATTCTATGGTGCATTCAGGATTGTGAAACAATCTTTGAATATCTGGGAATTTATCTTTTGCCTATGGTATTTTAAGTCTTCTGAGCTCATGTGTCAACAAACTAGTCTACTGTGTTACCATTTCCCCGTGGGCTTTTAAAACATATTCATCTAGGGAAAAGCTATGGTCCATATGGACAGTTTGTCTGAATATATTAATAAAAATCAAATGTAACATTTTGAAAGGTAAAGCCTATTCACCAGAGAAAGTCACTCTTCTCTGATGAAATGACATGTCACATAAAATTGGCATTGACTAGTGGTTTCTGGATCTCAACTGTAATGACAATTTTCCTAACAGAGTTACAAATTACCTAGAATTTTCCTCTTCACATTAAAATACACAAACATTTGATAAAGTCATGACTATTCTGTTGAATGAATTCAGTGTCAGGGGAATTTGCTAATGATGAGGATTTTCTGAACCCACGTATCACACGACATTTGCTGTTAAAGGCTGAAAGAAGCTTAATTTAAACAAGCCATAGAGCCAAATTAATATAAATACTGCAAGTTGCTTATTTAGCTCTCAAAAAAAGAAGAAAAGCACATGGCTGATAATAAAGGTCTCAAACTAGAGTATCTTGTTTTTTGGCACACATTTTCACGTGCTTCCAAATCCTCTTCGAAACATAGATCTTTCTAATTAAACAACTATGACAACAAACACTGTCCGGCTATGGGTCAGGAAGAAAGTTCAAATCCCAGATGGTCACTATCTATACATGACCCATCTACCAGATGCGTCCCCATCATGTTCCACTGATTTTTTTTTTTTCCCCTCCAGTGTTAAGGCAATTTGTTATAGTCCTAATCAAATATTTATGGGCCTCAAAATTTTTACTAGGAAGGATTCAGCTAGTGCTTGGTTTCACTGCAGCTTATATGTGTTGTAATTGAGAAGTATTTTCCAGGTAGAAAATAATGGAAAGGAAATAGTGGAGGTAAAGGAGCAAAGAATATGATCTTGCTTCTGAAATAGAATAAAGAAGTTAAAGAAGTATAAGATGGAAAAAGCAGTTTGGTATAGTTCAGCTGTACTTTCTCCATGGGAAAAGATAATGGTTAGCTAAAGTCCTTATGTATATTACGGTATTGTCCATCTTGACAAAAATACTTGACATTTTTAGTAATCATCACCAATAAGCCTAGGTTAGCTACAAAAGCCTATTGCCAATGACAGCTATAGAAATAAAGGACACTTCTTATTATGACTTAATATTGCGATGGAATGATATTAAACAACATACAGTAGTGCAGATGGCAGTATGTTGACTTAAAGTGAGCTTCTTAATTAAATTTTGAATATTTCAGAGACAGCTTTCTTTTGGAAATGAAAACTTCCATCTCAAAGTCCTTGTGTTTCTAGATCTTGTTTGTTTTTGTAATATTGTACAGAATTCTTTCAGCACGAGTCCAAACAACTGATGGGTTGACTGGTTTGCCTCAAACAATGATGAACTGTTTAAATAAGTGTGGGCCAAATCTTGCTGTCTTACTCCCACCTTTAGTCCAGTTGAAGTCAAATAAATAAGGCAAGGAGGACCTAACAACCTATTTTGCCTAGTTATAATTTCTGTTTGGTTGTTTTAAATTAGATTGTTATTGGTTTCCATCAGACTGGTAACATTCCCAAACAATGGTTAACGTTCATCAAAGCCTCAAAACTTTAGCATTTCAACCTATACTAGATTGGAAACAGAATGTTGCTATAAATTTGGAGTCTTATGTGTATGATATGCCTGTTTAGCAAACTGTGTGTGTAATTTCTTAACGAGTTAAACAGACAGGCCCAAATTTTCCTGGGGCTTTCTATCAATATGTGAGCACATGTATTTGCAAGTGCCTAATTGGTATGTTTGCACAAAAACAGGTTAATCTGTACAATTTACCGGCACATTTGTGGAGACCCTTTGAAGATTGGCCCATTGTATCTGTTCTGGGGTGCTGCTGCAATTTTGGGGTCAAGGAATCACTTTCATTTTTACAGGCTCTATTGCCAACTTTTCTGTTTACTCCTAGGAAAATAGTATGTTCTAAATCGATCTTTGATAGGGAAGTGAATGTGATTGAAATGGATAAGTATTGAAATATCTAGGGAGAAATTCTGGCTCCATTGAAGCCATGGCAAAACTCCAGTGGGCTCAGGATTTCACCCCTACCCTATGAGTACCACTTAATTAGCACCCCTACAAGGTCCAGTATCTGACACTAACACATGGGGAAAATATATGGAGATTTCCTTAATGGGAAACTTCCTAGGTTCTTCATTTCTTCCATAATGGTCACAATTTCCCTCACCTTGGATCACCACTCTTTAGGCAACCTTACAGCCCCTAGCCTATCTTTTCCCTCGTTTGATGGTGTTAACTGTAAACATGACTTTATTCATGTTTTAACAGCAGTTTTAAGTATTTTAAGGGGTACAAGTACAGATTTATGAATAATCTGTGCATTCTAGTTCAAACCCTACACAACTCGAGTGAAGCAATAAGAAATGAACAGATGCCTGAAGTCCAAGAAGGGTCTGACTTATTAATAATGTGGACATATGGAGGCTGGGGTAACCCAGAGTATCCTTTCTCCTCTGGAGTACACTCTTCATACTTACATCTGGCCAAGTTCCTTGTCTCTATTATCGTCCAGTCTGACTGTGCCCTTCTTACACTGCTCTCCTTAGAAAAGGACGTATATAGATGCCCAGAGATAGTGATTCAACTCAGTTCCTGTAGTGTCTTGATCACACTGTGACATTACCCAAAAGAGTTCCCGCTCCAGGAAACTGACATTTACAAGGGAAGAAAAAGGATGGCTGCTTCCCTATCTGATCTGCTCCTGAAAAGCCCCTGTAAACATGTCTTGACTGCTGGCTCTATTGCTCAGAGATTGCAATGCAGAGATTATGCTGCAACAAACATGTTTGTCATGCAATGCCACTTTTGCCACAACTAAATTCTACAGTGAGGTCCCAAAGCTAAACAGTTAAGTGTACACACAAGAACCTCATTTCATGTAATATTACTTAGTAACTTTTGAATAGCAGCAGGAATTAAAAACAGATCATGTTACTCAAGGTAGTTAGAAGTTGAGCCACTAAAACCATGCTATTAATACAGCTTTCTCCTCAAACTACAGTATAGGTGTATGGTTTAAAAATGCATCTTGGCAAAGGCACTAGCATACCATAAAATGAGTGAGTTTAAGGCATTCAAAGTTAAAGTAAAAATGTACTATCCAGGCAAAACAGCACAAAAGTGTCTGTCCAATTAAACGTAAACAAATATGAAAGGTAAATCTGCCTATGTAGGTATTTGTTCTGTACCATGGTGTCTGAGTGTGGTATGTGGTACATAAGTAAAAACAATACTACAGCTATCATCGCTATATAGGTATGGACATTCTGTGTCTGATTCTCCTCTACAGAAGAGTGGCATAAAGTGGACAATCAGGCTCGTATTTTTAAACACTACTATTCCAGTGTGAGTTATGCGATTTTTTTTTTTAACACACAAATGTTGTGCCTACGCCATAAGTACGTTAACTCAACCATGTCTAGTCTAATGTAACCAATGCCACAGCCAAATGCCCAGGTAAAGCGATAAACACTGTAGTGATCATCTGCTTTAATTAGATTTAATGTGTTTAATTTTAAATTCAAGATGAGAGCTGAGTGGGTGTTCCAAAGAGATTCCCAAGTTGGCATTAAAGCATCTGTCCGAGTATACAACCTTTAGTTCAAAAGCTCTCAACAATTTACCCACGCACAGGCTAAGAAGAAAGAATGAGTAACAAACAAAAAACCTGTGATCCACTGAGCCTTGAGAAGAAGCAGAGTAAGGATGTTGAGTTCTCACCAGGGCACTTCTAATTCACCATTCATTTTTAATAAACTCTCTCTACTTGGGTGAATTTGTCAAGGGTTTTTGCTTTTTATATATAGAAAGCTCTCACACCTCTATTCATTTTGCATGTTGCTGTGACTTAATTAGTTATTTTTACAGTGGGCACCCCTGTTAGGGGAAGAGATCTCAGTTTGTTTGCTCAATTACTATCACTCCCAAATTACTATCATTCTGAATTTGATCAGCTGGCTGTCTTACAGATGATGCCTCCTGTGTTTTTTAACTTGGCTGTAAAAACAAAAGCCAGTCATGCATGTGTTTAACTTTCTGATTGCTCGTTGTGGTACCAGAGGGGACTGTCAAGCTGACTGGGCAGCTGGTAGACCCATTTCTTTTAATACAGGCTAAACCCTACTCGCAGTCAGTCGTCCCCATCCAGCAATCTGTTTTCTAGGACTAAATTAAAAGCAGTTTTAGCATATGATTAGCTGTATAATAAGACCATGCTAGAGGTTTGGAGAACAAAAGAGTGAAGGAAGGGAGAGGGACATACATCCTATCATTTTGTGTTCCGTGATTCAGAAAGGAAAATCGCTTTCTAAAAATTGCACTAAATACAATAGAAGAATGTTTTAAACAGAGATTCGTCATTTTTGAGCAACAAAAGATGCTAAAGATTAATTTAAAAAGTTTATTTTTGTGTTCCTATGACATATTAAATAGCTTAAATGTTCCACAGTGTGGCTACTCTGTCCAGGGCTATATATGGAAGTGCTAACTGTATGCTGTAAATATTATTAGGATAGTGTACACAGTCTTAGCAAGCATATCCTCTAATACCTCTAATTCCTAGGGCTCAGTTTAGCAGTATGTTTCTTGTGAGTACTTTAATGGTGGAACAAGCCATGCATGTGTGAGTGGGGAACTGGGAATAGGAAGCCATGGAATTACCTGGCGAACATTAAATAGTCTACACTTCTTCTTTTTTTCAATTACACCCATTGAACAGGGCTGATTAAGCCATAAACATCATTGGTCCAAACCAGAGCTCCAGCTTCTGGGGTCATGTGATTACATCATAATGTAAGCTTCCCTCCCCACCCAAATACAATAAGATTTAGCCCACATGCAATCAAGTAAACCTGAAAACCTGTTCTGTGTGTGATCAATGGAGGGATGTCTGAGTCTACAGGTAGCATAAAATGAAGCTCTGAGAATAGTGGACTTGCCCTGTGCATCTCAAGGGGGTACTAACTCCCAGAGCTCCAAGGGCTCCTACCAACACCACCCTGCAGAGGACTCTGTGTGTGGCAGGAGAAGAGCGCAGCAGGGCCCAGCCCACACAGCTGAGCAGATATGTTCTCACTGCTGAAGTAAGTACCACGGGCCTCCCTTCCGCTCTCAACTGGAGAAGAAAGGCTGCTACCTGGCTTGCGTTCCTTGGGAGAAAAATGCTGCTGCAGGCACAGGGTTAGACTAATTGACAGAGCCATGCAGGCAGGGGGCCAGGTTGCATGTTTCCTTAATCCAGCCCTACCCTTTGAGAATGAATTTCATTAAAACAACTTTAAGAAACTTTGACTGATTGGGAGATGCTTCCTGATCTGCATAGGAGAGGATCTTCCTCTTCCTCTTCAGCTAGTGCTGGAATTAAAATAACCACAAAGAAACCTAAAGACTGGGTGTAATATATAGGTTTCCAAAATACCGTCTATGTATGTTTTTAAAGTTAGATAGATGTGGTTTTAGGTTGTCCCCTGTCTCTTGATGGCATGCTTGTTATGGATTCTACTTCAGGAAAGCGAATAGCTTAGCTTCAAGTGACACTAACAAAGTGTGTTTAGTGGGAGGCAATTCTCCACAGGCACGTATCTCCTTACCCCAGGACCGGGTTTTGTGGTCAAGGCATGGAACTGAGAATCTGGATTTTTTTTTCCCCAGGCTCTGCCACAAACTTGCAGAATGACCTTGGGTCAGTCACTTAACTTATGTTTGCCTAACTCTTCTGCAAAATGGGGATTACACTTACCACACAGGGGTATTGAGGCTTAAAATATTGCTTATAAAGCCCCTTTGAGACTGTATTTAAATGTTAACTATTATGATTATATATTACATAAACAAATTCCTTAGCTACCAAATTTACCATCATTTCAAGAACACACTGGAAATGACTATTTCTGCTACACTATAATTTTTGTCAAGCTGCAACAAGAGACACTATGGACTCTATAAATGATTAATATTTTAATTTAATGTGTTACCAATAACAACCATTACATTTTCCACTTTTGCTTGGCTTTCATAATAATTTATTTTTATTTTGAACAATGATTATATTAGGTTGAGCAAATTAAACTTTTGTCAAACAAAATTTAATTAAACTGATGTAACAAGCTAATGATTTGTGTACATGTCATACATGCAGGCCTGGTATTGTTCCCTATAGCTTGATGCTCATCTGGCTGTTATGTTTGGGTCCCACCAAACTGGACCCATGTGCTTTAAGTCTGTTGAGTCTAAACAGTCTAGGTGCTGTCCCTGGTTGGGATTTCTAGGCACATTTAGCAGTGCAGCTCATCTGTGTAGTACTTCCCTCTGAGAGCTGAGACCCTGCAATCCAACTGTTTAGTCCTGGTACTAGTGCTGATCCTTGAGACTGTCCCATAGCTTAAGCATGCCCTCTCTCAGAACTCCAGCCATGTGGGCAGTCTGGGTTTACAGTTCTCCTTCAGGGACACATGACAGTGAAAGCCACCAGATACACAGATAGACTTTGCATAGGATTCTAAAACTAATTACTCTTTACTTAGATAGTATGACAGATACACAGATCTAGGCAAAATTATAAACACATCTATACACACTTCCCTGCCTCAGTTTCCTCACCACTCTGGAGAGTTCATTGGGTTTAGGACCATCCTCTGGGATGTCCAGGATCCCCCTCTCCTGCACATGGCCTCTCTTCAGAGTCCTGGGGTGTGTTTCTCTCTCTCTCTCTCTCTCTCTCTCTCTCTCTGCTCCAAGTCAGCTTGCTTTCTTTCACCACGCCTGGTCCTGCAGATAAACTGGACCCCTTGCAATGAAAGCATGCCCCTCTCTTTCTCTTTCTTCCATGAAGTTTCCTGTGTCTGAGTATTTCCAGACCCACCCAGCCTCTGTGGTTTTTAAAGGCTTGCATCAACACTTTGATTTCTCTGTTCTGATGCTGGGGATTTGCCATTCACCATTTCCTCAGCCCCCAGCAGAGGAACTTGGTCAAACAAGTTTCCCTAGGCAGCCCACCCATTGTCCCAAGTTTCTTCTACCTGAACAAGCAATCATTACAGGCCTTACACCCCACAATTGTACCTGGTCTGGGAGGATGTACTACAGCCCTGACAGAAGACGGCTGACTCCACATTGATGTATTCCTTGGTACAACAATTTCATAACTTCGTAACATTCGCCAGAATTCTGTACATAAGCAGATTCCCCAAATTGTCACAGTACACAAGAGCATTCTTCTGATGTATGGGGCTCAGAAACCGTGACTTAGCCCATCCATTGGGGAACATGAAATAACTCTAGCTGATTACTTGTTTTGGTTAGCTTTGCTGTGAAATTGCACAGAAGAACTGCCTAATTCCCTTGAAATAGTTGCATACATCAGGTTTAGTAGATATTGCCTTGAGAGTTTCTGGGTTGAATCCTCAGATGTGCCAATGTAACAGTAGCATGGAGGTATGTGACTTTCTGCCCCCTTTCTAATCCTTGGGAGCAGCTGGGAAGGTAGATTGCTCTACATGGTCTTGTAGGGACCATTACACCAGTGGGCATTGCAAGAGAAGAGCGCACACTGGCCACATCCCTTCTAGTACCCGCTTGCTACTAGAGAGCCCCTGAGGGGAATCCTTAGCTGTCCCCTTAGGGCAGCTTTAAGTCCCTTTTAGCACTGCCTAAGAAGCACAAAAGGGACTTAGCATGTGCCAGGATCTGGCTTGGTGTCTTTCCTCTTTCTCTAAACAAATATTCTTGAAAAAAAGAAAATACTAATTAGAGATGGGTCTGAACCAAACCCAGGGCCTGACCAGCCCCTTATGGGAAAGATGCTGATTCTTCACTGTGATCTCATAGCTGTGTTCTTTCCAGTATTATTCAATCCTGAACAAATCAAAACAAAACTAACAAGTGCTGACATTTTGGAGAGTTAACACAAGTTCAGAACAAGACTCCTGGCCGATGGGTGAAAACAGAAAGAGAACAAGAATCAATCCTCGAAGGATGTTTGGAAGAACTCACTTCTTGTGAGGAGCAAAGGAAATGAACTATGACGGGATCTGCCAGTTCCCATCTCCTAAGATCTTTACTACTGTAATGGAAAACGCTCCCTTATCGTACCTGTAGCTTCAAAAATATTGAGAACTTGATCTCTCTCCAGATTCTGGGCGGCGAGTTATATGGGCCCGTGGTGCCCAGGCCCCAGGAATATTCCTAGTGCCCGGGCACCATGGGCCCAGCTCCCAGCCCTGTCTGAGGCCAGGTCTCTCCCTTGGCTCTGCCTTCTGCCCTGGGCACCCCTGCCCTGCATGTCCCCCAAGCCATTTAAAACAGACTGGGGCCCCCACTCACCACCTGCAGTGTAGCGGAGCTGAGTGGCTTCCCGCCTGCTCACTCCACGTGGCTGCCGGCCCCTCCCTGCCACTCCTGGACAGGATGGTCTGAGTCCCACCCCAAGCGCCCCTGTGGCTAATGGAAAGCTGCAGGGGCAGTGCCTGGGGGTAGCAGCACATGGAGACTCCCGGCCTGCCCTGCCTAGGAGCCCCAGGTAAGTGCCGCACCTCCCCACCCCCTTCCAGAGCCTGCACCCAAACTCCCTCCCAGAGCCTGCACCCCTCATCCCCTCCTACACACCCACCCCTTGCCCCAGTCCAGAGCCTACACCCAAACTCCCTCCCAGAGCCTGCACCCCCAGCCCAGAGCCAGCACCCAAACTCTGTCCCAGAGCCTGCACCCCTTATTCCCTCCTGCACACCCACTCCTTGCCCAAGCCCAAAGCCTACATCCAAACTCCATCCCAGAGCCTGCACCCCAGACCCCCTCCCCCACCCAAACTCCCAGAACCCAACCTCTCACCTATCCTGCACCAGCCCAGGCCCTGCCCCAGCCCAGGGCCTGCATCCCAGACCTCCTCCCCCGACCCAAACTCTCTCCCAGAGCCTGAGGCAGGTGAGGGGGTGGAGTTTGGGGTGGGGGGGAGGCTGGTTCTGGGCATCACCAAATTTTCCACAAACCTGTGGCCCCTGCCCAGGAACTGATCCTTCCCCCATGCTGCACTGCATGGAATTCAAATAAGCACAGACTGACTCTGTACAATTTGGACTCACTAAATTTTCATTTAGGTGACCTGAAGTTACAAAACTCTGCTCTGAAATGTGAAGCTGTGGCACCCATTCAATAGAAGCCAAAAGCATTAAAATATTTCACAGAGGTATAATTTAAAATGTAATTATAGACATTTAATAAGCTATATAACTGCACGAGTGGAAGTCATTGTGGAAATACAAACAAGTCTGAAGGCCTGAAAGATGTCTCTAGAATTACATTGCATAAAGGTGATATTATCACTATGTAACTCTTCAAAGTTTCAAAAATCACAACTCAAACATGAAGTCTCGTCATTTCAAGGGGAGATAAAAGCATAGAGTTTAATAACCTGATCACATAGAGAGGGCTAATGAAATGCAGAGCTTGGGTGCTATGCCAGCACACACATGGTTGGGTGTCTGATTTAGCCTTTTTAGATGACAAAGGCTTTACATCCTTTATATATAGAGCAATATCTTTTAGGAGTAATTAGAAATGATCCCAAGCCAGGAAGTTGGCACCTGGATCTGAACTTTCCACAAGCTTTGGGGGCTGTGGTCTTAGTCACGGCCCATGTTTAATATGTAATGTAATGTAAGTAGGGCAGCTTTGGAAACCCATAAGGAAGATGCTGAAGAGCCTAAGGTAGAGCTGAGTGAAATTCTTCAGCTGGACCTCTTTTTGGTGAAAATGCAGATTCAGTGACAGCAAAATGTTTTGTGAATTCTTGTTGAATTCACCAGATTGTTTCAGCCAAGACCCCTATTCCACAAAAGAAAACAGTCTGAAAAATCAAAATGTTTGGTTTTCAACATTTTCAGAATGAAATATTTTGGTTTTTTGGTTCAAAGTAACTTTTCATTTTGAAGTTTCCTCAAATTTTATTTGAAATTTTTAAAAAAGTGTTTGAAATCAGGTTGACTGAAACATTTTGTTCAACCCCAAAGGAATATATATATATTTTTTTTTACTTTTTGTTTCTCCAAAATGTTGGAAAAATTTTGTTTTCAGGTCAATCTGAAATACTTTCTTAATTGCTAGTGAACTGAAGAATCACATATTCTCACAGCTCTAGCCTAAAGTCCAAACTCCAATTCAGCAAATTGCTCAAGCATATGCATGTCTTTGATTGCCAGTAAGATTGCATGTGTTTAAAGTTAAGCTTATGTGTAACAACTGCTTTGCTGAACAGGGGCCCAAATCCTCAAGTCCTTGCTCAGCACCACTAGTGTTTTGCTTGGGTGAGGACTTCAGCGTTTACACCTATAGAACAATGTTTGGATCCTAAAATAACATTTATTTCAGTTATTGAAAATATTGATTTAAAATTTTTAAAATAGAAATTAAATGTATTATTTAACTCTCAAGAGTAACACCAAGGGGCTATACATATAAATAAAGATTAAACGTAAGATTGTGTATATAGTCTGAATTTGGTCTACAAAAATTTGGGTTTCTTTTTTAAAGATTTTCTTTTTTTTTTTAAAAAGCAAAAATAAACTTTTTAATTCTATTATTAATGATGTATTAGGGTGCCTAGAGCTTTGGATACACGTCTTTTTATTATTTTAAATAAACGCATATTAAAATAAATTACAGTATTTCCAAAAAAGATATCTCCAGTAACTAAGATAGCTTTAGGTCAAAACACTTCCCCTGGAACTGAAGAAATTCAACAAAAACAATATACACACTCACAATCTACTTTACACAGTAGAGTAACAATAGTCCCATGGCTCTAGGAAGACTGAAGGTGGTGCCATTTACCCAGGAACCTGGCTGAAATTTTCAGCTTAGCAAGTGACATCTAAACATTCAATCAATTAATTCTTAATCAGTGACACTTTAGTAGAACAGTTATGCAGACAAAGTTTATTATTCTGCATGCACTATATTTGCGATGGTAAAGATTATCCTTCCAATTTTTCAAAATTGGGTTCATAAGGTAGGTACATAAGTCCCTTTTTTATTCAATCTAAATAGGTGGCCTGATTTGCAGAGGTGCTGAGCATTTACAGCTCCAGTTGAAATCAATAATAGTTGATGGGTGCTCAGCATCTCTGAAAATCAAGCTTATGGCCCATATTAAGCGAAGTACTTAACTGTGTACATAATTTTAAGCACATAAATATTTAAAATCACATGCTTAAAGTTACACACTTGCTTAAGAATTTAAATAGAAAAATGTGAATGATAACTGGGGGTTGTATGAGAACATTTACTAGATGCCCAGAAAGCCACACTCCTACAATTGAGAAAGAAGGGCTATACTGGTTTTAAAAAATAACCTGACTTGGGGGGGGGGGGGGATGTGAAAGCAGTTATAAAAATATTATATATAACAGATGGAAAAAGAGGAAGTTGATAGCAATTAATATAAATCAGAAGCTTTGAATTGTAGAAAATTGATAAGGGAAGTAAAAGGACAAAAAGAAAAATCTGTGGTCAGCAGAGTTATGGACAATAAGGAGGAGTTTAAGTATATTAGGAATAAAAGGAATCCTGACAATGGTATTGGTCCATTACTGGATAGAAATGGTAGAATTGTCAATAATAATACAGAAAAGGCAGAAGTGTTCAATAAATATTTCTCTTCTGCATTTGAGAAAAAAAACAGATGATTTATTCATAGCGTCGAATAATGATGAAATATTTTCCATTCCAACAATAACAGCTATTAAAGTTAGGCATTGTCAAATAAGCAGGTCTAGATAACTTGCAACTAATAGTTTCAAAGGGCTGGCTGAGGAGTTAACTAGACTATAAATGTTGAGTTTCATTAAGTCTTAAAACACTAGGGAAAGGCCTAGGGGATTGGAAGAAGGCTAATTTTTTGCCAGTATTTAAAAGGGTTATTAAATAGGATGAACCAAGTACAGTGTAACCTCAGAGTTACGAACACTTTGGGAATGGAAGTTGTTTGTAATTCTGACATATCCATAACGCTGAACAAAATTGTTATATTTGTTCTTTCAAAAGTTTACAACTGAACATGACTTAATACAGCTTTGAAACTTTACTATGCAGAAAAAAAATGCTGCTTTTATCTATCTTAATTTAAATGAAACCAGCACAGAAACAATTTCCTTAACTTTTTAAACTTTCCCTTTATCTTTTTAATAGTTTATATTTAACACAGCACTATACTGTATTGTCCGATTGTGTACTTCCGGTTCCAAATGAGGTGTGTGGTTGGCCAATCTGTTCGTAAATCTGGTCTTCGTAACTCTGTGGTTCTACTGTAATCATAGGTCTATTTGCCCTGACATCTTGGGCAAAATAATTGAACAGCTGATACAGGATTTGATTAATAAAGAACAAAAGGAAGGTGATATAATTAATCACCATGAGTTTATGGAAAATAGATCTTATCAAACTAACTTGATATCATTTTTTATTACAAGTTTGGTTGACAAAGGTAATAGTTTTGATGTGATATATTTAGACTTCTGTACGGTGTTTCACTTGATACTCCACAGCATTTTGATTAAGAAACTAGAATGATACAAACTTAACATGACACACAAAAATGGATTAAAAATTGACTAACTGGTAGATCTCAAAATGTAATTGTAAACAGAGAACCATCGTCAAGTGGCTTTGTTTCTAGTGGGGTTCTTCAGGGATCAGTTATCTATCCTGTGGCTATTTAACATTTTTGTCAATGACCTAGAAGAAAACATAAAATCATTACTGATAAAGTTTGTAGTTGACACAAAGATTTAGAGGTGGCAAATAATGAAGAGGACTGGTCATTGATACAGAGCATTCTGGATTGCTTGGTAAACTGGGCACAAGCAAACAATATGTATTTCAATATTACCAAATGTAAGGTCATACATCTAGGCACAAAGTGTAAGCCATGACTCTATCCTGGCAAGTAGTGACTCTGAAACAGAGTTGGGGGTTATCATGGATAATCAGCTGAACACGAGCTCCTAGAGCAATTCTGAGGCCAAAAGACTAATGTGATCCTTGGACGTAAAAACAGGAGAATATCTAGTAGGAATAGAAAGGTTACCTCTGAATTTGTCACTGATGCAACCAGTACTGGAATATCGTGTCCAGTTTTGGTGTCTACAATTGAAGAAGAATGTTGAAAAACTGGAGAGGGTTCAGAGAAGAGCCATGAGAATGATTAAAGGATTGGAAAACATGGCTCAAGGAGCTCAATCTGTTTAGTTTAACAAAGGGAAGGTTAAGGAGTGACTTGACCACAGTCTGTAAGTACCTACATGGGGAACAGAAATTTGATAATAGAGGGCTCTTCAGTCTAGCAGACAAAGGTATAACAAGAGCCTGTGGCTGGAAGCTGAATTCCAGTCAAAATTCCAACTTGAAATAAGTGTGCTGCTGCTGCTTCTTTTTTATAACCAGTGAGGGTAATTAACAATTGGAACAATTTACGAAGGGCTGCGGTGTATTTTCTATCAATAGATATTTTAAAATCAAGATGGGATGTTTTTCTAATTGGATGTTTTTTCTAGTTCAAACTGGGATTAATTCAAGGAAGTCTGTGCCCTGTATTATGCTGGAGGTCAGACTATATGATCACAACTGTCCCTTCTGGCCTTATGATCTATGCATCTGTGGTTGCTGAGCTAGGCCCTTGGTGCCTAATCTTAGGTATCCCCATTTGAAAATTTTGGCCCCAGTATTTTCACCATAAAATCTTTACCCCCTTCTACTGAAAGGGGCACTTCTTTATTAGCAAGTTCTTAAGATACTTATTTATAATATATTGTACTCAAATTTTGTAAACAGTAAGTGTGTGTATGGAGTGTCACATTACTTTGTCAAAGTTATCAATAGACAGTCTACCAACCCACCACTGACAAAGTAAAAAGAAACCTCTGGACTCCTCCTTTTGCTCTCCCATATTTCTGTACTGATGCTTATGTTTTGTCTCTCATGCTGATAGGTTCTTCCTCAAGGGTTGGTGCAGGATTGAAACATAAGCTTCAGCAACTGCAAGAGGCAAGCTAGAAAGAGGAATTGAATGTGGGATATAGACAGTTACCAAACTAAATCAGGGAACAAATGTGTAAAGATTTATTGCATGTATCATGCTCATAGGTTTCATTCCACTGATGTTTAGACATTCACTTTGTACATATATAATATAGATAAATCAATCATGTTATGTAAAATACTGTGCCTTTTTTGCTTTATGGCTCAGAATGTCAATACTGATGAGCAGCCTTCTAGGGAAAGGTCCTTGCTATGCTTTAGTTAGTAGGTTTAATTCATTTATATTATAAACCTCATTTTCTGTGGTTTGATACCCAATATTGACAATTTGCACTAGGCTGAAATGTGTATGTTTTGGTCTGAACACTTCTCTCTCCCCTCCCCCCACCAATCTTCCTTAAAAAAAGAGGGGGTTGTATATTTAGTTATTTTACATTAGAGAAGTGCAAAGAAAAGTAAAAGTATTATAAATGTGAGTGTGCTGATTACAGTAAATTAATATCTCAGTTTTACAGGTAATTAATTACCTTATGGCTGCTTTCCCCCCCCCCCCCCCCCCAGCAAAGTTACAGAGCACATGCAGGATGGTTTTGTCACAGAAAATTTGAATGCTGGGTTTTGGTACATGGATTTACAATTCTTGATAGGCACTTTATTGCACTTAACTATTAAACTGTATCGGATCAGGGAACTGTAAACTGAAAAGTCTCTAGAAACTGTAGATCTTGACCGCCTATTGATCCATAAACTAAACATATGCTTAATTTTTCCTAGAGGAACCTTTTAGAGTGCTGTGTGAAGGATCTTCATTTTAACATCTATCTACCAATTATGCATTTTTAAATGTCCTATTCATTTGGCTATTAGTTAAGATGTATGCAACAAATAACGTTTAAATGCATTTTGTGGCAAAGGAAAAGAGTTTATGTGCTAGAACTCTCTCTCCAAAAAGCACTGTTATCTAAATGTGTTTGTTCTCTAGCATGGACCATTTCAGTGAAAAATTCACCCTTTTGCATTAACCTGTTTATCTGAAAAATATCTATTACCCACACCAACCCCATTCCATTTGGAATTCTATTATAATACCATAGAAATGAAGAGAATTCAATTTCAAAAGATTTTCTGCCTGATTCAACTCCCAGACTGGGGTAAATCCTTTGAACCAATGAAGCTACGCAAACATCAAGCTGGCATGAAACAAAATCAGGCACCACATTTTAAAAGACTGGAGTAAACTCAGAAAAGCACTGAGATTTAATGATGAAATTCTCATTCTACATTATCTCATCAGGTGGGACATGAGTTAAAATCTAAAGACCGGATCCTCTTGGTCTTTTGTGCTATGCTTGTCACACCTTGAAGAACACTTTACGGCTATCTTTGTACCCCTCTGATCTTGGAGATAGCAAGGGGCTAATTATGGACCTAGTGTGGGTTAAAGTACCCACAGAGTGGTTCTAATTTGTGCCATCTGAAATGGCCTTAAATTACTGGAGAGTAACGTATTCCTACCACACACACTCTTAGTTCCGATTTGACTGTAGCAGAGAGAAGAATGGGTGAAACAGAGGCTGTGTGTTTCATTAGTGAATATTGAATTTTCTTGGTTTTGTGTGTTTAGATCACATTCTTGTTACATGACTCTTTATTTGTTAGTAATTAAATATACCTTTAGAAATACAACTAAATTGGAACAATGCTGGGCAAATGATTTTTAATGTCTACCATCCCAAAGTCTCTGTCTTTCAAAGCTCAATTAGAGAAGATGCAGTTTTCTTTATAGTGGTTTTGCGTTCAGACCTATTAAGTGAGATTTGGTGGAGACATTCTGAACTGATTTGCTGTGGATGTTTTCAGAGCTTTGGAATGACTGGAATAACTTTGGTAATGTCTAACTTGGAACTCCATTAGGCAGAGTTTCGGTTTGCAGACATCAGGAGAAAGTGCCTTTGACTTTCCCTTGTGTTTGTCTCTGGACAGTTTTACTAATAACTTCTTGCACATATGGAGCAGTCTTTTAGACATGACATACTTTACATATGACTTTACAGCACCCTATCATCAATTACTTCTTAACACAAATGATATCATCGCCTGGTTGCTCTCTCTCAATTGAAACCTTAGACTCAAAACTAAGCACAGACACTAAGGGTTTGGAACAGATTTTTTTTTAATTACTCTCTTTAGTGGCAAAAGCAAGATATATTATTTCATTATTCCTTCTTAAGATTAGCTTTTACCAGCTTGTAAATTAAAATAGTTCTGTCTTGATAATAAGACTAAATATAGCACAGAGAACTGCAATGGTGATGTGTGAGAACCTCCAGCATTCTGACTTAAGTTACTAATCATTACAGAGGTTCCCAAAATTTTCTTATTGAGTACCCACTGCCCACGTACCCCCGTCCAGATCTACCACCCGCCTGCATATCCCTACCCTTCTCATCACTTATACTTTGTGTGTTTTTCTTAACACTGCCTCTCTTTAGCTGTCTGTCCATATTTGACTGTTATGTACAGATATAGTTATAGTGCAACATTTACAACTGGGAAAAAAACCTTGACTAAGTTCTGAGCTCAGTTAAACTGGACAGTTGCTGGGCAACTGAACCAGTGCTGTACAGTGATTGGAGATGAGGGCTCTGTACGTCAGCATCTCTGTGTATCTGTGTTCTCCTTGGTACATCTTGAAGTAAATTAACCATCATTTTTTATATAACAAATTCCCACAGAGTTTTAAAGCTTCGTCAGAGTAGCCTATCATGAAAAATGCAATAAATAAAATAATTAATAAATAAAACCCACCATTACACAATTTCTCCTGCGTACCCCCCCCCAGAGACAAGTAAGTTGCTATAGATCTTGCAGTCTTTATAAACTTACTTCAGTTTTATTTGTTAAAACACCCAAATTTATGACAACTCTAAAAAAAAATACTGCACAATGAATTATGATTTATTATATAATAATCATAGCTATCTCTTAAGTAGTGTTTTTGTCAGTAGATCTCTAAGTGTTTTACAAAAGAAGAAATTATCATTATCCCTACTTTGCAGATGGGTAAACTGAGGCACAGAGTAGTGAAGTGACTTGTCCAAGGTCACCTAGCATTCCAGGAATATAACCCAGGTTTCCTGAGTCCCAGTCCAATATTCTGTACAATAGACTACACTGCCACCACAATTGTTATTTATGCATTATTACTGTAGGTAACTCAAAAAGCTTAGTCTACTATAGGTTATTGAATATTATAATATCAAAACACTTGCTTAAAAACTCAGTGACATATATAGCTGAGATTCTCTTACATAAAATAGCGTGTGAAGACTTTACATCTTCATCCCAATGTTCATATATAATCAGTTTTTGAGGTTACCTGTCATCATAAGGAGACAATAATACCTCCCGCATAGGGTTGCTGAGAGGATTCATTAGTCAGGAAACGTATTATAAATTCTAAGCATGATTACTATTAGTTCTGTCAGCCAGATGTCAAAATTACTCCCCCTTGTGCTGTATCCTATAATGTTACTTTTATCCTCTGCTGCTATAAAGATGATAGGAAGGGAGAATCTAAAAATTGTTTATCATCGCTATCAAATTTCCTTTATAAAATAGAAAACTATTGAGCTATGAAGATGTTGGCAAAATTTGTTGGCTTCCTGGATTCACAAGCCAGTGAAAATGCACTCATGAATTCAGGTATCTGAAGAGTATAAAGAGAAAATTAATGCTGCACTCTTTCCAAAGTTGCTGGGAAGGCTGGAGGTTTTTTAAACTTGCCACGGCACACTTTTTATAGGATTTTTTTTCAGGGAGCTGGTATTTCATTTCTTCTGTAAATTCATTGTTTAGATCCCTTTGTTCTGCTACCTTCCCACCCACCTGATACCCTCTATAGCAAGGTTGCACAAATGCATAGGTTACAGATCATGTGCAGGCAGCTAGAGGACTAACCAAGGATGATGAGTTATTGCTATCTGCTAGATGATGAAGCATAAGGATCACTTTTTATCTTTTAAGTAGGAAAAATGCCCTGCATTATCTGGCACCATTTTCATTATATTCCTGACTCCACTGTGCAGCCTCTCCTCTGTCCCTTAAAGGCATCAAAAGTGTTTCCATATCAGGCCCAGGGGTGACTATTTCTGGCCCTTGTGAGATTTTATTAAACACAGCTGTGGCTGAGTGGAGTAACATCACTTGATGATGTAGCAGCTGATCAATCCTTAGCTTTCCTTTATCGGAAAAAGGAAGGTCATTCTATCTGACAAGCTTATAGGCACTATAGCTGACACTGCTCTCCCACTTGGCTTGGGAGTGGAGATTTAGTTTAACACTGTTCATGAAGAGTTCACTCCTCCTTGGAAGTCAGTGGAAAGTTCCAGTAGACACTGGATCTCAATCCCTAACATCCCGATTCAGCAACCCTTCCTTATTCAGCAAAGCACTAAGTGTCCCACTGACTTTTATGGGACTTAAGCACATGCTTAAAACAGAGCATGTGCTAAAGTGCTTTGTTGGATGAATCAAAATCTGGTAAAGCCAATTCTAGGAGCAGAGCCTAGTAAAAACAATAGAGCATTAGACAATATCCTGGCTGACTCTATCATGTTAACTGTGTGTGTGTCGGGGAAGAGGGGGGTCTTAAAACATCACCATCTAGGGAACATCTAGAGAGAAATGGGAGACTATAGCCATTCATCCTGGTTCCTCTGCTTATGGTAGCTGCTGATATTTATTTTCATTAGTAGTAAGCAAGAGTCTGAGAACCATTGATGTCTGAAAATTATTTTAAGAAGTCTGAAATGTGTCAAGGAACAGCTCTCTCTCCCTCTCCCACCAGAACGCCGTGCTATCTCTTCCAGTTTGCAGATATATTTAATGAGATCCCCTGAGGCAGGCAAAGCATGACGTTGTGATACTGCATTTGTTGTGTTAATTAAAAACATAATGAGACGCTAAAAGCAATTGTCTCAAAGTCCAGACGTGGTGCCTGTTATAGTAAGTTCCTCTTTGGATTAATAATTGTATAGTGTATGTAGGTGTCTCTGTGGAAGATTAACATGTAGCATCATCATTTATAAACAAAATAAAGGGTCTAGTTAGAGTCAGTGTGAAACATCAGCTAGAGCTGGAATACTCAAGCATGTGTTTGGTAAAACTGTGTTTCTGAAAACAAAATAGGTGCAAAAATACAGGTGTAGCATTGTAACAATACTCAATATTATTTCCTCTGTACTGGTGCATTTTGGAGATACTGGATTAAATGCTGCCTGGCTGGCATAGTGCGAATCCTCTGTCATATGAATCCGGACAGCCAGGGCACCAAAGAGTAGGAACATATTATTGATCTTCTGCAGAGAACCAACATATCATTGTATGATCACACTACCTAAGCGTCTTAGTGTATGATCTGGCATGTTAGTTAGTCCACATCCTAACAAACTTTTGAATGCTTTAGAGAAGATTGGCTTGTGTGGCTCCTTTCACACCTTCTTTCCCCACCTTGTACATCAGACTGTGTTTGGGGTTTGAACCGACATGGAGGGTTTGAAATAATCCTCTCTTTTTATCACCATGTTCAGTGCTGTTTTACAATTCATCTGAGGATTTGCAAGAAATACTTAGATGGTGTCAATTAGTCATCAAGGCAACCAGTAAGTATAGTCATTATTTATAACAAGAAAAGAGAGTTCATTAAGCAACTCCTACTTAAAGTTAGCTAAAAGCAAATAATAGTATTTATGTTAGTAGCTCCAGGAAGTTTTAGATATTGAACACCCACGGATGAGTGGTTATTTTTATTACCAGTGACTTGAGGGAAATATTTTGAAAGTGGTACAAAATAGTGCATTATAGAATTAAATATTTGTACAGGGTAGGCCAGGAAAAGATAGGGCAGCCCAACACAAACTTTAGATACTTTAGCTGAATTGTATTAGAGAAAGGTCTTGTCTGGGAGATTGAGCCAGGAGGTCCTGAGTTCTAATCTCAGCTCCAATACAGCCTTTTCTTTGTGACCTTGGGGAAGTTATTTAAACTTCAACAGATTCTCAGCTGGTGTAAATTGTCATATCTCCTCTGAAGTCAATGAGAGCAATGACAATTTACAGCAGCTGATGATTGGATCCTCTGTGTTTTAATCTTCCTGTTTGTAAAATGGGAATAATGATCCGTACCTACCACACCCCACAAAGTGTTGACAGGATGAAAAGCACAATGGAAGTGATAAATACTATAATGATTCCCTAAGAAGAATCTAGAGAGTATATCGACAGGATCACTCATAATGAAGCTTTTGGAGCAGGGAGCTGGTGACCCCACATATGGGAGTGGGGGCTTGTCAAAAAGATCCATAGCATGAGACCAAGGTGCAAGCATGTCCAACTCATCCCCAAACACTGACAGAATGAGACTGAAAGAAGTGGTGGTGTCCCATTGATACAAAAAGCTATGTCAGCATTTCATAGAGCAGGGAACTACACACAAGGCCAGAATTAATTTTTAAGAAGTAACAAGTAATCAAGGCACCACTAGTTGTTTAACTAAATAACCAAAGAAGCAAGCAGTCAGGATGGCTCCAAATTTGTTTAACCACAGTATCCAGAATATAATAGTATAAACAGCAAAACCAAAATAACATAAGCACCCAGAATAACTAGCATCCTTCAGTGAGAAATGTCAGGAAAGAAAGGTCTCTTTCCCCCACACCTTTTGCCTCTTTTAAACTGGTATCTTGCTGGGAACGAACCAAGATTGTCTCTTGCCAAGTTGCCTGCTGGCAATCCAGAATGAATCTTTGAGTTCCTTTAATTTTTGACTATTTCAAAACTTTCCTCTATGTCCCTACTCTTGGTCTGGAATTCTGGGGACATTACACCCCTTGTGGGACATAATTTTTACAACTATCTGTCCACTGCTATCAATACAAAGTAATAAGACTCAAATGCTGACTGTACCATTATCATGCCATCCTGCTTTCTCCCAAATGTTTTAGAATTGTGGGTTATCTGCCAGGGAAGTGCAATAAAATGTAGAAACAGGGATAATATATATAAAGAATTTACTGCTCTAGAAATTTTGTCTTCTGCCTTATTGCTCCAGTTTTGTGAAGTACCAAAGAGTAGTGAGTTCATAAAAAATTAAACTTGAGTTCGGAGTCCAATATGCTTAATTATTTTCTCTATGAATGAAAAATAAATGTTCGAGTATATAATATCTGCATAAAAAGTTACTTGATCTACATACGTTGATTCCGTGTCCTCTGGGAGAGTGTACAAATGTATGCAGGAGAGGTACCTGCTCTTTGCAAGCCAAATGAATGGAAAAAGGAACCTGCAAAGAGATTAGGAGTTTCCCTTGTTTTGTTTTCTGTCTGACAGAAAAACAATGCTCAGAAAGGCAAGGTCTGCCCATCCAGTTTCCAGTAACCTGGATAGACACAGTAATTCCAGGGCCATTGGTACAAATTGCCTGTGGATCCCACCAAAAAGCTAAATGATGCACTATATGATGATAAACCATTTTACTATAGCTAATTTAACTGAGGGCATCTCCTACTTTGAATTGGGTGTGTGGAGAGGAGGTGGCTGCTTGTGAACAGCTAGGATGTATTGTGGCCAGATGTCCTTCAGGCACGGATGTAATAGTAATGATCTGAAGTAGAATGTTCTGTTGTGGCAATCAGCTGGTAAATGTGTAAATAACTTAAAGCAGGGTGTGCCTTCTGGGCAGCACAATGGGTTAGCGCATTAGCTTTGGAGAAGTTGGTTCAAACATGGTTTAGGTCACATATATATGAATGAGCAACCTCTGCTTAGTTGAAGGTGAATCTCTGCATCACAAACTATTCATTAAGTTGACTTAGATTTTGTAGTCTGACTAAGAATGGAACAGGACTGAAATATTTATTTTTTGTATAGATTTATAATGTGCTGATCACGTTTTCTCAGGCTTCAACAGATCAGAATTGAACTGCAAGCTTAAAAAAAAAAATCCTATTTCCCAGAGTGGAAGCAATAGTTGAATTTGCCAACCAAGCCAGAGTAGACTTTGTGGTAAAATAAACTACAGTTTGATTGCTTGCTTCTGCAAAGCACAATTTGATTTGATTTTAAGGAGCAATGGTTCTGTCGTGTATTTTTCTGCATCCTCTTGCAATTACAAACTTAGATTTTGTTGCAAGAGCCAGACAGTTGAATTTGCAAATCAGTCCTTGACTTTATACATTCACTATTTTAACAGGCTTGGTTAATTTTATGTGTGCATATGTGTATAAGTATATATGTTTATATGTCTGTGTATATATGTATAAAATGAAATCAAGCCACCCTATTGTATTGTGGGAGGTTAAAAAGCCACCATAAGCCAGAATCAGCAAAGAGTAATATGGTAGGTCCTGAGTCACATGAAGTAAAGTAGCACATGACACAGAAGAGTATGCAAAGGAATATGGGAAACAGACATAAATGGCATTTTCAAGAATTAAGGAAAAGCTAAAGAAGCATCCCTCTCATTTCAGAAATATGAAATATTTGTAATTTGCAGAAAGCATGAGAAACTATCTGATAAGGCCAGTCCTCTTGTAAATGGATTGTAAGAACTTTAGAACTCATTCCCTATGTGCACATGGCTGCTCTGATGCTCATGTGAACTGTGTGGAAGCAGAAAATGTCACTTTATTCACAAGAAGCTCTGATTACTAGATTTCTCCATAAAGTGCAAGGTGAGAAGATCTACAAGTTTCCCAACATGGTTCTTTGCAGCTCACATAGTAGCTAAAGATTATTCCTGTTTTAGGGATTCTGAAATAAACTACAATTCACAGGTCAAAAATGTCTTAATCTTAAGAGTGACTGCAGAATCTGTTAGGAAAGAGCCTCAGAAATGCATTGAGAAGGATAGCTTTACTACTGTGCTTGCTGGTGTATCCACTGACAAGTCTGCATGAGTCATGGTGCATGAGATTAGGGCAGGATAGGACAGTAATTAGTTCAGGATGGGATTCTGTATTGTCTTTGCTGATGTGGTAGACTTGGAATCCAAGACACCTGGTGGTATCAAATAGAGAGTAAAAATGGCTTTAGTAGTTGTGAAGATCAAGGCGGAAGAGTACAAATGAAAACTGTTTGGTCTGAGTTTAGATGGTGAGCCAGTGAAGATGGACTTTTCAAACCGTGTGCAGATCAAGTTGGAAAAGGTACTCCTCTTGTAGTTGCGCACTGTGTCAACCACAATTTTGAGCTTGCTATTCATGATCTGTAGAGAGTTTCCCCCATCATAAAAAGTTTGAATGTTTTGAAAGACATTTTCAAATTTTACTATTTAAATCCCAAAATTGCAATTTCAGTATCTTGTTGATATTTTTGAGATAAGATTTTTGAGTTACCCATTGAGTGTGCTAGCCAAAGCACTGTAAGATATTATCAGAATTAATCACTTGGTTGTCATCTCTTTTTGGAACAGAATTTCTGCTATATGGTGAACCAGGGGATGATAAGCCCTGAGTTAGATGTGTTCTTAAGAAGATGAAATCAGGCACACTTTGGGCAAATTGTATTTCATAATGGACTTAATCGCCATTGTGACTGAAGTCTCTCCCTCTTTTTGAGGAGAAAAAAGCTCTTGTTGTTTTGAGGCTTTGTGAAAGCTAGAAAGTGCTGTGCTGAAACTCTCAGCAATGAAAGTCAATCCTGAGCCTTCTGTCTAAAAAATTATTCTTAGAAATGGTAAAATACGTAGGGGTAAACATTTCTGGGTCTTGAAAGGCAAAGCTGCAGAAACTTCAGGTCTATCTGCTAGAGATTGCCACTGAATATCAGGAGTTCTGGAACAATTTTTATAGTGGCGGTTCTGATTATGGAAACAATGTATTTGTTGTTTGTTATTACTACTTCAAGCCAGGGGGTGCGGCGGCACACCCAGCACCCCTAGGTCCAGAACCACTGCTGAATATATGGATTCATGGAGGTACAGAAAGCACCAGTCACATGATTTCAAGGCTTGAACACTATCCAGTGAGCTAGTCGTTAAAGAAATTGACCAATTATGGTAACATACAAACTGAAAATCTGTTAGCTCACTTTATGTAGTGAGCGGAAAATGGAGAGCATCCTACATCAGTGGCTGACTCTCTAATTACACTTAAACATCATAAGAGCCGCACAAAATAACAATGCACATGCATGTTAAATAAGGCTTTAACTTCCTGCCTTTTAGGATATTATGGTCTTGGTCTTTCTCCCAATCCCCCCCCCCCCACCCACCCACCGTATAGATGTACCCAATAAGGCTAATGCTACTCTCAGGTAGAGTTATTCAATAATGCAGCAGCTGTCTTGCATGTGGTAACATCCAACAGACAGAATAATAATACGTCTCCATCAGTCACTTGGTAGGATAGAAAATTAAGTTAATTTAAAAGAACATTGTAATAAAACAAAAGTTTCCTGCTTTAAAAATAAACATATTTGTTTGTCTTTGAGATGGATTTTTTATTAAGTGATGAGGCAATGCAGCAGGCCATTGTCACATAACAATATTAAATTCCTCTGATGCAATTACTCAGGCTATCTCTTTCCAACTCACAATTATCCTTTGCTAATTTTGTTGCAGTTTCTTTGGATACAGCCTGTCTTCTCTCTGATTTTCACTTTGTGTCTATAGAGTTTTAATTAGCCAGGAAAAGTTTCTGTTGAAGTAGATAACCATGTATGTGAAGAATAAACATTAAAAATAATAATATATGGAGATATACCTATCTCATAGAAGTGGAAGGGACCCTGAAAGGTCACTGAGTCCAGCCCACTGCCTTCACTAGCAGGACCAAGTACTGATTTTGCCCCAGATCCCTAACTGGTCCCCTCAAGGATTAAACTCACAACCCTGGGTTTAGCAGGCCAATGCTCAAACCACTGAGCTATCCCTCCCCCAATAGACATTCCACCTGTCTATTACAAACTTGATGCTATCATTTGTGGACATTCATTAGCATTTCTCTTAAACTGGTGCATTTACTATTTAGAGGCAGAAATATTGTTTCCTAGATAATACTAGCCCTTCTTGAACTATGTATTCTACCTTCCAATCTAGTTAGTTTGAACAATAGCAGAAAAGACCCTAGCAGATATAGATCTATAAACAGGGGTTTTTAGTTGTCATGATTTGTCCTAGGTAAAAGGGATAAGTTACTTTTTTTGACATTTAGGTCCTGTACAATAAGTCTAGTTGTGGCCCTCATTCAGGATAACGTGTTTATCTTGTACAGTCACAGTTGGCTTTTCACATCTTAAATCAACCATGACTGCATATCCTTTAATTCACTGGATATGGGTTCTGCAGATTTTCTTTGCATAGGCTTTCACGCTGGTCTTAGGGAGATAAAAGTGAACAGTACTGGCTAGAAACCCTTGAAAACAGCAGTTACACAGGCTGGGATACTGAAAACTGATCTAGTTATAATTGTTATAGTGGTTGAGGAGCAAAAGAAATTAGCAAAGAGTGAGATAAGAGGAAAGTGCAAATAGGGACCAAATCCCAATTGCTTTGTTCAGATGAGTAGACCCATTGAGTTCCAGTAGGATTTGGCCCAGGAATATCTCTCTGCACAGAAAGACGCAAAGGTAGCAAAAGTCAGGAATGTAAGACAAATTGCTCCCCTGGTCCTTCACTTAGCTAAAAAAATAGTTACAATTATAGAATAACTTTGATCAATCTGGATCAAACATAGCTAGAGAGACAGCCAGTCAAAATAAAAAGAGGAATCAAGGAAAAATAGTTCTAGCAGGAATGGAGACCTTAATTTTCATGAAAAATTTAAGAAAAAGCCACAGCTGCTGGAAATTGTGGGCGGGAACCATAAAACTCCCATAGAGAAAGGTGTCAACAACGTAGAAGCGAATGAAATGTGACAAGGAGGCATTCTGCAAACAGAAAGGAGCAGCAAGAATGGAAAAGGCAAGCCTGCAAAGTGACAGGGAGAAGTTTACTGAGATTGTAGTGTAAAGGAATTCTGTGGCAGGAGAAGCTGAAAGATGGGTGGACAGGATCAGCAAAAGCTATGATAGAATCAGGGAGTATAACTAAGATGATGTGCTGGGAGCAGGAAAGCGGTGGTTCCAGGGGAGATCATAGAATAAGTATTAGGAGTAGAAGAGATCTTGCTTAGCGTATGCTGACCATGACTTGTAATCACGACAAGAAAGAGATTAGTAGTAACTAGCTGCAGTTGAGATGGAAGCAGCTCTGTACTAAGGAAGATGCAAAACAGGAAAATCTAGGATATTTGAGACATTTCTGCTGAAGTCCTACAAGCTGGGAAACCTGGGAAGAGAACCAAACTGATCCCAAGTTGTGCAATAGAAGGAGGATAAACAAGGGGGAAAGACCTGATCCTGCTAACAGTTGGTCTTGCAAGGCTGGATCCCGCAAGATGGTGAACACTTTAACACCAATTTAGCAAAGCATTTAAGCATATGAGCAGCTCTTTTGAAATCAATGAATCTGTTTGCACAGGTATAGATAAGCGCATGTTTTGTTGGATTAGGATCAGAAGATTCAGCAACTTGCAGAATCAAGCCCATAATTTGGCCTGGGCAAAGTCCCATTGAAGACTGGATTGGACCTTGCTTGAATATCAGAACATTTTGTATCAGTGAGGTCTACTAGTTTGTAGAATAATTGCCCACTGCAGTGGTGGAAACATCATTACTTAGGTCATTTAAAAATAGACCAAGCAAAGTACTGAAGAATATATTGTAGAAAAAAATGCTGTACTGGCAGGGGATAGACTAGATTATCTGATTAGATTACTCCATCTCTAATTTCTGATTTCGTGATATCAGAAGTGATGATACTTGCTTAGTCAGGGCCGGCTCCAGGCACCAGCTTGCCAAGCAGGTGCTTGGGGCGGCCTCTCTGGAGAGGGGCGGCACGTCCAGCTGTTCGGCAGCAATTCGGCGGACGGTCCCTTGCTCCCGCTCGGAGCGAAGGACCTCCCGCCGAATTGCCGCCAGGGATCGCGACCGCGGCTTTTTTTTTTTTTTTTTTTGACGCTTGGGGCGGCAAAAACCCTGGCGCCGGCCCTGTGCTTAGTCCATGATATGCTAGAGAAGCAAAACATTCAAAAACTTAAGTTTTAATAAATGAGAGCTGACCGCTGTTTATACATAACAAAGTTGTAGTGGACACATTGAGCTGTTCCCCTGAAAACCGAATCTTACACCAACTCGGGGAGGGTAGCAGCGATCACTTGTACACATGAGAAATACACTGAGACACACCTCTCACACAATAAAGATCGGTATGATAGGCCTACATAAACCAAAGGATAACACTTCACACATGTCTGCCGTAAGGTTGCCAGGTGTCTGGTTTTTAACTGGATATCCCAGTTGAAAAGGGACCCTGGTGGCTCCGGTCAGCACTGCTGACCGGGCCATTAAAAGTCCGGTTGGCAGGACTGGCAGGCACTCTACCTGGCTCCACATGGCTCCCAGATGCTGCGACATGTCCCTCTGGCTCCTAAGCAGAGGGAAGGACAGGGGGGCTCTGTGCACAGCCCCCCACCCTCAGTGCCAGCTCCGCAGCTCCAGTTGGCCGGGAACCATGGCCAATGGGAGCTGCGAGAGCAGCACCTGTGGGTGGAGGCAGCGCGCACGGCGCTGAGCCGCCTGACCGCCCATACACCTAGGAGCCAAGGGACATGTCACTGCTTCCGGGGAGCCCCCTGAGGTAAGCACTGCCCAGAGCCCCCTCCTGCACCCAAACTCCCTCCCAAAGCCTGCAAGCCCTCCCGTCTCCCAACCCCCTTCCCCAACCCCAACCCTAACCCTGAGCCCCCTCCCACACCCAAACTCCCATACTCTGAACCCTTCAGCCCCAGCCCAGAGCCCCCTCCTGCATCCTGAACCCCTTATTTCTGGTCCCACCCCAGAGCCCTCAGCCCCTCTCACACCCCAACCCCCAGCCCAGGGAAAATGAGCAAGTGAGGGTGGAGGAGAGTGAGCGACAGAGGGAGGGGGGATGGAGTGAGTAGGGGCGGGGCCTCAGAGAAGGGGCAAGATCTGGGGGCAGAGCAAGGATGTTCGGTTTTGTGCAGTTAGAAAGTTGGCAACCCTAATCTGCCGCTACTGAGGTCAAGCTAAGCCATGACAAACCCCAGTATAATGCCATTGTCAAGCTGGCAAAGTCCTTCATCCTTTTGAAGAAGTGTTGTCTGTTGGTTTGGGTACAGAACTATGGGCTCAGAATTCCTGAATTCTAACTCTGATTCTGCCACTGACTTTTTTTATGACTTTGAGAAAGTCACTTGTTTAATTTTTTCCTCATCTGTGACATGGAGATGCTGATACATACCTATCCCACACGGCTGTTGTAACAATCTGTTAATGTTTGGATACCCTTTGAAGAAGAAAATTCTATATCATTCAAATTATTATTATTATAACACAACAATAGTCCAGACATACAGTGCAGGTTTTTGTTCAAGCAGTAACCTTGTGACCAACTACTCTGATGGAGTGTGCAAAGATACCTTCAGTAGAGTGGCAGGGTTTATTGGACTCTGTCAGTCTCTTCTCTAAATTGCCCTTAGCTGACTATTATTCTGCTACAGCTTATTTTTAGGTCTTGCCTAGTCATTTAACATCTCCCCTGTGACTACTAGCCAGGCAGTTCAAAAAATCAGATAGGAACTGTTGACAACTTATATTTAAGTCTTTTCCCTCAATCTCTTAGCATAAAAGAAGATGGTATACACTTCCATAATGTTATTTTAATTTTTATATCATACAATAGTATTCAATACTTTGTTTCTTTTCCTCCAAGGCTCTTTTCTTTCTATCCCACTGAGATTGTCAGAGTTTACAGAATTCTCTGTCACTGTCATAAAAGTCAGAGATGGAAATGATCTGTTCGATAGTCTTGTCCATCTCCTTTGCCAGTGCCACATTGGTCCCTACAAAATATCTACAAGTGCTTGGTTTGTTTGGTCCTCTGCTAATTTCAGACATTCTACTACATTAATTTCATGCCAGGTTTGTCTAAAGTTAATTGGAAATATATTGTATATGCCATTGCATACAAGCAATCCTCAGCCCTATGTTGCCAGTCAGAATTACCAATGAGGAAGCCCGTTTGAATTTATCATAAAGATAATGAAATCATGTGATACAATATTAATAGTATGTTGAATTGATCAAAATAAATTACTTATGGAACATGAATTAAAGTTTCTATCCTCTAATTGTTATAATTGGCTATAATTGTTACCGCTAATAGATTTCAAATGGCATACAACATGTCTGGCTTTATTAGTGTTACTTGCTTAGGAAGCACTCATTAATGAACTCAGTGCACCCACATGCATGCCCAGGCCTTTAGATAGAGAGAATAATCCTTCAACACAGCTGTGAAGTAGTTGTGAGCTGGAGAAACATGCTGGCTATTGGCCTGTAAAGGAACACACCAAGTCACTTGTTTTACCCTCAGAATTCTTGAATCCACTTCTGTCATAATCAGTAGCTTAGACCCGGTTCAGACACTGAAGCCTGTTTTGGTAGATTAGGTTGACTGGCCTGGTGTACAACCAGACACATGCTGGCCTTGAAGAGCCTCATCACCACTGTTTGTTTGACTTTGCCTAGTGTAAGTGAAGCTGGGTATATGACTTCACAGGCAATGGAGGTTTGTATGGAATTTAAAAATGAGGAAATCTTTCCACATTTAAAAACCATACAGGGGTTTACTAGGGTTACCATTCGTCCGGATTTACCCGGACATGTCCTCCTTTTTGTGCTAAAAATAGCATCCGTGGGGAATTTGTAAAGCACTCAAAATGTCCGGGATTTCCCCCCTCCTCCGGCAGAGCAGAGCGAGCGGCTGGGAGGGCTGCAGGAAAGTCCCGGGCTGGACTCCGGAGCAGCTGTAGAGGAGCCGGATCCGCCCTGCATTCTGAGCCGGCAGCTCTCCCCTGCAGCCCGGTCCGGCAGCACTGTGCAGGGCCAGGGACCGGGTTTTGTTGTGCTGGGGAGCGCAGCCACGTGTCCGGCTCGGCTCGCACAGAGCCCAACACCCTGTTCTGAGCAGCAGGGTAAGGGGGCGAAGGGGCAGGGAGGTTCTGGAGGGGGCAGTCAAGAAACGGCGGGGGCTTTTTGGGGGGAGTGGAGAAAGTTTTGGGCAGTCAGGGTACAGGTAGGGGGTAGGGTCCTGGGAGGCAGTTGGGGGGGGGTCTTAGGAGGGGGCAGTTAGGGGACAAGGAACAGGGAGTCTTAGGTAGGGGGTGGGGTTCTGGAGGGCAGTTAGGAGCAGGGGTCCCAGGAGGGGGCAGTCAGGGGACAAGGAGCGGGGGGGTGGGGGGCTGGGAGTTCTGGGGGGAGCTGTCAGGGGGAAGGAGTGGGGAGAGGGATCGGAGCAGTCAGGGGACAGGGAGCAGAGGGGTTTAGATGGGTTGGGAGTTCTGGGGGGGGCTGTCAGGGGGTGGGGAGTGGTTGGATGGGGCGTGGGAGTCCCAGGGGTCTGTCTGGGGGTGGGGGGGTGGATAAGGGTTGGGGCAGTCAGAGGACAAGAGGCAGGGAGGCTTAGATGGGGAGTGGAGTCCTGGGGGGCAGTTAGGGGCAGGGGTCCCAGGAGGGGGCAGTCAGGGGACAAGGAACGGGGGGAGGGTTGGGGGTTCTGGGGGGGGCGGGAAGTGGGAGGGGCAGGGGCGGGGCTAGGGCAGGGCTCCTCCCGTCCTCTTTTTTGCTTGCTGAAATATGGTAACCCTAGGTTTACACTATTGCACCCAGGCTTCTCCAGCTTAACTGTGGGTGCCCAAAATAAATAGAGCCACACTTTCAAAAGCTACTAGTATTGGCAACATTGGATGTAGGCATTCTGTGGCAAAACGGAACAGCTGATATGTTTGTTTTTCATTACAGTAAGCAGAATTCACTCGTAGTACACAGTTGTTTGTTAGCAGTGCTGGTGTCTGATCCTAGGAAACAAGCCAAAAGGTTTGACCCTGGTTCCAGATGCCATGCTGAGGGCCAAATCTTCCTAAGACGCCTAAGTCAACTACGATGAACTTTGGGGATCAGAAACCTTCCCCCGTTCCCCTGCTGTGAGGCACCAGCAGAGTCACTTCACAGCACATGGGCTACAACAGCCTTCATAGCTGCTGACTTAGCTGGGAATGTTAATTGTGTTTTAACACGTGTTAGCTAACACAGGTGTAAAACTTTGTTGAAACAGGGCACAATGTTAGTTCCCAGCCATGTTTATCATGTGTGGCTACACTGGAATTTGCAACTGCGTTAGTTGACATGTTCAAATGCAATTAAAAATCCCAGGGCTGCAAGAACTATGCGTGTGTGTGTGTGTCCGTCCGCGCGCACGCGTACCTGTGCATGGGACACTGTAGGACAGGGGTCGGCAACCTTTCAGAAGTGGTGTGCCGAGCCTTCATTTATTCACTCTAATTTAAGGTTTCGCGTGCCAGTAATACATTTTAACATTTTTAGAAGGTCTCTTTCTATAAGTCTATAATATATAACTAAACTATTGTTGTATGTAAAGTAAATAACGTTTTTAAAATGTTTAAGAAGCTTCATTTAAAATTTAAATTAAAATGCAGAGCCCCCTGGACCGGTAGCCAGGACCTGGGCAGTGTGAGTGCCACTGAAAATCAGCTCGTGAGCTGCCTTTGGCACGCGTGCCATAGGTTGCCTGCCCCTGGTGGAGGGAATGCTTGTGTGCTGTCCTCATTCAGTGGCTAAACAGAGTATTTCAGGTCCCAAAACTGTCTGTCTGGCCCCTTTCACAAGCCATGATGTGACACAGAAGCTAAACAAAATGAAGCGAGCAAGTTGAAAGGGGAAGTGAGTCAACTTAAAAACACATCTAAATAAAAGTCCTTGTGGCAAACAGTACTAAGTCAAGACAAAACCTATGCTACATGGAGGAGTTTCACTACTAGAGTGAAAAAAGAACAGGAGTACTTGTGGCACCTTAGAGACTAACAAATTTATTAGAGCATAAGCTTTCGTGGGCTACAACCCACTTCTTCGGATGCATATAGCGTGAAACATATATTGAGGATATATATATACACACACATACAGAGAGCATGAATAGGTGGGAGTTGTCTTACCAACTCTGAGAGGCCAATTAAGTAAGAGAAAAAAACTTTTGAAGTGATAATCAAGATAGCTCAGTACAGACAGTTTGATAAGAAGCAAGTGTGAGAATACTTACAAGGGGAGATAGATTCAATGTTTGTAATGGCTCAGCCATTCCCAGTCCTTATTTAATCCTGAGTTGATTGTGTCTAGTTTGCATATCAATTCCAGCTCAGCAGTCTCTCGTTGGAGTCTGTTTTTGAAGTTTTTCTGTTTTAAGATAGCCACCCGCAGGTCTGTCATAGAATGACCAGACAGGTTAAAGTGTTCTCCCACTGGTTTTTGAGTATTATGATTCCTGATGTCAGATTTGTGTCCATTAATTCTTTTGCGTAGAGACTGTCCAGTTTGGCCAATGTACATGGCAGAGGGGCATTGCTGGCACATGATGGCATATCACATTGGTAGATGTGCAGGTGAACGAGCCCCTGATGGTATGGCTGATGTGATTAGGCCCTATGATGATGTCACTTGAATAGATATGTGGACAGAGTTGGCATCGGGCTTTGTTACAAGGATAGGTTCCTGGGTCAGTGTTTTTGTTCAGTGATGTGTGGTTGCTGGTGAGTATTTGCTTTAGGTATTTTTAGGTATTTAGGTACTGATTTTACAGAGATGATTTTTACCTTTTTCTTTAATTAAAAACCTTCTTTTTAAGAACCTGATTGATTTTTTTTCCTTGTTTTAGATCCAAGGGGGTTGGATCTGTATTCACCAGGAGTTGGTGGGAGAAAGAAGGGGGGATGGTTAATTTCTCCTTGTTCTAAGATCCAAGGGGTTTGGATCTGTATTCACCAGGGAATTGGTGAAAGGTTTCTCAAGGCTTCCCAGGGAGGGAATCCATTGGGATGGTGGCAGCGGACCAGAGCTAAGCTGGTAGTTAAGCTTAGAAGTTTTCATGCAGGCCCCTACATTTGTACCCTAAAGTTCAAAGTGGGGATACAGCCTTGACATTTTGAGTATTTTGAGTATTTTGCTACTAGAGTGGATAGAGTTACAGGGTCTGTTCTGGCTTAAATCCATTTTACCTGGGGTAACTTTACGGCTAACAGTGCAGTTATTCCTGATTTACACCTATGTAAATGAGAATAGAATCAGGGCCATGTTATCTATTGGTTTCTCTCATTCACACTCTCTAGAGGTTTACCTGAGATACTCTATAACACAATGAATACAAGACAGGTTAATAGCTTTAAAATAATTCTCATATCATTGCTCATGCAACTGTAATCAAGGTTGTATCAGTACTCCCATTAAAAACTCCTTTCCCAGGATCAGTAAGTCCCTTGGCTTTCCTATGCCCATGTTGATTTTCTTATGCATGTGAATGTGCTTAATCTTCCCTGGTGTCCGTGCGCCACAGTGAGACAAGCGATAGGCAAATTCTTTTACCTGAAGATCAAAATGCTCTTTGTGACATCACAGTTGATTGCTGTAGAATTGACTAATATCACAGTGAGAGAGGATTAGGAGGCTTCAGGTGGGAAATAAGCAGCAGGAGCCAATGATCTCTTATGAAACAAGGCTCTTGTTTTCATGCAAATAACCCCAGATTAAAAAAAAGAAGGGGAAAGTCCAGGAAAAGGAAATACAGAAACAGATCTGTTTCCAGAATGTCAGACTTGTCACATTAAAACAGATCAAAAGTCTATCTGGTCTGATCTCCTGCTTGTGAAAATGATTGATGTTGATCATTTCAGAAGATAGCAAGCTCACCTACCAATCCACTGGGAGAAATTTCTTCCTAGCTCCTGCAAGTGATCAACTTATACCCTGAAGGAGGAACTACAGCCCTTGTACATTTCTTGTAGCTAGTGTAACTGTAGTAATTATTCATGCAAATGATATCCTAATAATACTTTGCACTTACACAACATCTTTCATTGTATAATCTGAAAAGTGCTTTATAAAAGGTGAGGATTTTATCCCGTTTGCAAATGGGGAAATTGAGGCACAGCATTCAACATTTCTAGTGTGTCCCCCAGCTAGTCAGTGATGGAGCTGAAAACTAATCCAGTTCTGCTGACTCTCACTCCTGCTCTAATTGCTAGGCAATGCTTCATCCTGCACTAGTATTTAATCCTTTCGTCTGTCTATGCAGTAAGCATAAGGCATAGAGACCCGAGCACTAGATTGGGAGTCAGTAGACCTGGATTTTATATCCAGCCCTGCCACTGATTTGCTGTGTGGCCTTTGACAGGTAATTTCTTCTCTATGTGCTTCTGTTTCCTCTCATCCTCCCACTCCCTGCTTTGTTGTGTTTATTGAGATTCAGGGTTGTTTGGCTCTAAATGTTTGTTCAGTGACTAGCACCATGAGATTCCAATCTCAGTTGGGTCATTGCTATAATACAAATTATTAATAATCACTTATAAAGCACTTGCCACCCAATTTTTTTTATTCTTATTAAACTTTGCCTCAGTGATATCCTGCAGCAGTGAGTCCCACAGGTTTACTGCATATTGTATAAAACGTGTGTCCTAGTATCTGTTTTTCAAATGTGTTGCCTATAAGTGACATCTGATTCTTTTTTTATTAGAGGAACAAGGAAATTGGAATACCTATCTCTCTTTCTCTGTAATATTCTTGCCTGTATCCTATCTCTTCTTAGTTACATTTTCCAATCTAAATAGTCCTGACTGTTAAAATCACTTTTAATATGGGAGCTGTCACTCGTAACTACCCATGCCTCTAATCATATTCTTTACCCTTCTCTGTTAGTATGTTGCTAAGTTATTTCTAAGTATAATATGCGCCAAAGTTTTTCATGAGATGCCAGTGACCCAGTAAACTAAGCAAGCTGAATGGAGCAATGTAGTTTTATGACAGTAGAACACTGAGAGTAAACAGTCATAAATACATAAAAGATAGTGAGGCTCTCTGGTATTAAGGTAACAGGCCATATAAGTACCTTGCACAAATTGAAGGAAGACTCTATTCCATAACTTACCTATTTATGTTATTTCTATTATTATGTTATTAATATAAAGTTGTATTCTAACATTGTTTTAAGAGTTCAAGTCTTTAGAAAATTAGCTAAGAATTTTAGCTCAGGGAGGTGTCCCTTTTCAAAAGCCATCAAAACCTCTATCACACAGAGGAGATGTAGTGGACAGAGCCTTGGGATTGGGACTAAGGGCTTTTCTTCATTACGGGGAGATCGATGCTGCTGCAATCGATGCTGCGGGTGTCGATTTAGTCTAGTGAAGACCCGCTAAATCGATGGCAGAGCACTCTCCAGTCGACCCCGGTACTCCAGCTCTCCGAAAAGAGTAAGGTAAGTCGATAGAGTGTCTCCCATCGATACAGCGCAGTGAAGACAGTGTGGTAAATCGACCTAAGCTATGTCAACTCCATCTACTTTATTCACCTAGCTGGAGTAGCATAATTTAGGTCGACTGATTCCGGTAATGAAGACAAGCCCTAAGAAAGAATAACCTAAATAAACCCTATTTAGTCTTCTTTTTATTGCCCCTCTGTGATTAGCAGCTGTCTGAAACTCAGCAACCTGTGACCATTTGGGTGTGGAGAGTGGGGTTGTTTCGGATGTATTTGCATATTTGTTTTGAGGTTCAATTGAACCCCAAAACCAGAAGCAAAACTGAGCCCACACCAAGTTTCATCTGGTTTTGGATGGAGCTATTTGAAATCCTAAATCAATGGCTCTCAATCCTTCCAAACCACTGTACCCCATTCAGGAGTTTGATTTGTCTTGCAGGCCCCCATGTTTCACCTCATCTAAAAACTACTTGCTTACAAAATCAGACCTAAAAATACAAAAGAGTCCCAGCACACTATTACTGAAAAATTGCTTACTTTCTCATTTTTACCATATAATTATCAAATAAATCCATTGGAATATAAATACTGTACTTACATTTCAGTGTATAGTATATAGAGCAGTATAAACAAATCATTGTCTATATGAAATTTGAGTTTGTACTGACTTTGCTAGTGCTTTTTATGTAGCCTGTTGTAAAACTAGGTAAATATCGAAATGAGTTGATGTACCCCCTGGAAGACCTCAGCGTACCCCCAGTGGTACCTGTGCCCCGGTTGAGAACCACTGCCCTAAATTACCCCAGGCAGCTACAAAGCCTAGCCACAGAACATCCGTGAATCTGGCCCAAGTTTGGGGCTTTGTTACAAGACACATGGGAAAGCTGTAGTAATAGCAAACAAAATACAGATATTGTCCTTATAAGGGGTGCTTGTCTAGAAGAAGAGGATGGGACAACTTTTCTTGCCCTTATAAGACAGAGCAAGCCTGGGAGACTAAGAGCTTAACCGCGAGAGATACTGAGCACCCACAATTCCCAATGAAGTCAGCAGGTGCTCAGCACCATCCAGCTACATCGAAAAGTTTGATTGACAGGTGGCATATTTTTGCCCCATCTGCCTAGGGGACATTAGAGAAGGGCATCCAGAAAAACACATTTCAAAACTGAAATCACAATTATATATCAAATATTTGTCCCTGTGCTTGGGCACAGATTTAGCTTTATGCCATTTTCATACATTACATCTAGGATATTACCCCAAATTTAAAGTCTCTGTCAGTGTCAAGTGTTTAGCTGAAGACCATAACAATTAAATATAATGTTTTTAAGTCAGGGGCTAGTTTGATTCTGGAGAAGCACATGTAGTCTCATCTTTTTTATGCATACAGTTCAGCATCTGCCACTTAAGCCCTCTGATATGTCTTGTAAGGCTAAAAAGGCCACTGACCTTGCAGTAAGATTTCTTAATAGCCAGAATCACCATAAATATTGGGTATTAGTCAGGTTACACTGGCTATGAAAGCTGCTGAACAGAGAAGCCATGAGGTCCGGCCCATCAGAACGACGTTAGGTAAATTTGCTGATCAGTACAGTATATCCGTCAGCTAAGAGCCCTGCACTCCCTGCTTCATAACGAGGCATTGACCCAGCTTTATCCTCCGGTAGAACCAGCTAGCTTTTTTTTAAAAAAAATGTATTATTGCACATCCACTGCAAAGGGAAACTGTGACAGCTCCACCTGGATGTTTGATTTTATTTATTCATGGCCTGTGGAACAATGAAGTCAGAGGTAGGTGAATGATGCAGTGCAGGAAGTTACTGCAGCACCAGCTTTTGCTGGAGAGATGATGAATTAACATACCAGTCTAGCAGCAGAGGAAAATGTTAATAAAATCTGTTTGTTATGCAGGAGTAGGGTAATACTTGCAAGACAGAGCTTTCTTTCTAGGTGCAGTACGTACTGTACATTTTTTATTATTGTTATTATAGAGCCTCCTGTTTTGCTTAAAGTAAGTGCTGTAGAGAATGGGTGTTGCTTTCCTTAAAATCATACCTAGGAACCATTTTTTCAAGGGTCTAATTTATTAGAATTAATGGAATATTTTGTTAGTTTGTTCCTATAATCTGTAATGAGTTCCTAGCAAGAAATAAACATGCCTGTCATTGGAGCTGATGCACTGTTATGCAGATTGTTATCATTGATTCCAGACTGACGGTTCAGGCTTCTTATTTGCATTTAGTCAATTAAGCGCATGCCCACCCTGAATCACTTCTGGTGAGTTTCTATTTATTTGTTACATTAGTCAAGATTATTTATTCTTCTCAGTTTATCTGTTTTTAAACAAACCTTCCGGATGAGAAAACATCCTTTTTGCCTGTGAACAGAGGCAGCAGCAAATTGAAAATTGTAGGGAAGCAAAATAATTTTATTTTATAAAACCACACAAAATCTGCCCAATTTTTAAAAGGAACTTTTTACTCTAAAGGGAGAACATGTTATTTATAAAGGCGTTCTCTTTAATTGTATACATTAGTCATGTGGGTTCTGGAGACAGAACTGTAAATAGATTCTTAACATAGTTTGTAAACCACATTTCAGATACCGGCGTACACGAATAGGTACTTTATTGTTATATAATAGATAACGAAACCATGTGGTTAAAGTGGTTGAAAGTTAGTTATCTTAGTGTACTAATGTATTTTTTTAAGTCATGATTATTGTAATTCATGTTTGGTTTATAATATGCCTATAGAAGGAATGTCCTGCTTGTTTCTACCTATGTCATTGCATCTGATAGCTTTGAAAACAATAATGTAAGATTTATTTATATACTTAATTACATACATGCAGCTGTTACTTTCAATTCTTTTGAATTTTGTTTGACTGCATGTTGTCAGAGTTGAAATATGGTTGGAACAAATGAACTAGAAATGTGACACACTGTCAGCCAATGTTGGAAAACATACTGAATTGGAGGCAGGAACCTGCTAAACTCATATGTAAACTAAAAAATAAAGATGAATAAATGTGACACTGTCCTTAATCTTTATACATTGGTTTGATGTCTAGATAGCCTTTTTATAATTATTTTAACGTATACAGCTAGAAGTGCAAGAAAGAAAAATCTCCAAGTCAAATGTCTGGCACACCTTTAGTTAAAATTCATAGCCACATGAATGTTTTATCAGAAATTTGTAAACAGAATGAAAAATGCCCTGAATTGTCATATGCTCACTAATATAAATGTCAGAAATGTTCATCTGTTACACAATGAATAGAGATGAGTTCAAGCCAAAAAATTTAGGTCCAGATTTTGAACACTCTTAAAGTTCAGGGGTGTTCTGATTTGGGATTTTGAATGAGGCCCATCTCTATATATGGCATTTCCTTAAGCAGACAGAGAGATGCCAGCAGTGTAGCATCAGGTGATTAAAGGGTACTTGGGGGGTGAAAGTACATGTCATTTTGGGAAGGTCATGCATAAAAAATTTAAGGTATTTCTCCAGGGTATGTACAAATTCTGTTGTCCTTATACTTTACCATTTTGTGGCACAAAGACAAATGTTTGCAGGCATTTCTGCTTTCACCATTTAGTTCAGTGTTTTGGAAAGTGCCTGTCAATGTACAGGTTGGGCTTGTGAATAATTTAACACTAATCTCTCAAATCAGTGTTCCAGGTGCATAGGCCCAAGCAGCAAATTAGCAACTGTGTTAAAAATATGCTTTATGAGACACAAAATACTAGGAATTGCACTTTCTCTTTCACCAAATTACCCATCAGATTTAAACTTAAATACTTTAAAAAATGTATTGGAGGAAGTTATGCCTTCAGCTTGTTTACTTGATTTTGATTTTTTTTTTAATTATTCTATAGCACTTTTGTTCTTGTTAAGTTATACATTTTTCCCCTTGTTTAAGTACTAATTTAGGCCTCAATCTTGCAAACACGCACATTGACTTCAGTGAGACATCTCGTGCTTAAAGTTGTATACATGCATACACACTGGAAAAACTGGGGCCTTTAATAGCAGGGATGTTCTTTTATTGTCTGTTCAGATGCTACAGAAAAGTTACCTTACTGATTTAATGCCTCTTTGCTAGAGAGCACAGAGTGAACCTAAAAGTTACTCTTCTCCAGTCATCAAATTGCGAGGGGACCTGGGAAATCTCAGTTCTGCTTGATAAAATCATTATTTTTTTACACGGTAGGAGAAATTGAGGCACTCTACCATCAGGTCATGATCTTTATGGTAACAAACTCTACAAAAATCTGAATGTCTCCCCAGCAAACTAACGAAAACTAAAGTTTCTATTTGCCCAGTTCTGGATTTGGAACTGTATTCATGAAGGACAATTGGCAAATATACCACATCAGCAAGTAGAGTGAAATAAATCTGAGCTCTTTTTCATATATCCATCAACACTATTAGAATTTGTAGCTGTAGGTAATATTGCTTATGCTATGATGCTCCTACAGTTAATGAACACATCCCAGTTTGGTAAACTGAAGAACCAATCCCAGTCTTCTGCTTGGGACTCTTAAATTCACCTCTGTTGAATCCCTCAGACATAGCTTCTGTAGCACCCAAGAAGAAAGAAGAATATTAAAGGGATAGCCTTACTAGCAAACTCAATAGCCATAAATCACTCCTGGACATAGCAATTGGGGAAGCTGCAATGTAGCCGAGTTTCATGAAGTTTGGCAGTGTGGACAAGGGCCATGAAATTAAAACACTTCAGTTAAAGTGCCTACTTGCATTGAGAATTTTCACATTTGCAAGAAGCAGGAACAAGGTTCTGCAGCTCACTCTAAGCAAAATAAGACTGGGCAATTCAGGCAACAGGAAGGGACCTAAAATCCTAAATGGAAAAACTTTGCAACAACAAGATTGGTGCTTCCACTATCTCCCAATCTGGCATCACCAGTAGCTCAAACACTTCCAAACCTGGTATATTAGAACTGGAGAACCTTGTTTTTCAACAGTCATCAACCACATTAATCTCAGTAGTATTCAGTATCTTTATATTACCTATAAATGTTTATATTATATTATATTATATTATATATTTATATATATATATAAATAAAAGGAACATGTAAATGCAATAGAACCCTCAGAGATTCTCTAGAGCAGAGGTTCTCAAACTGTGGTCCGCAGACCACTTCAGGTGGTCCATGGATAGTTCCCTGTAAGGTGCGCGCCTGGGCAGCCGCACATGAGAGAATGAAGGGCCACGCACCTAATTAGTGGAGCTGTGCAGGCGTGGCTTCACTAATTAGGTGCCTGGACCCTGGAGAAGACGCACATGTAAGGTGAGGTGACGGCCTTGCGGGGAATAGTGGGTAGGTGGGAGGTGATAGTGGGGTGCAGCAGCCAGAGAAAGAGGTGACTTCCCCCAGCTCCAGAGCTACGGCTGCCGGGGAGAGACCCCACTCCATACCGGCCCCAGCTTGGGGCTTGCCGTGGCGGGGGAGAGGGAGAGACACCTCCTCCTTCCCAGCCCCAGCTCGGGGGGGCTGCCGCGGCGGGGGAGAGAGGGCACATCAATTGCATTAGAAAGGTAAGACTACTGATATTAGAATATGAGTTGTGTGCTTTTATTTGTAGACCAAAAATACATTAATTATTATTAAACTTTTGTTATATAGCGTGTTTATCCAAAGCACTTTATGATAGTTAGCTAATGGTACAAACAACATTTGGAAAGATCATTAAGTGGTCCACCAAGACACTCAGCAATTTTCAAGTTTGAGAACCACTGCTCTAGAGCATTTCCAAACTTCAAAAGCTGACCTATTTCTTAGGTGAAACCTAATGAAAATACACCTAACCTCCACCAGCAGAATTCAAAGAGAAGTTGATTATCCCATCACTGGAGCTGTTTCCAATCTTCCCAGATCAGAGATTGCTGGGTTTGTTGCAGAGGTGATACATTTATTATCTGGAGGGGAGGCAACCTCCCTGAGCATAGGGATGCTTTGCAAACTGGCCAAGGAGAAACAGTGGTGATGTCAGCTAAAATTGCCTAGTGTACTGGCTAGAAAACAAGGTGCCGGAATCTACTGAAGCATGAGAAAAGAGATGAGAGGGACAGTAAACATTTGTTTGTTTTAAATAGCTGCATTCAAACATGCCAAGGTTATAAATGTATAATACCTGTGTCTAACATTTGCGACACATTAATGGTTGCTTTTTTTAAACCATTTGATGAAGCCAAAAGATGATCAGTATAGGCTAGGGTTATCGAAGGGTCCAAGCACCCAAATCCCAATGCTCTCTGTATGTGTGTATATATATCTCCTCAATATATGTTCCATTCTATATGCATCCGAAGAAGTGGGCTGTAGTCCACGAAAGCTTATGCTCTAATAAATTTGTTAGTCTCTAAGGTGCCACAAGTCCTCCTGTTCTTCTTTTTGCGGATACAGACTAACACGGCTGCTACTCTGAAACCAAATCCCAATGAAATTCAATTGGATTCAGAGTCATGCCTCCTTCCAGGCTCTGAAAATCACAGCCCTCTATGCAAAGAATCAATAGCATGGATTTTAAGAGCTGTAGCCAACTGTGTATTAATAAGATTGATTTAAAAAAAAATCTAAACAACTGTAAACCAAGATATACAAGCTATAGTGATGGGAATTGTTTTCTAAGGTGATAGTTTTAGCCTAGGCCTATAGTAGTTGATCTGTCGTAGTATTCCAGTTACAGATAGCTGTAATCTGGGAATTCGTAGCATTAATATAATAGGTCTGATTTAGGCATTTTACTCAAGCTTTTGGGGAGAGGTTGGCTGAGGGGAGAAGGAGGTTAGTTTATTTTATTATCCTCAGTTTAGTTGGTGGATAGTTAGTTATGTGTCAAAGGGATATGAACACTTCTTCATGTCTATGGCATGGGTAGCTAGAGCCTGATCAACCCACTGAAGTTGAATTGAATGGCTTTGTATCAGACTCTGTCAGGAATGTTTTACTATATACAAATAAAACAATAAATATGTCAAATCATACATATAAAACTTTTTATCTTTGAAACATGTACAAACATTGCTGATTTATATTTACAACACCATTCTGAGGTCAGGAAGAAAGGCAGAGAGGTTAAGTAGTTTATGCAGCTTCACAATGAAGTTGGTGTCACAGCCAGGACTAGAACACAGGAGTTCCTGGCTCCCAGTCCTGTACTCGGACTACTAGTTCTGATCATTATAGAGGAAATGTTTTAAATACTCAAAAAATGGGAGGAAATACAATATTGAAAGCTACTGTATAATGATGATAGGCAATGAAACTTAGAACGCACTGTGTACATGGAAAGAGCAAAATTAGATGGCTGGCAAAGATTAATTTTTCACAGGTTTTTACTGCAAAAAGTGAAACAAGTTCAGATGCCTATATTAAAATAATAAGACTTGCAGATTATGGTGAATTGACTGGCTTTTCTCTGTGCATTCAATCTCTAATTCTATATATTAGAGTACAATTTATTTACTGCATTCCAGTTTTTACCAGTGTATTTTGTTAAAAAATAGAACATTATTGGGTAAAGCCCTTTGGATTTTCAGGAGTGAACATAGCAGTCAGGACAGCATGAATCATTAAGAGTTACAGTAAAACAGACGAGAGGCTTTTATGTTTAAATCTTTTATTTGTTTATTTTTTATTATTTATTTATTTATTTATGGGTCTACTGGTATTTTTGTATTTTAAGCTCTTCCCAGCTGATTTCTTCTTGCAGTGGCACAGCTAAAACACACTGTGCAGATAAAAAGGCATTAATTAAACAATGCCTAAGCTGTACAGTTATAGTTATAAAATAAAACCTACTTTTTCTGGGCAAAAGTAGGGTAGATGGTGAGCTATTCAGGCTCTGAGTTGAAACTTTAATATTGATGTTATGCATTCCAACTGTATTTTGCTAAGATTTAAGCCTTGCATAGAATCAATTGAGACGGTCCTCAGGGCAGCAATCAACAGAAAAGAACACAGGGATCAAAGAGAGCTGTTTGAGAAATGGCCCATCATGCCACTGAGCATTTATTATGTTATTCAGAACGTGTAATAGAGGGTGTTGGTTCAGCTGCATGCCCCCTCCATGTACTGTTTCATCTAAAGACTATTACAGGACTCTGTTACAATGAGGAAAAAATAACACTACTTTTTAGACACTACTCTCTTTCTCCCTGTTTGATAGCTGCTGCCAAAGTGTGCTGGCTTGAGATATGTTCCTTTCCAATGAAGGGAGTAGGAAAACATTTCCTGTTAGCAAGACTGTAACGCATGGATACTATCAGTAATGTGTATTGGAGGCATTAGTGTAACTGGGATGTTTTGCAAGGTGGTTCTATAACTTCTGATTAGCATAATGAATGGGCTAATGGAAAAGTAAAATTCCACTGTTTTATCAGTAACAAAACCGATGAGATAGAAAATGAAAAAAAAAATCCACCCTGTTTAAGTATGTATTCAGCATAATGCAATTGCATTCCGTGTCACAGCTTATCTGTACCTTTACAGTGTTAAATCAATAGCACACAGTGATTTTCAAAAGCATTGTTTGGGGTTTGGAATGATACAAACACTGGATTTCTGAAAGCATAAGAGGCTGGGTTGAAGGAAATAGGCCAGTGAAAATATACTGCTGAATTTTTTACTCAGCTACCATTTCCCTCCTTCCTTCCCTCCCTGTTTGTGTGTTACTTCGAGCCCTGTTGTCATGGCACTCATCTATAATACCATTTGTTTTGTCTCTTCATCTCACCCCAGCCCTCACTCAGTTGAGCTTTATAGCTTTCCAATATCACTTGCGTGGCTCCTCTGTTAATCTCTCCACACTGCACCGCACTTCAGAAATTCCTATTCCTTCCCCTCAGCAAAACATATAGCTACAATTTGATATGCAAGTCCGACTCTCCAAATAATGAAATTGCTTGTCTCAATCCAGTCCCCGGAGTCTGCATCACACAAACCTTATCATCAACAGGCAGCTTTCTTGGCAATCTCGGCAGAAGGACCAAGAACTGAATGCATCCTGGAGACTGTGCTACTCCCTAACCTCCCCCCTCCGCCCCCCATCCCCCCAGGAGTGAGCGTGAAGAAGAGTTGTGTGATAGTGTGAGGAATCTTACTCTTCCATTGCCCAGGCTACACTCAGACCCAGCAACCTTTGAGCACAAAATTCACATTTCAGATATTTTAAGGTAGCAGAGAACAAGGGAAAGAATTGTAGGATCACTCTCTCTTGCCAAGACTGTGAGTGGAATTAAATTTCAGGTTTGGTCAGAGTAAGGAAGATCTTAATTTTTTTCTAAAAGTGTTATTCTACATACCTGCTGCTAGGTACCTGTTTTGCTGCACTCTGTGTTCCTCCTGCTTTAACTCTACCTCCAATGCCCAGACAGTGACCACTACCACCTCCAGGCAGAGGAGAATGTGATGGGATTCCCTTTGGTGTCTATAAGTGCTGCTCATTTGTGGAATAGAGCAGTTACTGTTGAGCAGCACAACTCTCTGAGACGCTATGTGTGCTGCCTCTAGAGCACTCCAACACTTGAGGGATTGGTGTAGATGAGCCAAACCCTCATCTTTGTATGGAGTGTCTCCACTAAGCCAAAGTTTAGGATTTCAGCTTGTTTAAGGTGACCAGATAGCAACTGTTAAAAAACGGGACAAGGGGTGGGGGAAAATAAGTGCCTATATAAGAAAAAGTCCCAAAAAATGGGATTGTCCCTTTAAAAACGGGACATCTGGTCACCCAAAGCTTGTTTCTCCACACTGGGAGCTGGCAGTGGAGAAATGCGTTAAACAGCATGGTAGAGTTAGGTTTCTAAATGTTTTCTGTGGCTCTTTCTAGGTAGAGTGACCATGTGTCCTGTTTTTAAAGGGACAGTCCCTTTATTAAGCCCTGGCCCAGCTGTCCTGACTTTTTTGGAAAAACTGGGCATTTGTCCCAAACAGGACCAATGCCCGCTTTTGTCAAAAAGTGGGGTGCAGAGGAAAGTGTGTGGGGGAGTGGCAATGCCATTCCCATGCAGGGGGGGAGAAAGGGCTTGGGTGGGGGCCAGGCAGGGCTCTAGTGAGCAGCAACGCCAGCCTTGCGGGGGCAGGGTGGCAGGGCGTGGGCGCAGTGATGCCAGTCTCACATGGGGGGGTTCAGGTCAGCCCCACACGCAGGGCAGAGGAGGGCCTAGGGCCAGCCCCTCACGGGCAGGAGGCAGGGAGGGCTGGAGCTGGCTCTGTGCACAGGGGAAGGGAATGGGGGGGCTCGGGCCTTCCCCGTGCAGTTTCCCGTTTTCCCTTTGGGAAAATATGGTCACCCTATTTCTAGGAATGGGTCCAGTCAAAAATCCTGCTTCTTGCCACCCTAAGGCATGGAAGGAGTTAGGATCTAGATCCCTACTTCACATCCGGCCATTATCTCTGCAGTGAGCAGAACCTAAAATCCAGGAACCAAACACCGCTCAACTTTGCAGCTTGCGCCCAATTCTGTTTCGTATGAGATAGCTTATTCTTCCTTTTCTTTAAGGATAATAATGAATTCCACAGAACAGAGCTGAATGCACTCAACTATACCGTCTGTTTCTTCCCAGAGCTGCAAAGCCAGCAGCTGCTATGAAATAGCTGTCAGCTAGAAAAGGGTTCTGAGTATTAGTATGCAAAGAAGCATGCACCAAGCAGCCCACTTTGTTTTGAGGTTCCTACATCCACTACAAGCTGTTTGCTGTGCCTGTGTCAGATCTAGGAATTCTGAAGCAAAGTGAACTGCCTGCTGTGTGTGTTTGCATATCAATACCAGAATGGTTTTCTAGTTTCCCAGATGATTCATAGCAAGACTGGCTTGAGCTCTGGTAATAACAGTCAGGTGTCTGGATATGTGTGACTACAGTGAGATTTTTATGTTTGTTTTTTCAAGGCCAACTGAGAAAGGCTTTCCTCAGTTTGAGCCACCTTCATTCATTAGTTTGTGTTGTAACCTATATACAACCTGCACTTAACAAGGTCGGGTTACTGCACCATGCTGATGGATCCTGACAAGGAAATATATATGTCTACATCTGAATATCTGGAGTGACCGTACTTTGTCCATTGAAAAAGCTTACCTGGGGTTTCAGCCAGGATCCTGCAAAGATTTACTCAGATGCTTAACTTTAAGCAGAAGAGAAGCACCCCTGAACTCAAAAAGCAGATTTAAGAAAAGTTAAAATTGGGAACTGAATGCAGGGCCAGCTCCAGGTTTTCTGCCACTCCAAGCGGCAAAAAAAAAAAAAAAAAAAAGCCAATCGACGGCACTTCGGCAGCAGTTCTAACGCGGCGGGTCCTTCACTCCCTGTCTTCCTCTTCGGTGGCACCTCAAAGTGCCGCCCCAAGCACCTGCTTCCTTAGCTGGTGCCTGGAGCCGGCCCTGACTGAATGACTCAGTGGGTGGAGTCTTTATCTCTGCATCATCAGTTTGAACCAAATCGGTAGCAACCAAAATAGCTACCATCTGCATATATTGCATCCATATTCAGTTACATATGTGTAAAAAGGTGGCGATCTCAGTCCAGTTGCTAGTGGACTAATTTCCATGGAATGGAAATTCCAAGTTTCAACCAGCTCTACTGAAGAATACAGTTGAGGTATATTGGTGGGGCAGTGTAAGGAATCCTGACAGCTGATTGCATTCCTTCTTGCAGAGAGAGATCATAGGAAGAAAGAGATTACTACTTATTAGAGGTTGTTAGGGTATAAAAGAGGGCAAGGTATTTTTGAACCAGGACTGACAAAAAAAAATCCTAAATATATGAATATTTAAGGCTCTCAAAAATACCACTAGATGCAAGATCTGAGTTCGATATTTGTTGAAGTATAGACCAGATCCGGAGTAACAGAGTTAAGGATGTTATGTAACCAATGCTGGAAAACAATGCTACCATTTAATTTCTGTTGTTCTCCCTGGATCCCCCTGTTTGTGCTTCTGCAGCTCCATTAAGGACCTTTCCACACCTTTATGGGGTCTCAGCTGAGTCAGTGGCAACATTTACGTAGAATCTGCAAATTAGGTGTACAAAGTGAGCTATTGCATTTACTGACCTACAAGTGGGCTGAATAGTGTGTTGGATGAATACTATCATAGTAGATAGGGTCTTTGATCAGGGTGGAACTTAAAATTCTTAGAAGTATTTGAACAGTTTATTTACTAATGCAGTTTTCCTGAAGACCTCACTTCTGAAGGGGGCCTGGCAAGTCTTAATTAGAAGGTTTGCTCACTGATGTGGAAGGGGATGACTGGTCAGGAGTCCCGGATGGAACTGACTGAGTCACAGTTTCAGTTGATTGCCCTTCTAGAGACCCACGTGGTGTTGACTGAGCAATCAATAACCAGTTAGACACTTTCTAAGGTCAGCCCTGGAAAAGGAAAAGCAAACCCATATGGAAGGGAACTGAGGTATCTGCTGACCAGAATAAGGTCAAAAGCAGACTCAGTGGACCAGACCATGGAAGGAAATTGTATCCATTCATTTGCATGTAGTTGGGCAGTAGAACTCTGTTCTCAAATAGATTTTCCTTTGCATACCTTTCATGAAAAGTCCAGTGTGGATATTTGAAAAATTCAGACAACCTGCTCTGGATATCAACAGTAGGCCATCCTCTTAGAATATATTTATACAGTCTTTTGAAATGTTTCGCTGACATTTTTATTTATCTTGGCACAAAACTACCAGTCAAGCTGTTTCCCCTTTATTGAGCTCATTGTTTTTAAAGGAAGCTGATGTGCAGACACTTGCTAGAGATTTAAACAATTTGGTAGGAAAAATGCAGATAAAAAATAATGGCCCTGTCTTACAAAAACTGTCCTCTAGACTTCACTGGTTCTCATAATGAAACTAAAAATCTTAAATCAAGAGTGTATAAAATCCTAAATCAAGAATGTAGAGCAATCTCAGTTTTGTAAGTCTCCTCCTTGTATGAATGTGTTACTGGGACAACAGAAGTGGTTTCAAAGGTTAGCCTGTGTGCTGTAAATACATAATCATATTACTGAATTTTATTTTACTAAACCTGTCCAGTCTGGATGAAACAGCCTAACTCTAAGAGCTTCACAAGGTCTATCATTTCAATCATGCCTCTTAGCAGCTTTAAAAATATTTCAGTGCCTCTGAATTTGAATTATTGCAAAATGGTTAAGATGATATTCTATCTTCTTTTAGCAATTCTCCGACCCTAAACATATTTGTGCACAATAGAAATTAAAATCAAGAAATGCTCTGTCCTTCAATAAATTCATAGAGTGTATGTTTATTAATTGCCTGATGAATTTTCCTTGTAATATACACCTTGCTATGTGATAGAACTTGGTTGCTTGAGACACCTAGCAAACAGCAGAAAGTAAAATAATAAGCCAAATATAGGAAATAAAATTTGCCCACAACATTATTTTAAACTGTTATGGAAGGAGTTAAGTAAACATGTGCATCTAATTTCACTGTAGGTATAAAAGTGCCATACATTTCCTAATGTATTAGAAGAGAAGATGGTGTTTTCTTTCATTAAACAGAGTTCATTATTTGGATGAAAAAATATTTGGCATGCAAAAAAATTGCATAGTGCTTATCATCACAAAAGATTCCCCAAACCCTTAAACATACGTATAAACCATTGAAATGTGGCCACTTCCAGGGTAGGTGATAGCAGCCAATTGGCACTGACTGCACGCACAACACTGTGGGGAGCAGAAACATGGCCAAGGTCAGTGGGCAGACCCCCTTCTCTTACAAGAAGTGTCATGGGAACTTTAGGGTGGGATTTCCAAAAGCAATCAACACTGGCCTTACTTTGCCCCCATTGAAGTCAGTGGGAGGTTTGCCATTGGCTTCAGTGGAAACAGTTATGCAAGAAGAGAACAGTTCTGAAAATCCCACCCTGGTTGTTCACACTGAGTACACAAGAGCTAGGCTTATAAGATTTCATTCAAAAGATCCCATTTGCCCTCCTCAGAGCTGCAATTCTAAATAGGGTTGCCCACCTGCCTAGGGTTTTTCCCAGAATCATCCTTTTTTGAGGTAGCTGTCCTCGGAAATCTCAGCACACACTGGCAGTTTTATGGGCTCAGGATCATCCCAGAGGTCCCAGGTTTTTTGCACTTCAAAGGTGGCATCCCTAATTTGAAAACAGGCCACCATGCTCACGGTTAAGGAGTTTGGTCTCTACCTAGTATTTGTTATCAAAGTAGCCCCATGATGCAGCACTCAGCACCACAGTGTTACCACTCTGCTGCTGATCCCCTAAAATTGGCTAATGCACCACAGATGTCTTTATTCCTAAGAGGGCCACATGTCAGCCATCTCCTCTGTCAGGGTGGAGAAATCCCTCTGCTCATAGAGGAGGGGATAGATACACCCTGACTGGCTCATCCCCATTCATGTCATCTCCTAACATTATTCCCCCCTCCTGATTTATCCCATCAGAGCTGCTCGTGCAGCAAGAAAAAGCAATGGGGACAGAGGGAGGAGAGCAAGGGGTCATCAGCAGAAGGCAGTGGGGATTTCAGTTACCACTTCAGAAAAACTGAACACACTGCTTAAAAAAATCCTTTAGAAATGTAAATTTGCTGGAAATGGAGCACCTGTTTGTGGCAAATACGGCACCGCCAAGCAAGTCGCACAGGACCAGTTTTAATCCCGTCCCTCCTGCTGAGCTAATGGAAGTGCAGGAGCAGAAAGACAGTTGAACGTATATGCTAGGCACCCTCCTGTTTCTACTGCTGAGCAGAAGCATCACCCCATTCTGTGCATATAGTGCCTGATCCAACACCCATTGAAGTCAGGGAAGTATTTCCACTCACTTCAATGGACTTTGGATTAGACCTATAAGTCAACTGTAGATTTATTTCATTTGTGTCCCAGGCTAGATTTGAAACTAAAGCCTCCAAAAGTGAGACTGGTGCATTCACCTTACCCCCACATACTAATATGTGACCTACAAGCACTATGTAAAATGAGAAAGATTAGCAAAATGGGAATGTTTGCATTTTTAGGTACATACAGCGGGATTTTCTTTCCTAATTTTTGGTAAACAGCCAGTCTAAAACCTTGACTGTCTGCACTTTGGGCAAACCTCTGATCAGTACAGTACAAACTCCAGTCTAGCAATGTTGATTCTCACTAAAATTCACTGCAATTCATCAGAAGGTTTAGAATGTGGAAGATAAATAGGGTGAATGAATGGAGCACCTCTCAACTTGTCAGCTGAATGGAATCTACTTCTGGGGCCTTTCTAACCATATTTTCAATGTCAGAATGGCCGAGTGGTAGAAGTAGGTTTGCTGCAAAGAAAAGAATGAACTATAAAATATTTTCAGTTGTAAATCAGTTAATGTAATTGAAAGAATAGAAATTTGCAAGAGCTCTGTCTTCAAACAGTAAGCTAATTTAATGCATTAAAAGTCATCAGCCGTCATATGCTATCTTTTGCATGCTGAAAAATAATGGGGAATTTTGTCTGCAAGTGTCAGGAAATGCAAAGATCAAGGTTCCAAGAGCAAAGGAAATTCACCCAGGCTGTATATGATCCAGTAGGGTTTACGATGTATATTTTATGACATACTGGTAAATAATAATATATTAAGCTGCACATTTAACCAGAAAAAAATAGAAAATACTACATGTGAGCAACACTGCTGAGTTAGTGTTTTTTGTTAGACCCTTGCTATTTGCATTTGCTGTCTTAGTTTCACTAAGGCATTGCAGTGTTTCACTATAGATTTGTGCGTTTCATTTCCTTGGTTTTCTTAAAGAACAAAAACCTGTGCTTGATAATACTGGTATTTCCATTGATCTAATTAGACACTGAAATTGATATAAGTGGGATCATCTTGCTACCATTGTTTGTCCAAACATCATTTTAGTTAATGGCGGGTTAACTGGGCAGATATATTGTGACATCATTGTCTTAACAATGTGATTAGGAGAGTGTGGTGTTACAGGTTTTTGCCAGAGAAAAAACACAACAACAACCAACAGCTAGTTTTGCAAGCTTATAGTGAATACTGAACGTGGAATAGTCTTAATAAACAGATTTCAGAGTAGCAGCCGTGTTAGTCTGTATCCGCAAAAAGAAGAACAGGAGTACTTGTGGCACCTTAGAGACTAACAAATTTATTAGAGCATAAGCTTTCGTGCATCCGAAGAAGTGGGCTGTAGTCCACGAAAGCTTATGCTCTAATAAATTTGTTAGTCTCTAAGGTGCCACAAGTACTCCTGTTCTTCTTTTTAATAAACAGAGAAGAGGAAGAATATTCTAATGGTTCCTGAGGATAGCATTGCCTTGGAGGGTTTGATGCTGATATATTTTTTTAATCTGGAGGTATTTTAGAGAATAGAAATGAATTATAATGAGTATTTGTACATGTTTCATAAAATTGTGCAGCAATAATTGGCTGGTCTTGGATTTTTAAATAAGAACAGAAATTGTCCCTGACCTTCTGCCCCTAGCAAGCTTATTCAGGAGGAAAGTAGGCTTTGTTGCAAAAGGTCCTGTCTCCTGAAAGAGCCATCCTATGGGCTGAGGAATGATGGAGCAGCCCTTCAGGAAGCTTCTGTTGCATATCAAAGATGCCTTTGTACTACTTAGCTCCCTACTCTGAATGGCTTACCTTCACCTACTGATTTCTTACCACCCTAAGCTTGAGTAAGCCACACACAACTCTGAAAAAAGCCAAGTGCAGCCAGCCTAAGAAATGAGTAATAAAAAACCCCAATATTTATTTGCTGGTGGGTGGAGGGCCTCTCTGACGCAGGAATACTGGGCAGGGGGCCTCCTGTTCCCAAATGCTAGAAAGGGATTGGACAGACAACACTGTGTAGCCGCTACAGAGGAGAAAATACAACTTTTAAACAAGGATCCATTTTCATGGCTGCATAACCAGAGAAACCTGCAAATTGTCCATGAGCCAGGAAACACAGAGGCTTCTTTCTGCTGAATAGGGGCTTTACTCATATGAATATGTTTGTATTTCAAATTTAAATACTTGAGTAGTGTCTTGCACTAGTAATACAGTGCAGTACTAATAACAGTACAGTAGTAATTGCACTAAACCATACAAACATTCAGACAATCTGAGGGAAATAGAATGGGCAATGAGAATTAAACAAACCAGAGAGGGGACCACAAGGGAGATGGAATTGCTAATAGTCAGACAGAGAGGAAATATGGTGTTTTACATCTGCGCAAATTGCAAATCTGATTTCATTTTAGAGCAGACTTCTATGCTAAGCAATTAATTTTAAACAAAAGCTTCTGAAAATAGAATGAGGCAGCTGTGCTACCAACCATGGAAGTGCAGGCCAGCCGGGCTTTTCCTTATGTAGAATGTAATGTATATTTCAGCTTCTGACATTTGCTTTGTTAGGGACACTTGTATCCTTCATTTCAGCAAAGCCCCTGACCAATGGAAGTAATTACAGCATTACAAATATTTAAGGATAGCTGATGTAAATAAAAAGTATCCATGTTATCTGGCTGCCTGGGCATGGATTATTTCTTTTTCGGCCTAGATTGTTCCCTCCTGGATAAAGAATTCCAGTAAGAGATGTTTTAATGAAAGAATCTTCATGAACATGGGATAAGAGGGAAGGTCCTCTCATGGGTCAGTAACTGGTTAAAAGATAGAAATCAAAGGATAGGAATGAATGGTCATTTTTCAGAATAGAGAGCGGTAAATAGTGGTGTCCACCAGGGATCTGTACTGGGACCAGTGCTGATCAACATATTCATAAATGATGTTGAAAAGGGTAAACAGTGAGGTGGCAAAATTTGCAGATGATACAAAATTACTCAAGTTAAGTCCCAAGCAGACTGAGAAGAGTTACAAAGGGATTTCACAAAACTGGGTGACTGGGAAACAAAATGGCAGATTAAATTCAGTGTTGATAATTGCAAAGTAATACACATTGGAAAATATAATCTCAACTATACATATAAAATGATGGGGTCTAAATTAGCTGTTACCACTCAAGGAAGAGATCTTGGAGTCATTGGGGATAGATCTCTGAAAACATCTGTTTAATGTGCAGCAGCAGTCCAAAAAAAAAACAACAACAACCTAACGGACTGTTAGGAATCATTAGGAAAAGGATAGATAACAAGACTCTATATAAATCCATGTTATGCCCACATCTTGAATACTGCGTGCAGATCTGGTCTCCCATCTCAAAAAAGATATATTGAAATTGGAAAAAGGTACAAAGAAGGGCAACAAAAATTATTAAGGGTATGGAACAGCTTCCGTATGAGGAGAGATTAAAAAGATGGACTTTTCAGCTTGGAAAAGAGATGACTAAGGGGGGATATGATTGAGGTCTATACAATCTTGACTGGTGTGGAGAAAGTGAATAAGGAAATGTCATTTACTCCTTCACATAACACAAGAACTAGGGGTCACCCAAAGAAATTCATAGGCAGCAGGTTTAAAATGAACAAAAGGAAATATTTCTTCACCCAATGCACAGTCAACCTGGATGTCCCTAGCCTCTGTTTGCCAGAAGCTGGGAGTGGATGGCAGGGGATGGATCAGGCAATGATTGCCTGTTCTGTTCATTCCCTCTGAAGCACCTGTCATTGGTCGCTGTCAGAAGACAGGATACTGGGCTAGATGAACCATTGGTCTGACCCAGCATAGCCGTTCTTATGTTCTTAAATAACACTTCCTTGTAGGGGTTCCCCTCCAGCATGCCATCAGCAAGGCAGCTTTAGATCTTCTCTGTAAGGCCCCCAAACCTTGCAGCTCCACCTGGTCTACAGCCATCCCAGAATATAATGTTTTGTGCACACGCTGTTCTCATTCCCTATTTTTGGTTTTTAATTTTGTATAAAGGGATTGGGCTTGGAAGGGGAATCAGTCAACAGAGTAAGAAATAAAGATGTTAAATATCTGTGTCTTTAGGCAGAGGAAGGTTGCTTGCCTATAAAAGGATCCAATCAAATGAATGCTCAGAGCTATACTTTCCAAAACAGGGTGGAATAGTGAGTTTTAAATGCTGTAGTTTCAGTCCTTGTCATCCACCCCAGTAAGGGTCGATGCAGTATTCTCCAGCTGTTTTATACTTATGATCTCATGTCCATTATTTTGAATCCTCTAATTCTGAACAGAATTCTCAAGATTATTTTTTCCTTGCGCTCCCTACCCATGAGATTTTCTTCATTAACTTGTACAAGTTCATAAATTCCTATTCCAGTCATTTCTTTAACGTATTTTGGCTAGTTGCATCCCTACACTTCTGAACGTTTTCCAGTGCATTGTCATAGTTCTGGCGCTGAATACAAATGACTTCATTTATTTTTTTTGCTGTGCATCATTTCACAGAAAGAAACAAACAAAAATATGGGCCACATTTTTAAGAGGTTCTAACCCATTTTCCATTTTGAGGCATGCAATAATTAGAGGTGCAAATATGCAGGCACAGTCAAGTACTTAGGTCCTAAATGTCATTATTATATTCCCAATTAATTGTGGTCACAAAATTGGAATCTGGCTCTAAAGAAAATTGCCACTAAATGTATGTGGTGGAGCATTCTATATCAGCCACTCCATAAAATTCTGCTGTGCCTAGTTTGCACTGGCACTGGGATTTGGCCCCAAGCTACCATTTATAGTAGTACCACCTTCCATGTCCTGTGATAGTACCATGCTCCATGTTCTGTGGTACTTTTCATTAATCCAGTTGGTGTTTCATGACAATTGAATGCAAAATGTTCTGCTGATGCAGTTACCAACTACAAAGATGGGGAGCAGACGATTTCTAGCATCTGAGGAAATACTGACATATTTGGTTCACTTTTGGCAGCAGATTTGTCCTGTCGGCATATCTGAGGAGTGCTCTTACTGCATGCTGCATCTTGGCACCGATTAAGCACCAAGTGTTCAGCTGAACAAGACTAATCCTCGGGACCAAACTGAATGAACTGCTTGTAGGCCTGTTGCATAGCAAGTTCAGGAAGACTGGCCTGCTCTGAGGATTCCTTTTAAAACACTTTCCAAAAGCTGCTCTTCGAGCAGGATGCCTGGGCTGCTGAGATCTTTAGTCAGGTTAAATAAAGAGATGCATAAACAGTCACATGTTCAATCTGAATGTGCCGCAGAGGATTTAACCTGCACTTGGTTTTGTTTTAGACATCATCCCATTAGAGCTCAGTTGCCTCCAATTCATATTAACCTAATTATTTAGATCCTTCATTATTACTTCAAGGCAGAGGGGGTCCCACATTTTTATTCCTGATTTCTAAAATCACTGCCGACTCTATGGAGCAGAAGTAAGCTTCTGCAGCTGCTCTCCCCACAGAGGATCCATTAGCCTCTTTGACTATGCAGCCCGTTCCATATAGTGAGAGAGTGTTTCCCGCCTTAGTAGCAGCCATAGAATGTCAAGTTAGGAATCATGCATCCCTCCCTATCTGCTCCATTCTCACAAGTAAATACTCTGGTTCATGACACAGCAGGGACCCCTTTCTTCCCCTTTCCCAGTGGGGTTGTGCAAGACTCATGTAGAGAAAGGGGAAGGTCCAGGAGAGGAAACAGGAATGGCAAACACCTAGACTTTCCTCCCGATACTCCCTGAGTTCCACAACCCCTTGGAACCAAGTAATTTTCTTTTTTCCAAGGGAGAAAGGGATGTGGGGGGAAGTAAGGATTAAAGCATGTATAAAGCTAGCTTCTTTCCTGAATAGGCTGCATGTTGCCGAGCCAGCATCCAAGTTCTTCTGGGGCTTTTGCTGAATTAGGGCTCTAGCTGCAGCTGCATTTCAACATGGGGAAAATGGAAGCAGCAGTGTGATGGGGATAAACCCACTCTGTTGGGGTTCTTGTTTCCAGAAAGCAAGTGACTAAGCAAGGAATTGTTCCCATGTTAGTTTTCATTACAACGTATGTTTCCATAGTGCCTGGGTAAATTCAGGGGGTCAGAAAGCTTTTAAGAGTAGTTGTACAGTCAGTCCTACATTGGAAGTCTTTGAATATGCATTATACAGATTTCTGGGGCATGTGGGGTGCAGTGCAATTATTGCTGTGCCACTGATCTCATGATGAGAATGACTTGAGTAATGAAAATTGTCTAGCCTATAGAAGGAGTTTGTGTTGATGCAGTTTAATGGCAGCATGCTGTGGTTATGAGTGTTTAATTTCATAGGAGCAGTACACTAATTTCATATGGATATACATGCAGTGCAGGATACGTTCAGATAAATGCCGAACATCTGATAGACCATTCCAGAACATGGCTTGAAAGGGAAGATACATAGCACAAAAGGGAAAGCATGACAGCTTGGTTATTTTAAAAATTATTTGTATCCCTCTAATATTATCAGTATAACATAACAGCTTGCACTGTAAACAAGCCATTTATCTACACTTGCGTTTTTGAGCATCTACTGAAATGAAAATTCAGGACTACATACATTTTCCCCTTATGTATGGTTCAGGTACCTGACAGGAAGGCTCAAAGGAAAAGTTCTTCATTCCTGTGCAGGGAGCTGGAATTTGCCACCCTTTTATACAGTGTTTCTGCAATGGCTAAACACACATAACTCCAGCGAAAGTCAACGGGAGCAGTGAGTGCAAAGCAATTCTGAAAATCAGACCCATGTTCCCATGCAAACTGGATTGTTAAGGTCACAAGTATTTCAGGACTAGCTCACACCAGTAGTTACTGATAATGGAGACGCGAAGGGCAGGGGGAGAGAGAGCGAGAGAACCCATGCACGGATGCACTCTGACCCCAAGGATAATCTAAATTCCTAACTTCCTAATATGCTATATTACAAGTGAGTTATACAGATCATTCCAAACAAAAGATAAATCCCTTGTAACAAATTACATATTGTGTATCTGCCACATTTTACAGTAAAAATAATTTAGTTTTAGAGTGTTACAAAAAATAGTGCCAATAATTTTTTTAATCCCTGCACCTTTAAAGCTGTGAGTTTCAGAGGGAGAGAAATATTAAAACCATAAATAACCTAAAATAGTTTTCCTAGATCTAAAACTATTGTGAAATTACATTCAGCTCTGTCTCGTGCCCTTTCAGTGTTAGAAGTAGAAGATGGGAATCTCCCCTTTTCTATGAGCTAGAGCTACCATTTTCTATCCTTGTGGGGCCATGACTTTAGAATCTCTCCATTGTTTCATCAGCAACAGCTGTTACTGAACCTAGACTGAGGGTATGTCTACACTGGCAGAGATACAGCACTGGCAGTTACAGTGCCACTCAGAGAGCACTGAAGGGAAACCACTGTTGTGTGTTCACACTGACAGCTGCCTGCGCACTAATGTGTTCACACTTGCGGCACTTGCAACAGTATTCGGAGTGGTGCACTCTGGGCAGCCATCCCATAGAGCATCTCTTCCTCTTCTGCTGCTAAGAGTTGTGGGAAGGTGGAGAGGGTCTGGGGGCATCCTGACCTGCCCCAATGCCCCATGATGCATTGCTTCACATCCCAGCGAACCCTGTGCTTCCGTCTGCATTTGGCGCCATCCTTCAACAGTTTGTGTACTGTGCATTCTGGCTCTTCGGTCTGCAGGAATGGATCCTGAACTGTTGACTAGAATGCTGCTCACTCTAACACATCACGAGTGGCAGTGGAGTTATTCCTTAAACTACAAAGGCCAGAGGAGTGCAACATTGATCTCGCCATGCGTACTAGCTATGACATGAGATTGCTTGTGGCATTCATGGAGGTGCTGACCACAGTGGAATGCCGCTTTTGGGCTCAGGAAACAAGCACTGGGATCACATCGTCATGCACGTCTGGGATGATGAGAAGTGGCTGCAGAACTTTCGGATAAGAAAAGCCACATTCATGGGACTGTGTGATGAGCTCACCCCAGCCTTGCGGCGCAAGGACATGAGAATGAGAGCTGCCCTGCTGTTCAAGAAGCATGTGGTTATTGCACTGTGGAAGCTGGCTACTCCAGACTGCTAACCAATTTGGAGTTGGAAAGTCGACTGTTGGACTCATATTGACGGAAGTGTTCAGGGCCATTAATCGCATCCTGCTCTGAAAGACGTTGCATGGTGTCAAGTATCAGGGGGTAGCCGTGTTAGGCTGTATCCACAAAAACAACAAGGAGTCTGGTGGCATCTTAAAGACTAACAGATTTATTTGGGCATAAGCTTTCGTGGGTAAAAAACCCACTTCTTCAGATGCATGGAGTGAAAGTTACAGATGCAGGCATTATATAATGACACATGAAGAGAAGGGAGTACCTCACAAGTGGAGAAATAGTGTTGACAGGGCCAATTTGATCAGGGTGGATGTATTCCACTCCCAGTAATAGATGAGCCACACCATCAAGGGCTCATTCACCTGCACATCTACTAATGTTATATATGCCATCATGTGCCAGCAATGCCCCTCTGCCATGTACATTGGCCAAACCGGACAGTCCCTCCGTAAAAGAATAAATGGACACAAATCAGACATCAGGAATGGTAACATACAAAAGCCAGTAGGTACACACGTCAATCTCCCTGGACATTCTATTAGAGATTTAAAAGTCACTATTCTTGAACAAAAAAACTTCAGAAACAGACTTCAAAGAGAAACAGCAGAACTAAAATTGATTTGCAAATTTAACACCATTAATTTGGGCTTGAGTAGGGACTGGGAGTGGCTGGCTCATTACAAAAGCAGCTTTGTCTCTCCTGGAATTGACACCTCCTCATCCGTTATTGGGAGTGGACTACATCCACCCTGATCGAATTGGCCCTGTCAACACTGGTTCTCCACTTGTGAGGTAACTCCCTTCTCTTCATGTGTCATTATATAATGCCTGCATCTGTAACTTTCACTCCATGCATCTGAATAAGTGAGGTTTTTTACCCACGAAAGCTTATGTCCAAATAAATGTTAGTCTTTAAGGTACCACCGGACTCCTTGTTGTTTCTCTGAAAGACCGTGACTCTGGGCAACGTATGTGGCATGTGGATGCGGCATTGTGGATAGCTTTGCACAAATGGGCTTCCCTAACTGCGGAGGGGCGATTGATGGCACGCGTATTCCAATTCTGGCACCAGACCATCTAGCCACCAAGTACATTAATCAGAAGAGGTATTTCTCAATGGTTCTCCAGGCGCTTGTGGATCACTGTGGCCGTGTCACAGAAAATAACACAGGCTGGTCCGGAAAGGTGCATGAATGATGCACACATCTTTTGGAACACTGGTCTGTTCAGGAAGCTGCAAGCAGGGACTTTCTTCCCGGACCAGAAGATCACCATAGGGGAAGCCGAAATGCCCATTGTGATCCTGGGAAACCCCACCTACCCCTTAATGCCGTGGCTTATGAAGCCATACACTGGGCACCTTGACCGCAGCGAGGAGTGGTTCAATAACCGGCTGAGCAAGTGCAGAATGACTGTTGAGTGTGCTTTTGGCCACTTAAAGGCCTGCTGGTGCTGCCTATATGGGAAGCTGGACCTGGCCGATGACAATATTCCAATGCTTATAGCCGCATGCTGTGCGCTCCATAACATTTGTGAAGGAAAGGGTGAAAGCTTCACTCAAGGCTGGACTGCTGAGGCTTAGTACCTGGAGGCTGAATTTGAACAGCCAGAGACCAGGGCCATTAGAGGAGCACAGCACGGGGCCATAAGGATCAGGGATGCCTTGAGGCTACAATTTGAAGCTGAAAGCCACTAATATTTGTTGCTATGCTTGAGAGTGCATTGCTTGTAACGCTAGGAGGTGATTGTGATTGGTGCAGATGATGCACTATGAAGGTTTAAGATAATTGTCTGTTGCTTTGCAGAGCTCTGTTTGCTTTCAGTTAATAGAATAAAGATTGCTTTCAAACCAACACAATTCTTTTATTAAAAAACAACAACTGGAGGAGAGAGAGAAACAAAAAAACACATCAGCACTGAGGGGGGTGGGGGAAGGGAAGGTCCCAGGAGGAGGTGGGGTCCCGGGTTGGTTAAAGATTTGTGTATGTCCAGGAATCATATCCAACCTTCTCCTTTGGAGTACAGTGTAGTGCAGCGGCCCGGTATTGTACTTCAGCAGGGCTAAACAGCAGAGGGATGGTTGTTGAGTGCAGTGGGTACTGGGAGGCCACAGTGCTGGACTGTGATGGGGGAGGAGTGGAATGCCGCAGGTACAGACTGGAGACAGAAGGTTGATAAGAATGTTGGTGATGTCTGGGGGGTGCGTGCAAAAGAGTTTAGCGACAGTGGCTGCAGGGGAGAACGGGCATGGAGCTGCTCGGTTTGCAGTGATAGTATCCGCTTGGTGCTCCATAATGTTTGAGAGCCGCTCCGTGCTTCATTCTGACATCCCACATTCTCCTTTCGGTCCCTCTTCTTGCTGCCCCATCAGTCCTTCAATTCCTGTTTTTCGGCCACGGAGTGCATCATAACGTCACGCAGAAAGTCCTCCATAGTTCTTTATGGCCACTTTCTAATTCTGCGCAGCCGTTCAACCAGCGATAACAAAGAGGGAGGCTGGGCTCCCAAGGACATCTCTGTGAAGCCAAAATGCAACATTTTACAGAAGCTGTATTGTTTGCAACACACAGAACACTGATTTGCTGATTTAAAAGACACCCACTATTCACATGCTTGTCACTAACTGGCTGATCCCAGGCAAGCACACATGAGCCACAAGACCTCCAAAATGCTGAGTAGCCACAGGGACAGGGTAAATCAGTGTTCCCTGACCCTGCTGTATACTGGGCATGTGGCTCTTGGGGAGAGCCAGCACTATAGGGGGAGCCTGATAATCATTCCTGTCCCCACATTTTCCATAGGATGTGATCATAATGGAAGTTATCTCACTGCTGAGGATGAGCAGGGAATCAAGGGAGGGTCTTCTCCAAGACTGCGACTTCCACCTTGGCCCTTTTGTGGCTCACCTGTGTGCAGCAATGGTCCCCCTCCCTGTGATGGCAGAGTGGCGTGGGAAAGTTACCGTTAATGGGGCAAGAAACAAAGCAGATCTGCCAAAGAACCTGCAGCAGCGGATTGCCCAGTATCTCCATGAGAGTTTCCTGGAGATCGCTGAGGCAGATTCCTGTGAAGTGAGGGAGTCAATCAACAGCCTGTTCCACCTCTCAGACTAGGCATGTGGTGGTACGTACATCATACAGACACAAGCTTGCTTTCTGCAACCCTCCTGCCCCCAACAACTTGCTTCAGCAATTCCCAAAATCAAATCCACATACCATGGGCCTCCTCTCCTGTTTGTGCTTCGCCAAGAATCGACAGCTGTTACTGGCTAGGCTCCTCTGGGGTAGAAAAGAGCTCCTGGCTGCATGTATCTCTGACCTCCGAGTCGTCCTCTGCCTCTGGGTCCCTCTCCCGCTCCACATCCTTGTCCAAGATTTCCTCCTCCTGGCTCTGTTCACTCTCAACTGGCACGTGAGCTACCAAAGTATCCACAGTGGCTTTTGCAGTGGAGGTGGGGTCACCACCAAGTATCGCATCCAGCTCTTTGTAGAACTGGCAGCTCTTGGGCGCAGCACCGCAGCAGTGGTTTGCCTCCCGTGCCTTGTGGTAGGCGTTCTGCAGCTCCTTCACTTTGACCCTGCATGCAGTGTGTCCCGGTCATGGCCCCTTTCTGTCACTGCATCGTGAAATCTGTCCATAGGTATCATAATTCCTATGGCTGGAGCACAGCTGGGACTGCACAGCCTCCTCTCCCCAAATGCTGATGAGGTCCAGCAGCTTGGCATTGCTCCAAGCGGGGAATCGCCTGGTGTGTGGAGCAAGCATGGCCACCTGGAAAGATGTGCTGAGACCAATGCACGCATCACCGAGGAAACAGAAAGGGGACTTTCAAAATTCCAAAGGGTGGGAATGAAGGTCACCTGAGGGCAGGGCAGTAGAGTTCAAACCAATGACCAAACAGGCAAGAACAGGCATTGTGGGATACGTCCCAGAGGCCACTCACAACACTGTAATTGACTAGGGTGTCTACACTGGCACTGCAGCACTGTACCCCCAGAGCAGAAAGCTGTACACCTCTCATTGGGGTGTTTTTTTAAAGCCCTGCAACTGCGCAGTTTCTGCGCACTAGGTGGCTTGGCAGTGTGTACACCTCCGGAGTTACAACGCAGAAAGCTGCTTTACTGCGCAGAAACTTGCCAGTGTAGACAGGGCCTGAATCTTTACTGTCCTGAACCTCAAGTAATATAGAGAGGAGGAGGAGGAAAGATTTCTCTGGATGGCAGGTCCAACTTGTGCGGGGAGGAAATAAAAGCAGCTATTTAAAGATTCGTAAGGTGATGGAAAGTGAGGTTAAATTGAGGTGAGATAGGTCACTAGGCAGGTGATATGGGCATGGGCATGTGATATGTATCACATGTATGTCACCTCAACCTATATGGTGTGTGTATTTATTTATTGGTGAAATCCTGGCCCTGGCAAAACTCCCATTGACTTCAATGAGGCCATGACTTCACCCTGTATGTGTGAGTGTGTAAAATTATGTATATATACATATATTTGTGTGTGTATCTACATGATCCTTAGCCTGGTGACAAAATTATTAAATCAAAAAACCTATTCAACTAATAAAGGGTTTCCTACTATCCAAAGCTTTAAGCTTAATGCCACAGGCAATTCAGGGTCAGTAAGACTCAGCATGACCCTCAAGCATCTGCAGTTTCCCATTGTCTTGGAGACCCCAGGGTCAACATTGTGGCATTTTGTGTTATGACAAAATGGCTAATGCAAAATACCCAGTGGAATAGTGGAGCATGAATAATATATCATCAAGTAAATAGCCCCAGAATGCATGCTGTAAATATCCCCGTCCAAGTGATGTCCGTATAAGCGCTGCCTATTTCAAGAAAAGTTCTTCCATTTATAAAATAAGAATATGCAAACATGCTCTTTCTAAAATGAAAGAGAAATGCAAGGCCTCATTCACTTTATTCTGTAATTTTGGTGGCACATTAGCCCTTAATGAGAAACAGAAGGTACAAAACTTTCCTTCATTGTAATTCTTGGCCTGGAGCAAAGATAAATAGTGAATTCAGTACATTTCAGGTGAGCTGCCATTGCTCTAATAGTGCTTCTGGTTACAGTTGCTGTCAGATCCTAGTTTGGAGGAAGAAAAATAACCAATTAAGTTTTGTTTTTATTTCATTTTGTTTTTTCTCAATCTGGGAAGTAATAAACTCTGAATTATCCTTAAGAATTTATTAGCAAAATATGCACTTTGTCTTTCATTTGCATGTACGTGTGTCCTTGAAAATCAGCAGCTCGCTAAGTCATCATTCATTTCTTAGGTTGCCAGGTTAGAAAACCTGTGAACTAATAACAGTCATAAACACAATATGATTTTACAATTATAGCTGTTGATTATGCAGCCCTTGGATGCTGATGATGTGCCAAGAAGTCTATCCAATTAAAGAATGACAGTTTTATTACATTAAGAGGTAGATTGTTGGGGGGGAGTCCCATTTCATATTAAATGATTAATTTTCTTGTGGTTGCTGGTTTGTGTAACAGCAGATTTAACCTCTTTCTCCCATGGTGTGGCCTGATTTCAGTGCTCTTATCTCTCATCTTATTTAATAAATAGTGGATCCAAGAAAAAGATGATCACAGTAACTGAAAGGAAGAAATAAATAACTAGAAACCCACTTAAGGAGACTGAAAATTATTTTAGTTATCTCTGTGCCTTTGGGAAGCATTTTTCTACATTAATAGGCTGCGCATTTTAGTACTTTTAGTGGCATCACTTTATAGGCTATGTACAGTCTAGCCAGTGAAGTCTCAAAGTCAATATTTTAGGTGGCTAATACATTCCATCCATTCCTCCTCCCCTAAAGGCATTTTTGATATGCCCCTCAGTGCTCTGCTGATGCATTTGGGCTGTTCAGTGATGTCCCATGGCTGATGCTACTTTAGAGACCCCTGCTAGGGTGTGCATTATTCAGTATTAATATGGGAGCAGCTACTTCCATATGTAGCAGTACAGAGTCTTCATTTCAGTCAGGTTAATTTCTGTGACTGAATCTCGGAATTGAGACAGAGGCCAATGTATTTTACACTGGTTTTAGCTTCTCAGTTTATTCTGAATTGGACAGTGCTACTCTATCTCAGCTATTTGGACTTGTAACGGGCTTTATAAAGGCAAAACTTTCATAGCTGGTTCTGAAACATTGAGGGGCCTGATTCTCTTTTCTGTGTATACAAAAATAGACATACACTTCCATGTTACCACACTTGCAATTCAAGTAACTGAGTGCAAAAATGGCCGTTTTTGAGCCTAACTACCCAAGGCTCTTGCATGTCCAGTTATCTAATTTGGGTGCATAATTACAGTAATCATGTGCAGAAGAAAAGAGCTCCATGTGTGTTTGCTTGTGAACTGTTTAAAAAATCAGGCCCTCAAGCTTTGTTTTTTTCTGTTTAAATATTTTGGTGAATTTACTGACCACAGAAGTGTGGAATTAAATGAGTGGCCCAGCTTTGATACTGTCTGAGCACCTCCTGACAGTTGTTGAGCACACTCAGCTCCCATTGATTGTACACAACGATGAAGGTACTGAACACCTTTCAGATTCAGGCTACCAGAGCCTAGTGGCAGCTCCTTCATTTTGACCCTGCACTGCGGTGTGTCCCGGTCATGGCCCCTTTCTGTCATTGCATCGTGAAATCTGTCCATAGGTATCATAATTCCTATGGCTGGAGCACAGCTGGGATTGGACAGTCTCCTCTCCCCAAATGCTGATGCGGTCCAGCAGCTTGGCATTGCTCCAAGTGGGGGGATTGCCTGGTGCATGGAGCAAGCATGGCCACCTGGAAAGATGTGCTGAGACCACTGCACGCATCACCGAGCAAACAGGAAGGGGACTTTCAAAATTCCCAAAGAATTTAAGGGATGGGGCTCACGGTTGGTCACCTGAGGGCAGGGCAGTAGAGTTCAAACCGATATGTAAATGCATATAAATGAGATCTCCATAATGTTTAGATACTCTAAAATTTCCCCATTCTAATATCAGAATGTCCATATTTATATGTATACAGCCCATGCACACTGTTAATCTTTCTGGGAGGATTTTACATTAGAAACTACAGTTCAAAGAATATTTCTAGCCAAGAGCTACTGTACTAGTTACCCATATTTCATCAGGCAGATTTTTATATAAATTCTCCCTAAAAATATTTGTTACCATATATAGATTTGGCTTTAACTTGCTCTTTGTTATTCTGATATGTATGGAATGGCATTAAGCAACCATAAATTGCCCCATAGCTGGGGACCAAACAGTATCGTTACAGGCACCTTATTTATACCTAAAAGGGTAAGCAAAACCTTTTCCAGAACCACATTTTGTCTACTGCAGACTTTCCCCCTTCTACTGTGCTACATTAAATGAAATGCAGAGTATCTCACTTGATCTTATATTCTCTCAGATGTGAAAAATTACAGCTTACTCAAATGAAGAGCAGGAAGAAAGTGTTAGACATATGAAGTGCCAATATGCTGACACCTGGAAAGCTCTGAGCATTCTTCCTCTGACTTTTTATGCAAACTGACCTATATGCTCCTTAACAGTGTCAGATAAAATAATATTCAGTCTATTTGATTTAAGAATTCTGATCTTTAAATAAAATGTCAGGGTATGTCTACACTACGAGAGTAGTTCGATTTTACTTAAAGCGAATTTGTGGAACTGATATTAAAAAGTCGAACGTGTGTATCCACACTAAGGACAGTAATTCGACTTTGTGAGGCCACACTAACGGGGCAAGTGTCGACATTGGAAGCAGTGCACTGTGGGCAGCTATCCCACAGTTCCCGCAGTCCCCGCTGCCCATTGGAATTCTGGGTCGAGCCCCCAATGCCTGCTGGGGCAAAAAGTGTGTCGAGGGTGGTTTTGGGTAACTGTCGTCATTCAACCCTCACTCCTGCCCTCCCTCCGTGAAAGCGCCGGCAGGCAATCAGTTCGCGCACTTTTCTGGTGATTGACAGCGCGGACGCCACAGCACTGCGAGCATGGATCCCACTGCGATCATCGCTGCAGTTATGGCCGTTGTCAACACCTCGCACCTTAGCATCCACCTTTTTCAGAGGCAGATGCTGAGAAATCGGGCGAGGAAGCTACAGCAGCGCGGTGAGGACATTAAGTCTGAGAGGGGCACAGACCTCTCACAAAGCACGGGACCCCGCGCCGTGGACATCATGGTGGCAATGGGTCATGTTGATGCTGTGGAACGGCTATTCTGGGCCCAGGAAACAAGCATGGACTGGTGGGACCGCATAGTGCTGCAGGTCTGGGATGAATCACAGTGGCTGCGAAACTTTCGGATGTGTAAGGGAACTTTCCAGGAACTTTGTGAGTTGCTGTCCCCTGCCCTGAAGCGCAAGGACACCTGGATGTGAGCAGCCTTGACTGTCCAGAAGTGAGTGGCCATAACCCTCTGGAAGCTTGCAACGCCAGACAGCTACCGGTCAGTCGCGAACCAATTTGGAGTGGGCAAATCTACCCTGGGGGTTGCTGTGATGCAAGTAGCCAACGCAATCGTTGAGCTACTGCTCTCAAAGGTAGTGACCCTGGGAAACGTGCAGGTGATCATAGATGGCTTTGCTGTGATGGGATTCCCAAACTGCAGTGGGGCTATAGATGGAACTCACATCCCTATCCTGGGACCGGACCACCAGGCCAGCCAGTACATTAACCGAAAGGGCTACTTTTCAATGGTGCTGCAAGCACTGGTGGACCATAGGGGACGTTTTACCAACATCAATGTTGGATGGCCGGGCAAGGTTCATGATGCTCGTGTTTTCAGGACCTCTGGTCTATTTAGACGGCTACAGGAAGGTATTTACTTCCCAGACCACAAAATAACTGTTGGGGATGTGGAGATGCCTATAGTGATCCTCGGGGACCCAGCCTACCCGCTAATGCCCTGGCTCATGAAGCCCTATACAGACGCCCTGGACAGTGAAAAAGAACTCTTCAACTACCGGCTGAGCAAGTGCAGAATGGTGGTGGAGTGTGCTTTTGGACTTTGTGGCGGGGGAGGGTGGTTACAGATCCCCTGCTGTGTGGCTCTGTCATCCAGGCTAAGGACCGCTGCATAAGATCTGTAACCGCCTTACCCCACCACAAACTCACATAGCCCCCCCCCCCAAAAAAAAACATGAAAACCACCTCCCAGACTGACCAGGGTGCCTAGTGACTGCAATGTGTGTGTGACCTTCTGCTGAACCTGCCCCCGTGTCTGTACCCTGGTAAAGGTGACTGTCCTCTCCAATTACCAACCCCCTTCACCCCCTTCAAACACACTCTCCTCTAAAAGAACATGACAGAAACAGTAATTAACAGAAACATATTTTTTATTAACTACACAGTTAGGGGATGAAACTGGGACGGGGGCTTGGGTGAGGTGCTTTTGGAGTGAAGGAAAGGACTTATGAAATCTTTGGGAATGAGAGCCTTCTGCTACTTGAGCAGTCTGCAGGGGTGGAGTGACTGTTTTCATGGCCCCTGCCACCCCTCCTTCTTGGGACTTTGGGTGAGGGGGGGATGGGACTTTGTGGCGGGGCTCTGTCCTCCTGCCTCCGGTCTTGCAGAACATCTACAAGGCGCCGGAGCGTGTCCATTTGCTCCCTCATTAGTCCAAGCAGCGTTTGAGTCTCCTGCTGGTCTTCCTGGCCGCCACCTGTCCTCCCATTCACTGTGTGATTGCTGGTATTGCGACATGTTCTCCCTCCACTGGGTCTGCTGTGCCGCCTCGGCTTGGGAGCCTCCCATAAGTTCTGAGAACATCTCGTCCCGTGTCCTTCTCTTTCATCGCCTGATCTGCGCCAGCCTCTGGGAGGGGGATGCCGGGGTAGCTCGGGAGACACTCGCAGCTGTGTGATTGGGAAAAAGGGAGTGAATTCCTCACAAAGATACAGTTTTGCGAACAACGAATATAGTCTTTCTCTGTGAACAAGACCATGCACATTACCTATCACATGCGCACTCAGTACAAGGTCGAAATTTTGGCCTTCCCACTGAGTGCCTGGGGTCTTGCTGTACAGATCACACAAGTGGGGCCGGACATCGGAATTCGGCTAGCAGGCGGACATGGTAAGCCGTAGACTTTTGGCTGCTTAAAGCTTAATTTATAGCAGTGCCCTCCTTTCACGTTCCAAGCAATGCTCTTAGCGTTGGCCAGTTCCTGCTGCCGGCAATCCAGCCAGCATGAACTCTGCCCCTGTCCCACCCCCCTTGTGGCTGTCCCCAGGAAAGATCCCTGCATGCTGCCCCTGTCCCGCCTCCACCGCGTGGCTGTAAACTGCCGGTTACAGTTATGTAAAGGAACAGGCAATCAGTCCCAATACTAACATTCCCCTAATTCAAAGCAGGTCACCATGAGTGATATCGCTCTGATGAGGATTTCGGAGACAGAGAAAGAGCGCATGCTGCGTGAATGCCAGCAAACACCAGGGCCGTATGCCGCCATGCTTTGCAAGGCAATGATCCCGGAGTACTTGCTGCTAGCTGGTGCGGAAAAGTTTCCTACCATGGAGGATGCAATAAGGCCGCTCTCCCCAGGAACCTCATGCAAAGGCTTTCACAATACCTCCAGGAGAGCTTCGTGGAGATGTCCCAGGAGGATTTCTGCTCTATCCCTGGACATATTGACAGAATTTTCCAGTAGCTTCACTGGCAAGGACTAAAAACTAAAGTGCCTAGGGCAAACTAATCATGAAAAACCCATTGTTAAGATACCATTCCTATTCTGTTCAAAATAAATGTTTAAAACACTTACCTATTGATCCTTCCCCTGATTCACGGTCCGGGTTACGGCCTTGGGAGGATTGGTAGGGGATCTCCATGAGGGTGATGAAGAGATCCTGGCTGTCGGGGAAATCAGCATTGAAAGCGCTGTCGACTGCCTCGTCCTCCTCATCTCCTTCCTCATCTTCCCCATCCGCGAACAGCTCTGAGGAAGCAGCCGTCGACAATACCCCATCGTCAGAGTCCACGGACAGTGGTGGGGTAGTGGCGGCAGCCGCACCTAGAATGGAATGCAGTGCCTTGTAGAAACGGCATGTCTGGGGCTGGGATCCGGAGCGTCCATTTGACTCTTTGGTCTTCTGGTGCCCTTGTCTCAGCTCCTTGATTTTCACGCGGCGCGGCACTGCATTGCATCCCGGCTGTATCCTCTCTCCGTCATGGCTTTTGAGATCTTCTCGTAGATCTTCGCATTCCGTTTTTTTTGATCGCAGCTCGGAAAGCACGGACTCCTCGCCCCACACAGTGATCAGATCCAAGACTTCCCGATCAGTCTATGCTGGGGCCCTCTTTCTATTCTGCGATTGCATGGTCACCTCTGCTGGAGAGCTCTGCATCGTTGCCAGTGCTGCTGAGCTCACCACGATGTCCAAACAGGAAATGAGATTCAAACTGGCCAGACAGGAAAAGGAATTCAAATTTTCCCAGGGTTTTTCCTGTGTGGCTGGTCAGAGCATCTGAGCTCGGACTGCTGTCCAGAGCGTCAACAGAGTGGTGCACTGTGGGATAGCTCCCGGAGCTATTAGCGTCGAATTCTATCCACACCTACCCTAATTCGACATGGTCATGTCGAATTTAGCGCTACTCCCCTCGTTGGGGAGGAGTACAGAAATCGATTTAAAGAGACCTCTATGTCGAAATAAATAGCTTTGTTGTGTGGACGGGTGCAGGGTTAATTCAAGTTAACGCTGCTAAATTCGACATAACCTCCTAGTGTAGACCAGGCCTCAGATTTACATGAAGAGACAAAGACACAAATGTTTCCTAAAGCCAAATTTGCTTTATCAAACTAAGCTTGTTTAACAGCATTATCACTAGTGCAATGTTTTGATAAGAACTGAATATAAATATTGAGCTTTTTCAGAAGAGATTTTTATTTTAATACCCATCTTCTGCTCTCCTAGGCTGTTCTAGTCACTGCATCAGTGTTATGATACAAGCATTCTACATCCAGAGAGACAAATAGTGCAGTCTCTGGGGTTTTTTATCTTTCCTTTTAGCCAGGCAGGCCAAATTGCTACAGAAAACAACAGTGATGGTACCTGCAGGGGCCAGATGTATTTCCTAGAGTACTTTTTATTATCTGCTTGCTGATGTTACAAAAAAAATTGAAGCCGAGTATAGAAAAAATATATTGACTTTCTTTGATTATAATTCGAGACACTGTTTAGGGATTGTTAACAGCTTTTAAATGGAACTAGGCAAGTAACCCAAGAGAGCATCCCCCAACAGGCTTCGACTTTTGTTTCTGAGATAGTTGCCTCTTATTTTTTAAAAGCTGTAAATCTGAAGCTGTGTGAGAGGTCAATAAGATTCATTTATGAAATCCAGGAATTTCTATAGATTGATCCTGCCACTATTATACATAAGCTGTTTCAAGAGCCTCAGCAGTAATAGTGACACAACAAAGGAAGCATTGGGCCCTTGGAATATCATCATTGTTCTAACATTGTAACTGGATTAATGAGCTCTGCCAACTGCTTACCAGCCTCTTTGTCCTATATTTAAAGTCAAATTAATACCTTAGAGGATGAATTTGGCCTGGTTTTCTAATATGCAAACAATATTTGTTAAATCACCAAGACCAGGGCTAAGTCTGGGTCACTTAATTCATGTAGTCACATTGAGCTGGAGTTGAGAGAGGAGCATAAGAACCATACAAGCAGTGCAGCACAGAAACAGTCAGTTCCTGGCTGTGCACATGAGGAAGCAAGTGGGATCTACCTAAAGTAAAAATCCTACCTAAGGAGGCTTTTGGGAGCACTTCATGTGTTCTCATGCTGGGGGAGAGAAACAATGAAAGCATGACTTCTGCATCATCGTCAATCTTTGCCAAGTTCCTTATTAAGATAGAAGTTCCTTATAGAAAATAGCCAGAATTAGATGGCATTGTACCTCTGCTGTTTCCATGGACTGAGGGGGATATTCTGCTCCTTTAGTGAATTTATTAAGCCCTTTTTTGGATGACACAGTCTTTGAACATTGAATATGTTCCCTGATGCTTCCTGCAACAGAGGCTAAACTAGTTCAGGTACTAATCTTCTTCTTGGGATTTAACACAGTTCCCTCATTCTATCAGTGCCATTTGAAGAGGTAGCTATGACTTCCTCATCCTAGGACATGCAGCCTTTAACCTAAGAACATGAGAACAGCCATACTGGCTCAGATCAAAGGCCCATCTAGCCCAGTATCCTGTCTTCTAACAGTGGCCGATGCCAGGTGTCTCAGAGGGAATGAACAGAACAGGTAATCATCAAGTGATCCATCCCATGTCACCCGTTCCCAGCTTCTGGCAAACAGAGGCTAGGACCATCCTTACCCATCCTGGCTAATAGCCATTGATGGGCCTATCCTCCATGAATTTATCTAGTTATTTTTTGAATCCTGTTATAGTCTTGGCCTTCACAACATTCTCTGGCAAAGAGTTCCACAGGTTGACTGTGTGTTGTGTGAAGAAATACTTCCTTTGGTTTGTTTTTAACCTGCTACCTATTAATTTCATTTGGTGACCCCTAGTTCTTGCATTATAAGAAGGAGTAAATAACACTTCCTTATGTATTTTCTCCACACCAGTCATAATTTTATAGACCTCTATCATATCCCCCCCTTAGTCATCTCTTTTCCAAGCTGAAAAGTCCCACTCTTATTAACCTCTCCTCATATGGCAGCTGTTCCATACCCCTAATCATTCTTGTTGCCCTTTTCTGAACCTTTTCCGATTCCAGTATATCTTTTTTGAGATGGGGCGACCACATCTGCGCGCAGTATTCAAGATGTGGATGTATCATGGATTTATAGAGAGGCACTATGATATTTCTTATTATCTATCTCTTTCTTAATGATTCCCTACATTGTTATATTTTTGACTGTTTCTGCACATTGAGTGGATGTTTTCAGAGAACTATCCACAATGACTTCAAGATCTCTTTCTTGAGTGGTAACACCTAAGCCTAATATGTAATTCTATAGTTAACCCTAATTTAGAATGCTGTGGTCTAAGAGGGTTTGGCCTTCAGATCAACTACACTTGTGAGGTTGTTATGAAAATGAAGACCCCAAGACACACAGGGAAAACAATGTAATACCTTTATTCTTATTAGCGATTTATTAATAAGTCAAGCAAGATCACACACATTCCGCTGTAACAACGGAGAAAAAGATAATACAGAATGTCCAGCACTTGCATTACTCACATCATCCTTTGCGAGGAGCCCAGAAGTAGGCCAGGTAATGCCTAAGGAGTCAATAGCTGGTCATAATCTTGGTGAATCCCACTGTGTTATGCTGGGAAACATTCTTTACACTGGGTAATACTAAAGCCTACTGCAGCTTGTGCATATTCATGAGGGTTTCAGCACCTTTTCCTTATCTGAACTTCCACACCCTATTTCTGTTGAGGTCCTCAGTTCCTATAGGTTAATTGATGTAATGGTTAATCTCATTAGTATTTATGTCAATTAATTGCCATGGTGCTTCTATCGTATTCCTGCCGTTAGCACATGTAAGTTTCAGTTATACTTATTCCTTAAACTTATCCTTGAATACCATTAGCCCTTATTTGTGGTTTCATACTTCCTACCAGTCAGCTTTCTTATGACTGGTCTTAATCTTGTGACTTGCTGTCAATCACCTGTTAGTTCCTCATATGAAGCTACCAGGGCCGGCTCCAGGTTTTCTGCCGCCCCAAGCGGAAAAAAAAAAAGCAGCAGCAGCAGCCGCGACGGCGCGATTGCATCGCACCACTCCACTCTTCGGCGGCAATTCGGCGGCAGGTCCTTCGCTCCGAGAGGGATTGAGGGACTCGCCGCTGAATTGCCACCGAAGACTCGGAGGTGCCGCCCCAATAGCGGCTGGAGTGCTGCCCCTTGGTACTGGCCGTCCCAAGCACCTGCTTCTTTAGCTGGTGCCTGGAGCCGGCCCTGGAAGCTACTCAAGTCAAGCTAGGGCTTAGTTATGCTAAGCAACCTAGCATACAGGCTTAGGGCCTGCTATTTGTCACTTATATGATAGCCTTAATCAATACTTTTCTTACCCAATATACATGCAAGGCTACCGACGTTCATCGGGCATCCAAAAACACTTATAAACTGGAGTCCATTCCATATTTAATTTCCTGTACTTCTAACTTTCATTGAACAATAGTACATGGAGACTTCACTTTTACTCTTAATCGTCTATATAAATTGTAAATAACTCCATAACAATATAGTCCAGAGGTGATCTTCTATAGACCATGTCGTGCTGTATGTGTGCATGAGAATGTGTGTGCACTTGTGTGTCTGCATGTGCATATATGTAAAATATTTACTGTGTTTTAAAAAGTATGAATACCTAAATGTATTCTACAGGGTAAAATTGACTGAGATTTTTTTTTAATATGATGATAAATAATAAAATAGCATACCTTGGCTTTATGTGGATAATTTTGCCTTGACAGCTGAATAAAAGTCCAGATAAAAAAATTCTGAGTTTGAATTTGCCTGAGTGAGGAATGAAATAGTGAGATTTTATGCAGTGACTTATAGACTGGGAATAACAAATTCCTTAAAGAACTGGAATGTTATTTTTATTTGGAAACTTGACAGCGTCTTGATTTTTTTTTTTTTTTTTTTTACTAATACGTTTAAAGAAAATTATTCATTAATTTATTTTTTAGAAATATATGTATTCAAAAATGTGTCCAAAGGCTGTGTATGCCATTGTAGCTGTGATGCAGGGCCCTTCACAGGACCATCCTAGTGCTATGTGTAGCCAAGCAGAGCGCCTGGAGTAATCTTCACCAGATATTGCATGAATGTATATTGCCAGTACATCAGATTGAATCCTTTGCCTCATATTGCAATGTGTATTCTCTGATTATGTAGAGTGAATGTATGCATGTGTGTGTGAGACCCACACACACCGGTGATGGGCAAACTAGCTCAGGTAAAATGTCCCCCCGCCCCCCAGCAGCCCAATAATCAAACCAAAGCTGAATTTCCGAAAGAAAGTGCAAGTGATTTCTCTCTCATGATTCCTCACCTGTGTGTGCTGCTGCTGCTCTTTGGGGCTGTGACCAGCACTGAAAGCCATAGTGCCAAATTACACTTTGAGTGGTATTGTAGTATTTCTGACCCAAACGGAGATAAGTGGCAATTGTATTAAATCTTGGCTTCAATAGGGTTGCAGGGATGTCAGTCAAGGAAGAATCAGGCACAGTGTTGTTAAATGACATGAAAATCTGAGCTAGGCACCACGCGGATAACATCAGGACAGAGCTGTTATTTTAAAGGTTTATTCCTATTATGTGCATTTCATGCTTTGCCATTCATACTAGGGATGCACATCTAGAGAAGAAGCATTGAAGCACAGGACTGGAAGACACGCAATATTTATTGGCAGTTGTTTAGATTTACTCTTGGACTTTGGGCAAGTCCTAGCACGTTGTCTGGGCAGCGTGGGGGAGCTTGTGCTGCCAGTGTGTGTTTGGTTGCTACAAAGAAGACTTCGCTCTCCTTTGCTGCCTGTTCTGCTCTTTTTCATTAGTGTTGAATCCCATTAAAAATATAAATAATATATACAAATAAGGATATTCACTCTGGTCCAATTCCAATTGGACAGTCTGCAGTCCCTTCCCTTCATCTTACATACAGGGAAATACCTGAGGCAAAAAACAAAACAAAAAATCTTTTACAAAACTTCTCATTAAAAGATAAGACCCATAAGTTTAGAGAACAGTTCAATTTCCAGCTGGAAGTGGTAAGAATGGAATATTATCTATTCATACCCCTCTGTTCATCTGTACCCCTCTGTTCATCCCTCTACCTATTCAACAACGACTGAGCTTATCACTGTAGTATCTGAGTGCTTGTGTAGACTGATGCACTTGGTTTGTTTTTTAGCAGTAAAAAGTGAATAGGAGTAGTCTTCCTCATAGTACTCCATAGAGTTTGCAAAACTCTACAGGTGCCAGTATGCAGCTGTGCAGTTTCCATGTTGGAAGGACAGGTTTTGTATTGTATGCCTCCATCAAAGGAAAAGCTCCAGCTGAGAGTGCACAAGAGACCCAGAAAGGTGCTTCTGCAGCATGTTCAGGCTTCTCCTCCTGAATTTCAAGGCCCATGACTATATTCCACTTTCCTTTCCTTCTGTTCCCCATCCAAGCTCACACCCTGGCTGCTGCTTTTACAGATGTCTACCCAGCCTCCACTTGCACTTGAAAAAACATCTCTCTGACTGAACATCATGCAGTTCAGGGGCTTTGCTGATTCCATAATCCAGGTCAAAGCAGGGTGAATTACTTCTTTGGTATTCAGCCCAGATCAATGCATTGTTTTTTATAATACATAGAAGAAGATTAACAGTGTAAGCAAAGAAATAAGGTGATTGTTATACCACTTTTCAGTGAAAGATCTGTCATATGTGAGAGAAGAATTACTATATAAATGTTGTGTGATGAATAGCAAAAAAACATTGCTCTGTATGTGATATAGAAGAAGACTTACTGAAGGTGTCATGCAAGAGAAAATTCCGGAAAGATTAAATAAAGTATTTTGTTAAGAATTACTTGTATGCATTACAAGAACATCTGAAAGATCTTGCTGGCAGTGGGAGGGGAATCACTGTGAAATCAATACAGGGAATCGTAGAATCAGGTCATCAATAATTTTATCTCTGACCCTCTGGTAGAAAAAAAAAGTAAACCTAACAAGGACATCTTTTCTGAAGTGAAATCTGGCCAAATTTGTGATATTAATTTTAAACAAGTTATCCTTGGTTTTTTTAATTACTTGCAGTTCACAATTTAAACAATAGATGGTGGAATACCCAAGCTGGTGATTTAATCAAATAATATTCAAGGATACTAAATGTGCTTTTTGAAGTTAGGTATGGATAACTTCCCTTTCCCTCCCTCCCAAGAAAAATCTTGAGTGCTATTCCTCTGATACCCAGTGTCTGCTCATCTCCCTGCCCCAGTCACTTGGGATCCAAGCAGGCAGGTCTTGGATAAATATAAATTTAAGGACACGTTTTACTATGAATAAAGAGATTTCCTCTTTGACTACTGAAGAGTACAACAAAAGTCATAACACTACCAAGGTAGAATATTTTACATGGTATTCAGCCCCAGAGCAGTTATCTACTCATGGTATATGAGAACCGGTTCATTTGTTATAATACTCTTAAAAAACACAGGCTTAGGTGTCAAAGAAGATTTTATAGTGCATCTTCACCAAGGAAGGGAGTTCAAACACCAGTGGAGAATAAGAGTGAGTGAAATTCTTCCACACCTTGGACACATTCCACTCTTATACGAGAGTAAAATCTGGGGTAAATGTATTGATTTCAGCAGACTTCAGCTTACACCACTATTACTGAGAGCAGAATTTGGCCCAATATGTTCAAAAGAAACAAATGCTCTAATGATAATTGAAAACATGTTTGTCACAAACACACTGTTGTGCAGGACCAGTTGTCCTTCAGGTAGAAACTTCCCCAATAATCTGCCATAGTCTATGAGATGTCCACTCCATCCTCTACTATGTATGTGCCTGGTGGTTGCGCAAATTAATGTTTTCTTAAATTTATTGCGGGAGGAGAGGGGGTAGATGGAGCTCAAATTTACATTTCAAGTTTGGGAAACATTTTCCTACCAAACCTTTTCTATATTCTCTGTCCATTAGACTTCCAGCCTATGAAATAGCCAACTCAAATCATACAGGTTTTCAAATACCCAGGCAGCTATCATGCTCATTCAATCATAAAGCCATTTTTAGCCTCTTTAATTTTCACTTGGACTTTCCCCAAAGTTTGCTTAGGATAGCACTATTTGTAACCTCAGGATTACACCCACATGATACATGTCAACAGCAAGTGGTACCAGATTACACATAATTGGCCATATTCTGTCCACCATTACCACAGTGCAATCCCATTGACTAAATAAAAGGCCCTTGCAAAGAAGTTAATTTAGTTTTCTGGATGGTAAGCAAATGAGCTTTGGGCAGTTCTAATGAGATAAATTCAACCCTAGAGGATGGGGAAGCATCTTTACTGTGTTAACATTAAAGGATATAAATGGATAAAATTATCAGGGCTCTTTAAAAACAAATTAAAGTAGCAATTGCAGAGGCCCTTTAAATCCACAATGTCTATCTTCAATATTAATGAGTGTAGATAGTGCTGATACAGCAAGTTCATCTGATAAGATTATAGTGAGTACATAATCTATTGCTATTTAAGGATCATCCAATTACAACAAATTCTCCCTCATCTATTTTATTAGTGCCCATTCATTTTTACTTGCCAAGATGCAACAGTTTGTATTCAGACTTCAAATGGATTAGAGAAAAGACAAACCTCTGCAAGAAGGAGAAAACATATTTGCCTTCTTGTAGCAATTTCATTTACTTTGCTGGCTACTTCATGTTTTATTCTACAAGTTGTTCACAACCAGCTCCTCGGAGAATTGAGGATCCTTTATAGGAAGGTAACTTTCTACATTTGAAAGGCCTCTTGGGTGCTCAGTATTAACTATACAATGTTGTTAATTAGCATAATGGATTTCCATTTTATTTTTATCTCAGGTTTGCACGGGACATGATTTAATGAATGTGCTCAGGGATAGGACAAGAAGTCAACTGAATGTTAAAAGTTTTCTTCCCAACAATAGATTGTCAAGGGAATCTCTTGGCTCTGTATGGCTGATAAAAACAAAATGGGATTATTTGTATTGCCTTGTCCACAGACTAAAAACAGTGATTTAAAAGTATATTTGCATGTAATGTAATTCTCTCACCTCGCTCCAAATACTTGTGAACAAAATGGAGCTGTTGCAAGGAACAGTCTCTTTTGTTTTAGCAGAAGTGTCATCAAAGGGAAGATTTATTACAAGCAAACTTTTCCATCTGGTACATTGCAGTAGAGCAATAATGCTCGCTGGTCAAAGGCCATTGGTTTATTTTGTGCACGATGATGCTTCCTTATTGTATGCCCCTTTAATAGAAGCTAATATTGGGTAATAATTTCAACAGTTTGATTGCATAATTAATAAAGAGGCAGAAACTTCACATGTTGCATGTGCAATATGTGAGCATAAAGACAAGGCCTTTCATGTCTTAGCATGTACATATCATTCCATCATCATTTGTAAGCTATTTCTGCTACTCAGCATCCTGCTAGGAATGTCTTAGGCTTGGTCTACACTACCCCCCTAATTCGAACTAAGGTACGCAACTTCAGCTACGTGAATAACGTAGCTGAAGTCGAAGTACCTTAGTTCGAACTTACCTTGGTCCACACTCGGCAGGCAGGCTCCCCCGTCGACTCCGCGGTACTCCTCTCGCCGAGCTGGAGTACCGCAGTCAATGGCGAGCACTTCCGGGTTCGACTTATCGCGTCCAGACTAGACGCGATAAGTCGAACCCAGAAGTTCGATTGCCAGCCGCCGAACTAGCAGGTAAGTGTAGCCAAGGCCTTACAAAATCTGTCAGGCAAGTCTGGCATAAGCCTGTTTAAACAGAGAGCTATGTTCTGCTAACATGCAGCGGGAGAGCAGTACAGTTTCTGAGTGTTCCCTGTGAAGTGGAGAGTAGGCAGACCTATAGCCTGGCCCTCCACGTACTGATTGGCAAACATTGTTGGTTGGTAAGGGGAGTAAAATTCTGCCCCCTTAAGGAGGTGAAGCAATTTGCACTCAAGAGCTTCAGACAGGCATTCTGCTGGCCAGTTTTCCCCCTTAAAGGCACAGTCTAGCTCAAAATTAGAAAGAAAGAAAGAAAGAAAGAAAGTTGAAGGTACTCTCTTCTGGTGGTATTGTTTTGCCAAATGTGAACACTAGTGGCTGAGCAAATGTTTTTGAATAATGCCATTGGTGCCCAACCAGTTTTTTTTCCCCATACACATATATTGGAATTTTGGATTTTCACCCATTCACAGTTTTCTTTACAACTACAGTAGAGCCTCAGAGTTACGAACACCTCAAGAAAGGAGGTTGTTCATAACTCTGAAATGTTCATAACCCTGAACAAAATGTTATGGTTGTTCTTTCAAAAGTTTACAACTGAATATTGACTTAATACCTCTTTGAAACTTTGCTATGCAGAAGAAAGATTCTGCTTTTAGTCATCTTAATTTAAATGAACCAAGCACAGAAACAGTTTCCTTCCCTTGTAAAATCTTTTTTTTAACTTTTCCTTTATTTTTTTAGTAGTTTACATTTAATACAGTACTGTAGTTTGTTTGCTTTTCTTTTTTCTTTTGTCTCTGTCACTGCCTGATTGCATTTTTCCTGTTCCAAAGGAGGTGTGTAGTTGACCAGTCAGTTTGTACCTCTGGTGTTTATAACTCTGAGGTTCTACTGTATGCATCACCCTCTTCTGTGCCATCATTCCCAGAATGACAGATAGATGAGAGCAGTATGGGGATACCCGTGGGTCCCCATAACGGAACAGGGATTAGATTCTCCTTGCACTCTAATTAATTATTTACCCTCTAGTTGTGGGTATCCCAATGTTCAAATTCCCAATGTATTGTATATAAAATCAGAATAAATTCATTTTGTACTTCCTTACTCTTTCATGCGTTTAATAATCTCTAAAAAAATGATTGGCTGTTTTCCTACTCTTTCACACATTATCTCCTCTCGTAAAATGCTGAGCGTCCTACAGTCTTGTTCTCTTCACACTCCCAATGCACCAAATTACTTAGAGAAAACAATGAGAGCTATTTACGCATGCTGCACTGCTTGGGGGGTAAATCCACTGTGTTTCAGTTGCTGGAGATATCCAAGCAAAAAATATTCCTTTTCCTTCCTATTTAAACTTACTCGCTGGTAGTATGGGAAGTTTCTGTCCAGAGGGGTTTGGTTTATCTTGTATTTCTGCTATCATTTTACTTCTGTTTGAAAACAAAATATCTTTGAAAGCTTCAACTGGATACAGTGGTCACCATGGCAAAAACCAGTATTTGCTAGTGTAATCCACACTAGAAGAGAATGGGTTGTTCCCCCTTCCTGTGGCAGGTCCCCGTAAGAGTTGTATGAGTCTCAGTGTATCCAACGAAAGAATTTAGTCAATTAGTATAAATTCATGCTTAGTTATCACAAAAGTGGTACTGAAGATATTATAGCTGTTTCTCAGACTGAGTATAGGGAACAACTCTGATTCTGCTGTGTAATCACCGTTGGCAAACATGATTTTTTTCCTGGGCACTATTGATTGCATTACGCGTAGGAGCTTAAGTCACAAACCAGCAATTGTTCTGCATGGGTAGATCCTTGAACCCACACGGAGAAGCTTGAGGGATCAGGACCTTATTGTGGTAAGAATGCGTGGTTGCCAAAAGCCAAGCAGTCTTTCTCTACAGATGTATGCACTTGAGTTAGTCAGTCTTTTATCTAACTGACTAACACAGTAACTCTTAATATTGATGTAGTTGGCAAGCATAACATGAATGTAGATAAGTTTTCTTCCTGCATTAATCACTTTTATTATATTGGTTAAGTATATCGGTATGGTAATGCTGAATCTATTCAAATGGTTTAGTCTAATAAGCTGTTACTATATATAACTCCCTTATCATAATTCCCTCCATATATGATTGACTTAGTTTTAATAGGACTAAAAAGTGATTTATGATGTGTTTAAATTAATATTCTATCTTTGGGTGGAGGTTTTATTTATGTATAGGCTTTCAGTGGTGCTCAGCATTGTAGTAACATGATTGAATAAACAGTAGCTGCAGCAAAAAAAGAATTCCAGTGCAATATAGGTTTTAATCACAAGAATTTCTGTATTCAGAATGTATACTGGAGTATATACTATAGTGGAGTGTGCCATATTTACTTACAGATGGTGAATATATGCATGTGGCACTTCATTATAACGTGTATTTATATTTACTGAGCCAGATCATAAAATGCTAGCATAAAGGAATAGCTTCTTATTGGATGTAAATATCCACATTCAGTGCATTTTTTCATAAATCAATCAGTAATGAATTTTACAAGCTGTCGGAGTCCGATTTGAATATCTTTTTTGTGATCAAGAATAAACTTTTATGTAACACACAAAAAATCCCATTCCAAATTCTGAAAAATTAGATGATTGTAGAGTCACGTTGCTAAAAGCATTCATGTGCTTTCTCACAAGCATGGATTGTTCATGCAAAACACACAATGTGCATGTATACACACATTTTATTGTCAAAAGTGTGGACCATACTAAATTTAGAAAGTTAAAAAGAAGTATAAAACAGGTGACAACTGGGGCACAGGACTTCTCTGGGGGATTGAGAGGCACTTAAGAGCAGTTGATGGCATGAAGCACATTCAAGGAGCTTTAACCTAAGTTTGTCATAAATCCCAAGGAAATGCCTTGTGGAGAGATCATTATTACTGCCATCAGATGAAAATGAAAAAAACTATAGGTGTATTGATTTTTTTATAGGTGATTCAGTTTCAATTGGTGTGTATATATAATGCATTTCAAGAGAATTAATACCCTGTACGTTAGCCAGTCCGATCATATGAATCAGCTCAACATCCCACTCCTCTTTTGTTCTAATGTAGAGATATTTTACTTAGTGAAAGTACTGCTTACTATTTAACAGACTACAGTGCACATAATTCCATATCATCCTCTTTCAGTGGATGCATTGTAGCTGTTCAGCAGTTATACTTAGTAATTCCAGAAAAAGTCATGAATAATAATAATTATAGACAGTTTTTAGTACCCATTACAGTCTTGCTGTTTGCTGGAGACATTACCTTAATGGCAAAAATATGTTTGATATATGTTGCCGTGCCTTTCTGTTATGCCATCAGTACACATATTGGTTGCCACATCAATAGTGGTTGCTATTAAATGTTTGACGTTGAGATAAATATCTCACTTGGTGATATTATTGTCATGACCTGAACCAGTCCCGCTCTTTGAACGGACACCAGTTTGTTGTGACAGGATCCAACCACTGAGTCCCATGTGCCTCTAAGCCCCCTGCTGGGTAGTGACTGGTCCCTGTTCCTAACTCTGGTCTCTCACACTCCCCAGTGCCTTCTTGGGCACTAGAATCCTATAGTCCACTTGCCCAGCTCTCCTGAGTCTCTCCAGTTGCTGGGTTACTTTCTCCCTGGAATCCACCTGGCTGTGGGAGCTGTGGTTTCTTAGTTACACTCTTCAGGAACAACATGGTATTGAAGAAAGGAAACACAAGCTTAGCAAAGGAATTTCTTATACACACATACACTTTACTCTTTAAAAACAAAAGAGAGTTACAAATCTATGGAAAACAACAAATTCCTGAAGGCGATCCCCCTCTATGTCCTCAGCACCCCTATGATTTAATCAAAGTCCCTCCTCCTTCCATTCTTTCCACCTGGGTCTTCCATTTCTGGTGATGAAATGACTTTATTTTTATTGTTTATATTACCATAGCACCTAGGTGTCCCAGTCATATTTGGCTTAGAGAGCATACCTTTTTTAAAGCAATCTCTGATACCTTTCATAGATTCATAGATTCTAGGACTGGAAGGGACCTCGAGAGGTCATCGAGTTCAGTCCCCTGCCCACACGGCAGGACCAAATACTGTCTAGACCATCCCTGATAGACATTTATCTAACCTACTCTTAAATATCTCCAGAGATGGAGATTCCACAACTCAAAAGAGACTCAAAACAACTTCTTCAAAACAAATGTATTGTTTATACATAGCGAACAGAGAAAATAGTTAAAACAACAAAAGCCTATAGTATCTGACCTTATTGAAACATTATTTCTTTACATGTTTTGGTAAATACCATTTAATCCAGGTACCCCTAGCTTTGGACAAGGAGAGATAAATAGACTGCAATGCTGCAGTGTCTGCCCTTCAGTACTGACCCTCAAGCTGTGGCTGACCATTCACCCCCTCCCTTTCCTTAGGGATGGTGGGTTGGTTCCTTTCCTGCACATGTGCTTCTGTTGGATAATTTCCAGTCGTCAGACCCTCTCCCTTTTGTTTTCTTCCCCCGTGGGCTTCTGGGCAGAGAGTCAAAATCAGTGGCCCCATTATTTCACTGGGGTAGAACCATTCAAAATTGATTGCTCTGTCACAGATTCCCAGACATAGTTTCTCCACTAGGTGTCAACTTTCAGCTACAATAATGAATGCTCAAAGTCACTCTGAAAATTATGTTGAAATATAACTTGACATTCACAAAACCAAAATGGAATTCATAAATTGACAGACCCATTCTGCAGTCTGTCATAACTGTATCCTAGGAAAAGTTAAATATCCTGCCTTATGCTGTATAGTTGGTATTTCAGTGAGAGAGAGGTTTATTTTCTAATGGTAAACAATTAACTCTGATTAGGATGGAACTTCAAAAGTGTGTCTGAGCTCAAATTCCCCCTATGAGCTGCACTTGAAAAGGTGAGTCATGGAGAGGAGACAAACCTAAAATCAGAAACAGCAAGAAAAGTGTTAATTATCTAGAACTTAGAGGAGCATTACAGGAACATAATACACTGAGTGGAAGCTGTGCTTCAAGTTAGTGGTTCAGAGCCTGTTGCTGAAAACCCCTATTGACACAACAAATCCTCAATCATGGGAGTGCATCCATCAATAGGATGAATACCATAAATTAGAACAGCTAGCATAAGTGAGGACTTCTAGGACTGGTCATTTATTTTGGAGGAACAAAATGTGATAGAGTGTTACAGTGTAGGGAACTTTGAATCAGGACTTGTGGGCTTTATTTCTGGCCTTGATACTGTCTCACTGTTTGACCTTAAGCAGGTCCCGTATGCACTCTGTGCCTTGCTTTTCCTATCTGTAAAGCTGTTTTATCTATCTCACAGTGGTCTTGGCAATCTTCTTTCAGTACCACCTTGCCCACTTCATATGGCTACTTACATACATACTTACAGGCTTGCAGATGGAGGGAAATAAAATCCAAGCCCAAGCAGTAGAGTTGTCTGAATCACATCTGCGCATCTAGAAACATGTTTACTTTTCCCTTGGTTAAGACCACTCCTTTCTCCAAAATTAGGACCCCTTTTCCGCAAATTTCTTCCAGATATAGAGAGGGTTTTCTTCTAGACCCCATTATTGCTGCTCTCAAAAGGTCAGCAGGGCTCGTTGTTGAGGCCAGAGGCTGATCAGCACCTCTTTTCTCTCCCCAAAAGTTAAATATCCTGTGTTATAGGAGGCACTGTAGTTCAGTAGTATCATGGGGTGTATAGGCCCCACACTGGCCGGGAGTCAAGGAGTTAATGCAGGAACTACCAGCCAACGTTGATTGGCAGCCTCACAGCAGCTGGGAGAATAACAGAGCTGAGAAGCAGATGAGCAAGGTGGTTACCAGAAGAGCAAGCAGGCTAGAGAAAGAAGGTCCTGCCAGCTAGCTGGTGAGAAGCTGCCCAAGAGTGACAGCACCCCAGAGAATGGATGACCAGAGCCTTAATCTGCAGAAGCCAAGGGTGGTAGGAAGGAAGTCACAGTACAGCAGGAGTATTGCTGAGAAGTGATCCTGCCTGGGTTAAGGGCCTTGAGCTGGAGCCTAGTGAAGTGGGTGGACCTGGGTTCCCCTACCTACCCATCTACAGAGACTTAAGAACCAAAAGAGTTTCCAAGCCGGTTGAGGACAAGGCCCTCCTGACCCCCGCCAAACATAAGGGGGAATCTATACAACCCAGTGGGACAGAAATTAATGCCCTTGCCTCCAGAGTAGGACTATAGAGATTCAGACAAGAAAGGCGTACTGACCACCCTGCCGAACCAAACAGACTCTGCGCAATGCTCTATCTGGCCAAAGGGGTGCTTATGCACTGGGGGATCAGAAGTTCTGGATTCTATTCTTGGTTCTGCCACTAACCTGCAGCATGATCTTGGGCTTCAGTTTCCCCACCTTTCAAATGGAGTTAATGCTACATCTCTTCTTTTGTAAAGTGCTTTGAGATATATGAATGAAAAGTACTTTAAGACCCTGATTTACCACCCACTGAAGTCAGCAGAAAGATTCCCATTGACTTGAATAGGCTTTGGATCAATTCCTAGAAGAACATAGTTTTGTTGTAATTGTTTTATGGGGATTCACTGTTATGTCTATTTCACGGCAATACATGTGGTGCTGCCAGTAGGCATTTCCCAGTTGTACTTGTTAAAAAGCATCACAAGATTATTTAAAAACAGAAGCGAAGTTGGAGCTACCTGCTGTTTAACTCTGATTTTTATTTTATTTTATTTTTTTATGTCCAGATTTTTAAAAATAGGCAAGGCAGAAAGCTAAAGGAAATGAAGGAACTTATTCAAAACATCTGATTAGAAATTCCTTTTGGGGAGACAAAAAGTACAGTAAGCAATGTATGTATCAATGCTTAAAGAGTGGCCTGCTATATTGGAGAATCCACATGGGACTCCAGCCTATGTGAAAACTCACCACTATACATCACATTCTCTTGCAGTTGAAGAACCAAGCCAACCAAAAGATAGTCTCTAGGAGACAATATTCCATATATAATACATTCATGTTGCTAAAAGCCCAGAGTTAAATAAGGACTATTTCATTTCCCTTAGCACTAAAAATAGTGGAGAGAGGGTATAGAAGGCAGGGAATTCTTCCTCCTTATTCTCTTCCCCTCTTTGAGAATATCTGACCCGTATGCAAGTGGGTACAATGACTATGCCTTACTTGTTTTTTCCTTATAGACTAGCAAATCTTATTTATGACACAAAATGTATTGGAAATGAACTAAGATATTCTCAAAAGCTGCTCTGTGGAAGGAATAATGGGCCTTTTAACTGTCTTATGCATTTTTTTCCTAGGGTGTAACCAGGTAGTATTTTAACTCTTATGGAAAGAACTCCCCTGGTATGGTTATATTGTCTTTTGGGTAACCCCCTTGGTCTATCCAAGCAAAACCAAAATAAATACCCATTTCAAACTTTTAGATCTCGGTGAATAACACTGTATTGAATGTGATTAAGTTTGGAATTACTCTTAACAAGGGTAATAATTAGTGTAGATTTAGATGACATGTATAAATTGCTGTGCGCTTCTAATTACAAATTGCATTTGTTGCACTCTGGGGGTTTATAAATCCTGATATCTTAGCTATTAACACATTAAATTACAGTGATTTATGCAAATTGTTGGATAAACCAAAATTTCAGTGTTGTGCTTTACATGAGGGTTTAATTATACTTCTACAGCAGAAACAAAATAGGGTCCATTTTAAGATTAGTCTATTCTGCCTTCCTCGCTGACAATAACATTCTCTGTCAAGTTAGTATCAGACATGGTAACTAACAAAAATGGAGCATTGTTTATATGTTAATTCGTCACACTCACGTGAAAAATGTAGAGTGATAGAGCACTGAACATTGTTAGTAAATGCTGCATTAGACCAATCAGTGTGTTTGCATCAAGTTTGTTTACTCCTTTTAGTACTGGACTGATCTGGTGACAGTGGGAAACTGAGGCAGAGGGGTTAAAGGCTTGATTCTGCTCTTAAGGCATGGTCATGCAAGTGATTTTCTTGCTGCTACTTTCTTTGATGCTTGAGGATAGCTGCATCCTGATGTCTTTGTGCTACCATAAGAGCTGATGAAATTACAATGGATAAAACAGTGTTGTTTAAGGCAGCTGTAAGGCTATTAGCTTTTACAGGGAAAACATAGAGGCTTGAACTTGGAAGGTAAGTAAAGGGGAAAGTGATTTTTTTTTTTTTTTTTTTTTTTAATTCAGAGGAAGTCAGCAATGCTCATGAACCTGCCAGCAGAATCTGGTGTAGTAAAATGCCTATCCACGCAACGCCTACCCTCTTGTTATGGACTGTGCTTGAAATGAACCCACAGACATTTCTAAGTGAACCATGGAGCACAAGTACCACCAATGAGTAAAGTGTAGCAGAGAGTTTGGAATATATTGTGATGTTACTTAAGGGGTATTCCCCCACTTTTTTCTATTTGTATTTTCCTCTTTATGTAAGGCCATTTAGTAAACATATGCTCTATTTAAAACTTATAATGCATCAGAACCTTAAGGAAAATGAACCTAAAAATTAAGTTTAACTTCTATCAGCTGTGTAATTTATTTACTTTTTAGGGACAGTTTCTGGCTAGAGATCTGCACAGTTTATGCATATGAAAAGGAATAAATATAGTTGTGTTAACAGAGTGTATATAACTATGCTCCTAAAAAGCACTGTGCCCTAAATCAGTCAAGTTTCCACCTCTGTGGAAAATCACAACCTTAGGGGTTGCCTGACTGAGAGCTGCTACCAGTAATTTGGGACCTGGTTTGGCCAAAAGTGGGTGCGGTATGGCCAAAAAAAAAAACAGCATTAGGTTCTCCTGGCGCTCATACACACACACACACAGCCCTCTGTATGGCACAGGCAGAATTTGGTTTTTAATGTTTAATTTCTCCTTATGGAAATTTATGAGAGGAATTCTATCTTGAATACATGGAGGATTTTGATGTTTAATCCCTACTTTGTATTTCAGGGGTAGGAATTAAAATTTTAAAACCCAAAGTGAATTTACAGGTACTTATAGCAGAATGATCAAAACAGCAGAATTGACATTTTGTGGTTCTTTAGATTGGGGGAGGGAAGGAGCTGAGGGGTTGATTCAGATAGTTTTTGGAACAGAAAGGCACCACTATATTCTTTCTGATTCTTTCTATAAGTAAATGGGTTTCTGACCAGGCATGTTCATATCTGTAGAAGGAAGATCCAGTTTGAGGCTTAAGGCCTCGAATCAGGAAAGCGCCCTTCTTCAGTGAGATTTAAGCCCGTATGTTAAGTGCTTACTGAAGTCTGGTTAAGCTTATACTTAAGTGCTTACATGAATCAGGGCCTCACTGTATTGTGCACGTGCTAAACAGTTACCCCTGTAAAACAAAGCTGATGTGTAATGCGGTACCATATTCAGAAAATGAACCAGACGTGGTGGATTTTGCAAATTGATGGGATCAAAATTCTGACTTACAGCTATTTGGAAAATGGAATTTCCATCCCATGGGAAATTCTAATACCTAATAATTTGTTTTAATTCCTAATCAGATCAGAAAAATCAGATCAAAAGTCAAAATTTCTACATTATAATATAGTAAAATATTAAATATTACATCATATTAAATTTATTATAATTCAGTTCAATTTTGACTTCTTATAAAGTAAAAACTAAACCTTCTACCTTATCAAAATGAAACCATCACTGTCTAAATGAAATGAGAAAGTTAAAATGATTCATTTTTTCTTTTTCCCATAAAAAATTTCATTGAAATCAACATGTTCCTGCAAAAAGTTTTGATTTTGGTGAAACTGTATTTTCCAATGGAAAACAGTTCTGTCAAATACTTTTCAACCAATTCTGCTCATGTTACCTAACCCTTTCTTGGTCATTAATTTTCCCCCCACCAAAATACAATGCAAAAATATGTACCAGCTGCCAATATCTAAAATGAGTGTAGTTAAAGTTTCCTTTGATCTTTTACCAGGAGGAGAGATATTATCGGCTCTACTGGTATTCCCCCTTATAAGTATAAGGAATGCTGTACCTGCTCAAACCGGTCATGCCTTATCTACTGTAAAAATGTTATGGGAGAAAACAAGATATGCATATCAATTAAAGGAACAGTTGTGCCCTGGATTATTTTTTTTACACCTGCTTTATTTGAGCAATTATTTCAGTTTATTGGTTAACAACTCCCTAACTAAGATTTCTAAAGCCACAATGATTGGCCAGTGTTTTTCTTTTGATTTATTTTCATGCATTCATTCTCAAAAGGCATCATTCAGATTGCTCTGTTGCTGCATAAAGGTTGTGCAAATGATTTGTGAATAAGACCTTTTGTAATAAAAGATAAAATGTAAGATGTTTCCTACATTTGTAAAATTAGCTTCCAGTTCTCTGGCAACTTAATGTGTACAAAGAGAGGACGTGGTTAACAGTTTGTCATCTTATGCAGACATAATGCTTATTTAGACAAAATGAAAGTGATTTGGTGAGGAAAACAATTTTACACTCTCTTGAAACACCTTTCCTGGTAGCTCAAAACACTTATAATTAGCATTATTTTCTTGACAGAACCTTAACTGTATGTAAGGTGACCAGATGTCCCAACCTTTTAGGGACAGTCCTGATTTTGGGGGCTTTTTCTTATATAGGCACCTATTACTCCCCACCCCCTGTTCTGATTTTTTACACTTGCTATCTGGTCACCCTAACTATATGCACATTACAGTTATTTCAATGCACTATAACTTCATTGTACTTGCAGGCTACACCATTTGCCTGTTAGTTTCAGAGTGGAGTTTAAGGTGCTGTGATTTTTTTTTTCTAAACCTATAAAGCCACAAATGATTTGAGACTTGCCTACCTGAGTGACTGCCTCTCTCCCCATGCTATACTGCCACAGTTGTGATCAGCAAAAAGCTCATGCTCCAGTTTAAATAGGAGAGGGCAGCTGGTAGGGTGATCTCTAATAGGGGTCATAGACTCTGAAACTGACTTCCCCCTTTGGACCTTCAGAGCTCAGACAGTTGATGTTCCAAATACACTATAAGGTTCATCTCTTTCCTGGGAATCTGGGGAGCCAGGCTTGAAAAACATAGCTGGAGTATAGTATCAGGGGGTAGCCGTGTTAGTCTGTATCTACAAAAACAACAAGGAGTCTGGTGGCACCTTAAAGACTAACAGATTTATTTGGGCATAAGCTTTCGTGAGTAAAAACCTCACTTCTTCAGATGCATAGCTGGAGTATGATACAGAATTGTTATATTGCATGATCATTATTATAGTGAAGGGTAAAAAATATACTGGTGGGAGAAGAAATTATGTAATTAAGTTTTAATGTCCGAATTTTTGTAGCTGCGTGCGCGCGCGCGCACACACACACACGATAAGATGGGCTCTTAAAATAAATAAAAATATTGAAGAGGGAGAACAATGAGGAGTCCTTGTGGAACCTTAGAGACTAACAAATTTATTTGGGCATAAGCTTTCGTGGGCTTATTAGGCCTGAATAAAGACTGGGAGTGGTTGGGTCATTACAAAACCTAAACTTAATTTCCCCAATACTAATTTCTCCCTACTATTACTCTCACGTTCTTGTCAACTGTCTATAATGGGCCACTCTCTTACCACTTCAAAAGTTATTTTTCTTCCTTTGGTATCTTGCTGTTAATTGATTTATCTCATTAGACTGACCTCACACTTGGTAAAGCAACCCCCATCCTTTCATGTATTTATACCTGTTCCTGTATTTTTCACTTCATGCATCTGATGAAATGGGCTCTAGCCCATGAAAGCTTATGCCCAAATACATTTATTAGTCTCTAAGGTGCCACATGGACTCCTCCTTGTTTTTGGTGATACAGACTAACACGGCTACCACTCTAAAAAGGGAGAGTTCTGCAAAACTTTGGGAGATGTGATTGCTTCTATTTATGAGTCATAGCATAATGGCCTGAATTCAGATTTGCTATTTTTAAATATGTTTTAATTATTGCAGTGTAAATTTGTTTACAGATACCTGTTAAGAATCTCATACTTCAAATGCATCTGCTGCATTAGGTGAAAAAACTGGTCTGGATAAACTTTGGTTTACATAGAGTATGTTCTAGAAAGATTGTAATATGTTCCCTAATGCTTCATTTTGTTCAGCTTCTGATGGTGCAATCAGGACTGATCTTAAACTTATGAGGCTAGCTCCTAAGAGCTCTGATAGCACTGAGAACTTACATGATCCATATTTGAATAGCAGCCATTAGCATCACTCACTATGTTCTGTCATGAAAACATTCAGCCTCGTAGCTAAACTATAGTCAGGGCCGGCTCCAGGCACCAGCCCACCAAGCTTGTGCTTGGGGCGGCACGTGGAGGGGGGCGGCGCGGCGCTCCAGGTCCGGCCGCTGGGGAGAGCGGAGCCGCAGTGGTCTCGCCGCCCTCCCCCGGCGCTCTGGCCGCCGGGGAGAGCGGAGCCCTGGCCGGGCTCGCCGCCCTCCCCCGGCGCTCTGGCCGCCGGGGAGGGCCGGGCTCGCCGCCCTCCCCTGCTGCGCTGGGCGGGGGGGAGGAGGCTTTTTTGCCTGGGGCGGCAAAAAAGCTAGAGCCTGCCCTGACTATAGTTTAAGGGGCTTTGTATACATTAGGTATAGAGTCAACCATGTCAAAATTCTCAGTGTACAGGCATGTTTTTAAAGTTCTTAAAGAAAAAAGTGGCATAATTATTTTCAAGATAGAAGGTAACGACCTCGTTCATAGAAAAATGGCTTTGTTGTGGAGCGAGGGGTGGAATGTTGACAAGTGCAGGGACTGGGAGTCAGGAATCCTGGATGCTAGTCCCAAATCACCAATGACTCCCTGCGTCACCTTGGACTAATCCGTTAACTTCTCCATGTCTCAGTTTATCCATCTGTAAAACGGGGATAAGGTTTCTCACCTCTATCATCAGCATTAGCTATATCACAAAAGAATCCATGGGTTTGGAGGGAGGGTTGCCTGGAGATATGATGCTACAGAGTCTGCACTCCTTCCAGATCAGCATTCAGTAGAGCAGAAAGGAGAATATGGCTCTAAAACACTATTTTCATTATTCATTCATGCATCAGCAGACCTTAATATGCCCATTCCTTTTTTGAATAGTTACTGTGTGCTGGTTTCTTCATTGGTCTAGAAGTGCATTTTCTTCCTTCCCTTCATTACACTATACAATAGTAAAGAATAGTTTAGGTGTTTTTGCAAACAAGAAGTCATCACATATTAGTGGAATACACATGCTGTATAGAACATAATCAACATTTGAATTAATGTTCCCATGAATATATATTGCACTAATATCCAGAGTATTAAAAGGGAAATTGGACTTTGTTGTTTTGTATGACAGGATCCAGAGTACTGACAAAATGGCTCATAATTCCATGATCACATGCTTTGAATTAATATGTGGAAAATAAGTGGAATTTTTGTGTCCCCAGTATTTTGCAATGTAGCTCACTGCTTTGAGTTACATTGTAAGAAAGCAGCTGTATTTCCCCCCCCCCCCTTCTTATTCTGGTGTATTTAAAAATATTTTTAGCCTTGCTATTTCTGGTTACTGTGCACATGGACCATTTCATGGAAGCTTAAATGTAGTTGGTTAAAAGCTCCAAAAAAGAAATGCAAACACGCCCTTCCTCTTTGTCACAGGGAATCTATTCTCTGATAAACTGCCTGTGTTTGCATTCACTGCTTTAAAAGAAAGATTCAAAATACTTTAAAAGATAATTGATAGAGAGATTTTTTAAGTAGTTAAAAAGGTGGGCAAGGAAAACTAAAGCTTATCAAGGCTGTCAAGCTGTCACTGGGTGAATGAGGCAGATATCAACAAATTAGGAGTGAAATTATAAATATCTCATCAAAACTCATCTTGCAAATCCTTTAAGGTTGATATTTTAAAATCTGCTTTAAAATTAACCCCAAACCGGGAATTCTTACTCTAAATGAGTGAGGTTTTTAATCTATAAGGGCCTGATCTTGCATTCCTTGTGCACACTACCTAAACTCCCACTTTTACGGGGCTTAATTGTGACCTCACTTATTCCACTGTAAACAGGGACTAACTCTTTAGAAGTCAACGGAGTAACACTGATGTAAAAACATTGTGAAATGAGAATAAGGCCCAGCAGAAATTTGGCATTTTGCTAGAATCCCCTGTTTTGCAGTAGTTCCCATGCGTGCATCTCTTCTGGGAACTAATCACTACTAAAAGCCAATCTGAACCTGACCCAACGGAATGTATGTGGAGTATCTGATTTGTAATTAATGGCGATCTGAGCTTATCTTAATGCTCTAGTTTTAATTAAGTTTGGAAACAATTATGAGAGGCGCTCCACTCCGGCAGAAGGAGAGAGATGCTAACAGACACCTGCCTGCTCCCAGGCAGCGGGGATGTGTGGGTTTGAGGGGGTCTGGGCGACGCTGCCTTTAAAGCCGCGCCAAGTGGGTTGCAAGCCAACAACAACGTTTGTTGTCACCAAAGCAGAGCGCGAGCTAGGGGAAGGAGCGGCCACCCAGAGTCACCCAGCTGCTGAATAGCAATGAAGCCTGCCTCTCCCAGCCTGAATGCAACGACTAATAGAGCCTCTGCTCTCCCGTCCCCACCACATGAGGAAGGGGATGGGGAGGAGGCTACTCCTGCCTCTTCCTCCTCCTCCTCCCCCCGTCACATTCCTGCAATGCCCAGAGCTCGCTTGACTCCAGTCCCTGCTCTTTTCCTGGGGCGGGGGCCGCCGCCTTCCCCTTCTCTCTGGCAGCCAATCTCCGCTTAATCAGATCAATGCACCCCTCCCCGTGCAGGCATTTGTAGTCCCTGCCTCGCGCTGCTAGGACTGGAGCCGGGAAGGGTGGACCGGCTCGTGCCTTTTCGGACCCGCTGCTAGCAGCCTCACCCAGAGAGGGGACTAGGGGGCGGGGGTGCCCCTGTTACTGGGGGCGGGGTGCCCACGTGTCACTGTGCTGGCCTGGAAAGGGGAACTGAGGCGAGCCCGCGGGAGGCTATGCTAGCCGCCTGGACACCCCCCCTCGCTACTTCTCTCCAGCCATGTGGTGCTTGCACTGTAACTCGGAGAGGACTCAGTCCCTGCTGGAGCTGGAACTTGACAGCTGGTAAGCCATTGCCGGGTGTGTTTGAGACGTTGGGAAGCGGTGTGGCTTGTAAAGCAGGCTCTCTGCTTGCAGATTGCTTCTCGCTTTCCCCGTGTGTCAGTGCCAGGCAGCGCGCTAAGGAGCGGAGAGCATCTCTCTTGTCTAGCTGCAAATACAGGTTGTGTGTGTGTGTCTGCTTAGCTCACCGAAATGTGTGGCTGCAAATACAGCACGGATCCTGTGGCACAAAGGGTTTTGTCTTCGGAACTTCTAGCTTTCGCTGACTCCTTTTTTCGTGAAGCTTTAATTGTGAAAAACAACCACCACCACCCACTTTCGTAAAATCGTTTCCTTACACCACACACATTATACGCTTACCAAAAAAGCCCCACATTTTCGAAAGTACTTTCTAAAGCCCACCGTGTATAATGGTGTACCTCTTCTCTGAACCATATGTGTATTTAAGGATTTTCTTTGCATACAGCTAAAGACATGGTACTGTGTAATGTAATCTGGCTAATTGCAGCCAACTGTAGCTTTGCAGTAGAGAACTCTGTGTTTTTCTGGAGCTCTTATAGTTGGATTTCATAGCACACATACTTAGGTTTTGGGGGGAAATGCAATTGCAATGCCATCTTCCTTTTATAGACATAGGCCCAAATTAATAGCATAGCCATTTGAATATGGGATCAAAAGTTAACTTTTAAACTTATTGCAGCTAATTAGTGACAGATGACACTGCTATTTTTATCCTTCCTCTTATAAAGAGTGCTGATAGTAGGATGTGATTTGCCCCAGGTATGTGCAGTATTTTACACACACACACCTTTTTTTATTCAGTCTATGATGTATTCCAAGAAAGCATGTGACTAATATCAAGTTAACCACAAGCTCTACTTCAAAGCCGTTTTATGTACTGTTCTTTGTAGTTATCAGAAATCCTCCAGGGAAACCAGAGTTAATGTTGTTGTCAATGTATTTAGTGTAAATGTGCAGAAGTTAATGATGTTTCCTAGGATAAATTGCGATCCATAATCTTTGCTCCAAGCAAAATAATAATGATCAGTTTTTATTCGAAGGCCTTAATATTACGCGTGTGATAAGCAACTAATTTAGGAAAAACAGAATAGTGACAGTATTGGTTATTTTGATATGCACATAGAAGTTTCCACATTGCTTCATATTTAATTTATTTAAATATTTAATTACCTAAATGAGAAGAATGCTGAAACCTGTGATGTTAACCATTGGCTATATTTGCCTACATACCAGTTTGCACAATTGACTATCTTTAAAATGTGCATTGGTATGCACGGTTAAAATAGCCAAGAAAAACAATTGCTTTCTCGTATGTAAAAGGCCCTATTCAAAATAATCTCTTGTCCATTTAAAAAATGTAATCCAGCAAGCAATATGATAATACTTTGAAGTGATTGTTGAATTTTTAAAGCTCAATTAGGCAAATGTATCTAACATCTTAAACTTGTAAACTTTTTAAAAAAAGTAGTATAAACAATTCTAAAAAATGACTAGATACAATGTGGCTTTATATGGATACAGAGGAAGATATATTTTCAATAGAAGAGCGAAAATGGACTCATGAGGGAAAAAATTAAAATAAAATTTACTGTAGCTTCTAAACAGAAATATAATGAGTCTGACTCCTATTATACTACTTGAGAAAGTAATTGGTTGTATAGGAAAGCTTCTTTACATGGAAATTTGGAAACTCGTGTGTTGCTTTGAAAAAAATGATACACTTCATCCATGGAAATGTGGCACTTTGCCACAGTTGTGCACACTTAATAATATTTGACTAAACGACATTCCAACTGGGCAGCAGATTACAAAATATAATGCATAATGTGTTTCATTAATGGCAGAATGCCTGTCCCTGCAGAGCTACATTTTGCCCCTAGGTCATCGTTGCAGTCTTATTCTTCCTTCTCCATGTGCATGTGTTGATACTCTTCCTTTCAGGAAAGCCTGATTGCTCTATCTGATATGTGTTATATGAGGAATTGCAGAGCACTTTGTTTACTATAGTCCTATTTAATTATGTCTGTGCTTATAGGGTAATACTCTTTTTATAAACACAACATTTATTACATCTAACTACTCCCCCTAGAGGATTTCAATATTGTTTAAAATTATGTATTTGTCATTTTACTTCCTTTTCATACCAGGGCTGTTTTGTAGCTGTGGTCTCCCATTCTAATCCCTGAAGTTGCTGATGTTTATGATCTAGTTACTATAGAACAGGAAGTTTTCATTCTCTTTGTTAAATAGGCTTAATTAATTCTAGCATTTTACATATGGAGTGGGCTTCCAACCATTTAAATCATCTCTGTACTAGTATTTAAAAATGTTAAATCATTTTAACTTTCACCAGAGAGATCCAAAGTTTCAGTTTCAATAAAGTAGATAATGCTAACTGATGAAATATTGATTCTAGACACTGTGCAAGGATGATTTTTTTTGGGGGGGGGGGAAGGGGAGCTGTATCAGAATTCTGATTTGAGAAGTAATTCCACATCCCAGCCCTGCCTGATATAGTTAATTGATGCCACAAAGAGCCATGCAATTTTATTAAATAATCTGCACTGCTCAGATGGGAAAATCCAAAAGCCCAAGTACCCTCTCTCATCTGAGAAGTGCAGCTATCCAGCCTAACTGTAACTCTTGATTTGTTTTTCCTATTACAAATCTATACTGAAACATTTTCTGACAGCTGGCTAATGAGTTTACTGGATACTCACTGGTAGGCCTCTCCATGATTAAGTCAGTTTTTTTGCAGTATGAACTGCACGTGCCTGAGCCTCATGGTAGCTCTGGTCTAATTGAGGGATTTCTGAGCCTTATGACAGATTCACATTCTGCAGAATAAAAACTTTTTTTATTGATTTAATTTTTTTGTTCAATTTCTATCCATTCTAGGCACAGAAGAGACTCTCTTCTGAATGTGAAGTAAGGTACTATTATCTTAGACAGCCTGAAACAACAACTTAAAAAGCCAGCTGCCCCTATTCATCTTGGCGGTGTCAGCTCTGAAGTTTAATGATGACCCTTCAAAGAGTAGATTTTCCAATGGCAAAGGTTGCACAGTTGTACACTTCACTTACCGGCTGGTCCGGCGGCACGCCATCGATGTTCTGGGATCGGTTAAGACGCGATAAATCGATCCCGGATCGATCCCGGAAGTGCTCACAATCGGCGCCGGTACTCCAGCTCGCCGAGAGGAGTACGCGGCGTCGACGGGGGGAGACTTCCGGCCGCGTCTGGACCGCGGTAAGTCCGGACTAAGGTACTTCGAATTCAGCTACGTTATTAACGTAGCTGAATTTGCGTACCTTAGTCCGAAGTCCGGACTAAGTGGGGACCAGCCCTAACTTACCCACAGTTACTGCAGATGTGCTTGCAAACTGGCTAACTGCACATGACCAAACCATAAAATGTAGAAATAGCTGTGATTCCAAAAGTGGACCTGCATCACATAGCCACTCCCCTACTGACTGACTGCTGGAACAGTAACCGTTAGACCATTTTCAGAGGTGGCCTCAGATTTCGATTGCTGCAGATTTGGGGTCTCCAGCTTGGTGCTATCTTGGGCTTTACAAAAGTGCTGAGCACCTGCAGTTCCCATTGACACCTGTTAAAACTGGGGGTGTTCAGCACCTCTGAAACTCTAGGCTCAAGGTGTCTCAGGCTGAGTATCTGGAAACAGAGGCACAAAAAAATCAGAGGTCATGAAAAAATTGGCGTGATTCTCTACATTAGTGTTATATTCTATCTTTGTGCAAAGCTCCATCTGACATCTGCTGTGTGGCCCTAACTTTGTACCGCAGCCCAGGGGCTGTAATTAAAATGTAATTCAGCCCTCATCACAGGGCTGGTTTTTGGGAAACCGTGAAATAGTGATGGTCATAAGATTGTACTGCCAAGCATCCAGCAGGGCTGGACAGAGTCCCCTGTAGTTTCTCCTTTTGGACACTGTGGGCTCAGGCTCCCTCCAGCTTCACTGTCCCATTCCTCCTACAACTCTAAGTTTCCCTCAACTGCCCTTTTCTCTCGACATCCCCGCCCGTCAGCTTCTGAGGTGTGCAAAAATATAGGCTCCAGCCTCTCCCCCCACCCCCGACTCACTCATTCCTGGCCCACTGCATGCAGACAAAGGGGCACAGCCGGAGGAAAATATAATTACTTGTTCTCACTGAGAGTATTACACATGGATCTGTACAAAGCTTGGCAGCTGTGTCTGTGTGTTGCAAGAATTCATCCCCATTTATGAGAGAACTTCACACAGCATTGTAAATTTGTTGTACATAAAGACAGATGTTGGGGTGGTATTTTCAAAATCCCTTAATTTTTTTCCGCTCCATAATTTTAATAGCACAGCACGCTGTATTTGAGTTTTCTTTTTGTACTGGAATGGACTGTGGGCCAAGGGCCAAATTCTGTTCTCAGTTTCACCCATGAATTTCCATCATCTAATGAGATTGCATAGGTGTGAGGGGAATCTGGCCCAGAATTTGAACGTTAATTTTCACCATTGTGGATGTTGTCACCTTATGTCAAAAGTTATTTAAATATAGATTGTGTTTAATTTATATGGCTTGGGTTTGCAAAGATAACTACTGATCACAAGCTTCTAGTGACACTTATTAACAGAAAATATTTTAATCACGTACCCATATAACTTCTTATGTCATGCCAGATTATATCATGGTTTTGTTAGGTGGACATTTGTAATTAGGATCTAGATGGAGACTACAGGTTTATTTCACTGTGACATAATGATTCAAGTTGCCAGAGAATAGAGACTGGTGCTTTGATCTGCTGTACCACAAAGCCCTACGATGTATTCATTTTAATGTTAAAGGTGACCTGCAAATGACAAAAATAGCTTTTGACCTTTTTTGATTCCTTATGATGGACAAAGAAGGCCTGAAAGTATGTTTAATTTTTTAAGGTTATTTTGTTTTTGTTTTTTACCTTTACTGAGATAAAGTATATTGAATTTTGTGGGTTTTTTGTTTTTTCTGGAGAAGGGGAGAATGAGAGCTTTCACAGCCCTCAATTCATGAAAAGTGGGGTGTTGTATATCTCAGGCTTTGTCTACACTGCCAATTGAACGACAAAACTTTTGTTGTTCACAGGTGCTTTAAAAAGCCCCTCTCCCCCCCCCCCGTTCCCCGAAAGACAAACGTTTTTTGCCGCGGCAAGTGGCAGTGTAGATGGCTCATTGTTAGCAGGAGCAGTCTCCTGTCGACCACGCGAACCCCACTCGTAGGGGGTGGAATTATTTTGTTGGCAGAAGTGCCGACAAACTGCCAGACTTTTAGCGACATGACCATGTTGACATGGCCGTGTCGCTAAAAGCTGTGTAGTGTAGACAAAGCCTAACAAACTTTTGTTTTGTTTTTGTTAATACTTATTAAACTCAAATGCCTTCCAAACAGCTGGAAATACAAAGGGCCTGATTCTCTGTTGTGCTGCACAGTGTGTAGTCATTTGGACTGTGCAAAGTGGGTGTGAAATGCTACTGTTCTGATGTGTATAACTTTACACTCACCTTGCATTGGTATAAATGACTACGTGGTGCAGAACGATTAAAAAATCAGGCCCAAGGATTTTACCCATTCTGACAAATACTCTGGTTCTCTTTCTGTCCATTGAGTCTTCCAAGCTAAACAGGGTAGACATGTCCTATGTTTCTAATGCTCTTTTTAAAAAAAAAAAAAAAAAAAAGCGCAAAACCCCTCCACACCCTGCCCACAAAAGGGCACAAACCTAATATTTTGTTTCTCTTGTATGGAACTCTTTAGAGTAGTGAAGAGCTCCCTCCAGATCTGAGCAGCTCCCAACTATGGGAAAGTTCAAATTTGGATTCAGAATTTCGCACCTGGTCCCTATCTTATAAATGGCCAAACCACATCTGAACACCTCTGAAGCTTGGGGAAGTTGAAATGCACATTTGGTTCTGAGCATTGTAGCTCAGGCTCATGTGTGTGCTAACGTGTTTTTGACTTGGGTTAGCATATACTTAGCCTGCAGCCATAACGACTGCTTCTGTGATGCTTTCAGTTCCCACAAGTTGAGCAGGGTAAGGCCAGGTCAGTACTTGCATGGGAGAACTCCAAGGAGAAAAGCTGCAGGAAGCTATGCGGATGATTCAGTTAGTAGCTCTTCCTCCTTTGAGTTAGTGTTGCACCAGTACCCCGGTGTTGTGTTCGAGGTTCTGTATTGCTGTGGCAGGAGGTGCTATCATTCAAATGAGACATACACCTGAACTCCTGATCGTCTCTGGATTAGAGCTCCAATAGCATTTTCTGTATGAGTGGAACTGTTAAGCTTTGGCTTCCTGGTCATATTCCAGCTCAGGTAATTACTTTTCTCTTGACCTAAACTCCTTCTGCACTTTCAGTTGGCTATAGAATTTACATTCACTTTCCCTTCTTACACTCTTATGTAGTTTGCCATTAAACAACTGTTGTGTTCCATTCCAGAGGCGGCTTCACTGATCCCTATGCAGATATCTCACAAGCGTGTCATGAGTTTTAGTTAATGTCTGTAAATGCTCAGGGATCTGCTAAGAAAAGGTGGCACAGAAATACAAAGTATTGTTAATTTTATACTCTTGTTACATTGAGCTACTTTGACTCAAACAATTTTCTATGCACCTTGGTAAGAAGACATTGAGATTGTAAAACACTGGACAACAGGGGTGCTTATTTTTTTTAAGAAACTGGAAGAGGAGGATGTTTCTTCAATATGCAGGGAAATGGTTGTAGTTGTTATAGGCTCACTGCAGGCTCAAGTTTTGTTTATATTTTTAGTAGCAGACCATGGTGAGAGAGATTTGAGTAGGACAAGTGCATAACTAAAAAGAAATAATACTGTTTATTCCCTACCAAGTTGGTGCATGTAATATAGGGTTAGTTTAGACTGACCATTTTCAAAAGTGGCTTCTGATTATTGGTGTCCAGTTTGTCTCAAGTTTGGTTAAAAATACTGAGTACCCATCTTGCAGTCTTTATTTCTTGCAGCCCTAGAAAAGTATTCCCTAGGGCGGAAAGATTAGACTGTACTCAGCCATGGCTAATGGCCTATAAAGCCTATGTGTTCTGAGTATTTTATTGGGGGAGGTTGGTTTCCTTGTCTGGAACCAACTAGTATCCACCAGGCTAGAGTCTCTAACCTGCTAAATTGACTTTGCGTTGCCTAAGCAGCACAAAGTGAACTTAAAAAGGCCAGAGATTCCCCCTGGAGAATTTCTCTTATGTAGAGGGAATCTACACTGGCATGAAGCTGGCAAGGTGGCATAGCATCCTCCTCTGCCTGCTGTTGCTCCTACCCCCAGCATAAGGTGAAAGGGTGGGGGGCAGGGACAGGCTTGGCAGGAGTGAGTGAGATGGAGCTGAGCTCCATATGCCCAGTTCCCCACCAGTGAAAGCTCTGTTAGTGAACATTAGAATAGGCCCCTTGCTGCTAGAACATCCCTCAGGGCTGAGTGGCTGGGATCATGGAGCTGTAGCTGGCAGTCCATAGCCACCACTGTTCACTACACCCCAGGACTGCTTGAACATAGTGGAGAATCAGGATCTCAGTAATTTGGCTCAAAAATAAGCTATTAAGTGTTCTGGTTGTGTGTGAAACTCTCCAGTATTAAGAACTGTTTACAAGTGGCCAATAGTTTTGCATATAGAGTAAAGTAAGCCTTAGAATTTCTCCAGGGTATCTTCATGAGGGGAGAGTTCCTGGCTGGCAGCAAGCTGTAGTAGACACCCAAAACCTCTGCATCTTAAGAATATGTTTCATTTCATACAAAGAAAAATGAGGTAAATACATAAAATCTCTTACTGAAAGATTGCAATGTAACACTTTCTCTGAATTCAGAATAACAAGACCCCCAAACCAGAGAAAGACAAAGCAGGCTGCTCCCTAACAGAGAGAGGCACAACTCACCCACCTTACTCTAGACTATTTGTCTGTAGATTGACTTTGATTGCATACTTCCCTACAAAGCTCTTTTGCCTGAAAGCAGGACCAGGAGAACCCCTCTGAATTTCAAGTGATAGATCACAATTTTAACACAGTTTTCAACACATCACAGTAAGGCCCACCAGTAGTGTGGTGGTGGTAGTTCCCTACCAGTATTTCTCAACCTTTTTGATACCAAGGACCAGCTTGCTGCCTTCCTAAACTGTCAGGAAGATCTCAGGGACTGGCACCAGTCCATGGACCAGTCATTGAGAAATACTGCCCTAGACCTACCCCACCTTTTACTGTGATTGTTGAGAGGCAGGGCTAGAAAAACTCCACCTCCAACCCACTGAGAGTCTGCACTTAGTCCACCCCTAATAGAGGTGGGACCATTAAAATGGCAATCAGAGATCTGATAGATCGCTGGCTCAGTTTAGAGGAGAGGAGCTAGAAAAAGCTGGAGGTCTGATTTAAAAAAAAAAAAAAAAAAAAAAAAAGTTAGAGACTAGGGAGTCTGCTGGTTTGTGTCTCACCCTGGTAGTGAGGGGCTGCACACAGTAACACTGTATGTGTATTCTGTTGTACAAGACTTCAAGTGTTTTGTGTACATTGGTTCATTAAATTCTTTGGCCAGAATGTAAGAAGCTCTGATCTTTTATCTCCCCTTAACACAGAACCCATCTCCCTTCCAGACTGTTTTCCTAAATACGGTGCATACTGCAATTCTAGAAAACTCAGAGTGTGTTGCAAAGGATAAAAAATCACTTTTATGAAGAGACTTGTGATTAAAGGCTGCTCAGCCTTGATTACATTCCAGTGAGTCACAATATAAAGACGTCTTTCAGAGTGTGTACCTCACTCATGGCCAGTTCCTCATCCTCAACTCCTCTCAACTTCATTGAGCACAGGAGCAAGCTCTGCACAGTAACTGTGTTGTCTAATATCCAATTTATTTACTACCCAATGCAGTACATTCTTATGTCTGTTCGTGCGCATTTATGCATGTTGAAATTATGTTGTTTTTCTTTGAAGTAAAACTGCTAAATTCTCTCCAAACTTGAGGTGGGTTAAGGGACAGTCAGAGTGGAAGGGGTGGCTGCATTGTCAGAGGAGTACTGTGTTTCTAGATGTAATGGAAAATAAGAAGAGTTAAATTTGTCTTGTTGTGCTGGCATTCTCCAGTTAACTTCATTTTGAATTTGGCTTTTCATAATTATCCAGCTCTGTAACATCATCACATTTATTGATAACTGGGGAAAATCCAGCCACTAGGGGAAGACAAACAGTCAATTTAAGTTGTAAGAAGGTGAAAAATCTATTCAGTCTTTCTTTCTTAACATTTTTTTTTTAAAGTAGAGAATGGGGCATCCAAAGCTCCAGACTAATTGTAAATCCATTCCCTGTTCACTCATTGGATTGTGTCAGAGTTGAACCGGCTTTGATAGTTAACATAAGCTTTTGAGGAAGCATGAAACTGAATCCATTTGTTGTTTAACATACTTTCTGACTCGTTGATCCTCCTTTAGAATATTTGCTTGTTACCTAAATGAAAATGTGTTTATTTTTTAAAATAAACAAATCAAGTTCTGAGGTGTTATGTAAAATAAAACAGCATTTGTTTTTGTGGTCGTTGCTGTTGCTTGAGGCCCTGGGTATGTTCTTCAGTTCCTGATTAGTTCCTTAACTTCCTTCTGCTTGTGAACACTGAGGTACTTGAAGGGGAAGGCTGGCCTGCTCAAAAATTGTTCCCAGCTGTGTAGACTGTATTAGCAGTTGTTTCAAATAGCAAAGGAGAAAACCCCTGAAATAGGTCGAGTGGTAGAAGTCATCAAATCGATTTGATTTAGGATCTTGGTGTATTTTTGTTGCCTGCATGAAATTTCAACGCATGAAACACTTTCTGGCTCAATAAATGGCATTTCATTGGCTATTTTTAAATTAAATTTTGTCTATTTGAAATACAGTAAATATATCAGCTAGGAAACAAAAATAGAAAGAGAGAATACTAACAGGGCCTCAAAAGAAGCAGAGAGCAGGAATCTGATGCTTGACTTCCTACAGAGCCTGAATGCCAACAAGCTGGATTTTAATTCTCTGGGCAGCAATATCATTCAGGGTTACCTCGCCCTCTGATTGGCTTGACACAACAGCTGAAGCCACAACAGAGTAGAAAACCAAGGATGGCTGGTATGAAGACAAGGATTATTGTTGTTCTGTAGCAAATGCTGTCTCAGCTGTGCACGCTGATCAGTTCTTCTCCAGCTGCAGAAACTGAATCTTTCTTTTTAAAATTAGTGTTGTGTAGGCTGCAGTGCATATCATGATAGCAAAATATGTATTTTGTAGCTACTCAAAATAAAAAGATGCTTCTCCATGCCAGATGATGCATCTAAACAGATCATCTTCTTTTGTAAATAAATATTTCACAGCGTAATTAATTCTAACACTGATATTGAGAAGTCCCACAGACTTGCATGGAATTACACAAATAAGATAATATGCAACATGAATGGGGGAACAGAATCGGGTCTGGTAATAACTGAAATGTCATGGGATATCAAGGGCTTCAGTAAAAAAAAGATAACATATAGTCATGTTTGAAATGAAAAATGGCTGTTTTATAAAATGACATGATTTTTGGTTTTCCTTTTTCTCTGGAGTCTAAATAGTCTTTTGATGCACATGCAACATCCATTAGCATTAACATGCTTTGCCCATGCACACAAACTAATAGACCCCATGTGATACTTTCTCTGATACTTGGTATCCAAAATGTTATAAATTCATTAACTCCTTTTCCAGCATAAAATAGATATAGCTTTCTTTTAGTAATAAATGGTTGTTAATTTGTTTTTTAATTTGAAAATGTGGTGTAAATTCATTGCTAAATTAAACTTTATAGAGAGCTGAGAAACATAGTTTACAATTAAATCACGTCCTAACTTTGCCAGAGGTAGCAGCATGCTGTTAAGCCGCACAAGTTCTGTTGGCTATTTCACAACTTCTAACAAGTAAAAAAATAGATAGATAAATGAAATTTAAAAGTACAGCCTTGGCATTGGCATCAGTACAGAAGATGAGCTTTACAGTGCAGTAAATAGGCATTTTGAGGTGTTTTTGTGCTTGTTTTGAAGAGGTACTTCCAACCACTAGTCAATGTGTTGTCTCTTTTTGAACTGGTCAAGGCTGCAGTATCAGTTATTTAACCTTCACCGTCTTCCTTGGAAGCTGAGGATTATCTCAAAGCTAGCTCTTTTTAGATATTTTTAGTTCATAAATCTATAATAACCAGTGTCTCTGAAACTGTGTTATGAGATTTTGTTTTGTTTTCCACCTTTGTGCTTACCTCTCCTTAAAAAACAATATGATTTTTTTTTCTTATTCTACCTGGACTGGAGCAAAAGATTACATTACATTACCTCATTAAAAAGGGCATAAGATTATAGCTCAAAATATGGAGTGAAGGAAACGGCTTTTGACTTATTTTCTATTGCCTTTTATGGGAAAGATAGTTATTCATTGAGGGTGCCATTGGGATCAGTGGGCATTTTGCCACTGGCTCGAGTCCAGGATTTGACCCTGAGGGCAAAATTGTCCTCTGCAATCCATGTGGTAGTACTTGGCTTTGGTATTCTGATATCCCTACACACACAGATCCCATCCACTGTTGCCAGCAAAATATCCACATTTTATCCTACCATATACACTTGATTGGCAAATTTTGCCCTAAAACATCCTGTATCATAAGGTTTTTGTTACTGCTGAGAAACATGCAACTCTATCTGGGTTTTTCTTTGAAATAATTCTAAATTAATAAAATCAGCTCATTTGTGACATTGCTTTTATGTGGTTTTGAAGGTTACATATTTTGGTTTTAGCAGAAACAGCTGAATTTGTGAAAGAGCTTTCTAAGTAAAAGAAATTGGCCAATATTTCTTTCCCAGATAAAACCTTTGTCAGTACCCGGAATGATGTTTCATTCGCAAGGACTTCAAATTTATGATGTCACAAAGTTCAAAGAGATTAGCTGAGGAGTTTGTTAGCATTGTTGCTGCTTTTTTGGGGAAAAAATTAAACTAGTTCCCTTAATATAACTGGCCGTATCATTTACTAGCATATTTCAAAATAGAAAAGGGAATGAACTAGATTCTCATCATCTGTAAATGTTGCTAATAATGTATCTCAACTCACTTTTTATCTCACCAATTGAAAATTGACTGGAAATATTGTAATGTTGAAAGAAGTAGGTATTAAAGCAGTCAAGAACATGAAATGTCTATAGAAAGAGTTCTGTATTTTAAAGGATACTTTTTAAAATTTCTCACATGAAGTCATCTGAGATAATCCAACGCATACATCAGAGCTTTAATGAAACAGACCTCCTCTTTCTTCGTGGAAAGCCCCACAGGTATATAAATCTAAGCCAATTTTGAAGCAGTGGGGTGCACTGTATAGTCAAATACTTGCGTTAAAATTCAGTTATGCATAATGTGGCATAGCTTTGCTTTCAGCCTCATCTGGGTGTGTTTGTGCTTGTTTGAGATAAATGTGGTTCAAGACTTGGGATTCAAATAAGAGATCTTGTAGCTGTCATAAGCACCAAATCATATGTGAGAACTCCTTTTCTTAGATGATAGTTCCTATGTGGAATGCCTAGACTTTGACCTGAACCTTTTTTTTTGCCACTCTAGTGCTTTTCCCAGGCGTCATCTCAGGAGGGTCTAACCATAGCAGCTGCATCTGCAGCTGCCATTCTGTTTCTCTGTATGACTTCATGTCAGTTCCACTGATGGCTTCTGGCTGCATACTGCTTTCCCTGAACCAGGTGTGAGAACTTGAATCCATTTCAAGGCAGCATGTATGATTACTAGGAGCTACAAGAGGCATTGATTTTCCTTTTTTTGGAAACACCTAGAGCATGAAGATACATATTTGATGCAAAACTGATAGGCAGTTCTGCTCCCCTCCCTGATGTTTAGACACTCAGTAATACTTGTTTTTAAAACTAAGACAAATATCTTGCAGTGGAATACTAGTATAAAGTGGCATTCTCATATAAAAGCTTTATTGTTTGATTTGCATTGATACCCTCTTCACAAGTCTTATGACAAATCCCTCAAGTGTCTGGATATTCCGGTTCTGGATGTTTTGGTAATGTTTATGGATAGAAGTATAGCTATGACAGGAACAAAGAAAGTAAGCTTGTAAAATTATTTTCTCTCCTGTATGACTTAACATAGTATTTTTGTATACTTTTCTCATGGGCAGAGATGGTTTGAATGGATTTGGGGAGGAAATAGAAAAAATGAAAGCTGGAGAAGGGGCAGATTTAATTGAAGAATTTCCCAAAATTGGCACCTGTGGAAATAGCATGTGAATTTGAAGTATGTGGGGACAGAACAAGATGGCTTGTCCTCTTTCGGTATTTATGGAATCACAGGGGACTTGATGCAGCCTCCAATCTCCTAAATGATCATCTAGTGGCTAAAGGAGAGAAATAAGAGTCAGGAAACCTGAGCTCTGTTTCTAACTCTGCCAATGACTTGGTTTATAACCTTGAGCAAGTCACTTAACTTTCCTTATGTGAGATTTATAAGTTTGAGATCCTTGGAGGAAATGCCCTATATAGGAGTAAATTATTATTATTGCATTTGTATACAGAGGCCTGTTTCTCTAGGTTATTAGTCTGAATCCAGACCATGGAAATAGTGACTAAAAGTTATAATGATCTGATGGTTGAACAAGGACCTGTGTTAAATGAGGTTAGTGTTCTCCACCCAGTTATCAGTGGACAACTATCCAAAATAAATATTAAATAAAAACAAACCAACATAATCAGAAATGATTCTGATACTCTTGGTAGGAAGGCCAACAACTATTTGGTCAGGGATAATGAACTTCTCTTGTCTCTAGAAATGAGGCTTATGGAGGCAGTTTGCACTGCCACTGCTGATGCTATACTTGTTCAGAGATACTCCAGCAATGATAATTTTAGTGCTCATGATACATTCTTGATTATGTTTTATAAAGGAGAATGTAAAGCAGCATCTCCATTCTAATGACTACTTAATATATATCAAGAGGGGAATTTTTACTGACTGCATCTTTCACATTGGGTGCAAATGCACATTGAATCCTGCAGAAAATAAACTGCCTAGAGTGAGTTTTGCATTATACAGTCTTAGTACAGTTCTTACTGGCTTATTCACAGAAAAGCTTCCTACTGCTTCAGCTGGCATAAGGACTTGAACAATGAGGATCCTGGATCAACTCCCAGCTGGGGTATGGTACAGGATGCACACACCATGCATCCAGAAACTGAAGGGAGAAAAGAGGGCTCTGCTATTGGTTAAGTCTTTTCTATCCAGCCACCAGTTGGCAGACTGAACAGGAAGATTGCAATTCCCGAGGCTAGGGTTTGTTTGCGTTTCCTTGCAAAATATTTTTGGTCTGGCAATAAGGAAGCAAATGGCCTGGTCACTGCAAACTAATATAAATGCTTTAACCATCACAGTAGAATACATTTCTGGAAAAATGTAGAATCTTAATAATAAAAGAAAGTGAGAAACTCGGGCATAAATATTTCATTAGGTTTGGTTTTAATTCAGATTGTGCAGACTGTCTGGAGTCTGGACTGCCATTCCTGGCAATGTTTAATCCCAGCCATGCTTTAAAAATTATCTGCTTCCTATAGAACAGAATGTGAGTACTGTCATGGGCAAACTGAGCGCTGGGTGTTTTTTTTTTTTCTATCTGATGTCAACTGGGAAGACAAGAAATTGGCTTTTTTTCACTTTCTATTCATAATCCTCAAGCACGTCTTTAACACCTTAGCAACTAAGGAATTTACTGTGCATGCCTTAGAATTCATGTTCATTTGGTTTATATGGTTACGAAACATTATGGCAAAATCTCTAAGACAGAGATCTTAGGAGAGCCACCTGGTAGGACCAGAAGCAATGAAAACAGGGACCTACTACAAGGGTCGGGGTAAAATGGGTCCCAGTCAGGGGCCACCCTTCTCCTTTGCATCCCTCCCCCCTAGACTCAAAACTGTGTGGGGGAGACCTGCATCCTGAGATTCTGGGGGCACTGGAACCCAGATGGTGTTTCTCCCTTCCTATGTGGGCTTGGGAGAAAATTACAGAGAACTGCCAGATGGAGCAGAAGCAGCCAAAGCAGGGACCTCTGGGCATTCCAATCAAAACTGTAGAATATTCTCTGACTGTTTCTGCCCTGGCTGATTGGGTGTTTGCTCCTTCCCTCCTCAGTCCCCTCACCTCAGCTTCACTTCCCACCTGCCCCTCTTATTCTCCAACCCTGCCTCTTCTCCTCAGCCCTATTCCCTTTTCTGTCCATTTAACTGATCTCCTCCTAAGTAAACCCACTTCTCCCCCTCCCCCGCCCCAAAATGCAGAACTAACATCAGATAGCAAAACCATGTTAAATCACACTGTTCCCTCTGCTTGTGACTTCTACCCCTTCCCCTTCTTGCATCTATTTTGTCTGTTTAGACCAGGGGTAGGCAACAGTGGCACTCACACTGCCCAGGTCCTGGCCACCAGTCCGGAGGGCTCTGCATTTTAATTTAATTTTAAATGAAGCTTCTTAAACATTTTAAAAACCTTATTTACTTTATATACAACAATAGTTTAGTTATATATTATAGACTTATAGAAAGAGACCTTCTAAAAACGTTAAAATGTATTACTGGCATGTGAAACCTTACATTAGAATGAATAAATGAAGACTCGGCACACCACTTCTGAAAGGTTGCCGAGCCCTGGTTTAGACTGTAAGCCCTTCAGGGCAGGGATCATCTATTATTCTGTGTTTGTACAGTGCCTAGCACAATGGGGACCCACTCTGGGCTGGCCCTTAGGCACTTCCTTAAGAAACCCGACTGATAATATAGTAGGAGTGAATAGGCCAGACAAGCTCAGAACCACCAGTGCAGGCTATTGCATGCCTATAATTTAGTCACCTTTATTCATTCCTTAAAGATTTGTTGAAAAATAAATAGTACTGGTATCTCTAATGCATATAACACCACAGGATTTTTTTAGTGCCTGTTTTTGTTCTCACCTCTTTGTACTGCCTAGTCATAAGCCCATTCTAAATAAATCCTCTGATGGAAAAATAACCAGTGAGTTCACGTAGTCTAAGTAAAATATCCATTGGCAAAAATTTCTCTCTCAAACTTTTATTCCTCCCTCAATTTGATCAGGTGGAGGGGCTTTCTAGTGTGTTTGCTGTTCAAAAACTGCATGTGGTCTGGTTCTGCTATTACACTGTTCAAAACATGCTGATTTCTCTGCTATTTTCTTAATTCAGAATAAGATCTACAGCAGGGGTCGGCAACCTTTGGCACGTGGCTCGCCAGGGTAAGCACCCTGGCGGGCCAGGCCAGTTTGTTTACCTGCCGCGTCTGCAGGTTCGGCCAATCAGGCCGTGGTTCGCTGTCCCAGGCCAATGGGAGCGGCAGGAAGTGACGCGGGCTGAGGGATGTGCTAGCTGCCGCTTCCCACCACCCCCATTGGCCTGGGATGGTGAATCGCGGTCCGTGGGAACCACAATCGTCCGAACCTGCGGACGCGGCAGGTAAACAAACTGGCCTGGCCCGCCAGGGTGCTTACCCTGGCAAGCTGCGTGCCAAAGGTTGCTGACCCCTGATCTACAATGTGCTGGATTTCAACACTTGTGTGGTTACTGTAGCATGTGTCCACTTATTCCATTAATTTGTGAACCCATTATAGCCTTATATATGCATTCAAATGCTTCATGACCTGAGTGATTTCACGTTTTTATTTTACATTGTCTTGAATACTGAATGTTCCTCTTGTGTCTGAGGTTTTTAAAAAAAAAAATGCTTTACACACTGATTTAGCTGCTAAGGATCACAAGGTAGAGTTGTCTGTAAAACAGATATTTTTAAAGATGAAGCAATGAGACGTCTGTAAAATATTAATATTTACCATCTAATTTGCATTTCTTGATGGTCCTGTCATAGCATGGTGTGATGTTTATGAGCATTAAATGTGTTCACCTGCAGAGCCCAGTCTGCAGCCTCTGCAGTCAATGGGAGTTTTGCCATTGATTTCAGCTGGGAGCAAGATCAAGCCTATAGTGTATAAATACTCAAGAGAAAGCTCAGGGTTTACTTTTTACTTTCCTAAAATTTTTGGGACAGCCTCCAGTCTCTGTGTTTGGCCCAAATATGGAAGAAGTTTTTGTATTTTTTAGTTGACTTTGTTTATATGCTTGTGTTGTACAGTGTCAAGTTAAAGGGAGGTAAGATTTGTAAGGAAGAGAATGTGAGGGTACAAATGAAAGGGCCCTATTATTCTACCAGTAATATTAAATATGAAAAAAGAAGAACAGGAGGACTTGTGGCACCTTAGAGACTAACAAATTTATGCCACAAGTCCTCCTGTTCTTCTTTTTGCGGATACAGACTAACACGGCTGCTACTCTGAAACATTAAATATGAAGATCCTTTATTTAAGAATCTTGTGTTCTTTTTAAAACATTAATCAATTTAAGTTTCGCAACTCTTTTGTGTATTATTTGATGTAATCAGGTGTAAACTGAGACACAAAGATGGTAAGAAACTTGCCTAGGATCACACAAAAAGAGTGGCAAGGCCAGGACTGGAACCCAAAAGTCTCGATCTTTCCTGCTGTGCCCTAACCACTAGACCACTCCCTCCAATTGCAGATTTAGTGAAGGCCTAGATAAATTGAGTGTACAGCTGCGTTTTTGCTCTACTATTTGTTTGTTTGTCTAATAAGTAATCCCAGATGACTTCTGCCATCAAAATCATAGGAAAGGATTTTAAAGATACAAGAAATGTTTTTGTCATTATTAACATCCGTTTTGCTCATTGTCGTCCTGGTTATATAGTATATTACTTCGGCTTAGTGTGAGGCTCGATCCTTCAGCCTATTCATCCTCGACATTCAGATAAATTAGTTAGAAAATCCGCTTTTGGCAGCAATGGTCTCACATTGCCATTGTTCTTTGATTCAAACAGAGCAGCCAACTTTGATTCTGTAGCTGTTAGAACTCAGTGTGCATCATGGGTAATGCAGTGTTAGTTGCACTGCAGGTATGACCCCTGTCTTATTGCCCTGCTGATGAGACGAACAGATCCTACTTGCATTCACATATGTCACTTCTATTGATGTATTTTCATTTTTTTTTTTAAGTATGTATGCTTGTGTGTGTTAGATGAGGAGATGCTATTGCAAGAAATCCAGATCTGCACATATGGTGGAGGGCAGAAAACCTCCGAACCCATCTATATTTAATTTTCCATAGCAGTTTTTATTCCTTGGGGGAAGGCAGGTTATTTTGAAGTGTTGATTTTCACCAATAATCTTAAATATCTGTGAGAAGTAAAAACAATTTAAAAACATTGTATCCAATTTGTTTCCATGTCTCTCCATGCCTTCCTCCGCCCCATCTCCTTGCCCCTTTTTCTACTGCCTTTTCTGCCTTGGTGCTATTAAAATCTAATACAGTTTGTGGTCTCTGCAGGCTTCTTTATAGCAGAACCTTGCTAATATCAACTGAGCCAATTCAGACGGCTTCTTTTCTCTGCCAAAAGAGAAAAGCTTGAAGGTGCAAACAGAATCTTACAAAGCATTTCCTAGGCCCAGTAGAAATCCTTATTTGTAATCAGTAATGTCAATATCATGAGTTATTCCAAACACTAACTTTCCATTCTTTCAGTCTGTCCATTTCATTCACTCCTTCGGTACAGTGCTGGCAGCAGCCTTTTCCTCTTCCTGGCTTGTCTGACAACTAAATTCCATCCTTCTATTGAGACTGGAATGAAACAGTAACACTAGAGTCAGAGAGTCACAGTCTGTCCCTATAGTTACTCTATTCTCCTTTACTGTTTTATGGTTGTCATAGTGAGACCGTTGACGCTTGCGTCATCTGAGTATTGTGGGGGAGAGGAACCAGTCCATTAAATCCAAAGTCTCCCTAAATAGACAGGAGCCCTGAAGAGTATCTTACCATAAATTGGAGATATCCGTGAGTATCCTAAATAATACAGGTACAGCCCAGTTGGATAAAGCTAAGACATGGTGGAAGCCCCAAATTATAATTGACTTATAGTAATAAGCCCTCTCCTTGGCCCAGTTGTGCCTTGGAGGGTTGATGTTCACAGTTTTTATTTGTGCTTTACAAGCGTGAATGTAGTTAATCTCACACAAGTTCTGCCAGGCAGTAGTAGTATCCCCCTCTCATAGAAGGAGGGAAATGAGGCACAGAGTGAATAAAGCCTACGTTTTCAGAAGTGGTCACTCTTTGAGGGGATCTCAGCTTTTGGATGGCCAACTTAAGATACCTAGGCCTGTATCCTCAAAGGTATTTAGGAAATCAGTGGGAGTTAGGAGCCCAAATTCTTTTGAGTATCTTATCCCTAGAGTTTGTGTTTTTTGTTTGTTTGTTTTTCAGAGATGTCTAGCACACACAGCTCCCATTGCTTTGAATTGGAGTTGTGGGTGCTAAGTAGTTGGAGATCAGTGACCACTCCTGACTTCCAGTTCTCTGCCTTAATCGCATGCCCATCCTTACTCCCCTTGTATTTCATCATGTGTTTTATTCCCTGCTGCTGTGAGGTATGGCAATTCAGCAGTGTTGGAAGTGGAAGATGCCAGACTAATTCAGGAGGAGAAGACTGATAGGAGGAGGGAACTAAAGGAGGCAGGAGAAGCTGAATGACCCCCAGTCTGTCCTACACCTCCTTGCAAATGTGCTTCTGTGGCTACAGGTTAATTGGCAGGTGGCTCCTTGAAAACTTCCTGCATTCCTTCCTTGCTTCCATGCAGCCAGGAGCAGCTGACATACAGGCATGCCCTTAGGCATCTGCCTACCAACCCATGCTCTGCTTCTCTGGTCCTGAAACATTCAGCACAGCTGCAAGCATGTGCATAGCATGGTCCAACAGAGCCACTAATGGGCAATCGGCTGAAGCAATGTGTAGCCTGAAGGTGAGATGGATAATGAGGAGAGCTGGCAGGCAGGGTGAAAGAGGGTGGGAGCCAGCAGGGGAAGAAGGGAGACCAAAGCAATAAAAGAGAGATTTACCAGGCCATGAAATAAAAAGGAAAAGAGTAAAGGCAAGAAAAGGGCTAATGTATATGGAGAGAAGGAGAAAGGACAGGGAAAAACAGCCTGGGTCCAGGGCATGGAATAAGAACCGCTGCTAGCGCATGTGTGTGTACTTGTTTCCCAGTGGGGAATGGGGAGGGGAGAAGCCCTCTGTGGCTTCCCCCCCCAATCCTGGTGGAGGGGGGGGGAAGGGGGCTGAGGGGTGTCCGTCAGGAGCTTGTGGGGCAGCCAGGCTCCCAACAGGGAGCTGCCAGAGGAGCTGAGACCCCCTCCTAGGTCGGTGGAAGCACTCCTGATGAGGATGCGTACCATGAACCCAAGGAGGGTAGTGTGGACATACAGCCACCTCAGCTATTACTACAGTGGTGAAAGTCAACCTAACATAGGTAGTCTTACATTTCTAGTGTAGCCATACCTTGAGAAATCACTGTTTACCCTCCCAGACAGAGTGAATCCCATGACTGTAATTGTCACTACAAGGAGAGAGCAGTGTCCCCGCACAGGATGAGAATGTGACTCCCAATCTGTGGCTGGGTGAAAGTCTGGTGATGGCCGCCTCTCCCGCTAGTACACTGAGGGACTCATCTGGAATCCATTTTGGAGGAAATGAGTTACCTTAAGTACTGTGGTTCTCAACCAGGGGTACATGTACCCCTGGGGATACTCAGAGTCTTCTAGGAGGCACACCAATTCATCTAGATATTTGCCTAGTTTTACAATTAGCTACATAAAAAGCACTAGCGAAGTCAGTACAAACTAAAATTTCATACAGACAATGACTTGTTTATACAGCTCTATATACTACATGCTGAAATGTAATACAATATTTATATTCCAGTTGATTCATTTTTACCATTTAATTATAAAATAAGAGTGAGCAATTTTTCAGTACTAGTGTGCTGTGACACTTTTTTTTGTATTTTTATGTCTGATTTTGTAAGAAAATAGATTTTAAGTGAGGTGTAAATTGGGGGTAGGGAAGACAAATCAGACTTCTGAAAGGGGTACAGTAGTCTGGAAAGTTTGAGAACCATTTCTTTAGTATAACCATTGTCAGGAGTAATGGGGGAGGAGATGATCCTCACCAGCCCATTGCTGTTGTGAAATAAGATCTACTTTCCTAACTGCCACAGTTCTATTAAATCCATTATATGATGGGGCAATGTGCAGCCCAATAATAGTTTGGAGAAAATGACTTTAGATGTCCTTAATACCACACACAAATCACATTTATTAAAATGTTCATACTTGCATTGAATGACATTTTTAATAAGGAGAGGGAAGGTGTGTTATTTGACAGGTGGATTTTGTTTGATTCTGTTCTCACTCCTATGCGCATGCGCACACACACGCAACCCTTTAAATTAGTGGGCAATGAAGGTGGGGGGAAAAGAACAGAGAATCCAAATATGCAGTGGAGATCTGGCTTGCTTACTTGAAAAGCCTCTCATACATTGTGCAGGAGGGCTGCATGTTGTAAAAGATAATTACTTCGCTGCTTCAAAGGTCAGGCACGTGGTAACAGGGAGTGGGTTTACAACCAAAATGAAATTAGTCATACCAATCATTCAGGGGTTGCATTCGCTGCTGGAAAAAAAAACCCTAAAATATTAAGAGAGAAACCAAAAGCATTTTAGAAAATCATGGCTTGGCCCTGAAAAAAACAAAGTCTTTCAAATCAGTGCTGCAACTTTTTATTAATGGCATTAAAGGTCATTAAGAAGCCATGTACTGAAGGAATCGTTATTAAAATGTCAGTGTGGTAATCATCACAGTAGAAGGATTATTAAACATTTTACAATTTAAGAGGGGAGGAGGACAAAAAATGTCAGAGCTAAGAAAGGAAAAATATTAAAACCTTGTGACAGTCTGGTGTCGCTTGTCATAACTGGAGTATAAAACAAAGTTAATGTGCTTGTACTAAAACTACTTACATGGATAGAGTTTAATTAGGAACTTACTAGGTACAAACAAATGCAGCCTAACAATTCAACCCTCAACTGGAAAAATACTTCTTAGCGCTGAAAGAGGCAGTATGATGCAGTCTGGTAAGGAAATCCTCAATGGAATTTATTAAGATGGAAACTGTAAGTGTAGGGTTTTTTTTTTTGTTTTATTTTAAATGTGTGGCTTCATATTTTCAATGTCAGTTACTAAACTTGGGATAATTAATCTTTTTTAAAAAATTGAAACCCAGCTGTATTTTAAGGGAAAGGGATTTAGTTTCCTGTCAGCTTCCTTTTCGGAAAAAGTGACTTGTGTATAGATTGAAATCTTTCCAGTTTGCATGTCTAAAAACACCTTTTTTGGGAGAGTCACATTTTGATGGGGCAAGGAAAGAGGAATTGCTTTCAATTTTAAATGTTTGTAGAAATATTTTGAGCAATCTAAGAGCCTTCCCCCCCCCCCCCCCACTTACACAAGTACAAACTGTTCAAGCCAGAAGAGGTTTGACAGTGTTAACCTTGATCTTTTCTGGCACTGCAATCCACTGGAGAATGTTCTTTCAGAAATCACTCTGTACTTTGAACTGCTGAAGGGACTGCTGTGGTGTGTATCTAACAGGGACCATAGCATTTCATTTCTAAAAGACAACAGAAAAGGTTTTTTATGTTTGAGTGTATGTGAGCTGATGAAAGTAATATATGAGAGTGTAAACCAGGGTGAGGGCACGTGGAATTTTATTTCTTGAGAGTCCTGGTGTATCTGTTCTTAAAACAAAAGGTAGATAGGGAAAGTGTGGGTTTTTTTTTTTTTTTTGTGCGCATGTGGGGAAGGGAGTGTTGCTGAGTCATTTGAAAACCAGTGTAAATGAAAATCCATTTCCTATCAACATTGTGTGTAAGCAGGATACATAAACATGGAATCCGTCAATGTTTGATTTAAGCTGTATGAAAAAGAAATATGGCATCTTGTACTGTAAGAGTTTTCTAACATAAATGAAAAAACGAATGCAGTATGCCATGAAAAAATAAATAGTACCTCAAGGTAAACTTTGAACAAGATTCAGTTCTAGAAAAAATTCTGGTTGTATGTCACATTTCATGAATTTCTCTTCCCCTGGTTCTTTAGCATTAGTATTTGTATGAAAAATGAATATTTGTTTCTGAGAGGTCTCAAGTTGTTCTAAAGTGTATTCCACACTTGAAGTTACGGTCCTTTTTATTAGCTAGAAAACCCTACCTCTTGGGGTATTTTAAATCCGGATTGGACAAAATTCTACAAAATATAGTGTGAGAATAATCCTGTACTGGCAAAGAGATTAGAATTACCTTCCTAGATATTTTTCCCCATCTTTAATTTCTATGAATACATTATTTTCCCCCTTACCCAAAGTAAATGAGATTTTCTGTGGTCTGTGAGGTATAATGTGACATTACTTCTTATATTTTGTCCTACATGACAAAAATATAAATATACATTTGTGGTTTTTGCAGTGGACTGAAGTAGAAATGAGTGGAAGAAACTCCTTTTGGAATTGTTTCTTTTTGCCTATAAATGGTCAAATGAGTTATTCAGAATATTGCTAAAAATTGTTACATAAAGTTAAACAGGAAATCTCACTTTTGCTGCCTCAAGACTTCTACAGCAAAAATAGAAATCTGTTTAAGTAAATGCTAAATTTATGGTAGTTAACCTACATAACTCTAGACTATAAATAACTGCAGGTGAATTTTAACAAATAGTGAATTAAGTCTGGATAATCTGAAGCTAACTAGAGCTGTACTAATAGTTAACTGCTGAGATCTTTGGTGTATAATACTTACTAAAGGCTTTTCTCCCCCCCTCCCCCTTCTTTGTTTATCCAGTGTTGAAGGCGAAGCTCCAAGTAGTGAAACTGGCACATCTTTGGATAGCCCATCTACTTACCATCAAGGACCTATAACCCATAGTTCGGCTATAAGCCCAGACCATTACGACCATTCTGCTTACGGGCTGTATTCTGTCTCCCCTGGGCAGCAAAGATCTCGGAGGCCTAAGCTTCAGCACTCAACATCAATACTGCGAAAACAAGCAGAGGAAGAAGCTATTAAAAGGTCAAGATCACTTTCTGAGAGCTATGAACTCTCCTCAGACCTACAAGATAAGCAGGTATTTAAGCTATGTTGCTTTATTTATGAATAAGGCAAAAGGGTCTGTTTGCCAACCAAAAAAAGCTTTAGGGAAGTTCACATGTGCTGCTGAAAATGACACGCTTTTATTTGTCTGAATCCAAGTTAGTTCAAAGCTGGCATAGTCGAATATTATTAAAATTCCATCCCCTTCACTTAGGGTGACCAGATGTCCCGATTTTTATAGGGACAGTCCTGATTTTGGGGTCTTTTTCTTATATAGGCTCCTATTTACCCTCTACCCCCGGTCCTGATTTTTCACATTTGCTGTCTGATCACCCTACCTCCACTCCACTATTTCTTTGGCTCACTGAGGCAACAGCCAAAATTATGTTAATAACAAATATGGCATTTTTTCCAAAGTGAAAACTTAATTCTTCCAGTGGTTATGATTTCATGCATTTGGCTTATATCTTGGTCACAGGGTGAAATAATGCAATTTTTTCCTCAGTAAAATTAGTAATTTAAAACTTGGAATGGCTTTGGTGCTAGTGAAAGAAAGAAAAAGATTGTTTCCTCTATAATCACACTAAATTCGAAGTGCCAAATCTTGAGTTGTTAGTTCATTTTTTTTCTCAGTCAGGCAACACTCCATTTGACTTCACTAAGGGCATGGCTACGCTTGCACATGTAGAGCGCTTTGAGTTAAACCAGCCTTCGGAGAGTGCAGTAGGGAAAGCGCTGCAGTCTGTCCACACTGACAGCTGCAAGCGCACTGGTGTGGCCACATTTGCAGCACTTGCAGCGGCATTGGGAGCAGTGCATTATGGGCAGCTATCCCACAGAGCACCTCTTCCCATTCTGGCACTGTGGCTTGTGGGAAGGGGGCAGAAGGGTATGGGGAATTCTGTGGCCTATCCCAATGCCCCGTGATGCATCGGTTCACATCCCAGCAATCCCTGTGCTTCTGTCCACATTTGGCGCCATCTCTCAGCGTTTTTTGTGCTGCGCACTCTGTCTTCCCTTTTGGTCTGCGGGAATGGAGACTGAACTGCTGAGGAATATGCTGATGAGTCTCACCAGCACATCATGTTTGGCAGTCGAGTTACTCCTTAAAATCCAAACTGACAGGACTCCGACGATGATATGGACTTGAGTAATGCATACGACACGAGATTGCTTGTGGTGTTCATGGACATGCTCACCACTGTGGAACACTGTTTTTGGGCTCGGGGAAACAAGCACTGAGTGGTGGGATCACATTGTCGTGCAAGTCTGGGATGACGCCTGCAGAACTTTCGGATGAGAAAAGCCACTTTCATGGGACTGTGTGAGGAGCTCGTCCCCACCCTGCAGCGCAAGGACACGAGATTGAGAGCTGCCCTGCCAGTGGAGAAGCGGGTGGCTATTGCAGTCTGGAAGCTGGCAACTCCAGACAGCTACCGATTGGTCACTAACCAGTTTGGAGTGGGAAAGTCAACCGTTGGAATTGTGTTGATGCAAGTTTACAGGGCCATTAATCGCATCCTGCTCAGAAGAACCGTGACTCTGGGTAACGTGCATGACACTGTGGCTGGCTTTGCACAAATGGGTTTCCCTAACTGCAGAGGGGCGATAGACGGGACACACATTCCAATTTTGGCACCAGCCCACCTAGCTTCTGAGTACATTAATCGGAAGGGGTGTTTCTCTATGGTTCTCCAGGCGCTTGTGCGTCACTGCCGGTGTTTCATTGACATTAACGCAGGCTGGCCTGGAAAGGTGCATGACGCACGCATCTTTCGGAACACAGGCTTGTTCAGGAAGTTGCAAGCCGGGACTTTTTTCCCAGACCAGAAGATCACTGTAGGGGAAGTCGAAATGCCCATTGCGATCGTTGGAGACCCCGCTTACCCTTTAATGCCGTGGCTCATGAAACCCTACACAGGGAGCCTTGACAGCAGCAAGGAGAGGTTTAACAACAGGCTGAGCCAGTGCAGAATGACTGTGGAGTGTGCTTTTGGCAGTTTAAAAGGCCGCTGGCGCTTTCTGTATGGGAAGCTGGACCTGGCCGATGAGAGCATCCCCGCGGTTATATCCGTGTGCTGTACCCTCCATAACATTTGTGAAGGGAAAGATGAAAGATTCACTCAGGCATGGAACTCAAAGATTCAACACCTGGAGGCTGAATTTGAACAGCCAGAGAGCAGGGCTATTAGAGTGACCCAGCACAGGGCTGCAAGGATTAGGGATGCCTTGAGGGAGCAATTTGAGGTTCAATCACAGATTTGCGTATGTCCTGTTATACTCAGCCTTCCTGTCTGGAGTGCTGTGCAATCAGTGCTATAATGCATGGTGATGGGAGTTGAGTGCAGTGGGTAAGGGTCGTAGTTTTCAGGGCTTGTGGTGAAACTACAGGTGTTGGAAGCAGCTGGTGGCAATAAGAACCTGGATGTTGGGGAAAGTGGGTTGGAGGTGACATGGGGGCACAAAGGAAAGAGTTTTGGGACAAGAGCTGCAGGGGGTGCGGTGGGCGTGGTAGTGCTCCGCCTGCATGGCTACGAGCGCCTGGATCAAGTCCGCTTGGCGCTCCATGATGCTTATCAGCCAATCTGTGCTTTGCTGCCGGAGCTCCGCGCTCTTGTGCCTGCGATCCGCATTCTGCTGGTGGATCCTCCTTTCGCTCTCCCACCACTCCTGAGCTTTTAGATTCTCATTAAGGGACTGCTGCATGACTTCATGCAGCATGTCTTCTTTGCTTCTACGTGGCCTCTTTCTAATTCTTTGCAGTCTTTCAGCCGGTGACAACACGGACGACTGAGATCTCAAGGTTGCATCTGTAAAGGCAAAATGCAACACTTAACAGAGGCAGCATTGTTCATACCAGACAGAGCAATGATTCCCCCATACTTAAGAGCAAGTACAGTCTACGCAATAGCATCATTTGCCCATCCCAAAGTGAGTGCACATGACCCACGGGAGCCCCAAAATGGTGAGTAAGCACAGGGTCAAGGGAGACTGATAGTTTCACAAGCTGTACTGTCCTCTGGGTTTCTGTGCCTTGGGGAGAGCCAACAGCTGCAGGGGGCCCCTATACTGAACACAATCCCCATATTTTCCACAGGAGTTCACTCTGGAAGATATCTCACTGCTGAGGGTGACCTGGGAAGTAAGGGAGGGTCTTCTATTACAATGCAGCTTCCGCCCTGGCTTGCATGTGTGCAGCAATGGTCCCCCCTCCCCTCACGGCACAGTGGCACAGACATGTTAGCCTGACTGGGACAAGGATCACAGTGGCTTTCCCGAGAAACCTGCGTAAGCGCATTGCCGAAGTTCTGGATGAGACCTTTGAAGAGATCACTGAGGCCAATTACCGTGATGTGAGAGAGAACATCAACGCCCTATTCCGCATCTAGGCATGCATGCAGCCCTAACCCTCCTTGCCTCAAGAGCCCGCACCGAATAACTTCCTTCCCAAAATAAAAGCTGCTTACTGGGCACCTCCTTTGGTGTTTGTCCTTCCCCAAGCACCAGCCGCTGCGACTGGCTGCCTTTCTCCTGGCTTGAAAACAGCTCCTGGCTGCATGCATCTACAGATTCCGGGGTATCTTCCTCCTCCTCCTCCTGCCTTGTTAAACTGGGCTCTGAAGTGTCCATGGTGGTGTTTGGAGTGGAGGTGGGGTCGCCCCCAAGTATTGCATCCAGCTCTTTGTAGAATCGGCAGGTCGCGGGGGAAGCACCCGAGCGGCTGTTTGCCTCACTGGCTTTGTGGTAGGCATTCCGCAGCTCCTTCACTTTAACCCTGCACTGCAGTGCGTCCCGGTCATGGCCCCTTTCCATCATGGCCCTTGATATCTGCCCAAAGGTATCTTAATTCCTGTGGCTGGAGCGCAGCTGAGACTGGACAGCTTCCTTCCCCAAATACTGATGAGGTCCAGCACCTTGCCATTGCTCCATACTGAGGATCGACTGGCACGTGGAGACATGGTCACTTGGAAAGATGCGCTGAGAACACTCCACGCTTGGCTGAGCAAACAGGAAGGGGATTTTCAAAATTCCCAGAGAATTTAAAGGGCGGATCTGATGGTTGGTCACCTCAAGGCAGTAGAGTTCAAAGTGATGACCAGAGTGTCTGGAACAGGCATTGTGGGACACTTCTGGAGGCTGATCAGAGCTCATTAACAGACCAGGGCATCCACACTGGCATGCAGCACTCCAGTGGGGACACATCAAATGTTATTCCACTCGCTGAGGTGGATTACCAGGAGCGCTCTAGCTGCGGAGTCAGAGCGCTCTACGTGCCTTGCCAGTGTGGACGCGTTATGAGTTAGAGCGCACTGGGTTGCTTTAATGCGCAAGTGTAGCCATGCCCTAAGACCTAAGTAGAAGTTGTGTAAGGACTTCAGGATGTCTCTCTAAAAAGGCCTTTCTACTTCTTCTTCTCTAAATGTATGAAACATTTTTAAATCACATTTGAGGTATCTTGACAGTAGCCTTATTTAGAATGTGTTACCTTACACATTCTATCCAGTGTGTCCTTTTTGAACCACTGGTTTCATAATTTAAAGTAGGTAAGCTTGTGTTTTTGTGTTTAATTGAAAGGTTTGTAATAAACAATAAACCGGTACATTTAGGTTCTGCTACAGAGATCATACTTAACATACACTATTTTGTTTACTGTGAGCCATGTACTAAGTCCTATGTTGGTTTGTTTTAATGTTTGCTGTGACAGCCATGATCAGCTGAAAAAAAACAAAATACAGGAACATTATCTAAAAGGGAAGATATTCTAGATGGGACTAGAGTTAAGCTCTTTGCCATTTTTATTACAGTATGCATACTGCAAAAAGAGGTGCACTTCTAAAGAATATGCATTTATACAGTATATTTCTGGGTTACAACTTTATACACCAGAGATTATTGGAAATGGAACAGACAAGTTTTTCCAATTTAACAATGATCAAGATCAATTAAATACTATGTTTTAGCTCATTTTAAAGTCGTACAAGGTATTTGTAGGAATGAAGTTCAAAGGCAGATTCTGGCACATACTAAGCTTCATTGACTGACCAATTTTATAGGTAGTGATTCATTGAGCCATACATTGATCTGTGAAACACAAAAGCATTCAAAGCTGTACAGGGAAGAGAGTGTGAGCTGCTCGCATTGTATTGATAGTAAGTGGCAAAAATAAGGACTCTAGTTTGCAATTTATTTAAAGATTCTGACATAGCTTTTGGGTGCCATAGAACATCAACACATTGAGACATGGAGGGCCACATTCTGAGCTGCGCCTAGGAGGTGCAGCCCAGGGTTGTGGGGTAAGTGTGGCTTTAAGCCAAATTCTGAGTCTAGCTAGGGGCATGTCCAGTCTGCAGTGCAAGTTAGAGCAGCCACAAGGGTTTCTCTAACTACACCAGCACTGAATGGCCCTTTATGGGCCTTTTTGCTAGCCCTGGCATCCCTGGCACACACCTACACCAGTGGCTGCACAGAGGATCTGTATAGAGGTCTGGACTAGCTGAAAAGGCCCCCTGCACTGCAATACTCCACAGGGTCTAATTTCATCTGCTCCTTTTATGCCATCTTAATGGAGAATCAGGGCTGCAGATGTTACATTATGAAGTATGCATTTGGCCTCGCAGACCTATACTAAAAGATCGTAACCCTTCAGAACAATATAAACACATGGCGGATCACTGTTCTGGAAAGCTTTAATTGCAGTCATGAAAAATATTTAAGAAGTTAACAAATATAGGCAAGGGTGTATCAGAAAGCAAGATAAATAGTAGAAAGATATTAGAAAATGTAGCCACAGGGCTCGTGAGCAATCATGTGGTTTTGTTTTTTGTTTTTGTTTTTCCTCCCCCTCACCCCCCAAATACTTTTCAATCGAAGGGCCCAACAAAAAGAAAGTTGATCCTGGTATACTTGATGTGTTGGTGTCATCTTCTGGATGTGGCTAAAGGATAACCTTAGGATGTTCTAAGGAAAAACAGTCCTTGCTCACTCTTGGGAAATATATTTTATGAAATGTCCGCTTAGTTTTACTGTTCCTTTTGAATTGACAGTAGTAGTTTTTAAAGACAACAAAAATCATGAATTATTCATAGTGTTTTGAGATTAGTTAACTGAATATTCTCCCACACAAAATCATATATATTAATTTGTATGTTTAGCTATTAATGGATATAGCAGTAAATACATTTGATAGGAATTGATCAGTTATGATAATACTAGGTCATAATAATAAACATTTCTGATCTTCAGAACATTTTACCAACATCCTCGCAGCATCTCTGTGAAGTAGATAAATCTGTATTATCTCTGTTTCTCAGATGAAAAGATTGAGGTAGAAAGTGTAAGTGCCTTGTGAAAGCCAGGTTAAATAAATACACCCCTGTTTCATTGCTTCTTGAGGTTGCTTGAAATATTTGCAGGCTAGAAAAGGTGAGCAAGGAAGTATTTTAAGCACACTACAGCTGCAACCAGACATCTGGAATGGCTTTTCAGGAAAATATACATTCTTTATATATTGGCATTGTTGTTATACATTTATATTTGGCATTGTTATGACCAATTTTTTTTAAAGGACCACTCAAATAATTTTATATGAAACTATATAGCTGATCTATTGAGTTTGAGGTTTTTTTTTTTATTTTTTTACACATTGAATATTTGTCTTTTGAAAGTTCTTTAGATGTATAACTAAAATATATCATTTTCTGTGGTATTTATAAAGATCTATCTAAGCATCAGGTGTCAGCTAGTAACTTTTAGTGAGTCCTTGGATTATAAAATATTTTATTTATTTCCTTTCTAGGTGGAAATGCTAGAACGGAAATATGGGGGCCGTCTCATAACTAGACATGCTGCTCGTACTATACAAACAGCTTTTCGCCAGTATCAGATGAACAAAAATTTTGAGCGGCTTAGAAGTTCTATGTCTGAAAATCGTATGTCAAGACGCATTGTGCTGTCCAATATGAGAATGCAGTTTTCCTTTGAAGGACCTGAGAAAGTCCATAGCTCCTACTTTGAAGGGAAGCAAGTTTCTCTGACAAATGATGGGTCAAAAATAGGAGCCCTTGTCCAATCTGAATGTGGTGACCTCGGGGAATCGGCCACAATGAAATCTCCAGCAGCATCCACTGATTTTGCTGATGCTATAACAGAACTGGAGGATGCTTTTTCAAGGCAGGTCAAATCTCTTGCAGAATCAATCGATGATGCGCTAAATTGCCGTAGTCTACATTCTGATGAAGTCCAGACGCCTGATCAAGTCAGAAGTCGTGAAATGGAGAGGGATAGTTGTAGTCAAATTAAGCCAGCAATCCATAATGTGGATCACAGGAAACTTGATGAGATGACTGCATCGTATAGTGATGTTACATTATATATAGATGAGGAAGAGCTATCTCCACCTCTTCCCCTTTCCCAATCAGTGGACAGACCGTCTAGCACAGAATCTGACTTGAGGCTTCGGTCAATGAACTCTTCTCAAGAGTACTGGTCCATGACCCACAAGGATGATAAGATAGACACTGATACAAGCTGCAGGAGCACCCCTTCGCTGGAATGCCAGGAGCAAAGGATGAGAATGGATCATCTGCCATTGCTAACTATAGAACCACCTAGTGACAGTTCAGTGGACTTAAGTGATCGCTCAGAGAGAGGCTCATTAAAGAGACAAAATGCATATGACCGGGGAATCACTAGTCAACAAGGAAGCCCGAAACATATCCCACATGGTATTCCTACCAAGATTATATCCCGGGAAGAACAGGAGGCTAGACACAAGCCAAGGCCCATTGATAGTCACTTAGCAATTAATGGCACAGCAAACAGGCAAAGCAAATCAGAGTCTGATTATTCTGATGGTGACAATGACAGCATCAATAGCACTTCCAATTCTAACGACACAATAAATTGCAGCTCTGAGTCCTCTTCTAGAGACAGCCTAAGGGAACAAACCTTAAGCAAACAAACGTACCATAAAGAAACTCGGAACAGCTGGGATTCACCTGCCTTCAGTAATGATGTTATCAGAAAACGCCATTATAGGATTGGACTGAATCTTTTTAATAAGTAAGTACAACGCTGTTTTTCCCCCTCATTATTTGGTAATATTTCAGTCCCTCAAATGAAGGAATATGTAACTCAGAATCAGAGACTGATATGTGATACTGGCTTTTCAGCCAAAAATAACCCCCCAGACCCACCACTAGAGGAGTTTTAAGTAAGAAGCAAAAAGAAAGCAGTATATGTGCATAGAAATCATAGCAGTTAGGTATGGAAACAGGCCAATTAGATCATATAGCTGTTCCCTTGCCAGTGCATGATTGTTCTGTGTGGCGTGTTACTGGTCATCATGAATAAAGTTGACATCTTTACAATTAGCAATCAGTATGAGAAGAAAAATAGCATATGGCATGGCTAATGATCAAGGCTACGATTTACTCACTGAGATTGTGGAAGTCACGGAATCTGTGACTTCCAGTAACCTCATGACTTCAGCCTGCAGCAGTCGGGAGCTGCAAGGTCCCCACCGTCCACAGGAGCAGGGAGCTGTGGGCTCCAAGCCAAGGGTGGGGGGGACCCTTGAGCTCTGACATCCAACCCATGGTGGTGGCCCCTAGAGCTGCTAGCCCCTGTGCAGCTGCCCCGCTGCAGGCAGTGTGGGGACCCTCAGATCCCCATTTTGTCATGGATATTTTTAGTAAAAGTCACGGACAGGTCACAGGCAATAAAGAAAAATTCACGGACGTCGTGACCTGTCCGCGACTTTTACTAAAAATATCCATGACAAAATTTTTGCCTTACTAATGACTGAAGAGACTATAGGACAGAATAAACCACTAGCTTCTAGAAAATGATTTTCACCCTGTCTGGCTTTTGGTCGTTGTCGATATAATAGAATCAATTTTTTCCCCCACGTATTCATATGTGGATGTAATAAATTTTGTCAACAAACATTTAAAAAATGAGTGAAGTCAATTGGAAATTTTGCTTTTGACTTCATCAGATAATTTCTTGAGACCATTGTGTAACTGTTAACCTGTACCCTCTGTATTGGTTGCTTTTAACACATACTTCGTTTTAAAAATTCTTTGTCTTCAAATTACTGGAGTTAAACAGTCAAATCTAATTACAGAAATGTAATCTGATGGTTAGAGCAGTGACTGGGTAGTAGAATTTCTAGATTCTATTCTTGGCTGTATTATTGACTTTGCTGCATGGAAGACACTTTTGTGCCTCTGTTTTCCCCATCTGTACAATGGGTATAATTACATGACTTAGTCACAAACTACTTCTGGGCTCAATTAACATCTATAAACCTCCTCTCTATGTGTAGATGAAGGGTGCTGGACAAGTGCCAAGATTCAATCTTGACAGGTTTCAGAGTGGTAGCCTTTTCAGTCTGTATCAGCAAAAAGAACAAGTAGTACTTGTGGCAAACTAAAAATTATTTCCCCATGCTAATTTTTCCCCTACTGTTACTCACACCTTCTTGTCAAATATTTGAAATGGGCCATCCTGATTATCACTACAAAAGTGGGTTGTTTTTTTCCCCCCTGCTGATAATAGCCCACCTTAATTGATTAGTCTCGTTAGTGTTGGTATGGCAACCCCCATTTTTTCATTTTCTGTGTGTGTGTGTGTGTGTGTGTGTGTGTGTGTATATATAATAAAATATATATATATATATCCTACTGTATTTTCCACTGCATGCATCTGATAAAGTGGATTTTAGCCCACAAAAGCTTATGCCCAAATAGATTTGTTAGTCTCTAAAGTGCCACAAGTACTCCTTGTTCTTTTTGAAGATTCATTCTTATTATCCTTTTAAAAACACTGGCAGCCATGGTGCTATTTGTAGAAGTGTTAGGAATTCTCCTCGAAGTCTTGCAGGATCTTTTTGTGATAATTGTGTAGCTTCTAATGAGCTAAGCAGTGGTCCCCAACCTTTTTTGTCTGGTGGGTGCCAGACAACGAGCCACGGAGGACCGTGGCGGCGGACGAGCATCCGCTGAAATGCTGCCGGCAAGCAGCAAAGTCAATAGGTGTCGCCGCCGACAAGCAGCGGCCTCCAGAAAATCAGCGCATTTCGGTGGCAATGACGCTGCTTGTCGGCGGCATTTCGGTGGATGCTCATCCGCCGGCCAGTACGTGGGTGCACTTAGATGCCCCGGCAGGCACCGCGTTGGGGACCCCTGAGCTACTGGGTGCTTCAGCTTCCATTGCAATTTTATACAAGTCAGTTTACTGTTCCTATTCAGCTGCCAGCGTTGTAATTTGTTTTATTTGGATTAATAAATAATCAGTTTGTCTATTATATGCTATAACATTGCAAATCATGTAAATCTGTTGACACCTTCATGTATCGCTTCATATTCTAGTACAATACTAAATACAGATCCACCAGGTCTGACTGTAAAAACCTGAAGAGGGGTGTGTGTGTGTTTTTCTTTTTGAGGTTCTTTGCAAAAGGCATTTAAACTGCCTTTAATTCACTGACATCTTATAAGGGGAAGGGTTTTGCAGGCTTTTCCTGCCTAGAAAGTGAACTGGGGGAGAAAGGCATTTCTATTTTTAGAATATCTTCAAAGATTCAAGTTGGTTGAAAAAGGAGAGAACAATGACACAGTTTGGATGACCTTTAAAAGGCCTGATGTGATGGTGTATTTCTGTCTAGTCATTAGGCCCTGAGTTGTGGGTTGTTGTTTTTTTTCCTTTGTTTTTTTTCTTTTCATTGAGCTTCAGGCTTGACATACAGCTCTTTTGGTGGGCTGTGGAAAACAGACTTAAGAGAAGGAAAAAAAGTACCCAGGCAACACACACAAATGAATGATGGCATCTGGAATTGTCAGCTGCTCCCTGGTCATATGCTGCCCTGTCAGTATGGAGCTGACAATGGGGGGCGGGGGGGAACCAAACAAACCCCAAACAACATGTACAGAAGAGAATAGAGGAGAGTGTTCTTCAAAAGACATTTAAGTGATCTTTCTGCATTGTTGGTTGGGCAAGTGAGAGGATAAAGAATACTAACTCAACATTAAATTCAATAGCAATCTAGTGGTTTTTTTTGTTTGTTTGTTTTTAGTATCCCGTCAGTGGCAAGTCCTCAGAAACACAGCACTATACAACAACTCAGGTTTACTCCTGGGGGAATTCTGCATGAAAATATTAAATTATGCAGAATTTAAAATAGTGTGCACATGTTATTTGTCAAAATAACACAATATAATCCCTCCAGTTTCAATTATTTTTGTAATTTTATTTCAAAATACTTGTCAACAAGTATGTCAAAAATACAGACAACAACAAAAAAGATCCCACCAGGAGTAGAGAGTTAAAGAAATCATTACAACAAGCCAATTTCAGTTGGGAGGTGCTGGAGGGGGCTGTGTGGGGCACCCCCAGAGCCCAGACACCTGCACCCCATTCCCCACAGAGCCCGGCTATGAGGCATCCCTAGAGACCAGATACCTGCACCCCACTTCCCCCCAGAGCCCAGACATCCCCCACAGAGCCTTTACTCCCCCCAGCTTCTTTACTGTCCCACCAGCGGATGCAGTGTGGGGAGGCCCTGCCCTTCCTTATCCTTTACCAGAGCTGGGTCTCCTGGGTCCTGTCCTGTTCCCAGGAGAATGAGGATAAAGCTGAGCAGCCAGAGCCTGCAGAACTAGGCTGAGTGCTCTGCTCACTGCAAGCTGGAGAGCTGGGTTCTGCAGAGTCCAGCAGCCCCTAATGGCTGCCAGCTGCTTTGCAGCCCCAATTCTGCAAGGGAAACATGAAAGTCTGCGCAGAACATTAATTCTGTGCAAATTCTGCATTGTGCAGTGGCGTAGGAATACAGGTTGCACCTTTTGCGTGATTTTTTTTTTTTTTATAACACTGTGTGTATGATTTTCCCATATGAGTGTCTATGTTGGCACAAGGCTGCCAAGACTTACAAGATTGCAGTGAGTCACCCAGATTCTATGGATAGGATATTTGCACAGACAATGCCAAGTTTCAAATAGATCCTGCTTGGCACTAGAGTTCTTCTTTAAGACCCATAGCATTGTGTAAGACTTGCAGATGCTGGTTCTGTCCAAGAGGCCAGTTACACCTTATTTTTGGCAATGTAAAAGCAGCGAAGAAAATCATCAGCACAGTGTCAGTTTCGCTGTGAGAAACAAGTAGGTAAAGCTCCTAGAACAGTGTTTTTTAAACTGCAGTCGCAGAATGTAAGGCACTGGGTTGCGGCAGCTATGGTCAGCACCTCCGACCAGGCCATTAAAAGTCCCGTCGGTGGTGCTGCCAGCAAAGGCAAGCTAGTGCCTACCTGTTCTGACACTGCTGCTGACGGGGAGCCGCCCAAGGTAACCCCACACCCCAACCTGTGCCCCAATCCCTTGCCCCAGCCCTGAGCCCCTTCCTGCACTCCAAACCCTTCATCCCCAGTCCTGCCTCAGAGCCTGCACCCCCAGCCTAGAGCCCTGACCTCCTCCTACATCCCAACCCCCTGCCCTAGCCCAGAGCCCCCTCCCACACCTTGAACCCCTCATTCCCAGCCCCACCCTGCAGCACAACCCTCTGCCCCAGACCTGGGCCCCTCCCACATCCCAAACCCCTCATCCCCAGTTCCGTTGGGTCACAGGCATCAACAATTTTCTTCAACTGGGTCACCAGAAAAAAAGTTTGAAAACCACTGTCCTAGAAACACCCATTGGGAAGTCAGAGCATATCATCTCACTTAAACTTCAGACAACCATCAGCTCTGTGAACATCATTAGTGCCTATGCAGCAACACTCATATCTAGCCCCGAGGAGAAGGATACATTTTACGACTCTTTGCATCAAGCCATCAAAAGAATACCCGCCACTGAGCAACTTTTCCTCCTTGGTGACGCTAATGCAAGAGTCGGTGCAAACAACTCATGGCCAGATTGTTTAGGACATTTTGGCATTGGCAAGATGAATGAGAATGGCCAACAACTTCTTGAATTCTACGCCCAAAACCAAATGTGCATTACCAATTCATATCTTAATGGAAAACATTGCCACAAAGTGTCATGACGACATCCACAATCAGGCCACTGGCACCAATTAGACCTTGTATTAATTTGCTATCAAGTGTCAAGGCTCCTGCAAAAGATGGAATCCCAGAGGAAATCCTCAAGTGCAGGAAACACAGCCTATTACCATATCTTCATCAGCTGCTACTTAAATGCTGGAAAGAGGATGAGGTACCACAAGAAATGCATGACGCAAACATCATCACTGTGTATAAAAAGTGAAAAGGACGACTGCAACAACTACAGGGGTTTCTCGCTACTAAGCATAGCAGGAAAAGCGGATTGAGGGCTGGAAGATCAACTATAGACATGATACTTTCTATGCGTAAACTCCAAGAAAAGTGCAGAGAGCAAAATTGACCATTGTACATTGCCTTTTTGGACCTAACCAAAGCATTCAACACAGTCAGCAGAGCAGATCTATTTGCAATACTAGAAAAGACAGGATGTCCATCAACCCTGTTTATATGTTTGTTCCACAACATGAGAGTAACTATCCTGTTTGACGGGTCCACTTTGGACAGCTTTGAGATGAAAAGTGGAGTGAAGCAAGTATGTGTTCTTGCCCCTACACTCTTTGGAATCTTCTCAGCACTCTTGAACTGTGGGTTAAGGACATGAAAGATGGAGTGTATCTCCACACAAGATCAGATGAGAAACTCTTCAACTTGTTCCGACTTAAGTCAAAGACCAGAGTCAAAAAGGTGCTAAACAGGGAACTTCTATTCACTGATGATGCTGCCCTCATAGCCCACAATGAAGAACTACTATAAGAACTCATGGACTGCCTTTCAAGTGCCTGTCAGGCATTTGCTCTCACCATCAGCATCAAGAAAACAGTTGTATTAGGACAGGGGGTTCCACAAGATCCTTCAGTTACCTTAAATGCAAACCAGCTAGAAGTAGTCCAAAAGTTCAGCTATTTAGGTTCTACAGTGACAACCAATCTCTCACTAGATAAAAAACTAAATGTTCGCATTGGAAAGGCTTCCACCACCTCTAGCAGACTAAGAGAGCATGGAACAACTCAAAGCTTGCCATCAAGAACAAAATGCTAGTGTACCAAGCTTGCATCCTCAGAACTCTCATGTATGGTGGGGAAACATGGACAGCTTGTGCTCATCAGCAGAAAAGGTTAAACGGTTTCCACCTACATTTGTTTACGCCTCATACTCAACACCAAATGGCAAGATAAAGTCACTAACACAGAGGTTCTTCAAAGGGCAAATTTGCCAACTGTGATAGCCCTGCTCAAGCAAAGACGACAGCATTGGCTGGGCCATCTGAGTAGGTTGGAAGACAGATGCATGCCCAAGGACATGCTATACAGGGAGCTATCAGAGGGAACAAGAACAACAGGACGTCCCAAGCTTCACTATAAAGACACACATAAGCGAGATATGAAGGAATTTGGAATTGATTCTGACCAATGGGAAATCTTGGCAAGTGATTATAGCAAGTGGCGCCATCATCTCCATCAGGGTATCAAAGTCAATGACAGAAGCTGGCTCCTACTATTTGAAGAGAAAAGAGCCCATAGGAAGCAGGCAGCTCCCAACCAATTTTCAGTATTTGCCAAAGAACATGCAAATCTCGGATTAGCCTATTCAGTCACATGAGCCATTGCAAACCATCTACATCATAGGCTGCAATTCCCACTGTCTCTTGCAGATGAAAGGATGCCAACATGGCATTGTGACATTCCATGTAAACCCCTTGTTGCTCCTGCATGCAATCTCACTTTCAAAAACAGTGCCTGGTAGAACATGAGGTTTTAACACTTGTGAACAGGTGGTGGGAAAACAACTTTAAGGATACTGAACTTCATTCTTAAAAGTTTTAATAGGAAACTACTAAAAAGGGAACCTGTGGGACTGGAATTGCTTTGGGGCAATTGATACGCTAGAAATTGCTTTAGGGCACCTCTAGGTAACACTCTGTGGTTTACAAGTGAAATTCCCTTCACTGTAAAGAACCCTTCCCCCCACTTCTAGTTATTGCATTTGATTGCTTTGATGCACTGTACAGTGTCAGTTTGAATTGACATTATTTGAGGGTAACTCAAAAGTTATGTGTTTATTGCTCTTAGTGCACAGGTATGTCATGGTATCTTAGATGTCCAAAGGTAATTTGAAAAATAAGTCGCATCATCACTGTAGATCTGTTTCTCTAGCAATAAGCTACACTGTTCATCCAAGTGTATCTGGGGAGGTTTAAAAATCCCACTGCCCTTAAGTGGCTTTAAGGCCACTTAACTGGAGAAGTCAAGGTTCCCAAAAGTCTGCATCTTACAGAGGACCATGCAGAGATGGTGTTTAGAGCTACTTTCATTTCATTTTGTTATTGCCCCAGTTCTCAGAAATAGAAAACTATATGAAACAAGTAACAATTCCATTCTTTCTGTATTTTAAATTGAAGGAGATACACTTTTGGAGAAAAAAATTGCTAACAAAGGGGCTGAACTCTCCCTTTAGAGGAGGAGGTGCTATGTTACCTAATTGAATGTGATTTGTTTTTTAGTTATGAAACAGCAAAGCTTTAAAATACAGTAATGAAAAATCACTCTCCGTTGCCACAATAGAAATTACATCCTATGGAATTCCACCTAGATCTGTCGGAAGTATATGCATGATTTTACTTGCTTATACAGCTAAGTAATGATTTTCAAAAGCCATAGCACAGTTTTCTTTCTAAAGATCTTTTGCCAATTTTGCATGGTAAACTAGGGTGGAGTAGATAAGCCTAGAATGGTTGCTGCTCCAAATTGCCCACTTGTTGGCTGTCTTCTGCAAAATATTAGCATGTTAGAGATCATCATCAGGGAATAGGACAATAGAGAGCACAGCCATGAATACAACAAAACATCTATTTCCAGGAGTTCATATCTTGGCCATAACACTTGTTTTTAGGCTATAATTTGGCATCAGACTAGGAGCAGTTGTTTAATGTTGCTAAAAATACATACATTTTTAAAGATGTTTTGTGGCATCTGCTACATCTGAACTTCTGTTATCCCCAGAGTAGACAGAATTTCTACCTAAAAAGCAGCTTCTGTGCATACAGATTTTTAGTTGTAACAGAGTGAACAGACCCTGTGCATGGGTTGGCAGGAAGAGTGTTATACCATTCACTCCCAGAGTAGAGGAAAGATCACAGCTGCATGCCCTAACTGCAGAAGCTGGTAGGGAAATATGGTGGGGCCAGCTGTGTTTAATTAGGCAATTTCCCCAGCACTCTCAGAGAAAGAGGTGGTTTGAATAGCCAGATCTAAACAACATTAGAAGCCATTCCTTCTTTGTAGGCAGGAAGAAAACACTAACTGGAAAAGCCTTCTTTTGATGGATTCAAACTTTGTGGTTGGGCTCATTGAGAAACTAGACTGTAGGAAGCCTTTGGATTGTTTTTAAAAAAAAAAAAAATGACCATGGATTTATGTCCTTGTTTGTTTTGACTGCATTCTGGAAATGCCTGATTTACCAGTCAGCTGGACTTGAAGACCTTGGGATATTCAGGTCCTATATCCACCAATACTGCCCCATTAGTACGAACTGACCAAGTACAGTATAGTACAGTGATTATACAGTACCATATTTAAGTGTGTAAGGTTGATATGGTAGGTGACAAATGTTTCTAAGGACCCACAGATAATAGGTGGGTGATTTTAAAATAAGTGGCCATGTCTGTGGTAGTGTAAAGTAGGGGAGGATCCTTCACGGCCAGGGCCAGCTCCAGGCACCAGCTTAACAAGCAGGTGCTTGGGGCGGCCAAGGGAGAGGGGCGGCACCTGCGGCAATTCGGGGGCGGCAGGTCCGTCACTTCCTCTAGGAGCGAAGGACCTGCCGCTGAACTGCCACCGCCGATTGCGGCTTTTTTTTTTTTTTATTTCCAATTGCCGCCGCCGGTCGCGATCATGGCTTTTATTATTTTTTTTCCTTGGGGCGGCAGAAATGCTGGAGCCGGCCCTGTTCACGGCGCCATGAGCACGGGCATGAAGGAGCCACCGACTAATGTCCCCAACAGCCGTGGGACCAGAGAGGAACTAGCCCACCGGGGTTCCTCACCCTCTTTGGGTGGCAGGAGGTTCCACCACTTGATGTTGGGGCAAGACACGTGGATGAGGAAATGAAGGGTGTGGAGCATGAGCACATACAGCTATTTCTGGGCACGGTTCAGAGGCGGAGGAACATAGCGGGTGAACAGGGAGGCTCGCGGGGCAGGGGCCTGATAAGGTTCTGAGGGCCAGGGACGAGAGGCGGGCAGGGAGCACCCTCCCATAGGAACCACTCAAGGAAAATGCGAGAGGCGGTCAATAGGGCTGCTCTTACCTCCTGGAACACATGATTGGGGGGGCACGAGGGATGGAAAGCCCCATGCGCTGGCCAAGCATCATGGGGTCCTCCCAGTCTCCCCCAATTGTAGTGCAGGCATTCTCCAATCCTGGGGTACCAGCTAGGACCAGCCTCTGGTGCACATCCCTCTGAGAGAGTCCTAGAGGAATTGCCAACTGCACACCTAGATGGGGGTTGAGTAGCAGAGCTCTGCAAGGAGGTCCTCCCGCCTCAGTGGCTGCCCGCGACCTGGTCGCTGAGACTAGCTTCCATGTCCTGAGGAGGTCCTGGTAAAAGACCAGTAGCTCGGAGAGGTCTAGTGGGAGATCTCTCTGGGTGAAGATAGAAGAGCTGCCAATCATATTAAAGATGGCAGAGGTAGGCATGTGCCAGTGAGCTCCACCCCAGACTACTTGCACCATAAAGGAGCCTCTGCAGGGCCAGGAGGTGGAAGACATGGTCCTGACTGTGGAGGCAGAGTAGGCCCTGTCCACCCTCTTCCAGTGGGAGGCTCAGGACTCCTCCCTGCATTCCACACAATCTTGTTGCTTTTTACTGTTACTGTAAATCACTGACATCCTCAATATTGAATTGAGGTTATAGAGTATTGTTTATACATCATTTCCAGCTTTCTGTTCTGCCTTGTGTTGTATCCTAGCCTCACTTTGGGATTTTGTCATGTTTTAAAGGCCAGTGTTGCGCGTTTGTCTTGCAGGGATATCATTTCTATTAGTGCCATCTATTTTTAGAATAGAGGCTAAAGGCTTAGTGTTTTACATTAAGAAAAATTCCTAAATTTCCCAGATCCTTTTTTTTTCATTGTCATCTTTTATTTTCTAGAAATGATACATCTGGAAAACTGTTGTCCCTGTATCAGATAATCAGCTTTTCCATTTTAAAAATACTCCATAGCCTCCTGGGTTTCAAATTATCATCAGGGTCCCCCAGTTCCAAAATTCTCCCAGAGCATTTCTTGATGCTGCCAGAAGGTGTGAGAAGAACGTTTGTATTATGCAATGATAATATGTATATTAAATCTGGAAGCCCCAGAAGCCCTACCTGTGGATCCACTGGTAATTTCATTTTGGGTAGATTTTTATTATGAAATCCGTCCTCAGAATCCCTGTGCTCTTGGACATTCCCGCCAAATATGGAGAAAGGTACTTTACATTGCACATGCTTTCCCACAATTGTTTAATACATCTTTTTTTTTAAACATGAGGGTGTCCTTATCCACTGAAAGAGTAATTTATAATTATTTTCTTTTAGTTGATATGCATAGAATCACAGAAATGTAGAACTGGCAGGGGCCTTGATAGGTCATCTAGTCCAGTCCTCTGCACTGAGGCAGGACTTAGTATTATCTAGCCCAACCCTGACAGGTGTTTGTCTAATCTGTTCTTAAAATTCTCCAATGACCGACCTTCCATAACCTCCCTAGATACTTTGTTCCAGTGTTTAACTACCATTACAGTTAGGAAGTTTTTCCTAATGTCTAACCTAAACCTTCCTTGCTGCAATTTTAAGCCCATTACTTCTTGTCCTGTCCTCACTGGCTATGGAGAATTGTTTATCACCTTCCTCTTTATAACCTTTTACGTATTTGAAGACTGTTATCGTGTCCCTCCTCAGTCTTCTCTTCTCCAGACTAAAACCCAATTTCTTCAATCTTTCCTTGTAGGTCATGTTTTCTAGACCTGTAATCATTTTTGTTGTTCTCTGGCCTTTCTCCAACTAGTCCTCATCTTTCCCAAAGTGTGGTGCCCAGAACTGGAAACCATACTCCAATTGAGGCCTTATCAGTGCTATGTAGAGTTGAAGAATTACTTACTTACAACACTTGTGCTAATACATCCCAGAACGATGTTTGCTCTTTTTGCACTAGTATTACATTGTTGACTCCTATTTCATTTGTGATCCACTAAAGTCCCCAGATCCTTTTCTGCAACACTCCTTCTTGGGCAGTCATTTCCCACTTTGTATTTGTGCAATTGATTATTCCTTCCTAAGTGTAGTACTTTGCATTTGTTCTCCTTGAATTTAATCTTATTTAATTCAGATCATTTCTTTAGTTTGTCAAGATCAGTTTGAATTTCAATCCTGTCCTCCAAAGCACTTGCAACCCCTCCCACCTTGGTATCGTTCACAAACTTTATACGTGTACTCTATGCCATTATCTAAATCATTGAAGATATTGAACAGAACTGGGCCCAGGACACATCTCTGTGAGACCCTACTGAATATGCCTTTCCAGCTCAATTGTGAGCCATCGATAACTACTCTCTGAGTATGGCTTTCCAGCCAGTTGTGGGCCCATCTTATGGTAAATTGGTCTAGGCTATATTTCTCTAGTTTGTTTGTGAGAGGGTCATGTGAGGCATTATCAAAAGCCTTACTAAAGTCAAGATATGACATCTGTTGCTTCCCCCCCCCCCCCCCCCCCCCGGTCCACAAGGCTTGCTGCGTATGGAAGAGTGAGCTGTCCCATGCCAAATAAGGAACCAGTGCTCAATGGGAGCTTCTATCGGATCACTTTTTCAGTGATCTTGAAGTCTGTCATTTTTGGAGGTTTGACATAAAATGTTTTAATTAAATGTAATCCTATATAGGTACTGTATCTATACTGAAAGTCTTTTGCATCGTTTCTGGGTTCTTCATTGTCTTCCCTTTAATTGGCTGCTGTATTCTTTTCAAGCCCTCTTTTCCTTCTTTTTGTAAAAAGGGCTCAGTCTCTCCTGGAGAGAAGCTTGGATTTTATCTAATTTTTTGTTAGCTGGGAGGGTCCAAAGCTGGCTCTCACTTCATACCTGAGGCAAAAAATAGGGCAAGAGTGGGAGTCTTTTTGAAAAAGACTTGGGTGTTCTGGTAAGAAAATTGTCTTTAAGGTAGTAGTGAAAGCTTCTTTCTCCAGCCTCTGTTCCTACCTTTATTGCATGTAAAGGCCTGTAATTATGCTGCTCAATACGGTCTCAAATTTGGGGCGACCATCACTGGTCTGTAAAAGGATGTTGTAAGTCTAAGGATCTTATTGCCTTAAATATAATATAAAATTGAGGACTTTAACTCTTCATGGGGATTTCTTTTAGAAGTCTTTGAAATAAGAAAGTAATTTTTGGGAAGAAGGGACGTATCAACCAATTCAGTGTTATTAGTTTGTCCTTTTTTATTCAATCTTTAAGCCTATTCAACAGACGCACATAATTTGCATCATTTTTTTTTCTAGATTGGAGGCAATTTGGACCCCTAGATGCTTTATTGAGTTCATAAAGAACTGATTTTATACTCCTGCAACGTCTTCCCACAGTTCTTTGAGTAAAGGATGGATTGGAAATCTTTAAAGACTACTGTCAGGTTTTAAAAAGATATTTTTAAAATGCTGTATCCAAATACCTCACCCATGTGTATATTACAAATAATCCTTTATCTTAATAAAGCTAAAAGAACTTTTAGTACTCCAACTTTTCACTCTTTTTTTACTGATTTGTTTACTTTTTAAATTTCAATCTGGTTTGGAGGTTGAAAATAATTTCCCATTTGTTTATAGTCCAGTTCTCCTCCATTCTCACGCATCAGTTCAATGTTGTAATGTCTGGGCTGCAAAATCTAAAAGGGGAATTTTGTAGAACTGACTCCATTGGAATTTTAAAATAAAAACTTAATGGAGACATATTTGCTGGTATTAGGCTTTGTATAAGTTTATTTCTGAAGAGGGAGTCTGATCAGACAGGGTTCTTTGAATTTTGCACATTTTTTTTTTCTTTTGTGGACTTCATTTGACCCTTCGTAGCTTGTTTAAATTGTGTTTCTTCTGTGAAGAATATATTTGATTCTATAGAAACAGAAAACGGGGGAAGGCTTGCCTAGGACTTCATATTGGAGGAATTTGTCAACCTACATTGACTATATGCAGTATAACAGGGATGTTACTATTGTTGCTGCAACATCTGGATAGCAGATTACTCAGCAATAGACAGTTCTAAGACAAATTAAAATTTGTCCGTGTAGTTTGTCCCCTAACATGCAGAGGAGTATGTAAGAAGAAGAAAATGTTCATAATATGACTCTCATTTGTTCTAAAAACACTTGGCCATAGATTAGAACACCTAAGGAAGAGTCCTATGTTTTTTATCTGCCTTTTTGTTTTACAAATGCTGGTATTTTTCCCCCGAGGACGTCTCTCTTCTCTCCCCCCCTCCCCACCCCCCAGCAAAATGGGTCCTTCAGAGTACATAGTGTTCTGCCCAAAGAATATCTGAAATGCGTAACCATGTGGGATTCAGCCAATAGTGTATTTAAATGCTGATTTCAGGTATGAATGTGGGGATTCCCTTTATTGACATTTAAAAGGGAGTATAAACTTTACCAAATGTTGAAAATGAAATCTAGCCTTTGAAAAGCTGCAGTTCTTCCCAGCCTAAAGGGTGTGTGAATGTCTTATGGAAGTCCTAAATGAATCATTACCTCATCAACAGCCAATCAGATCCTTTTGCTCTTAAATATTCCAAGCACATGTTTCCCTCTAATTGCTCCGTGCTAGGAATAGGCAAATATTTTGCTTTCACAAGCCTGGATGGGCATTTGGGATGTTCTTTTACTAGAAAATGACCATTATAAAAGAAGGCATTTGGTTGGCTGCCCACAGTTCGAACCAAGTGAGTATCTGAGATGATTGTGCAGGCCAAGACTTGTCAGCCAGTTTATTTTCCCCTCAAATCCCCCGTGACCAGATTTTCAAAGTGGAAAAATAGGAACAGCTGCCTGTGCAGCTATTAGAGGCCTCCAGTTTGGACGGGGGTTAGGGAGATATGCACAGAAGGGTTTTGAAAGCTGGAGCCAGGAGAAAGAAAGAAAGGGGTGCCCAGTCTCACCCCCTCCTCCACAACCTGGCATCCTCCCTTCTTCCCCACCATCCTGTGGATTTGACTCTCTGTATGGGAGGCCTGGCTTGAGGAGTCATGCAGGTATTGTGGGGTGGGGGGGAGAGGAGCTGCACAGGGCAGAGTATTCACATGTGACAGGCCTGGTGGGGGAAGTCCTTGAGCAGTATATTTGCTTAGCGAGCTTGGCACCAGTTTCACCAAATCATGTGATAATCAGCTTCTTCAGGTGGTTAGTCTGCAGGGGTTTGCAAGAGCAGGGACAAAACACTTCTGTTCTTTTCTTGGGGGGCAGGGAGTGAGGCAGAGAGAGAGAGATCACGTGCAGCAGGGACAGTGGAACAGACCTGTAAAACAGGAACTGTTACTGATTTCCAAGGACAAGTGGTCACCTGACTTGAATCCCATCTGACAGCTATAGGAGAACCATTAGGGAAGTGATACTCCCACCTGTGCAAGCCACACTTAAGGAGCCCATAGATCTCTTGGGAAGCCTAAAGTCTCTCACTGGAGCTTCTTTTGTTCTGCCTAGCACTGGGCAGAGTGAACAAAGCGCTGACTACACAGGGTCACCTGCTCCTGTGTTGCCTGAAAAATGCCAGATTGAGAAAAGGGCAGATGAGGGTGGGAGGTGGCCATGGAGTGAAGTACTGAATAAGCAGGCCAAAATAACCAGCCAGGAAAAGGGGTCAGGTAGAGGGAGAGGAGGAGAAAATCCTCCCTGCAGCCAAGAGAGCGGGAGTCTTAAAGAGCCACAAAACAACCACAGCATGGTTTTTTTCAGCGCTTTTTGGGTTTGCTTGTTCTCTTCTCCCCCCCCCCCCCTTTTTTTTTTTCTTTGTTAGAATAATACAGATTTTAGAAGCAGTCTGGTTCCTAAGGCCAAATCCTACTCAGCTCACACTGAAGTCAGTAGAACGACTCCTCTGCTTATGGGTGAGCAGGATTTGGCTCCCAAAGTCACTACTTTCTAGTTGCCGAACAGCACTTATGGGGCTCAGTCTGTAGCTGCATCAGAAATTTCCCAGTGCTCTAGCAGCTCGGCTGCAGACTGCCATTCCAGTTTCCATGGAAGTGGGTGGCTGCAGGGGGAAAAGGGATAAAGGGTTTTATGATCATGTCTTTTTCAGGTGATAATTTTCAGACAAGCCAGAACATTGCACAGTACCAGACATTATGTGCGGTACATAATTTACCCAGCACTTTGCCACCTGGTGGGTAACATAAAGAATCTGCTTTTTGATCTCATGGAAAATGATGCTGGAACCATTTGGTTAAATTCTCTATCCAGTTTTCTGAAGAGATGGCTACAGAGTTTGTTCCTTTTATTATTATCTCCGCACTCCTTTATCAACTAAAACAGGACACTAAAATCACTTCTTTAGGGATGAACTCTAAATTACACCCATGTAAATCCTAAGGAGCTCTGTTCTCTGGATAGCAGGGGGTAACTGAGAGCAGAATGAGACACTTTGGCCCAATCTTCCATTCAGCAAATGGTCTGAGGGGCAGGGCAGGGCACTAGAGTAGATGTGTCTGGGGCAAGTGTGGAAGAATCCTTCCTCCCAAGCTCTGGGGTTGCTGTGCAACTACCCTCTGGCAGCTACCTCAGACTGTATACGCCTTTATACAGCCCCGTCACAAGCAAGAGAATGGCAGCCCCTATAAAACACTGGAATCTCTGTCCATGCCCTGGTTCTCCGGTCCATAGCTGCAAAGGAGGGAAATGTAGATGCTCCTCAGTAAATAGGCCCCTTCTAATAACAATTAATACCTAGCTCTTGTATAACCCCTTTCATCTAAGATCTCAAAATGCTTTATAGTGGAAGTCAGTATCGTTATCCCCATTTTACAGATGGGGAAAGAGAGAGAGAGAGAAGTGACATACAGATTGGTGTCAGAACTGAGAATAGAAACCAGCTCTCCTGAGGTCCGGTCCAGTCCAGTGCCCTACCCACCAGTCCACAATGTTTCTTCATTTTATCAGAAGGTACTTGCCTTTTAAATATTAGAGTTTTAAACAGAAGGGCTCCTTAATACCAGAAAGAAGCAGGCCTTGGCTACACTCGGGACTTCCCAGCGCTGCCACGGCAGCGCTGTGAAGCGTGAGTGTAGTCGTGCCGCCAGCGCTGTGAGAGCTCTCTCGCAGCGCTGTATGTACTCCACCTCTCCGAGGGGAATAGCGTGCAGCGCTGCGAGCGAGCGTGCAGTGCTGCAGGCTCTGATTACACTGGCGCTTTACAGCGCTGTACTCGCTGCGCTCAGACGGGGGTGTTTTCACACCCCTGAGCGCAGCAAGTTGCAGTGCTGTACAGCGCCAGTATAGCCAAGGCTGCAGAGAAACTGGAGGGCATTTTATCAAACCTACAAAACTATCAAAGGGTCTGCAGAGAAAAGATTTAAAAGAAATAAATGTGTCCTTTGTTAAACCATGTCTGAGAGGGGACATACCTGGCTACAGGTATTTGAAAAGTGGAGACATCAAAGCAAGCTATGAATTAATGGGTTACTGGGGGAGGAGGGAAGGAGATGAAGAAGAGTAATGGAATGAAATAAAGCGGGAGTCTTGAGGCTGATTAGCAGCGAAAACTACCTGACAGTGAGAGATCCCATGGAATAGTCTATGGGGGGAGTGGTGAAGTACCAGAACAGGTGTCTTCTATTTTCTAACTTCTATGGCTGTAAGTAATGCCAAGACCCAATGTTTTATTATCCGTCCAGTAGAACCTCAGAGTTACGAACTGACCAGTCAACCCCTCATTTGGAACCGGAAGTACACAATTAGGCAGTAGCAGAGACCAAAAAAAAAGTGCAAGTACAGTACAGTGCTGTGTTAAATGTAAACTACTAAAAATATAAAGGGAAGGGTCATTTTCTTCTGCATCAGAAAGTTTCAAAACTGCATTAAGTCAATGCTCATTTGTAAACTTTTGAAAGAACAACCATAATGTTTTGTTTAGCGTTACCAACAACCTCCATTCCCAAGGTGTTTGTAACTCTGAGATTCTACTGTAATTCAACCACTCCTTTAGTTCCATCTGTGATTTTTTTTTTTTTTTTTTTTACATCCCACTTGTATAGCTGGTGATGTAACAACCCAATTTCTGATGACTTGATGACCAATTTTTTCCCTCCGAAGTACTAGTGAAGGGCACCCAAGCCTGCAGAGCTGGCTTTAGGAAGTGCGGGGCCCAATTCAAACATTTTTGGCGGGACCCTGGCAGGGATGACTAACAAAAAAACATGTGAAAAAAGCCTTTCATTTCTTCCATGTATTATTTACTTTCCATAACTATAATAATAAAATTATATATTATGTATATTGCATCATATATGCTGTTGATTGGTTATTAATGAGCTCCTTTTCACATGTGTGGGTGCCCGCCACTCCCTGGGGGTGTGTGCACATGTGTGGGTCCCAGCTGCTTCCTGCCCCCCTCATTGAAGCCGGTGTGCAGGGTTACTGCCCTGGGAACTGCAGGGCACCCGTGGACATAGGGCTGGCTGGAGGCAGGGCAGGGGCTGACTGGAGGTAGGGTCTGGCTGCAGGCAAGGCAAGGGGTGCGGGGCTGGCTGGAGACGGGGGTGTGGGCGGGCGGGCTGGCTGGCTTCAGGCAGGGTTGCAGGGGTGTGTGGCAGGGGTTGGCAGGACTGGAGACAGAGGAGTGCGGGAATGGCTGGCTTCGGGCAGGGTCACGGGGGTGCAGCAGGGGTTGGCTGGAGACAGGGCAGAGGGTGCGGCAGGGGCTGGCTGCGGGCAGGGGGTGCGGCAGGGGCTGGTGCAGGCAGGACAGGGGGTGCAGGGCTGGTGCGTGTAGGGTGGGCGGGGCTGGAGGCAGGGCAGGGGGTGCAGCAGGGGTTGGCTGCGGGCAGGGGGTGCAGGGCTGGCTGCAGGCAGGGCAGGGGGTGCAGCAGAGGCAGCTGGAGCCCCAGCCCTTTAAATAGCTCCTGAGCCCCCCGCTACCCCAGGGCTCTGGGGGCTATTTCAAGGGCTCCATCTGCCTGTGCCGCCCCTGTCCTTTAAATAAATAGCCGAGGGAGCCCTGGGGAAGTGACGGGGCTCCCGCAGCTATTTAAAGGGCCGGGGTGGTAGAGGCAGTGGGAGCCCCGGACTTTTTAAATAGCCCCCAGAGCCCCGCAGCCCTACCCCAGGGCTCCAGCAGTGGGGCTCTGGTGGCAATTTAAAGGGCCGGGGGCTCCAGCCCCTGCTGGGAGCCCCAGGCCCTTTAAATTGCCCCCTGGGGAAGCTGGGACATGCTGGTATGCCGTACCGGGGCTTGGGCGCGGGGTCCTCTTAGATACGGGGCCCAATTCAGGGGAATTGGTTGAATTGGCCTAAAGCCGGCCCTGCAAGCCTGGCACCAATGGGATAGCTGAGGCATGCAAAATGAGGAGCAGACTGTCTGTCATCGACTTCCCTGTTTTCTGTGATGATCCTGTGAAATGCCCTCCGCTGTTTGGGCATTCAAACTATGAGCTTGTATCTTGGCAAGGCAGGAGGTATGTGGTGGGATCACTGCTCTCCATGACATCATTCTCTCCCCCTCCAAAGCCACAGGGATTGTTCAGCGTGAGGTAATGCTGACTCTGTTTGCATCATTTTACACTATCTTCCCTTTCACGTGTTGGGGAGAAGATTTAGGGAATGGTGAGCCTGGAAGCAAAAAAGCGCCTGCCTTCTGCAAGTGTCCCAAGAGCCGCAACATTTCCGTGTATCAGAGGGGTAGCCGTGTTAGTCTGAATCTGTAAAAAGCAACAGAGGGTCCTGTGGCACCTTTAAGACTAACAGAAGTATTGGAGCATAAGCTTTCGTGGGTAAATGCACACTTCATCAGACGCATCCCTTGCGTCTGATGAAGTGAGCATTTACCCACGAAAGCTTATGCTCCAATACGTCTGTGAGTCTTAAAGGTGCCACAGGACCCTCTGTTGCTTTTAACATTTCCTTGTGTTTTTCATCACCTCTGTGGGCTAGAAGAGTCACATCCCATACCCATTCTACAAGAGGTTAACCCCACTCCCCCTCTAAGAACACACAGCCAATGGCCTACGCTGAAGAAAATAGCAGGTTTCAGCTTGCTCAGTTTCATTGCCCGTAAGTGGGTTTTTCCTGATCAGGGGATGATATCTCCCTTTATTACCAGCAGAAGCAGGTTTACATTAGTTCCTCTTTGTGTTCATTAAACAGTTCCTCAGTATTAGGAAGGCGTAGATCAGACACTGCAGTCGATCTGTCTACTCTTCTTCCTTTTTTATCCCTCTCTTCCCTTGCCATGTTGTGGAAAGAACTCTGACAGAGTGTTCCTTTGGCTCTGATTTTTGTAGCATTTTAAGGTTGTTGTTTTTTCCTTCTTTCCCAGAAGGTTTAAAATAAGCTCAGCAATTTCTTTTAAATAGTTGCAGTGCTGCAGCAGTAGGAAGCTGAATACAAAGGAAGAAAAGAAGTGAAGCTATCAAAGCAAAACTTTGCTGCCTGCCAGAATTAGTGTCCAGTCAGCCTACTATTTGCCCTCTTGGCTACTTAAAAAGTATTTTGATTTCTAAACTCAGACTGAGAGATGTCTGATTCCTTATATTAAAGGATTAATCTTTCCTGGAACAAGGTTTTAGTACTGTAGTAGATTTCTTTGTGTAAGTTTCAATTACAGACTAATGCTTGGTTGTATGAGTACTACAGAGATTTTCAAACTGGAATCACTACTGATGCCATCAGTAGACTCCAAGAAGTCTTACTGGCATTAAAGCTGGATTGATTCCCCCTTGTGAAAAGTGTTCCTAAGCTTCAGAATGTGGACCACTGCTCTGTGTAATATAGATGGCCTTTAAACTGAGGTCATGCTTCTTGCTCTCATTTGCTTGTTTATTAAGCGCGCCTAGCTCGAAGTTCCTTCACAGTAGTGCATTTGCCTGTACTTAGGGGAGAAACTGAAAAGTATGGATGTGCTTTTGGAAGGACTGAATTCCTTTTATGGAGGCTTCATGAATGGTTGAGGGTTTCTTCACCTCCATCAATTCCAAGTTTTAAGAGGGTCAAGCATCTGTGGTTGTACATGTCTTGTGAATAAATTCCGACTCTAGTTCAAAAGCTACTAAGCATTACCGAAGACAAAATCTAGCATAAAGGGAGCAGCTTGGTGTGCATTTACTACTCCAGTGCCCCCATCCAGGTTTGTGTCTGTGTGTTTGCTATTTTCTGAGCTTTGAAAATGAACTTTAAAGGATTGACTGCGGTTTTGGATGCATTGATTCTGCATGTTTTACAAGTCAGTAGTATGGAAGAGTTTTACCTACATTTAGGTTCAATGCTTTGATTTGTGTTTTGGTTTGTATTCCATTAAGAGCAGTTAGGGAGGAGGGCCCAACAATTAGATCAATTGTGTAACCAGAAGCACCGGAGTCCATGTACAGCAAACCTTTTTGTATTAACTAAAGCTGGCCAAAACTTTTTCTTGTACATTTTTTAAAACAAAAAATGGATTGAAAATTTAAAAATTTGCAGAAATTTTTTTTGGTTGATATATATATATATATATATATATATATATTTTTAATTTTAGATGTAAAACCATAAAAATGTGGTTTTGGTCTTCCCCTTTCTCTCCCTTGTAACCACCCACTCACCTCCACTCCCACTCCAGTAGAGAATGAAAACCAATTTTTTTCCCCCCAGTGTTTGTTTGGTTGAAAAATGGGGGGAAAAGGCCACACACGAAAATTGAACAAAACCTTTTGCAACCTGTCCCGTGTCATATGACAGAAGCCAGGGGCTAAAAAAGAGCAGTCTCGTGCCAGAACCCCTGGTACACTCCTTTTATTACATACAAACTGAGTGTACAAAGGATGTTTTGAAGATCATTTTTCATATCTCAATTAAAAACAAAGGTCTGCTGGCACTTCAGGGTAACTGCACTTGTATTCCCCGCTCCATGGTCCTCTCCAGGTGTGCCCAATCAGGTCTCAAGTCTCCAGCCATCACCTGTCTTTGGGCAGGGACCCTTGACAGTCTTCTGATTTGGGGCGTTTAAGGCTGCACAGCCCTCTGCCATGTGCTGTGATATTCCCAGCAAACCAGACTGCCTTATGGCCACCCACTGTACTTTGCTTTCTCTCTTGAGGGCTATGAACAGTGTATGGCCAAGTAACCACACAGCTCTTTCTAAGCAAGCAAAACACAATTATTCTTAGGGTAAAAGCATTCCAGAGAGAAAAACATAAAAACAATAAAAGTTCTTGTACACGTGCCATCAACTTACCAGAGTCATCCATCAGTCTTAAGAGGCTCTAGCAGGCCGAAGTTCTTCAAACCATTTCTCAATGGTTAGAGCCACCCCTTGACAGAAGCACCCGTTCTTTTGCTGAATCCAAAGAGGGCTGGCCCTGTGTCAATTCAAACTCATCCTGTTATACCAAATGCCCTTTCTTTGTCTCCTAGTCTCTAGAAAATCCACTTTGAACCAGTATATGCAAATCACTCCGGGGGCAGTACCTCTCTAGAGTTGTTTAGTCTCTGTAACTTGCTTTAATAACCTCCATTGTTTTTAGTTCCTGTAAGAGCTGTGGCAACCCTTCCCTGTGGAGCAGAACACATTCATACATGTAGTACAGTTGTCCCCAAAGATACTGCAGGGAATTGCAATATCTGTCACAGTTTGATCATAGGGTCAGGATATTTTTATACAACCACAGGCCACAGTGGACATTTTAGTATGTCCACTCAGGGTGCAGAAGCCTTGAGTGATGGTTCAGACATATAAGGCATATGAGCCAAATCTGATGGGTGGTGATGCTGAAGCTCTGGGACTGAAACATACTTTCTGATCTTTGGTCATACAGCATTTGTGGTGGGCTGGAAAAATGTTTAGCTATCTTGGCAATTCACAGATTATTGGACCTAAGAGCATAATGTCACTGCACTAAATTATTTTTCCAAAATTTGATGTCATTTGAAAACGTGTTTTAATTTTAATTTAAAGGATTCAGTATTTTATGGAATCCAAGGGCTAGAAAGAACTGCTATTCATCATTGGCAAGATGGGATTTGTAGCTAGCCATTGATGTGCAGTACTGGTTACAATCCCTGTTGGTTTGTGAGATCTGGGCTCAATTCTCATCTGGCGTAAATCAGGGTAACTCCATGAATGTGAAAATTATCATTGGTCATTCAGAAGTGACAAAAATGTGAGTGACTTACCAGACAGACCAGGATACTTCCGGCATTGCACATATTCAAGGCTACTCCACTTCTCAAGAATTCTTGAATGAGATAATAACAAGAGCAGAAATGGAATGTCTGATGCATTAAGATGCAGCAGAACATTTACATAGGTGTGTTCTGCTCAGTCCTTTGAAGAAATAATTGAACCCTTTTATTTCTTCCTTTTATATGCATTGTTTGGTCAGGTGGTAACTTCTCTCAGAAATGCACTAGAGTAAGCAGAACATAATGTGGCATTTTCATAGTAGCAAAGTATATTTGTTCCAAAGAAAAGGAGTTCATTTTTAGAAGAGGTTAGTCTAAAAGTTATACTACCCCAGCCGGCTGACCTTTCTGTAGCTTTTCAAGGTTGTTGTCCGCTTGTTAAAAACAGAACAATTCTCATAGCTAGCAGCTTTTGCATCACATGCTGTAAATTGCTGTTTGTGATAAATAGAACTTCTCAACAAATCTACACAAATGTCAACATGTTATGTGAACCTCTACTGAATTTACACTTTCAATAGTGCAAACTGATCTTGTTGAGTAAACAGATTTTTATCATCTGGCATTTTGAAAATGTAGTTAAAAAATTCAAAAGGTCTTTTAATGCATCAATTAAAAACCAAACACTGGCTAGGGGACAGAAGACAACAATGACAGATTGCATGACTTTGTTTTTCTTCTTTTTAAGCTGTAATTAAATGCCTGTGCAGCAGAATTCCAGCCCATTCATAGTTTAACTCCTGGAATGTTTGTTCTTTGTAAGAGTCTATTTTCCATACGTTGTTGTGTGGTGCAACATATGTTAATCCGTTCTTGTGAGGCTTGCACTACTCCCTCCACTTGCTCATCTATTTCTCCTCCACACACATCACTTTGGGACCTCTTGGTTTTCAGTCAGAGTTCCCTGTTCAATACAAGATCTGAAGCAAACTAGAACAATCCCTAATTGGTTGGTGTTTTATTTGTTTGATAAGTTAAGCTGCTTGAAAAATGAGTACAGTTTAGAACTTTTTTAGAAACTGATTGTTCTGAGCTATTTTACTTCCATTAAGAATATATCTACTAACTTTTAAGTATCATTCAGTCTAGAAGTGGAAGCCTAAACCTCAACAAACCGCGAAGTATTGTTCTGCTCCTGTAGTTCCACTATTACAGGTTCACAGACTTTTCATTTCCACACTTATTGGAGGGTAGAATTATCAAACTAGCATCAGGAATTTTCATGCCCACCAAAGACCCTCTTAACTAGTAATACAAATCAATCCTGTTTCGGTTCTGCTTAGGCAGACTTCTGGGTGGCCTCTGTTCTGAGTTGCTCCATATTTGAGGGGAAAGTAATAAACTTGGTTACGATTAAAAACAACAACAAAAAACAGTAGTAGCTACATCTATCCAACACAGCTATTGCTGTCAGCAATAGGATTCTTTCTTCTTTGTAACAGGGTTGACAGCAGCTTTATTTTATTTTATTTTATTTTATTTTATTTTTTTTGCTGTCTCTCGGTCTACATCTACACTAGAGACCTTTATAGCGGCACAGCTGTACCGTTGCAGCTGTGTTGCTCTAAGGTCTCCGGTGTATCTATGCTGACAGGAGAGAGAGAGAGTCTCCCGCCGACATAGGGCTGTCCACACTGGTGCTTCTGTCGGTGTAATTTATGTTCATCAGGGGTGGGTGTTTTTTCCCCTAGACCCCTGACCGACAGAAGTTTTACCGACAAAAGTGCTCGTATAGACATAGCCTCATTCAGAAAGGCCAGGAGGCTGACTATCTTTCAGTGATGTGCTTTTACACACACACCACCACCACCACCATCCCCCTCCCCCCAGTTGTAGGGCCTGAGATCAGAGCCCTTACTATGTCTGAGACAGGCCCTTTTCTTCTACTTACTAAACTTGAAATCTATAAATAGGAACATCTGGGGAGAAGGGGAGGGAGATGACTAAATTCCATTGAAATACATTGGACTAAGTCAATGCTGGAGGGATAGAGAGGGGAAATCATTCGTTTTGTATTAGAAGAGGGGCAGGGCATCTTCCTGTGTGCCTTTTACTCTACTCATTGTTAACTTTTACAGGAAGGTCGGGGTAGGGACCACTTTTAAAATTCCAGAATTCTTTCTCCAAGTCATAGAACGCCCAGTTAAGTCTCTTCCTGTCAAATAGGGTAACATTTTCTCTAATTAAGCCATTTAAAAAGAAGAAAGAAGAGAAAAAATCTGAATAACTGATTCTTCCCTCTAGCTCAAAATATGACGAAGAGGAATATGAGTCTTTGTGACCCTCAAATGAAGCTTTCCTGAAAAATCTTAATTTAAATTAAATTAATATCTGATTTAAAATATTATAGGAGTTAGAGCAGGTCTTCCTAAGGAAAGCTTTCCAGATGACAATAAAAAGAGGCTGGAACTGTTCAGCACTACCTCGATTACAGAAAGTGTGAGAAGATGAAGATGTGTATTTGGGGTAAGAAACAGTCTCTTCCTCAGGAATTAAATACATGAATAGCGATGGATACTTAGTATTTATATAGCACTTCAGATATTCAAGGCACTGTACAATCCTCAACATACCTTGCTATCCAAGAAATTTAGTAGTAGTACTGGTATATCTATTTGAGAAAACTGAGAAACAGAGCGGTTAAGTGACTTACCCAAAGCCATGCGGCAAGTCAGTGACCGACAATTCAGGTGCTCCAAGCTACTAGACCGGTGCTCTGCCCATTTAGGCAAGACTGTCCACTGTTATTTTGGACAAGTTACCAAAGGACCAAGTTGAGCCTTCGGTTCCAGCTTAAAAGCAATTCTGCCAGTGTTGCTTGCTTCAAGAAGTCCTTTATTCCCATTAAAAGTATTACTTTCTGATCATTTGAAGACAGATAAAAGTGGTGTAAAAGAAAGAGTTTGAATTCTTCTCCTGGGAGGTAGGAGCAGTTCTCGATGTATCCTTAAACTCTGGAGTTCGGCACTGATTACTTGAACTGAATGGAGTTTTCTTCTGGGTTATCACTAGTGTCACCAAAGTAGAATTTATCCCCAAATACACCTCTACCCCAATATAACACGACCTGATATAACATGAATTTGGATTTAACGCGGTAAAGCAGCGCTGGGGGGGGGGGGGGCTGCGCACTCCAGTGGATCAAAGCAAATTCGATATAACGCGGTTTCACCTATAATGCAGTAAGAGTTATATCGGGGTTGAGGTGTACCTTAGTACAAGAGACGTAATTACATTTTAAAAACCCCTACTGAGATAAACAAAGATGTTATGAAATGCCTGGAACTTTTAGCAGACTTTTTTTCATCAAACCCTAATACTGATATAGTCCAGTCTATGGCATGTGTGCTGAAGGCGGCATGCATGCTGATTTTTTTCAGTGGCACTCACACTGCCCAGGTCCTGGCCACCAGTCCGGGGGGCTCTGTATTTTTAATTTAATTTTAAATGAAGCTTCTTAAACATTTTAAAAAATGTATTTACTTTACATACAACAATAGTTTAGTTAGATATTATAGACTTATAAAAAGAGACCGTCTAAAAATGTTAATGTATTACTGGCACACAAAACCTTAAATTAGAATGAATAAATGAAGACTCGGCACACCACTTCTGAAAGGTTGCTGACCCCCGATGTAGTCAGAATTTTTGGAAAAACCACGCATCTAGTATTCCCCGAAGAATTATAGCTCTGCTCACCGATAACTGATTGTTATGTGTAACAAAAGTTATTGACTTTTTAATCAAGGTTCTTTTTTGGAGAACTTGGCTTTTTGGAGAGGATTTATAGGTTAACATAAAGCTTTAACAGACTTTTTAAAATTCAAGGCTTCTTTTTTTTCCCCGAGAAAGAAAGAAAAAACACTTTACTCCTCATCTCCTGACACCACTTTTTCAAATGATTGCCATAAACCAAAGTTTAGGACTCTGGATTTTTTTAAATCCAGACATAGGGGACGTTTGGATATTCTCATGGCTTAGAAACTGCAAAGAAGGTTTTAGGTTTTGCTTCTTTGATATCCCTTTCTCAGAACATTCCTTTAGAGGGCAGGATTTGGGTCCCTTTTTGTAATTTATTTCCTTTTTACTTAAGGGGGAAGGAAAGTATAACTCCTAAAAGTTACTGAGCATACATTTAATGGAGAGAGTTTAAGTTCTCTAACTTCTTGATTGATTCCATAGCATCATTTGATGGATCTTGGGGAAGATGGGGTAGTTTTTACTTAAATCTACAATGTACTGGTAATCATAGAAATATAGGACTGGAAAGGACCTTGATAGGCCATCTTGTGTAGTCCCCTGCACTGAGGCACGACTAAGTATTTTCTCTAGACCATCCCTGACAGGTGTTTGGATGTTTTTAAGAACAGGCTAGACAATGTCAGAAATTCCACTATATTACTAGGTAATTTGTTCTAGTGCTTAACTACACTTACAGTTAGGAAGTTTTTCCTGATGTGTAACCTAAATCTCCCTTGCTGCAATGTAATCCCGCTACTTCTTGTCCTGTCTTCAGTGGTTAAAGAGAACAATTTACCACTAGGGCTGTCAATTAATCACAGTTAACTCACGTGATTAACTCCAAAAAATTAACAGTGATTAAAAAATTAATCATGATTAATCACACTGTTAAACAATAGAATACCAATTGAAATTTATTAAATATTTTGGATGTTTTTCTACATTTTTCAAATATATTGATTTCTATTACAACACAGAATACAAAGTATGCAGTGCTCACTTTATATTATTTATTACAAATATTTGCACTGTAAAAGTGATAAAAGAAATAGTATTTTTCAATTCACCTCATACAAGTACTGCAGTGCAATCTCTTTATCGTGACAGTGTAACTTACAAATGTAGATTTTTTGTTGTTGTTACATAACTGCACTCAAAAATAAAACAATGTAAAACTTTAGAGCCTACACGTCCACTCAATCCTACTTCTTGTTCAGCCAATCGCTCAGACAAACAAGTTTGTTTACATTTCTGGAAGATACTGCTGACTGCTTCTTATTTACAATGTAACCTGAAAGTGAGAACAGGTGTTTGCATGGCACTGTTGTAGCCGACATTGCAAGATATTTACGTACCAGATGTGCTAAAGATTCATATGTCCCTTCATGCTTCAACCATCATTCCAGAAGACATGCGTCCATGCTGGTGATGGGTTCTGATAGATAACGATCCAAAGCAGAGCGGACCGATGCATGTTCATTTTCATCATCTGAGTCAGATGCCATCAGCAGAAGGTTAATTTTCTTTTTTGGTGGTTTGGGTTCTGTAGTTTCTGCATCGGAGTGTTGCTCTTTTAAGATATCTGAAAGCATGCTCCACACCTCATCCCTCTCAGATTTTGGAAGGCACTTCAGATTCTTAAACCTTGGATCGAGTGCTGTATCTATCCTTAGAAATCTCACATTGGTACCTTCTTTGTGTTTTGTCAAATCTGCTGTGAAACTGTTCTTAAAACAAACGTGCTGGGTCATCATCCGAGACTGCCATAACATGAAATATATGGCAGAATGTGGGTAAATCAGAACAGGAGACATACAATTCTCCCCCAAGGGGTTCAGTCACAAATTTAATTAATGCATTATTTTTTTAACAAGCATCATCAGCATGGAAGCATGTCCTCTGGAATGGTGGCCGAAGCATGAAGGGACATATGAATCTTTAGCACATCTGGCACATAAATATCTTGTGACTTCGGCTACAACAGTGCCATGCAAACACCTGTTCTCACTTTCAGGTGACATTGTAAATAAGAAGCAGTCAGCAGTATCTTCCAGAAATGTAAACAAACTTGTTTGTCTGAGCGATTGGCTGAACAAGAAGTCGGATTGAGTGGACGTGTAGGCTCTAAAATTTTACATTGTTTTGTTTTTGAGTGCAGGTATGTAACAAAAAAAAATCTACATTTGTAAGTTACACTGTCACGATAAAGAGATTGCACTGCAGTACTTGTATGAGGTGAATTGAAAACTACTATTTCTTTTGTTATACAGTGAAAATACTTGTAATAAAAAATAAATACAAAGTGAGCAGTGTATATGTAATTTCAATGACAACACAGAATACAAATATATTTGAAAATGTAGAAAATATCCAAAAATATTTAAATAAATGGTATTCTATCATTGTTTAACAGTGTGATTTAATCGCGGTTAATTTTTTAAATCGCAGTTAATTTTATTAATTGCTTGACAGCCCTATTTATCACCCTTTATAACAACCTGTTATGTACTTGAAGACTGTATCATGTCCCTCCTCAGTCTTCTCTTCTCCAAACTAAACAATCCCAATTGTTTCAATCCCTTCTCATTGGTCATGTTACATAGGACCTGTCATCGTTTTTGTTGCTCTCCTCTGGAGTTCATCCAGTTTGTCCAAATCTTCCTCAAAAGTGTGCTTCCCAGCACCAGATATAATACTCCAATTGAGGCATCATCAGTGCTGAGTAAAGTGGAAAAATTACTTCTTATGTCTTGCTTACAAGACTTGCTAATACATCCCGAAGTGGTGATTACTTTTTTTGCATCAATATTATATTTTTGACTCATATTTAGTTTGTGGTCAACTATAACCCCCAGATCTTTTTCTGCAGTTTTCCTACCTAAACAGTCATTTCCCATTTTGTGTTTATGTAATTGATTATTCCTTCCTAAGAGAGGTGAAAACATTATCTGTTCTTATCAGTTTAATACCTGATAGGTCCTTTTTTGCATTTGTCCTGATTGAATTTCGCCCTATTTACTTCAGACCATTTCTCAAGATCATTACAGATTCTAACCCTGTCCTCCAAAGTGCTTGCAAGCCCTCATAGCTTGGTATCCTTTGCAACCATTTATAAGTGTACTCCCTATGCCATTATCCAAGCATAATCTTGTTACCTTGTCAAAAAAAGAGGTAGGTTAGCTTGATGTGATTTGTTCTTGGGAAATCCATGTTGACTGTTACACATTACCTTCTTATATTCCAGGTGCTTACAAACGGATTGATTATTTGAACCTTTATCTTTCTGGGTACTGATGTTAAGATGACTGGTCTATAATTCCCTCTGTTGTCCTTTCCCCCCCTTTTTTTATAGATTTTTCTTTTTTCCAGTTCTCTGGGATCTCTCCAGTCTTTCACGAGTTCTTAAAGATAATCACTAATTGCGCAGAGATCTCTTCAGCCAGTTTCTTCACTATTTTGGGATGTATTTCATTAGACCCTGCCTACTTAAAGACCTCTAACTTGTAATTCTTAACTTGTTCTTCCCATATTTTAGCCTCTGAACCTACCTACCCCATTCATACTTATGTTCCCTATGTTAGTCATCCAATCACTGCTAACCTTTTTGCTGAAAACTGAAACAAAAAAGGCATTTACACTTCAGCCACTGCTGCATTTTCTGTTATTGTCTTTGCCTCCTCACTGAGTAATGGGCCTACCCTGTCCTTGGTCTTCCTCTTGCTTCTAATGTATTTGTACAATATTTTCTGGTTACCCTTTATGTCTTTAGCTAGTTTAGTCTCATTTTGTGTCTTGGTCTTTCTGATTTTGTTCCTATTCATTCTTTGTAATTTGATCTAGGTTTCACTTTTTGAATAACTCTTTTTTTTTTAAATTTCAGGTAATTGAAGATCTCCTGGTTATACCAGGGTGGTCTCTTGCCATAATTCCTATCTTTCCTGCACACTGAGATAGTTTGCCCTTAATAATATGTCTTTAAAAACTGCCAGCTCTCCTGAACTCTTTTTTCCCTTAGGCTTGCTTCCCATCGGATCTTACCTACCAGCCCTCTGAGTTTGCTAAAGTCTGCCTTCTTAAAGTCCATTGTCTTTATTCTGCTGTTTTCCCTTCCATCATGCCTTAGTATCACGAACTCTGTCATTTCATGATCACTTGCACCCAAGCTGCCTTCCACCATCACATTCTCAACCAGTTTCTCCCTATTAGTCAGAATCAAATCTGGAACACCCTTTTCCTCGATAGAATCAAGGAAGCAATCATCCAAAGCCCATTGCTGCACTTGGAGTGCATGTATGGGTGTGTATATGCTCCAGCATGAAGTACTCTGTATGTTAAGTATCTGTCATCAGAAGATAAATTAAAGGACTTTCACTAAGATTGTGGCCACTGGTCTGAAAATATGTTAGTTACATATCAAAGTTAAAAGATATCAAAAGTTAGGATAATACCGAAGTTAGGAGAATCTTTCTTCCTTAGACCATTAATTTGATTGTAATTAGGCTGCTACTAACCTTTTTCTGTTTTAATCTTTTATAAAGTTGCTTTATTAGTCATATTTGCCTCTGCTAGAAGAATAAATGAACTGTTCGTTCTGTTTGCAGACATCTGTTTGTTGTTGATTATGATAAAGTAGATGTTTTAACTATTCCCAGAATCCTCCTTAAAATCAGCATCCATTGTCAATCTAGAAATTTCACATCCATCTCTTTGCCCTAAACTTAGATAGAAAAAAAATCATGGCTCCTTCTTGCTATGACCAGTTTTAAAATTGTATATAGACCACATGTTTGTACTCCTTGGTGCACTAAAGCATCATCTGTATGAAATAAGTAGTTGACAGGTATCAGCATAACAAAATGCCAGAGTATTTAGAACTAATTGGCGGTCTCAGCAGATAAGGCTAGGAATTAGTGGGAAATAGCTGAGAAGGTTGTTTTGGCCTCTATCTTAGAGGTGGCTTCTCCAGGTTTGAGTTGAATCACATTGGTGCATCATTTTGATGAAGCTAACACTACTGCCACCAATGCTGTATTGTCATGTGGGTAAATGGCAGCCCTCGTTCTGGGCTCCCAGTCCGAAGCTTTTCACAAGCAGTATTTTCATTTCATACTTTTTATAGCCAAATGGAATTTTGTTTTTCAAAAGATTTGATTGCTTGACTCACTGCTGATATTTCACTAAGGCATTAAAAAAGGGCAAAATGCCTCCGGCCTCAGATAGCTAAATGGATTTGTAGGTCAGTTTTGGAGGCTTTTATCCAGTGTCTGTTAAAGTGATTTCATGTTCTTAGACCAAAAGAAAATCTTCTGTGAAGAGCGAGACCCTCAGCTGATGCAAAGTGGTGTAGTTCCATAGGATCTGGCCCAAAATCTCTAAGGCAGCCCTCTAGACTCAACACCTTTACACCTTGAATTAGAGCCTTTATGCTGTAGGTCTCTAATCTTTATAACCGTCTCTTCTTTTCTTTCTCATAATTTTTTTTTAATCATGGTTCATTTTACTTATAACCATGAGTTTGTGTTATGAATATTGTATAAGCAGAAAGGAAAATTCCTATGTGTAAATTTTCCTACGTGTAAATTGGGGTTCCAGGAATGTGGATAGATGCCCATCCTATTCTTTTCATGATCATATTAACATTAATTTTTGGTTTGGGGTTTTTCTTTGAGAGAGGGAAGGAGAAAAGCAGGTAAAGTTATGATTTAGCCTAGGAAAAATTATCTAATATCTTCTCAATCTGCAGAAGATACAGTCTCTGGTGGATGGGAGAAGTCTTACTTTTTTGATTGGTCCTTTGTTTTCCTTGCTTAGCAACTGCTAGAATGGGAAGTTCATGAGTTCATTTCACTGCAAATGCTGAGCAGAAACTCAGTTCACTAGTAGGGAAAATTTCCTGTCCTAGATTTTTTGTGTTTGTTTGTTTTTGGTGTTATGAAACTAGAAATTCAGGGAGATCCAGAATTCTAAAGTGTGAGTCAAGAATATAAGAATACAGCGCTTAAATATTTTTCTTCTGATGAAATAATCTGTTTTGGATTAGGGGAGGATTATTTTACAAGTTTGTCCTCATGAGGTAACTGCATACACTACTTATTTAGCTTCAAATGAAAAGAGCCATCAAACTTGATTTAAGAGATTTTGAGATGGAAGTTTTTGAGACTTCTCAGTTTTGATGAAATATATATATTTTTCTGATCTGCCTAACACTTAGTTGGGCATCAAATGTGTAATAGTGTAATGTCACAGAGCATGGGGACTGAATGTTGGGTTATTTGGTAATGTTATTTTCAGTGTAAAAAAAAAAAAAAAAACGTGAGGAAAGGGTTGTATGATCATCCTTGTATAAAAATAGCAGGGTCACCTTGTTCTTTGAAATTGATTTCACTAGCATTAAGAAATGCAATATCCTTCAGCTCATCCGGAAAGCTGCAAACCGTTCATTTTTACAGGTGTCCATTCTGTCCTAATTTTTAGTAAATAGACAAGGCGATGAAATTACTGGAGCTGTGAAAGTATTGCATTACAAATTGTGGACGTCTGCTGGGTAGCAGCCCTGGAAACATAACATGTTTATGCTGTGAGCGGGACTTTGTCATTTAAAATGTGAGCAAAAATATATGACTGCCTAAGCCACAGATTTATAGCAGGAAATCCTCACCATTTAATATGTTTGTCAGAAAAATAGCTGCGTACTTTTTATTTTTGTGGGATTTGAAATCATGCAGAGCTAAATTTGGACATGTAGAAAGGAGTGTAAATTACACAGAATTAAATGATTGTGAAGGAATCGGAATCTAATAGAGTCAAAGCTGTTGTGATGTATATTTCAAGAAGCTGGAAGAAGATGTAAATTAAAGGAGGGGGTTATCCCTTCTTTGATTTATCCCTTCTCCCACCTTTGTAGTAATTGCATTTTCTGTTGCTCTTCTCTTCTTGTCCTTCAGCTTGTGAGTTGCACCATCTTAGATGCCTCTTACTTTTCCACATAATCTGGGATTTAGATATGTTGGTTAGATGATTTTTTTGTAATTATGTTTTCAGAGGACATGGCACTCTCTCATTGATAGCACAAGATATGTCTTCAGTTTAGCATCTGATGTTGATGGTTATTCTAGACCTTGGCTTATGATGTATCAACTTCCATGGTATGTCTGAAGCTTCTTACGTGGTATGATTGGATAGCCTAGCTCCTGGAAAGATCAGGGAGAATGGTCAACCTAGTTTGGATGGGTACTGCAGAAATGCAGTTGGAGAGATTTTTAGTGCCTCTTCACCATGAAGATCCATTTCAAAGCCAATACACCATTAAAACTAAAACAACTCTATGGGTTTTACAATATGACTACATTTATTTTAAAACGACATCAGTCTGCCTTCTAACTCAGCCAGTCTAATGTTACTTATGGAAAGATGAGGTTTGGGGAAAAACTCAAATGCACATGGGAATGAAGGAAATGAAATAAGTGGCTTTGTGTTTATATTTCTCCCTAGAAAACCTGAAAAAGGAGTCCAGTATCTAATTGAGAGAGGTTTCGTGCCGGACACTCCAGTTGGTGTCGCCCATTTTCTCCTGCAAAGGAAAGGACTCAGCAGACAGATGATTGGAGAGTTTTTGGGCAATCGACAGAAGCAGTTCAACCGAGATGTATTGGAGTGAGTAGTGTGTGAGGGGATGGGATGGCGCACTCAGGTATTCACGTGTACCCTGTGGGACACTTACAGGGGCTAATGCTCACGAAATATTTTGTGTATGGAATGAAAGTGTTGTTTTCAAAGAAAAAACTGCCCGAGTGTAAGGATTAACAAAGAACAGGCAAAAATAAATACTCTTCCTTACTTGCCAGCAATGCTAACATTTTTCAATAAAACTGATCAAGTAGGATGCTTATAAGGATTTATTTACATTACAGAATTCACGTTTACTCTAAATTTATGTTGTAATTTAACTGGGGAGGACTGTCTATTAATTTTGAGAGTGTTTTCCTTCCTCAAGCTCTGAAATAATTTACTGTGTGAAATTTAAAAAAAAAACATTATATGCTACACGACACTTCATCAGTAAAGGAACATGAAAATGACCATTACTATTTCATAGATACACACGCACTTCTTATGCTGGCACTTGTCTAATAAGGGTGTCTGAGAACCAGTTTCTTGGAAAGGATTAGATAAAAACCTATTTCAAAAGGAAAGCAAAGTGGAGCAGCAAATTACACTCACCAACAGTTTGGTTAAGGTTATTCAAATAGTGTCTGTTAAGGATGGAGGTTGCTTTTGTTTATTTTAAGTGATTTGATATTTCATTTAGCAGCGATTCTTTTCAAGACCTGTATGGATGACTCACTCACTAACAAAGCTTGTTGCATCTCACCCCAGATTTATTGACTTGTGCGCATGTGACTTGCATGAAGAATTACCACTTACTGCACAAACAGCCAGTTAGATGTTTAACAGGCTATGTAACTGCATAGGGTACATGGAGGGTGGGGGGAAATACCCTTTTCCCAGTGCAAAAAGACAAAACAAAAATTCTAAACCCACAGTTTTGGCCAAGACCATAACAAAAAATTGCTGAGATTTGCATAGAAATAGCCCTTATTGAGGACTGAATGCTTTTCCTGGCTTTAGGGCCTGTGGAGGATTTTCAGTTTAAAAATGATTGGAAAATCACTTCCTGAGCCTAGTCAAGAGAGGCTTAATTCAGCCCCCAGGGAAAATCTTCCCTTGACTTTACTGGAGATGAATCAGTCCCTAGGAGCCCCACTCAGCATTGCTAACTCACTAACCTCTTGTGATGTTATCCCAAGTCTCATGGTAGTTGGTGTTTCTCATGTAATCCAGGAGCCATGTGATTACATGAGAACCTGGGCATTCATTTTTTTTAAATAAGTTTCTGGCCCTAATCACTATGGAGAAAATCCTGAACACATGACCCCCTAAAGCCACAAAAACCAGAAAGCAAAGTAAAAGAACCCCCAAAGTATTATTTTTTTAAATCTCATGATTTTTAAGCCATTTTCATAATTTTGGAGATCTGAATCATGATTTTGGAAAGCCTGGGGTTGACAGTGCTGCTGCTTTGTGGTATCATTGCTTACCTAAACATGGGGTGCATCCATGGGGACCTCTTGTGTTGCGCAATACTACATGCTGTGGGCAGATTGCTGCACATGAACTCTTCCAGCTGCCCATGAAGGTATCATTGATGTCATCAGCTGACCGCAGGACCTGGGACTGTAGGCATAGACCAGTTGTCCCTAATCGTTAATGTATCCCTAACTCCTTCCTGCCATGCCCACCTCAATGAATCGTGGACTCCAAAGCCAAAATGGGATCATATAATTGGGAGCATCAGTCACAGGCAGTTTGTTTTTTCTAAAGCATGGAAATTAAATGCACTATGGCAATGCACAATTTCATGCACCCAAATGAAGGAAATGAAAATAAGGTTCCCACACCAACTTCTCACTAGACCTTGTTTCAAATAGGTAGTATTTTTTTTTCTTACTAAATGTGTAGCTTGATCTGTTACTGTGTGTTCTACATTGTGTACAAGATTTACAATGCTGTTGTTGTTAGAACCTCTCTGTCTCAACCGTGCAAGCTGAACAGTGTATTAGTATAGTTATTTGCATTTATACACACATCATAGATCTTTACTTAGAGGGGCCTTTTATTTGTAAACCTTATGGTTCAAGAGCTGCATCTTTACTGTACAAACAGCAGGAGAAGGTAATTAAATAGGGAATGTGGGTTCTACACAAAGGTATGCAGTAAAGTTTAGTTACTTGCCCTAAAGAAGTGGCAGATTTCAATTCAACAGTTCAGCCAATCAGTCTATTCAGCAGGAAGTTTGGCTGGCCCATTCTAACCATTTGCAACCATTCCCTGGATCTGTGCCACTATTAGACTAGGGGGAAGATTTTCCAAGGAAGGTGTATTGTCTAATGATCAAAGTAAACGATGGTGAGCAAGGAAGAGGCTGGATTCTAACCTAAAATGAGTCATTGATTCACTGTGTGATCTTGGGCAAATCATTTAACCTCACTGTGCCTTGGGCAGCCTAGCAGAAAATTGGGTAAGAATCTTGTTGATAGCCAGATGGTGTATGTTTCATGAGATTTCCTGGATGGGTAAATTGCCAAAAAGGACATCCACCTGCCTACGACCTCCTGACTGTATTTTTGCTGCAATTAATCTGTTCTTAAAATAACCTGCCCCAGTCATGTTAAGAAAAAAATTTTTTCTGAGGCAACACAAAGATAGCGTAATTGACTCGCATATAACACTGTGAGCCTTGGCAGCAAAAAAGCACAATGGTTTTAACCAAGCTGACCTGCTATTAGGGATGTTCACACGCATTCTTTGTTGCGCTACAACAAAATGGTGACTGTTTATTCCATCTCTGATAAAGACATGCTATCAGACTTCAAATCGTGTATTAAAAAAAAATCATACTTGAAACATGATTCCATTCCCCCGTGATACTCATAACAGATAAGATAGTAAAAATAATTTTAAACATTTAATTACTTTCCATGATTGATGCTTTTATTTTGTGTGCTTGTGACTATATATTTCATTTGTCATCACGGTGCACTTCCTGGTTCTCATACATGAGCATAAATGTGCAGATATTGCATGGGAACATTTAATTGTTTTAAAATGTCTTCATTGTGCAATTTTGAAAACCTCCAAGAAAACAATCTACATTTCAGACTCTGGGCTGGATCACTGCAACTCTCCAGCTGCTTTACAGTGCGCCATCACTGGCTATCTGGGGATTCCCCTAATGTCTGGGTCTCCCTGGGTGCCATAGAGTTGGCATAATGTCTTGATGCTATACCTCTTGCCAGGATATGGGTAGAGCACTGCTGTACAGCAGTGATCCTTGTCTGCTAGAGTACCCCGTGGTGGCCATAAAGACACCTTTCTCCCTCCTGCCATGCCATACAAGCACAGCTGACGATCTGGCTCTCTATCCGCCTATGCACTTTCTTTTAACAAATGGGATTTGTATTAAAAAACCAAATGTCTAGCAGTGTGAGTGAATAGTTAGATAAAAGTCACAGCATCCAAGTGACGTGGAAAACATGGCATTGTGTATTACAACCTCCTCCTTTCCGTTAATTCCATCACAGAATTCTTCATAAAGCTTTAAGACCATTGTGCTCTCCCCAGCAGTACAGGAGGGAGCTAAACCTCAGAGGCAGTTGTGGTGTTATGCTGATGGGAAAAGCAACTGAGTGGGGTGTTCCTTTGTACCCTCCTTTCTCCACTCTGCATAAAGCCTGCAAAGAAACAGCAGGCAGGGAATAGGCACTAGAAAGAAACCATACTAAGTGGCATGTCATCCTCCACACACACAACCCACAGAAATTTAAGAAGACCTGGAGTAAAGATCATGGAAAGCTAATGCTGATTGAAGTTAGTTCTTGCAGTTATGGGCTTTAGCCACTGGCAACATAGCTACTGTCTCTCTTGCTGATGAGAGAATGTTGGAAGGAATGATGGAGGAAGCTTCCCATTGTACTACTGGCCAAGGATATTTGGAAACCCAGATACCCCTAATATCTTCACTTTCCACTTTATTTGACTCTACCACCGCTGGTCCAGGTACCTGCTGTTCCAACCCTTTAAAAAAAAAAATCTGCAGTGTTGAAGAGATAGTGATGTTCCAAACCTCTAGAGTTTACAATAGTGGTTCTGTTGTGTTTGTGGAATCAACATTGTCCTTATAGGGATGAACCTGGAGGAGTGCACAGCTCCTTTGTTCTTCTCCTTGCACTTTTTCACAGAAGGAAAGCATATGGGCTGAAGTCATTAAAAGGCTTTGGAATTAAACTGTGGTAGCACAGCGCTTCATCATGCAAGAGAAATGTGTATACTAATCTATCACTGTACATCAATACATTTAATAACAAGCCTTTTAACCTGGATCATACTTTATTATTGTAGCATCTGCATTACTGTATTATAACTTGCAGTAATTCATGTTTGGTTATTAAAACCTAAAAGCCAAGTTAGAAGAAAAGGAACCAATGACTCTCTGATTTGAAAGTAGCCTTTAAACAAGGTGTTAGAGCAGGGGTGGGCAAACTTTTTGGCCCAAGGGCCACATCTGGGTATGGAAATTGTATGGTGGGCCATGAATGCTCATGAAATTGGGCATTGGGGTGCAGGAGAGCTGGTGCTGCCTGGTGATAATTTGCTGATTTGAGAGCACAAGACTGATAATGATTCGTGACACTATGGAGTTTTTTACATTGATCAGCGTCCATCACATAGGCAGCTCTGCAATAAAGAAAAATAATGGCTTGTTTACATCTACTCTTCCCCCTCTGGCCCACTCCCAGTTGATATATTTCTTACAATTCTCCTCTCATGCTTTCATGGACAATTACTGATGTTCTGAGATACATTTGTGGCTTTGTATTTTACTAGAACTGGGGGAATGCTGAAGACGCTGGGCTTTTTTTCCTATATAATGTATTTTGAATAAAATATATATACTGTTGGAAGGGCAAAGAACAAATGAGAATGTGTTTTGTCCTAGCTGCGTTGTGGATGAGATGGACTTCTCAGCAATGGAACTGGATGAAGCACTCAGGAAATTTCAGGCTCATATCCGTGTTCAAGGAGAAGCTCAGAAAGTAGAACGACTCATTGAAGCTTTTAGGTATGGCACTGAAATAAGTTGTCAGAGCACCTGACATGATCCAGCTGTTACGTGTGAGACAGGGAGGTTGGGTAGAGTTAGGCTATTCCTTGCTTTATTAAGCTGCCTTTGAGAACAATAGGGGGTATTTATGCAGTTAAATGACGGTAGGTGTTTACTTTATACATTAAATATAGAATAAGGAAGTTTTATGTGCTATTGTTAATGCATATTGTTAGTGTAATTATTTTTATTATGCATTTATATAATATAGCTGTGCTTCTCTCCAAAATCAATTTGATTGGTAAGATTTTTTTTTTTTTTTTTAAACTTCAGATATCTGTCCCTGAAAATTCACTGTTGTAATTTAGGAGCTTGGTTTCTGTACCTTGAGGCATTGGACTTTGTTTACATTTTACAGTATCTCCATGTACTTTTTTTAACCTTCTGTTAAGCAGTTTAGCACAGTGGGGCAAAGAGCATTAATTTATTAAAGCCCACACAAATATTCCTTATTGTGGAAGGAAAAAATGTAAAGCATCTAAAATATAAATGTAAAAATCCTGGCCAGAGCCTCAGCTGCTGTAAGCTGGTGTAGCTCCACTGAAGTCAGAGTGGAATATTAAAGTTAATGAAGTTACCCCAAATGAGGATCTGGCCTGGCTAATGAGTTTACTGGTTGTAAAATGGAAAACTTTAAGCCTTTAGCATTCTAGGGTGTTAGTTCTGAGAATGTGATTGGGCAGAGAAGTACTATAGAAAACTAAATGTGTATGAAGTATAAAGGATACCAAACTCGGCATCTTGAATGTAACCATTCATTGATTTGGTTTTGGTCACACAGCATTTCTTCACTCTGGCCGACTTCCCCCTCTTTGTTTCTTACAGCCAGCGATACTGTATCTGCAATCCCGGCGTTGTGAGACAGTTCCGAAATCCTGATACCATCTTCATCCTAGCTTTCGCAATCATATTGTTAAACACAGACATGTATAGCCCAAATGTGAAACCAGAACGCAAGATGAAGCTTGAAGATTTTGTTAAGAATCTAAGGGGTGAGAAAACTTGAATGATTGTCAGCAAAGCTTTTTATTTTTTAGGGAAATTATATCATATCTGATATATCATATCTGAAGTAGGTTGGCTTTTAGGATAGCTAGGGAAATTATGTGTGTGTGTGTGTGTATTTCCCTAGCCATCCTAAAAGCCACCCTACTTCAGATACTATCTAAGACCAAGATAAAATATATAGAGCCTACTTGTGATTTTACTTACTTTGCTTTTACACTGCTGTGAATATATTGACTTCAGCAATGTTATCCCTAAGATAATGTGAAAACAGAATTAGGCTTGCAATCCTTCATCATCCATATTCCATCCTCATTATAAAGAACTTCTATCCAGTCTTTTATTCCCAACTCCCTTCAGATATGTTATAAATATCTTCTATCTTGTGTTCATATCTCTGTAATGTGCCAATTTCCTGGATATAATTGAAACTTGGCGTGTTGACACCCTTTGTGTAGGTCAGATGGCAGCTCATAAAGTTTGCAATTTTACAAACATGAATGAGGCTGAATAAACCCTATGATATAGTAAAGTTGTCCAACAAGTGAAAGAAGGTACAAAAGATCAGTAGTGTTAATGGATGATGTAGCCAGTGTTTGTGAAAGGAGCAGTACAGTGTGTAGACAGGGATGGGTAACTACGTTGTAAGCCCACTAATGACTTCTGTACTCATACCTTTTGTTAAGTGTTTCTGCTTCTGTTGACCAGTCCATCACCAAGAACACTGGCCCTGATGCTGACAGAATTGCAGAAGTAGGACCTTTTGCAGCATTCTCTAAAATCTTGAATTATATTTTTAAAATGAAGTTTCTTTCACTGCCTCGTTTCAAAGGAAACTTTCAGGATAAACTTTTCTGTCTGTTGCCAGACAGACAAGTTAGTCCTCTGTGAACCAAGAACTCTCCCACTCATATTAAAGGGGAGTTAATGTGGAAGCTGCATATTCACGATGATTATCCACATTCTCAGAGATGGAAATTAACAACTTTGTTTACTAGACCCCCATCCATCAAATGTTACCGTAGATAACTTGCGCTGTGAACACATAAATATGTATAAAAGTCTGGAAAATAATCAGTGTGCTGTGATGAAGGCCTTCTGAAATAAACAGAGGCTTTAAACCCCTTAGAAAAAGTCAGTTCTAAGGCCCTTGTAAAAGTCAATGTGAAGGGAACTGAAACCCAGCTAACTCAATTGCATTGAATTCTGCATCTGTGTGGATGTGGAATCCCCATTCCATGACTTGGAGAGTGATCTCCAGTCAAGAGATTTAATCTGTCCTCCAGCCCTTGGCACTCTGAAACCCACATCTTCCTGCTCTTCTGCTTTCCTGGTTCACCAAATCTATATCCCATACCTGTCCACGTTATATGCTGGTTCTCTCCCAAGAAATGCAAAATCTTGTCCCATTCACCAGAGCGTGGCTTGTTAGAAAGAAGAGCAACATTATTTTAAAATTATGTTTTAATTCCCTTCACCTTTTGCTTGCAAGCCCAGCTCCAGTTCTGTCCTAAACTGTCTCTCTGTGCCACAGATAGAGAACCAGACTGTTCCTGTTAGAGACAAGCCCAGATGGTGTGGAGCTGCACCCCCTACCCAGGCCTGAGTTGAACTCGGGAGGAGTGGACACATTGCAGCATGTATATGGGAAGTGTATGGCTCAGCATCCACAGTTCTATAGTGGCCAGTTCTGTTAGGGTGCCCCACACCTTTTCAGGTTGTTTATGCCCCAGGGGGCACTAGGAGGGACTGTGATTATCTCTAGTCCTTGCATGAAGGGCACAATAGAGAAGGCTGCTTATGCTTACCCTCCCATGCAAGGGTCAACTCCCATGCAAGGGTCAGGCACAGTCCAATCCACAGTGTTTCTTCTGATTGGTAGCATTTGATTGTGGCAGAGTGTGGGCTCAGTGCAGTAGCAGAACAGACACAGGAGCTACACAGCAGTAAGCACAAAGATACTGGCTGTTAAAAAACAAAAACAAAAAAACACATACCTTTTTCTCCATAGCACAGAGTAGTTAGCTGCATGGCAGGAAGAGGGCAGTGGAGTTCATTAGTGGCTACTGGCCAGACTTAGGTCTACATAATTCAGACAGTTGCCAATCTTCCCTTCATATTTACAGATGCAGTTGGTTCATCTTGATGCTGATTAAGTCACGGATACTGATGCATTCTGGAATTTCAGATCTTGACAATGAAAGTGTCATTTGTCCATTTCGTTCCCTGTAAATCAGTATCACACTCTATCCTTGGCAGACATTTTAGTGTAGGGTGCAAGCTAAACAAGATTAAATTTAGTATTGTCATTTTAGTTAAAAGTCTAAAAAAGAATAAGGTTGAAAATGGCCCAATACTCCTACCTTTTATAGTCATTTCACAGATATGTTCTTGACTATTTTATCAGAGCTAGAGTGCTTCTAGAGGCTCCCTCTTGCTGGATCCCTACTATTGCTTTATATATATATATGTATATATATACATATAACTTTTGTCAGAGAGAGCAGTCTAGTAGGCTATATTGTTCCTAACTTTTAATGAATGGGTCTTCAGCTGTGGTCTGTGGAGAATTTGCAGCTGCTCACATGGTGCAAGTTCCCCCTTGCTTCCAGCTGCTAAGAAAAGATTAAATACTGTCATCAGGCTACTTATGTAAGCAATTGCTGTAGTTGCCACAGGGATGTTATGTGTTTGCAAATGAGAAAGAAGGTGATCATGAATGGGAGGGGAGATACCTGTTAAGATGTGGTCCAGCCTGTGTTAAAACATTTGAGCTCCCCTGCTTTAAATCACTCACCAGATCTGATGTGCAAAAGGTGTATTTGGATTCTGTCCATGAAAGTTAGGAAGTCAGGAGCAGCTTCCAGGATTCTGTCACACTTGTTAGAATACTCACAATAATTATTCAGTATTAAAAATTAAAACCGCATGATAACAAGATTGATGTGAACTAGTGTAAAATGCTCTTCTAGAGTAAACTGCATTCTCTTAGAATTGATATTAAAACAAGAAATGATTAGCTAAAATTATTTTAATCATTAACCAGCACACTTGTATGATAGGTGTCTAACATGTCATCTCAGACTGGATAATAGTTCTTAATTATGGTAAAAGATCTAGCAAATGAGATGGGTGACAGAGAGAATGATGTGTATTATTAGTTTGGTTTGTATAAGATGTCTGGCTATGACTTAAATGAAAAGTTTCATTAAAAACGGGAAAGAAAAGTATTTGATCTGGGATGTGGGATTCAGAACTTCTGGTTCACTAGTTCAAATCCAGCTGAGGTCATTAGTGACCGAAAGTCACTAGAATGTGTAAACTGTTAAGTGGCTTTTGTGAAATGAGTCAGACTCCCTGGGACTCTGTGTGTTGGTGCAAAAGTTTACCTACCCAGGCAGGTCAGCTTGCAGAATGAGGTGCTCTGGGGTGCTCATTCCCTTCCTGCTAGACAAGTGTCCACATCACCAAAACCACCACCACCATAATTCACATTGTTTGACTGGCACCCTTGCTGGTAGTCACCACAGAGAGGCCAAGGACTGAATGGACATGAAGACTGCACTCCCATTTTGCCTGTAGAGCAGGTCAGGGCTGAGGAGCATTGGTGAGGCAGATTGGAATGGTTGCACTGGTTCCGCTCTATGCGATATTGTTCTGGGGACAAAGGTAGAATTTCGTGTCCAAGACCATTATCTGGTAACTTTCATCTGCATTAAATTCACTTAAACTTTAAGACAGTGTTTTTTTTTTTATTTTATTTTATTTCATCTCATAGACTTTAAGGTCAGAAGGGACCATTATGATCATCTAGTCTGACCTCCTGCATGATGCAGGCCACAAAAGCTGACCCACCCCCTTTCCCTTAACTCAGCTGTTGAAGTCCCCAAATCCTGTGATTTAAAGACTTCAAGTCGCAGAGAATCCTCCAGCTAGCGACCCCCGCCCCATGCTGCGGAGGAAGGCGAAAAACCTCCAGGGCCTCTGCCAATCTACCCTGGAGGAAAATTCCTTCCCGACCCCAAATATGGCGATCAGTAGAACCCCGAGCATGCAGGCAAGATTCTCCAGCCAGACCCTCATTGACCATTGATACTATTTACCAGCGATGGCACATTGTTGACCAATTGACTAAAATCACGTTATCCCATCAAACCATTCCCTCCATAAACTTATCTAGCTTAATCTTAAAGCCAGAGAGGTCTTTCGCCCCCACTGTTTCCCTCGGAAGGCTGTTCCAAAATTTCACCCCTCCGATGGTTAGAAACCTTTGTCTAATTTCAAGCCTAAACTTCCCCACGGCCAGTTTATATCCATTCGTTCTTGTGTCCACATTAGTACTGAGCTGAAATAATTCCTCTCCCTCCCTGGTATTTATCCCTCTGATATATTTAAAGAGAGCAATCATATCCCCCCTCAGCCTTCTTTTGATTAGGCTAAACAAACCGAGCTCCTCGAGTCTCCTTTCATACAACAGGTTTTCCATTCCTCTGATCATCCTAGTGGCCCTTCTCTGTACCCGTTCCAGTTTGAGTTCATCCTTTTTAAACATGGGAGACCAGAACTGCACACAGTACTCCAAATGAGGTCTCACCAGTGCCTTGTATAACGGAAGCAGCACCTCCTTATCCCTACTAGATATACCTCGCCTTCCAACCGATGCGTCCCCAGCTTATAACTAAAATACTTGTTAGTCATCCCTAAATGCATCACCTTACACTTTTCACTATTAAATTTCATCCTATTACTATTACTCCAATTTACAAGGTCATCCAAGTCTCCCTGCAGGATATCCCGATTCTTCTCCGAATTGGCAATACCCCCCCAACTTTGTGTCATCCGCAAACTTTATCAGCCCACTCCTACATTTGGTCCGAGGTCAGTAATCAATAGATTAAATAAAATCAGACCCAAAACCGAACCTTGAGGAACTCCACTGGTGACCTCCCTCCAACCTGACAGTGCACCTTTCAGTACGACCCGCTGCAGTCTCCCCTTTAACCAGTTCTTTATCCACCTCTGGATTTTCATATCGATCCCCATCTTTTCCAATTTAACCAATAATTCCTCGTGCGGTACCATATCAAACGCTTTACTGAAATTGAGGTATATTAGATCCACCGCATTTCCCTTATCTAAAAAGTCTGTTACTTTCTCAAAAAAGGAGATCAGGTTGGTTTGGCACGATCTGCCTTTCGTAAAACCATATTGTAATTTGTCGCAATTGCCATTGACCTCAAGGTCCTTCACTACTTTCTCCTTCAAAATTTTTTCCAAGACCTTGCATACTACAGATGTTAAACTAACAGGCCTGTAGTTACCCGGGTCACTTTTTTTCCCTTTCTTGAAAATAGGAACCACATTAGCTATTCTCCAGTCCAACGGTACCACCCCTGAGTTTATAGATTCATTAAAAATTATTGCTAACGGGCTTGCAATTTCCCGCGCCAGTTCCTTCAATATTCTCAGATGAAGATCATCCGGTCCACCCGATTTAGTCCCGTTAAGCTGTTCAAGTTTGGCTTTTACCTCGGATACGGTAATGTCAATCCCCACTCCTTTATTCCCCTCTGTCACGCTGCCACTATTCCTAAACCCTTGATTAGCCTCATTAAAGACTGATGCAAAATATTCGTTTAGATATTGTGCCATGCCTAGATTATCCTTAATCTCCACTCCACCTACAGTCTTCAGCGGTCTCACTTCTTCTTTCTTTGTTTTCTTCCTATTTATATGGCTATAAAACCTCTTACTATTGGTTTTAATTCCCCTCGCAAGGTCCAACTCTACACGGCTTTTGGCCTTTCTCACTCCATCTCTACATGCTCTAACCTCAATAAGGTAGGTTTCCTTGCTGATCCCTCCCCTCTTCCACTCTTTGTACACTTTGTGTTTTTTCTTAATCACCCCTTTGAGACGCTCGCTCATCCAGCTTGGTCTGAATTTCTTGCCTACTAACCGTTTTCCCTTCCTTGGGATACAGGCCTCCGACAGCTCCTGCAACTTCAACTTGAAATAATCCCAGGCGCCATCCGCCTTTAGATCCAGAAATATGTTAGCCCAATCCACTTCCCTAACCAGTCCCCTTAATTTATTAAAATTAGCCTTTTTGAAATCATAAACCCTAGTCTCCGATTTAATTCTGTTAATCCTTCCATTTAGTTTAAACCGAATTAGCTCATGATCACTCGAGACAAGGTTATCCCCTACAACCATTTCCTCAACGAGGTCCTCACCATCTGCCTTAGTAGCTATGAAGGCTTGCTTGGGGAATTACTCTTGTTGTGGGCAAATTTTGCTATAGTAATTAAAAAAAATAATCAAAAGTGTAATTCACAATTAAAATATTTCAATCAGTGGATGCATGGTGGTGATGAGGGGGTGAAAAGTAACACTTTTTTATTTTTTAATATATAACTGTGTTTTCTTCTGCTGTAAGATTGGCAAAATGCCAATGAATAAGAAAAGGGCTTACTACTACTTGTTGGCTGGAAGATTATTTGACTATATTAAGTCATGGAACAGAACTACTTAGATTAACAGGTATATCCGGGATCCCTATAAACAAGTCAACACCTTCTTTATGGTTAGTAAGGTAAATAAACAGTACCTGTGTCCTTATCTTGTTCTTGCTAAGAAGCCCACATTATTGAGCTGTAAGTGTGGAGAGGAGCCAGTGTTTGCTAGTCAGGTCATTGTAAGCCAAAGTGGTAATGAGAGCTGTTGGTTTCTGCAGGCGTAGATGATGGTGAAGACATCCCACGAGAGATGCTGATTGGAATATATGAGCGAATCCGCAAACGGGAACTGAAGACAAACGAGGATCATGTATCCCAGGTCCAAAAGGTCGAAAAACTCATCGTAGGAAAGAAACCAGTAAGTTAATTTTGCACTGAAACTTAAGCTGATTATGCCAGATGACTGAGAGTTGCAGGGCAAGGGATGCTCAGACCTGAGGCTTTGTGTAAATGTAAATTGGACTGGACAATGACAAAATATGGGAAGTATGTCACTGTAATACAATTGCTACAAACATGGCCTTGTTTTCAGAACTTTCACTAAGCAAGTGAACATTTCTCTGCACTCTAGCCTGGACGGTAGCGCACATCTATGCATGGTGAGGTTATGAATATAACAATTTTTTTTTTAAATAAAGATGATAAAATGTATCTTGTTTTACCCACATATTCTCCCTGTTAGTTTCAATCCTGAACTTTGGCTCTGAAATGTCTGCATTTTAATCCTCTTCTGTGATTATATTTCAAAAGGACTGGAGCATGTTGCTGCAAAGTGATGTCTTAGAAAAACATATTTCAGCTTTATACCTTTAATTAAAGATTTTATTGATGTCAGTATTTCCTCCTCCTTAAAACAGGCTGTAGAAGCCAGTGTTTAAAAGACAGGAGATCTGTATTGGAGACTGATGTAATCTTGTGGTCTAAGAGACAATCTGGGAACCAAGTTCTCTTGAGTTCTAATGTTGGTTCTGAGACTCACTCCCTCCCTCTCTAGGCTTTCGCAATTCACTTAACTCCTCTTCCTTAGGTTCTCTATCTGTAGGAACGGGATAATAATATTTACTTAGTTCACAAAAGTGCTGAGTATGATTCTGACTGTTTTGTATTTAGCCATTGATTTCTATCCAGGGACCTTGAAGTGCTTCACAATCATTGATTAATTTCTCTTCACAACATCCTTGTGTGGGAGGGAAGTATTTTTATCCCCTTTTTAGAAATGAGGCAACTGAGGCACAGAGAAATTCATGTCAGCATTTTCAAAAATGTCCACTAATTTGGGGTGCCTTGGTTTTTGGATTCCCCCCCGCCCAAACCTGCAGCTGAAGTCAGTGGGGGTTCCGGGTACTCAACACTTCTGAAAGTCAGGCCCATGGAGATCTCATGTTGGGCGCCTTTTGAAAATGACTTGCCCAAAGTCACAAAGGAGATTTGTGATAAAGCTGGAAGTAAAACCCAGACCCTCTAACTCCCATACCTCAATCAACTGATTCCTGAAGTTGTGCTGCAGTTTTTAATGGATCCTTGTTTCCCATTTGAGTTTCAGCTTGTTACCTGCCATAGGGCGTTTTAGGTGAGTAAGGACAGATTAGAAACTGAGGAAGGATCTCAAGATTTGCCCAATTGTTTGTAAAGAGCTTTGAAGATCAGTGCTAAGTATTATTTATCTAACCTGAGACTATCCCAGTTGGTTTAAAGCAGATCACAGAAAAATATGGATTAGATCCTGTTTCCTATTTCCGATGCGGGGGAATTAAGGCATGAGGGAGAACTGAAGACCCCCTGGAAGAACTGGGGGAAGGTGTCACCAAAAATGAGAAAGCTAATAGTGTCTTACACCATATGCTTAAGGGGGAAAGGAAAAACGTCTTGACTGTTCTATAGTGTTTTGGGGGGTCATATTTACTGTCATATAAAACTTTCAGTTGACAGTAACGTATGTATTTCTGCTCCTGTCTGGTTCACGCACATAGCATTCCAGACACAGGGCTTGATCCTGCAGTGTGCTGAGCCCATGCAGTCAATGGAGTTAGGGACACTTAACAGCCTTTCCGGAAGCAGTGTTTTTTCATAGAATCAGCTGCATTTGATGAGAATTTTTTTACTGTGTGAAAGAAAATGCAGGAAATAGCCACCTATTTTACTTTATAGGAGTTTACTCATAGTAAGACCATGAAATATTTACTTGCTATGGTACAGTACTGTGTTTCTCTGAAGTTTAACAAACTTGTATGTGTCTTTCTACTGTAGATTGGATCTCTGCATCATGGACTTGGTTGTGTAGGTATTCCTTTTCATATTGATTCATGCTTTATAAACCACACTAATCAGAAGCAGTTTAATATTCAGGATTATCCCTTACTAACACTAATATTTTTCTGCTGTATTTTTGGCTTTTTCAAAATGTAGGCTTCTTTCAGTTGATTTATCTTTTAAGCAAACTTTTCTCACTGTTGACTTAGCAAAAACATGCCAACACTTCCTGCAGAAGTCAGTTCATGCTCTAAGGTATAAAGATTTGCTAAGAATTAAAAAAATTTCTTCATGTAGTTTGTTTGTAATTCATTGCCTAGAGTTTTTTAGATTTTGTTTTTTCTCATGCTCTGTCTTTTTATTTGTGCATTACTAATGCAAATTATCACCAGACTATCTAGGGTGCCCTATGCAAAAATGAAAATTGCATTGATTCTGTCCCAAAAGGCACACCCCATCACCTAGCTCTCACTTTATCAACTATTCCTAGTATGTTTCAGTATTTGTTGTTTGTTTCCTAGGAGGATATTGCCAATTAATTTGCAGCTCTTTTTTCAAAGGTAGATGAGTACACCAGGCATTAAATAAAAATTGAAGTCCAACACAAATTCAATTATATTCTTAAAATTGAATCTCCTTATGAAGTGTTCCACTTATTTTAATCTCAGGCTTGTGTTGCCAATAATAGTAAAAACCGTTTTTCAAAAATTATTTTAAAGCAGTGAAAAGCAAATATAAATGCTAATTCCCCATCACCTGACTTAGCTTTGTACTGTGTTTATAACGTAGCACCTTCTGTCAAAAGATTAGATGTCATTTTACAAATTTGACTCTTAATGATTTTTTTTATTATGATCATTTTCCTTTGCATTAATATTTTACCCTAGGATGATCCAGAGAATGTACTTCTGCATTGCTTTTAATCTGCTTGCCTCCTGCTGTCCTTGTATGAGCAGTCAACATGGAAGCTTTAAGTGTGGTGGAAAGCTTTGTTTCATAGTCTAATGAAAGTATCTATTAGTACTTCCTAGGTGTTTGTTTAGAAATGCCTGCAGACTATGGAAATGCTCTGGAGGACACTTCTGTTGATTAAGAATGAATACATTTTTCCTTTCAGTTAAATTCCATATGTAGGTCTCACTGTAGTTAACTCTACATTAATTAGGCTCAATTTACTCCTTACAGTCTGTCATTTTGCAGTGGCAGATGCCAGGCTGCCAGCCCCAAGGGGAAGTAAGTCTGTCTGGAGATGGGGGAAATGCAGCAGCATAACCCACCTCTAAGCCCTCTCTGGTGGGAGCCTATGACAGCTTGTCCAGCACCAAAAGTGGGCAGGTGTGACCTCAAGGGAAAACTGATTCAGCACCTTTTCTCTAGCATTCTCTGTCAGCCGGATTCCTGTAGAGCATTAGCCAGGTTTTAAAACTGTCCTCCCCTGGCAAAAACCCCAGGAGAATAAGTACCACACGGGTATTGGGGGTGAAATTCTGGCACGATTGGTGTCAGTGGCAAAAATCTCATTGATTTTAATAAGGCCAGGATTTCACCCAATGAAATAACAAAGAGGAGGGGAAGGTGTCCATGTATCAGTTTCTATATTAAAATATAGGCCATACTATGAACAAGTTTTGTGAACCACTGATTTAAAGGAATAGTGTGTACTTACTAATAATCTCTGCTTTTCAGCTTCCTTGGCCTAATAAACCATACTGTTCCCATACAGAATCAGAGGTTGTAATAAAATAGTTCATTTAAAATAAGAAAAACAAGTCTAGGTGCAAAGGAATATTCTATGCTTTACATGAAAATATAAATTTAAAACATCCCTTTTTAATAGGATTGGCAGAATAATCTTATTTGCATTTGAAAGACATGAAGTCTCAGTAGGTTCAGAATAACTATTTTCTGTAGATGTTGTAGGCAGGAATGTTTCAAGGAAGAAAGTGGGAAGTTATTATTGGTTTTCTTATCAGCATGAGAAAAGAAGTCAGACTGAAAATGCATTTACTTTTTCCTGATGTGCATGCCACCTTGCCTTGATGTCACAAATGTATAGATTGAATTAAACAATTAAAAACAAAAAAACCCACCAAAGCCTGGTGTATTCACCATCTCACAAAAGGTGAAATAATTTTGCATCCCCTGTTATTTGGTATTAGATATTTAAAAGTGTGCAGCAAAACGGAATCACTTTGCTTTGTGATCACACTTTCTGCTTTATTTTACTCAATGTTTTATAGCTATATACACTAGGGATTGCTCCTGCTCGTATTGAAGTCAGTAGCAAAACTCCCATTGGCTTCAATGTGCAGGATACAAGTCCCTACAGAATATCTGACCTAATGATTTCATTGTGTTGTGAATCTGTTTCAACTCTGCAGCAGATATATCTGTGTTGTTATATTATTCATCCTTTGATGAAAAACAGTCTACTATTGGTCTTAAAGAACTAAAGATATTAGAAGTATTAGCATAATCATAAAGACTTCAGGCAAGAAGGATGCTCTTTATTAACTGAGATCAGCATTGTACTTTTCTGTATATCATAGGTTCTCTCTTTACCCCACCGGAGACTTGTTTGCTACTGTAGGTTGTTTGAAGTTCCAGACCCAAATAAACCTCAGAAGCTTGGTCTGCACCAGCGAGAAATATTTTTATTTAATGACCTCCTTGTGGTATGTATTTTCAGATACAATGTATTTTTTTAAGATAAGCTTTTATTAGCACACAGATTCTGATAAGTAGAGAGACTTCCTAAGTATACTAAGAAATGTGTAGAAAACTATATTTTCATTGCTAGATTTCTGCTGCCATTCATTTGTTTATCTTTGCTTAGAGGGAGACAGCTTAACCTTTGCCCAGATAGTCTTATCATCATATTTTTGGCACCATGGCTGAAGGGTATTTTGCTAGAGAGCTTTACTAGCACTATCAACCAGGTTTTCTGGGACATGATGATGTTTTCCTTGCTTATAAGGTCCAGCTTTCTAAAATGCAAATGTTTTGCAGATCTTGCTAAAGGCTGGGGGCTAGACTTTTAAAGGTATTGGGGTGCCTAAGGTGTAGATGGGACCTAGCGGGACTTTCAGAAGTGCCTAGGTACCTAACTTCTATTGATTTCAGTGGGAATTATGCATGTAGGTACATCTTTAGGCACCTAAATACCTTTAAAAATCTGGCCCTTGGTCCTTCTTGGAGCTGAGCACTATCTGGATGGAGCTTGGTGCTTTGAACTCCCATTGATTTCCATGGGAGTCAGGGCACTGAAAAACCAAAAGGCCATATGTGCTAACAGGGACAGTGTTATGGATCTGGATTTAAACAGCTGTAAACTAAGGATTTTGTATCCTCTAGTTATCTGCAACATAGGTTCCCCTTCCCATCCCATACGCACACATACACACCCCTTGGAGGAAACAGAAGAGTTTAGTTTACAAGGGGAAGTTCTTGTCTGAGCAGTGAGTATATCCGTGCAAATATGTTGAATTTTAGAAATTGAGTTCTACTAGTTGAGTTTATCCTTCTAATAAATTAAGTCAGTTCTAGCAAATCTACAGGAAAAAAAGCATGTTCTTATGGCTATGTATTGCTTGCATGAATATCATTAATACCTCTTTACATCTAAGCCCGTCATTTCCCCCAGGCCTTTGGTAAGGGATACCAGCCATGGCTTTGGGTTATTTTTATTATCTAGCTTTAGCTGGTTAGTAGTTGTTTGAGTCAAGATGGGCTGAGGACTCCTTTGTTTTTTGTATTGTGCACTGTTTGATTTATTTGTAGGATGGACACCCAGTGCATGAGACAGGAGACTGGATTTTTATAATTCAAATGCATTTAAAAACTAAGAGTCATGGATAAAATCAGAGACACTATTTAAAATCCAAATTGTGTTCTAGTGACCCGTGAATATGATCTTGAGCCTCAGTAGTCTAGGAAGAGTTCGTGTCCAACTGTTCATAATTAAGGCTGCGAGTCCGTCACGGAAGTTACGGATTCCATGACTTTCTGGGACCTCTATGACTTCTGCACCCTGCAGGTGTGCCTGACCCCAGAGCCACCCGAGCAGCTCTGACAGCCCTGGGACCAGCCGCACCACTCCACCCCCCTGCAACAGCGGCAGTCCTGGGGCACCCCCCGCTAGCAGCACTGGCAGCGGTGGTCCTGGGCTGGCCCCTGCCAGCACCTGCAGCGGTGGTCACAGCTGGCCCCCCACCCCTGAGATCTAGCAGGCGCCCTGGAGCACCCCTCCCCAGCATCCCCCACGAGCACCAGCGAGTGTCCCAAAGTCCTCCATGAGCACCAGTGGGCACCACGGAGCTCCCCCAGCACCAGTAGTCCAGGTGCCCCCTAGCGCCCCCAGAGCACCCCAGAACACCCAAGATTTAGTCAGGGATATATAGTACAAGTCATGGACAGGTCACGGGGCTGTGAATTTTTGTTTATTGCCCATGACCTGTCCATGACTTTTACTAAAAATACCTGTGACTAAAACGTAGCTTTGCGCATAATCACTGATAATCTCCTAAATGTATATTTAATCAAGTACATAAAAGGCTCTTACAAGGAGGAGGGAGAAAAATTGTTCTCCTTAACCTCTGAGAATAGGACAAGAAGCAATGGGCATAAATTGCAGCAGGGGCAGTTTAGGGTGACATTAGGAAAAACTTCCTAACTGTCAGGGTGGTTAAGCACTGGAACAAATTCCCAGGGAAGCTGTGGAATATCCATCATTGGAAATTTTTAAGAGCAGGTTAGACAAACACCTGTCAGGGACGGTCTAAATCAGTGGTCTCCAAACTTTTTTGATCGCGCACCCCTATCAGTAAAAAAAATTTTGAGCACGCACCCATTGCCGCGCTGAAGCAACCAAAAAAGCAAAAAAAGCGCTCCTCCTGCCACGCACCCCCAAGGATCCTCTTGTGCACCCCACTTTGGAGACCACTGGTCTAAATAATACTTAGTCCTGCCATGAGTGCTAGGGACTGGACTAGATAACCTCTCGAGGTCCCTTCCAGTCCTACAATTCTGAGATTCTATGATTTTCTTTTGAAACCTGAAGATTCTTTCTCGTTACTACTATTAGTTATAAGAAAGTGGTTTGGTACAATAGTTTATTGTTGCAGAAAATATTTGTGATAATTCCAGTTTACCTGTTTCAAAAAAGGCTCATCTAGCTATTGAGATGAAACAGGAAAGGGTAATTACACCTGGCTATTGATCTGTGTTCAGTTGATGTGTTATGATCCAGACGTGTCTATTCCCTTGAATATAAGTTGATTATGTTGAAATATGTTTTACAGTTGATTTTCTTTCCCAGCATAGGTTTAGCTTGACCCAGTGTTTTTAAAAATACAAATAAAAGGAGTGATAGTGATCGGTACATTGCCTGCTCACTATTTATCATTTGTACTCTTACTCAGAGCTTGAACAAGGCAGGCTTTCCTTCAAAAAATGGAAAAATAACCTTCAAATCCAAATGTGATCATGAGTGTAAATCAATGCAACACTGTCATCCTCTGCAAACAGTCTGTGTTTTGTCTCCCTTAGTCTGATGCTAATAGCTTTGCCAAATTGTATCCGAGTGAAAACTGACCAGAGTCTCGTTAGTTATCAGTGGTGCAAATGGGGAACTCTATATCCAGAAGTTAAAATTAACAAGAACTGAGTCAATTTTATTCTGCCACAACTTGAGCAAGCTGTGAGCTGCAGCAGAGGCAGGATCTAGTCACGGTGGAGGAGGTCCCAAAAACAGATGCTAAAGAGCAGGTTTAGTTGTTGTTTGTATTTCTTTAGTGCCTAGAGGCCTCAGTCAAAATCAGGTAAGTGCTGTACAAACACAGTCTAATCGGACAAGAGAGACCAGGGCCAGGAGGAGAATCAGAGGCAGTGGGAGGTGAAGAGACATGGCCAAGGTCACATAGCAGGTCAGCAATAGATCCCAGAATAGAACCCAGGTCTCCTGAGTTCCAGGCCTGTGCCCTGTTCTGCCTCTCTGCAGTCTCATTGTAGGACAGAGAGAGGAAAAGCTCCTTCTGCCATCTAGTAGCCAGAAGGGATGCGTGCTTCAGACTTATCAGACACCTCCTAGCGGGAGGCTACAAAAGATAATCCCACAGACCACACACTGGGAATCCTACCACTGTCCCTGTGAGTTGGCTCAGTTTTTTATCTGAGAGTAGCTCCCGGACTAGTGAGCGGTTTAGTCCTTGAGCTATTTTGGGTAAATCTACACAGCCTGTGGAAGTGAGCCTCTCAGCCTGGGTCGACAGACTTGGGGTGGCGGAGCTCATGCTAGCTCTCTAAAAATATCTGTGTAGACAGTGCTTTGAAGTTGCGGCTCAAACTGGAGCTCTGGCTCTGAAGCCTAGGGAGGGAGGTGGCAGAAGTAGCTTGGAAGCTCACTCATGTGGCCTGTGTAGACATACCCCAAGTGTCTGGTAAACCTCTCAAGCCCTACATTTGAGGAGTAAGAGAAGGAGTGAATAGGAATGAGGGTGGAGGGTAGCAAAGGGAGGGAAGAGGCTGATAGAATAAGTTAATAGAAGGGAGTACTATATAGTCAAGTACTGAGAGATTTTGGGGGGAGTAGGAGAGACAGAAACAACTATGTGGCAGAGAAAGGGTAGTAAGAGGTTAGAGGGAGAGAGAAAACAGTCTGAAAATAACTAAAAGATAAAGTCTGATCAAGGATAGAGGGAAAAGCAGGAGACATAGCAAATTTCTGTTGAATGACATATTTTTCAATTACATTCAATAAACAATATGTAATTGTTTCATTTCTTTAAGATTTAGGGGCAGTGGCCTTGGGAGATATGGTAACACACAGATATTTTCACCCCAAGCCCTCTCGGTGGTAGGGGTCATGTACATTTTTCAAGCCTTGTTTATCTTTCTGCAAGCAAAGGTTGTAGAATCGTATCCCTATAGACCAGTTCCAGTGCAGGAGAAAAAACAAAAACAAAAGTAGCAAATAGTTACTGTATTGCAGACTGGAAGCTGTCTTTGGGTAAAATATATATATATTTCTGATATGCCAGTACCAAGAGTAATTAAAGTAGGGTGCATAGAATTGCTTCACTATTATAGTTGAATATTTTCCACTGACGTTCAGATCAAAGAACACCTTATTATTTTGTCTGGGTTTTTTTAATTGATATTTTCAGGTCACCAAGATCTTTCAAAAGAAGAAGAATTCGGTTACGTACAGTTTTCGACAGTCCTTTTCCCTCTATGGAATGCAAGTTCTTCTTTTTGAGAATCAGTGTAAGTCTTTCTCTACTTTTCTCCGTATGGTTTTCTGATATCAGGATGAAGAGCTGCCCATCAGTTTCTTAGGTCTAGGAGTGAAGTGTAGCCCTAGAATTAAATACAAGATGCTCTTTGAAAATAGCAGGAATGTCGAAAGACTTCTGGCTTAAGGATAGGAGTCACATCTGGCTCAGAATGGATGCAGTGAGGACAAATTTGGTGTATCCTTTTCTGATCTTCAGCTGCAATTAACAGACATGTAGTTCTAAGTAATGACTGAGACACAGATTTGTGTAAAACAGTCTCTCAGCCACTGTTTGTTTATTTAATATCTTTACTGATTTATAACTCAACTCAGTACCTAAGGAACTTGCATAATTAAAAGATAAATACAAAATATAGTTAGATGAAGTTTTTGTATTAAAAACCTGCATCTCCTGTCCCCAGGTGTTCCCGGGGTAATTTAAATGCTTCGCCCGTTAGATGTACCAAACGCAGTCTCCAGGAGACAGCCAGAAGGGGCCTTCCATATGATTATCTTGCCACTGCTCCTGGAGAGTTGAACCCCAGGAATCAATAGCAATAGCAATCTAGCAGCAAGCATAGCTGTTTCTATCGGACATAAGAGGTTTCTCTGACATTTTGTACCCAGACCATGTATGGCTTTATAGATAATAGCCAAAACCTTGAACTGCGTAACAAATCCAGTGTGGTTCAGTGGTACGATAGTTTCTGGTTTCTCCAAGGTGCTCCTTGCCTGCCATTCCCATAACCCCTGAAAATGAGGTCACATGCTCAAATGGCTCATCCAAATAAAGAAACAAGTTAGTGTATTTTACATGAGCTGAAGAATCCGGGTGACTTTTAAAGGGTTACAATTATGGTTTATTGCTGTAATCTAGCTGTGAGGTTACAAAGGCATGACTCACTCAGGTACAGTCCACATCAGATAGGAATGTTTACAGCCTGGTCATAGATGAAAATAGGTGTCTGCCTCTGCTGTCACCTGGGCATCCAGAAGCAGCTACAGATCTAACATAACTTCAACTGCAAACTACACTGGCAAAGATCAGACATACACCTTCAATAGAGGGCACACTTACTGACTTAGCCCAATCCTAGAGATGCTTCACCATGCCTTTTGCTATCAATAAACCTCTTGGCTCTTGTCCACTTCTGTGTAAACATAAAGACATATGGTATATTGGAGTCAGTGGAAATTAGACCTAGCTCTGAGTGCCACCCATAGACTGATGCTGCTGCAGCCCAAGCCATCTCACTATGTATTGCCTCTTGCAGAAGTGCAGGCACAATGAGCAGGAGGGAAGACAGGATGGAACACTTTAGATCCCCATATGGGAGAAGCCTTGGGGTGGCTTCTTAAAGGGAAAGGAGCAAACCCACCGAAGATGTTGTGTCCATCCTTCAAGGATCCTGCAGATGAGTCAACAGAATCAGTCACGCTCATAGCCCTGAAGTGTGCTTGTGTTGGAAAGTAAAGCCTGATCAAATTTTTTAAAACTGTCAAAATAAAAGTAGTTTTCCAAAGAAGTTTAAAACCAAAGTGTGCAGCTAACCTGTGTATAAGCTATTATTTATGGACAAAGAGCTCAGAATGTGCAAACAATGAAAGTCTAGTCCCCTGTAACCTGGAAATTCATATTCTCTTACACTCCTGTGGGTAAGAGGAGACTAACTCAAAGTACTGCAGGGCCAGTAGAGCAGGCAAGTAACCAATATCAATCCATCCAGTAAGTCTGCATGTTGAAGCTATCAGAATCAGCTTGTTCTCAGGGAATGGGGCTCATGAACATTCTGAGGCCAAAAAGAAGAACAGGAGGACTTGTGGCACCTTAGAGACTAACAAATTTATTAGAGCATAAGCTTTCGTGGACTATAGCCCACTTCTTCGGATGCATCCGAAGAAGTGGGCTATAGTCCACGAAAGCTTATGCTCTAATAAATTTGTTAGTCTCTAAGGTGCCACAAGTCCTCCTGTTCTTCTTTTTGCGGATACAGACTAACACGGCTGCTACTCTGAAACCTTTCATTCTGAGGCCAGTGTCACTAATGCAAAGGGAGCGAAACCTTTCAATTTGGCTGATGCTGAGTCGACTGAAATTATTGGCATTGCACGGTTGATAAGGGTAAAATATATTATGGGATTTGTCGGCTCCAGACAAGGAAGTATGGCATTTATCTCTATTGCATAAATAGGCCACAAGGAAAACATTTATATTTACAAACAAAAGTAATTTAAAAAATGTTAAGGTTAGCAACGTATTTTTAGTGGAGTCCAGCTAGCACCTAAATTATTTATGTCAATGTTTGCTGCTGTAGGAATGTCAGTGTTTGCTGTAGGAATATCAGTTGTATTGATAGCAGCGCTGGCCATAGGAGTTTGCTATTGGGGAGTTCGGTCTGTGTAGTAGAACTTATATGTGCAATTCACTAGCTTGAATTTCTGTCTAGGTGTCCTCATAGTTATCAAGTTGCCTTACCTTTCCTTGCTCAGCTGTTATGAATGTTCTTTTTTTTTTTTTTTTTAAGTTCTTCACTTTTTCTGGTTTATAACTGACTAGCTAGTTGGCTCCTCCTCCACTCAAGAAAGGTGAATGGCCTGCTTTCCCTTTTGGTTGAAACTATGTATGCTTTGGATGGTGCATAAGTCTTTGTGTAAACTGTAGCTGTATTTGACTCTGCACTTTTTAAGGCAGTGTAATACTTTTTTTGGAACACAATGACCTTGGCAGCTGGGGGTAAAAATTGTCTCGCACCAGATGGTGTTTCTTGAGTGAATGGCCATGAGAGAGGATTTGTTCTTCTGCTTAAATAGAAATCTACAAGGCTTGAATTCCATTTAGTTGTGCACTTGGAAGCACCCTGTGTTGGAATAAAGGATCATGGACTTTAATACATGGAAGAGATCTGTATTTACTTAGCTCTCTCTGAGCTGTGGTCCAAGTGTAGTATCTGTTCTTATCAGTTTAATTTGTGGACCTTCTGCCGATCAATAAGGTCAGATGGCTCAGGAAAGAAATTTTATTAAATTATTTCCTGCACATGTTCTAAGACTGTGTGAGGCCTCATTTCCAGGGGTCAGCAGTTCAAGCAAAAACTGAAACCATTTTCTGTAGTGGAGAAAATCTTCATTATGTGTATATCTCTGTGTGTGTCTGTACCTTTCTGCTCAACTGGCAGATGTTCATGTGACCAGCTGTTAAGGTCTGCTATGTTAGATGCGCAACTGGACTACAGGCAGCTAGTTCAAAAATTAAAATGAAGACAATCTGATAAGCAAGGGCCGTTTGCCCCATCATTTACAGTGGGTTTTAATTAACTGCCTTGAAAATGATCCCCATTGTTGTAAATAAAGGTCAGGATGTCACTGTTCATGCCCTACAGAATAAGCACATTTTTACTCTGACATTGGTGGGTAACATTATACCAGAAAAATTATTGGAGAGCTGAGGTTAATACAAAACATTACAAGTCACACATACAAACACATCCTGCCTGTTTACTCACAAACAACCAAAACAAAATGACCAAAAAGAATCTATAATATTCTGAGGGTTATCGCTAGAGTCTTTGCTCAGCAAAACTCCCACTCCCACATGAGTGAGGTGGCAGGATCAGGACAATTGAATATAAATTATCAGATTTGTTGGGAAGAGTTTTCTCATGGATTTCTCATGTGTTTTCTCATGGATTTTTCTTCCAAGCTGCACAGTACTATCTGTGCTTAAGGGAACGAGTGTATAAAGCTTAAATACCTCAGTATTTATTATGGAACGTTAAGTTAAGCAGTTCCATATATAGAAAGTTCTAATATTCCTCGAGGCATTTTCACTAAGCCCCTCTGTCTCTTGAGCTCTTTAGGCTTTCTTTCGGTTATGTCCACTATAATTATATACCTAAGTGTTATATTTTCAAGGCGACCCTGACCAACTATCTCAAATTACATCTGTAAATTTTGCACTTACAGTTGTTTGCATGTGCAGACTGGATAGTTGCGAATCAGCCAGATGAACACATGTAAAATGAGACTGTTAGTATGCTAGCAATTTCATGTGCAAAGATGCCAGGCATCATTTCTGAGAAAGTTTTGAAAATTTGGCCCATAATGAATAAGACTATTAAACTTAATTTATAAAGGTTTCAGAAGGTTTCGTGGAGCCCACGAAAGCTTATGCTCAAATAAATTTGTTAGTCTCTAAGGTGCCACAAGTACTCCTGTTCTTTTTTTTTAATTTATAAAGTATGTCATTGTTTGCAATCTACTGAATCAAACTTCAATAGATTTTGTTTGCTTGCTTGCTGCAGTATTGTTTAGGTCTTTGATAATGTTAGGGTTAATGTTTTCATTTAAACTAGACATGTTTGGTTAGCTTGTTTGTTTGTTTGTTTGTTTGTTTGTTTGTTTGTTTGTTTGTTTGTTTGTTTGTTTGTTTGTTTTTAAATTCAGGGAAACTGGCTGGGATTTACTTTACTTCAGTCAAGGTTAGCTTAGGCCTAAACAAGTTGTCCCTTTGAGCAAATCAGCCAAACCTGTTTTTTTTTTTTTTTTTAACTGACATTGCTACTACAAACAGATTTCACTTGTGTGTTTGTTATAATTGTCCATGTGGATGTTCAGTGAGATTTATTTTCCTTTAGAAAATACATCTGGGTTCTGAGCAGGTAAAATGGTCTTCTGAGTTTTTGAATGTGGTAGTAAAAACTGCTTTTCTCTGCCGTCTGTCCAGGGTTTGAAAATGGTAACAGAGAATTAGTGAAAAAATAAGTAAAAATGGAAGAGAATAAAATTAAAGATAATAAAAATTATTTAGCCTTGTCTTTTCTCCACTTCCCCCTCCCCACCCACAGATTATCCAAATGGCATACGGCTTACATCAGCTGTTCCAGGAGCAGATATCAAAGTCCTAATAAATTTCAATGCACCTAATCCTCAGGATAGAAAGAAATTTACGGATGACTTGAGAGAGTCTATTGCAGAAGTTCAAGAAATGGAAAAGCACAGAATAGAGTGTAAGTACAAAGGTACATATAATAGAGCATTTTCAAACTAATCAACATTAGTGAATCTGTTTAAGATATATGTAATATAATCCATCAGGATTTAAGACTTAAAATAATGTAGCTCCCCATCTGTGGCTTTGATATTATTTTAGAGATAAAACAGTGATTCCTAAAACTTCTGCCAGGATCTTTTGACTGGTAGCTAGTGTACTATGTAATTGCAATGGAAATATATCTTAAGCACCAGCAAAAACCAACTGATGAGTAAGTAGAGGGTAGGTCTGTACCAAATAGGGTGAATAAATTGTATTGTAAGTTTTAGGGCTATTTTAAGTGGCTTCTTAAAAAGAGGTCTTGTCTTTTGGAGATGGACTTTAGAAGAACTTTGACTCGATTTCTCTTAATATCAAACTTTATTCTTTTGAAAAGCATCATGTTTGCTGCTGCTTCAGTAGCCATTATGCAAATGAACATACTGGAAGCTGCAGATATATATCTGTCTAAACATAGGATTTTATTATATTTTTCCAGCATGTAACATCCTTTCATTGCATATGTTATGTTATAAAGCCACTGGGACAGAGATCAAGTTTTCTTCCATGTACAGTTCAACTCCACAATCAACTGACATCTCTGGATACATAATATTTGGTTTGCCATGTCATTGGCTCCATTTCATTATAGTCAATAACTATGAACTGTACAATCATTCTCTTTGTTTCAGCTGAGCTAGAAAAACAGAAAGGTGTGGTACGTCCAAGCATCTCCCAGTGCTCCAGCCTCAAAAAAGAATCTGGCAATGGGACGCTGAACAGAGCCTGCCTGGATGACAGCTATGCCACTGGGGAGGGACTGAAAAGGAGTGCACTCAGCAGCTCCCTCAGAGACCTCTCTGAAGCTGGTAAGCACCACATTTATTCCCTGCTCTGTACACCAGTGCGTGCAAAGAAGTGTGATAGATATGTGTAAAAATAAGCTCATTTGTGAATGGTGACCATGTAAAGAAGCAATACAGAAAGTTTAACTATTTGCTTTTTTTTTAACTTTTATTGTTGCGTTTGTTTTTGATTTATTTTATTTTACCTTTAGTGTACTGAACAAACTCTATTTGAAAATATCAAGCTGTTATAGCTTGCTATGTATACTTTTAAAGGAGAATGGAGACAGAGGAAAAATTGTAAGTGTATTATAGAAAAATGGTTGACTAGGGCTAGGAATAACCCACTTAGAATTCCTTTGTTTTTTCTCTTATTTATTACCTCCTTGTTAATGTAGACTTAGAAAGAAAAAGAAAGCACTGAGGTCCCTATGCAATGACTGCTTCCTGTGTATTTTGTGCTTAAGTGTACCCATGTACTACATTGATGAATGAAATTGAGTGAAGCCCTACTAAATTCTATCTAGAGCGATAGCATCAGTCACACAGTATAACTGAATTATATCTCATCATTGTATTACGCACAGCATAGGTCCTAATTCTTGCTGAAGCTGTTGTTTGCAAAATACTATTGCCAGAGGAATAGGAAAAAGCCCTGCTGGGCACAGTAGTAATGTCCCCAAGACTCAGAGCTGCTGCTGTGGCTAAAATTGGAACTGGCCGATCTAAATGCTTTTTTTTTTTTAATATTTATACATTAAAAAATAGAAATGGAAAGAGTGATATGTGCCTGTTTTTATTTTATTTGTTTGTTTGCTACATGCCATTAATTATTAGTAATTAGCACCCTCATGTTTTCCAGACTTCCAGGGGTAAATGTTCAGCCCTGTGTTTAGAATGTTAGGCACACCGCTCCAGTTATTGCTAATGGAAGTTTTACCTGTAACACCAGCCATACCACACTGACAGTACCCATAAGAGTAGCAGCAATTGAATTAAAAAAAAAATTTATCCGCCTGTATTATTTATTTTGATTTTTTTTAAATGCTGTATGATCTACAGTGGAGGCATAATTTTGTAATACTGTGTATATCTTGAATAGTTAGCCCCAGTTAGCCTTTCCTTGTCATATCAAAGCGAAGGATTTGTGCTGCAGTAAATAAAACACTGGTAAATTGAATATGTAGCGTGTGTGTGTTTGTGTGTATGTGTGTGTATGTATGTATATATACGTATACATACACATACACACACACCCCTATTATCACTTGTGTTTACTCTCTGTTTATATCCATCTATACCCATCTGCCTCATTAAAAGACATGGGGCCTGATCCAAAGCCCACTTCAAGTCAGTGAGAGTCTTTCCATTGACTTCAGTGGAGGTTGGATCCAAGCCCAAGTCCTCATTGTTATTAAATCTAAGCTGTACGGATACCTTCATCATCTTTTGTTTTTGTTTTATTTTAAGTTCTTTTAGAATGAGAACAGCCATGTTACTGGATGTGGGAGTTTCATGGCTATACAAACCAATTTGCGTGGTTCCTGATTAACTCTTTTCATCCCATAGGAATTTTCCATCACAGTCTTCCAAATATTGCCATGTACATAAATCCTTTTAGAGGGTTATGTGCAATAACAAGATGAATTCCTCTTGATCATGAAAACTTTCATATTTCAAAACTGCATGCCCGCTGTTGGCATGCTCATTACTGAAAGTGGTCTTTATTCCATGATAGAAAGTAGAAATCATTTACAGACTTGAGGGTTTATCAACGAATTTGTTAAACCCAACTAAACTTAATTTTAATATTTAACCACTGACAGTTATGGAGAGCTTCTGTTTGGTCTTGTGCAGTGCAATTACCTTGAAAAATTACACACCTGTCACCTGTTTTAGGCTAATAAAACACCATTTTCAATCCCTGGGTATATACTACTATTTCTGTGATGTATCAGAATCACTGTAGTGAGTTTACAAGTACCTCCTCTAAGTTTAGCTTGCTTGGGGGGATTCACTTTGTTTTTGTATGGAACAGATGACCCTTAGAAAAATCAAAGAAAAATTTACCAGTTAGCAAAGGCAGTGTGGCTCAATGACTGTACCAAAGCAGCAGACATACAAATAACTTCTGAAAAAGGTGGGCTGAAATTAGTTCATCCTAATTCCTGATGTTTGTACTGCCATGGCATGAAATATAGGATGATAAAGAAAGAGGATCTGGGTGTACTGTGTGTGTATGTGTGTTTGTTTAGAAAATGGGGTTTATGGGCTGGATTTTTAAAGGGTTTCCTTAATTGTTTCTGCAAAAATCCAATTTTACATGTGCAAACTGAGTAATTGCATATGCACAGAGTTCAGTGCATAATTTCTTAAGGAACACTGCAGAGGTGTTTTTGAAAGCACTCTGAAAATATGGTTCTGTGAAAGGGGAATCTGATTCTGTAAAGAAAGTTTTGACTGTGCAGGTTTCTGATGAAGCTGTGGTTTGAAAAACATTAGCTAATTTCCCTTTGCCAAAAGTCATTATACCTATCACAGAGGAATAGTAGTAGGGAAAAGTGCCTTTAAAATGTTTTCCATGCTTGAAAAGAAAAAAATAAATTAGTCTCTCAAATTTAAAGAGAAAAAAAGATTTTTGGACCCTTTCACCTCCTAAAAGCTGAAAATTGGTTTTTGGAGAACAATACTTCAATTCCCCAAAAGGGAAACAATATCTGATATTGACCAGGTACTCTTTGCTGCTAGCTATTTTTCTATTCATTTTTCCATGAAAACACAAGTTGTATTTGCAAAAATTAAGTGAAGGAGGGCTTTGGGGGTTTTAAGGTTAGTATTTAATAACCCTTATCTTGTTCTCTCTGATCTGACATCTGCTGCCATGGAATAAAAAGTAGAAATGGGAACTGGCAGCCAGCTGTGTTACAAAACGTAAATGAGTCAAAAGCATTTAATACTTCATCCTTTTTCAAATGTGAGCATTTTTGTTGCTCATAACTGAACTGTCAGTGATTAGCTCTGTCCACTGAAAATTAGTCAAGAAAAAACATATTTATTTACCCTAGAATGTAGAATTCCAAATTCATGTGTAAAATGTTAGAAGAAAACAAAACGCAACTAGAAAAGGAATGGATTGTGCCAAACGCTAAGAGAACTTTAGACAATTCCAAAGCTTTCTTCCATTTATGATATTGAAATGGGCCTACACATAGATATGAAAGATGAAAACTACCCCAGCACAATTATTAATGGGGGAACAGGGGCTTTGTGATTAAAAGACAGGACTGGGAGGAATATGTGGGTTTCTGATTCTATATCTGCCACAGATTTCCTGGGTGATTTCAAGCAAGTCACAACCTGATTTTCAGAAGTGCTGAGCACTTGTAGTTCCCAGTTACTTCCTATGGAGTTGGGAGTGCTTAGCATCTTTGGAAATCAGGCCCCTAACCTCTTTATGCCTCACCATATCAATGTGTAAAATGGGGACAAATATTTATTTCTTTTTCGAGTGATTGCTCATGTGTATTCCACAATAGGTGTGTGTGCTCGCCACGTGCACCGGTGCTGGAAGTTTTTTCCCCTAGCAGTACCCATAGGGGGGGGAGTGCCCCCACGACCCCTGGAGTGGCGCCTGCCTGGCGCGGTATAAGGGGAACTGCGCGCTCCCGCCACCCTCAGTTCCTTCTTGCCGCCAGTGAAGGTGCATCGGAACTGCTCTGCTCCAGCGTTGTTGTAGCTCGTCCCCAGAACTGTTCGTTCATTCAGTGTTAGTACCTGTAGTTTAGTTAGTCAGTGAGCCCGGGCCAGGGCATGCCCTGCGCCCTGGGGTTTAAGTCCTGCAGCTCTTGTAGGCATTCTATGCCAAGAAGTGACCTGCACGCAGACTGTTTGCGCTTTTTGGGAGAAACCCATATCAGCGAAAGGTGCAAGATTTGCAAGTCGTTTAAGCCTCGGACCAAAAGAGAAAGGGACATTAGGCTCCAGGCCATCCTGATAGAGTCAGCGCTGACCCCGACCCTGGCACGCACTCCGAACCAGTACCCGGTACTGCGGCGTCAGTACGTGGCAACCCTCTGGTGCCATCAACCAGCCAGCACCGCTCCCCGTCCTCTGGGCACGCCAAGAGGACCAGGAAGACTCCTTCTTCGCAGCGGCACCAAGGGAAGTCTGGGACAGAGGCTAGGCCCATGTCGGGCAGTCCTCGATCCCGACCGGGCCCCAGGCCTCCAACTTAAGTTGAGCAGAGTAGCCTGGCCCCTTCGGATGCCGTCCATGCCTGAAGCCCTCCAGGTGCCTCGGGACATATCGACGGGACCGCAGCGGGTGTCACCGTCGGTCCTCGTCTCAGAGAGGGTACCGCAGTCGGTCACGGCACGGTCGTCGATGCCGTTCCCACTTGGACTCCCGCTTCAAATCTCCGCCAAGACATCACAGCCCCCAGTGTTGATCACCGGTGTCTCGCCGTCATGGGTCTGCCCGTCCAGGCCGTTCGCGGAGCAGCTATTACTGTCGGTACCGGTCCTCCACGTCAAGATCATGGTCCCGTGGCCATCGTAGATCCCGGAACCGCTGCTCCTCCCAGTCCAGAGACAGCAGCAGATCTTACACCAGCCGGGTCTCCATTCATGGCAGTCCTTCGATGGGCCAGGACAACCAACCTGGACAGCTGGCCACACCAGTGCCACAGCAGGTACAGTGGCACCGAGTGTCATGGCCGGCCCAATGGTACCAGTGGGCACCGTGACCTCCAGTGGAGCCCCCAGTGGGATCTCGCTCTGTGGTCAGAGCTTTGGAAGCACTCTCGGCCCCGCTCTCCAGACCCCTGAGAAAGGAGTCAGTGGGACGTATGTCCTCTGCACCGTGCCTGGAGTCTGACCAGGTGGTGAACCCTCTGGTGTGGGTCAACACCCAGAGCACCGCACGGCCTCTTTGCCCTGCCCGGAGGAGGCGATTGCGGCCCTGCCCCCCTCCGTCCCACCGGAGGATTTCAGGGCCCACCAAGAACTCTTCAAGAGGCTGGCAGCGAGCCTACACCTCCAGGCAGAGGAGATGGAGGAACCCTTGGACTCCCTGTTTAACGTATTGTCCCCATCGGCACTGGGTAGGGTGGCCTTGCCGCTCCATGAAGGGGTGGCTAAGATTTCAGATGCCCTGTGGCAAACACCGGCCTCATTGGTCCCCATCTCTAAAAAGGAGGAACGCAAGTACATTGTACCCACTAAGGGGCATGAGTACGTGTATACCCAGCCGGCGCCCAACTCCCTGGTGGTCGAGGTGGTCAACCACAGGGAACGGCAGGGTCAGCCAGTCCTGACCCCAAAGAACAAAGACTCTCGGAGACTGGACTCTTTCAGAAGGAAAATGTATTCATCTTCGAGCTTCCAGTTACGAGTGGCGAACCACCAGGCTCTCCTGGGTTGGTATGAATTCAATCTGTGGGGCTCTCTAAGTTTGAGGACTCCCTCCAGGAGCGCAATAGGAAGGAGTTCAAGGCGCTAGTGGAGGAAGGGGCAACGGCCGCTAGGGCATCCCTGCAGGCAGCCTCAGATGCTGCGGACACGGCCACACGATCAATGGCCTCCGTGGTGTCCATGAGACAGGCGTCATGGCTTCCACTCTATGGGCTGTCCAGCGAGGCGCAGTCTTCCATGCAGGATCTCCCATTTGACGAGAAAGCTCTGTTTGCAGAGGAAACGGATACAAGGCTGCATGGCATGAAAGACTCCCGCATGACCCTCCAGACTCTGGGCCTCTATGTCCTGGCTCCGGTAAAACCTAAGTTTAAGCCGCAGCAGATTCCCGCCTAGGCTGCCCTCCCGAAGTACGAGGCCGCCCATAAGAAGCAGTAGGACTACAAGAGACACCCTTAGAGGCAGTCTCAACCTGCCCCCCAGCCTGGGTCCTCCAAGGGCAAGCAGGCAGGGAAAAGGCATTTTTGATGGGATGCTTAGGGGCATCCCTCCAGTCCTCATCAGAGATCCCCCCCCCCCAATAAAGCTTCCCTTCTCCAACCGGTTGTGTGCTTTCCTTCCAGAGGGGTCGTGGCTGACCTCCGAGCAAAGGGTCCTCAACACCATCTCCCGGGGTTACACCCTCCAGTTTACTTCCTCCCCACCCAACCACCCCCTGCTCCCATCCCTTTTGGGGGACCCCTCGCATGAAGCTCTGCTCGAGCAGGAGGTGGGGTGGCTTCTAGGACTAGGAGCGATAGAGGCGATGCCCGAGAAGTTCATGGGCAAGAGGTATTACTCCTGTTATTTCCTTATCCCAAAGGCCAAAGGGGGGCTCAGGCCCATCCTGGACCTCCGAGGTCTGAACCAGTACATGGTGAAGCTCAAGTTCCACATGGTTTCCCTGGCCTCCATCATCCCCTCCCTGGATCCTGGGGACTGATACGCTGCCCTCGATCTGCAGGACGCGTACTTCCACATCCACATATTCGAGGGGCACAGGTGCTTCCTCCTTTTCGTGGTGGGACAGAATCACTACCAATTCACGGTCCTCCCGTTTGGTCTGTCCACTGCCCACAGGGTGTTTACAAAATGCATGTTGGTGGTAGTGGCCTACCTCAGGCGCCAGGGGGTCCAGATATTTCCCTATCTGGACGATTGGCTTGTCAAGGGCACCTCCCAGTCGCAGGTGAGGGGTGACGTGGTGCTCCTCCTGTCCACGTGCACCACCTTGGGCCTGTTGGTAAACAACACCAAGTCCACGTTAGTCCCAGTTCAATGCATAGAGTTTATCGGGGCGCTCCTGGATGCAGTGTCGGCCAGGGCCTCTCTCCTGCCAGACAGATTCGAGACCCTGAAAGGTCTGATCGACTCGGTCACAAGGTTCCCGGTGACAACTGCCAGGGATTGCCTGTAACTCTTGGGTCACATGTCGGCGTGCACGTACGTGGTCCGTCATGCCAGACTCAGGATGAGGCCCCTCCAGCTCTGGTTGGCCTCAAAGTTCTCCCAGGCCACGGACAGGATGGACAAGGTCCTCACCATACCAGACTCTGTGATTGCCTCCCTATGGTGGTAGTCCGCCCCAAACAACATGCTCCAAGGGGTCCCATTCAGGACAGGGCCCCGTCACTGGAGCTGGTGTCCAATGCATCGGACCTGGGTTGGGGGGCCCATGTGGGGAACTTTCAGACCCAAGGCCTGAGGTCGGCTCAAGACTTGACCCTAAACGTCAAGGAGCTCAGGGTGGTGCGAGTGGCGTGTATGGCCTCCGCTTACACCTGGAGGGCCAGGTAGTCAGGGTCCTTATGGACAACATGGCCTGGATGTTCTATATCAACCGGCAAGGCGGGGACCAATCCTCTGCCCTCTGCTGCAAAGCCCTCAGGCTTTGGGACTTTTGTATAGCCCACGACATCCACCTGAAGGCCTTCCACCTACCGGGCACCCGGAATGAGAGGGCGGATCGCTTGAGCAGGGACTTTTCCTCGCAACACGAGTGGTCCCTCCACCCGGAAATGGCCCACTGGCTCTTCCAAAGGTGAGGAACTCCCCAGGTGGACCTATTCGGCAGAATATTTGCAATTCGGCAGAACCGGTTCTGCTCTGGGGGGGCCTAGGGAAGGGCGCTATCTCTGATGCCTTTCTCCTGTCTTGGTCAGGCCGGCTTCTTTACGTCTTTCCCCCGTTCCCTCTAATCAGCAGGGTCCTGGAGAAGATAGTCGGACAAGGTGTGGGTCCTCCTGATTGCCCCGGCGTGGCCCAGGCAGCATTGGTACGGGACCCTCACGGGCCTGGCGGTAGCTCCGCCATGGCCATTGCCGCTCCGCCCAGACCTGGTCTCTCAGAACCAGGGCTGCCTCCTCCATCCCAACCTAGTGGCTCTTCACCTCATGGCGTGGCTGCTCAGTGGTTAGGTGGAGAGGAAAGGACGTGGTCAGAGCAGGTTCAGCGCGTCCTCCTCAAAAGTAGACTGCCCTCCACTCGTTGCGCTTATTTGGCGGAGTGGTCCCGGTTTTCTAGGCGGGCAGCGGACCAGGGTGTCTCCCTGGTGACCACACCGATCCAGCTTATTCTTGATTACCTCCTCCACTTGAGGCCCCAGGGCCTGGCGCCCTCGTCAGTCAAGGTGCACCTGGCAGCCATATCGGCCTTCCATCCACATTGGCCTTCCATCCACCAGTGCAAGAGCACACGGTATTTTCCCATGCTATGACTGGCCGGTTCCTTAAGGGTTTAGACTATCTTTTTCCGTATTCTAGACCCACGGTCCCACAGTGGGATCTAAACCTGGCGTTGGCTCATCTCACGGAGCCCCCATTTGAACCACTGGCCACATGCTCCTGGTCTCACCTCTCGTGGCAGGTGGCCTTCCTGGTTGCAATCATGTCAGCCAGGCGAGTCTCAGAGCTCAGGGCCCTGACCTCTGAGCCACCGTACACGGTCTTTCATAAGGACAAGGTCCAGCTCCGCCCACACCCCGCGTTCCTCCTGAAGGTGGTCTCCGCCTACCATATGGGTCAGGACATTTTTCTACTGGTCCTCTGCCCCAAGCCTCATGCGTCCAGTGAAGAGCACTGTCTCTACACGCTCAATGTGCGGCGGACTCTGGCTTTCTATTTCTATCGGACTAAGCCGTTCAGAAAGTCCTCGCAACTGTTCGTCTCCTTGGCCGAGCGCGTGAGGGGCTAACCAATTTCCACTCCATGGCTTTCCAATTGGATCACTTTGTGCATCCGTTCCTGTTATGCGCTGGCGCGTGTACCCCCGCCACCCATTGTGAGGCCACACTTGACTCAGGCGCAGGCCTCGTTGGCTGCCTTCGTGGCCCATGTCCCCATCCAGGACATTTGTAGGGCCGCCACGTGGTTTTTGGTTCACACGTTCACCTCGAACTATGCGATTGTCCCCCAGACCAGGGATGACGCCAAGTTCAGCAGGGCTGTCCTACGTCCTGGGAACTTGTGAACTCCTACCCACCTCCAACAGATATAGCTTGGGAATCCCCTATTGTGGAATACACATGAACAATCACTCGAAGAAGAAAAGACAGTTACTTTTTCGTAACTGGTGTTCTTTGAGATGTGTTGCTCATGTATATTCCACATCCCACCCTCCTTCCTCTCTGTTGGAGTTGTCTGGCAAGAAGGAACTGAAGGTGGGCGGAGCGCGCAGCTCCCCTTATACCGTGCCAGGCAGGAGCCACTCCAGGGTCGCGGGGGCACTCCCCCACCCCCCCACGGGTACTGGTAGGGGAAAAACTTCCGGCACCAGTGCACATGGCAAGCACGCACACCTATTGTGGAATAGACATGAGCAACACATCTCGAAGAACACCAGTTACGGAAAACTTTTCCTTCCAGAGGTGTGATGAAGTTTGATGCTCTCCTGTTGGTAACATGCTTTGAGATAGTGCCACAGAAGTGCAAGGCTACTGTTACTACAGCTGCAAGCAGGCACTGTTTCTGGTAGTCTCAGCAAATATCCCCAATACTTATACTGTAATAATGAGTATTGACTAGCATTAAGGGCCAGAAACAGTAAAATATAGCCCAAGTATAAAAATAGTCCCTGTGCTTCTTGTATATTGCCCCAAACTTCATTGGTTGTCTTTTTTTTTTTACACTGTTCCTGCCCATGAACCCAATATATGATGTTTTTTATTAATCCTTTGTAGTATTTTCCAATTTTCCTCTTGCCCAGAGTTTACTCTCTGGGGAAAGACTGTGGGGATCTTCACTACCCCATATGTTCCATATATAGAAGCAGACTTCATGCAGCTGCAGAACCCTTACCCACCAGTAGGAGGAGTCTTCAAGGGAATGGTTCAGGCTCTCATCCACATGATAAAAATTTCTCTCTACTCACTCTTCTCCCTTGGGCTGAGGTGGAAGGAGGCAAAACGAACGATATTTGGGTTATGAGACATTAGAGCTCTTCTCCTGCCTTAGCAGTCAAGATCTCCAGGGGAGTAGAAGGGTTGAAACTGCTCCCACAGAGAAAGTGGTGTAGGGGAGATACGGGACCTGAATGCCACAATTCTCCTCTTTCCTTGCTATCATTGTCATCTTCCTTCTGCCTCCATTGGATGTTAGTGATGCCTGGCATGGTACATGTCTCTGGATGTGTGTACCATAGCCTGCTTCTATTGATTCCCATCATATACCCCATTTTTAACCAAGTGGATTCTTATGAAAAAATCCGGAACCTTGTGTTTATGTAAATACCCAAAACAAACATTCTGCACAATATAATGCAGAGATCACCCATGCATTCACCCACACATTCACCCCGAAATATAGCCACCACCAACACCACTACACTGGTTTATAGAGGGGAAATTATTCACTTCTCCCCTCTATGTAATTACATCCTGCACTGAATTTGACCAATGTGTCAAGGATAACGCTCCTCATGTGAAGAGAGCCAGGAGTTTTTTAATGATCACAAGTGGTCAAGACCATAATTGCATGCCTCAACCAAAAGACGGGATTAAAAGACCCGTAGAAGTGGTCCTTCCAGATTATGATTGAGGCACATCGGTGAGATAGTATTGGGCATTTTGAACTGCCTCTGCTTGTGTCAGGCCTGGCCTCTGGATAACTAGGTGACAACAAAAACAACACGGAGTCCTTGTGGCACCTTAGAGACTAACAAATTTATTTTGGCATAAGCTTTCGTGGGCTATAACCCACTTCATCAAATGCATGGAGTGAAAAATACAGTAGGCAGGTATAAATATACAGCATATGAAAAGATGGGCGTTGCCTTACCAAGTCAGGGGTCAGTGCTAACGAGGCCAATTCAATCAGGGTGGATGGCAACAGGTTCCACTTTCATGAATACCACTTTCACAACATGCTGAAGCTAGTACAGTGACTCATTATTTGGTAGATGGCTGTTAAAATAGTTTGCTTTACTAAAAACATAATTTGAATCCTTTTCCAAACTATTTTAGCCAAGAATCACAAACTGAATCACAAGAAGTGCCCTTGATCTCAGTATGCCTCTCATTGGCAGAGAGCAGATAGACCCAAGAAGTACAGTACAGTAGTGACAACTGAAATATTTAACATTTCCTATAACATTCTGCATATCTGTAAGGTCAATTTCTGCAAGGACACGATGGATTTTCATTCATGATTCCCTGTAAGAGCTCACAGAATTTGCAAGTCTCTGTAAGGATATTCTAATTTCTAACTGTTTCAAGTTTATCAAGTTTAAAGTGACCTTGTTTGTACATGTGGAGGTGGGTTGCAGTAGTGCACCTTAGTGATGCTTACTCAGAAGCAGCATACAACCTATCCCAGTCCATTACCAACCACGACAGCTGTGAATTGGTTAAGGGAACAAGATAACTTTCGAAGGAGAGGAAAGAGAGACGGAATTTAATTTTACAAAGAGAGGAATGAGAAACGGTGTTGTATAACGACCTTCAAAAATATTTAAAGTAAAAAACAACTTGCTGAGCACAATTAGTCATAAATTCGGTAAACGCCACCTGGTTTTATAGCACAGCAGCTAATAATCATTCTAGTGTAGGATTATGCTATACGGAACAGCTGAATAAGCTCCTTCTATCTTGGACTTACCATTTCCCTGCAATGCCTTTTGAAGACTGCAGCTCAAAGAACACATTTTAAGCTGGGATGGATGTAGCACTGAAGAATAGTTTGTAATAAAATGATCCTACATTGGCAAGGAGAATACTCTGTAGGATCTAATAGGTCATTTCCATTTCTGATTGTCTGTCTACAGTCCATAGTGAACCTGTTTCACTTTGTTTTTTAGAAACTATGTCTTTCCTCTTAGAAGAATTTACCAGAGGGCTCTTTATTGTACAGTACTACCTGTGATCATATGAGGATTATTATAGATGTCACAAATATGATTTCACTTTTTTCTGCTAGTATTCCTTTGCCCACAGTCATCTTAGGTACACAGACAGATGCTCACCCATCTGTCCACATGCATTCATCACTGTGATATCTGAACGTTTTCACTCCTGCTTTACCTTCAGTGGGAGACCTTAGGTTTTTCTATGTTCCTTCATCTCTGGCCACTTTTATTCACCTATGCCAGCATAATATTCACCATTGAATGGGGAGATGGGTATCTTTCTTCAGGATTGTGGATTGGCTAACAGGAGTGATTTGACTCTCACAATCAGCACCATTACTACCAATAAACAAAGAGCAAAATTCACCCCCTGACTAGGCAATAAGAATACTAAGATAATCAAAACTGCTTCTCTGTCATGGTGCACAATACAGTATAGTCATGTTTTCGAGCAAACTAAAACTGCAGTAAAGAATATACCCAAAGATTTGGCAAAGACCTCTTCCAAAGGAATTGCTCATCTGCAAACACACAATCTCAGTTTAAAGGGTTTATGTTGAGAACTGTGAGTAGTTGCAAAAGAAGGACCCTTAGCCATAGCAAGGGGGAAGGGAATATCTCATCCCTCTCCAGCAACACTCTTTGGAGCAGCAAATGGCAGGCTCTGAAGAGAACTGTATCAAGCCTTCCGATACAGAAGGGAGGTTTGCTGTGACACTGGGCCTTTAAGAAAAGTGGTGGGCCATCGAGAGAGAAATAAGGAATGCATGTGGCTTTTGGAGATGTGTGGAGAAGCTGACCACTCCTCATCCTGATGATGTTAGCTTTGTTTGATCATCCCCTAAACAGAACATTCTTACATTTGTTAGTTTAATATCCAACAAGTTAAATTCAATAAAAATAACTATTCTATGTAAACAACAAGGAGTCCGGTGGCACCTTAAAGACTAACAGATTTCTTTGGGCATAAGCTTTTGTGGGTAAAAACCCCACTTCTTCAGATTCATGGAGTGACAATTATAGATGCAGGCATTATTATACTGACACATGAAGAGAAGGAAGTTACCTTACAAGTTTAGAACCAGTGATGACAGGGCCAATTCAGTCAGGGTGGATGTAGTCCACTCCCAATAACGGATGAGGAGGTGTCAATTCCAGGAGAGGGAAAGTTGCTTCTGTAGTGAGCCAGCCACTCCCAGTCCCTACTCAAGCCCAAATTGATGGTGTTAAATTTGCAAATGAATTTTAGTTCTGCAGTTTCTCTTTGAAGTCTGTTTTGAAGCCAAGCCCTAAGCTACAACTGAATTTGCTCCAATCCCTCAAACAGAGACAAACACCTACAAGATCTTTATCAAGCATTCTTAAAGCTACAATACCCACTTGGGAAAGTGAGGTAACAGATTGACAGAGCGAGGCGGGTACCCAGAAGTCACTTACTACAGGACAGGCCCAACAAGGAAAATAACAGAACACCACTGGCCATCACATACAGCCCCCAGCTAAAACCTCTCCAGCACATCATCAACGATCTACAACCTATCCTAGAAAACGATCCTTCACTCTCACAGACCTTGGGAGGCAGGCCAGTCCTCACTTACAGCCTCCCCAACCTGAAGCAAATACCAGCAAATACTACACACCACACCACAGAAACACTAACCTAGGAACCAATCCCTGTAACAAACCTCGTTGCCTACTCTGTCCCCATATCTACTCTAGCAACACCATCAGAGGACCCAACCACATCATCCACACCATCAGAGACTCGTTCACCTGCTCATCTACCAATGTGATGAATGCCATCATGCACCAGCAATGCCCCTCTGCCATATACTTTGGCCAAACCAGATAGTCTCTACACAAAAGAATAAATGGACACAAATCGGACATCAGGAATGGTAACATACAAAAGCCAGTAGGAGAACACTTCAATCTCCCTGGACATTCTATAACAGATTTAAAAGTAGCCATAATTGAACAAAAAAACTTCAAGAACAGACTTCAAAGAAAAACTGCAGAACTAAAATTCATTTGCAAATTTAACACCATTAATTTGGTCTTGAGTAGGGACTGGGAGTGACTGGCTCACTACAAAAGCAACTTTCCCTCTCCTGGAATTGACACCACCTCATCAGTTATTGGGAGTGGACTACATCCACGCTGGTTGAATTGGCCCTGTCAACACTGGTTCTAAACTTGTAAGGTAACTCCCTTCTCTTCATGTGTCAGTATAATAATGCCTGCATCTGTAATTTTCACTCCATGAATCTGAAGAAGTGGGTTTTTTACCCACGAAAGCTTATGCCCAAATAAATCTGTTAGTCTTTAAGGTGCCACCGGACTCCTTGTTGTTTTTGTGGATACAGACTAACATGGCTATCCCCTGATACTATTCTGTGTAGGCGCACACATTATCTCTGATGAATTAGCTGGGCAGCCTAGTTATGAAATCTGGGTGCATAATCTTATATTTGGGCATCCTGTATTTTGGCACTTAGCTTCCTAAAATCAGTATTTAGAAGCCAACTGAAGGTTCCACATGTAAGGTTTGGGCAACTAACTTTGGTGTCCACCTTAGGAAAATTCGGCCCAACTACTAAAACTGAGACTACTTTGTCAACCTTAATACCTAAATGTAAAGCACTGCACAGCTAGACAAACAAAATCTAGCCATAATACAATGCTACATTTAAGTTTTAATGATTAAAAATTAAGTTTAGTTTTCTTTTTAATCATCATGAAAGATTATATGAAATCCATTGAGGTTCAAATTAAAACATTCAAAGAATGAGAGAGATTTTCCATTTCCACTGAAATCCAGAATGTTCCCCATAATTCAAAAACAAACAAACAAACAAAAACAAAACAAAAAAAAACCCCACCACTCACAACACTGTTTGAGGAAAACAGATTTATGGACATTTTTGAAAATTTGCTTCTAGGAAATTAAGCAATTTAAAACTCTAGCCAACAGTGAACATTATGACCCCACTGCTAAATGTAGAGACTAAAATATACGTATTTTAAGATTCTTTAAAAAAAAAAAACACACACAGTAATTATGACAAGTTGCTTCAAAACAAAAGGATCTTCCTTTATAGGATACATCTAGGTACAGAAACTTAATTTAATTATGGCCTTAAACTTTAAGTTTCTGCCTTAGTAGCTACTATACCAGTCTAACGTACCCTATAAAATTAGTCCCCCAAGGCCCCTCTAGTTGCATTTAGAGGCTCCTGTAGTAATTCAGGGAAGCGGATATTTCTCACCCAGGTCTTGTCTCAGTCTCTAATCTATGGTATTGCATGTCCTGGGCAGGCAAGCGTGGGCGTCGCAGCAGTGCAGGATCGCTAGACAGCAATATGGAAGTAAGTGGGAAGTTACTGATGTCTAGCTGGATGTGATGTGCATTTCAAACCTTTCTTTTATATACATATTTTTTTGCTCTCTTTCTTCTAACATATAACTGCCTGCCTCAGATAAAATGCATGCGTAGGCTACTCACTTTGTATTATTCCAGCTTAAAAAACACTTATGGCTTGTTTTAGACCAAGCACCATTTTTGGTTTCAGCTAACCTTGTTCCCTCTGTTCCTGCAAGCATGGTTAAATGAACATGATGTGTCCTTTTGCCACCATTTTGGTCTGATCCCAGCCTGAAGGCCCACTTGCACTTCGTTACACAGTACACTGTTCTATGCTGTTTGATATCTAGCTAAAACTATTGACTTTCATGCTCAGCCATTCCCATTGCTTATTTTCTAGTTAAATTGCTAAATGTATGCAGTCATGATACCATGGAATTGCACAGATAGGGCATGGGAGGAGAAAATGAATAAGACAGATGAATTCAATGTGGATTTCATGAGATTTCATTCATCTTCAAACCATTTATATATACTGTTCATGTCGCTGAATTCAGCTTGCAGATTAATTTATTTTGTGTGTGTGTATGTGTGTTTGTGTTAGGTAGATTGCAGTTTAAATCTAGCACAGTATGCTTAAGTACTGCTTTGTCCCTAATTGTCTTAAAAAAAAAAAAAAAAAAAAAAAAAAACTCCAAAGACTAAATAGACCATTCAAGGCTAAACAGTAGGAAACATAGGGCCATAGGTCAGAAGAAAATCACCACATAGAAATCTTATTGAAATGAGTTGTAGAAGTATTGTTGCAATCTAACATATAATATAGAGCTAGGTTTATGAAGCAGCACAACCCTTCCCTACTATGGTTTACAATAAGAAAAAACTATTTTTAAATTTAAATTTTTAAAAAATCGATTATGAAATTGGAATGGTAACTGTAACATTTGTTACTGTGTGTTCAGTTCAGTTTAATTTAATGTAGTTTTTTTTTATTTTAAGAAAAATGTGACTGGTATTTTAAAATGCATTTTTTCTTTAAAACAAATTCCCAGGTATAATGTTATCTTTCAGTGACATTTCTCTTAATTTAAGTATCAAGTTTTACAATAAAAGTATTGAAAGAGAAACCAGATAATGGCTATTAATGTTTATAAGCATTCCAAGAAGGGCATGAATGCCTCAACTGTAGCTTGAAGAGATAAACTGTCAGAGAGAGAAATTCTCCTATAACACTTAACATAGTCAGCCCATGTGAGCATGTAAGGAAGACTTGATGGATCAGTGTGAACTTTTTTCTTTTAAACATATTTTAAGATTTTTTTTTAATTTTCATTTCTATTAATTTCTTTTAGGGGTCCATCATTAGCAGTCCTCACATGCGCCGAAGAGCTACATCAACCCGAGAGTGTCCATCTCGCCCTCACCAGACTATGCCTAACTCTTCCTCACTCCTAGGTTCCTTATTTGGTAGTAAAAGGGGGAAGCCACCTTCCCAAGGCCATCCACCAGCTGGCCCATCGCAGCAGCCTCAGCATCCACCTGTAATCCCGCATCAGCAACACTCTCAGCATCCTTCTGCCATGCACCATGCAGGGCCAGCTGAGGGGCAGACGCAGGCACAAGTGCACACTCACCATTCACAGTACTGTCACATGCAGCAGAACCCACCCCCTTATCATCACCATCACCACTATCATCCTCCACAGCACATCCAGCACACGCACCAGTACCACCCACATGTGCCTCATTCCCAGCATGCGGCGCATTCTTCTTACATGCAGCACCCTCATTCACAACATTCCCACCCTCCCCATCCTCCATTGCCCCCTCCTCATCCTGGGCACTCTTCTCATTCCCAACATGCTCAACATCACCATGGACAGTCAGCTCCTCCTTCCACTTCAACCAGCGCTAAGCCCAAACACAGTGGCATCAGCACAATAGTCTAGAAGTATTTGTCCTTCTAATAATGGTAGTTTTAGGCACGGTTATAAAGGCACTTAAAGGAAGCAGCAAATAAAACTGTGGATTTTTACTCAGCCAAACAATTTATTTGACTTCTGCAAGCTTAAGGGCTTGCTGTTACTAAATACAACAATTTGAATTAGTGTGATCAATATTGGTTTTACTTATCTGCTCAGTGGAGGCCTGCCTCCTGGACAGTCCTTATCTTCAATTGCCTTGAAAACATGCTGCTTGCTGAATACAAGTTAAGCTTCCTTTTTCACCAAATCCCATGACAATTTTACATGCATAATAAAAACGTAACCTATTAAAAAAAAAGTGATTCAGAACCAAGTGTTGCATTCTTGCTCTTTTATTGTCAATAGGCAAAAAAATAAGTAGACCTGATATGGTTGATGAAAGTACGTAAGTAAACTTTATGTAATATAAATATATATATAAATATATATATACTGTATAGTTAACATTTGTGCTTGGAAAGCAAATTTTTTCAGTCCACAAAACTAGCAATATAGACTTTACAAGGAATTACACTTGATAGAAGGACAGTAACAAATAGATGAATAGCATATGAAAGAGTAGACCAAAAACTTTAAATGCTAGGAATAAATTTCAGACATTTCAGTATTTTAATTTAAAAGTCCTCTAGACATATTAAGACTCTAAGCAATCATTACTAAAATGTGCCAAGTAACATAGTATATTTAACTGTTGTAGTAAAATATTGCTTTGTATAAATCCTTATTTTTATTAACATAATATCATATGTAATCAGTATTATAACTGCTCTGCTATTTCAGGAAAGCAAACTAGTTAAGATGCAGTAACTATACAGTAGCAACATGGGATGACCATTTACTATTGGTTATCTTAAAGCATTGGTTACACAAATTCTTAGACACTTTAGAGGCTGTGATAACTGTGAATTTACATGATCCACATTTCTTTTATATGCATATGATTTTATGAACACATATGAAGAGTTATATGAAAGGTGCATGCATACACTGCAAAAACATTCATCTCAAACATGAAAATTACAAACACCCATCCTTCTCAGTCACTTTGTTTTCCTATTTACCATGACTTTGCTCATTTTTTTCAGTTAAAATGAACTATAATCTGACAGTGTTTCCAGATGGAACTGCTCTCAAATTTTAAGGTGTATTTTAGTATCTAGTATAGTGCGGTTATTTGGTTTTGGTTTGGGTTTTTTAGTAGTGTAATTCCATATAGCCATATGCTAGCGGCAGAGTGTGTTCACCATTTTTACTCATCACATTTGTTAGTTTACAAGTACACAGCACTCAGCAGGCTGAGTTTATGCTCAAACCCTCACTGTCCTACTCCAATTAGTTGCAAGACATCATATAAAAGCAGGCTGTGCTGTTGTTGTTTGTGTTGTAATCAAGCCATTTGCAAATTCATATGAGATTTTGTATCCCTGAATCTCATACAAAGTCATACATGGAGCATACTTTGTAGTTTCAGCATTTTGAGCCACTGCAAGGACTTTACACCTAAATGGTAGAAACAAAGGAACCACAACTGCAAAACTGCACCAGCTAAAATGCAAAACTTGAAGGAGGAAAAAAAAGAAGTTCCAGTGTGAGATGGGTAAAAAGAATCGGAAAAGAACCAGATCTATCTGTTTATTTGAACAATACAAATATACAGTAGCGTTGTATAAGAAAAGGATGAACTTTCCGTTTTGGGTTACTCTTGGTATCTTTAATTTGTTTTTTCCCCTCCCCCTGTTGCATACAATTGATATAATACCAGCAAAACTGCAAACTGAGCACTTTGTTAATCTCCATAAAGAGCAAATACAGCAATCTAGAGTTTAGCCTTTTGCTAAAACCTGTCCATGTTTGTTTTCCCCGTGTGCAATATCTTTGATCCCTTTTGCTCCTATAAATTAATCTTACATGAAATGAGAATAACACAAATATTTTTAATATCATTCAAGCTACCCTAAATTCTGTGTCTTACCTTATGAGGGCTGATCTGGGCACTCGGAGGCTCTGTTCCTTGCAGTTTAAAAAATACTGTTCTTATAAGGGAAAGTAGAATTGTCTGCATGTCATCTAACATTAATAGTGTGAGGCTACACTCTATGTATTGTATATTTGCAAAATACATCAGTGTTACTGTTGATATTAGTTGAAGTAAAGGGATACATATTTAAATATGTCGGCTTTTCTTCATACCTGTGTACCAATATTAGAGTCTAACTGTAATTTATAGGTTGTTCCAGAAAAGATAAAGATACCATTCGGGTACAAAAGTCTTTCTGAAACCGCATCTTTTAATGAAATCTGAGGTGAAAATGCTCCTCTCCATCGCATACTATGTTTTCTGCACTTGTTCTGTATGCAGAATTATTGATGTCAGTGAAAGTGCTGTGTGCTGAACAAGTGCAAAATATGTACTGGAGATCTATATTGTGCCATGGAGAGGAAGATTTGGCCCCAGATATGTTATTTAGTTAGCATGCAATGCCTTAAGTATTTTACACTGAAATATTTCAAATTTGTTTGGTTTGGTTTCACATTACCCCTTAGGTTCATTTAAGAAAGGTGTAACAACAAATAGCCTTAGATTTACACTGTGGGCCAGGTTTTAATTTTGCCAGGTGCAATTGATGACGTCCAAAAGTTGTCACAAATTTTGTACATGCAAGAAACCATTTGTGCATGATTTCGCGCGGGCACACCCGTATACTGGGGATGGGGGTGAGTGCCTACTTAGTAGGCACACTAATTCCATATGGAAAATCAGAGGCCATCTTGTGGCAGCTAACAGTATTGGGTCCTTTAAGAGCACAATATTTGAAAACTTTCTCATAGTTTAAAACCATTGAGAAGAGACACAGTATGCTCGTTATTTCTTTCTTTTTTGAACTAATTACCTTTAACCAAACGTCTTGGTGTCGGCATAAGTCTTAAGAACCTCACTACTACTACTATTTTAGGAAGCAGCCTAACATGTCAGAATACATCTGAGATTAATAGTTGCATAGAACACCATAGATCACTCAGAGAATGAGAAGATGACAGTATGCTGTTACTGTGTGCTGTTGGAGAAAATGAAATAGAAGACGTTGAAAGGTTTTAGTCCTATTTCCTTATTGATTAAAAATTAGCATAGAGCACTACCGGGGACCATGTTTCTCTGTTCCCATGAATAATGTGGCTAAGTAATAATGTCAGTTTGAAAGAATGAAAGGGAAACCTAAAGAATACAGATCACAAAAACAAAAACCTAGATCTTTTCTGGGACAACGGTCAAATATGTATTTGGGTTTTTTTAATTTTTTTAAGTTAATGAAATGTACAACAATGTAAAAAAAACAAAGTTCATCCTGATATAATGTATGTCTTGTATTGCTAAAAAAAAAGTCTTCAAACATACAGTGTAGAATGATTTTCCCATCATGTACTGCATGCAGCAGAAGCCTCTTGTTTCTTGATAAAATGAGCTGAAAGACAGTCAGCAGATATTTAAACAATGAATCTCTAGATGTTGACTTGCTGTTCCATATGAAGCTGTGTGTTTTCTGCAGTTAAGCATGCATTTTGCTGTTTCCGTTGTAAAATATCATTGCACTTGTTGCCTGCAAAATGAGTTATTGTGTATATAGTTAAAAGAAAAATGAAACCAATAACAAGATTAAATCTGGGGCGGGGGGAAAGGATGTTGGAAATGGGACCAAGTAGGGGGAATAGATAATTCTCTAAATTGTATATAGTGTGTAAATTAGTATTACTATAAGTCTGCAGTCACTTTGAGGTTGCATACAGTACCTATCTCCTGCTAGGAACTTTAATCCAGCTTTGAGTTGTACTAAACTGTTAGAATTAGGTCTTGAATGCAGACTGTTAAAGACTTCAGGAAACATCACGCTCACAAGAAGCTTCTGTTCTGGGGAGGCTCAAGACCCATTTTGTAATTGCAGGGAAGAAAGGAGTGCTTTCATTTTAATATGCATTCTGTTTGTAAGTAGTAACAGGCCCTATCGATGTAAAACTATAACTGTGATCATGTGGAGAAATCAAATAAATCATTTAAAACTCTTTCTGTTTCTCATTTTTGTGCAGTGGAAGAACATCAGTTCTGCAGACTGGAAGAAAAGAAAATCATTTCAAGTGAAATGTTGACCCCTCTGAAGTCAATGGGAGTTTTCCAATTGACTTCAAAGGGGCCATGGTTTCACCCTCTGTGTTTAAGTTAAAGCTGAGGGAGAATTGCAACTCTATTATCAAAGTTCTGGTCCAATCAATTAAGGTTTTGGTTTGTTTGATGTTCATTTGAGTGAGTGTACTCCTAAGAAAGTTAAGGAGCAATACAGTTGGTTTGAGCTGGACAAAGCGAGAGGTGACACTTGAGCAAGCTTCTTCACATGACCCTCCTAAGTCATTTTAACCCAGATATGTGGGAACCCAATCCTGATGTTTCATCTTAAACAGAAACTACCTGTCATGACCAACTGGGTGGTGGCTTTGTGCTATGGACAAATGGGGTGAGGGGGGGGGAAGGGGGACTATACCAATATCTGTAGTGAAAGTTTAGGTTTTTTGAGTATATTGTTGGTGATGATTGTCTCTTTTAGAACCTGACCTCATTGAGGATCTGATCCAAAACCCATTGCAGTTAATGGGAGTCTTTCCAGTGGCTGTCAAAGATATGTAGATTATAAGGTTAGAAGGGACCATTGTGATCATCTAGTCTGACCTGCATAACACAGGCCATAGGATTTCCATTAATTAATTCCTACTTCAAGTCCAAATAGCTGTGGTTGAACTAGAGCATATCTTTTAGAAAGACATCTAGTCTTGATTTTGTATTTTCCAGTGATAGAGAATCTATCACAATCTTTTTGTGAGTTATTCCAAGGTTTGCATACCTTCCCTGCTAAAATGTGTGCCTCATCTGTAGTCTGAATTTGTCTAGCTTCAGCTTCCAGCCATTGGAACTTTTTGTACCTTTGTCTGCTAGATTGAAGAGCCTTCAATTATCAAATATCTGTTTCCCCCATAGGTACTTATAGACCAGGGATTGGCAATCTTTGGCACGCAGCCAGCACATCCCGCGCCGCTTCCTGCAGCCCCCATTGGCCTGGAGCGGCGAACCGCAGCCAGTGGGAGCCACAATCGGCTGAACCTGTGGACGCGGCAGGTAAACAAACAGGCCTGGCCCGCCAGGGGCTTACCCTGATGGGCCGCATGCCAAAGGTTGCCAATCCCTGTTATAGACTGTGATCAGACTACCCCTTAACCTTCTCTTGAATAAACTCAATAGATTGAGCTCCTTGAGTCTTTCACTATCAGGCATGTTTTTCAACCTTTTAATCATTCTTGTGGCTTTTCTCTGAACCCTCTTCAGTTTTTCAGCATTCTGTTTAAATTGTGGGCACCAGAAGTGGACACAGTATTCCAGTAGCACTCGCATCAGTGCCAAAAACAGAGGTAATATAACTCCTCTACTCTTCTTCAATTTCCCCATTTATATATCCAAGAATCATTTTAGCCCTTTTGGTTACACTAGAAGCTCATGTTTTACTGTTTATCCATCATGCCCTCAATTTTTTTTCAGAGTCCCTGCTTCTTAGGATAGAGTCACCAATCTTGTAAGCATGGCCTATGTTCTTTGGATCAGGCTTGAGAGTACAGGAAGTCCATTCCAAGCAGCAATTGGGTAGGCAGGGATTCACCATCTCTGTAAGTGGTATATCTGAAAAAAATATGTTCCTGTTATCATCTATACCTGAATCTGTTTGTTGTATAGCTTATCTTTCAAAACAGCAAGATGATCAAATTTATTTTCACATCTGACCTACGCGGGACTTGAGGTTAGGTTCCTCCCATTGCTTTAGTTAAAAGCAATGAAGAGTTCATTTTTTGTGTTTGTTTTCCATATTTTATTTCCCTGTTTTCAGGGGAATTATAATTAGGCTGTAAAACCTCAATTAAGACTAATCTTGGCATATAAGAGTTCTGTCTAAATGATGTTTCGTGTTTGCTTGTTTGTTCATTTATTACAAATTACAGGAGAATCCTGAGTTGGTTTGGGGAGATAGTCAGCTGTGGCCTATTTCTGAATCACTGTCATTGCAAGAAGTATATTCTGAACAATGATTATTTGACAAGTAAGTACCCATACATCCTAAGATGCCACCCACAGCTCCCCATTGTGTTGCAGTAAAAGATAATTCGTGCTACTACTCTGCCATATAAACTCCTGATTTCATATCTCATTTACTGAGTGCAGGGACATCTGCAATAATGTAATTAATGTAATATACCAGTCCTGAGAATTGCAATAGTTTAAAAAAAATCTAGGTAGACCTGAGTTTGCTCTCTAGGGCAAAGGTGGTCTGTCTCTTACTATGTGTATGTACCAGGGGTAGGCAACCTATGGCACGCGTGCCAAAGGCGGCACATGAGCTGATTTTCAGTGGCACTCACACTGTCTGGGGGGCTCTGCATTTTAATTTAATTTTAAATGATGCTTCTTAAACATTTTAAAAACCTTATTTCCTTTACATAGTGGTTTAGTTGTATATTATAGACTTATAGAAAGAGATCTTCTAAAAACGTTCAAATGTATTACTGGCACACGAAACCTTAAATCAGAGTGAATAAATGAAGACTCGGCACACCACTTCTAAAAGGTTGCTGACCCCTGGTATATACAGTGCCTGTCACAATGGAGTCTAGAGGTGTCTCAGTTGGGGCTTTAGACACTACTATAAAAACAAATAAATACAACTTTTACTCATCTACCTTATTTGAATTATTTTAAAAGGAGGACCTAAACAGCCACTAACTCCTAATTGCTTGCAGCTCCCTGCCTCAGTTAAGGTCTAGGCTTCAACTATTTAGGATCCTCCTCCACTGAAGCTAAAGGAAGTTAGCATGTTCACAGGAAGTAAAAGCTAGCAATTCTGGATATTGCATCAGTAGTAGCAACAGCATGAAATTTAAAGAAAAAAATGTAGTGTAGACCAGGCTTTTGTTACAGTCCCACTCATGTTTTAAACATTTGGCTGATGATTGACATTTTTAATTTACTTTTAGACTGAGATTCTAATCTCAGGTAGGTGTTGCACATCTTGAAATATCTCCCGCTGAGCTTTCATGCACATGCCTACATGGAGAATGGTTCAGAATAAACAGTGATACTCCCTCACACCTGAGAGTACAATCTAGCCCTAAAATAAGAAAACATTCCAAGTTTCCCAATTGAAAATCAAACATTTTGGAACACAGAGCTCTAGTCTTTGAAATCTTATCTTTAAATTTATTCTCATTTTTGTGCATTTGATATACATATTATACAGTAATGATATTCCCAGTTAACTTCTATCTAATGCCAAACTATGCAAACGTGCTTTCAGACAGCAGTTTTTAAAAAGGGCAGTTTTATAACCATTTGCAGTGTTATTTTGCACAACCAGGAAATACAATAAGTATAATCCTAAATTGGAAGGGAGATTGTGTAGATGACCTAATCAATCTTCTCATATTTTATTTCTGTGATCTGTGTGGAAGTCTGTATTGTTGTTTGTTTCTTCGAATACTTGGCAATGACCAATTAGTTACATTCACAGGAATTCTCTAGTCAGGAGTTTTTATGTAGAACAGTTTTTAACAGTTTACTAACATTTACTAACTTGTTTGGAATATATACAGAGGTTGCAAGAAGCTACACTTACCACTTAGTATTCATGAACTGCATTTGAAATAATTTAGGGTCAACAATTTCTCCCTTTTTTCATTCTCTTTCACAATATTGCAGACATTGACTTACAGAATTACAGGCGCAAAATGTTTTCATTACTTTTTAACAAACATTACTGCTGACCCTGAACATTGTTGATGGAGATGGAAACATACTTAGCAAAGACACTATCTTCTAGCCTTCCATGCAATTGCTCAAACAGTTGTCATTAGATGTCAGGATTACGCTCCTGTTAGCATGATGTGATAAATTGTACTTCGCCAAGTATATTTACTGACCGACTTAATTGTATAATATTAACAATGTATTACAAGAACATGCCACACTAAATCTATTAAAGGCTGGTATGCTAACTTCTTTATATATAGTACAAGCAATTTTTTCATCAAGAAGCATCCCATGTACTAAGACTACTGAGTTGCCATTTAGAAATAGATAAGTATCCTTGTTTATATAAAAGGCAAGCAGGTAAAGGTAACACAATTACTTAATGTACTTATGTAAAAGAAATAACTATGGAAAATCTTAGATTTTTAAAATAGCATTTGCTTTGTGGGAATTTTGGAAAAATATCTAGTTGTTAAAAGCTTTAAACATTAAAATGTATGTTTCTTTGTATATTGGGCAAAAATAAGTTTCAGTATTAGCTGAAAACAAGACTTGCTCTTATAATTCAGTCACAAATGTATTTTCAGCTACAGTAGATGTGGGAAGTTTTGAGCACTGTACAGCACTGGAAATGTGCCCCTTTGGAAATTAGTGTGTATGAGAGAGAAAAATGCCTTGTTTAGGAATAATAAGGACAGTACATATGGCTGAAAGGCTAGTAACAATAGTGCAAAATGCCCCCTGCATCATGTCAGCCAAATTTAATTTTCTTTGAGAAAGGGATAATGGACCCATGGTTGGCTAAAAGCTATGGATATGTATGAAATAAAGATCTGTTTGAAACTCCACCAGCCAGGCAGAAATGTAATTTCATTTTGTGCAGTGTAACAAGATAAGAATCTGGTACTAATCAATATTGGACTATCCTAGGATCTTACTGAAGTGATATGTAGTCATTCCAGTGTCTAATACTTCCCAGTGAGTGTAGATATGATGATGGATGAACAGTATGGGCCAGATTGTGGCTGTATGCTGTAAGGGAATGCAAGAGCATAGTAGGGAGGAGACAAGACCATACTAAGGGTTGCAGTATATGCACACACTTGAGTTGGAGGCAGTGCCTCACCATCCCCAAAAGGAGCAAGAAACTAAAGTCAGAACTGAGACCTGTGTTGCTATGCTGTACATCATGAGGGAGCTGCCATTAAAAACCCCAAACCCACATCAGTAGAGTATACTATAGTAGTAGCCATAATAAAAATATCACTGCCGTATCCTCCAGTTATTTGGTATGATACTTGATTAATGTACATGAATAAACATACATGGGGCCAAATCCTGGTGCCCTTACTCAACTTTTACACTGTCCTTATTCAGGCAGATGCCCCATTGAAATCCTGAGAGTGAAATCTTTGCCGTATGAAAGTCAGTGGCAAAACTCCCATTGACTTCAGTGGGGCCAGGATTTCACCCTGGGAGCTATGCCTGAAGAGAGACTGAGTAAGGACTTCAGGATTTGGCCCACTTATTGGAATCTGGCCAGTTTAATGGGTTAGTGTGCAATTGAAATTATAGTTTTCCAAATCCATGTCTCTGGAATTCATATTTTGAATGTTGCTTGCCAAAGCACGCACCCTACCGATATGCACAGCAAAAGCAGCAGAGAGGTTTTTAATCACCGTTTACATATCTCTGCAGCACTAAAAACTGCAACCTGTCACCATGAGCCTGTCACATTAACCTGCACAATAGGGTGATGGAGGAACAGTGCATATTTTACTGTGCTGCTTCAGTAAAGCCAATGACAGGCCTGTCGAGCACATTTCACTGAAGGCATGAAGCTAGGCTTGAATTCTAGACAACGAGGTGGAAGGTCAGTAATTTCTCTATTATGGGATATGTTCACAATGAAATTATTATTAGGATGCAAAATCACATCTACATTTTCACCAAATCGCCAGGGGAACATTAACACGTAGCTGTTGCATAATGAAAACCTCTGGGACTTGAAATTGGAAAGTGGACACTAATAACACTGGATGTAATAATAATACTTAATGTGGAGGGCCTGATTCTCCTCTCACACCAATGTAATTCAAGAGTAACTCCACTGGACCCAATAGAATGCTACTATGAGGGGAGAGTTGGGCCCTCAAAGACACAAAATCCATCACTTTGAGATTTAGTGACACTCCCTTGAGGATTTAGGATCCTCGAGCAATTAATGGATTACTTTGATTCATAAAATTAACATTTTCATCTGCGACTGACATAATCCTGATCTTGTGTTTTTCCTAACTTTCAGAACACCATGTCTGAGGGAATACATGTGAATGGGAAAATGCTTTATAAACATGGTGCAAACTGATCCAGTGTACTTTATGGTACAACATAGGTGGTTGTAACTTGCAAACTTCTTAGGGTGCAAACTGTTGTACATGTTCTAAATGCTGTAAAATTAAATAATAACTTGGATATACATTCATGCCATTCATCCCAAAATGCTTTACACACTAGACACAGGGATCACTTTATCCCCACTACAATAAAACAGAACTGTGACCTCAAGCATGTCAGCTGATCGCAACTGTTGTGGTACTGGGTAGAGACAAGCAGACTCTAAGGCACCCAGAATTTAAACTACGTTGTGCTTTACAGGACACAAGTAACACCTAGAACTGCACCTGGAAACGAATTGGAAGGCACTGCAGATCATCACAGGTGTCATACGCTTATAGACATGCTAATAGTCAGTGCTAGATCCAAAGCTAGGAAATCTTGAGGACCTTAGAAATTGCCAAGGTTGTTTTGCCACCATTTTCTTTACGGTGTTCCCCAAACAATGGAAATTAGAAATGGGGCAATAATTCTCAAGTTATCTTAATCAAGCAATGCTATCTTGAGCAAGGGCCAACAATTTCCGCTTTTATGTCAGTTGTGCTGGTGTTTTTCTTGCAACATCAGATTGAAACCCCAAACTCATTTCTTATAGGCCAAATTTTAAATCACTGTTGAGCTGGCCTCGATTCAAATCAGAGACCTAGAAGTGAAAGGCTGTTTATCCCATTACAAGTCCCTTGAAAAGTCCAGTCCCTTACAAATTTTTATACTTAAAAAAACAAAGAACAAAACCATTGTTCCTAAAAGGTTAAGTGTGAAATAGGAAATAGTATCTGCATAGTTAGCTCATAGCCTCCTGTGACTTTTGGAGAGGTGAAATTGCTCTACAACCATGATCTAATAAATACACGTTGCTATTGCTACATTGGTTAAGAAGTAAGAATACGTCAAAATTGCAATTACTTAGTTGGTTTTATTTCCTGCACAGTATCTTTTTTTTCTTTTGTTAAGTCTTGTTTCAGGTACCTCTTTAGGTTGCATCCTGCTGTTTAAGTGAGAATATATATTGGTATTTCAAGCATTTGCGTGTACATTTTTCATTGACTTTTTAATGCCTCAGAGATAGATTTATAAATCCAAAATAACCTGGTAGCCTTATTTCAGTTTTTTGAAGGTGGGGTAATAATGTGAGATCATCGATCTTGTGGTTTTTTGGCTCTATACAGCATTTAAACAGCTGTGTGTAGGGGCGGGGGGAGCAGGAAGCAAATACAGACACATTCAGCTGCATTTGGCTTAACTTCATTACTCCTACTTCCAGTTATATTTAGATTCCCGTGGAATACCCAATACTATGATGAAGTGTGAGTTAAGATTTTGTTAATACAATTTTCAGGTTTGTGAATAGAGGAAATGGGGATTTTCAATCACATCCAAATATATCATGGAAATAAAATTTCTCTCCCAAAATAAAACACACAAGGCCAAATTCCGTGCTGCTTACTTAGGCAAAACTCCCGTTGACTTCAGTGGAAAGACTGCAGGGTTAGACCCATAATTAATGTTGAGAAATCTTAGCTAGGGCCCTTTCCTGAAGAGGTCTCCAATCCAAATATTTGAATTAAGAGCACTTTTGGTACATATTGTTCTGTACAAAACAACAACTCAAGAATGGTTGCACTGTGCAGTGAAGTACTGAGACCTAGTCAGCTGGTGGGTTTCATTATTTTTACCAAATTCAGGATCTTTAATTACTGAACTTTTGGGAAGCAAAAGCTCGTTTTACTTAGCATTTTCACAGTAACTGAGATGTGAAATTAGCCGCATGGTTCAGAAGACATATCAGCCAGCTAAAATAAATCAATTACCCTAGAGTAGGGTAAGAGAGAGATAAAACTTCTTAGTTGTGCAATAGGATAACATTCACAGCAACTTCAGCTTTCATTTGTTTCCTTCCTTATAGAGGTAGTGATTTTAACCCAAGTAGATAATAAACAGACTCTGTTTTTCCTCATTGTGAATTAATTATTTCTAATGTTAATGAAGTTTTATGCATTTTGAACAGTGGGAAAATATTTCATATCTACAACTACTCATTACCGCTGCAAAATAAGACTTTAACGAGCGGTTGGCAAAGAAGTGTGAAGCTCTTTTTATCTTAAGAAACAGAGAGAGCAATCAATATACAGCTGCTCCAACTCAGCAGACTAATATATTGTAATAATGTCACAACAGACCAGAAGAATCAGGTAATTAATTCATTCCCATTATAAAATAGCTTTTAATGAGGAAGTAATGCACAATTACCCAGTAATACATGGGTTATGTGCACTGTTACCCAGTGCACTGTTACCCAGACATGCACTGTTACTCAGTATCACATTGGTTATGGCCTATCAGTCCCACTTTCCTATCTCATATGCCAAGATCAGATAGAAATGATGAAGAAGAAAACATAATTTATAAAATATTTCCTTGTTATTTTTCCATCTCTTATATATAATTTCATTGTAAATGATAGAGTAGACTACAGGCCTTAGAACCTTAAGATCTGGATAGCTTTTAGGATCCAACGTTTAACAAGTAGGTTATTTGAAGTCGCTATGGCTTGAATGGAAATTATTTGCCCCAAACTAATAAAAAAAAAAAAAATAACCCCACACAAAGTTCACAAATTTGTCTTCAGACCTTCATCTCCACTCTGATCAAATAAAAATAACACTGGCTATTTAATACTGGCCTTAGCTGAGCCTTATGGTGATATCATCTTCTAATGTTTATATCACTTATTTTTCCATACTAATGACTATCTTCTTTCATTCTCCTTTCTGTCCTCCCTTTTTCTTTCTTACTTTAGACTTAGCCACCATTACAGACTTAAAAGCAGGGGCCTGATTTTGATCTCCTTTACACCAGTTGTATGCCTGCGTAGTTCCACTGCCTTCAGTGGAGTTACTTGTGACTTACATTAGTGTGAAATCACTAGCAAGGACAAAATCTTGACTCCATGATAGTGAGTAGGAGTCTAGCCGTTGACTTCAGTGGGGCCAAGTTTCACCCTAAGGTCTTCAAGACATACCTGCTTTGCCACTAAGATCATGTGTTACGTACTTCCCTTTGTGCTTTGTAATTATACCACAGTGGTGTCTCTTGCTTTATTACTGAGAATTTAACAGAATTGTTTAAAAAACAAAATTTTGAAAACACCAGCTTCTCAAGCCATGGCAAGTTCAGGGCCAGATTCAGGAGTGCGCTTAAGAGTATGCTTAAGTCTATCGATACCCAAGCCAGCACTTTAGCATGTCTGTATCTTTAAACATATGCTTAAGTCCTATTGCTTTAGTGGGGTTTAAACACAATATTCAAGATAAGCACATGGTGAAGTGCTGCCCAGAATAGGGATGCTTTCCTGATTTGAGGCCTGTGCATATAAACTCAGTTGGGGTGACCTTGGTTGAAATGAGACATTGCCAGAAAACTACAACTCCTCTGAGATTCTTACTGGGACCAGAATCCTGTACTACTTACGTATTTATGTAAAAAGGAATAGATATAGAAAGTGAACTCCCCTACTCTGCCCACTATGTCCCATCCTTCTCCCATCACATACTGTCTCTGAGGAAGGGCATCCCTTTCAAAAGAATATTTTCCCTTTTATGGTTTTCCATTCCAGCTTTCCCCATTCTGCTTCTTCCACATCCTCCCTCCCATCCTTCTTCTTTACTCCTATCTTAGTTTCCTGTTCCCCTTGCCAGCCCCTCCTGCTCTTTTCCCCCTGTTGTTTTCCTCTTTTCAAGTGGGCTGTAGCCCATGAAAGCTTATGCTCAAATAAGCTCCTATTCTTTTTGCGGATACAGACTAACACGGCTGCTACTCTGAAACCTCTTTTCAAGCTTCTCTTTTGAGTCTGTGTTTTGTCCCCACTTCTGGAACTGCCTCCTGGTGTGGCCCAAACCATGAAAGTATTGTACCTGAGGAATTGGCATCATGTGCCACAGATTCGCCTTTCCAAAGCTTAGGGGGCATATTTGTTGCACCTCAAAACTCAGTGGATTAAATCTTAAAGAACAGTGACAAACACAGCTCCCTAGCCCTGTGGAAAATGTACCGAGTGTTTTTTTCCTAACATTATCTTCAGTGCAAACACACATTTATCTTTCTACAGACATTCCTGTAATAAATAGGATTTTAAATGATATTTTTATATATATGCAAACCAAGAATTGATTTATTAAACAGTTCTCTCTAGAATGCATAGTAAAACGTCATCTCATTCAAAATATAGTCCAACTGCCCACCAAGCTTATTCAATGAGAAACGCTACATAAAAAGATTACACTTCCATTGCAGACATTTAAAAAAAAAAAGGAAAAGAATCAGACAGAAAGCTATGGGGTTTAAGAAAGAATATTCTTGCAGGGGACTCACTTTTGCCTGTCTGCCTAGTTTAATCTCTTTAGCTCTTTATTTACTATGGCAATTTGATAAATATACCATCTTTGACTCTCATATAAACTGAAAAGTAACATTTATCTGTTCTTTTAAATTAAAGTGTCTCTCTCTCTCTCTCGTGGTGTGTGTGTGTCTGAGAGAGCGAGAGAGAGCGCGCGCCTGTCTGGAGTTGGAAATCCAAGTTTATAATCCTTCTGAGAGAGAGAATTTGAAAAGCAAAGCCTCTAAGGATTACATGCTTTTGGAAAAACCCATTTGGCTGCTGTATATTAGCACTGATCCATGAAAGGTCAACTAAACAATTTCTGTGACAACCAGGAACTTGTAATAATTTGAAAGAGAAGCAGACAATAAAGCACTTAATTGTATTCTAGGTCTGTCCATCTGTCCTTCCATGGCTGACAGAAAAAGAAGCAGGTTCCAGGATCAAGACCTTGTATTGTGTCTTCCTTGGGGCAGGGACTGTGTCTTAGTTTTGTGAGAGGACTAGCTCAGATTTTGGTTCTTAAAAATAATTAACTAAACAGGATGTGAAAAGAACTTTAGTATATCTCAACTGATTATTTGGGAGGTCAAAATAAGTATTTCAAAAAGCAAAATACTGATATGCTTTCTTTTAATTTAACGTGACACTCCCTGTCCAGTCTTTTCTAATGAATTTCTAATTTTCCTACCACTATACTATCAAAGCACCAATATTCCCTGACAGGGCCGGCTTTAGCAAGTGCGGGGCCCGATTCCTGGGGCAGCACTTCGGATTGCCGGCTCGGGGAGGTGGCCCCGCGGGGCTGCCGCGCTCCGGATGGCACTCTGGCCAGGAATGCAGGGCCACGGGGCTTGCCGCTGTCTGGCCGACGGTCCGGCTGGGGTCGTGGAGCTGCAGGGCTGCTGCGGTCTGGCTGGGGCCGCGGGGCTGGCCGGAGCTGCAGCCAGGGTCGCTGGGCCGTGGGGCAGCCACGCTCTGGCCGGAGCTCCAGCCGGGGTCGCGGAGCTGCCATGGTCCAGCCGGAGCTCCAGCCAGGAGAGCGGGACTGCAGGGCTGGCCGCGCTCCGCCGGAGCCCCAGCCAGGGTCACGGGGTCACAGGGCTGCAGCGCTCCGGCCTGGGTCGCAGGGCTGCCACGCTCCGCCGAAGCTCCAGCCAGGAGAGGCCCCACCCAGAAAAGGCACCCCCTGTGAGAGTAACAGGGGGGCCCCCAGCTTGTTGGGTCTGTGGAGCCAGGGCACCTGAAGAGAGAGTGCCCCTACAGGACTCCCAAGGCCCGGGCCAGCCCAGAAGGAAGGGCTAGGGCCCAAACAAGCAGGAGTAGGGATGTGGCAGGGGGAAGACCCAGAAAGTGCTTCCACTGCCACCAACGGGGACATTTAAAGAGGCACTGCCCACTGAGGCAGAAAGGGGGAGTGTCTGAGACAAGGGCTCGGTCCGAGACCAGCCACAGAGAAGGGGTGGTGAAGACGGAGGCCCCTAGAGAGAAAGGGGCTGGGGCAGAGAGGCCCCACCAAAATGAGGGAACCCACTTAGGAGCCAGGAGGGCCCATGTGGGAACCCAAACAGAAGTAGGAACCCACGTAGGACCAGGGCGTTCTACAGTGGGAACCCAGACCCTACAGGTGGGAAGCAGCTGGCTCCAGACTTTGGAGGGCCTGCGAGAGGAAAGGGATGCCCTGCAGGGCCCACTACGAAGGAAGCTGGAGTGATAGGGACCCCTTTCCTCCCCTCCCCCATGAGCATTTTTAAGGGGGAGGGTTTGTGGTGGGACAGCTGCCCCACCCCAACGTGGGAGGGAACTAGAGTAGGCCAGAATGGCTGTGCAAGCCGTCAGCCAATCAGGGAAGGGCCTACTGAGAGCCAATCAGGGCCGAGATTAGAGCCAGCCAATCAGGGCTAGGCTAGGCCCTATATAATGGCTGCCCAGGAGAACAGCAGGTAGTCTGCCCCAGAATTTCATGGGGGAACGTCTGTCTCCAGAGCAGGAGACTAGCATCTTGGGCTGGGCAGTACTGCATCTGGCCATCCGGTGGCCGAGACAAATTGTAACCGGCCCTTGAGACAAGGGGCTAGACTTTGAGGGTTGCAGTTGGCCACCGAGGCAGGTGCAAGGGCTGTTGCTAACCCCCGCCCCCTGGAATGCGGTGAGGATGGACTAGTGGGCACTGCTGGAGGGGCAGTGGCCTGAAGGGCAGCGTCAAGCGGTGAGCAACGCGGCTCCAGATGCTAACGGAGGACAAGAGACGGATGGGACGCTGCCAGCAGAGGGCATTCCCCATGGCCTGAGCTAACTCCCAGAGCGACCAGCGGGAGGCGCCATGCTGGTGAGTCCCAACCCCGTCAAAATCTCCCAGCCCTATTGTGGGCCCACTGCTACCCTGCAGACTCTGGTCTGGACCAGACTGGGCCAGCTGGAGTGGCCTCCCTCTGAGTGGGAGAGCGAGAAGGGGAGCTAGTGGAAGGGGAAATGGAGCCCCCTGGCACTCACAGAAACTCTCTCCCCTCTCTGTGGAGCAGGGTTCTTCCCTCTGCCCCTCAAATTCCTTCATATGGGGCAGGACTTCTTTCCCTTGCACCCACTCCCCTCCCCCCTTTCCTTGGTCTACCCCCCCCCCCCCCCCCCATTCCCGCTGCGCCCAGGCAGAGCTCTTCCTGCCCCATATGGTGCAGAAAAGCCTTTGTGTCAGGGCCACAGCCCCACCGGAGCTCGGAAAGCTCCACTTTTGAGGAGTGGGGGTGGGACAGAGGCTCAGGGCTAGCTTCACCTTCTGCCCTTTATTCTCCCCTTGGCCCTTCTATGGGGTCTCTGGGTGTGACAGGAATAGGAGCCTCCTTCCAGCTGTCTTTCAGGCCCTAGGATCTGGCACAGCCTCCCTGACGGGCGCTTCCTGTAGCTGAGCCACATCAGGGAGCAGTGGGGACAGGTCACCTTGTCCCAGCAATCCCGGCTCTCAAAGAGGCTTAGAAGGAAGACCCCAGTCCCTCATGAAGGTAAGAGCCATTTACTTCTTGGGGCGTGTGGGTCTCTTGGGGGAGAAATGGCATCCCCGATGCATAGCACTGCTGGGAGCTTTCCCTGTCCCTGGATCCCAGCCCTGGTACAGAGCCCTATTTCTCATCATGATATCCTCATTTTATTCTCAGAGGCTGTGTCCAGGATCCTGGAGACTGTTTCCTGCTGCAGGAGGTTTGAGCGGGGAGAGATCACTCACTATCACGACCCAGGGGTCTCCGACCCAGATCTGCAGGGTTCATGGGAGCAGCCACACTCCAACCCTCCACCTCAAAGCCTGCTGAAAATTGCTTACCTCGGACCCATGAAGTTCAGCCCCAGTTTGAGGCTCCACTCCTGAGGTCCTATTGGAGGAGTCCCAGGAAAGCTCACTGGCCCCCCGGCCCTGCGTAAGACAGCAGCAGGAACACGAAGCTGACTGAACACCAGGCCTGCTCCCGGTTCTGGACCGTGCGCTGCCTGGTTCTGCTGCCGCTCCCCTGGCTTGATTTCCTGGCATCTGAGTTGTGGTGGTGATTGCACGTTTGTCTTTTGCTGCTGATCTTCCAGTATCCTGACCCGGCTGACTCTCCACTCCTGTCATGTGAGTGTGGACTCTGGCTCTGACCAGTAGGTCTGGCTGCCCTTGACCCAGCCGTGACATTGACTTTGGTACAATTTCTTCAATGCCCCTTTCTGATCTCCAGCAAGATACACCAGTCCCTTGGCTCCCAAAGTCCTAGTTGCCCGCTATTCAAGGGCTGAGGGGTAGTGCTTGTATTGCCCCACCCCCACCCCAGCTGCCTTGCCTATGGGAATCTCCCTAGAGCAGAGGAGAAATCTGCTCTTCTCTTAGGATCAGCCCCACCCTGGCCTCAGCTCAGCTACTTTGTTGACCTGGGGTCAGGCACCGCTTTTGAAGCCCTCAGCGTGTGGGTGGAGGTGGGAGCAGAGGCTGAAGCTCCAGCAGTTTCCACCAAAGAACACCCCCCCCCCCTCTTTCTATGGTCCGGCTAGGGCTCCCCATGCATCCTGGAGCTGAACACCAGATGGGAGCTGATGGATTATCCTTGGTGGGCCATGTTCTTGTGTGTGATGAGAGGGCCAGGAGCAGATGCACCACGCCTGGCCAGGACCGGGCTAAACAACCTGTAATGCTAGGTGAGTCAAACCATGGCCACAATACAGACACCCTGGGCATCCATGGGGAATGAATCTGGGCCCTTCACTACCAAGAGCACAACTCGTTCCAACTAGAGTCATGACGCTGGTGACCCCTGCCAGCCCCTCTGAGGTGGGTCAGTATTATCCCTGTTCGCTGGAGCATAGGGATAGAAAGCAACTGGCTGCAAGGTCACACACGACGTCCCTGACAGAGGCAGGAAGGAAGCGTGGGACTGATACCAGTCCAGCTCCAACCAGTAGACTCCACCCATTTCCAAAGTCAGAGAACCTAGGAGCCCTGACTCTGACACTAGGCCTTAAATGACAAGACCAACCTCCCTTCCATTCAGGAAGCCATAGAGGGGACCATCTGCTGAGCTCCCCTTGCCAATGCCGCTGTCAGAGACCATTGCTAGTGGGTGCCAAGTGCCTGAGCAAGGAACTGCTTGAGATCCTCCTAGAGACTCGCAGGTGTTTGACTGTGACCCTCAGGGAGCCGTGGCAAGAGCCTCTCCAGCTCTAACAAAGGGTTTCTGTTCTCCTAGATAGTCAGCCGGTGAGGCCAGTTTGCAGAATGTGGAAGAGCCCTTTGGCGAGGCGTTGGAGGCTTCACCATGAAGGTGGCAGCAGCGGCAGTGCCTGGGGTCCCCATGGGCCAAGCCTCTACTCCTGCCAATCCAGGCTAATCTCCCGCTGCTCTCAGTGGGGCTTGGCTTTAGCTGCTGGGCCTGTGAGCCTAGCCCAGGGGTCTCAAACTCAAATGACCACGAGGGCTGCATGAGGACTAGTTCATTGGCCTGAGGGCCGCATCACTGACACCCCCCCTTCGCTGCCCCCGGCCCTGCCCCGAGAGGGGGCAAGAGGGGTGTGGCAGGGGCTCAAGGCGGGAGTTGAGGTGCAGAAAGGGTGAGGGATGCAGAAGGGGGCTCAGGATAGGATGTTGGGGTGCAGGAAGGATGAGGGATGCAGAAGGGGGCTCAGGATAGGACGTTGGGGTGCAGGAAGGATGTGGGATGCAGCACGAGGCTGAGGGCAGGGAGTTGGGGTGCAGCAGGGGGTTGAGGTGCAGGCAGGGGGCTCAGGGCAGGGAGCTGGAGGGGTGAGGTAGGGGGTTGGGGTGCAGGCAGGGGGCTCACGGCAGAGGGCTGGGGTGCAGGATGGCATTGGGCTGTGGCCTAGAGCCGCTTACCTAGAGAAATAGCCCCGCAGGCCGTGTGTTGGAGACCCCTGGCCTAGACAGAGCACTCAGATATTTCCATCAGCCTGCTCAATGGCAAATGCAGCCACCCAAAGAAGTGAAGAAGAATGGAAGTGAAAGAGTAAAGCTGGACCATCCGCTGAGCTGCTGCACTCAAGTGAGCAGAGCCGGGGAGAGAAGAGGGAGAACTCGAAGGTGGCTGGCAGCAGTAGGGAGGAGAAGCAGTCTGGGAGCCAGGAGAGGAGAAATAAATAGTTAATGACAAATGCTGCAGACTCTCTCTTGTGTGGTGAAGGTTGAAAAGGGGTCTCTTTACTATCAGGCTAAACTTTAAAATAGCTGTGTATGAGTGGGGGCGGGGGGGAGTCTATAAAGGTAAGAGGTCACTCTAGGGGCTTGAAGTCCCAGATGCGGGGGCTATTGCCTCCTTCTACCAGCTGATCTCAACCCAGCAACTCCCTCAGCTGGTAGCAGTAGTGAGCGCTTGTCCTCCTTTTCTGGACGAGCCACCAGAAAAAGGACACGATCCATCTGGCCAAGGAAAGAGAGAGGCAGTGTTGCCTGTAAACATGGCTCTTGTGGGGGAGCACGGCAGGTTACTTTGGACTAGGTAGGAGCCACAAGTCTCCAAACCTGCACCTCCCGAGACTCCAGAGACTTCGCTCCCGATCCCAGAGCGTCCTCAGAGTCCTAAAGCGCCAGATGGAATCTGGCCTCTCCCCCCACCTCAGCAGTCCAGAAAAAGTTATTTGTAGACATGTTCTGTGTCCTCTCCTGCCACACTCCCCTGTTGGGGACTAATGCAGTCACAGAGTCCAGGCTTGGATATGAGGAAACACTATTTCACTAGGAGGGTGGTGAAGCAATGGAAGGGGTTACCTAGGGAGGTGATGGAATCTCCATCCTTAGAGGTTTTTAAGGTCAGGCCTGACAAAGCCCTGGCTGGGATGATTTAGGTGGTGTTGGTCCTGCTTTGAGCAGGGGGTTGGACTAAATGACTTCCTGAGGTCTGTTCCAACCTTGATATTCTATGATGTCTCTGTCCCTCTTTTATACTCTTTCAGTTGCTAGAAAGATCGTTGCTGTGTCATGGGGGTCAGGCAGTACCCCACTGACTAAGTGCCCTCTCCAAGGAGTCTCTCAGAGAGTGGATTCTTCCTGATGGGCCATCCAATCCAACAGGTTATTAATGTTCAACAGATCCAGACATTTTACATACCACCTCACAAGGCATGCATAATACAAAACATCTCCTAATCATATCACAGTGGTGAAGACTGTGTGCTACTGAGGGATACAGGGTTCCAGAGTGTCAGTGTATCATGGCCAATGGCAGTAAAAGCCCAAAGGAGATGCTCCCCTGGAACAGCCTTTGGTGACAGCAAGGTCCCCACTGAGAACTTCAGTGCGACTCTGCAGCTGTTACCCAGCTGTCCCACCCCAGCATCAGCTGCAACTCAGTGCTTTTTGAGTGGCTTCATGCTGGCTGCATGCCTAGACAGCAGATAAAATCTGCTAAATCTTTTCTTTCCCAGAAAGAGCCATTCCCATGTTTCTTTCGATTTCCACACGCGTCAGACAGGAAACAAACCCAATGCAGAGTGGAGGGTGTCACAGCCGTGATGCACTCTGAGAAAACCCAACAGCATTCACAGCTGGCTGTGTAACTTTTCATTGTCTGATCACTGCCTTCCTCCCTCCCAGCCTGATATCCAAAGTGTAGATGTGGGGTGTTGAGAAGTGGCTTGCCGTTAGTAGGGTTCAGAGTTAGCACCACATTGAGATGGACTGAGGCCAGCTTGCCCCTCTCTGATAGCTGTTGTGTGAGGCCCACTACAGACTCAGGCAGAAGTTAGTTTGTTCTGGAACAGCCTTCTAGGAGGAGCAGTGAGGGCAAACAACCTAACTGGCTTCAAGACTAAGCTTGATAAGTTTATGGAGGGGATGGGATGACGAGACTGCCTATGATGGCATGTAGCCGATCTGTAACTGCTAGCAGCAAAAATCTCCAACAGGCGGTGATGGGACACTAGATGGGGAGGGCTCAGAATTCTCTATAGTAACTCATTCTCAAGTGTCTGGCTGGTGGGTCTCCCCCACAAGCTCAGGGTCTATCTGATCGCCATATTTGGGACTAGGAAGGAATTTCCCCCAGGTCAGATTGGCAGAGACCTGAGGGGAGGGGTCGCCTTCCTCTGCAGAATGCGGTACAGGTCACTTGCAGGTTTAAACTAGTGTCAATGGTGGATTCTCTGTAACTTGAAGTCCTTAAACCACGACTGGAGGACTTCAGTAACTCAGCCAGAGCTTCGGGGTCTATTACAGCAGTGGGTGGTGAGGTTCTGTGGCCTTCAATGTACCAGAGGTCAGAGTAGGTGAACTTCTGACCTTAAAGTCTATGAGTCTTATTGAGTGGTTCACCCTTAATCTAAAGAACCAAAACCTGGGAAATACCAGACAGGGGACCATCAAACAGGAGTAAAAAGCTTCAGCAAAGAGCTCCAGGATACATAGCAGGGCTCATGTGGCAGTGAGTTCCAAAGATAAAGGACCCATTCATAAGATGACATTATCTGAAGAAGCCACCCCAGAGACAGCTGCATCTCAGCGCTGGGCGAGCCATCCCCATGTAGTATTGCTGTGCTGCTCTTGTTCAGCTGTTCCACCCCAGAGGTGACCGCATCTCAGTCCCAGGTGACCATTACCCAGCAGTAGAAAGAGTTGAATATTTGCTAAGGGTTTTTGTTTTCAGTTCTAAGAAATACCTCATTTCTGAGAAGAGGCAGTTAGGATGTCATTTCTGGACGGAGAGACAATGGTAACATCCAGTAATTCACAAGGGGGTGTATCTCTGGCCAAACTGTCCCCCTCCTTCTCCGCCCCCCCCCCACCCCCCCGCCAAGGTTGGTAACAATTCCTGGCACTTTCAGTGCTCTTTAAAGCACGTGCACTTCCAGACCCTGCTGCTCCGAAGAGCCCGTGTGGGGATCTGGGGAATGAAGAGTCTCTGCACCCTCCAGTCTCTGTCACTTGCTTTTCCAGCCTGGCCCCACCTCTCCGGGCCCCACTGTGCTCCCCTCCTACACACACACTGCCTCCTCCCCCCTCGCACTACAATGTGAGTGCAGGGCCGCCCCACCCACCTTCAAACCCCCGCCAGCTGGGCTGCTGGAAGGATAAGACACAGGGAGTTACGCTTTTGTTTCTCAGACAAAATTTTGCCTGCACGGAGAGAAGCGGAGATTTGGCCGGCTAAGAGCAGGGGGCGGAGGGGGGAGGGCATGTGGAGGGTTTTTGCCCCAATCTAGTCCATCCCCCCCAAGGAGCAGGATTGTCCCCCCTACTCTATCCCCCCCGCCAAGGGGCAGGATCGTCCCCTCTGCTCTATTCCCCCAGGTTGCAGGATTGTCCCCCACAGTCTATCCCCCCACCCATGGGGCAGGATCATCCCTGTTTGTTCCCCATGTTTCACCCTCCCTAACTGTGCTAGGGCATTGCCAAGTCCACATGAGAAGTCTTGCCTCTCTTGGGTGGAAATTCCCAGCAGGTGGGGGTGCGGGACAGGGGCAGTTCAGCCCTTGCTCTCTGTCCAGCAGAAAGATAGGCTCAGACAGCGGCTAATCTACCCCCAACGCTGGGTGTGGCTCATGGCGTGATTTGAAACACTGTCAAACTCTGACCAGTTCAACCAGTTAAAACCCGGGCAAACCCTTGGGCCTGTGGAATCCCCTAGAACAATGGCTTGTCTTGCCTTAGCCCGATTGGGACATTTACAGGCACAAGTTAATCTATGGAAGGAGAGTCGGCCCCTCAGATGTTCACTCCCCCCCCCCCCCCCCCCCCCACACACACACACGAAAAAGAGTTTGCTTGCTGGTCTTTGGTCTTTGGAGCCACTTTTCCAGCCCTTGCCACTGGAGGGAGAAGCTGGAGAAGGGGCTCCAAAGACAAGCAAGCAAACATATAGAACCCCTCTTTTTTAGGGGGCTGGCTCTTTCCGTGGGTTAGTTTGTGCTTGTGATGCGCACTGCTTTGCCTTATCACAGCGCAGCAATCCCATGCCTCCAGCAGCTGGGGATTGCAGGAAAACCCCAACTGCCCTGTGAATCTGGCAACTTTTCGGTGGATGAAATCCTGATAGATTTCGTCCAAAGAGGGAGGGAAACAAAATTCCCATTTTCTATCTTCATGGGTGGGGGGTTGTCCACTTAGGATGAAAAAACGAATTGGGCTGGCCCTGATGCTTGCTCAGGAGACATCACTGATTGTAGGACAAATAGAGCCGGTCCCCTTTCGGGCACATCGGTGGCTGGGAGGGATCCCAGGGTGGGAAACTGGGGAGTCTCCAGCAGAAAAAGAGGAGACTTTGGTGCTCTGGGACCAGAGCCCAGCGCTGGGGGAGTAGGGTGAGGCCAGGGCATGTTCTTTCCCTTTTCTGTGCCTCAGTTTCCCCCACCCAATGCCCAGGGATCTGAGAGGGTGAATTTGCTCTCACGCCAGCTGGAGGAAAGCTCGGCCAGTCAGCACTCAGCTCACTGCATGATGGGAAGGAAGCTATTTTAGGGTTACCATATTTCAACAATCAAAAAAGAGGACGGGAGGAGCCCCGCCCTAGCCCCGCCCCTGTCCTAGCCCCGCCCCCGTCCTGTCCTAGCCCCGCCCCTGCCCCTTCCACTCCCTCCCACTTCCTGCCCCCTCAGAACCCCCAACCCTCCCCCCCACTCCTTGTCCACTGACTGCCCCCCAGGACTCCACCCCCTCCCTAAGCCTCCCTGCCTCTTGTCCCCTGACTGCCCCCTCCTGAGACCTTCCCCACATCCTAACTGGCCCCCTAGGACCCTACCCCCTACCTGTCCCCTGACTGCCCCAAACCTTATCCACACCCCCACCCCCTGACAGCCCCCCTCAGAACTCCTGACCCATCTAAACCCCTCTGCTCCCTGTCCCCTGACTGCCCCCTCCTGGAACCCCTGCTCCTAACTGCCCTCCAGAACCCCACCCCCTACCTAACCCTCCCTGTTCCTTATCCCCTAACTGCCCCTTCCTAAGACCCCCCTCCCAACTGCCCCCCAGGACCCTACTTCCTACCTGTACCCTGACTGCCCAAAACCTTATCCACCCCCCCCAGAAAGCCCCCCCCGAACTCCCGACCCCCCTCCCCGCTCCTTGTCCCCTGACTGCCCCCTCCTGGGACCCCTGCTCCTAACTTACTTTTTTTTAGTATAAGTGCTCAGTAGGGGGCGCTGGGCTGCAGGGAGCGGGAAGGGGCTCAGCGGAGGGAAAGGGGCTGAGCTGTCCCTGATCCCAGTTCTCCCGGGCGTTATTCCCTGCAGGGCGTCTCCCGATATTGGAAGACCCAACGCTACGACTTCTCCTCACCCATGAAGGTACCAGGTCACCTCTCCCTCCGCCTCTCTCTTTCCAGCCTGGATTTGGGGGGGGGGGGGGCTGGTTCCATGAAGGTACCAGGTCACCTCTCCCTCCGCCTCTCTCTTTCCAGCCTGGATTTGGGGGGGGGGGGGCTGGTTCTATTGACCCGAACCCCAGGTCCTTCTAACATTGGCCAATCACACTAGCCCAGAAGGGGGCACCACAACAGCTCCACCAAATGTCCTGATCGAGGACTCCTAGCACCCAAGAGATAAGGGGACCTGCAGGAAGCCCTGCCAGAGAACCAACCTCCACTGGGGTGGCAGCAAGGTGCTCATGGCTGTGGGGTCGAGGTGCTGCCCTCTGGCTCTATTGAAATGTGGGGGGTTGGGGACCAGTTCGGAGTTGATATCGAGGAGCAGGTCCTGTATGAATGTGGGGAAGGTGGTGACTGTGGGGGGGCTCCCAGTTCAGAGATGGGCCCATCCCATCCGCACCCCCAACCCCGTTCCCTCTCCCCACACAGATGGCTGAGGCGTTTGCAGTGATGAGACAGGAGTTAAACAGGAGAGCAGTAGAAGCCACCAGGAGGGAATATGACCCATTTGTGCAGGAGCTGGTGAGTGCAGAGGGGCTGCGGATTGGGAGTGAGGGGCACCAGCATACCTGGGGGGAGGCAAGGCTGAGGTAGCAGGGGGCTGTGGATCGGGAGTGAGGGGGCTGCGGGTGTGTGAGGAGGCGGCGCCCCCTGTGGCTGGGTAACGCTAGTGCTCGTCCCTCATGGCCGATCACTTCCCCATCCCGGCAGGACCGTGACCACCAGAGCACGAGCAGCTGCCTGAGGGTGAAGCCCCTGGAGATGCAGCGACGCCTGGAGCGGAAACGCCAGGAGCTGCTGGAGCGCTGCCGGGGGGGGAGCTGCGGGGCGAGGACCCCCAGAAACAGGCGGCCCTGGAGGAGCTGAAGAAGGAGCTGGACAAGCAGATGGCGGAGTTCCTGCCGCGATATGAACAGCGCTTTAAAGTGAAGAAGGCCGAGTGGTTGGGCCTGTACATTGGGCGGAGGGGGGGAGGGTTCTGGCAGTGGTGGGTGCGGGTATCGGAGTAGGCATCAGGGCGGGTGCAGCTCTAGTGGGGCTGGAGGAAGCAGTGGCCATTGGGATTGGGGCTGGGGTCTTTGACCTGATTGGGGGGGTTGGGCACTGGCTGCGGGCCTGGTTTGGACAGAAGATGGCCCAGAACAAGACAGGCACCAACACCCCAGGTCAGGGGAATGAGCGGGAGAGGAGGGCAGGATGTTCAGATCAGGAGCCCCTGCTGCGGGGGACACACAGTGGGAAGGAACCATCACACCTCACTCTGGTAAAGGGTCTGTCCCAGCCCTCAGCACTGGGAACCTCTGTATGTAAGGGGATAGATAGGTAGATAGATAGATTTATGGGGCGTGTGGGGATAGATAAATAGATAGATTAGATAGATGAGGGGGTGGATGGGGGTAGATAGATAGATGAGAAGGTTGTGTGGGGATAGATAGATAGATAGAGGGGGTGTGTGGGGATAGATAGAGGGGGTGTGTGGGGATAGATAGAGGGGGTGGATGGGGATAGATAGATAGATAGATAGATTAGATAGAGGTGGTGTATTGGGAAGAATGGGGAGAAGGTGAGTGTCCAAAAGGACACATAGGTTGATTGATTTACAGCGGGGTCACCGAGATCAGAATCCAGCCCTGACCCCATCGACGTCAGTCAATAAATAACCCGGTCCTGGCTCCTGCGCCCCGAGCTACCCTCTGCATCACTCAGTGACAAATTTAATTGGTTTTCATTTTCAACAAGTAGGAGAAAAATTGATTTTCATATTTTGTGTTTGTTTTAAAGATTTTCTCCTCCCCTGATACAGTCCGTATGTGTAGAGGGGACAATTTTGGGTGATTCCCCTCATTTCCCCACTGATTTGAAAACAATACAAAGGGGTTAGGGAGGTCTGAAAGCCCAAATCCCAGTCCGACAGTTTTCAGTTCATTCTCACCCCAGGTCCACCCGCCATTGGCCAATTGCACTAGGGGGCCAGGAGGGGGCACCACAAAGGGAGCACCAGTGGGGCACCAATGGGGGGGTGACAGCAGCAAGCAGGGTCCTGGAGGAATTAGGAGATGGTGGTGAGTGGGGGAAGGGGGGCTCCCAGTTCAGAGGGGATCCCATCCCCACCCCTACCCTTTTCCCTCTCCCACCACAGATGGCGGAGATGGCAGAGATGAGATAGAAGGCAAACAGAGGAGCAGTAGAAGCTGCCAGGAGGGAATATGGACTATTTGTGAAGCAGCTGGTGAGTGCAGAGGGGCTGCCGGTCGGGAGTGAGGGGCACCCACTGGTCCGCGCACCTGCCAATCAGCAAACGGCTCCGGCCCATTGGCTGCCCCTTCAGGAGGTGGGACGGGGGAAGCAAGGGATTCTGGGACTTGTAGTTTTATGTACCCAGTGGAGGAGAAGGGGGAGCTATGGCGCTTATGGGGAGGAGTCTAGTGCTTGGACCAGAGCCCTGGGGTAGCAGGGGCTCCGGGGGCTATTTAAAGTGCCGGGGCTCCAGCTACCTCTGCTGCCTCGGTCCTCTAAATAGCCGTGAGAGCCCCGCAGCTTCCCCAGGGCTCCGGCAGCTATTTAAAGGGCCAGGGTGGTAGAACTAGGGGGGCCCCTGCCCTACCTGCAGCCAGCCCCTGCTGCACCCCCTGCCCTGCCTCCAGCCCCGCACCCCCTGCCTCCACCAGCCCGTCTCCAGCCAGCCCCTGCCTGCAGCCAGCCCCGCACTCCCTGCCTGCAGCCAGCCCCTGCTGCACCCCCTGCCCGCACCAGCCCTGCACCCCCTGTCTGCAGCCAGCCCCTGTCTCCAGCAAGCCCCGCACCCCCTACCTGCAGCCACGCCCTGCTGCACCCCCTGCCCTGCCTCCAGCCCTGCACCACCTACCCCAGCCAGTCCCTGCCTGCAGCCAGCCCCGCACCCCCTGCCTGCAGCCAGCCCCTGCTGCACCCCTGCCCTGCCTCCAGCCCCACACCCCCTACCCCCACCAGCCCATCTCCAGCCAGCCCCTGCCTGCAGCCAGCCCCTGCTGCACCCCCTGCCCTGCCTCCAGTGCCGCACCCCCTGCCCTGCCCGCAGCCAGCCTCACACCCCTTGCCCTGCCTCCAGGCAGACCCTACCTCCAGTCAGCCCCTGCCCTGCCTCCAGCTAGCAATGTATGTAATATACAATTTTTATTTTATTTATATAGTTATGGAAAGTAAATAATACATGGAAGAAATAAAAGGGTGTTTTTTACGTGTGTTTTTTTTTAGTCATCCCTGTCGGGGCCCCGCCTAAAATGTTCAAATTGGGCCCGCACTTCCTAAAGCCAGCCCTGCATACAGTAATGGCAAAGTTCTTGGTTCAGGCTTGTAGCAGTGATAGAATAAACTGCAGGTTCAAATCAACTCTCTGGAGTACATCCACAGCTGGGATGGGTCATTTAGTCCTTTGTATAGAGCTTCCTTTTATAGCAAAGTCCCTCCAGAAGTATGAAGCAGGACTGAAGACAAGATGGAGACGAGGCATCAAGCTTTTATAGTCTCTTGCCGTGTGCTCTTTGCTTTCTTTGTCCCAAGGACACTCTATCCAGCATGTGGCATAGAAAAACCTTAGAGTTCTGTCCATAGGCAGGTCCCTGCATGCCTTGCTGAGTCACAAGGTGTATCTACCTTCTCTCAATGGATCAATTGTATAGCTCATGGTCCTCAGTGGGCCATCAAGCAGGCTAGGCAGAACTAACACCAACTTGTCTGGGGTGTTCCCCGGAAGCATAGCACAAGTTTGAAATACAAACAGTATAAAGCCAATATTCATAACGTCAACTACAAAACTGATAGACATATACAAATAGCATAATTATAATCAGCCAATCAGAACCTCTCCATAGACCCCTTCCACGACAACCTTTATACAATATTGGCTGCAAATATATAACAGTGGTCACAACGGTGATCTATACAGTTACAGATTATGTCAATAGCATCACAGGAGGTGACACGGCATCAGTGAGACTGATATTGGAATACTGCATCCAGTTTTGGTGTCCTCCTTTGAAAAAGATGTTGTGAAATTGGAGCTGGGGCAGCAAAGAGCCACCAAATGTTCTGAGGGCTGGAGAAAAATGCCTTCTAGTGAGCGATTGAAAGAGCTCAACCTCTTTAGCTTATCAAAAGAAGATTGAAAGGTGACTTCATTGAAGTGTTGAAGTGCCTTAGTGGAGAGAAAAGATTGGGTATTAAAGGGCTCTTTAATTGAGCAGAGAAAGGCAAAACAAGACCCAGTGGCTGGAAGGTGAAAAGAGACAAATTCATATTACAAATAAAGCACAGATATTCAACAGCGAGAATGATTCACCACAGGAACAAGCTACCAAGGAAAGTGGTGGATTCGCCCTCTCTTGCTGTCATTTAATGAAGACTAGATGCCTTTCTGGAATGTGTTTGCCCCCAAAGTAGCTATGGTGTCATACAGAGGCCTGTGACATGCAGGGGGTCAGATTAGATGCTCTAATGGTCTCTTCTGGCCATCAAGTCTACTAATTTCTGAAAAACTGAGTGTAGCATTGGGAGCAGCGTCTGAGGTTTTACTGTCTAGTCGGCTTGCTTCCTAGAATGAACACGCCTGTGGGGTGATCCACAGGGAGTAGCTCAAAGCTCCCAAGTGCCTGGCCAGGGGCAGGACATTAGCACAGCAAGGGAGGGGCGTGGCAGTGACATCACAAAGGCCTTTTGCAGGACCTCAGACTATTGGTCAAAGGTGGTGACCTCACAGAGAGATGCTGACATCAGCCAGGCAGGACAGAGGCGAGTGGCCAGGGAAACCTCAGAGACCCCTGTGGCTTTGCTTCAGCAAGTCTCTGTCTCGAGGTCTCTCTTTGAGGACTGAGAGAACATTCGGGTTCACGTACGTGAGCGGCAGGAGGAACCTCTTTCGAGTTTTCTCCTTCCCTTTTCGTGATTGTACTAGAAAGCAGACATCCCTGTGTAGAAGGTAAGAGCCTCCTTGAGGTTTGAAACCTGTTCAGTCTGATCCATCGGGTGAGAGTGAATTCTAGGCATGGAAAACACGAGCTTGAGGAGGCAGAATTTTATTCCACACCTGGGATTTTGTCCCTTAGAATCACTGGGGACATTGGGGTTTGTCCTTTTTGTTTCACCTTTTCCTCCATCCCTCCCTCCTTTCTCTTCTTCTCTTGCTTCTTTTGTCCTTTCCCCTGTTCCCCTCCCAACACCAGGGTGTGTGTGTTTGTGTGTCGTGGGGAAGTGCTCTGCAGCTCCCATGGTGGGAGGTCCACCCAAAAATGTGGGGCTGAAATAGTGCCCCGGCAGTGATCCCCACCAGTAGCGTAGCTGGGGGAGGGGGTGCAGGGGAAGCAGCCACTTCCCCTCAGCACATTTTCCAAAAGTGGCGCCTTAGTCAGGGGTTACCATGGCGCCAGCGGGTGGGGCTCACGCTCCGCTCTGAAGCTTGGCCTGCCTGGCCGGCGCTGACCTCCTGCACGCAAAGGGGGGGCAGCACGGCCGGAGGAGCCAAGGGGGGGGGCCGTGGGGGCAGAACGGCACGCCCGGAGGAGCCATGAGGGGGGGCCGCGAGGGCGGAACGGCACAGCCGGAGGAGCCATCCTTTGGGCTCTCTGGTGAGAACCCTCAGCCTCCCGTCCTCAGCCTCTACCCTGACTGGCTGAGCAGGAGATTATTGACAGGGAGGAGACTCAGGTCCTTGTTCTCTTTTAAGACCAAGTAAATAAGTCATAAGCAGTTCTATGTTTGATGAATTTTGCTGCTTCTCTGCATTAATTGTCTCTGAGCAGCTCATGATTCTTTCTAACTTTGCAGTTCTCCTAAAATACTTGCTGAATAATTACTGTGCACTGTTGTTGGTCTGGAACTCATCTGAGAGCACTTTATTCAGGAAATTCAAGATCCGATAGTTAGTTTGAAAATCAGGGCTCTTCGGTCCTATTCCCAACTCTGCCACCGACTGGCTGTGTGACCTAAGACAAGTCAATTCTCCTTTCTCAACCTTAGCTTCTCCGTCTTTCAAGTAGGGATAATAATGATCCGCTCCTACTTACCTCACGGTGGGTGGAGGATGGAGATCCATTGGAGAGGAGTGCATAATATGAGGTGTCCTATCACATTTACTCAGATCAGATTGTGACATAATAGAATAGCTGAAATAGTTTATTTTATTTGTATTTTTTTATTTTGAAATTGATAAGAGCAGCAACTACTTAGCTCAGACTGGAGCATCTTATCTAATTCTCGAGATCTAAGTGTCTCCTCTTGGTGTGCGAGGAGACAATTTAACACACTGTGACAAACAGGAGATGCTTTTGTTTTGCAACAAAATCTTTTTGCAAAGAACTTTCATCCCACTTGTTATGAGTTCAAGAAACAAACTGGTTTAGTCTGAATGGGATTTTCTGACAGAAACGGTTTCAATGAAATTTCCCCACCATCTAGATTCCTGGGCTCTATCCCTGCCCAGGGGTGAAAGGAACTTAAAGGATTTACCATTCCGCCGGAGTCCTGAGCGGGGCTGTGGCCTCAACCAGAAGAGGCGGGGCCTTTCAAGATTTAAAGGCCCAGGGCTCCAGCTATGGCTGGGAGCCCCAGGGCCTTTAAATCACCCCAGAGCTACCAGCTGCAGGGGCAGCTGGGAGCCCCAGGGCTCAGGGGCGAATTAAAGGGTCCAGGGCTCCAGCCACCGCGGAGCTCTGGGCCCTTTAAATCACCGCGGGAGACCGGTGGCTGGAGCCCTGGGCCCTTTAAATCACCACCGCGGAAGACGGTCCAGTCCGGCATGGCATACTGGCTCTTGCCGCTATACTGTACCGGACCGGACTAGCTTACGTTCCCCTCTGCCGTTCTTCTGCGGGGTTTGTTGTCCATTAGAACAGAAGTCAGGACTGGTGGCTTCTCTTTCTGGCTCTGCCACCGCCTTGCTGTCTAGGCGTGGTGCTCGGCAGGGGCTGGGGCCGGGGGCACGGGGCCGGGGCGGGCGCGGTGCTGGGCTGGCGGTGCGGGCACTTGGCCGGGGACCAGCGCGGTGCTCGGCCGGAGGCCGGGGCTGGGGGCGCGGCCAATTGGCCGGGGGCCGGCACGGTGATCGGCTGGGGCCCGGGGCCGGTGCGGTGCTGGGCCGGGGGCCGGGGCCGGCGCGGTGCTCAGCCGGGGGCCGGCGCAGTGCTGGGCCGGGGGCCGGTGTGGTGCTCAGCCGGGGGCCGGGGCCAGCGCAGTGCTGGGCGGGGGCCAGCGCGGTGTTCGGCTCGGGGCCGGCGCGGTGCTGGGCCGGGGGCTGGTGTGGTGCTCGGCCGAGGGCGGGCGCACGTGGCCGGGGGCCGGCACCCCAGGGCCCGAGCTGGGCGGGAGACGCCGGGGACAGAGCCTCTTGGCCTGGGCCGGCCGGCCGCCGGAGGGACCCGCTCGGCCAGGGGGGCTGGACTGAGCCGCGCTGCACCCCGCTCCAGCCTACCTGCTGCCTCCCTGTTTCAGGCTTCCCGCGAACATTTGATTCGCGGGAAGCAGGGAAGGGGGGGGCAGGGGGCGGAGCTTCAGGGGAGGGGGCAGAGTTGGGGCGGGGCTGGGGACGGGGAAGGGGCAGAGTTGGGGCGGGGCCCCATGGAGTGTCCTCCTTTTTAAAAATTAAAATATGGTAACCCTACTAGTGAGCATGGACTTGTCAAGAACAAATCATTCCAAACCAATCCTAGCTCCTTCTTTGGCAGGGTTATAGGCCTAGTGGAGGTGGGTAAACAATAGATGTGATCTCTCTTGGTGTCACTAAGGCTTTTGACACAGTCCCATGGGACATTCTAACAAGCGAACGAGGGAAATGTGGTCTAGATGTAATCAGTGAAATGTGACTGAAGAGCTGGTTGAAAGCTCAGACTCCAAGAGCCCTTCTCCATGTCTGGCTGTCCAACGGAGAGGGTGTACCTACTGGGTCCGGCAGGGATCAGTCCAGGGGCCGGTAGTATTCAATATTTTCCTTCAGGATTTGGAAAATGGAGTGGAGAGCATGCTTCTACAATTTGCAAATGACACCAAGCACTTTGGAGGACAGGATTGGAATTCAAAACACCCTTAACAAATTGGAGACTTGGTCTTCTTGAGCCAGACTCCATGGCTGGGCCCCTCTCTCTAGACTGGGCTGAAGTGAAACCCCAGAGCCAAACACTCCTCCTCCTGGGCAGTGCGCTCCTACCTTCAATGGGCAGATGCTGCTTAGCGCTGTCAGAGCAGCTTTTGCTGGGGGCTTCTCCCAGCACTTTCCAATAGTGGGAAAGTATGAAATCCCCGTTTGACTGCTGGGGACAGAGCCAGAGAGTGGGGAGCAATTTGCTCAAAGTCCCACAGGAAAAGGAAAACACCCAGCAGTGGAACCAACAGGAAACCCAGCAATGGAACTCAGGAGTCCTGGCTCCCAGTCCCCTGGTCCAGTCACTCCAGCGGAGCACACTCCCTCTCAAAGGCAGAGGGAGTGGACATGGGGGCCTGGTTGAAATTGCCAGCTGTGGGAGGGAGTGTGCAGCAGTGGTTAGCGAAGGGGCCTGGAAAGAAGGCCTGCTGGGTTCCATCCATTCTTCTGACACTTGGTGTGACCCTGTGCCAGTAGCTTCCCCTCCCAGGCCTGGTTCTCATCAGTGGGGTTGGGGTCGCAGTCCCAACAGCCCAGGGGGGTCGGGAGGCTCCAGGAAGGTGTGTAAAGTGCTGGGATGTCGGGATCCCGGTGGCGCTGTCACCCCTGCACGAGGGCGGTGTTCTGCACCCCCTGCTGCTGGCCGAGTTTCTCTGTCCCTTGGCAATAAGACAGACTCTTGTTTTCACAGCCAGCCAATCGCCCCGTGCCATCACCCTGCCTGCTTCCTGGGCAGGGGAACTCCTCAGCCCACCACCACCCTCTCCAGCCTGCTTGGAGAGTGAGGAGAGTGAGGAGAAGGGCAAGGGACGACCCTGAACATCCTCCATCCATCGCTCCGTCACCAGAGCATGTAAGTGGCATTAGGGTTCCTCGGTGGCGTCCCCTGTCTGTCTGGGGAGAGGCAGAAAGAGGGGGAGAGAATCTCTCCCAAAGGAGATTGGATTTGCAAACAGCCCCCAGGAACCCCTCGCTCTCAGACCGGGAAGGGGCTTCCCCAGAGCCGTCTCCAGTGTGTTTGGCAAGGACCCAGCAATGGGGCTCCCAGCCCTTCCCTTGTGGGAGACTGTTCCCCAGGCTGAGAGTCTGTGAGCTGCGCCAGCCCCAGTGAGCTGCTGAGCATGGAAATCAATGGGAACCGAGGGGGCCCTGGCCTTGCTATGCCTAGAGACTTTGAAGTGGGGAATGGTTTCCCAGGAGAAATCCGGACTCCTGGGTTCAGGGCCGGCTTTAGCAAGTGTGGGGCCCGATTCCTGGGGCGGCACTTCGGATTGCCAGCTGGGGGAGGTGGCCCCGCGGGGCTGCCGCACTCCGGATGGCGCTCTGGCCAGGAATGCAGGGCCACGGGGCTTGCCACAGTCCGGCCGACGGTCCGGCCGGGGTCGTGGAGCTGCAGGGCTGCTGCGGTCCGGCTGGGGCTGCAGGGCCGCGGGGCTGGCCGGAGCTGCAGCCAGGGTCGCAGGGCCATGGGGCAGCCACGCTCTGGCCAAAGCTCCAACCGGGGTCGCGGAACTGCCGTGGTCCGGCCGGAGCTCTAGCCAGGAGAGCGGGACTGCAGGGCTGGCCGCGCTCCGCCGGAGCTCCAGCTGGGGTCACGGGGTCACAGGGCTGCCGCGCTCCGGCCTGGGTCGCGGGGCCACGGGGCTGCCACGCTCCAGCCGGCGCTCTGGCCAGGGGAGTGGGGCCCCCGAAGACGACTGCCACCGAAGTGAGTGCGCGGGGCCCTCTTAGGCGTGGGGCCCGATTCTGGGGAATCAGGCGAATCGGCCTAAAGCCGGCCCTGCCTGGGTTCTGTTCCTTCTCTAGCCTGGGCGGGAGGTGTGGGGGTGTGAGTGTGATCTGGGGTCGCAGGAGGGAGCTGCTTCTCCAAAGTGACCAGTGTCTTTGTGACTGACCCCAGTGTTCGAAAAGGACGAGACTCCCCGGTTCTAGCAGCCCCAGGGATGACGAGGGGGAGCATTGAGGGGGAGTAGATCATGCAATGAACTCCTGCCAGTGTGTGTAGCTTGCCCTCCCTGCACCCCTGTGGGGGGAGGAGGAGCTGCTCTGGTTGGGGCAGGGATGGGGAGGGACCAAACAGGCTGGTTAGTGAGAGGCTGCCTTGACCCCAGACTCACGCCTGCTCCCCGCTGGGTTCCAGGATAGCCAGGCTCCTGAGGATGTTCAGGAAGAAGGCTCTGCAGGTGGCCCCAGAGCCTGAGGGAAGCAGCCACCATCTTCCCCAGGAGCGAAGCGGCCCCTCCGTCCCCGCTGGAGGGGAAGAAGCTCCCGGCCGCGCCAGGAGGTGGAAGTGCCCAGCCTTCTGGCGGAGGAAACCCACTCCCGGCACAGGCGCTGAGGTGGGAGCATCACCTCCCAGGCCAAAATGGAGCTGGGCCAGGCTGCGGCTGGGCAGGCAGGACCCAGCCCAGGGGCGGAACCGGGCAGGGTGGCTCTGGGGCTTGTTGGTGTGTGGGCAGCAGCGGCCCCAGGAGCCCAGCCCCAACTTCCAACAGGGGGCATCGCCCTGCTCGGTCAGTGAGGACCTTCCAGCCTCCCCAGGGCAGGAGCTGGAGGATCCCTCTGCCAGCCCCAGCAGCTCGGGCCGCTCCCCATCCGACAGCAGCAGTGCCTGCGACTCGGAGAGCAGCCTGGCCGACGGACGCTTCTGCTTTGTTCTAGGTGAGGAGCCAGGCTGGGCTCGGGGAGGGGTGAGGAGGGGGCTGTGAACACCCTGGGCCCAGGCCCTCGAGCAGTGTTATGGGGGCAGGTCTCCAGCCCAGGTGTCTGGCCTGAGCCATGTGAACCCCACGGACACTAGATGCTGCCACTTTGGTCCTTGGTGCTCCATTGGGTGGGGGTGGGGTGAGGCACCTCCCAGGGAGTCCAGGACAGTGGGGAGGGTCTCTTTGCTATGGGCTCCTGATGCCATCACTGAGAGGGGGGAGTGTGGGGCCCAATCTGCCCTATGTCCCGGAGGTGGGAAGGGGACACATTGTCCCACCATGCCCCTGTCCTTCCCCCGAGTGGCAGCAGGAGTCACCTTGTCCCCTTCTCTCCCTGGTGCAGCGTCCGCCAGGGACTCCGAGGACGACGAGGAGAAAGAAGAACGGGTAGACTTGGTAACAGAGGAGGCTGCTCTCATGAACATCTGAGAGCTGCTCTATGCCCGAGAAAAGGTACAAACGTTCCCCAGCTGTGCTGAAACTGAGATTGTCCTGCTCCTTCAAAGCATCCTGACCCCCTGCAGAAGGTCTTGGCCCTAATGGGGACCTTTCTCCTTCATGATCTGGGACCCCCAAGATGGGGGTGTTTGTCACACACCAGCCGGGGTCTCCTCCCCCAACAGGCACTGTCCCAGTTCCTGACCCTGATTATGGAGGAGTCGTGGGTGATTTGAACAATAGGCAGGTCCCCACTATCCCCCATTCAGGCCTAAGTCCTGCAGCTGGTGTGGCTGGGGCAAGGAGGACCCTGACTAACTGGCTCTCTCTCCCCTAACCCCACTCCTGGTGGGCGCAGGACGAGGCGCAGAAGCTCGTGTTCCTGCACTCCATCTACCCCGCGTGCCTCGCTGCCCAGCAGAGAGGGGACTACACATTGGAGCCACACTGCTCGAAGGCGGCTGTGGCGGAGAGGATTGTGGTGAGTGAGACACGGAGCCCGGCAGCTGGAGGGTGGACAGAGATATGGGAGGGGCAGGGGTCTCCCCGGGCCGATGGTTGGGGGATAGCTGGTGCTGGAGGGCAGCTGAGGGCAGGGATTGCTGGGGCTGAAGATTGGGGAGAGGAGACAGGAGAACTAGTGGGCAGGAATCGGAGGAGCGGGAGGCAGCTGGGGGGATCCTGCTGGCTGTGTAATCTCCTCCTTGGGGAGTGTCAGTGAGGCCCAAATCTCACACGCTCCTTTGTCTCCTTTGCGTCTCACAGGAGCTCATTGAGGAGCATCCTCCTCACTCTCCACCTGGCGCCGTCCTGGCCAACTCCCTCATTGCTGTGGCCAACCTCAGGTACCGAGACCCTCCCGTCCGGTTCCCCTAACCCGGGTGCTGCTCAGGCCCGTGGCTGGGAGTCACTGCCCCTCCCACTCCCAGGTCACCTCCCAAGGGTGGCTCCTCTGGCAGAGGTGGGGGGAAGGGTCACTCCCTCTCCTGGCTGCTCTGTTCTTTTCACTCCAGTCACATTGCAATGGCTTTGGGGAGAGGCTGACTCCCAGGATCAGATACAGGAGGGGCAGCAGGGTCCAGGGAACAGGCACCATTCCTGCCCTGCCACTGTCAGTCTGGGAAACCTTGGCCTTATCATTCCCTGGCTCAGTGCCTCAGTTTCCATTCTCGCCAGCCTCTGCCTATTTCCCTGCAGTTTCATGTCCGTGTTGGTGCCAGTCCCACCCCCGCACTGCGCAGTCTAATACCGACTCCTCTCTCTTGCCAGCACCATGACACCTGCCCTGGAGCCGGAGCTGGAGACCCACCTCCTCCGAGCCACCCTGCACGCAGTCTTCACCCTGGGCACGCAGACGGACACCAACCAAGTCCGGGTAGATCAGCCAGCTGTTATCCTGAATCCTTGCTAATTGCCTGTAGTGGGATGTGAATGAGAGAGGCCAGGATATGTGTTTGGGGGGTCTCACCAGTGCTTCCCAGAGACCCCTCTTCCCATCCTGTGGCAGGTGTAGCCCCAGTTTCCCTAACTCTGACCCATGGCTCTCCCTTGCTTTGCAGGATCTGCATAGGGTCATACCAGACCTTCTGGACGCCATGCTGGGGAACCTGCTGGCAAAGACCCCAGACACGGACAAGCTCCACTACATCTTGGAGGTGAGCCCGATGAGGGGGTGGGGCAATTTGACCTTAACTCTTAGATCCATTTTCCAGTCTGTCCTCCTAGCTGGGCCCCCAGTGGCCATCCTTGGTCAGGGCAGTCAGTGCAATGCAGGGTCAGGCCTTTCCTCCTTGAAGGACAAAGGAAGGAGCTGGGACTTCACCCAGAGCTCTGCCTGCTTGTGTTGAGCGCTAACCAGAGGGCCCCCGTCTGGCTTGTGGAGTGAGAGTCTGAACCCCTCCTGGGAGATCCAGAAGATGGTCCTCAGAGAAGAGCCACAACCTCATTCCTAGAGAAACAGGAGGGCCCCAGAGAATCAGCCCTTGTCTCTGACGGGCCCCGAGATTCCTGCGGGGATTGTGCTCACACTCAGTCCCTTCACCCAGCCAAGGACTTGAGAACCAGGGAGGTGGGAGGGGTCTGTCTCCTTCCTGGGGAGCTGTTCAGGAATCAGCAGTTCAGGGAGGATGGGACCAGCCCCGACACCGAGCATTGTCCCAATCTAGAGAGACAATGACAAGTTGTGACCTGCAGGATACAAGCATCGTCCTGGGGGCAAGAGTCCCTTCTAAAGCTCTGCAGTCAATGAATCAGATATTCCACCCCCACCGCATGCAATGTCTCAGCCCCCTTGGGATGGGGAGGCCATTAGCACTACACATGCACTCCCTCATCAATCCTGAGCTGCCTCCTTTCCCCACAGCACATTAACTACTGGACCGTGTCCAGGGTGCCACGAGAGAGAGCCAGGGCCATCAGGAGCAGCGCGGCCCTGCTCACGTCCGTCATCTCCCTCCCTGACTTTGATGTAAGTGGCCTCTGAGCCCAGCTTCCTGACTCCAGGCGTAGGGGGGCTGGCTCCAATGGGCTGGAGGACCTGCTGCTGCAGGGGCTGTGGGTTAGGAGTGTTCCTCTTGGGGAGGCAGAGGCAGAGCAGAGAATGAGCCTGGCTTGAGTCAAGTTCTTCTTGTCCTGGTTAAGTGGCGACTCTCGCTTGTAAGGGGAGCAGGCTCCAGGTTCTTGCCTTCTTGTCATCCTGGAGCAGCTGGGGAAGCAAATCCTCCTGGAGGGCTCTGTCCACATCCCTGTTCTCCGGGCTCCCTTGGGGGCAGAGATAACTAAGGATCCAGCTCTAGCTCCTATCCTCTAGCATCTCCTGCAGAGGGGCTGAGGGGAAGGAGAGCCCTAGCCCAGGCGGGGACTGGGAGCTGACAGGAAAATGCTGATGGAGTCCCCTCTCCCTCTCCCTTCCATTAGAACTCAGCCGAATTCCCCAGGATGGGTCACCACGTGGCCCAGCTGGCTCTGTTCGTCGGTGACCCAGACGAGGACATCAGCCGGCAGGCCAGGGAGGGGGTTTACCGGCTCTACCAGCTGCTGCTGCGCCAGAGGGGTAAGGAACCCGGCTAGACGAGTGAGACTGGGACCCCAGCCAATTTCTCTCCAAGTGACCCCGGCTGGTGGATCAGTCTCTCTCTATCTCTTTCTGTGTTCTCCACCACCCCCGCAGTTCTGTTGGGCTCTGCCCACTGTGCAGCCACCAATGGGATTGGAAGGACACAAGCCCTGCAACCAGAATGACCAATGTCTATGTGTCTCTCTCTTTCCCAGACCTGAACATCCATGAGGTCGAAGACCTTTGGTGCTGGGACTGGCACCAGGACAGCAGGCTCCTCGGCTATAAGAACACCGCCAGGGTCGGGGAGGTAAGGACACTCTGCCAGGGCATGGCACAGCTCTGCAGGGCAGGTGGCTGCCTCCTAGAGCCATGCGACGGAGTTGCCGTTCTAGGCTAGGATTTGGAGCCTGGTTCGGGGCAATCTGCTGAAGCCTCACATCTGGTTGGTTTCAGGTTTTTGCCAAATTTTTCTCAGAGGGGCAGAGAAGATTCTTCCTGCAGACAGCAGTGCTGGCCATGCACGACCCCCTGCTGCGTGTCAGCCAGGCTGGGCTGCTCCTCACTTACTCCCTCCTGGGGCAAACCGAGCAGCTGATGGGGAGCAAGGTGAGCAGCTGCATTAGACTCAGGAGATTGGGGCGGGGCCCAGGCCTCATTCCCATCCTCTGGCCATTTGCCAGCCTGGCAGCAAGGCGACCGGTGGGGAATGAGAGTGAGAGCAGGTGCTCCTGGGAAGGGAGATGAATTCACCTCCATGAGCAGGAGGGAGCCAGCTTGTCCCCGCAGCAGCTCCAGCCCAGCTCGTTAGCAAGGCTAATGAATGACAAGCATTGCCTCAGGACGGACTTCTGTTCTTGGGAAGGTCAGGAGAGTCCTCTACGTGCCCTCTGCAAGCCTCTCCTGTCACCCGCGCCACCACCCAGAGTTGTTCCCGTCACTGGTAGCCTGGGAGGCCAAGGACTGAGGGGTGATGGCGACTGACCGGGTAGTTCTGAGGCACATGGGTGGGGGAAGCTCATCCTGCTGCCGGCAGGGCTGGACTCGCTCTAGAGAGAACGGGAGGATTCAGTCAGCAGGGGCTGCTGATCTGCCCCATTCACCAGGGCTGCCATCCTGCGGCTTCAGCCTCAGTGGCTGGGATGACTTGGGGAAAGGTCTCAAGCTCCCCACATCCCACTTCACTGCTGCCAGAATCCCTCCGCCCCCCGCCCCGCTAGAGCCCCCTCCCTGCCCAACCTGGGTGGGGGTGGAGGAGAGGGGTCAGAGAACTTGAGCTGTGGATTGGAGGTGGAACAGCTGTCAGGGGCACTGGGTGGGAGGTGGCAGGAGCTCCCCCTACAAGGAGGTTGTTGGCACTGGAGGTCCCTTGAAAGGAAAACAAGACTCCATTCTGGGGGTCAGGAGGGGGACTTCATCCCTCAGAGGTGCGCAGGTGCTGGGTGGAATTGCTGCTGGTCCCAGGTGCCCTTAATTCCCCCTGATTCCACGGGGGCATCTGAGTCTCTGACAGGTCCTCGTTCCCTTGCAGCAGGAGGTCGTCACGGCCAACATAATGAACCAACTTCACATCATCCAGCACTTGCGCCAAGTGCCGGAGGCGCTGCAGGAATTCTGCCTCCAAGGCCACCAGCAACTCCTGCTCCCTCTAAACAGAGAGTATAGTGAGACAGAGTGGCCTCCCTTGGAGCAGGAGAGCGAGGGCCCCTCTACACGCCCCTTGGATGGCAGAGCCTATATCGCCCCACTCCCCTCGCCTGTTGGCTGGCCACCGGGGCGTCTGGTAGACTCTGTTGCAACTGAGCGGCCTCCCTCCGAGCAGGAGAGCGAGGGCCCCCCTACACACCCCTTGGAGGGCGGAGCCTATATCGCCCCGTCCCCCTCGCCATAAGGACCGGGGCGTGGGGCCGGAAATATAAAAGGCCGGCCCTGCACCACAGTTAGGGGACAGCCTGCAACAGAGGAGGACACTTGGCCTGTTCTCCAGAGGCCCCTAACCCTAACCCCAGACATGGACGAGGACTGGCCCGGAGTACCCGCTGCGGTTTACCCCAAGGAGCCGGAAGAGGCCTGGAGGCCGCAGGTACCAAACCCCGGGGAGGCAGGAAGTAGCCCAGGGGCAGCCCGGGACCTGCTGGCTGCAGAGCCCGGCGCGGCTCAGTCGGCGTGTTGCGGATGGATCCCCGCCGACGCAGGGGCAAACAATCCTGCCCCTGCCAGCACCTTGGGCTGGGACGCGGGGGAGGAGGGTGGGACCGCGTCCCCCTGCCATCCCACCCCGGGTGGCTGACCCCCTACATGGTGCGAGGAGGCTCTAGCCCAGGCCAGGAACTGTTTGTTGGCTGGCCGCCGGGGCCCTGCCCAGACTAGAGCCAGCCCTGTCAAGTCTGTCTGTTTGTTGGCTGCCAGGGTTCCACCCAGGCCAGGGCCCGCCCTTGAAGTCTGGTTGTTTGTGGGGTGCTTGGGCCCCGCCCAGGCCTGAGCCACCCCCATACAGTGTGTTGAGGGGCTGACCACTTGAGCGACCTCAGCTCAGCAGCGCCGGCTCTACCATTTTTGCTGCCCCAAGCAAAAAAAAAAAATACAACGCTCGGACTGCCAAAGCGAGCAAAAAGAAAACCAAAAAAAAACTCCATCCACTTGGACTGCTGCCACCCAAACTGCCGAAGCAGAAAAAAACCCAACAACAACGCTCGGATTGCCGCCGCCCGAACTGCTGAAGTGCAAAAAACAAAAAAGTCGCCCGGACTGTGCTGCCCCAAGAATGGACGGAATGCCGCCCCAGGCATGTGCTTCCTCCGCTGGTGCCTGGAGCCGGCCCTGCAGCCCAGGCCACAGCCTGGTAGCGACAGCTGATCACATGCGGCTGCTCCACCCCCATGCAAGAGGGTGCTAGAGTAGGCCAGAGCGGCTGCAGAGGCTGGTAGCCAATCAGAGAAGGGCCAGCTGAGAGCCAATCAGGGCTGAGATTAGAGCCAGCCAATCAGGGCTAAGATAGGCCCTATATAAAGGCTGCCCAGGCAAGCAGTAGGCAGTGTGTCCCAGACCTTCATGGGAGAAGGTCTGTCTTCAGAGCAGGAGACCAGTATCTCTGAAAGAGCAGTGCTGGGCAGGCTCAAGGGAGCATACTACAGCTCTGGCCCAAGACCTGCCAGACTGCGGGCCCTGATAGAAAGGGGCTAGAGGGCCTGGAAGGGAAGTGGCCTAGGGACAGTTGGACAAGGGGAGATCAGGGAGGCTGCCACTAGAGGATCCCTGGGTTGGGACCCAGAGTAGTTGGTGGGCCTGGGTCCCCCCGTTCCCTCTTGTACTGCACCTGGCCATGCAGTGGCTGAGTCAAACTGCAACCGGGCCTTGAGACAAGGGGCTAGACTTTGGGGGTTGTGGTTGGCCATCGAGGCAGGTGCAAGGACTGTTGTTAACCCTTGCCCCCTGGAATGGAGTGAGGATGGACTAGTGGGCACTGCTGGAGGGGCAGTAGGCTGAAGGACACTGTCAAGCAGTGAGCAACGTGGCTCCAGATGCCAACAGAGGACAAGAGATGGATGGGATGCTGCGAGCAGAGGGCGTTCTCCATCGACTGAGCTAATTCCCAGAGCGACCAGCGGGAGGCACCATGCTGGTGAGTCCCAACCCCGTCAAAATCTCCCAGCCCTATTGTGGGCCCACTGCTACCCTGCAGACTGTGGTCCGGACCAGACTGGGCCAGCTGGAGTGGCCTCCCTCTGAGTGGGAGAGCGAGAAGGGGAGTTAGTGGAAGGGGAAATGGAGCCCCCTGGCACTCACAGAAACTCTCTCCCCTCTCTGTGGAGCAGGGTTCTTCCCTCTGCCCCTCAAATTCCTTCATATGGGGCAGGACCTCTTTCCCTTGCACCCACTCCCCTCCCCTTTTTCCTTTGTCTACCCCACCCCTCATTCCCGCTGCGCCCAGGCAGAGCTCTCCCTGCCCCATATGGTGCAGAAAAGCCTTTGTGTCAGGGCCACAGCCCCACTGGAGCTCGGAAAGCTCCACTTTTGAGGAGGTGGGGGTGGGACAGAGGCTCAGGGCTAGTTTCATCTCCTGCCCTTTATTCTCCCCTTGGCCCTTCTATGGGGTCTCTGGGTGTGACAGGAATAGGAGCCTCCTTCCAGCTGTCTTCCAGGCCTTGGGATCTGGCACAGCCTCCCAGACGGGCGCTTCCTGTAGCTGAGCCACATCAGGGAGCAGTGGGGACAGGTCACCTTGTCCCAACAATGCCGGCTCTCAAAGAGGCTTAGAAGGAAGACCCCAGTCCCTCATGGAGGTAAGAGCCATTTACTCCTTGGGGCGTGTGGGTCTCTTGGGGGAGAAATGGCATCCCCGATGCATAGCCTGGCTGGGAGCTTTCCCTGTCCCTGGATCCCAGCCCTGGTACAGAGCCCTATTTCTCATCATGATATCCTCATTTTATTCTCAGAGGCTGTGTCCAGGATCCTGGAGACTGTTTCCTGCTGCAGGAGGTTTGAGCGGGGAGAGATCACTCACTGTCACGACCCAGGGGTCTCCGACCCAGGTCTGCAGGGTTCATGGGAGCAGCCACACTCCAACCCTCCACCTCGAAGCCTGCTGAAAATTGCTTACCTCGGACCCATGAAGTTCAGCCCCAGTTTGAGGCTCCACTCCTGAGGTCGTATTGGAGGCGTCCCAGGAAAGCTCACTGGCCCCCTGGCCCTGCGTAAGACAGCAGCAGGAACACGAAGCTGACTGAACACCAGGCCTGCTCCCTGTTCTGGACCGTGTGCTGCCTGGTTCTGCTGCCGCTCCCCTGGCTTGATTTCCTGGCATCTGAGTTGTGGTGGTGATCGCACGTTTGTCTTTTGCTGCTGCTCTTCCAGTATCCTGACCCGGCTGACTCTCCACTCCTGTCATGTGAGTGTGGACTCTGGCTCTGACCAGTAGGTCTGGCTGCCCTTGACCCAGCCGTGATGTTCATTTTCGTACAATTTCTTCAATGCCCCTTTCTGCTCTCCAGCAAGATACACCAGTCCCTTGGCTCCCAAAGTCCTAGTTGCTGCTCTTCAAGGTCTATGGGTAGGGTGACCAGACCACAGGGATGAAATATCGGGACGCGGGGGGGGGGGGCGGAGCAAAAAAAAATGGCGGCGGAGCCAAAAAAAAAAAGCAGTTTCGCAGGGGCGGGGGGGGCATTAGCAGGCCCCAGCCGCGCCGGGCGCACGTGCTGCCCACCCCAGGGCAAAAGCTGGCCCCGATGCAGAAGGGGCTAGGGATAAAGAGGGCGGGGGGGGGGACAAGAAACAAAGTCCGGGGCTGGCCACGGCGCGGGCGTGCAAGGGGCCAGGGCTGGCACAGCCGAGCCACAGCAGCGGCCGGTCACCTGTGGGGCTCCAGGCTGGGCAACGGGCAGGAGCCAGGGCTTTTCCCAGCCCTGCAGAGCCTCCTGCCCCCCAGCCTGCCGTGGGCACATGCAGCGCGTCCCGCCGCCGGCAGGGAGCCCCACGCCTCTCCCGCTCGGCTGCGCTCCAGCGGCTCCTTCCAGGCGGGGCGAGCCGCTGGAGCGCAGCCAAGCAAGAGAGGCGCGGGGCTCCCTGTCAGCAGCGGGGAAGTTTATGGGGACCCCGGCTGGCCCCTCGCCCCTGTCCGCCGGCCTCCCTGCCTGGGACAAGTCTCGCCCCCGCAGCCTCTCTTCGCCGCGTGTCTCCGGCGGCCCACGCTGCCCACCCGGGCCAGAGCCAGCCCCGGCTGCTGCCTCCACAGCAGCGGCCGGTCTCCTGAGGGGCTCCCCGGGGCTCCAGGCTGGGCAACGGGCAGGAGCCAGGGCTTTTCCCAGCCCTGCAGAGCCTCCCGCTCCCCAGCCCGCCGTGGGCACATGCGGCGCGTCCCGCCGCCGGCATGGGAGCCCCGCGCCTCTCCCGCTCGGCTGCGCTCCAGCGGCTCCTTCCCGGCGGGGCCGCGGCAACTTTCCCTTCCCCTCCCAGGCTCCTGGTAGTTGCCCGACCCTCCTCCTAACCTCCTCCCTCCATTGAGAGATCCAATGGGGGAAGGAGGGGGCGGAGTCGGGGTTGGGGGGGCGTGAGCGCCGGAGCAGAGGGTAAATTTCCTTCTTTGTCCCGCGTCCCGACCGAACATCGGTCGGGACGCGGGACAAAGAAGGAAATATCGGGACTGTCCCGATAAAATCGGGACGTCTGGTCACCCTATCTATGGGGTAGTGTTTGTATTGCCCCCAGCCCCACCCCAGCTGCTTTTCCTATGGGGATCTCCCTAAAGCAGAGGAGAAATCTGCTCTTCTCTTAGGATCAGTCCCACCCTGGCCTCAGCTTGGCTACTTTGTTTACCTGGGGTCAGGCACCACTTTTGAAGCCCTTAGCATGGGGGTGGAGGTGGGAGCAGAGGCTGAAGCTCTAGCAGTTTGCACCAAAGAACACCCCCCTGTCTTTCTATGGTCCGGCTAGGGCTCCCCATGCATCCTGGAGCTGAACACCAGATGGGAGCTGATGGCTTATCCTTGGTGGGCCATGTTCTTGTGTGTGATGAGAGGGCCAGGAGCAGATGCACCATGCCTGGCCAGGACCGGGCTAAACAGCCTGTAATGCTAGGTGAGTCAAACCATGGCCACAATACAGACCCCCTGGGCATCCATGGGGAATGAATCTGGGCCCTTCACTACCAAGAGCACAACTCGTTCCAACTAGAGTCATGACGCTGGTGACCCCTGCCAGCCCCTCTGAGGTGGGTCAGTATTATCCCTGTTCGCTGGGGCATAGGGATAGAAAGCAACTGGCTGCAAGGTCACACACGACGTCCCTGACAGAGGCAGGAAGGAAGCGTGGGACTGATACCAGTCCAGCTCCAACCACTAGACTCCACCCATTTCCAAAGTCAGAGAACCCAGGAGCCCTGACTCTGACACTAGGCCTTAAATGACAAGACCAACCTCCCTTCCACTCAGGAAGCCATAGAAGGGACCATCTGCTGAGCTCCCCTTGGCAATGTCGCTGTCAGAGACCCCTTGGCAATGTCGCTGTCAGGTGCCAAGTGCCTGAGCAGGGAACTACTTGAGAGCCTCCTAGAGACTCGCAGGTGTTTGACTGTGACCCTCAGGGAGCGGTGGCAAGAGACTCTCCGGCTCTAACAAAGGGTTTCTGTTCTCCTAGACAGTCAGCCCGTGAGGCCAGTTTGCAGAATGTGGAAGAGCCCTTTGGCGAGGCGTTGGAGGATTCACCATGAAGGTGGCAGCAGCGGCAGTGCCTGGGTCCCCATGGGCCAAGCCTCTACTCCTGCCAATCCAGGCTAATCTCCTGCTGCTCTCAGTGGGGCTTGGCTTTAGCTGCTGGGCCTTTGAGCCTAGCCCAGGGGTCTCAAACTCAAATGACCACGAGGGCTGCATGAGGACTAGTTCATTGGCCCGAGGGCCGCATCACTGACACCCCCCCTCGCTGCCCCCAGCCCTGCCCCCCAGAGGGGGCAGAAGGAGTGTGGCAGGGGCTCAGGGTGGGAGTTGAGGTGCAGGGGGCTCAGGGCAGGGAGTTGGAGGGGTGAGGCAGGGAGTGCAGGGTGCAGTAGGGGGCTCTGGGCAGGGGGTTGGGGTGCAGGAAGGATGTGGGATGCGGCAGGAGGCTGAGGGCAGGGAGTTGGGGTGCAGCAGGGGGTTGAGGTGCAGGCAGGAGGCTCAGGGCAGGGGGTTGGTGTATGGGGTGCAGGAGGGAGTGCAAGGTGTGGCAGAGGGTTGGGGTGCAGGCAGGGGGGTCAGGGCAGGAGGGTGAGGGATGCAGAAGGGGGCTCAAGATAGGATGTTGGGGTGCAGGAAGGATGTGGGATGCAGCAGGAGGCTGAGGGCAGGGAGTTGGGGTGCAGCAGGGGGTTGAGGTGCAGGCAGGGGGCTCAGGGCAGGGAGTTGGAGGGGTGAGGTAGGGGGTTGAGGTGCAGGCAGGAGGCTCACGGCAGGGGGCTGGGGTGCAGGATGGCATTGGGCTGTGGCCTGGAGCCGCTTAGCTAGAGAAATAGCCCCGCAGGCCGCGTGTTGGAGACCCCTGGCCTAGACAGAGCACTCAGATATTTCCATCAGCCTGCTCAATGGCAAATGCAGCCACCCAAAGAAGTGAAGAAGAATGGAAGTGAAAGAGTAAAGCTGGACCATCCGCTGAGCTGCTGCACTCAAGTGAGCAGAGCCGGGGAGAGAAGAGGGAGAACTCGAAGGTGGCTGGCGGCAGTAGGGAGGAGAAGCAGTTTGGGAGCCAGGAGAGGAGAAATAAATAGTTAATGACAAATGCTGCAGGCTCTCTCTTGTGTGGTGAAGGGTTGAAAAGGGGTCTCTTTACTATCACGCTAAACTTTAAAATAGCTGTGTATGGGGCGGGGGGGTCTATAAAGGTAAGAGGTCACTCTAGGGCCTTGAAGTCCCAGATTCTGCTGCTATTGCCTCCTTCTACCAGCTGATCTCAACCCAGCAACTCCCTCAGGTGGTAGCAGTAGTGAGCGCTTGTCCTCCTTTTCTGGACTAGTCACCAGAAAAAGGACACAATACATGTGGCCAAGGAAAGAGAGGGGCAGTGTTGCCTGTTAACATGGCTCTTGTGGGGGAGCACGGCAGGTTACTTTGGACTAGGTAGGAGCCACATGTCTCCAAACCTGCACCTCCCGAGGCTCCAGAGACTTCGCTCCCGATCCCAGAGCGTCCTCAGAGTCCTAAAAAGCAACAGAGGGTCCTGTGGCACCTTTGAGACTAACAGAAGTATTGGGAGCATAAGCTTTCGTGGGTAAGAACCTCACTTCTGCAGATGTCTTGCATCTGCAGAAGTGAGGTTCTTACCCACGAAAGCTTATGCTCCCAATACTTCTGTTAGTCTGAAAGGTGCCACAGGACCCTCTGTTGCTTTTTACAGATTCAGACTAACACGGCTACTCCTCTGATACTCAGAGTCCTAAAGCGCCAGATGGAATCTGGCCTCTTCCCCCCCCACCTCAGCAGTCCAGAAAAAGTTATTTGTAGACATGTTCTGTGTCCTCTCCTGCCACACTCCCCTGTTGGCGACTAATGCAGTCACCGAGTCCAGGCTCGGATATTAGGGAACACTATTTCACTAGGAGGGTGGTGACTATACAGCTCTTCTTTAATTGTGAAGAACCTGCTTGGTGGAGTGTCTCTCATTTTGCAGGTACTTCAGTTGATAGCCACAGTACAATGGTTTTAAATGCCTGTACAAACATATTATATAGTGATAGTGCTAGCATCAGTGATTCAGATACATTACTTCTACAGCATGTCACCAGGAGCAAAAATGGAAAAACTAGTTACTGCTCTTACCTTTCATACAGTTTAATTTTGTAAGCTGATGGGTGTTTAATAGTAAATGTTAGAATTAGTGTATCATGTCATGCCCTCAGGGTAATAGTCATGGATTTTAGGTGCATAACTTTCCTACCATCTGTCATATCACTTTTTCTCCTTTATAATTATTATAAGGGAAGGAGAGGCTACTTAAGAAAAAAAAAAGAGAGTTTTATCTTTCTTCCTGAAAAGCAGTGCAATATGACATCAAGGTTGTGGGCCAGAGTGACCTTAAGGATGGTGTGATTATTGAGAGCTGTGAGGAAGGCAGGGCTGGAGCACATAAGCTATTGTGATTCCATTTTCAAGTGGGGCTGCACATCCAGAAAAACATCAGACAGAGTTGCAGATATGGAACAAAATAAAGGTAGGATCGTTCCAAAGTGGAGATGTATATTTTTGGTGTCATCAGCCCAGAGGTGAAATTGAGATTATATCAGTACTGTAGGAATTAATTTTCATCCACATTTTTTGTCCATTTATCTGGACTACAGGGTTTACATTTTTTTTATTTTTTCATAAATACTCTACAATACTTCCCAGGTAAATAAAATCAGTTAGGATATTTTATGACTTATTAATCGCTTAACTGTTCAATGCTGCTTTGGTAACCTAATATTTTAAAGTCTTTAATCTACAAAACAAAACACAAGGATAGTTGAATAAAACTGGGCCATGTTAAAGTGAATCTTAAAAAGGAGAGAGAAATAGGTATAGCTCACCGCGGAAAAAAGAGTTAGAAAAAAGAAAATGTGATTAAGGATACTTGAAAAGACTATTTGAAATGTAAGGAAGGTAAAGAATATTTGAAATGTAAGGAAGGTTTGTTTGTACATGCATTTAGTATTCAGAGAGAATAAGTGCATTGGTTAAAGAACTTTTCTCTCTCACACACACACACACACCTGTGAGTACTGGTTTCTCTACTCAAGGAACACTTGTTTTATTCCTAACCAGATTCCAAATTTCTATTTTACTAATCTGTATGTTTCTTGCTGGTTCCTCCCTAGCATCTGAATGGGAAATAAACAAAGCAGAATTTAGCTTAGTGGGAGACATAGGAAAGGGAGAAATGCTGGGCCAGGATCTTCATTGCCCTGCTCTTAATATAGCAATTTACACCATAACAAAGTGGATGTAACACACTACCGCATCAGCAGAGTAGTGTTTTATATCTACTTGGCACTTGTTTTGCCTTGTGTAAATGACTACACCTGTTGCAGGGCACCAGGCAGTCCAGCTGTATCTGCCATGTACTCCCTCACCTTCTACCGATCCTTCAGAAACTGCTGGTCAGAAAGGGCAGAGGATGATGATAGTTAGAGGAAATCTTAATAGAAAACAAAGTTCATACCGACCAATGTCAGCATTATCCTATAGTGATGGCCCCTTCTGCACAGTATTATCTACCAAAGTTCAGAGACTGCTAGTGATAGCTTGTACAGATATTGAGAAAGCAACTGTTTAACCCTTGTGACATGTATCTGGTGAGTGTGGTCAGGGGACAAGAAACTGAGCAAGTGAAAAACATCTCAGTGTAGGTCAAATCATGATTTTAAATTACAGGGGGGAAGCATTTACTTCTTTTTACAAGGATTAATTAAAGTAGTATAAAAAAATTAAAATAGAAATTTTGTTCTTAAGTGTTGTCTCTCTCTTCAAACCTCCCACTGTGTGTTCTAAAATATGCCAGCATAAAACATTTTTCATTGGAATAATATGTGATATGTATGAATCACTTGCAACCATTACATAATTTGTTAACATTGGGGTCAGGTCCTACACCTATCCTCTCTGCCCCTTTCTTGCCCCCTAATAAAATGTTCTTTGGTCTCATCTTGTCTTATCAAAATTCATGGCAACCTTGCCCTGATAATAACTATTAAGCTGCTTCACTAATAGCAACATATCCTGTGTGAACTAAAAATGTAACAGTACTAGAAGCCCTGCTGTGTATGAACTGAAAAAGCATGATCACATACAATTATTATAGTATAGACAAATATTGAAATGTTGCTGTTGAGAGGACTGGGAGAGGAGAAAAAGCCTGGATTGTGTTGATAGTGTATCAGAAAGTGATGATTACCAAGAACCATAGGCGCAATAGATTGGATGGTGGGTGTACAGCTTGCTGTGCAGCATTGAAACATAGACTGCAGTCTGACAAAAGTACAAAAAAAAATGTCAATGATTATATAACAAGCCATTCAAGGGAAAATTTCCTCTCATGGTGAGCTCCAGCGTGTGCTTTCCTGAACCATAGTGCAAGGTATGCACTAAGTATATTTGCTGCATTATATGCCCAGTAGTGCAATTATAGGATCAACAGTAAGGCTGTAATAGCCATGCTCAGAAGGATTTTTATTATTTGATTAGGGATATAACTCTCTTGTCTCAATGCATAAAGCTTAGGAAGAAAGTTTCTTAACTCACCACTATGTGCAATCACTCAGTACAGCCAGCTGCAAGTGTACAATATCAGCTTCCCCCTTAAAACTCATGAGAGGGGTTTGAAACAATAAGTTTTTTAACAATGCACGTGTTGAGGGTTTTTTTGTTTCACTCTTTTCAGGGTTTGTATTTTCCTGTGGACAGTTTTTTCCTGGAGCGAGCAAGGCCAGGAACTTCCCCTTAAAACGGGGGGGGGGGGGGGGGGGGGGGGGAAAGGGGCTGAGATTCCCAAGACTTCAGGAACTGGGGGGTTTAAGGAACAGCCGCCAGACAGGCGCTAGCAGGTTGCCTACGCGCCCCTCACAAGCCTGTCCCCCGCTAGCTCCCGCCCTGGGGCGCGTGTGAACGCGGACGGCCCATGCTCTGGACTGACGGTCAGAACCGCAGGCCAGTGTCCTGTGGGGGGCGTGGCCTGAATGGTGTAACTGACCGCGCAGAGGGATTGGCGTGTGAGGGGCGGGGCTCATGGAGCTCGCCTCAGGCTCATCTGCGGGAGTAGGGGGTTGAGAGGGATTTGTGTCACGTGACCCACCAGATGCGTCATCAGCGCGCGCCCCTGACGGCTTTCCGAGGGGGAGGGTGGAGCCGTGCAGCTTTCTGGCACTGCTCAGTGGCACAGTGACCCGGTCGGACATGAGCGGCCTCAGCCTTCTGTTGCGGGCGGCGCGCGCCGCGTTCCCCGCCGGGGCCAGGCAGCTACGTACGGGCGGTCTCCGCAGTGCCTATGCCAAGGAGCTTTTCCTGGGGAAGCTGGAGAAGGTGAGGCCGAGCGAGACGAGGCCGGACTCCCAACACCCTCCGCAACTGTGCTGGTCCCTGGGCTCTCCCCTCGCTGGGGCTCCCCCCCGCCACTGTCTGCGCCCGGCCCCTGGGGTCTCCTCTCCCCTTGCTGGGGCTCCCCCCCCGCCACTGTCTGCGCCCGGCCCCTGGGGTCTCCTCTCCCCTCGCTGGGGCTCCCTCCCCCCCCGCCACTGTCTGCGCCTGGCCCCTGGGGTCTCTTCTCCCCTCCCCTTGCTGGGGCTCCCCCCCGTCACTGTCTGCGCCTGGCCCCTGGGGTCTCTCCTCCCCTCGCTGGGGCTCCCCCCTGCCACTGTCTGCGACCGGTCCCTGGGCTCTCCCCTCACTGGGGCTCCCCCCCTGCCACTGTCTGCGCTTGGCCCCTGGGGTCTCTTCTCCCATCCCCTCGCTGGGGCTCCCTCCCCCCCGTCACTGTCTGTGCCTGGCCCCTGGGGTCTCTCCTCCCCTCGCTGGGGCTCCCCCCTGCCACTGTCTGCGACCGGTCCCTGGGATCTCCCCTCACTGGGGCTGCCCCCCTGCCACTGTCTGCGCTTGGCCCCTGGGGTCTCTTCTCCCATCCCCTCGCTGGGGCTCCCCCCTGCCACTGTCTGCGACCGGTCCCTGGGCTCTCCCCTCGCTGGGGCTCCCCCCCTGCCACTGTCTGCGCTTGGCCCCTGGGGTCTCTTCTCCCATCCCCTCGCTGGGGCTCCCCCCTGCCACTGTCTGCGACCGGTCCCTGGGGTCTCCCCTCCCCTCGCTGGGGCTCCCCCCTGCCACTGTCTGTGCCCGGCCTCTGGGGTCTCTCCTCCCCTCGCTGGGGCTCTCAGCCAGCCCCCCCCCCTTGGGCCACGGTCTGCGCCCGGCCCCTGGGGGTCTCTACTCCTTCCAGGTTGTCCCAACTCTGGTCCCTCGTCTCCCTTCGGGGGCCCCTGGGGGCCCCTTGCAGCCCCTCCCTTTCTCCTGCATGGAATGGAGCCATTTCATTCCATGCTGACTATGTGCAGATAAGGTTTTACAGCCTGGCTCTTATTTGTGCAGGGACAGCTCAGGAGTCAAATTCTTACATGAGTGACTTGTGTAAATGGGACCACCTATTCACTGTCTGTACCCCTAACGTAGGCCAGTTGCTGGACCCAGATTCTAGTGTAAGAGGACCCCCCTTCTCCCACCAGAACGTGTTGCACCATGTGAAACACAGCTAGGCTCGCTGTACACTAACTTTTTTTTCCCTGAAAGTCTTCCTTTGATGCTAGCAACAATAGGAATGCTATTAGAGACAGCTTGCAAGCTTTTTAACATCATGTTGAGTAACTCCATGGTGGTAAAAATGCATGCTACTTACCGTTGGGTTTAAGCTGATAACACCAGGTGCTGATAATGGGTAAAACACTTGCTAATGTAGATTTACTGTGTGGAGTCTTACTGGAGTCATTTGGTATTCAAATTGGAGTATCAGGAGATAGGTTTCAGATTATGGGGTCCGAGGAACACCTAGGAAGATCTGCTAGGAAAGTGGATATGGCCTGAATGGTGTATGAGGGAGAGGAGACAGTTTATCTTGTGCTCAGACATTTAGGACAGCAGCTGCTAGATAGAATTTAGGTGTGTTAGTTTTAAGTGATTTGCTAATCATCTCCCTGCTTGGTTACTATAACCTCTTCTTCTTCAGCCTCACTGACATGCACATTGCTCCTCTTAAGGTGTCCAAGGTGTAGTTGCCAAGACTATCTTTTAGCCAGTTAATCTGATCATATCTTCCCCTCATTGAATCCCTACACTAGTCCTCAGACACACCAGTTTGTTCAGCCTCCATTCATAGTCTTTCACAATTTCATCCTGATTTTCATCTGTTACCTGGTCTGCTATTGTCCACTCTCCACCACAAGTGATACTGCATCCATAATTTCCTCCTATTTGTGCCTCTGTGCAATTTACTGTGGTTTCCCCTTCTATGTGGAACACTCTCCCCATTCTAGCTTGCCAACCTTTCTTCATTGAAGTCTGCCTTAACAAACCACTTCTGCAATGAGTCTTCTAAGGAGTGAGTTTATAACTAAAGAGGAAAAAAGCAAAGTTGCCTCCTCTTGCCAATGTATTCCATGTGCTGTGGATCTGTCATCTTGGTTGTAATGTTTTGGGGTTTAGGAGTCTATATTCTTTTGTGTACTCTGCAGTGCCAGGCATATTCTGGGTGCTTAACAAATAATAGAGCCAATATTTGTATACAAGTGGAAATCATTCTAAAAGTTACATTTCTTTACTTTTGAAGTTACACTTTATTCTACGGAGATTGCGTAAGGGCCAAAATTCTGGATTCTGTACTACTGGGGTATCTGGTTTGGCAGTAAACACATGCTTAGCACTTCACTTTTTGTTAGTTTAAATTGATAGGAAACAGAACTTGTATAAAGGTGGGTTCTTTATAGTCTGTCTAAAGGAAGATTTAATTGTGTGGTCAGTTTCACTTCCACATTTCAATGAACTGTTGGAAAGGCACATACTCAAGTTTCCATTGCTTGTTGATAGTTGGCTTTCATCCCCAAGGGCACACCTATGTTACACAATATACGTGGTCTATATTTTCTCTTTGCCCTTCTTCCTTTGAACCCTGCCCCTGCTGATGTTGACTTCTGAGCAACAGTGTCACTTCTGCCCAGTTTTTTTTTTTTCTTTGAAGAAAGGGGAGAAAATAATTTAAGGACATACTAAGCAACCAAGTTAATTGCTTAACATTGTAAAGTATAGTAAATTTCCCTTAAAAAAGAAATAGGTAGCTAAATCATATGCTAGCTATCAGACAATTAAATGTCATCAAACTTCTGAAGTAATGCTCAACTTCAGACCCAATCCTGCACTCACCGACAGTAATGGGATTTTTGCCATTGACTACACTGGTAACAAGACTGTATAGTGTTCAAAGAGCATTAGTCTTCCTTCTGTGCCATTAAACAAGCCATTCAATCGGATTATCAGAATAGATAAACTCCAAATTAAACCTCTGATTATTAATAAAAAGAAGGATTCTTGAATTAAATTTAAATTGAGCAAAAAATCCATAACAGGCATTAACCAAATTCAGTAATGTGAGTTTAGCAGTACTTTGATCTTCCAGAACAAACCATGTCGTGTCAAGGAAAGGATCATGGAAATCAAGCAAACAAATTTAGTCCCATATAGCCTGACCCTTGCTTATTTCAAACTCAGCTCCTCCTGACATGTAGCAAATTTTCTATACATCAGTCCTTTTCTGAAAATTTTAGAATTTACCAAATCCCAAGTGTTGTCTCCATACTCCTGTACAGTGATTCTCAAACTTTTGTACTGGTGACCCCTTTCACATAGCAAGTCTGAGTGCAACCCCCGTTTCCCCTTATAAATAAACACTTTTTAATATAAATAATGTTTGCCTCCAGCATTTATAATGGTGGTAAAGTGGGGTTTGGGGTGGAGGCTGACAGCTCATGATCCCCTGAGGGGTCCTGACCCCCAGTTTGAGAACCCCTGCTCCTACAGGAGTATTTGAATGAAGGGAGAATGACGTGGCCTTGCAAAGGAGGTTTCGTTTGGAGAAGGCAGGGTAAGGGAGTAGGAAAGGGGCATGCAAACTTCGGCCTGAGAGCCGCATCAGGTTCCTGAAATTGTCTGGAGGGCGGGTTAGGGAAAGCTGTGCCTCCCCAAACAGCCAGGCATGGCCCAGCCCTCCGACACCCCCCCCTCCCCCGCGCGTCTCGCCTCCTGACGGCCCCCGGGACTCCTGACCCATCCAATCCCCCTGTTCCCTGATGGCCCCCTGGGGACACGTGCCCCATCCACCCCCCCCCCCCCCGCTCTCTGTCCTCTGAGCGCCCCCAGACTCCCTGCCGCATCCAACACCCCTCTCTCCTTTCTACCTGCCCCCTCCGGGACCCCTGCCCCATCCAATCACCCCTTCTCCCTGACCACCCCTGGACACCGCTTCCCCATCCAACCCCTTCTCTCCTTCCTGACTGCCCACCTGGAACCCCTGCTCCTATTCAACCCCCCCAGTTCCCTGACCCTATCCATCCCCCTGGCCCCTGACCACCCCCCAAACTTCCCTGCCCCCTTACCAGGCTGCCTGGAGCACCGCTGACTAGCGATGCGGCTGCACCAGGACAGGCAGCCACGCCGCGCAGCACAAAGCACTGGGTCAGGCCGGGCTTTGCAGCTGCACTGCCCCAGGAGCTTGCTGCTTCACTGCCCAGAGCATTGCACCTGCAACGCAGTGAGCTGAGGCTGCTGAGGGAGGGGGAACAGCAGGGGAGGGGACGGGGCCTAGTCTCCCGGGACGGGGCCTAGTCTCCCGGGCCAGGAGTTCAGGGGCCGGACAGGACGGTCCAACAGGCTGAATGTGACCCGTGGACTGTAGTTTGCCCACCTCTGGAGTAGGAACACTGTCACTTTAGCAGTATTTCACATCTCTCATTAGCTGCTCATGATTTTCTCTTTATTCAAGTCTAATAAATGGTAGTGCCTCCAACTTGCAATTAAAACCCCTTGTGTGAAGGAGAGAATGGAGCACAGCAGAACTGCATTATGCTAGTCCATGCATTCTATCATTGGGCACCCAATGATGTGCTAAGAGCTTCGCAAAACTAGTATATATCATCCCTGCCCCAAGGAGCTTACAGTCTAAAATTGGCCCACGTGAGGGCCAAAAAAGTGTACTAATTGGTAAGATTCTGGTAACAAGGTCATGTGGTTACTCAAGTATGTACTTGTTGATAGCTAATTTCACCTGTTAGCACACTTTCTTTTATATGAACATTTTTCCTTCACCCCATTTTTTCATTTTCAGATGCTATTCCTGGTTTGTTTCAACATGCCGTACAATTGAAAAATGTACTTTTGAGTACAGAAAAAGTATATTTAATTTACTTAAGTTTGGTCATTTGAGACTACCTGAATTCCTGTAAACATTTTCCACAATTTTTGTTTTTAGAGGTTAACATCTAAAAATCACATGTTCTTCTTGAACCTGCTTTTTATTTTAAATTACCTTAATCATATTATACTCTGACATTTTAGGAGGAAGTTTTCCCTTATCCAGAGGTTTCTAATGAAGAATTAGAAGAAATCAACCAGTTTGTAGGACCAGTAGAAAAATTCTTCAGTGAAGAAGGTATGGTTACTCATCCTTTTTCCATACAAATGGTTTCTAATTAGTGATATTACTATAATTGAAATACACCTCTACCCCGATATAACGCGACCCGATATAACACGAATTTGGATAGAACTCGGTAAAGCAATGCTCCGGGGGGGCAAGGCTGTGCACTCCTATGGATCAAAGCAAGTTCGATATAACGCGTTTCACCTATAATGCAGTAAGATTTTTTTGGCTCCTGAGGACAGTTATATTGGGGTAGAGGTGTACTAAAAAGGAAACACTGTAACACTTTTTGTGCATTTATCATGACTTGTATAGTGTCACTGTTTTCCCTTGCATAGTCAATTTTCTCTTTTTGTGTGGTTCACTCATGCATCAAAGAGAAGAGAGAAATAAGAATTATTGTAAAACCACAAAAATTGAAAGGTCTCTGGGGCAGATGTAGGAATTGAAACTGCTTTTAACTTAGATTGTCCTTTAAAAGTGTGTTCCTTTCACTGTCTGTAATTTATAAGCATCTGACTTTGGTCATTTTTCCAACCAAATTCAGCAGAGGCAAACCCAAAGAGTGACTATTTCAGAAGTTATGAGCATATAAAAACAAACTAATAGATGTTCTGCAATCTTAACTAGAGCAGTGGATCAAGAGAACTTTTTGCTTAGCAAAGGCACAGTGTGATTAAATGTTTAATTGTTTCTCTGAGAGAATAGAGAAACAATTGTTGAATAACTCCTAGTTTCTTTACAAGCACTAATTGTCACTTCTGACATAGTTAAGCAGTATCATCCCCAATTTCTAGATGGCAAGTGTAGGGCAAAGTCCCAGGAGGAAGTCCAGGGTCATGATGTGGATTAAAACTCCTGAGATCCTGACTGCTATTGGCCCAATAGCCTATGTCCCTGTTCAAAGGAATAAGTCAGCAATTTAAGCTATGAAACTAAAAAAAATATTGTTAAGAGTGAATGAGAAGACAATGCATATTTAAAGGGCTATGAAATCATAAAACAAATACTCTTTAGTCAGTTTTAGAGATGGTATTTGATGGAGAAATGAAAAACATCAGATTACATGGTCTAGTTGATGATAATTATTCAATTTTGTTTGGGTTCTCTGCCATTTCTAGTTAGATATTCAGGGATCATTCTGAGCAGCAAAAATGAAACTGGAGAGCTGCCTAAATGCTTGTAAACTTGATACAGTTGGCACTGAGCAAAGAAATTCAACTGAGTAGATCTCTCTGAAGCTTGGCAGTTCTCATGCACCATGCTGATGTCTCTGTCACTCTGGTGAATGAACAAGTAAACTACAAACACTTTTCTCTCCCAACTTAGTTAATTATACCCCAAGTATATTCTTGATATTGTGTGCTTTGTAGTCTAAACCATTAAAAAAATCAATTACTTTGTTAAAATGTTGTTTTTTTCTGACTGAATTTCATCCCTCAACCAAGCATTGTGGTTGACCCCTTCTACACTTTTGGGGGGAGGGATAGCTCAGTGGTTTGAGTATTGGCCTGCTAAACCCAGGGTTGTGAACTCAATCCTTGAGGGGGGGCCATTTAGGGATCTGGGGCAAAAATCAGTACTTGGTCCTGCTAGTGAAGGCAGGGGACTAGACTCGATGACTTTCAAGGTCCCTTCCAGTTCTATAATTTATTTATTTTAACCTCATGCAGTATTTGTCAAGTCACCTGCCTGTGATGAATAGGAGTCTTTCTCAGGGAAGTGCCACTGGAATCTGCAGAATTTTTGCTTTTTTTCCTCAAGAATTTTTTTTGGCAAGGTAGCTTCAGCCTCTGTTGCTGAATAGCAACATAATGAAAACTAATGCAAGGGTGTAAACTGACAAGAATTGTTATTGTTCAGGACCTAATGGCAGCTGTGCAACTGGCAAGAACTAGATCTGTTCTTTCTTTAAAAACTACCATGTCTATTAAAATTTATTGGGATAAATGTTCTTGAGGCTTTTCTGGGACAAATTCCTTGTTTTTTTGTTTATCCCAAAATTTTGGTACTGTGAGAATTTCTTATACAGTGCTAATGCTTCATACTAGTGTACACCTGAATGACCAGTATGCATAGAAATGTTCGAGATGGTTGAAAAAGCTATAGATTCTCCCCATTTCCAAGGCCCTAGTATTCATGCGTCATCACTTGGAGCTATAACTTCTGCCATTGGAACCTTCCAATCAGTTCCTTCTTGAATGCAGTCAGGGAAGGAGCACCGTGAGGAGCTGTGCCTCTTCAGCTGGAGTATTATTTCAAGTTCTTCCCAGAAGCTGTTCTTGTAGAAATCTCTTCAGTTTTATTTTCTTTGGGGATCATTCACTTCTTGCCATGTAAGAAACGACTGGAAGATTCCAAGGGCTGTTGTCATATGCTATCTAGGAGCCACCATGGAGAGAGGAGTTGGCTCAATTTCTCTCCCACTATTGCTGCCTTAGGGACTAAACCAGTAGAAGCAGAATTGCAAGGTCAAGTAACCTCTTCTTAGAGGAACATACCTGAGGGGTTTTATTTCCCTGCAGTGTGTAGTGGTAACCTTCATATGCAGTGGGTCACAGTATTCCACCTTACATCTACTTCAAAACTATGGTAGTGAGCTGTAATAGTTCAGTAGCTGATGATTGCTGGGGGCTGTTTAATGCTTTTCCAGATGCAGGGGAGTGAGGGGTTGGGGCGTGTTAGGCATTGTTGTTAAAGGCAGTCTGAAGCTAATAGGAGCAGTTTCTGTAAAGTTAAATGGGTGAAGCATTTCTGCACCTGCTGGAGCATGAGTCGAAAGCTAGGGTGCTGGAACATAGTCTGCTTTGCTGCTGAGTATGCTTTGAGATGCTAGAGGAGAATACTTCTTGTTGAGGGGGTGGGGGAAGATGAGACACTCAGATTGCTCCTCTTTCCATTAGCCATATCCTGTTTTGCAGGTCTGTGCTCTCATGTTGATTGAGAATAGAGGTTCTGCTGCTATTAACTTGCATTAGCATGCCATGGTATTGAGAATGCTGCTGCAGCTTGCCTGCTTTGCACTGATTCAAATACTCTTGCGGAGAGGCACGCTTGCTGTAACCTGTCATACTTCTACTTTCAGTGGACTCTAAAAAGATTGACCAAGATGCTAAAATCCCACCAGAAACTCTAAAGGGATTGAAGAACCTTGGACTCTTTGGCATGCAGATTCCAGAGGAATATGGTGAGTGAAAAAAGATACTGAAAGTAGAACCAAACAATTTCTTCATCTTCCTTTCAGTACAGAATGCACCATAAGGCATCACATGCCACTTCCCCCTGTTTTCAAGTCCTTGGCTGAAATGGAGAGGGCTTGGTGTTGCATGGGCATCTGTCTCTCAGCACTTGCTCAAGATGCATAAAATTCTACTTGATTAAAAGAACTGGTTTACGAGACAAACTGTGGTGTCTGATGGAACTGTCCATATTGAAGCCACTACCTTAGACTCACTCAAGTAAGCAGTGAACCCATTTGTCCACTTTAAAAGCTTAATAGCTGTTTTGAGACATAGTTGTATTTTCTCTATAACCATCATGGAAAAATGGGTCTTAAAGGGGGATTTGAAGGAGGACTGGATAGTGGCTTTAAAAACTAGTTTGGCCTAGGTATGTGGTGTATAAAGAGCAACCTGAACTACAATGCATTTGCTGCAGTGACTATAATAGTGCTGAATAAAGCTGGGAAGCAGACATAACTCAGTTCTTGTGCTTTAGTTAGTTTAGATCTTCTTTTAACCATACTCTTGTGTGTTGATGCATGCAAGTTGACCCGTTACTTATTTTTGTTTAATTTCTCATGAGTGCCACAGAGATGCAAATCGTATTTCTGCAAAGCTCTGAGCGCACAATCCATTTGATCCCATTCCAAGACTAATACATAACACAAATAACTAAAAAGAAAATATGGAAGAGTGGGTTTTTTTTTGTTTTTTTTTTGAATAATGAAATTGTCATCTTAGTCACTCGAATTCATAGCAGGTTTAATTTTGTCTTAGACTATATCAAATTATCTACTGCTCTAGTAGTCTTAAAACAGTCTTTGTAATGCCAAATGTGTCTGAGTAACAGGAGAAGACCCTTTTTTTTTTTTTTTTTAAATCTGAAGTCTTTGTGCACAACTAATATTCTCATCACCCAATAGGTGTGTTTACATGCAGACAGCTAATTAGACACCATTTCTGTGTGGGGATCTCAGGCTTTTTCCAAACATCTTCTAGCTTTTTCTCTTTTACTTTTTTGTATGTAGTCTATATTGAAATATTTTAGTAGACCTGCAATGCTGAGTGGGTTGGTGCACCAGGAGAAAATGCACTGAGATGTATCCATTTCACTATGATGCATCATATAACACTTTACATTAATCAAACTTATGACAATCCTTCTGTGAAAGAGAATCTGATCTAGCATAAGCCTCTGTTTGAGAGTTGCTGGTTTGTTCATGCAGTGTTTGTTTTTACAGAGTTGAAGACAGGATTGTAAAGTTGTTCTGGCATAAGAATTTTTTGCAATCACTTCGTATGAAATGGGACATGATTGCATTCTAAAAGTAGATTAGGAAAAATCAGTCCAGGGTTGTGAGGGAAAGTACAATAAATCTTCAGAAATCAGCCCCAGGATTTCAATTTCAGGTCCGTCCCATAAGTTTTTCTGTGTAGCCAGAAGTGCCAGCAATCCTTCCAGTTCAAAAGATCTGCTATATCAACTAATGTCCAGTAGATCAATGAGTGGTGATCTGCTTTATGAGCTAGTGGCATAACGCAAAAGATGCCTTCTTGATGCTGACGGATATGACATATGAGCAGCGTATCTAATGATGAGCCTACCTCCTATCCCCGGAGGCAATTCATTATGAGTGAGACATTAATGGAAAGAGAAATCATGGCTCTGGGCCTCATTGGTGTATTCGCCAGGCTCACTAATATGAAAACAGTGAAGACATTGGAAACAGCTTCGGTATTTGAATGAGTTACATCCACAGTATGTTAAGTTAAGTCATGTACAGTTGTGGTTGGTAAGTTAATGTTTATATGGATATGGATTTCAGTTGTACTTTTACTTTATAAAAATGTGACTTAAGTCTTGGTCTCTTAAAAAAATTGAATTTGGCATAACTTTGTGAATAACGTTAGTCCCAGGTGCAGCCAAAAAACAACACAAAAACCTGGGATTGAATTTCAAATAAACTAATACTTCAGCAAAAATACTCTTAAAATGTATGTTTCCTCAAACACAAATATGAACCTGGAAATTTCAAGTAAAAGATCCACGTTGCTTACTAACCCGACCTCTCCCTCCCCCCAATAAAATAAAAGCATCCAATTACAAAGTTAAGAGCACCAAAACAATCTGCTACAGCACCGTAAGGGCAGTGTTAATTCTTACATCTTCAACTCTAATCACAAATTAGAACGTACTGTGCTTGTGCAGCTTCCTAATGAAGTATCAAAAATGTGAATTTGTGAACTATAAAAGGTGGTTTTCTAACTGGTGTAATAAATGTCTGAGACTAAATTATGCTTTTTCACTACATGCTCTTTCCATCTAATAGTCGTAACTGGATGTTCTGTGCCTTGAATATGTGAAATTTTTTAAACAGTGAGTAATATTCTGCTTAATCTGGAATTGTTAGTCTTTACTTTGACTCTGTATGGCTATAAGGAGGATGGAGGCTGAGCAACCTCTGTACAATTAAGAGTAAGATATTAAACGTTTTTGTGGTCACTGATGAAGTGACCCTGTAATGGGTGAAGAAAGCTGTCAGTCATATGTTAAAGTAGCAATCAAGGTCAGAGTTAAGATTACTGGATGACCTATACTGTATATTTCATACTTTCAGGTACTTTGGTGGTTTTTGTAAAATAAAATCTTTACTTGGAATTTCCAGGCTTTCTACAAAGCTATAATATTCTTTGCCTTTTTTACAAAGCTATAATAATCTTCAAAGGTGTGCCTTGAGGTTGTGGTGTAACAAATTTCAGGGTAACAAATTTCTTTGTGTGGAATTCCCATAGAGACTTTTAATTAAGTTGTTCAATGACAGGAGTATCTGTGCATCTTCCATGCAAGAATGGATTTGAAGTGTGTGGGTAAAGCTGTTTTGGAGACTTCTTTTTTTAAGAAGTTATGTTTATATTTGAAGAGAAAAAACTAGGCAAATAAATTTAAAAATCAACATAGGGTTAACTTTTGAACTCATGTATTTCAAAAACTTCTATGCCTGACATTTTGCAGGAAATTTTCTTGTGAAATTTCATGTGTTTATTTTGAGTTTGACACTGGGATGATGTAGGTTTGAAAATCAGGCTTGTAACAGGAATCCAGCTTCAAAATTAACCTCTCCAAAACCTCCTTTGAGATAGACAAGACATCAAAGCTGGTAAACTGAAATTTGTTCTGGAAACATTTACAGAATAAAGCAATGATAAAAGCAGGTTGGCTAACACCTGCCTTCTATTTAAGTCACTTTGGAAAGTATTGGAAGTTAGTTCTGTGCAATAAGGCATATGCTTAGGCAGACCTAATGGAATATTTGGATACTAATTAACTTATTTATTTTATAAAATAAATATTTGCTGCTTTCATGTCTCATTTATACAAAATAGTACTGTTGTCAATACCATGGACAAATAAGGATGCTTCTAATAGCAAGAATAGCCTGTTGTCCAGCAAGAACTCTCGCAGCCTCTTTTAAGTGAACGTAGCATTCTATTCCAGGCTGCACAAAAGGTGAAATCTTGGCCCTTTTGAAGTCAATGGGAATTTTGGCTTTTACTGCAGGGGGGGCAGGATTTCACCTTTTGTGCAGTCTGCAATAGAATGCTTTGCTCACTTGACTGTTGCTTTAGTTAAAACAATTGTATTTGGGACAAGGTGGTTAACACACAATCTTGATGATCTTCAAGCATTGTTTGTATTAATTCAGTTCAGGTGATATTTGGAAGTTTGCCAGTTAATGTCAGATGTTTGGCTTCTCTGGATTTTCATATATGTACCATGCTGGGATAGCTTTTTCTGAAAAAATAAATGATCCACACAAACAGATTTCTTAAGAGACTGACCATTAAGTTTGCATTGGGATGCACATGTATCACAATAGTGTTTAATTACATAACATTTCTCAAATGCACAATAATATACTTTTTTCTACAACTTTAGATACAAATATGTGGCGTCTTGTAATATTTCTACCATTTAATTCTTACACTAATTTTGTGGCCCTAGAGGATTCCAACTTTGATTTACATGATTTCTCTAAATTGTGTTCTAATATGTCTTCCATAGCCACATATGATAGTCTCTTGTCAACCAACAGTACTGATTTCATTAAATGCAATTAACTGCAAAGCTATGTCAATGCAAAGTTACATGGCTTGTGGAGGGCAACGGATTTCTATTTGTTTAACATGTAATATGTCTCTAAGCATGATTTACCTGGGCTTGTCATCCAAATGACTTTGTTATACCAGACCAACATAGCCCAGGAAAGTAGCATTGTAAGACATTACTGTACACTTGTAAAATATATTGTATTTGCTATGACATTCACGTAATTGGACTATATTGTAACTTGAAAGGGGGCGTAATTAAGGTTGTGCACGTGAACATGATTTTGGCATTTCCTGGTGTGAGCTTTTGACTTTGATGTAACCTTTATATTCTTAACAGACTTCTGTGTAAGGAAGCTTCTATTTGTCTTTAAAAGAAAGAGGGAGGACAGGTGTAGAGAGGGACAACTTTAAAATAAAAAAAAAAAAAGAGGAGCTTCATTCTCCCCTGCTCGGAAATATATTGGTTTTCAAAAGGACAAATACATAAATAATCACATCTAAATTCTGCAACTCGGAACTGCTTGGCTAGGCACTGCACAAGGGAAAACTCTATATCCCAGAGGTTCTTAACCAGGGGTCTGGGGCCCCCTGGGGGGGGGGGGGGAAGGGGGCGCTTGCAGGTTTCAGGGGGTCCACCAAGCAAGGCCAGTGTTAGACTTGCTGGGGCCCAGGGCAGAAAGCTGAAGCCCTACCATATGGGGCTGAAGCCCATGGCCTTGGTCCCTTCCACCTGGGACTGAAGTTGAAGCCTGAGCAACTTAGCTTCCTGCAATTGCCCTAGGCAATTGCACTGCTTGCTACCCCCTAATGCTGGTCCTGGCTTTTATATGCATAAAGCTAGCTGTTACAGCACAGGTGGGCCATGGAGTTTTTTATAGCATTGGGGGGGCCCTCGGGGAAAAGAGGTTGAGAAACCCCGCTCTATCCCACCTACCTTGGGTGGTCCACAGGCAGGAAAAAGGGAGTGGGTATGGGGGTGGGGAGAGTGGCGGAGTGGAAATTGTAATTAATATGGAGTATGTATTGAATGGGGAGGGAGAAGCAAGAAGCAGTGAGTGAATGAAAGGGGTAGAAATCAGACTGTTCATAGTTTTAAAGTTGAGCTTGTGATTGTACTTACTGGGTGCACAGGGGAAAAAGTGAATAGTATTCAGAGGTCTACCTGAATATTATTCCCATTCTCCTTTGTCATCTTATGAAAAAACTGTTTGTTTTAATAGCAAGTTTGCAATTGGTTACATAAAACTAATACTTTTCTATAGCCCAAGGTATCAAAATTATGCATATGCAAGTGCTGGAAACACAAAGGAAAGATCTTTAACATGAGATGCAATTATGTGTCATTTTTCCTTTTCCTAACTCTCTTCTCAGCTCCTTATAAATAAACTGTATATGTATTTACAGCTCGAGGTCACAAAATGGAAACAAAGTTCATACCCCTGTGGCAAATTAGTTTCTGAACATATTTAATTTTCATGGTAGACATTTTTAAGATTTAACTCTTACCCTCATTTAATACTCATTTAGAAAAGTGTTTTTGTGTTCAGTTTTGTCCTCTTCTTAATCTTTCTCTTCTCTTGTAAAGTGCAAGCCAACTTGGCTTTGCTTTTACTCTTCATGATGTCTTCTGTACCAGGTACAATGACATCAGCACTCTTCTGAGACTGTTTGTTAAACTATACTCCCTCTGCTGGCTGTTTCTGCAGCTGTTGAGCAAAACAATCATACGTGAACAGTAGCTGGGTTTCTTAAAAACTGAGTGAAGAACTCTAAACCAAACTAGATATGTAGTATTAGATGAATGATCTTTCAAGCATAAGTTTAATTTTTGTCCTAACACTCCTTTTGACATAAAGAAGGAAATGCTGAGTATTCACTGGACTTTGTTTTCTAACATTCAGTGGACTGAATGATGCAAGTTCTAGATGGGGGTGTGTGTGTGTGTGTGTGTGTGTGTGTGTGTGTGTCTGTCTGTCGCTCAACTTCTCTGGGTAGAACTAAAATATGTATGCTTCCGCACCTGGAAAAAAACAAACCATAAGCAAATTTAAAAAGTTATTTTGTTTCTTCTAAAATGTGTTCCTCCTAAATTGCTATGAATACAGTGTGGTGTTCACTTTGTGGGCAAACTATATGCTTCAGTTACAATTAATATACCGTTAAAGGCTTCCTCAGCATTCTTTGAGCTTTTAAGACACTATGTTTTTGTTTTTCTATACTTCAAAGTATTTCTCTCTGTAGGGACAGCTCTTAAAGCAGTGACATGTATATGGATTGACAAAAGGAAAACATTTTTTCCCCCCCAGGTGGACTTGGTCTTTCAAATACAATGTATGCACGTTTAGGAGAAATCATTTCTCTAGATGGCTCTGTTGCGGTTACTTTGGCAGCTCATCAAGCAATAGGGCTTAAGGTAACATTGGGTTATTTTATTTGTTGTACACAGCTTCTAGAGGCTAGATGATATGAACTTACATTCAAGTGTAGATTTGGAGGTGTTGACTTATTTTGATAACAAATAAATAACTACCACCTGTTCATAGTAAATCAGGGGCTGCATTTTGACTTCATACTGGCCTGCTGTAAATTTGTTTCAAGAGTTTTCCTCCCATACACTAATCTCCTTTAAGTGCTTTAAAATCTACTGATTGAAAAGTACTATAAAAGAACAAAGTACTGTTTATTGTTCTCTTCTTGTGGCCAGTCTGGGATATTTGGTGTTAACCCTTCCCACTGCCAGAGAGCAATCAAAATTTTGTTGAGACTGCATCCTGACCTGGTACACACACAGAGCTCTTAATTTGTATAAAAACATCTGATTGTAACTTGGTTTCCTTTTGATAAGAAGCCCTGCCTATAAAGATCTAAAGAAAAAGAAAATTCATTTTATATTAAATGTTTTGGAAAACAAGTAGGTCACGCCTTGGTCTTTCCTTGATACCCTTTTTATTTATAGTACAGCAATGGCAATAAAAGTACCACATTGTCTAATGGAGTGGGCTACCTGTAGGACTAAGGGGCTAGTCCAGGTTCCATGCTCATGTAGTTATTGGTCTCTTTGAGCTGGACAACTAGGATTTCAGTTGTGATGGTAGGCTGCTAGATACCCTGTCCAAAATGAAGTGGTCTAATGCCAGCTCATTTCAGGCAGTTGATCAGCTATCTGATACCTTTATTAATTGGACATTAATATGTCAAACACAATTTCAGTCTATTAAGTATATAATTAGATAAAATCATTAAGATTTTAATGTACAAATTTTCTGTATATTATGAATGAAACATTGTGTAAATGGTGCTTTACTTCTTGCACATCATATGTTGGTAAGTCTCTTATTCATTTCTTTGTCTAGGGAATCCTGATTTTTGGCACTGATGAGCAGAAAGCAAAGTATCTACCTAAATTGGCATCTGGGGAGCATATTGCAGCTTTTTGCCTTACAGAACCAGGAAGGTAACATTATTTTGTAACTAAAAATGTGTGGTTTTTTTTTTATGACAGACATTAGTTTGGTTTGTTACAATAGCACCTACTTAAAATCTTAATCTAGTTTGTGTGTGACTTTAAGGGGGATGTTATCAATAAACAATACAGTAGAACTTTGGGAATGGAGGTTGTTCTGAAATGTATAACTCTGAACGAAATGTTACGGTTGTTCCTTCAAAAGTTTACAACTGAACATGACTTAATACAGCTTTGAAACTTTACTATGCAGAAGAAAAATGCTGCTTTTCACCATCTTAATTTAAATGAAACAAGCACAGAAACAGTTTCCTTACCGCATCAAATCCTTTTTAAACTTTCCCTTCATATTTTTTTAGTAGTTCACATTTAATACAGTACTGTATTGTACAGTATTGGCGTGTGTGTGCCTGCTGCCTGATTTCATACTTCCGGTACCAAATACGGTGTGTGGTTGACTGATCAGTTCGTAACTCTGAGGGTCTACTTTATTTCAAACTACATAATTCATCTTCTCCCATGGAGGTACACCTGTGGCTTCCATGAAGTTACTGAATGTTTTTTTTACTTAGGCTATGTTCATTGGCCCAAACCTTGCCATATCAGGCACATTCATTTGTCAATGGAACTGAATATGGTTTGAAGGACGCTATTGGCTGTGCAGGGAACATTCTGACACCATGAGCACTGAACTGGTTACTCTGAGCTTCTGTGAAATTGTTACAGAAAAATTATGAAACTGTTTCTGTGCTTGTTTAAATTAAGATGGTGAAAAGCAGCATTTTTCTTCAATATCTGGCTCAGTTAACAGAAACGGTATTAAGAAACCTTTGGGCTTGTCTGTGTGGCAAACTGGGGTATGAATCTACCCTGCACTTCCTGCCAGGGACAAGATGTGCAACAATATAGTGTGAATTATGGGGAGCTGCTTCCTAGCTTCAAACCAGCTAGGCATTGTGACTCTGGGTTTTTAATCCTGCATTCCAGTACTTCAAAAATGTAGCAAAGCTAAATTGCTTATCAAGGATGTAATTTCTAAAATATTCTAGCTGTTCCTAGTCAATGTGGCACCATACAGTATAAAATAAGTGAGACTCCAGAGAGAGCTCTCTTCAGAGGACTACGCTTGAAGGCATATTTCTTCAGCAGCCATTGGATTTAGAAAGTTTCACTTTTATTTAGAAACTGAACTTGAGGCATCAGCGTTTGAAATTTTGGGCCTATATTTGTATCCCTTATAGTGTTTCTGGAAACTAAGCACATTTTAACTACTACTTTGGGTTCTAGTGGAAGTGATGCAGCATCCATCCAGACCAGAGCTACCATGAGTGAAGATGGGAAAAGCTTTTTACTAAATGGCTCAAAGGTATGTGACAAAGTTCTGTTCTTGACTCAGTGGGTCCTGCGTTTCCTGATGGATTTTGCTAGCCTCAGAAGCTCACTATGACCCTCCACATAGCCCTTCTCTCTCTAGAGGCAAGCGTCACAGTCTACTGAGCCATTTTCATCATAAGCCAGCAAGGGAGGTGAGGAGAAGCAACCCTCCCTCGCACAGTCTCTGTCTCCCAGTATCAGTGATTAATCGGGGAGGGGGGAGCCCGGGCCTGCCCTCTAGTCCGGGCTCCAGCTCAGGGACCCTAAAATTAGCAGCTATGGAAGCTTCCTTTTTGGAAATAGGACGTGTACAATTCCCTGGGCCACTTGCCCACAGCAGCCCCCACTCAATATCTTCTTCACAATTACCTTAGGGTCTCCTTCCTTGAGCCTGATATAGATTTGTACTGCTTCATTCCTCCAACAGCGCGGCTCCCTCCTATAGCTCCTGACACCCACACCTCACTGACTAACTGGGAGGCTTTTTAACTAGTTCCAGCCAGTCCTTGATTGGCTTCAGGTGTCCCAATCAATCTAGCTATCTCCACTGCCTTCTAGAAGGATCTTAATTGGCCTCAGGTGTCTTGATTAACCTGGAGCAACTGCCATTTGGTTACCATAGTACCAGGGATTTGTTTAGCCTGGGGCTAACATACCTGTTCCTCACTACTTTACTATAGCCATTTGGCCTTGCCCCATCACAGGTATTTATCCGTAGAATTGTTGCCGGCCCAGAGGGCCCCGAGGGGGCAACAGGGTTCGTTGCCCGGTGTGCGCCGCACCAATAGACACACCAGGGTGGAGAAGCAAACTAAGTTTATTTGAGATCTCGAAAAGGCACTAGGAGACCAGCAGGTCTCAAATCAAGCGCAGCACATACAAGCAAGTTTTCCCTTTTATATTCCAAGCTGTTTGTGTGTAAGCCTTTGTTCTGGTTTCTTCCTACCCTTCCCTCCCCGACAACAGTTACAGCAGGCAGTACATTGGAAATGTTCCCGTTCGCATGCTTGTCTTTGACCTTGCAAGCTCTACGCACTAGGTCTTTCCGTCCTCCTTTTTCCCCGCATTATCACTAAAAGTTTTGCTAGTGTGAACAAAACTGCAGCTGTCTGCTAGAAAAAGCTGCCCATTACATTTTTGCTCCGGCCTGCTTCAGCATTAGGCTGCTAGCATATAGGTAGGTTAAAGTTCACAAGATGGAGTTACTGTGGCTCACTTAGACCCAGAGCAGGGAGGTTTCATCGGCACTTATGGCCTTCCATCCCCCCCGAGTTACCTGGTAGCTATACCTAGTGACACCAACAGAATGATGAATTGAAATATTTATTTTTAGTATGAGTTTCATAGGAAGCATTCCTATGTCATGGAGCATTGTTGGTCATCTTGTTCTCCCAAATGACAACTTAACTTGGCAGCTTCCTTTGACTTCTGAGGATCCCAAGCTAGTAAAGAACAGTGTCAAAAAGACAGTTCATTCAGTCTTGAGGCCAAAAGAAATTACTACTCAGAATAACCTTTCCTAATCTTTGGTAAAAAGGTTAAGGAGGTCTCACTCTGTGAACATGCTTTTCTTCTCTGCATTTCCCCATCCTATTTCCTGCTTTATTCCGAGAGTCTGCCCCTCACTGTGCATGCTCAGGTGAGGAGAAAACCTGAATTTTTTTTTTTTTCCCCCGGCTCTCTTCCTTTTCTGGCCAAGGTTTTGTTGAATACTTTAAGGAAATATTAACTCTGACTTGGAAGTAGAGCTGGTCAGGCCACTTTTTTGGCTAAATTATGAATGCTGTTTCATCCAAGCCAAAACGTTTGGTGAGACACGTTGGTTTTGATGTATGAAAATTTTGTTGGTTAGGGCACTGGGCTGGCATGTGGAAGACTCAGGTTGAACTCCCTGTTCTGCCTGATTCAGAACCGTTTTTTATCCCAGATCACTCTGAAACAAATAGGTTCAAGTGTCACAGTTTCAGAGTTAACTTCACCCTCGACTCCCCACCCTTTTAGCCTCCTTGAGGGCATTCATTTCACATTTCAGGCTTCCTATCCATCACCTCTCTTGGGTGGAGGTGATGTCTCCCACTCCAGACCAAGGGTTTAAGCTTGCACTCCTTTTGCACTTCACTGTGATTTCCCCAACAGTCCAGACTGGTGTCAAATACCTGTGATTTGTTCTCTCAGGGGGTACTACAGTGTACACCAGTTACCAACCACCTTCACAAAGCAAAGTATACTTGTTCCTAGGGCAAAAGTATTAGAGAAAACATATTATCAAAAAAAAAAATTGACATCCTCTGGTCAGCTCTTATTGGAAGTATAACCTTGCCGTAGTCACAAAGCCAGTGCAAGAGCAGAGATTAAAACTTGACGGAATGAGTCAGTCCTGTGCTGAGACCACTTCTGTTATGAAATAATACAGCATTGTATCTATCACAGCACAGCTAATGTACCTTTTTCTTTTCCCCACCTCCTCTCCCAGATCTGGATATCCAATGGTGGCCTGGCAGACATTTTCACTGTGTTTGCAAGGACTGAGATTGTTGATAAAGATGGTGCAAAAAAAGACAAAATTACTGCCTTCGTTGTAGAAAGAGCCTTTGGTGGAGTCACTAATGGGAAGCCAGAAGATAAACTGGGTATTCGAGGATCTAATAGTAAGAAATATTTAAATTCAGTTTTTTCATAGAAGTGTTTCAAAATTCATGTATTTATCAGAATCAACAAGCAAATCCATTTTGGTCGGCTAATACACTATATTCCAGTTGGATTGTGGAGGTTTTGATTCCTATTAAACATCCGTCTCAGTTTTCTGCATAGACAGTTCAAAGTGCACTTTCACAAATATAAAAATCCATTTTAAGTAATTACCTTCTCATCTGCTAATTGTCATCCATTTCCAAACTTCTCATCTTGCCATGGAAATTCCCCTTTGTGTGCTGCACTGAGAAGATTCAGTAATAAGCAGCATTACTATGATACAGCAGCACTGGGAGCTGGTTTCTCTTTGTTCTATTTATTGGTAGATCTTATTCTTCACCATCAGTCATTCAGTTGTCTGTATTCTTTCGGTCTATCTTCCAGTTCCAGACAAGACTGTAGTTCTCCCCAGTCGTGCTGTACAAGTTAGCAATATTAGTATTTGTACATTTCATAAATTAAAATGCCAACTCCCATCTTTCTTCCCCTTAACTTATTTGGCAAAGTGTATTTAATTCTGTTGTGTTGTATTGAGAAAAATCCAACTCCTAGTAGAGAAAGTAAGTTATTGAATGTTGCTATATCTTTTAACAGTATTTCTCAAAAGTTTTCTGAAATAATTGAATGCTATTTTTATTTCAGCCTGTGAAGTACACTTTGAAAACACAAAAGTACCTGTAGAGAATGTAATTGGAGAAGTAGGAGGGGGATTTAAGGTGAGTTGTGAAGAATAATTATTATCTTTAAACCTACCACAAAGATGTCTTTGGGGAAGAGAATTTGTTTGGTGCCAGATTTAGCCCTAGCTCTAAAAGGACAAACATATTTGTTAATCTCTGAGATCGCTAAACGTGAAAAAGATTAGAGGATGGAATTACTCTGTTTATCTTTTGTATGCAGTCAGTTTCATATGTCCCGTTCTCTGCGTTCATAGGCACTCCCTTTCTTAAGCACTGCAGTAGTGCATGTAACAGAGCAGCTTCTGCTACTGGAGTTTCGTTAGATGGTGCTTCACTTTTTCCATCGAAGATGACTAAAACTGTTTGTTTGAAAAGTTGAAATTTACTAACAATTTTCAACTTTCACTTTACCCATCCTGGAGTGGGCGATACAGAGCAAATGATAATAGCATTGGAGAAAGTTGAACAACTTTGGATATCTCCCCTCATGTGAATGTGCACCTGTGAGTGAAGCTGTAAATGGCTCTTTGACATTTTCCTGTCCCCAACCCTACTCTTGCAGCCAACCTGCCATAGGAAGAGCTCACATGCAGAGGGATGTAAGTTCAAGGCAGCAGCCCACAGGCACAAAATTTGTATTTTGTGTTACTTTGATGCTTAGCATTGCTGCAAAAGTGTACTGATCCAGACCTTTGGAGTAACCAGTGGAGACTTCCCTGCCAAGCAACATGTAACTGTCCGCTGAGTAGGGAACAAGGAGAGTGAGGAAATGCCACAAAAAACAGAAATTAAGATGATGCAGGGAGGGGAAAGAAATAAAAGGGAAAACGAAGCTGGCCGAAAAGGAGGGGGTTGGGAGTGGGGAGAATAAAAGAAGATAGTAGGAAATTCTGGAGGACATAAGGGGCTACCCATTAGCTAATCATCACAAAAGGATTCTACCCGTATGAAAGGCAGCGAACCACTGCTGAGATACTTGAACGTGAACTAAGTGTAAAGACTAAACTGAGCATTTATATGTGAGCATGATACAAGCTGCTTCCTTTCTTAATGTTTAGAAAAGAAAAGGTTAGAATCAGAATCAGTTGATGAATTTGATAAATGGGATGTGATCAGTGACGAGAGCTATAAGGTTTAGGCTACAGTGAAAGTAATCTTGTTATATTTGTAGTTAGTGTTTAAATGAAACCCATCTGGGGAGAAATAAAGATGCTAGATGTCAACAGAAAAATTCTTGGCGAAAAGGTAGAAATATTACGTAAGATTTCATGGGATAATCAATAAAGGAAATGGGAAAGTGAAGATATGAAGTAGCCTATACCCAAGGGCTGCATTTCATAACAACCAGCCAAAAATATGTCAAGAGTCTGTAAATCATGTGGATTAACAAAGTGCGAAGAGTGAAAAAGGTTAAATGAGGCCAAGCAGAGAGTAATTTCAGGTACAGGAGAACAGCAAAGACTGAAAATGAAGCCGTTTTGAAGGAATGGGGGGAAAGCACAAGGACAGGTAGAGAATGAGAAGATTGTAAAAGAGATTAAAGTAAATCTGACATTTAAGTACATAAGGAGCACAAAATCAATAAAGGAGACAGAAGGGACTCTTAAGAGATAGTAAGGGTAATTTATTTACAGAAGAGGACAGATACTGGCAAAGTAATTGAATTCTTGTACTTAGTTTATAAAGGAGTTAAGAGTTCAGATGCCAGAAAGTGAGACAGTCTTCAAGGGGAGCAGAAGAAATGCTGAAAGAAATTGATTGTGCTGGAACAGGTGATCAAGAAATTAGAACTTGTGAGGGACTGAAAAACAAACTTCAACCTCATAGTAAAATTGTTTATCGTTTTTAAATTACACTTGAAATGAAGGTTGAATGTAAGATTGATATCCTGAACAAAGGCTAACAATTGTCTGTATTTAAAAAGATATTTAGGGAATGTCTGATAAAATACAAACCTTAGCTTCATTTCAGTGGGAAAATACTGAAAACATTGATCACAAACTTAATAGACAGATGGAAAATAATGGGTTGTCTGCATAATTCGCTAGGGCTACCATAGAAATATTAAATAAAACCTGATATAAGTAAATGCATTGCTTACCTGCCTTGTTAAATATATGCCATGGGCAGTGAATTTGTCACAGAAAACTTTCAAGCATTGCAGATGATGAGTTTTGGTAAACCTTATTTAAAGTTTTGTGACTTATCCTGAACTAGTTTAGCAAAATATTCCTTCCTCTTGTGTTTATGAAGCAAAAAGTCATGAAATTCTCAAACTGCCCTTTTTGTGTTAAGTAACGTCACCTTGTCAGATTTCTGAAAATGTAATTAATATTCACATACTTAAATTTAGGCTAAATATTTTATTAGCTATAAAAACAAATATTCTTCTTTGAATGCTTGCACGTGTCCATTTCACTGTAGGTGTATGTGCACCTAGTGCACAGTTATCAGAACTTTATCCCTCAGCAGTACTCATCCGGGCAGCTCGAGCACCCTCTGTCTCCACATGCCACTGTGTGCTGGTGTAAGAGGGTGGAACCACTCTGACCCCCCTCAGTTCCTTCTTACCGCCAGTGGTGGTTGTCGGTGCGATCTCAGACTTGTTGTCTTAAGAATCCCTCGCCCCTTTGCATGTATATACTGTTATTGTTAGCAAGTAGTTAAGTTGGTTAGTTTTAGCAAGTCTTTGTGATAGATTTGAATCTTAAGTCTTTTTTGGACTAGTTTTCATCTTATCCCAGTGCTGAAACGATGCTGCGCTCACCAGGTTTTAAGTCCTGCCGCAAGTGCATTGAACCTATTGTAAAAGTTATTAGTGATTTCCCTCCCCCCCCCCCCCCTTAACCGAGTAGCCGTTATGTCAGCCAGCGGCCATTAGGGGAAAGCAGACACCTTAAAAACACAGTAGCCTAAACTTTTCAACTGTTTTTCCTTCAAGGCCTTAAGGTAGTTGGAGCTGGTCACAAGCTGGTTTTCACTAACCAGATAGCAAAAGCACGGGTCTAACCACCACCAGTCAAGTGTTAACACTGCAAAAACCTTGGTCTGAATGTGTATAAAAAATCTGTAAAATGTGCGTAAAACAAAGTTTTTGTACTAAGGTGCAAAGCTCTCCTTTCTTCTGCAAAATAAAGCAACCCTTCCTTATCCCTGTCTAGCTGTTATTGGCTCTCAGCTAGGTAAACGCAATATTTCGGTAACACTATGCTGGTCAGTGACCCACACCCGGCCTGCCTGAAATGTTTGGGAGAATCCCACATCAGTGACACATGTCACATTTTGTCAGATTTAAGTCCTGCTCAAAAAAAGATAGAGCAATGAGGCTCAGATGTTTGCTCATGGAGGCAGCACTTCGCCCCCCTTCCCCATCGTACTCATCACACACAGCTTGCGCCCCAAGTACGTCAGCCTTGGCGCAGAGTGTGCCAGAGATGTCTGCAGCTCCTCAGTCCCATTTACCGGTACTGAAGAAAAGACTTAAACCCTCCTTAAGCTCAGTACCTAGCTTGGGGTTGTTGGTGCCGAAGCCTAGTAGAGGCAGAGACTCTCTGGAGCCTGTGCTAGGTCCATTGAGGGTGTCCCCTGAAAAGCCTCTGTGGCAGAGCCATCAGTCATTGCTGCTCCCAGCCACCCTGGAGGCCTATGCAGCTGAAAGGGACCTGCTTAGCCTCTTAGTTGGTATCCCCACTAGTGCAAGAAGGTTTACAGTCTGTATTCATGCCAGTGGTGCCTACCTCTCTGTGTCAGGAACTCATGGTACCATTACCTCCCAGGCAGCCACAACGGCTGGTACAGTTGAAGGGGAAGCCTCCAATGATATCCCTAGTACCATCATCCCTTCGCTTGGGCTACCTATCTCCGGTCCCAACTGGTTCTGCCTCCCTCCCCCCCCCTAATTTTGGATGTTTCGCATTCTTCTCCTTCAGACTCAGAGGTGCATCCCTCTGCCATCCAAGACAGAGGGCATACATTCCATCAGAGACTTGAGGACCATGGGTCATGCAAGAGTCACAGCACTGGCCTTTTCCTCCTTCTAAGGGGTAATGGCCCCATCAAAGTTGGGTCCCAGGCCCATGTCAGTGGCTAACCATGAGGCATCCCTCCTCCTGCTAGGACCTTCTGCAACTGTTTCGTTCTTTGTCATTGAAACCGCTCAGGTGGCATCAGTATCAGACATTTTCTGGTACCTGTAACCAGAACAGTGCCAGCCAGAAGTCACTTGGGCAGCTTCCCCACCATAAGTATTGGAGCAGCCTCCACCTCAGAATCCTGTGGTGTCCTCTTCCTCGTTGCCAGATGAGGCTGTTGAAGCAGCAAGCGATTCACCACCTCCAGAGGACCATGGGGCTTATCAAGATCTGTTGAGAAGGGTGGCTTCTGTTCTTGACATTCAGGCAGAGGAGGTGTGTGACAGCTCCCACAAGTTGGTGGACATTCTGGTATTGCCAACCCTGACAGCTTGGTAGTTACCATCCTCCTTACTTCCCACAGCAAAGCGAGCTGAAAGGAGGTACTAGTCCCCAGTAAGGGATACGAGATTTGTGCTCTCACCGTCTTCCAGATTCCTTGGTGATGGCGGCTGCTAATGTTGTTCAGTGTATCTGCTGTCCTGTCTGCATTCAACGCACTGGGGCTCCTAGATAATCAAGACAAATCGATTCTAAAACCAGTACAGAGAACCGAGTTTGTTGGAGCAGCCTTAGACTCCAAAAATCCAGGTTCAAAGCACTGCAGGGCTTGGTGGTGTGACTGAAAGCATATGCTCTCATCAGAACCCATCACTGCCTCAGCCTGCTGGGTCACATGGCAGCGTGTGCCCATGTGATTCAACACCAGACTGCATTTCAGAAAGCTGCTGGCATCAAAGTATGCCCCAAGTTGTTGTCATTTGGACAAGATGGTTCGAGTGTCAGTTTTATTATTTTTTTGGACCCTCTGAAAGTCTGTGGGGCAGGAGGTCCCCTTATCTCCCTGCTACCAACCCTCACTTTAATCAGCCCTCTGGTTTGGGGGCTCATATAGGGTCCCTGCAGACTCAGGGTCTCTGGTTGCCTCAGGATCTAATGGCTCATATAAACATTAAGGGGCTAAGAGCTATGCAACTAGCCTGTTCATCTTTGCACCCGCATATAGTAGGAAAGAACTTGGTAATTCTAACAGGCAACTTGGTGACTATGTTTTGCATAAGACTGGGAGGAGTGCAGTCAACCCAGCTGTGCCAGGAGGCAATTCGCTTTTGCATACCCAGTTCAGTTCATCTCAGGACTGCTTACCTTTCCGGGAAGCAAAACATGTTTGCAGATTGTCTGAGCAGGATCTTCTCCAATCACCACAAGTGGTCTTTACTCCTGGACATCTCCAGATCTATCTTCTAGTTCTGGAGGACTCCCCAAGTGGACCTGTTTGCAACAAAGTGCGACAGAAAATGCCACTAATTTTGTTTTCAGGGAGGTCTCAACCCAGGCTCATTGACAGATGCTTTTCTGCTACCTTGGAATGATCCTCTACTGTATGCCTTCCCTCCAGTTCCGTTGCTGCCCAGAGTCTTGTTTAAACTCAAACAAGACCATGCTTGTCTCATTCTGATAGCACCAGCTTGGCCTCAACAGCACTGGCACTTTACCCTACTGAGTTTCTCCTGCTGGATCCAGATGTGATTTCTCAGGACCAGAGCCGCCTGCTCCATCCAAACCTACGAGACCACCACCTGAGGGTCCTGTTCTAGGGATGTCCAGGAAGTGTTTTGGAATAGTAGTAACCCTAAACTAGAAGCATTTACCTGACTAAATGGAAGTGCTTCTCCATTTAGTCCCAGCAGAAAGACATATCCCCAAAACATGCACCTCTGGACCTCATACTAGACTGTCTTCTATACCTAAAACACCAGTTTTTGTTGACTAGCTCTATATCTGTCTTCCATACCTTGTTGGATAGTAGATCCCTTTTCTCCAACCCCATCATTACCAGATTCCTAAAGGCCTTGATCACATTGTACCCACATGTGCAAGATCCTATCCATCCTTGGGATCTGAACTTGGTCCTAGCAAAGTTAATGGGACTGCCTTGCAACTTGCTCTCTGCTCCACCACTCTATGAAAGTAGAATTTGTAGTTGCCACTATCCCAACCAGAAGGGTGGGCAAGTTGAGAGCCCTAATATCCGAGCATCCCTATATGGTTTTCTATAAAATTAATCTCCCCCTCACCCAAAATTTCTCATTAAGGTAGTGTCTGATTGTCATGCTGCTAATCTTCCTGAAACCCTCTGCACATAGAGAAGAGGAGAGACTTCACTCATTGGATGTGAGAAAGGGTTTAGCTTTCTGCTTGGAGTGTACTAAGTCCTTTAGATCCTCCACACAGTTATTGTGATTTCAGACAAGACTAAGGACCAACCAATTTCCACTCAGTCTCATCCTGGATCTCTCTGTGCATTCATTTATCACTTGTCTAATATCGCTCCGCCAGCTAGAGTTTTGGCTCACCCTACTAGAGCACAGGCAACTTCTGGGCTTTCTTGGTGCCAGTGCCTATCATAGACATTTGTAAAGCAGTGACTTGGTCATCAGTCCACACTTTTGCTTCTTATTATACTATTTGCCAGTTTGGGGCAGGTTGTCCTTCAGTCACTGTTCTGGTAGTCTCTGAGCTCACCACCATAGGTGTGTGCTTGTGAGTCCCCTACAATGGAATGGATATGTGCAAGCACCTGAAGAATAAATGGTTGCCTATCTTTCTGTAACTGTTCTTCGATGTGTTGTACATATCCATTCCATAACCAACCTTTCCCATCTCTGGAGTCTTGTCTATTATGAAGAAACTGAGCTCTCCCGATGACCTATTTAAACCACCTCCAATGAGCTGAGGTAGCTGTCAGCGGGAGAGCGTCTCCAACTGAAATAGTGCTATCCACACTGGCACGTCTGTCAGTGTAATTTATGTCACTCAGGTTTTTTCACACCCCTGAGCAACATGTTATATTGACAAAAGTGCTAGTATAGACAGACCCTAAGTCCACGGCAGGCTAGTGTAGGGTAGATTCGCACCCCAGATTGCTGCAAACTTAAAGTTTGAATATACAAGTCCGAGATACATTAAAGCATTTTCAGAGGGACTTTGGTGCAAAATTGCAGGTTTATCATCCCTGCAGGCTAAATGTTTCAATTTTAGTGCAGTAATGAAATCTGGAGAAATGGAAACATGAAGTTAAAATCCAGGCTACCTTATTCCTGGATATATTTAGTGTAGCCTTCAGAATCCTGAAATTGTAATGGTTTAAGCTTCATGAGATGTGACCTTTACTTACTTTGTTTGCCAAGCACAGATGTTCTTCTTTGAGAGGTGTCCCTGTGGATGCTCCACTATAGGTGTTGATGCGCCCCGGCGCCATTGTTCGGCTATTTTTACAGCAGTATCTGTATCGGCCACGCATGCGCAGAGCCTGTCTCACATACCAGTCTTGTCTTAATAGTGCGCATGCGTGGCCGAGCGCCTCAGTTCTTTCTTTACCATCCCTGGCCAGAGTCGGACCTACAGCAGACCTGTTAAACTTTTTCTCTTACCCATTCTACAGCCTTTTGTCCCTTAGTTTAGCATTCTAGTTACTAGATAAGTTCATCCATTAAAAAAAAAAAATAAACAAACAAAAACACTTGTTCCTGCTTGTTCCTCTCAGCCTCCAGCTGACGCTAATATGCCTGGTGCCCCAGGAGTTAAGCAGTGCACTACATGCAGGGACGCCATCCCTATCTTGGATGGTCACTCCCAGAGTATAAAATGCCTGGGGGAGTCCCACATTCCTCAAAAATGTGATTATTGTTCCAAATTAAAATCCAGGGCACGTAAAGACAGAACTCCAACTGAAAATGATTCTTATGCAGAAGTCACTCAGACCTGCTTCGGACCCAGATATGGGCTCCTCAATGAACCGCAGCCCTCCCGCCTCCAAAAAGGACAAGACCAAAAAAAGAAACGCCTGCTTCCCTCACCCAGAAGGGAAATATTGCAAGCAAAAAGGTTGCTGGGCAGGGCTATTTCTTCTATGCAGACCTTCCCCCGGCTCAGCACCTTTGCGCCGGTCCCCCCGGCATCACGACAATCCTGCCTGTGGCTGCGGAGACAGCGCAAGCTTCCAGTGCTGAGGCTTGAGGCTTCCAGTTGCCACCGTCCGGCACTGCAATGGACACTGTGGTAGCACAGATGACCTTGCCGGAACAAACGCAGGCTGAACTTGCCTCCCTGGCACCTCCGATCTCAGCGCATGCCTTGAGCGCTACGGTGCAGAGAACATTGGTGCCAAATGACCCTCTAGCACCACAGGCGCTCCTAATGGAGGGTTTATCTCACACAGGCTCTCCGGCACCACAGTTCATTCATTTACCGGACCTACAGGTGTCGCCTAACCTACAGTCACCTACTTGACACCTATTTTTCTCCGGGCATTCATATGTGGTCTGGACAGCTGTCTCCGTCTGTATCTCACTACAAGCTGCGCTTGATGTTGCTGATACAGCTGCAAGGTCCACTGCTACAGCAGTCATGATGCATTGAGCTTCATGGCTTTCATCGTCGTCTTTTCCTTGTGAGGTTCAGAATATCATCGAAGATCTCCTTTTTTGATAGTTTTTCACCATTTGCCGGTAACACCAACGATGTGCTTCGCTCCATGAAGGACTCGAGAGCGACATTACGGTCTCTTGTTATCCAAGCCCCTGCAAATAAGAGGAGACAATATAGATACCAACATTCACGCTACCCAGCGTATACTCAGCAAAGTCATAGACCATATGAACAACATCAGTGACCAAGATATCAACGTCATCGCACCAATTCATCGGCTCCATGTCAACCCCCTCCCACTAATAAGCAAATTTGAAGATGTGACTGAGGGTATAGAAAACATCATCCCTACTTCAGTGCCCATTTTCTCCCCTCCCCCCCACACACAGACCCTCTGGCCCTTTTCAGGGACCCCTCTCATGAACAACTGCTCCACCAAGAGATGCATCACCTCCTCCAATTAGGAACAGTAGAACCAGCGCCTGACCAACACAGAGGAAAAGGGTTCTACTCCCATTATTTTTAACGCACAAGAAAACTGGGGGATGGCAACCCATTCTCAACCTCAAATGCCTCAATAAATTCATTTAAAAAAAAATACAAAATGGTGACTCTTGCAACCATAATTCCAGCACTGGAGCAGGAAGATGGGGTTTTCAGCCCTCGACGTGCCGGATGCTTATGTTCCTATGACCGTACATCCTGCCCACAGCTGTTTTATTCGCTTTGTTCTGGGCTTACAACACTACCAGTACAGGGTCCTACCTTTCGGCCTCTCGACTGCGCCTTGTCTTTTCCGAACTCCTTGCAGTCGTAACAGCTCATCTCAAAAGGCAGGGAATCCATAATTTTTACTTACCTTGACAACTGCCTTTTCAAAGCCAGGACCCTCCAAGAAGCCATTCAGTCCACACAACAGACAGTCCAATGTTTCCATGCTCTTGGCCTGTGAATGAACAAAGAATATCTTCACTCGCTCCCACCCAACAACTGGAGTTCATAAGAGCACATTTCGACTCCCGCAAAAGAATAGCCTCTCTCCCACTCTACCTTTCTAACACCACCAACCTTTTTGTTCCCAAGCTGTGCAACAGTCCACAAGTGGCTGAACAAGCTTGCCTACAACTCCGAGACCACATGGCCTCTTGCACTTTTGTAGTCAGGAACGCTCGCCTCTTCATGAGGTGTTTCCAAAGCTGGATTCCATTCTCTACAGACCGCATATCCATGGTCTGAACAAACTTTTATACATACCCCCCAGAGTCAGGGGCTCCCTCCACTGGTGGACATTGCCGACAACCTTTCCTCCCGGGGTCTCCTTTCTACAGGACGTCCCGTTGGTTGTCATAACTACAGATGCATCCCTTAAGGGATAGGGAGTACACATGCCCCAATACACTGCCCAGGGGCTTTTGTCTCCTGTTGAGACGTCCCTTCACATCAACGTCTAGAACTCTGAGCGATACACAATGCCTGCCTCCAATCTCTCCCCTTCATACAAAACCAACATGTCAGGATAATGACCAACAACATTGCCTGCATGTTCAATGTAAACAGGCTGGGGGAGGGGGGAGCGATCCCACTCTTTTTGTACAGAAGTGATTAAACTGGCGTCTCAGACACAATGTCTGACTATCAGCTGCATACTCTACCTGGCTCTCTCAATACCACCGCGACAACTTCAGCAGAAGATTTCCTATAGACCACGAATGGGAACTAAACGAGGATATAATAGTTTGAAATGTACTCCTTCATAGCACAACAAATTCTACATGCCTTCATAACGGGACAAGATTTACACACTCGTGGGCTGTCACAAAAACCGCTCCTTTTTTCCACGCCTCTCCCGCTAATCCTCAACTCTGTTAAAGATTAAACTCTCTGGACTCTCCCACAGTCCCATCAAAGTCCACTTGGCCGCAATTATAATGTTCCATGATGCCATCGACAATAGGACTTATCTTTGCTCACCGCATTACTAAGCGATTCCTTAAGGGACCCCAAGCCCTATACCCAGACATCAAACCGCCTAATCAATCTTGGGACCTTCCCTTAGTCTTAACATGCCTAACCCAAAAACCATTAGCCACATGTTCCCTCCTACATCTCTCTAAGAAAACTGCATTTCTGGTAGCAATTGCCTCTGCAAGATGCGCAGGAGAAATTGCAGCACTCATGGCAGATCTGCCATACACCATATTTTTAAGGACAAAGTCACCCTATGCTTACTCCCCGAAATTCTACTGAAGGTGCACTCATCTTTCCACGTCAATGAGTCTATCCATCTCTCTACCTTTTCCAAAACCACATGAGAATTCCTTTGAATCTAGGATGCACATTTTGGACGTGCGCAGAGCTTTGTCCTTTTTCTTTGACAGGACTAAAACCTTTAGGCGTTCCGACAAGCTATTTGTCCCTATTGAAGAACGTTCTAAGGGCTCATTTATCTCTAACCACAGACTGTCCAACTGGATCTCGAGTTGCATTTGTCTTTTATCAACTATAGAACGCAACGACTCCTATTTTTATCAGGACTCACTCCACCAGATCCATGGTGGCCTTTCTTCATAACATCCCCCTTAAGGACATTTCCAGTGCTGCCATTTGGGCTTTTGAAAATACTGTAAATTTGCAAAATATTATGCTCACACAGGGACCCATCACTAATATGCGTGTGGGCAGAGCTGTTCTATCTACTGCATTCCTTCCAGATCTGAAGTCTCTACCTCCTTGAGATACACTGCTTTTAAGTCACCTGGAGTGGAGCACCCACAGGGACACCTCTCGAAGAAGAGGGGATTACTCACCTGTGCAGTAACTGACGTTCTTCGAGATGAGTGTCCCTGTGGGTGCTCCACTCCCCATCCTCCTCCCCTCTACTTCAGAGCTGGGGCGGCCTCTGTTGTAGAGCAGGAACTGAGGAGCTTGGCCGCGTATGCGCACTGTTAAGACAAGACTGGTATGTGACGCAGGCTCCACGCAAGCGCGGCCAGTACAGGTACTGCTGTAAAAAAAATCTCCAAACAATGGCGCAGGGGCGCACCGACACCTATAGTGGAGCACCCACAGGGACACTCGTCTCGAAGAATGTCAGTTACTGCACAGGTGACTAACCTCTTTTCAGTCACCTGAAACATTAACAAAATGTGTGCACTGATTTTGAACACAGTGTTCCAAGTTGCATTTCCCTCCCCTTTAATAATAATTAGGTTTTGATGTCCATATCAATATTCTGAGTATATTTAAAAAAAAAAAAAAAGCCAGTTATAATCAGTCTTTTTGTCTGCTGCATGGGTGCTGGCTGTTTGAGGGCATTAAGACTGAGCCTGGCTTCCACATTGCTTTAATCTTTCCTCAACAATATCTGAGTCTCTTTAGCAGTAGTTAAGGTCCACATTTTTTTTTTTCTTTATTTTGGAATTGGAATGCCCCTCACCTGGCTATTCTTTGGGAGGGAAGGACCATCACCTACACAAGCTTGCTCTAGCAGTTTAGAGACCACAAGCACTAGGTGAATGGAGTGCATTTTTGGATGCTTCCTAATAAAAATCTGTGATAGTGAGATTTCTTTTGCTTTCGTGGATAATTCTTCGACTGATGTCAAATGATTATCACTTAAATAACGAAAGCCTACAGAGAAACAAGACTTTGAGCTTTCAGGAAACTTCTGCAGATGCTTCTCCAGCCCAGGTTTCTTAATATAGTCTATGAATTTGGAGGAAGAATGAGATTATGCAAGAAAAGGTTCTGTTCTCCACTTTATGCTCCCTTTCTTTTTAACAAGCAGCTATGAGCTATCATTCCAACAACTCAAGCATTGCCTTAGTACCTTGAATTTTGTTGTCATGCACTTAGTAATGCACTAAGTTATGGGTATTCTACATCACCAATTAAGAAATGTATTCCTGTGTTCATCCCCAACCTTGTATTATATAATTATGCATTTCTATTCTGTTATTGGTCATGACTCTAAGCACCTTTGCTGGATGCACAATGAAATTCCTAAGGACTGAAAAATAACATCATGCTTCTGATTATAACTTGGTTTCCTATTTTTCTTATGCTGTCACAGTCACCTGCGGGCTCCCAGCATAAGGAATTATGCACATACTATTTTCTTCTGTAGGGTATGCATCTTAACAGATATGTTTTCCATCCTAGTGAGCTTCATGGATATTTTTTTTCCTTTCTCTCCACTACGGTCAGGATTTTTCTTCTTCATTATGTATCTTAGCTCTGGACACACAGGATATTGTTTTATTAACTTACTCTGTTCTTGTTTCTAATTAAATGGCCTGAACTGAATAATTGCATATAATGTAGTTTGAAGAGGAAGTTAATCTCTTTTAAATAGGCTTGATGCTGCAATAGTCCGGACACAAACTTCATTTTTCCAAAAAATGATTAATATCCATTACATACATAGTCTATGTTCTAACTTATTCTGTGTAGTTTGTGACTCTTGACCTTTGCTGAGAGTAAGTGCCTTCCTTTCCATGAAAGCCTATTCTGCCTCCTGTGCAGCAGCTACTACATAGAGTAGCTGCCTCTGCCTCCTTCAAGAGTAGCTGTCTCTTAATGTACGCCAGCCAGAGAGAGACCAAGGAGGTAGGAGGAGGTAGAAGTGAAAATAATCCAGTGTGACTTGAAGACTTCCCCACCTCTATTCCTCTGCTGTATAGAGTAGTGAGAGATGAGAGAAAAGCAGGCTTGATACCCCAAATTTTCTAGGTAGCTGGCTGGCCTTGAGCTAAGTGAAGGAGGTCTGGCCCTGCATAGCAGGATTCTCTAGCCATGTGAACGGAGTACAGGCACAGGGTGAAAAGTGCGGTCTGCACAATCATACATTGATCTTTGAAGCCCTGAGGGTTGTACTGGTCTAAAATGAGACCTCTAGAGACAATAAGGCAGCCTGATATTTAGGGCCCTACCAAATGGCCATGAAAAACATGAGATGGACCATGAAATCTGGTCTTTTGTGCGCTTTTACCCTATACTATACAGATTTCACAGGGGAGGCCAGCGTTTATCAAATTGGGGGTCCTGATCCAAAAGAGAGTTGCAGGGGGATTGCAAAGTTATTTTAGGGAGATTGCAGTATTCAGAGCTGGGCAGCCAGAGAGCAGCAGCTGTTGGCTGGGTGCCCAGCTCTGAAAGAAGTGCCTTGCCAGCAGTAATGCAGAAGTAAGGGTGGCAATACTATGCCATCCTTACTTGTGCACTGCTGCTGGCGGCAGCGCAGCCTTCAGAGCTGGGATCCTGGCAGCAGCCGCTGCTCTCTGGCCACCCAGCTCTGAAGGCGGCACCACCACCAGCAGTGCAGAACAGGGTAGCAGTACCGCACACACCCCCAACAATAACCTTGCGACACCCCCCACCCCCCGCATGCACGCACACACCACACACACACACACCCCTCCTTTTTGGGTCAGGACCCCTACAATTACAACACCATGAAATTTAAATAGCTGAAATCATGAAATGTATTTTTTAAAATCCCATCACCATGAAAATTGACCAAAATGGACCCTCAATTTGGTAGGGTCCTAGTGATGATATTCAATAGTTTCTCGAAGTATAACACTTGTGTAACACTTATAACTACTGTGCTCCACTGGTGAAACACTATTAAAAACCTATCTGGGTCACCAGTTGGTATTTTCTGCTACTAATTGCTAATGCAAAATGCTTGTCGCTTGCTGAGCCACCAGGTTTTCTTGTGTTTGGGGTCTGCCATGTAGTAATTTAAAGTGAATAATGTATAGTAATATTTTAATTGTATTAACCTCATAATCCAATCTGTGAGCTCACCTTTCATTGATGAAAATTCAAAGGAACAATTTCTATAATAGCTGCTCTGAAAGTGTTTCTTATTGCAAACGCATAGTTAAATACTAAAGAGGTATACATCCTTTTCCACTATCAGAAATAACATCTTCAATGACAAAAGAGCCACCTGCTAATGAAACTAGGTGCTTTTAATGTGGGCATTAAAGTGTGAAGTAGGCATTCACTGAAGAAAATGTCTTTCATCTGGTGTGTTCTCTCTGAATTGTTCTGAGGATAGCTACAACTATCTTAACCCTTATTCATTTTTGGTACACTTTCTGTAGAGGAACATAATGAATTTTGGAGGTGCATTGGTATCTACCAACCTAAAGCTATGGCATTTTACAAAATGGAGTGCATTTTACTGAAAGTATAACTTATTGAATAAAGGCCTGTATTTCTTCATTGTAGGTGGCTATGAATATCCTAAATAGTGGAAGATTTAGCATGGGTAGTGCATCTGCAGGAATGATTAAGAAACTGATAGGTAGGTAAAATGAAGCTTACTGAATTTCTGGGAGGAATGAAATCGGTCCTTGTATTACAAAAGAAAACTTAACATCTTGTGAAAAGACAAATGTCACGTCTTTCAATGACACTAATAACCACACTCATTTCAGATATGGACTCTAGAACTGAATTTAGACTCTGGTTAACACTAAAGGTTACTTGTCCATAAAATGCTAATGGTGTTTTCAGTTATGTATAAAACGGTTACCTTTTTTGCATTGGAATGAATTATTTACAAATAGAGCATCTTTTAAAAGCTATATTAGGTTACTTTTAGAAGCAACCAGATATAGGAAGTGTGTGTGTGTGTGTGTGTGTGTGTGTGTGTGTGTGTGTGAGAGAGAGAGAGATAATAAAAGCTGCCTTAACATTCTGACTTGAACATTGTAAAGTAATTCAGGCTTCAAATTTTACATACAACGGTAGCTATAAAATCAGCTTCTGTCAACAGTTACCACTCACTGGTTTCCGTAAGATCTTAAAATTTCTCTATACTCTGGATAGGAGATAATCATGGTCTATGTTGATAAATGTGCTTCCTGTGCTGGGGGTGGGGTTAAGTTCTTCCATCTTCTCTTGCCTGAAAGTCCTCTGACAGTTTCCAAAATTACACTTTCAATACAATCATTTCAAACTACTGTTTCAAAAATACAGTTAGTTACTGCTTCATAGGAAGGTACCAACAAAGTCTTTTGTGGATTACAATTCTATCAGAGGGGAGATTTTGGTGGCTCCAGCCCTGCTGGGGCATAATGTAGATAATCTTTGAGTAACCCATTCTATTAGCTCAGTGTGATATTTGCTTGATCATTATTCAAGACCTGGTTAGAGCTGGCTGGGAATTGGAATTTGTCCCACAAAAAATTAGTTTTCTTCCCAAATTGTGATGAAAAGCCAAAAAACTTGAATTTTTTCACATAACTGAAATTCTGCAAAATTTAGTCTAGGGAAACGATCAAATGTTCCCACTGCAAGAACCTTTTGGCATTTTCTAAACAAAATATGCTCCCTGGGATATCTGCCTCTGCGGCATCCCAGCTGGTGGTGGGCTGCAGGGGAGCCAGGCAGGCAGGAAACCAGGCAGGCAAGCTGGCCTGCCTGCCTGCCTCGTGTCCATGGAAAGCGTTGATAGAATCAACATGTTCCTGCAGAACATTTCTATTCTGTCAAATCAGCGTATTCTGACAGAAAGCTGTTTCCTTTAAGAATTTTTGACCAGCTCTAGTCATTGTAATCTAGTGAACTGATATTAGTCACATTGCTTAATGAGCTACTGGAAGGTGATCAGGTATTGCATGGCATAAGAACCTACATACTAGTTAGAAACTTAAGCTTTATCATACAGAAGTCTATGCATAGTCTCAGACATCTGAAGGCTTGCATTTGTAGGAATCTGGGTAAAGGTGTTCATTGTATACTTACATGACAAATCCTTTGTGACATAAGACTTTTTTTGAATTTAAGGAGAATCATTCAACTGGTAAATTCAAGTAAGAGTAACATTAATAAACTAACATCACTACTTGCTCAGAAGCTATTTCATAAACAGTAAATGATTCCAGAATAGCAAAAAACCACAAAGCAGTTGTTTGGTGTGACGCCTTGTATGAAAAGGGGTCATCTTGATGTAATCCCCAAATAGGGGTGTATGAAAGAACTATTGATAGGATTTTTCTCCTGTAATAAGGCTTTTTTCTCTATCACAAGGAGCTGTATTTTAATCGCATTGTTGCTACCACTCTTTGCTTTTAAAAAGTTAGAATAAAAAATTGTAAGTTTTTAATACTGCTGTAAAATACCATGCATCCTCAGTCTATTCTAGTTAATAGCAGAGGAGAGTACAGATTATGTTCTCACAATTTCCCCTCTGCTGATGGTATGTTGTATGTGTTAGAGGAATCTTTCAGGCAATTGTTTTGCACCAATGCAGCCTGAGTTGTAAATCTGACAACGAGATTCAATCAACACAACAGATTTCCTGATGGAAATAAATGTCTAAAGGGCATAGATTTAATTATGTAAAATGTACCATTTGCATACAGCTGAGATTACATGTTCAGGGAACAATTGAGTTATTTTAATAAATTATATAAATACCTTTTAAAAAAAGATTCACTCATTGATGTGTTCTCTCTATTTAATTTTTTTTTTAAAGAAATGACAGCAGAGTACGCTTGTACAAGAAAACAGTTCAATAAGAAACTGAGTGATTTTGGATTAATTCAGGTAATCAGGAAACTGAAAACCTATGTTAGATTCTCTCAGCCTGTGGTTTTCATGATTTGCTTATTAAGGGGTGGGAGAAGGATTTTGTTGCAGCTACTGGTTTAAAAAAATTATTGCTGGATTACCAGATGCTTGGTATTCAATCTGCATAAATTTAATCTAGATGCTTGTGTGCTGATGTTTTGAATTTATAGAAGTATAAATGTATCAAACTTAAAACTTTTTAAAGTTTTTCATACAAATACAATTGCTATTAAGTATTCTAAATAGCATTTAATACTTAATGATTTAATACATATACAAGCTTCACTTAGTTATGCACTAAATTTTATTATGATTGCTGACCTGACTATAACAACTCTACATCTACATGTATGCATGGTAAATGTTTGTTTGCTATTTGGCAGGAGAAGTTTACCCTTATGGCTGTGAAAGCATATGTAATGGAGAGCATGGCTTATCTCACTGCAGGAATGATGGACAGGCCAGGAGTGCCAGATTGTTCAATTGAGGCAGCTATGGTTAAGGTAATCCATTTTATTGCAAAAGACCAGGCATAAAACATTAGAATAACATTTAAACTAAAACCTCTATCTCTGATAGTTTGTACTTGTAGCCTCGTATCCAAGACATTCGGACACCTCAGTGGTGGGTGTGATACAAGAACCTGCTAAAGAGCACGGTTTGTTTTCACTCTCTCCCTCACTCCATTTTGGTGGCCCTTCAGGGCCTGATGATGATAATAATAATTAATAAGTAATGGAGATATCCCATCTCCTAGAACTGGAAGGGACCTTGAAAAGTCAGAGTCCAGCCCCCTGCCTTCACTAGCAGGACCAAGTACTGATTTTTGCCCCAGATCCCCAAGTGGCCCCCTCAAGGATTGAACTCTCAACCCTGGGTTTAGCAGGCCAATGCTCAAACCACTGAGTTATCCCTCCCCCCCAGATCTAGGCTCTTGTCTTCATATGAAACACACTCATACAGGTAGCTTAAGTACTTTAATCCCCCCAGAATTTCTAGAAGCAGCTGCATTTTGACATCACCACATACAAATCTTGGCTACGCACATAGTGGAGAGAGAGCATCTGAAATTCAGTCCTCATCCGAATGTTCCAATTTCCTCAGCTCCTCTCAAATTTGACTTTACACAGGGTGGGCTAGAGCTGTTTTCACTGTCAGATTGATGCAAGATTGAAGTGTTGCTAGTAGGCAAGGGGAATTGTTCTGAGGATCCTGCTTGTGCATGCCCAGTATTTAGGGAGTAGGGGTGCAAATAGAGAGACAGCAGGTGTGAAATTTGGGGATGACTTTGGATTCCTCTCCAATTGAGAGGCCCGCATTGTGACAATGGTCCAAGACAACAGTATCCAGGTGTTTCTCCAGCCATGGACCTCCTCACCTGGTTAAAATGTAACTGGTAAAGACCCACTGTCCTGGCTTTCCTTGAAATTGACTCAGAAGCTGGAAAACTTGCAGAATGCAGCTGCTCCCTTGCTCCTTAGGCTAGGGGTGAGGGAGGGAGTCAGGCCTGCCCTCTGTATTGGCTGCCAATATGGAAAAGGATACAATTCAGGGCTTTGCTATTGATATCTCTCCAGCATTTCATAAATTAGTTTTCAGAATGTTGCTGACTGGCAAAGCGTTCTTGAGAACTGAAGGTTTTCCACTACCTAGAAGGTGAACCTATGTTACTACATGCTCAGTCCAAAGTAACTTGCTTCCTGGCCATCTGAATTTGGGAAGATTTAAACTGTTGAGTGGCCTGCTCCATTCTCTCCCAGTTCATGGGATCTGAATCCCCAGGGAGTTCCCAGTTGAGTTTCCATGTGACCTAGGGGAAAGGAGGAGCCAGGGTGCCACAAAGTCAGTCCTCTTTTTAAAAGGATGAAAGACTAAATTTGAGATTTTGGGCAGTAGACTACTGAGAGATTTTTGGATGGAAGGTGCTATGGAAATGTTAAGTATGTTTATCTTTCTACAGTCTTGATAAAAGTAGCTATCTTCTTAAGGCAGCATCAATCCTCTAGCATGGATTAATCTTTAAAGCAGGCTGAAAGTAATTCTGTTGGCTTGTGTTCAACCATCCTAATAGAATTACCATGTTGCTTTTGTGAGATGGAGTTTGGAGTGGCTGTTCAGTTAGAACATTAATTTTTATGGACCAGTGCACTTCCCATGTACCATAACCAGTGCAATCGGAGACAACTTTAAATTGTCTAGGATGAAAGCAACTGCAAGAGCCATATTTTGAAAGTTGTTTATATAAACAATTTATCCCAATTCATTCTTAGCCTTCTCCCTCTTTTTGCCTTAAGATAAAAGAATAAATCAATCTAGTTTCTATTTAAAGTTGGCATCTACTTTAATAATCTAGTAATAAAAGTTACTGTGCTTTTGGCAGGTATTTAGTTCTGAAGGTGCTTGGATTTGTGTAAGTGAAGCTTTACAAGTTCTTGGAGGCCTTGGCTATATGAAAGAATACCCTTATGAACGTTATCTCCGGGACAGCAGGATCCTTTTGATTTTTGAGGCAAGTATGAATACACTTGTGTCTTTCTGTAATTCAGAACTACTTCACCTTCCAAGTATTCTTGGCATAAATTTGAAACTAAATGAAACAAGTTCTATATAGCATTCTTTCAGAATGGACAATGAATCCTGTTAATGGCCTTCATTTGAAGTTGCAAATTTTCTGCTGTATCAGTTGGAATAATGTTGGAATTATCTGGTGTGCCATGGAGAAGAGAGTATTCCTTCTGTAAAGACTGTAGGACATGCAGGGTCTAGAGAATAGATTGCTCCTTTTTGGGCACACAGTTTGAATGCCCAGTGGAACTGGCATCTGTCTGTCCCTAAAGAGTGAGTGGCATGTGTGGTGTTTGGGTTTTTTTTTGGGGGGGGGGGAGGAATAGGGATTCTGACTGACATAATTGCCTCCTCTTTAAATATTTAGTAACTGACCATTTTGACCAAAATATTAGTAGCTATACTAAATATGGTATCAGGAGAAAACATAGTGAAAGGAAAAAAAACAGTCCCAATTCAGCATTTTTATATCCAAAGGATTCTGACTTAGAATAAAAAAAATCCATTTGTTACTTTATGCTTTTTAGCTAAAACTTGTAACCAGCTTACGCCAAGTAAATATGCTTCACTGCATGTTAGTTGTTTAAATAAAAGGTTAATTGGGGTGAAGTTGTCTTAGTAGCAAGAGAATTTTCAAACTAACTTCCCTCCATTCTTATTCTTTGTGATGAATCAATGCTAACAGATGGGTCAGACAAAATGTTCAGGTGTTTCAGAATGCATGAACGTTAGTTTCTAATTTGGAATTGCTTTCTCTAATGGAATTGTTTGACTCAAATAGAAGTTTGTTCAAAGATATTTTGTGGTGTAGCTTGCTTTGTTGAAGCATAAGCATAGGTAAACTTAGCTTATCTTGTAAAGATTCTTCCTCACCTGCTGCTTTAAAAAAAAAAAAAAAAAACTGAGTAAGATTCATCGGAGACCACCAAGCCTATGACAGTCCCAGAGTACTGATTTTTTTTTTTTTTTTAAAACAAATCTTGTTGATTGCAAAATACATTCTTCCTTGTTTCATAGCTGGATCATCAGTAATCATTCCTCTAGTTTGTGTTTGACTCAGGTTTTCAGTATAGATTCCCCCCCACCCCACCCCTTCACCCCCCGAAGAACCATTACAAATAGAGGGCAATTCTCACTTTTAATTTTAACAGGACATCAAAAGTTCTGTGCCACAAATGAAAATGTCCTATAATTGGCAGGCCACTGGCATTCACCTAGCTCTACCACACCTATGTCTGATTTTTATTTTGCTGCATTAACTAAATCAGTGAGCTCCACAACTGATTAGTGAGTGATAGGATAGATCGGGGGTTCAGGTGTCGGGTTACTCTGGATGCTGTCTGGGGAAGAATATTTTGGATGATAGTTGAGGGAGTTGGGCTGATGTTGTCTAGCTATGGGAGCCTGGGCCACTATTGAGTCCCCTCATGTTCTGCCCTTGCTGCCACCTACTCCTCCCAGCTGTTCCTTTCTCATTTGACTCCAGTGCTGGAAGCAGCAGTTGGAAAAACAAACAGGTTGCCTGCAAAATAGGCACCACAGTGGCTCTTGGTGGTAAAAGCAGCAACTACAGACTGAGTTGATGCTTGGCAGCCCTGTGGCATTGCCATTTTACATACTGTCATTCTTAGGACGTGGAGTTAAAGGAATGTGCTTAGATTTGGTTTAAACAGGTTTTGCTAATCAGCCTAGGTGACCCCAAACAAGATTGAATAAACTTTTGAAATATATTTCTAACTGTGTATTCCATCCAGATTCTCCAGTCAAGCGTCGGTAGGATCTTAAAACCTTCCATCTTCATTAGAAGGCTTTCAGTAACTCATTCTTTGATACCAGCTACTGTAGTTTGCCTCTGAAATACAGTAAATGTTGTTTGAATCACCTCTTTAAAATGCTGTAAATTGTTTGCTCTGAAGAATGGTATTTAACACCAAGTATATAACAAAATCAATTAACTTCCCATGTACGCAGTCTATGTATTTAATTGTTTTGGCTAGTTTATTTTAAAATGAACAGCTGGCAAAAGAAGATTTCATTGTTAGAGTGACGCCTGCTAATACTGCAGTAGTTTGTCAGCATTTCTGTTACCTTCACACTTCTGAAGGGATTGTAGTTAAGCAATTTAAAGCTTCTTATTGGGCATACACTTTGCATATGAGGTAAAAGCACACCTGCTAGTGCTTTCTTTCACTCCCCAACCCTCCTCCCCTTCTGCTTTCAAAAGTGTTAATATAACACTAATTTGTCTGCTTTAGATATAAGCTGTGGTCAAAACCTATTTAAATTCTTGGCATTTAGGGGGGTTTTATGTATGCACAACTTATAGGAAATATGGCTGTCTTTTTGAAGCAAAATTTACAAAAGTCTTAATGATTAAACAGGAATAAATGGTTCACCTCTTTTCCCAAATAACAAGTGTAGGCAAAGAACTCTAGCAACAATAACTTCCTTCTTTCTTTCGTAGTCATAAGCATCATCGGTATTACATAAAATCCTATTGACTTAATCAGCACTCAGCATAATAAAATGGACTCTGTCCTCCTGGTTTCATTCACATTTTAAAAGGTCCGTAAAGACGGGAAGAACAGTTTCAGTGGCAAACTTGGGGATTTTGCAGAGGCAGGGTACTATGCACAGAGAGAAGGCTTCGGTTTACTAGAATTTTGCTGACACTTAATACACAATCTTAAAATCTTGGCAAATGGCTGCCAGAAATACACAGAATAAGAATACAATGATAGCTGTAACAGGGATCCAGTGGCTTCTAATCAGAAAGTGAACGTCTCTGCTTTCTGCCAGTTGGATGAAACACAATTCTCTACCATATTGGCTTTCCTCTGTCAAAAATTCAAAAGGACAAAAAAAAATTCAGTCTTAGTTTGTGGGAAAATGGGTATTGTAGCTAAATAGGGCTTAAAGAACAACAACTATATATAAGTAAATTTCTGTGTGTAAGATAATAGGTCATTAGTTTGAATGAATTACCCAATACCCATTTTCCTATTAGCCAAGAGTAGATTATGTATGGTGAGGGTTGAGTAAAGTGTGATGAGACTTATTTCATGCTGCCAAAAAAATTTATTCCTAAAGATGTTCATAATGCTTTACTCAGGCTTTAACTCTGAGTCTTTCCTCCTAAATTATTCTTTTCCTAATTTGAAGCTGTGATTACTTTGCATAAAAGTAGCTGCTTGACAAGTTTTAAAGATACTTGTGTTTGTCTCTGACAAAAAGAATGTAAACTTTTTGCGATGTATCTCATTGTGGGGGTTAGAGCAAGCACTATCAGACAAGGAAGTATGTTTCTACTGCAGGCAAGGACAGAATGCTTAGGTTTATTTCAGCATTATTATTCCCTTGCATCTTCTTTCAAGGAAAAATCCTAATGTGTTGTGGCAGCGATAACAGACAGCTCTCCAAATCAGCATTAGCAGCTTCAAGCTTTGAGGCCTGGCTAGAAAAAAAAAACAATTTTTCCAATTTGAATGTGATGTGCAAATACATTTAGTGCAGGATATGTTGATTTCGGTTTGAAATTAGTTTCTAAAAATGTAACTGTGGAAAAGGAAAGTGGATTTAAATTAAAATGGACTTCTAGAGTATTCAAATAAAAATAAATCTGTGGGAGCAAAGTGCTGTTGATTTTTTGGAGTGCACTAGCTTTTATATTGTAGACCAAATATGCCTGATGTTTAGTGGTATTGTTGGCCTTTCCTTTTATTTAGAGAAGTGAAATCTGCAGTGTTTACTTCTCTAAGTAAGGAGGAGGACCAAAGCAGTCACTGAGCACCAGACATACTTTGGATGTGTTGAACAATTGGTTTTGAATCTCATCTAGACTAAAAATAGCTAAAAGCTTCAAGGAAAAAGAGGCTCCAAAATTCATTAATGTCATTTAAAAGATAAAGTAAAATAATCCTGAAAGCGGAAAAGTATCCATCTAATCTGGGGCAGTAAGGTAAATATTGTGGATTGCTTGTGGCGACTTATAAACTAGAACTGCATGAAATGTGTAACTTAAAAAATGCAAAAGATATGTGAATAAGTAGGTATGTTAGCTAAAGAACTTGTGTTCAAAATTATAACTCTAATTCCCATGTTTTAATTCATTCTTTATTGATTCTTTTGCAGTATTTTGTCTGCCAGCAATAGTGAGGCAGTTCTTTGTCTTGGATAGACCACCAAAGAGGGGTTCATTCTAAAATGAATTTGAATTCTTAAAAGTAATGTAGAAAAAACCTCACACCATACATTTAAACATTAAGAACTCTTTATTTAAAAATTATGATGTAAGAAAATATGCACATGGTATAACTAGGTTTATGAAATACTGGACGTAATGGGCACCTAGTATTGACTAAGTGTGTATCTTGTCTCTTAACAGGGAACAAATGAAATTCTGCGAATGTATATTGCTTTGACGGGTATGCAGTATGCAGGCAAAATCTTAACTGGAAAAATTAAGTATGTTCTTACTACTTGCTAGTAACATTCACTTATCTCAAATAAGTTAACCAAAATTGATACTCAGTACATTATCCATTTAACAGTAGATTAGAGCAGAGAGATTGCAAGCAAAAATTAGAGTATTTTGAGACCTATACAAAAAAAGTCATTTCAGCTCTTGATGCTTGTTTAGACAACTTTTTTGTATGTTTCTGAATTTTAGGCCACTCTGTTTTATTTTAGAACTTAAAACACTGACCTAAATCTCTACATGTTTTACTAGTCTTCATGGGTGGACTAGAGCAGCGGTCTCCAAACTTTTTTGATCGCGTACCCAATCAGTAAAAAATTTTTGAGCACGCAACCCCTGCTCCTGGCCGAACTGTCAAAGCAGAAAAAAAGCTACTCAGTCTCCCGGCCGAACTGCTGAGGAAGGGGGGGAAAGCCGCTCGGACTCCCGGCCGAACTGCTGGGGGGGCGGGGGGGAAGTAGTGTTCCTCCTGCACCCTGAAGGATCCTCTTGCGCACCCCACTTTGGAGACCACTGGACTAAAGTAAATCTGTTTTGTAGTATCTTTAATCATCCAGCTAGTAATGTAACTTTTTTGTCCAGAAATTCATTAATGGTTATTCTTACATACTTAGCCATGCTGGGTAGACTTGTTCTAGGACAGCTGTGGGATCCTCAACTCAGTGATAACAGAGCCTGGGTTTCTAGATTTTTATAGGGAAAAGGCTCTAGCCTACTTAAAGAATATACTAGCTTTGTCTAATTTAGTCCTGGCATCTTTGATAAGATAACTGCATTATGCTTCACAACATGCTGTATATTTTGAACACTCTAATACCACTGCTGGCCAGACTACACAGTAAGGTAAAGACTTAATAAGGAGGTAAACCACAAAAGTTTTGGTAACCTTCCAGTATTTTCTATGGCTATTACAATAGTTTGAGACCTCCCTCTGTCCTGTAGCCCACAAACCATCTCCACCATCTTGCTCCTCATTACCTTTATTTCACTATTTGTCTGTTGTGATGCAGTAGCGCCAACAATACGTTTGGCGCTTCCCAAACATAGAACAACGCTGGGCGTGACTCCAGTGGGCATTTTTGCACCAGCGTAACTACACCACTAACTGCTCCAGTGCAAAACCCCAGGATAGAGACCCCATACTAGTGTAAAATGTGCCTTGCACTGGTGCAGTTTTTCAGTTTAAGTAGCAGAATAAGCTGCACTGGTGCATATTGTTGAACTAATGTAAAAACTGTATTTGGTACCAAAACCAAAAAGATCCAGGATAGACGTGCCCACTGTCTGCTCCAGAGATCTTACAATCGGAGAAAATCTGCTCTCCCACCTTTCTCTTGGTGGTAGATGGGGGAAGGGAGGCAAGAAGCAGCGCAGGATAGAGAAATTCGAATTACAGCTGCTGCTTCTGAGATAGAGGGAGCATTTGTGCTCCTATTTCTCCCTTCTACTTTTACCCCGCTCATGGGACCTTAGTCATTTGGGTGCTTCTGAAAATTGTATCCAGCATCCCCATATTCTGTTGCAAGCATCTTCGGGGGTCTTCGGTTTGCTGGGTTTTCCCTAAATGACACAGTTCGTGTTTGGCTATAACTCAAGGATAAACCACAACAGCATCAAATATACACCTCTATCTCGATATAACGCTGTCCTCGGGAGCCAAAAAATCTTACCGCGTTATAGGTGAAACCGCGTTATATCGAACTTGCTTTGATCCACTGGAGTGTGCAGCCCACTCCTCCCCCTCTCTCCCGGAGCACTGCTTTACCGTGTTATATCCGAATTTGTGTTATATCGGGTCACGTTATAGGAAGGTAGAGGTGTACAAAGATGAGGGCATGGCAGAAAGTTCACATTCAGAAAAGTAATGAAGAAGGGCTTGGGTGTTAAGATTAAGGGAAAGAACCAGAAATTTGTTTAGTTTGCAAGAGATGGGGTTAATATGAGCCCATTAAAGGCTTTGGGTGACAGGCAAAGTCCATGCCAGACTTTAGTTTGTTCAGCATGTGATGCGCTCTAGTATATATGTATTTATACATTTTTCTTCTTTGTACTTTGTATTGCTGATTCCTAGGACACTTCCTGTGTATAGGATGGGGGAATCGGGGGGGGGGGGGGAATGGGGGGGGGAGAGAGAGAAGAGGTACAGTCTTCAGTGTACACTGTCCTTTAATGTTTCAGGGAAATGAAGAAAGGAAATGTCAACGTGGCATTGGAGATATTTGTGAACAAATTCCGTGACAGCATGGGCAGAAAAGTGGATTTAGGACTAGTTGGCAAAGATGGAGTGGCACATCCCAGCCTTGAGGTAAGTACTGAATGTTAATTATCGAACAAACCTATTGATGGACTAGAAAAGCCAGTGTCAACTACTTGACAGTTTTCCTTTATCTTAACTCAAGGGGAGGTGCAGGAAGCAGTGCCCTTTTATGAAATCTGGATTCTGGCTTACCCCCACGCTAACTTGGGTTCCCTCAGTTCTTTGTCACAGCCTTAGGCCCTGATCCTGCCGAAATTTAAGTGTGGGCTTTATTTTATATAGTATAACATTGGGAGTTTATAGAAAAATGACAATGACCCTTTCAAAGGAAGGGAAGAAATTGGTGGAGAGTAGCACAAGTTTATGTCACAGTAGAAACTCTTTGCACTTCCTCATCTGGCTCCCTTTTCTTCCAAAGTGTTGCTCATTTTCCTGGCCTTAGTGGAACCCCTTTTTTCCTTTCTCTAATTTCTCTCCTTTTATTTAATAATAGATTGGTCCTAGACAGAGGTTTGTGTTGCATGCATGATAATAAGCATTGGCTTACAAATGGCTGACCTAGTGCAGTGGAGTACATGTGACTTGGTAGCTGTAGAAAGGTAAAATATAGTTTTCCCCATCTATACTTAAGAGGCAAAAATCATAGGAAAATAGTGAAGTGATTTTACTGTGCTTGTGATACTTTGGTGCTGTAGATAATTTTCTCAGTTGTTAGTGGCACTCAGACACAGAGAACTTGCTAACATTATTCCATTCACACGGGGGACTTAGCAATTTGACGTTATCCCCAGGATAGATACTTTGTGCTCTGTGGTGCCAAAAGAGTGACTGGATATCACTTTAAAAAAATGGATTAATTTTTCTACAGCAAACTCTCTGCTGCTGGCTTCATTCTGGGAGGTGTATCAGTTATGAATCTTTTCTACAAGAAGTTCAAGCCATGCTTTTTTGTTCTCTGCACTGTGAAAACCATAAAATAGTGCTAAAAGTTACACTTGAGAGTTGCTACAAGCTAAATATGCTGTCTTCAGTATTTTCCTCCTGCTTGGTGCCAGGAGTTGAGAGAATTGATCAGTTTTGATGTAGCACCAGAAAATCATGATTCTCAGGATTAAGGTAGCCTTAGACCTAACAATTTTCCTGTAGATAACTAAATGACATTATCTCAGTATATGCAGCATTTCTTATTCCTGAGTGTTGGGAAATATAGCAAACACTGTAAATGCTGAGATGTTCTCAGGTAAAATTGGGAAGTTTTAATGTACAGCCACTGTACTGTACATGCCTCCATGGAAGAGGAAGTGAAATTAATGCCTGCAGAATGGGCTCGGAAAAACAAACTAGCATTTGCTAACAAAGGAAAAGCTTGGTATTGCTTGTCTGAGGGAAGCTGCATCCAACTATTTCTCTCAGGGAAAGAGAAATGAGATGCTTCCTAACTACAGTGCCTCTTCTCCTTTTGGAAAGTGGCAGGTTTTTTTCCCCCTAGCTAGTTGGGAATCATAGACGATTAGGGTTGGAAGAGACCTCAGGAGGTCATCTAGTCCAATCCCCTGCTCAAAGCAGGACCAACACCAACTAAATGACCCTAGCCAAGGCTTTGTCAAGCCGGGCCTTAAAAACCTCTAAAGATGGAGGTTCCACCACCTCCCTAGGTAACCCATTCCAGTGCTTCACCACCCTCCTAGTGAAATTGTGTTTTCTAATATCCAACCTAGACCTCCCCCACTGAAACTTGAGACCATTGCTTTGTGTTCTGTCATCTGGTACCACTGAGAACAGCCTAGCTCCATCCTCTTTGGAACCCCTCTTCAGGTAGTTGAAGGCTGCTATCAAATCCCCCCTCACTCTTCTCTTCTGCAGACTAAATAACCCCAGTTCCCCAGATTTGTGTCGCTTCACAAATCAGAAGTAAAAGATCACTTCAAAGCAGGATTCTTAGAAAAGACCAAAATTACCCAGATCTCTTATGGGTAACGTACTTCCTCATTAACTGTAATGTTTCTTTTTTCAAGTGTCCTGCAAAGTAATATTTTTAACTGGATTGGTAACATCATAACTGAGGTGACACAGGTGGTGTGTCTAGCAAAGTCTTCCTTTATCCAAAATGCTCATTGAGTTTAAAAAAAAAAAAAAAAAAAAAAAAAAAAAAAAACCAACTTGCCATTTTGAAAGGCACTGATGAAAATTGGTGGCATTTGCTATCTTCAAACCTGATGCTGCATTTGTTGACTTCAGTGGAAGCAGGTGGTTTAGGCTGGAATTATGCACATTTTTTTTTCTATACAACTGCCTGATCATTGCTTATTGTGCACTCTTTCTGCTCTTAGATGCACAACAGCATTGCAATGCTTTAACAGGATGGTAATGAGCCTCAGACTCAACACTTCACTAAAATTCAGCCTTTTTAAATTAAGGATAAATAAATTATGTTTATTTTTAACATAGCCAGTGCCATTCTGAAATCAAGAGAATGAGAAGTTGTGCTTCAACTGTTAGGAATATTTAAATCAGTGCCTTCTCGCAGCAGTCTGAGCAGAGGCTACAGACTGGTTGGGTTGAGCTTCCCCACGCTCAGTAAATCCCATCCAGGTCAGGGGTTTGGATTCCTGACTGGGCAGTGAAGGAGCAGCTTGCCCTTCCAACGTTTACACTGTGTACACTGTTTGTTTGGCTAAATCTTCAGTGGTGCAAGTTGTTAATCTAGTTTCTTACAGAGCACTCAAAACATGTATTTAAAATAATTACTAAACAGTAGATCCCCTTTGTTTTCACTTATAGGAAAGCGGCAAGAAACTTGAAGAAAACATCTATTATTTTGGAACTACAGTGGAAGGCTTGCTAAGGAGGTTTGGCAAAGTAATCATGTTTTTTAATAGGATTTTCACATTGAATAGACTACATCAGAATTCAAAGCTGACAAAATACGGACAGTGGTTTGCTTCACGATGAGCTAGTATTCCTCCTTTATAATACAGTTCCATCTAATATATGAAATAAAAATCTGTGGGGATTCTACATTCACCCTTGGTGGTGGTAGACAGCCTCTGCTGAAAGTGCTGTCATAGCTGCAATTAGCTGCAACAGGTGGGAGGAATTGGTGGAGTCCCTGCTGCCCTTAGAATAGTGTAAAAGTCCATGTCATGCATGACACTTAAGGACCATTTACTGTAAGGAGGAAGGGGATAATACATGTGGAAAAGCAAAGAAAATTGAAGTGTAAAAGTTTGTTACAGTGGCTTGACTGGCTGTTCTAAAGGAAGTAAACCGGTGACACAAGCATACATTCTTTTTGGAAATGTACTACATTGTGTTTGGGTGGACATTGCTGGGTAATTGTGGTTTTAAATGATGTAGTGGAAGTTGCTACATTTATTTTTTTTTAATCTTCTCTAGACTATAGTGGATGAGCAGCTGGTTCTGAAGAGAGTGGCAGATATCTCCATTAATATGTATGCAATGACAGCAGCTATATCCAGGGCTAGTCGATCCATCAGTATTGGTCTACGCAATCATGATCATGAAGTGAGTGCACTTATATTTTCTAGGACTGACTAATGGGTGTGGTCACACCCTTTCAATATCCCATCTAAAGAGGTCTGTTGAAACCAGAGTTTTCTATGGAGAACTGCAGACCCTGCTCCTGGAACCCTGTACCTTAACTCAGTAAGTTCTAGAATCGTCCAGAGAGCAGAGACCTTTGTATCTGTATTCATAGCTGCTGCAGATTGGAATGTTAGATCCTTTCTCTCCTCCACTGAAGCAATGGTTCTGCATGCTCCGTGTAACAGGATAGACTTCAAGGAGCAAATCCCATCCTGCATATATTCTTTGAGTGTGGGCCTTCAGATAAACCAGGGAAAATCCACTTTCACTTCAACAGAAATGTACCCCTATCCTTCAGAATGCTGTTGGGCTGCCAGATTTTTATAAATTGAGACAATACACATTAGCATCTCAAGTTTTGGAAGGCCACAGAAGAGACTTTTTGTTGTACTGCTATAACAGTTAAATGAAAATGAGATTTATAAAAACAGGTTCATCACAGAATATAGAACACAGTTGTTCACAAATAAAACTGACAATACAGCAAGAGGTTTCTAATTTTCTGATGGATGTTACATTAAATAATCTTAAATACTTCTCAGATAGGAGAGGTAAAGAAATAGGGAGTATGGAGTAAGTTAACCAGCTTCCACAACTTCTAGTTTGTGATCTTTGTACACAAATGATATTTTATGAATTATTAAAACTGACATAGTAATCCAAGTATTTAAGTGTTCTCTTTAAAAGTTTTCAAGTTAAAGAGTGTGGTATTAAACACACAATTTTCTGATGTTCCTGTCAGGGTTTTTTTCCCCAGACTTAAGGGGTGGGAGATCTAAAATAATTAAAACTTCAGTCTTTAATTAACTTGGTATGTGAAATTTTTTTTGTAAGTCACATCTGGATTTGTAACTGCGTGCCCATCTTCTAGTCACTGTTGGGTGATAAGGTCATTCCATTTACTGGAAGTAGTCGCTGTGGAAAAAATGGCAACCCATTAGCATTCTTCCCACTTGAATCAGTAGAAAACTAGGCTCCATACCAGGGGTCTCAAACACATGGGCCGCATGCTGTGGCCTGCCAATCTCCCTGCGGGCCCTCCCCCTTCTCTCCACCGGAGTTATTTCTTGCGGCCACCAAGCTCCCCTCCTGCCCAGCACGCTGTGTCCCCGCTCTTCTGCCTACCTCCAGGTGCTTCCTGCCGCCAAACAGCTGTTGGGCTGTGCTTAGCGCTTTCCAAGAAGGAGCAGGGAGCGGAGGCGGGGGCTTTTGTATCTTTATATGAAAAGGTGTCAGTGATGTGGCCCTTGAGCCAATGTACTAGTCCTCATGTGGCCCTCAAGGTGATTTAAGTTTGAGATCCCTGTTCTGTACCATGAGAGGAAAAGAATTACCCTCACACAGATCTGATCTCAAACTCATTAGCTTTTAAATACATTTAGCATGAATTGGTAGTATATTATTTTCTTGGAGAAAACTTGTTTGTATGGTTTGCTTAATACCTTTCTTTCGTTGGATTTTGTTTTTCTCAGGTGCTGCTTACAAATATTTTCTGCACAGAGGCATATTTTAAAAATAATTATGCCATGACGGAGTTAGAAAAATGTAAGTTCTCTAGTAGTGGGAAGGATAAACTTAATGTGACTAGAACAACCTATATGCAAGGACCTAACATGGGTTATAAGGGTGTTGAATGCACATAAGCGGCTTCACTTGAGCTTAGGGTGGGTGTCACCGGATGGCACTGTTACAGTTTCAGAGGTTCTTAAGATGCCAGTACTATTACAAGAAATACTGCTTTGGTTTTGTGATGTAGGGTTTTTTTAGGTGGGAGGCGTTGCTCCATAGGAACAGGGGACTGATGGTTTGGCTGAGGATTCTGAAAGCCCAAAAGTCGTCAAACTGCATACAGGCAATTCTGTTTAAAACAAATTGCCCTAATGTACCCAGACACCTACCATTTGGCAGAGGGACAACAATATTTATACAGAAGTTGTCTAACTTCCCCTCTCATTGGTAATACAAATATCCAATACCCCCATACGCAGAATTCTTAGGGGAAAACTGAGTGCCTTCTTCAAGGCCTGGCCCAACTTCCTCTCTTGGGATCAGCTGATTTCTGTAACATGCCTATGCATTGTTAGGAAGGAAAAAGGCCACAGATGCTGCTATTGAACCAGTTAATAATATAGAATAGTGGTTACTTAAGTGGTACAGCAGATACAGTAACTCCTGGCTTAATGTTGTAGTTATGGTTCTGAAAAATGCAACGTTAAGCGAATCCAATTTCCCCATAAGAATTAATGTAAATTGGGAGAGGCGGGGTTAGATTTCAGGGAATTTTTTTTCACCAGCCAAAAAACTATATTTTATATACACACGCAGTATAAGTTTTAAACCATTTAATACGGTACACAGCAATAACGATTGTGAAGCTTGGTTGAGGTGGTGAAGTCAGAGGGGGGGATATTTCCCAGGGAATGCCTTACTGCTAAATGATGAACTAGCACTTGGCTGAGCCCTCAAGAGTTAACACATTGTTGTTAATGTAGCCTCACATTCTACAATGCAGCACGAATGGAGGGAGGGGAGACAGCGACCCACACTCTGTATGTGGGAGACAGATGTGCATTGCTCCTTTTAAGTACGCTGACCCCACTCTAAGTACATTGCCTTTTTAAAAAAAAAAAAAAAAAAAAAATCAGGAAGTTGAGAAAGCAGCTGCAGCCAGCAAGCTCTCTCCATCCTGAGCCCTGTCCTGTCCCCACCCTGATGTATATGGAGAAGGGATAAGCAGGGGGACACCCCTGCACAGCAAGCAGGAGGCTCCTGGGAGCACTAAGAGAGGAAGGGGCAGTTGCTGCACAGGGAACTTAGGGGAACGGGGAGCTGATGTCCACCCTGGCTCCACGCCCCCACCAGCTAGCTGCAACAGGCTGCTCTTCCTGCAAGCAGTGGACAAAGCAGGTGGCTGCCAAACAATGTTATAAGGGAGCATTGCACAACTTTAAATGAGCATGTTCCCTAATTGATCAGCAATGTAACAACAAAACAACATTAACCAGGACAACTTTAAGTGTGGAGTTACTGTACATTTAGAAACAGACTGCTCTGCTCTACCCCATAATAAATGCAATTTAGGAAAGCTCAAACCTGTCCCTAAAGTCTTGAAATATTAGTCAAAACTGCTGTTTCTTAGACTTCTTCCTATGCTGGCAGAATAGATGTTTGGACTCTTCAGACTTTTTGCAAATAAATGTACACTAGTGTCCTGGATTTAACTATTGTTTTGCTTTCTTCCCATCCCCACCATAGATTCTGCTGAAAACCTGGATGACAGTATTAAAAAAGTTGCACAGCAGGTGCTGGAAAAGAGAGCCTATATCTGTTCTCATCCACTAGAGAGAACAGTCTAATCACATTTAACAGGTAGCCCATTAACCTGTGGGTAAATGAAGAAAATTTAGTTTTTGTACAAATATTTTTTATCAGCTGCCAAATGTAATTGTAATCTTGTAAAATAAAACTTCTTCTCCCACCACTGTGGGAGAGAGACTAAAAGAGAAACAAGTGATGCTCATTCAGCTATGGGTATTTACATGAAATGTCCAATAAAGAAAACTTTTTACAACCTCAATGTAGCCCAAGCACTTATTGGGAGGAAAAAATAGCAAATAGAGCCAGGCCTTTCATCACTGGCCCAATATTTATCACTGCTGCCTATTTTCTCATCCTTGGCTCCAGAAAGTATTACAGGAACGAAAATGTCACTTTCCAGCCACTGTCGTACAAATTAGAGTTGTGTAACATTTAAGAATAATGAACTTTTCAAACTTGTAGTTGGCATGTTTTAAAAAAAAAAATCAATAAGTAAAGCAGGTAACACACACACACTCTCTCTCACTCACATCTGTAAGTGGATGAACAAACATTTCACCATTAGCAAAAAGTTTGTTCAAATGATGGGTGTATAATAATTATCTCTCAAAGTGAGAACTATGGCCATGTGCTGTATGCTCCTGCTGGGAACACAGGGATGGCCCATCAGTCAAAATACTGATGTAGGTTTCAGGAGAATGCTTACTTAATAGTTCCTTTGTAAAAACAAATGGTAAGTGACTTGTATTGGTGGTTTAGGGCCTTGTACTCAAAACTTAGAGGGGAGAAAGAAACAGGCAACCCTTGCCGTTTGGGTTTCAGAGAATTCTAATTTAGCTCCCTCTCTGCCGGTTATCATTTTCCCTATGTATAAAGGGAAATTGCTTGGGAATCTAGGGAGAGGTAATTTTCTGCAGCATTTCGGTGTGGGGGAAGGTTCTATAAAGGTCAGCACCTCCTTTTTCCTTGACCCCTTAAGGAGGATTGATTTAATCTCAGGGCATTAATATCTGAAAGGCTGATAGCCTGTGTAATGGTTTCAGTGCCTATGTCTACACTTTGTGTTGTAGATATAAATTCTGACATACATAGGATAGCTAGCCCCTCAGAGTGTACTATATTTGTAGCAGATTAGCTCAATCACAGCTAAGGCTTGTAGCTCTCCTGAAGCTAGAATTTACATCTCTACTTTAGGCATGCCTACAGTCCATCCCCTCTTTATTTTAGTTGCTACCTAATTACCTGACTGTTGAGTGGCATCTTGCTGTAGCAGAAGGGTTGTATCCTCCCCTCCCTTCTCCGGTCTTTTCCTCTTGTAAAGAAAGGAATGTTCATAACAAAGTAAACTGGAATGGAAAAAATAAACATGCTAAGTATATATATTTGTCTTCACAAACACTGGATTATATCTGATAAAGGATTTAATTTTCTGTAAATGTGCATATTGCTATGCTTATTATATTCCATAGGAACTTGTACAATACAGTAAATCGGTTGTTAAAACCACTAATTTTAAGCCCTTAAGCACACTACACAGTGAAGTCTTTCCCCTCCAAAGATTTTTTTTGGGTCCCTTGATAAATGCCATTAATTTTCCAGTCAGATGATTGTACTCATGGTAGGATCCTGTAATACTAGAAAAGCTGTTTTAACATCTATTAGTATGTCCTCCTTCCCTTTGCTTACTCAGTACCAAACACTTTTTCAGCTACTATTGATTCCTCACTTTCTACACATGTAGTATGCAGAAAACTAGCATTGCAGAGTTATGGCAGCATTGTGCCTCATAGGTGCTGATTTATAAATTGCTTGTAGAAAAGAACCATCTCAAAGTTACACAAGTGAAGCACTCCTTGACAGTATTGGATAAGTATTCTTAAAGGGCTGAATAGTCATCAGTAACTAAACAATTGTTTTAGATTCATGGATGTAGAATTATATTCAAATGAGTCACTGACTTTCTATAGTATGCAATCCAGCTGAGCTGAATTTGTTCCCTCTTCTAATCTCAAATAACCCCCTTGCAATCAGTGAAGTTTCTCTATTTGCTACACCAAGTGAATCAAACCGTGTTTAGCCAAGAATACTTAACATTACATCTTGGAATACTTATAGCACTCTTGATTTGGATAACAGAGAAATTTAAGACACACACTGTTTAATGGAACTGATACGTTTCTGTTTCTGCCAGTGGTCATATCCATAAAACACACCCTCATCGTTCGGTGGACAAATATATGCACTCATTTGTGTAGCTGTGGATATGAAATACCTCTCGGTATACAAGTACATAGCTATGTATATACATACACACCAAAATACTTATATACTGACAGCCATTACATATCCACACCTACACAAGCGAGTGCATGATCATGACAGCATTGGACATGGTATAGATATTTGAATGGAAGAATTCCAAGGAAAACCTTTGTGCTCAAGGAAGTTTGGAGTAAGCACAAGTTTCCTTCAGAGTTAGTACTGAAATGAAGCCCTCCACTATAGTGACAGACCAATATGCTCTTCTCGGTGATGCTGTTTTTAGCATGAGAATTAACATAATCTTGACCACTTTGGGTCATTAAAAAGCTTATGCAAGAGATGTAAAAAGCAACAAAGAGTCCTGTGGCATCTTAAAGGCTAACAGATGTATTGGAGCATAAGCTTCCGTGGGTGAATACCCACTTCATCAGACGCGTCTCACGAAGTGGGTATTCACCCACGAAAACTTATGCTCCAATACATCTGTTAGTCTTTAAGGTGCCATAGGACTCTTTGTTGCTTTTTACAGATCCAGACTAACATGGCTACCCCTCTGATACTATGCAAGAGATGGAGCATTACCCTACTATCCTTCCCAACTTTTGGGTAAATAGAATGTAATTACCCCAGTTACTTCTTGCATTTTTCCTCATTTCCTTTCTAAAAATTACTGTGCTGTACCCCCAAGTGCCTATATATTATGCCACTTCCTTGCCATTCTGTGCATCCTGACTAAGCTGCAAGTCAGCTGCTGCTACGAACTAAGTGGCTTACTTGAAGTCTGCTCCTTTCAGCTTTTCAAACATTCTGTGTTCCATGTCATGGCAGGGGACTATATTCCCATTCCACTTCAAGCTGTGCTGGTCTTCAAGACCTGGAACAAATCCATGGGTGGTGCTCCTCTTTCTGGTCAGGTCTGGGTAACTGCCACAGGCAGGTATATGCTGCAACACGGACAGTGCTGGGATAGGCTAGGACAGTACAACAAAATTAAGCAGAAACCGGTTTCAGCCTAGGCAGTACTACTTTTGCTTATTGATTACCAATGCTATAAACAAACATTTATGTTTAACAACATGAGCATGTGCTAGTAAAGTAAATCCTGGGGCCAACATTTGAGCCCAGAAAAGCAGGTTTTCATGCTAAGGATGACTTCAGTAAAAGTAAAGGAAACATCTTTCTTCCTACACCGTTTTCGAAGTCTATAAAAGAGTTGAGGCACCCAAACACAGTTTGAAATAAGCTGTCAGCAACTACTGAAGTGTATGGGGAAAAAGCTGTTTTAGTCATTCCATACTGATAAGATGAGCACTCCTTATGCATGGAGAGCTTTGTGTGTTAGGACCTCTATGTGCTGGTTTCTGGCTAACACTGCTATAATTGCTCAGGTTCAAGAGTTTTAAAAAAGGGTAGGAGAAGGAAGTAGTCTGGCCTTGTGGTTCACAAGCCTGGGCCTAAATTATTTTGTCTTATGAACAAGCTGGCTGCAAGATCCGGAAAGCGCAGTTACTGAGCATTTGGGTGTCACGAGTCTGTTGTATTTCCATTTTACTGCAGCAAAGTCTCATGCATCATCAGGATTCAAACGCACAATGGTCTTATTTACAAGGTTTTTGTCACTACTCTTTGCTGTCTAAACCCATGTAACCTTTTGTTGCATGGGCAGAAAAAAATGCATGCCATATTAACAATCACACAGAGAATCTGTAAAGTAGCTCAGTAAAGCTAACACACTTTAGAGAACGGAAGGAATGCCTGAATATTAGAGTGCATATTGTATCAGTTACCTCCTCTGTGTCAGTGACTATAATGGGTTCACGATGAGGCAGTGAGCACCTGAGCTCTAGTATTCTAGCGGCAGCACCCAGACCTCAAAAGATTATGCGAAAACACTTCAAGGCGGCAGGAATCCTACCCAGCAAGACAATGAGAACGAGGGGAAGAGTCCTGGGCACGCACTTAGCAAATGGCCTCGCGGCTGCTGCAATGCAAACTTTTAAAAAATACACAACTGGCCTGGCTAAGACACAGCCTAAGGGAACAGAATCAAAAAGAGGAAGGTCCAGAATAGAAAGTGGTGGAAACTACAAGTTGAATTAGGGACTTAGCTGGGGAGCAGAGAGATGTGAGCTCAGGTAAGGCTCTAAGGGGAAAATATGCAGCTAAAGAAACTAAGTTCAAGCTCTTCCATTAAAAAAGGCTACATGAAAACAGGCAGAAAAGAGTGACTTTTTATCATTATTACTGCATTTTCTTTGGAAAGGGAAAGACAAGCATTTTACAGCAACTTAGACTTTGGGTTGAAGTTGAGGGTGTGAACTGGGGGAAAAGAAGGGCCTGAGGGCATGCTGCTGTGCGTTCCTCCAAAACAAAGGTCTTGCAACAAAACAGTCTAACATCAAAAAGGGATGTGGGGATGTGGCGGATGTTTGCTTTAACTTTGCTTTGTAATAAACAATCTTGAAGGTTCCTGTGTTTTTGTTTTTTTTTCTCTCCAAAGTATTTGTAACCAAAGGGAAGCTCCACTTTGAGTTTTAAAGTTTACTTATTGTTTGGGTCAGTCATTTCTAAGCAGTCAGTAAGTGTCCGTCTGATTTATCTAACAAGAGACTAATTTGCTGCAGGCCGTCCATCTAGCTTTTCATATCAACTAATGCAAATCCCTGAATCTTACAGGGCTGGGAGTGTCTGTGTGGTTTCTTCAGTCAGCTCGCACTACAATGCTAAGAAAGCCCATACTGCATAATGGTTTTTAGGAGAGTATATGGTGGGAGAGTTGGTGTTTAGTTGATAGAAGTGGTGTGGGCCCATCATAGAATATTACAATTTATTTTGGTGCTGTTAAGCCAGCTGGCCAAAATCATATTCACCTTCTCCCCCAGGGTAACTAAAGTTTAACAACATTTTGCTGACTGGTAAATTATTCTGAGAGTTGGGTAAGGCTGAGCTAAGCGGGGCCATATGCCTCAAAGCTAGCAATGACTATTTAAATTATAATCTATGTCAACTAAATATCTTGATCTGCTAAATATGGAAATTGTTTTAAAATGCTGCAGACTGTCTATCAGCATGGCACTCATAGGTGCTGTTCCCAGGGGAACCCCAGAGAAATGCACATTACCCGCAGGATCATGGCTGGTCTCTTAAGTGAGAATTTCTCTGGTTCATCTTTGAGAAGTCCCTGTAGTTTGTCTAGCTGGGCACTGGCTTTTGGGCCACGTGGGGTTAGCTCGGCTGCTGTGGAGCACCTGTAAACTTTCAGCTTGGTGTCATCAAATACAGTTTTCTGAAGCTGACCAGAGTCTTCATGTAGCCAAGTGTCCACTGAAAAAAATAAAATAATGACAGTGAACAAGTGTTTAAGCAAGACTGGACTGATATTCAAGAGAAAGGCATGCAATTACAGCTAAACAACCTTCCTCACAAGGTTTCATCTGTACCAGACCATAACGGGCAGAAGAGTAATGGCTAACACACATCCCAACAATGATCTGGATGCAAATTCATGCAGAAGATATGAAAATGAGTTTGGTCCTACTTGTTACTGTTCATATTCTGAACCTATCACACAATGGGAAGCACTCTATAGGCCCAGGACTTCAATAACAGGCATATTGCTAATCATATATGTAGCGCACTGGCAAAAACAGCACTAGAACTGACCCTAACAAGCACAGTCAGTCTCATTGGCACCTCTGCAAGTTCTAATCAGTCTTAACTATTTCTGTGGTGTAAGTGGAAAATACAGAAACAAACATCCAAGTGTAATTCCATGTTTCAAAACAGTTTATCAAAACCAAACATTAAGAAAACTTTCTGCTCAGTGTGTATTTGTGTCAGTGGAGTTTATGATACACCTGGGGGAGAATATAATGCCACGTATTGAATTTGGCCAAGAAGTTACAAATTTAAGCCTCCAATCCTCTCTGTTTCCAGTTAGCTAGTGGCGGAAGCAGTGTGTGGAGTGAGTCATGTAGCCTGGTGTTGGAGTCAAAAGATTTAACGGGATCTCTATGGGCACCTCCTCCGGCTTCTCTCTCTGGCATTAGTTTTGGTCTGAGAGATGGCTGGCTGCCTGACCTTTGCCTGAGTAACAAAAACAATTGTCACCATTCACTAAAAATAAAAAGGTCAGCCACTCAATGGAGCCATTTTATAGAGGAATAAGCCTTGAAAGAGCCCCACCGCTCTGCTGTATCATCTTTGTCCAAAGGCAGACCCTCAAGTTCAGGAACTAAGGCCAAGAACTGCTGGGCATGGGAGGCAATACCAGTGTTCCACAATATGAAAGTGGTGCAGCAGCTACGATCTGATACCTATTAGCCTAAAGCAAAACCTTGGACTAACGATGCCTCACTACATGTTTGCAAGCTATACACTTGCTGGAGTGTCTCACTGCACTTTTAACAGGTTAGATCCAGAAATCCATATACATAGGAGACCTGCATTAACAGCAGTTAACTCCCTACCAGACCCCTTCAGAGCTGTATCCCAGAGCAAGGTGTGGTATCCCAAAATCAGGGCCGGCTCCATGGTTTTTGCCGCCCCAAGACGCGAAAAAAAAAGCCGCGATCGCGATCTTCTTCAGCGGCAATTCGGCAGCAGGTCCTTCCCTCCAAGAGGGACAGGAACCCTCCGCTGAATTGCCGCCAAAGAGCCCAACGTGCCGCCCCCTTCCCCTTGGCCGCCCCAAGCACCTTCTTGCTCAGCTGGTGCCTGGAGCCGGCCCTGCGCCAAATCATCAGATGGGCAGGTTTTTTAATGCCTAGACTTAAATCACAGGCCCTGGCATCTAACCAGCAGGACCAGCTACCAGTGTTCAAGCCACAACCCAATCCCCAGATGCATTTAACACCAATGCACTAGCTATGCTAGGCCAGCTCCTTAGCCAAGTAACCAAGTGCTCAATTGGGGAGCTGCAACAAAAATAATCCGCCCTCCTCAGGATATGGACCGGTCACAGACACAGTCCACTGCTGCTGCAGCACAAGGCTAATGGACCTGCACAATTGTGAATGCACAAGCCCTGCCTGTTTCTCCCTCATCCCATCCCTCAAACTACTTGTGTGCCACATTCAAAGAGCCACTGCAGATCACAGGCCCATGGGCACAGTGATTGCAGTACCCTGGGCAGGATCTCAGCACCCTCACCTCATGCCTTGGCAGCAGAACCGGACTGGGCTCATTATGCCCAAAGCCCTTTGCAGGAGTTGCCCTACAATTTTACTGCAGAATTCCAACTTATTCGTCAGTCTACACCACACTGGAAGTTAGTTACGCATGCACTTTTACAGACAGAGGCATAATTTCAAGACCAGAGCAACTGAAAACAATCCTCATAAGTGTATGTTAGAACTCAAGCTGAAAAAAAAATGGGGTGGTTAGATATTGAAAATGGACCAGTTACCTGCCCGATGAGTAGCAGGAGCTGATGCTGGGAGGTAAACAGGTGGCTTCTTGTAAAGATCAAAATCTATATGACGCTGGTCCCAACTCCATCTGTCACGACTCAGCACTGGCTCCAAAATGTTAGCAAACAGAAGGTTCTCCTGCCATTTCTAAATGAAAGTTGCATCTCTTTATGCAGTCATATTGCTGGCCACAGCAAGCAGTCACAAAAGTACTTCGGAAATCTTTCCAGGAAGGACAAGGATTAGGTCACATTACTAGGGTAATAGTTTGTAAAGTACCATATGTAAATACAAAGGAGACTCTATTGTCTCTCTGTGGGTTGCCTTTCAAGTTACAATTTTTGATTCATAGAGGAAAAATGTATTTTCTAGGCGAGTTACTGAAATTCTAGTGTGTAATGTAACACTGCCAGTAGCAGTTCCCTAATACCCACCCCGCACAGAGTAACGTTTGCCACACAGCTCGCAAGGAATAGTCTAATTACAAATTTGTGTCATCTCATCCCCTGTAATGTTAAAAGAACGCGCTCATCACTTTATTCAGATGCGATAACCTAGCAGAGGGGTGGGATCTAGCAGGCTGAGCAGAGGGACACCATGATCTGACAGGAACTCCGTCAGTGACTTACAGCAAATCACTCTATGTCTTTGCCTCAATCTCATGTAAAAATGGGACTAGGAATGTATAGACCCGAGTCCAAAAATTGGCAGGTTCAGCTCTCCCCTCGCATCACAGGAAGGACCACAGACCGAAAGCTGAAAGGTAGAAGGGGTAGGCTAGGAGTGCAGAGTGAAATAGTGGCTCCAGGGCACTCTTCAAAGTGACATGCTTTTAGAAGATGGGGGCAGAGTGTGGCAGCGACAATCAAGATGGAGTTCTAGTCAGGGCTGGAGCAGAGAGGGAAACCAAGGTGAGGAAAGGGCTTTCTCTTCCTCTCCATGACTGAAAAGTGCTACACCTTTGCTTTGGACTTGGGAAGACCTCTTGCACTTGCTGGCCTCTTAACTTGGGCAGGGCACTCTCTGCATCACTTTTGCTGGCTGTTAGCTTGATGCGTGCAGCTCTACACAGAGCTGTAAGTGGACGGGAGTGGGAGAGAGACTGGATTTCTTTTTCCTTTGATTAAAAAAAAAGCTGATTTCTGGGGAAAACACAATTTTGCTGGAAATTTGAGCTTACTATGAATGTAAGTATTTTTAGTATCAAGATGAATGTTTTTAAAGGTAGATCAGCTCCCTTGTCAACTCCAGCTGAAGTGCAGTGACACTGTGCATTCTTAATTAACATTAGTAACATCTGTGAAGCACTTTGAAGAGGGAAACTATTATATGGACAGAGCAAAATAAAGCACTGACCAATGAGAACATAAAAGGACTGATAGTTACATATGGTACAGGGGAGATTATTTACCAGTGAAATCCCAACACAACTATACTGGTGTCTGATTGAAGCAAAGCTATGTTGTATCGGGCTTGATGGTATCTCAGGCATCATTAAGCAGCATTTCAAAGAGCTCCTCAGGTTTTAAGAAAAGTAAAGGGGAGTCCTAGAGACAGCTCAAGGACAAGCAGCAAGAGGCTGCTCCGGTGCTGGAGTACTTGGCTTGCTGGATAATACTCACCACAGCACACAGGGGAAGAGAGACCTCAGTTGATCCAGAAAATGTAGACATCTAATTTACATCAGATGCTGGTGGAAAAAGGACAGGTCCCAGTGGAAGCTGTTGGGTGCTGAGCACTTTGAGAACCTGGCCACTTCGTTTAGTTTAACAGCTTAATGAGAGCTGAGCTTTTTTGAAAATCTGCTTCCAATTGTAAGTGCCGAGCACTCTTCAAAATCTTGCCCTGAGCTCAGCCGTGCTGAGGAAGCAGGTGAGAGGAAGACTGTCTGGGGGAAGTATTCATTATCCTAGCTCTCTTGAAACTGTAACATCCTCAGGGATGGCTCATTCAGATGCAAGACTGAGTCCAATTTTTGTAAATAAATCCAAATACTGTCTTTTTTTTAATTCCCCTGGCTGAAATGTGAGTTGTATTCCTCCAAGAGAGAGAGCTCTTGTCTAAGCTGCAAGTTGAGAAAATTCCTATCCATACAGTCTCACCTGTGCTCTGGAACAAGATGACACTCGAGTGAGCGCAAGAAACAGAAATTAAATCTTTTAGGAAGCCAGATGGTTTAGCTTCCCTGAAGATGACATTCCAAGGTGCCCTGGTTAAATTCAGCTTTTGAGAAGAAAAAAACCAAAGGGATGAATCCACACTAAGTGGTGGAAGTAGCACCATACCGAAACCAGGCTCTCCCGGAGTGGATTCTACTGGCTTTACATCTTCACTCTACTTTTCAGGAGACATGAATAATAAATTCAGCAAGCCACTATCCATCAGCGTGACTCAATACTGAGATAGATGTTGTGCCCTAAGCGGCTGCTATTTGAGTATGGCGAACCGGCTTCCCCTTTTCTTTCTGTTGGCACTGTCATGCTGGAGTTAGCGTCACTTATGCTGGGCTGCTCAGCTGCCTTCTCTTCACCCCAGCAGTAGGGCAATACAATGTCCCAGGTGACTCTTGCTCCCACATCGAGCATTGTGCTCTTCTCCCCTTCCTTTTGGTTCACTGGTTCTTGGGCCCATCAGCTGCTGCTTCTGCATTAGGAGCTTTCTTTCAGCTTGGCAGTTTTTGTCCCATGCCGGTCAGCTGCCTTGCTGTTTATTTAATCTCTTCAGTAAGAGGCGCTGACAGCTGCATTGTATTGGATGGCTGCTGTTGCCCCTAATAAGTGGCACTTCTTTGCGCCTCCATGAGAAGGCACATTCTCCAACAGTGCAGATCAGCAGAACACGTGGTGCTCATATTACCGGTTTTATTTCAGAAGCATTGTAATGCAGATGAAAACTTAAAATGGGCATTAACTTTGTTCCACACTTGGTGTGTTCAATTAATTTGTTAGGACCCAACAACCCTACATGAAAATCTCCTTCTATTCCCTTTCTTCCCATCCCACCAAACCCAAATAATGCGCATGCATTTTATTTGACTGCATGCTCACTTTTCATATATACAGTGCTGCAGGCTGGGTAAGACTGTTCAGAACAGGGATGAATGAACTGGTCTAGTTGACAGTCCAGTAAAATGCTAAGGAAAGGGGAAAGTGAAACTATGAAGAGCAGCAAAGAATATGGAAAGAGGGGGCAAGATCAGAGGAATAGGAATGAAGAGGCATAGAGGGGGAGAAAGGGGAAAAAAGAGAAATAAATGACAGGGAAGGGAAACAGGCAAAAGATAAATGTAGAAAAAAGCAAAATGGCAGAGAAAGAGACAATATACAGAAGCTGAAAGACACAGAAGACGGTAAAGGTTAAAAAGAAAGAACAGAATAGGGTCCTGGTCCATGACTAGGTCTCCTAAACAGTACGGTCATACACGTTACATTAATAAATGGAAACACAAAATGAGAGAGAAAAAAGAAAGCCACACAGAGCTATATGGTAAAGGAAACACCTAGGACTTCTTACATTTAGCAACTTTAACAGCTAATAATTTTTCTCCAAAATAATTTCTTGGCAGGCAGCTATTTGCTCACATTGGATAAAAGGAGTTTTAGTTTTGTTTGGCTACACTTTTAAAAGGAGAGTGTGGCACACTCTATGGACTACTGGTGGTTTATCTAATTTAATTAACAAACACATCAACATTCTGATATGAAACCCAGCCCTTTGAAAAAATGTACAAGCACACAGAAAACACCCATACATTTTAGCTAGTTGTCTATATTTTATATATATTGTATTTCTAATGAAAGAACTTCTGCAGTTCACAGACAAATGAATTCGGCCAGGTGAAGAGTAGATACAGGACCACTCTGTATCTGGTTTTAAACAAGACTCAAGATATAGGCTCAGACGTTTCAACCAACAGAACTGCAGTATGTTAACAACATTGGTGTCACGCTGGGGGAATAAAAGTATTTTCCCTCTAACCTCAAGCTGTATTTACACAGTGTACTACATCTTCATAGAGCCTGGAGGAACTCTAGAGCAGAACAAGGAACCAAGGCTTGCAAACTCATAGTGAGAGAGACAGATCAAAAATTAATTGAACTCAGAGCAATGGGAGATGCATAGGTCAGAGTACAATTAAACTGAGAGCACGTGAGTAATGGCACCAGCCCTGCCTACACTGGGCTAGCATACTATGATTTTCAGACCCGAGCTTACACTGGTACATGTGCAACTTTGCAGTCACACTAACGTCTGCATGCACAGATGACAAGTTTCATGTGCAAACCCATTTAGACAAATGGGAGGAAAGTGCATGCAAGTGACAGAATCTTAATTGTGCATGCAGATGTTCGTGCACTCTAACTACACAGAAGTAGAGGCTGGGCTGAGCCCTCTCCAAAAAAACCCCTCAAAACCTGTAAGACAATCTTCCCTTTTCTGAGCCTCCTGTCCTTGTTACTATAAGTTTGATACTAGAAAACAACTTTCTGGGGTTTACTACTTTAAGTTTCTAGATTACCTCAGTTAACTCCTTCAAACGTGTCTCATCAGGCATCCGAGGGTGCAGATTGGATTCAATGCAGCTCTTAAATCCAGGACATACAAACCCACTTGGCGATACCCACAAATTCTTGGATTTTGCAATAGATTCTTTCCGGACAGTGTCCAAATCCACAGGATCAAACATGGCTGACAGGTATTCGTGGCAATAAGCGAATCTCCTCTCTGGTTTCTAGGATGACAAATGTTTTATGTTAACATGAGTTCTCCTCTACTGGAGATCACCACAGCCCTGGAAAGTATAAAGTAACATCAACATCTATTGTGTCCGTTCTACTTACATCTAAAAATAACCAGAGATTAACCAAGTAAGACAGTCTGAAAAAACCTGATTAAGTACTTCAAAAATTATTTTCTAATCTTATTTTGCATCCCTATCCTAGCTGTGGATTTAAAGATAATGCAAGTAAAAATTGTGGAATCATTAGAAAGATTTGATGCATTAGTTCCTTATATTTATTTATATGCATCTCCAGGTCCTCAGCTGGTGTAAACTGGCATAGTTCAATTGGGTTCAATATGGCTACTCTGGTTTACACCACTTGAAGATTTGTCCCATATCATACTAGAGATGTTGGTCTCTCCATAGTTAAGATTAAAGTTGGCCTTCCGTTGTAAACCCACTTTTGATACACCCCAACAAACTTTTACAAAACACCATCAATCCACTCTAATTCCATAGGCAAGATTTCATGTCAAGATAGAATTTTTCTGGAAAGACTGAGACCTGGTCTACACTACGAGTTTAGGTTGACTTTAGCAGTGTTAAATCGAATTAAGCCTGGACACGTTCACATGATGAAGCCCTTTCTTTCGACTTAAAGGGCCCTTTAAACCGGTTTCTTTACTCCACCTCCGACGAGGGGATTAGCGATAAAATCGGCCTTAGCGGGTCGGAACTGGGGTAGTGTGGACAGAATTCGATGTTATTGGCCTCTGGGAGCTATCCCACAGTGCTTCGTTGTGACCGCTCTGGACAGCACTCTCAACTCAGATGCATTGACCAGGTAGAAAGGAAAAGCCCCGCAAACGTTTGAATTTCATTTCCTGTTAGCCCAGCATAGAGACCACAGATGACCATGCAGAGCTCATCAGCACAGATAACCATGATGGAGTCCCAAGATCGCAAAAGAGCTCCATCATGGACCATACGGGAGGTACGGGATCTGCTCGCCATACGGGGAGATGAATCAGTGCTAGCTGAACTCCGTAGCACTAATCGAAATGGCAAAATATTAGCAAAGGTCTCCAAGGCCATGAAGGACAGAGGCCATAACAGGGACGCACAGCAGTGCCGCGTGAAAATTAAGGAGCTAAGGCAAGCCTACCACAAAGCCAGAGAGGCAAACGGAAGGTCTGGGGCAGAGCCGCAAACATGCTGCTTCTACGCGGAGCTGCATGCCATGCTAGGGGGTGCAGCCACCACTACCCCAACCATGTGCTATGACTCCATCACTGGAGAAACACACAGGGAAGCGGGTTTGGGGTACAAGGAAGATGAGGATGAAGATAATGTAGATAGCTCACAGCAGCAAGGAAGCGGAGAAACCGGTTTCCCCAACAGCCAGGATATGTTTATCACCCTGGACCTGGAGCCAGTAACCCCCGAATTCACCCAAGGCGTGCTCCCAGACCCTGAGGGCACACAGGGGACCTCTGGTGAGTGTACCTTTGTAAATATTACACATGGTTTAAAAGCAAGCGTGTTTAATGATTAATGATTAATTTGCCCTGGCAATCGCGGCCAGTACAGCTACTGGAAAAGTCTGTTAACGTGTATGGGGATGGAGCGAAAATCCTCCAGGGACATCTCCAGAAAGCTCTCCTTCATGTACTCCCAAAGCCTTTGCAAAAGGTTTCTGGGGAGGGCTGCCTTATCCCGTCCGCCATGGTAGGACACTTTACCATGCCAGGCCAGTAGCACGTAGTCTGGAATCATTGCATAACAAAGCATGGCAGCGTATGGTCCCAGTGTTTGCTGGCATGCAGACAACATCCATTCCTTATCGCTCTTTGTTATCCTCAGGAGAGTGATATCATTCACGGTCACCTAGTTGAAATGGGGCGATTTTATTAAGGGGACATTCAGAGGTGCCCCTTCCTGCTCTGCTGAACAGAAATGTTCCCCGCTGTTAGTCACGCGGTGGGGGGGAGGGGTGAAGTGATCATCCCCGATAATTGGGTGTGGGGGGGGAGGGGGATTAGTTGGGTTTGTGCTGCATGTTAACCCGGAAACCACAGCCCCTCCTTTTACATTGCAAACCCATTTTAAATGGCCAACCCAATGGGTGCTTGGTATGGGAAATGAGGGCGCTACTGTTTGAAACCATTCCCACATGTTAAGAAGGTTAAAAAAGCCAAAAGACTGTGGCTTACCATGGCTGCCTGCAAGCCGAAATCTGTTGTCTGGCACTGCGTGAGTGATCTCTCACACCAAACCGATCGGCCCTCAATATAAGAGGAAAAATGCGACCTTGTAACGAAAGCACATGTGCTGTGTAATGTGAACAGCAAAATTTAACGTGAAAGAGTGTACCCATTGTTCTCTAAAATGTATCTTTTTTAACCACCTCTCCCTTCTCCTCCACCAGCTGCAAATGTTTCTCCTTCACAGAGGCTAGTGAAGATTAGAAGGAGAAAACAGCGGACTCGGGATGATATGTTCACAGAGCTCCAGATGTCCTCCCACGCTGAAAGAGCACAGCAGAATGCGTGGAGGCAGTCAATGTCAGACTACAGAAAAGCACAGTATGAACGAGAGGAGAGGTGGCGGGCTGAATCACGGGATGAACAGAGCAAGTGGCGGGCTGAAGATGATAGGTGGCGTCAGCTTGCAGACAGAAGGCAAGAGTCGATGCTCCGGCTGTATCAAACTGATATGCTCCAGCATATGGTGGAGCTGCAGGAAAGGCAGCAGGAGCAGAGACCGCCACTACAGCCCCTGTGTAACCAACAGCCCTTCTCCCCAAGTTCCATAGCCTCCTCACCCAGACGCCCAAAACACGGTGGGGGGGCCTCCGGCCACCCAGTCACTCCACCCCAGATGATTGCCAGAGCATCAGAAGGCTGGCCTTCAATAAGAGTTAAAGTTTTAAACTGCAGTGTGTCCTTTTCCTTCCCTCCTCCCCCACCCATCCCGGGCTACCTTGGCAATTATCCCCCTAGTTGCGTGATGAATTAATAAAGAATGCATGAATGTGAAGTAACAATGACTTTATTGCCTCTGCAAGCGGTGCTCGAAGGGGGGAGGGGAGGGTGGGGTGGTTGGTTTACAGGGAAGTAGAGTGAACCGGGGGGAGAGGGGGGCGGAGGGTTCATCAAGCAGAAACAAACAGAAGTTTCACACCGTAGCCTGGCCAGTCAAAAAACTTGTTTTTAAAGCTTCTCTGATGCACACCGCGCCCTGCTGTGCTCTTCTAACCGCCCTGGTGTTTGGCTGCGCGTAATCAGCGGCCAGGCGATGTTCCTCAACCTCCCACCCCACCATAAATGTCTCCCCCTTACTCTCACAGATATTGTGGAGCACACAGCAAGCAGCAATAACAATGGGGATATTCTTTTCGCTGAGGTCTGAGCGAGTCAGTAAGCTGCGCCAGCGCGCTTTTAAACGTCCAAATGCACATTCCACCACCATTCAGCACTTGCTCAGCCTGTAGTTGAACAGGTCCTGACTACTGTCCAGGCTGCCTGTGTACGGCTTCATGAGCCATGGCATTAAGTGGTAGGCTGGGTCCCCAAGGATCACGATAGGCATTTCAACATCCCCAATGGTTATTTTCTGGTCCGGAAAGAAAGTCCCTTCCTCCAGCTTTCGAAACAGACCAGAGTGCCTGAAGACACGAGCATCATGTACCTTTCCCGGCCATCCCATATTGATGTTGGTGAAACGTCCCTTGTGATCCACCAGGGCTTGCAGCAGCATTGAAAAGTACCCCTTGCGGTTTATGTACTCGGTGGCTTGGTGCTCCGGTTCCAAGATAGGGATATGGGTTCCGTCTATCGCCTCACCACAGTTTGGGACTCCCATTGCAGCAAAGCCATCCACTATGGCCTGCACGTTTCCCAGAGTTACTACTCTTGATATCACCAGGTCTTTCATTGCCCTGGAAACTTGTATCACAGCAGCCCCCACAGTAGATTTGCCCACTCCAAATTGATTCCTGACTGACCGGTAGCTGTCTGGCGTTGCAAGCTTCCACAGGGCTATCGCCACTCGCTTCTCAACTGTGAGGGCTGCTCTCATCCTGGTATTCTGGCACTTCAGGGCAGGGGAAAGCAAGTCACAAAGTGCCATGAAAGTGCCCTTACGCATGCGAAAGTTTCGCAGCCACTGGGAATCGTCCCACACCTGCAGCACGATGCGGTCCCACCAGTCTGTGCTTGTTTCCCGGGTCCAGAATCGGCGTTCCACGGCATGAACCTGCCCCAGTAACACCATGATTTGCACATTGCTGGGGCCCATACTTTGTGAGAGTTCTATGTCCATGTCAATTTCCTCATCACTCTTGTCGCCGCGCTGCAATCGCCTCCTTGGCTCGTCCTGGTTTTGCTTTGGCATGTTTTGGCTCTGCATATACTCCAGGACAATGCGCGTGGTGTTCATAGTGCTCATAATTGCAGTGGTGATCTGAGCGGGCTCCATGATCCCAGTACTATGGCGTCTGGTCTGAAAAAAGGCGCGAAACTAGTATCTGACGGACGGAGGGAGGGGCGAGTGATGACATGGCATACAGGTACAGGGAATACAAATCAACAAAGGTGGCTGTGCATCAGGGAGAAACACAAACAACTGTCACACAGAATGGCCCCCCCAAAGATTGAACTCAAAACCCTGGGTTTAGCAGGCCATTGATTTCACGGTGGGAGGGGGAAGCAAATGAATAAAGAACAAATCTATTTTTTACATCTTAAGCTGGCAGACGACGGTGCAGCATGACTGATAGCCCTCGGCATCTTCTGGGTGCTTCACAGAAAATACTGGGCGCTTGGCAGAAAATAGCATACTACAACTGATATCCATCATCATCGAGACTGTTCGATAGGACTGAGCATGTCTGCCCAGGTGCCCGTGATTGACAGCCACTGCAGTACGATGACGACGGATATCAGTCGTAATATACCATCTTCTACCAAAAGGCAAGGGGCTGCTGTTGTGTGCAGTGCAGCCCCACGTCTGCCAGCCCCACGTTGGCCAGCACCCAGATCGCCAATGAAGGCTACCAGTCATACTGCACCGTCTACTGCCAAAAGGCAATTAGCTGCTGCTGTGTAGCAATGCAGTACCACGTCTGCCGGCACCCAGAGGACATATGGTGACGGTGAGCTGAGCTGAGCAGGCTCCATGCTTGGCGTGGTATGTTATCTGCACAGGTAACCCAGGTAAAAAGGCGCGATCGATTGTCTGCCGTTGCTCTGACGGAGGGGGAGGGGCCTGACGACATGTACCCAGAACCCCCCGCGACACTGTTTTGCATCATTCAGGCATTGGGATCTCAACCCAGAATTCCAATGGGCGGTGGAGACTGCGGGAACTGTGGGATAGCTACCCACAGTCCAACGCTCTGGAAGTCGACGCTAGCCTCGGTACTGTGGACGCGGTCGCCGACTTAATGCACTTAGAGCATTTTATGTGGGGACACACACAATTGGCTGTATACAACCGATTTCTATAAAACTGGCTTCTATAAATTCGACCTAATTTCATAGTGTAGACATACCCTGAGGCAAAAGAGGCCTGAAATTTGGAAGACATTAATGCACATTTATTTAAGGGATGATCCAACACCCATTTAAGTCAGTAAGAGTCTTCCCACTGACTTCAGTGGAAACTGGAGCAGGCCCTTAATTTGTTGGTCATGATGAGGCCTGCTGCTTTTGGTAATCTTAAAGGGTATAAAGGGTATTATTTATGGAGTTATTAAAAGCAGTTTATGCACCTATGAGAAACTTTAGAAACCCGACGTATGGATGTTTGATTTTTATGGAGTTCAGGAAATCCACACAAGAGGAACTTCAGCTTCCTAAACATCACCTATTGACATGTGTGCTTTAAGATGGTGCAGATGATCTTTTGTGGAACTGTCAAAGCTGCTGGAGGGTGTGAATTTTCAAAGGTGCTCAGCATTGGCTTTAACTCTGCCGCAAGTCAACAGTAAAACTCCCACTGACATCAATGGGAGCAGGGTTAAATCAACATTGAGCGTTTTTTAAATCCCATCTGAGCTGTGCGGAATGATCCAAGAAGCTTGCATCAGGCGAGAGGGGACCTCCTAAGATCCATAAAGTGGAGGTGCCTTCCTAGAGGCAGATCTGACTCAGTCCTACATCCCCAAATTAAGGCAGTAATTTGAAGTCTTTAAGCCAAGACCTGATCTTTTTCTCACAGATACATTACAGCTCATACAGAAATTATGGATTCGATACAGAAATTATTGGGTGAGGTCCTCTGGTCTGCGTTATGCAGAAGATCAGATTAGACAATCACAATGGTCACTTCTGACCTAAAAAACCCAGGAAAAAATAAGTTAATGCAGATAACTTTGTGGATTTACACATAAGACCATAGTCCTCTGTGGATGATAAAGAGAATTCATTAAACATGATGTATTTATTTAGCTTAAAGAAGTACTTTTGACCCAATGCCCCAGTGTAAAGTATCACCTCACCCCACAACTGTGCAGTGCCCCTCCCCCCCACAACCTCAGAGGTTGCTGCAGTATCTATGTAATTTGTAAAGCGTCTCCATATGAAAAGCACCATACACATATAAAATATTATTACAGTACTTTACTTCCTACTGAACCAGGAATTCTGTTTTGCCTATGATAGTGAACGTTAACGACTGCTGCATAATCAGGACAATACTAGCATAAATTCTACTGCATGGGGATATATTCAGCTAGTGCCAAGGAGTTAAATGGTGGTGAACATGGTGTTAAATAGGATTTTATATATATTATTCACACATACACAAATATTTGATTACATTACACACGTGTTAAAGGATGTAGAGTTAAGTGAAACATCTTTTCAAACTACCTTACATTGTATATAAAATGCATGAATATTTTATGGTAGCTCAGGTTCTCTTCTCAGTTATAAACCTGTGGAACTTCATTGATTTCAGTGGGATTAATTGGTGTGAGAGCAACATTTTACAAAAATTAGTAATATTGATGGAGTGTGTCTCAGAATTTAATACAATTCTATGCTCCCATCCCACCTTTGAACAGAGTCTGGGTCCCAAACCATCAGTGGGTCTAGAACGGTCTAGGTGGACTGCCTGTCACTGCCCCCATGATACCCCACCCCACACATGCCCTGGAAACACTCCACTCTATGCTCTCATTTCAGCTGGACCAGGGCAGCAGGGAGCAGCATGATGAGTGAGATGCAGCCAGCAGCAGCACAGAGGAAGCGGCCAGAGCCAGCACGCGAACAGTCATCAGCCTGGTAGCGAATGCGGCCCAACTGCAAAGAGAAAGGGGCCAGCTGGTGCTGAAGAAGGGGGCGTCACCTCACCTTGATGCAGGGGAAGACTGGGACTGTTTGGTTCCTTTGCCAGGAGGAGAATCTGTGGGGTGTTTGGTGTCTGTTTCAGCAAGACCCCCTAGCCATAAAAGGATCTTTGAGAGGCTAGTTCTCTCCAAAGACGAAGACGGACCGGAGGGCTGTTTTGTGCTTTGTTTCATTGTAGTCTTCCACTCTCACTTACAGGGATGTAGCAGGAGCCCTACTGGAATTCTCTGTCCACTTAAGGGGACAGGGTGGAGACAGAGAGCAAGAGGGGGCTGGGCTAGAAATGGGGATAAAGGGCCACCCCACCCCACTTTACATGATGTCTGAGAGAGAGAGAATACATAACCATGAGTCCCCAAAAAAAGACAAAATGCAGTTGGAGGGTCACCTTAGTAAAAAGGTTAGGAACCACTGTTTTAATACAAAGGGCACTAATGTGAATCTATTTGAAGCCCCATTTCTGTCTCAGGATTGGGTTTGGTAAGCCAAGTCTACTCAGTCACACACAATGAAACATTCCACTATACACGTGCTGTGTCTCAATCTTACCTTTGCCAGCTCTTTACGAAGTTGCATCTTTGCCCGTTCTGCAGAATTCAGATTCTGAGAACTGTAGTTGTAGACCGACTTGCCGTCAGCAGGAGAACTCCTGATGGCTCTGAACTTTGGCTTTTTCACTTTCCTACTGAGTAGGTACACGGCATCAATGTTAGTCTGAACAGAAAAATTACACAGCAGTTTAGTGTAACAAAGTTTAACCCTCATGATAAAATAACTGTGCTTCCAGATACACCAACAGAGCTTCCTCCATTGGCCATCACCCCAAAAGGGGGCACCTTAATAGATCTTGAGGCGTCATCTTTTCTGATGACTAGGGTGCTAGTCACTCAGTCTGCTTGTGCAGAAGGCACTCTGCAGGGTCCCGGCAGTTCCTCAGTGGTGAGTGCCCACAGCACAAGACCTCATACACATGGGTCTAAGCAATGGTGCTCATGGGGTGACGTTTGCTTGGCCGTGTATGCGCATGTGATGCCAAGGGAAATAAAACCCAACAACGCATTATTTTATTTCTACAAATCTTCTATGTTAACACCAAAAGCAAGAAGTTCCTACCTCATGTCCCTTTGCAAACAGCCTTGCTGGTATGGTATAAATATACCCTCATGTTCTTTTCATTGATTTGAGATAGCCATATTGGGACCCTTTGTGGCCTTTGAGGAAATAATGTGCCCCTCAGGTGCTAGCACAAATGAACATAGATTGTGTTTACATGACTTACCATCCTCTGTTGACTTAGAAAGAAATCCTAACATGTTATAGGCATTTGGCTGCAAAATGTTTGTTTTGTCAGAAAGGTTGAAAGTCGACATTAGCCTACAAATAAGAAGGAACGTTCCTGTTTTTCTATAGCAGACCTTTCTGCCAGACTTCTCCACTGCGTACCCAAAAACTACAGAATGGGAACTGGTTATGTACTTCTATGGGGCAAGTTGCATATTTTACACAGATAATAAAATAACCCCTTTTTTCATTTGTACATAGTTCTCAGGGCTAGGCTCCCTGATCCTTCTATGGGTATGTCCACTCTGCAGCTGGGACTGTGCCTCCCAGCCCGGCTAGACAGACTTACGCTAGCTCGACCCAGGGTCGAATGCTTCTGAGCTCAGGAAGCTAGGCCCAAACTCCCACTAGTCCTGCAACATCCACTCTGCTATTTTTAGCACAATTCTGTCTAGCCAGGCTGGGAGGGATGCTCTCCCCTGCAGTGTAGACAAACCCAGGGACGTTACAGCAGCATGTAACCAGGATGCTTACATGAGACTGCTTCCCTCCGGGCCTCCCACAACTGCCCCTTTATCAACAACAGACTCAGTATAAACAACACTAAAGTGTCCAACTTATTGTAACATCGACAGCACGAGTACTCACAAAGCAGGGTATTGGGAAACAGGAATGGAACTTTACACACATGCCAAGGGAAACCTTCTTTATATTAAAATACACACAGGAAATACACATTCAAAAGAATGCCTCACAAACAAAGGATGCTTATTAGTCCTCAAATAAATGTGTTCTTAATAACATGACCTCAGCCTCTCAGATCTCCCAGGAAAGCTTCTCTGGATGACATCAAAGATGGTTGGGAACACTCTTGGGCCTGGTCTACGTTACAGGGTTAGGTTGACATAAGCTGCCTTGCATTGACCTAGCTGTGGAAGTGTCTTCACTTAAATTTGGCTCCTGCTGACGAAGTGCCTCTCTACACCAATTTAATAACACCACCTCCTCGAGCGGTGCAGAGTCACGGTCGATGTAATTAGGTCGCCACAGTGTCAGTGTAGCCACTGCATTGCTTACATTGACAGTTATTGGCTTTCAGGAGCCATCTCACAATGCCCCTCACTGACAATACAATCGGTACAAATGTTCCTGGTGAGGATGCACACCACCGACACAAGGAGCTAAGAGTGCGCGCGCGCACACACACACAAGTGATTTTATAACTGCAGTGGCTGTATGTCAACAGAACTTTTGTAGTGTAGATATGGCATTAGGCTCAGCCTGCTTTCTTCTCAGGCAGTATATGGAGAGGGGCTGCTTCCCACCATAGCAACAAGAGCCAGAAGTTCTATATCCCTTCCCTAACTACTTGCGTGGGGCTCTGTGCTTCACTGTCCGTGCCTTTCAGCTATTCTCAGGTGGTAGTGAGTATCATTTCAACTGCTAGCTAAAAACAGCTGGTTGGCACAAAGCACCTGCGTCTCCTCCTCCACTAAGGGCAAGAGGCGGTAGTAAATTTTACATCATTTGTGCATGGTAGGTTCGCCTGTCCTAAGGCACCTGAAGCCTGGATTAGAAGCTGAGGCAAGAACAAGGAACAACATGAAAGGGCGGAGTGCTTGTAGGAGAGAAAAAGGCAAGGAAGAGAAGGAACCAGCCGAAGCTAGAATAAGAACGCTATTAAATAGTTAACCCACCTCCCTCTTTGCTTTCATGTATGCTCTCTTCATCTGTAACCACTATGCTTTTTTCCCCCGACGAACAGTCAGTTCTGCAATATACCTTGTGCAGTAAATAAAATACTGCTGATCTTGTCCAATGGATGGTTTTATTAAATGTTTCCAACTCTAAAAGACTATAGTTCTGGAGAGGGTAGGGGGAATTAAGGGGATGCATTATTGTGACTATTAGTATTGCTTCAAGTACGATAGTTCTACATCCCACACAACTCACCTGGATGTGGTCTTTGTAATGCTGCATTTTATCTTCCATTTCCTTTTTACACTGAATGTACTTTTCATTGTGGTTATCCAGTAAAGAATGCATTGCTCCTTGTTTTATGATAACTTTTCTGGAGTTTTGCAAAGCAAATGGGGAGACTGAGGGCAGGGAAGGTCTTTGAATAAACAAATCCTCCTTAGTTAGGGGAATCCCAAATTCCTGACTCAAGACTGTGATCATTTCTGCAGAGGGCAACAGACCTCTCTGAACGACATCCCTTAACTTCTTACTGTGGCAGAGATAATCAAGCCTACAAACACAAGCAGACAGAATACTTCAGTAGATTATCACAAAATGTACCAAGTTTTATTCTGATCACATAACAAGCATTAAACTATTACTCATGAAAAAACACACAGTTCTATCTTAACATCTTCTTGCTAAATGAATGGGGCACTTCAGTTCACTTACACTGGCACTTAGCATGACCCAACTGGAAAAAGGCGGCATGCTAAAGATTTATCAAAAACTACTAACGATATGCTACGAGAGGTCCTAAGGGGAAAGACTGAACAGTGACTTAAAAAGTTAGATGTTGACTATAATTTAGCTAGAAAATGGGTGTAAGTAGTAAAGCTGTATTAATTGGACTGGTCAGGCATTCATTGTATGATAAAGCAAACTCCCTTTACAGGATTGGTATATGACCTACATTCATTGTACACTGAAAGCTAACTCGGTGCCAAGTATTCTCTTTTACCTTTAACACCCATTTCCTGACTACCTTACAACACATGCATAACACCACAATTCATGCCACTGCTAAATTTGTCCCAGAGAGTTTCATGGAAATTGCACTTGCTTGCTGCACACTGAACTTGGCCTTTGATTTCTAGAATTATCCCACAAAGAAAAGAAAAATTATCCCACGAGAAAAAGGATGTTCCGGGGCTGGGGAGGGACAAGGAAGTGGAGAGCAGGATGGGAGAACATTATGCCCTCTGGCAGCCTTGGCTGGAGGAACAGCCCCTTCGGAATCATTTTCTGCTGTTAGGCCTTGTCTACACAAAGTTGCACTGGTTTAACTAAAATGGGTTTCAAACCTGATTGAATTAAACCCCTATGTGGGGTTCACTTTATCCTAAGATAATTACTTATCAGCTTAAGCTAAATTGACATAAGACAGGTTCAAATCAATTTTGAATGCGTGCACATAGGGCTTTCCACCAGTTTAACTAAATCGGTTTAAAAAAACATACTGGAGAGCAGAGGAAGCAATATACATCACACACGTTTTGCATAATATAATAAAGTGACTGTTTTCCAAATGAACCATAGCTGTTACTTTCTGTGCAAGTTAGACAGCGAATTCCCTGTTGTATGCAATAAGAATTATTAAACTAAAGAAGTAAGGTTATTGTCAAAACTAGAGACAGAGTTCTGCTCATTCTTTTGTCCATATGCTTGATTTTGGACTGAGGTTAAAAGTTGAACATTTTCACACTCTAAAAATTTAGAATTGTAAAATCACTGCAATGAGTATATTTTCCTTAACACTGTTTCTGAACAAAATATATAAAAACTAGTTGATAACATTTAATCACACAAATTACAACTGCTTTAATGACTCAAAGGTTTTGCCAGAGTTTCTTTTTTATACTGATGTTTCAAAACATGTTGTTAAACAGAGTTAACAAGTATGTCCAGCTGATGTACTGAGAAGCAGAAGTTTCAATAATGGATGCAGGAAACTGAACTATAGGATGACTTGAACACAATACAGTAGAATCCCGATTTTTATGATCTTATGTACGACCTGTTATAGGAACAATTTTTTTGCTGCTGAAGTTGTCATTCTGCTGCCAAATATAACTTCAATCCTTCAGTCACCATTCAAGCGCCTGTAAAGGTTTGAAAGGACTGAGAAATTTGGTGACAAAAAAAAAGAGATGCAGTACTCCCAAACTAATAAAAGTCAAGCACACTATACATTTGTTACCATTCGTTACGTAAACCATCAATGACCGATTAATACATTAATTTATGTGCCATATCTATTCTTATTTTGAGAGTTTCAATTTTATAAGCTCTTCAATCAGTTCACGAAATAGAGGTTCTACTGTACATGGCAGCTATACCTGACTCCAGACTTTATTTGCATCCTTCTAAGCTGCTCTCTCTGAGTTTATGACAGCGAGTACTACAGAGCATATTGACTTTTCTGCAGCTCCACTTCTCACTAGCACAGAAATGACAGCTGTATTTTAAGCCACTCTGACCACCATGTTTCATACTGACAGCCTTTCAGACATTGATTTCCACTGAAGGAACCTCCGCTACAATTATCAAAAGCACTGCATAGCTGCTGCTCCATAAACCTGGGATAATTTTTCCCATAGAAGATAGACCATAATAAAGTTGCTTCAAGAAACAAACTATTACACACCTATTATCAGCAGAATTTTTCAACATATATACAATGTGCACAGTTGTGTTATTCCCTGGCTCAAATTTTGGCAATTTCCCAGGATTTTGTCCTTTTGCAGTTTGCTGGCAAGCTTCGTTTGAGGAGATGAAATCTTTTTAAGGACACTGAGGTGACACTTAGCTTTCAATGGAAGTTCTCACTAAATTCCTTTCCTCACTTATTGGTTTCCCACAGAAAACATATGCAAATATAACAAATTTTGGCTACATATATAAAGACAGTCTTCATAGAGAAAGGACTCAGGACCTTCAAAAGCAAAACTACAGTCCTTCTACCCCTTGAGCTAAACTCCAATCACGTCAGTAAATAACAGGCTCTTAAAAACTTACTTGGCCAGCAAGTAGAGCAGCGGTTCCCAAACTATGAGTCATGACCCCAAATGGGGTCGCACCATTAGCAGATTGGACCTGCAACCCCACAGGCCAGATTTGGCCTGCAAGGTGATGGGGTCTGCCCCAGAACGTGCCCAAAACTTCTCCACAAGTGCCGTGCCAGAAGGCCACCATTTTGATCTAGTGGTGTGCACAAGGTTACGCTGGATGGAGACCACCATTTTGTAAAATGTCAGCCTCCTGGCCTGGCATCTGTGGAGCAGGTGAGGACATATTGGCTGTACTGATGCTATTTTATCATTTGCACCATCCGGCTGTGCAAGCATCTAGTCAAGAGACTTGAATCCAGAAGATCCTTATCTGTGGACAGCGGTCTTAACATAGCATCCTCTCTGCTTGAGCGGGTAGCCTGTGCTAGCCTTTTCTGAGATGGGAATCTGCAGCGGCTTGTAAGCTCCTTAAGGCAGAGCCCATGTCTTCTTTTATGCCAGCCTGAATACCCTGCAGGCATGCAATAAAGAACCATTGTAAGTTCCTGTTTCTGCGCTGCCCTACCATCACCACACAGGGTCTTCCTAAGTCCAGGCCTCACTTGCTTACAAGTGAATTCCTCTTTCTGATTTGTGATAAGAGGCACAATGGACTCATTTTTACGCAGAGTATCTGCTTCAACCTCCAGCAGAGAGTCTAGTGATGCAGTTCTGAACAGAAAACAAGAGTGCAAGAAACATGCTTGCAAATCTGATGAGGCTTTCTTGGAGTATGGCTTCACCAGTGTTTTCGTCAAGAACAAAGAAAGGCCGAAATGCCTGCTATGACACACGGTGTTATCTAGCTAAAGCAGGATGCCTCATAACCCTTCACCAGGAACACACAGGGAAACCAAGGTCATTTTTCCAGCGCTGGAAAGAAAAACTTTTGCATCAACAACTGCAATTCAAGAGATCCATGTCCATCTCTGACCACAGTCAAAAGGCATCATTTCAGGTGAGTGACTGCATTCGGTAAGCCAAGGAGCCTCACACAATTGGAGAGACTTTAATTTTGCCAGCTGCAATTGATATGGTGAAGATAATGTATGGGGAAACTGAGGCAAACAAACTCAAAGCCATATCACTCTCAAACAATACAGTGAAGCAAAGGATTAAGGCAAGAACAGCAGATCAGGAAAACACACTGGTGGAGCATCTGCCAAACACGTATGCTTTTGCTCTTCAGGTTGATGTGAGCACTGAGGATTGTAATGCACATTTCTTGGCTTTGTAAAATACACAAATGCAATTCTCCAAGCCATTCTGTTCTGTATCCCTCCTCTCGGACATGAGATGACACAAGGAATGCTGGATGTACTACACAGGCACATGCAATATAAAAATATCCCGTGTGATCGCATGGTAGGCTTTTGTACAGATGGAGCTCCCTCTGTCTATGGCAGGCCTCAAAGCAGGTGTATGTGCTTTGGTAAAGAAAGTTGCTCTGTCTGCTGTGTAAGCTCACTGCATGACTCACAGAGAACAGCTGGCTTTTAAAGCTCTGAGTCCAGAGTTAAGTGAAGTTTTGCAGCAGATCTTGTCTATTGTGAACTACATTAGGTCTTAGCCTCTACACGTGTTTCTGTTTGCAAAACTCCATGAAGACACAGGGTCAGATCATTACGTGTTGTTGTTCCACCCTGAAGTTCGTTGGCTATCAAAAGGAAAAACACCGGGACAATTTTTTGAACCAAGAGATAAGCTGCGTGCCTGTGGGATGGACTGCACAAGGAGTGAATTCATTGACTTTCTATGTGACCAAAGGAAGATGTGCTTTCTTGCCTATGTCACTGACATATTTGGGAAACTGAATGAACTGAATATGGGTTTGCAAGGAAAGAACACCCACATGCTTCAGCTGAGTGACTGAATCACAGCATTCATGAAGAAAAGTATTTTCTGGAAGAATAATCTATTGAAGACAAACTATGAATTCTTCCCACAGCTTTGCAAGTTCCTGGTTAATTTTATTGTCATTCAGCCTCCCACACAGGTAATGGCTAAGCATCTCAGCCAGATGGGGGAAAAGTTTGCATCCTTTTTCCCTGACTGGGACATGACAAAGTGGGTGCGAAACTCCTTTCTTTGCAAGCCTAATGCCATAGAACTGCCAGCAGGTGCAATTGAACAGCTCATTGAAATTTCCTGGGATTGCTTCTTGCGAGGAACATATGCCCAGCTTATGCTCCCAGAGCTCTGGTTCACTGTCAAGAATGAATATCCTGCACTCTCAACACACGCCTTGAAACTGATAGTACCATTTGCGAACATGTATTTCTGTGAGGCTGGATTCATCCCACATGTGCCAATCAAGTCTCAGTATCAATCTACCACTAATGTCACATTGGAGATTAAATGTGCAATGTCTCAAAGCCGCCAGACTTTGAGAAGCTGTGTCGCAACATACTAGCCCATGTGTCACATTAGAGAGCATTAAATAACATACTTAATATGTAAATTCCCGTGGTCACTATGTTGCTTTGTTTTTGTCTAGGGTCACAGGAAACAGTAAGTCTCAAAATGGGGCAAAAAGTTTGGGAATCATAGATAGATAGATAGATAGATAGATAGATAGATAGATAGATAGATAGATAGATTATAGGACTGGAAGGGACCAAATACTGTCTAGACCATCCCTGATAGACATTTATCTAACCTACTCTTAAATATCTCCAGAGACGGAGATTCCACAACCTCCCTAGGCAATTTGTTCCAGTGTTTAACCACCCTGACAGTTAGGAACTTTTTTCCTAATGTCCAACCTAGACCTCCCTTGCTGCAGTTTAAACCCATTGTTTCTGGTTCTATCCTTAGAGGCTAAGGTGAACAAGTTCTCTCTCTCCTCCTTATGACACCCTTTTAGATACCTGAAAACTGCTATCATGTCCCCTCTCAGTCTTCTCTTCTCCAAACTAAACAAACCCAGTTCTTTCAGCCTTCCTTCATAGGTCATGTTCTCAAGACCTTTAATCATTCTTGTTGCTCTTCTTTGGACCCTTTCCAATTTCTCCACATCTTTTTTAAAATGCGGCGCCCAGAACTGGACACAATACTCCAGCTGAGGCCTTACCAGAGCAGAGTAGAGCGGAAGAATGACTTCTCGTGTCTTGCTCACAACACACCTGTTAATGCATCCCAGAATCATGTTTGCTTTTTTTGCAACAGCATCACACTGTTGACTCATATTTAGCTTGTGGTCCACTATAACCCCTAGATCCCTTTCTGCCGTACTCCTTCCTAGACAGTCTTTTCCCATTCTGTATGTGTGAAATTGATTTTTCCTTCCTAAGTGGAGCACTTTGCATTTGTCTTTGTTAAACTTCATCCTGTTTAACTCAGACCATTTCTCCAATTTGTCCAGATCATTTTGAATTATGACCCTGTCCTCCAAAGTAGTTGCAATCCCTCCCAGTTTGGTATCATCCGGAAACTTAATAAGCGTACTTTCTATGCCAATATCTAAGTCGTTGATGAAGATATTGAACAGAGCCGGTCCCAAAACAGACCCCTGCGGAACCCCACTCGTTACGCCTTTCCAGCAGGATTGGGAACCATTAATAACAACTCTCTGAGTACGGTTATCCAGCCAGTTATGCACCCACCTTATAGTAGCCCCATCTAATTTGTATTTGCCTAGTTTATCGATAAGAATATCATGCGAGACCGTATCAAATGCCTTACTAAAGTCTAGGTATACCACATCCACCGCTTCACCCTTATCCACAAGGCTCGTTATTCTATCAAAGAAAGCTATCAGATTGGTTTGACATGATTTGTTCTTCACAAATCCATGCTGGCTGTTCCCTATCACCTTACCACCTTCCAAGTGTTTGCAGATGATTTCCTTAATTACTTGCTCCATTATCTTCCCTGGCACAGAAGTTAAACTAACTGGTCTGTAGTTACCTGGGTTGTTTTTATTTCCCTTTTTATAGATGGGCACTATATTTGCCCTTTTCCAGTCTTCTGGAATCTCTCCCGTCTCCCATGACTTTCCAAAGATAATAGCTAGAGGCTCAGATACCTCCTCTATTAGCTCCTTGAGTATTCTAGGATGCATTTCATCAGGCCCGGGTGACTTGCAGGCATCTAACTTTTCTAAGTGATTTTTAATTTGTTCTTTTTTTATTTTATCCGCTAAACCTACCCCCTTCCCATTAGCATTCACTATGTTAGGCATTCCTTCAGACTTCTCGGTGAAGACCGAAACAAAGAAGTCATTAAGCATCTCTGCCATTTCCAAGTTTCCTGTTACTGTTTCTCCCTCTTCACTAAGCAGTGGGCCTACCCTGTCTTTGGTCTTCCTCTTGCTTCTAATGTATTGATAAAAAGTCTTCTTGTTTCCTTTTATTCCCGTAGCTAGTTTGAGCTCATTTTGTGCCTTTGCCTTTCTAATCTTGCCCCTGCATTCCTGTGTTGTTTGCCTATATTCATCCTTTGTAATCTGTCCTAGTTTCCATTTTTTATATGACTCCTTTTTATTTTTTAGATCGTGCAAGATCTCGTGGTTAAGCCAAGGTGGTCTTTTGCCACATTTTCTATCTTTCCTAACCAGCGGAAAGATAAAAATCCCTGCAGTAGAAAGAAACAATCACATGCACTAAACAAGTCGGATGCATCAAAGCCTGCATGTGCTATTGGCAGACACACACTGCAGTATTCAAGACTGCAGCAGCCACTTGGAAATGATACTCAATCAAGCAAAATCGTGTGACGTTTTGTATCTGAGTCACTCCTTTGTTGCAAGGTTACAAGAAGTGCAAAAAGAAACGTGGAAGCCACTAACAATGTTCTCCTCCTCTCTAGCTGGAAATAACAGCTTTGCCATTTAATCTGAATGCTTATTTGGTGAGGCTTCACCATAAGCACTGTAGGTGAGCAATGTGGGAGATTTATCATTTGAAATTGAGTCCTCTGAAAGAAGTAACAAAGGCTGGGTGCTCTCGCTGCCTCAGGAGTGAAAATCCCCAGTCATTTCAGTGACAGCCAGGGCCGGCTCTACCATTTTTGTCGCCCCAAGCAAAAAAAAAAAATGCTCCGACTGCCGCCACCCAAACTGCCAAAGCGCAAAAAAAAAAAAAAAAAAGCTGCCCGGACTCTGCCGCCCCAAGAATGGACGGAATGCCGCCCCTTAGCACGTGCCGCCCCAGGCACATGCTTGCTCCGCTGGTGCCTGGAGTCTGCCCTGGTGACAGCTGTGTGGATTTTAGTTCAGAAAATAATCTGAATGAGCCAGTCTATTGACAGCAGGAACTAAAAGTATCCACTTGCTCTCTTCAGCCTTCTAAGCACCTGAATTGCTTATTTCAAAGATGGATAAAACCCATTTCCTATTTTTCAAAAGCAAGGGTTTTTTTGTGTGCTGATTTTGCATAACAGATGACTTTCTCTCCACATTTTTCACAAAAAGTAACATTTTATATTTGCAGCTACACCCTCACTCGCTCTCTCTCTGTCCAGACTACTGTTATGCTTTCTAACAAACTAAACACACAAGTAACATTTGGGATACTCTGAGGCGAACGGGAGTGAATATAGCCATATGCTGCTGAACTGAGCCTGAAAGCTCCTCTCTCCTGACTGCCAGGGACCTGTGTTTAGAGCCTTCCCTGGCTTGTCTGAGTGCATGACTGGGCCTGTCGTCCTCAGCCTTGCTCCATTCCTTCACCCTATACACCTGAAGGAAAGCTAAGCAGGGAACGAACTCCCAGCCAGTGTTAAGGTGGGACATTGCACCTGTCACAAGACAATTTTATTTCCTTTTTTCCTATCTAACTCTCCTGCCCCATAAGGAATAACTTCATGTCCAGAGAGGGGTGATTTCAAAAATTATTTGAGGGGCAGGAGCAGGTGGAGAGTGATGAACTGGCACTCTAATCCCCAGAGACGAAGCATGCCTCATTTGCATCGTGCTCATCTGCCGTATTCCCATGCCTGATCTCAAACCTAAAACTCACTCTCAGTCCCACTGACCTGCTTTCTTTGTGAAAGCAAAACCAAAGGCATTAATTATCGTATCAAATATTCACACTATTTTGGTGATGCTTCAATTATCAGTTTCCTGACTACAAATCTAGGAATGGTCTCACCTGGACAAGGCTTGGAAACATGCCTGAGGAACCATATCCCTGACATAAAGGAGAGGTTGTCTTGTTATAGAAGAGAGGGGTTTACAGAGGTGGATATGATACAGGATCGCTTCCAGGTCTGTATACAGGCGCTGATGGAAAGACAGCTGTGAGTTATATAATATATCCAACCTTCCATTTTCAGTTCTGTGAGTCCTGCAACAGAGCACCACAAAAGCAATGTTACAAAACCAGTCTATCTCATGAATCCCACAGTGCTGCAGCATAATCCCTTATGAAAAACTGTCTTGTCTTTGTTCTTGTAGATGGAACCTGTTGCCATTCTGACACTTTATGCCAACGGTTTTAAAATAACAACTTTTTTTTTTTTTTTTTTTTTTTGCAAAACACCTGCCATGAATTATTATAAAAAAAAAACCCCAGCCTCATATTTAACCACACTATGTAATATTCTGCAATGAAGTTTACTAGAGTACCAAATTTACCCTTATTATAGTTACAAAAATGGTACAATATCAATTACCAGGGTAGAAACAGAATCAGAGATTTACATGATCACAACAAGAAAGGACTTTTTTACTGAAATAAATCATTTCAACAATTTGAAGGGAACAAGCATGCAAAGAAAAATAAATAAATTAGGAAAGCAATTAATAATGTTTCTGTATTCCTTCAATGCTTAAAAAAAAAGAAATGAACTCTTTTTTAAATCTGGAAATCTGAGGAAGACCCACATTCACTACAAATCCTGTAGGAGTTATATAAGTGAAAGGGGAACCTTTTAGAAAAGATTATAAATTGTATATGGTGTGTGAGTGTGTGTGTCTCTCTCTCTCTAAAAAGTCAATGTCCCCATTCATTTCAGTGAAATTTGTGTGGGGTTTAGCCCAGAAAGTAATCTGAACTTTCTAATCACAAAGTACCCAAATTCTACCTGCAACCTTCTGAATATCCCCAGGTTTAAAAGTATCAGAAACTCACTGTGCCACTCCAGTTTGTATCTATGTGCCCATTACTACACTACAGTATTTGTGTTACTTGTCCAAATATTTAAAGTGATGAATACATCCTTAGCACTAAGCTGCCATGGAAAGAATTCTTATGGGCTCAATCCTGGATTGAAGTCAATGGGAATACTCAAATAAGTAAAGATTACTCACATGAGTAAAGCAGGTTCAGAGTTGGAAAGTTGGAGTGGGGAGGCAGAAACAGGATCCAGACTTTTTTTTACTTCTAGGACACTAGTTCTAATCTAGACCAGACTGAGACTGATCCCAAATTGTTACCATTTGGTGGCCCACTTGAGACTATAAAACTCTTTTTAGTCCACTTCCCAGCACACAAATTGGGACATTACCCAGTTTCACAGTTTACACTAATTACCGTTAATCCTTGGTCTCAGCCTCGGCAAACAAAAAACAAAATGTTTTAGTAGACAGCAGAGAGGCCAAGGACTGAATAGACACAGGGACTGAAAATTCAGCTACCCTACTTTGAGGTCAGGGGAAAATATGACAAACTCAAAGGCCACCCAAGAAAATTCTCATAGCAAATTTCAGAACTTATATAGGATGAAATATGAACACAAATATTTGTTTAGAATTATGTATTATGAGATAATCTGGGTAACCTGAGCATTTGAAAATGTATGTTTTGAGAGCAGGAAGACAGAAAATAACAAACATTTTAGCCTGAGGGCCATTACTTTAACACACAGAAATAACACTCAGATTTCATGTGAAATACTCTTGAATGTCATTAGAAAGTCATTAGATTGCTTGAGTTTCCCTGTAGAAAGAGCCAAAAGTCTATAGTCCACAGGGAAAGAATGATTTGGCAGGTTTGCTGTTGTGTGAATAAAGAGGAGACTTTAGTCTCCAGTGAAATCAATATACCACCTTCCACAAATACTAAATTCCCCTGGAAAAGATTTGCAATGCATTTAAAAGGTTGTATTTTAAGAGGGTTGCTGTCAATACTAATGTTCTTATAGGCAGTTTATCTTGAAAAGAATGAAGCAAAAAAAAAACAAAAAAAAAAACTTTAAAAGTCCATAGGAAGTGATGGGCTTATTAAAAACATTAGTTACCATTTCTCTTAACATTAACATTTCAGTCCGGAGGCTAAGTACAGTATATAATTGCAAGCCCTGGAGACTGAAATCCTTCTTGGGACAGCCTTGGCAAAATGCAAAATGTCAGAAAAAGAAGCTAGTCCACACAAATTGTAGTACTTTTTTTCTGCATGAAATGGGGAACATACATGCACCCACACAACCCCCCAATCTTATGGACCTTCGGGAGAGAAAATGATACACCTCTACCCCGAAATAACGCGATCCGATATAACATGAATTTGGATATACTGCGGTAAAGCAGTGCTCGGGGGGGGAGAGGGAGGGTCAGGGCTGCGCACTCCGGTGGATCAAAGCAAGTTCGGTATAACACAGTTTCACCTATAACGCGGTAAGATTTTTTGGCTCCCGAGGACAGCGTTATATCGAGCTAGAGGTGTACATTGTATTTTCACACACAAAAAATCCCCTGAAAATACATTTTTTAAGTACTGGGCAACGAATAAAAATGGTTTAAAGTATTAAGTATAGTTGGGTGTACCGTGTCTCATGGAACCTGTAGAAAATTGTAGCACATTTAAAAGACAATGTTGAGGCAAGAGCTGCAAGATAATTGAAATTACCTATAAATTTCCAGGTGTACCATATATTTGCACAAACAGATTTTGGATAAAATTTTCAGAAGGGCCTAAGTGACTTAGGAGTCTAAGCCCCATTTTCAAAGGTGATTAGGTTCTTAGGTCCTTTTATAAACTTTACCCCTAGTCTCAGTATGGGTGCTTTTTTCATCTATATTTGGAGTTCATGACAACATTTCACCTGCCTGTGTTACACATCTATCATACTGTCCAAACAACTGCCAAGAAGGCATAGCCACTCTCAAGGGTTCTTTACATATTTTTAATTTTTTTTCCTTATACTCTTTCACTTATACTAATCTCAAGAAAACTTGAAATTGAAATATTTAATTACTAAATCTTATGTGTCTTCCATTATGTAGGTACATTGGTTTGTTATTGTACAATTAGCCAAGAAGAGAGAAAGAAATTCTAATTAACAATTCATTAAACGTGTTTCTGCAAAAATTGTTATCAATGAAACAGATACCTGCCATTGTAACAGTGTGATGACATGATTTGATACACAGGAAATGTAGCTCGGCATCTGAATTAGAGATGGGCTCAAATAAACTGCAGATCCAAACACCCTCAAACTTTAGGGAAAGTTGGGTCTGAGTCAAAACTTTGAGCTCAGGCCATGTCTAACTTGAATGCAGAAGACAGGCAGGAAAATGAAAAGTTTAAGGAAACTTCTATTATTTAGAATTTTACTGAAGAAAATAGTGTGGTTTATACAAGATACATAGTAGCTTAAAGTGCCGTGTTGTAAATTTATAGTATTCTTCTAATCATAGCCCTCTATGCATTGAAGGATTATCAGATAGCTGATAAAGGTGTAAGGGTCAGTCTTCAGATTTTGACCCAGGCATTGGGTCAAATTCATATCTTGTATAACTCCAGAGACAACACCAGGGACGAAATCAAACAATTGTCTTTACAAAAGAAAAAAAAATCAGCAACATTTTGTTTAAAGCAGTTTAAATCTAGAGGGAAATAATTACTGAAAACATTAAACTATCTTACTTATCAAATTGCTGTTCCCACAGTCTCTTGATTGCTTTGTCCTTTAATCCTTCCAAGACTAAAAGATGAATTGTTCCATCCAGTATATGAAAACCAGTAATGATATCCAGCTCAGAAATTTCCTTGGTCGCAGTTTTCAGTTTGAAAGTAGCAAGAGCCATCTGAATTACTTGTAGAGGATAAGAATCCAGTTGGAGGGCTTCAGCATTAATTTCTGTAATCTCTTGCAGCAAATCATGTAAGCAAGGTGCATTATTGTAGTCAAAAATATAGATAATGCAACCATATGGGCAATCTGCAACTTCAGTGTCAGCAGTTTCTGCCTGCAGACCTAGCGGCACAGCTATTTCAACTCTTACTTTCAGGACTGAGTCCGATTCTAGATAATGTCCCATAGGCAATGGAGAAGTCTGAGGGCCAGCCACTGATCCCAATACTCCCATCATTTTTTCAGTCTTACTATCCTTCTGGCAGCCAGGATCTGGAACTGAGCAGCTATGAATGGGCACACTGATATTTAGATACTTTTCACCTAGTAGTAGGTCAGTTAGACTGACTTTAGCTACCCCATAGGGATGCCATAAATTGTCCTTTTCTGTAAATGGATTATAGGCTGTGTGTTTGTAAGAGACAAGACCCACATTACTCAGCTCTCCATCATCTTGCTCATCACCAAACAAAGAGGGTTTTTTAATGTCCTCTGCCATTTTTCTGTCCCGGTCATGAACCTCAATCTCCAAAGGTGGCCCTCTAAAATACTCACGCAATTCCCCAGGACTGATTGTCCCTGTTAGAATCACATTGACATCTTTAAAATAGATGTGAGTTCCATGGGTTTGCCCTTGCGTTTGATGAGGAGGGAGGTTGTGAAATTGGTATCTGCAGTATGTGGGAACACAGGTCGCCTACAGAAAAACCAAGGAAGAAATTGAAATACCTGTAGGGCTAACTTTTCCCTTCCCCTCGTCTTCCATCATACTTTTCTAATGAGGAATGCTGAAAAAGCTCCTTTTGCAAACAGTCAGCATACAACTCCTTCAGTCATCTTATAGGGAGCTACTGGTGGGGACTTTTACACAACACCACAGCTACCTAAAGCCAAATTCTGAAGCAGCAGAAATGCTGAGGGAACAGTTTGCTTCTGAAGGGCAAGGTCCTTTGGGAGGCAAACCGATACCATGGACCAAGGTCCACCACTGGGACCTTGCAGAGAGAACCATGAGCGGTCAATGCAGCAGCAAGTGAGCAAAAATGGCATGGAAGGGGCAGGAGTAATGTGTGATGATTCCCTGGCTCCATTCAGACATGTTGTTTGCCCATCTGTAAAATGGGATCATGTGCTTTGAACTCTAATGTACCATTTCAGAGCTAGGTACTATTATCAGTATAGTGCTCCTGTGTAAACCTGGCACGAAGGAAAGTCTGACGTACCCTCTATCCTCAACAGCAGTGACTCTCCCCAAGCCAATGCCATGAGTTACTGGTGCAGAATACACTAGACTCTGCATTTTATAGTCCAAGCACAAACTTTACTAAAGTCCTCCAAGGCAGTTAGCAGGGCATTTTGTGTGAGGTTCCTTGACTTTAGAACTTACTCCCCTCTTGGTTCACTGGAACCTTATTAACCTTCAGGTACACTGAAAAGCCCATCTTTATTCTCAGGCCACTACAGAAGGGACAGGATGGGGACTGGAGTGGTTTATATTTATGAGTGGTCCTTTAGTACAGTTACTCCTCACTTAAAGTCGTCCTGGTTAACGTTGTTAAGTTGCTGATCAATTAGGGAACATGCTCGTTTAAAGTTGTGTAATGCTCCCTTCTAACGTCGCTTGGCAGCCGCCTGCTTTGTCCACTGCTTACAGAAGAGCAGCCCATTGCAGCTAGCTGGTGGGGGCTTGGAACCAGGGTGGACCGGCAGCCCCCCTATCCAGGGCCGGCTCCAGGCACCAGCGCAGCAAGCGGGTGCTTGGGGCAGCCAACGGAAAGGGGTGGCACGTACGGTTCTTCGGCAGCAATTCGGCGGCGAGTCCCTCAGTCTCTCTTGGAGGGAAGGACCCGCCGCCGAATTGTCGCCGAAGAATGAAGCAGCGGCGGTAGAGCTCCCGCCAAAGTGCTGCCGATCGCGGCTTCCCGCCCCCCTCGCCCCTTGGGGTAGCAAAAACATGGGAGCCAGCCCTGCCCCTATCAGCTCCCCGCTCCCCTAAGTTCCCTGTGCTGCAGCCACCCAGCAGGCTATCAATCGGCAATTCAGCTGTCCCTCCCCCCACTGCCATGTGCTGCTCCTGCCCTCTGCCTTGGAGCTGCTCCCAGAGACTCCTGCTTGCTGTGCAGGAGAGGAAAGGGGGGGGCTAATGTCAGGGTGTCCCCCTCCCCCCTGCTCCTGCACCCCGCTTACCCCTTCTCCATAAATAGCAGGGAAGGGAAACAGATGGAGAGAGACAGAGAGAGCTTGGGGCAGCAGCTGCTGTCTCAACTTACTGATCCACTTAAAAAGACAATGCATTTAAGAGTGAGTCAGCTTACTTAAAGGGGCAGTGTGCATCTCTCTCTCTCTCCCACACACAAGGTGTGTTTCTGTCTGCTATGCTGTCTCCCCTCCCTCGTGTTCGTGTTGCCTTGTGTGAGAGGCTACATTAACAACAATGTGTTAATCCTTGAGGGCTCAGCCGAGTGCTAGTTCATCATTTAGCAGCAAGGCATTCCCTGGGAAATATCCCTCCCTCTTCCATCCTCTAACTTCACCACCTCAACCAAGCTTCACAATCATCATAGCTGTGAACAGTATTAAATTGTTTGTTTAAAACGTATACTGTGTGTATATCTATATAATATATAGTTTTTTGTCAGGTGAAAAAAAATTCCCTAGAACCTAACCCTCCCTATTTACATTAATTCTTATGAGGAAACTGGATTCACTTAACATTGTTTCACTTAAAGTCGCATTTTTCAGGAACATAACTACAACATTAAGTGAGGAGTTACTATACTAGTGCTTTTCCCTGTTACTTTTCAAAAATGTAGAGCCAGCTGGTCTGAAATCATGCATGGACTGCATTATGAAATTCCACCGTGGAATTCCATGTGTTATTACAAAGTTCTGTAAGGGTGGTTACGCTCTGGAATAGACATCCAAGGGAGGTTGCGATATCCCCATAACTGGAGGTTTTTAAGACCAGGCTGGACAAAAGCATACCAGAGACGGTCTAGATTTGCTTGATCCTGCCTCAGTGCAGGGGCTGGACTTGAGGACCTCTCAAGATCCTTCCCAGTCCTACACTTAGGATGTAAGGTTATTAAACCCTTTGATCAACATTTCCAAAAGTGACTACTGATTTTGTAACTTTTTCAGAAGTGCTGAGCTCCCATAATTCCAAGAGAAGTCAATGGGAGTTCTGGGTGCTCAGCATTTCTGAAACGTCAGACTCCAGGTTTTTCAAGATATGCACCCAACAAAGGAAGCACGCAATATTACAGGCCACTTTTAAAAGTGCAGCTGTTTGTATTTAACTGAGCAGTAAAATTTTACTCCTATCTTTAATTCCATATCAACTAATGTATTCTATTCAGCTAAAGGGCTTTCTCTTTTGAAAAGGAATTATTCAGAAAGCCTAAAAAATCCAAACATTTGAAAATAAAAGTGTTTCGTCCCATAACTTATTTTATAAAATCTATACAAAGCTTTACTTGTCTTCAGAGAGTTAAAGGACCAGAACTCTTGGGCTATATCCTCACCAATGGTGAACTGGACTCATTATGTACAAAGTTTGGAATTTTATTTAGTTCTGCTAAGAAGTGAAACATGCACAATTTCTCTAGTTAAATAAATTCTCAATACAGGAAAAGCAATCATCTTCATTAAAAAAAAAATCTGACCATTAATTTATAAGCAAACTATTTCAAACTACTTGGTATTGTGACTCAAACAATTCCCCTGTTTGTCCAAAGAATCAGAAGGGAAAAAATTGCTTAGGAATGAAAGCATGATTACTAAGTATAAAGCTACAGTCCATAAGTTTTGGCCCAGGCAACAGGATTATTGTTTTTTTGCCAGTACATAAAGTAATGGAAGGAGACAATTTGGCCACATATTCCTTCCAGGAAGTCTATGTCTTATGCATGTTCTGCAAATGTTGTGAAGCACAACCTGGCAAATAGGGAACATTACTGTTCAAAAGAGTATTCCATATTTTAAAGGAAGTCACCTCAGGTTAAACTGACAAGTGGAATCCTACAGAAAGAGCAGCATTCTCGATTACCTGCAGCACTTCAATTGGGACAGGAGTCATCGGGAGGCATGTAGCAGAATGAATCTTAATAATCAGCGGATTTAATTCCCTTATCTGTCTCTCAGACATAAGAGGTTCTTCTGTAGTGAAAGTCACATAAGCATCTAAAATCTTAGGGGATTTCCTTTGCAGTCGACTGATCACTAAACTTTCCCCTGTGAAAAAATATTAAATTAAATATTAAATGTTTTGAAAGCAGCTGCATCAAAGAAAGACTGTGTAATACCACTGCTTCAGTTAGTAACATATGCTGGCACTGGAGCAGCATTGAAAATGAAATACAGTGATATTTTCAATTGCTCGAAATATTATAATTATTTATTATCTGTACAGTAGAACCTCAACGTTATGAACACCAGAGTTACGAACTGACCAGTCAATCACACACCTCATTTGGAACCAGAAATACACAATCAGGCAGCAGCAGGGACCAAAAAAAAAAGGCAAATACAATACAGTGTTAATAGTAGACTACTAAAAAGAGAAAGGGAAAGTTAAAAAAAAAATGTTGACAAGGTAAGGAAACTGTTTCGGTCCTTGTTTCATTTAAATTAAGATGGTTACAAGAGGCATTTCTCTTCTGAATAGTAAAGTTTCGAAGCTGTATTAAGCCAATGTTCAGTTGTAAACTTTTGAAAGAACAACCATAATGTTTTGTTCAGAGTTACGAACATTTCAGAGTTATGAACAACCTCCACTCCCAAGGCATTTGTAACTCTGTAACTCTGTATTACAATAGAAACTAAAGGCCCCAATGAGGTCAGGGCTTCATTGTGCTAGGTACTTTACAAACTGCTTTTGTAGAGACTTACAAATAAACTATTCACTGTACATACAATATGAAGCTATTATTATACTTGTTAAAAGGAGTTTTTTTACCAAAAGTTTAGACATTTGGTTACAAATAGATAAATGTCTTTAAAAAGAAAGATCAGCTATTTTATGTGCTTTCTTTATGATTCACCATGTTATACTTAAAAGAAATCTGTGACATTTATATTGAACTACTTTCACTATTTCAGAATCAACTTCCTGGCAACAGAAGTACAGATATTTCAGTAGATATTTCAGTTAGGACTCAGCAAGTTTGATATCTAACACCAAAGCCTGACCTTCCAGACAGGAACAGCTAAGTTGCAAGCACATCAGCCCACAAATGTCATTAATGAAATAGCACTGTAGGTTCGGTTTGTCTGAAGCATATGACAAGTTGCAAATACTTATGGCAATGCTGAGTTAATAAATAAGGATTTTTACACAAGAATGGCCAGCAGACAAGGATTTAGAATAATCAGCTAAAATTGCTCATTAGCATCTTTACTAGGGCTTTTCCTCCAACTTTTCAGGCAAAATTTTTAACAGGCTTTCTGAAAATGCACCCAAAAACTTTGCAAACGTATTCATTGGCACTGGCAAAGCATCCCTTTGATACTTGCATATGTGTATTTTTGCTAACACAAATATCTTAAAATTTTTGTAGGCCCATTGAAAACATGCAATCCCATCACAAAACGCTTTAGTAGGCATTCAAAATACTGACCATTTTCATACAATCATTCCCTCAAATCCCTGACTATAACTGCAGTTGTCTTTTTAACATCTTGTATTAATTGCTTTGCCCAAATTCAGTCCAAATAGATGTAATTTGTCATTACCAGTAGCCTAGACATGACTGGTTGGGAGATCAAACCCTTAGCAATACAAACAAAATACAGATTTATTGCTGGTTTTGCCCATTTTAAAATATCTGTTTGACATAAGGGGATCACAGTAAACTTTTTACAGTGACAGGATCTTCAGCCATTTCTGTTGTTCTAAGATGCTGAGGAGAACCATGGATTTGGAGGCTGCGGAATCACAGATAGGCAGCAGGATAGCAATCACAGTCACATTGATTACAAAGTAGTTATTTACAGCAGAGCTATGTAGTGCAAAAACTGATGCAACTACAAAGCAGTTTGGCTCTGATTGGGTCCTGTGGAAAGTAGCTGCTAAGAGAATCTACCTACCTACCTTAGGTACTTACATGACCCCATTACCATAATAGCTGAGTGTTAATATACTCATCCTCGCACACGCTGTGAGGTAAGGCAGTGCTATTATTTCCATTTTACAGATGGGGAACTACGGCACAGAGAGGCTAAGTGTCTTGCCCAAGCTCACACAGGAAGTCTGTAGTGCTCCAAGATTTCCCAAGTCTAAAACTAGTGTCCTAACCACTGGACCATCCCAGATTTCAAAATGGAAAACCTGGTGGGCGCAGGGTTGAGGGCACTGAAAGCTCTCCATTCCTTTCCAGTCAGGTATCACCTTACCTTTCAGAATAAGAACTGGGACACGAGGCAGAGACAGGCAGGTCAAGAAAGAGAAAGAAAAAACCCACACAGAGTATTTACACCTCCATATTAAATTTCACTGTTTTCTTCCAGCATCACAGTTTCCATCCTATTTATCATGGACCAGGCTCCTTTCTATTTTTAAATCTCCCCACACTGCCTGTCTGATCTCTTGCTTCTCTCTCCCTTGTGTCTCTATAACCTGGTATCTCCTGTTCTTCTGAATTTTTTATTCTCTTGCATTTTCTCTCATTTCTTGTCCTTTGCTACTCACTCTTCTTCTCCAAACTAATGCTGCATGTGTGCCCCTCCTCCCTCTCTTTTTACCTCTCCCACTCTCTCTCATTCACCCTTTTCTCTCCCCTCAGTGCCTTTCCCCATCAAAATGTCTTCCTTTATCCTCTCCAAAACCAGCACCGCTCCTCCTTACCCATCACCCTCCCCACCCCCCAAAAAGGCTACTGCCTTTCCTCCCTCTGACCTCATGTCTGACCAGAGGCTTGGAAGCTCAGAGAGGAACCAGGTGGAGGGGCTTGGAAGCCAGAAGAGCAGCCAATATGCAAAGGGTAGGCAGCTGAAGTTATGTTCTTGGCTGTACAGGTGACTGGGTCACCAGATGCATGGGCACAACAGTGCAGAGAGAGGCAGCAGGGAAGGGGGAAGGCAAATTGAAATAAAGCAATCCTGTAAATCTTCTCCAAGAGGCTGGGTAAGCCCAACATCTGAGTGTTAAACATGTTGTCTTTTTTGTTCAAATAAACAAGGAGAGCTTTCATTTGCAGTCAGTGTGTCAGAGTATGTCAAATAATCAGTGTGACCAGAGCTCAGGTACTAACTGCATTAAAATAAATTGGGAGGGAAGAAATTAGTGTAAAGCTTTAAATGTATAGCCATACCAGCAGGAAGACACTGAAGGGTACAGCTGTAAGAAGTTACCAAGTACCAAAGGTTTTTACAGAAGATACTATGGAAGCAAGATAATCGTTCCGTGGATCTATCAAAGCTCTTGAGGTTTCAGCTTCAAGTCAAAACAATAGAAAAATTGTAGGAAAGAGCTACTTTATATGCATGGAACAAATAAAGCAAGTGCACAACCCCAGAGGCTGTTTGCCAACCTGTGTTGTCCTGTATTTCTAATGGAACTGAAGTTACCATGGCTATTTATTTTCAGATTTCTGCTCCAGGAGCAGCAGCAGCTGTGAAGTTCGAAGGAACATGAACAGCTCTGTAAATAATGTTGGGTGGTTACCAGCAGAGGGAAAACGTTATTCTTTGAGAGTATGACACAAGAGTGGCTCCCTCCCATACATGAATTTCTTGTTTACACTTACCAGGGGATCGATGCATTGGTGGGAGGCCCGCTAAATCAACCACAGATCACTCTCCCATCAACTCCTGTACTCCAACGGAACGAGAAGTGCAAGGGAAGTCGACAGGAGAGAGTCTCCCGTTGATGTAGCATACTGTGGACCCCGCAGTAAATAGATCTAAGTATGTCGACTTCAGCTACGTTATTCACATAACTTAGATCGATCTCCCACCTTAGTGTAGACAAGACCTTAGTAATGACTTGTTGTTGTGGGTTTTAAAAATCAAACTAAACCAATCTAGAATTCCTATGACATTCCTCACTTGTCACAATCTTTAGAAAGACAAGCAGCACAGGCTCAAAATGTGATCCCTTTGAATGAAAATGCCATTACGTACAAACCCCAGACATATTTGCCACTTCCCTTTTTTCCAGCTTAAACTCTTTCCCAACCTTAAAATATGAAATTGGAGATAATGAAAAACTGTTTCTTTTACAAAAATAAAAACTTATAAGAAGTTTATAGTGAGATGGTATTTCACATCTTTATTTATATGGCTTAATATTTCCACAGCACAGAGCAAGTATAAATTTTACAGCCTTTATCCCTCTCCATGGCTCTTTTGGCTACTGTAAAAAAAATAGCTAGAGAGAAGCTGAATACTTATTTTTTATAATTAATTTTGGGCGTTAATAGAATCACCAAATTTGCCTTACTGTATACACATACACACACACAAACGTACCATATCAAGAGAAAGAGAAAAGACATACAGAGACACATAGATGCCACGCAAAGGTACCAAACAGGTCCACAGTATAGATTTGTAGAGTTTCTATATAAGCCCTGCAAAGACTTACACACAAGCTTAGCTTTTATGCATTGAGTAGTCCCACTGAGGTCAATGGGTCTGTTCACAGTGCATAAAAATTAAGCAAGCATACAACATCTTTGTAGGCGCAGGGCCTACATTTTTATGTTGTTATCAACATTCCCTGTGTTCCTCCTTTTGGACAGAGTGCAATTCCTCAATTCCCATCCACACCTCTTTCCGCCCCGTCAGACATTCCCTCAGCTCAACACATTCCCTCAACATTACAAAAAAGGAATATTTACTTACAACAATACGAACAAAACTGGACAAAGAGAGTGAACACAGTATGCATGAAAACCAGGAAAAAGAACAATGTATGTGAACCACAAACCTTAACCCTAACCCTATCTAGAACATGCAGAGAAACTAACCTCTCCACCTATGAATAACACTCCACCCCAACAGGTCCGGAACCAAACAGGATCCAATAAAGTGTATGTCTGCATTGTTAGAAGCCTGCAAGAGTCTTGTAACACTCTAATTTCCAGTGCCACTCAGAGCACACAGAGCTCTAGGCAGATGTCAGGCTTCCCTGGTTCAAGTCCAAACCCCAACTAAACTTTCTAACCATTTTTCTTCTCCCCAGCCAGAACCCTCTTCCATTCCAGAACCCCAATGCTCCCCATGGTCATCTGCTATGGTAACTCCCGAAGTCACTTCTAGCATGCATTTGGGTGCTTTGGAAACCTGCATTTTCACATAGTCCTCCTTCCCTCCACCCCAGTACTGAACAGTACCTGAGAGGAGAGGCATGAGATCCAGTTGCAAAGATGCTATGCCACACTTCTTTGTCAATGCCGCAATCAGGGTCTGTGCATTGGACACTTTACAGTTGCTTTGCCTTCGTTCTTTAAGAGCAGGGCCTCTTTTAGGAGTAGAACTTTTCCTTTTACCTGTTGTTAGAGGTGAGAGAGTACTCCTTTAAGATTAAACAGGGCGAAAAGTTACAAACTTACTGGAATGGGTAGCATAGCCTGGTAGTGGCCAGAATGTAAGACTTCAACAACGTACTCTAACTCTAAATTAGGCAAGTGATTTAATACACTTGATAAATCACTTCTATAACCTACTTCATACTATATATACACACAAAAAAACTTACATTAAAAGAATGTTAAGATTTTGCAGTCAAGCACTTGAAAGTTAGAAAATTAGTAAGGATGCCTGTCTAATCTTAATTCGGCCTCCTGGTATGTATGTTTAATGATACAGTCCTTAATTACATTATCACATACTATTTTTTCCATAGGACACCTGCCTCATTCAGTGCACAGAATAGACCTGCTCTGGGAATTAGTCAGGATTGCATTGTGATGGAGGCAGTCTGTAGGAACCTTGTCTCATTTGTGGTGGAAGGTGTGTAGTGAATGAGGAAGAGGACTGCAGGAAGAGAAAGGATGGTCTTGTGGTTGAGGCAGATGAATGGTGCCTTGGAATGCTTCTCTCCCTGCCACTGAGTTCCTATGTGATACTAGGCAAGCCACCTACACCAAACTTTTCACATATGGTCATTAATGGGTGCTCCTCTTTTCTGAGTGCATGGCTTGAGATCCTGGGGTCTGGTTCACAGAAGTGGTGAGCACTCACAACTGTGACTGAAGTCAATGGGAGCTGGGCTCTGATCATGTAACATGCTGTATAATGCTTACTATTTGCTGAATAATGGTGGTGCTACCTGTAATAAAGGGAGGGGGCAGGATGATCTCATGGTCCAGGTTCTTCCAGCACAGGATTGGAGCCAGAAGAACTGAATGTATTCCACGCTTAGCCAAATACGTCCTCTATAATTGTAGGACAATCACTTGACCTTTCTGTCCATCATTTTCCTAATTAATACAATAGGAACAATGGTATTTGCTTATCTCAAAGGGGTGTTGTGAGACTAAATTAATTCAATCCCTTGGACTATATGTATTATGGGAGATGTGTACTGCTATATGCCATGATGCTGCATCAGCTGTCAACAGGATCAGCATGTTACATACCTTGAATGCATCAACAGATCCTGAAGTGTCCCTTATGGCATCTTTTACTGCCCACTCTTTGGCCATACACAGACATGCAAACAATGACATCAGCCAAGAATGAGAAGAAAAACTATCACAGCAGGCCATGGTGCCCCATTCAACAGCATGGACCAGTATTGGTAGGGTAGAGGACTACACCCTGTGGCCTCTGGTGGCCAAAGAGAGTGTAGCAGACATGGAATGACAAAAGCCGATTGCCTAATTTCAGAATGAGTATGATTACTCTAGTGCCAACATTACTACTTGTATTTCTAGCCACTGCTATAAGGTACATTACCATAACAGTTGAAGTTTGAGAAGGGAGTCAATTAATTAATTAATCCTCACAACACCCCACGTGGAAAGTATCATCAGCATCCTTGTTTTACAGCTGCAAGATGAGGAAACTGAGACACAGAGAAGTTAAGTGGCTTACTGAAGGTCACCCAGGAAATTTCTGGGAGAGTTGGGACCAGAATGCTGAGCCCACAATTCCTAGTCCTGTGCCTACACGACAAATACATCTGTGCAAACCTATTACACAGACAGAATTTCATGTTCTATTTATCTTTTAAAATCTGATTTTAGATAATATTCAAAAACTTACTACCTTTTGGATCTTTTTTGTCTGTGTGGTCTGCTGCATTTTCCAAGCTGAACTTCGTTTTCTCTGGCTTTTTTGGAATCACATAATCTGAAAAGCCAGCAATTGTATTCTGCTTCAAATAATTGCCCTCATTCAGGATTTTGTCTCTGTTAGAAAGGATACTTCCTGAAACACTAAAACGACTTGAAATGTGTACAAGAAATAAAGAAAAGAAAAAAAGATACTGTTATATTTGGAGAAATATTTGTATGTTACACTTCAATGTTTTTTAAAATGGCTTATCTTCCTTGATAGTGAGAGTGGGACCAATTTTCAAAGGAGGTCTCCAAAACAATAGAATGCTCAAACCTTGCATCCGAGTCTGCATTGGCACGTACGTGGACTTATGATGCTAAGTGCATGATGCTAACGTGCCCATCTCAAGTGCTAATTTAATTATCCAAATGCTGGCTTGAACATCTTATTTAGGCACTTAAGTTTGAAAATTGGGCCCAGTATATCAGAGGATAATCACTTTGTGGAATGGCCTTGACGTTGGCTTTGTAATGATCCCATACCAGATTCAAATTAGTGACAAGTGGGACAGAGCTTGTCAGCCATTTTCATACTGTACCTCCACACTAAGTCACTTGCAACCAGTCAGAAGATGTGCGCAGATTCCTAGGCACTGGTTACCATGACACTTCAAAGGATTGGCCTGGGCCTGCAGCACTTCATGTTGGCATGCTTGGGACAAGTTCCAAGAGACAGAGCATGAAGATCAAACACAGTGGTTGGAAGCAAGCATGCCCACCCTTGCCCCCAAAAAATTGATGGCAACCTCTGTGTGTGGAGATGGCATTGAACCAGAGGGTTGCACTCATTTTCACTAAATGGAGCAGATCACAGAGGTCCCCAGCTTTTAATACAGTGTGATTGCAGTGACTGCAGGTCCCAACATGCAATGCTACATTTGAGCAAGACAAGTCTCCCTTCACTTTAGTTGATATGGAGCACTGAATGCAGAGATCTGCCCCTCTATATAATTGAGGGGATTTCCTGAAATTTCTATTACAAGAGCTGAATTTTGGCCACTGTGGAAGAAAAGGGACCATACTTAGTTTATATTTCATAAAGGTCTTAATGGTCCACATAGGAAGGACCCAATCCATTAGTAGGTCCAATGGAGTCAACAGGACTTTTTTTTCGTACGGGATGCAGGCTGAAGCCATTAATCTAAATGTTTATCAAACAGTGCAATGAGAGACATAAAGTGAGTTTGTGTATTGTCCCCAAACTTGAGAAAATGCTAAGAAAAGGTGTGAGAGCACAGATATATTTCTCCACCCTTAGCAGCTGGTACTGATGAAAACTCTCTATCACTTAGTATGGAAAGGCCAGATGGCCCAGCATGCGTTTCAAATAAAACCCCAAGCCTTAAAGAGTTCAACAGACAGAAAATGAATGAAAAGCTGATCAAAGCAGACAGGTCACCATAGGTTACTACGGTGATGAGGACCATATAAGTACCTGGACAGACACATCAGCAAACTTCCTCCTAGTATCTGTTACAATACCTTAAATAAATAAATTTAAATTAATGGAGATATCCTATCTCCTAGAACTGGAAGGGACCCTGAAAGGTCATTGAGTCCAGCCCCCTGCCTTCACTAGCAGGACCAAGTATTGATTTTGCGCCAGATCCCTAGGTGGTCCCCTCAAGGATTGAACTCACAACCCTGGGCTTAGCAGGCCAATGCGCAAACCACTGAGCTACCCCTCCCCCCTTCATATTACTTTGCCCTTGAAGCAGGGCCGGTGCAACCCATTAGGCGACCTAGGCGGTCGCCTAGGGCACTAGCATTTGGGGGGCGGCATTTCGGGTTATTCGGCGGCAGTGACTGCGGCGGCCGAAACTTCGGTCGCCCCGGTCGGCGGTGGCATTTAGGCGGAGGGAGCTGGGGAAGGGGGGCACGGGGAGGGCTGCCTGCAGCAAGTAAGGGAGGGGGGGCGGCACACAGGGGAACTCCCTGCCCCAGCTCACCTCTGCTCCGCCTCCTCCCCTGAGCACGCCGCCCCGCTCTGCTTCTGTCCCTCCCAGGCTTGAGGCGCCAAACAGCTGATTGGCGCCGCAAGCCTGGGAGGCGACAGAAGAGGAGCAGCGACGGTGTGCTCGGGGAGGAGGCGGAGCAGAGGTGAACTGGGTCGAGGAGCTGCTGCATGGCTCCCCGGGCTGGGGGGAGCTGCCGCGGGGGGGAGGGGGAGGGGCGTCTCAGGGCGCGGGGGGGAGCTGTTGTGGGGGGAGCGCCTCAGGGAGGAGGGGGGGTGGAGAACTGCCGTGGGGTGGGGCAGAAAGCTGCCACAGGGCTCGGGGGGGGGCCGCAAGGTGGAAGTTTCGCCTAGGGCGTGAAACATCCTCGCACCCGCCCTGCCTTGAAGATCCTCAAAATGAACGACTCTATATGTGCAAAGTAGTAGTAGTAATCATATTGTTGCTATACTACACCACAGCTCACACTTGATATATACCTCAATAATTAAAGATGCAAACCAAAAGCTATTCTCTCCAGATTTCTAGTCTTTTAGGTTCATAATCAGAGCTAAATCTTTTCCCAAAGGAAAGGTGCAGCAGGGACCTCTAGACAGCTCTGTGTTAATTAACTATCAGCCCAAACTTATTAGCAATACCTCTCATCTGTCACTCATTTTACTCCCAAAGTTACCCACCTTAAACACACATTAGTGTCCCCTCACTTTTATATCAGAAAAAAAGAATAATTAAGTGGAGGTTATTGAAAGAATCATTTACACCAAACAGATGAATCCCAAAGCATTAAGTCTCCTCAATGGAAGACTGTGGCCCTGATTTTGGATCTTTGTCATACACTGCACCCCATATTTAGGCCTTGGCAGGTTGAGAAGTAGTAATAGTTTGCCTTTACAGGGCACCTTCCATCCTTGGATGCTTTACAAACACCATGAAGCTTAACTAACACCCTTGAGAGGTAGTAAATGGTACTATACCCATTATATAGATGGTCTATACCCATTATACAGATGGTCAGACTGAAGTAAGGACACCTGCCTAAAGTCATATTCACTTGTCAATGGCAAAATCAGAAACAGAATTCAGGAATCCAAGCTCTCAATCCCTTTCTCTAATTATTAGACAACAATGCCTCCAAGAACATCTATTTTGCTAATGGCATTTAGCAATAACCTTCCAGCTTTCCCCCCCTCTATTTAGTGCTTAATATATAATTTAAATGCTACATTAATGCTACATTCAATGCTCATCTCTCATAACATGATATACATGAGTATATCCAGAATATATATAGTATATCCAGAATATAAGCTCCAGAATAAATTTCACATGATTTTTACTAAGATAATTTTCTTATTAAATACTTTGCTGGAAAGTTTCAATCTGCTATGTAGCAATTATTTGAAAAACGCAGATAGCAATTATTTTACAGTTCCAGGAGGAAGGGGCGGGAGCTTGCACAAATTCCATGTTTATTAATATAGATTCTCTCCAAGGATATGTTGCAAAACCCAACGTCTACTCTGAATATGGCAGTAGACTCAAGAAATTTAACCATATGTTTAATTGTAGGCACATACCTAGTCCAATGATTTCTAAGCCACATTTTCATAGCAAATCTTTGAATGATGGCTAATAATACATTGAGTACAGTTAATTCTTTGACAACAAATGTATTCTGAAGTTCTGCCTTTTCCTCTCTACTCAATATGGAGGAAGCAATCCAGGAGATAGTTGACAGAGATAACAGAACATGAAAAACAACAAAATCATGCTACACTTTTCAGTATCTTAGGGCTTAGCCTTCCGCACGTACATAACAACCTGATATCCAAGAAGAAACAGAGATATTGCATAGTCTATTTCATAAAGAATCCTGCCAACGTTTGGCAGGATTTCACACATCAGGACAGCTCAACACACTGTAGGGTTCTCTGCTTTCAACAGCACCAATTGCTCACAGGTATCATCACTTTGCACATGCTCAGCCTTGGAAAATTCTACTCATCCCTGACCCATCTATGGTGGGTGAGTAGATTTTGTGCCAGGGCAGGTAAGCTTCCCTAACAAATATACAAATCTGCACTTGTGGATGATTGCAATATGCATGCCAGGTAGTTTGGGGCTAACTCTACCCCTTTTACCAGCACAGCCACCTCTCCTCAGGCCGTGTGGCAAGAAAATTCTTACACATTAGCCATGTTCCTATATATTTCATACCCTGGTATTACTGTGTCCCATTGATTATCATCATTCTACCAAGTTTCTGTGACGCCTATTATATCAATATTCTCATTTAATACCGGACACTCATGTTCACCCATCTTAGCATTTAGATTTGTTTATATTTGTATACTAGCCTTATAAAATTTGTCAATATTTAGCTGTATGCCTTCATGTGATGAAACTGAATGGGACTCTTTTCATTTGACTGTTTCTCTCAGCTCCTACCTGTACTGTATCAACTTCTACCCTCTCTTCTTTACTAGAATAGAGCATGCTCTTTAATAAATCTTCCCCTGAGGGATGTGTCTATCCGAACCATGTTGACTTTTCCCCAGCTTAGTTTAAAAACTCCTCTACGACCTTCTTAATTTTACATGCCCGCAATCTGGTTCCATTTTGGTTTAGGTGGAGCCCATTCTTCCTGTATAGGTTCCTCCTCTCCCAAAAGGTTCCCCAGTTCCTAATGCTCTGAACACCATTGTCTCATCCACACAGAGACCCAGCAGTTCTGCCTATCTAAGTGGCCCTGCTGTGAAACTGGAAGCATTTCCAAGAATGCTCCCATGAAGATGCTGGACTTTAATCTCTTACCTAGCAAACCACATGGAGCTCATTTCAGGATGGGAGCCTAAAATTTCAAACACAGGGACATTATACATGAACAAAGCTAAGCAAAAAAATGTTGCTGAGCATTTGGACAGTGGGTGGGTACATAATAGGAAGATTTTAGTACCAGTGGGTAGGTTGGTTTCATGCCAGAGAGGCCTAGGTATGATGGAAGAAGCTTACATTTAAATATTGTTAGTTTTTATGATATTTTGTGAAGTTCTTATGAGTTAATATGAGCTATTAAAATAAATGAATTAATAAAAAGTGTAATTCATCCCCTGTTCATGATTCTCCTGGGGCGCCATATAATACCAACAGCATGAAACAGATCTCACATATACACTTCTGCTTACTAATGCATAGGTCTGTGTACAGTTGCTTTGTGTCAGTTTTGTATCTTTCACACACAGGCACAACCAATGGTAAGCCACAAAATACAGTGGCCTTAAGGTTCTCAGAAGTTTAATAGGGAGCCATATGATTTATTGGTATGGATTTATCCTGCATTATTAGTCATCAAAGAACAATAGCTTATGACATTCAGAAGAAGAGTGATAAAATTCATGAAATATGACTGGCTGCATGAAGTTTTTCAAAATCTGATATAAAGACTAAGTAAAATTGAATTTATATCCATGTCAGTCAAATAATAATTATGCTGTACAAAAGCTGTAGCAGCCAAAAAGACTAAAGGAAGGGTGGCTTACTGGGATCATTACCAGTGAACCAATACTGGAACATCATACATTGTTGCTTGAAAATAGTCTACACAATAATCAGGACAGTAACATGCTAGATTTCCATTTAATTCTCATGAAAGGGAGGCAAATGTCTAGTGTGACTACACCTTCAACTGGCTGTGAAACTGTTCATTGAAATAAACTGGCTTTCTAAAGCAAGACAACAATCTGGTTATCAGCTCTGCAATGCAAGAAGCTTTGAAAATCTGTTAATGGCTTATGTGAAATATACTTTTACAGAGAAACTACCATATTTGGGGGGGAGGGGGAATTCAAACTTGCCTCTAATTAATGTGAAATAGTCTAGACAAACATTTCCCCCAAAATGTATAAATATTACAGGAATAAATTGACTGTGAGCCAGAGGGTTATTATGGCCATTCTCCATGTATAGATCAGTCCTCACAATGCTAGGGATATGATAGAACATGAATACATGCAGGTCTCACTGAAATGAATCTAGGATTAAAAAAACCTCCCAGATTACTGACATATAAACACAGCGGAGATTCATGGACGTAACTGAAGAAGTGGACAAAAATTGTGATTTTGTTCCTATTAGTCTTTAAAGGGAAAACTTGCTACAGGAACAATAAATCTGATTTTTTTTTGATTGGCATGATTAAGAAAAGCATAGCATTGGGTGTCTATAGATATACTTTCTATTCCTAGCTCTACAACAGACTTTCTGTGTAACTTCAGCAAGTTGTTTAATCTCACTCTCTGCCTCAGTTTCCCCATCTATCTCATGGGGATTCATAAGGTTAACTCAATGGCTGTGAAGTCCTTTGATATCCTTGAAGGTATTATACAAGTGTGAAGTCTATATATTAAAATCTCAGTTAACCTTGCACAAACGTAGAGATTTTTGCATAATTGCAAACGACTCTACCTCAGACATTTTGGTTGACTAAAAAAAGCACCTAGTAGAGAAACAGTTTACTTTTTTCTTTTTAAAGCATACCTAATCCTATGGAATTCTGAAGCCATAATCCACCTGATTTATTATCTCTCCTGGGAGAATTCTCTTTCATCATGTAGTTTGCCTCAGATTCAAAAGCATCAATTACACACTTAAAGTGTGATTTAAGCATCCAAAATAATATCAAATTACCTGATTAATGGGACAAAAACAAAGCTGAGAAACATTTTCAGCATCACAGAGCAAGTTTAAATTCCTATAACTTTTAGAATTTATTACATCAGCAGTAAGAGAGATGGCTCATTGTTTAACTTAATATTATACAGTTACTTATGTGGGCTATCAAAGAATATTAATACAAAAGTAAAGCTATTTGATGGTTTCTGATAGCTAATTCTTTCAAAACACTGGCACAAAACTTAACTATTAAATAATAATTGCTATTAGGTAAATGTATGCATATGCCCTATTTACTATGTTTGTAGATGGATCTATCTATAAATACCAGGGCTGGCTGTATCTTTTTTTTTTTTTTTTTTAGGATTCTTCAATCACCCTAAAAATAATTTCACTGCTCACTTTGGTTTGTTGTTAACAGCCGGTCCCCATTTTCACAATATAAAAGCTACAGGTCACATTCTGCCTTCTATTATACCTGTAAAACCCTGAAGTCAATTAAGCTACACTAATAACTGAGGGCAGACTATGGCCCTGACAGTTTTAAAACTTGGCAGTTTCCCCTCCTCTCCTATTCTAGCTGAATATTAACTGCAAACACAGTGAAGCAAGCTGCTTGTCTAGAGGTCCAGACAGGCAGCTCCGAAGCAGCTAATTCTTTGGGACATGAAGAATCTTTAGTTTATCCTTGCCATTAAATCTTCCCACCGTTCCCTTCTTCTCTCGGAAATGTAAATCTCAGTGGTCCCAGTTCTGCAGTCACTCTATGAGGGATAACTGAATTGGAGAAGCATCCATGCAGTGACTAATGAATCAGGGCCAGAGTTGTGAATGTGGAAGCTATGCATAGCTATGGCACTGCATAATAAATAGTAATAGTCCACTGCATGGATTCACTGTGGAACAAATCTTCCCCTGAGAGCCCCATACATCCACATTTGGGGTTATAAAGTCAGGACAAAAATACACACACATGCAAAAACCACCCCTCTGGACACATACACTTCATTTATTTCTGATGTTTAATAGGCTGGGTATACAAAACTAGAGGTATTGTAATAGGAAGCCTTGATTATTGCTTTTTTTAAAAATCAGTAACAGAGCAGTGGAAGTAAATAACAAGCATAAAAATGTAAAGCTCTTTGGGATGCTCGGATAGAAGATGTTATAGAAATGTAAGGTGTCATTGTTACTAAGTCCTGATGTTAAGTATTGGAAGAGAGATTGTCAGAACACTTGCCTTTGAGCTACAAAATCTTCAATGACAAAGCTCATGTGAGGGGTTAGAAGTAAACTATCACACTGGGAAACCATCAGAACAATTAAATCTGAACACCGCAAGTAATAAGATGGTAGTTTTATTTGCCCCAATGAAAGAAAATGAACTGCTTTGAAAAGAGCTTGAAACATAAGAACATAAAAACGGCCACACTGGGTCAGCCCAATTGTCCATGTAGCCCAGCATTCTGTCTTCCAACAGTGGTCAGTGACAGATGCTTCAGAGGGAATGGACAGAACAGGGCAATTTATTGAATGATCCAGCCACTGTCACCCAGTCCTAGCTTCTGGCAGTCAGAGACTTAGGGACACCAGAGCATTGTGCTGTGTCCCAGACCAGCTTACCTAACAGCCATTGATGGACCTAGCCTCCCAGGAACTTAGCTAATTCTTTTTTTAATCCAGTTATACTTTTGGCCTTCACAACATCCTCTGGATATTTGTTCCATGGGTTGACTGTGTTTTGTGTGAGGAAGTATTTTTTTATATTTGTTTTAAACCTGCTGCCTATTAATTTCATTGGGTGACCCCTGGTTTGTGTGTTACGTGAAAGAGGAAATAACGTTTCTTTATTCACTTTCTTCAGACCATGCATGATTTTATAGACCTCTATCATATCCCCCTCAGTTGCCTCTTTCCAAGCTGAACAGTCCCAATCCTTTAAATCTCTTCTTGTATGGAAGCTGTTCCACACCCCCAATAACTTTTGTTGCTCTTCTCTGAACTTTTTGCAATTTCAAAATATATTTTTTGAGATTGGGTGACCAGAACTTAATGCAGTATTAAAGGTGTGGGCGTACTAGAGCTGCTGCCCCAAGTACCTGCTGGTGCCTGGAGCCGGCCCTGCTCCCACCTCAGAGGGTCCTAGAGCCCAGGCTCCAGCCCAAGCCCAAACATCTACACTGCAACTAAACAGCCCCTTAGCCCAGCTGGCATGGGCCAGCCACGGGTTTTTAATTGTGATGTAGGCATACACTTAAGATATGTCTTACACTGTACATTCTACATGGCAGTGTGTAAAGTACATACACTGCACCCCCCGCCATCCCCCATAGCATAGGTATAAATACCAGTGTAGATGGCGAGGCACTGCTTAGGCAACTAAAGTAAAAACATTTTGAACCCTGTGGGTATGAACCTTATATGGCTCTCTATATGCCCAAGCAATGCCTCCCCCATCTGCACTGCTGTTTTTAGCAATTTAAGTGTTCTCCGGCAGCTCCCTGCTGTCTGAGCCTTTCACTAACATGTGTAGCTACACACCTCAGTGTGGATGCAGCCTGTTTTGCACTGCGGCATGTAACTACACATACCCTACATGTTGCCAGTGGGTTGGCAGTGTAGATGTAGCCTTACAGTAGTAACCCATGCTAATGAGTACGGTTCCTAATACACATACATTGCTCAGAAGAGTCTACCAGTAGGGTTTGCTCTAAAGCCCACTGAAGTCAATGCAAGTCTTTTCATTGACCAGGCCCATAATCTTGGCTGTGTCAGCAATAAGGAAAAGAGTTCTGCATAAATCTTGCAGATGAAGACATTCCAAATGTTGTGTGATAGAAAGTAAAATGGTCTAAGAATCTGATGACAAGATATATTGTACATATGAACACGGGAAAGATTTTTAGAAAAAAGATGAAAACCCTGAGGAAGTCAATAAAAAAAATGCAACAAACTGTTTTGTTTTTAAGATGTTGAACTGGAAATGCACTCCATTTGTTGAATTATTTTTACTTCACCAAAGTGCAAAGCTTTCATTTAACAATGGATATTATGGGACACAGTCAATTTGATTTCTTTTAAATTGACTAATTTTTAAAAAATTATTATTTCCACTGCCCTGAACTCTATAGGCTTTTGTAAATTTTAGGATGTTGCATGTTTATTATCAGGAAAGAACATTACTGATAATTGCATCAGACTTCAAAAACTATTCAGCGATTCTGAGTCATTAAACTGACAACATGACAATTGCTCTTGTAAATAAAGCAGAATTTAGCCCATGAACTTCTTAGTTACAGCAATGTAAATCCAGAGTGATTCCCACTTGTTTCAAGGGAGTTACCCAACATTTACACCAGTGTATCAGAGCAGAATTTGGCCTTGTAAATATCTGTATTTACAGAATTAATCTGTTCAGCTCACAAGTCAATGGTGCTTATTATTGTATACAAGACTTTCTGCAAATAAGTCTTAATGTTGTTTCCATCCTCACCATTTGAAAAATGTTCTTCCAAATGGCATATTTCAGTACTAAACAGTTTATGTAACAGAACACGAATAAAATAAGACAACTGAAATAAAGCTCTTTGCATACTAAAGTTAGGCATATAGCCGAGAAGAGACTGGGATTTATAGCACTGCATTCTCACAAACAACAGCTGTCCAAACTTCTCACAATTTCACCACAATCTCACAATAAAAGACCCACCTGACATATTCAAAACAACACACTGAAACCAAGGCAAAAGCTTTCGCCTTCTCAGCTTCCACTCAGCGATCATCTATTTCCACATACTTGGCTACCAAGTTCCACGTTCTTGCCATTTCATCCCATTTTCTCTCTCTTGCCAAGAGCCGTTATCACATTTCCTAGTGCAAGCATCTAGTTTTATTCACACTGCCTAATTCTGGCAATTCTAAAGCCACTGGACTCAGTTGAAAGGAAAGTAAGTGTCTGGAAATAAACAGGTTGATAATTTTATAAAAGTAACACGTTTGTATTTTTTGTGAAAGGTACTTTCCCCAAAATAAACCACACATAGCTTGATATTTTGGTCTAAAGGGCGTTTTAATTATGCTGTTCCTTTGTAACAGTTAATATAACTCCAACATATGTGAAAGCAAGAAGTCAGAGTTAGCAGACCCTGAAATCAGAGCATAACCATGACAACCCTTAAAAAAACAGCTGCTTTCAATTTTGCTTAAATCATGTGAGCATATCCCAGGACAAGTGTGGTAATAACCTCCTTGGGGGTAGTCAGAAGGCATTCTTACCTCACTGAAGGAAAGTCATCTGTCCTTGAGGGAGGAAGTAAAGATTGGAAAACAGAAAGGGATGCTGGTGCCTCATACAGTTCAGCTTCCTCCAGTAAAGACTTACTTTCCCCTGAGGTAAAAGAAGTTTCACGTTTGTTACTAATATTTCCTTTTTCAGGGCATCCCGTAAGACTAGTCAAAATACAACTACAAACCTCTCAGAAAACAGAAAAGTATGTTACCTACAGTAGTATTTTTGGAGTAGTGACGTGCCTAGTGTTGAATAGTGTTTGTGTTTAGGTCAGTACTGACTTTGCTGTCGGGATCTGTGTGTGGAAATTCGTGTATACTAAGGGATAATATATTCCTTTTTGCTTATTTATGCCAGATGTTACTTTACTTTAGTCAGATTTTGTCTCTGATATTACAGCTAATATTTATACAAGATGAGCACACATGCTCAATATTATCGGCCAGATCCCCAGGCTGTGTAAATCACCATAGCTCCATTGGCTCCACTGCAGCCAGCTGAGGATCTGGCCCTGTCTGCTCTCTATGTACTATCAGTATGGTACAGGATGTCTCCTGAGCTTAGAATTGAATAAAGATTTAATTAAAAGATAAAATAGAGCAGGAAATTCAAAAAGTTGCAATTTATTAAAGAAAAAGTATTGTGCAATTTTAGCAGTGAAATTCTGCATCCTTGAGGTTGGTAATTAGAGCAAATTTCTAATTAAATATGTGAGGATATTCTACCAGCTACGCGCAAAACCCTGCCAACACTGCCTGGAGGAATTGAGCAAGGAAGGGGAGTGGAGAGGTACTGGTTGCATATCTGGCACAAGAGCCATTCTGCAGCTACAGGAAACAGGCAGGTTGCAATGTGCTGTTTACTGCTCTACTGAGTAAGAATGGCCCAGCAACTGGCACTTTGCAGAGCTGGAGAAAGCCCACTTGGAGACTCAGTGTGTGGACTGACACCGTAGCTGGATGCAATCCCAAGTGCTCTTGAGCAGTAGGGCTTTTAAAGGTCACACACTCTTTTCTCCCTAGTATAGTGCAAGGCAGGATTTAGCCTTAAGAGGGGAGAAATACATTTGAGTGTAATATTGATATATACCTACAGTCATGCTATAGTGTACCACCCTCAGCCAAGCTAAATCATTCTCCTGCAGGAGGGGATTACTCTTAGCAAAGGACTCCCTAACAGGAAGCCTAGGCTGTACTGTAACTTACTAGAGAATCTATCTGTGCCAAGCAAAACCTTAAGTCCTAGCAATGGGCACACATGCTTCTTGGTGACAATAAGGTTGTTCTGTGTTGTTGGTTACGTATAAATAATAACATATTTACAGCAACATTATACAACAGTTTATGGCCAGAAGTGCAGAACTCTCTATTTAGCTGAAACTGGAAGGGAACTCATTTAAATAAGAAAAATGCAATTGTCCAAATGGAAATTGGCCAAGACACTGTAACAAAAATCTACCTGCTGCAGGCAACAACTAGATAATTTACACACCTACGCAGATAAGAAGCCAGAATTGTCCTTCCATTCCAAAAACACAGGCTTCTACCACTTGAATTATCTCCCTTGCTGGTCAGAGTAACAGGTCCATTAGCCTCTATGTGGATCAGCCACTAGATGGCACTATTGCCAACATACAAGTACATATATACAGAGAGCCAGTACATTACAGTTGATGCTAACACCCACCACTGACATTGTAACGTTTTCCACTGCACCTTTATTGATCTTTAGTAGTCAGAGTCTCAGTTTTACACCTCCATTTGAAAAATTGCAAGCCCAGTATCATAGTCTAAGAGAAGCAAACAGAATTCTAATACTACAATTTTTCATTAATAAAAAACAGGAAAGTACTTCCCTAAGAAACATTTAAGTCAGAACAGGGTTATGGAGGTTCACAGGTGGTTCCTCTCCAAACAGTACTACACCTCTACCCCAATATAACGCTGTCCTTGGGAGCCAAAATATCTTACCGCGTTATAGGTGAAACCACGTTATATCGAACTTGCTTTGATCCGCTGGAGTGCACAGCCCTGCCCCCCACGGAGCACAGCTTTCCCGCATTATATCCGAATTCGTGTTATATCGGGTCGCGTTATATCGGGGTAGAGGTGTATTTGTTACACACACACACAAAACTATGTTAAAAGAACATGAAAAAATGCATAGTCAAGCACAGGCAGTTCTGGCATTTCCTAACTTTTCAGTGCTTGACTCTGCAACCTTAACAACATTCTGTTAATAGTTTTGTGTGTGTAATTTCCTAGGTTTATAGAAAAGCAAACTAAAAAGACAGATCCCCTCATGGCATCCTAGTGAGCCCTACATAGGTCATCCGCAGGGTTAGAACCTTTAGGTTCACAGAACAGTCCTTTGTCACTTCAGCTAATAGAGTAACTGGTAGCAAAAGTAGCCATGAGAGGGGGATCAGAAACACTTTGCCAGTGGGCTTCACAGATATTTGCTGATAGTAGATGAATGGTGAAACTCAGGAATCTTGTGTTCCACTCCAGGTTCTGGAGGGAAAAGTGCTCTAGTGGATATACATTCCTTCTGACCCTTTTCCCCTTGCCTGACCCCTTCTACCTGCATCCTGTCCAGCCTCTGTGTCAGTCATGCCACTCCTTCACCCAGTCACTCTTCTCAGTCCCCACACTCAAGCCCTCAACTACTCATGTCAGCCTTAGTATCCTTGCCTAGCCAATTTCAGTCTCTCCTCTCGGGCTCTGCATTCATGTTTCAGTCTCCTTGCCTAGCCAGTTGCAGCCTTTCTCTCAGGGCTCTGCATATGAATCCCAGTTTTTCCAGTCCCTGCTTCCAGCTCCCAACCCCCATTTCCCTCTCTGGGCTCCTTATCCCAGGGTGCCCACCCAGCCTGTGTTCATACTGTGTTTACCTGCTGCAAAACCCATTGCAGGTTTCTCTGGTGCACTGGGTACCTTCACACCTTTAATTTTAACACAGCTGAGTTCTGGCTGATTGTCCTCAAAGAGTTTTCTTTGCAATAACACTGTATATTTTACTCCACCTGGAGGGGGAAAAGGTAACAAGAAATTTCCATTCAAACTTCTTCATTTTGCCTTATTTTTGTTGTATTTTAACTACTATTCAGGCCTCCCTTTTGGATCACAGCAGGGTAAGTGTCTCTTCCACATCATGCTCTCCCCTCCCCGTGATCCAATGGAACCCACTTTATGAGTACACAGCTCTGTGGGTTTGGAGATAAAGGTCAAGCAGGGCCAGAAGGTTCCTTCCAAAACCTGCAGAGGTAGCTAGCATAAGTGGTTTTCACTCTTTGTGCTGTATAACAAACTGAGGGGGCAGCTGAGGTTCATAGGTTCAGATTAGTCCTGCCGGAGAGGCAAGAAGCCATGGGAACAGATGAGAGAAATTGACCTCTAGGCATAGATTCTTTATGGAATTGGGAGGTGGAACCTCTGGCCTCTCACCCTTTTTGCCCTCACCTTGCTGCATAAGTGACTGGCTCCAAACTCTCATGCCCTCCAGAAGAATCAGCAGGAAACACTGAGTTAAACACATGAGTTTCCACTCCCAACAATTGCTATTTCCTGGTAGATGAGAATTACATGCTCGGATTGCTTTGACAGATAGGAATCTAAAGCTTCATTAAAGACCCTTACTAACAGATCCTTTATTCTGACAGAACTCTCAGTATTTGTTCAAATATTTTATTTGGTAGTGACAACTCACTTAAAAAAAAATCCACAGAGCAGTCTACTTGCCAGCAATTGAAATGTATACATAAAAATATCTGGGGAGATAAGGACAGCATTTTTTATTCCACTGAAATACATGGAACTGGAAGAGCTTTCCTGAGCAAATACAGCTATTTTATTATTAGAATAAAAATGAGAAAAGGAAATGAGTGCAACTTTGAAACATTAGTACTCCTTCCCTGGGGGAGGGGCCTGATCACTAATTTTTTTTTTTAAAGAAAAACTCAGATTATAAATCTGAAACTGCAGTTCTACACAGGCACGATTTCAGAGATCTGCCTCTAAGTTCACTGGGGACAAACCTGAAGATTTCTTAAAATATGAACAAATAGCAATCATTCTTATGGGGTTCACATTATACGAATCTGAAATAACCATCTAATAAAATTATTAAACAGTGGGCACACGCAAGTTGGTTATGGAAAACAGAAGTGATACGTTAGCAATATGATGAATTACTGTAATCCTGTATTAAAACTAAAAATAATATCCTTTTGTTTTCTTGTTTGTGCTAAACCTCCTTTCTCGCAATACATTTTATAAGGACTGTGGCTATTTAAATTAATACTTAACTTACCAATAGCATCTGAATCCTCTACCTGCGAAAAAGGAACCCTGGGTTTACTAAACCTAGCTTTTGCAGAAACTTTGTCCTTGGTATCCCATATTGTCAGAGTTACTTTGTGATCTCTCAGTTTTATTAGAAACTCGTTAGTAACATGAATATTAATACTGTGGTTCCAGGACACCCATATTTGGTCATTTTCAAACCACGGTTTCACAACCTAGGAAGAACACAGAGTTGAAAAACATTAATGAATGTGACAAGTACTGAAGAAAGATTCACACAATGAACATTCTGTTGCCATTTAGCTGCAGATATTCAGGGGAAAGGATCCATTAATGACCATATTTTAATTGAATTTTTAAAGAGCCTTAGAATTACAAAACACCAGACGTGCACAGGGAGCAGTAAAACATTTGATTAATTCAGGGGGGCATGGATTATACAGCCAGTAGATAGAGAGAATGGAGTAAAGCACGATATAGCACCCCATATAATTTTTCCCACTCAGAGAACAATTGGCCATCAGCTGGGATAGAGGTAACAAACTACATTAATAAAGATATGTGCTAAAAACTAATGAAATTGTTCTTAAAGTGTAAATTAAAATTAGATCATGCTGGAGGTTATCAGAATCTTTTAAAGAGATCTTGTACATAATTATGAGTCTATGTGTCAGCTGACTGTCACAGCAGCACATTTTGCTGAACTAAGTCAAAATGGCTATATCAAACCAAATTCTGATTTTGCAAAGATGTGGGATCAGAACAGAAGTTAAACTGCCAATAAGAGGAAGAACATATATTGAAGACTGAATGATATACTACAAGTTTGTATGTATACATTTTTAAATGTTGACATAGTATAAATGAAACGAAAGCACAAGTGCTAAAATCCACCCTATATTCTACAATATACTATGTCATGTGTCTTTGGTTTCCAGGAATGTAACTCTGACATCTTTTATCAACATGCAATTGACTTTAAAACTTTGTGTTGTCTGGCCAGGAGGTGGAAAAAAAACCTGAATCTTAAAGAAATGGGCAAGAAATCAGACAGCCAATCAGAAGGGCTGGGAATACAGAGGAAAAGTTGACAGAAGCAAGATACAAGTTGGCCTTTTTGCATCGACTGTATGAATAAGACATTACATAATCCAAGTGAAAATGTAAAGCCTGCAACCCTTACTCATGGGAAAAGTTAATAAGCCTACCCAGGTGAGTAAGCAGGATTTGGTCCCAAATCTATTTCCAAAAAAAGCCTCAAAACCTTTCAGATGCATATTTGAAAGCAGAAATTTGATTTTATATATGAAATTTAAGTGGTAGCTAATTTGTCAAGACAGCTTGAACCAATGAAATCACTGGGACTACTTTGGTAAATAAGGGATACAGGATCTTGGAACAACAAATTTCATTTCTGTGAATTAGCCATGGCTTCTGGGACATCGTTCCTGAGCACTCTCTTTCCTCCAGCACCCCCCAATCCTTCGTTATTTATAGAGGATCTTAAATGGCCTAATACAAAATATCAGATACATATTTCTAGCCGTCATATCATCACCTATTGTATAGAGAGAATGTCATAACCTAAGCTTCACTTCTTTTTCACTGGCTGATTTTTTGCTGCTCAGCTCCCTCCATCTCATTGATTTTCCCCATCCCATTGCAAAACACTGCTTGAAACACACTTCCTCTAGGTTTCCTACAACAAACAAGGATCTGACCTTCCTTATTTTTCTGATTGCTGTTTGCAGTGTTGTTGTAGCCATGTTGGTCCCAGGATATGAGAAAGACAAGATGGGCAGACAATATCTTTCATTGGACTAATCACTGTTGGTGGGGACAAGCTTTTGAGCTTCACAGAGCTCTTCCTCAGGAAACCCCTCTTCTGGCCTTTAAACAACTCCCCAACCTTGCCAAGCTCATCAATCAGAAGCTCGCTCCCCACAGACCAAGGTAAACCAATTCAATGAGGCATCTGACCTTTCCAGAATAATAGATGCAAAACCTGCAGACATATCTCCACTGCTCAGATGATCAATATCCTCCACAATGCACCTTTCAAGCTCTATGGCAGTGGTCTCCAAAGTGGGGTGCGCAAGAGGATCCTTGGGGGTGTGCGGCAGGAGGAGCACTTTTTTTTTTCTCTCTCTTCATCCAAGCGTCTTTTTTTTTTTTTTTTTTTGCTTTCGAAAAAATGGTAGAGCCGACACGGCAGGGGGTGTGTGCTCAAAAATTTTTTTACTAATAGGGGTGCGTGATCAAAAAAGTTTGGAGACCACTGCTCTATGGGTCCAACATATGCCTATCACAACATAGAGTGTACCTGATCTAGTGCATCAAATGCCCCCAAAACAGCTATATGGGTGAAACCAGACAATCACTATGTTCTCAGATGAACTCACACAGAACAATGATAAAGAGACAAAAACACCTTATCACCTGAGGATGACCACATTTCACAAAGTGATCACTCCATATCTGGCCTTTCAGTCCTCATCCTCAAAGGCAACCTGCACATCATCTTCAAAATAGGAGCCTGGGAACTTAAATTCATAACTCTGTAGGAGACTAAAAATCATGGTCTTAACAGACACACTGGTTTGATGGCTCATTACAACAATTTGTAACACACACTGCAGCCTACTAACCGTCCTTTATCCTAGAACTGCAGTGGTGTTACGTGCCCACTTCATTTTAAGTGGTCTCCTACGGCATGTGTGAACCTCTTAATCTTAATAATCTGTTCCACTTTGTATTTAGCTGTGACACTGCTTCTCCAGACCTAAGGAAGAGCTCTGTGAAGCTGGAAAGCTTGTTCCCTCTACCAACAGAAGTTGACCCAATAAAAGATATTACCTCATCCACTTTGTCTCTTACTTTTCTCAGGGCATGGCTACACTTGCAGATGTAGAGTGATGTGAGTTAAACCCGCCTTCGGAGAGTGCAGTAGGGAAAGCGCTGCAGTCTGTCCACACTGACAGCTGCTTGTGCACTGGCATGGCCATATTTGCGGCACTTGCAGCGGCATTGTGAGTGGTTCATTATGGGCAGCTATCCCAGCATGCAAGTGACTGCAACGTGACAGGGAGTGTGTTGCGTGTATGTGGGGGGAGAGAGAGTGGATTTTTGGGGGGCTGAGAGCATGTCAGCATGCAGTCTTGTAAGTTCAGACAGCAGCAGACCTCCCTCTCCCCTCTGCCTCTCTCTCTCACACACAGCATTCCATAGTAATGGTTGCTTTGTCTTGGAGCAGATAAGCAGCCGGCTGTCAGAAACAGAGCTTTCAAAGGCCATATCCACATTCCTGCAGTGATTCAAAACAATGACAAGGGTGGCCACTTGACTTAAGGGGATTATGGGATGTTTTCGGAGGCTGATCACAGCGCAGTAATGCAACACCCCGTTCACACTGGTGCCACAGCGCTCTAGCAGGGGTGCATCAAACGTTATTCCACTCGCTGAGGTAGAGTACCAGGAACGCTCTAGCCGCGGAGTCAGAGCCCTCTACGTGCCTTGCCAGTGTGGACGGGGAGTGAGCTAGTGCGCACGGGGCTCCTTTATTGTGCACTAACTAACAAGTGTAGCCAAGCCCTCAGTCACTCACTCCTCACATTCTCTAGTATCCTCATTTCTACTGTGACTGCATAGGAAACATATGTATAAAGGATGCTTTAAAACTATTATAGGTTAAATATGCACTGAGCCCTACACTAATTGTTACCCAAACATTTCCACTCTAAAGGTGCATTTTCTCTTTTGAATAACTTTGCCAATGCATTACACTTTTGGATCAAAATTTAGCATACCCGTTTTTAATCAAGGGGCAAATTCTTTTTCCCCCTGAAAATTTCACTACAAACAGTTCCGCTGTTCTCCAAAATAAATTCAGTTTTTCCTCCTAAAGAAGTTTTGCCCTCTTTTATTTCATTAAAGTGATGGAGTTCCTCACTAAAAGGTGTAAGAAACTTGAAAAATGCCAGGTTCGTAATGGCTGCCCCATTGATGTGCCTTTGCATGATTCAATGAAAATCATATAAGATTTTGTAATTTTTCCATGTTTAAAAACGTTTGTACGTGCAGAATGATTTCTGTTAAGAGATAAAACTTACAAATCATTGGCAACAAACAGATGGACATTTAGAAATAGTGTGGGATGTTTAATTGAAAAGATAATTTCATAAGGAAAGACAAAAAAGGGGGGGGTAATATCTTTTATTGGTCCAGTAAAAGACATTACCACACTCATAGACTCATAGACTCATAGACTTTAAGGTCAGAAAGGACCATTATGATCATCTGGTCTGACCCCCTGCACGCTGCAGGCCATAAAACCGTCCCCGCCCCTTCCCTGGACTCTGCTGCTGAAGTCCCCAATCCTGTTATTAGTGACCTCAATCGGCAGAGACCCTCCTGCTAGAGATCCCTGCCCCATGCTGCGGAGGAAGGCGAAAAACCTCCAGAGGCTCAGCCAATCTGCCCTGGAGGAAAATTCCTTCCCGACCCCAAATATGGCGATCAGTAAGACCCCGAGCATATAGGCAAGAGTCTCCATCCTGACCCCTTTTAGCCATTATGCTATTTACCTACCATTGCTTGGTTTTCCTTGACAACTATGTTTTACCATTAAACCATTCCCTCCATAAACTTATCTAACTTAATCTTAAAGCCAGACAAGTCCCTCGCCCCCACCGTTTCCCTCGGAAGGCTGTTCCAATATTTCACCCCTCTGACGGTCAGAAACCTTCGTCTAATTTCAAGCCTGAACTTCCCCACGGCCAGTTTATATCCATTCGTTCTCGTATCCACGTTAGTACTAAGCTGGAATAATTCATCTCCCTCCCTTGTATTAATCCCTCTAATATATTTAAAGATAGCAATCATATCCCCCCTCAGCCTTCGCTTTGTCAGACTAAACAACCCAAGCTCCTCTAGTCTCCTTTCATACGACAGGTTTTCCATTCCTCTGATCATCCTAGTGGCCCTTCTCTGCACCCGTTCCAGTTTGAGTTCATCTTTTTTAAACATGGGAGACCAGAACTGCACACAGTACTCCAATTGAGGTCTCACCAGCGCCTTGTACAACGGAAGCAGGACCTCCTTATCCCTACTAGATATACCTCGCCTAATGCATCCCAAGACAGCATTGGCTTTTTTCACCGCCACGTCACACTGTCGACTCATAGTCATCCTGCGGTCTACAAGGACCCCTAGGTCCTTCTCCTCTTCCGTTACTTCTAACCAATGCGTCCCCATCTTGTAACTAAAATTGTTATTGGTCATCCCCAAATGCATCACCTTACACTTTTCACTATTAAATTTCATCCTATTTCTGACACTCCAATTCACAAGCTCATTCAAGTCTCCCTGCAGGATATCCCTATCCTCTTCCGAATTTACAACGCCTCCCACCTTCGTATCATCCGCAAACTTTACCAGCCTACTCCTGCAATCGGTTCCGAGGTCAGTTATAAATAGATTAAATAAAATGGGTCCCAAAACCGAACCTTGGGGAACTCCACTGGTAACCTCCCTCCAACCTGACAGTTCACCCTTCAATACGACCCGCTGCATTCTCCCCATTAACCAATTCCTTATCCATCTCTGGATTTTCAAATCGATCCCCATGTTTTTCAGTTTAATCAATAATTCCTCATGGGGTACAGTATCAAACGCTTTACTGAAATCCAGGTATATTAGGTCCACCGCATTTCCCTTATCTAATAAATCCGTTACTTTCTCAAAGAAGGAGATCAGATTCGTTTGGCACGATCTGCCCTTCGTAAAACCATGTTGTAAATTATCGCAATTGCCACTACCCTCCAGGTCCTCAACTAATTTCTCCTTCAAAATTTTCTCTAACACCTTGCACACTACAGATGTTAAACTAACAGGCCTGTAGTTACCCGGATCACTTTTTTTCCCTTTTTTGAAAATAGGAACCACATTAGCTATTCTCCAGTCTAACGGGACCACCCCCGAGTTTACAGATTCATTAAATATTATCGCTAACGGGCCTGCTATTTCCCGCGCCAATTCCTTCAATATTCTCGGATGAAGATCGTCCGGTCCTCCCGACTTAGCCCCATTAAGGCGTTCAAGTTTTGTTTCTACCTCGGATACGGTAATCCCCCATCCCGAACGCCCCTCTGTAATGGTGCTAGTATCCCTAATCCCTTCATTGGCCTCATTAAACACTGACGCAAAATATTCATTGAGATATTGCGCCATGCCTAGATTGTCTTTAATCTCCTCTCCGGCAATAGTCTTCAGCGGTCCCACTTCTTCTTTCTTTGCTTTCTTCCTGTTTATGTGGCTGTAAAACCTCTTACTATTGCTTTTAATTCCCCTCGCTAGGTCCAATTCTACACGGCCTTTGGCCTTTCTCACTCTATCTCTACATTCTCTGACTTCACTTTGGTATATTTCCTTACTGATCCCTCCCCTCTTCCACTCTTTGTACGCTTTCTGTTTTTTCCTAATCGCCCCTTTGAGTCGGTCGCTCATCCAGCTCGGTCTAAATCTCTTGCTTGGTAATCTTTTTCCCTTTTGGGAATACAGGCCTCCGACAGCTCATGCATCTTTAACTTAAAGTAATCCCAGGCTTCTTCTGCCTTTAAATCCATTAATACGTTTGCCCAATCCACTTCCCTTACCAGTCCTCTTAATTTGTTAAAATTGGCCTTTTTAAAATTATAAACCCTAGTCTTTGACTTAATTCTGTTACTCCTTCCCTGTATTTTAAACCGAATTAGCTCATGATCACTGGAGCCCAAATTGTCCCCTACTACCACCTCCTCAACGAGGTCCTCACTACTTACCAGAATCAAATCTAAAATGGCCTCCCCCCTCGTCGGTTCAGCTACCACTTGATGGAGGAATTGATCATCAAGCACATCTAGGAACATCTGAGCCCTATTATTGCTACTAGCGTTTGTTCCCCAATCTATTTCCGGGAAGTTAAAGTCCCCCATAATTACACAGTTTCTATTAGTAATTACTTCTCTAAGCACATTAAATAGTTCCTTATCCATATCCTGGGTCGATCCCGGCGGTCTATAGCACACTCCAAGCACTATCCCCGGAGAGGCTCTAGAAGTCCTATTACCCATTGTGAGTATTGCCCAGACGGACTCTGAGTTGTCTAATCCATCCACTATTATTTCTTTACAGTTTATTTCACTATTGACATACAATGCCACCCCCCCACCTTTACCTCTGTTCCGGTCTTTCCTAAACAGCGCATACCCCTCCATACCTGTGTTCCAGTCGTGACTGTCATTCCACCACGTTTCCGTTATTCCTACGATATCTGGTTTCAGCTCTTGGACCAGGAGCTCCAATTCCTCCATTTTATTACCTAGGCTTCTGGCATTGGTGTATAGACACCCTAATGTATGTCGTTTAGCCCGTCTCCCATTAGTAGCACTATATGTTGCGGGCCTCCTAGTGTCTGTCCCTCCTGTCCTTCCTATGTCCAATCTCATGTCCACAGCTATCTCTCCTCTCATTTTACTCACCTTCTCCATACTGGAATCTGGCGTGGAGATTAACTGTGCATCTCCCAACCGTCTCCCCAAACTTGCTAGTTTAAAGCTCTTTTGATAAGATGAGCCAGCCTCCCTCCCAGAAGTCTATTTCCTTCCCTACTCAGGTGAAGCCCATCCCGCGAGAACAGGTGTCTGTCCCCGAAAGCCTCCCAGTGGCCATACATCCCAAAGCCCTCCTTATAGCACCACTCCCTTAGCCAACTATTTATTCTCACAATCCTATCAGCCCTTTGCTGCCCTTCCCTCGGAACGGGCAGAATCCCACTAAAGATAATCTGAGCCTCTATCTCCTTGAGCGTCTTCCCCAGCCTGGCATAATCACCCTTGATCCTCTCTAACGAGAACCTAGCCGTATCATTCGTTCCCACATGAAGGATTATCAGGGGGTTCTTACCTGCTCCTTGTAGGATCCTTTTCAATCGCAGGTCCACATCGCGTATCCTTGCGCCCGGTAGACAGCACACCCTTCTGTTCTCCGGGTCCGCCCTGGTCACAGGCCTATCCAATCTCCTCAGTAAAGAGTCTCCAATTACATACACCTGCCGTCGCCTGGCAACAGTGCGATCTAGTAATCTAGTCTCCGATCCCTCTAGTCCTGACCTGTGCCTATTCCTATCTTCCCTTATGCCTTCCTGAATCCTCACGGGGCCCAGAATTGGTGCTGTCTCCATCAACTCCTCCCCCCTCTCTCTTGGACTAGCAGCTCTTCTCTTCTTCCTCACCCTTCCACCTTCAGTCGCCACCTGCTGCCCCTCCACCTCGCTATCCAAACACTCGAACCTATTCCTGAGTTCTATTCCCCCCTCACTGGCCCTTCTTTTCCTTGGTCTGCTTCTCACAGTCACATGCTTCCACCTCCCATGTTCTCTCCCTTCCATTCCCCTCTCACCGTCCTCTACCTCTGCCTCTACCTCCACCATAGGGCATTCTCCTTCAGTCCCCCCTTGCCTGTCCTCCATCAGCTGCTCAAACCCCCGCCTAAACTCCACCAGGGTATCTACCTGCATCTCCAGCCCCTTAATCTTTTCCTCCAGTAACACTATCAGGCGACACTTCATACACACATACCTGTGTTCCGGCTCCCCTGCTAGGACCATATACATACCACAGCTTCCACATGCGGCCATCTGCATTCTGTCTGCTGCTGCTGCTTGGCTCATGGCTGCTGCAATCTCTGCCCACCGCACCTGTGTACTCAGAGCACACACCGCGCCCTCCTGCCTCCCCCTTACCTCCCCCTGCAAACTCCCCTGTTAGCCGCCCTGTTTGCTGCCTCCGGTGCCGCTGCTCGCAGCTGTGCAGCTGTGCCGCTGCCTGGCTGGGAGGCCGCTTTTATGGGTCCCCTAATCAGCCAAGCCCCGCCCCCTACTCAGGGCTCGGCGTCCTTCCCAGCCCCCAGCCCCTGCAGGCCCCTACAAACACACAGGAACACACACGAACAACAAGGACAGACGCAAATACAGGTACCTTCTCCTCCAATGAGAACTCCCTCTCAAACTCCCCTGTTAGCCGCCCTGTTTGCTGCCTCCGGTGCCGCTGCTCGCTTATATCCTGGAACCAACATGGATACAACACTCATGGTATGTTTGCAGTGTTGCTGTAGCCATGTTGGTCCTAGGATACAAGAGACAAGGCAAGTGAGGTAACATCTTTTATTGGACCAACTTCTGTTGGTGAAAGAGAGAAGATTTTGAGCTTCACAAAGCTCTTCCTCGGGTCCTAACATCACTTGTTTCAGGTCCTGAGGAAGGGCTCTGTAAAGCTGGAAAGCGTATCCCTTCCACTAACAGAGGTTGGTCCAACAAAAGGTATTACCGCACCTCCTTTCTCTCTCTCTTAATCTGAGATTATGTCAGACCCACTATTTCAATCAGTGGGTAGGCTGAATGGTGAGGGAGGCTGAGATTATGAACACTCCTGCCTCGTTTAGTGCACGGTTTATATGGAATGCAATGAGTGAGCATCAGGTCACACATTAATCAAATAATACATTTAAAAAGGCATCCAGGGTCTACAATTCTCCATCTCTAAAACTCTCCTACAGTTTTATATCCACTCACTGAGGAAATTATTGTTGTCGGCCGTTTCTGCCTGTAGCGCTCTGCTTGAACCTGTGCAGTCGATGGCTGACAGAAAAAGAAAAAGGGAAAGGATGGCAAAAACAGGAAGGAAAAGAAATGGAAAAGTGAAATGACAAAATGAAAGTATCTTAACTGCACTCTCTCAAGCTAATATACCTTTCTATTATTCATATATATATATATAGAGAGAGAGAGAGAGCACATTTTAACTGCATATGTAATTTATCTATTTTTATTATATATTGCCAGACATACCATCAACAATGATTTAGAAAAAATCAGCAACCACAAATTCACTCAGTTGCACTCTTTAAGGAATGCAGAAGTTTATATACACCTCTACCCCGATATAACGCGACCCGTTATAACACGAATTCGGATATAACGTGGTAAAGCTGCGCTCCGGGGGGGGCGGGGCTGTGCACTCTGGCGGATCAAAGCAAGTTCGGTATAATGCGGTTTCACCTATAACGCGGTAAGATTTTTTGGCTCCCGAGGACAGCGTTGTATCGGGGTAGAGGCGTACCACCATTTTGACAGTACACACTTGAGAATCCATGCAATGTATGGACAGACTGCTCCAGTTGGGTCTGTGGGTACCAAAGGCAGTATGAAAAGACCATCTTATCAAAAGGATTAGGAGAACATCAACATTAATACCCTAAAGTTTCAGGCCCTGTTCAGTGTTGATCACTGATAGGTGGGCAGGGCAGGATTCATTGTCAAATTAAAGGGCAGTGGTTTCTGGGCAGCAAACAGACTTTCATCCACATTATTCAACTATGCCCTTCACCTGGAAGCAATTTTAATTTAATTTTCCAAGATGGCCCTTATTAAGTTGTGCTCCTGAAGCAAAAGGAAGCTCAGTGAACTGTGCCAAAGACTGAAGTTGCTCAGTGTTCTTGCCCCATTTCTTTCTGCACTTCCTGAAGCATAGCTGTAATTTTCACTACAGAATTACTGGAGTAATACAGCAACAGCTGTGTACTAGTGAGTTAGCTAACACTGGACTGTCAATACTCAAAAAGTATCACTCCAGTAGCAAGTGTTCTGAAGGAGTTGGTGAAAATGTCACAACTAGAAACAGTGCACATTGGTATTAGGGGATAATTTGAAAAGTACCTTTTTGGGTAGGATAAGTATAGCAGTCCCTCAATGGACAGTGATCCTAGTGAACATTGGCTGTCTAAGAAAGACTTAGATCAGAAAGATTTGACCTCCGCTCACTATAGTCAGTGGCATATGAGGAGTTGGATAAGTCCTTTACTAATGATGTGGTCTCTCTCATATCCTTCAGGCCAAAACTACACTTAGGTTTTAAAACTGTTCCTGGGATTGATTTATTTTTAAATAACTCGATGTTCAGTCCCTTTAAACCAAGATAAAGGTATTAAAGAATACCCATCTAACTCTGCTTAATAGTAGTCTGTCACTATTAATTTATAAACGTCATCTAGAGAGATGTTCTATTTTCATTATTAATCTTGGGTAAAATTTTCAAAAGCACCCAAGTGATTTACAGCCCAGATCCTTAAAGGTAGTTAGGCCCTAAATACCTTTGAGGACTAGGGCCACTGGAGCCTAAGTAATTTAAGCACTTTTGAAAGTTTTGCCCCTTGACAAAAAGAGAGGGACTAAATTCACTCTTCCGACTTACGGCACCACTTCTGTGCTATAGCTTTATGAGAATTCTAAGTATGGAATATACAAATTACAGTACTACGTTTTTTGGCCTTTTGAAAAAAAAAACCAATAATAATGACAGGGCAAAAGCAAGTTTAAGCCCTAGAGGAAACAACAAAAACATTTCAGCAGATAACAACAAAAAACCCCAAAAGGTATCTGTCTTTAACTGAAAATATAAAAGCACATGCAGAAAAAAATAGGACCAAGTTCTTTCTCTCTCTCTCTTTTTTTTAATTTAGATAACAACCCACTTTACAAATAAGGGGGAAGATAAATGGGGGGCGGAGGTCCCCCTTTATGCTACAATACATGTCCTATTCATATTATCATAACAAGCATGTTTTCCCCTCAATTCAATTATTTAAAAAATGAACCTTTTTGAACACAAAACTCTGAAGTTAAGATTTTCAGCCAACTATGGCTACATTCCCTATTTTACTTCAAAAAAAAAATCTGCAAATTAAACCATTCATGTTGAGAGATTAGAAGGAAAAATAAATGATTAATTACACTTTCAAAGGTTATATTCAAAATATTTTATTTATTTCTCTCATTTATGTGTCAACTCTCACAGAAGTTATTGGGAGTTGAGGATGCTCAACAACCTGCATAACTGAACCAATAGTTTGTGAAATGCTTTATGATGCTTTGGATCAAAAACGTGTTACAAATGCATCCTCATTAAAATATGTACCAAATTAATTCCATGTGTACTTAAGTTGTGCATCTCTCTATACTCATTTTGGAGCTTTGATTCAAACAATTCTTCAATAGAAAGTGTTTCTACATTAGTATAGACTGAACCTATAAAAACATGCGATATTATTAGGAAATTTCTTAGGAAGCTACTAGGAATATAATTTAGCTTTTCCAAAACTGAATCTACTATTTTGTAAGAAAAATCACTTAAAACACATATGCAGTCTTCTTATAAAGGTATAAACTTTCAAAATGTTGTAAAGAATATAAAGCACAAATCTCAAACCTTGTCTACACACAAATTTTGTAGTGGCATAACTACTTCAGTTACAGGGGTGATCTCTTTACCGAAATAGTTATTCCAGTACAACCCCAATGCAGAAGCATTTATACCGTTATAAAGATGCCTTAAATCAGTATAGCTTATTCACCTGTCTTGTATGGGAATCAGCTATACTGATATAAGCACCTTTATTTCGATACAATTAAGTCCATAGTGGTCGAGTTAAATAACTTGTGCGTGTAGACAAGGCCCAAGTAGTGCTAATAAAAGTATGAGCATGACTCACCTACATCACATTTGGAAGCATTCTCCATTGCTCCACTACATGAAGTACAGGACTGTTCAGTTTTAAACTGGTACGACAGCCACTCTTGCATAAATATTTCAGAAATATCTCTTATGCCAAATAGAGGTCATAGTAAATAAAAACTAGTTATTCCCAAAATTATAAACATCATACTATTTACCTTGGATTCACATTCCACAAACAGCTTGGCCACCACACCAAATAACGCCAAATCAAGTTTCCTAGGCTCAACATCGTCTGGTAGAAGGAAGTACTCAATGTGGTAGTAACGCCGCATTTTTGGAATAGCTGCTGCATCTTTCCCAACATTAGACTTTTTTCTCTGCCTGTCAGTTAAATTGGATGGCCTATGCTTTGGACCTAGGAAAAATATTTATATGGATTTAGAAAGTTTCAGATGTTGTCAAGCTCAGCACAGCAACAGATCCTACAGCCCTGCAACTCCCCACCACCTATGACCCTATGCTACGCAGACAGCTTGCATGGAAGAATCAGGACTCTTTACTACACAACTCCTAAGTACACTCCTGCCACATCCAGATACCCCTATTTAACATCAGAACCACACCAGTTCTGTTGCAAAGTTGCCCATGGGCCCAGGGGCTAGATTTGCCTCTAATAACACTATTCCTAGATTAGTAATTGATTATATTTTTGATAATATAGCTCATAAATAATAAAGGAAACAAAAAACCTATCAGTTAAAACTTCAGGTCTTTTTAAATAAAGAAAAGAAACCAGATAAAAAGATGTGCTTGTCAAATAGATAGTTACTGGTGAAAGAGCTTTACTAGATTTAAGCCTAGTCCTGCTCAATCCACAGGACAAACATCCCAAATTTCCAATGAACACAATATCACAAATAATAGTAAAACCAAAGACACAATGAACAAATGTTTGCTAGTAGCCTTCCACAGGACATTGCTGAGCTATGGCTTCCAATTAATCGTTGTTAACTCAAGTGATATATTCAAAACAAATTAATTTAGTTAAAAAGATTAATCACGATTAATCACAGTTTTAATCACACTGTTCAACAATAACAGAATACCAATTGAAATTAGAAATATTTTTGGATGTTTTTCTACATTTTCAAATATATTGATTTCAATTACAACACAGAATACAAAATGTACAGTACTCACTTTATGTTATTTTTTATTACAAATGTTTGCACTGTAAAAAAACAAAAGAAATAGTATTTTTTAGTTCACCTCATACAAGTTAACTGTAGTGCAATCTCTTTATAGAGAAAGTGCAACTTACAAAAGGGTTTTTTTGTTACATAACTGCACTCAAAACCAAAACAATGTAAAACTTTAGAGCCTACAAGTCCACTCAGTCCTACTTCTTGTTCAACCAATCATTAAAACAAACAAGTTTGCTTACATTTACGAGAGATAATGCTGAGCGCTTCTTATTCACAATGTCACCTGAAAGTGAGAACAGGCATTCGAATGGCACTTTTGTAGACAGCATTGCAAGGTATTTATGTGCCAGAAATGCTAAACATTCATATGCCCCTTCATCCTTTGGCCACCATTCCAGAAAACATGCTTCCATGCGGATGATGGGTTCTGCTCAAAAACAATTCAAAACAGTGCAGAATGTAGAAAACATCCAAAATATTTAAATAAATGATATTATATTATTGTTTAACAGTGCGATTAATCTCTTATTTTTTTAATAATTTGATAGCCCTAGTTCTGCTGTCTCCTTATTTTATGTTCTTTTCAATATTCCTTAAACATGATGTTGTTTCTGATCCTTTGAACTTTTTCTACAGATCTGCCCTCACAGTTTAAAATACAGGTTTTTCTCTCTCCTCCCATCCCAAATATTGTTTTAAGATTACTGGATCAGGTCTTCAGATGGTGTAAAACAACATAGCTCCACTGACCTCAACAAAGCTGCACTGATTCACATCAGCTGAGGAATATATGGTTCATAGAATCATATCATATCAACCAATATTAGCTGGCCAGATTCACTTTAGCATTTCTATTCAGCCATCTGGAGTTTCTCTACAATAGAAAAATGTATAACGCAGATCCAGCCCTTTAGTCCTTGGTTTATAACTAACGGACGTTTGAGAGGGAAAATGCTTTCCCCCGCCCCCAATCTGGGCTAATCCTGCAGCCTCTCTCTGTACAGAATTGCCCAATGCTGTCAAGAAGAGTTCCACATGTGGCTTCAGAATCAGGCCCATAATGTAGTCTTCATCTCCACTAAGTTGCACATAACATCAAATTTATCACTTGAGTTTTTTGCTTAGTTTCAGTTTTCATTACAAACTACAAACTCAGTCCAGGTTTGCCAACAGGTTCAATGACGTTCAGAACCTCTTGAGTAAAGCCCAGCACCAATTCTTAGTTCTACTTTAAAATCGTACAAAATTAATGGCTACACATGTTCTTGACCTGTAACTAGATGAAGTTACGACAGAATCTCCCTTACAGATACTGGTTTTGTCCCACATATATTCATACTATAATCCAAATGATTGCTTGCATAAACCTCTAGCCTTCACAGTGAAAGATGCATACAGGAAACTGTTAAAAGTCCACTGGAAATATATTTTCCTGGTTTTTAGTGCTGATGCACGTATTAGTTGTAAACGCGGAACTGTCTGGCATCTAACAATCCTGTCGAATCATTTTAATGAATAATAAATTAATCTGATTACACATGATGCATGAAAAAAGAAACAGTATCAGTATTAAACAAAAAGTAATCCGTATCCTAACTAAATATTGTCATTCCCACAGTTGTATAAGAATCGGTAATGCTGGAGAATAGGTAAGAAAAGATCCTGAAAGTAATAATGTTCATTATATACACTTGAGGGGAGACAAAGATCTGTCAAATAAACAAAGGACAAAAAATGAGAATTTTCCAGACAATAGAGAATTTTAAATCTATAGTAAAAACATATTGATTGGGAACATCCGCACATAGATACTATGGTAGCAGGTGCATTAAATATTTATACCTAAGTTAGATATAGTACCTAACCCACCTTTCCCTTAAATTACAATGGAATTCAATGGGACAGCTCACAATGAATAAAGATTAGCACTTGCAGGACTGGGAATGCCTGAAAAGGTGCTTCACTGGAAAATAAACACATAGACAGACAAAGTACAGCACAGCAGCAGCTGCCCCAGCTACCCTATACTGACACATCACATGAGCCTTAGTCCTGATCTAAGGAGACCACGTTTAGAGCTAAAGGAAAGGAATTTAACCTCCATAGCCAGTCACCTCTTGGCCACGCTAGGCAGATTATAAACACAGGAATCAATTACAATGATTGTTTTTGCAAAGACTGACTAAGACCATCAACTTGAATAACACTGGCTACTGAAGAGCTATCAAATGGTATAGGTTTTCAGTCACTATGACCTAAGCCTGAAACTGAATCTAATGGTACATAACCATTCCTTTGAGCATCTTCTATATAATACTATAAAATTAGCAAAGTCAACAGGACCCCATGATAGTATTACAAGGGCGAGGAGACCCACCCATAACTACAGCTAGAAGGGATATAAATGAGCCAACATCCTTTCTGCAGTTTGCTTCCCAATCCCATTTGGGTCTGGAGATGAGCCACAAGGGTTAAAGGAACAGGAGGGGTCATGTCTGGTACCTACCTGCAGCCATTGGCACAGCTAGTGAAATTGAGAATGTACACATTACTGTGTGTGAGGTGTCAAGTTGCTCCAGGTTCTTCTCAAAGAACAAGGGCCTGCTGTCTTCGTCCTCAGGGGTGGGGTGGCCACCGTCCCCAAGTACATCCGGGGTTTCAGTTTCAAAGCTGCTTTCAGAGCCAAGGGCCTCCAACTCCACTTCCACCACTGCTTCTTCCTCTTCCTCCACCATCTTTGTCTTTGAATCCTGGGCAAAAGGTTCTGTCAGCTCTCCAGAGACATCCTCCTTTTGCTTTTGCAATGCCATCCTACAGCCCAGTCACCAGCACCTTGATTCTCTGGCTGCAGAGTAGAAAAGGACAAGTCCTTATTCCATTGCCGCTGTATACCAGGAGTGAGCAGTCACCTCTGCCAGTGCCCATGCAGTGGTGGGGAAGAGGAGTTTAGGGGCGGCAGAAAAACCTGTTACTTCTCTCTCAGGAATGCTTTTAAACCCACACATATAATATCCAGGGATTAATTCCTGGAGGCAGGGAGAAGCCACACAAAGGTCTCCAAGCAGCAGACCAAGGCAAACAGCAAGTCAACATACTTGGCAAATAATAAAGCGAAGCACAGAAGAAACACAAAGGGAAAATGTGTTCAGCTGGTAGCTAGTAAGCTACCGAATTTTTAAAGGGAAGAGAGATTTTTTTCATGGGAGAGGATGAATAGAGGCAGGGGAAGAGAGATTAAAATAACTTCCCCACTTCCCCAACCCACATATAAATCAGACGGCCCTGATCCTGCAATCACGTAGGCACATGCTTGGAGCCTAGCACAGTAACCCCTGGTATTGCCATGGCGGTAACAGAGGGAAAGCCACCACCCTCCCACGGTACCAGCGAGAATGTGCCTTTTTTAAACAGGGAGTCCATTAGGAAGCAGCTGCAATTCTTGCCCCCAGGCAGCTGCTTGTGTTCCTGGGGTAAGTAGCTGCGGAGGGCTTGCGGTGCTCTCCGGGAGACCGGCAGGCAGCAGCAGAGAGCACACCGGGGTTATCAGGAGAACCCGGGTCTCAGTGGACCCGGGACTGCACATACATGGATACCCCCCCCCAAACACAGCCTCTCTCTTCTAACCTGCCTCTTTAAACTTTGCATCCAGACCGATTTTATAGGGACAGTCCCGATTTGGGGGTCTTTTTCTTATATAGGCTCCTATTACCCCCCCCATCCCGATTTTTCACACTTGCTGTCTGGTCACCCTAAGACTGGTAATTGCAAGCACATATTATTCATATATCCGCATGTCAGAGCTGCCCCCTGCCCGCGCAGCACCCAGACGAGGAGGGAGCGCTCCGGTTCCCCGGGCTCCTTCCCTGCAAACGGCCAGGGGGCTCCGCACTCCTAGCTGCGCCCGAGCCAGCGCTGCGCTGCGCCGCGGGGAACGCACCTTTCCCTGCCCCGGGAACCGGAGCGGCGGGCGCGGCCACCCCTGCCCCGGCTCCCCGCAGCCTGCCGCTGGCAACAGAGGGTTCCACGCTCTGGAACCCGGGGCTCGCGTGTCCCGTCTCCCTCCGCCTCGCCAAAGAGTCCCCGTTCCGCTCGGCGCCCGAGCCAAGCCGTGCCCAGCCCAGAGCGCACGGATCCGCGGCGAGGCGAGGTGGCCGCAGAAGTTGCTAGCGGAGAGCGAGAGCCTGGCTGGGAGCTCGGGGCAGAGGCGGGCTGACCGGCTCACCCGGGGAACCGCAGGGCGTCCCTGCGGCGTGGGGAGATGGCACCGGGGATGCGAAGCGGGGAACCCCACGGGCCTGGGGAGGTGGCATGGGGGATGCGAGGCGCGGAACGACACAGGCATCATTGGGGCATGGGGTACACTGCAGGTATCACTAGGATGCAGCACGAGGAATGCCTGGGTAGTGCCAGGAACGCCATGGCCATCACCCACCGCAGCAGAGGGCAGGACGAGGCCTCAGCAGGGCACAGCCTCGTGCACTTCAAAGGAGGGACCATGCCTAGTGCCTTCTTTTGTGCCTGTGCAGGGCTTAGCACACTGTGGGCGGAAATGGAAACAAGAAACGAATAATAGTAATAACACCAGGGCATACCAGGGGGGCCTTGTGCAACACAGTATATTACAGGGACAGACTGTCACTAGATGTGACCAGCACCAGGTCTCTTTAATGCCTTTCAATATGCCCTGCTGCCTGCGGCAGTGACAAGGCACAAAACACAGCCCGTTATTTGCCTAAATAGTACCTGTAGAAATAGTACGTGTGTATGAATTACTGTTCGGTCTAGCAGGGACTTTATGTCCTCATGCTCCCCTTTCCAACGGCCAGTTGAGTCCTGGCTGGAGCACTGCTTCAATACTGATTGAGAAGAAGGATTAGTTACTAAATCAACATCCAACTCCTACAGTCCCATTGGTCTACTCCAGAGTCTCCTGTCCACCTACAGAATTAGCTGAACCCTGCTTAGTTTATGAGGCATGACAAAAATTACAGCTGGTGGGAGTAAGGCTGCTAGATTGGATTGATTGTGAGCTAGCTGATGAGAAATAGATGTACTTCAGTAATGGTCAGCAGAGCCTGAAAGAAAAACAACGAACACTACTTAAATAAGTCACTGCTCAGAATAGGGAATGAGATGCTGATTCAGGCAAAGGCACTGGAAGTTTCGATGTCTAGTTAATATTCTGTAGAGCAGGGATTCTCAAACTTTTGTACTGGTGACCCCTTTCACATAGCAGGTCTGTGAGTGCGACCTCCCCCTTTTAAATTAAAAACACTTTTAAATATATTTAACGTCATTATAGATGCTGGAGGCAAAGCGGGATTGGGGTAAAAGCTGAGACTTCACGACCCCCCGAGGGGTCCTGACCCCCAGTTTGAGAACCCCTGTGTAGAGAGAGGAGGTGAGTGAGGTAATATCTTTAATTGGACCAATTGCTGTTGATGAAAGAGACAAGCTTTTGAGCTACACAGACCTCTTCTTCAGGTCTAGCATTCTGTAGACTAATTATTTTTTAAATGGGTATTCATGTACACCTCTACCTCGATATAACGCTGTCCTCGGGGGCCAAAAAATCTTACTGCATTATAGGTGAAACCGTGTTGTATCGAACTTGCTTTGATCCACCGGAGTGCGCAGCCCCGCCCCCCGGGAGCACTGCTTTACCGCGTTATATCCAAATTAGTGTTATATCGGGTTGCATTATATCGGGGTAGAGGTGTATTTAAAATTTAACTACAACTTGTCTTAAGGTCCTGAATAAATATATTAGGGTATTTTTAACACCTTAGGGGGACAACATGTGGAGCATTTTATGGTGGTTTTTATTTTGCTTGAGATTTAATTTGTGATTATATTAAATAGTCCTGTTTGAAGATTGCTATTGAATTCTTATGTTAGAATCTGTGTTCTGATTGATGAGTAGGGTTAGCCACCCATTTAAAATAAGTGACTGCTGTTACAATGTGGCAATTTGTATTTCTGTGGTGACTCTTCATCTGGATATTTCAAAGAATTTCACTAAAATTAATCAATTAAGCTTTGTGGCATAGGCAAGTACAACTCTACATATTTTACAGAATGATAAAGTGAGACCAGGGATGCTGTGGCCAGTTTGACAGGTGATGCTGTGGTCTGAACTCTGATTGTGCCCCTTGTCTGGCTAGCCATGCCTGCAAAACCTAAGGATTCCCAACAGTGCGGTGTTCACATAGGTTTTGCAGGGAAAGAGAGAATGGTTTTGCATAGGTACAACACCCTTTTTTCTGACAGATTTGGGGCCTTTTTAGTGGCGGTATTGCTATTTTCATCTGTTCCATAGCAAAATTCAGAACAGTTTTCCCTTTAAGTAGTACCCTTGTAGATGGACTACAGTCAGGTCTGCCCTGTGAGCCAACATACAAGCCCTCTGGCAGAATAAGTCAGAGTTCCCTGCAGATCTTAATATTTTACATTTTGAGATTGATGCAACAAGTTACTTTTTAGTAGGGCTGTCGATTAATCGCAGTTAACTCACACGATTAACTCAAAAAAAGTAATTGCGATGTAAAAAATTAATCTCAATTTTAATCACACTGTTAAACATCAGAATACCAATTGAAATGTATTAAATATTTCGGATGTTTTTCTACATTTTCATAAATATTGTATTCTGTGTTATAATTGAAATCAAAGTGTATATTATTTTTTATTATAAATATTTGCACTGTAAAAATGATAAACAAAAAAAATAGTATTTTTCAATTCAGCTCATACAAGTACTGTAGTGCAATCTCTTTGTCATGAAAATGAAACTTACAAATGTAGATTTTTTTTTTGTTACATAACTGCACTCAAAAACAAAATACTGTAAAACTTCAGCACCTACAAGTCCACTCAGTCCTACTTCTTGTTCAACCAATAGCTAAGAGACACAAGTTTGTTTACATTTACAGAAGATAATGCTGCCCTCTCCTTATTTACAATGTCACCAGAAAGTGAGAATAGGCATGGCACTTTTGTAGCCAGCATTGCAAGGTATTTACATGTCAGATATGCTCAACATTCATATGCCCCTTCATGCTTTGGCCACCATTCCAGAGGACATGCTTTCATGCCGATGATGCTCATTAAAAAAATAATACGTTAATTAAATTTGTGACTGAACTCCTTGGGGGAGAATTATATGTCCCCTGCTCTGTTTTACCTGCATTCTGCCATATATTTCATGTTATAGGACTCTCGGATGATGACCCAGCAAGTGTTGTTCATTTTAAGAACACTTTCACTACAGATTTCACAAAACACGAAAGTACCAATGTGAGATTTTTAAAGATAGCTATAGCACTCGACCCAAGGTTTAAGAATCTGAAGTGCCTTCCAAAATCTGAGAGGGATAAGGTGTGGAACATGCTTTCAGAAGTCTTAAAAGAGCAATACTCCGATGCAGAAACTATGGAACCCAAACCACCAAAAAAGAAAATCAACCTTCTGCTGTGGCATCTGACTCAGATAATGAAAATGAACATGCATCAGCCCGCCCTGCTTTGGACGCATGTCCCCTGGAATGGCTGAAGCATGAAGGGACATATGAATCTTTAGCGCAACTGGCAACTTGCAACGCCGGGTACAACAGTGCCAGGAGAACACCTGTTCTCACTTTCAGGTGATGTAAACAAGAAGTGGGCAGCATTATCTCCTGCAAATAAGAGGAGGCTGAAGCGATTGGCTAAACAAGAAGTAGGACTGAGTGGACTTGCAGGATCTAAAATTTCACACTGTTTTATTTTTGAATGCAGTTTTTTTGTATATAATTCTACATTTGTAAGTTCAACTTTCAAGATAAAGAGATTGCACTACCGTCCTTGTATTAGGTGAATTCAAAAAATACTATTTCTTTTGTTTTTTTACAGTGCAAATATTTGTAATCAAAAATAAATATAAAGTGAGCACTGTACACTTTGTATTCTGTGTTGTAATTCAAATCAATATATTTGTAAATGTAGAAAACACCCAAAAATAATTAAATAAATGTTATTCTATTATTAACAGTGTGATTAATCGCGATTACTTTTTGTAATCACTTGACAACCCTACTTTTTAGCCTTTTGGCTACAATCAAGTGTTGTATCTGTTAAATATCTGATATGTTCACGATTGTGCCCTGCACTGGTCCTGGGGGAGAAGGGTCAGGTGAGATGAAGAATCTAACTAGTTTTTTCCATTTCTAATTTCTGTGACTTGGGGGGGGGGGGAAGACTGTTTTTCTTGATTTTATACATTATTTTGGGATTTCCCCCAATCTATATTTGTGATAATGCTGAAATAAATGGTGAAAGAAAGGTGACAAGTGACTTAAAATGAGGAGTGGTAGCGCCCTCCAATATACTCCCCTTGTGGCTCTGTTGATCCGACCCTTCATGGTACACTAGGATCCAGATGTTAAGAATTATGCATGTGCATAATATGTGCTTGCAATTACCAGAGTTATCCATACAGTCATAGTATTTGTGTGGCCAAAGGGCCAGGTGGATCTTTAATTGAGCATGTATATATGCAGTTATGTTCCCACATAATTCTAGAAATCTGGGCCGGGATGACTGAAGCACTGGCACATACTTCTTATTATTACATTCATTTGTAAAGCACCCGCCACCTCTGCTAGGTATAAGTGCTTGCCCATGTACCAGCTTATGTTTGGAGTTTACTTAGGACTTCTAGATCAAAATTTCATCTTTGATCTCATATTTGCAAATAATCATTCAAAAGGTTTCAGCTTTCAAATTTTCAGCAGCTGAGTTGGAACACACTACGGAAGGATAAAACCATCATCTCTCAAAATTTGTAATATACCAAATATATATGAAATTTTCCCAGTGTAATACCAGTTAGTGTATAGACATTATTATTTATCCTTTGGTGAGCGCTGACAATGTACTCCAGTGATGCACATAACAAGGATGGAGAAACAGGGAATTTACAGTTTATACTAGTTATACACCATATAGTCAAAACAATTGCATATATACAAGCTATTGTATGATGAATGACAAACCTTCAGGCAATTTATTTTAAGTAAGATGTTTTGGTTTCTTAAATAGAGAGCAATGCAAAGTGGCAGACAGACTGTCATCAAAAATCTCAGCAGAATAAGTGAACTTTGAAAACACACCTTTCTCCAGGACACCTATAAACCCTGGCCTGGCATCACACCATGTTAACTTTCAGAAATTAACGTGTGTGTTAAAAAACAGAAACTGTAAAAATCGGAGAGTGAATCAAGCACATGCTTAACTTCACCCTGCACTAACATTAATTTTGTTTTAAAATCGTCCCACTCCCTTGTCTGCATATTGTCTACTTAAACTCTAAAGGGCAGAGACCTTATCTTCATATACCTCTGTAAAGTGTCTATCTCACTGCTGAAAATCTACAAATAATAATTAAGCCTCAAAACATTGAGGCAAGTACCAAATTTACATGCTTTTCCTAAGGCACAGAAAGGTGAAGTGATTTATCCAGCATCATGCAGTGAGTCACCAGTAGAGCAGAAGATAGAACTCCAGTGTCCGAACTCAGCCTCCTGCTCAACACTGCCTCCCATAATGTGATGCTATTCCGTATTTATCATTTTCCCTTTGTATTTTCCAAAAACTTTTCCAAACATTGTTGGGCCTAATAAACAAGAAGGCAGGTAGCAGATAACTTAGAATATGACAAGGGCAAGACTGTACCATTATTACTGCTATTAGTTCATCCCAGAAGTTTTCTTCTGTGATAGAAGAAGCTTAAGAGACATACAATATTAATTTCAAAGTTATACATAAAACGCATATGATCACCTCTTTGTTAGAAAGGATTTGGGAAAACAAGATGTTTCGCATAAAATCTGTATTTCTATCTCTAGCACAGTACAATATGAAGTCTTTCTAAACCCCACACGGTCTATATTTACCGAGGTCACTGGACATCCGTGTCCTGCATGTTCTGTTAACACTTTATCATACATCATGGGAAGCGCATACCCCCCGTTCGAGGAAGCTAGCCCCCCCTTCCACCCGAGACGCTGCCCCCACTCTCGCCCTTCGACTCCCCTGCTCTCGCCAACCGTTAGCACAGCCCCGAATCCCAGCTGCCCCGCCAGCACCCAGAGCAGTCCGGAGGAGGCCCGGCCGGCTGGTGCTGAGGCCTGAGCCTAGGTTGCCCAGAGGAGCTCTGAGCCCCGCCACAGCCAAGCCCAGGGCTGCAGCAATTACCAGAGGTTTAGGGAGGCTTAGCCTCCCCCCAGCCTCCAGTAGCCCCGCCCATGTCATACATAGACAAACTATAATAACCAGTGTCCTGTGTATATATAGCTACTATTCATAGCCTGCCTTCTGGCTGCACTATCAGCTTCTTCCTATTGTATTATTTGGTGCTTATGTAATGCTAATTTTATATCATTTGATTCACAGTATACAGTCATATTGGATAAGTCTCCAATGTGAAGGAGAACTTTTTCCTACAGACCCCGTTAAACAAAAGTATTGCGTGAATAAGACATTTTTAAAAGTTCTGACATGATTTTGCCTGCAAGGTACATTTTCCCCAAAGTCTAACAGTTCTAGCAGCCCTATGTAGTACTACTGAGTGACAATCCACCACAGCTATGGGACCATTATATTGTTATTCTAGAACTTTGAATAACAAAGCAGTCAGTGCTGACTACTTGTCCTGCAGCATGTACCAACTCTAAAATAAAAGATTGGTCTACTTCTCTGAAACTCAGAACAATTATTTCTATAAGTGACCTTACTGTGTTTGCATCTAGATCAGAAACAAGCCCATTCCTAGCTAACCTGGTTACAATTAGCAATCCATCAGCAGTACTGGCAGTCAAATCAAAGTCTTCTCGATGCAATAAAATTGAGTCAGACTCTTAAATTCAAACGTCACTTCTGTTTAATGAATTTCAAAGGCAACATTTAAAATGTTTTTAATTTTCAAATACTGTCACAACACTGGGAGCAAACACGCCATTCAACTCCAGCTGTCACATATGGCCTTGTTTATTATATGGTTTCATCATACAAATATTCCACTGGTGCTAGTGATAGTGGGAGCCCTGGTGTAGACAAAGTGCTTACATTTTTAACACCATATTATCAGACCCGCTCTGAGCTGTTTAGAGAATGTGGTATTAAAATGCTAGCGAGTACAGAAGACTTGTGTGCACTAGGCGTGAATCCTAGCCCCACTGAAGTCAAAGACAAAAATCCCATTGAATTTAATGGGGCTAATATAGTCTTCCCAACATTGCTAACACTGGTGGAGCTGCAGTGCAACAGTGGGAATTTTTTACCAACATCCTTAGTAAACAAGGCTTAAGTGTGTGCAAATTCATGTCTTCACTTTAAAGGTAAATAGGTTCTATAAGCAAATGCAAAGCTTCCTTTTTCACAAAGCAGAAGCCCAATAAAACAGGGGCTGAAGTGAGCTGCAGTAGTGTAGTCGAGAGTAAATTTAGTTTTCCCTCTTTTCATTTGGAGAATAAGGAGTTTCGTTTAAATAATGTATTTCTTTTTTTACCACTACCCCACTGGTGGAGCTGCAGATTTTTTTGGTCTAGCTGCTCTTACAACATTTTCAAAGACTGCACAATTTACTGAAGGGCTTCATCATGCAAAAACAACTGCTTTCCAAGAGATGAGAAAGGAAACGATGCAATGGCCAAGGCACTTACATTCATATACAATATCTACTTTGTGTCACAGATATAACTTAGGTGAACTAAAACCACTCTGACCTACTCTTTTCCCTATAACAGTGCAAAATGACAAACCACAGATTTATCATGCCATTTAATGGTCCTCCATTCTTTTAAAACAGAAGAACAACAGATGGGCAGTGAGCAGTTCAACAAAGGCCCAAATGTCTTCCAAAGGTGTTTTAGTGCCTGTATTCTAGCAAGAGATAGGACCAAAAAACTCAATAGCAACTCAACTGGAAACTCCAGGTGTTGCAGTAAAATTTATACTGACATGTTTATAGTCTGGTAAAGAATCTGTCAATCTTTAAATCAATTATCTCCACTTTGGAAATTTTTTACAATTTAAAATAACTAGACCAAACCAAGTGTAATTATTTCAGCATCTACTCCAAGACCTTTATGCTTTAGTTCAATTGATGTATCTAGATAGGAGATGTGGATTTACATAATACCTACTAAAATCTCTAAAGCGTTTATGGTTTGTATTTTATCCCCTAATACTGTACAACACAGAATATTTTGTTGAACCTAATGAATATAATAGGATTAAAAAAGAGATAGGTTTAGATAGAGTTTCATATTTACATACTATGCCATTAAACAAAGTGATGGGGTTCCCCCGAGACCTCTTTCACTCGGTTCCCAAAGAACTCAGTGTGACTGCAATCTCCTCACCCAGGTTCCTTTATTTGGCATACAGCAAAGCTATAATGAGTTGATCAGACTCAAGCATAGGGGATGGGCATAAAGCGTACCACACATCCAGTGTCACACAGCAAACCTCTTTCTTTACACACATTTACATTTCATTTACTATTTACGTTTTGTGACTTGTTTGATTACTTTATAGGAACCAATCCCTGTACAGCATGCTCTGTCCATGCACTGTCCATGTATGACCTACTCAGTACCTCATCTTTACATTCCTTACATTTATCTTGCCCATTGTAAATGGTTCCCTGAGTGTTGCCCCTTATCTTAGCTAGTACAGATATTCTGTTTCCAGGCTGCTGATCCATTTACCTCTCTAATCCTGTCTCCCAAGAAATGAGGCCTCAGCCATGTCCAATTACTTTTGTCAAGCCAGGCCTACACAAAGAAAGCATAGTCATTAAGGATGGAAAAGACTTATTAGATCATCTAGTCATTCCTTTTGCCAATCAAGAATAAGATAGGTTGCAAATTGTGTGAGCTAAAAATGTATCATGTCAAGTTTTATAAGCAGAGAAAAAAAACCTAGGAGAGAAAATATTCTTTAAGACGAGGTATAAGAATACACTGAGCCTTAACAAACCAGAAATGAACTGATGAAAACCAGGAAGAAGGTTTTACAGTCCCCAATGGTTGCATAATTACAAAACAAATTACTGTTTTCAATAATAAACACACAAAGGAGAGAGCATTAGTGGGTAGAGCTCAGTCTCTGGGAAAATATGGCCTGACCATGAGGGACATTGAGTGCCCTGAAGGAACTCCAGACCTTAAAGCAATGGTTTTCAACCAGTGATCCATGGATGCCTGAAGGACCGTAGACTATGTCTAAGATTTCCAAAGGGGTCTGCACCTCCATTTGAAATTTTTTAGGCGTCTGCAAATGAAGAAAGGTTGAAAACTACTGCCTTACAGCATCAAGGTCAAAGGGAGTTCTTCAGCAATACAGTATTGTATGTTGTCAATGTACAGACTTTTATCGTATGAATAATCAGAAATCTGATTTATATTAAAGAGGACAGGACAATGGGACCCTTTGTTTCTCTTGGAGATTCACAGCAGATGGAATTAAGTCATCATTCCCATTCAGCGTGAACTAAGGAGAGTCACTCCATTCAGCAAATACTATCTCTTACTCATGCGATGAATCGCAATGAAGTCAATGGGACTACTAACATGCAGGGGCTGCAATAAACATTTTTTTACCATTTGAATAACAAGAAATTAATGTTGACAGCTTCATATTTGAGCAAACATTAAATTTTTAAGGAGAACATACTCCCATCAGATATACATCTTCTGGAAATTTCACAGCTTTAGAAAATACTGTAGAACTTCAGAGTTATGAACTGACCGTCAATCACACACCACATGCAATCAGGCAGCAGAGACAAAGAAAAAGAAAAAAAAGACAAATAATGTACAGCACAGTACTGTGTTAAATGTAAACAACTAAAAAAAATAAAGGGAAAGTTTAAAAAAAGTTGACAAGGTAAGGAAACTGTTTCTGTGCTTTTTTCATTTAAATTAAGATGGTTAAAAGCAGCACTTGTCTTTTGCATAGCAAAATTTCAAAGCTGTATTAAGCCAATGTTCAGTTGTAAACTTTTGAAAGAACAACCATAACGTTTTGTTCAGAGTTACGAATAACTTCCATTCCTAAGGTCTTCCTAACTCTGAGGTTTTTACTGTACATGGATTTAAGCCAGTTCAAATTGTGGCGCAAGTAGACATACTTTATGTTACATCTGACAATTTCTTACAAGGCACATACTTATGCCACAAACATATCACATCTACCGAGAGGTGCAAAAATACAGGAGCAAACCAAAACCAAGCAAATTATGGCCCTGAATTCTGCAAGATACTTAAGCATATGCCAAACTTAAGCATGAGAGTAGTCCCAAGAATTTCAATGGAACTACACACATAGTTAAAATTAGGCAGATGCTTAAGTACCTTGTTGAACTGGGACCTATCATATTTTAGGGTTTTTTGCCAACTTTAGGCTTGCAATTTTATGAAACTGGAAAGAAATGCTCAGCCAAACTCAGACTCAAGAAAATACAACCAAAATGGCAATGAAGGCATGAATGGTACTTATTCTGAACTTTTAACAAAAACATTGTTGAAATATCACAGTGGCATCTGGTTGTGCTGTTACAACAGTGCATTTCCATTATAAACCCCTATTTTTCATGGCTGTATACAACTCAACTGAAAAAGTGTTCCAGGCTGAAACTGAACAGAAATGTTTTGAGGCCAAGAGCTGTTTTCTTTAAATAAAACCTTCAAAACATATCAGAATACAAAGAAATGGATATTTACCAGCCTCTAATGCCTTTATTTTACACTCCCGTAAAAATAGCTAGTTTAAAATAAGATTCTGTAGACATATTTAAAGTAATATACAGTTATGTGACATATTTAAAGTGCAGCTACTTCTAATTATTATTCACAATAATCTTTATTATGTGATATGTAACACAAAACTGAGCACTGTTAATTTGCTTTCATGTGATAATGTACACTCTTTGCATGGTGCCAAGTATCAGAGGGGTAGCCGTGTTAGTCTGTATCCACAAAAACAATGAGGAGTCTGGTGGCACCTTAAAGACTAACAGATTTATTTGGGCATAAGCTTTCGTGGGTAAAAACCCCACTTCTTCAGATGCATGGAGTGAAAATTACAGATACAGGCATAAATATACTGGCACATGAAGAGAAGGGAGTTACCTTACAAGTGGAGAACCAGTGTTGACAAGGCCAATTCAGTCAGGGTAGATGTGGTCCACTCCCAATAATTGATGAGGAGGTGTCAATACCAAAAGAGGGAAAATTGCTTTTGCAGTGAGCCAGCCATTCCCAGTCCCTAATCAAGCCCAAATTAATGGTGTTAAATTTGCAAATGAATTGTAGCTCTGCAGTTTCTCTTTGAAGTCTATTTTTGAAGTTTTTTTGTTGAAGAATGGCTACTTTTAAATCTGTTATTGAATGTCCAGGGAGAGTGAAGTGTTCTCCTACTGGCTTTTGTATGTTACCATTCCTGATGTCTGATTTGTGTCCATTTATTCTTTTACATAAAGACTGTCCGGTTTGGCCAATGTACATGGCAGAGAGGCATTGCTGGCACTTGATGGCATATATCATATTAGTAGATGTGCAGGTGAATGAGCCCCTGATGTGGTTTGGTCCTCTGATGGTGTTGCTAGAGTAGATAAGGGGACAGAGTAGACAATGGAGTTTGTTACAGGGATTGGTTCTTGTAGGTGTTTGTCTCTGTCTGAGGGATTGGCACAAATGCGGTTATTTGGACTCTCTTCTCAGACCCTATGCTACCAGCACTCCTCGCTATCTCTGAGACACCACCAACTTCCTGAGGAAACTACAATGCACTGGTGATCTTCCTGAAAACACCATCCTGGCCACCATAGATATAGATAGATATTACGAGGATGGACTACAAGCTGTCAGGAACAGTATCCCTGATGAGGCCACGGCACACCTGGTGGCTGAGCTTTGTGACTTTGTCCTCACCCACAACCATTTCAGATTTGGGGACAATTTATACTTTCAAGTCAGCAACACTGCTATGGATACCCGCATGGCCCCACAGTATGCCAACATTTTTATGGCTGACTTAGAACAATGCTTCCTCAGCTCTCGTCCCCTAGTGCCCCTCCTCTACTTGTGGTACATTGATAACATCTTCATCATATGGACCCATGGGAAGGAGGCCCTTGAAGAATTCCACCTGGACTTCAACAATTTCCACCCCACCATCAACCTCAGCCTGGTCCAGTCCACACAAGAGATCCACTTCCTGGATACTACAGTGCAAATAAGCGATGGTCACATAAACACGACCCTATACTGGAAACCTACTGACCACAATACTTACCTACATGCCTCCAACTTCCATCCAGGACACATCACATGATCCATTGTCTACAGCGAAGCCCTAAGATACAACTGCATTTGCGCCAATCCTTCAGACAGAGACAAACACCTACATGATCTTTATCAAGCATTCTTAAAACTACTATTTAGGATGAATAAGGAAGGCTTGATGGATTGTGTCCCCCTCCACCTTTCCCCAAAACAAAAAATATTTTTCTGCTTCTTTTTTATATTAGAAATTCAGGATATGTCCTCCCTGTACAACAAAATGTCACAAGAATCGTGAGACAAAGTTGAACAACTGAGACGGGAAGAGATTTTTTTTTAATCAGGCTGTTTAAAATTTCATTGTTTGTTTCAGTGGTAGTCAATACCTGCTGGGCTTTGAGGTTTCTTTAATTTTGTTTTTTGTGTCTAGTTATTGCTAGGGTCTCCAAACAATGGGTCATCTTACATACCAGGATGCTGAGTCTGCAATCCTTACTGATGCCAGGGGCTTCCCACGGGAGTTTTGCTCGAGTGAGGTCTACAGAAAGGGGTCCTAGGGTTACCAAGAGCATAAACCCAATATAAACCCAATAACATATATTTTACTCTTTGCTCAGACTGACATGTATTTGAAGTTGAGTTGTTGTTTGATTAATTATGTTAACCACAACAACACTCTCTCGTCTTGGGAGCTGTTACTAGTTGACAGAATAAATTATAAACAGGGAAACTCAGTGTAGTGGATATTTGACATTAGCAAAAGCAGCACTTGTTAGAGAGAAAATAATAAAAGGCAAACATGAAGCCACATGTGAAAATATTTGAAGTGATAAACGCGATTCAAAACATGATCTGACAATCACTCCCCAGCTACACAATGTATATTGTAAAGTCCTTAGAACAAACCCCATCTCTCATTCTGTGTACTCTTCAAGGGGCATAAACAAGACAGCCATGCACACAAAACAGTATAGCACAGTCATGGGGAAAGTGTTGGAGCACCAAGAGGGAGTTCAGTGTAATTCAGATTTTTCCTGCCTGTCCAGCTCCCCTAGACACCCCCACATCTGCTCCATCTCCCCCATACACCCTCCCGACCCCCTCCCATCTGCTCCATCTTTCCCATGCACCTCCCGATCCCCTCGTCTGCCCATCTCCCCCCACGCACCCCGCAATCTGCTCCGCTCCCCCACCCCCGATCTGTTCATACACCCTTCCCCCCACCCTCCTCTATCTTCCCCACCCCCTGCGCCGGTTCCTGCATGGCTTGGGGGGAGCGGAGCCCGAGAGTAAAGGGCAGCAGCTTCCCTCAGCCCCGGGGCCTGTGCACATCTCCGCGCACGTGCTCACGGGGGCGGCGCGTCCGGGGGCCGGACACCGGCCCCTGTTCTGACCCTGCGCTGGGCTTGCGGGAGCGGAGCTGCCTGCAGGGCTCCGGACGCTCCAGTGCGCCAGCAGGGGCAGCATGGTGGTGGGGTGAGAGATGGATCCCCCCGACGCTTGGGACCCCTACAGCCGGCCGGCCCGCCGGACCCAGTGGCTGGTCAGCGCCCTGGCGTATCACTACGGGCTGGACCGGGGCGTGGAGAACGAGATCATCGTGCTGGCCACGGGCTTGGACCAGTACTTGCAGGAGATCTTCCACCACCTGGACTGCGAGGCGGAAGGCAGGATCCCCGGCGAGGACTTCCGCACCCTCTGCCAGGTGTTGGGGCTGGCGGACCCGGAGGAGGCGGCGGCCGACCCGGAGGAGTGCGCCGGCCTCTGGGAGGACCTGGCCCCGGAGCTGACTTTCCGCCAGTTCCACGCCAAGCTCTGCGGTTACTTCAGCACCAAGGCCGGCTGCGCGCCGCAGCGCCCGGCGGTGGGCAGGCTGCCGCTGGGCAAGGAGAGCGAGCACATCGAGACCCAGATCCGGCTGCGCAGCCCGCTGCGGCGGCGCCGGGACAAGGCGGGCCAGGGGGCTGCTGCCATCAAAAGCGGCAGCCCGCGAGGGGCTTCTCCTCCCCCGGCCGCCCCCGGGCTGGCCCCACACGCCAGGCGGCCGGGCCCCTGCTCCAGGGAGTGCTACGAGGAGATCGTGGCTCTGGAGCAGGCTGAAGACCGGATCGTGAAGCTGGAGGAGGAGAACGGCAGCCTGCGGGAGCTGGTGGAGGACATGCGGGCAGCGCTGCAGAGCAGCGACGCCAGGTGCCTCGCTCTGCAGGTGAGCGGGAAGGGGCACGGGCCGCTGCACTCTCGGGGGCTCTGGCCAGACCCCGCTCCGGGGACTCAGCCTGCGGCCAGAGCGAAACCAACCTTGGGAAACTGACACATGGAATTAGTCCTAGGGCAGCAAAAGCTGCAGCGCTCCCTGTAAAGGCAGGGTGACAGGTCCCACTGTTCCCAAGCACTGCCACGCCTACACCCTGGCACGCTGGCACTAAGCACTCCAGCGCCCTGCCCGCCTTCTTCCTACCAGCAGAAGTTTGGGAGCCGCTGTTCTGATTTCAGGGGCACTTGGCAGTGTAAATCAGGGCAGACGTGGGCTCCAGCTGACATTCGGCAGGGAAAATATGTATTCACTAGCTGCATTTGTCTAGCAGTGGTGGTGCTGCTCCCGAGTGTGAGAGAAAGAGCTAAAAGAAGGGAATATGAAATGCACCATGTTAAACTCTGTGCTCACCCCACTAGATCTATGAAAGATTTCCAGGACATCTAATCAGGTTATTGTTGGGTAACTGGATTATTAAAAAGATTGGATTATTATTGCCACTACGTTTGGGGAGAGATTTAATTAACGGATAAATGGAGTGCATCCGTTTCTATCAGTACTGCTGGACAGAGGAGAGAGGCTTCCATTTCTGCTGTCACTGTAACTGTGCAGTAAAAGTTGGTTTAAATGTAACCTAAAGCACAACACTACTTTTGTTAACTGAAAGTAAAGTTCACTGGAGCTAGTAGTGGTCAAAGGAGCTCATTAAAGCTTGTGTTCAGAGCAAACATTTTGTTAATTAGTTTGTGACTTATTTGCATTCACCTCAGTCTTGGGTGAAAGGGGGGGGACGGTCTGTCTTCCTCCAAATGCTTGTCATGAAAAGCCATAGAAATGGACCTTGGTGTTAGGGCCATTCCAACTCTCATTGATTACACAGTGCAACAAGCTGTTGGAACATATTTTTAAAAGTTAGACCACTAAAAGCCCATTGAAATAAATGTGGGTGAAAGTGCAAAGGAGGGTGGGAGAATTTATTTCCTTCCAGGCCTGGCTGGGGCTACTTGTTTATGCTGGAAAAGATTTTTGACCTTTCAGTCAGTTTATTTCATGGGCCATCAAGGCTTTCATACTTTTTCGGTGTTAATGTTATATGTAAATTGAAGATGAAGATGTTGTGATTTTCAAAAAATGAACATCTGACATATTAATGATGTTTACCTGAATGATTCAGAGAGTTATGTTCCATCTAGTTCCAGATTACTGAATATAAATAGTTCTGTTTCTAAACAAATGGCAACTTGGATACTTGTCATTATTTCTTCCTGGGTATTGTGTGTTTGTGTTGTTGCTGGTTTTTGTTTAAGACAACCAGTTTGGTTATGTACAATTTTCAAGAGGAAATGTTTTGTTGCAGTATTACTATTTATTAATGAGACACTATAAGCTAGTGCATTATAGGGTTTTTAAAAAATATATTGACCCTGCTCCTGAAATGTGTATTTTGATCTTACTCTTTTCTTATATGTGGCTTTGGTTTGTTCAGTGTTTTATCAGTAATGGATGTGATACTGTTTGGATTTTTACCTGTGAGAACAATAAGTAGGTAGTTCATTGAGCAAGAAATGTTTTGAGACTCACAGATAACCTCTGAGTTCATAGTTAGGCCCCACTCCTACAGTTGAACTGGTGAGCAGACCCTTGTACCCAGGCAGAGCCCCACTGACTTTGGGGCCTCAATGCACAGTCCTTGCTCAGGCAGAACTTCCATTAATTCCAATTAGTAAAGAGTACAGGATTTTAATAGCAGGCATTGCTTGATTGCTCTAGGGAGACAAAGAACGCTGCCTGGCATTAAGGGGTAGTATAGAAAGGGTGAGGCCCTAGAAGCTTGACTTCTCCAGTTTTTTTGGTGTGACTAGTTAACTTGAGTTAATAAATATACTTAGCATTCAGATAATGCTTATATATGTTTGAAGTTCTAATTTGACATTAACTATTAAATCTTCACAACAGTCCAGTGAAGTAGTACTATCTCTGGTTTACAAATAGGAAAACTGAGACAAAACGGTGAAGTTACTGGCCCAGGGCCACAGAGTGAATCACTGGAAGAACTAGGATTAAAACTCAGGACACCTACTGATTACCAGCTTCATGCTAATTTTTATAGCCCACACGCCTAAAAAAATGTCAAAACCAGGAGCGGCTCTAGCTTTTTTGCTGCCCCAAGCATGGCAGGCAGGCAGCCTTTGGTGGCATGCCTGCGGGAGGTCCGCCAGTCCCACGGCTTCAGTGTACCCACTGCCGAATTGCCACCGAATCCGCGGGACCGGCGGACCTCCCGCAGGCATGCCGCCAAAGGCTGCCTGACTACCGCCCTCGCAGGGACCGGCAGGGCGCCCCCCGTGGCCTGCCGCCCCAGGCACGTGCTTGGAGCGCTGGTGCCTGGAGCCGCCGCTGCTCAAAACGCTAGTTGCACCCCTGAGAACTGACTGAAACAATGGGGAGACATGAAATCAAAACAATATGTGAACATGTAAAACATTTGAGACAAAGTTTGCTGTTCCTTTAATGAGTCAACTTTTCTACAGGAAGTATGTATTTTGAAAATTGTATTACCCAAGGATTGTGCCCAGAACTCTGTATAGGCCAAAAGTAGATTCCTAATTAAGGGGTAGGTTTACTACATATGAAGAAAATATGCCAAAAAATCTGCCCATTTTCAGCTTTGATTAAAATGTTAAGTTATTTTCAAATAAATTAATCTGTGTTCTTCTTTATGCCCCTGTTGATTGTAGGTAGGACTGTGGAAAAGCCATGCTAATCATAAGAAAGATGGGACCTGTTTTATAGGTAATAGGAGACAGTTAACTCCCAAACACTCCCAGCCCACCAAGTGCCTTCAGAGTGTCCTAAAGGAGGTGGAACTAATCCGGAATTCCAGGGATGGACAAATTGAAGAAGCAATTAGGGTCAATCAAGAACTGCAAAAAGAATTGAGGAGTTCCCAGGAAGCTATAGTCACCCTGGAAGACTGCAACCGTAATCTGAAGAGGGAACAGGCAGAAATGAGGAAGAAAGTGGAAGAAGCTAGACACGCAGTCCTTAACAGTCTTGGCAAAGTGAAGGAGTTAGAAGCAAAAGCCAATAAAGTGCCACATTTGCAGATATACATCCAGCAGCTAGAATCAGAACTACAGTACTATAGGTAAGTCTGATACCATTCAAAATAAATTTATCAAATCATATTTAAACTTAGCTGGGCTGGAAAATAAATGCTTATATTAATGAATCTACTAAGATATTTTCTAACGTGTGTTTGGAGAGGAATTAGGAGCTACCTATTCATTTTCACACACATTGAATCTATTTCCCCATGTTAAGTATTCTCACACCTCTTGTCAAACTGTCTGTAATGGGCTATCCTGATTATCACTACAAAAGTTTTTTCTCTTAATTAATTAGCCTCTTAGAGTTGGTAGGATAACTCCCACCTTTTCTTGTTCTCGGTATGTGTATATATATATCTCCTTACTACAGGGGTCGGCAACCTCTGGCACATGGCTTACCAGGGTAAGCACCCTGGCGGGCCGGGCCAGTTTGTTTACCTGCCGCGTCGGCAGGTTCAGCCGATCACAGCTCCCACTGGCCGCGGTTCGCTTCCCGCAGCCCCCATTGGCCTGGGACGGTGAACTGCGGCCAGTGGGAGCCACGCTCAGCCAAACCTGCCAACGCAGCAGGTAAACAAACTGGCCCGGCCCGCCAGGGTGCTTGCCCTGGTGAGCCGCGTGCCAGAGGTTGCCGACCCCTGTCTTACTATATGCTCCATTCTATGCATCCGATGAAGTGGGCTGTAGCCCACGAAAGCTTATGCTCAAATAAATTTGTTAGTCTCTAAGATGCCACAAGTACTCCTGTTCTTATTGTTTACTCAATCCTTTATATATTATATTTTCCATCTCTAAGGTTCTTTTTTTACCATAACTAATTTGAATTGGATTAGTTCCTGTTACTTAACTAGATACACATAAAAATAGTAACAGATGATGTTCCATCACTCAGTCTAAACCTACACCTGGACAAACAGCTCATAAGTGCCATACATAAGGCCAGATTCTGGCCTACAATGTTAAACTGTGGCGTAACTTATGTCTATCATTTTTCATTGATAGAATGTATTTTACTTAATTAGACAGCAAGCTGATTCAAAACAAAACAGATGATGGGTAATGATTTCATGCCTTGTACCCACTACATAGCCTTCCACTGATAGTAAGACAAATGGAAGTCAAAAGCAAGAAAAAATAAGCAAGCAGTTAAAGTTGTGGCTTACAGTTCTTAGTATACCAGGTGGCCCACTTCACAGTTTTATTAATAGTAGAAGCAATTTTTAATTTAATACCTACTGCATGCCAAGTGAGCACCAATAATTATGACAATATACTTGTGAGACCATGTATCAGTTTTCATACATAGATCACAAAGTCTTTTCAAAGGTATTATTATCCCTATTTTACATATGAGGAAACTGAGGCATAGAGAAGTTAAGTCGCGTATCTAAAGTCACACAGTAATTTAGTGGTAGTCTGAAACAGAACCTAGTCCTTCTAACTCCTAGCCTTGTGCTTTAACCACTAGGACAACCGCTTGGATACTATATCTCCAAGACAGAGAAAAATGTGCACAAATTTAATTAGTGCCTAATCCTGCTGTTCTTGCTCAGACAAAACTTTCATTGAACTCACTGATGCTTATTTAAGTCGCTGGGAATTTTGCATGAGCCAGGGGTAGATCCATAGACTTAATGTTCACATTTAGACTGACATATAATAAAAAGGTAACTTATATGCAAACTGACTTTCTTTCAATTTTTTTACTGATTCTTTACTTAAAACTGGTATTTTAATATTTGGACTATTCAGAACAGCTTTTCCCTTTTTAATCTGATATTTCCTGTTTCCTTATAGTAAGAATTCATATGGAGCTATTTGTGGTGTTACAGCTATTGTACTGTATTTATAGGGTGCAGGAAGTATCTAAAAATAATCACTCTATCTTGTGTCTTTCTATAAACATTGTGTATGTTGATATCTTTGGGTTTGCAGAAAATAAATGCATTTCATTAAATGGCTGTACCATTTTAAAATACTGTCAAGGGCATGTAACTTCCAAGACAGCTACTCACAGGGATTTGCTGGCAATGGGTCTAGAACAGAGCTGGGAGAAATTTTTGGACCAAAGCTTTTTTTCAGTGAAAACCACAGATTTGGTCACACCCAAGCATTTAAAGAATTCATGTTGGTTTTGCTAAACTATTTTGGTTAAAAAAAATTCATTTTGATATTTAAAAAAAATGTCATTCAAAAATGACTTTGCTTGGATTTCTTTAATTTTATTTTTAACATTTGTATAAAGTTAAACAAATGCTTGAAATCAAAATAAAACATTTCAAAAAATGTAAGTTTTGGTTTTTACCCAAACAATTTTTTATTTTTTTTGTTGAATTTCCAATAAATTGAAAAATATGTTATTTACCCAGCTCTAGTCCTGCATAAGCCATACAGCCTTCTCTCTATTGCCTGAAATAAAAAGTCTCCACTGGCCAACACAGTGAGGGCTCAGGTCCAAAGTTTGATGGATCATGAAAGCACATTTTTGAGAAGAGGGTAAAGATAGTTAAAGGTAGTTAAAGATGAATAAGAAACATCAGCCCAGACTTGCTCAGCGCTCTTGCGGGTCATAGCAACATAAAGATCCATGGTTGATAAATGCACATTATGTGATTTGATACACAATCCTCAGATATTTTATTTTTGAAATAGTTTGAAGTGAGTATAAGGCTCAGGAATGGTGCCTGGCCTGACTGTTCTGTGGCTAAAAAGACTGCAGTGCCCAGTCACATTCCATAAGGGACAAATGCAGGCTTCCCCCACTGATCCATCAACACACCTCAGCTCTACATTAGTGACAACACCATGAGGAGTGATTCTTTCTCCTTGTCCTCAGCTGAAAATGCCAACAACAGAGCCAGTTAATGTCAATTGTGATAAAGACCCATGGGGACAAATGCCCCTTTCAGTTACATAGGCATCCCACTGACTTCGCTGGGTTGCACCTGTGTAACCGATAGTGAACAGAGGCCTATGCAGCACAGAAGCCCAAATCCTTTGAAGGTGAGTCAGATGGGGTGCAGAGATCCCATGTGGAAGGGAAAGACAGTTATGAAGTATGGTCCATTCATACTATATCCACCTATCTCTCCTCTGCAGCCACAGCAATGGATACCATGTGACCTGCAGGGGGATTGATCAAAGCGTGGACTCAGGGGAATAGCTCTGAAAGTCAGTTGGAAGCTATAATACTTAAAGCATTGTAGGTTACAATGGCTGCTATGAGCCTCTAATTCCATGCATCTCTGTTCATTTTCTGTATCACAGTGGGGTTGTGAGCATATTAGAGGGCTCCAGGTACAGCAGGAATGAATTCTGCAGGGCAGGAGCAAAGAGAGGCACAGAGGCAGAATCTATTGTGCTAGAAAAGGCTGATGATCCATAGGTTTGTTTCCTGAGGATCCCAACCTATCTAGCTTTGTCTGGTCACTTCCCCTTCCAGATCCACTCTGCTGAAAGTCCCATTCCTTCCAGAGGGGTTGATACAGAGGCCTCCACTAAGCTGCAACTCACACACAGTTCCCATGCTCACCCTTTCCTGTTTTTAAAGGGGAGAATTTGGTTCTCACAAAGGGGAGAATTTGGTTCAGTCATCAAATAGCCATCACATTGCAATAGATTTTGGTCACTATCAGTCAGATCTGCATTCAAACAGTGACCTAAAGTTATGAGCACTGGTTCAGGAAAGAATGTAAGCATGTACTTACATCCATTTCTATTCAGGAAAACACTTGCACTTACTTTCCTGAATAAGGATACTCTCCTGATTTGGGGCCTAAGAGCAGTTGCCTGCGGTACCCACCAATGCATATTCCTGCAAATAGTCGTGCAGAATATTGATACCTGTATGCCTGGTAAATCTTTGCACCATCAAGATGAAGACCGTAGTGACTTCAGTAGGACTTAAACATGTGCTTAAGTGCTTTCCTGAATAGGGATGATTTTCTGAATTAGGGTGTGAAAGCTCCAGACTCCATTATTAGGTCACCAAACCTTCCTGCTACAAAACACTCTTATAGTTACTGTATTGATAAATTTTGCTTAATGCTGCTACTTGTCTGAGCTCTTAACTCTTTCTATAATGGATGGGTTTGTTCAATACTCTCCTTTCTTTGGGATTTACTTCTCTCCAGCATAAGAAATGCAGTATGGCTAAATTAATGTATACTATCTTTTTAAAAAAATAGCTGCCATTTTAAGATAAATGTGTCATTGTAAAGGTAAATTTGTAGAAAACACTTATTGAAAAAGCATGAATCAAAGTTCCTTTCAAGGGTACGAGTGTATATTTATCTCAATAGGATTTGTGTGTCTTGTTGCCTGGCATTAAACAGAGTGTGCCATTCACATTGTTATATATTGGAAATAGTTGAGAAGTTATCATAGCCCCACAAATTCGCTGACCTTTGGTTCTGAAAATAACAGCTGGTCTAACAGATTTTTCTGTTAGATTTAACCATTGATGAAATTATGATGATGAGCTGGTAGCACTGGTTATACTTAAGACTTCCCAACACTTTCCATAATAAGACTCTGTTTTGGTTGCTTATAATTTTGCCAGACTTTAATCTTTTGAGCTGAAATTTTCCATACTGGGTGGCTGCCTCCAGATCAGTGGTCTCCAACCTTTTTACGCCCAAGATCACTTTTTGAATTTAAGGGCAACACAGGATTTCCCCTGCTCCTTCCCTGAGGCCCCGCCCCTTCCCCAAAGCCCCACCTCCCCGTCGATCACTCTCCCCCACCCTCACTCACTTTCACCGGGCTGGAGTTCAGGAGGGGGTGCGGGCTCTGGGCTGTGGCTGAGGGGTTCGCAGTGTAGGAGGGGGCTCTGGGCTGAACCTGGGGCAGGAGTGCAGGAGGGGGTGAGGGGTGCAAGCTCTGGGAGAGAGTTTGGGTGCAGGAGGGGGCTCTGGGCTCAGGCAGAATTTTGGGGTGCAGGAGAAGGTGTGGGGTGCTGGATCTGGGAGGGGGGTCAGGGCTGGGGCAGGCAGTTGGGGTGCAGAGGGGATATGGGGTGCTGGCTCTGGGAGGGGGGCTCAGGGTTGGAGGTCAGGGTATGGCCTCCTACCAGGCAGCACTTACCTCGGGCGGCTCCCGGTCAGCGGCGCAGTGAGGCTAAGGCTGGCTTCCTGCCTGCCCCAGCTCCATGCCTCTTCTAGAAGGGGCCAACGTGCCCCTGCAGCCCACATGGCTCCATGCACTGCCCCTCTCTGCAGGCACCGCCCCTGCAGCTCCCATTGGCCAGAGTTCCCCGTTCCCAGCTAATGGAAGCTGCAGGAGCAGTGCTAGCAGGCAGGAGCAGTGTGCTGAGACCTCTGCCCCGCCCTGGGGCCTCAGGAGTGTGCTGGATGCTTCTGGGAGCAGAGTGGGGTAGGAGCAGGCAGGGAGCGAGCTTACCTTAGCAGAAGCCCCGCTACACCATCAAAGATCACGATTGACTGGGAGAGTCTCTAGGAGCGACCAGTCAATCACGATTGACCAGTTGGTGACCACTGCTCCAGATTAATTTTTTTTTTAAGCAAAGTTTTAACAAAAATGGTTCAGCCATTTCAGAGAACAAGATTGGAGGATAATATGTTTTGTCCATGTTAAAAAAAAAATTCTCTCCAGCCCTAATCTTTTTAGTCTCTCCTCATATGGAAAAGGATAACCTTGATCATCTTTATTGCTCTTCTCTGAACCTTTTCCAGTGCTACTATGTCCTTTTACAGATGAGGCAACCAGAACTGGACACAGTACTCAAAGTGTGGGTGGATTTATATAGTAACATTATGATATTTACGGTTTTATTTTTATTCCTTTCCTAATGGTTCTTAACATACTATTAGCCTTTTTGACTGCTCAATGCACAGCAGCAGAAGTTTTCAGAGAATATACATGGTGACTCCAAGATCTCTTTCTTGGGTAGTTACAGCTAATTTAGAACCCATCATTGTATATGTATAGTTGGGATTATTTTTTCCAATGTGCTTTAATCAACGTTGAATTTCATCTGCCATTTTGTTGTTCAGTCATCCTTTTTTGAGAGATCCCTCCATAATTCTTCATAGTCTACTTTGGATGTAACTATCTTCAATAATTTTGTATCATCTGCAAACATGGATGGCCATTTCTCTGTTCACCTCTTTTTCCAAATCATCTATGAATATGGTTAACAGCACCGGTCCCAGTACAGATTCTTGGGGGACTCCACTGTTCATCTATTTCCATTGTGAAAAACTGACCATTTATTCCTACCCTTTGTTTCCTATCTTTCAACTATTTACTGATCCATAAGAGGATCTTCCCTTTCATCCTATGGCTACATAGTTTCCTTAAGGTCTGTCACCCAAGGCTCTTGTCAAAGGCTTTCTGAAAGTCCAGATTACTCTTATCCGCATGCTTGATGATGCCCTCAAAGAATTTTAATAGATTGGTGAGGCATGATTTGCCTTTGCAAAAATTGTGTTGACTCTTAACAAATCGTGTTTATCTGTGTGTCTGATAATTCTGTTCTTTATTAAAGTTATAACTAATTTGCCTGGTACTGAAGTTAGGCTTACCAGCCTGTAATTGCTAAGATCACCTTCGGAGCCCTTTTAAAAAGTCAGCGTTACATTAGTTACCTTCCAGTCATCAGGCACAGAGGCTGATTTAAGCAATAGATTACACACCACAGTTAGGGCGTAATTCTGTCGTTTGATATCTGAGCTCCTTCAGAACTCTTGGTAATACATAAATGCCCCTATGACTGTGGGAGGCATTATGGAAGGTTTGCATGAGGAAGGTTTCCCTTCTGCACCGATCACTGGCCTCAGATCTGTGGGTGAAAGGAAGGGGGATAGTTGTCTGTGCATAGGAGTGTGTGTGTGTGTAACTTATCGTATACCAAAGGGTTCTTTTTAATTAAATGTTACATTTGAAATTTTTCAGAAAAGTTTTTAAGAAAGAATCATTAATTGTAAGAAAATCCTTTCGCAGCAGCTGAAATAAATTCCAGAAACCCTCCCCAGCAAATGTCACAAAATCTCCTTATACACTCATCCCACTCATGTGGATCAGATACTTGCGGCCATCAAGTCATGGCTGAAGTGCGTGTGTGGGGAGACTTTAGGGTGACCAGACAGCAAGTGTGAAAAATTGGGACGGGGCGGGGGGGAGGGGGTAGTAATAGGAGCCTATATAAGAAAAAGCCCCAAAAATCGGGACTGTCCCTATAAAATTGGGACATCTGGTCACCTTAGGAGACTTGCATTACTGGTGCCCTTGTTCTCTAGATAAGCAGAATCCTGTCCTTTCCAGCATCAGTCTGGTCCCTATCTAGAGATCTAAATTAACTTAGAAAACAAAAAACCAAGCACCAAAGAAAAAGCTCAGCTAGTCTTTAAAGAGCCTTGCGCATGGAGGCTAGAAAAGTGTATATTAAATTAAAAAATTGTAAACAGTAAAATGAATTAAACTCACTAAAAGCGAGGGCATTTTAAGTTAAAAGACACCTTCCTGCCCTCCCCACACCATCCCCACTCTTAGGAAAAAGTCAAGTCATAACATTCATCTTCAACACATTATGACTACTAGATGTGTGTCCCTATCATATCATATGAATATAACCTAGAGGCTTTAATAAGCAAATCTTTTGGAACAATTTTGTAATGTACTTGCAACAATATATATATATATATTGCAGTGCAGTGGTTCCCAAACTTGTTCCGCCGCTTGTGCAGAGAAAGCCCCTGGCAGGCCAGGCCGGTTTGTGTACCTTCCGCATCCGCAGGTTTGGCCGGTTGCGGCTCCCAGTGGCCATGGTTCACTGCTCTAAACCAATGGGAGCTGCTGGAAGCGGCACGGGCCGAGGGATGTACCGGCCACCACTTCCAGCAGCTCCCATTGGCCTGCAGCAGCAAACCGCGGCCACTGGGAGCCATGGTCGTCCGAACCTGCGGACGCGGCAGGTTCACAAACCGGCCCAGCCTGCCAGGGGCTTTCCCTGCACAAGCGGGGGAACAGGTTTGGGAACTACAGATATAGTGCATAATGAAAAAAATTACTGCACTGGTCCAGTATTGAATTTTAAAATGTTAGTGAATTGGCTATTAAAACACACAAAAACTGAACCACCATCTAAAATGCAGCACTAAAAGAAGCAATTCACAGTAGGGATTATGTACTGGCTAAACTGGATTAGAGAAAAATTTACAGGTTTTTCTCCTTAAAGCAGCAGAGGGACAAGGAGGAAACAAACTGTTTTTTCGTCCAACTTGAAACAAAAACAAAAGCAAAATCGATCTTAGTGAAACAGAGTTAGTAATGGAGATGTTGACAGAGCATTTACTGTATCAGTGCTAACCAGCACTACACTAGTCATATAGGTCAATGCAAGGGGTCAGACAATGCCAATTATGCTCCTAGCATGCATGGCCTGGTTCACAATTATTTAATTATCCATGAGTATTTATATGAGTTAAACAAGAATTCTTTTCTGTATGGACTGCACAATGGTCTGTTTCATCCATTCACATATCCATATACATCTGACAAATGGATGCCTACAATTCCATTTTCCTCTGATTTATATTCACCAGTGCTGATTAATTTAAATAGTTACATTTTATATCAACAGTATCGGAAGATGATGTTTCAGAGTAGCAGCCGTGTTAGTCTGTATCCGCAAAAAGAAGAACAGGAGGACTTGTGGCACCTTAGAGACTAACAAATTTATTAGAGCATAAGCTTTCGTGGACTACAGCCCACTTCTTCGGATGCATATAGAATGGAACATATATTGAGGAGATATATATACACACATACAGAGAGCATAAACAGGTGGGAGTTGTCTTACCACCTCTGAGAGGCCAATTAATTAAGAGAAAAAAAACTTTTGAAGTGATAATCAAGCTAGCCCAGTACAGACAGACAGTTTTTTTTGCATAGAGACTGTCCGGTTTGGCCAATGTACATGGCAGAGGGGCATTGCTGGCACATGATGGCATATATCACATATAACCACATTTGCTCCAATCCCTCGGATAGAGACAAGCACCTACAAGATCTCTATCAAGCATTCTTAAAACTACAATACCCACCTGCTGAAGTGAAAAAACAGATTGACAGAGCCAGACGAGTACCCAGAAGTCACCTCCTACAAGACAGGCCCAACAAAGAAAATAACAGAACACCACTAGCTGTCACCTTCAGCCCCCAACTAAAACCTCTCCAGCGCATCATCAGAGATCTACAACCTATCCTGAAAGATGATCCTTTACTCTCACAGATCTTGGGAGACAGACCTGTCCTCGCTTACAGACAACCCCCCAACCTAAAGCAAATACTCACCAGCAACCACACATCACTGAACAAAACCACTAACCCAGGAACCTATCCTTGTAACAAACCCCGATGCCAACTCTGTCCACATATCTATTCCAGTGACATCATCATAGGACCTAATCACATCAGCCATACCATCAGGGGCTCGTTCACCTGCACATCTACCAATGTGATATATGCCATCATGTGCCAGCAATGCCCCTCTGCCATGTACATTGGCCAAACCGGACAGTCTCTACGCAAAAGAATTAATGGACACAAATCTGACATCAGGAATCAAAATACTCAAAAACCAGTGGGAGAACACTTTAACCTGTCTGGTCATTCAGTGACAGACCTGCGGGTGGCTATATTACAACAGAAAAACTTCAAAAACAGACTCCAACGAGAAACTGCTGAGCTAGAATTGATATGCAAACTAGACACAATCAACTCCGGTTTGAATAAGGACTGGGAATGGCTGAGCCATTACAGACATTGAATCTGTCTCCCCTTGTAAGTATTCTCACACTTGTTATCTAACTGTCTGTCTGTACTGGGCTAGCTTGATTATCACTTCAAAAGTTTTTTTTCTCTTAATTAATTGGCCTCTCAGAGGTGGTAAGACAACTCCCACCTGTTTATGCTCTCTGTATGTGTGTATATATATCTCCTCAATATATGTTCCATTCTATATGCATCCGAAGAAGTGGGCTGTAGTCCACGAAAGCTTATGCTCTAATAAATTTGTTAGTCTCTAAGGTGCCACAAGTCCTCCTGTTCTTCTTTTTGCGGAAGATGATGTGTGGATCTTCCCTTTCTAGCAGTCTACAACCTGATTTTGTGGAGAGTGAACCCAATGTAATAGGTCCTTTCCATCTCTAAGGGCATGTCTACACTTACCATGGATCGACATTGCAATGATCGATCCACCAGGGGTCGATTTCGCGGGTCTAGTGAAGACCCGCTAAATCGACCACAGATCGCTCTCCCGTCGACTCCAGTACTCCACCAGAACAAGAAGCAAAAGGTAAGTCAACCCAATGCAGTGTAGACCTAAGCTACGTCGACGCCAGCTACGTTATTCATGTAACTGGAGTTGTATAACTTAGGTTGACGTAACCCCATAGTGTAGACCTGCCCTAAGTTTCAATATGGACCAAGTAAATCCAAAGTAGACACGCTGATCCGAGAAGGCAGAGGAAAGGAATATTTCCCCGTACTGGTCTGTTTTGGAATGCTTCTATTAGGTGAAGGTGGGAAAGTACTACAGAGAAAATACTTTCTCTGCCCCCACAAAAAACGTGTTTTCATGTGTCAGTATGTAAAGGTGTTATTTCAAGCTGGGCACTGATGCAGAGCTTATATTTAGCTCTTTTAATCAATTTTCATAAAATTAATATTAATAGAAAGAAATTAAACTGCAGAGTTTCAGCACAAGAGCATTAGGAATGTGCTGTTTAAAGTTAATAGTGCCTGTCTGGTACCATAAGCATTTTACAAAGATAAAAAAAGGCAATATTCAGTGCTGGGAAACATTTAAAGTGGATTATATAGTAGAGCTGGGCAGAACCAGATTTTTCATTTCACAGGGAGTGCCGAGAGTTTGTAACATTTTCTGTTTCAAAATAAAAGGAAAGCAAAAAGCTTCAAAATTCCCCTCAAAATGAGATTCCAGAGGAAAAAATAGTTATAGGTCAATTGCAATGCTTTGTTGCAATACAATCAAAATGTTTTGTTCCAATTTTGACTTTTATTTCTTTTATATTACATATATATATATAGATAGATAGAGAGAGTGATAACAGAAGTAATTTCAAAACAGAAAATAGACATGTTCTATTCTGAAAAGGTCAATATGGAATGTTTGACCTTATAAAGATGTTTTTCAATTTTTCCTTTGAAAACTTTCCGTGAAATAAACACATTTATGGAAAACAATTTGCTTTCAACAAACAGGCATTTTCTGATAGAAAAACATTCTGTTGGAAAATTTACAACCAGCTCTGTTGTGTAGTTGTCATACTAGAGATGTCACAAGAACCACCCCCACCCTCCCAAAAAAGAAAAAGATTTGGGTATATCTAAATGTAGATAGAAAGTACCTGGCCTTTCACAGAACAAACCTGGCCACTTATACACAGCTAGCCTTCCCCTTCACCTGGGGCACTGTGCCATCATGTTTCCGATCCTCAGGTTGGAAAGTACCATCTGTGCTAGCAGAGATAATGTCTAGAAATACCATAGTTGCATCACAGAAAACACTCACTGATTCAGAAGACCTTATTCAAGTAAACTTTGCATTCAAGTCAATGAGAGTTTTGTGTGAGCTAAGGACTGCCAGATCAGGGCTAAGGTGCATTATAATACTCCTTTTGCACTGTTAGAGCACAGTGGGTTGGCAAGAGAGAGCTGACAAACACATCTAGGTGCAAGAGAAGTGTGGAACTCTGACAATATCTAATTATTGAGATGATTTCCCTTCTTTTACAAAACAAATTCTTTAAACATCAGATTGTGTATCAAGTATAAACAAACCAAAATTGTATCTTTATTTTCTAAATATAGTAGAGGTGATGAGGGAGGGGAAATTATGGTACCTTGCAAGTCATAGTACAGGAAGGTTTAAAAAAAAATCTAGATTTGCATTGATCTTTGGATGCCAACATTTTAAAGCACTTCATATAATCAAATGTATTGTTTCCTTTTATATTTCAGCTGTCTCGATGTGTAGAATTCAGTTTCCTCTAGTACTGTAAATTGCTGCCATTACAGCTGAATAGGTTACTCCAGAAATTCTTAATTGAGAAGTTTTAATGATGTTGTAGATGACAGCTTCATGTCTTTCAATGCAAAGTAATATTTTATGGCCACCCTTGTACATGTGCACTGAGGTTCCTGCTGTCAGCTCCATATGGAGGCCCTGAATGATTGGTAATTTTGAAAGGGGAAAATAATCGCAACTAGCTTCCTTATTGTAGAAGTGTACTTTTAAAAACATGTAGCTTTTTTGGTCCCAATTCTCCAAGATGCTGGGCCCTCTCAACTCACTTTCATTGGAATCCACTCTAGAGAGGGCATGAAATATGAATGGAGACTGTGGGCTCACTAGACTGCATATTCAGATCCACAGACTGATAAATGCCCTGGCCATTTTCTCATATTTGTTTTTCTCCTTTGTTTCTAAAGAAATTAAATACAAAAACAAAACAGAAGAGCCTCAAAAAGTTAATGAACTACTTGGCCACGTTGATACAACATTAAGTGGAGATGGGACAAAACTGAAGGCACTTGGATCTGAGGTTCTGAATTTCAGGGCAGGGGAAATTTGGCTGCAGATCAAGCATTTATGGGATTTCATTCCAGGGCTTTGTTCAGATGAGGGTAAAATTGCATGAGACCAACTGACTTTGTGAGACTTGTGCAATTTGGACCCCAAGGTCCCACAAAAACATGTTGTGAGATTACAGTGAGCCCCAGCTCTGATTTAACTTTTACCTTGATCCCCCCTGCCTAAAGCACATCCAGATCTTAACAGCATTTCCCGGGCCCATCTGCAATACTAAGCCATTCTTAAAACCACCTAATAGATATGTGTAAGGTCCAGGAGGGGTCAGGTTTCAGTTTCTGTGAGAATAATAACTTCATATTGCTTGCCTTTGGGGGGTTTAAAATCTTCTTCTTCAACACTTAGCCAGACAGTTGGCCGTAGCGATCGTTCGCCATTTGGTCCGTTCCTACAAAAATGTAATAGTACAGGTTTATTAATTTAAACTGAGAAACATTTTTAGGTGAAGAACAACAATAACATGGGAACTGAATTCTTGGATGGTGAAGCAGACTGAGACTGAAGCAGCTGCCTGAATATTGACACTCTGACTGCCAGCTGTAAGAGCAGTCAACCAGATTGTTCTAGGTGATTGCTTTGACCCTCTCCTTCTTAACCCCCACCCACCAAGCACGTTCCCAGGGTAAACAGCAGGTTGTAATTAGTTACTTGTTATGTTAAACGTTTGAAACACGCTAGAAAAGGGAACTTGAAAATGAAGTTCTTAAATAAATTAAAAGTATTAGCAATTTAACACCTTTGCATATGTCCCTTGACTGACTAAGATTCCTTACAGTTCATTGAACATTCCTAAACTTGGGGTAATACTGGGAAGAGGGGACCTTAAAGGGACATATTGGTGCTGGTGGTCTATTATTATTCATCTCCAGTAGAAAGAAGCTTAAAGAACCATTTCAACATGTTGTATTTAGGACTGTTCAGATCAAATAAAATGTATAGAATCTGTTTCAGCAAAGGTTGTTTTGTTTTGGATGTACAAAGTGCTTATCTGTACTTTTGACATGTGTTTGTTTCAAATAACAGAAAAACCTTTGCTCCAAATTCATTAAAATTAACACTGAAGGATGCCTATCCAAAAGGGAGGCTGCTCTTGCTCCATTTAATCTGATAGCTGAAATATAGCCAAATCTAGTTCTCTTTAGGCTTTTCAATGCTGGACATTTAGTTACACAGCATCTATTCTTGGGAGACTTTGCTGGGCTTCTCATTAAATCCTCCTTTTTTTAATCCAGCTTGCCCTATTTGAGGAGTTTCAGTGGGAGCACAATAGCAGTATTGCATGTAGGGACGCTGCCTATTCATTCCAGCAGACCTACATTTGCACAGTCTGAGAACTTCTTTCCGTAAGTCTGAGTAGGAACTATTTGTTGCACGCATTGTAGCTGTCACTTAGCAACCCCCACTGCAATGGACACTTTCCAGCTGCTGAAATATTAACGCCTGTGAGCATTATGAAGGTGAGGAAAGACAAAAATCATCCAGGCCAAAGGACCGAATGAGTTTTGTCATGTAGCATGTGCCATATCTACTGTGTGCAGAAATCTTTAAAAGTAGATTCCAGCATTTCACTGGCTAACTAACTAGATCCTCTCTAACAAAATTCATTTAGCCCAGAAGTAGGCCAGGTGGCGTTTCTGCCTCTGTCAAATTTGTGCCAGGGAGGGGACCTTTAATTTCAGCCAGCAGCTTCATTGGTACTCTGCCAGCCGAGGTGGATGTAGATATACTCCATCAGTGCATCCCAAGGCTGCCCTGGCACATCCCCAGTGACAGCACAACTCCGGTTCTGGACTGTATTACCCTCCCCCACTACCTATGGAGTTCCCAGCAGAGAGATATGGCCACCTTGTATCATCACAGCCTTTCCATTGGCAGACTTTCTGAAGCCAGGAGTCATGCAACTTGGTTTACACCAGCAAAACCAGCTAGCCCTTTAAATCATAAAGGAAGCTTCCTAAACCAGTCCATTTACATGTAAAAAGAAACAAATGAATTCCCTTCGATGGGTGCATGCTTTCTCTGTCTCTCACAGGCTATGAAACTTGGACTTCTCACTTCTCAGAAAGGGATCATTTCTTAATTTTCATTCTTGCGTGAACCGAGTCTGAAAAGAAATGGCGCTAGCCCACCCATCAGGTACACACACTTTGATTCACGGGTGCGTGGCCAGCAGCAGTCCAGATATATAGTTAACATATAAGTCATTTTTTGCCAGGAGGGCTTCCTAGAGAAATGCTGATCCATGGGCCCAGGTGCAAGATGACAGCACATCAGTCTCAGCTATTGCTGTGCTTTGGCATACTCAACTCACAGGCCTGACAATATAAGTGTTGATTATAGTGGCATTGCGGATATATCTGCATAAGATGGGCATCTATAAATACAGACAACAAGTCTACATACAGGAGCTTCCTCTGGGTACGGCACTGTTTTTACACTGACTGCACATTCTTCTACTTAAAAGCCATCCAATATGAGTGTCATTAAGAGGTGTAGAAAAAGGACAATTATTTGTAACCACAAGTAATGCAACTGGAAGCCATGGGTTTGCAGCCTCCAGTGTGCTACAGCTTATTATGTACCTCAGTGGGGATTTGGGAAGATTCCTCAGTTAAATGTTATCTACACAGTCACACACTTTGCTTCATTTTTTTAAAGAAAACTTGACAGGTTTTCACTCAGCTTTATCTTGTGACAATTGTAGAAGGAGTTTCTAGAGTCAAGGAAGGAGTTTCTAGAGTCAAGCCTTCTGATTTTTCTCCATGTCTTCATAGGGATCACTGTATTATTATGTGCAACAGTGTTGCACCACGTCTTTGTGGATGCAAGCCATATAGAAAGTGAGAATAAAACCGAATAAAAGTTAACAGACAATTCCTGCTCTCTTTATTCATGTGAGTAGCTCCACTGAATTCATTGGGACTACTCATGTGAGTAAGAAAAGCAGGATGTGGTGCTAAAAACTTAACAAATGTGAGTGTTGCAAACCTTTTAGATATGTATTTCAAAGCATCACATTAATCTTGAACTTCTAGTTCTTTTGACAGAATCTCTCTGCCTCCCTACTTGTCAAACAGAGCTTGAATAAAATTCAGAATGCCAAGTAGAGTCTAGGTACTAGGGCTGGATCCTGCAAGGGCCAAGCCGAGCATGGTGGTCCTGATTCAGCAAAATACTTAAACACATGCTTAACTTTAAGCACTTAGTTAAGAAAATTAATAAATTAACAAATCATATCTCATAATTGTGGATGGGGTTTTCGGTCCCAGCTTGCCCAAGCCACTTTGAAAATCAGCCAGTATTGATACTGCATATCCTGAAAAACACACAGCTGAAGAATTCTCCACTCTTTTAGCCTTTTTATTCTTGTTTCAGAGTATTCGATCACTATCTCACAAGAATGAAGGGAAGGAGAATTTTAAAGAAAAAAATATTACTTTCCCTTGGCTCCTCAAACCATCCTCCTAAACACAGAAATGACTGCAGGATACAAAAACAGTCAGTAGTTTGCAGGAAGTTACTAATAGTCCAGATGTTAGAGTTGGTTGAAATAATTTGTTTTGTACAAGGGGAAAAAAATCTGCTCTCATAATGTGGAAGAGTTACTGTTCTTCAGGGGAGGAGACCTTATGTGCAGGAATGCACCCTGAGGACCATAATAATATGACAAAATGAATGAAGTCACCCTGGAATAGCTCATGGGAGACTTGCAGATGTTACTGTAAAAAAAAAAAGACCTTTTTATATTCCAGAAAAAAGCATGGAAGGACAAAGTCATGCATTCAGAATGAATGACCTAGAGACACCATATACTAAACTGGAGGGGGGGGAAAAACCTACTTAGTTGATTTTTGATATATAGATAATATTTTTTGCTTCAGCTCTGCTGTAGCCAGAGTTTGCACTTCAGCCTTTAATCTACTATAGTTTAACTATCTAGAGAATGAAATTAATTTAGCCCTTTACTTGGTTACATGTTCTTCTTTCTCTTTTAGCATTTCTAGAGCCATATTTTGGTAATGTTCATGCTATCAATTGCCCAGGTAAATTATTTTTTAATTATCTAAAAGCATTGGAAAATATCCATGAATGGAAAAAATAGGAGTTGAGCTGCCCAGCTATACTGAAAACCCACCACACTGAAACCCACTGTCAAAGATATGTTTGGACTCCATCTTTGGGCCAGTCTGGGCTGATACGTCGCAAAGGATCTTGAACACCCCTAGTCTATTTAGAACGATGATATGGTCTTAGGAAATGTTACTATGGCAACCAACCACAGATTTTTGGATATACAAATAGACAACAGCTCCATTGTTACTTGAACCCGCCAAGATTCTAAACTGATTAGGGCAGGTGAGCCAATGTGTGTCACTTACAAAACCAAATATTTTTGTATTTTCAGAGAAGCAGGAATGTTATTTAGCAGTACATGTGGGTAGGACTACAGCAAATATATTCCATGCTGGCCTTCTGATTTTATTTCCAGTCTCCTCTGCACTGAGGATAGCAAATAGAGGATCATTGCTCCAATTCAGTGCCAGATTCCATTCTATTTACTTTCAGTTATATGTATTTTTTTTCAAGTTTATAAGAAGCATCTCATCTACGTAACAGGTCTAACTATTACTTGCAGTGCAGAATAGTAGGGCTTTGGCTTTTCAGTGTTTTTTTTTCCCCAGGTTTTTATTTATGACACTCAGCAGATTTGTGGATAACTGTCAAACTGCCCCACAAATCTGAATCTTTGTCATCTACATCAATAGCTGTTGGCAGTTATTCAGGCAGTCACAACTCAAACAAGATTCAGCTCTCAAAAGACTTAAAAAAAATTCCACACCCTATGGGCAACATTTTAATTAAATGACCTCTGCATTTGAGCTGGAGGTTTTGCACATCATCCTTAGAGATTATCTCACACTGTAAACATTAGGATACAGGCAGACGTTCCAACACTCCAAAGTTCAGAGGCGTATTTGGATCCAGGATTTTGGCTGAGACCATTATACAGATGAATGACATTTCCAAAATCCAGATCCACATCTGGGTGCAGAAATCAAATAATCCTGGAGTTCTGTTGTGCATAGGTCCTAGGTTTTGGTTTGTGTCTACAAAAATCAGCCCTCTATCTATACATTTCCAATAATACTTTGCCCTTATATAGTCCCTCCTGAGGATCTCACAACAGTTTACAAAAATTAATAAATTGCAGCATCCCAGTGAGGGAACTAGATATTATTTATCTCCATTTCATAGATGGGGAAACTAAGGCACGGAGAGACAGTGATTTGTCCAGTGTCTCACAGCAAATCTATGTTCTAGGACCTTGATTCCTCTGTACACCCAATTCGCAAATGATATTTTCACGTGAACTTTCATATGCAAAATTTTAGGTGGAAAGTAAGTTGGAGATGCAAACTTTGAAGCCAGGATGAGGTCCCTTTGGAAATTTCTGTGGAAGAAAGAACTTCAATGCATATAGCAGAGTTCTTAAAAACTCTTGAAAAATTTGTGCAAAGCTAATTGATGGCGTTTTTCAATGCTGTCTTTTCAGTGGAAAAAGCTCTGAAGAGTGCCCGAGTTTCTAATGGTAACTGGCATCACATCACACATCATTCAATTTAACACAGGAGGCGCCAAGTGTAAGGAATCAGATTGCATTGGAAGTGCCCCAAACCATTCAGTCTAGCCACAGAACAAGTTTAGGGCCCCATACTTTGTTTTATGAAGAGTCTCTTTTCATAGCATAAAGTTTTGGTGAAGGTTTGTGATGTCACATTAGTCATAACACTGGAAAACCTGGCATATGCGGCACATCTGCTCAGCTTTTATTCTCTCCCCTTGACTTGAACCCATCATATATATACTTGGCATTAGTTCACAACACAGAACACTGGAGGTATTTGGTAATGCTTACTGAAAGGTCAGCCAAGTTTAAAGTAGAACTTAGTAAGATTTGAGTTGAGCTTTGAGTAAAATGTTCCAGAATTCCTGGAGCTGGCAGACCTAAGTAGCATTTTGTTTACTAAAAGATTTGAGAGTGACCCTTTGAAATATAAACAATCTGAATGAATGAAAAGCACAGCTAAGACTTATGCAAATGTCAGGAATCCTTACAGAAAAAGCATTTATTCCACCAGCTTCCATGCTGGCAAATATTTAGAGTCGGATTTGAAAATGAAAGTGAATTGAATGATTTTTTTCCTTTGAATAATGATCCATAGCACCTAAGTAACTTAGGAGTACAAGTTCCATTGATTTTGCATGGTGCAGAAGGGTGGGGTAGGACATTGGGAAGCTGTTTATGTCTCTGTGGGCCGGTCTGCACTGACCCTAGCCCTGACTCTAGTGCAGGGGTTCTCGCAACACATTTTTTGGTGGCCTCAGAGTGCGGCCACCAACTCTTGCTGGTGGCCACACTGGCACTTTCCCCTAAAATTATTTATTTTTCCTAAAGTTAATAAAGTAGTATGCACATATATACATCTAATCATTGTAATTTATTTATGTAAGGTTTTGGGTTTTTTTTTTTTACAGACTCAATAAAAATCATGCACAGTTATCTCTATTCTTTACTGGACCTAACAGAATAGAAACACAAATAAGGTGCTTTGCACGTTCTTGTCTTTTTTATTGTTTCTTTTGCTTTTTTGGTAAAAGTGATTGTACAACAATTCTGAAGTAAATTTGAAAATGCTTTGACATAATAGAAGTCCAAATAATAATGAAAAACATATCTGGGTGGCTTAGGTCTGGGGAAGGGAGTGAAGGGGAGGGGACACATGGCTGCGGCTAGCCCGGGGCTCCTCCGGGCAGGGGTGGGGGCGGGTCCTGGGGCTTTGGCCAGCCCGGGGCTCCTCCAGCTGCGGGGGGTAGGGTGGGGTGCTCAGAGGTTCTCCAGGAGTGGGGCTTGTGGCTCCAGGCACAGGGGGGTTGCGGCTCCAGCCGCTGCTCACCTCCTCACCCCCCGCTTGCCTCCTGTGTCCCTCCTCCCTCCCCCACCCACCGCTCACCTCCTCACTTCCCTGCCACAAACACCCTCCTGCCCGCTGCCAGAACTCCTGCTCGCTGCTGGCTCGCCGCTCGCCTCCTCACTCCCCTGCTCGCAGCCAGCCCCCCTGCCCACCTCGTCACCCTGCTGCTGGCTCACCACTCGCCTCTTTATTCCTCCGCAAGGGACCGCCCCCCGTCCACCCGCCGCTTGCCTCCTCGCTCCCCATCCCACTCGGCTCTCGCCTCCTCATCCCCCCCGCTCGCCTCCTCACTCCCCCGCTTGCAGCCAGACCCCCACCGCACTCTTCATCTTGCTGCTGGCTCACCGCTCACCTCCTTACTGCCCCACTCACAGCCAGACCCCCCCGCCCACCTCGTCACCCTGCTGCTGGCTTGCCGCTCGCCTCTTTATTCCTCTGCCAGGCCCCCCCCATCCACCCACCTCCTCACCCCACCCCCGCTCGCCTCCTCACTCCTCCACCAGGGCTCCCCCCGCCACTCGCCTCGCCTCCTCACCCCCCCGCCTGCTGCTTGCCTCGCTGCTCGCCTTCTCACCCCTTCCTCGCCTCCTCACTTTGCTTCTTAAGCGTTGTGTGCCCCACCTGTGTCTCCAGAGGGGTGGCGCATGCAGGAGCAACAGGGATGTAGGGGAGAGGCTGAGGCTTCCACCCCCTCCCCCCTACTGTCCAGGAAACTGCCGTGGCTGCAGGGAAATCCCCTGGTGGCCACTTGCAGCCACAGTGGCTGCATTTGAGAAATGGTGCTCTAGTGAGAGCAGCGGCTCTAACTTATACCCGCCGAAACTGGGCATAGTGAAGCAGATCTGCACCTCATTCCCAACTCCCTCTAGGCCTGGGCAGCACAAAGGAGCAAGAGTGATTTGAGAATACAGCCCTCAGATTGTGAACAACCTGGTTTTTGTTAATAAACAAAGCTCTGTTTTATTTCTGCTATTATCTGTGGCCTCCAATATCAATTCTTTAACATAAGAAAAGTATTGGAAGTGCCAAAAACAACAGAGCATCTTATAGTGACAGTAAGCACAAATCTGTATTATTGGAGCAGTATTTGTGACAAAATTGATTTTGCAAAAGGAGAAATCTCCTAGATGTGGAATATTAGTCACCGGCACAATGGGGCTTGATATTTGGGTTGTCAATTTTATGCTTGCCATTTCTTTGTCCCTTGCTTATAGGAACTTTCCTTTGTAGTGCATTTTCCCCAGTGTTGCATATTTATTAGCCTTTTGCGTTCTCTTTTCCTTTGACACTCTCCCCTTATAGTCTCTATTGTGTGTCACTGGGTTTGACTTTGTGAGTAATGGTTAAAGATGTGTTTTAAAAAAGAAATAATTACTGTACAGTATATGATCTCTATTCAAAGAGAAATCAGTCAATTCATTGGGTAGAAAAATTATATTAAATCTGACACCGACGGCCGGTCTACACTATGGGTGCTACAGCAGCACTACTATGTTGCTCTAGTGCTATAGTGTAGAAAATGCTTCCTACGTCAATGGAAGGGGTTTCTTCATCAATATAGGGAATACACCACCTGAGCAGAAGTAGCTAGGGTCAATGGAAGAGTTCTTCCATCATCCTAGCTGTGTCTACATTGGGGGTTAGCTTGGCTTAACTGAGGTGCTCAGGGGTGTGAACATTTCACTCCCCCCAAGTGACATAGCTGGATCAATCTAAATTTTAAGTATATATCATGACTGAGTAATAGAAATGGTGGATGCAACCTTTTCAAAACAGAATATGTGACATGTACTATGTGTAATACAATCTATCAGAAATAAAATAAGGCTGATGTGAGATACTAGTAGAATAATATTGCTCTCTGTATAGAAAAGTTACCAAAACTGTGATAGGAAACTAGAGACCAAGGGCAGAGGACATTTTTACAATCAAGTTAAGTTGTTTACTGGAAGGACATTTTAAGGTTTTAAGCAAGTGTACAAGTTTTTATTAAAATCTCATACACAATGTCTTGTGTTTTTATTTTTATAAGATTCTGATTACTTGTATGAGAAGCAGAATAGGATCAAAAGTTTTAAAAGATATTTTTAATTTGCAATTTGATATCAAGGCTTATAAACAGTTACTGGGTGGTGAGACTTGGACATCTGAGAATTTAGACAAAGATGACTTCTTTTGCATACTGAAATCTTATGGTTAAAATGCTTGAAAAGTTCTCAAGTCAAGTCAAAGTTTTCAGCTATGATGTTACAGCTGTGAAATATAATCCTCAAATGATACAGCCATGAGATAGGATTCATCTCATTTCCAGGCAATGGGATTTTTGCAATTTCTAACATATATTTCTCAGAAGTGAAAGCAAAAGTGGCACGTGTAAGAGTTGTGTGTTTAAATATATATATACTATATATCCCTGGAGAGGTCTGGGATACCCAAAAACCCAACTGTAGAAAAGGGAATCTGGTTGATTATTTTGAGAGAGAAAATAACCCCTATTTATTTAGGTATATTGCTCAGGGCTAAGAGTGGTTTCCCTGGTTCTTGCAGGTTGTTGCCTGTAATGAGGATGGTCACAATAGGGTACGTCTTTCTTTGCTCTACTGTAACTATAAACAGTGGATTAGAGGGGGTGTAGGGGAGGGAGAATTAAAAAGTTAGGTTTATTCCTATAAATTATAAAAATGATGAATTAGTATGTATAAAAAAGCATGGGATTCAGAAACTGAAGAAGTGAAGCAATATATACAGCATAGAGAAGAAAAAACATCCAATATCTGTGGGGGGAACCTAAACCCATTCAAAATAATTCCATCCTAAATAAAGTATTCACTCATCCTTAATTAAAGCTCAGGCTACAGCAATATTACCACAGCTTCAGTCACTTGGCTCACACGGAATCCTTTCCAGATGGATTGGGAAACCCCTCCCCCGAACGGCCATTCTGTCAGATAATACAATTCCTGCGTGTGTACTAACAGAGCAGTGCAAGCTTTGTCTAAAGGTTTTTCCAACAATCCCAGCCAGTTTCATTACACAGGTGATTTAGGGTCTGATCCAAAGCCCATTGAAGTCAATAGGAGTCTTTCCATTGACTTCAATGGGGTTGGATCAGGAACTTAAAGCACACACTTTTCCAACTCTTGGAATACCCCTCTGTTCACCCGTGTCTTGCTCTGCACTGTGAGGTAGCTTCTCTAGTTCCAAAAGATGCTCTGAAACAAAATTTTGGTTTTGCCAGAGACCTCTTCCAGTTCCTTTGTATACAGCTGGAACTCTGTACCTCACACATGGATCATTCAATTCACATCAAGCAGCCACTGTCAAAGCTAAAAAGCCTAGAAGGCATTGTGGAGTCACATAATTTATTTGTCCTTTATGTAAATTTGAGGCAGTGTCAGTGTTTCAGACTTGGAGAGGATTTCTCTGTGGTTTTATTGCAGTTGCTCTCAAATATTAAAAATCACTGACATTTAAAAACCAGCGGTTGCTGTTATCAAACCTTAATTGGTCAATGCCCCATTTCTGAAAAAATAGTGTTTTATTATTATGAACCAGCCTTTTATCCTCTTGGTAAAACCCAAGTTATTTGTGAGCTAAAATACCATTTCCCCCTCCTCTTGTGACTCAACCTTAAAGTGTTCTTTTTAAAATAGAAGACTGCTAAGGCTGGAAGCAATTATTTGTCTGATCTCTTAGAACAAAGAGTAATTTTCTACAGAAGCTTTACTATAGGCTAGGCTAGTTTGCTAAACTAATGAAGCTTTGTTTTTGATAGCTAGCAGCCATCACAATACAGAAGTCACCAGGAAGTGTTTGAGCGCTGCCAACTTTCTGATTGCCAAAAACTGAGCACCCTTGGCCCACCCCCTTCCCCGCGGCCCCACCTCCCCTCCCTCCGTCACTCGTTCTCCACCCTCTCTCACTCATTTTCCCTGGGCTGGGGCATGCAGGAGGGGGTGAGGGGTGCAGGCAGGGCCATCCCTAGCCATTTTGATGCCCTACAGAGCCCCCCCGTGGGGGGGCTGTGTGGGACCCAGGCCTCCACGAGGGGGAGGGGGGCTGGCTTGGGGGTCAGGGGAAAACCCGCTCCCCAGCACGAGCCGGCGGAGCGGGTTGGGGCCGAGTCGCTCCACTTTCTGCCGCCTGGTGAATGCAGGGTAGGCCTGACCCCGCACTCACGGGGCAGCGGGAAGTGGAGTGACCCGGCCCTGGGGGCAGGCTCCGGGCAGCGCTTACCTCAGGCAGCTCCTGGAAGCAGCAACATGTCCCTGCACTTTTTGCAGCCCGGTCAGCAGTGCTGACTGGAGTCACCAGGGTCCCTTTTTGACTGGGTGTTCTGCTCGAAAACTGGATACCTAGCAACCCTAAAGTGTTTTTCTGCAGCACATACTCATGGAGAAACTTTAATTCCATTAATCTGCATTTAGCCATCATTATACACAGGGAACAACAAAACCCCAAAACAACAGAAAATAACTCCCAAACAAAGCAGTGACTCTATAGGCACAGCCCACCAAAGGAAGCACGGAACCTTCTAGGTCAGGGTTTCTCAAACTGGGGTCCGCGGACCCCTGGGGGTCTGTGAGGATACTCAAGGGGGCCCGTGAGTCGTGTCTGGGGCCACCAGCCCTGCTGATCAACTCCTCCCTGTCCGTCCCAGTGCCTCCTGCATGGAACAGCTCTTCAGTGGTGTGCAGGAGGCACTGGGACGGAGGGAGAGGATTGGGGACGGGGCATGCTCAGGGGAGGGGGTGGAAAGAGGCAGGGAAGAGGAGGGGCAGGGGTGGGGCCTTGAGGGAAGGGGTGGAGTGGGGGCAGGGTCTGAGCGGGGGCTTAGGAGGCTCCACAAAAAAATTTAAATCAAAACGGGGGTCCTCGGGTAATTAAAGTTTCAGAACCGCTGTTCTAGGTTATCTAGTCATCTCTGGAAGGCACAGCAGAACTGACTATTTCTATACAGCAACACCAAGGGGTGGAGGGGAAGCATGGGAGGGGGGGTGGAAAAGGAGATGGGATAGAAAGAGCAGTTTGGCTCATTACTGTGAAAAAGAAGCCATCAAAGTGCCACCTTCTTTCATCCTTCCTCCTTTGCCAGCCTTTTCTTGACCTAAGGACTGGAGGCTTAAATCAAACAGTCAGAATGAATGATGAAACAGCACAGTCTGTGTAAAACAAAAAAAGGGGCTGCTGAGAGAGGTAAAAGGGGGGCACCATCTGGAGGCAACAGAGAACACTCAGCTGTTTGTTTCCTTATCACAGAGCCTGGTGTTTGAAGAGCCCTGGTGGGAATAGAAACTCCCTTCACTTTATAACAATAACCAGAGCCTGTAAAGCTCCTGCATCTCTAAAGCATAAACCCTAATTTTGTGGTCAAGGGGAAAGAGAGTGGTGAGGAGATCAGAGGAGTGAAGAGCCAGCAGTTGTCCATCATCCTTTGAAAAGGAGCTGGACAACGGTCAGAAATAAAGTTTTAATATTGGCAGCTGGGATGGCTAATTTTGATTAGGTACTCATAGCAGAAGGAGAGCGGCTTAAGAATTCTGCAGTAGCTCAGATGAAATGTTTAGCAGCTCTTGCAGCTCACAAAGAAGAAAACGGAGCTCCAGAGAAACTTTTAAATGAAACCTTTTAAATGCCCTGTTATTTTTAAAGGGAGGCTTATGCATTTTATCTGTCAGTTCATTGTGCAGAGTCCCTAATACTCTCAGTTTTATTATTCATGGTGACGTTAAACAAACAACACCAAGCTTTTCCAGGTTTGGGATTTTGATTAACCTGTAAAATAAGGCCATTTGCAAAGACAGAAGTCCTACCAGGGTTTTGGGACATATGTATCACTGCAGTGCCTGCTAGAATGCTAGACTTTTCCCATGGCATTTTAAGTAATATGTAAAAATGTGATCCAGCCTGAAATGTAGCGTACTAGGTGCGAGTTTGAAGGTGAGTGCTATGAAACAAGAGCACAAAACAAATTGAAAAAAAGAAAAAGAAAAAGTTGGGTGTTTAACTTTGTGTTTATTCTTAAAGTTAAAAAGCCTCTTTTCCCAATTAGACAAATGCAGTGTTGCTAATTGTTAATGTACAGCGTAGCTGATGGTCTGGACTTCAAAAAATTTGTTAATCCTCCAGATGTATTGTGGACTAATGAGACTCACGTAACTACTACTCATCTGGATTCTCAAATTTTCCACACTGATGATCCCCAATATACTATCTGCATGTTAAGAATGCAAATATGCAACTGCTGACTATGGTTTATTGGTCAAATATATGCTTGGTGTAACTCCATTGACTTCAGTAGAGCTATATCAGGGATGTAATTGCCCCAAGTCCAGAGAGTTGCCGTTCCAAAGGAGCAATTATAATATGTATTGTGAATGGGGATTAAGAATTATGCATTAAAACAGATTTATTTGTTTGCAAAAGGGAAGAAGTTTCTGTAATACATTAAATAAAAAATGTGTAAAGCTGTGTTGTTGGAATAAATGTGTCAAATTACTTCACATTTTTTTCTATCCCTTTAACACACTGCAGAACATACAATAGTTAAGATGAGAAGCCAAATTCACTTCTGCTATAAATCCACTGAAGCCAGTGAAGTTCTACCATGGATGAATTTGGCTTATCATATCTTAACTAAAGAAGGGGTTGAACCAGGAAGTTTGGCTCCAGTTCAGAATTTCCCATAGTTAGAGGAGGAGCTGGAGCTAGGACTTAGATTCTGGTCCATCTCTAATCATGATCTGCAGAGTGTGTTGCCTGGTGTTTGAAAACATTTGTGTTTGCTTGTTTTATATTTCAGTCAGGAAAATATGCTGTATGCCACATGAGGCAGAGCAGTCATAACAATGTGTTTCTTATTTCATTCTAGAGGAATTGAGAGGACAAAAGCATTCCCAGATTGATAGGGTGTAAGGCTCAGCTCCTCAAAGGTATTTACGTGCATAACTCCCATAGAAATTAGTGGCAATTGGACAGAAAGGAGGGGAATGAATGAAGGTGTGGGATGTGATGGGCAGGATGCAGAGACATAGGCCGAGACCCTCAAAGGTATTTAGGTATCTATTTCCTCTCTCACATTTTAAAAAAGTTTTCATTGCAAGTAATTTTTACAATAGAGCTAAGACAACCATTTCACTCTTTGTGGAGAACTATGACGTTCTTTTCTATGTTAAAAACTTGTTATTTGAAGGTCAGTGGCTATGATTGTTACGTTTGTGGCATACACCCAGACAAATTAGATAAAACCATATACTCTTGCTGGAAGATTGCAATATATATTCCTGGAGGAATTCTGCACCAAAAAATTAAAAATTCTGCACACAATATTTTAAAATTCTGCAAATTTTGTCAAACCAACAATATAATCACACCAGTTTCAATTATTTTGGTAATTTATTTCAAAATACTTGTCAGCAAGTATGTCTGTAACAACACAGACAATAAAAAAGATTCAGGAAATGTTTTTTGACAAATAGATTCCTTACTAGGCATATTAATACAGAACTCTGAGTAATAATTCATTTAAACTACAATGCAGAACTGTGTTTCCCATACTCCTCAGAAACAGTGCAAAAGCTTGGGGGAGTCAGGGGTAACAGAGGAGCTAAGGGAGAGGGAAATAATTGCTGGGAAGGAGCCTGGATATGAACTTGGAGGGCTGTTGGGTATGGGTGGAAAAAGTATGGAACAGGTTTTGTTGAGGGATAGGGGGAGAGGGATTTTTAGGGAGCATCCCCCATGCAGACCCTGGAGGACCCCTAGCCTCTCCCATTCAGTCAGGCACATCTGCCCCTGTCCCCATGTGTCCCTGCACCCCCTGTCCACGTGTCCCTCCATGCCCAGACACCACTCCCCGCATCCCCATGTGGCCCTGCACCCCCTTCCGTCCCCATGTGTCCACGTCCCGCCATGTCTCTGCGTCCCCACTCAGCCACCCCCATCCCTATGTGGCCCTGCACCCCATCCCTCTCTGCACATGTGGCCCTGCACCTCCACTCCCATTCAACCCCTACCCCAGTCTGTCCTCCCGCATTAGCCTTTATGAACCCCTGTATGACCCCACAGCAGCTCCACGATGTCTGTCTCCTGACCTGGCCTGACAGACACTGTGAAAAAATCAGGCTCTTTCTCTTCCCTAGCTGGCCGGGAGCTGCTGCTCTGTTCTAGCGCCACAGCACCATCTGGTGGGTAAAAGGCAGAACTGCAGCAGCTTTTCAGCAGAAGCTATTTTCTGCAAAAAATTAAAAATATGCACGGCCCATTAAATATAAGCACGTGCAGTGACACAGAATTCCCCCAGGAGTAAATGTACAGTATTTCTCAGAATTCAGAATGATGACACACAACAACCCCAAAACAGAAAGAGAAAGCAGGCTGGCTCTAAAAACAGAGAGGCACAACTCACACTGCCTTATTCTAGGCTGTGTGCCTGCAAACTGAGGCGATGTCTACACTACAGTTTATGTTGGCATAATTTATGTCGCTCAGGAGATGAATAAATCATCCCCCCTTAGCGACACAGGTTACACTGACATAAGCACCAGTGTGGACAGCACTATGTTGGCGTGAGAGCGTCTCTTGCTAACGTAGCTACTGGTGCTTGCAGGGGCTGGAGTAGCTCTTTCCCTTTGGCTTAGAGCAGCTACATTAGAGAGCTTGCAGCGGCGCAGCTGCACTGCTGCAAACTCTCTAATGTAGCCATGCCCTGACTCTGATTGCAGGCTTCCCTACAGAAACTTCTGCTGCCAGCAAGTCCAGGAAATCCCCTGAGAATTTAAAATTGTGATCTATCACTTGAATGCAGTTTTCAATACACCACTCCAAGAAGAGAGTTCAGACACCTTAGTCAAAGGTGATAGCAATTAGAATGCTCAGTTATCTTACTTTATAACTCTGTAGGCAGAGATCTGAATTGTTGTCGGGGGGCGGGGGGGCCTAACTCTGCAACACCAAAGGATGATACTGGTAACTTCCTAGGCAAGTTATGCCAAATTAGCAGATACAGTCACATACTTAGAAAATTAAACAGGGATATGTACACACCCTAGTACCTGCTGGTATAGAATTGCCAACATTTTCACACTTGGGTCCCTAGCTCCATATTCAGGTCTGCAGGAGCGCCACCAGCTTTTCCGCCGCCCTAGGTGGTGGAAGGTCCCGCCCTGAAATGCCGCCCCCCCTACAGAGGTGGCGGAAGGTCCCGCCGCGGAAATACCACCGCGGTCGCCGCCCCCCAAATCACAGTGCCCTAGGCGACTGCCTAGCTTGCCTAATGGGTTGCGCCGGCCCTGCAGGTCTGTATACGGGGTTGCCAATCACTGCTAGCAAACCTCCTTGCATCTCCATCTGGGAATCAGGGCCGGCTCTAGGCACCAGCAAAACAAGCTGGTGCTTGGGGCGGCACATTTTTAGGGGCGGCATGGCCGGCGCCAGAATGCCGCCCCTAAAAATGTGCCCCGGCCGCCCTAGCTCACCTCCTCTGCTGCCACTCGTGTGCCACGGCGCGCGAAACAGCTGATTCGCGCGCCGCTGCTCCCCCTCCCTCCCAGGCTCTCAAACCTGGAAGGGAGGGGGAGATCCCGAGCGGCAGCAGCGCACGAAACAGCTGATTCGCGCACCGCTGCTCCCCCTCCCTCCCAGGCTTGAGAGCCTGGGAGGGAGAGGGAGACTCCGAGTGGCTGCGGCACGTGCGCCGCTTCTCGCCCCCCCCCCCCAGGCTTGAGAGCCTGAGGATTTGGGGAAGGGGTGGAGTTGAGGCGGGGCTGGGGGTGGGGTAAAAAAAAAACGGAGGGCGGCCAAAATTGTTTTTGCTTGGGGCGGCAAAAATCCTAGAGCCGGCCCTGCTGGGAATGTCGCTTTCATTGCATCGGGTGCCCCCTTGCTGCTCATTGCTGGCTCTGTGACAGTCTTTCTTCGGGTAACTTGGCCCTCCAGCCAGGTCAATATTTTAGTCCACCCCTTCCAGTGTTATGAAGTCCAAATGTCATCTCTAGGCAGTGTTCAGCCCCAGTTTGGGGCTCTATGGCACTATACCAGTGGCTCCCAGGGGAGCCCAGGCCCACCTGCTACACTGGGTTCCAGCACAGAGCCCTTATAACCAGCAATCCAAGTCCTCAGTCCTAGTCAATGTTGCTGTTTCTGTTTCTCTGGGCTCCTTCCTACCTAGCCTCCCTATCATCTCTTGCCTGCTTCTGGCTACTTTACTCCTCATGGCTACTTCACTCTTTCCTACCCTCTCGCCAGACTCCTTGCTCTAAGAGCAGGATCTCAGGGCTTATGCTCCCCCTGGACTTCCTCTTTGTCTTAGAGGAACTCTCATCCCAGGGAGTGACTGCAGCTTCCTCTGGTTTCAGCCTCCAAGCTTTACAGTGCTGTCCCAGCCCTTCCCCAGTTGGCTCAATTAACCCTGGTCCTCCCTCTTGCAGGTGACACCAGTTAACACAACTGGTCACTCAGGGCCTCATTAACCATTTCAGGGCTGGTGTGGGGTGCACATCTCATCACAAGGGCCCTTCAGTGAAAAGTGGCCCAAATTTTCAGACTCCCATCATTGGGAGTGCTCTGAAAATCAAACCATTGTTACTTCAGTGTCTAATTATAGAAGTAGCAGTTTAGTTTGAGGAACACAATTTTGAAAATGTTGGCTTCTATGTACGTGTGCGTGCACACACATTTGTGTATGTATGTATGAGAGAAGCAGAGTCAAAAAAAAAAAAAAAAAAGGTCAGATAAAGAAAAACACCTTATGCTACTCTAACAAACAAACAAAACAAAAAAAGATGAGCCCACAGATAAAATACAAGGAAGGGCTGGGAGAAAACTGTAAAGGGGCAAATAACTATTTCCTCCTCCCTTAACTTCACACTGTAACTCGTTCTGAGTTTTTATTCTGAAAGGATTATGGGTGGCAAGTTGAGAGGTAGGAGGGGGTGGTATAGTTGGCAACCTTTTCTGTTGTCCCCCACATCTGACAGAGGCCTCCCATGAATTCCTACCTCCCTGCCCTCCATCCCACTTCAGGAGTCTTGTTTTATTACTCTAAAAATCTGCTTTATCTAACCATAAAAGAAACAAGATATGGTCTGAGCACAGAACTAGGAATTAGGAACTCCTGAGTTCTAATCTCAGCCCAGATGCACTTAACCGCTCTGCCTCACTTTCTCCATCTATAAAATAAGGTTAATAATATCTACCTACTTGTAAAGATTAAAATTTCTAAAGCACTTGGAAGAAAAAGAACTCCAGTAATTTATTAATAGAAACCTGCTGTCAATCTGCTTTTACCCCAGGGATAGCTCAGTGGTTTAAGCATTAGCCTGCTAAACCTAGGGTTGTGAGTTCAATCCTTAAGGGGGCTACTTGGGGATTGGTCCTCCTTTGAGCAGGGGGTTGGACTAGATGACCTCCTGAGGTCCTTTCCAACCCTGATATTCTATGATTCTTTTCTTTCCAGAAGTAATAGGGAGAGGTTGCTGTGGGATATATTTGAAATGACTTATACAGTGCATGAAAAAGTATCTGTGTAACTCATTGCTATGGGATAGCCTTGAGGCCAAGAGTTTAGCAGGATTTAAAAAGGGATTAGATACTGATATGGTTAACAAGGATATTAAGAGATTATAATAGCAAATAGTACCAAGAATCTTGGAGTGATACAAACCCGCCTTCATGGCATAAGCAAACCTCTGATTATTGGATGTTAGATGGAACTGTCCCCAACACTGCCTATTGCAGGATTGCTTGCACCTTCCTCAGAAGCATCTAGTCCTGGCCACTGTCAATGTCAGGATATTGAACTAGATAGACCATGGGTCTGATCCAGTATAGCAATTTCTGAAATTAGAATTCCCTGCCTTCAGGGTCATATTTTCATCATCCATACACTAGATCCTTTTTGACTGACATCAATTGTGTCATTCCAAATCATTTAATCTATTTCAGTTCAATTCTTAGACATTCCCCACTGGGGTTACAAACCAGCACACACTGTTCAAGGTTGTTTCTGTTTTGGTGTAAGAGAACCAAACCCAGACTGAGGAAACTGATTTGATCCCTTCTTGCACAGCAAAGGCTAGTTCTCCAGGTAAGCTTTAGAGTTCTTGACATGATGCTAGAGCGACCGTTTACAATGTATTCTCTTGCATACAGCCAAGTAATTGAAAAAGGTTATTCTTAGAAGAGCTTGCATTATGACCACCTGCAGAGCTCCAAGTTTGAGGGCAAACAGTTCTGAAACCTGCGAGTTTGTTCATAAATATAATACTTATTCACTTTATCTGTCATTCATATTAAAACTCAGCTCAACAATATTCTATGTTAGATTTGCATATACATACAATGGGCCTGATTTTAAAGGGCACTGAGTATCTGCAACTCCCACTGACTACAACCACAATTAGGCTATGCATAATAAATATATTCAATGCACTGAAACTGTACTAATGTGTTCATTAATTAGGACCACAGGGATAATTTAAGTCACCAGAATAATAACTATTCTATTGTGAGTGGTGGGGTTGAGAAAGTACCATTATGTATTACAAAGATCCTGTTCCCCAATTCTATGCAAATAAACCCAAGGCTATACGTACATTTTGAACTTGGACATTAACATTTATTATTTTAGAGATGGCTATGTGCTTGCATCCTACAAGACACAAAACACAGACCATCCCTGCCCAGAAAATCTTTGGCTACACTGCAGCTGGGGGCGTGTGATTTGTGGTGCATGCAGATTTACCCTCGTTAGCTTTCATCTTGCTAGCTTAGTACAAAGAGCAGTGAGGATGTAGCGGTGCAGGCTTCAGCACAGGCTGCACAAGAAAATACATACCTTGTGCAGCCTGTGCTTAAGTCCATGAGTCTGCTATTTTTAGCAAGTTAGCTACAGTGCGGCTAGCGTAGGTACATCTACATGAGCTGCTAATCACAACCCCGACTGCAGTGTAGACATAGTCTCATATGAATATATAGGTAATTGAGTGTGTAACTCCCTGTGCACCATGATGAAATTATCCTTTTGTATTAATGCAGTATAGGCCTGATCCAAAGCCCATTCAAGTCAATGGGAGTCCAGTGTGCTCATATGGGATACTGTAAATCTAGCCAACTCTTTTCATTATCAAGAGAACTCTGAATATCAGACATTTACAAAAATGACCATTAATCTTCTGTACAGGCAGAAATAAAGTTATTAGCAGTTTAGTAAGTGTTGTGCTATAGTAGTTCTTTCCATGTGATGTAGGTGCTCTCTAACTGAGTGCTTAAAACAAAGCAAAGTCTTGTATCAGACTATAGAGGAATAAGTTGTGATCCCAGACAACCATCCACATATCGCCAGAGATCTGTAGATCCTTTATAAATGAAAAGAACTAAAATGAAAATCCATAAAGCATCTCTCCAGTGCTTTTGGTGATGGAAAATAAGTAAAAATACTAAATAGAAGTAAAATTCAGAAGGTCATAAACCAAGTGTCATAAACCAACTGCCCAACTAGGGCATTCAAGTGCAAGTGCATTTGCAGATTCTACCTGTTAGACTAAAACCAAGTTTTAAGGACAGCTTTAAGCCCCCAGCAAAAAGAAAGAGCATTTAAGTACAGCTTGCTGACTTTAAATGCTAAAGTACATAATTATTTTGGATTCCAGAGCCTTCACTCACAATACTTACCCTGACATTCTTTAGTAGATGAGTTTATTGCAAGGTGGCAATTTACATTTTATAAAGGAATTTTGCACAAAGCCTCAGGGTTTTTATTTTGCTTTTCTGGATTTAATCAAATGTATAGTATGAACAAGAGTCAGATTTGTTGCATAGAAATGGTGCTGATTTGATTTCAAGACCACTCACATAGAGATGCTATGTCTCTTAGAAATACTAGGCATGATCTTGAGACACTGTTGCAGCCCACTGACTTTAGAGAGAATTGAGTGCAATCAGCCTCTCTCCAAATTAGACCCATTAGTCATAATGAAGTAAGGCAATCCAGTTGGTTCCAGTGAAGGAACAGTTACAAGAATCAGCCCGATCAGATTCTAGGCATATTAAAAAACATCTTTAAGGCTTGAAGAGACTTAATGCAGAGTCTTTAAAAAAAACAGTAAAAAGTGAAATTCTCTGAAGCTGGCAATCACATAAACATGTTATGAATTAGCATCTAGTGTTTTCTCCTACAGTACAGTAAAGTTATGATCCCATCAAAAGTAAAGGATCATGATTGCTGCTTCAGCATCACAACATTTCAAATTCCACTTTGTCAGATAGGAGATGACAAACTTGTCAAGTAATCCTGTCTTGTTCAGAAAAAGACTTTACAGCTATCAAAACTGTTTCACTACTGAGGGTACGTCTATACCCAGCCGCTAGTTCGGCGGCTGGCAATCAAAGTTCTGGGTTCGACTTATCGCGTCTTGTCTGGACGCGATAAGTCGAACCCGAAAGTGCTCGCCGTCGACTGCGGTACTCCAGCTAGACGAGAGGAGTACCGCGGAGTCGACGGGGGAGCCTGCCTGCCGCGTGTGGACCGAGGTAAGATCGAACTAAGGTACTTCGAACTTCAGCTACATTATTCACGTAGCTGAAGTTGCGTACCTTAGTTCGATTTGGGGGGTTAGTGTAGACCAAGCCTTAGACTCGGCCATGGGAATATGGACAGCCCTGAAGCTTTAAATGTGGTTTCTTTCCTAAATCCTATGGGAAGCCTTTGGGTCTTTTTAAACCCATGTATATGGTCACAGTCTGAATTTATTATACTGTAAACAGAGGAAATAGCCTGTCTATTCACTCACAAATTACTAACATCTGTTCTGTCTACTGCTGTAATGTTCCCTAAAATAATGCACTAAAAATGCCCCAGACTGCAGGGCTTAAAAGGGACCAAAATATTGTCAAAGTCACTGCTCTGTGCCATTAAATCACAGTTCTATAGATAATCAGATATTGCATTGGCAAAATTAACTTTAAAGGTAGAATTCTGTGAAATCTGTTAAAAATCACTCTTCTTAGATACAATGGTGTTTGAAGCAATACATCTAGGAAGGGTATTAGCAGCCTAATCTCTCTCCCTCCACCCCAAAAAATACTTACCGATATATTAAGTAATGGGTGACATTTTATAGGTGAGCAAAATTTTTCTTTATAGAATCTTGTGCAGATTTTCCCCCCATCTACATAGGTGTATACCCCAAGATTTATGTTCATTTTCATTTAAAGTGAAACATGGTTGAAACCACCAAATTCTGTCTGGTTTTCAATCATTGTTAAAATCATATTAAACTGCAAGTTTCACACAGTTTTAATATGACACCATTAATCACCTAAAGTTCACTCAAAACTAGCCCCTGGTGGCTTAAAAGTAGAGATGTGTTTATGCTACCAAATTCAGATGTGGATTTTTAAAGACCCAAACGTCTGGGGAGGTTTGGGTGTGGAGCCATCTCTCCTTAAATGGTAAAAATATTGTATTGTTCTTATTATGGCAGGAACAAAAGGCCCCAACCAAAATGTGGTCCCCCTTGAACTAGCTACTGTAGAAACTGTCCCTGCCCCAAACTGCTTAAAAACTTCAGTTTGATCTTTCAGTAAAACTGTTTGCATTTCAAGTTAATAACTAAAACTGGTCCAAGGTGAGCTTCACATCATTTGGGATTTCTCTGCAAACTTTTCACCATATTGTTTAGCTGTTTGTTAAAGCTAATGCACTCCTGTCATTTTATGTTAGTGTGGAGGTTGGAATGGAAGGAAAAAGTGGCAACAGAAGCCCATACACAGCAGCATGTACTGTCTCTGTATACAACTTAAATACAGTACCTGCATCCCATTGGTATGGTATTTCTGGTTTTATAAATGTAGAGGGAACCCTTAGTTCTTCCACAGCTTTGACTAATGTTATAGATTTGTATATATGTGATGTTGGAAATTAGAATCTGATAAATGACTTCAGACTGATACAAGCTATCTGAAAGCAAAGGTGGAACCAAATCACTCTCTCTGAGCAGCATAGTTGAAAATATTGACTGGACAGCAGCAGATTTTTCCTTTGTTGGATTTATATCCTCTGTAGGATTTTCCTTTTTGGTTTGTTTCATTAAGTCTTCAATTTCATTTTAGGAGAGGGGTAGTTTTTTTTCTTGACAGAGAACAAATTGCTGTCTGAGGGGCATTGCCAGAATAGGCAATCCCAAAACATTACCCTTCCCCCACTTGTTTGTGTTAAAGCATCTTCTTGATAGTATAAAACTTTGCCACTCTCTGAAACAAGGACAACAGCTGTGCTAAACGCCCACCCCTCAGCCAGGCAGCCATCACCAATAAATCTATTAAAAAGCCCTAACTGGATTTGTCGTCATACTGGCCCCACACACACACACACACATACGATTTGGGTTTGCACATTGTGTGTTCCTCTGCAGTCCCTTCTTAGCTCCATTAGGAGAATGGAATTAATTATTTTTCTTTGTCATCTTCCATCTGAGGGTCATCAAGCATTTTATAAATGTTATTTAAGCCTCACAATGTCCCTTGGAGGTGGATGAGATTGAGGCATGGTGTCACAGAATAGAAATGCAGCTAACTTCAGTCATTGCCTGCCTGCTTCATTCTTTTGAGGCAGCAGAATGAAAAAAGCTGATCAGTTTACAAACATATCCATGATCCGGTTCCCTGTTTGGAGTCCCTTGACTGAGATTTTAACTAGTGCTGTGAAGCCATGTGAACCAGATTAGTTGAACATGGAAACCAAACTAAATATCAGCAAAAGACGTTTTGTATGAAATTCAGCCAAAGTGAATAAGCATGTATTGGTGAATAAGTGGAACACTTTTGATATTTGCAGTTTTGTTCTGGTTTGTATAATGCAGCTAGTGACATTTGGTCACATTATAGGTCTTCTGGGATGACAAACCCTTGGAAAACCACATGCAGTGCACAAGTGGAACAAAATCAGCATTTCATTTTGAGTTTTGCTTTCACCGTATTGGGATAAAATGAACCAAAAGCACAAAGGGTCAGATTTTCAAAGGTATTTAGGTATTAAATTTGGTGCCTGTTGATTGTGACAAAGTTTCTTTAATTTTCTTCTGGAAAAGGTTAATAGGTGAAGGGAGAAAGTGTGGAAAATTTGAGTCAAATGATGATATATCCTCATGGAAATTAGAAATAGCTGAAATGAAGAAGCTTTTTTCGCCATATTGCAAGGATCAGCAATGATACACAACAGCCTGTGTGTGAATGAGAGAGGGAGGTACAGTAGCACCATCATTTCAGATACTAAACAGTGTCTCTGCTTTTTCCCCCCACTCTCATGGATTTCTAATGGTTCTGTAGATATCATGTTCAGGCTGAAATCTAGCAGTAATAGGAGAGTGAGCACTATGTCAACAAAAATTCAAGGTACTAAAAATCTTGGCTTTTCAGTTAGTACATCCCATGCCCACTGAGATTTTAATTTACTTTTTCATATTGCTTTTTAAAATATCACCAGAAAAATATGATTTACATTGAAGGCTAAATTCCTTCAACAAGATGACTTGCTGGCAAAAACTCACGTGCAACCCTTGTGCCTCAAAAGATCTACATTTACACAGGTAAACTAGGTGATTGTGCTCACTATCAGGACTTACAATATAAAAATACCTCAAAGGGGCTGTACATTGGGACTGAACCTAGGACCCTCCACATCTAAAAACACAAGCGTGTGCTGGTTGAGCTAAAGGCCCAGGTCCATTAACTTGAGGCAAGTGGTGGACTAACTTTTGTGCATGGTCTCTAGCAACTAAAGGAGGACAAACTCACACTGTGTTAGCCTGGCTTAGAACTGCATATGCTCAGTAACCCAAAATGGAAATTGGACACTTTGCAAACAAATATGGAATTTTCCCAAGCCCACTTGTGCACCTTCGTTGATGTTAAGGATCAGACTTGTAAACATAAAAACAAAAAAATCATAGTATATAATAAGAGACCATATTTTAATGAACTCCTCAGTTTTGCTCTGTTGCTTTCCCTTTAAACAGTAGCTGACCTCATATGCTATAGACCCTAGTGATGTCAGTGAAATGACTCCCACTGATTTCAGTGGGCTTTAGATCAGATCCTATGTGCACAGCTATTCCTACCTTAAACACAACAGGGTGGGTTAGAATTTGAGTCTCACCTGAACTTCCCAGCTATTGAGACAACAGAATATGACAGCAGCAGAATATAGTTACAATTTCTCAGGATGGAGGTATCTGTTCTCTCATTGGTTTATCAAATAACTCACATTAATGCTAAATCCTCTGCCCATCAGTGGGAATGTAGGTTTCTGAGGCTCTGACTCGATCGCACCATTCCTGAGTTTTGTGAGTGACAGCTTGATGGTGGTGTCTCTCCCCCCTGGTATTGAGCTGAAATTAACAACAAGAAGTAGAAATAGTAATTAACCCCCGAGTTTCAGAGTTGCTGCATGTGGTCCTGCTGAAGGCTTTCATTAAGGATCACACATTAAAAGTTTGAAGTCATACATTCCAGCTTCCTAAGACTATGATGAATCAATAAATAGCACAATCTATAAACAGGGCACATTTAATGAGCAATTTTTTTTTAATCTAAGCACCATCCTTCCTCAATAGGAAATCATTTTAAATTTGAGCCCGTGTAATGAGACCTTCTGTGTCAAACTGTACATGCCAGAAGGAAACTCCAGGTTCTAACAGCTTATACAAACCGAGATGGAAAGTATTCTGACTCTTGAGTCAAAGCTGCCAAACAGCTTGATGGACTTAAATTGCCAGAACCTGATGAAATGGGTGCACACAATTAACTCTTTTGGAATGAGAGAAACCATTCAAGTTCTACCTGAAGACAAGCAGCTGTTGGACTTTTTTCTTAACAGTAATGATACCCTTTGAACTAACCTTTGATCCAGCATAGCATTTCAAAGGATTGAAGTAAACAGTGGTTTTAAGGGGATGTTTGGGCATTTACTTGCAAATCAGTAAGCCATTGCTTTTTACTCTTATGGCTTTCCTATGCAACTCTGAACCCTCGACTCATGTCACTCTCATAACAATATTTAAATGAATTATTTTGAAAACATCTGTGGGAGTTCACAAGAGACTTTCCCAAGCAATCATGTCCTAAATGAAGATACGATTTTAAACGCATCTGAAACTGATCTGCATTAGATGTTTTTTGCTTCTGTTACTAATGGACTGCTTGGTTTTTGACTAAAGGTTTGGGAATGAAGGGCTTGGCTTCTCACGTCCAAACAAAAACTCCTGCTAGGAAATGAAGTTTACATTTACAAGTCTGGTCCCTCCTTTGCCTGGTGTCTGTCAGTTCTGCACTGAAAGTTAATAGTGGCTCTGTCGACTGGCTGCTCCTATTAGATCTGAACTAAAGGTCAGTTCTTTTCCAGGTAGGGTGAGGACCTGAAAACATGCTACATTTATCCTACATATCCCAATTCTGCTGAGAACAAATGAAACTCAGTGAGCCCTTCCTGATGCAAACCAGACTTCCGCAAGCTCATGGGATGCTTTCATCAATCCTTCAAAGAGATAAAACTTACAGCTGGCTTAGTTTACAAGCAAGAACTCTTATTTATTTATTTAAAGGACCCTTCATGACATATGATGTTTATGCTTTGGTGCCCTGTTTCAGAGTTTACAGTTGGGGCTTCAGGCAAAGCTAATGGCATCCTCTATGACAGGGAATCATTGCATGCCTAAGTACTGACAGCACACACACAAAAGTTACTGATACAGAATTAGAGAATTGCGTATTTGCTAACAGTGTGACACAGTGCACAGTGTCATGTGATTCTATAATGAAAGGCCTTATCATGACTACATACAAGCAACTGAACTGGGTTAAGATTGTCACGAGAACTTTAATTGATTTTTTTGAGCTTTTTTGTTCAAAATTTGAGGCTTAATGTTGCATCAGTATGGCTTTTTGCTCTTTGATGATACCTGATTTTTTTCTGTTTAAAACAAAGAATTTATTAAAAAAAAAAGTATTGCATTTGCTATAAGGATTTACTATTGCTTTGTTTGCAAACTATCCAATATAGTTATATCAGATAAAAAAATGCATTCCATTTCCAGATGGGAAATGCAAAGAGACTGTATTAAATCTCTTCTATCAGGAAAAGGTGGCAAAGACAGCAGACTTGGTTGGGACTAAACCTGAAAACAGTCTCAGCTGTTGAGGTATGCTGGGCCTAATGGATTCCGCTTTCATTTACCCTATTGATTTCAATTGAATTTCTCTTGATCTACACTACTTTTAATCTAGTCTTATACCAACCATTTAAAAGTATGTTAAGTCGCATCTTAAAGATCCTAGCAAGACAAGCTCTTTTTAAACCTCTGCCTATCATTTTAGACATGTAGGTATTTTAATCAAACTACAATATCTAGACCTTTTCTTAGTATAATCTTGAGAAACAAAAATTAAAGTCGCAGGATTGCCAACTGATAGTATGATACAGACTAGAGTTTTCTTAACAATATTTTAAAGGCCTGAGGTTAGTGAGGATTTTATTTTAAATATTATTTTAAGGACCTCTCGTAACTTCAAGAAGGTACTCAACTAAAATGCTTGGAATTAAAATTATGAGAACATTCATTCTATACCCATTTCCCTTTGAGAACTGAGCACAAAATATGCATGTGAACACGTGTGCAATTCCTAACCATTCTCAACCTGACAACACACTCACCCTTTTTCTAAAAACAGAGTAAATAAAATAAGGTTCAGCTCAAACCTTCTCCCCAGGTTTGGCTGCTACTAGGGTTCCTCTCTCAGAACTGTTCAGCCCACATCCTAGATCTTCCTTCCTTAAAGGACCTCTTCTCCACCTCCTTTTGACCAGGTGGGGCAATGAATCCCCTCTCTCTGCAAGTTAGCAGAACCCATTTAACTCTTCAATAGCAGGATCAACACTTGCTAACAAGGTAGGATGTTTCAGACAAACATTACAAGCCAGTTACAGCACTCCACAACAAAGCATAGAACACTGACCAATTTCTTAATGGTTGGCGGAAACTGGGTATTGTAAGGGTTTGCAGGGGAGTCATGAGGGCTTTCAAATTTGAGGATTAGGAAGGTTTCTGGTAGCAGAGACTCTTAGGTAGATCAAATCCTGACCTTATCCCAGGAGTAGGGGTTGGGTTGTGGGAAGCTGAGGAAAGGGTTGAGTCAAAGATTGGATTGGAAGAGATCAGCATTTGGAGGGTTGGGGTCTCATTGGGGGCAGAGGGAGATGAGGTGTTTTTACCTTCAGTTTTCAGTAAGGTTAGCACATACTGAGTGCTCTGAGGGTTAAACGTACAGTTCTCAGTAGCTTCCGTATTAAACCACTTCCACTCTCGACTCAAAACAAAATGATAAAAATATCTTAATAAATAATTAGTTTTTCTGTTGGAGTCCTGTGATGTTTGGTTTAATCAGCTGCTTTCATAGCAAGACAGCACAACTGGTGTCCACCTATGGCCTGTGTCTCCAGCAACTGTGTTTATTTTAGGTCTTCCTCCTTGTGCCATGCTACAGTTTGTGTCTTCCGAGTGTTGTTCTCTGTTTTTCATACAGATTTCCCACTTTTCCTGGGGAAATCTATTGAGGAAACTAAGACAATTGGAATTATTTGTCTGAATACCTGCAAGACTGTCCAAAAGGCTCCCTTTTTCTCGCTCATAGATTCCTGTAGGATATAGGCTTTGCAGCTGATCCAAGAAATGTTCTGTGAGTAGAATTCCCATTGGGATCAATCAGCGTTTGAGTGCCCATATACTAGCAGGATCTAGCCAATGGACAGAACTGCCCCACTCCGCCTTATCTATAAAATTAAGCAGAGTTCAGACCCTACAACACTCTGATGGAAGAACTTCCATGGGGATGGCTTTTCCCCTTCCACACCTCCCTGGTATGTTCTGCCAGAATTGGCTCTCCTCCCTGGAGAGCTAGGCTGCACTCAGAGCCGGCTCCAGGCACCAGGCAACCAAGCACATGCTTGGGGCGGCACCTGGTAAGGGGCGGCGGGGGGAGCGCAGCACAGCGCGGCATTCCGCGGGGGGGGGGGCGCTCTGGCGGTGCGGCGCTCGGCGGGGGGCGGTCTCGGCGGTGCGGCGCTCGGCGGGGGGGCGGCGCGGGGCGCGGCGCTCGGGGGGGGTTCCGGCGGCGCTCGGCGGGGGGGGGCAGGCTCCGGCGGCGCGGCGCTCGGCGTGGGGGGCGGCGCGGGGCTTGGCGCTCGGGGGGGGGGGTTCCGGCGGTGCTCGGCGGGGGGGAAGGCTCCGGTGGTGCGGAGCTCGGCGGGGGGGTTCCAGCGGCGCTGGGCGGGGGCGGCGCTTTTTTTTTGCTGCTTGGGGCAGCAAAAAAGTTAGAGCCGGCCCTGGCTGCACTGGACCCTGAGAAGCCCACAGATAAGCAACATTTATGCAGAGAATAAGATACAATAGCATGGACTTAGAGCCACGTATGATTCAAGACATGACCTAAATATTATAATGACTATTTTTTTTAATGTACCTTAGGCTGTGTCTACACTGGCAACTGAATGACAAAACTTTTGTCTTTCAGCGGTGTTAAAAAAAACCACACACACCCAAAAGACAAAAGTTTTACTGACGACAAGCGCTGGTGTGAACAGTGCTTTATCAGCAAGATAGCTGACAAACTGCAGCTACACTGCATGCCGTTTAGCGGCCCGGCTGTAACGACACAGCCGTGTTGCTAAAAGCTGTGTAATGTAGACATAGCCTTACTGTCAGTAAGTTTTTACGTGCCTTGATTTTACAGTGGTCAAAACAGAATTACACTTAGCGGTGTTACAATTTGAATTGCTTTCTTTCCAAGCTGCACTCCAGTTTGCTTTTAACATCCTCATTTCCAGACTGTGAAGTTAGAAATTCCAGTATAGAAAAAAAGAGAAAAAGGCAATTGAACTATTGCAACATAATTTCAGCATCTGTTTCTGGTTTCTGACAGTCTGCTAGGCTCCATGGAACCTGGATGAAATTTGCTGTATTTTAGTTGGATGCGTGGAGATTTCAAGAGGCTGGATATTAAAGCATTAAGGGACAGAAGATGTTTTCCTCTCTTTTGTTTATTCTATTATTGTGCTATTTTTGTGCAGTTTCCAGTGGGCTGCCTTGCTGCTAAATCAGGTTTTCTCCTGGTTCATTGAAATATAGTTGAAAGAATAAGGAAAAATAGAATGTGTTGGTAACTGTCTTGAAAAACCCTCTATCGGTCCAATTTTCCAGGAAAAATTGACCAGTTAATATATTATTTATATTGTAGTATTGCCCAAAGGCCCTGATCAGAATTAGGATCTCATGGTACCATGTGCTGTACAAACACATGGGAAGATAGGAAGCCATTGACCCTGCCCTACAGAGTTTACAGTCTAAACATGCAGAGCCTGAGACAATCTTGGAATGTTATCACAACTGTGCAGTGTCAGTGGCCACTTTCCATTGGATAAAGGAGGACACCACTGGGCTCTACACTTTATGTCAGAGACTATTGTTTTGATTATTTGTATTGCGATAGTGCCTACTGGCCTCAAGTAGATCAGAGTCTCATTGAGCTGGGTACTGTACGGACCTGTTGTGAGTGACAGTCCCTATGACAGATCCTAGAATCAAAAAAGCATGGCCTCACTCTGTGACTGTACATACATTCCCAAAGAAGAGATCAGATAGCTGACCATAGCAATGTAGTAACATTTTAGGAGAGAAGAAAGCCATGTGACCCATCAAGAGCTAGACACTAATATAGCATTTGTATCCTGTAATTTCCCCACGCCTCAGAGATTTGGCTAACGATCTTACAGTTGCATCTTCTGTTGTTGTTTTTGGTGGCCTGTTCCCTACACAAATCACTGTTTTCATAAAGAAATATTTCTTCACCCTCCTTAGTGTTTGCTTGTTGCTTAATTTCAGGTTGCATACCTTTTAAGACTGTAACCCCTTGAATAAGACCATATTCTCTCATGAGTTTCTATGGCTGACTCCCATTGACTTCACTGGTTAATTGATGTATTGAGATATGTTCTTTGTTTATGACATCCACCTTATCTGTTCTTTCAGAAAACTGTGTCAATCATAGTTTTTAATCCCTAATGATTATTTCAATTTAAATTGTTCTTCCTAACTATGGCCTCCGAGGCCCTTTATTGCCTTTGAATAAAGGTCAGAACTCTCTCAGCTAGCATCTTCAACATTTTTAGGTTACAGGGAAAGTCGATAACGTATGATTAAGGGTTAATTTGTATTGATTTCCCACAAAAGTGTAATGATGTTACACATGACCATCCCATGAATCCCAGGTGTTACTGGATGGTAGAGGAAAGTACTGTTCCTTGAATAGAACACTGCTATATTTCTAATCCATTTGTGGAACCACATGCCAGTGGGCACCATATAAATGTGTGCAATATATTAAGTTATGAAAACTGAAATCCAATGTCTAAAGAGAAGAGTTTGAGGAGAGTTGGCAAATGAATTTGCACAAACAGTCTGAATTCGGATCAAATCAGCTACTTGAAGGATGTAAACATGAATGGCCAGGTAGTTAAAGGTATTTAGGTGTTTATCTACCAGTGGGAGTTAGGCGCCTAATACCTTTAAAAATCTGGGCCCACGGCTCAGCACATAAGCAGGCACCTAACTTTAGACACGATTAGTCCCATTGACATCATGAAGCACAAATTAACTCATATGTATTTGACTTCAGTGGTCACGTGCTTAAAGTTATACACCTGCTTAAGTGTTTTGCTGGACTGGGGCTTTGGCAGGCAAAGGAATTATTTAGGAATTATTATTATTTATAAGACATAACAGTAATGAGTTGAAATAGAGGGAAAATCTAAGATGGATATAAGAAATAAATTCATACACGGGGTGCTTGTCTGCACAGTGCTTTAATCTGCACCAGAGGGCTGTAAACTGTACTGTGCACTAGCATGTCATGCACTAACCGGCCCCTATGAACCCTGCTGGCATGCACTAGTTCCCTAGTGAGCGTTAACGTAGTACTATTCGAAACAGGACTATATTAACTCGCACTAGGGAACCTTTAGTGTGCTCCAGCAAAGTGCACACAGACCAGGAAGTGCACAACATGCCAGTGCACACTACAATTTACATCCCTCTGGTGCAGACTAGAACACCATGTAGACAAGCCTTGAGGTTCATTAGATTGAGAAATAGACCCATCAATAGAGATATTTAAAACTAGTCTAGACAAAGCACTACAAAGTATAATATGGGGCCAGGACCCTGTATTAGGGAGATGTATCAGGCAATGTAATGCTGTATGCGTTTTCACTCTCCAACATAACAATCCTAACATTATGTTTCTAATTCAACTGCATGACCAGTAAGAGATCAACTGGGAGAGGGATAGAATTGCTGATAAAACACAGCTAGACTGGTGGGATCATAATTAACATAGAGGGAAGAATAAGCAGTATTTTTCAGATCTCCATTGTAATTCGTTGGCACATAACATATAAAGGTTAGCAGGAATTCAACTTCAGTATTGTAGTAAAGGCAAGTGCAATTGTTTGTGATTAACCTAGCACAGCAGCATAGGAGCAGTAGAGGGGGGGCCAGGCTGCTGTCTGGAAAGTTTAAACTATTTCAAACAGTGGATCGCTTTAAATCAAAGCTATTTAAATCATGGATTTTAATTGGCAAGCAGGAAACCTTGATTTAAATCATCCTGTTGATGCATTTGTACTTTTTAGTTGTTTTCCTGAAGAAGTTGATTCTCATGGCCTGATACCCATTAAAATACAGTGATTTGCAACTAAATATAGTTTCTACACTAGCCTTTATATTATAGCCTAAATAGAACCTTTACATTAGTCTTTTGCTAACCAGGAGGGTACACTATATCTATGTATTTAAGCAACTATATAGCTTCCTACATTTTTTTAGATTCTTATTTTTTATGTTTTCATTATGTTCGATGCAGTTCTTATTTACTAGATTAATTTTTTACTTGTGATTTGTGCCAAACTATTTGGATGGAAATTCAAATGCAATTAAAAATGCAGAAAAACCATATTACTTTTTTTAATTAAATCAGAATACTTTAAATGTGCTGGAAACATAAGAAAAAAGTTTATAAAAACATGTTTTGCATTTAAAACTAACTGATTTATTAAACAAAGAAAGTGCCTATAATTAGTAAACTGAACTGATTGTTTCTGGTCACCATGTATTTCAAGATTTTAGAACTAGTAGATCTCATCCTCTCTGGGGTTTTTTTTTTTTTAGTTCCTAAATTGGAAAAGAAAAAGAAGTTCTCCTGCTTTTCCAAATCCAAATTGGTTTCTTAACTTTGAATGAACTAGTCATTTAACTGAATTAGCTGAATAAACTAAAATGAAGAAAATATTCTCTCTGCACCTGCAGAAGAAGCTACTGCTGTCAAAAGTCGGTTTAGCACTTTAACAAACTCTGGTTCTAGGTGGCTAGCTAGTGACTTCCACAAGTTCAGTGGTCTTACCTTCTTTCAAACTTGGCAGCAAACATGTTTTGCTTAATATTATTTTGTATATTAAAGTAATCTAAATTAAATATATTAGTAAGTTTAAGTCTTGGCATCAGTTGTCAATTTTAAATTTAATTTTAAATAGGCTTTTTTTTTTTTTAAATAAGCCTGTATTTAATTTAAACCAAGCAAATCTGATTTAAATAAAAAGCATCTGATTTTTTAAATTGATTTTTATCCACCATAATTTCAAACAGGCCTCAGAACAGCAGATGCAGAGCTAAAATGCAAAGGAGGCTTGTCTAATTAGACAGGTTTAGTATTATAACAGTACTTTGCAGTTATGTAGAGCTTTCCATCCAAGGATCTAAAAACACTTTACATACATTAGTGCATTAAGCTGCACAACATCATGGGTTAATTGTTATTCCTATTTCCTGATGGAGAATCTGAGGCACAGAGGATTTGTGACTTGCCTATGATCATATAGCAAGTCTCTGGCAATGACAAGAATAATCCAGGCTTCCCGTCCTGCCCTGTAATAACTACACACTTTGTTTGCACTTTGGTTACCCACACACAGCATTAGCACCAAGATGACCTGCTCGTGAAGGACTCAGCACAATACAAGGACCATTTATCTGACAGGTTTTTGGCCTTATTTTCTGGGGGCTTTTTAAAATATGGAGCTATAAGAAATCAATGAATGCAGCTCCTCTAAGGAATGTGAAGTCTGTATTTTTTTTCCAAAGGATTAGCTGCCATAATTGGTGAGCATTACTTTTCAACAGGTTGTCTTGTGGTGTGTGAGGGAAGAATGCTGCTGTCAAGAGCAGCCATCACTTTATTCCGCACTTTCACATTCACAGAGTCCTAACTCGGTGGTACCTAGCACAGGGGAGGAAGGGGGAGTATGCCAAGGAGCTGGCACTACCTTATGTTGTCCCTCTATTGGCCATAGCTGTAGTTTTGCACACACAAAGCAGGGTTATAATTAAATAATGTTTAATCAAATGTTTTTAAGGCTCCTAGAGTTGTACATAAAATGGTCCCCAGTCAATTGAAGAGTACACATTGACTCCCAGTTTAGCCAGAAACATTTATTTATATATTAGGTACAGGAGACATTAAAAGACTCATTAGACACTTATCCTCTACTGGCCAGCACCCTGCAAGATTAGTGCATTAGTGGTAACAAGAGAGTCGCTGGCAGTTAAAGAACACACATCTAATCTACATATAGGATACGTGCAGCTCTTTGTTTGCTTTACAAACAGAGGCAGGAGGAAATGAATTGGACTTCTAAAAAGCAAAAGCTCTGGTCCTTTTGTTTATTATCTTAATGATATGCTTAATATCAGACATCTTGGTTATAGTCACAATCACAGTGTTTTAGAATGGCACACTATTTTAGATATTAGTTTTAGGTTATGGCCTTCCTAGAGGGAACTAATTAGTAGTCACACTAATAATCTATGCAACAAAATTAATTTGGATATGACGACTAGGTTGGGTATTAGGAAACACTATTTCACTAGGAGGGTGGTGAAGCACAGGAATGGGTTACCTAGGGAGGTGGTGGAATCTCCATCCTTAGAGGTTTTTAAGGCCCAGCTTGACAAAGCCCTGGCTGGGATGATTTAGTTGGCATTGGTCCTGCTTTGAGCGGGGAGTTGGACTACAGGACCTCCTGAGGTCTCTTCCAACCCTAATCTTCCATGATTCTATGACTGCACCATCCCAGGCAAATTTCATGGACCTGCTGGAACAAATGCAAGTCTTAGTCATTGCTGATTTTCCCCATCCCCAATCTTGACTGTGGATTTTCAAATCCACTAACTTATAGTTTATTATTAGCAGCAATATTACAGTAGTGCCTTGAAGCCTCAACTGTAATTGGAGACCTGTGCTGATATAAAGTAAGGATAGGGGAACTTGTTCAGATAAAATCCTGAACCCTCACTGCAAACCTCAGCTGAAACTTTTTTGAAGTTTAAGGCATAATGCTAAAATTAAGAGATTTTTATTTTTACTTCCTTGGCTCTTCCTGCTTCTGGGCTAAACTGAAAGTGAAAGCCTCAAAAATGGCTATAGAGGTTGTTCTCATGGTATATCCAGCCTGACCAGAAGCAGAAAGTACTGCAGATCCCACTTAAGAACTTGTTCCTGTGAGATCTCCAGCCCATTCTGCAGATTAACATTTTCTGATAGTTTGGAGAAGTATATGAACTTTTGGATGCTGATCTGAAATGAACCTCCCAACCACCTCCCATTGCTGGGACAGAGTCCTCAACAAATGTGTGCATGGCCAACCTGACCTGAGGGAAGATAGCCCAGTATCCTCAAGTTCTGCAGGAAAGGGAGACCTTGCTCAAACTCCATTGATAGTCATAAAAAAGCAGACACTGATTTCGAAACCAGTCTCAGTGATCAGTGGAGCCAATCTAGCAGTCTTCCATATTGAGTGAAGCCTGTCTGCCCCAGGGCCGCCCAGAGAATTCAGGGGACCTGGGGCAAAGCAATTTCGGGGGCCCCTTCCATAAAAAAAAGTTGCAATACTATAGTAACATTCATTTGGAAATGTAAAAAATAACCAGTGAAATACATTCAAAAATTAATTTTTAATAATTTGAAAATACACAAAATACATTATTTAAAAACATTAAATGCTTTAATGGTATGTATACATTTGCAATTACATAATGGGCTGTCGCTGGGTGATGGTGATGGTTGGTGCCAATGGCTGGGTGGGGAGCTGGGCTCTGGGTCGGGGGGTGCCTGGCTCAGAGGGGCTGGGCTCGGAGCTGGGGGTCAGGGCTGTGGGGGGGGATGGGGTTGGGGGGTGTCCGGCTCAGAGGGGCTGGGCTTGGAGCTGGCGGTAAGGGCTGTGGGGGGATGGGATCGGGGGGGGTGTCCGGTTCAGAGGGGCTGGGCTCGGAGCTTGGGGTCAGGGCTGTGGGGGGATGGGGTCGGGGGGGGTCCGGTTCAGAGGGGCTGGGCTCGGAGCTGGGGGTCAGGGCTGGGGGGGTGCCCGGCTCAGAGGGGCTTACCATGCCACTTACCCCCTCTCCCAGAGCCTCAGTGAGCCGCGACCAGGAGCTCCTGCCGCTCGGCCCCCCGGAGCTCGCAGCCCCGCCCCCTTACCATGCGGCTCCGAGCGGGAGGAATCTCAGGTCCCGCCCGAGCCACGCCGCTGCAGTGCTGTCCAGGGCCACTTCTGGACGCAGTGCGCTGAGGTGATGGGGGAAGGCAAGGCGGAGGCGAAGGTGCCGGAGGGGGGGAAGCCTCCGACATTCTCGTGGGGGCCCCTGTGGGGCCCAGGGCCTGGGGCAAATTGCCCCACTTGCCCCTCCCCCGGGCGGCCCTGGTCTGCCCCTCAGAACAGTGTACTTAACAACTTGGGAGGGTTTGATATCTGCAGCAAGGGTAGGGCTACCCTGGAGCTGGGCGGAGCAATTTCCAGCTTGAGTAAACATATCTGCACTACCTCTGATCAGGCTAGTATCTGCTCAGGCAGCGAGCCCATCCTATCACTTGCACTGCTGAAGCTACACTGCTATTTTTAGCATGCTAGCTCAATCAGAGCTAGCATGAAGTGTCTACCTGAGCTGGAAATTACACCTCCAGCCCCATTGTAGACATACCCTAGGAAAAACACAGTACAAAGAATGTTCTGGATAATTTTAATGCAAAATATACTGTATTGTTCTTGAGGTGCAGACAAGCCACAGACTTCAGCTCCTACTCAACGTGACAAGCTAGCATGCGCAATGCTAGTGTCAGTAGAACCTGCCATAGAAGCCCACAAGCAATCCACTGTCTCTGGTGGGGTTCTGGGGCAGTTGTGAAACCATCAGTATAACATGTATTATGTGGCATCACTGAGTGGACATAAGTGATCCATTATGGGTTCCCAATGCACTGACTGAACAACAGAGAGAAAACTCAATTTCCTAGACCTTAGGTGTGAATAGCACACAAAGGGTAACACTGGACCCTATGAGCTCCATTTCCATGACAAGAAAGAAACTTCAGTCCACCTTTATGGCTTGGACCTCTGGGAGAAGTTATGCAAGTTTTAGGGAGCTCATGCCAAGGGTTCTACAAGTGAGTAATGTTCCTTAAGAAAAGACGGTTACTCACCGTTGTGACTGTTGTTCTTCGAGATGTGTTGCTCATATCCATTCCAAACCCGCCCCCCTTCCCCACTGTCGGAGTAGCCGGCAAGAAGGAACTGAGGGGGCGTCGGGTCGGCTGGGGTATATATTCAGCGCCATGAAGGCGCCACTCTAGGGGGCTCCACAGCCGACCCGCCGGTGTTGCTAGGGTAGAAAATTCTCCGACGATCGTGCACGCGGCGCGCGCACACCTAATGGAATGGATATGAGCAACACATCTCGAAGAACAACAGTCACAACGGTGAGTAACCGTCTTTTCTTCTTCGAGTGCTTGCTCATATCCATTCCATTAGGTGACTCCCAAGCCCAACTTAGGTGGTGGGGTCGGAGTGAGACATTGCTGTGTGCAAAACCGCTGATCCGAATGCAGCATCGTCCCTGGACTGCTGCACTAGTGCATAGTGAGCTGTAAATGTGTGGACTGATGACCAAACTGCCGCTCTACAAATGTCCTGGATTGGAACTTGCGCCAGGAAAGCCGTCGAGGAAGCTTGGGCCCTCGTGGAGTGAGAGGTGAGGTGCGGTGCTGAGACACCTGCCAGGTCATAGCAAGTCCGGATGCAAGACGTAATCCAGGAGGATAGGCGTTGTGAGGAGACCGGTAAGCCTTTCATTCGGTCGGCCACTGCAACAAAGAGTTGCGTCGTCTTTCTAAAGTGTCTTGTGCGGTCAATATAGAAAGCTAGGGCCCTGCGTACGTCCAGAGAATGCAAACGCTGGTCATGGCGAGTAGCATGTGGTTTAGGATGGAAGACCGGGAGAAATATATCCTGATTGATGTGAAACGGAGAGACCACCTTAGGAAGAAAGGCAGGATGTGGACGAAGCTGCACTTTATCCTTATGGAAAACTGTGTAAGGGGGCTCGGATGTAAGCGCCCTGAGTTCAGAAACGCGCCTTGCTGAGGTGATGGCTACGAGGAAGGCTGTCTTCCAGGATAGGTACAAAAGTGAACAGGTGGCCAGTGGCTCGAATGGAGGACCTGTGAGCTTGGAGAGAACCAGGTTGAGGTCCCACGTCGGAACGGGCTGACGTTGTTGTGGGTACATCCGGTCTAAGCCCTTGAGGAATCTAACGACCATCGGGTTAGAGAATACCGAGGACGCGAGTTCCCCTGGGTGAAAGGCCGATATAGCGGCCAGGTGAACTCTAATTGAAGATATCGCCAACCCTTGCTGTTTTAGGGAGAGGAGATATTCCAATATGAGAGGAATAGGTGCCTGTAACGGGGACGTGGCTCGTTGTTCGCACCAACAGGAGAACCGCTTCCACTTGGCCAAGTATGTGGTCCGTGTTGAAGGCTTCCTACTGCTCAGCAGAATCTGTTGGACCGAGTGCGAGCATTGTTGCTCTGCCTGGGTGAACCATGGAGCAACCACGCCGTGAGGTGGAGCGATTGCAGGTCGGGGTGACGCAGCCGGCCGTGGTCCTGAGAGATGAGATCTGGACATAATGGAAGCGGGATCGGTGTCTGAACCGAGAGTTCCAACAGTGTGGTGTACCAATGTTGTCTCGGCCACGCTGGAGCAACCAGAATTACCTGTGCCTGGTCTCTGCGCAATTTGAGCAGTACCTTGTGGACCAGAGGAAACGGAGGGAAGGCATAAAACAGGTGGCCTTTCCAGGGAAGGAGAAACGCATCCGAGAGGGAGCCCGGAGCTCGACCTTGCAGGGAGCAGAACACGTGGCATTTCCTGTTGTCCCGAGAAGCAAACAGGTCTATCTGGGGAAACCCCCACTTCTGGAAGACGGAATGTATGATGTCCGGACGGATAGACCACTCGTGCGTCTGAAAGGACCTGCTGAGTCGGTCCGCTAAAGTGTTCTGGACTCCAGGGAGGAACGATGCCGTGAGATGGATTGAGTGGGCGATGCAGAAGTCCCACAGGCGAATGGCCTCTTGGCATAGAATTGACGAACGTGCTCCTCCTTGCTTGTTGATGTAAAACATGGCCGTGGTGTTGTCGATGAGAACTAACACACATCGGCCACGTAGGAGATTGAGAAATGCCTGGCACGCCAGGCGCACCACCATCAGTTCCCGAACATTGATGTGCAGGGCTAGCTGGGGTGCAGTCCACAGGCCCTGGGTATGGTGTTCGTTGAGATGGGCGCCCCAACCCAGAGATGAAGCGTCTGTGACCAGGTGCAGAGAGGGTTGTGGGGCGTGAAATGGCATCCCCTCGCAAACCACATTGTGATCTAGCCACCAGGTGAGGGAGGTCAGGACCGAGTTCGGGACCGTGACCACCATGTTCAGGCTGTCCCGATGTGGGCGGTATACCGATGACACCCAGGTCTGGAGTGGGCGAAGCCGAAGTCTGGCATGCCTGGTTACGTACGTGCAGGAAGCCATGTGACCCAGCAGGGTGAGGCACGACCTCACCGTGGTAGTTGGGAAGGCCCTGAGCCCTTGAATGAGGCTCGTGATGGTGCAAAAGCGGTTGTCTGGCAGGATGGCTTGTGCACGTCTGGAGTCTAGGACTGCGCCGATGAATTCTATTCTCTGGGTAGGTTCCAGAGTGGATTTGTCCTTGTTGAGTAGGATGCCCAACTCGTTGAATGTGTGCACTATTATGTGGACGTGCGCTCGAACTTGCTCTCTGGTGCGACCGCATACCAGCCAGTCGTCTAGGTACGGGAACACCTGTATCCCTTGCCGACGAAGGTACGCTGCCACGACAGCCATACATTTCGTGAACACTCTTGGGGCCGAGGATAGGCCGAAGGGAAGGACTGCAAATTGGTAGTGCACCTTGCTTATCACGAATCGCAGGAAGCGTCTGTGAGGCGGGTAAATTGCAATATGAAAGTATGCTTCTTTCATGTCGAGGGCGGCGAACCAGTCTCCAGGATTGAGGGAAGGGATAATGGCCCCCAAAGAGACCATGCGGAACTTCAACTTTACTACGAATTTGTTGAGTCCGCGCAAGTCCAAGATGGGTCGCAGACCTCCTTTGGACTTGGGGATGAGGAAGTAACGGGAATAAAATCCCCTGCCCCTTAACTCTACTGGAACCTCCTCTATGGCCCCCATAGCAAGGAGCGTGGAAACCTCCTGTATAAGAAGTTGCTCGTGAGAAGGGTCCCTGAAGAGGGACAGGGAAGGGGGGTGGGAGGGGGGGATTGAAGAAAACTGGATAGCGTATCCCCTCTCCACCGTGCGAAGGACCCAACGGTCCGAAGTTATAAGGGACCAAACACGGTGGAAGTGGGAGAGGCGATCCCGAAAGGAGGGGGCTGGATCCTGGGGGATGACTGGGGCACCGTCCTCGACCGCACCTTCAAAAGTTCTGCCTGGGGCCTGCGGGTGGTCTTGGTGGCCCTTGGTTCTGACCGGGTTGAGGGCCGGTCCACCTTCGTCTACCACCTCGCCCACGCCTCCGGGCCGAGTCCTGTCTCTGACGAGGTGGGGGGGGGTAGAAGCGCTGAGGCTGAGGCCTAAATGGCCTGCGCTGAGGGCCCGCAACATGCATCCCCAGGGAACGCATGATTGTCCTGGAGTCCTTGAGGCTCTGCAGGCGAGAGTCCGTCTTCTCCGAGAACAATCCCTGTCCTTTGAAGGGCAGATCCTGCAGGGTTTGCTGCAGTTCCTGAGGCAAACCCGAAACCTGGAGCCAGGAGATCCTCCGCATAGCGATACCTGAGGCCAGGGTTCTCGCAGCAGAGTCCGCTATGTCCAAGGAGGCCTGCAAGGAGGTCCGAGCCACCTTCTTACCCTCCTCTACCAAGGCCCCAAACTCCTCCCTGGACTCTTGGGGAACCAATTCCTTGAACTTCCCCATAGAGTTCCAGGAGTTAAAGTTGTAGCGGCTCAAGAGCGCCTGCTGGTTAGCCGCTCTAAGTTGCAGCCCTCCGGCTGAATAAACTTTACGGCCAAACAAATCGAGGCGCTTAGCCTCCTTCGATTTGGGCGCTGCGGCCTGTTGACCGTGGCGCTCCCTTGCATTCACTGATGCCACCACCAGTGAACACGGCTGGGGGTGGGTATACAAGTACTCGTAGTCTTTGGAAGGGACGAAGTACTTTCTTTCCACCCCTCTCGCTGTGGGTGGGATAGAGGCAGGAGTTTGCCATATCGTATTTGCGTTCGCCTGGATCGTGCGGATCAGGGGTAACGCCACTCTCGATGGGGCATCCGCCGCGAGGATATTTACGATGGGGTCCTGCACCTCCACTATCTCCTCCGCCTGCAGGTCCATGTTACGGGCCACCCTACGTAGGAGGTCCTGGTGAGCCCGAAGATCTATTGGGGGTGGACCTGTGCACGATGTGCCCGCCACTGCCTCATCCGGAGAGGAAGAGGAAGATGCCTCCGGAGGTAAAGGATCCAAGGGAGGGTCCTGGTCTCCCTGCTCCTGGGCCGGAGCATCACCTGCGCTTGGGTCCAGGACGTCAGGTGGTGCGGACACGGAAGCCTCCATGCCCCCTGGCGGAGGCCGAGAGATGGTGGATTCCGGGGCCCTTCTAACGGAGTGGCCCGAGCGAGAGGTCGAAGCTATTGGAGCCCCTTGGGCCTGATGGTACGCCCACGGGGTCCAGAACGACCAGTGAGATGGGCCATGAGCAGGGTCCTCTGCTACCTCCTGCCAATGGCCTATGTCCTGCTCCTCGGCTTGCCCCTGAGGGGGGTATGGCGATCTCGATAAGTCCTCAGAGGAGCGGGACACCGATCTCGATGGCCATGGCGGTGCCGAGTGCGCCGAGACGAATCCCGTGGGCTGCGGTGCCGCACGGTGCCGGTCCGGAGATGTTCTATCTCCACGCGGTGCCGGCGATCGGTGCCGGGACCGCGACCGGTGCCGATGACCTCGCCGGTGCCGGGAGTCGGATCTGGACCTCGACGATGACCTGGAGTAGGCCCGGTGCCGGGAGCGGCCTCTCGACGTCGAGCGTCGATCGTAGCGGTGCCGAGAACTACGTCTCGATGTTGATCGGTGCCGACGATCATAGCGGTGCCGAGACGCAGAGCGGTGCCGCGACGAAGATCTTGGCCGCGAGTACGACCGGTGCCGAGGAGATATCCGGCGCCGGGACTGCGAGCGGCGTGGGGACCTGCTTCTGGACCTGGACCGGTGTCGCGGTTCCAGCCCTTGCGATGGAGGGCGCATCAAGGCAGGCTTCCCCCTAGACTGGACCGGACGAGTCAACGGTGCCGTGGGTGCCGGTGGTTCGGGTGGTGCCGGCTCCGTGAGAGCGATCAAGTCTCTCGCCGTCTCAAAGGTCTCTGGGGTCGACGGGAGGCACTGTATCACCGCCGGTCTCGGTGGAGATCCTATCTGCACCGGACTCAACGGCCTCGGAGCCGGAGTCGACGGTGCTGGAGGCACCTGTTTCCGGTGCTCCACAGGTGGACGCGGCTCTACCCCCGGCACTGGGGGAGCCGGCGTCTTCGGCACGGAGGTCCCCGTCTTATGGGCTTTTTTATGCCCCGGGGATAATGACCGGCGCCGAGGCACTTGCTGTGCTTGCGGTGCCGACGAGGTCCGGTGCCGTGGGGGCTTGTCCGACGCCACTCGTGTGGTCGGAATAGTCGGTGCCGCCGGGGCACTGCGCACCGAGGTGCCAGGTGCCGGGGCCTGACGCGCTGATGGAGCGTCCGGGGTAAGTGCCGCCTCCATAAGGAGTTGCCGGAGCCGAAAGTCCCGCTCCTTCTTGGTCCTTGGTCTGAAGGCCTTACAGATCTTGCACTTATCTGTTTGATGGGACTCTCCCAGGCACTTCAGACAGGAGTCGTGCGGGTCGCTCGTTGGCATAGGCTTAGCGCAGGAGGCGCACTGTTTGAAGCCGGGAGCCTTGGGCATGAGCCCCGCCACGCGGCCGGGGGAAAAAGGGGGAGACAACCCCCTTAATCCCCTTGAACTATATAACAACTAGTGACAAGTGAAAAAACCAACTATTTAACTATAAACAACTAGAACTATAACTATAACTGTAAATGACTAAATAAGCTAGGGAGAGTGGAGAACAGCTATGCCGCGCTCCACAGTTCCAACGACCGTCAGGGGCGGTAAGAAGGAACTGAGGGGGCGTCGGGTCGGCTGGGGTATATATTCAGCGCCATGAAGGCGCCACTCTAGGGGGCTCCACAGCCGACCCGCCGGTGTTGCTAGGGTAGAAAATTCTCCGACGATCGTGCACGCGGCGCGCGCACACCTAATGGAATGGATATGAGCAAGCACTCGAAGAAGAATAGAGATATTTACAATTTCCCTTAAAACTGCACTGTGCGATTCCAACTCATAGACTTCCAGTATGAATATCTGAATTTCTAGCTAGCAGGGTGTGGCACTGGAATTTTTTGTTCCACTCGAACAATATCTGGAAAGTATTTCTTTTATAATGTCACAAAAGAATTCATTAAAGGGACAACAGTATCTAAATGACCATTCAGAAATGATAGGCGTTCATCCAAGACAATGTAGTCACTATTATCCATCAGATTTTTAAAAAGCAGTCTGTTTCACTATATACATACTCAAAATGTCACCACAGTACAATACAGATTCTAACCACATCTAAGAACAGAGGTTACCAAAATTACCACCTCTGCTTAGTGTAGTAGCAGGTTGTATGACAGTTATTAAATACATCTTCCATTAAACAGCACAAGTCTTTAAACTAAATATTATAAATAAGTGATTTAATAATAATAACGGACAACCTTGTTGGCAATCTAAGCAGGCCAAGGGCTGAATAATCGCAAAGACTGAACTATCCTCATCTTTAAAAGTTTTTCCTTCAGTTCAGTGTTGAACCACAATGGAGCACAGGAAAGTTTACACTGTTGCTGTTGGTGCTATATCTGTGCTACAGACAAAGAATTTCAGTCAATAGGGTTGTCAATCTGGCACCTTTCATCAATGCTAAACGCTCACATGCTCTCTCTCTCTCTCTCTCACACACACACACACAGAGGGTGTATGTAATATAAATAAATAATTGATTGAGTGAACAATGTTATGCTGCTGCTGCCAAAAAAAAAAAAAAAAAAAAGGTAAATATGCTGGGTTGCATTAAAAGAAGTGAATATGTAAGACTCGGGAGGTAATTGTTTCACTCTACATAGCACTAGTGAGGCCTCAACTAGAGTACTGTGTCCAATTTTGGGCACTCATGTTTTGAGAAGGATGCCAACAAATTGGAGAGAATCCAGAGGCGAGCAAACAAAAATAAGAGGTTTAGACCTATGAGAAAGGTTTAAAGAATTGGGCACGTTTAGTCTAGAGTAATCAACTTAGTTTGCAGCAAGGGAGAGACAGGTTAGATATGAAAGAAAACTTTGGGTAGTTAAGTGCTGGAACAGGTTACCTAGGGAGGTTGTGGAATCCCCAACATTGGAGGTTTTAAAGAACCAACACCTGTCTAGGTATACTTAATCCTGCCTCAGTGCAGGGTGGGGTTATGGGGCTGGACTAGATGACCTCTTCATGTCCCTTGCAGCTCTACATTTCTGTGATAAAACTACAATAAAACAAAACAAGTTGCAAATTCCAGCCCCCAAAAGTTAGGAAATACCAGAATTAAGGATGCCTGTGCAACCTTAATTCGGCCCCCTAGTGTGTATGCATTTTGATAGAGTCTTTAATTACAGGAACACACTATTTTTTCCTACAGGACCCCTACCTCATTCAGTGTGTAGGATGGATGGTACTCATGGAAGGAGCAACTATATTAATTTCCTCTTGGGTTTTTCTATGGTGCTTATCACTATAGTGTCTGACAGCTTCACAAACATTAATGAATTTATCTTCGTAACTCTTCTGTGAGGCAAGGGGGTATTATTATCCTCATTGTACAGAAGGAGAATTGAGACATAAAGATTAAAGTCAAAAGTGCCCACTAATTGCAGATCCCCAATCTAAGATGCTTAGGAGCTGATTTTTCAAAGTAATAAGTATTATATAGCACTTAATGTGTTCAAAGCACAGCTCCCATTGAGTTCTGTTGCAAATGTGAGTGCACATCAGACATCAGGGTCTCAAACTGGGCACCCACAAAATGAGGAATACAATTAGTGACCACTTGTGAAGAGTGTGATATACGTGACTTGTCCAGCAACACAAAGGAACTCTGGCAGGCAGAGGCAGGGATAGAATCCAGTTCTCCAGGGTGTCATTCAACTGCCTAAAGCATGAGATCATCCTCTCTCTTCTTGTAGTCCTCTGCCTTCCTCACTACACAGTATCCAACTTCTGCAACAAGGGAGGCAGGGGCATTACGGACAATGTATCTTTGGGGATGGAAACATTCAAATCAATCCATTTTTGCTCTTTAGCAGATGCTACTGTGGACAATAAATGACTCGCGTCTACACTGTAATTTCATTATGCTGTGCAAAATAGTTCAGTATAAGACCCTCCCTTATTAGATGACTCCACATTAGCCAGCTGGTGGTTATAGCTATTAGAGCCCAATTAACAGAGTACCCCCATCTGGTGGCTAGATTTGCTTTGAGGGCATCATGCGTGTTACAGCTGAGACTTGAACTGGGACCTTCATGAACCAAAGGCTGCCACTCTAACATTTGAGCCAAAAGGGCCAGCCAGCAGGAGCGAGGCTAAGCTTGTCCCCATAAAGGCAACCGCTCACTCCTATATGTATGGGGAAAGAATGTCATTCCAATCGGACCGCCAACCCCCTCCCTAGGCTTGACTGCCCAAGCTCCCTGCCAAGCCACAACTTCAAAGAGCTGTCGCGTGAGCCCTGCTGACACAAGCCTGTCAAGTCAAGCTGGGAGGCTCGTTCCAAAATGCTGTGTAGACGTACCTCGTGTGACGTGAGCCAGTCGCTCCCCCCTCAGTCTCTCTCTGACCTTTCGATATGTAGAGAGCTACGAGAGTGCAAAGCATGATTATTCTCCTATCTTATGCTATCACACGTAGCAGCACAGCCTGTTACATTTGCTCATCTGAAGGCACATGCGGACAAGTAGAATGATTGAGCAGGAAAAGTTGCAGTCAGCAAGGTCATTTTTCCCAGAGTTTTCTGTAAAGTGGTCCTGTGCCTTATTGACTGCACTCTATTCAAACCCTGCTCTGAATAACAGTTTTCTGTTTTCTTCTGCTTATGTTAATCTATGTTAATTAACAAGAAAATTAGCATAAGCAGAAGATAACAAAGACACCCCAGAATTATGACCCTTATTTCAGAGACCAAATTTCCCCTCGTGACAGTTTTATTCACAAATCATTAAAACTCCAAGACATCTGGTCTCCCTCATTATAGCCACTGCACCAAAGACTGCTAAAAACAAACAAACAAATAAACAAACAAAACCTGCCCTATTTTTAGGGGTTTAAAACTTGGCCCTAAAAGACAGACTAAAACTTAGCATAAAAGGTTTTAATTTGTTTATTTGGGGTGTGATGCAACAGAGGTTTAAAGAAAACTTTTGGCCATCTTTGGACTGTGAAAGTGGAAGGAACTTGAGGCTGGGATTTGGAGGAGTGCAGAGCTGCAGGGACAGCATGCTGAGGGAGTGGAGGGCATCAGCTAATAACCCTCTGAACAATGTTTGGATCACTCTGGATGGGCTGTGGGAGGTACATTCGTACTATTTCGGCTGGAAGAAAAGGCACTGCTTCTTGGGGTTTTAAGAGTGTGGGAGGGGGAAGGGAATCCTGATAGACCACACACCTATTTAGTTCCAATATGAAGCTATACCATGATATTTTAACTGCTTGATATGTGTTGAGAAGCTGTAAATGTATGGTGGTAATACATAATCTCTTAAAGGTATAGTTCCTTCCCTATTAGAGATGGCCCAGAACTAAAACCACTCTGTGAAATCTCTGAACTTTGAAAGTCTGGATAAAATGGTAGCAGGATCAGTCCTAATTTTAGCTTTACAAAACCAAAAATACCTTCTGTTTTTCCCACCTCTGAAATTATATAGTATTTTCACATCAACATATACTGCTATGTACACACACACACACTACAGACATGCATTCTTTTAGGCAATATGGTTAAGAATCTGCCTTGAAGCAGTTAAGAATCTATGATTACGTTGCCAAACAATTCCCTAGAGCTAGCCTTGGATTAAACAAGAAAAATTTAAAAGTTTGGTCAGTGGCAAAAACAGGTGCTTTGTATTGCGGTTAGAAGTTTCCGTAACAATGACAGGAGCACTAATTAAAAGCCAATTAGTCACAGACATTATTCTGAGGTCCAACACTTTGCAAACTCTCTGCTCTTGGATTTTCCCTCTCTCAAGCTGCCCATTATCCTCAGTACAAAGGCCTTAAAATGAATGTGGACTGTTTGACTGTCACTATGGAAACCTTGCCGCAGCATGGTACACAAATGCTTCCCAGGAATCTTCAGAGCCACTTTTCCCTGTGATCTTTGCCCCACACAAATGTGCTGTTTATTCACTCCTCTCCCTATTGATGAAACCCTGTTAGACGGTTTGTGAATACTAATGAAAAAGAATTGAACCCACCCTTTAAAAACTGTAACTTCCTCCAATGAGGCTTTATTATGGCAGTACAAAGTGTCATGATTGGGCTGCTTAGTCCCACTTGCTTAAAACTCAGACACCTCTGCACGTTCAAAATTAGTGCCTGTGTTTTGTATTACATTGTGCTGCTGCATAAAGAACTTGTAAAGAAGAACTGTCTAGTGGTTAAAGCACACGACTCAAAATCATAAGATCAGGGTTTTTGCTTTATTCTGTCCCTGACTAGCTTTGCCATGCCCATGCCCCTTTCCACCCAGTGCTGTATCAGTTATAGTAAACATGCTGGTATTGGGGCATCGGCTGTGTATCCCACCAGTGTGAATTAGGAAGCATGAGTAAGCACCCATGAAAAGCACTTCTTTCCTGCTTGACTTGGTCCTATTATATAGCCTAACCAGGAGGGGAAAATCAAGTCAGAACTTAGCCCGTTACTTGAATCACACTCCTAAGGGAATTCAGGGTCATGTGGCAATGGTAAAGAATCACAGAAAGATGCTTTCTTCCAACACTGAGCAAGAAATGTTATTATCCCTAAAGCCACTCTGTCTCTTCTGCTTCAGTCCAGACTTTCTGTCTAGAACCTTCCTCACTCTCCCTCAAACCTGGCATCCTGCTACAGTTGTAAAGAAACCGGGCACACATCCTTGCAGGAAGATCAGCAAATATTAGCTGCCCCCCACTTGCTCTGTAAACAGAAAGGCTTGCAGCTGTACTCCTTTGATCTTGAAAGTAGAGTTGGCTGTGCAGCAGCTCAGACTGTTCCATAGCTTCTCCCATTTCGGTCAGTTTTTGAATTAGAAATTATCTTTATACCCCTTCAGCTTTCCCCCTTGTCTCTCGAACAACATGCTGGGTCCCTGACACAGGGCATCATCCTCAGTTTATTGGTCCACCGAGCCTTTTTCCTTTATCCTGCCCTGGTTGCTTCTGACCGTCAGACATATAATGCTGCATCCCTAGCAAGACATTCCAGAACAATGAATAATGCCCCTACCCCCCAGCCTCTGATATTTAATCCAGATTACATGATCAAATTCAAAAGATTTGTTGTTGTTGTTTTTGGCTGGAGGGAGAGGGTAGATTATCAGATGAACATGAGCTCCCAGTGTGACACTGTGGCCAAAAAGGCTAATGCTCTTGCTCTGCCAGAAGCTGGGAATGGGTGACAGATGATGGATCATTTGAAAACTACCTGTTCTGTTCATTTCCTCTGGGGCACCTGGCGCTGGCCACTGTTGGAAGACAGGATACTGGACTAGATGGACCTTTGGTCTGATCCAGAATGGCCGATCTTATGCATAAACAGGGGAATCTCACGCAGGACTAGAGAGGTTATTTTACCTCAGTATTTGGCACTGGAATAGTGTGTCCAGTGCTGATGCCTATGATTCAAGAAGGATGTGGATAAATTGGAGTTGGTTCAGAGAAGGGCCACAAGAATGGATTAAAGGGTTAGAATTCATGCCTGATTGTGATTGAGCTTCTGGAGTCTATTTAACATAACAAAGAGAAAGCTAAAGGATGATTTGATTACGGCTTGCAAGTACCTACATGGGGAACTGAGGTTTAATAATTAGGCTCTTGAATCTACCAGAGAAAGGTATAACATGATCCAATGGCTGGTTGAAGCTAGACAAGTTCAGACTGGAAATAAGACAATTGTTTAACAGTGAGGGTAATTAGCCATTGGAACAATTTACCAAGGATCATGGTGGACACTCCATCACTACCAATTTTCAAATCAAGGTTAGATGGTTTTCTAAAAGATACACTGTAGGAATTATTTCGGGGAAGTTCTCTGGCCTTTGTTATACAGGAGGTTGGACTAATGATAATAATAGTCCCTTTTGGCTTTGGAATCGATGAATCTATGAAATCAGATTTATTTGAACTCTCCATTTGTCAACCCTGTTACTGCTTCCTTTGATACTTCAGACTAATCTGACACAGAAGAGCCCATCAGAATAGGTTGGGTCTTGCAGCAAAGTATGTTTTGGGCAGGGGGTGCAGAACGGTAAAGAGGGGGTATAGGATAGAACAGATGAGTTAATGAAGTGGAAGAACTGGGGGTAGGAAAAAGCAATTTTTCAAAACAAAAATGAAATGGCAAAGATATTTTAGAGAAACCAAAATGGAAGACTTTGAAGTACTAGCATGGATGGACCGATGCTCGCTGGTTCACACTTCAAATCAGTCCAAATTCCTTGAAACAATGGGAGTTGTCATTTTTCCCCGCCTTCAGGAAATGAGTCTTTCTAGAGCGGTGTGCAGTCAGTACTGCGTCATACTTTTTATTCAGGGCTGAAGAAACAATAATTGGCCTTACAACATTTGGGGAAACTGAGGCAAGGAGGTTAGGAGACGTGATGCAAGCCCCAGAAGTTGATGTCTGTTCTGGGATTTGACCTCTAAAGTGCCTAATTCTCAGTCCCCTGCTCAAAACTCAACTCTCTTTCTAGTTTCACAGCTGGCATTCCCAAAAATGACAAAACAAAGATGTGTCTCCCCCCAGTTCCTGGGTTGGGCAGAAAGATTAAATAAAACACCTTGCCTATTGTGCTCCCCGCAAGTGCTTCACATTTGTGGGTACCTGAGCATACCTATATGCTTTCATCCCATCTCAGGAATCCCTATCCACAAGAAGCTGAATTTATCTTTAACTTTGTAGTTCAGAGGCTAGTTAGAACATTCTTTAGTAATAACTATACGAAGACTTCAAGATATTGTTTAGCTTTATCCTGAATCTCATCTAAGCAGAGACAGTCAGTAGTGCCAAGCCATGACAGAGCAGAGTTTTATGGAAAGAATTATTTTTACTAGTAAGCTCTTGAATGTGCATAGGGCTGAAAGCTAAATTAAAACCAGATCTCCAGATGTGAAACACCATAGCTATCAACACTTCCCGATTCACCAGCCCGACACTCACCCACATCTATGAGAAAAGATTTTCACACTAGTGGAAGATGCTCGATGGTTTACAGGTTCAAAGCTTAAGCAGCAAATGTACAGCGTAGTGCAAGCCAGTCTTTTAAATGCAGAACTAGCTTTAGTAATCTCTAAAGCAGGGGTGGGCAAACTATGGCCCACGTGCCGAATCCGGCCCGTCAGGGCTTTGGATCTGGCCTGCGGGATTGCCACCCCTGTGGCTCCACGGGCCCCGCACCACTCCCAGAAGCAGCCGGCACCACGTCCCTTCAGCCCCTGGATGGGGAGGGGGTGCAAAGGGCTCCGTGCGCTGCCCTCGCCTGCAGGCACTGCCCCCCACAGCTCCCATTGGCCGGGAATGGGGAATCGCGGCCAATGGGAGCTGGGGGGGGGGCGTACCCACAGGCGAGGGCAGCGCGCGGAGCCCTCTGCCTCCCCCCTTCCCCAAGGGCCACAGGGACGTGGTGCTGGCCGCTTCTGGGAGCAGTGTGGCACAGGGCCAGGGCAGGCAGGGAGCCTGTCTTAGCCCTGCTGCGCGCTGCTGCCACCCTGGAGCCGCTCCAGGTAAGTGGCGCCAGGCTGGAGCCCACACCCCGAACCCCAACCCCCTGCCCTGAGCCCCCTGCCGCACCCCGCGCCCCTCCTGCACCCCAACTTCCTGCCCTGAGCCCTCTGCCGCACCCCACACCTCTCCTGCACCTCAACTCCCTGCCCGAGCCCCATGCCACATCCCACACCCCAACCTCCTGCCCTGAGCCCCCTCCGGCACTCTGTGCCCCCTCCTGCATCCCAACTCCCTGCCCTGAGCCCCCTCGTACACCCTGCACCACTCCTGCTCCCCAACCCCTTGCCCTGAGCCCCTTCTGGCACACTGCACCCCCGCCCACATCCCGCACTCCCACCCACACCCCAACCCCCTGCCCCAGCCCTACATTCATGGCCCTGCATGCAATTTCCCCTCCCAGATGTGGCCCTCGGACCAAAAATTTTGCCCACCCCGCTCTAAAACCCAAAGGGGCCTGTCACAAGGCAGGGCTTCTCCCCAGCTTCCAAACACACTCTGCCCCACTCAGCTTCCTTTAAGAAGGCTTATTGTCAAAACTATGGTGACCATTCACATGTTCCCAAAATACCCAACATTCTGGCACTTCTGGGAACAGCATGGGCCAATTCCTGCCTGCATGACCTCTCCCCACAACCAGCATGACCATACATGGTGCATGCAAGATCATGCTACACAGGGGATGCCATTTTCAACAGTGCACTGCCCTGCCCCCATCAGCCTGACCTCATACGTGTGCAAAGTCACACCAGCAGGGACAGAGCCATGCACTGTTCAAAAAAGCATCCCCCCATCAGATACTGGACAAAACCACATCCATGTTGTCCCAGTACTGGGCAGAAGACAAGCCAGCCAAAAAGAGGCCTGTCCAGTATAAAACCGGACGAGTGGCCTCCCCAGGCCAAACACAAGCAGGTAAAACAAACAGAAATAGTCCTGTAGCTCATCCTTTGTCCTAGTGTTTCACAGCCTCTCCTCCCGGGAGGTGATCCAGCTTCTTACATTTCTTCCACTCCCAGCCAGTTATTCTCCCTTTCTGGAACAGGTCCAGGACAGCCTTCCAGGGCCCCTCCACAGGATTTAGCTCCTCTCCCGCCAGGCACAGCCTGACCCAATCACTCCTCCTCTTCCTGCCCAATGACAGGTCTTTATAGCCTTAGGTGTAGCCTTGCCCCCTTGGGCCCAACTGCTCTGACACACAGGAACTGGGCCTGGTGTACTTACAGGGACCAGCTACCCTGTAATATACCTCCCCCCTTTTCAGAGAAAATAAGCCTTGTTTGCACTACAGTACTTATATGACGTGAATTGAAAAATACTATTTCTTTTGTTTATGATTTTTACAGTGCAAATATTTGTAATAAAAATAATAATATAAAGTGAGCACTGTACACTTTGTATTCTGTGTTGCAATAGAAATCAATATATTTGAAAATGTAGAACAACATGAAAAATATTCAATACATTTCAGTTGGTATTCTAGTGTTTAACAGTGTGATTAAAACTGCGATTAATTGCGATTAATTTTTTTAATCGTGATTACTTTTTTTGAGTTAATTGCATGAATTAACCGTGATTGACAGCCCTAATAAAAATAGGTATTTTCTGTCTCCCTTCCCGTACTGGAGCCCTGCTTCCATCCTTAGCCCCTTATCTGGCCCTCTACCATTTGTTCAGCCCTTTCTGGGTCTTCACAGTATCCTGTTGGGATTGAGACTTTGTTTGGGTTCCTACCAGCCTCCTTAAAGGTGGCAATTTTGCAACAGAAAAGCTTCAAAAACAGACTCCAATGAGAAACTGCTGAGCTTGAATTAATATGAAAACTAGATACCATTAACTTGGGTTTGAATAGAACCTGGGAGTAGCTGGGTCATTACACATATTGAATCTATTTCCCTTTGTAAAGTATCCTCACACCTTCTTGTCAACTGTCTAAAATGGGCCATCTTGATTATCACTACAAAAGTTTTTTTTTCTCCCGCTGACAACAGTTCATCTTAATTAATTAGCCTCTTACAGTTGGTATGGCTACTTCCACTTTTTCATGTTCTCTGTATGTATATATATCTTCTTACTATATGTTCCATTCTATGCATCCGATGAAGTGGGGTGTAGCCCATGAAAGCTTATGCCCAAATAAATTTGTTAGTTTCTAAGGTGCCACAAGTACTCCTGTTCTTTTAGTGGATACAGACTAACATGGCTACTACTCTGAAACCAGTCATTCCCTAGTACTTTTCTCTACCTGGAGACAGGCCAATTCTTTCTATAGGATTAAGCATTGCTGTTTCCAGTGATGAGCTCCCAAAATCCTAAGAACCTGTTCCCTACTGGGTCCTCGGCGGCACTTCGGCGGCAGGGGGTCTTCACTCACTCCGGGTTTTCGGCGGCAGGCCCTTCACCCAGAGCAAGTGAAGGACCCGCCGCCGAAGTGCCGCTGAAGACCCGGTAGGGAACCACGCGGTGAATACAAGCCCCACATGCCTGTCTCCACCCCGCCACCCACCCATCCGACCCCAACCCACGTCCTGCCTCCGACTGCCCCCCTCAGAACCCACAACCCATCAATCCCCCTTCCTTGTCCCCTGACCACCCCCTCCCGAGACCCCCCACCCTAACTGCCCCCCAGGACCCCACCCCCTACCCAACTCACCCTGCTCCCTGTCCCATGACTGCCCCAACCACTCCGACAGACCCCGGGGACTCCCACGCCTACCCAACCCGCACCTTCCTCATCCCCTGACCGCCTCCCCATAACCTCCGCCCCCTCCGATCGCTCCCTACCCCTTATCCAACCCCTCCTCCCAGCCCCGGCTGGCCCCCTTACCATGCTGCTGTGTAAGGATGCCACGCAACCGCTGGAGCTTGCAGCCCCATCCCCTTACCCAGAGGTGAAAGTAAGCCAGTATGCCCCTGTACGGCATACCAGCATGGCCCGGCTTCCCCAGGGGGCAATTTAAAGGGCCTGGGGCTCCCAGCAGGGGCTGAAGCCCCAGGCCCTTTAAATTGCCACCAGAGCCCCACTGCTGGAGCCCTGGGGTAGCGGCAGCGGGGCTCTGGGGGCTATTTAAAAAGTCCGGGGCTCCTGCTGCTTCTACCGCCCCAGGGCTCCGGCAGCTATTTAAAGGACCGGGGCGGTAGAAGCAGGGGAACCCCAGACCCTTTAAATAGCCCCCAGAGCCCTGGGGTAGTGGGGGGGGGGGTCCGGGGGCTATTTAAAGGGCCGGGGCTCCAGCTGCTTCTACTGCCCCAGTCCTTTAAATAGCCGCGGGAGCCCTGCCACTTCCCCAGGGCTCTGGCGGCTCTGCGAGAGGGGAGAAGCGGGGGAGGGGCCGGGGGAGCCTTAGCCCCCCCAGATGGGAGCTCAGGCAGGCCAGACAGGACGGTCCCGCGGGCTGGATGTGGCCCATGGAACGGAGTTTGCCCACCCACCCGCCCCTTTAGGAACTGGTTCTACACCGGCTTCTAAATTTAGCAACCAGTTCTTGTGAACCGATGCGAACCGGCTGCAGCTCACCATTGGCTGTTTTTTTCTCAGCCTCCCCCTGAACCCAGGCTAACTTTTGTTCTGAACATACTGTTTAATAATCTTTCCCCATAAGTGCTTACCTCCTACAATTCTTATTGGCAAGATTTGAGCTGCTCCTGCAGGCCTTGGGGATGGTCGCATGCTCCCTTTTCACTCTCCTTCACCATCCTTACTCCAGCTTTCAGCCCCTTATTTCCTTTTCCAGTCAACCCCAGACCCTCCCTGTCCTGGGCTATTGTTCTACTTCCCGCTGCATGAGGGCTGAGAAACCTATCCAATCTCGCCCCAGAATTATTGGCCAGGGTAGCTCCTTGACCACACCCACGTGCAGCTGAGTTCTCCGGTCCTGGACCTCCAGCTCAACTTCTGCTGTGGGGTAGACATGGGTCTCACCCTGGATACATGAGATGCATACCAGCAGATGTTGGTCTACCTTGTGGTCTACCCTCACCCCATTTTCTCTGACAAGAGTGCACCTACAACCTGAGTCTATGAGTTCCTCAATCACAACTTCTCCCAACCTACTCATAGCACGTATGGCCAAGCCCCCTTAACGTTTCCAAATGGACTCCAACCCTAGACTGGCTGTATTAACAGCCTAGATAATCACACTCACACACAGACTCAACATTCTTGTCTGAAATGCCCAGGCTGGCCACATCTGAAGCATGCCAGGGGGCCCCCTTTGCCATGCCCAGGCATGTTTCCATTAAATTGTAGAACTACCTGGGGCCCGTGGAGCTCTTGTGTATCCCCCAACTTTTGGCCACTTGAGGTCTTCCCCCTAGGGAGCTTCCCTCAGTTTGCCATGCCACCCAGCCGCTTGTGTCGCTCAGCCTCAAAGAAGGTCTCTGTTCGTTCAACAGCTTCCCCGACTGAGGCCAGCTGAAAGTGCCTTACCCTGCTCTGGCTCCCAAAGGTAGAACCTTTAGAAACTGCTCCAGGACAATTTGGTCCATGATCCTTTCTATCGAGCTGGTCTTTGGAGCAGACCCACCAGGCCCATAACTTCTGGGCCACTACCTCTGGTTGTGCTTGTCACAGAAACAAAGCAACTCAAAATCTGTGTTTATATGCCTCAGGACTCCACCCTAATCGGTCCAGAATGGCTGCCTTCACTACCAGATAGGAGTTCACCTGTTCATCATCACTTGCTTCCCAGTAAGCTGCCTATGCCTCAGCCATCAGGAACAGTGCTCTGTAGGCTGCCCATGTCAATTCCTCCCAGCTCACTGTCCTCATCACTCTCTCAAGTGTTTGAAAGAAGGCCTTGTGGTCATCTTCTGGTGCCAACTTCACCAGGCCCGGGGCCAGCAACCTCACAGTCCCATCACCAACCATGTTGCCTGGCGTCTCTTGCTCCAACTGTTTAAAAGTGGGCTTCTTGCCACCTCTGTGGTGCAGCAAATTGTGTCTCCTGATGTTTCTGCTGGTTCACCATCATTTGCATGAGCAGAGCCTGAGTCTGCTGCTGCAGTTCTTATTGCCACTGTATCGCAGCTGTCTTGCTGCTGCAGCCCCATTACTAACAGGCAAATCACCTCCTCCATTTTTCCCCTTAGTCCCAAACTGTGTGGGGTCACTCAGTATTGCAGGTGGGGCTCTCTCTTCACTGGGCACCAAAGGTCCACTTCACTCTTCCTTTGTATAAGTGCCCACATTCTCCACCATATGTCACAGGGCAGGGCTTCTCCCCAGCTTCCAAACACATGCTGTCCCACCCCATCTTCTTTAAGAATATTTATTGTCCCAACACAAGCAAGTAAAATCAAACAAACAGTCCTTTAGCTTACCCTAGGGTTTCATAGACACCCCTCCCAAGGGTTTTTGATGATCCAATTTTTTTTGCAGTTTTCCAGTCCCAGCCAGCTCTGCTTCTTTTCAGGAACATTGGGTCCAGTCCAGGGCAACCTTTCTGGGCACCTAGCCCCTTGCTCCACAGCCCCACCACCAGCCCTCTCCCCCCAGGCACAGGCTGCCCCAATCACTCTTCCTCTTCCTGCCCTCTGACATGTCTTTATAGCCCTGCCCCCACTTAATTAGCTTACTTGGGCTCACCTACTCTAACAGAGGAGCTGGGCCTGGTCTATTCACAGGGACCTGCTACTCTGTGACAGGCCCAAATCATGTAAATGTTCCAAACAGGGCCCAATCCTCCAAACACTACCAGACGTAGTGTTTACTGCCATTGAAGCTTTTGTAGGAAGTGTTTGTAGAATCGAGTACTAGATTATTTTTGTTTAAAAGTTGAGGGAAAGGTTGCATTTCTGAAAAATAATATATAATATACATCCCTTATAAACAAAAAACACTCCATTCCACAGTAAATGGCCCAGCACAGTATAGCTTACAACAGTGGTACTAAAGACCATCATTGCAAAAATGACTGGTAAATTGGGCACCCAAAAAATTGAGGTGCCCAAAATAGAGTGTGCCCAACCTTGAAGTGGCCTGATTTTCACAATGTGGTTGCTCAGAACTTTCTGAAAATCATACACCTTTAAGGTATTCATAGTCAAGATATGTGCCCAAACCTGAGGCACCCAGAATCATTAGCCATTTTTTAAAATCTTAGCAACAGTTATTATGCATTCAAGAGGACAGTATGGGACCCTGGATTCACTTACAAATGCTGCTGATTCCTCTTACTCAGAGGGTTGGCGAGAAGCCTTTTTCAAACTTCTAAACAGAGTTATATTTTAGCTATTTAAAAAAACAACAACATTTTAGTTTGAGTTTTCTCAGACAATTATTTTAAACAGGACTTTCAACAGAAACCTTTAAGTAATGCCTTTGATGTGTTGCCCCGCATATGAATGTTGTGAAAAACATCTGGAAAAAAAATGAATATGGAAATCATTTGGATTTTAACTGAAAGCTGTGCCACAAACTAACATTTCACAACCTAAATGATTGCCTTATTTTAAAAGGACTGTTGTAGATTTCAAGATTATGATTTAGTACAGAACAAATGAATGGCAGGTCCTATTCTGAAGGTTACCATTCTCCTCCATTTTGATAGGAAAGCTAACTGTTGCTAAGCTAAGGATCACTGTAGATCGTAAATGAATCTCTACCCCGATATAACACTGTCCTCGGGAGCCAAAAAATCTTACCGCGTTATAGGTGAAACCGCGTTATATCGAACTTGCTTTGATCTGCCGGAGTGCGCAACCCCCCCTCCCCCCCGGAGTGCTGCTTTACCGCGTTGTATCCGAATTCGTGTTATATCGGGGTCGCATTATATCGGGGTAGAGCTGTACATCATTCGTTTTTGTACACCCAACATTATTCTTGGAAGCATTTTTTTAGCAGTTTTATTCAGCTATTTCCCTAACAGACAGCTCTAAATAATCCCCTTTTCTGTTACATTTTGATCTACTTGCCTGGTGCGCGTGCACGTACACAATGAGCCAGCACTGATGTAGTTTACTAGAAACTGACAGCAGCTGTGTTAGATTAAACAAAAGCTCTCCATGATACTTATCTTTCTAACTTGGCACCAGCCTTTCCATTACTCTATATAGAGTTTTGTTTCTAACACTTGAGTGGATGCATATAACTGTGGGAAGTGTTTGAAAGGCTTGTATGAAAAGATCATGTTACAAAACTATTTTAGTAGGACCAATTTTCTAAGTGTTTTACTCTCATTTTCTTTTGATATATGTTTAAGAGAGTGCGTTAAGTGCAAGGAATATTCCAGCTTGCATGGAACAAAATCAGTTCCCCAGACATATTTGAAGAGAACTAGATTTATTAAGTAAAACTGGATTTGGTTTGCTTTTGTATATATTTAAATAAGAATTCTTGTGAGCTGTGAACCATCTCAACAGGTAAAGTGCTGTGAATGATTTAAGTTAGAAAACATCCCGGTGAAAAATATTAAATCTATATATTTTTTTTAAATAAAGCTATGGGAACCTAATTCCTGAACACGAGCAGCAAAGAGGCAGTGTGGTCATTGGAACATAAAAATGGCCAAAATGGATCACACTGACAGTCCATGTAGTTCCATATCCTGTCTCACAAAGTGGCCAATATCAGATGCTTCAAAGGAACATGCAAGAAACCTTCAAGAGGAGAATTATAGGATAATCAGCCCATAGGAGAAGTTTCAATTCATGAATTTTTTGCTCTTGTATTATTTTAGATGGTAAATAGGAGTGCCTACATTATCTTCTCCAGCTATGCCCCTCTGCTATGTACATTGGCCAAACTGGACAGTCACTACGCAAGAGGATAAATGGACACAAGTCAGATATCAGGAATGGCAATATACAAAAACCTGTAGGAGAACACTTCAACCTACCTGGCCACACAATAGCAGATGTAAAGGTAGCCATCTTACAGCAAAAAAACTTCAGGACCAGACTCCAAAGAGAAACTGCTGAGCTCCAGTTCATTTGCAAATTTGACACCATCAGATCAGGATTAAACAAAGACTGTGAATGGCTATCCAACTACAGAAGCAGTTTCTCCTCCCTTGGTGTTCACACCTCAACTGCTAGCAGAGCACCTCACCCTCCCTGATTGAACTAACCTCGTTATCTCCATACTGATTTATACCTGCCTCTGGAGATTTCCATTACTTGCATCTGAAGAAGTGAGGTTCTTACCCACGAAAGCTTATGCTCCCAATACTTCTGTTAGTCTCAAAGGTGCCACAGGACCCTCTGTTGCTTTTTACAGATTCAGACTAACACGGCTACCCCTCTGATACCTTCTCCAGACCATTCACTATTCTGCACAACTTTGTCATGTCACCTCTTATTCATTTCCTCTCTACAGTAAAACCCAGTCTTTACAATTGCATCTAATCATTCCACTGCTGCTGCATACTTTTGGATGCAGGGTGGCCAGAACTAAATCGCCCTAACCATTGGAATAGTGTGTTACCACTGATTTACACCTGGCATTACAATATTTTCAGTATTTCAATCCCACATTGTAACATTTTGGGGGGGGGGGATCACAGCATCATATTGGCCAGAAGTTTTCATTTTGCTGTCCACAATGACCCCCAGCTCTCTTTCCTGAGTGATTATATATAGTTGGAACCCCGCAGTATATACCAATACTTCAAAGTATTCATTCTAATGTATATTATCTTGCATTGGTCAACAATGAATGTAATCCACCATCATGCTGCCTATTCTCCTAGTTTTGTCTGAAGTTCTTCCATCTTCTCTAGCCAATGTCTAATCCTTAATAGCACTTTACTTAATCAAAGGATTTTTGAAAAAGTCTAAGCAAGTTATAGCAACTGGTTTTCCTTTACCTTTTTATTTTGTTGAAATGCTCAAAGAATTCAAACAGATTAGTGAGGCATGATTTGCTTTTGCAGAAGTTATGTTGGTTACGCCCTGTTACATCTAACCATCTAGATGTTTTATAATTCCATTTCAGGGTATGGGTTTCAGCCATTTTATCTTACGTCAGGTTCATCCCAATGCCTTTAAAAATAAATAGGTACAACCTTTGTGATCTTCCAACCCTTCAGGATAATAGCTGATTTTAATGAGATTGTTAACAGTTCAGCCACTTCATTAGTCCCTTCTGAACTTCTTGTTCTTTAATTTGTCACTCTGTTCTAGCACCTCCTTTGATTTCAGTCTCTGACAGAACTTCATTTTTGTTACCTGAAAGGGGTAGAATGTATACCACCAGTAGGCATTTTCCTAAAAACCCCTGTTCAGGTTGACTGAGCTCCAGGTTAGCTACCCACTGTACTAAAATCTAATTCTAATTCTGCCACTGGCCTTAAAGCATGGTCTAGGGCAAGACACAATCTCTCTGCTTCAGTGTCCCCACGTATAAAATGGGGGTAATACCTGCCTTACGAGGGTATTATGAGGTCTAATTTATCTGTGTTTGTGATTTAAACCTGTGAAAAGCAATAGCAGTGCTAAGTATTACTGCTGATACGACACTCCATTCAGTCATCCCAGTGCAGAGGACCCCTCACAAAGACCTAGAGATACTTAAATCCTTGCTTAGCGCTGACTTTAAAAGCTTAAGTGGGGGTTAAGTTCCCTGAAGAGCCTTGCACCAACTCTGCTCAACAGGGTGAATTTCAACTTTGGCCCAGTGCTTAAGCATGTAAAACTGACATTTATAAACCTAAGCACCAACGTAAGTGTCCAAATGCAAGATTTGCTGCCCTGAGTAGGGGCCCACACTGGAAAATCAAGCACATAATCAGTGTCAGTGGAAAAGGCAGATTTTATGGCCAAAGTAGACTGTGTCCGCACATGTTTTACAGACATCTTGAATTTTAACAAAAAGCTATAAGTAATGTTTGTTTAATTATTAATGCCCAAGTCCAAGAATAGTTTAATTCCATCTTCCTCTGATTCTTAATAAAGTCTTTTAAAACTACCCTCAAGGGCTATGTTTAATAGGCATTGAATGCAGATGCTCCTGTGCTTCCGAAGCATGTCTGAACAATTTCATTTTAGCAGAATGGTTAATGGGGTGAACCAGCCTCTGCTGGGCACATTCACCCAGTTTACTGGAAGTTTACTAAAAGTCCACCTTCTTTTGCCTTTTCTTCTCCAGGTCAGAGGTTCTGAAGCTTCAGCTTCCTTCAAGAGGCAGCACAAAGCAAAAAGAAGGAGCAGCACTACTGGATGGAAAACACTGCTTATCTGCTCTGCAACTGGATCGAAGCTCACCCACTGGGGGAGCAGGGATGTCAGAGAATGGTATAGAGAATCCTTATAAGTGCAAAATCCCTAGTTATTCTATTTTCTCAATGATGTGTCAGATTCTCAGCAGACAAACCAATATTTGCTTTAAAGATTTTCAACAATCAAAGCCACAGACTAATTCTAATGAATTTTGAAACCTTAAATAAAAAGTCAGCTTCCCCTCAAAAAATGTCTTATGTTTATTAAAAACCTGAACATGTCACTTGTAACTAACACTCAAAAGAATCACCTGCTTTTTAGAATTCACTGGACCAGAGTGACTTTTTTTTCTTGCTTATTAGTAAGTGGTCTTAGCTGCTGTGTGAATAATACCCGAGAACTTCAAGTTACAGTTAATATTCCACACAGACTCTTTGAAAACTACCTTATCCCCTATGTAATTTTGAATGATCCAACTGGTTTAGAGCATGTAATGCTAACTGCTGCTATAAACATGCCGTTTTGCTGCAATTTCCCCTGGGAATTGCATGTACTACGGTGTGAAAGTCTCGTAAAGCCATTAGGTCTCCCAAGACTGGCTCTAGTTAATAATTACCCAGAATACCACTGGACTTCTACAGAGGAAAAAATTATAGGGACTCTGGATGGGATGACAATTTTGTTGGCTCGTTTACATGCTGTCATGATGAGAGCCATTTAAGAAAACTGTCTTATTATCCTAAGGTCCTTCATCCTGGTAATGGTTTATATGCCAAGTAGACAGCAATTGCAAACTTAGAGCTTGAATTTCTCTTAGTGGTGTTGGACACATCTACAGCCAAATTAAGACAAATGTCAGGCTGCTTAGGAATTAACCATGAGCAAGAAATTGTGCTACAGAAGAAATCCATTGAGAAGAGATTTGGAGGTGAACAGCTAAATTTGAGGTCTGAAGTGTGTGCCTGGAAGTGTGATACAATAATGCCCTCCAGAGACTGAGAGAGATGTCATCAGTGTCCTTGATTATAAAAAATGAGCAGGTATTTTGTTCTGCTAGAGTGCAGCTGTGCGTATGAGTGTATGTTAGGTAATAAGAAGTGCTTCTAGCATGATTTTCTAAAGGCATCTCTGTACTTTTAATTTGAGTTGAATATAACAAAACAGCTAGCATAGGCCTGATCTGATTGCTTTGTGGCAGTGACTCTGTACTACCATGTGAGAGACTTAGATTATAGCTACACTACAGAGCTTTACAGCGGTGCAGCTGTGCCGCTGTAGCACTGCTAGTGCAGACACTCTAAGCTGACGGGAGAGAGCCCTCCTATTGACTTAACTCCAGCCCACATGGGCAGCGGTTGCTAGCCGACCTAGCACTGTCCACACTGGCGCGTAGGTCAGTGTAACTTATGTTGCTCAGAGGGGTGGCTTATTCACACTCAAATGAGGTAACTTATACCGACGTAAGCTGAAGTGTGTACATAGCCTTAGACTAGTTGTTCAACTGCACTCAGAAGATGGGTAGTTCAGACCATGCACTGATCAACATCTTCTCGAACAGACTGACGGGAGGCCCTTAAAAGTCTGTAAGTGGTGTCCCATCCAATTCTCTGCTGGAAAGATGATGGCCTTTACATAGGCTGTTTATGATGGGGTGGGGGTGAGCTGAGAGAAGGTGTAAATCCTCAGGTCTCCCATGGAACACATTTGCATAAGTGAAAAGATCTTTACTAATGGATCTAAGATCTGTACACATTCACAACCACCCAATTTTTACATGTGCTATTTTAAAATCCTGAAATTCTAGATGAAGAGCTGACCAGAGATTTGCAAAATATTCAAATGCAAAAATACTTGACATTTCAAAATTTTCCACATTGTTAGGAACTAAAAAATGAGCCCATTTTCACACAACATTTTGCTAAAGTAGGCACATTTGTAATGCAAAGACAGGCCTCATTTCCAAGCTAAAATAACCTATATTTCTAGTTTAAATGTCTTTCCTATCAAGAATGATACAAAAAAAATCATATTCACACCTTTACAATATGAAAATAGACATTTTCTCCAGTAAAGACCAATTTGGGTGTGCAAGTACAAGAGTGACAAAATCACTCAGAATGAAACTGGAAAGTTAAACAAACAAAATTAGTCAGCTTCACACAGCTCTAGGGTTGGCAGGTAATATGATTTCATGCATTACAGATGTATTTTTGTAGGTCTTTTATAAATTTTAATTTCTCATTGCAGAAGAGTATGTGTAACTATTGTTGAACAACATGTGATTAGAGAATTGGATTTAACAAGCCTGAGAATATTTGTCTTATGCAATTTATATGGCTGTTCAGAGTGCCATGTAAGAAATTTCACGTCTCTCTGGTTTCCAGTCCTAATAACCATAGGCAGTAAAGGACATGTAAAAAGTAGCATCTGCTATGTCATTCTATTGTGATGACAGTAGTGGATGTGTAAGTGGACATGTTCATTTAGAGAAAGTGGCATTTCCATGCATGGAAGAAGTAATAAGTAGTGGTTCAAATGTGCAGGCATTAGGGCTGCTTGAAAGTTTGTGTCCTTCCCCCTCACCCCCGATTTGTAAAGAGCTAATCTGTGTATCGCACATGGCATATGCGACACTGACTACTAGAACAAACTAACATCAGTGGCTCATCAACAATTCTGCTACCCCCACAACCACTGTAACCAGGATCCCTTTTCTGTTACACTCCATTAGCAAGATAATATAAGTGATTATGCAAAAATGTGTACTACTAATGTATCACAGATTGAAGAACAGGAGGACTTGTGGCACCTTAGAGACTAACAAATTTATTAGAGCATAAGCTTTCGTGGACTACAGCCCACGCATATGCATCCGAAGAAGTGGGCTGTAGTCCACGAAAGCTTATGCTCTAATAAATTTGTTAGTCTCTAAGGTGCCACAAGTCCTCCTGTTCTTCTTTTTGCGGATACAGACTAACACGGCTGCTACTCTGAAACGTATCACAGATTGAAGATCTGAAAGGAATTCTTTGTTTTGGCAGTGGGAAGAGTTCTGAAGGAAAAGCAGTTCTAGGAAGTTAACTTGCGTAGCATTAAGCATTGCGATATAAATGTACAGACACTATGTAATACTGAAGGGAACCAAGGTTTATTCCTGCTCAGCAGATGAATTATTGATTATGGTAACCCATCAATTAGGTAAATGGAACTTAATTTGAAGGCAAATTGGATTAGCATGCCACTGTCCAGTATTTTTAAAAAAATAACTAGAAGCCAGGCTGCCGTTTTTAATTGTAGAAAATATACCTGACAGAGGAGCTGGTATCGTATCATTTAGGCTTGTAGCCAGGTAAAAGATTAATGTATTGGCCTGCACGTATGTGCAACAACACTGCCCTCTAATGGATAGAATACAGTACATCAGACCTACCCAAATGTTTGTGATTACAGCCCTTCTGCCAATAGAATAGAGGGTGAGGCAAAGGGATTACATAACAAGCTCTACCACTAGTGCCAGCTAATGGATATTGTTCTTTAAACTTGAGCAGAAGAGGTCTGTATCTTGAGGATGGCTGAATTTTATTTCCTGGACTGCGTGAACATTGTAGTCTATTGTAACAAACCTATAGGCAGCAGCCTACAGCACAGTTTGGGTGCCAACTGAAATAAAATTCAAGTCTACAGACTATTATATAAATCTTCCACTCTCCCCCACACAAGTAGACACAGAAGTAGCTAAGATTAGAACTCTGGTTCTTCAATTCCTAAAACACAAGCCTCTACCACTTGAGCTCGAGCCTTTAGCTGGTTGAAGCTGCAGATCTCATATCTTCTTTTCAGGCCTGCCTCTAGAGGGCACCATCACTTGTTCATACACACAAAGCTAATACCTTACACTAAAAACACTAAGTTCCTGAACAGACTATAACTAAATGTGCACATACACTGTACTTGAAATGCTGTTTAAGGTTTAAGAACTTTATATTTGTGAGGAAATAAGCTTTATAGATTGTTTATAGATGGTTTGACTTGATGACTTTGTGGGATAAGGTGCGTGAGCTCATATCTTTTATTAGCCCAACTTTTGTTAGTGAAAGAGACAAACTTTCAAGCTACACAGCTCAGAAGCTTGTCTCTTTCACCACCAGAAGTTGGGCTAATAAAAGATATAATTTCACCCACCCTGTCTAATATCCTGGGACCAACATGGCTACAACAACAACACTGCAAACAACAATTGCTAACTACTGAAACCGTGCATTTTAATGATCTGACACTGCCCTTTAGTAAAACAATTCAAAATTAAAGACTACATTTAAATTGATTTAAACTGATGTAAATTCAGGGATTAATGCTCAGAACAAAACTATTGCTGATGCTGCCTACTAAATATTTGTTTGCAGTGGATCAAATCTTAGAACCACTAATTTTATGTCAGATGCTGCTAAAAAGCTATGGGAGTATTTTTGTGCTATTATGTGAATATGCCATTTCCCTCTTAAGCATGTTAGATTTTAAAGTGATTCACTTTCACCTAAATAGGTGGAGTTGAGAATTAAGTATCCAAAAGATGATGAGCATGACCAAGCTTTAGCTCCAGCTAAGTGGCTGTTCTTTTCCCCAGTGGAAGATCAGATGTTCCGTTCTGTGGAGGGCCAGGCTGCCTCAGATGAAGAGGAGGAGAAGTGGATAGGGGACCAGCAATCCCAGGTGGCTGAATTGAAGAAACTTCTGGACAGGGTTCCCTGTTGTGGAAGTGGGTATGTTTCATGGAGATTAGTGTTTAGGCTTTGGTTGTCCCGTTGCAAATTGTATCGCATGATCTAAAAGATTTCAGAAGTATTGTGGCTTTAGTAAGAAGCCATAAAACTATTTCACAGAAACAAAAGATAGCAATCCCCCAGTCACAGGACACAGACTGGGTGTAATATACCCACCTGATCCTTACAGGAGTCAGAGAGGAAAGTGAGGTATTGGGGAGTGGAGGGGGAAGGTATGTGCATGTGTCTAAACTTTACTCAATGCTAGAGAAGAAAGTAAAAAGAGGTCCACATGCCAGAGGGAAATCTTTCTCAACACCCATACCCCAACATGTCACATAAGTCTTTATTGCATAAACAATCATTATGGATTAGAATTCCTTCTGGGAAATCTCCCCCTATGCTCCAGAAAAGATCTTTTCCATCATAATCCTCCTTCCAGTAAAGCCATGGGTGAATAGGCTTTCCAGTCTGCCCCCAGTCTCTTTCCAGCTGTTAGTTCCGGCACCTCAGCTGATCTCAGCTGGCAGCTAAGAGGAGATGGGAAACCAGCATAGTAGGGACCCAAACCATAAAGAACTCTATAGGTCAAAGTCACCAGTTTGAATTTATGAGATGCCAGGAGAACAGCAGGAAATCAGTCAAAGCTCTTAAGCAGATTGACCTTGGCTGGGAAGTTTCACTAACTTTTCTTTTTAAAACATAGATGTGATGACAAAATGGTGAAGAAACTGATGTCTTATTTTGAGAGCACCAATAATGATGACCATGAGAATGCCACTGTGGAGCTAGCGGAGAGAATCACCACGTTAACTGAACAGCTTGAGATGAAAGGGAATGAAGTGAAAAAACTGGAAACAAACATGAAGGAGGTAATAAGTGTAAGGTTTACATTATTTTATGTACACACAGGATTCTTTTCATAAATATTTTAAATACTCATGTTTTGTATTTACATCTAATTTCTGTTAGCTTTCAACCTTGTTGATGCCTCACCACAATGTCATCACTTCAGGAGCGGGGCCACATCCTAGCTTTCCATGGCAACAGCACTTCCAATATGACTATTGCATAAACCTCCATGGATCTGAAGGACTATACTTGTGCGACACAGGCCGTTTTAACAAAATAATGTATTTAAAATTCTGTCAGATATCCATGTGGATTTAATAGCTGGAAAAGGCACAGGACTGATAGCTCTGGAGAACAGAGTGCAGAGAGTAGGTGCAGAAAATACAAGGTTCCCCTGTGGTATCTCAGCACGGGGTGAAAGGCTCCACATATCCTATTACCAATCTTCTGACCGGTCCCCCAAAATAACCTTTTAAAATAACCTCCAGTTGGCTCAGTTGCAAGTGCTCAACTTAGGTTAAATCTTGCAGCTCACTGACAGAAGGAAAATCTCAACCTCAGCCTTGGGGGGCTGGGGTTACCTCAATTTCTAGTGTGGACATAACTTCAAGGTTCCAAAGACACAATGTGTTGTCTCAGTATCTTCACCTAATCTTATTTAAATGCACAAAACCTCAGCTACTCATCTGTGTAAATGCCACCAGTCTTTCCCTGACAGAGGTATTTAAAAGTAATGAATACAGAACATGGCCCAGATAGTCATCTGTACAACAGAGGAGCAAGTAAGTAGCATTTAATACCTTGGTAGAGATGGAGGGGGGAAAAGGGGAGGAGGAGAAAATATGGTCATAAACTGCCTTACAACTTGCCCGATTGAGTATGGCAATTCATTTGTTTCTATGTCAGAAATTGTGAATACTATAAAAATGTTATCACCTCACATTGTTTTAGCCTAATTGGTTCCAAAGTTTCATCTGCTTCACAACCAAAAACTGGCTGTTTTATGCTCCTTTGCTCAAAAGAAGTTGTGGACTTTAGTGTTTTGGGAATGATTTTATTAACCACTAAGGTCTGTTTAAATTCATAGCTTAATCTTCAACTTTTCTGCATGTTGCCACTCAGTGGCTTTATCAAGTTTTCTGTTTCAAGGACATGATCTCCCCTCCCACCCCCACACACAATGAAATTTGCTGAAGGGGAAAAGTGTGGATAATGAAAGGCAGACATACTTGCACCTGGTACAATGTACTGGCGACTGAATACTGTCAGTACACTGGGTTCTATGACAATGTATCCCTGTAATATTACCTAGGTTAATGGAACGCTTTGCTTCTGTGCTGCTTAAACACCAGCCACATAAAAAGCTAAATCCACTCTGTTCTTACTGATGGTAGCCATGTTTACCTCTTTTCCTTGCCTTCCACTCACACTTTTAGATGTATGCATCTTCCTTTTGCAAAGCTAGGAATGTCCTGTTGTCTGCTTTGTAACCTCTGCTGATGGATAACGAGTTCTGTGTAACTTGCTCAGAAAAGGCCCATTATAAATTTTCAGTAGTTATACTAGAATTCCAGAATAAAAATATCAGCTTTTCTTAAAAATCATACAAAAAAAAGAGAGATAAACTTCACATTGATTGTAGCATAACCACAAATTTAAAAATCAATATTTGTGAATCAATTTACTTTTGTCATTACAGTCCAGGTTACAGTCCATTACAGTCTAGATTATTTACAGTTCATCTAATGTACTGTATATCGCTGGTATGAAGGCATAATTTTAGTTGGTTGATTAGCTTGGTGCTACTGCTGCTACAAAGCTCTTTGGCATTAAGAGATAGTGATCTTAAAAGGATCAAAGATCAGTTTTGAAAAAAGTGAATGCTCAGCTGAACTTTCTAAATCCATAAAAAGTGTGCAGGAAAACTCTTAATACCCTCTCTCACCAAATTAAGTACATTTCCTGGTTTAATAAAGAAATCAGTGAGAACAAGCTGTCACTTTCCATGGTGTGTTGGGGAAGCTAGCACACAAATAGCAACAGGCTCTGTTATTTAGATTTACAAAAACAATTCTGAAAGATCACACAAACAACATCAGCAGGAAGGTGAAGAGCAAGAGCCGCACATATTGACCAACCATTGATCCAATCTAAGACTACAAAAAATAGATTAAAGAGGAGCTCATTTTGATTCATTTTATAATGAGCTCCAATTCTCAATAACTGAAAAGTCTAAATACCATCTACCAAGGAGAGGTAAATGAAGGTGTCAGGCCTAGATGAAAGACTGAGGAAAACATGAGAAAATTCTAAAGCTATAGCGGCACTTTACAAAGCTTTGTGCTATGAACAAATGCCTCAGTTTTGCAAGGCCAGATTAATCAAAAAGTAGAGAATTAATTTACACCTGTCAAAAATGTGCCCTTGTATGCAAATAGGTAATCATGCAAGAATATTTCCAAGCACAAGTGCGAGTTTGCACATTTAGTTATGTCTGCATGTGCTTTTCTCTCTCTCTCTCTTTTTTTTTTTTTAGTACACACAGATGGAAATGAGCCCCCACTTTTGAGACTGGTCCAGAGTTTTCAAATAGGGACAATTCACTAGCAGATTCTATACCAAACAATGATGAACATAGAAAGAAAGGAGTTCTAGTAAGAAACTAAATTGCCAAACATTTATCAAATCTCTATATCCTGGCTTTGTGTTTGGGTTTTTCTGTCACACTCATCATGTCAGTATGTGAGCACCCCATAAGTAGTAATGAATTTTACCCCATGAGGTAAGGAAGTATTTTCCCCATTTCACAGATGAGACAGATTGAGCGACATGCCCACAGCAAACCAGAAAGTCTATAACAGAGCTGGAACTGGAACCCAGAGTCCCAGTCCAGTGCCTTAAAAATCAATCATCCTTCCTCCATATCTATTTTAGGGAACAATCTATACTTTATTATAGTCATCATCATCTAATTTGCAACAAATGGGGTAAGAGAAGATGATAGATATAGCCTATGTGAAGCAAACTACCTTGGAGAACTTTTTCAACCTACATTGAGTCACCATCTTCAACTGCTGGAGGAACAGTAAAGCACCAAAAGCAACTATAGGCATCTTAGATGTAAACAAAACAGATTAGGGGATGAAGGGAAACTAGCATCTATTGCATAGTAGGAGGTGATAGAGCATCAAGAGGTAAGAACTGTCTTGGGAAAGTTAGTATAATAGCAGCAGACTGGGAGGTACAGAAGAAATAGCACCACAGGCGAGGCTGGGACAAGGAGACAACAGCAGAAATATCCAGTGATATTCTGAACAGAGTATCTATAAAAACTAAAGCAGGTGGTTATCACATTGGACAGCTGAATGCTGGGTGGGCAGAATTAAAGCGGCATGCAAACTAGAGAGAAAAGGTTGAGTTTTTTCCAGAAGGGTTCGTTTAGTGACTGAAGGTGAACATGGGGGCTGCTGCCTTGCAGTAGCATGCAGCAGAGGACATACAAGTTCATGTGTGTTTTTCCCCCAGTGTGGCTACAGAGAAGATGCTCTGAAAAAATCTCTTCAAAGTGGCAGATTTGGTTCCTATTGGTTGTCGATGCAGAGGGCTGTTAGGATTCAGGTTCAGAATAGCTGTGTGTAAAAGAAGCAGCTGTTGCCTAACACATTAGGAAGGTGGTACAGGAGAAGAGGGTCAGAAGGGCTAGAATATTGGGGAAACGTCCCAGAAAATTTTAAGAAAGAGAAGTGCTCTGATTAAGCAGATAAAGGCCTTTCTCCCCCACCCCCTTTCATTTATATATTGCCCCTTTCATTGTACTGATGTGAGGGGAAAATCTAGCTCTGCTTCATGTGTTTGCATATGCCTGTAACTAGAGCCCTGCGCGGATACAAAATTTGTATCCGCATCCAATTCACAAAAATTATCCACAGATATCTGCGGATATAAATCCGCAGATTTGCAGGGCTCTCTCTGTAATGGGCAGCACCATGATGTGCAGGATAGCAGCAGTCCAGAAGAGGAAAGGAGGAACTCTGCTAGCTGAAAGAAGCAATAAGATTAATTCACAACAGACAATTCCCTCCCCACAACCTCAGAGAGCATTAATTATGCCTTAGCCTGACTGCTCCCCAGTGATGGTGAGTATGTTGGGTGTATGTACAGACAACTATTTGTTTATTTGCTTAGTTCCTTCAAAATGGGTGTTCACTGAGGAACTCTCAAGTCACTATTTGGCAGAGGATATAGACTAAGTCATCCAAACTGCACGTTGTTCTGTAGGGTGGAGGAGCTGGAGGTGCTCACAAAGTAAAGGTCATGTGGCTAATGGAGGCAGCTAGTTTTCAGCTGATGCTGCAGCAAGTGCCAATTAAAACATACTTTTCAGCTGTGTCATAGAAATAAACTGACTTTCTAGAAGGATTCTGTGTGGACCAAGGATTATCTCACTTCTGCACTCTGACCACATTCGCTCTTGGAAGTGTGGGGGAGGAGTGACGTTTTGCCCAATTAGTAAACGTTGATTCGGATAATATTTTCTGCCAAATAAAATCTAAGAAGTGGGTGTTTAGTTCAAAGCCTACAGTTACTCTGGTACATCTCTCTCTGTCTTGCTCTCTCTCCTCCGCCCTCCCCCCAAAGGGGCCCTGTTATAAAGGGGAGGGATAGCTCAGTGGTTTGAGCATTGGCCTGCTAAACCTAGGGTTGTGAGTTTAATCCTTGAGGGGGCCATTTAGGGAACTGGGGTAAAAATCTGTCTGGGGATTGGTCCTACTTCGAGCAGGGGGGTAGACTAGATGATCTCCTGAGGTCCATTCCAACCCTGATATTCTATATAGCTAAAACTGTAATAAAGATGAAAGATAACAAAAAGGGATTAACAGAACCAGCAAACATGAAATTTATCCCATAGGATTTTGTTCATAAATACAGTAAGAATAAATATATTTGACTTCCCTTTGCAGCAAATAATTGCAAAGAATGATAATATTCAGGAAGGCGGTGTTCTCTGCCTGGGCCTACTAATGAATGGGATATGAGGTTTATTTTGATTTAATTAATTGAAGGAGCTTAGAGCTCATGAAAGTCAGAAATTAATATTTAATCTAAGCACTTTTCCAGTAGATGCTTTCCAGGCTCACTTTAATAGCTCGCCCAATGCACTGCATTTCTGACCAGCACTACCTCTCCTAGTCCTGGGCCTCTGGTGAGCAGATCTCTCTAACAGTCCATATTGTGTGGCAGTTTTATGATGCAAACAAGGGGGCTAACATGAGCTCTGAGAGGCAGAATTAGCTAGTGGACTGACCAGGGGGGCTGAGTGCTAGGACCTCCAGAATTCTGGCTCTGACAAGGATTTGCTGGCTGGCTTTAGACAAGTCATTTAATCTCCTTATTTCATGTTCCCCCATCTGAAAAATGGGGATACCAATGCTCATCTGTCTCTTTACCTGCCTCCCTCCCAAGATATTATGAAATTAGTTAATGACCAAGCTGTGTTCTGAACTATTATTTCCACATATATCCCAAACTGAGATTTGAACTTGTTTTTACAGAAATGGGAGAGAGAGATACACAGAGCTGGTTACTATTATTTAGGTCACATTAGCATCTTGGCATTTTCCAACCAGCAAGGAAGACATAGTTCTTGTTCCAAAGACAGTGTAGCATCTGACAGGCAAGAGGTGGGAAAGGGGATACAACATACAACCCAGGAGATCAGGGTGATGACAGGCACACGTCCTATTTCTTTACAAATATGAAACTTGTAAGTTAAACGTTAAGTTGCCCTTCCTCCACAATACTGCCTTCTTGTCTCTCTTCCACACCAAAACCCAGTTTTTGATACCTCATGCCCTGTCCTCCCAACATTTGACATCCTCCTGCCACTAAATGAGTGTTTAACTCATAAGAAAAATACATGAAACAAATAAGTAGATGACTTAGACAGTTTCTTGTAAACATCTTGGAAGAAGTAAGTTGTGAGGAAGGATTTAAGACCTTGATTCAGCAAAGTGCTTAAGCAGATACTTAAGAAATCCATCCCTATTCAGCAAAGCACTTGTGCAAGTGCTTAAATGAGGAGAGGTTATTAGAACTGGTCAATAATATTTCAACATGACTTTGTTCCATCAAAATATATAGGCTGGTGGCTAGAGCACTTGCCTGAGATGTGTTTGTATCTCTCTGGCCTGGCCCACAAAATATTTAATTACTTTTACAAAGTGGAACAGCTCCAACAGGAAAGACTGGGAGAGAAACTGATTCTATAGCCTGGTGGTTAGGATGCTGACTGGGAATGTGGGAGACCCATGTTTTATTGGTTACTGGCCAGTCTTAGAGATTGGCTTTGCAGTAGCTCAGGAAGGTCCTGATCCAACAAACCACTTAATCACATGCTTAACTTTAAGCACCTGAGTACTTCCATAGGCTACCCTTCAGCCTGCTTCAGTGCCTTATTCGAACAGGGCTTTCTTGAGCTGGTCTGCAAACCACTGACCTCTCCCCATTTAAGCGTGTGGTTAATGCTTTGCTGAATCTTAAAACTTTCCCCAAGACTCACATTTCCCAAGATGCTTACAAGAAACTTGCTAATTAAATCACCTACTTATTACTTTATTTAATAAGTCTGTGTTCTATGCATAGTGGATGGGGTAGAAAAAAGTGTGAAGATAGTTGTGAGAGAAGCAGAGCCCTCTCTGCATTATCCTTCTTTGAAAAATATAGATATAAGAAAGGCTGAAGTACAGAATTCAGAATGACAACAGTTACAATTTCTGAGTAGTCTGGTTACACCAAATATTGAATGAAATATCATGAAGTAGAAGAGCAAATGCATCTCCTAGCAGCTATTTATTCAGTGCCTTAAAGAAATGTAGCAATAGAACAAAGTGAAGAATTTCCCATCAGAATAGTTTTCTGGAGCAAACTGACATTTACCAGATTGGATGAAAAGTTAACTTTGCGATTATTGTGCAAGAGAATAAAAGCTCCAGTGCTTTTAACTTCCTGTGTCGTTGTCCAGATGAAAGGCCCATTGCTAGGTGAACTGCAACAAAAGGTGGAGGAGACTGAATTGTTGAAGATGGAGCTACAGATGTTGGAGACTGAGAGAGTTAGGCTGTCACTGGTGGAAGAAAAGCTCATGGATGTTTTACAGCTTCTTCAACAACTTCAAGACCTGGTATGGCAAGAAAGTAGTCCAAAGAACGAGAACTGGTTTTGATGGTGTCCCTCCCAAACTGAAAAGGATGTTTGTACCTTACATTCAAATGCAAGGGTTCCCTTGCATGCAAGACACACAGCTGCACAGCTTTGCCACTGGAACCATCAGCTCCAATGGTTGCATTGCAGCAAAGACGAAAAGCCTAGAAGCTCTTACTTGTGACTTTCCAGTATAGACCTCCAAACTCTCCCCTCCCTCCAAACAAAAGTTTGGAATCATAGTAGTTTCAGATTTTCTAAAAATCCACTAAATCAGGTCCAAGCCCCTTTCAGAGCAGGATTTAGTCCTCCAGAAGAAAATGCATCAAATATTAAATCGATAGCGTAGGACCCCCCAAACACCCAGTACATCTAAGATGCTGTTCTTTGGGATCATATCTACATCACTGCATGGATTGCTCTGCAATGTGAATTTGTAAGGATTAGTCAATATTTGCAGAACCACATCATGATATTTTCTCAAAGGCTGGGCGTAGGTTCTCTTTATTTCAACTGTCTTCTGGAAGGAGTCTGCTGGCTTTCCACACTGCCCCAGCTTTAGAAATAAATGCCCTCACATCAGACTGACTTCTCTCTCCATTTGGAGTCTCTGGAGTGCACAAGTTAGGCCTGCTTGCCCCCACATCCACAGGAGATATTTTTGGGAATGGGTTAGTGGCAGCCTGACTGCCTTCAATTCAATAGAAACAGGTCTGAGAAATACTTGTCTGATCCTATTGCCACTACTTTAAAAGGCCTTTGCCTGGCACACTCCAGAATGCACCATGCATAGGTTATGCACCACTCACACATCCACATGTTATTGAAAAAAAGAAATGTAGGAACATAATCCTCCCTTACATTCCTATAACTCTTTTCATTCCCAAGCACTGAAATACCAGCCTGATGTACAGTCAGTGCTGGGCTGAAATGCAGCAGCCAGCGACATTACACAACAGTTCCTCAGTCTTCTAGCACATCTAACTGCATCATATAGGGACACTAGTGTAGCGAGAAGAGTACAACTTACTGAAGGAGCAAACCTACTCCCTGCAGCACCAGAGAAGTTTTTGAGAAGCGTCTCATCCAAGTACTAACCCAGACAGGGGAATCACAGCACAAAGTGGTTCTTATTTAAAATGTGATGGGTCAGTCCTTCTTAAAAAGCTATTTTAAACCCCTGCTTCAGGCGGAGGGGAGTGGTGAGAATTAGCCAAGAGATGAGCAAGCTGGATAAGCTGTTGAACATGGGGTATGTTAGGAGCTGTACAAGTCTGCATTGCACTTTTAGGAGTTAATTTTTTGGATTAGGATTCAGGGTGTCTCCTGAATTTTCAGCAGAGCTGTACACTGTGTATTTAATTAGATTATTTGCGCACATAATGACTTCACCATGCCTGAAGTGTGCTGGTATTCTACTCCTGACTCTGGGGAACAAATGCAGTATCTCAAATTATGTTACCTTACTTTAGTGCTTGGCATAGCCCATTTTATTTTCACATCCCAAGTCTGACACTGCTTGCCACATGGATCAATAACAATCCAATCCAATGAAGGATGTACTATTAAGCTGGCAAAGAATGACTGATTGTGATTGACAGCAGGCATAAGAACTTTCCGTGTCAAGACTTCGACATGTCATTCACTGGTCAGAAGTGTTGTTGAAAATCATTCCAGCTGAGGAGATGATCCATCACGCAATATGCTACATTGTTGTGAAAATACTGCTTGATGCTAATCATTGCTGGAAATATGCCTTTGTGTGTGGCCATGTTCCCTAGCTCCAGTGAATAAAGATGTTAATGAAAAAGATAATTTACAGGATCCCCTGTAGAGCCTGAAGAACATCCCATAGAGTCCTATGGAGGAGGTACGTTAGACAGATGAATGAGAAACTACAGTTACAGATGAATAAGCTTTTAAGGCTATATTGCCTCTGTAAATTCACCCTTATGGATACAGCATTCCCAGCATTACACAAGTGCAGGAACCTTCTAGAAAGCTGGGCCAGTCTGGAGCCAAATAAACATCCTCTTGCAGCACTGAATGTTCAGAACAGAGGTTATTCGAAGGGTCATGCAGTCCCAAACACCTGAGTTCCTGTTTTCACTAAACCCAAGGGCTATAGACAAGTAGGACTCTGAAGAGGAGGGGAAGGTGGATGGGACATGTGAATAAGCAGATGCAATAACACTTGAACTGCAGTTGTGAGTTGTGCAGTTGTCTTTTTTCAGGAATTGCTTCTGCCTATTGCCACTCCTTGGAGTTTAATCAAAACATCTTGCCTTCTCAGGTAGGTGGGCTGAGGGTGCTAGTTAAACAGACTGCAGGACTGCCTCTCCCCCAAATGAGAGTTAGGTACCAAGTTAAGAGAGTGGTGCTTTCTAAACACCATGTGGCAGCCTCAACCATTTTTAAAATGGAATCATTACAAAGGCAGGCCAGCTAAGCTGCCTTAGCCCTAAAAACTGGAGATACTCTCAATAACGTTTAATAGATCTCAATAGACAGCAGCCAAGAGAGGGACCTTCCCCAGCTGTTTCTCCTGAACAACACATGCAGTAACTGCCCCTAGTTTGTGTGTGCTTCAAATGGTATCATACGTTTCTGAAAATAGGTGGGGGGGACCTATTTCTGAAGCTTCACCCACAATCCATGTATTTGTATTGCCCATCTTTCAACACACAAGGGCTTTGCATGAGCCTGGCCAGGCCTTTGATAGTCCTGAGCATGCCTATCTCCTGCTTGCATTCCATGATAAGCACATGCATATGGATTTTCATGGCCACATGCTTTTGAAAGCTCAGCCCTGTACTCTCCATTTCCCTTTGAACTATTGCAGATTCTTATAGTAAAACCAGGAACTAAGGAACAGGGACACCCAAATCTGCTGTGCACTGTGCAGTTTCTGACTCAAAGATTGAAAAAGATTCCAAAATAAGACACCAGGTTATGAGGAATTAATTTTGTTTTCATTTTCAAATGCAAATCCGCTGTACATATATTTAGATTTTGTTGTTTATATTAAGCTGGTCAGGGAGTTAATTGTTCCATGATATTGTTTTGTGTTTTAAAGAGCATATCTAAGCGCGCCTTGGGGAAAATCTTGCTGAGCACTTTGGAATCCTGTCGTGACCCCCAACATGGTAAGAAAGTAAAATACGTATGAAGAATAAGAAGTGTGCAAAGTACATTTGTAATTCAGAGTCACTTGGGGGGCAGATTATATACCTTGTAAACAGTAGACAGAAAAGCAAAAAGTCATTCACTTTCAAATGGGGGGAAATTACTATGCAAGACCCGTACTAAAGCTGAAGGCTTCAAATCTTTGAAATTACAGAAACTGGGGCATCATGCCAGATTTTACCCTTAAGGTGAATTCTTCATCCCACTGAAATCAATAGGAGCCATCTGCACACATCCAAGGGCAGAAATTGCCCACAGGGCCAGATTTTGCCTTCTAAACACAGCAGCGTGGTTGCACAGGTATCAGAGAGCAGAATGTGGACTCCTCGTTTTTAGACTGACCACTCATCAACATTTACAATTCCATTGTCTAGAGCTCTTCTCTGCCTGACATAAAGAGAAGGTACAAAGGAAAGCAGCATCTTTCAGTAAAGTCAGTGGCTCTCCTTTAATAGCAGCCTTTTGTGTTCTTGTTACGAAAATTAAACTTGCAAACTCATCTCCCCGGACAATAGCCCACTGTGCAGGAGCTGCATATGGAAGAACCATGCAGGCTTCACAGCCTGGAGGTTTAAATTTGATTACTTTGTCCCTGTTAGCAGAGCTTTTGCATTTTCCTTCTTCAAAGAAGCTGGCATACTGTACCCAGTCAGTTTGCATAGGAAGACTGCCTGTAGGGGCTTTTAATAGGCAGAGAGGGGTCAAAGAAGAGATAATGAAAGGGTAGATGCAGCCTGAGGGTTTGTTCTGCAGAATACTACAAACAGTAATTCAGGGAAAGTAACATGTACAAAACGCGCTGGTTTCCACGGAGCCTTCTTGCCATACAAAAGGCTTGTCATTAGCATGCAGTGATTCAGTGTCCGGACATTCTCAAACAAAGTGGTGCCGCTCCAGCCTGAGTGTTTTGGGAACAGAGGGAAATGGCACAGCAAGCCCTTCTCCTGCCCCCAATGCACACACACAGAAGGCAGCCATACCTGAGCTGTAGGCCTGGGGAGCAAAAGAGAGGTGGTAGCTAGTGCCCTCAGAAGTACTAGCAGCTCCAGTGAGTACAGAGGAAGTGTTGGCAGTGCTCCATCTTATAGGATAGCTGTCCAGCACTTCCCACAGCACCCAGGAGGTATTAGACCTACCTAACAGGGAAATAATTACTCCAAGCAGTGTCGCTGAGGCAATGTGCCCACTCCCTAACTCTAGCACAGCTCGGCCTCCAGAGATGCATAATTGAGAACCAAAGTATTTAATGAGGGAAAGCTGATGAAGCCCAAATCAATATATTCTCTATCTGTTCTGCATCACTTTTGCTATAAACTCCCTATGTTTCCTCTGCTTTGGATTTCCTGGCTTTGCACTTGATGTGACATGAGCTGCTTTCCAAAATCTCTGTAGTCAAACATTCTCTCACTGTGTGAGAATGCTATGCCAATAGCTGATTTGATTAGCTACATTTCATTGATGTGACTTGAATCCAGTCTCCATTTGAATGATGAGTAGGTATTTAGACCAGCAGGGTGTACCCAGCCTTCAGGGATGGATTTCAAGAAGTTTAACTGCTGATGCAGTGCAGCACACAGACAGCCAATACATTTCAAAAATCAGTCTCTGTTCACACAAGGATGAGGGGATTTAATGAGCAGAGAGTTTGCAGTAGGAGGAACTGAAGAAGACTCAGTCCCTGTGTACTGTTCCATTCTGTGTCCCTTTGATATGCAGAAGAATTCATTCTCTGGTCTCCAAATTCAGAATTCTATATTTGAAATTGTTAAACTGCATCTTCCTGGCTTTGTCAATATGCTAATATATTTCGTAATTTTCTTTTAAAGGAAAAGCCCACATTCTTGAGGTCCTAGATACTCTCTACCATGAGCTGGCTGCCTGTGAACTCCTACAAAGCAAGCCTCTAGAAAAAGCTCAAAGTCACCAGTCCTTGTCTAACCCACTGGTTATCTCTTGTTGAGCAACAGTGCCATCTACAGTTCATCGTGATTAGTCAAGTATCTAAAATCTTACCATGTTAAACAGAGGGTGGAAGAATAAGATTGCCAGATTTGGAGGAGTTCAATAATAAAGGGACAAGTTAGGACAACTAAGCCATGAAATCACAGGTATACTGCTCTGGGAAGACCTCTAATTCCTCAGCTAACTTCGCAGCTGTCCTCTATAAGTGTTCACATTTCATGAGAATTACTTAATGATGTCCATCTCTGAAGCCTGACAACCACCGCATTATGGCATTGTAACTGTACCAGTTCACCAAATGAAAAGTATTATAAATGCACTGACCAGCTCAATAGAGGAAAACCCCAAACTGAATAGCTGATTGTCGATTAGCTAGAGATTTTTCCTCTTCTGATAGCTGAACCAGTACATTAAATAGTGGAAGACAGACTAACTGGCTGACACATGTTGTTTTATTAAAGTACAAGAGACAAAATTGCTGTATTATAAAGATATATGCACACCAGTATATGCCAGTAGGGCAAGTTAAAGACCCATGTATAAATGTATGTGTTTGTGATTGTGAGTATATACCTTATTTAACTCTAGAGATACATTTATGTTTCTGTTCATGCGGATTTTGTATTTGTAATTACAAATCCATTAGAAGTGTGATTATGTTTTGATATTAATCTGTAACTGTCCTTGCTGATTATAATCTTAGATTTTATGTTAAACATTAAATTGCTCGGAAAAAAGTGAAGAATGATCTTGTTCCCCAAGTTGCCAGGAACTGGGAAGGCTGCAGAGACAGGGAGTGAAAGGAAGAAAGCTTCATATTACTCTTTCACCAGCCAACTAGCAAATGATATACATGTAAGACATTCCCACCCCAGATAGTCTAAGTGAGATTGTAAAGATACAAAGCAAGGCCTCATTTGCAGGCAAAGGGCTTGATGGAAGTAAAATGTTGGACATGCTCATGAAAGCATAAATTCTGGTCAGTAATAAGAGAATTCCCAGGGACAAATATAAGAGGACAATGTGTTGCGAAGTTGCTGTTGCTTCCTCACTCAATCATCAACAGAAGAAAATAAAAGGCAAAGCTCTTAAGACATTCTACTGAATCTGTGTAATGAAAAAAGACGTACAGTAGGCTCTTCTGGGAATATGAAGAGAACTGGATTTACCTGAGATAACGCAGGGAACAAAAGGAGACAACTGAATTTAAAATTATGCAGATTAGAAACCACAGCCTTCCTAGGAAAAAGGTTTTTAGAGAAGGGCTACTAAGAGGATCAGAGGAATGGAAAATCTACCTTAGTAGAGGAGACTCAAGGAGCTCAGCTTATTTAGTCTCACCAAACGAAGGTTGAAGGGAGATATGATTGCTCTTTCTAACCACATCAGAGGGATAAAACACCAGGGAGGGAGAGGAGTTATTTAAGTTAAGCACCAACGTTGACACAAGAACAAATGGATATACACTGGCCATCAACAAGTTTAGGCTTGAAATTAGACAAAGGTTTCTAACCAGAGGAGTGAAGTTCTGCAACAGCCTTTCAAGAGAAGTAGTGAGGGGCAAAAAAGCTAACTAAGCTTGATAAGTTTATGGAGGGGATGGTATGATGAGGTTGCATGCAATGGCATATGGCCCATATGCAACTGCTATAGCAAATATCTCTAATGGCCGGAGATGGGACATTAAATGGGGAAGGCTCTGAGCAACTACAGAGAATTCTTTCCCAGGTGTCTGGCTGGTGGGTCTCACCCACATGCTCCAGGTCTAACTGATCACCACATTTGGGGACAGGAAGCAATTTTCAGATTAGCAGAGACCTTAGAGGTTTCTTCACCTTCCTCTGCAGCATGGGGCATGGTTTACTTGCAGGTTTATACTAGAGTAAATGGTGGATTCTCTGGTACTTGAAGTCTTTAAATAATGATTTGAGGCTTTCAGTAACTCAGCCAGGAGGTTATGTGCCTGTTACAGGAGTGGCTGGGTGAGGTTCTGTGGCCTGCGATCTGCAGGAAGTCAGACTAGATGATCATGATGATCCCTTCTGGCCATAACATCTATGAGTCTATAGCAAAATGGCTCAAACCACAATCCCATTTATTTTGTAGGGTTTTTTATTTTGTAGTCCTTCGTTTTCAGACCACATTGTGCTTATTGTGCAGGTGGATCACATCATCTGTGTACTTTCCATCCAAAACTGTACATGACGCTATATCATTAGCAATGTGTTCATAACAAAAATTTGCAATAGATATTTTCCACTCCTTTCGGGGAAGAAAAAGGGTGTGGAAACAGTGAGCCAAATTCTGTCTTGTGTTGCACCAGTGTTACTTCAGTAGGGTTACTGTGGATTTACACTGGGATAGCAGAGAGCAAAATTTGGCCCAGTGAATATACATTTTTACATACATGCACATGCAAAATTAGACTTAGGGCTTCTCTACATGGTGGGGTAATGCTTTCTACAGGGGTTTGATTTCTACAGCATACTAGCATCTTGCACATTAATTGGTCGATGTAGACCCTGCTGGTGCACACTAAAGGTTCCCTAATGCACTTTAATGTAATACTATTTCAAACAGCACAGCATTAAAGCGTACCAGCGGGGTCTCCACCCAATCCATTAATTCACAATACATTAGGGTGCTTTAGAAATCACACCTCTACAAAGCACCCATCACGTAGACAAAGCCACAGATAGAGAGACAGTCGCAGTATAGGAGTCATCTTGCAAGCAAGGAAATTATGTACAAATATACAACAATGAAATATCAGATAAAAAGGGCACCATGTATTTCATGTTTGTGTTCATTTCCTCCAAAGGCCAGAACAATGAACCAGATCCTGCCCTGTGCATGCATTAAGAGGCAGAATTTGGTTTAGCATGACTGCTGCAAAATCCTTAAATACTGAACGGTAATTGTGTGTGTATTTGGTGGAAAAGGTGTGTAGGGAATCTGTTTATAATGCAAGTACATACCTGACTATATACTCCCGCAAATGTGGAAGGTATCCTCAGTTCCTTGAATGTGTATTACTAATAAGCTGTGTATGGGGGATGGGGGTGGGGACGAATACTATAATTTTTTTCTGCCATTAGGTTTCTACTTCACTTTCTAACATAGCCTAGGTATCTAAAACATTAAGTAGTCTGTTGTCCCAATTAGAAACTGAAGGAGCAGTGTAACTTAGATGCCCTGTAGCACAGACAAACAGCAATTAAGGTTAATTGGAGACAGAAAAGGTGTTTCTGTAATACAAGTTATTGCTGCCGCTAAGAGTAAGGTAAAAAGCAGGTGCTAACAGGAAGCTTTTGCTAATTTCATTGGAATGTAATGATTAGGTCAACATGGGAAGTAAAGGAATCTTGCCATGTGAAACTGTTTCCCCTTTATGGCAATATTATCTAATTGTAAAAGAAATGGATGTCTCAGAGGTACCGTTTGTTTGTGTCTAGTCATCAGGGTGTCCTGGCTGGTCCTATTGCTATTGGAACAAAATCTTGTCATCAGCATAACTGGACAGAATACTTGACTAATCCCTCTAAACCGGGATAGTCCAAGTACATCAGATCTTCCTAGTGAAAGAGGAATATTTAAAAAACAAACATTTAATATTGAATAAGATCGGATTTACTGTATCTCCATAGGCAGACTGCCGTCTTCAGTATAGACTGAGTGGCATTTCCATCACCAGCCCACTGCATGCTGAGTGTCTGAGGCAAAGCAGGGCACTGGTGATGCAGGAGAGCGACTTTGGTGGCCTAAAAAGAAAGGAAATTAAAATGCATTTTAATGCTTTTCCATTAAATATTTTTATACTCAGATCGAGTCAGTTGAAAGAGTGGATGAGGTTCCCAAACACTTCACACAAAGCTGGGCCAACTTATGGTTTTGCATCAAATGCATGAAAATTCAACAACTACTACTCAAAACCAGATGGAGCTTATCAGTTTCACTAGTTATCTGGAGTTTGTTCAAACCGCAATCTCCAAGTGAAACTCAAGTGGGAGGAGAGGCTGTGCACAAAGCCACACAGATTGTAACCAAAGGAAACAGTCACACTACCCCCAGTGAAGCAAACCAGTGTTGCCAACTCTGACCAATTTATTACAAGTTTTCTGATATTTGGCTGTCTTCTGAAAGCCCCATCCCTCAGAGTCAAGTGGGAGAATCTCAGCTTTTAATAAAACAAAAAGAAAGGAAGTTTCTTACCTTTAGGATTGCAGGAAAAATTTGAAAAAATGACCAGAGTATATCTTTAAGGCTCAGAAGAGAGAAGAAAAAAAAACATTTTTTTTTTTTTAAATCTCATGGGTGTTTGGGAACTTGACTTATAACTTTCGAACACAGAGTTGGCAATACTGCAAAACCTGCACATTTCACACCAGTTTTCAAGCCTCAGAACAGTTGTTATACACACCCTTGACTGATGTGTGACCTTAGTAGGACTGCAAAATAAACTGCCTCTGAACTGTTTTATCAGTGCCCTCACAGTATCATGCTCTGCACCCACTCTTGTGGCACAAGATGGTATAACCAGTACTTTGTGGTTGTGTGAAAGACTCTCAAGTTTTAAAACCAACCTTGTTAAAAAAATACAACCTTTTCCCTCACCCTAAAAAAAATAAATACACAGGATATAAATGCAGATCCCTCTTCCCTCTCCTCCCCTGCCAAAAAAACCCAAAACTAAGAAATAAAGCTACAAGTCCAGGACCAAATTCTTGCATGCAATGTAGTACAGGATTGTTGCCCTCTGCTTTGCTGTAGCAGCTGCCCAGGCCTTGCAAGTCAGCTTCCCATTGCAGGAGAAATCAGTAACGAGAAATCTGGATATATTCTAGGTGTACAAGTGCAAACTCTCCTGCTGCTTGCCCAGCTCTCTCTACCTAGAACTCTGTGTAACAGAATGACCACCACAACACAGCATCTTCCCAATACTGAACATTTGCTCACACACTAAGAAAAGGAACTTGGAACACTATGTGTAACAGTTCTACCAGGTGACACCTACTGTAACAATATAGTTTGGCTCTATTGTTATGCAAATGGAGACCCCTCACTCTAAAGTAGACTCCTACTACAATTGGAGACCCACCCTCACATCAAGCAGTTCTAGATTAATGTATACATTTGTATAAGCAAGACTTTCTTATAAACCTCCTTCTGTACAGCCATGCTGAGCAATACCCAACGTGTGTGGGTTAGGCCTTGTCTAAATGAGAAAGTTGTACAAATTTAACTAAACTGGTTTAGAAACTGATGAGTGTCCACACAAGGGGGTCACACCAATTTAATTGGGGTTTGCACCAATTTAGTTACATCTATAGAATTTTTCATCATCATTTAACGTGTTTAAGCTCCTCTCTCCCCCCTTCCACGCTTATTTCTGATTCTATTAGGAGTAGATAGTAACGAGGTTTGTTTTCTCCCCAACTGTATCTGTTGAGTGAAACATCCTGTCATCTCGAAATTTGGACACTTCCTCAACCAGTTTTTCCCCCATAGCTAATTCTACTGGCCTTTCCCTCTTCTTCCATCACCAATCCTCAGAAAAATAAATTCACAACCTGCCAGGTTTAACTCTGACCCTGATGCACCCAATCCTCTCTTGCACGGCTGCTTAAAGCTCTCTCACCATTCTCAAATCTTCACCCCAGCAAGTGTCAAGGAACTTGTTCTTTTACCTGAAAATTTGCATCTCCTGGAACTGACAGCTTGGCTCTTACAGACTTTCCATATTATGATTTTGTATACATTTCCAGCAGTGCAAAAGACCGACACCCACCTCTCTCACACATTCCTCTGGGGAATACTACAGAAGAATTAGAAGGGAAGACGCTGAAAGAGCTATACTCTGTTTCACTGATGGCAGCCATGATTTATATGTCTGTATTCTTCAGGATGCGTGCTAAGATACTTGCCACAGAAACAGATTCAAACTTATCACCCACCTGGCTTTGGCCCCAAATGTTAAATCAAAGTCTTATTTTCTACCAATTTCTTTACAGATGGTCCAGATAACATGGTATCAAGTAAGTTTACTGCACTGTCCATATACATTTATTTTCCCTAAATTCAGGAACCTATTTCTTTTTTAGCCTGATCTTCTCTTCTCTACAGACTGCCATTTTAAACATTTCTCAGCTATTCCAATTTACTTTTTGATTACTGGACGTCTTCACCCAAGTAAATCTTCCCAATACTTCATTCAAGTCTTGCTGCTGATCACTCTTCTTGATAACTTTGCCTAATTTCCTCCCCCATCCCACCATTTCTCTCCTTCTCCCATGCACTCTGTTTTCTTTGCAGATTATTCCAGAAAGCTGAGGGAAGCGGCATAGATGTGAGATCATCTCTGTAGGGGAACTGAGTGAAAGAAAAGTTCTTTATCTTTTTCTATTCCATCACAATAGTTATTCTCCTCATGAAGAAAGTTACACAAATGTATTATAGTCAGTATAACCAAGGGAATGGAATGGCTAGGCAAGGCAGCTGGCGTGCTGTGACTGTTGCTCATTACGTTAATCTTCATGGCCTCACCGCTACTTTGTGCTCCTGTATGTTTGTTGAATCCACTTGTTGCGTCTCATCACATACATCAATTGTAAGCTCTCTTGGGCAGGAACCCTCTTTTTATTGTGTTGTACATGTGTATATAATGCCTAGTGCAACTGGGCCCTAATCCCTGACTAGATGCTACTACAGTGCAACAGTAAATAATAAGGAACAGTGCTTCCAGGGCCTTGTCCTTTTCAATACTTTTGCCTCAGGAAAGAAAAAAAAACAAAAAATAAGAAAAGAAATGGTCTTTGCTAGAATGTGGTCAGGCTTCCTTGGGCTTAATGACTCAAAATAAGTTCTCTACAGTCCCAGAGTCAAATTGGTTTCATGAGCAGCAACTATTTAATGATCCAGTATCATTTACATTAAAAATGGAAGTTTGCCTCAGCACAGAAATCAGAGTATTTTTCCCACTGAGCTCCAAAGTGCTCACATACCCACCAAGTCCTCCTAATTAACTTTATTCTCCACACACTCTCTTCCTTCCATTACCTTTCTCACTCCTGGCTAATCAGTGGCTCCGAAATGGTCAACGTACAAGTTGTATTCTTCCATTATAATTTCCTCCTACCAGTATTTCTAATCTATAGGAAATATAAATTATTGGCAGATTAAAGTCCACCTGACACCGCAGGTTATTCCATAACTGCCTATTGCAGGGTTTCTTGACCCTCCACTAAAGTACACCTCTACCTCAATATAATGCTGTCCTCGGGAGCCAAAAAATCTTACTGTGTTATAGGTGAAACCGCGTTATATCAAACTTGCTTTAATCCACCGGAGTACGCAGCCCCGCCCCCCTGGAGCACTGCTTTACCGCGTTATATCCGAATTCATGTTATATCGGGTCGCGTTATATCGAGGTAGCAGTGTATATAGTATTGGGCCCTGTCACAGACAGGACACTTGGTCTGATCAGTAGGGCAACTTCTATATTCCTAAATGTTCCAAAAAGATTGGTGGAGCTTGTACACATTTCAGGAACTAAATAGTTCTTTTGTTTTTGCATATAAAAGCTTGCATAAATGAAGCCACCACCCAGGTGGTGCAGACTGTTAATCCACTGTACGGTATGTTTGAATTATGACAGTCAGACTGCGAATGCTTTTAGACTTCGGTCTTTGTTTTAGTTTTTCTGGTAAAATAAAAACAACACTTTAAAATAATGGTGCATTAAGCAGAATTCCTTGCAAGTAAGTATGACAAAACACTCAGCATGTGTGAGACATCACATTACCACCCAAAGAGTTTGCTATAAAGGTAATAATTTCATGGAGGTTTAAGCCTTTTAAAATCTACCTCAATTTCTTTGCTTTATAATCTACACATAATTCAGTATTACACAAAACTAGTACAGTGCCCTTCTTAGTGTGAAATTTAATTGAATATTCCTGAAATATCATTTGCTTTTCCAGAGGCCTGGATTTTCAGCATTCTTGTCATGTTTCTGTTCTATATCTTTTGACCCTTTGTAACTCACCAGCATAATCACCTATATCTAGTGCTACCTGATGGGGTACCAGTGCAGCCTTTAAGGGCAACTGTGAAGAAAAAAATATGTAGGGCTGTCAAAAGATTAATAAAATTAATCACAATTAATTGTGAGATAAAAATAATCACGACTAAACAGTTTTAATTGCATTGTTAAACAATAATAGAATACTATTTATATTTGTTTATGTTTTCAAATATATTGATTTCAACTACAACACAATACAAAGTGTACAGTGCTCACTTTATATTATTACAAATATTTGCACTGTAAAAAAGACAGAGTTTTTCACTTCACCTCACACAAGTGCTGTAGTGCAATCTCTATCGTGAAAGTGCAATTCTCAAATGTAGACTTTTTTTTACATAACTGCACTCAAAAACAAAATAATGTAAAACTTTAGAGCCTACAAGTCCACTCAGTCCTACTTCTTGTTCAGCCAATTGCTGAGACAAACAAGTTTGTTTACATTTACAGGAAATAATGCTGCCCATTTCTTATTTACAATGTCACCTGAAAGTGAGAACAGGTGTTTGCATGGCACTGATGTAGCTGGCATTGCAAGGTATTTAGGTGCCAGATATGCTAAACATTTGTATGCCCCTTCATATTTAGGCCAATGCTGACTACAACAGTGCCATGTGAATGCCTGTTTTCACTTTCAGGTGACATTGTAAATGAGATGAGTGCTTGTCTGGCTTTGTCTGCTTACCAAAGTAGTTGAAGTTTATTTTGGCACCTTAACTTTTTAGAAATAAATTTGGCCCTCAAGCTGAGAAGACTGGAGTACAGCACTCAGCTTCTGGGACAGCTCTCCTTTGGCATGTCTGCTTTACTTTCACCTTCTCTCACTCACTCACTCACTCACTCACTCACTCACTCACTCACTCAGATGAAGTATGTCATTTTGGAGTGAGATTTAAATGCTTAAAGTGAGATTTGCTTTTAAAATGACATTTATCCCCTAAAATGACTACTTTATTCTTAACTGTGGTCTGTGCAGAATTTCTGCTGAAGCTAATGGGTAATCTTGTCAAGGGGAGCATTGCTTGTGCTTAGAAATTAGACGAGAAGACAACAAGCCACTTACTCATATATAACTGCTTTAACTGCTGTAGGATTAATCCTAATTTACATAGGTGTAACTAAAATCAGACTAAGGCTACAAATTCAGATTCAGTTTGGGAAGGCCTAGTGGCTAGAACACCAGACTGGGAATCAGGAGACCTGTGTTCTAGTCCCAGTTCTGCCAGGGGCCTAATATGGGCCATTGGCAAATCACTTCATGCCTCTGTGCTTCCATTTCCCCATCTGTAAAATGGGTATAATGACACTCACCTTCTTTGTAAATCACTTTGAGATCTATTGATGGAAAGGACTATACAGTGTATTATTAGGGTTTGGGTTCAGTGGCATCGCCAGCTGTCCAAGATATTCAAGAGACAAATTCTGGTGGATTTGTACACTGGATTAAGAGGTATTACACAATGAGAATTCTCTAGCCTTCCGAGTATTGCACAGACAACATTGCAAAGTAATAATTGTTCAGCTAGTTGATTAGTTAGTGATATATGATATAAAATCAATGTGTGACACTGACAGGCCAGCTCAGATTAAAGCCATAGACTAATTCACTTGTGGGTGAATATCAAAGAAACGTTAATATTATTGTCTTCACTTACCTATAACCTCTAATTTACTATTGCATTACATTATGTATACTCAGTAATTAGATAACCCTAGATTAAAGTGTGTGTTAGTGCTAAGATGTGATTGTACTGGATGTGTAAACTTCATGAAAACTAATGAAGGATTGTTTCTGGCTATCACGTTGTGTTTACATTACATTTACCCATCACACGAGATTGCAGCCTTGGAAATGTAAAAAAAATTGCGGACTTCAAAGCATGGGTTCTTGTGTTTGACAATGGAAGTTCAGACTCTGCTTGCATTTAATCAACAAAAGAAGAGCCCATGCTGTGAATGAAAACACATGCCAAATTGACTTTTGGAGAAAGACATTAGAAGGATGGTTCCAAGGATCGATCCTGTATCTCTTAACTGTTTTGGATTCTAACAGGGTGGAATACTGAACAAGTGGACAGAGATCCCCAGAATTATTTTGGATAACCTTAAGAGATTTATGGAAAACTAGCAGGTCACTACAACTCTGCTGTCACTTGGACTTACAAACTTTGACTCACCTGTTAATGTATTTTACCTGCTTTAACCTTTCAATAACGCTCATTTCTTTTCTTAGCTAATAGTTAGTTAGTTTACTAGAGAAATTGGCTGCCAGCTTTGTCTTTGGTGTGACATTGAGAGTATCCATTGACTTGGGGTAAGTGATTGACCCTTTCGGGTTGGGAGTAACCTAATGTGATGTGATATGTGGTATAAGGAACCATTATCACAAAGTTCAGTTTGTCTGAGTGGCCAGGCCTATGGGGACTGTTTGTGACTCCATGTAAGACTAATATAGTGATCCAGGAGTGCACATTTGTTACTGGCTCGGTGAAATCTAATTATAGAATATACCAGCAGTTTGGAGCATCTGGCCTGTTTTCTGAGTCTGACCTGAAATTAGCACTCACAGTTGTGAGCCATTTCAGATAGCATCACACAATGAGCTAGAACAGGGGTTGTCAAACTTCATTGCATCACGACCCCCTTCTGACAACAAAAATTACTACACAAACCCAGGAGGGGGAACAGAACGCTGAGGCCGCCCAAGCCTCATTGCCCTGTGTGGGGGGGGAGGGGAGGAGAAAGGGGGTGGGCAAAGCCAAAGCCTGAGCCCCACCATCCCGGGTGGGTGGGGGGCAAAGCCTAAGGGCTTCGACCCCAGGCACAGGGCCTGTAACCTGAGCTCCACTGCCCAGGTCTGAAGCCTGAGGGCTTCAGCTTCAGACTCGACCCCAGAAAGTCTAATTAACCCGATTAAAATGGGGTCTCAACCCACTTTGGGGTCCCAATCCACAGTCTGAGAACCACTGAGCTAGAAGAAAACAGAAAATCATTGATGGTAAAGTTTGCAGAGGACACAAAAAATGGTGGAGTGGTAAATAATATTAAGGACAAGTCATTTCTACAGTACAACCTAGACCGCTTGGTATACTGGGCTCAATTTGAGCAACATGCATTTTTAATACAGCTAAATGCAAGGTCACATCTTGGCAAAAAGAATGTAGGTCACACCTATAGAGAAGGGCACTGTATTTTTAGAAAGCAGTTTCTCAGAAAGGAACTTGGGTCAGAAGGTGAATAACAATCCGAACATCATCTTCTAGTGCAATCTGATGGCTAAAAGAGAAAATGTGATCCTTGGATATATAAGCAGGGGATTAGTGAGTAAAAATAGGGAGGTGGCATTAACATGGCAAGTGGCATTAGTGAGACCATCACTGGAATACTGTGTCCAGTTCTGGTGTCCGCACTGCAAAGGACGTTGACAAATTGGAAAGGGTTCAGTAAAGAGCTACAAGAATTATTCAAATCTGGAAACCCTGCCTTATAGTGAAAGGCTAAAGAAACCCAATTTACAAGTTTATCCAAAAGAAAGTTGAGAAGTGACTTGAACATAGTCTATAAGTATCTGCACAGAGAGAAGATTTCTGACAGGAGAGTCTTTAATCTAGCAGACAAAAGCATAACAGCATCCAAAGACTGAAGCAGATGCTAAACAAATTCCAACTAGAAATAAGGACAATTTTTAAATCAGTGAGGGTAATTAACCATTGGAACAGCTTAGGGAGAACGTGCTGGATTCTCCATCACTTTAAAGTGAATATCTTTCTAACAGAGATGTTCTAGTTCAAAACAGAAATTATGGGTTTTAGGAACAAATCACTTGGCGAATTATATGGCCTGGCATATACAGGAGATCAGACTGGATGATCCTAATGGTAGCTTTTGGCCTTAAAAAAAATCTATGATAAATATAAGAACTGTACCTTTAAAAAGCAAAGAGATATAGAATCAAGAGAGAAAAACCAGCCCAAAGCTTCTGAATCAAAGACAAGAGAATTATCTAAATTAGCAAATTCAGCATTATACTTTGTTAAATTGTTTTAAGCTATATTGCTTAGCTGAGCAAACTTCTCTCTAACCTGCAAACATTAACAACTGTATTTTCAATAAGACTAAAAGAGGGTTTTTTTGTTGGTTTTTATAAAAATCAACAGGTGTATTAAAATGCATCTTCCATATTAAAAAAACCCTGTCAGTGGCCACAAGATTTTTTTTAAGAGTAATATAAATAACACTTCTACATTAGAAAGAAAAAGAAAGAAAACTCTAGAGCAAACTCCAAAAATCATGGCTGGCATTTTAACACAACCAGCCAAGTTAGAAATCAAATTCACAGCATGATCAGTTTGTTTCCTGCTATCATGGAGAAGAGCTGTCCTTTTTGGTCTAAAGAAACTCACAATGGGATGGGCAACCACAAAATAAAAAGACAGTTCTAATGGGAGCTTTTGCATATTTGGTCACTTCATTTAGTTGCCTAGGTGTGAGCAGAGCAATTTTGAGAATCTGGTCACATCATTGTTGGAGAGGAAACACCAGCCCTTACTTGTAGGTGTTATGGGCAGAAGGGACCATCATAAGCATCTAATCTGCAGGCCACAGAACCTCTCCCACCCACTCCTGTAATAGGCCCATAAACTCTCACTGAGTTACTGAAGCCCTCAGATCTTGATTTAAAGATTTCAAGTATCAAAGAATCCACCATTTACTCTAGTTTAAACCTGCATGAGACCTGTACTGCAGAGGAAGAAGAAAAATCCCTGGGTCTCTGCCAATGTGACCTGAAGGAAAATTCCTTCCTGTCCCCAAATGTGGCAATCAGTTAGACCTGAAGCATGTGGGCAAGACCCACCAGCCAGACACCTGGGAAAGAATTCTCTATAGTAACTCAGAGCCTTCCCCATCTAGTATCTCATCTCTTGGTGTTGGAGCTATTTGCTAGTAGCAGTCGCAGATGAGCCATATATCATTGCACACAATTTCATCATACCATCCCCTCCATAAACTTATCAAGCTCAGTCTTAAAACAAGTTAATTTAGTTGCCCCCACTACTTGCTTTGGAAGGCTATTCCAGAATTTCACTCCTCTGATGGTTAGAAACCTTCATCTAATTTCAAGCCTATGCTTATTCTATGAACTGCATGGGCAACCTGCTGAGAATGAGAACTCAAGCAGCTCCTGTTCTTATCTAGACTAGGATTTAAAGGTGTGATGATGGCATGTCATAGCTAAAACATTCTAATGTAGACAAGGCAGTGTACACTTTAAAAACATGCTAAGATGGTCCAGTTAGTCAGACTCTCCCCCCTCCACTTTAATTCAACCATATTAGCACACATGAAGGCAGTCTGCCTTGCCTACACTAGACTTATAAAATGTGTGTTAGCACATTAACTAACACACCTGCATATCACACCTTTAAATCCTAGCATAGACAACACCCTAGAGACATCTTTTTCACACGGAGGGTATATCTGCACTTTACTTGGACATTAATTGTTTCATAATTTCTTCTGCTCTTGCTGTTTATTCAGCACAAACTTTGTTCATGACAATTATTTTGACTCTAGTCAATTATTATGTCAGAGACTGAATTATGACATCAAGTGGGGGGGGGGAAGCATAAGAAATAATGGACCCTAATGGAACAAAAATTCAATGTGCATGGAAACATCCTCCAGCAGTGAAAATGGGAGAAGAGAAACAGAAAATATGGTAACTGGGTAGATTTGGTCTAAGGATACTGTTTCCACCCCCTCCCCCCAAATAAATATTTTTTAAAGAACATGTTTAGAGGAGGGAATGGAGAATGAAGTCCTTCATATATGCTTAGAACAAGTACAGTGCAAGCAGCAGGAGTGTTACTTTCTGTCAAATAGCCCTGCCACTGCCCTGCACCCCTGAGTAGGAGGGATCATCTCTCGGGTTGAGAGGGGAATTCTGCAAGGCTACCAGTCATCCGAGTGCGGTTTATGAATGCTTGTCTATCAGCACCTGGGCAGAGACACATCACCGAATCATCTCACACAGGGCTTATATCCTTCCCCCGCATGAAGTGTCACCAGGTCTTTCAAAGTGACCTGCCAGTTAGAAAATTTCCTCATGCTCGAACAGTGCATTGAATGTGCTCAAATTTTAAATCTAGTAATCTGCTGGATGCTCTTCTCAGCCTGGCCCTCCCTCGGAGCACATACATTCAGCACATACTACTACTATGGAAACCATTTGTAAGGTCACCTTTACATGAGAGTGCAACTAAATCAACCCAGCAACAAGACCACAATTAAAGCACACTCTTTACTAATAAAGATTACAGTAATTGACCCTCTGACATTTACTCTAATTTCATGCTGTAAACTGCAGCAAAAAGACATGCTGGCCCCAATGCAAGGATACTAACATGCACATCATGTAGGTGATCTTTGCTCTGTTGTACTATTACAGGGGTGGCCAACCTGTGACTCCGGAGCCACATGCGGCTCTTCAGAAGTTAATATGTAGCTCCTTGTATAGGCACCGATTCCGCGGCTGGAGCTACAGGTGCCAACTTTCCAATGGGCCGGGGGGTGCTCACTGCTCAACCCCTGGCTCTGCCACAGGCCCTGTCCCCACTCCACCCCTTCACACCCCCTTCCCTGAGCCTGCTGTGCCCTCGTTCCTTTCCCCCCGCCCCCGAGCCTCCTGCATGCCACGAAACAGCTGATCGGGAGGTGCGGGGATGGAGGGGGAGACACTAATTGGCGGGGCTGCCAGTGGGTGGGAGGCACTGGGAGCAGTGGGGGGAGCTAATGGGGGGCTGCTGACGTATTACTGCGGCTCTTTAGCAATGTACATTGGTAAATTCTGGCTCCTTCTCAGACTCAGGTTGGCCACCCCTGTACTATTAGATTCCTTGAGAGGAAAGTAATGTTACAAAGTGATGACAGCCTAAGGTCTCTAGACCTTATCCCACCACTTTGTAGCTCAAGCTGTATGGCACACTTTGGATCAAACTGAATGCTTTAGCGTGTATAATTAAACACTGAATGGAATCTGCAGAAAAGGAGACCACAGCTGGAGTTGCTTTTACATAACTGACTGGAACTATAGATAAACAAAAGTATCAGAACCATGAGATTGCATCATAAAATTAGGGAGGGAGAAACCAATTAGCTGAATAATAACATATTGAGTAGATTTAGAAAAGAGACAGGAGATATTTAAAACTTGTCTCTAAGGGGTCTTTTCTCCTCCAGGAGCACTAGCAGAATTTCCTACGCAGGAAGAGGAAAGGGATACTTTTTATACCAATTGTTACTGAACGCTGTACCCAAACTAATATAAGTTTGATTCAGAAATCCCACATGTCCACATGAGTTATTGGAAAGTTATTGGAAAGGGAATAGGGTTGCCAACTTTCTAATTGCACAAAACCAAACACCCTTGCCCTGCCCCTTCCCCGAAGCTCCGCCCCTGTCCTGCCCCTTCCCTGAAGCCCTGCCCCCACTCACTCCATCTTCCCTCCCTCTGTCACTCACTCTTCCCACCCTCACTCACTTGCTTATTTTCACTGGGCTGGGGCAGGGGGCTGGAGTGCAGGAGGGGGTGAGGGCTCCAGGATGGGGCCAGAAATTAGGGGTTCAGGGTGCAGGAGGAGGCTCCAGGATGGGGTGCAGAGGGGGGTGGGCTCTGTGGGGGGGGTGGGGATAAGGGATTTGGGGTGCAGGAGAGGGATCCAGGCTGGGGCCGAGGAGTTCGGAGTGTGGGAGGAGGTTCTGAGCTGGGGCAGGGGGTTGGGCCGCAGGAGGGGGTGTGGGGTGCGGGCTCCGGGAGAGAGTTTGGGTGTGGGAAGGGGCTTAAGGCTGAGTTAGGCTTGGGGTGCGGGCTCCCAGCTCTGGGAGGGGGCTCAGGGCTGGGGGTTGGGGCATGGGAGGAGGTGAAGGCTGCGGGCTCCGGGCGGCACTTACCTCTGGCGGCTCCCTGGAAGTAGGGTGACCAGATGTCCCGATTTTATAGGGACAGTCCCGATTTTTGGGTCTTTTTCTTATATAGGCTCCTATTACCCCCCACCCCTGTCCTGATTTTACACATTTGCTGTCTGGTCACCCTACCTGGAAGTGGCAACATGTCCCTTGGCTCCAAGGCGGAGGCACGGCCAGGCAGCTCTGCACAGTGTGCGCTGCCTCCGCAGGCACTGCCCCCACAGCTCCCATTGGCCACGGTTCCTGGCTGCACCTCCACCTAGGAGCCGAGGGACATGTCGCCGCTTCCGAGGAGCCACTTGGAGCCAGGTAGGGAGCCTGCCTAAACCCCACTGCGCCGCCAACCAGACTTTTAATGGCCCAATCAGCAGTGCTGACTGGAGCCGCCAGGGTCTCTTTTCGATCAGGTGTTCTGGTAGAAAACCAGACACCTGACAACCCTAAAAGAGAAGCTAATAAAGATTTCATATTACACAAACTAGACTGAAATCTTTACTGTCACAAAAATAACTTTAACACACAAGAGGTTGCTTTCAAGACCTTCAGGCTGTACTCAGAAAACTTCAGGATGCCTCATTTTAAGAGCCATATACTATACAATGTTCAGGCCTTAATACTAATTATCCACAAATCTTTAAGAGGAAAGGTAATTGTAAACATTATTTTTGTTTATTCTTCCAAGTGGGTGGATTTTTTCTTATGGAAATGCACAACTGTAAATAAAGTGACCGTATTTCGTTACTGAAAGTTGTTGCTAAATGGCCTATTTCACAATTCATGGTTGACTGATCTCAATTTACATAATGCTTTCAATGTAGCTAACGTTGCATAACTTGTCTCATCAGCTATTCCAAAGCATTTGAGAGTTAAAGCATAGATAGAGAGTAATCATAGAATATCAGGGTTGGAAGGGACCTCAGGAGGTCATCTAGTCCAACCCCCTGCTCAAAGCAGGACCAATCCCCAGACAGATTTTTGCCCCAGTCCCTAAGTGGCCCCCTCAAGGATTGAACTCACAAGCCTGGGTTTAGCAGGCCAATGCTCAAACCACTGAGCTATCCCTCCCCCCAGGAAAGGAGGGGGGAAAGGAAGGGAAAAAATAGTTTTTCAACTGAAATTTTGAAGTGAGATTTAGCATTAATGGTGTGGAGAAGTACAGGAAGAGCGTTGTAGTTGACAAGAACTGCATGGGGAAGGCTCTCATGCCAAGGGAAACAAGAATGTGGATAAACAGGAGAAATTGCCTTCCTCTTTTCTCGCCTCATGTATGGATGAGGATTTCAGCAGAAGTGGAAGAGAGAGAAGGCTGACAAGATGTCATTGGGCAGATTTGGGAATAAAGCTTTTCAAACAAATATATGATGGAGGGGAGTCATCACTAAGTCCAAGCTATTTTGAAATTGTGGATAAATTAAACCATGTAATTTTTATGATTATGTAGAATCCAGTATCTGAACATAGCTTCACAATGAGCTACAATAAATACCTGCTTACTCTCTGGCTGAGGACTGCTTGAAGGTACGTTAGCACAAATCAATGGAGGTCATATCAGATACATTCACATTGTGACCCCTTGTCGATTTCCTGTTGCAACTAGCCATTGGAGAGATCCAATCTCACAACATGCACTGAGACTGCAATAGAAAAGACAGACAGATGTCGACAAAAAACAGCCCCTTTCAGAGCCAAAGACAGGACTCAAAATTGCCAGTTTCAATGTGGAAGGATTCCCAGCAGAGAAGGCTAACATGCTGTCTGGCATGAAAGCAGACATCAAGTGCTTTCAAGAAACACACAGAGAGACAAAAGCACCAAACATCCCTGGCTCTCATATTGCTGCAAATACTGAAAGCAACATCTGTGGCAACGGTACTTGTATGTGACAGGAGACTGGTGAAAAACATCACTTGGAAACATCATAGTACAGTAGAACTCATGATTGAACTCAATCAAAAAAAAGTAGTTTCTGTTTAAAAAAATCACCAGGGTGAACACTTTGGAAGGCCTGCCAAATTTTCCTTGCCAGAAAAACCATGCCTTGTCATAGGTGACTTCAACATTCACAGCACTATTTGGGGATACCCCCAACAATGACAACAATAGGGGAGAAGTTGAGAAGTGGGTAGCAACAAACAACTTGACCTTGCTCTATGACTTCAAGGGCAAATATACCTTGGAACACAATAGAACCCGGGGTAAAATTCTGACCCACCTTTTGTCACCTGTGACTATTCAGACCACTTCAGAAGGGAGGTCATAGCAGCAATCCCAAAATTGCAGCAGAGATCAGTGCAATGACAACAAAGGCTGCAGTACAACCCAGGAAAACAAAGTATCTGTCAAGATGCAACTTCAGAAAGCCTCACGGGGAAGGCTTTACTTCTAAATTGGATGAATCCATCTGTAATATTACTCTGACATCCAAGTACTATGGAGAATTTATCTCCCTGGTTTGGAAGACAGCCCAAAAGTACATCCCAAAGGCTGTCAGACATTATATGTACCTGGGCTTTCAAACCAACAATATAAGAAATATTCAGAACTGTTTGACTTGAATCCCTTCAGTGAAGAAACCAGTGGGCTTGGGGAAATGCTTATGAGAGAGATTGGAAAGGAGCAGTGTGACTGCTGGAGCCTGGAGGGAGATGATTGAAACAAACCTGTGCCATAATAGCAAAAAAGCCTGGGCTACCATGCACAAGCTGAATCCTGATGAGCAGCAATCAAAGCACATGGCTGCAGTCTCTCCCATCCAAGTCATACACCAGTTCATCCGAAATGGTAAGCCAGCCCACAATGCAAAGTGAAACACTCAAGCAGGAACTTCACTCACTCCTCAGAGATAGAACAATCCACAATGAGCAGCTCAAACACCAAGGAGCTGGCAATAGCCTCGAAAACCCTGAAATGTGGAAAGGCAACTAGACTCAATGGTATGTCTAATGAAATATTACTCCACTTAGGGATGAGAACATAGATGTGGCTGCTTGACCTTAACTCTTGCATGGAGACAATGTAGATGCCCAGGCTGTGGAGGCAGGCCAAAGTGGTTGCACTACTCATAGAATCGCATGACTGGAAAGGACCTCGAGAGGTCATCTAGTCCAGTCCCCTACACTCATGGCAGGATTAAGTACTAACTAGATCGGGATGGGCAAACTTTTTGGCCCGAGGGCCACATTGGGGTGGCAAAACTGGATAGAGGGCCGGGTAGGGAAGGCTGTGCCTCCCCCGCCCCCATCCACCCCCTCCCACTTCCCGCCCCCTGACTGCCCTCCTCAGGACCCCCGAGCAATCCAACCCACCCTGCTCCTTGTCCCCTAACTGCTCCCTCCCAGGACCCCCCACCCCTAACCACTCCCGGGACCCCACCCCTATCAAACCCCCCTGCTCCCAGTCCCCTGACTGTCCCAACCCCATCCACACCCCCGCCCCCTGACAGGCCCCCTGGGACCCCATGCCTATCCAACCCCCCCCCAGTTCCCCGTCCCCTGACCGCCCCCCCCGAACCGCCGCCCCATTCAACCGCCCCCTGATCCCTGTCCCCTTAATGCCCCCCCGAGGCTCCCTGCCCCTTATACAATCCCCCGCCCCCGGCCCACTTACCACGCCGAGCAGAGCATGCAGAGCAGCATGTCTGGCTGCTGCAGCGGCCGGAGCCAGACACACTGCCACTCTGCTCGGCAGGAGCATCCGCCACCCAGAGTGCTGCACACGCGGCGGCGTAACTCTACAGGGGAGGGGGAACAGCAGGGGAGGGGCCGGGGGCTGGCCTCCCCGGCCGGGAGCTCATGGGCCAGGCAGGACGGTCCCGGGGGCTGGATGTGGCCCGCGGGCCATAGTTTGCCCACCTCTGAACTAGATCATCCCGGACAGTGTTTGTCTAACCTGCTCTTAAAAATCTCCAGTGATGTAGATTCCACAACTTCCCTGGGCAATTTATTCCAGTGTTTAACCACCCTGACAGGATGTTTTTCCTAATACCCTTGCTGCAATTTAAGCCCATAATTTCTTGTCCTATCCTCAGAGGTTAAAGAGAACAATTTTTCCTCCCTCCTCCTTCTAAAAACCTTTTATGTACTTGAAAACTATTATGTCCCCTCTCAGTCTTCTCGTTTCCAGACTAAACAAACCCTATTTTTTCAATCTTCCCTCATAGGTCATGTTTTCTAGACCTTCAATCATTTTTGTTGCTCTTCTCTGGACTTTCTCCAATTTGTCCACATCTTTCCTGAAATGTGGCGCCCAGAACTGGACACAATACTTCAGTTGAGGCCTAATCAGTGCAGAGTAGAGCAGAAGAATTACTTCTCGTGTCTTGCTTACAACACAACATGGAAAACAACATAAAGACCCTAACTCTGCAAAGAGTTACTGCCTAGGGTTACCAACTTTCTAATCTCACAAAATCGAACCCCTAAGCCCCGCCACCTTCCTCAAGGCCCCGCCCCCTCCCCAGGGTCCTGCCCCTGCTCACTACATTCCCCCTCCCTCACTCAGCCCCACCCTCACTCACTTTCACTGGGCTAGAGCAGGGGTTTGGGGTGCAGGATGGGATGAGGGCTGTAACTGGTGGTGCGGGCTCTGGGGTGGGGCCAGAAATGAGGGGTTCAGGATATGGGAGGGAGCTCTGGGCTGGGGCAGGGAGTTGGGATCCAGCAAGGGGTGGCTCTGGCTGAGGGTGCGGGATCTGGGGTGGGACTGGTGATGAAGGGTTTGGGGTGCATAGAAGGGGCTCCAGGCTGGTGATAGCGCTAACGGATTCTGAATGTGGGAGGGGGCTGCAGGTTGAGGCGGGGGTTTGGCTGTGGGAGAGGGTGAGGGCTCTGGACTGGGGTGTGGGCTCTGGGGTGGGGCCAGGGATGAGGGGTTTGGGGTGTAGGAGGGGGCTCTTGTTTGGGCGGCTCAGGGCTCGGGATTGGGACATGGGCTTACCTCAGTTGGCTCCCGGTCAGTGGCGCAGCAGGGCTAAGGCAGGCTCCCTGCCTGTCCTGGCTCTGTGCTGTGCCCTGGAAGCAGCCAGCAGGTCTGGCTCCTAGGCAGGTAAGCCAGGAGGCTCCATGTGCTGCTCTCGTCCACAGGCACCAACCCCTCCCCCTCCAGCTGTGTGGAGCCACTGCTTCGGGTGGGGGCAGCGCACAGAGCCCCTTTCCCCCACACCTAGGAGCCAGACCTACTGGCTGCTTCTGGGGTGCGGCACAGTGCCAGGATAGGTAGGGACTAGCTTGCCTTAACCCTGCAACACCACTGGCCGGATTTTTAACGGCCCGGTCAGCAGTGCTGACCAGCGCCACCAGGGTCCCTTTTCGACCGGGCGTTCTGATCGAAAACTGGACACCTGGCAAGCCTAGATCGCCATGGTTCCAACACTGTGAAATTTCAGATTTAAGCATCTGAAAACAAGAAATTTATCAATTTTAAAACCCTATGGCTGTGAAATTGACCATAATGGACCATGAATTTGGTAGGGCCCTACTCATTGGAGGTTACATCATCAGTGAAGCATGATGCTTTCAGTAAAGGATACACAAAAACAGATGCACAATCCAAGACATCCACTGCATGGACACGTTACACCACCCAAAAGACTGAAGTCCAGAAAGAACTTTGTCTCTGAAAATCTCTTATCTCAAAAATACCTCTGTGGAAGGCTACAGAGTAGCAAAATGGCAGGAAATGCAGATAATCTTGGAGAATCTGGTTCCTTTAGAACAACTCCCTCCAGGCACTTACCTCTAATGAAAATGCTTGTGTATTCTAACTTAAGCAAGAGCTGAGGCAACAAAGACTGGTGACAACATGACTAAGTGGAAGCTGGGGAATGAAATAAATGTGAATGTGGAAAGCCTAGGCAAACAGTTGAAAATTTCCTGATTCAGTGCCCACTGTCAACATCCTGTATTCCCGAGGAACTATTCAAAATAAGTGACAACATCAGGTCATGCCTACAGTTTTGGAGCAATCAGCTACAATGATGAGCACAATCAGAGAAAGGCTGCAAAAACAAGTCAAAAGGAATATTCAATACCAACTCAACAAAGGCAGAATGAAATCCTCATATAAGTGGAAAAGGGACATCCAGTTCCAGGTAAATGAAAAGATCAGGATAGTAACATAGCATAGAGCTGAAGAATTACAGGGAGGGAAGATAGCTGTCCAGGTGAGAAGCCCCTATAGTAAGTGTAGGTTATTGACTCCAATAAAGATACAAGAAATGACTAAAGAACAGACTGCTCCCTACCATGGAAAAATCTGGGGCTGAGGAGGGGGAGAACATATCAGCAGTGCTACTCTCACTGAGTTTCCCTAGACAGTTCCATCAGGAAAATGGGGATCCCCTCTCCTCATGAAACGGATTGTGAGGGAGGTGAGCCTCAGACTCCTTGCATCTTGCAAGGTGTTTGCCTAACACCAGTTCCAATGGAGCTGTGTGACTAGAGACTGCGCCACTTGCTGCTAACCCAGAACCTCCTCCCCAGCAAAGGGTGCCTGCAAGTGTGCTTTGGGCCACACCCTGGGATCAAGGTTACTAAAACTATGAATACCTGGCGTTAGGGGTCTCTTCCTGCACTTCCCTGCCTCATTCACTACACACTTCCAACTTCTGCAACAAATAAGGCAGGGGCCCTACAGGAAAAAAGCCTTATTCACGACAACTCCGATTTGTTTCCAGAGCATGGTCCACCCTGAGCATGGAATGAGGCAGGGAGTCTGTGGAAAACAATAGTGATCATGTAATTAACAATAATGCATTCACACAAGGACAGAGTTAAAGTTGCACAGGCAACCTTAATTCTGGCATTTTCTATCTTTTGAGGGCTTGACTTTTCAATTTTAATAATGTTCTTTTCATGTTTTTAATGTAATTATTGATATAGCACCATGGGCAAGTCCTACAGCATTTACAATCCAACATATACAGGTAACATTATGAGTAAAGGAGACACCAACACATGAGAGAAGGGGAGATTTGTGGGGTGACAAAAAAGAGAGGAGTGGCATATTTATGATGTTTCATATGTGGGAATACAGGTCTGTCTCATCTTATGCGGGGGTTCCATTCTGCGGTTAGCGCATAAAGCGAAAACCACGTATAGCCAAAATCCCATTGAGTTCAATGGCGGGCGAAATCGCCCGTACTACAGGTATAGTATTAAAATTTTGTTTGTTTGTTTTTTTTGTTGTTTTTTTTTTTGCCGACCGCGTAAAGTTGAAATCATGCATGTTAAATGTGCGTAAGATGCGACAGACCTGTACAGTCATTTGAGTTGTCAGTAGGATGGCCTTTTTCGGTTTTTTAATACAATAATAAACTTGTCAAGATCAGGTGTGGGAAAGGTAATGGGGATCATTTGTGTAAAGGATAGTGGTGGACTACTAGCTAAAAGGTGAAGTTTTGAAAAAGGATTTGAAGGAGGAGAGAGAGAGAGATGGCTGGACTAAAGTGACCATACTTCCTAATTTCTCATACAATATCCCAGTTTGAAGAAATTTCAGGACACCTGAAATATTCAGATTTTTCATTTTAAAAACTTTTGGATTTTTTATTTTAATACTACAGAGTTTGATCATCGAATATATATTGCTACACTGAGTAGAATTTACTTGTGTTATAGCAGGAACACAGTCCAGTGGAATGAGTGTTCAATGAGATGAACAGTGTTGGAAGTGAAAAGTTGAATAATGAGTTTTGAGTAGACATCAATGCTATTTTTTTTTTTGCTCATAGCAAATGTTAATGCCCAGAACTCTAAGTTACTGGTCAGAAAACCTCCACTCTGAGATGTATGTATGTGTTGCTCTTGTTTCAGAAGAGACACCATCGTACATTTCTTTTAACAAAGTAGTCTTTTATATGACTATTCTGTGACTTATGAAATGTTGCCACAAAAAAGTGTCTCGGTATTTGATTTTGAAAACATGATCTCCTTAGGTTAAACTGGGGGGAGAAGGGAAGGCTGTTCTAAGCATATTGGTGACACAAAAAAGGGCAGTGTTTATTATATTATTATTATATAAAACAAAACAGAGCCAAAATTAACCAGCTCTTGAATTCTCCAATAAGGATTTTAGAGGTTTCTTCTGGATCATTACAATAACAAAGATATGGAGACTGAAATACTTTTTTGAACCTTTTGTGCATGCAAATGAAGAAACAGAAGCGCCTGCTCCTACAGCTTCTAGACTTCTTTTGGGAAGAGAGGCAGGTTAGGAGTAAGGGAGTTGGAAACAATTTTCATACTTCAGTCACCACACAATAGTCAGTGCCAAACCTTGTGTGGGGTTTTGCACTCCCACAATATGGAGAGGCAAAACTAACAAAAACAGAACACTAAAATGCTACAAATTGCAGTTCATATCCTATTACTTCTGGAATCCAGCATTTTGAATGAACCCGTAGGAAACGGTATGCTACAAAGTCCAGATTCACTTCCATTTTTTGCACAGCATAGAAGTTGTAAATAGTTTTAAAGCTGCATCTGCTCTTGAACAATATTATGAGGACATGGCACTGGCTATTGCTGGACATGAACACTAGAGGATCTTAAAGTGACAGTGTAATTGCCTCGAAAATAGATTGTTCTTGTAGTTTATCCTTTGGCTCATATAAATTGTCACACAACTGAATGTCAAATGCAATCTAATTTTCCTCTATTCTTTCCCTACCACATCACATTCAGCCAAACACCACATAAAAATTTCAATACAAATCATAGCAACTGTGGGAGCAGAGCATTAGCAAGTCACTCTATGGCCACCATACTAGAAGGATATTACTGCGCAAGGAGGCAAAAAAAAAAAGCTATAGCATTATTTTACACAATTAACAGATAAGAACACAATTTAAAAAGGGACAAAGTCATTTAGACCCATATTTAAAATTTATTTTATAAAATAGTCTGTAAGTGAGGAAGAGGGAGATAAACTATTTAAGCAATGAATAGTTAGTAGACACACAGTATACACAGATGTCTCTTATATAGTGCAAATAAAAAGCTTCTACATGAGATAAGATTGCCAGTCAAAAAATGTTTGCTTTCATGTATAAGACCTAACAATATGTATAATGTTTTTAATCCATGGGCTACTTAGGGTACGTCTACACTTACCGGAGGGTCCGGCGGCAGGCAATCGATGTTCTGGGATCGATCCCGGAAGTGCTCGCCGTCGGCGCCGGTACTCCAGCTCGGCGAGAGGAGTACGCGGCATCAACGGGGGAGCCTCCCTGCCGCGTCTGGACCCGCGGTAAGTTCGGACTAAGGTACTTCGAATTCAGCTACGTTATTAACGTGGCTGAATTTGCGTACCTTAGTCCGAAGTGGGGGATTAGTGGGGACTAGGCCTCATTCCTATTGGGTCATATCTGCAAAATCCTCTCTCTAAATGGTAGAGTTCTACTTTTTACAATCTTCAAACTCCTTGCCTCCCTTCATTCTCCTGAATTGCATCTTCTAAACAAAGTCTTGCCCCATACAAACAATTAACTGCACCAAAATGTGTCATGAAGGCAATTCGCTTATAAATATTCCCCCCCCCCCCCAAAAAAAAAAACTTTCACAAAAAAAGTATAACTTTTTTTGCAAAAACTAGGACAAAATTTTTGAAAAGCAGACAGAAAACGGGTCCATTTCACACCCTCTGAATAGAAAAAAAAATTGACATCCATATATTTCACAGTATTGTTCCTCTGTTTTTGGGCTAACTTACATTAATTGTGGTTGCCCTTTTCAAATTGTTCTTCAACCACCTATAACAATTTCCTAAGGGAAGGTCTTTCCCTACATTCCAGAAGATGTTTGCTTTTCTGTTCCATAGTGCAATACACAGTTATGTCATCAATAGGGCTGGTTGAAAGTTTTCCATTGTGACGGGGCAAGGCCAGATGGCTATAGTAAAGTAGTGAGGAACAGGTATGTTAGCCCCAGGCTAAACAAATCCCTGGTACCATGGTAACCAAATGGCAGTTGTTCCAGGTTAACCAAGACACCTAGGGCCAATTAAGATCCTTCTAGAGAGCAGTGGAGATAGCTAGGTTGATTGGAACACCTGAAGCCAATCAATGGCTGGCTGGAACTAGTTAAAAGCCTCCCAGTTAGTCAGTGAGGTGCATGTGTCAGGAGCTGTAGGAGGAAGCTGCACTGTTGGAGGAACTAAGCAGTACAAATCCATATCAGGCGCAAGGAAGGAAGCCCTGAGGTAATGGTGAAGGAGACATTGAGTGGGGCTGCTGTGGGGAAGTGGCCCAGGGAATTGTATATGTCCTATTTCCAAAAAATCAGCTACCATAACTGCTACTATTAGGGTCCCTGGACTGGAGCCTGGAGTAGAGGGTGGGCCTGGGCTTCCCCCTCCCTCCCCGATTAATCACTGAGACTGGGCGACAACAGAGACTGTGCAAGGGAGGGTTGCGTCTCCTCACCTCCCTTGTTGGCTTCTGATGGAAAATAGCTCAGTAAGCTGTGACTCTTGCCTCTAGAGAGAGAAGGGCTACGTGGAGGGTCACAGTGAGCCTCTGAGGCTAGCAAAATCCACCAGGAAATGTGGGACCCATGGAGACAAGGACCGAGCTTTGTCACACCATCTAATCTGTATTTTAGAACAAAATGAGGTTTTCTTCACTAAATGAGATTTTTTTTTTGTGAAAAAAGGTATCTGCTTTTTGTGGAATATTTTGATATTTTGTTGGAAAACTGTATACCTCAAAATTAAAAGGTTTTCAGGTGAAGACTGAAATATTTAATTCAGAAACCAAAATATTTAGATTCTGACAGGACTGGGACAGAGTCAGGTTTGGGAAGGAGGGGCCCATTAGAGAACACTCCTTTTCAGAACCAGGCAAGGAACCCAAAGATTGCTGAGTCTCAACATTCCTCTGTTCTCAGTAAATGGCTGTGAAATCAATGGCAAAAGTGTGTCTCATCCCCTCTAATGGCTGGTCCACATAGCAGTGGTAAGTTATCATAATCTATCAATTATCATTATTGACTCACTGAATAGTGAGCATGATAGAATGCTATCATTGTGTCAACTGCACTGAGCCTTGGAGGATAAGTGCCTAGGCAGCAGAAACAGGAGGCCCACTAATAGGCTGATTTGGTTTAGTTTGTAGCCTCAAGTGGCTTGTTGAAATTAAGAGTTCTTCTCCATGCTAGTCATCAAGAGCATGTCTTCACTGCAGAGTTAGCCCACATGATTAGCACCTGCGTTAACCAGTGAGCAGCCACCCTGCATGTTACCATGTCTTCATGGATGCTGCACTCCTTCTGGGGAGGCATCCCATGGTTCTTAGTGATGCAGTAAACTAAGCTACTATGATTCTTTACAAACAAATTATAGGAAAACTTCTGGGCACAGAGGGAATTGTGGGAAAGCGCTGGAGGACAGAGAATGCAGGTCGGTTTAGCCTGCATCCTCTCTTAAGTGGGTAGGTTACCAGCCCAAGTGAAAGTGGGACACGAGCTTTAACCGATGCTCCCAACTGTACCAGCTCACCTGGGTTGAAAGCAGCACCAAACTTGGGTGAAAAGTCTTGTGTATTTGGGCAACAGGGTGGCTAGGGGCAACACCCAATAAGAACCATGCCATGAAGATATATCCCCAAGTTGTCTGAACCTGGGGGAGGAGAACATAATTTGTTTACATAAAAATCCTCTAGCTTGAATAATAGGGCAGGCACAATTCCATCTCCTTTCAGAAAGCACTAGGAAGAAAAAAAGAAGAATATCAGACAATAGAATAGAAAATAAATGTAGCCAACTGAATAGATCTGAAGACTATATAAGAAGTCAGTGTGAAGTGAGTGCTGCGGTATCTAGAATGTGAAATTAGTCCTGCACATGGTAATGATTGCTAAGCACATCACTATGGAAATTGAAAGCTCACCGCAGGCATAGGGAGCCCTTAGAAAGCTGGCAAATCAATGCACTCTATGCTGCGGCAAAGAACAATCTCAGCAGCATGACCTTTAAACAACTTCACGTATTGTAAGTAAATAAAAGAGAAACTGTACTGAGACAAGTATAGTGAAATAAAAATATACTGTGGCCTTGTAGCACCTTGGCTAGCAACAAAGGATCTCAAAGCACTTTGCAAATAATTAAACCTCACAGCACTTCTGCGAGGTTGGGCAGTAATATTAGCAGGGACTACATACCCACTGCTGGAGTGAAATGGGCAGCTGTTTAACAACAATACCACAAAGGAAACTGCACAGTGTATCCAGGTAGAAAGAGTAGACTTAATGAATTTGCCCAGGATAGCAGATTTAACAGCCCCACCCTTAGGAAAGTCACATAACCCTTTTAGATGAGAAGTGTTCAGTGTATTGGGGGTAAAGAAGGTGGGATATCCTTCTCTCCACACTATGGGAAGGATGGGCTTTAAGGCACTGGGCTGGAATTCAGGAGATGTGGATTCACAATTCTGTGCCTTAGCTCCCAATCTTTTGTCCCTTTCTCCTACACATTGTCCTCCTTGTCTATTTAGAACGTACACTCTTCTGCAGAAGGATTGTCTGTTCTCTGTGTTGTTGGAGGGGGGGGAGGGGGTTTGTTTGTTTGTTTACTGTGTTTAACTCCAATACAAATACAAAATTACAGTAGCAGCTATTTTCTGATGACCCTCGGATAGGAGGAGGAATGGAAATACTAGATTCATATGGCTCAGAAAGGAAGCATTTCAACTGATTTGAGCGGCTGTAGAGGACAGGAGTGAGGATAGTGTATTAGTGACATATATGCAAAAAATGGAAAGTAAGGATTAAAGTAACAGTGTGGCAGGAAGAGAAAAGGTAACAGAGGGAATGCGAAGAACAGGAAAAGAGAGGTTTGCAGAATTATCAGTCATCACCCCAAAAGAGATGAGTGCCTGATCTGAGTGTGAGCTTCCAGTGGGAGATGTTGGATTTTTGTCTGTGATGGGCATACAAGCCCCATACAGGAGAAGAAGGGATTAAAGAGCAGCTTTTACTTTGTGCACAGTCTGTACTTTATACATAGATTCCATGTTCCATTGATGAAATTAAACTGGGCAGGCAGCAAGCAGGTGAATGCACAGAAAGAAAGTGTAGGAAGGAAGAGGGGTGGGGGAGAGCATGATTGCTCTCAGATCTTTTGATTGGGTCTGAGAACATTCTAAACAAAATTAGGGGAGCTGAAAAACCTTTCAAGCAATTTTCCAAAGGATTTTTGTTGTGTAATGACATCTTGTTGAAAGAGCATTCATCAGAAACTTGAATTTTTAGTCAAATTAGCCTCTATTCTTTTTTCTGAGTGACCACAGGGAGGAAATAATGGAGGGGGAAAGGCCATGCAACACACACATACAAGGGACGAGAATATTTCTAGTAATCTCACCTAAGCTAGAACAGTCAGGAACTAAATTTTACATCTCATCCAACACCTCTAGCCACTCAGCACTCTTGAGCGGAGGCATAGTTCCCACATTTTTTCAGAGAAGAGTGCCACATCTCAATGACCATCACCATTTCCTGCTGCACCTCCTTTCTCCTCAGAAGTTTTCCATCAAAGTACTAACGTGACCTAACCATCCTCAGCTTGTGTGGTCTGGTAGGATTCATTGTACAAGATTGTCTGGCCCCAGACTAATGCTTATCCTGTTTCCCAGCATATTTTATTTCACTGTACAAAGTGCAGTTACTCCCTTCCATGTATTTCACACTTGACAAGAGAGCTATTTCCTGGTATACTGCCACAAGAACATCATCAATCTTCCTTTTATTTATATATAACTTTATTTTACTAAAAGCAAGCATGGCACAGATTAGTACTGCAGGAAGCTATTGAGCTCCTATAACTTAAAGCTCTGCTGTCAGTACTGCCCTTGATAAGGATATACATTTTTTAATAACTGGACCCTTTATTTACTAAGTCAGTGTAGTTTACTGGTCAAAGCAAGGGACAAGAAATCAGAATTTCTGGGTTCTATTCCCAGCTCTATTACCAAATCACTTACCTTATAGGAGGTTGTGAGGATTAGGCCAGGTCTATGCTAGAAAGTTAGGTCGACCTTGCTATGACGTGAAAGCACCTCTGAATTCTGGGTCTCCATTGACCAAGGACAACAATGCTGAGCGGGATGTGGTGGAGGGAGAAGGGAGGAGCACGTAAAAGGAAAAATTGTTTGTTGGACTATGTTTTAGTGACTTTGCTCCAGAATGCTAGATTTGTGATGGGAAACTAATATAAATATACATTTCCTAGTAGGCCAATATTTTTTAAATGCATGATTTGCCAACGTCATTATCTCATATTGTCACTATCTCAAGAGGTCATTATCTTGGGGAGTTTCTGTACTAAACATTTTTATTATATTATAAATTACTTTTTACATAAACATAAGAATGGTCATACTGGGTCAGATCAATGGTCCATCTAGCACAGTATCCTGTCTTCTGACAGTGGCCAATGCCAGGTGCTTCAAAGGGAATGAATAGAACAGGCAATCCTTGAGTGATCCATCTCCTGTCATCCACTCCCAGCTTCTGGCCAACAGAAGCTAGGGACACTCAGAGCATGGAGTTGCATCCCTGCCCATCCTGCTAATAGCCATTGATGGACCTATCCCCCATGAATTTATCTAGTTCTTTTTTGAACCCTGTTATAGTCTTGGCCTTCACAACATCCCCTGGCAAAAAGTTCCACAGGTTGACTATGTTGTGTGAAGAAGTACTTCTTTTTATTTGTTTTAAACCTGCTGCCTATTAATGTCATTGGGTGACCCCTAGTTCTTGTGTTATGAGAAGGAGTAAATAACACTTCCTTATTCACTTTCTCCCATCAGTCAAGATTTTATAGACATCTATCATATACCCTGTTAGTTGTCTCTTTTCCAAGCTGAAAAGTACTAGTCTTTTAAATCTCTCCTCATACAGTTGTTCCATACCCCTAATCATTTTAGTTGCCCTTCTCTGTACCTTTCCCAACTCCAATATATCTTTTTTTGAGATGAGGCAACCAGAACTGCACTCAGTATTCAAGATGTAGGTGTATCAGGGATTTATATAGTAAAAGTGGTTTGCCAGACTAATCAGCAAACCAATGCTGACAGCCTATGTGAAAAGGCTGCAAAACACCACGCCTCTGGACTGAATTGGCATGCAGAAAACTTTATCAACCAATCACTGTCAAAGCCAATTTTAGAATACTTAATGTGGCTATTAAGAATGTTGGAGAGAAAACACAGTTTATGCAAACAACATGGCTGTCACCTCATACTTTCTACTTAAGCAAGCGATACCACACAATACAAACTGGAGGCCAATGTTAAGTGCATTGTCACTTGTTAATCCTGAAGTCGGACACTGGTTCTGACCAAGACTGGCAAATGCTCACTATTTTTCTGCAAGAAACTCAACTGACTGGTTAGAAACATGCAGCGCAACAGTGAAAGACTCAGCAGTTGAAAAAGTGAAGAAATCTCACCACATTCAGAAAATGTGCATACATGGCCAATGAATGCACCAATGCAAATGGACGTCAAGTATTAAGTCATTGCGTACATTATCTTGATGTCAATGGTAGGCCATTAGATGCATTTCTAGATATTCAGTTTACAGAAGACACATCGGCTGCATCTGTGACATCTTAGAAGAGTTAAATACTTATAAATTGAACCCTGAAGAGATGGCTACTTGTGCATTTGATGGAGCTGCAAACTTCGCTGGAAGACATAGTGAGTACAAGCTTTGCTCAGGGAAAAGTATAACCCTAATTTCTCCTATACCCACTGCAGAGGATATCTACTCTAACTAGCACTAGTACATGCTGCAGAATCTTCAAAAAAGACATTAAAAAAGCCATAAATGTAATGTCTTTGTTATACTCTTTTTTTTTTTTTTTCCAGCAAGAGTCCAAAAGGTCTAAATGTCTTGGGAAAAAAATAGAAGATACACGGGGACTGAAGTTCAAAGAAGTCTGACCTGGGAAAACTCACTGGCTTTCTCATGAGCGATCCTTGGCTGTTGTCTTAAAATTACTGCAACCTTTATTATTGGCTTTGGAAGGAAACCCCCGAGATGGGATGGATCTAAGTAGTGAGGCTGGTGGACTACATTTGTTACTAAGTTCAGAGAAGACTATCACCAATCTCTCTCATATAAGTCTATTGTTGAAACCACTTGGGTCATTAAACAATGCCATCCAGGCATCTGCTACAACAGTAGTATATCTTTGTCCAGCAATAGAAGCTATGCTTGGATCAATCAGAGATATCCATTGAAAACATACTGGAAGAAGCAAAGATTTCAGTTCAGAAGTTGACTGATCAAGGCACTTATATTGAATCCATAAGTGAAGAGGACAAGCAATGTTTAAGCCAGCTGAAAAAGTACACAGATTTGATTCTTACAGATCAAAAACAGCAACTTCTGGATTCTATTCAACCTCTATGTAGCTTTTACAGATGCATGTCTTATAAAACACCGACAGTTGAGTGGAGTGAGGTACTACCAGCAATGGGGCTGCTATGTGATCAGGACACAGGAGAGAATTTGAACACAGAGTGAAATATCATATGACGAACAAATGAAGATTTGACTTCAACTTCTTCTTTATCATCACTAAGGATGCGAGTTTGTCATGGAGGTCATGGATTCTGTGACTTTCCGGGACCTCTGTGACTTCTACATTGGCCAGTGTGGCTGGCCTGGGGGCTGCCTGAGGCAGTCTCGGGCCATGGTGCCCACCCCCCCCCTCACCTGCAGCAGGAGAACTTTGGGTGTGGGAGGGGGCTCAGGGCTGGGGCACGGGAGAGGGTGAGGGCTCTGGGCAGTGCTTACCTGGGGGGGGGGGGGCGGTCCCCGGAAGCAGCGATATCCCTCAGCTCCTAGGAGGAGGTGCAGCCAGGAGTGTCTGCATGCTGCCTCAGCCTGCAGGCACCAGCCCCGCAGCTCCCATTGGCCATGGTTCCTGGTCAATGGGAGTTATGGAGCTGGCGCTCGGGGCAGAGGCATCGCACAGAGCTGTCTGGCCACACCTCCACCTAGGAGCTGAGGGAGGGGGATGTCGCCACTTTCCAGGAGGCATGGAGCCAGGTAGGGAGCCTGCCAGCTCTGCCACCTGCCACCACTCCCACCATCAGCGGCACCCTCCAGGCCACCTCCCCTGCCCTCCCCCCCCAAGATTTAGTCAGGGGTATATAGTACAAGTCATGGACAGGTTATGGGCTGTGTGAATTTTTGTTTACTGTCCATGACCTGTCCATGACTTTACTAAAAATACCCGTGACTAAAATGTAGCCTTGATCATCACTAGTGGTTAAACCAAATCTTTGTGCTATGTTTCCTGGGATGAAAGAAGTAGGAATTCATCTGTTGCTACTCCCAGTAACAACAGCTACAGTCTTTTCTCTCACTGAATAGAATTTTGTGTTCTGAAAGGAATCGCCTTCTGCCTGATCACGAGCATATCATGAAAGACTGGAAGTACCAGACACACGAAAAGCCACCAAAGATGAATGCACTGCATTCAAGAAGTTCATTAATAGAGTTGAGCAAAATTACAAGAAACCAAGAAGGGTGTAGATGTAGTGCTTTATAGTAGGCTTGAGTAGCCAACTTTAATTTGTGTCAGGATTTTAAAAGATGAGTGAAATCTAATAAAATGGTCGCAAAACATTTCAGTTTTTACTATCGTGCTATACAGCCGACCTTCACCCTCAGGGTCTCACCCCGTGTCAGCCGTCACCCTCGCCCCTGTATAATCGAATACCCCCCCAATTTCAATTCCTGGGGGAAAATACTGTTGCAATCCCCATGCAAGGAACTGGCAGTTTGGAGGCAGCTAAGAGACAGGATGCCTGGTCTACACTTAAAAATTAGATTGACTTAGTTAGGTCACTTGGGGCAGTGAAAAATGTCAAGCCATGAGCACCATAGTTAGGTCAACCTAACCCAGTATAGGTGTGGCTAAATTGACGGAAGCTTCTCAGAGAGGTGGATTAACTACATAAATGGCAAAACCCCTTCCGTCGATGTAGGAAGCATCTACACTACGTGCTACAGTGGCACAGCTGCAATATTGCAGCTATGCTGCCACAGTGTAGATATGGCCTGTCAGTCTAAAAATCCCCTGATAAATATCTTTTGCACCCTCTGGTACCCTAAACAGCCCCATTCCCATATACACCCCTGTAAGAATTACTTTCAAGGATGTTCATGTTCATGTTCATCATCTGAGTCAGATGTCACCAGCAGAAGGTTAATTTTCTTTTTTGTGGTTTGGGTTCTGTAGTTTCCACATTGGAGTGTTGCTCTTTTAAAACTTCCGAAAGCATGCTCCACACCTTGTCCCTCTCAAATTTTGGAAGGCACTTCTGCATTTTGTCAAATCTGCAGTGAAAGTGTTCTTAAAATGAACAACATGTGCTGGGTCATTATCCAAGACTGCTATAACATGAAATATATGGCAGAATGCGGATAAAACAGAGCAGAAGGCATACAATTCTCCCCCAAGGAGTTCAGTCAAAATTTAATTAACACATTTTTTTAAATGAGCATCATCAGCATGGAAGCATGTCCTCTGGAATGGTGGCCGAAGCATGAAGGGGCATACGAATGTTTAACATATCTGGCATGTAAATACCTTGCAATGCCAGCTACAGAAGTGCCATGCAAATACCTGTTTCCACTTTCAGGTGACATTGTAAATAAGAAGTGGACAGCATTATCTCCCAGAAATGTAAACAAATTTGTTTGAGCAATTGGCTGAACAAGAAGGAGGACTGAGTAGCCTTGTAGGCACTAAAGTTTTTCATTGTTTTTGAGTGCAGTTATGTAACAAACAAACAATCTACATTTGTAAGTTGCACTTTCATGATAAAGAGATTTCACCTCATACAAGTACTATGGTGCATAGAAAAATATTATTTCTTTTGTTTATCATTTTTACAGTGCAAATATTTGTGATAAAAAATAATATAAGGTGAGCACTGTGGCAAATTTCCGGCACTACTATGATGGGTCCCGCGCTTTCTCTTCTTGTGGGGGTGTTCAGGACACCATTTCTCGCCCCTGATCTGTGGTATTAACTATCCCACTAGTATCCCTGAGAAGGGGAGTGGAGAGGAAGGGACCCAGGCCCGCCCTCTAGTCTGGGTCCCAGCCCAGGGTTCCTAGGGATAGCGGCAAACCACTTGAACTAGCGATTCCTTCCCCTGGGCCACTTCCCTCTCCGGCCCTTCAGCCTGTGGGGCTTCCTACCCTCTCTCTGCTTGGGCAACGTTTCTCTCAACCCTTTGTGTCTGTGGAGTCCCTCTGCTCTGTACAAGCCAGGTTTCCCTTTACCTAGGGTCTTGGTCTTCTGGCCCGCCACAGCACTTTTCCAAACTCTCCTCTGCTCTCCTCCAAATTGCTCTCTGCTCCAACACCAAACCACTCTGCTTCAACTCCTCTAACTGTCTGATTGAAGCAGGGGGCTTTAGGTGCTTTAACTGGCTTCAGGTGCTCTAATTAAACTGTAGCAGCCTCTCTTCCCTCTACAGGGAATAAGACTCTCATCATCCTGGGGCTTACATCTCTCCCATCTATCACTCTCCTGCTGCCCTCTAGCTTGGAGGGAGGAAGGAGGGAGAGGGCTGCTGCTCCTCCTGCTGGTGTTGCTGCTAGGCCCTGGGCCCTTGCTGTTGTTGCTATTCCAGCTGCTCCCCTGGCTGGGCCAGACACCACCCCTACCCTCCTTCTCTGCTACCTGCTTGTTGGCTGGCTGCTGGACCCTCCACCCCCCCAGTTGCTGCTGTTGCTCCAGCTACAGCCCCTTGGGGGGGGGAGCCTGCTGGCCTGCTCCCCAGAGGAGGGGAGTGAGGGGCCCCAGCCACTGCTGCTGAGGACACCACCACCTGAGAGGGGGTCCTTCCTGCTGGCCACCGGACTGCTGCTTGGAGCTGCTGCTGTCTGCTGCCTAGAAGCTGCTGGAGCCTCCGGGAGGAGAAGAAGAGGACCATCTACCAGTGGGGGAGCGTGTAGAAACTCTACAGACCACTGTGGAGGGGGCCTTCAAGGACTGAGTAACTTTTGAATTGTGCTCTTGTGGTGGGGGTCTAGACTAGGGTTACCATATTTCCTCATTTAAAAAAAAGAGGACTCTCCACGGGTTCCTGGCCCCACCCCTGGCCCCGCCCCAACTCCACCCCCTCCCCTGAGCACCCCGCATTCCCCCTCCTCCCTCCCAGCCGCGAAACAGCTGCCCAAGTACTATCGGCTTCACGGTTTGCCGGGCAGCCCCCAGACCTCCAGACCCTGCCCCCAGCCGGGCGCTTCCCCAGCACAGCCGGAGCCCGGGAGGGGAAGCGCCCGGCCGGGGGCGCAGGGTCTGGAGGCTGCCCGGCAAACCGTGAAGACGGTAGCAGTTGGGCAGCTCGGCTCTTCAGCTACACAGAGCTGAGGTGTCTGGGGGGAACAGCAGCAGCCGCCAGGGGGAATCCGCCTGCAGCTCACAGCCTGCAGGAGCTGCAAGGTAAGCAGGGGACTGGGGCAGGGATGCCAGGAAAGCTATTTTCCCAGACATGTTCGGCTTTTTGGCAATTCCCCCCAGACGGGGATTTGAGGACCAAAAAGCCGGACATGTCTGGGAAAAACCGGACGTATAGTAACCCTACCTAACTGCCCCCCAGGACTCCACCCCCTACCCAAGCCTCCCTGCTCCTTGTCCCCTAACTGCCCCCTCCTGAGACCTTCCCCCCCCATCCTAACTGGCCCCCTAGAACCCTATCCCCTACCTGTCCCCTGACTGCCCCCTCCTGAGACCCTCCCCCATCCTAACTGCCCCCCTAGGACCCTACCCCCTACCTGTACCCTGTCTGCCCAAAACCTTACACTCCCAGACAGCCCCCCCCGAACTCCTGACCCATCCAACCCTCCCCCTGCTCCCTGTCTCTTGACTGCCCCTGGCCCCCTTACCATGCCGCTCAGAACAGTGTGTCGGGCTCCACGCGCAGCCCGACACGCTGCGGCCAGGGCCGGCTCCAGGCACCAGCTTACCAAGCAGGTGCTTGGGGCGGCCACTTCGGAGAGTGGCGGCACGTCCAGCTGTTCGGCAGCAATTCGACGGACTGTCCCTCACTTCTGCTCGGAGCGAAGGACCTCCCACCGAATTGCCGTCGCAGATCGCGATCGCAGCTTTTTGTTTGTTTTTGTTTGGCTGCTTGGGGCAGCCAAAACCCTAGAGCTGGCCCTGGCTGCCATGCTCCCCCACGAGCGCATAGCCCGTGTTCCCCCCCCCCAATCCCCGCCACCACCATCATCGCTGCCCCCTCCACCACCCCCACTGGCTGCTCACCATCTGCCTCAGCTCCTGCCTCTGGGACTCGGCTGCTCACCTGGCTTGCCACGCACTTTCACCACTTTTTGGGCCAAAAGCCGCAGCCAGCCCATATTGACTTTGTGCAAGTGCACGTGGGCGCACGTACCCCCCTTGGACTGACCCCCTCCCCCTCTGCAGCAAGCCCCAAGCTTTGCCCTTTGCTGCCTGCCTCATTTGCCCCTGAAGCCTTTTGCCCCAGCCCCCTTGCTAGCTTCGGTTTTTGTCTGCCCCGCCCATTTCCATCTGCAGCTCTGTTTGCCCCGCCCCAGCCTCTAAAGCTAGCCCCTTGGTTCCTCTGCCCCTTTCCCAGCCCGGTTGTTCCCCTCGCCCCTCAGCCCCCCCTTGCCCTGATTAGCCCCTCCCCTCGTGCACCCATGCCCCCCCCGATGTGCTTGTGCCCCTCCCCTATTTGAGTTTGACCCTGTTTCACCGCACACACCCCCATGCTGTTATATCCCCCGATCCCCTAGTGACTGACCCCCCCCAAGTCCTTGATAGCCCCCCCCACACCCATCCAGCCCTCCCTTTCCGGTGCCCTCCTCCCCTGCCTGCAGCCTAGCGGGGAGGAGTGGTTGCCCCCTTTCCCTACCCCCCTCCAGGGTTTGTCCTCCCCCTGCTCTCATTATGGCGGGGGACACTGCAGGTGAGACCCCTCAAACGGACCCCACTGCCCCCCCTCCACCTGTCCCCCCTCATCGACCCCTCAGGCCTCCACCTCAACCGCTGCTGCCGAACCATCAGCTACCACCCTCGCTGGGGTGCCGGCAGCAGCAGACAATGGGGTGACTTCCGCTGCTGCCATGTCCCTCGCCCCCTCTGATTCTGGGGGAGACCCCCAGCAGGCAGGAAGGGCCAGGGCAAAAAGAAGGGTAAGGGCCCTGCCAAAAAGACCAGGCCCTCCATGGCAGGGGCTGCTCCCGCTGCCGTGGCCCTGCCACCGGCTGCAGCGTCCCTCCCCGCTGCTCCCTCCACCAGCTCTGCGGGTGCCCCTCCTCAGGGCGTACACCCAGGTGGCGGCAGCCCCCCCCACCCCCGCCTGCCGCTACATCATCTCTCCTGACCACCGCCTCTGCTACCATCTATAGCGGCCAGGGCCCTTTCCCCACCTTGACCAGGAAGCACAGTGTCCGTTGCCTCCTGGCGCCCGCCTCGCCCCATGTGGAGACCTAAGTGCGGGCATTGGCGAGGATGGTGGGGCCCGCAGCCATCGTGGCGGCCTCCAAAATGTATGGAAAGGTCGTCTTCTTCCTAGCGTCAGAGGCCACCGCCCAGGAGGTGGTGGAGAAGGCCCTGACAGTGGGGGGCGTGTTTGTCCCCCTGGAGCCGCCAGAGGACCTGGGCGTCCAAATAGTCCTGACCTCTGTCCCTCCCTTCCTTCCCAATGCCACCCTGTTACCCGCCCTCTCTACACTGGGGAAACCCATCTCCATAGTTAGTCCTCTCCCGCTGGGCTGCAAAGACCCCGCCCTCCGTCACGTCCTCTCGTTCCGCCGGCAGGTGCAGCTTCAACTGTACGCCTAGATGAGTGGGAGAGCCCCCCCTCCGCTGCCTGCAATCTGGTGGGGCCTGTGGAGGAGGGTGCGGCAGGGATACTGCCAGGCATAGGAGAGGGCCTGCCCCAAGGGGAATCCTTCCTCCCTTGTACTGCGCCCCCCCCCACTCCCTATCCGTGGCCCCACGAAGTCACGGGACCTCCTAGTGAACCTCCTTCTAGCCCTAGCTAAAATGGCCATCTATAAAACCAGGTTGGCCAATGGGGTCTCCTGTGACTGTGGGGCCTATTTCCGATCCTCCGTCCATTCACGCATCCGGGGAGAGTTCCTCTGGGCAGTGTCCGCTGGCTCCCTTGACGCCTTTGAGGAGCAGTGGGTGCTGTCCTTCATTTGACCCTTTGACCGCACTCCTGTTCCTGTTACTTCATTAGTTGTCCCCCAGAATCATTTGGTTTCCAGGCCCAGTGGATCCTCCCCTTAGGCTGTGGGGAGATCCTTTAGCAATGGGTGGGCTCTGCCCGCCCACTTCCTGGATCCCAATAGGATCACTCTCCTGCTGCCCCCTTGCCCTGCTGTATCACAGCACTATACACTTTGTATTCTGTGTTGTTTTGAAATCAATTTATTTGAAAATGTAGCAAAAAATCCAAAAATATTGAATACATTTCAATTGGTGTTCTATTATTTAACAGTGTGATTAAAACTGCAATTAATCGTGATTAATTTTTTTTAAATCACTATTAATTTTTTTTAGTTAACTGCATGAGTTAACCGCAATTAATCGCCAGCCCTAATGTGGGGTATGTCTACACTACGAAATTAGTTCGAATTTATAGAAGCCGGTTTTATTGAAATCGGTTGTATACAGCCGATTGTGTATGTCCACACAATAAAATGCTCTAGGTGCTCTAGTCGGCAGACCGCGTCCACAGTACGAGGCTAGCGTCGACTTCCGGAGCATTGCACTATGGGTAGCTATCCCACAGCTATCCCACAGTTCCCGCAGTCTCCGCCGCCCCTTGGAATTCTGGGTTGAGATCCCAATGCCCGGATGATGCAAAACAGTGTCGCGGGCGGTTCTGGGTACATGTCGTCAGGCCCCTCCCTCCCCCGTCACAGCAACGGCAGACAATAGATTCGCGCCTTTTTATCTGGGTTACCTGGGTTACCTGTGAAGACAACATGGAGCCCGCTCAGCACAGCTGAGCTCACCGTCACCATATGTCCTCTTGGTGCCGGCAGACGTGGGACTGCATTGCTACACAGCAGCAGCTGCTAACTGCCTTTTGGCGGTAGACGGTGCAGTAGACTGGTAGCCTTCATCGGCGATCTGGGTGCTGGCAGCCGTGGGGCTTGCCTTTTGGCAGTAAATGGTGTATTATGACTGTTAGCCGGCCTATTACAAGTCGGGTCATCGCACGTTAGCAGAGTCTTCCCTGAGCAGCAGCTTGTGCAATAGGCCTGAAGACCATCGTCATACACCGCCCCGTATTTGCTGCCAAGCACCCAGAAAGATGCCGAGGGCTATCAGTCACGCTGCACCGTCGTCTTAAGATGTAAAAAAATAGATTTTCTCTGTATTCATTTGCTTCCCCCTCCCTCAAATCAACGGCCTGCTAAGCCCAGGGTTTTCAGTTTAATCTTTGGGGGGGGACCAGTCTGTGACAGTTGTTTGTGTCTCTCCCTGATGCACAGCCACCGTTCTTTATTTTAATTCTTTATTTTAATTCTTTATTTTAATTCCCTGTGCCTGTACGCCATGTCGTCACTCGGCCCCCCTCCCTCCTTCCCCTAGGCCGTCAGATACTACGTTTGCGCCACAGCTCGAGCCGAGAAGCGGTTCGCGCCTTTTCTTTGAATTCTGGGTTGAGATCCCAATGCCCGGATGATGCAAAACAGTGTCGCGGGCGGTTCTGGGTACATGTCGTCAGGCCCCTCCCCCCTCGTCACAGCAACGGCAGACAATAGATTCGCTCCTTTTTACCTGGGTTACCTGTGCAGACAACATACCACGGCAAGCATGGAGCCCGCTCAGCTCAGCTGAGCTCACCGTCACCATATGTCCTCTGGGTGCCGGCAGACGTGGGACTGCATTGCTACACAGCAGCAGCTGCTAACTGCCTTTTGGCGGTAGACAGTGTAGCATGAGTGATAGCCGTGGGGCTGGCAGCCGTAGTGCTGCATTGCACCAGCCCCTTCCAGGCGATGGTATTTTATGACTGGTACCCGTCATAGACATACTGGTATGGCTGTCAATCATGGCCACCTGGGCAGACATGCTACTGTTTTGATGATGAGGGTTACCAGTCATAATATACTATTTTCTGCCAATTGCCCAGTATTGTCTGCTAAGCACCCAGAAGAGGCCGAGGGCGATGCTGGGTGCTGGCGGACGTGGGGCTGGCAGACGTGGGGCTGCATTGCTACACAGCAGCAGCCCCTTGCCTTTTGGCAGATGATGGTATTTTATGATTGGTACCCATCGTCGTCGTATTGGTATGGCTGTCACTCATGCTGCAGCGTCGGCTGCCACCTTAACATGTAAAAAATAGATTTGTTCTGTGTTCATTTGCTTCCCCTTCCTCCGTGAAATCAACGGCCTGCTAAGCCCAGGGTTTCCAGTTTAATCTTTGGGGGCACCATTCTGTGTGACAGTTGTTTGTGTTTCTCCCTGTTCCTGTACCTGTACGCCATGTCGTCACTCGGCCCTCCCTCCCTCCCTCACTCCCTCCCGCCCTCCTTCTCCTAGTCCATCAGATACTACTTTCGCGCCTTTTTTCTGACCAGGCGCCATAGCTAGCACTGGGATCATGGAGCCCGCTCAGATCACCGCGGCAATTATGAGCACTATGAACACCACGCGCATTGTCCTGGAGTATATGCAGAGCCAGAACATGCCAAGGCGAAACCCGGACCAGGCGAGGAGGCGATTGCAGCACGGCGACGAGAGTGATGAGGAAATTGACATGGCCATAGACCTCTCACAAGGCACAGGCCCCAGCAATGTGGAAATCATGGTGTTACTGGGGCAGGTTGATACCGTGGAACGCCGATTCTGGGCCCGGGAAACAAGCACAGACTGGTGGGACCGCATCGTGCTGCAGGTATGGGACGATTCCCAGTGGCTGCGAAACTTTCGCATGCGTAAGGGCACTTTCATGGAACTTTGTGACTTGCTTTCCCCTGCCCTGAAACGCCAGGATACCAAGATGAGAGCAGCCCTCACAGTTGAGAAGCGAGTGGCGATAGCCCTGTGGAAGCTTGCAACGCCAGACAGCTACCGGTCAGTCGGGAATCAATTTGGAGTGGGCAAATCTACGGTGGGGGCTGCTGTGATCCAATTTGCCAGGGCAATGAAAGACCTGGTGATAGCAAGGGTAGTGACTCTGGGCAACGTGCAGTCAATAGTGGATGGTTTTGCTGAAATGGGATTCCCAAACTGTGTCGGGGCCATAGACGGAACCCATATCCCTATCTTGTCACCGGAGCACCAAGCCACCGACTACGTAAACCGCAAGGGGTACTTTTCAATGCTGCTGCAAGCCCTGGTGGATCACAAGGGACGTTTCACCAACATCAACGTGGGATGGCCGGGAAAGGTACATGATGCTCGCGTCTTCAGGAACTCTGCTCTGTTTCGAAAGCTGGAGGAAGGGACTTTCTTCCCGGACCAGAAAGTGACCATTGGGGATGTTGAAATGCCTATCGTGATCCTTGGGGACCCAGCCTACCCCTTAATGCCATGGCTCATGAAGCCGTACACAGGCAGCCTGGACAGGAGTCAGGACCTGTTCAACTACAGGCTGAGCAAGTGCCGAATGGTGGTGGAATGTGCATTTGGACGTTTAAAAGCGCGCTGGCGCAGCTTACTGACTCGCTCAGACCTCAGCGAAAAGAATATCCCCATTGTTATTGCTGCTTGCTGTGCGCTCCACAATATCTGTGAGAGTAAGGGGGAGACCTTTATGGCGGGGTGGGAGGTTGAGGCAACTCGCCTGGCCACTGATTACGCGCAGCCAGACACCAGGGCGGTTAGAGGAGCACAGCAGGGCGCGGTGTGCATCAGAGAAGCTTTGAAAACGAGTTTTGTGACTGGCCAGGCTACTGTGTGAAACTTCTGTTTGTTTCTCCTTGATGAACCCTCCAACCCCCCCCCCCCCCGACCCGGTTCACTCTACTTCCCTGTAAACCAACCACCCCACCCCACCCTCCCCTCCCCTCCCGCTTGCAGAGGCAATAAAGTCATTGTTTTTTCACATTCATGCATTCTTTATTAGTTCCTTACAGAGGTAGGGGGATAATTGCCAAGGTAGCTGGGATGGGTGGGGGAGGAGGGATGGAAAAGGACATACTGCATTTTAAAACTTTAACTCTTATTGAAGCCCAGCCTTCTGATGCTTGGGCGATCATCTGGGGTGGAGTGACTGGGTGGACGGAGGCCCCCCCACCGTGTTCTTGGGCGTCTGGGTGAGGAGGCTATGGAACTTGTGCAACCCAATTGGTTACACAGGGGCTGTAGCGGCGGTCTCTGCTCCTGCTGCCTTTCCTGCAACTCAACCATACGCTCGAGCATATCACTTTGATGCTCCAGCAGACGGAGCATTGCCTCTTGCCGTCTGTCTGCAAGCTGACGCCACCTATCATCTTCAGCCCGCCACCTCTCCTCTCGTTCATGTTGGGCTTTTCTCATCTCCGACATTGACTGCCTCCACGCATTCTGCTGTGCTCTATCAGCGTGGGAGGACATCTGCAGCTCCGTGAACATCTCGTCCCTCGTCTTACGTTTTCTCTTTCTAATGTTCACGAGCCTCTGCGAAGGAGAAACATTTGCAGCTGGTGGAGGAGAAGGGAGAATTGGGTTGTCCATTTAAAATGGGGTTTCAATGTAAAAGGAGGGGGCTGCGGTTTCCCGGTTAACATGCGGCACAAACACAAGTAAACCACCCCCCCCCCCCCCACACACACACACACGATTCTCTGGGATGATCACTTCACCCCTCCCCCCCACCGCGTGGTTAACAGCGGGGAACATTTCTGGTCAGAATAGCAGGAACGGGCGCCTCTGAATGTCCCCCTTAATAAAATCACCCCATTTCAACCAGGAGAGCTTTCTGGAGATGTCCCTGGAGGATTTCCGCTCCATCCCCATACACGTTAACAGACTTGCTTGCTTTTTTTTTTGTAATGTTTACAAATATTTACAAAGTTACACTCACCAGAGGTCTCCTGTGTGCCCTGAGGGTCTTGGGTGAGTTCGGGGGTTACTGGTTCCAGGTCCAGGGTCACAAACATATCCTGGCTGTTGGGGAAACCGGTTTCTCCGCTTCCTTGCTGCTGTGAGCTACCTACAGTACCTCCATCGTCATCTTCCTCGTTCCCCGAACCGTCTTCCCTGTGTGTTTCTCCAGTGAGAGAGTCATAGCACACGGTTGGGGTAGTGGTGGCTGCACCCCCTAGGATCGCATGCAGCTCCGCGTAGTAGCGGCAAGTTTGCGGCTCTGCCCCGGACCTTCCGTTTGCTTCTCTGGCTTTGTGGTAGGCTTGCCGTAGCTCCTTAATTTTCACGCGGCACTGCTGTGTGTCCCTGTTATGGCCTCGGTCCTTCATGGCCTTGGAGATCTTTTCTAATACTTTTCCATTTCTTTTACTGCTACGGAGTTCAGCTATCACTGCTTCATCTCCCCATATGGCGAGCAGATCTCGTACCTCCCGTTCGGTCCATGCTGGAGCTCTTTTGCGATCCTGGGAGGACTCCATGACGGTTACCTGTGCTGATGAGCTCTGCGTGGTCACCTGTGCTCTCCACGCTGGGCAAACAGGAAATGAAATTCAAACCTTCGCGGGTCTTTTCCTGTCTACCTGGTCAGTGCATCTGAGTTGAGAGCGCTGTCCAGAGCGGTCACAATGAAGCACTGTGGGATAGCTCCCGGAGGCCAATAACATCGAATTCCGTCCACACTACCCCAATTCCGACCCGCAAAGGCCGGTTTTATCGCTAATCCCCTCGTCGGAGGTGGTGTAAAGAAACCGGTTTAAAGGGCCCTTTAAGTCGAAAGAAAGGGCCTCGTTGTGTGGACGTGTCCAGGCTTAATTCGGTTTAACGCTGCTAAAGTCGACCTAAACCCGTAGTGTAGACCAGGCCTTAGATTCATGCTTTAAGTTAAAATGAGTACAACTTTCCTCTGTAGACAAGGCATAAGAGTGGCTTATTTTGGAGCTAAATCTGTTCCTAGTCAGCTGAAACAAAACTGAAATACGTTACTCTTAAACCGAAATAAGACTATCCACACTGCCTTTTGCACAAGTACAATTATATTGGTTTAAATTACTCCAGTGCAACATATTAGTGCAGTCAAGGGCTAAGTACAAAAGGAATTGTGGTCCCATTTCAGTTCCACATGGCGAGGGGCCCACATCACAAAAACCACCACTAATCACTGCTGTCCCCTTGCTGCTCATTGTAGCAGAGAGGCTAAGTCTTCAGTGGGCATGAAGAGAAGACTGAATTCCTCTGCAGCTGCCTGCATTCTATCTATTCTGTGAACAGAGGATTTCTGTGTACGCAGCTCCTTCATTAGCATTACATTCACTTAAAACCACCCAGCAACACTCATCTTTCAGATGGGCAGAATGTACATGGCTTGCAAACACTCACCATGTTTTTTTTTGCAAGTGCCCCCTTATTCTGCAGGATCTATTACTAGCAACAAGTGTGTTTAATACATTACCAAAAGGGGACAGATTTCAGAGAAAAATGGTATTTTATCTTTAAGAGACACATTGTTTTCAAAATGCCAGAGGCACTCCTGCAGACTGTTCAAATACACTCTGCAGCGTAAAAAGGATTGTAGCTCAAACCTCAAGCATACTTACACTGAAGCATTTATTTCTTCTACCATACATAATTCCTCTTCTCTTTGCTTTTGTTATTGCCCTTGTTTCAAGTATTTTAAATCCATTTTCCTGTTACTTAATTACTGCCAGTCTGGAAAGGCTTAAGTTTCCAGCTTCTTCTCTTTGAGCTACAGCTCACATCATATTTTACGAGGATTAGAGCAGGGCAGAAACAATGACCTCATTAAAATATCTATTTATATAAAAATACTATTTTAATAGTATTTTGCACTGACTCACATCAGAGACCTATTATGCACACACACAATAAATGCTAATAACAATCTGCAAGGCACAGTGATTGAAATTCAGTCTTTATACCCTCTGTAGGAACAGCCACCACCAGCTCATTCAGCATATTTATAACTTCAGCCCCTGAAGTTCAATCAAGTTGCAGACGTTCTGATATGCAGCCATACAAATGGCATATAAAAGCCTATTTAAAAACTACCCTAAATGACAAACATTTCATTGATTGGTAAAAGGAAAGCAATGTCCTTTTAGGTTTAAAAAGAAAAAGACTAAAGAATGCAGTTTTTAACAGTGACTAGAGGTTTTGGCAACTCGATCTTGCAGCACTCAGTTTAAGGCACCCTAAGAAAAGGCCTGAATTTCAGAGAAGGAGCACTCAATGCTTTCTGAAAATCAGGCCCATTTATGGTGTCACAAGTTGGCCACCCAAAACTGAGGCAGTAAAAATCACTAGTCTCTTTTGGAAATGAAGCCTGAGTTATGGCTCATGAAAGGTGCTGGATTGACAGGAGACCAATGGCCTCTGCTAGGACAGTACAAGTTCCTCCCACCTTGTCTCTCCCCCAGGTGCCTCAATCTACAACTCTAGGGGGAACAGGAGAGTCACCAATTTACATTCCATACTTTCCCTCTCTGCTGCAAATGTCCTCAAGTGTGCCAGTGATGTTTAATGGGGATTTCGTTTGTTTTCAAGTGTTGTGTGCCCACATTCAGAAGGAAATTAATTCAGACCACAAAACTCATTTCACATAAGCCACTGAACAGTCCTTTTGTGGTAAAAGGGTTTGGTCACTAGTAATTTGCATGGGATGTAAGTCAGTGTCCTAAGAGAGAAAGGTTTATATCCCCTTTTGCAATCCCCTAAGCAGTCCAGTACACCATATACTGTAGAAACCCATGGGTTTCATCCCCAAAAGGTACAATACAGATATGAATAAAAAGAATTCGGCATAAACTGTGGCCATAGAAGTAGAAATCTATTGGTTAGTAAGGCTGGCATGTTATTTCTTATACGCTAATACAATCTGATCAAAAATCATGACTTCCTTGCATACTAACCCTACTCAAATGTTACTGTGTTGCTTGCTCAGGTTTTAGCCTCCTCCCTTGAAGATCAGACTACAAAGATTATTTTCTAGCCTTCCAGATTTCCTGTTTCTACTAAACTATCAGCAAGAATAATTCCAACCTTTATTTATCTACCAACTTGAGAACTGCAAAGAGTGATCAGCCTCAGGCTGAAAAACAAATTTCTGTCATGAATTTAAAAAGCTGAGAGAAAGGAACCTGTCTGAGCTTTGCAAGAAACAATTTGAGCTCGGTGGGTCAGAATTTAAAATGTGTCGACTCATCCCTTTATCACTGGTGTCCAGCTGACCAAGAGGCCTAATATTTATACTCACGTCCATCTGTTGTCACAGATATGGCCAAGACTAACGACATTTCATTGAGGCATTTTGTTCACTCATCAGACAGATTATATCATTAATTCCCTCTCAGACTATGTGTACTCTCATTTCCAGAGTCTGAGACAGCCTGGTGGGCAAAACATCAAGAACCAACAGAATAAAAGCTTTTTTCTAAATCCTTTGTGGGAAACGTGCCCTTCCCAAGAACATGTGTAGATTAGCCTCTGTGGCTTAATGCTAGTGATTTTACTTTGAATGGCCTGGCTCAACAATCCTTCATTATCTGATTTCATTTTGATGTAAAAACCAGATAGGACATATTCTATTCATATAGCAGCCACTAAGTGGCATGGTAGCCCATCATGCCAGTAAAGAGCCAACACAGGGCAGAACCAAAGACCCCATTAAACAAGGACAGAAAACCTTAAATGAAGATCTAAAAAATAAACAAACCAGGGTCTTTTTATTCTGCCCTACCTCCCCTCCTCCCCCTCCCCAGTAAGTACAGGCATTGAAATCGTTACTAAAGAAGAATAAGCAATTTCAAGGTCAGCTCCCATAAGTCCTTCTAAGATATCTCACTGAGCATTCCACCAGGAAGTGCCAATTTTTTACTAACCACATTTAATTTCACACTGCACATTCTTACAGAGCCAATGGCTTGCATGACCGTTATCTACCTTGGTCTTCCAGCCTCAGTGATTTGCTTCAGGTTTTCAGGCCTGTATCATCAGTTTGGTTAGCTGCATTAGTAAATCATGAGAAGGTTTCAGAGGTGGGAGCTGATCTCCCACCACCATTCAAAAACCCCAAATTCAAATTATACAACTGAAGTTATAGCCAGGAAAGACCATCAAATAGCATATTCCCATTACCTGATTGCTTCATGAGTTTAACACGGCCCTGACAGATAATAGATACAACCAGGCAACCTGGTCTGTGAAAGGTGATATCTGAACCATCATTAAGCCTTTGAAAGGTGCTTATTAATCATAATTAGAGAGTCATCCTCTCCTCAGTGGGCTATCTTCTACAGGGTGAATCATGCATCTTTTCCCCTATTGTGTGTGTATGGAACTAGAGAAAACAGGTTTGGAAAACTAGGTTAGCTGCCCTGGATTCTGAGAAGGGAAGGGGATTTGCTAATACTGGCTGAGAGAAAAAAGGAAATGCACCTGTCTCTAGACAGCAGTGCAATGCTGACAGGCAGACCCAGAGCAGACAGAGAGGAGGGATTGCAGGAGGGACTGCTGTGAGCAGCTTACAGCTCTTAAACTTTCCTTTTCCCCCCTGTAAATAAGAGAATGTCTTATCAAGTTTTTCATATGAGAAGTGTAAGCATAATATGTTAAACTGCTTCTTTTGCTTTATATTTTCCCTCCTTTATTTAAACTGTGGGCTCAGAGGGACTTGAGTGATGCTGTGGCTTTGAGCAGGCCTTTGAAATAGGGAGAATGTAACCTTCTATCACAACGTTTACAAAGCTGACCATGTCCTTCTAACTTCAGAAGGCAATGCCACATTCCTGGTGGGATTTCCTTTCTAATTGCCCCATACATGACCTCAAATGAGCCCCCTGCCACTGCCAGAATATAATTTAGGAACTTTCCACTTTGAGCTGGCAGTTCTCCATACACACCTTTCCACGTACTTGCTGCAGAGAAATCATGAGAGATGACCTCAGCTTTATTTCATGAAATAGAGCCCAGACTTCTCATTGTATTTTTAAGCATTCCACCCTCAGGACTTTTTCATCTAAGTGGAACATGCTGTTAGCAACCCTGAACATTATGAAAATTCTCATCATGCCAAAATCCTAGCGAGACCTGTAAAAGTCTGGAGGCATGAATCTCAAGAACATTCATTCAGAATCCTAGCCATTTTCCACCTCTTCAATAAACCACTTCATGTGCAGACTCTAAATGAAAAAGTAGACACTGAATTATGGATCAAAGACTTCCTTGGAAATAATAAAAGCCTAAAAATAAGGCAACATCTGCACTGTTTATTGGTTATCCTTAATATTCTGAAGGCTGAGAAGAAAATCTCGAACTCTGCTGAATTGAGAATTAGTGTCAATTCTTCTTTCCCCAGGCTGTTCAATTTATACCCAGCAGGAACTCTGCCCTGCCCAACAACTCCTTATTCCTTTATTCCCACCATTAATCAGAGGGAACATGGAGGCTGCTTCAGCAAGCACTTCTTTTGTTTTAACTGAACACAGAGGTTTGATGTCCCTACTTGGCACATTGGGGTGGGGGGGGAGAAATAATGAAACCAGAGTGTCCTAGTGATAAACAGGCTTGTGTTTCTCCATTCCTCAGAAACAGCCTTTTCACCATCCACAAAAAATATGGAACATAATTTATTGACCATCACTATGAAGGTTATTCAAAGTCCTGACCAATGTAGTACATTTATAGAGTGTACTACATTAATACTGGGGTAGGACGTTTCTCCCTCTTTTTTCCCCTCTCTATGAGAAACTGATGATTTACTGGTCAGGGGGATGGGGAGACCTGGAAAAGTAGATCTCTTTCCCTCCACTTTCACTGAGTGGTTGGTACTTGGCAAGGCCAGGTTGAAGAAAGCACTCTGGGTTTGTGGAAACTCTACTGTCATTGTTTTCTATACCTAAACTTTGTTTTGGTTTGGAGATCCTGTGTTGTTCTGTAAGCTCATATGAAGAAACAACTCTTATTGTTTCCTTTATTGTCCTTGTGTGAAGGGTCACCCACTGGTTGGTGTGTACCTTTTTGGCTGGGTATTTTACTGCAGCCTCTTCAACTCTAGCACCCCGTTGACAGCCACTCCGACCCTGCAGTGGTTTGCCCCTTCTCACGACTCAGCCCATCAGCCAGGTCGTTTATAGTCCCCACCCCTTCTGGATAGTAACAAATCCACAAAGTCCAATTACCTTATTCCCGGTCTTCAGCCCCAACCACAGGCTCACTGCTCCTTGCATCAGAAGGGCTTTTTTAAGCTCTTTGCTAGTGCAGGTAGGGGAACCAAGGTTCTCCCTCTCTTCTGGGTTCAGCCCAGCAACTTTGTACTAAGCAGCTAAAGTCTGTGCCCTCAAGGTCACCGCTACTGCTTCCCTGGGCCACTGCCAGGGCCGGCGCAACCCATTAGGCGAACTAGGCAGTCGCCTACAGTGCTAACATTTTGGGGACGACGACCGCAGCAGCCGGATCTTTGGCCGCCCTGGTCATCGATGGTATTTCGGGGGCAGGACCTTCTGCCGCCTAGGACGGCAAAAAAGCTGGCGGTGCTCCTGGCCACTGCCTACCTTCTTCTGCCTCCCAGCCCCTTTCACAGAGTCACACTCATTCCAGTGCTTTGTCCCTGGAGGTTTCAGCTCCTCAACCTGCTTCCTGCCAGTTTGCAGCTAATGCAGAATCCTTCTTCAGGATCCCTGGCCACTTCCTTCTGCCTGGTCTGCAGGCTCTTAATCCTGCTACTGATGAGTTTGCCACCTAACTGTAGCTGAGGAAGTATCGACTCTCTCTCTTAACTCCTTAGCAGCTGTGGCAGGATGGTGTTTTATATCACATCTTTACCACCTCCTTCCTATGTGGGATGGAATAAAACTTAATTTATCTGATATGACATGGGGGTAGGTCATCTGAACCAGCACTTGCAAGCCCCCTTAAGATACTTTGAGGGTGTTACCAACTAGATAGAACTGAGGGTATGTCTACACTACGAAATTAGGTCGAATTTATAGAAGCCGGTTTTATAGAAATCAGTTGTATACAGCCGATTGTGTGTGTCCCCACATAAAATGCTCTAAGTGCATGAAGTCAGCGACCGCGTCCACAGTACCGAGGCTAGCGTCGACTTCCGGAGCGTTGCACTGTGGGTAGCTATCCCACAGTTCCCGCAGTCTCCGCCGCCCATTGGAATTCTGGGTTGAGATCCCAATGCCTGAATGATGCAAAACAGTGTCGCGGGGGGTTCTGGGTACATGTCGTCAGGCACCTCCCCCTCCGTCAGAGCAACGGCAGACAATCGATTCGCGCCTTTTTACCTGGGTTACCTGTGCATACAACATACCACACCAAGCATGGAGCCCGCTCAGCTCAGCTCAGCTCACCGTCACCATATGTCCTCTGGGTGCAGGCAGATGTGGTACTGCATTGCTACACAGCAGCAGCTAATTGCCTTTTGGCAGTAGACGGTGCAGTATGACTGGTAGCCTTCATCGGCGATCTGGGTGCTGGCAGACGTGGGGCTGGCAGACGTGGGGCTGCACTGCACACAGCAGCAGCCCCTTGCCTTTTGGTAGAAGATGGTATATTACGACTGGTATCCGTCGTCCTCGTTCTGCAGTGGCTGTCAATCACGGGCACCTGGGCAGACATGCTCAGTCCTATCGAACTGTCTCAACGATGATGGCTATCAGTCATAGTATGCTATTTTCTGCCAAGTGCCCAGTATTTTCTGCCAAGCACCCAGAAGATGCCGAGGGCTATCAGTCATGCTGCACTGGCGTCTGCCAGCTTAAGATGTAAAAAATAGATTTGTTCTGTATTCATTTGCTTCCCCCTCCCTCCATGAAATCAACGGCCTGCTAAACCCAGGGTTTTGAGTTCAATCTTTGGGGGGGCCATTCTGTGTGACAGTTGTTTATGTTTCTCCCTGATGCACAGCCACCTTTGTTGATTTTAATTCCCTGTACCTGTATGCCATGTTGTCACTCGCCCCTCCCTCCATCCGTCAGATACTAGTTTTGCGCCTTTTTTAAGACCAGACGCCATAGCACTGGGATCATGGAGCCCGCTCAGATCACCGCGGCAATTATGAGCACTATGAACACCACGCGCATTGTCCTGGAGTATATGCAGAGCCAGGACATGCCAAAGGAAAACCAGGACCAGCCGAGGAGGCGATTGCAGCGCAGCGACGAGAGTGATGAGGAAATTGACATGGACATAGACCTCTAACAAGGCACAGGCCCCAGCAATGTGCAAATCATGGTGTTACTGGGGCAAGTTCATGCCGTGGAACGCCGATTCTGGGCCCAGGAAACAAGCACAGACTGGTGGGACTGCATCGTGCTGCAGGTGTGGGACGATTCCCAGTGGCTGCGAAACTTTCGCATGCGTAAGGGCACTTTCATGGAACTTTGTGACTTGCTTTCCCCTGCCCTGAATCGCCAGAATACCAGAATGAGAGCAGCCCTCACAGTTGAGAAGCAAGTGGCGATAGCCCTGTGGAGGCTTGCAACGCCAGACAGCTACCGGTCAGTCGGGAATCAATTTGGAGTGGGCAAATCTACTGTGGGGGCTGCTGTGATCCAAGTTGCCAGGGCAATCAAAGACCTGGTGATATCAAGGGTAGTGACTCTGGGAAACGTGCAGGCCATAGTGGATGGCTTTGCTGCAATGGGATTCCCAAACTGTGATGGGGCGATAGACGGAACCCATATCCCTATCTTGGCACCGGAGCACCAAACCACCGAATACATAAACCGCAAGGCAGCCAACATCAACGTGGGATGGCCGGGAAAGGTACATGATGCTCGCATCTTCAGGCACTCTGGTCTGTTTCGAAAGCTGGAGGAAGGGACTTTCTTCCCGGACCAGAAAATAACCGTTGGGGATGTTGAAATGTCTATCGTGATCCTTGGGGACCCAGCCTACCCCTTAATGCCATGGCTCATGAAGCCGTACACAGGCAGCCTGGACAGTAGTCAGGACCTGTTCAACTACAGGCTGAGCAAGTGCCGAATGGTGGTGGAATGTGCATTTGGATGTTTAAAAGCGCGCTGGCGCAGCTTACTGACTCGCTCAGACCTCAGCAAAAAGAATATCCCCATTGTTATTGCTGCTTGCTGTGCGCTCCACAATATCTGTGAGAGTAAGGAGGAGACATTTATGGCGGGGTGGGAGGTTGAGGCAACTCACCTGGCCGCTGATTACGCGCAGCCAGACACCAGGGCGGTTAGAAGAGCACAGCAGGGCACGGTGCGCATCAGAGAAGCTTTGAAAACGAGTTTTGTGACTGGCCAGGCTACGGTGTGAAACTTCTGTTTGTTTCTCCTTGATGAACCCTCTGCGCCCCCCCCCCACCCGGTTCACTCTATTTCCCTGTAAACCAACCACCCCACCCTCCCCTCCCCCCTTCGAGCACCACTTGCAGAGGCAATAAAGTCATTGTTACTTCACATTCATGCATTCTTTATTAATTCATCACACAACTAGGGGGATAATTGCCAAGGTAGCCCGGGATGGGTGGAGGAGGAGGGAAGGAAAAGGACACACTGCAGTTTAAAATTTTTACTCTTATTGAAGGCCAGCCTTCTGATGCTCGGGCAATCATCTGGGGTGGAGTGGCTGGGTGGCCGGAGGCCCCCCCACCGTGTTCTTGGGCGTCTGGGTGAGGAGGCTATGGAACTTGGGGAGGAGGGTTGTTGGTTACACAGGGGCTGTAGCGGCGGTCTCTGCTCCTGCTGCCTTTCCTGCAGCTCAATCATATGCTGGAGCATATCAGTTTGATGCTCCAGCAGCCGGAGCATCGACTCTTGCCTTCTGTCTGCAAGCTGACACCACCTATCATCTTCAGTCTGCCACTTGCTCTGTTCATCCCGCGATTCAGCCCACCACCTCTCCTCTCATTCATACTGTGCTTTTCTGTAGTCTGACATTGACTGCCTCCACGCATTCTGCTGTGCTCTGTCAGCGTGGGAGGACATCTGGAGCTCCGTGAACATATCATCCTGAGTCCGCCGTTTTCTCCTTCTAATCTTCACTAGCCTCTGTGAAGGAGAAACATTTGCAGCTGGTGGAGGAGAAGGGAGAGGTGGTTAAAAAAGACACATTTTAGAGAACAATTGGTACACTCTTTCACGTTAAATTTTGCTGTTCACATTACACAGCACATGTGCTTTCGTTACAAGGTCGCATTTTTCCTCTTATATTGAGGGCCTGCCAGTTTGGTATGAGAGATCACTCACGCAGTGCCAGGCAACAGATTTCGGCTTGCAGGCAGCCATGGTAAGCCACAGTCTTTTGGCTTTTTTAACCTTCTTAGCATGTGGGAATGGTTTCAAACAGTAGCGCCCTCATTTCCCATACCAAGGACCCGTTGGGTTGGCCATTTAAAATGGGTTTGCAATGTAAAAGGAGGGGCTGCGGTTTCTGGGTTAACATGCAGCACAAACCCAACAAACTCCCCTCCCCCCCCCACCCAATTATCGGGGATGATCACTTCACCCCTCCCCCCACCGCGTGGCTAACAGCGGGGAACATTTCTGTTCAGCAGAGCAGGAAGGGGCACCTCTGAATGTCCCCTTAATAAAATCGCCCCATTTCAACCAGGTGACCGTGAATGATATCACTCTCCTGAGGATAACAAAGAGCGATAAGGAATGGATGTTGTCTGCATGCCAGCAAACACTGGGACCATACGCTGTCATGCTTTGTTATGCAATGATTCCAGACTATGTGCTACTGGCCTGGCGTGGTAAAGTGGACGGGATGGTGGACGGGATAAGGCAGCCCTCCCCAGAAACCTTTTGCAAAGGCTTTGGGAGTACATGAAGAAGAGCTTTCTGGAGATGTCCCTGGAGGATTTCCGCTCCATCACCATACACGTTAACAGACTTTTCCAGTAGCTGTACTGGCCACGATTGCCAGGGAAAATTAATCATTAATCATTAAACACGCTTGCTTTTAAACCATGTGTAATATTTACAAAGGTACACTCACCAGAGGTCCCCTGTGTGCCCTCAGGGTCTGGGAGCACACCTTGGGTGAGTTCGGGGGTTACTGGCTCCAGGTCCAGGGTGATAAACATATCCTGGCTGTTGGGGAAACCGGTTTCTCCGCTTCCTTGCTGCTGTGAGCTATCTACATTATCTTCATCCTCATCTTCCTCGTACCCTGAACCCGCTTCCCTGTGTGTTTCTCCAGTGACGGAGTCATAGCACACGGTTGGGGTAGTGGTGGCTGCACCCCCTAGCATGGCATGCAGCTCCGCGTAGAAGCGGCATGTTTGCGGCTCTGCCCCGGACCTTCCGTTTGCCTCTCTGGCTTTGTGGTAGGCTTGCCTTAGCTCCTTAATTTTCACGCAGCACTGCTGTGCGTCCCTGTTATGGCCTCTGTCCTTCATGGCCTTGGAGACCTTTGCTAATATTTTGCCATTTTGTTTACTGCTACGGAGTTCAGCTAGCACTGATTCATCTCCCCATATGGCGAGCAGATCCCGTACCTCCCGTTCGGTCCATGATGGAGCTCTTTTGCGATCCTGGGACTCCATCACGGTTACCTGTGCTGATGAGCTCTGCGTGGTCACCTGTGCTCTCCACGCTGGGCAAACAGGAAATGAAATTCAAACGTTTGCGGGGCTTTTCCTGTCTACCTGGTCAATGCATCTGAGTTGAGAGTGCTGTCTAAAGCGGTCACAATGAAGCACTGTGGGATAGCTCCCGGAGGCTAATAATGTCGAATTCCGTCCACACTACCCCAATTCCGACCCGCTAAGGCCGATTTTATCGCTAATCCCCTCATCGGAGGTGGAGTAAAGAAACCGGCTTAAAGGGCCCTTTAAGTCGAAAGAAAGGGCTTCGTAGTGTGAACGTGTCCAGGCTTAATTCGATTTAACGCTGCTAAAGTCGACCTAAACTCGTAGTGTAGACCAGGCCTGAGAAGTAGGTAAGTCCTTCACGCATAGTTTTGATCACAAAAATGATTAAACATGAATTGAGGGGCTATATTCTCTCCTTCTGAGTTTCAGATCAAATATGCTTTGTCTAGAAGTCAAATTTATATTTTTCCGCTAACTGCCAGCACTGCAAACTCAGCCTAGGCTCTTAAAACCTAACCTCTGTTCTGCTTCCTATATAGTGAAGTAGTGAAGATTATGCAGTCAGAATTTAGCTGATGATATGCTAAGTATAATTGAAGCCAACGGTCTCTTTCAAAGATATACTGCCTCTGCAGAGCTATGGAGTAGTTACAATTTGTGTTTCCCACAAGTAAGATATATTGCATAAATTGATAATGTTTTTGTATAGTTATTTTTTTCCTTAAATTACACTTTAGGAGTAGCACTAATTGGAGCAATGTAATAATGCTTATGAAACTAGATTCAATATATAGATGTCAAATTGCTGATTTTAAATTCAGGGATAAGCAATCACAGAGAGAGGCTAACAGCATAGGGGGCTAGTAGCAGTATAGGTTGTCTGTCTTATGACGGTTGGTTGCAATTGATATTGGCTTTAGAGAGCTGGAAAAGTGTCATTAGGCATATTGGGGGGGAAATGAAAACACTAATGATGAGCAAAGACAACAAGCAAATAATGGAAGGAAAGCTGACAATAGCAAAACTGTTGTGATTTCACCAAGATAGTCTAGATCTTAATGAAAGTTTCCTCCATCAAAACAGTGAAAAGCTGAAAAAGTGGCTTTTTGAGGTGACTGGGTGACCCAGAAAACTGGCAATCAGCTGTAGATGCTTTCACCAGGTCTAAAAAAGCATAGACATCCGTGAGAAAATTGTTACCACCATAAGCATTTAAAAAATCCATGTTGAATTTTTAAACAAGCAGCCTGTCCTTTCACCACAGTCCCCAAAAAGTCTCTGTTTCAGAGAGTCATGTGGGATGATTCATCATCTTGAAGAAGTTTACTCAAAACAATTGGTTAGCGGGCTTTACATATTTTTAGACCCTGCACAATGTCCTTTGAACCTGTGTAAGTGATACTGCTGCAGCAAGACATGCAGCAGACAACCAGCCAAGGTATTACACTAATGCTGATTGATTTCAGATGCACACAAGTGGCATGCTGCTGACCAACGAGGACAGAGAGCTTTTTGCCAGTTCCAAGCTCCTATTTTTTCCCCATTAGATGGTGTCTCACCATTTGGTGTTGAATCTCTGTCTGACAGAGGAGAAACAATGACACAAGTGTCATTGCAGGACAGCATCAATCTATCGGAATTCATCCAAACCAGGGCCGGTGCAAGGAAACTTCCACCTTGAGTCCCTCCCCCGCCCAGCCCTGTGGCAGCTCCCTGCCCCCGCCTCCGCCCTGAGGCGCCCCCCCCCCATGGCAGCTCCCCTCCCCTCTGCCCTGAGGCACACACCCCCCGTGGCAGCTCCCCCCTGGGGAGCCGTGCGGCAGCTCCCCACCCCAGCTCACCTCTGCTCCACCTCCTCCCCGAGCACGCCGCCCCGCTCTAATTCTCCTCCCCTCCCAGGCTTGCGGCATCAAACAGCTGATTAGTGCCGCAAGCCTGGGAGGCAGAAGAAGTGGAGCAGCGACGGCATGCTCGGGGAGGGGGCGGAGCAGAGGTGAGCTGGGGTGGGGAGCCCTGCCGCCCTGAGGCACCCCTGCGGCAGCTCCCCACCCGGCCCGGGGAGCCGTGCAGCAGCTCCCCACCCCAGCTCACCTCTGCTCTGCCTCCTCCCTGAGCACGCCGCCCCCGCTCTAATTCTCCTCCCCTCCCAGGCTTGCGGTGCCAAACAGCTGATTGGCGCTGCAAGCCTGGGAGGTGGGAGAAGTGGAGTGGCGACCGCGCGCTCGGGGAGGGGGCGTAGGAACGCTGTAAAAAAATTGGGGGTGCCGCTTTTTGGTGCCCCCAAATCTTGGCACCCTAGGCAACCGCCTAGTTTGCCTAAATGGTAGCACCAGCCCTGATCCAAACTGACATGGGAATTAAATTATAAATAACCTCCAACTAAGTCTGTTAAATAAGAAAGATTCACTGAACTCCAACCAGCAACATTTAATTTGACCACAAGGGAGCAGATGAGGGCAAAGGCAGGAATGGACTCTGCAGGAAGAGACTCTTGCAGCATCTTTCAATGAGCTAACAATCCTTCTTAAAGCAACACTGCTTTTCAGTGCTTCATATTTGTAACCTGGCAGTGGAATTCTGTGCTTAATTCATCTGCCACCTTGGTAAAACGGAGTCTCCAAATTGTCAGCATATTAGTATTCAATTATACGAAAGATAAGATTAGTGATTTCATCCCAAATCTTGTGATATTTGATGGTTTTGTCTAAGCACTTGAAGTAATGTGTTTCTATCTAGGAGAATCTCAACTTTCATTTTAAAACAAGTTCTAGCCCTCATGGTTGTGGAAAGAATCTGGAAAATATAAATGTGGGTAGTGACTTTTTGAGCCATTGACAAGGTAAATAAGAAAGAGCCCACATTTATTGCTTTAACTTAAAAATAATGAGATTTTAAAGCCAATCTCATGGTTTTGGGGGCCTGATGCGTTAATTTGACATACTTGGGTTTGGCAATACTGGCTGAGGAATCTTCTCTCAGATACTTCAGCAAATCACGTTCACTGGAGTGAACTGGTAAATCATGATAATGGACCCCATCCTAAATACGTGAAAGGGAATCTGTGGCTATTCCTAGAAAGAGGAAAAGAAAAATAGGTGACTAGACCCAGGACCTCTACAGATTAAACAGAAAGGTGCAGGTGATGGAAGTGGTGAGGTGTTTCATACCACTGACACTTCATTTGTACAGCGAAGATTTTGTGAGAGCTGTGTAGAAAGCTATAGCACACAGGGCCAGCTCCAGGCACCAGCCCACCAAGCTTGTGCTTGGGGCGGCACCTGGAGGGGGGCAGTGCGGTGCTCCGGCTCCGGCCGCCGGGGAGAGCAGAGCCCCAGCCGGGGCTTGCCGCCCTCCCCCCGGCGCTCTGGCCGCCGGGGAGAGCGGAGCCCCGGCCGGGCACTCTGCCCTCCCCCCGGGGCTCCTGCCGCCCCCCCCCCCGCCATGCGGGGGGGGGGGAGCGGCAGCCGGAGGCTTTTTTGCCTGGGGCGGCAAAAAAGCCAGAGCCAGCCCTGATAGCACAGCAAGATCACAGATAGCCCTGAACCAATACACAATCCCAACAGCACAGAAATGGGTATTTGAAATCTGGACACAGATCCAAATTTTGTGGTTTGAGCCACTCTACCAAAAATTCATAGATCTGAATCGTAATTTTATCTTTTGCAGGGTTGGAGAGTTCAGACCTCACAGAGTAGGTCTTCACTGCAGTCATCTCAGGCTCTTACTCAGGTACAGCCCCTAACCCACACACAAAACCCACTCATCCGAGTTTAGTGGTGCTTTCAGCCTGGGCTAGCTGGGGGTGTGGATTAGAACCTGGATTCTGCTCTCTCTTGGGCTAATAACCCACCAACTCACTTTGTAGTGAAGACTAAAATCACTGGAGTGCTGATAGTCCTCCAACACCTGCCCTCCTTCCCCTCCTCTTGCTAATCCCTATGAGCCCAGAGGGACAGACAAGTCCTCTCACAACTCACTGGGAAAGAACTCGTCAAAGCGGCTCAGCTTACTGCAGCACAAAAAAACATGGGATGTGCCCCCAGAAGTCCTAACGATACACATGGGTGAGCGCAACACCAGTGAAGATGCAATAACTCAGGTAGGGCTTTGCAGTGTGGATGCTTACACCCTGGCTAGGCTAAACCAGGTGCTCAGACCTGGGTGACAATCACCCGTGTTAATTTTGCAGGAAAGACATACCCATAGTCAGCTTGCTTTAGTGGAGTAGTGCTTATGTCATGGCTTGTAGGAGTGGGAAGAGGAGATATTTTAAGCCTGCCCAACTAATCATTTACAGATGGCCCTGTGGGGACGGCTAATGGGGAAGTTGCACTACTTGGCTTTTTCCACCTTTAGTTTCTTGCATCAGCCACAAATTCATTTCTAATTGATGCTGTGGAAAACAACTGTCAATGTGATGGTAAAGCTCAATGCCCTGCCCTTGCATTTACTGCTCCTCAAACGGAAAATAGCAGCACTCTTGCTACTGGAGGCACAGCCAAAGTTTCTTCATATCCAAGCTCCTTTAAATAAAGAAAGCAACAAAGTATTCAGAGTGCTGTTTAATCTTGTTGCATATTTTATGATCCTGTCACCGTTATTACAAAGTAGGTGGGGAAACGGCAATTAAATATCTTTGGCTCCTATGGACTACTCAGTTACCAAGCAACTGACTGGCTCTGCTACAACTTTCATTTATGATGAAACCAACTAACCCATACCAAAATATTAATGGGTGTAATGTTTGCTCTCCAGATTATCCTTCCTCCTTGAAGAAGTTTTATACTTTAAAAAATCCCCTAGAAAAACATAGGCAAGATAGGGCACATACTCCTGCAGAGAGAGGCAGCAGTGAAGTTGGATTGGTGCCTTCATGGTCTTTTGGATGAAAAAGTCAACACTCAGAAGCATTCTGTGGGAGAGACAATTTCAGGTATTGCTTTCTGCCCCATTATGGTAGGTATTGCTGTGAACATCAGAAATAGAAGTGGAGCTGTCAGATGTGGCTAAAATGCACAGTCAAGAAACTCACTCCCACATTTACAGAAACAGCTGTTATTACAAACACAAAAAACTAGAGACAAGCCTGAAAAAAGCTAGATCCAAACACCCCAGGAGAACTTCTACACTAGGGAAAGCCTTTACACTAGCATCACTAGCATCACTGGATGTCACTGCAAGTGAACTACATAAATGGGGAAAAGAAAGAAGATAAAGAAAAATGGCCTTCTTCAGAGAGGGAGAATGGTCTTGTTAAACCACTGATCTGGGACTTGATCGGAGTTGAATTCCTAGCTCTGCTGCAGACTCCCTATACAAACTTGAGTGACCCACATAATCTTTGTGCCTCGGTTCTCTACCTGTAATCCTTCCTCCCCCGTCTGTTCTGTCTATTTAGAATGTAAGCTCTTTAGGGTAGGTACCATTTCTAATTATGTGTTGGTACAGTGCCAGCACAACAGGGCCCAAATCACAGTTGTGGCCTCCAGGTGCTATTGCATACAAATAGTAAGAAATTAAAAAAAAAATAGTACGGAATAAAAAAAGAAGTCAACAGATTAAGAAATATTATATGTGTAGGATCAACTATAATGGTGTTTAGAAAATTATTCTACAGCAGGGGTATGCAACCTATGGCACATGTGCCAAAGGCGGCACGCGAGCTGATTTTCAGTGGCACTCGCACTGCCCGGGTCTGGGGGGCTCTGCATTTTAATTTAATTTTAAATGAAGCTTCTTAAACATTTTAAAAACCTTATTTACTTTACATACAACAATAGATTAGTTATATATTATAGACTTATAGAAAGAGACCTTCTAAAAACATTAAAATGTATTACAGGCATGCGAAACCTTAAATTAGAGTGAATAAATGAAGACTCGGCACACCACTTCTGAAACGTTGCCGACCCCTGATCTACAGACTTCCTATGTAATAATAATACCACCTCTAACTGTGCCTCAGTGGCCACAACTGAGAGTGCCAAATTCAGGACGAACTGCTGAGAAATAAGGCAAACACAACCCAAAACTGGTGGTTATTCTTTCATAAGATATAGCAAACCAGCAATAAAAGTAAACTCCTGTTTCACCAAACTGGCTAACAAGAAGTCATAAAAGCCATTTCATTGGACATTCCAGTTCTTATATCACCATCAAAAACACTGGATTCCAAGCTGAGTGGTTCTTTATAACCAGTCTCATCAAATAATAGGTTCTTTTGATTCTAAAGGACCAGCCACACACCCAGGTCAATATGTAACTCAGATCTTATCCAAAAATCACATTGATGCCAATCCTTTAGTATCTAAAATCTAAAAATTTATTTATAGAAAGAAAGAAAGAAAGAAAGAAAGAAAGAAAGAAAGAAAGAAAGAAAGAAAGAAAGAAAGAGTTAATATTGGTTAAAGGAATCAAATACATACAGTAATTGCAAAGTTCTTGGTTTAGGCTTGTTAGCAGTGATGGAATAAACTGCTGGTTTGATAAGTCTCTGGTTGCTTCCAAATCATTGGAAGGTCCTCAGTTCATTGGTTAGAATGCTCCCATTAGTATAAGTTCATAGCCCAGAGGCTGGACCAGGATAGAGGCAAAATGGAGGGGTTTCCAGGGCCATTTATATCCTCTGTCATGTGGATAGAAACCCATTGTTTCCAACAAAAACCTCAGCCCAGCTAGTGGAGAATCACAGGTGACCAGACAGTGTTTGGAGTCACATGGGCAAGTCACATGTTCATGCCCAATTTCGCTCAGTCATTGCAGGAAGTCATTACCTATATTCCAGACAGCACATTTATAGGACAGTCCACTCAGTGTAGATGGGCATATCCCATGGTCCACTGTGAGTTAAATGTCCTTTTGATGGGCCACTCAATTTGAATAGTCCCGCCAAGATATGCTGGCTAACTACTTTGTGGGCATTACCCCAGGAGCAAACATTTGAAATCAAGGTATAAAGCCAATATGCATAACTGCAAATACAAAAATGATACATGCATAAAGATAGCATAAAGAGCTTTTTTGTCAGGGTGATTTATATGAGAGGGAAACTAACATTTTTTGCTAAATAAATTAATGATCATAAAAGTAAAAATATTACAATCAAAAGCCCAGCAATATCAAGCAACAGCAACAAATACCAGATAAGTCAGTCTCTTTAATGTGATTGTAATTGAACTTCTACAGCCTAGCTGTAAAATGGAAAAAACACTATGGTAAGATTTTAACATATTCACTAAGATTTAAAATATGATATAGTAAAAAATGATAGGCAGCAATTTAATCACCCTGATGAGGTACTAGATTTTGCTAATTTCCTTACAGCAATATTTCCTACAAAGCAGCAGTTATTATGATACATTACTCAAAGAGTTAACTTAATAAAACAACAAATGTATAATAGAGGAATATTACCAGTTCAAACCTCATTCAAACATTGGCTTGAAATGTCTGTACTCCCTCCTTGGCCCTGTCTTTCCTCAAAAAACTGATACCATTCTCAATTAACTCCTTACCTGCTCCCCCAGGCATCAGCTTTGGACCAGTCCTTGTCAGGGTCACAATGGGTGATGATTTGACTGAAAAGCGATTGCTACAGATGTTGTGTTTAGAATGAAAGAAAGAGACTGGATGGAGAGCTAGAAAACTAATTGCTTTTAATAAGAGCAAGATATTTAATTCAGTAATACAAACAAGATGGAAAGGGGCAGAGCTGATTTTTATTTTTTTAAACAGAAACCCCCAAAGCTTCCCAGCAGGATATTGACAACACACTCTGCTAATGAAACATGCATTAAAGCATATTGACTGCCCTTAGGATCACTGACCATGAATTAGCAACTCTGTGAGATGATTAATTGTCCAGGGAGCACAGCAAACAGGATAGGTGCTAGCAGGTCCTGACAAACACTGCATTAGTGGTGCATCCCTTAAAGATGATGACCTTAGGGCAGTGGTTCCCAAACTTTAACAACCTGTGAACCCCTTTCACTAAAATGTCAAGTCTCACGAACCCCCTCCTAAAAACAAATATTTCCAGGGATTTTCTCATTTACCTGAGTATAAATTTTGTTTTTATGACATGTTTATTACACTCTATTATTAATTATTTTCATTACAGTATTTTTACTACATTATGAAAATGGCAACACTCTTCCAAGATATCACTTTCGTAGCTTGTATCACTTTGAATAAGCCTGTTATAAGACAAGGCTCTTATGTTTCATCAAGGAGTATCAGATGTGAAACAGCAGGAAGGTATTTAAGAAGCCAACTCAAAGAGTTCTTCCTACACAAGCATTCAGGTCTTGAGTAGTCCAGGCAAACAACGCATGTTACCACAAAGCTTAAAGTTGTTCTTCATAATAATTTTAAAAACAATACTAGCTGCCTATTTAATTTTAAAAACAGCAAAAAAGATCCACCTCCCTTTCCATTTCTTATAAGCAGTCCTGAAGTTTAAATCTCCTCAGTAAAAAGAACAGGAGTACTTGTGGCACCATGAAAGCTTATGCTCAAATAAATTTGTTAGTCTCTAAGGTGCCACAAGTACTCCTGTTCTTTTTGCGGATACAGACTAACACGGCTGCTACTCTGAAACCTCCTCAGTGTGATAGAGATGCTTGCTTTGATCTGCTTAGCTCTTGGAAGTCCAGCGGCTCCGGGCTGCTGGCCCCGTGCTGCCCGGGGTCCCTAGGGACAGCTCTGTCCACCATTAGGGAATTTTTTCCCAAGAACCCCCTGTAACATTTCACGAACCCCCAGGGGTTCATGAACCCCAGTTTGGAAACCACTGCCTTAGGGTCAGCTATAACGAGAAGTTCCCCAAGTGTACCTCTATCATTGTTATAATGGACCATAAATGACAGTAATATTTTACCAAAGATGATTTGAATCCAAACCCTGGGTGAACATTCTTTTCACTAAGAAATGCAAGCCCAGGGGATTTTTATAAAGCAAACAAATGTGATTAGTCATCTAATTTATAAAACTTCATAGATTCCAAGGCCCAAAGAAACCACGGTGATCATCTAGTCTGACTTCCTGCACAATACAGGCCATAAAACTTCCCTAAAATAATTCCTAGAGCATAGAAAAACATCTAATCATGCTTTAAAAATGGTCAGTGATGGAGAATCCAGCACAACCCTTGGCAAATTGTACAACTGCTTAATTACTCTGTTAAAAATTGATGCCTTATTACCAGTCTGAATTTGTCTAGCTACAACTTCCAGCCATTGGACTGTGTTACACCTTTTCTTGATAGATTGAAGAGTCCATTATTAAATATTTGTTCCCAGTATAAATACTTAGAGAATGTAATCAAGTCACCCCTTAAGCTTCTCTTTGTTAAACTAAATAGATTGAGCACCTTGAATCCATCACTATAAGACAGGTTTTCTAATCTTTTAATTGTTTTTGCAGCTCTTCTCTGAAGTCCAGTGTTCCCTCTAAGCTGCACGCCTGCATGGTCATGCTGCACTCCAAGTGCCACGCAGGTGCACACATCCTCAGCAACAGTGGGACGGCAGCACTGGGAAGCAGGGCGGGGCTGGAGAACAGCAGGAGGGGCAGCTGTGGAGCGGGAGAGGGAGGCAGCTGGGGCCAGGCAACTGGAGGGGAACTGGGCGGTAAGGAGTGCCGGCCAACCTGGCTTGTGGGGAGGGGGCAGCGGTGGGGCATTTCTCCCTGCAGCAGATAGGCTCAGAACCAGGCGGGCCCCCATTCCCACCCCACCCCAGGACTCACAGGGCCACTGCACAGTACCCTGCCTTCTGATTTTTGCATAAAACCCTTCCCATCCTCCTCCCCCAGGCCATGCTGAGTTGTTGGGATGGGGATTATCTTCTCTCCCGGGCCCCCCATATCCCTCACTGGGAAGGAACCAGCAAGAGCAGAGACTTGTCGTTGTGAATAGCTGCAAAGTGGCCAGGAGTTCAGGGCAGTAACAAAGGGACCGGGAAACAAGCGGCTGAGCTGCCTGGCCATGCTTAGCGCAGCAGCAACCCCAAGTGAGTGGTACCAGCAACTTCTGGGTCTGCTTCAACACACTGGGCGGGCATGTGATTGGCACACACAAGGGAACCCGAACTGGGAAACCTGGACTCAGGGGTATTGGGCCTGGGGAGAGAGTAGGCAACTTCTCTAGGCACAAAGTCATGGGTCTGATTCTGGGCTACTGATGCTGTTTGCGCTCTGCAAAAGAAGAGGGAGGGCCCTGAAATAGTTAGGGATGATTTTTTTTTAAAGCAAAATTGTAATTGCACTTCAACTCTGGACATTGCATTGCTCTCTCTATCCCCTTTCTTTCCTTTAAAAAAAAAGTTCATCAATTCCTTAGATAGACATCCTAGTTGTTATCAAGTACTTCTAAAAAAATGGTTACTATAAATCAATCCACTCTATCAGGAGTTCAGCTGCAACACTCTAAAAAAGAAATAATCAATCCACTGTTGCTTCTCCAAAAAAACAGCAGTTATTTTCTGTATAGATTGTAGTGGCACAAGTCTGTGCTTTTTTAAAGTCATGTAATTAGTTTTAAAAAAAAAACACCTGAAGAATTAAAAGAAAAAAGAAACTGAAGAAGCCTTTGCTGTACAGTTGCAAGTTTCCACTTGGAAACTAATTAAGGGCTAGTACCTGTAGATAATCTTCAGGAGTCTAGATAAACAACTTGCACAGCCAAAGAAAGTGGTTTCTTATGAATTTTTGCAGGGAAAGCCTGATCTTTGTGGGTATGCATGTTTGATTTTGAATCTTTAAAAACTTTGCTCAAAACACTTCCTAAATAAAAGGGCTTGGTATTAATCTATTTGGGTCCTTCGTTGTATTCTAATTCCTGCTCCTGTTACAAAAACTCCCATGAACTTTGACGTGCTGAATAAGTTGGCAAATGTTGACCATCAGTTCAATATGAAGAAATAGCAATACACTGAAGTAATGTAACAGGCAATACTGCATTTCTATAAACTCCATGTTGTTTCACAATCCACTGTTAGAATCAGGTAATTTTCTCTTCTTGAATATAAATGTACTATGTATTTTTTAATATGAGGAGAACATTTTAACGGTGTATGTACTGCTGTTAGTACTGGAGTAATTACATTCTCAGTGTCTGTAACTCACTTTCAAGAAGATTAATAGGGATTCTAATTTTCATATTGCATACATTGCTAGCAGGTCTCAGCTATGAAGCTTGTACATGAAGATTTGGATTTTGTTTGCAGATTTCACGTTAATAGAATACTGTGTACAAATACTTCACTGCACAATTATACTCCAGCCGTTTTCAAACTGACCGATTGAACATTTGATGTTGCCAGAAATTGGGTAGACTGAATTTTTAAATTTGTTGAACTTAAAGGTGACAATCCAGGTTTAAATATGCTGCTGATTGTAGATTTTTGAAAGTATTCACCTCTAGGGCCAAATTCTGCCATCGTTAGTTAAGCAAAACTCCCACGGGCTTTCTGCTCAAGTGAGGAGCTCAGACTTTGGCCATGTTTAAATTGCTGCCTTTCCATTAATGGGAAAAAACGGTTCGGTTAAACTATACTATATAATATGTGAGGGTGATTTATATCCACACATTACCTCGATATTGGTGCACATAACAAAATTCATTCCGCACATCGATGGAAAAAAATTAGAGGGAACATGGCTCTGAACCCTCTCCAGTTTATCAACATCCTTCTTGAACTGTGGATACCGGAACGGGACATAGCATTACAGTATCAGTCAGACTTAGGACCAAAGAGGTAAAATAACCTATTTCTACTTCAGATTCCCCTGGTTATGCAGCCAAGGATGCCAAGGATTGCATTAGCCCTTTTGGGGACACACACACACACACAGACACACATACATCTCTGCTATATTTTGATCTCAGAAGATATCCTAAAACAATGTTTCAGTCTTGGAGACAATTATTTTAATTTAAGACATGTATAATATAGATTGAGCCAGAAGCCATAGACACAGCATCCATCAAGAAAAATGACTTCAGTGACCCCTAGTGGAAAAAAATGAAGATGATCAGGTGTTTTGTTTTGTTTCTTGTAAATGCTCTCTAATGGATTCTATCTATGTAATTGTCAATATGTAAAATCCGACCTCACATCTGCATTGACCCAACATGTAAGGCACACCATTTAAAACTTTAAATGCAAAAGGGAGCTAAAAATATGAAAAAGCACATTTTAAAAAATACACTCAGGTTTTACTTGTTCTGCGTAGACTCTTTTTATATTAATGTCTAACCAGGGCTGACTTCTAGATCATCAGATTTGTCATTTGTATTCATTCGGAGAGAATTCTGAAAGTTTTGGAGACAGCAATCACTAAGGTGAACATTGTAACAATGTACAAATATTTGAAGGATGTAAACCAAGGAGGCAGAGGCATTATTTTCCATAATGAAAAGGGGTATAAACTAGGAGTACTTTGATAAAGCTAGGGGTATTTTAGGCAGAAGATTTTCTTAAAAGTAAGATCTATTCACCTGTAGAAAAAATCTCCCAAGCAAGTGGTAGAATGCTTGAGGTATTTAAAGCTAAATTGGACAAACCCATAGTGAACATACAATAAAAAAGAAGCCTACAAACGACAGGAAGATGTGACTTAAATGTCTTTTCAGAGTCCAAATGATATAGTCACTTAATAGGCTAGAGCACCAGGTGTGTTAGAGCAGTACACGGAGATATAGGTGGCTTTTGTCCACCCCTTTGGTCCAGGGAGCCACACCAGCCTCTAGAGTATGTTAAAGTAGCCAGAACAAGTGCACATTGTGATCCATTACCCTTTGTTTTGTTTCTTTAATTATTTGCTTACTCACTAATTTACAATGGGTCTCCCAATGACAAATGTTAATTCTGCATATTTGTTATACAGAGGACTACTTTGATACTTCCCAAGAACTCAGTGGCAGCAATCCTACTAAAAAGCCCTTAATGAAGGCATCAAGATCAGGTTTTATCAGAGGTAAAACTAAGAGGAGAAAAGAGGTGGGTTAATGATGTTGCATATTGAAAACGTGTGACAAGGTAATAGCAAAGCCATTCAGCAGGAGGAATGGGTACAGTTCTCTGAAGACCTCCATCTTGAAGGGTTTAAGAGTAGCTGATGGCAATGAATGACAATAGCTCTTTATAAACTTCCTATAAAGAGGATTCAGATTTCTGCTATGCATGTTACTCGGACTTGACATAGCAGGCAGCCCGGCTAGTCATGCACCTAGCTTGGGCATTTAGTTTTAATTTGTGTCCTTTCTCCTAAACAGTAGGAGTCCAGTCAGGTCCCGCTCCAGCATTTCTGCCGCCCCAAGCAAAAAAAAAAAAGCCGCAATCGGCGGCAGCAGTTCAGCGGTGGGTCCTTCGTTCCTAGAGGGAGTGAGGGACCTGCCACCCCCGAATTGCTGCAGGTGCTGCCCCTCTCTCTTGGCCGCCCCAAGCACCTGCTTCTTAAGCTGGTGTCTGGAGCCGGCCCTGAGTCCAGTCATCCCGCCCTTTGCATGTTCATTTCTTCTCTGTAAGTGAATACAAGCTGCACTCATGCAACTGATGAGAGAATTAGGCCCCAGAAGAAAAGTCTCCAAGAATACTTTGAAGAGGCAAGGCTGTGAATGAGGTTGTTTGGAAAACTTGATAATGTCCACCAAATCTTCACTGTTCCTTAAGTCCAGGAGAAACTATCAACAACTCTGATGCTGTAAATATAAGGCCCAATCCTGCAGGCTTTACTCATCCCAAAGACACATTAAGACCCACTTGGACTAACCTGTATGAATAAGGACTGTAGGATCTGACCCACAGTCCTCTCCGGGTCTAATAGATTCATGGGCTCAATGTGATCAAAGATCACTTGCACCATGGATAAATAAAGAGATGGGGGATGGGGGGAGAAGCTTGGGATCCAATGCAAAGATAAGTCACTTATCACGGATGATACTATACCAAAGAACTTTAAGCAACTGTGGGGAGGAATATAAATATTCCATACTTCCTTTAATGTCTACAGAAAGTGCAACACTTGATTGCTCTGTGGAATAATGTACTTTCATTCTGAATAGGATCATTTCCTTAATATGTATAGAAATGGATTGTGGGATACAGGGTACAGAGAAGAATAGGGGAAACTGGGCATTTTAAGGAATCTTTATATTCTAAGAAGCTGTATCACTTTCAACAAACTTGTCTGCTGTTAAAGGAAGAGAACCATATATGCAGGAAGATATAGATATATAGTATATTTAGTAGACACGCAACTACCTAGCTTCTAAATTTATTCTTTTCTGTGCTCCAAAGGCAATTCCATAGCTGCAATATCATCATGGCCTTTATTTTCCATTTTAGAATGTACTACCTTTCCTGATCTCTCTTTACTTGGATGCATCACTAGCTATATTTACAATTCACCTTCTGAGTTGTCTTTACTCTCTATTAAAGGTGTTTTTAAGCCACAGAGTCCTAATGAATCAAAGCAGTTAAAACACACACACCCTGTCAGAATCTTCCAAGAAACAATCCTAAATCAGCAAGATCTTCCCCATCCCCACCACTCACAACATCAACAGTCTGTTCACAAATCAGACTGTTGTGCACCTGACAGGCAGATGGACTATTTATTTAAATAGGGGTCAAATCACTTTCTCCAATTCATAGGGAAAAGATTGGGATTATAAAAGCCCTACAAATCCTTTTAGCTTTTCCCCATCATAGCACTGTTCAAAACAGCTTTTAAAAACATTCAGAAACAAACAGGCACCAAAAATCATCTTTTAAGAAAAAGGTCCTAACTAATTAAGGGCTGCTGGTAACAGGCTTGGGCTCCCTAAAGGTCAGTCAATTTAAAAGTAAATAAATAAACCCCAGAAATTTCTCTTCCCCCCTCTTTTTCCCCAGTGGACAGGTGCTCATTGTCATTCATGAAATATAGGAGAGGCCTTGCAAAGTAGGGATGTGCAGCACATTTGTAACACACACAAAACTCACCTGGGTTTTATTACACATTCTAAATGCAGATCAGATTCACTGAAAAGATGTGATAAAGTTCACAAGCAACTTGAGCAGAGTTGAGTCTGAACTCTCAGAACACAATGCTTCCAAGCTTTCGTTAGGTTTTGATCCAAACCTCAAAAAGTCAGGGTCCATCTTAACATGGACACTTTTGAGAAATGGGTTTTGAAACCAAAACTCCAAGTAAAACTTACATAGTTGGTGGGTGAAACTAAGGAAAAGCTATTTCAAGTCCACTCTTAACTTTCATAGAAGAAAGCCCAGAAAGGTGAAAAACAAATGATTGTTATTGTTGTGTTGTTAAACAAACCATTAATTATATACATCAACTGATATAGCTACATGCACAAATACACACTCATATATAATATTGAATAACATGCCTTTACATAAACGCATACAAAGCATTATACATTTTGGTCTTAGAGCAATAGTGAACAAATTTATTTGAAAATGTGCATAACTTCAATACAATATTATTAGATCAAGGCCTATGCGATCACTTTTAGTCATTAAATCCATTGAGAGTTTGTCTAAATAAAAGCTTCAGGCAGCTGGCCCAGATGAACCTGAAGGAGTCAGGAACCTCTGCATTTTTTTTTAAGGAAGGTGGATTATTTTATGTTTTTGACAGTAACTGTTCTTTATGTTAAAAATCAGTGCTTTTAAAGACAGTTTTCACCAAATTAATCCTAGTTAGGATTTCCAAATGTTTTCCTTTGGAGTTTTACTTTATGAATCTCAAAAGTTTTATTTTGATTCTCTAAGTGTTTGATTTTTTTTTTAATCAAGTCCTTAAAATATGGCAAAACCCATTAAATTCTAGAGGAATCCTTATAATTCTTGCTTTGCCTGAAACATTTAAATGAGCTCTCATCTATGGCCATTAGACTTACCACATAAAATGGCTTTTTATATTTTTCTGACCAAATCTGACACTAGCAAAAAGTCAGTTTTACATGTATCACCATGCATTGGTTTTATTACTTAGGAACAGAAGTCCTGAATATATTCCTGACATCCCCACAGTGAAATTTGTCATGCTATAAACTAGACACATCATACTTTTATTTAATATTTACATGCTTTTCATTGTTTTGTTTAGATAAAGATGCAAACCAGTGCCATTAAGACTGAAGCTAAAATTCTTGGAGCACTGGGCAGAGCCACTGCTTTGGATTCTTAACAGGGGTCAGAAGTCAGAGTCATGGGAAAGTTATACCTGCATAAGCTAAGGTGTGAATTTAAACCAGTACAGGTGGATAACTTCTGGTGTGGAAACATAAGAATGTCCACCGAGGGAATTATACTAGTGTAAGTATCAGTTTAATTATACTAGTATTATTATATCATTGTTATTAGTAAAAGCTTTCCTGTGTAGACAAGCCCTTACTTTAGGACTCTGGGGCCAAAGGACATTTTGATTTAATGAAATGGAGGATGAAGTGAACCAGTCATTGAATAAACTGAAGACACAATATTATATACCTTCATCTTAATTTGGCTTCTGATTGGGAGTGTATTTAGTAGCAGTCTGTTTGTTGTCAGATAAAAATCTTTCAAAATGTGTATACATAGCTCGCCCTGCAGTTATTCTCCCTGAAAAACTCCCATTAACTTCAATGAAAGATATACATGAAGGATGATTGCCGGTTTGGGCCAATTTAACTGGTATGAGGTGAAATCTTGGTCCCCCATATAAGGCCTGAATATATGTGCTTGTACAGTAGCACGGAGAGGCTCTGAGGTCATATGACTCCTTTTGTAAGAATTAGGGGTTTGCTCCAGAGTAGTGTCATGCCCAGACTGGCCCCTTTCCCCCTCTCTGTTGTGCAAACTGAACAAGAATGCTAGAGAGTCAGACATGATCATATCTCACAGGTGTCAAATTAGAAAGAATAATTCTCATCTCTCAGTAGGTTTCAGGTCACCTGTATCGAGCTCAATCCTCTACAGTCTATATCTCCATGTGTGCATTATTAACTGGCTGTACAATGGTTGTTTGGGATTGGTATGTTTTATCTGCATTCGAATTTTTTTAAAGGGGGGAGAGTTGAGAGAGTCAGACATAACAGTAGCCATTGGAGTCACTGGACATTTGACCCCTTCCTTGTGACAGGGTCACTTTTGTAACCTTGACCCTCACGAGGGGGTGACTTTTTGTAACAGTAATGGGCGTTGGGTTGGTTTACTCTTCCAGAAGATGGATGAAGCAATAAAGAATCATGGCCAGTCTCCTCACTTGACAGGTACTGTAACTTTTGTTTGAGTATTTCATTGCCTTATGTTTTATTCTTACATGTTGTCAACTTAAAGTGGCTTAGATTTGATTTTTCCAAAATTTACAAGTTCAGCGGAAAGGGATGGAGGTTTTTAGAAACAGGTTAGACAAAACACCTCTCAGGGATGGTCTAGATTTACTTGGTCCTGCCTCAGTGCAGGAGGCTAGACTAGGTGACCTCTTGCTGTCCCTTCCAGGCCTAATTCTTTGATTATTTTCTATGTTTTGAAAAATTTCTATGATTTTAAGAACTCTGAAGAAAACCTCCTATAACCTTCCACCATTTTCCTGGCCATTTGTGGCACGGTACAGCAATTGGCATGTCTCCTGCACTTGACCAGAATGTATCATTTCTGAGTGTATTACTAATAAAATGTAGCATTTACTCTCAATTCTCCCCTTGGGTTACACACCCAACAGAATGGTATCAGAGACAATTGTACTCAGGGTACAGAGATACATGTTATCATTTTCCCCAGCCAGTTGACCTACAGGATCTATGGGATGGATTACTATTAGAAGGTAGACAAGAATAAATGGAAAGAGATTACATTAGTAGATTGTAAACCATACATTTACTTTATATTTGTACAAGCAAAGCAAGGATTAGTTTTAAAAAGTCTCTTTGGGAATGGAGCAAAGGAGAATTTATCTGGTGCTCTGGACCTCTGCCTTTAGAGCCCAAATTCAAATCTGACTGCTCACAAAAGATACTTTGGAGGTGGTCTAATTTTTTGTTTAAATTTTAGGTGAATGTAGTAGTTATAAAGTACTAGACTGACAGCTTTCCAGACTAGGGTGATCAGATGTCCCAATTTTATAGGGACAGTCTCGACATTTGGGGCTTTGTTTTATATAGGTGCCTGTTACCCTCCATCCCCTGTCCCGATTTCTCATACTTGCTATCTGGTCACCCTACTCCAGACTGAGGTGCTGGATTTATCTAAAAAACCAGCTACAACACAAGCAGTACTAATGCAAGCTTTCCCACCCAGTCCCTTCTTTGTGCTTGTACTTGCAGATCAGAGTTTCACTTCTTGAAGTGAAAGACTGGTCTGGTCTCAAAGCCTATTCAGTATTTGGTCTTCCTGCTAAGACTGTCAACAAGAGTGCTATTTAGTGGCAATAGTGGGGTGGTTTTGGTGATGCAGATGTGTCCCCTGGGAAGTGGCCTAAAACAACTCCATTTATTTCGCACAGGCCACTGAATAGTTATTAGTGGTATCCACTTTCAGTTGGTGCCAACCTTGGCACTCTGTATTGAAAGTGGTTGTGTCCGAGAGTGAATCGTAGGACGCATCTGTGTGCTGGATGAGTGGATATGTGAAAATAGGCATCTTGTAGGTCGAAGGCTGTGAACCAGTCCCCTTGTTCCAGCACGGGTATTATTGTGCCCAATGTGACCATCTTGAATTTCTGTACACGTACAAATTTGTTCAGTTGGCGTAGGTCTAGTATAGGTCTCCATCACCTGCCTTTCTTTTGGGTCAGAAAGTAGTGGGAGTAGAACCCTTATCCCTGATGTTGCATTGGTACAGATTCTACTGCACCTAGCTGTAGAAGATGAGCCACTTCTACGTGAAGTAGGTGCTCGTGAGAGGGGTCCCTGAAGAGGGACAGGGAAGGGTGGGCGGGCAGGATATGAAAGGGATGGAGTAACCTGACTGAACTATTTCCAGGACCCAGCGGTCCTGTGTGACCTGTTGCCAGACATGGTGGAAAACCTGGAGGCGGTGGCCAAATGGGCAGATGGATGGCGGAGTCAAAAATGGGTGGTCATGCAGCCCCCCAACCAACAGTTCAAAATTGCTGTTTGTTTCCCGATGGGTGGGAGGTAGCTGGTTGCGCATGGTTTTGTCTGCGCCTAGGAGTCTGTTGTGGTTCCTCCCAATACCATATGGGCTGGGCTGGGGCCGGTGCTATTGTTGTGTGAGGGGCCTCTGATAAGCTTGATACTGTTGTCTCCTGGGGAGGGATGGGTATATGCCCAGTGTGCGCAGGGTGGCTCTAGAGTCTTTCATAGTGTGAAGGACTTCATCGTTTTTTTTTAGAAAAAAGTTTATCTTTATCAAAGGGAAGGTCCTCCACTTTGGTCTGAAGATCTTTGGGGATATCAGATGCAGACAGCCAGGAAGACCTGCGCATGACCACCGCAGTTGCAGTAATGCAGGCTGCTGAGTCCGCCATGTCCAGGGATGCTTGTAGCACTGTCCTGGACACCAATTGACCTTCAACAAGGGCTGACTTAAAGTCCGCAATCCTGTCCTCTGGAATATGGGAGGTAAAATCAAAGAGCTTGTTGTAGTTGTCATAGTCATAGCTTGCAAGGAGGGCAGAGTAATTTGCAATTCTAAATTGCAAAGTAGAGGAGGTATAAACCTTGCAGCCCAAGAGGTCAAGCCGTCCTTGTCTTGCAGGTTGGGCCGGTAGTGTGGCTGTTTTGTCCGGTGTGTCACTGCATCCACTACAAGAGAGTTTGGTTGTGGGTGGGAAAATAAGAAATCTATATCCTTAGCAGGAACATAATATTTACATTCAGCCTTTTTGCATGTTGGTGGGATGGAGGCAGGGGTCTGCCAGAGAGTGTCAGCTGGTTCTTGGTGGGCTTCATTTATGGGTAGCGCGATCTTTGAAGGCGCAGAGGATTGGAGATTTTGAGGAGTCTGTGTTGTGTGGCTGAGTGCCACCCTCTTGAAAAGTTCCTAGAATTGCTTAAAGTCGTCCACATTTTGTGGAGGTGGAGGCATGAGGGCTCCATCTGCAGCTGATGGAGAGTTAGGAGCCGGTAAATCAGGGAAGAGTTTTTGGCCCAGCTCTTCAGGAGAGGGTTCAGGGGCTCTAGATATAGATGGAGAGCACAAAGCGGACTTGCGGTCTGGTGGAGGGGCCTCGAGGAGGGCTGGTGGCAGGAGCCGACCAACGGTACCACTGAGGCCAAGGCACAGGGTAAAAGAAGTGAGGCCCTGCCCACAGGGGGACAAAGTAGGGAAACTGAGGCTGGTTCTTGTGAGGCGCTGTGACTTGAGAGATATATAGCTTCGGTGGAGGAGGAGAATCAGGCAGAGAGAACTTTGCCTGCTGCTGCATGTCGTTCTTGCTGTCAGTGAGGGCGGCCAGGTTGGGTGGCGAGAGCGGCTGTTCAAACATTGAGTGCTCCGTGTCTAGGAACGGAGAGTCAGGCTCAGGGGCCATGGAGATATCATCTTGATGCAAAAATTGCTGCTGCTCCATGGGCTGTGGTCCTATGGAGCGCAAAGTGTGAGCGGAAGCCCGCAGTGACTTTTGTTTTGCTTTCGCGGGTGCCGCAGGCCATTTATAGGCATCCTGCATGGGGTCCGCGTCTGCTGCGGGGGTGATAGGCAGGCTCGGTGCCGACATTCTTGTTGGCACTGGGGTGGAACGCGCTGCTGGTGCCGGGTCTATCTTTGATGCCAACAGGACCGGTGCCAAAGAGAGCTTCTCACTGTGGGAAGACGGGTCCCTACTTTTGCGCCCCGTGTGAGCCACGGCTGAGGTGCTGGGGCGGTCGGAGGCGCCTGCTTTTGGCGCTGTTAGCACCGAGGGTAAAGATCTTGCAGGAGACCCTTTACCCCTTTGAAAGTCTCTGTGCAGAGACATTGGGGCTTCCTGCCTCTTCACTTGAGAGGGTGAAGCCACACTCCCGATGGGTTCCGACCTAGCCGGGGAGCATGAGGGAGAGGGTTTACTGCCCATCTCCATAGGCAGCTGTAGGAATTTCTCCATCAGGAGCATTTTTAGCCGCAAGTCCCTGTTACGACGAGCCCTGGTTTTCAGCCTGGTACAATGGAGACACTTGGCAGGGACATGTGTCTTGCCGAGCTACTTCACACAGCGTGAGTGTCCGTCAGACTGCGGCATAGGCTCCTTGCAGGAGTCACATTTCTTAAAGCCCGGGGACCCCGGCATCATTGAACTATGATTCCCTGGGGAGAGAGTCTCAACAGGAGATGAACGTGAGAGAAAAAGGTTTTTTGTTTTTTTTTTAAACTAGCAAACTATTCTAAAGGAAGGGAGAGAACTGGGATATTTCTATCTAACTATTTCTATTTCTTTTTACTTATTTCCTTCAGTGACCAGGGAAGAGGTTCAGCACTGCCCTGAGTCCCATCTTCAGTTAAGGACGGTTGAGAAGGAACTGAGGGGGGTGCAGGATGCACGTGCCTAGGCAGACCCTAACGACACCGTGAGACAGCAGCTGAGCATGTGCATCTGGATCAGGCACTGCTACCAAAGATCTCCGATCAACAGCACCGGGATGCACCATCACCTGGAGTGGAGCACCCACAGGGACAGCACTCAAAGAAGAACCTTAATTCTGGATTCACCTGACTTTTGAGTGCTTGACTTTGCAACCTTAATAGTGTTCTTTTAGCATATGGGTTTTGGGTGGGCATGTGAGAGAGTGGGGGGGGTGGGCAGTTAATTTCCTATATTTTTTTAAAAAAGCAAACTGATAAAACAGAAATTCCATTATGTAGCATCCTACTGACACCTCCATGAATCAGCAGCAGCCTTGGAGCCCTTGCTTAGATCCATCTCACAGACCTCTGCCGCTTGAGCTGACAGAGTAACTCAGAGTAGTAGTAGGCTGTCATCCTGTATGTGGACCAACAGTACATTTTACCAGTGCATTTCACAGTTATTTATTGATAGCAGAGAAATAGTGAGACTCGGGAATCTTGGGTTCCATTCCAGGTTCTAGAGGAGAGTGGGCTCTGTAGGCACAGACTCTTCTGACCATTCCCTCCACGAGTATATCTACACTACAATTAGACACCCACCGGTGGCCCATGCCAGTTGACTCGGGCGCACAGGGCTCAGGCTAGTTAATTGCAGTGTAGATGAACAGGCTTGGGCTGCAGCCTGAGCTCTGGGACCCTCCCCCCTTGCAGGATCCTAGAGCCCAGGCTCCAGCCCAAGCCCAAAATCTCTACACTGCAATTAACAGCCCTGCAGGCCAAGCCCCGTGTCAGCTGGCACGGGCCAGCTGCAGGTTTTTAACTGCAGTGTAGCCATAGCCCGAGTTTGACTCACTTTTCCTCATTCCTTCCAACCTAGCCCTGTCCAGTCCTGTCTCTTTCCTATCCCTGGCCTCTTGCCCCAGTCCCATTCTCCTCACTAACTAGTGCCAGTCTCTACCCAGGCCAAATTTGGGCAGATCTGCAGAGAGACAGCAAATGGCACATCCCTGACACAAAGACCACTCCCTGCCAAATGTCAAGTCCCTGCTCCAAAGCATGGGGGCGCAAAAGCTTTTCAAAAACAAAGTAACCAGAATTTTTTAAACAGAGTAAAACAATGTATATTTCCCTAGCCTTGTTCTTAGAAAGAGCAAAAATATTTTTGCTGAAATTTTCCAAAAGCATTCACCCTGAGGAAGGCACTGAGCATGGGCAATATCATTAATTCCAAATGGTTAAAATCTGGCACAGTTATAAACAACTGCAAACAGGGTCTCATAAATGAGAAATGTCAGGCATCCTTCTGATTCCAGTTAAGATCCATCATATTTTTGCTACGGGGGGGGGGAGCTTCATTGCAGGAGGTGAGAGGAAAGGGGAACATTCTTGCACATGTGGTGGTTGAATCCAGGAATTAGACAGCATTGGCAGGAAATTATTAAAGAGATTCATCTTATGACAAAACACCAGGTTCCTAGAGATCCCCTGCCCTCATTACGTAATGCTCCAGTAAAGGATCTGCATTTTAAACAGAATGACAATTACTTCTTTTATTGTTGGCAGCAAGACTTAATATTGCACATTACTGGAATAATGTGACTCCTCCTCCTCTGAATTGTGGTATAATAAAATGTGGACTGTCTTTGTAAAGGAAAAGCTTTCACACCAAGTATATACACTAGGGTTACCATACGTCCGGGTTTCCCCGGATATGTCCGGCTTTTGGGTCTTTAAAAAGCCGTCCAGGGGGAATTTGTAAAAAGCTAAAAATGTCCGGGATTTCCCCCCGGATGGCTATTTAAAGACCCAAAAGCGGCTGACAGGGCAGCCGCACTGGCGGAAAGCGGTACCGGGAGCAGCATGGAGCGGCCGCGAGAGGTGGGTGTGGGCGGCCTGGCTCCCCCTGCCTGGGGCTACCCTCACCCGCCACAGGGCACGGGCTCCTCTGCAGCACTGCCCACCGCGGGGCTGGGGCTCTCCCGGAGCTCTGCCCTGCACGCGCCCAGCACCCCCGGGGCTGCTCCTGCCTCCCCGGGCTGGCCCCAGATCCCCTCCCCCGGGGGGCTGGGGTCCTGCTGCGGCTTGCGCCCCTCTGCCTCCTCTGCGGGGCAGGCAGCCCCAGGGGGTTGAGGCCGTGCCACCCATTCCCCAGCTTCCCGCTCCAGCAGCCCCCGCACCGCCCTGCCGGGCCTGTTTAGCCCTCGGCGCCACCAGGTCCTGCCCTGCCCGCCCCTACCGTGGGGCAGCCCAGCCCTGGGGGATTGGGGGAGCCACAGCAAAGCCCCGCCCGGAGCTGGTGCAGGAGACGAGCGGGGCTCTCAGCCTAGGCTCCGGCATCAGCCTGCAGCGGGTAGCGGAGGCTCCGGCATCAGCCTGCAGCGGAGAGCGGAGCCACCCCACACCGGCTCGGCTCAGCCCGGCCCCGCTCTTAAAGGGACACGGACCCGGGCTCAGCCCGGCCTGGGGCACGTGGGGGTGTCACCTCACCCCCCACCTGGGGGGCCCGGCGAGGCGGGTGCTCGGCACCATAGCTCCCCCCACAACCCCCATAGTCAGCTTCTCTGCAGGCAAAGCTTGGACTATAGAAAGCATATGGGAGGAGACCCTGCGATCCAGGGCTTCAGGAGCTGCAGCTGAGGCAGTGAGGAACAGCCCAGAGCCACCAGGGCCAGAGCCTCTTGGCCAGCCGCCAGAGGGAGCCGCTCAGCCGGGGGGGCCGGACTGGGCCGTGCCTCCTCACGCCTCCCCCCCCCCGAATATTTGATTCGCAGGAAGCAGGGGAGGGGGAGGAGCAGGGGGCGGAGCGTTCAGGGGAGGGGGCGGAGTTGGGGCGGGGGCGGGGCCCCTTGGAGTATCCTCTTTTTCCAGGACTTCAATATGGTAATCCTAATATACACAAAAGAGAAGTGCCAAAAAAGAGGATAGGTATTTTAAAATTTGGTAACCTCTTTTAGTGCACTCAGAGAAGTAAGGCTCCCCTGACAGCAATCCAGCATCTGTAGGCAATTCTTTGAATATTAACCTGATCCTGAATAAGGAATAAGGAATGTACAGTATAATATGTTCATGTTTTATTGGAACTTTGCCTTAATAAAAAAGTTTCCAAAAAAATAGTATGTGGTGCTACCAGCACCACCTATAATGCATACAAACACACACACGCACACACACTCCTCTCCCCCACACCCAATAATTGCACATTTGCTATTGTTCAACGTACCCTTGCTGAACATCTCTATTTTCTGTGTCTGTGGTAAAAACATACAGTGCCCAAATTTTAGAACTCTGCACAATTTTCTGTTTAACTGGAGCATACAGTCACAGAGACTGCATGCACGATCTATTTATCTGCATATGCAAATGTTGCCACTTATGCATCTAACTGACCATTTGTGGTTTCAAATACCTGAGTTGCAGGAATAACTAGGATAATGGCACTTGCAAATTAGCCATGAATTTACAAAATCACTTTTGTACATGTACATACAGGCATGCAGTTTTAAAAATTGAGGTCCTCAATGACTGATCATTTATAAAATTCCCAACTTGAATGTGTATCCATACATTTACAGTTAATGTACAGAACAAATGTGCAGGGGGTGATAATATCTATTGGTCCTCCTTTACAAGAGTGAAGAAGGAATTGCAAAGTATAAGTTCAGCTGTTTAAGTATTCAGAACCACAGTTTTGGCAAATCTCAAACCTGTGTGTTTTTCACATCCACCTTTGTGCATGCAACTGAGTGTATGGTGCAAATACGACCACATGTCCATTTAGCACACATAGAGCAACTACCGGTAGGTAGCCAAATGCCCAGTTTATATGCACAAATAGGTTTTTGGCCCAGAAAATGGTTGCATGTCCACTTTTATGGGTACAATCAGTTGTGTGCACATGAAAAAAAGATACTAAATGAAGGCCAGAGCTGAAAATTTGGACCTGGGTAACTTTTTGTAACAGTGGTGATTGGTTTGCTTTTCCAGAAGATGGATGAAGCAATAAAGAATCATGGCCAGTCTCCTCACCTGACAGGCACTGTAACTTTTGCTGGAGTATTTCATTGCCTTATATATGTTTTATTCTTACATGTTGTCAACTTAAAGTGGCTTAGGTTTAATTTTACAAATTGTACAAGTTCAGCAGAAAGAGCTGAATGGAAACACGCTTAGCTTTGATGAAAAAAAACCCAAAAACTCTTATGGTCTAGCTTTAGCTGTTTCTGGAACTTAACACTTGTCCTGCCTGTCCCAGTGACTGATAAAGTCCAAGCTGACTTTTATACCTCTAGATTTTTACTTCTAATGAAGAAATATTTGTCAGACTGGAGGTGAGTCATTTCAGGATTTTAAGAAACCTGCCACCTTTCAAAGAGGAAAAATATTTAAATAACAAAAACATAATAAAATATGAAATTCTTCTCTTTTCTGCTGAAACAATAAAAAAAGCTCAAAGAGCTATTTGACTCTACACATTTCCCAAGAGGAATTGCTGCCTAACAAACGAGGCAGAAGGCTTGTCATCTGTTACATTCATTTCCTGCCTAGATCTTTAAAACCCGACAACCTTATGTTTTAATCCAGCACTGCAGATCTTCAAAGCCTTACTACGCAAAAGAGGGAAAGGATCGAACACTCAAATATATATATATATATATACACACACACACACACACAGGTAAGCAAGCTATGCAGCTCACCAATTCCTTTCTCCCTGATCCTCTTGCTCAGGTCTCATTTCCTTTTGATTTGGCGTTTCTTGGTGTTTACTCAGTAAACCATGGTAGAGGATCCCTAGCATAGGCTTTGCTCACCCTGCTTTTAGTTAGATAAAGAGCTTTATCCACAAACTGACACATCAGGTTGTGATTAAAAGGTGTAGCCACTTTTAAGAAGTTATCAACCGCTACTGGATTCCTGAAGCTGCAGCAGGGCATGCCTTTAGACTCAGCACCAAAGGGTTAAATTGTGTTTATGAAGAGATTAGAAATTGTCAAAATTAATATTCCAGCTGTTCTGTGGTGAAGTTCATAGTATTATGGAGAAGAAATCCCACATAAGCTATAGGGAAATGGTATTTCACTGGACAATTATGATAAAAATCAAGAGGTGCCTCACTTAATTTTGAGAAACTAATTACCTGGGCTGTACTATTATTTTTTAAACACAGGTCTCAGTCACATATTTGTAAACAGAGTTAGCAAAATGTGAAATCTCCTTTAAGCAGGGTGTGCTTCTTACATAGGGTGACCAGACGTCCCGATTTTGACGGGACAGTCCCGATTTTAGGGGACTTGTCCCGCGTCCCGACCTTACATTGGTCGGGACGCACTTTGTCCCAATATCCGGGGGACCGCAGCAAGCCGGCGCCACTGGCGCCACTCACTTGTTCTTCAGGGGCCCCTGGGGCAGCGCTGCACAGCTGAGCTCCCTGCTGGCGTCCCCCTGCCGGCTGGCAGGAACCTACCGAATGCAGCAGCAGCCCGAGGCACACACGGAGTGAGGCAGGCAGTGAGGAATTCTCCGCAGCTCGGCTGCATGCTGGAGGGGCGTGGCTTGTAGAAGCAGGCAGTGGGCAGAGAGACTGAGTCCCCCCCGCCCTCCTTGACGTGACCCGACCCGACCCGCCAGCGACACGACTCCCCTAGGCTAGGAGCCAGAGCGGGACCTGCCTGCTGGATGCTTCCTGGGAGCCGCTCCAGGTAAGCACTGCTGGGCTCACCTGGCAGGTCCCTCTGCGGGGGCTCCCCTCAGACCCACTGCCCTCAACCCCCACCCTGATCCTGTTCCCTCAGCCTCCCCCACAGTCCCTCCCCGCCCCCTATCATCTCACCCGACCCACTGCCCTCAGCCCCCACCCTGATCCTGTTCCCTCAGCCTCCTCCCACAGTCCCCCCTGTGCCCCCCACCCTCAATCCACTGCCCTCAGTCCCCCTGACCCTGTTCCCTCTGCCTCCCCCACAGTCCCTCCCCTCCCATCATCTCACCCGACCCACTGCCCTCAGCCCCCACCCTGATCCTGTTCCCTCAGCCTCCCCCACAGTCCTCCCTGTGCCCCCCACCCTCAATCCACTGCCCTCAGTCTCCCTGACCCTGTTCCCTCTCCCTCCCCCACAGTCCCCCCTGTGCCCCCACCCTCAATCCACTGCCCTCAGCCCCCACCCTGACCCTGTTCCCTCTGCCTCCCCCACAGTCCCTCCCCTCCCCCATCATCTCACCAGACCCACTGCCCTCAGCCCCACCCTGACCCTGTTCCCTCTGCCTCCCCCGCAGTGTCCCCCTTGTGCCCCCCACCCTCAATCCACTGCCCTCAGTCCCTGACCCTGTTCCAACAGCCTCCCCCACAGTCCCTCCCCTCCCCTTCCCTCCCCCCATCATCTCACCCTGCATGGATGTGGAAATCTGTCCCGGATTCCAGGCTGTCGTTAGCCCCTGGGGTAAAAGATCAGCAAAGGTTTCCAAAGGGAAGTTTGCAGCCTTTGCTCAGACCCAAACATTTTCACTTAAAAAAATAAATAAATAAATACCCAAACCCATCCTGACACCCATCTGCTCTGTCCAGATTTGCTGTTATCCCTGTTGAGGCCAAAGTAGTTTGAAAAATTAAAAATCCTTGACACCATTGTGTTGCTTCCCCCTGTGTTGCTCGTTAATCTGATGGACCTGCCGATAATGAATAAAGATGAATGCCCTGGGAGCAATGTGTCAGGCAGACAGTTTGTGAAGTAGGAATGTGAATGCTGAAGCCCTCACAAAATGCAGAGGCTTTTCTTAACCTGAGAACTGAAAAAGAGCCAGATACCCTGCATGGGTTTGAAAGTGACAAGAGCCTAGCGACTGACCAGAGCAGCATCAGGTTTGAAGTGATGAGGAGGGTCTGTGTCATGAAGTCTGCATTTCCACTGAGGACTCTTCCATTGCCAGGGTAGCGCTGGCGCAGGTCTGCCGCCCGGCACAGCAATGCTGAGAGGTGCCAGTGTAGACCCAACCCACTGCCCTCAGCCCCCTCCCTGACCCTGTTCCCTCAGCCTCCCCCGCAGTCCCCCCTGTACCTCCCACCCCGAACCCACTGCCCTCAGTCCCTGCCCTACCCCAAATCTCTTCTTCAGCCTCTCCCGTCATTCCATCCCCATCGCTCCCCTTGCTGTCCCACCCCCTCAACTTCCCCCCATTCCAGTCCTGCTTCCCTCTCTCATCCCCTCCAGACCCTGTCCCTCTCCCCAACCCCCCCGACCCTCCCCAGCCCAGCCCCATTGTCTCCATCCCCACACACCCACCGACTTCCTCGACCTCCCTCCCCCCAATCCCACTGCCTGGACTCACCCCCATCCCACTCAGGACATGCAGGAAAAAGAAGCAATGGGCTTAAATTGTAGCAAGGGAGATTTAGGTTAAACATTAGGAAAAACTTCCTAACTGTAAAGGTAGTTAAGCACTGGACAAATTACCCTAGAGAGGTTATGGAATAGCAGTCATTGGAGTTTTTTAAGAGGTTAGACAAACACCTGTCAAGGATGGCCTAGTGTTGTTATTACTCAGTCCTGTCTCAGTGCAGGGGTTTGATTAGATGACCTGTTGATGTCCCTTCCAGTCCTACTTTGCTGTGATTCACACTGAATTGCCTTGTGCCACTGTCTAGTAGTAGTGGCACACAGTTCTCTGACATGCAGGTTTATAAAATTGTAGTTAATATACAGTTTAGAGCATAGTAGTTTTAAAGCTCTGCATGTTCAGACCAACTGAGCTGAAAATTGTGATCTATAGTATTCAAAACTATTAAGATGTGGGCTGAAATAAAATCAGCATGAATTGCTCAACAATATCAGTGGAATCAGCATTGCGCTGCTATATATTGTAAAACATTACAGTGAAATCTTGCAAGTATTACAAAGCACGCCGCCTTGCCCAGGTGGTAACTAAGCATAACATCTTCCTGTTTCAACATTCTTAACTTGTATCCCATAGCTCCTAAAAGTTGTTTGTTTGTTTTTTCAAACACTGAATACTGCTAAGTTATGAGTTTTAACAGGGTATTTTTTCTTTTAAACCACAGCACTGAATGTTATTCTAAAATTGTTTTCTAAATATTCTTAAACTCCCAGTTTATCCCACACTGATGTTCATTGTGAAAAGTATTGCAGGTCTAATAATAATATTTGGCACTTTTGTAATTCACTGTCCAACATGTGTTTTGTGCTCTCCTCTGGTGGATTTTTAGAGGATAACTGTATAGCTACCAGCTAAGGGAGTTATATCTTGAACTCAAGTAGTAGAAGCTCATGCTTTTAAGTCTGGATGGCTCGGGTTCAATCTTTGGTGACTAGCTATGATGGAGGTTGCTACACTTATAATCCCTTTAATCAGAGGTTCTGAATATGCTTTGTTGTAGGCAGAGCTAGCCTATAGTTAAGCAACCGAAAATTTAGAATGGGAAGTGTTGAAATGTTGGGAAGCCTTATAATTTTGCCAGTCTGGAACGAACATCCCATCTGAGGGATGGGGGCGGGGAGAGAGGAGAGTGAGACAGGACCAGGAAACTGGGACAAGGAATCCAGAGCAGTAGTGGGGGGCAGTTGAAATCAGATGAGGAGCTGGGGCGGGTTAGACAGCAATAGGATAGACATAGACTGGAGGGGACGGGGAAGAAGGATCTTTGACTATTAGAGACCACTCCATTCAGGAGCCTGGAAAAGACCCAGGATTCCTGAGTTTCCCAGTTCCTCTTCTGTCAGCAGATATCTGTGAAACCCAGTGGCAAAAAAAGTGTCTCATCCCCCTATAGAGCTGATCTATCACATATAGGATGACAACCTACTGCCTCTGCCATTACTTACTCCATTAGCTCAAGTGGCAGAAGTCTGTGCAGTGGATCTAAAGGTTCATCAGCAGGGTTGGAGCCATGCGAGTTACACGATGATTCCACATGCCAGAATTTCTGGGGCAGTTCAGTTTTGATTTTTACAAAAAAACCTGGGGAAATGCATACAGAAATAAGGTGACCAGATGCCTAAATAGGGGAATCTCAAGCAGGATAGAGAGGTTATTTTATCTCTGTATTTGGCACTGGTGCAAAAAAAAAATTTTTTTCTCTTACTTAATTGGCCTCTCAGAGTTGGTAAGACAACTCCCACCTATTCATGCTCTCTGTATGTGTGTATATATATCCCCTCAATATATGTTCCACTCTATATGCATCCGAAGAAGTGGGCAGTAGCCCACGAAAGGTTATGCTCTAATAAATTTGTTAGTCTCTAAGGTGCCACAAGTACTCCTGTTCTTTTTGCTGGAATACTGTGTCCAGTTCTGGGGTGCACAATTTAAGAAGGATATTGATAAATTGGAGAGTGTTCAGAGAAGAGTCACAAGACTGATTAAAGGATTATAAAACATGCCTTATAGTGATCGACTCAAGGACCTCAATCTATTTAGCTTAACAAAAAGAAGGTTAAGAAGTGACTTGGTTATAGACTGTAAGTATCTACATGGGGAACAAATAGTTAATAATGGGCACTTCAGTCTAGCAGAGAAAGGTAGAGCATGAGCCAACGGTCGGAAGTTGCAGCTATACAAATTCAGACTGGGTATAAGGCATACTTTTTCAATGGTAAGAGTAATTAACGATTAACAATATACTAAGGGTTATGGTGTTTATCTAAAAAGTTTTTTCTAAAAGCTATCCTCTCGGAATTATTTTGGGAAAGTTTTGTGTCTGTGCTATACAGGCGGTGAGACCAGGTGATCACCGGATCCCTTCTGGCTTTATAATCTCAGAACTAGGTACATCGATTCACATGCAAAATTATCATTGAATTCAATAGGTGTCCTCGCCCTGTGGCTTGTAGTGCGGGCTGCAACAGGGGCCGTACAACCCCCACTCGCAGCTTCCTAGGACCCCGTCTCATGGCTCTGTGCACCTGTGTCTGTCATTGTCGTCCTCTCCCCTCCCCAAGCCCCGCTCGCCCAATGTGTCCTGATATTTCACTCTTGCGATCTGGTCACCCTATTCTTACAAGTGTTTAAAAGAGAATTGTGGGGGGTTGGTTTGCTTAGATAATATAAGAGTTTCAAAACTACTTTGGGTTATCGAGTTCATGAAAGCAAAAGATTTTCTTAAATAGGTCAAAGTTGGCATTGCAGCATTACCTGGATTTAAAGCGCCAAGCTTGTAAGTCTTTTCTCAGTATTCAAATCAGCTGGAAATTGAAACAAATGGCTTTTGTTTATATTTGTTGCTTTCACTATAGTTTAGAAGAAAGGTTTTCATGCCCTTGTTTTTCTGTGGTATGGTTGTCACATTAGCTGCATTTAGATCTCTCTTTCTCTCTCTCTCTCTCTCTGATCAATCTAGGATTTCATTAAGAAAACAGGACCAGCATTTAGACTTATTTATATTTCCAATATATCCATAATTCAGAATGGATAAGATGAGTTTTAAGCAGGTCTGTCATCCCACTCTGGTCACTTTTCATTATGCAGGGCTTTTGGATTGCTGTAGCTATTTTAGAAAAAAGAAAATAAAAGTGTTGTGCTGTATCTACACCTGGGCACGTGTAGATACCTAAATAATTTCTTGTTCAAAAATTAAGGACTTCACCAGAATTCATGCCTTCAGTATCTTTGAATTAATAATTTGTATTGCAAGCTACTTTAAAGGAAACTGATACCTTCTCTAGATTCTGAAGCAAAAAGTTATTAAAAGCAAAACCAATCCAACCTCAGCCTTTAATAAGTTTACTGAAAGAAAGCAATATCAATTCAATTTTTACCCTGTCAAATGAGACATTTTCCTACTGGGTTTATTAAGGCTGGTCACATTTTAAGATATCAAAGAACAGTCTGTCCAAGTTCTATACTTACATATGTATAATTTCCATTCTATATTATTTTTATGTAAAAGGCACTCTAACATGAGGTTAGAGATAGATAGAATAAATCCATTAGATAATTTCTATTTGTCTGCCAACTCCAATGCTTTGCCTACTTTAGTTTTAAATTGCTTTTGTGTTGGGCTTCCAACATTCACCTGCAAAGTAAGTTCTATAGTCTAATACAGTAGATCTCATCTTCTTTTTTGGGGTGGGGGTGGAGAAAGGGGACAGGGAAGGTCTGAGTGTACAATAAGAAGAAAACTGTCACCTATTAACAGCACATCCCACTCCCCAGATAAGTATTCAGGGCACTATACAATCAAAATTATTTTCTTGAAATCTCACATTTAATCAGTGGATTTCCACATAGAAGGAAGGGGAAAAGAAAAGTTCTAATTAGGGGTTGAAATATCGTCATAATTAGAGATGGTTCCAATACACAATGTTTAGATCTGGATTTCCCCAACAGTGCAAAGGAGTTTGGATCTGAAATTCCAGTTAGATCCCTTGATTGGCCATACTTTAAAAAAACAAACAAACTGGGGGATGTGTAAAGAGAGGATGGATGGGACCAAGATGGATGTTAGGTGGGAGCCAGCTCCAAACAACAGGGACTGTCACAGCAAAGGGATAACTACCTGCCAACCTAAGACATGATGGTGGTATCCCCCAAAAAGTGAGCTCTGAGCTATGTCAGAGCACAGATAAGCACAATTTGTAGTTTTGTATTCATTTTACTTCTTAAAACAATAAGCTCTTACAGATGGATGCATGAATTCATGCATAAAGTATGTAAAAGAGTAGTGATGGGCCAAAAAAGAGAACTTCTAATCCACACCCTTCAAATTCTCACATCAGAACCCAGCCCTAACGTACCAATTCTGGTCAGATCCATAACAGAAAGGAACCAAATGGGATGTAGCTAAAAATCTCTGGAGATAACTTCTTAAAGTCAACTTACACCATTCAAGATGGCAAAAGTCAGCATTTGTAATCTCACATGATTTCAACACCAAATTCAAACCTTAGCCCTGAACCTAAATCAAAAACCCTAACCTAAAACTAACCTGGATCTAGCCACCACTTGGGCCATCTCTATTCAAGAGCTTTTGGCAGTAATATTTTGTATAATAAAGCACAAAATGAGAGTGGCAAGGACTCACCACACTCTTTCATAAATGTATTAGTATTAATCAGGTTAAGACAGAATGGCATTATGGGAACTGTAGGGCATGAAAAAAGTCTTCCAGGAAACTCAAGATTTTCTGCTGACTCTAAAGCAGGATGAAGTGGGGACAATTTTATATTCTAGCTTTACATTTAGAACCCTGATAACTAATCAGTTGTTTTTACATATATATGTTTTTGTCCTTTATTTAGTGAAAACATAACCACCATGAAGATCCCCACTGCTGCAGGATTTGTTACATTAATGCTGTTCTGTTTAGTCCATGCGGAAATCTGCCCTCTGTCCTGCATCTGTAAGCCACTCGGAGAAATGAAGGGCTGGCTAGTAGACTGCAGCTCAAAGGGACTAAAGGAAGTGCCTGCCCTATCTGTCAGCACCAGGAAACTTTATCTACAGAATAACAGCATGACCACAGTTCGTGCTGGCGCATTTGACAACTTACGTAAGCTAGAGGAAGTGAATGTGTCCGACAATCCCTGGAATTGTGACTGTGACATTCTGTATCTCAAACTCTGGCTGGAGGACTTCTCCGAATCTTCTATTGCTAACGTCATCTGTGCAACCCCAGCTTCCAATGAGAGAAAGTCTTTGAGCCAGTTGAGTGGGAATGAGCTGGACAGCTGCAGGAAATCCCTCCCAATTAAATGCCTCGATTTCTTTTGGCGAGACCTCGCTTTGATCACTTTTGCAGTACTTGTACTTATTTTAACATTATGTGCCCTGAGGTTCTCCAAAAAACTAGCCTACCAGGTTACCACAAGAGATTATTATTCTGCTGTCTCGCAGCTGCGGAAGTATAACCTAGAAAATTACATGTCATAATGAGATGTTGCTGTCACCAATAGCTCTTCACAGAAATGCCAAACTAACCTAATACAAAGGATACCCGTCTTAGCTATTACTGGCTATGTGAGTGTAAGTGTACTCGAGATGGGTCCCACGTCACAAAGTTTGGGGGCGGGAGAAGTTTGTATAAAGATCCAGTATTCAGATCCAAGGTTTTGGTTGGAGGCCACCTCTAAAATGCACTTAAATTTACTTACTGGCAAGTCAGCATAAGTTATTTTAATATTACATTCTCTAAATATCAAAGGAAAGTAGTTAGGAAATTTTACTTGTCCGGTCTTGTGATTTTTGAAGAATTAATTTCCCATTTTTACCAATGAAATCCCAGCTCTTCTAGCACAAGGCTATTTACAGTCTACTGCCAGCTAGTTTCTGGTGGATTTTGATTGCACTATTGTTACTAATTTAGACTCTGATCCTACAGCTGACTGCACCCCATCATGCAGGTGGAGTCCTATTGACTTCAACAGCTGCACACTTGCACCTGCAGAGGAGAGGTGCTGAATTTGACAGCATGCAGAGGTTTCCTTGGCAGCAGAACCAGTGTGGCTATTGGGACCAGCCCTTGGATTTATCCCTTAATAAATATGATTTTAAGCTTCCTGAAAATTAATGTGCATCCATTAAGGAGTCCTTTTATATACTACTGAATTTCCTAGGAAACACTTGAGAAAAATTGTACTCTGTGTGTGATATTTAAATAAAGGGTGTTTCTTATGCATTCACACTTATTGAAGTCTGTTGCATAATTACATGGGACAACCACAGATGTTGGTTAAACATCCTGCAAAATTTCTGGGTTGGTTTTTTGGGGGGCCACAAATTACTAGGATTTTTACAGAAGCCATGACAAGATCTCTTTCTCTCTAGGGAGTAAAATATCTCCTCAGAGGAAAATTACAGGAGCAGCTAAAGCTTCTAACTTCTCCCCAACCTGAACTATTTATAAGGGCCCCAGCCATGAGACTTTATGCTGTGATCTTCTCAGATCTGTCATGTTAGGCTGGGTCAATACTTAGATTGGAGAACTCAGAATAACTCCTAGAAGAAACACAGTATGTGACACACTTCACACACAGTTCCTGCTAACCCAAAGCCCTAGCATAGGGCTGGAAGAGGTTCTCCGCTTCTAGAGCATCTCTTTTTTGGATGCAACATAGCACTGACGTCACTATTGCATGATTGCATGGCCTTTTTGAAAGAGCCGAAGGAAGTTTCTTGCAGGTACCTGTGCAAGTTATTTGTTAAAATGCCTCACGTTCCTGGCTGAAGCTGGTTGCTGTTCAGCTTCCATGATACAAGTAAGCTTGCTATGACTGTTTATCGTAACTGCTCTAAGAAGAGCTAGGCCTCCAGCCTCAAACACACACAGCAGTGCTAGTAGAGCGATAAGGGGCCATTACCTGTCCGTGCACACTACTGATGAGCCACACTGATCTAGGAGCTTGGAGCTGAGCTGCACCACCTGCAGCAGCCTCCCTCTCTTTCCCAACCTTCCTGTCCACTCAGCCCAGAATTTGCAACCGGGGCCCCCCTACAAGTCAGGTGTGGAAAACATCCCAATTAACTGACTCTCCTCCCTCCCCAGGCCTCAAGGGGGGCAGCCCTCAACCAATTACTTCATCTCCCAGGACTCAGGAAGCCTACTTCTTACCTGACCCCTGAACATAGGACTCAGGGGACACAGCACACTTCACCTGAGAGGCATAGGATCTACCCCTCCAGTCCACAGGAGATCCTCTTTTCACCCAGCTGCCCTCCTTCAGGTCAGAAGGGACTCAAACTCCAACCCCTCAGGCCACAAGTTACCTACTGTCCATCCAACTCCCTGCCCATAAAAAAATCAAAAAAGTGACCTGCTCCTCCCCTGCCAAGAGTAGCCACTCCCCACTCAATCATCACAGATCCAGAAGCCACACAATGGCACCCCCTCCATCTGCCACCAATTCTAACTCAAGGAAGAGCACACAAGGTACAGGAGCTGCTGAGAGGAGTGTCCAAGAGGTGCTGGTGGTTTCTTGTTAGGGGAGAGAGAAGCACAGTGGGTGTGAGTAACTATTCAACGGCACAGGGACTTAAACTGAAGGTAGGGAAAGCAAGGTGATTTATGGTGAGAGAGAGAGAGGAGAATGTGGTGGAGGGGAGCAAAAGAGAAACCGCAGCAGAGAGGTTTTTAGGAAGCCTCCTCACAATTTTGGCAGCACATTTCTGAAGTAGGTGCATGCTAACCCTGGTGTCCTGGCCAAATTCCAACAGTGTCAATCACCTTCCACCCAGCTAACTTCCCCCGATCTTTCAATTCTATATTGTATTCTTCACTGCTTTTCCTCAGTGCACCATACGGTTTGATGTTAAATCTTCCAGCTGCAATGAGGGGACTACAATCGATGGTGCCCTTATCTACCCAGCCAGAATGTTGCATGACTTACAGAGGCTTGACCATTCTCAGGTGAAAAACCAGGGCCAAATTCTGGCTCCAGATTCATGTGTACATTTCAGTGAGAGCTGCACACACAAATCCAATATTAGAATTTGGCTGTCATTGTTAAATCGGGCACATACACATTACCTCTACAAGAGAGAATCTCAAGGAAACAGACACCAGTATTATGCTTATGTAGCTCAAGGACTGTTTTCTCTGCACCTTAAAATTCAGCTGCCATTTTGTGAGGGAGTGTTAATGCAGCCCATTGCAGAGGAAGTATTCTCTCATGGAGACTCCCCTATTGTCTTGATTCCCTTCATCTAAAACATAAATTATTCAGACTGAAGCACATGATTGCCTTTTGTGCATGGAAAGGCAAATATGTATTTTTGTACAAATATGGTGACATTCTGCCCTATGAAACCCCACTACAATGAATGGGTGAAATAGAATTGTAGTACAGAAGTGGGAAAACTACGTCCCATGGGCCACATCCAGCCCGCAGGACCCTCCTGCCCGACCTCTGAGCTCCTGGCCTGGGAGGCTAGCCCCTGGCCCCTCCCCTGCTGTTCCCCCTCCCCCGCAACCTCAGCGCACTGCTCCGCCGGCACAATGCTCTGCACGGCCGGGCAACGCAGCTGCAGAGCCAGGGCCTGACCCGGTGCTCTGTGCTGCGTGGTGGTGTGGCTGGCTCCAGCCACAACTGCACCACCAGCCACCGGTGCTCCAGGTAGCGCGGTAAGGGGGCAGGGAGCAGGGAGGGTTGGATAGAGGGCAGGGGAGTTTGGGGTGGTGTTCAGGAGGTGGGGTTATGGATAGGGGTCAGGACGGTCAGAGGGCGGGGAACAGGGGGGTTGAATGGGTGCAGGAGTTCCAGGGGGCAGTCAGGAAGGAGGGGGGGTTGGGTTGGGGTTCTGGGAGCGGTCAGGGGACAGGGAATGGTGGGGTGAATGGGGCAGAGGTCCTGGGGGGGCCATCAGGGAACAGGCGGGGTTGGATGGGGCAGGACTCCCGGGCGGGGGGAGTCAGGGGGCAAGAAGCAGGGGGGTATAGGAGGCAGGGGCCGGGCCATGCTTGGCTGTTTGGGGAGGCACAGCCTCCCCTAACCGGCCCTCCATACACTTTCCGAAACCCGATGCAGCCCTCAGGCCAAAAAGTTTGCCCGCCCCTGATGTAGAACGTGGCTCCTTACATACCAATCTACATGCAGTTAAGGAACAGGGAAGTTTTACTAGATTCAACTATCATGTACAGTAACTCCTCACTTAAAGTCGTCCCGCTTAACGTTGTTTCATTGTTACGTTGCTGATCAATTAGAGAACATACCCATTTAAAGTTGTGCAATGCTCCAGTCTTACGTTGTTTGGCTGCCTGCTTTCTCCACAGTTGGCAGCCTCCCTACGTCCCCCTCCCCCCCCCCAGCGCCTCCCGCCCGCCGGCAGACCCCGCGGATCAGCGCCTTCGCCCTCCTCCCCCCGCCTCCTGCCCATGGCAATCAGCTGGCTTGCGGTGTTTTGGAGGCAGGAGGGAGGAGCGAGGATTCGGCGCGCAGGCTCCCCCTCCCTCCTGCCTCCTGCCGGCGGCAATCAGCTGGCTTGTGGCATTCGGGAGGCAGGGGTGGGAGGGGGAGCCTGTGCGCCGAGTCCTCGCTCCTTCCCCCTCCCTCCTGCCTCCAAAACACCGCAAGCCAGATGATTGCCCTGGGCAGGAGGGAGGCGGGAGGAGCGAGGACTCGGCGCACCTCCCCCCTCCCTCCCCTGCCTCCTGCCGACAGCAATCAGCTGGCTTGTGGCATTTTGGAGGCAGGAGGGAGGGGGAAGAGCGAGGACTCGGAGTGCAGGTTCCCCTTCCCTCCCCTGCCTCCCGAACGTGGTAAGCCAGCTGATTGCCCCGGGCAGGAGGGAGGGGGAGGAGCGAGGACTCGGCACACCTCCCCCCTCCCTCCCCTAAGCGGCAATCGGCTGTCTTGCCGCGTTTAGAAGGGAAGGGAGAGACGGGGGAGGAGCCAGGACGCAGCGAGCGAAGTAAAGGTGGAGGAGGTGGGGAGAAGAGGCGGGTCAAGGGTGGGGGCTTGGGGGAAGGAGTGGAGTGGGTGGGCTGAAGGTTGAACCCCTGCCTCTGGTGCTTGCAGAGTAAGGGAAGCTGCCCTGGAACCTAACCCCCGCCATTTACATTAATTCTTATGGGGAAATTGGATTCGCGTAACATCGTTTCACTTCAAGTCGCATTTTTCAGGAACATAACTACAACGTTAAGTGAGGAGTTACTGTAGTCCCATGCATAGCTGGGAAGCTTACCTGTTACTCTCAACTAGTGCACCTCACCTTTGCAGGATTTTGTTTGTTAGAACATACACAGGAATGACCCAGTGACAAATAGGGTAGCTTCTACTTTGAGCCTGTAGAAGGGTGCATGCTGAATAAGGAGCACTGTAGATAAAAAATAATTAACATACTATACAGTTTGCAAAAGGGTTGCTTCAGGAAGATTTGTTTCCTGGTCTCTGGCATTCTGAACCCAATAGTAAATGAGGAAAAGGGGAGAATAATTTCCGATGCAGCATTTCCATTCCACAAGGCAGAGTTCTGTTTATCACTTCTGAACCACCCCTGGCTTTTATCCAGAGAAACCCTGAAAAAGGGGCAGCTGACCTGAATGGTTATCAAGGTTGGAGAGTACTGTTAAATGCTTATCTGACCAGGTCACTGCTGTCTAAGTAAGTCACGTTCTCTAGCCAGCTTTCCCCACCGCCAATCAAATCTATCAGTTACAGCCCATTCACAACAGACAGAAGCAAAAAATAAATAAATGCTACACCGGCCACCTACAATGGAACATACAGACCGATCCCAAAGCAGATTGTGAAAGGCCCAGAAGACAACAATGTCCTCTTCCACCATCTCATACTTTCAAGCATGCAAAGCAGTGAATATATCCACTTTCATATTTCTCTAGGAATCACAGTAAGTGGTGTACTATTTAAAAAGGAATTTACACTTTGTGCTTTAAGCTTAATGACCACATACTTTTTCCCTGTATCTAAATAAAGAGGGAAGTAACTTAAGGTAGTGAATGAGTAGGAAAGACACTACCAGAGAAGGATGAGTCAGTATTTGTTCAAAGATAAGTGTCTAATCCATCTGTTATTATCCAGTCTATTTATAACAAGAAATCCCTGATCCAGGAGCCCTTCTTCATGCTTACTGCTTATCAAAAGTCAGCAACAGTTCTGTATCTGAAAGGGCTGGAGATTTTGGATCAGACAACAGTTGCTGGTATTAATAAGGAAGATTGTACATGTACAAGGTGCTATGCCTTTTAGACTCCCAAAGCATTAAGGTTGAGATGAGCTTATTGTTTAACAGCTAATCTTGTTGTACAGAAATACTGGAATGCAGCCACTGCTGGTGTGGATGGCACCAACCAACCAGTACATAGCATGCTGTGCAAAACAGCTTGTTCCTATAACACTTATGTGACTAGTCTCATTAAAATCAACACCTGTTCACGTGAGTAAATGCTGAAGGATTGGACATCAAACTTCATCATTGTTATTCTGTTGCTTACAGGTAAGGAAACTAAATAGTTTATTCCCTGTCTCACAGATGTATCCCTAGGACTTAATATTTGTAGTTACTTGAAATCCTCAGACAAGCAGTACTACAGAAATGAAAAATTGTTTATCATATTAATAAGAGATGCAAGTTCATATTCACAAAAGGATCATAAAATAAGCCTTGGTAAACTTCAGAAAAGATAAAACCTTCAGTGAGGGAAAAGTTTACTATAAAGTATAATTGCTGGGATTCTGAGTAATTAAGAGGTTTGAGATTTGGTTTTAGATTTAACAAGACAAATGGCCTTATATAATATTAAAGCTGAGGGCAGTAAAAAAATATTGATCGTACTAAATATGTTCATAAGAAACAATTGTTCCCTGAACTACAATAAGCTGAGAATATGTTTATGTAACTGACAATTAAAATGCTGTAGTGGAAAATATTTTTTAGGCTTCACTTGAATAGAAGTATCAGCTAAATAAAAAAGCAGCCAAAAACATCCTCTTCTCTTAAATAACTGACATGCTTACAATACTCATAAATCATATGCACGCAGAGTAATTTAACATGAATACCTTTAATTTACTTTAATGTTTTCATTTATTATGTGACATATAATTAGGTCCATGAAAGACTCACTTTTAATTTCATGCATAATAAGGTTTTGTTGCTTATTTCACCCACCAGAAGCTGGCTTCTGATGTATGTGGATTTGTGTTGCTCTTTCAGTAACAGGAGGTACCATCAAATGTGAAAAGTCCTCAGAACAAAGGAACAAATTCCAACTGGTGTAATAGAGCCCTTCAACTCAAAGCAGGTGCAACACAAAATCATAGAAACATAGGGCTGGAAGGGACAACAACAAGTCATCTAGTCCAGCCTTCCTGTGCTGAGACAGGATCAAGTAAACCTAGACCATCCCTGACCGGTGTTTGTCCAACCTGTTCTTAAAAACCTTCAGTGAGAGATTCCACAACCTCCCTTGGAAGCTTGTTCCAGTGCTTAACAATCTTTATAGTTAGAAAGTTTTTCCTAATATTAATCTGCAACAAGGGAGATTTAGCTTAAGACCATGACTTCTTGTCCTACCTTCAGAGGACATGGAGAACAACTGATCACCTTTATAATAGCCCTTAATATATTTGAAGCCTGTAACAATTTAATGCCTAATATTAACACTTAATATATAGTGGCTGCAAACATACAGGTATTTGTTCAATGACTAGAACCCAGGACCTCAGCACTAAAAAAAACCCACCAACAGGCATCTGCCACCACTTTTGCTGAATAAGAATTCCTTTATCTGTAGGCAGCAGACTGCTAGTATAATCAAATATGAATGGGTGTTTCATATTGCCCTCTGGTGGATCGAGAGGGAGGGAGGCAGGGAGACAGACAGACCATGCCAGTGAATTATACATGCAGGTGCTACAGAAGCAGCATTAACATATATACGTATTCTGGCTCAAGCCAGATATCCCTTTCACTTATCCTGGGCATGATTCTCCAGTGCCTTGCATCTTGTGTCATTTACATCAGTGCGAAGCAAATGGTAGGATTTTACTCCCCATTTTCACAGCTATAAATAACTACACCAGGTAAAAGAACAGTAGAGAATCAGACCCTTTATTCCTAATAAAAAGGAGGACTCAAACTAAGCTATCAGTTTCTGGGGCAATCAAACTTTGGCATATTTTTTTCCAGTTAGCTCTTTGCATGGTTCCAGTCCATGTAACACCTGATTAGGCAGAGTTATGTTAAGTCACAGAAGGAGATGTTCACACAGGGCTGGGGCTCTGCATTCAAAACCCTTTTTGTTTTAAAGAAAAGATACGTATATAGTACTATAGTGAGGTGCAAAGTGGACTGGGAGGTGGAGAGTTCAAGCACATGTAACCCTTCTGCCCCTCTGAGTTGGCAGCAACAAGGGCCGGGTTCAGTATCTAGGGGTTCCGTTTCAATAACGCAATGCAACACTGGCTCGAGCCCCCACCCAGTGACCTGGGACAATTACATACCACCCCCCGGGCACCTCTAGGAGGCAATACAAGACCCCTCTCACAAGCACGGAGTCTGAGTGTAGCAAAAAGCCTTTTAATAAAGGAGGGAAACAATGCGGCATTATGTTGGGTAAACAGCTCAAACAGGATTCATAACACAAACCATTAGCAAAAGACCCACCTCCAAGTAAGTTTGACAGTGTCCTTTTCCCCTCAGGGTCTTAAGTCCAATCACCTCAAAGTCCAACAACCCAAAAGTCTCTGTCCCTGGTCAGTGCTGCCCCAGAGTTCAAAAGTTTATTTGCAGAGTTTTACCCCCCCGACACACACAGCCTGGATGGAAATGGGGGAGGGGGGCACACGGGGTGTTAAGGGGCACCTTATGTGGTCCAGGGCCGACTGCCCCCTCCGCTCTACCAGCCGCTCCTCCAGCTGTCCCGTGAGCCGCTCCAGCTGTCCCCGCTCCGCTCGCTGTTCTGTGGGCCACTCCAACCATCCCACAAACTGCTCCACACTGCCAGCTGCTCCACCCCAGTAGCCGTCCCATGAACCGCTCTAGCTGTCCCTGCAAACTGCTCTGCTCTGCTCTCCGCTCCAACTGTTCCGCAAACTGCTCCACTCTGCCAGCCGCTTAGCAATATATCTTCAGGCTCCCCCACTAGTTAACACAGCACTCAGTGATCTCAGCTCAGTAATTTTAGCTGTTTTAGTGATTTCAGTTTGTAGTAGGGGAGCCCTAGTGCTGGTACACCATTGGCCCAAAGTGAAGTCAGCTCAGCAGTCTCTAGCTAGACTCTTAAGGGAATCAAAATTACCTCTGCTATTCAATAGTGGAGAGAGGAGGTAGTGCAATTGGTAATCCAGATCCTCAAAATGGGCCCATACCATCAAGTACACTTACCTATCCCCAACCTCTCTCAATTCACTGGGTTTTGGAACCCATGTCCCTAGTCTAGCGAGTGCTACTTGGCTGATGGTGAGACCCTCTGTCATAAAACAGTTTCATTGTCCTTGATTCACATAATCAGGGTAACAACACTTTATTTCTCCTGCCCCAATAACAGAGAAACTGGGGATCACACAGCGTCCTCCGTGTGAGCTGGAATTGCCTGGGTCAGACAAAGTGGGGCCAAACTAAGGAGAGAGCAGGGGCCCAAGCTGTGGGAACAGAGCTGTGCCAGCCAGAGGGGCCAGAAAAGCAGCCCAGGAAGCAGGTCAGAGCTGAGAGCAGAGTCTCGGAAGCGGCCCACAGAGCAGACCCCTTGCTGGGAGCAGGGTAAAGCCACAGAGCCAGAGACACAGCCCAGGGAGAGCAGATCCTGTGCTAAGCAGAGCAGGGCTGCTGCCACAGACAGGGCCGGCTCCAGGCACCAGCCGAGTAAGCTGATGTTTGGGGTGACAGCTTGTAGGAGGCGGCATTCCGCCCAATCCTAGGGCGGCACAACCGCTTTTTTTTGTTGTTGTTGTTCCGCTCCGGCTGCCCTGTAGGGGGCAGCAGCGTGGAGGACGGGAGCACCCTGCAGCAAGCCCGGCAGGGCAGTCCGCGCCCTTCTCTCCCAGCTGACTGGAGTGGTGTGGAGCCCTCCCGGCAGGTGGCACGGCGGGAGGGGCCACGTGGCAGCGCCCCGCTGAAGCCCTGGCTACCCCCCTTCTCTCTCTCCCCTCACTCACTCCCCCTTCCCCCGCTAGCCGGGGCACATCTGCAGCCTGGCTCCGGCTGTGCCGCAGGTTTTTTTTTAGCTTTGCTGTTCTGGCCGCCGCAGGTTTTTTTTTTTTTTTTTTTGCTTGGGGCGGCCAGAAAGCCAGAGCTGGCCCTGGACACAGAGCCAGAGACACAGCCCAGGGAGAGCAGATCCTGTGCTGGGAGCAGGACTGCAGCCACAGAGCCAGAGGGGGCTGGAGGCAGAGCAGCAGCGTCAGTGCTGAGGCAGAGTGGAGCTGGAGCTAGAACAGTGGAGCTGGGGCTGGAGCTGGAGCAGTCTGAAGCCTGGTGCAGTGAGCAACTGGGGCCAGCCAATGGGGGGACCCTGGGCAAAGGGCCCAGCGCAGAGAGACACCCACAGCCAATGGTCCTTGCAGGCCAGACCAGGAGGGGGAACTTAGCCTGATGGGGGGCTGACTCTGGGAAGAAGGGTCCCTCCACCCAAAGCCTGAAGGTGTGTGTCCACCACTAGAGCAAGTGTCCAACCCACAGCATCCCTACAGCACAGCCAGGGCCTGAGAAGGAGGCCTGGGACCTACAAGGAACAGACTGTGAAGTGCCCTGACGTTCCAGAGACACTGTTTGTAATGTTCCCTGCCACAGAGCAGGGTGATGTGTTTTCCTTTAACCTTTCCCATTTTTCCTTATTCTTTTTTAAATTAATTGTTGATTAAATAACTTGTATTTGCTTTAAATTGTATGAAATGATCAATGGGTCAGGGAAGTGTCCAGTGCAGAGAGAGCACCCCGGAGTGGGCACACCCTAACCCCTGTCCTAGGTGACCACAGCAGGGTTAGGGGGTGAGCCCCCCAGGAATCCTGGGCCCAGCCTTGTTGGGGTTACGAGGACTCTGCCAGACAGGAGAGTGGAAGGGGAGTCCTCAAGGACAGGGAGGCCTCTGGGTAAAGGAAGTGGGAGCGAGGGCTCAGATCCTTCCACTACTACCTCACCGGGCTAGTGCAGAAGCCAGGAAAGTTCCCCACAATAGCGGGACCATTCCCCCGCTTGCAGTGACTTGGAGAGTCTGCTGTAATAAATAGTTAGGCCTACAAATGTATCCTAATTGTGATCTCAACTGTAAGGAGGGAGTGAAAATTCATAATGTCACAATAACCTTATAATCATAAAAGCTGATGGGAAAAGGTGCAAGACTGAATTAGTACAAACAGAAAGCTCTACTGATGTAATTCAAGAACTGTGTTAATTTTATGACTGGTAAACAAGAATAGTGTGGGACTGGAAATCAACCAACCAGAATTGGTGGGTCAGAAATTAGGCCTAATTGGTGAATCAGTGCCTGCAGGTGAGAGCAGCGTGCAGAGCTGCCTGCTGCACCTCCACTTAGGAGCCAGACCTGCTGGCCACTTCCGGGGCACAGTGCGGAGTCAGGACAAGCAGGAAGCCCGCCTTAGCCCCCCAGCTGCGCTGCTGACTGGGAGCCGCTGGAGGTAAGCCTGCCCACCAACCCCTGACCCCAGCCCTGAGCCCACCCAAACCTGGAGTCCCCTCCTGCACCTCAAACCACTCATCCCTCGCCCCACCCCAGAGCCTACATCCCCAGATGGACCCTTCGCCCCCCCACACACCCTAACTCCCTGCCCCAGCCCAGAGCCCCCTCCCACACCATGAACTGCTTTGCCCCACCCCCCTCCGTACCCCAAACCCCTCATCCTCAGCCCCAACCCAGAGCCTGCACCCCAGCTGGAGTGCTCATCCCCTCCCGCACACAACCCCCTGCCCCAGCCTGGAACCCCTCCCACACCCTAAACCCCTCATTTCTAGCCCCGTCCCAGAGCCTGCATCCCCAGTTAGAGACCTCACCTCCTCCTGCACCCCAACCCCCTGCCCCAACCCCAGGAGCAGTGCCAGGGTTTTTGCCGCCCTAGGCGGCAGAGCTCCTCCTCAGAGCATTTGGTGGTGGGGGCCCTTCCGCTCTGCGTCTTCGGGACACTTCGGCAGTGGGTCCCGGAGCAAGTGAAGGACCCGCCGCTGAATTTCCGCCGAAGACCCGGAGCGGAAGGACCCCCCGCCGCCAAATTTCCACCGAGGATGGCAAAATGCCGCCCCCCAAATCCTGCCGCCCTAGGCGACTGCCTAGGGTCGCCTAGTGGAAGCGCCGGCCCTGCCCAACCCAGTGAAAGTGAGGGAGGCAGAATGAGCCACCAAGGGAGGGGGAATGTATGAGCAGGGGGCAAGGCCTCGGGGAAGGGGCGAGGCTAGAGTGTTTGGTTTTGTGTGATTAGGAAGTTGGCAACCCTATTTTGGGGTCCTTAAAAAGGGAAGGATGAGGGGAGAGAGGGATTAAGAAACTGTCTGATAACTGCTGGTTGGAAGATAGGTGAACCAGAAGGAGAGCTTTACCATCCTGGTTGCCACCCCCACTGTCTCCTCTGGGGCTATGGAATCCACAGTGATATCTCTCAGGATCAGGAAAGTGAAGACCCAGAGGTGTCCTGACCACACCAAGTCAGAGAGTCGGAGAGGGGCACAGATGACACCATCACTTCCACTGACTCTGGTTAAATCTCGAACACCGCCAAGAGTATAAGACTTTGTTTTTCCCCCATTCTGCTTATTCCCTACCTTATTTCTACTCTCCTATCCCATTCTTTTTTTTTTTTTTCTGTCTAATAAGAGTCTGGCCTACCTGGCCAAGACTTCATCTTTTGCAACAGTGTTGTAAGCCTGTGACCAAAGAGGCTGTTACAAACAATTCCCTAAATAGCCCCATGCTGTACACATTTGTCAGATCTTGGAGTGGCTGATGAGACCCTGTTCCATGTCTGTAAAAAGCAACAGAGGGTCCTGTGGCATCTGAAGAAGTGAGGTTCTGACCCACGAAAGCTTATGCTCCCAGTACTTCTGTTAGTCTCAAAGGTGCCACAGGACCCTCTGTTGCTTTTTACAGATTCAGACTAACACGGCTACCCCTCTGATACTTGTTCCATGTCTGTGTTTCTCGAGCAGCTTGGCTGGGAATCAACACAAAAGACAGAAGCTGCATTTTCTATCTTTGCTGTTCTTTTCTCTCCTCTCATGTGCGTTTGTCTTGCTGTGTCTTTTTGGAAATGGGATCAAACTTCAGCAACAGTTCCAGCCCACCTCAACTAACTTTCTATTTCTCCCCCCAAACAAAAAGGACAGTTATTACTATCTTTAATACCATCTCAATGTCAGACAAAGGGTTTCTTTCTAAAGTTTCTCTCCAGCTAAAGGTAAAGGGAACAAGGGAGATTGTTAAAATGAAAGCCTTATTCCCCTCCCCCTTCTTTTCTGTATCTTTACTAAAAGGTTAAAAAGATTTTTAATTGTGTTTGCACCATGGTACTAAACAGGCTGAGTCTCTAGACACTAAACCCTGAACCTTGTTTCAATCTGTTTAATGTTGAACAGTTAACAGGGTCATGTTAACACCTTTAACTCTTTGAGCCCATTTATTCCATCAAAATTAACACAACAGAGCAGCCACTTGAGAATAGGTCTCTACGATAATCAAAGGGGTGGCTCAAGTAGACATACTCAAGATCTATTAAAGCTATCTAGCTCGGGTTCTGGAGTGGTGGATCCACAGCGGACAGGGCTACCCTTGCGAGTAATTACTCAGGGTTCCAGGTGGGCTTCTACAGCTCATGCTGAAGTGGCTGCTGCTGCAGCTTCACTACTCCAGGACCCAAGCTAGCTCAGGTATTTCTACTTGCGCTGCAATCACACCCCATGATTACAAAATAAACATACCCTAAGATGGATAGGATAGGACAGGTTAGTCCCCATGCCCATTCAGCTTCTGGCCTCTCTACTGGGACTGCCAACAAGATGCCAACTGGTGTTAAGCACAGTAAACACCTGTACTGAGTGAACACCTGTACTGAGACCAAAACAGCCACCACACGGTAACACCTTTCAAATACCTGTATTTTAAAATAAGGATAAAAATACTATTTGTCCAGCCCTCTTAAATTTCTCCAGCAACAACACTAAGGATAATGGGCCTGATCCTCTATTGCTTTCTATCTTGAGTAGCTATTTACACCAACGTAAAATGAATGCTGATAGTAGTATTATTGTCATTCACTTTGCTGAGATGTAAATTGTTACTCAGGAAGAATGAATTTCAGCATCTTTTAGCATATTTCCCCTCTCCCTTCCCTTTGTGTGTACACACTAATAATTGACAAAAGGATGTCTAATAATGGATTACCCACTGCTCATGCTGTGTGCACGTAATATTTGTCCCCTGGTTTCATGGTACTGTTGTCACAAACAGTTCTTTACACTTGGTTACAGTTTAATGGCAATCTTATTCACGGGTATAAAATAAATGATGTGTCTATTGTATTTGCAGTATAAAGTAAATTGGGTAAATTACTTTCATTATCTAATAAGCAGTATTGCACATGTTCTTATAATTTTAGGCTCTGAACCCTCACTAATTCTCAATTTTCCATTTTCAGAATGTTGCCTGTCCAGGATTATTGGTGCTTCTATTGCTAAAAGCCTCCTGTCCAGGTTCCTGCGCCCATCACTGCCCATCATCTTCTTTGGGTCTTAAAGTCACTCAAGATGGACTGTAGCTTTAGAGACTTTCTCTGTTACCCAGTGCAACACAAGAACGTTATCTGCAGCACAACCAACTAAAAGCAAAAGCAGCAGGAACATCTGACAGCCTTTGGATCCTGAAAAGGATCGATTTATCTAACAATGCATGCTACTGTGACTGTCAGATTCTCTACTTGAAAATGTGGTTAGAAGCCCAAGCTGCAAGTATGCTTACCAGCAGGGTTATTTGTTTCACTCAGCTATTGCTGAGAGAGTGAATTTACCTCTTGCTCCAGTCCTAGAAGACATTATTCTGACTTCTTGTTCAATTTTGCATTTCTCTTCCTTATTATTTTGCTATTGTTTATTTTACTAATCTATGGGGTCTTGATGATAAGAACTACCACATTTCAGACAGATGTTTATAGTGACAGAATGGAGCTCCCCTCTACATCACCTTCAATTTCTAATTAACTTAAGAATCACAGAGCACTAAGCAATGCATCATGCTAGTGACTTATATATGCTAAAATACTGGGTAGGAAAGGACAACAAAAGCATCCATTTCTGTAGATGATTCGTTAGTAAAGCATTTGACTGACAAGAACAGATGAGAATGGCACTTTGCAGTATTAGGAATCTAATCAAGAATGTGCACACTAAACAAAAAGCATGACATACAATTGATCTTGTAAGCCCTAAACTAACTAGCTCAGTGGTTTAAGCTTTAGTCTGCTAAACCCAGGGTTGTGAGTTTAATCCTTCAGAAGGCCATTTGGGACAAGATCTGTCTGGGGATTGGTCCTCCTGTGAGCAGGGGGTTGGACTAGATGACCTCCTGAGGTCCCTTCCAACCCTGATATTCTATGAGAACTGGGGTGAAAACTTGACCTCATTGAAGTCATTTCACCCCAGGTGGTGTACTTACTATTTGATTTGGTCCAAGTAGTCAATCTACTCCTAGTAAAAGCAGGTTTTTGTATATTGCCGTTCCTAATATCTGATTTGTGTCCATTTATCCTCTTACGTAGGGAAACCAGTAGGAGAACACTTCAATCTCCCTGGACATACAATAGCAGATTTAAAGGTAGTCATCCTGCAGCAAAAAAACTTCAGGACCAGACTTCAAAGAGAAACTGCTGAGCTTCAGTTCATCTGCAAATTTGACACCATCAGCTCAGGATTAAACAAAGACTGTGAATGGCTAGCCAACTACAAAAGCAGTTTCTCCTCCCTTGGTGTTCACACCTCAACTGCTAGAAGAGGGCCTCATCCTCCCTGATTGAACTAACCTCGTTATCTCTAGCCTGACTCACTCTTACTTGCATATTTATATCTGCCTCTGGAAATTTCCACTACATGCATCCGACGAAGTGGGTATTCACCCACAAAAGCTCATGCTCCAATGTTTGTTAATCTATAAGGTGCCACAGGACTCTTTGCTGCTTTTACAGATCCAGACTAACACAGCTACCCCTCTGATACTCTACTCCTAGTAGTAAGGGTTTCCATTGGACCCTTAATTTCTATTGCACCCTTTATATTAACTGTATCTCAAAACTCTTTACAGGAAATTGAAGCTACTAGGTTAAAAATAATAATTTAAACCACAATTTTTACTTATGTTACCTAAGATCATAGATAACTATTTTGAAATCTAGATTAATCATCACTATATTTGTTTAGTTTTTGTGTTTCTCTCCATTTGGACAGTAAAAATAGAGCAGCCAGTTTCACTTCTGCTTACAATAAGCGTGTCAATTCCACTTTTAGATTCTGATGTATTAACACAACACCAAAAGATCTGAGTTTCAGCTTAGAAGCAGATCCAAACCAAATTGGCAGGATGGTATCTCAAGTCAGATCAGAGATCACGGCTCAAACGTATCTCCACAATGAGCCAAATCTTAAGTTACTATCATTTTGCAAACTTCATATTACAGTATAGTCCTCACCATTGGAAAGTCAACCTTCGTTAACAATTATCACTGCAAATGGCTCAATGGTCCTTAGAACAGGAAATTACTTCAGTATCTCAGATACCAAAATGTAACTGCTGATAAAATGCTTTTTTTACAAGTATCCATTACATAAACATACATTTTAATGGCCTAATTGTCAGAGGTAAGGCCTGAAGTCCACATATATTTTTCTATACACATTTCTGTGGTCTTCTTAAAATTATTATTGGACACATGCCTAATTTTCAAGCATAATCATGGCAATTATCCCCTACACAGTAGTGTGCAAATAAAAGTGCACAAAAATGCATGAGATCATTGGGCCTTAGGTTTATAAAAAAATCAGATCCTTAATATTTTTAGTGTTTATATACTATAAAAATAGATCATATTTTGTTATCAGTGCCCAGACAATGGGGCTCATAAATGGTTTTCAGAAAATCATTTTGGTTTCAAAAGCCTTCCTCTACCCCACACCAGTACATTCCAAGAGCTTCAGGAATCATATAGTGATGGTGAGCACCCATATCGCTGTTGATCCATCAGGCCACAATAACCAGGAGGAAGAAGAGGAATTGCCCAGGGCATTCTAAATTACCCAACACACACACACACCGATCCCCCACTTCTCCCTAGCTATTGCTGCACTGTCTCACAAATTTTGCACAAACACACTAAACATGTGCAAGTGAGAAAGCATATTGTGCATTTTCATCCATGAAGCAGGCACCATGAGACACAAGATATACACTAAATGTGAGTAACAATAGGAAGTGTACTGCTTGACATAAAACAATGCCACAAAAAAGGTTTAATAATTGGATGTGAAACCAGCTGGAAAAGGACAATGAACAAATATGCTTGACAGATTTGTTCCAGTGCTTGGTAAATTCAGCTGAGAGCATAAATGGGTTTTGCTTATGCTTGTGGAACATGTGAGATTATGGGTAAAATATAGGGCAGATAAACAATTTTGAAATATAACTAATTATTCAGAAATTATTGATGATGTTAATACAGAGCACCACACAGCAAATTCTATTCACATGTATAGTATACTAATGAAGAATAGCTTCTCTTAATGAGAATCTTAAGAGACAGATTGATCAGACCATATCAAATATCTTGTGATAAAAATAAAGAGGAGAGAGAGAATGTGTGTGTTAAGGCAGGGAGTGTGCAAGTGGAAGAGGGAGAAATTATTAAACATTTTAAATTGTTTAATTGAAGCTAACTGACAAACATGCCAAACACATCTGCTTGATCACTTTGTTTTTATCAGGCTTGTCTGGTTATGTAGACTCTCTCCTCAGACCCTACGCTACCAGCACTCCCAGCTATCTTCGAGACACCACTGACTTCCTGAGGAAACTACAATCCATCGGTGATCTTCCAGAAAACACCATCCTGGCCACTATGGACGTAGAAGCCCTCTACACCAATATTCCACACAAAGATGGACTACAAGCTATCAGGAACAGTATCCCTGATAATGTCACAGCTAACCTGGTGGCTGAACTTTGTGATTTTGTCCTCACCCACAACTATTTCACATTTGGGGACAATATATACCTTCACGTCAGCGGCACTGCTATGGGTACCCACATGGCCCCACAGTATGCCAACATTTTTATGGCTGACTTAGAACAACGCTTCCTTAGCTCTCGTCCCCTAACGCCCCTACTCTACTTGCGCTACATTGATGACATCTTCATCATCTGGACCCATGGAAAAGAAGCCCTTGAGGAATTTCACCATGATTTCAATAATTTCCATCCCACCATCAACCTCAGCCTAGATCAATCCACACAAGCGGTCCATTTCCTGGACTCTACTGTGCTAATAAGCGATGGTCACATAAATACCACCCTATACCGGAAACCTACTGACCGCTACACTTACCTACATGCCTCCAGCTTCCATCCAAGACACACCACACGATCCATTGTCTACAGCCAAGCTCTAAGATATAACCGCATTTGCTCCAATCCCTCGGATAGAGACAAGCACCTACAAGATCTCTATCAAGCATTCTTAAAACTACAATACCCACCTGCTGAAGTGAAAAAACAGATTGACAGAGCCAGACGAGTACCCAGAAGTCACCTCCTACAAGACAGGCCCAACAAAGAAAATAACAGAACACCACTAGCTGTCACCTTCAGCCCCCAACTAAAACCTCTCCAGCGCATCATCAGAGATCTACAACCTATCCTGAAAGATGATCCTTTACTCTCACAGATCTTGGGAGACAGACCTGTCCTCACTTACAGACAACCCCCCAACCTAAAGCAAATACTCACCAGCAACCACACATCACTGAACAAAACCACTAACCCAGGAACCTATCCTTGTAACAAACCCCGATGCCAACTCTGTCCACATATCTATTCAAGTGACATCATCATAGGACCTAATCACATCAGCCATATCATCAGGGGCTCGTTCACCTGCACATCTACCAATGTGATATATGCCATCATGTGCCAGCAATGCCCCTCTGCCATGTACATTGGCCAAACCGGACAGTCTCTACGCAAAAGAATTAATGGACACAAATCTGATATCAGGAATCAAAATACTCAAAAACCAGTGGGAGAACACTTTAACCTGTCTGGTCATTCAGTGACAGACCTGCGGGTGGCTATATTACAACAGAAAAACTTCAAAAACAGACTCCAACGAGAGACTGCTGAGCTAGAATTGATATGCAAACTAGACACAATCAACTCCGGTTTGAATAAGGACTGGGAATGGCTAAGCCATTACAAACATTGATTCTATCTCCTCTTGTAAGTATGCTCACACTTCTTATCAAACTGTCTGTACTGGGCTATCTTGATTATCACTTCAAAAGTTTTTTTTCTCTTAATTAATTGGCCTCTCAGAGTTGGTAAGACAACTCCCACCTGTTTATGCTCTCTGTATGTGTGTATATATATCTCCTCAATATATGTTCCATTCTATATGCATCCGAAGAAGTGGGCTGTAGTCCACGAAAGCTTATGCTCTAATAAATTTGTTAGTCTCTAAGGTGCCACAAGTACTCCTTTTCTTCTTTTTGTTTTTATGTTGCATCACATCCCCACCCACCCCTTTCATCTTACATTCTTCAGCTACATTTTCCTCTGTTTAGCTTGTCAGCTCTTTGGGGCAGGATCCTTGCCTTTATCTATGGTCTGTATAAAGCAAAACACACTTTTGGTGTTATATAAATAACCACTAGTGCAGAGCAGTGGGTGCTGGGAGTAGAGATCTGCATCTGCCAGTCTTTCATAAAGAAGCAAAGAAACCCGAAAATGTAAAAATACAAGAAGAAAAAAAGACAGCTCTCTCTCTCTTTTTAAAAGACATATTAAGACTCTCAGGCAGTTTTCTCTTCATTCTCATCAAAAGCCTCAACTGGGAGCTCTTGTCACTATGAACCTGTATCCTACATGGAACCTGTTGTGGCCCAATAGTTGCATAAAATATGCGGCTGAGCCTCCACATTGTTCAAGAACAGAACAAGTCGTGCATATTACGAACATGCAACCAAGGTTTCTGCACAAATTTCACTTTCAAAGACTGTTAGCAACTTATTTCGCTGAGTGGAAAAAAATAATAGACTCAGACTGCAAAACCAAACAAGAACACCATGCAACATTACCTTCATGGGAATTTTGACCCAACCTACCACCTGCAAAATTGACCTCTGCACTACTGATTGTTGAAGATTAGTGACCACCACTAGGCTCCCCACAAAACTTGAGTCACTGTGTCCTAAGACAGAAAACAGCCAGCCACCTTAGGACGGCTTCTAGTCAATTCTGAAGATACTAACACTTGGCACCAATAAGTTCACCAATTTTGGCACTTTTTCTATCCTCCCTTTTCCTGGGCAATACTTATGTAGTTTCACAAAGTCCCCTTCAAAAGCATGTGTCATGGAGACCCTTGGGAACTTATTCCCCTCCAATGCCCTCCCCCTACTCCAGAAAGAGTGGTGCTAGTCCTGCCATCAAGCTGACTGTAATTATTTTTGTATAGCAAAACCTATAGAGCAAGTCTGTATTGCTGCCATGTCTTAGATCCTCTTCCCTGTCACAATCTGGCAAAGACAAGCAGCTCAACGGAAACTAATGAGTCTCCGCACAAGAAGTTAGTGATTGTATTCATTGTAAGAGCCCTTTTTCTAATTACATTACTGCAGGTTCAGATAATTCTTTGAATTTTTGAAGACAGAGCAATTTTAATTCTGTTTTGTTGGTTCTCCAACCTTCTTTTCTTACATCTTCTTAAAGTTGATTTAATTGCAGACTGCTAGAATTATCCAGTGACATTTCCTTCCTTCAACTAGCCTTTGCTATTGCACAGCTACTTTCACGAATACCATTTTATAACAATAAGCTACTCAGGAAGTAGGTGTTTGTAGGTAATAGGATGGCTTATGTAGATAGTTAATGTAATGGGCTACAAAGCCTTTTACTGCAAGATCATGAGTTTGAATACAGCTAGGTTCACTAGTGACCACAAGTCTGTATCAGCAGATTAATTAATCAAAAACAATGAATGCTTGGTGAATTAACTGGATGGTCATGTTCCAGCTCCTACTGCACAGACTGTTAGATCACAAAAAATTATTATCACTACCACCACATTTGTAAATTGTGGAATTGGCAATTTCAGCAGAGAGGTCAAAGACTGAATAGGTATGAAGCTAGTATGAGAGGCAGAGGTAGGTCCATTCAGTTCAAGATTGGGACATACTGGCGGGATGTCAGGAGGTGGCAGTAGTTTGTGTTACCCTTGTCTTCTGTGGACAGAGGGCTACAGTCTCCAGGTCTGTCCAGCTGGGTACCTTTGAAACCTCAACTGTTTTAATGTGTAAATAACTAGGTACCACTATTGCTCAGAATAGGAGATTTAGCTCATTTGTGGATGCAGTCCTGCTGCAAGTCCATTTAAATAAGTGAAATTATGTCAGGGATGACTCTAGTTCTGGGTGTTTATGGTGTCATTTATATTGTTAGTGTACAACCTTCACTCTGACCACACAGATACATCACAGAACATTATTCTCCTTCATGTTCAAGGCCTATAGGCCATTGATGGAAAGCCCTTATTTCTGATTAATGTGTTACAGCCAGCTCTGGAGCTATATAATGTCAAATAACGAGAGAAAAGCTCATTTTCTAAAAATTACCAGGTCTCATGCCTTTCAGCCCACTCTCTGATTAAGCTGAGACTCCTCTGGCAAATATAACAGCCTCAGTATATTAATGGAGTCAAACTGTGACATGATTATGCAGTTATTCAGACTTGACAATTTTGCTTTGCATCACTAATGCCCTTGCTCTGAATCCAGCCACTTGGGATTTGCCTTTTGAAGTTGCTACGCTCAGAAGATCACACTGTTGTTCTCTTCAATGAAGCAGCCTAATAATTAAGAATGAAAACATCATTCATCTAGCCTGAGATTTTCCAGGCAAGGGGAAAAATTCTCTAAAAGAGTTTGGGATACTGAGCACAAGAGAGAGTACGCAACATTCACCAGGAGTCCCCATCACGTTGCTAGGGGCTCTGTTGAGGAGAAGCCCACAATGGCAGCAGAGAATATCCTGGGGCACACAACACAGAACAGCCCTACATGTGAAGGGTGGGGCTAGATGGAAAAGGAGAACTGGAGAAAGCAATCATATTTTCTAATGGAAATGTGAACAACTAAACCGTTCAATAGCTGCCTGAAATAGGCACTTATTAAAAATATTATTTATACGTGTAGGATCATCATTTTCTGAGCTGCTGTATGTTCAGTGAATTTGTCTGGGCCTCGTAGGACCTGTTTGCATTCATTTTGTCAAGCTGTTGCTATTTTGGGGACACATAGCTTAGGTGCTCAGAGGTGCTGACCACCCACAGCTCCAGCTGACACAGATGGGAAGTGAGGATACTCAGCACCTTCATATCCCCCACAGCAAGAAAGGAAAGTGTTTCATAACAGTACAGATTTCCTTCTCCTTCATTGTAGTACTGCACAGATTTGAAGGATATTCAAATCTTTTCCAGGAGCCTGGATAGCCCAAAGAACTAATAAATAGATACACAGCCTTTCACCTCTTCAGTGGTCTCCCTCAAAAGCTTGGCAGTTGCGATAGGTAGCTCAGTATCTGCAGTAGTCTCTAGGGGTCCCTTTGGTCTCTGGGTCAGATCCAGCCTGGGATGATAGTGACTGTAAACTGTTATATCCCCAATTCTGGTTTGGCAGCCAATAAAGTTAGCTGTTGGTCCCAGTCCCTTTCCTAGTATTCACATTGCAAAGCCATCAAGCTTGCACTACCATACTTGTGTAGGTGAACATAGGGGTTCAAAGCAGCCCACTCAGAAGCTGGGAATGGGTGACAAGGGATGGATCACTTTATTATCTGTTCTTTCATTCCCTTTGGGGTACCTGGCATTGGCCACTATCAGAAAACGGGATACTGGGCTGACCCAGTATGGCCATTCTTATGTTTCACCTCCACTAAAAGTCACAGTAGAATCAAGACACATATTTGCCTCACTCCAGTTACTGCTGCTGCTACTTCTCTTTTTCCATATTCTGATCACTCTCACTTGCTGGAAGCTGCCTGTGGCCAGTGATCTGGCAGCAAGAGCAGCTGTGGTTGGAAGGTACAATGGCTCACGCAGCCACTTCACATGAGTCCTAAGACCAAACACCGTGGTGCTGTAGGGGCACTGTATGTTACACATTAGAAAGCAGGCCTGGGAATCTATGCTGGTGTGATTTACACAACAACAGGCTGGTTGAAGAATCATCTGGCCCCTATGAATCTCTGAGCAGAAGACTGAGAAGCATCAAGTGAAATGGAGAATAGTCAAGTCTCAGCACAAACAGAGAAAATATAGTGTGAAACAATCTCCCTACTTCAATCTGGTCTGTTGTGATGGGTGATAATGTACTATCCTTCCATTCACACTAAGTAACATTGAACCCCTGAGAGTTTTGTCTGGGGATCTGTGTGTACAAATGTAGGATGACCGAGTGAGGTAGACAAGCCTCTGGTGAGGCTCTTGTTGTCTGCACTACTGCTCAGAGACTTCGGTGTTGAGGTGTGGAAGAGAACAGCTCCCACAGAAGGAGGTATTGATATAGAAGCACCAATCCAACAAAGAGTTTAAGTAGGCGCTTAGTGCCATTGGAGTTAATGGGACTATTCATATGCTTAAAGTTAAGTATGTGTTTATGTATTTTGATGGATTGAGTCAGAGAGCCAAGACAAAAAAGTGGCTTTTATGGTCTCTTTTTCTGCTTGTGGATCTATAGCATTTATCTATCTTCCTCTTATTGATTCCAGATCTGAATTAATCCACGGTCTTTACTGATCCTGTAGCATCTCTCTTTCTTTAAGGGACAGAGGAGATGGGAAAAGAGGAGGAAAGAAAGGCGCAATACACTTTACTGAATTGCCATTATGGAAAACATTACAGATTTCTCCAGTGTTATACAGTATATGGATTGCTTTAAATCAATGAATTTTTCACCTACAATGTACTGTATTGACTGATGTAATTTACTTAACAGAAAATCAACCTCAATAATTCTGGAAGACAACACTCTAATGTACACTGGCTAGTGCTTACGCTATATTGAACTTTTGACCCCTCTCTCCTCCACCCCCTGCAAAAAAATGGTAAACCAAATGAAGTTGCACTTATTTTTAATACGGGGAAACTGGATTACTCAGGAAGTTAGTAACAGACTCAGCTTTAGGTCACTGGTTCAAATCCAAACCAGGTCAGCATGATCTAAAGCAATTACCATTTGATGGTTATTAAATTTCACTGACAATTCCCCACCCCATGTCCAGAAGTTTTATTGTCTGATATGCATAAGCAACTGCCAGAAGATCCACAAGCAGAACCACCTCCTTCTCAGTCTGGCTCCCTAAAAACTACACAAAGAGGCTACTCTGCAACAAGAACCATGGAGGGGGATTCTGAAATGGGGCCTAAAGTCCAGAAGGCATGATCATTGCATGTTTGTGCCAGTGCATCAAACTTAGCAATGGCAATGACTTTCAGCCATTGGCCCTGATTCAGGAAAGCATCCCTTTGCAGGAAGGGCACTTAAGCATGTGCTTAAATCCCATTTAAGTCACATGTTCAAGTGCTTTCCTGAATAGGCGTGGACATTGGCACATGCCTAAATGCAGGGCCGTTCTTAGGCATACGTAGAATACTTGGCTACGTAGGGCACCTAAAAATTTGGGGCACCACTGGGTTTTAGTGTCCTTCTCCTGGCTCGTCCTATCCCTATTCTGACCCTTCCTGCAGGCTCCCACAGCTGTCTGCTGCAGCCTGGTGACTCTTACTACAGAGGGGATCTACCCTGTTTCCCCGAAAATAAGACATCCTCCGAAAATAAGGCCTACTTACAGTTTTGCCTCTCATTGTAATATAAGGCATCCCCCCGATAATAAGACCTCCCCGATAATAAGGCATCCACCGATAATAAGGCATTTTTCATTTCTGAAAAATAAGACATCCCCTGAAAATAAGACCTAGCGCATCTTTGGGAGCAAAAATTAATATAAGACACTGTCTTATTTTCGGGGAAACAGGGTAGTAACTGAAAGTGAAAAAGCCTTCCAGCCTGCCAGACCTATTAGCACAACATTGAAACTGTTAAAGAGCCATTTAAGTGGTAATGAAGCCATTTAACAGGCATTTGCCAAACCCCAGGTATATACTGTCAGTTTCTGAATTTACTGACAAAAACAGTTGTGCATGACTGTAATATTTACTCAGAACATGTCAGTCTACAGGACCTTAGTTTAAAAATTGCTTTTAAAATATTTCATTAGTGAGTTGGTGAAGATTATAAAATCACATCTCTAAAAAATCCTTACATAGATTTGTAGATGCACAATCATCTTTAGCCGTAAATGCTTGGATCTACAGACATACCATATTTTTAATAAATCCTTCAAAAGACCACCCTTATCTAAAATACATATTTTAATTTTTATTACTATAGTAAAAAAAACTTGCTTCTAAAGTCTTCCTGTCCTTTCTGTCCATCCCTTTCTCCCTTCACCCTTCCTCCCCACCTTGAAGAGCGTCTAGACGCGATAAATCGATCCCCGAATGCGCTCCCCATCAACTCCCGAACTCCACCAGAGTGAGAGGCGGAAGCGGAGTCGACGGGGGAGCCATGGCCGTCAATCCCGCACTGTGAGGACCCAAGGTAAATCGATTGGGCCAAAAAAAAACCTGAGGATTGGGCCAAAAAAAAAAACTGATGAGGTTCAACAAGGACAAGTGCAGAGTCCTGCACTTAGGACGGAAGAATCCTATGCACTGCTACAGACTAGGGACCGAATGGCTAGGTAGCAGTTCTGCAGAAAAGGACCTAAGGGTAGGGTGACCAGACAGCAAGTGTGAAAAATCGGGACGGGGGTGGGGGGTAATAGGAGCCTATATAAGAAAAAGACCCAAAAACCGGGACTTTGGAAACATATTGGGAAACAAGTTGGGAAAATTTCATAAACATGGCTATTGTTATGGAGATCACACAAAGTAAATTAGTATCAAAGGGGTAGCCGTGTTAGTCTGGATCTGTAAAAGCAGCAAAGAGTCCTGTGGCACCTTATAGACTAACAGACATATTGGAGCATGAGCTTCGTGGGTTCCCTTTTTCTAAAAGCAATGAACGTTGTTATGAACACACTAAACCTCTGTGACTTATTAATTTAAAATAATGTCTTTGTTTCAGTAAGTTAAATATGTAGTAATCTGGAATGATTACTTTATGAAGGCTTAAGAGTACATTTAAAATATAAAATCAGCTTAGAAATACTGATTAAGAAAATGTAAAACAGAAAAGAGCTGCATCATGTATTCCATAATATTTAATGTTGTATTCAGCAAGACAGCTGACTTGCCCTTACCACAAAGCTTTTGCAAATAAATCTCTGACAAACTTCAGGGCATATCAAAAACCTGTGCCTGACATTTTTTATTCCCAAGTGTAGTGTTTTTAATTAGGTACCTTCTGCATGTCCATTCTGCGTGAGGGAGAGGGTACGGGGGTCTCTGCGGGGAACTGTGACTCTCCGCCACCGTGAGGCGGGCCAGGCATCTCGCTATCCTTTGCTGCCTTGTCCCTTCCGCCTTCCCCACCCACCCCCAGGCATAGGGGCACCAGTTTAATAATATTGTGTAGGGCCCCATAAATCCTATGGACCGCCCTGCAAGAATGGAGTCATCATTAATAATCCTAGCGGGAATAATCAACATGGAAATGGGGGGGAGGAGGATGACTACTACAAGCAACGACGTGGCTGCACATTAAAATTGCTTTTGCAGTGTCTATGTGCACCTGTTTCATGAGTATTTACATTGGGAAGTAGCTTTTGGCCCACTGTATGAGCCCAAGAACAAGAGCATTTTTACTATAAGATACTTTTGATCGTACCAGAGGTTATAGTTCAAGTATAGCATTTGTTTGTGAGTAGTTCCTCTAATAGCTACAACCATCTGGCCCCATATGGTGGGAGAAAAATACTGTTAATGGAAACAGCATGCCCCACATTTGTGACAAATGAAGCTTTTCCGCTGGACAGAACCTTTTAACGTATTTTAGTAAGATGCAAATTCACAATGTGTCCGTGGTTTGCAGTGTGTGGTAAAAGCTCAGATATTAGCTTCACAGGATGGTCATGATTAACAACAGATTTTCACCCTGAGGCACTGGGAGGAATGGAAATTTTCTGATGCTGGCTGACAGCAAGGACACATTTGTGGCACTGTTGTACTTGGAAGTACTAGGAAACATGGGGCTTGATCCTGCACCATTAAAGTCAATGAAACTTTTGCTGTGGAGTTTAAATGGGCCTAGGAACAGGGCCTTGACCTTTAGGCAAACAAAAGGTTCATTCTAACCTGCATTCAGTGAATGGAAACCTGAATAGAACTCCCCACTGCTGTCTCAAGTCCATTTTGCCAAGGTCAATAGCTACATGTGTTCTAATATGTCATTATTGCTCCTGCTTATGGACCGTCTTTTGGCTCTTTTGCCATTGGGAAAGCGTTTTGCGAGGATACATCATGGAACAAGTTGCCCTTGGGGAAAGATTTCAATATAAATAGCAAATGGGTGGCTTTATATGGAACTATAGTAATTTGTTGTCATACCCCCACTATTTAATGTAATCTAAAATTAATTTAAACTATTAATTAAACTATTAATTGGAAAATATTTACATGGTCTGTTAGTGACAGTGTTTAAAGTCTTTGCATCCTCAAAGCATTCAACAAAAAATAATTACCAAAGCACTATATAAATCCTAATATTTATTATGAATATAATTCCTATAGTGGCATTCTTGATTTTCCAATGTGGGCAACTAATTCCTCATTTATATCTTCAAATTAGAAGTCCGGTGCCTTAAATGGGTATCTGAACACTCAATTGTGGCACCAACATTTGAAAATTGAACCCAGAATTTTCTCTTTTACTGAGTTTAAGGGAAGCAGCTTCATCACATACAGAGAGCATTTGAAAGATGATTCATTTACATAATCTATAGTTCGGACTGTTAAAAATAGCTGATCAATAAGAAAGTTCTTGCCACATTTATACTGTGTACAATAGTATAATGAACCTGCTAGCTAGGGCTGGTCAAAAAATGTTCTTCAAAACTGCTTCTCACCAAAAAGCTGGGTTTTTGATTAAACAAAATCATTCACGAAAGTGTTTATTTTCCACTGAAAATGTCATTCAAAAGCAAATACCCCAAACCATAAGTTAGACCAAAAAGCAAAATATTTGGATTAGGAAGTGCTGTTCCGGTGCCTCAAGGGAGTTATAGCTTGGTTACCTCATGTCCCCATAGGTTCCCCAGCCAGAATATATTTCTTGTGATGCACCATGGCCAGGGTCTCCCATGAAGCACCTCTTCTCCTCTCCAAGAGTTTATGCTTTCGTTCCCTGTACTGAGAGCAGAGGGCATTGAACTCAGGAGGGGAGCTGTAAGCTGCATTAGAGCAAGGGCAGCAGGTTGGAGAAAGCAGCCTGGGAGGTGCAGAGAGAATGCTGATTAGCAGGCAGCCTGGGAGGTGAGATCAGAGGGCCAGAGTTGGGCTGAGACACACACTGTTGCTGGCAGGAGCCAAAGATAGCAATAGCAGGAGGACACATCATTGCAGTTTACAGGCTGGTGTGGAGGAGTTACAGTGGGACTCTTTCCTTCCCACCCCTGGGGCTGAGTTGGGAACTATGGGGTTTCCTCTTTGTTGGAACAGTTAAAGAAATTGTGCCTAGGTTGTTGGCACCATTTGTTCCTGGCAAGTCTACTGAAGGAATCCTGTCATGTATTTATGGTTACCACCTGGCCAACATTTGACTAGCCTGGCTGGGTTTTTTTATGGATTTGCCAGTTGCCAGAAAAATGAATTTAATCTGCCAGAGTTTTTTTTTTTTTACATGGAGCTAAAGATTTGCATTATCACCACAATACATGGGATATCTAATGTTAAAAGTTTCTGTGTCCAGCTTAAGATGCTGCAGTGCTCCCACTTCCGCAGGTTAAGCAACAACAAATCAAAACCACTGAAAATAAAGCCGCTGTCTGCCCACCAACATGCAAGTTCACCATGCATGTGCGTAAGAGACGATTTGAGGCACGAGAGAGTGAGGAGACGTGCAATGTTATCAATCTTATTGATGTGTTATCTCAGGGGCAGGCAAAGTTTTTGGCCTGAGGGCTGCATCGGGTTTCCAAAATTGTATGGAGGGCCAGTTAGCGGACGCTGTGCCTCCCCAAACAGCCAGGCGTGGCCCGCCCCCACCCCCATCTGACCCCTCCTGCTTCTCTCCCCTGAGGCCCCCCCCCACGGGACTCCTGCCCCATCCAACCCCCCCTTCTCCCTGTCCCCTGACCGCTCCCGGAACCCCTGCCCCTGACTGCCCCCCTGCCACCCCATCCAACCCCTCCTCTCATTCCTGACTGCCCCCCAGGGACCCCTGCCCCATCCAACCACCTCTTCTCCCTGTCCCCTGACTGCCCCTGGAACCCCTGACTGCCCCCCGCCGCCCCATCCAACCTCCCCTCTTTCCTGACTGCCCCCTGGGAACTCCTGCCCCCATTTAACCCCTCTGTTCTCTGCCCTCTGACCGCCCTAATCCCTATCCACACCTCCGCCCCCTGACCACCACTCCGAACTCCCCTGCCCTCTATCCAACCCCCCCGCTCCCTGCCCCCTTACCGCGCTGCCTGGAGCACCGGTGGCTGGCGGCGCTACAGCCATATCGCCCAGAGCACCAGGACAAGCAGCCGTGCTGCCCAGCTGGAGCCAGCCGTGCCACCGTGCAGCACAGAGCACCAAGTCAGGCCCTGGCTCTGCAGCTGCACTGCCCCACGAGCTCGCAGCCCCGCTGCCCAGAGCATTGCGCTGGCAGCAGAGCGAGCTGACGCCACAGGGGAGGGTGAACAGCAGGGGAAGGGCTGGGGGCTAGCCTCCTGGGCCAGGAGCTCAGGGGCTGGGCAGAAGGGTCCCGTGGGCCGGATGTGGCCCACGGGCCATAGTTTGCCCACCACTGACCTAAAGTGTTTCCTTTGACTTCAGTGAAAGCTCTGTCAACAAAAAAGGCTGCTTTAAAACTGGATCAACATTGTCACCTAGTGGCCACTGAGATCCTCCAAAGTGGGAGAAATTCCTTGAAGGCCCTCACCCTTCCCCACAAGGATATCACTGGTGGAATGTTATAGAAATATTTTCCAAGCAGGAAGCCAGTTATTTACTGCTAGTTCTTTATAGTATTTTAATACAAGTTTTGTCTCAAAGTGTGTCAGATTTTGCACTAAGTAAGCAGTTGTGTGTTGACAGGAACTTAAATTACTATTCTTTTGTGTGGTTATTTTCCTTGCTATCTCTGTTTCTTTTAGAGGCCATCTTTCAGATTTCATGCTACCAGAACTATTGGGGATGCTTAGATAAGGTCCATCTCTGCTTTGACCCTTTACATAATAGTTCTGTATATCCTCTCCCCAGCTGTGAGCTTCTACTAGGTGAAGAACTTTGCTTGTATCTACCCTCTCATTACTCTCTCTTGTTTCCTGTTTTCCTACGATCACCAGATTACAACAGGTTCTACAGTTAGTCTTTTAATTGAGCAACTAAAGTAAAAAACACACAAAGTAAAGATCCTTGTACAGGGCTTGCTATCATATCTCCTTAGGGCCTGAAAACTTAGAGACATAGCTTATTTATAAAGTACTGCTTCAAACAGCAAAAAACAACAACAGAAGATTAAGAAAAAAGATTCCTGCTGACCCAGTTCACCTCATCAGGAAACAAAGAGAAAGGTTGTTACATGTCTTATTAAGATATCTTTAGGACAGGCCATTTACTGCCATAATCAGTCTTTTCAAACATGATTATTTCCACACGTAGGGCATAACCCTACCATTAATTTGTGTATATGTGAACTCCCACTGACTTCACTAGGTTTTATTTAAAATAAAAAGGGCATTGCATTTTGCATAAAACTACAGGGACAGTGTGAACTTCCACTAGGACAGTATATCCCAGGAAAGGGAAGCAGCAAGTTTCAGTGTTTTCTTACATACAATTTCACATTATATAATTTTAGTTTATAATTGTTTTAAGTATTTTGTTGACAGCAGCTCAGGGTATTTTCTAGAAACAAATAGCATGGAAAAACAAATTTGTGAGTAGAAGTATAATTATTGCATCAAAAAGCAACCATACCTGGCACTTGCAACCACTTAAGGCTAAAGATCTCATACAACTTTATCATCAAGGTACCGGCAGTGTGCATGGTGCTGTACATGATGCAAAGCTGATGCACTTAGGCCAGGATCCTCAAAGATATTTGGGCTTCTAACTTCCACTGATTTCAGTGCAAGTTAGGAGCCTAAGTACTTTTGAGGATCTGGGCCCTAAACTCTAAGGCCCCATCCTACAATCAGATTCACACAGGCAAATCCTTACAACCAGAGTCCCATGGATTTCAGCGGGGCTCCACACGGGCACAAAGCAGCACCGATGTGGGCCAAATCATAGTATCAAGACCTTAGACAGATCAAACATGGAAACACCAGGAGACTGAGAAGATCCTGATAACTCAATTTTGTCTTTTTGTATATGTTAAAGATGGGCATAGTGATGTTATTTTAATGTTCATTAGGCTCATGGAAGCAGCAGGTTTCAGGAGGAAGTTAAATAGAAGCATGGGGACCTGGCACATTGTAATGGGCAGATCTTCTCAGGCATTGGGGAGTAGGGCAGGCATGAAAGAAGGCAAAGGAAGGAAGGAGGAAAGAGGGAGCAGTTAACCAGACATTTTTTAGAATTCTTCAGCTTTTAAGCATTTGGGGTATTTTCCTCTAAAATCTTCTCTTTCTCTTAGAGACTTTCCTTATTAGGCCTTCTCTCCCACAGCTCTGTTTCTGCCTTCAGTATTTTCTCTGTTCTGAGCCATTCTTACTTCAAACACTCTTCATCCTATTTCCCCTTCTCACAGGGCCAGGTAAGGAGAAAACTGAATTTCAGTCTGTCACTCACACACACACCTCACCTACCAGCCTTCCTTGGTTTTTGCTTCTTCCCCACTACCCTATTTATCAACATTTTCCTTCTGGTCCTCAATTTCTCCCCTCCTCCCGGCAGTAGCTGAAGAAAGAAATAAGGTAACTGTGTACCAGAGAAGAGAGCAGCATACCCATTTGTCCACCTGAGTGAAGTGCTGGCTGAAGCAGTCAATTCTATCTACCTCTCCCTGTGAATCCCACCCAGCCTGCAAAGAATGGATAATGGGAAAATTTCAGGGGATGAGAAGAAAGTTGCAGGTTTCACCTGCACATCAGTGAATGATTTTTGTGTTTATGTTTGTACAGATTTTAGTACAATGGAGTCCTGCTCCATGATTAGGGCTACCAGCCAGTACAGCAATACAAACACACACATGCGTGAGCTTGTTGGTAAGCCTCAGAGATGCTGATTGCTCAGCACTTAAACAAATGACCTGATTTTCTAAGGTGCTTAAATACGGATTTAGAAGCCTAATTTTTTGGCACCTATTTTTTAAAATCTTGGCCTTAATTTCTGGGGCACAGTAAAGGAGCAAGCGTTAGATCTTATGGCAAATTCCATAGCCACAGAGTTGGGGCATACATGGGGCCCCTTGCTTTTAGCTGTGGCAGTGCTACACTCTTCTCTGACATTGTTTAAGCACAAGAACCATGATTATTAATTGACAAGACCAAACACTGTTGTGTGTTAGAGTAAAATGGGGATGTAATTCTATCCTTTTGCTTAATCTTCATTCAGAGGATGTTTTTCATTTGTTTTTCTTTTCATTGCTCATTCATAGATTGCAGATACACCCTCCTTGAATATTTCTTGAAGTTGCTAAGCTAAAAATGGAAGCTATTTTTCTGAAGCACTCTTTAGCATTACCAGGTAGGCCCCAAATTAATGTTTTAGCAGATTTTTAAAGAACAGAACATGAGGAAAAATAAAAACAAAAATATTTAGACTGGTTTCTTTAAGCCCTTAACATCCCTCAACAGAAGATTGCTCACACACACGTATTTTTCTGTGTTGTGAGCTAATCTGCTTCTAACAGACTAATTTCTTTAACACTGGCATGCTCCCCTTCCAGCTCTGCCAAAGCTGCATTTCCAATGGCTCAGTACCACAACTGTTGGCAAGAAAAGGCCTCTGCTTTATTTATACAAATGATCAAGTAAACCATAGGCATTTTCCATTCTGGCCTTTTCTAATACTGTTGATCAAGAGTGTACACTGATCTTGATCTTTAAAAATCAGTACTGATTCAATTTCAGTCAGGAAATCCCTGGTTTCAGCTTAGGTTGTGAATTTAGATCTCATCTTTAACCCTACCCTAGCCCCGGAGCCTACATTACTGCTCCCATGCTCCATTACCAAGCTCTCGAAGCTTTATTCCACATTTCTTTGGTTCTAATAGTATGTTCCTCAAACATCTCATACTTTGATTTTGTAAATATTTCAGCCTCTAAACCAGAAATTTTCTAAGAAAGCAAAAGCATTCTGGCTTCTGATGTACATACTAGTCACTCATTTATGGCTAGAACTTACCCAACTAGGAAAAATATCCTGCCCCAAAGTATGGTCTTCTGAAATTGTAGCAGGCTTGATTTCCATCCTATATTTTCATATGCCTTACCTACAGTTTGGCAAAGTGGTTAATTTTCCAGATAGACATCCAACCTATCAATTAAACTATGAATGGGATTCAATGGATCCTGTAAATTTTGCCATTATAAAGCCACCAAGCACTCTGCTAATATGCTGACACCCCACAAAAAAAATCAAGCACCAAATGGAATTCTGCAACACACTAAAGCATTTTATTGAATTCTAGTGCCAGCAATCTGATATGAGCCATTTGAAGATCAGCAACTTGGTTTAGAAAACCACATGCATATGCCTGGCTCTGACAGATGCATGAATAAATACATCAGAGCAAACACTTTCATTAATTAAAGTTCTGGCCCTGAATTTGCTGCCAGTACAGCCTAAACTATTCACATTTCTTTTTAATCTTTACTGAAGAAGAGCAAAAACATGACCTACAAGAATAACCTTACAGACATTTTAAATGATTTCTTAAACTAAACTGAAGTGACTCATCAGATTACATCACTCTGAAAAAACTGTTCAACCAAAATACTGTAGATGTCATAGGTTTAGTTTCTCTTAATGGAAAGATTCAATCCTAGTGTAATTAAATTCATTGTGATAATAGCCAATAATTATGATCATTAAGCAGGAACCCTTAAATTTTCCCACAATATTAAGATCTGCATATTTGCTAGCCATTCCAAGAAAGGACTGTAACAATTCCTGGTAAGTGACTGTCCTAAGAGGGCACTCAACGAAATGTATTCAAAAGATATGCTCCAGATACAGACAGAACCAGCTATTTCAATGAATGTACAAGATACAGCAGTGCAGCCCCTACATCATCCAAAATGAAACCGAGATCTAATCATTAAGTTCATGGCCCATGTTAAACATTAGGTTGAAGTGCATTTCAGAGAAGAGGGACCTTAGACAAATTTGAATAGATTTGGTCTAACTTTTTAGAAGCCTTTGAATAGTTCCTAGCAGACAAACCAAAATGTTGCTCTTCTTTCCTCTTCCTCTTCTTATTCCTTTACTTTTGTTCCTTTGTCTCATTCCCCACCCCCACCCTCTCTCTCTCACACACACACACCCTTTCTATTCTCCTCTTGTTTATGGGGAGGAAAATTTCAGTAATAAAATTTTTAAAAAATAAAAACCATGGACCTGTGGCCAGTGGAAACTACGTATCCCAATATGCATGGTTCCATCTTGATCAGCATTGCCTGTTTATAGCATAATCCATAGTCTCAATAAGGTTTCCTACATGTTATGGGCAGAATGAGTAGTGATGCCCATAGTTAAAGTTTCATGAGCCCTTCTAAAAGGCCTCCTTGTAGTTTGAAGTCAGGGCACACATCTCCTGTTGAGGTGTGGAAGCTGTTTTGATGTTCCACCATCAGAGGTTAATAGAACCTGAGCACTTCCAGAAATCTATTGCTGGAGCTGATCATATGTATTAATAGACTTTTAAAATACTTTTGCTGTGCTGTTTTCCTTGCTTCCACTACAGCATTTACTAAGACCATGTCTACAACTTTGCTAGCACAGTTATGTCACTCAGGGACCACACTTCTTCGTAATACAGCTGTGAAGGCAGAAGCCCCTAGTGTAGACAGAGTTATAGCAGCAAACCGCATTTTCACAGGATAGCTTGTTTCACTCCTGGGTGGAAGGAATGTGCAGTAAACTATACCAGAAAAAACACAGCTTTGCCAGAATAAATTGAGTCCACACAAGGAGCACTTTGCTGTCTAGTGTACTGGTATTCCCATACTGGTAAAGCACCCCTAAAGTATACATGGCCAAATCCAATCAGTATGTGTGGTAGATATGACATTATCCTCGTTTAACCTTACTGAGGGCTAGTCTACACTAGAAGCGCTACATCAGCACAGCTGCACCAATGCAGCTGCACCGCATTTGGTGAAGATTCTCTATGCCAACAGGAGAGCTCTCTCCCGTCAGCATAATTACTGCAGCTCCATGAGACGCGGAGCTATGTCAGCAGGAGAGCATTTCCCACCAACATAGTGCCAGTGTGGACAACGCTTAGGTCACTGTAACTTGTGGCTTTTTCACACCCCTGAGCAACGGAAGTTATATCAACTTAAGCAGTAGTGTAGGCTTGCCCTGAATTAAGTTTAAGCTTATTGAATTAAGCTCAGTATTTTAGGAGTTCATTGTATTAAAAATGCAAATGTGTGTGTTACTGTATGTAACTTCTTTAAGGGCTAATGTAAACCCTAGGATGTGTTATGCACTTCAAAGGACTCTTTGAAACCATGTGCTAGACAAACAGAGTAGGGAAATTCCTAGGAAATAATGGGACAAGAGAAATGCAAGTATCACACCTCTGGAGCCATCCACCATTTGAAGCAGTGCATCAAGCAGAAACCCCATCATCCAGCAGCCCACCTATTCTCTGTGGCTTCAGGGACACAAATGGATTAAAAGAGCATCTCAGAACCATGAGCGTGCTGGTTCTGAGCTGAAGCTCTGCTCATCTTGTGACCACAGGAGACACTCTTGTGAGAGGTTTGAAGGACTTCTCACCAACCCGAGCTCTTGTTGGAGAAAGGGGTTGATAGCTGTTGAACTTATTAGCACCTGTGTAGGTTTTTATTGTTTTTAATATGTTCCCTTTGTAATGCTTTCACCTTAAGGACTGTGCTCTCTTATAAAGGGCTGTGTGGTAACTCAACTGTGGCAGTTACAGTGTGTATTGTCTGAAGAGAAAAGCAAAGCAGGTCTGCATAGGCAGCCTGTCTTTTGCTGGGGATGTCGCAGTATAGGAAGGGAACTGTTCAGCCCGGAACTACCTCTGTCAGAAGGGAAAGACATGTCTCCACCCCAGAGAGGCAATGGCTGGGGAGCTAGAAGCCTAGAGTGGGTACCCTTGCTGGACCATAGAAGAGTAATACAAGTGCAGAAAGCCTTGTAAATCTGAATTGCCTCTACCTGGCTGGTATTGCAAATTCCTCCTAGTGGGAGGAATTATTTAGTTACGTTTGAGATAAAAAAAATGTATTTGAATTGGACTAACTTGTCTGCATCCTTGGAAGAAGGGCAATGTCTGGAGGGAGAAATACTAGGTCTATGATTGGATTTCAGACATTGTAACTTACAGAGGTTCTAACTGAATTGGGTTTGGGAGAGTACTTAGTGGCACAACCTATGTTTTAGATCTTTGTCCTTCCTGACTGGTGAAAGCTAGAGAAAAGTACTCAGTCCTTTGACAGGAGGGATTACCAGTAGCACCTTGTCATCTCCAAAGGAAGGCATTTGCTTTAAAGGGAGCATGTATTTTGCCTATGCTTGGGGGCAGAGTGGGGGAATCCTTTGATGCAGACAACATAAATCAATATCTAAACTTTATTAAGTTTATTGACAAAGGTTGTGGCAAGACAACTCTGTCTTTTGGATAGCACAGACTTCCTTGACCCTTTGTCCATTGGCATTCCACCCTCTGTATAGCACAGAGACCACATTTGTAATGGTCATTGGGGGTCTTCTCCTGACCCTGGATAATGACCTGTTCATGCCAATGTGCATTAGATCCATCAGCTGCCTTTGATACTGTGGTTCTTGAATTGGTGTTGGTGAGACTGGAGTGCTTGGGGGAAGTGGATGGCCCTTCCCTGTAGTGGTTTCATTCCTTTCTTTCTGAGAGATCACCATGAGAGGTATCAAAGTCCTACATTCTCATCCCCATTAGTGCTTTCATTATGCTGAAGGCATTCAGCTTTCATTTTCATCTCATCCCTTGTGGAGAAAGTATAGGCACATATCTTTCCCAGGGGCTGGGCAAGTTGGAGGCATGAATGAGAACTTGGCTGACAGTTTAGATGTACCCTCTCTACACTGCCCTGAACTTCAGACTACAGAGTTGTTGTGTAACACCCCTGTGTGGACACTGCAGGCATGAAGTAAAAGGTTCCAAGTTCATATTAACCTAGCCCTCTGTGAACAGAACTACTTTAATTTGAACTAGGAACCTTTTAGTTCATGCCTGCAGTGCCTACACAGAGACATTATAGCACAGCCCTTTGGTGTGCACTGGTATTCACAATCCTGTAGTCTGAACTGCAGGGCAGTGCAGGGTATGTCTACACAGAAAATAAATAAATAAACAAACCACCCTAGACTAATCCCCCAGATCACCTGACTTGGGCTTGTGGGTCTCTCACTACAGGGCTAAAAAGAGCAGCATAGATTTAGGCTGAAACCTAAGCTCTGAAACCCAGTGAGGGGGGAGGGTCTTGGAGCCCAGGCTCCAGACAGAACCCAAACCAGAAGGTCTACGCTTGTATTTTAGCCCTGTAGCACAAGCCCAAGTCAATTGACCCAGGCTCTGAGACTTGGTGCCACGGTTTGGTTTTGCTGTGTAAGTGTACCTGTAGCTATGCCCTGAGATCAGGACGTGGAGGGGAAGGAAAGGCACTATGACAGTTACTAAAGAAGTGCTTTCAGAAGAGAAGGTTACAACTGAACCCTTTAAAAAAAAAAACAAATTAAGAGATTAAACCTTGACTAATAAATATTTAACAATGTCGGGACCTACCTATAACTGAGTATTAGTAGATTCAGTTAATTTTTCCATGAGTTATAATTTTTGGAACAGGCATGTTCAACTCCTTAAATGGAGGTATTAAACTCTCAACGGAGCAGATGTGTGAAATGGACAAAGTCTCCGTGGGCAGAGACTTCATCTATGTATGTTTGGACAGTGCCTATAACATAGTGTCCATTACCAGAATACAAATAATAAAACAATGAAGAAAAAGCCAGGAAAATTGGGTCAGGTATAAGTCAATGTTACCCATCTTAACTGGCTAGTAGGACTGCTGTATGGCAAGCTGTCCCCAGCTGGCTCTGCATCCTGCTTTGCATTGTTTGAACTATTATTAATTATTTTAGGGTTACCATATTTCAGCGAGCAAAAAAGAGGATGGGAGGAGCCCCGCCCTAGCCCCGCCCCTGCCCCTCCCACTTCCCGCCCCCCCCTGACCTCCCAACCCTCCCCCCGTTCCTTGTCCCCTGACTACCCCCTCCTGGGACCCCTGCCCCTAACTGCCCCCCAGGACTATCTAAGCCTCCCTGCCTCTTGTCCCCTGACTGCCCCAACCTTTATCCACACCCCCACCCCCAGACAGACCCCTGGGACTCCCACGCCCCATCCAACCACTCCCCACCCACTGACAGCCCCCCCCCAGAACTCCCAACCCATCTAAACCCCTCTGCTCCCTGTCCCCTGACTGCTCCGATCCCTCTCCGCACTCCTGCCCCCTGACAGCCCCCCCCAGAACTCCCAACCCATCTAAACCCCTCTGCTCCCTGTCCCCTGACTGCTCCGATCCCTCTCCCCACTCCTGCCCCCTGACAGCTCCCCCCCAGAACTCCCAGCCCCCTACCCCCCCCGCTCCTTGTCCCCTGACTGCTCCGATCCCTCTCCCCACTCCTGCCCCCTGACAGCTCCCCCCAGAACTCCCAACCCATCTAAACCCCTCTGCTCCCTGTCCCCTGACTGCTCCGATCCCTCTCTCCACTCCTGCCCCCTGACAGCCCCCCCCAGAACTCCCAGCCCCCTACCCCCCCCCCGCTCCTTGTCCCCTAACTGCCCCCTCCTAAGACCCCCCCCAACTGCCCCCCAGGACCCTACCCCCTACCTGTACCCTGACTGCCCAAAACTTTCTCCACTGCCCCCAAAAAGCCCCCCCTGTTTCTTGACCTCCACCTCCAGAACCTTCCTGCCCCCTGACCTCCTTACCCTGCTGCTCAGAACAGAGTTGGGCTCTGTGCAGCCGAGCCGGACACGTGGCTGAGCTCCCGAGCACAACAAAACCCGGTCTGGCCCTGCACAACAAAACCCGGTCTGGCCCTGCACAGTGTTGCCGGACTGGGCTGCAAGGCAGCTGCTGGCTCAGAATGCAGGGCGGATCCGGCTCCTCTACAGCTGCTCCCGAGTCCAGCCCGGGACTTCCCTGCAGCCCTCCCAGCCACTCTCTGCTAATCCCGGACATTGTGAGAGCTTTGCAAATTCCCCCCGGACGCTATTTTTAGCACACAAAAGGAGGACATGTCCGGGGAAATCCGGACGTATGGTAACCCTAATTATTTATATTACCATATAGTGTCTAGGCACCCAAGTCATGGGCCAGTACCCCATTGTGCTCCAATATAAGGATACTTCACTACCATACTTCTAAAGGAAAGAGTGCAAAAATAATTTCTCTATCTTGGTACTATCTTTCAAATTGCAGTTTCCTTAAAACACCGTAGCCGGGGTGGGGGGGTGAGGAAAACAGATATTTGGTATTTCATGGGACACTGAAAAACAATATTTGTTAGCCTGGCAGAAAGTGTATATTTCATTTTCTTAGCCAAGACCCATGGGAAACTCACCACTCTTTGTGGAAAATTGTGAAGAATTGACCCATTTTAAAGGATTATTATAAGGTAACAGTTTAAGTTATACTGAATAAAGCTGCTTCATACTTTGTCAACAGAGAACTGTGGGGAAAAAAAGTTGAAATAAATTCTGATGAGAATTGTTTTTGCTCCCATAAATGAGTCAGTCCAAAGTTATTAAATTTACATCGCAAGGGTGAAGAAGTTATCTTCTTTTTACACTATATGCAATTTTATGAAACATTAGAAGACTTATAAGGAATCCAAATATTGCTTTTCACATATTTAAAACCTCTTAATTAGAGCATTTCAGAGCACATTCTAGTTATTAAATTTAGCAGTCTATAACAGCACTCCATTTAAAGACTCTGGAAGCATAAAAATGCCATAAGGTCATTGGTCCACCTAAGATTTATTAGCTCATCCTGGGGGAAAATAAAAAGGATTTTGCATGGTTACATAATAATTCAATAGTTCTTAGGCCCTGATCCAGCAAAGCATGCAAGCACATGCTTAACTATAAGTACATAAATAGTCCCACTGACTTTTGCTGGATCATTCGAGAATCAGGGACAAACATCAGATTATGTGCAGAAGAAAGCACAGTGTTTAAATCAGCAGGAGACCACAGCTGAATTCATAAAGATTGGCACATATGATTTAGTACAGGAGAACAGTCATAAAACAAGTACAAGCCAGTGGAGGGGATTGCACTGGTTGTCTGAGGCATGATTTTTAGTAGCCAGCTCTGTAACATGTTCACACGCAATTGCACACTTGCTTTACATGCATACTACTGCACATACAAATCCAGTCTCTCAAGGACACCCACCTCACCTGACCCAGCATGTTTACATGCTTATCTAGTCTTATAACTATTTACATTTGCACACACAGTAGCATGCACCCAAAATAAACAAGAACCAAGGCCCTGACTTGATTACTGAGTCTGGCCCTTGGTGCCATCCTGCTGGTGACTGCCGGTTTAATAGAAACCATGAGAAGATTATCTTTAGTAAGAATTTTGAAGTGTTTAAGTGAAGGTAAACTGCAGAGATGTATAGAGTACACTTGTAGCAAACTCAAATTACTTTGACCTTTCAGTCTCATTGTAAAGATTTGAAGCAGAGACTTACTGAACTTAGCTGCAAATCCAGTTTCACATCAGAAATGTGATCTTTCATCTATTATTAATGCTTGACATACAACATCCTCTTCCAAAGACCACAGCAGTAGTGCAAAATTTTAAGTCAATTCACAGTATATTCCAAAAATACAGGCAAGACAGATATTTGGCTAGGATAGTCCAACTGTAGTGTATTTTTATTTGCTGTCTAGATTTAGACCCAAAGAGTACCTTTATTTCAAAATATGCATAGTCTGAGATTGTATTTCTGGTGCCGTGATTAGTGAGTTCATACTGTTGTCTTACAGTAAGGTAACATCTTACAGTAAGGTAACACGGGCCCTTATTCATTCTTATTTACTCGCTTTAATGATTGAACAATAATGTTGCACATGCTGTCTGTGAAATGGAGACTGAATGTACCCCATGAAGTGACAGTGTAAATAAAAGTAGCATTTTCCGAAAAGATTTTCCCCTTTTATGTATGCAGGGACATTACCTATTTTAGCGTCAAAAATAATGCTGCAGAGGCAATATGACAGACAAAAACCCAGATTCCATTGCTTATTGGGCAACAGAGTTATTTACGAAGGGCTTCTAAACACAGTGCTTGAGCTGAGGGGGAGAAATTCTAGTGCACACTAGCATGCTGTGTATTTACTTACCTGTGAGGACCTTGCTGGTGTGCACTAAAAGTTCCCCAATGAGTGTTAATGTAGTCCCATTTCTAACAGTGTTACATTAATGCACAGTAGAGAACTATTAGTGCACGCCAGCAAGTTCCTCAAAGGCCAGTTAATACACAACATTGTAGTGTGCACTGCAATTTACACCCCATTCGTTTGGACTAATGTGCCATGTTGACAAGACCTACGTTTAATCAGTTACACCTATGCAAGTCCAAAGGAAAATGGGGCTGCATACAGGGCCGGCTCCAGGCACCAGCTTACCAAGCAGGTACTTGGGGCGGCCAAGGGAGAGGGGTGGCACCTGCAGCAATTCAGGGGCGGCAGGTCCCTCACTCCCTCTAGGAGCGAAGGACCTGCTGCTGAACTGCCACCGCTGATTGCGGCTTTTTTTTTTTTCCAATTGCTGCTGCCGATTGCGATCGCGGCTTTTTTTTTTTTTTTTTTTTGCTTGGGGCGGCAGAAATGCTGGAGCCGACCCTGGCTGCATAGATGTAACTTGGGTCTAATTTGGCCTCAGAGTTTTATTACTGGTGACGATGCATGAGATGGAATGAGCCCAGCTTTGCCTTCACATCCCAAAGTTTTTAAGGCTGGAAGCTTACAGGAGAAAAAATTCCCTGTAAACTGAAAACATTCAGTCTGAGACACACACAAACATGGAATCTATACAGTGCCATTTTTGCACTGTCACTTTTCAGACCAGAACTACACTTTTTGGAATTTGCTGTATTCTCAGCCTAGCCTCGTTCAGTCTAGCAACTAAGCTACAGTGCAGTGGAGTTGCAGCCACATAAATCTAAGGGGAGGGGATGATGAAGGCATTGAGGAGATCCCAAGAATTAAAATTCACAATTAATTTTAGAACTGTTGAGGGGGATTTTAATGGGATCTTGAACTGTGAGGTGGGAGGGAATGCTCTCCTTACCAGCCCCTATCTACTGCATGCTTTTAAATAGTTTCTCCAGCTTTGCTGCCATATACAACTGCAAGTTTAAAAACTCATGTTGGAAAATATGAATTATTTGACAAGTGCCAAGGATTAGCCTTCTAGTAGAATCTCATTTATCCACAATTCATTAACTTGTACACGTTATAAATACCAAAATATTATACCCGTCATTTAATATAACAGACCATAGTAACAGTAAGGTCTCATTACTAAGCTTTTAAAAAAATAGACTGCAGAATGTATGCAATAAAAAAATTAAAAGAGTGAAAAAGTACTAACACTAAGGAGGAGAAAGTGATTTTTGGACCTGTCTCCATGAGTACGTTTACACTATAGCGCAGACATGGACTCTAACACTTGTTTAAACCCAAGCTTATTCCCTTATCATCCACACATAAATATGTCATATTAAAGTCATCTATCTGAATTTGGAGGAAATGGCATTTAAATCTGAAGCTGAGTTTTGCAACTTGGGCCCCAGCTCTATTTTCTAGATGTAGCAAGTGATTGTTTTCTCATGTTTCACAAAGATAGAACCAAGTCTTAGGCGATAAATAGAGTATAATAGGCAAGGATGAACAAGAAAGCCCCTAGTTTGCATAGTCTCCGTAGAGCTAAAATACTCATTAGGGTTTTACTTCCCTTAGTAGCACTTACAAGAATGTTTCACTTTTGGAAGGTGACTTGAGGGTGTTTCATGTCCTCCCCCCCCCCCCCCCCCCCCCGGCATAGTGACTGCCATTCTAGCAGAAATATGAAATCCTCTGCGGAAAAACAGATGGAAAGTCTGTAGTTGCAATGTATCCCAATTACACAATTCAATACAGGTAATAGAGGTTAACATGTTTTAAGTAAGGACCTGGAAAAGTGTATCAATCAATACATAGGAGAATCTGCATTTTAAAAAAAATGCAAGCATTTTTAGAGAATACTACAAGTTGCAAAAAAATAGTAAGTCAAAGAAATGCGTGGAAAATTGCAGACTAGGGATAAGGAAATAGCACATGTTGGTTGTTCTGTTTCTGCCTTCACAGGTGAAGATCTGCCAGAGAGGAAAGGGATTGCTGGTTTGAGAGGGGAAGTGTTATAGAAAGCACCACAGAGGAATGATCTATGATTTAACTAACAAGAGAATCAGTTTATCAGGGGATCACAGATATTTATAGGATACAGTACTACTGATGTGCATGGAACTTTGCAGACAAGAAAAAAATGTTCGCCCCACCCTGCTTTTATATTGTCTTCCAGCCAAAAGATCTAGATACTCAAATGGTCCCACCAGCACCAACGTATCTATGCAGTTATCCCAGAGTACTTAATAAGCTTTATTTCATTATGCCTCCCAACACCCACTTATACAGAGAAGAAGTGCAATTTCAATGCTGAAAAATGCAAAATAATGCATACCAGAGAATAATTTGAATTACACATACAACTTACTGGGTTCTGAAGAAGAAAGACCTGGGCACCATGAAGAGTTCTGCTCAGTTTACAATGTCAGTCAAAAAAGACATAAAATGTTAGGATGCATAAAGAATGGAGAATGATATTATGATCTTATTCTGTAGATCAAAGTTACACCCTTACCTGGAACAGTGTGTTCAATTCTGGTCACTCCATCTGAAAAAGATAGAAGAAGAATTAGAGGAGGGTCAGAGATGGGCAATGAGAATGATTAGAAATATGGAGACACTTTATATGAAGAGAGACTGAAAATATTGGGATTTTTTACTTTATAGAGGAGACAAGAGACATGATAAAACTATACAAAATAATACAATAAATGGGGAACTTCTAGTCACGCTCTCATAACACAAGAATAAGAAGGCATTTAATGAAATTGGAAGGTGGCAACTTCAAAAGTAATAGAAATACATATTTTTCTCCACACAATTAGCCTGTGGAAATCATTGCCACATCATTGGAATCAACAGCTAAGCAGGATTCAAAAAAGGATTAGACCGTACATGGGTAACAAGAGCTAAAATTGTAAATATTTTTGAAAATGAAGAATTTTGGAAGGGATGTAAATCCTTGTGCTTCAGGGCATGAACCAGCCTCTAACTACTGGGGGGCTAGGAAGAAACTTTCCCTGGAGACAGGTTGTTCCACAACTATTTACTGCTGGGTTTCTTGCACCTCTCTCTGAAGCATCTGGTTAAGTGGCCACTTCAGTGACAGGATACTGGATTAGATGGACCATGGGTTTGATTCAGTATGGCAATTCCCATGTTTATATGGAAACTGAGTCACAAAGAGTAGCCAGAGATGGAAAAGCACTAGACAAGAATTCATTCCTCAATACAGTCAGGTCAGAGTATAGTCCCACAGTCAGGACACATCAGATATCAATGAGACACTATATGTTAGATCTTAGGCTGAAGCGTCCAAGAGGTTTAAAGGGTAAGGGTAGAAATTAACAATGTCTTCACTAAAAAAATTTGAAATTTTCAGAGGACTGAATTCTTAAGAGCCAAAAATACAATTAGTCATGAAAGGTTGATAATGCATACTATATATTATACCAGAACCTCTGGATCACTTTAAATAAATAATTAGTTTCTATTTATAGAAAGCCTTTCATCCTGAAGGTTTCCAACGAATTTCAAACTCTACAAACATCACCTAAATGAAGGGTCAGCAGCCAGTCAGAACAGTCTTTCCTTCTGGTTATTGTTGCAGAGTATAATGTTTTCATCAGGCCACCAAACTAAATTTCTATTCCTAAGCAAAGTACCAAGTGATCTTAAAACATACACAAAGATCTTGCCACAGCTCAGGTTTCAAATTCTCTGATTAATTTAGTGTCACAGAGTTTATATCTCTCAGAAGGATAAAGGTCAAACTGACAGCTGTGGAGCAATGAATTAGGCAGGCTTCTGAGTTGTTCCTTGTTGTGTTCTTTGCTCTTTACAAAAGATACTAATATGAAGGAACCACCTGGGCACAGTGGGAGTCCAATAATCATGTTTGATAACGATATACACTGCTGCTCTGGCAATGTTCTGGCAGCTTTGGGAACATAGCAGACAGGGCCACTAGAGGGCTCAAACTATCTAAAGGGATATTACCTTATTCCTATATGCTACATTCCTAAAGATGAATCATTTCTCCACTAGTGGCTGAAGATGCAGGTGAGCAAACACCTCCAGGAACCACACCAAGCAAACAAATTGGTAACTGACCTAGGATGATTTGCCAAACAACCCAACTTTAAGAATACAAGCTTCTACCAGCATCACTAATTAGAATTTTAGAGTGATTCTCACCGATCTTGCACTTTAACAATTCTATTTCCATTAGAGAAAGTTGTTGGGAATTGGCCCTCTTTGAATAGGCCTCTCTGAAGTGCCAAATCTACTTTTACAGCCTTCAAGATAAAAAAACATGCAAAATGATTGGCTTGCATTCTATACAGAAGACAGTTTCCAAGGAAAAATGCTGTCTGACTGTAGCTGATTGAAGTCTTTAAAAACTAAGTGGTGGAGAATTTGCATTTTGTTCATATAAACACTGTACAAAGGAATTATACAAGTGGCTTTTCCTGTGGCAGTCACTCCAGTACCTACAATTAGGACATCCAACAATGGGAAGTGGCTTTTGCTTTAGAATATTAAAAACTGGTAACAGTGAACCACAAATGTAATTAAAATTCATGTAGCCACCTTGCCATATAACTCAGCAGGTAACTAATTCAACACTCTTCATGTGGGACACCCAGCTTCACAGGTGACTGAGTTGTAAATTTCGGGGCAGGGTACTGTTGAGAAGAACTGCATATCAGAATTTCTTATCTTACTGCTAACAACCATCCATGGAGAAGGCTAACAAGCATACTAGCAGCAATAGACTACTCCTCAGCAAATCTACCAGAGAAGGGATATAAAACGCTTCTCACCAAACCTCTGCTTAATCTGGAAAGGTTTGAAATCCACAAATCTGTGTTCTTTTCCTCCATTCTTGTCTGCTGCCTTCCCTCCCCCTCCCCCATAATTTTGCAACTCCATTGCTGCTTGTAACCATGGAATAAAAGGAATATTTTAGATCTCAACCATTTAAAGTTCTCTATTCAGGTGCTTCCAAGATTTCATTTGGCAGAGATCTATAATCACTAATGTTAAAGTGAAGTTCTAGTCACTCAAGTCAGCATATGCATGGTTTTTAGTTCAGTAAGCAGTGTATTACTACAAAATTATTCTGGTTAATATCCACTACAAGTACATTTGTCTAAAAGAAAACCGCATAATGTTGAGGACTAAGTTATTACCCATTCAAAAGCCTAAGCATAGATGTTTTAAACCTCCCTATGGAAAAAAAAAAATCAAAAAGCCAGCACAGCCTAAATGCCCCTTCCAGATAAGCTAACACACATGGTCTGCCATCTGGGAGTAAAAACATATGCCTGTGCCACTTCAGTTTACCTGCTGTTTATAATAATGGCTGAAGTGATCGGTTCTTAAATAATAATGTTAGCACTTACAATATTAATAAAATTACACTCATATAAAGCACAGACACAATTCTATGAGGCATTCAAAACTCTGTTCAGAGTTAACTAAAGTTTAACCTAAGCAGAGTCTAACTTCCTAAGGAGTTTCAACAAGTCAAGAAAGAAACATGTCTTCATGTTATAGCAGGTGAGCAAGAAGAGGCTGAACTTTTCAAAATTTATCTTGGAACAAAACGAATACCAGCCCAAAAATATATCTGAATCATGGTTTTCACTAACCACTTTGGCTACTGATCTACATGTATAACAGTGAAAGTTATTACCTATTAGCATCGGTTACTATATTTATAGCATTGGATTATATAAACTTATTACAGAAGTTACATATTGTTATGGAATTTACTTAGCATTTTTTCTATAAATAAAAGTCCTATTGCTGCTCCTTCTAAAGGCACAGCAAAGGATGTGGCTAAAACACCTTTTCAGAAACCAACATGTTTTTCCACGGGAGGGAAGTATTTCATGTATGATTCCCCATATCTTATTAGACATTGTGACAGAGTGCGCCACACACCACTAATTGGGCACCTCCTCCCAGCCACTCTGATGATCAGCTCAGCAGGTCAACACTCTTCCCACTGTTGCATGCTGTCACTCTTTCTGGTCTGCAGCCCCTCTCGCTCCAGGAACCCCAGCATCCTCTTCATGACTCAATCCTCCAGCCAGGTCACTCAGTGGTCCCCCCTTCTGAGGTATATCAGTCTTTCCTTCCTAGGCAGTCTTCCCACTCACTGCCTCAGATGCCACTCTTCCAGTAGCTGGTAGCAAACCCAGGCCCACCCTCTACTCCAGATTCCACTCCAGAGACCCTCAACCCAGCAGTTCTGAGCTTTACTCTCTCAGCCCTCACTGCTTCTTCCTTAGACTACTTTCCACCACGCTTAGTTCTCTCCTTTCCCTGGGAGTACCAGCTCCAAGCCCTCCTCCCAGGGAATGACTGTTCTTTATTAACAGCCCTGGTAGGTTGCCAACTTTCGAGCTTTATAGGTTCTGCCTATTCCTGCACAGCTGAACCTGCTTGCAATCAATTCCCCACCCCCACCCCACTTCCTCCAGGTGCAGCTGTGGAGATAATAGTCCTACCTGGTGCCCTTAACCCCTTCCAGTCCTGGGGGGGGGGGGGGTTGACACCCTATCACAGGTGTGAACTTAATTACTCCACCTTGCAACTTTAAATCTGAAAGCACCTTCAAAACAACGGCAGCTTCACAGGCCAAATTCCACTAGGGTTACCAGGCATTTGGTTTTCAACTGGAACACCCGGTCAAAAAGAGACATTGGCGGGTCCGGTCAGCACTGCTGACCGGGCCGTTAAAAGTCCTGTCAGCAGCACAGCGGGGCTAAGGCAGGCTCCCTGACCACCCTGACTCTGCATGGGTCCTGGAAGCGGCCCCTAGGCACGGGGTGGCCAGGATAGCTCCACACACTGACCCCACACAGAGCACTGGCTCTGCAGCTCCCATTGGCCGGAAACCACCGCCAATGGGAGTTGTGGGGGCGGTGCCTGTGGGCGCAGGCAGTCCGCAGAGCCCTTTGGCCCCTCCGCCTAGGAGCCGGACACGGCAGCCGCTTCCGGGAGCCACCTGAGGTAAGCACTGTCCAGCCGGAGCCTGCACTCCAAACCCCCTCTTGTACCGCAACCTCCTGCCCAGCCCTGAGCCCCATCCCACACCCAAACTCCCTCCCAGAGCCCAAACCCCCTCCTGTACTCCAAACCCCTTGGCACCAGCCTGGAGCCCCCTCCTGCACCCAAACCCTTTATCCCTAGCTCACCCCAGAGCCCGCACCCCCAGCTGGATCCCACACCCTCTCCTGCACCCCAACCCCCTGCCCTGCCCTGAACCCCCTCCTGCACCCCAAACCTCTCATCCCCAGCCCCACCCCAGAGCCCTCACATCCTCCCGCACCCCAACCCAGTGAAAGTGAGTGAGGTGGGGGAAAGCGAGTGACAGAGGGAGGGGGAATGGAGTGAGGGAGGGCAGGGCCTCAAAGAAGGGGCAGGGCAGAGGTAGGGCCTCTGGGAAGTGGCGGGGCATGAATGTTCAGTTTTGTACAATTAGAAAGTTGGCAGCCCTAAATTCCACCAGGCAAGCTGCACCTGGAGCAAAGCCAGTACAATTCAAGCTACTGTGGGGTCTGCAATCAACTAGCTTTGCCTACAAAGTAGTGTGCCGCTAGCTGAGGAGGAGATAGTGGCCAAGGCACTCACAAGATGCATTGATTCAGCCCACCTCCTAGGTAGTCCCTTCAGTAGTTCAGTGTTGCTTTCACTTGGCAGAGGATGGTAGAAGTATCAACACCGGCCCTTCTTTCAGGGATGAATCCCTGTTCAGATGTAGCAAGGTGCAAACTGGGAGTGAATCAAGCCGAGTTTGTTCTCTCTGAAGTTTTCATGGAAAAAGGTGTGGCTGCTAACAATGGTGGAGACTGGGGATTAATCAAAGGCAGCTTCTAAACAAAGATAGAGATTTTTAACATTCAAAATATTTCTATTTTACAATTGTTAAGACTCAGTGGAACTAATGAAAGATCCTACATACAGAATTACTCAAGTTATTTTATTACTTTATTTATTATATAAATATTTATTTTTATGCGGTGTTGGGGATTTTTGATAGAATTAACAATTCTAACAAAATTGACAGTTTAATGCAAGCTACAGAGTCTTGTGTTGATCTGTAAGTATAAGGATTAATTAAATGCATAATTCTGCTTGCACAGAAGTAATACATCTAATTTTCCAATCAAGATACAACATTTTTTTTAAATTGGCAGACTATGTGACATTCTTTCCTAAGAAATCTATTTCTCTAATGTAGTTTAGACTCAGACATTGATCATTTCAATACCACAATGTAAAATGGAAATGAGTTAAGTGGACACTGTACATTATAGCAATATTTTATTTCCTTATTAACAAATGTTTTTCCCTGGCTGGCCAATATTTTAGGGTTACACTGGCTTTTTAACCCACATTTGCAGGTCCCACTAGCAGAAAGTCTTCCTTGAGGGGGTTGGGGTGTCATAACAATACAAGGTGCCTACAACTTCCATTCTGCTGGGAGTCTGGAGTCAGCTGGTGGAACCCGCACTAAAAAAAGTAGAGACACATTAAGAAGGGTAGTGACCAGGAAACCCAGGAAATGTGTAGATTCAGTACCAGTCCAAGGCAGCCTTGCTTGGTCAGTCTCCTCTGCTCAGGCATAAATTAAAGCTGCCCTCCTCTGGCACAACTAGGTGACGACAAACCTCACTCTGTGCCCTCTTGGATAATGCCACTAAACACATTCACCTTACAACCTTCTTAATTCTACTAATTGTAATTACAGATATGGGGCCTTCTCAGTGGAGTTTAATTAGGGTGACCAGATGTCCCGATTTTATAGGGACAGTCCCAATATTTGGGGCTCTTTTTTATATGGGCTCCTATTACCTCTCACCTCCTGTCCTGATTTTTCACACTAGCTATCTGGTCACTCTAAATTTAATGGATATAACAGAGGCTGAAGTTTGGCACACACTAGATACAAATAAAAAGATACTCTCAGGACAGGTATTGTCAAAGTTCTTCACTAACAATGTCCCATGATATTAACACATCTCAATTACTTCTGGCATACATTTCTCAAACAAAAAAGCATGTCTATTAAAACAATATTTTGTATTTTATAGATACTCAAACTAATATGCAGAGAAAAACACAGGCAAAGATTTTCAGATTGCTAAAGAGACGTGTCTTATTTATCTCAAATAACTGCCTCGCAGATTGCTACCTTTTAATTAGCCCCAACACAGTGTTGCCATTTTTAAAGATGTGTCTGGGCAACACAACACATTGCATAGGGTGCAAAAATATAGCACTGAATATTATGTCAGCTTGGAAATAAGCCACACCCCCACTTGCAGTCATGCAAACAACGGCCAGCATGTTAATACAACATGTAAATGAAGCTGACAGATAATATTGTAACTGCACTTGCCTAATCATATATACTACTATCAGTACACTATTTGGATATTTAATATCCAGAGTAGCCTGGATCCTACAGGGCAGATTCTTTCACACACAGCTAGCTCATTGCAGGACTTGGCCATTGTTTATGTAGGTCTCATTAAACATTATTAATAATGAATCGCCTTTAAATCCTTTAATTTGCTTTTTATCTACATAAAGAACTACTCATAATGGATGGGATGAAAATGAACTGTTTATTTTTCTTTTAGACCTCAGCCTATAAACATAGTGAGAAAGAAGTTGATTCACTACTGTGATACATCATGTATGATGGCTATGGGAAATTCCCCCAAACTAGTGCGTCATCTAACACTGCCACCCACCCTTTTTTCTTTATGTTTACTGGAAGCATCTTGATGCAAACAGGATATCTTAGTGTGAGTCAGGTTCCACAGTTTCTACCCCACAATCTGAGTAACCCATTCCCCAAGCAGGCAGGAATAAAACCAGCCCATCTGGAAAGCTACCCCTGAAGCTTGGGAAGGAGAAAAAAAAAGCTTTGTGCTTGAGGAGCCCAGCACCCAGGCCATAAATCTGGTTAAATGGCACAAGGTTGTTAGGCAGAGAGAGTAGCTGATGTGTGGGATCTGGCAGCAGGAAGAGAGGATTGGCTGGGAGAGATAAAGGGAGGGATGTTGGGTGGGGGAGTGGCAGGGCTGTTTGGTCAGAGTTGTAAACCAGGGCCGCCCAGAGGATTCAGGGGGCCTGGGGCAAAGCAATTTCGGGGGCCCCTTCCATAAAAAAAAGTTGCAATACTATAGAATACTATATTCTCATGGGGGCCCCTGTGGGGCCCGGGGCCTGGGGAAAATTGCCCCACTTGCTCCTCCCCTGGGCAACCCTGTTGTAGACTGGGAGGGATAGCTGAGCATTAGGCCCCTAGAAGCCCCTCCATTAATGAGGGATTTTTTTCCACAATGCAGGAGACTGTCTATCCATATAGAATAGGAATTTTCCCACAAAAGATGAGCCTATGCTTGGAGGGGGGTGGGAGTTGTTCCCTGGACCTGCAATGCTAGATGAGAAGGGCACTGTCCCTTGCCAGAAAAATTTTTTTCTTCATAACATTCGAGGGACTGTGAAGACCTGAACAGTAAAGATGTGGGGCAGGCCACCACCAATTGATGAGTGGTAATGAGAGGGCAGATTGCTATTGCCAAACTCTTCCTTCAAAAATCCAGAAGGTAAAGGAGTGTTGGGTTGGAAGCTCAGTGGAGGAGATAGAGCTGAAGAATGGTCAAGGGTGATGTAAAGACCAAGGGGGGCTGCTGAGTTGGGTACTCAAGAATGGCAGGAAGGCAGGGTTTTTGCATCTGGTTATACATCTGTTTTTGCACCCTCATCAAAAAATGCATCCTGCTCAGCCCTGATTCAGGGGATACAATTTCTGAGAGGGAACACTGTCAGAAATTGCATCTGGCTTTCCTATTTCCTCAGCTCCTGGTTGAGGTGATATAGGGTACGTCTATACTTACCTCCAGGTCCGGCGGTAAGCAATCGATCTTCTGGGATCGATTTATCGCATCTTGTCTAGACGTGATAAATTGATCCCGGCTCGATCCTGGAAGTGCTCGCCGTCGACGCCGGTACTCCTGCTCGGCAAGAGGAGTACGCGGAGTCGACGGGGGAGCCTGCCTGCCGCATGTGGACCCGCGGTAAGTTCGAACTAAGATAGTTCAACTTCAGCTACGTGAATAACGTAGCTGAAGTTGCGTATCTTAGTTCGAAATGGGGGGTTAGTGTGGACCAGCCCATAGTTTCTTATGGATGGGCGCCACCCCCATCTTATCCTCAACTATATTCCAGGGGATACAATTTCTGACATGCTTCGCTGACTTCCCTCAGAAATTGCATCCTCTGGACCTGAGCTGATGATAATCTGGGGACAGTTTCTGACACATTTATCTGTCACCTGTCACATACAAACAGTTTCCTCCACCTATTCTCTGCACTTGTCTTAAGGGGGAGCACTTTTTGCCTGGTGCATCATCTCACCAATCAAGAATTACTATTCCCTTCTGAAGGAGCTACTGTTTAGCTTTAAAGTTATACAAATTTAACTTTTGCGGATGAAACTATATTTTAGAAATTGTCTATGATTCCAATTATGACCCACTTGTGAATACTGTAAAAAAAAACCTTGCATCTGAAGAAGTGAGGTTCTTACCCACGAAAGCTTATGCTCTCAATACTTCTGTTAGTCTTAAAGGTGCCACAGGACCCTCTGTTGCTTTTTACAGATTCAGACTACCACGGCTACCCCTCTGATACTGTAAAAAAAAAAAAAAAAAAAAAGATACTCTGTCTGGTGTAATTTATCAATATTGTTTGGGAATGATATTCAGGAGAAAAGTAATGTGCATCCTAGATTAAATAGTGTTTTCCCATGTGTATGTGACAAATTTGCCCCCTGGCAGTTAAGCAGAATAATTTTATATCAGTGTTTTCCCTCCTACTCTATCCATTGCTGTCCCACTTGAGTCCCTGAATTACTCAACGACAAAACTAGGACCCTATTGTCTGCTGGTGTAAAGGGGCACAGCATCATCTTTAGGTTACCAGCAGAGAATCTGGCCCATACTTTCAAAAGCCAGTAACCAGATGGCCATGGAGCAACTTTGATGATGACAGACTGTAAACTCCCAGGGGGCAGCTCTCCTCCTTCTGGGTTTGCACAAGGCCTAGCACCATGGAGTCCTGGTCCACGTCTGTGTTACTATAGTACGAATCAAAAACATGCTTGGTGTGGGCAGCTCCCCCAGTTTCATGCCTCTGCTCTGTATGCCATTGGGCACGCGGGTTTATCTTTTAAAATCCCAAACTACGCCTAGAAGCCGGTAACCCCGGAGGAGCCGGTGGCTGGGTCAGGGCCCTAACAGGCGGCTGCTCCCCTTCTGCCACGCATCGGGCTAGGCTGCGGCTAAGGCCAGAGCCGCCCCCTCTCCGCGGGGCCCGCCAGCGCCAGCCCGGCTCGGCTCCCTCGGCCCCGTGGCGGGCGGAGGGCACTGGCTGGCGAGCATGCCCAGGCGCGCCATCTGACGGGGCCATGCTAGGGAGGGCGGGCGCAGAGGCGGGTCCGAGACGAGGCCCGGCCCGGCGGGGCGGGCGCTGACTGCCGGGCGCTGAGGCCCGGAGCGACGGGCGCTGCGCAGAGCCCGGCTCCCCGCTGCGGAGGGTGAAGGAGCCGAGCCCGGCCAGGCCATGCCCGGCCCCCCGACGCTGGGGGCGGCAGGCCCCGGCCCGGACCCGGAGGAGCGCTACGATTTCCTCTTCAAGCTGGTGCTGATCGGGGACGCCAGCGTGGGCAAAACCTGCCTGGTGCAGCGCTTCAAAACCGGGGCCTTCGCCGAGCGCCAGGGCAGCACCATCGGCGTGGACTTCACCATGAAGAGCCTGGAGATCCAGGGCAAGCGGGTCAAGGTGGGCTGGAGCAGGGGCAGAGCCGGAGCCGCGGGGCTGCAGGCGGGAGAGAGCCCCAGAGGCACGGGGGGGGGGGGGGGGAGGTAACAGCTCTTGAGAGGGACCATCCCTGTCCTGTATCCGAAGTGATGCCCCTCAGGTGGTTCCTAAAAAGCTAGGACCCATATCCGCCCAGGGGCACTCAGCAGCCTTTGATCCGAGCAGCCTGCTTTCCAGCCAAGACTGGCACCCAGAGGTGGGGGTTTCTACCATAAGTAGAACATGAGCAGGGGAAGGGAGGGAGACAGCTGTCAAAATAGTATAATTCTGCATTTCATAGAGTGGCCTTTGTTTGGTGGTACCATGTGGTCACCTGAGCAGAGGTGGAGAGAGCAGTAGAGCCCGTAGGATGGCTGTCACGTCAGCACTGAGCTGCCCTGACAGCGCCGTTATTGGAGGATGGGGAGAGGAAGAGGATATCCTGGCTGGCAGCAAACATCACAGCCCTAGCATATTACTGCCCCATGCCTGTTCACTCCACCTCTCCCTCTGCAGTGAGATCCCTACAAACAATTTGTATACTTCTTCTAAACTTAGCTATAGCATTGCCATGAAACAACTGCCACCGCTTCCTGCAGAGGTGGCTGAATTTCAATGCTCTGTGCTGGGATCCCTGTGCAAGCTGGCACAGACAATTAAAAGTGCTGTTGTGTTCAAAAGTGATACCTTTTTTACTCTAAACATCTACTATATATGTGTGTGACAAAAATAAGTTTATCTTTATTGCATATACTGCTTAGGAGTCAACAATGGCACAGTGAACTGGACTGATTTCTGCTCACACCTCAGCAGTATCAGTTAAGTTCTAACTGCAGACTCTTCAAGACAGTTCAGGTATAACTGAGTATAATAAAGAATCTCAGTCGGTTCAGGTTATTGGTGATAATGCACAAGCTAGAAAGAACACAGTTTGAATTTCAGATCCCAGACTGAGGTTGCAGGGCTGGTAGTTAATATGAAACTAAGATTTTTTTCTAAGCACTTTGTCACATTGAGATCCCAGTGTACAAGGAACCACACACAAAAAGCCATTTGGAGGATCCTGTTTACAAAACAGAATGATTCAGTGGCCTTAATTCTGGCCTCTGCTCTTCCTGTGTATATCAGCTATGTGGGCATACAGGTGCCACAGTGGCATAGCTACCCACTGGGAAATAGCTCCATTGTATCCATGGCATAGAAGTGGCAGACCAACTCTTGGGGCAATTCAGAAGAGGGAAAGCATGGCTGCAGCACACTGCACTCCAACTGTTTATTCTTTGATGCTGAACAGCCTATGGGGCTGCTTAATTTATTCTGTGGACTAGCCCAGTCATCCAGTTACCTCCAGAATCCAGGTAGTATGCAGCCATCTTTGCTCATTTCCTTCCCTTTCCCCCAGAGGCTGAGCAGAGCTCAGTTTGGTCACAGCCTAGAGTCAAGGCCTCTTTAATATGAAAGAGTTATATAAATATAGTAATTACAATTGTATTTTGGTCTGTCTCACAGCTGTGTGCCAAGGTAGGGGGCCAGGTCCTCTAATGACTGCTTCTTCCTTCAGAGTAGCTTTGGTGAGGAAAATGGGCAACAATCCTAGCAAGTAGGAAAAAGGTGACAGAAGAGAATGATCAAAGTTATTGGGAGGAGAGGAATGATGAGCTTACAGTAAGGAGTATGGTTTCTATGGACAGCTCAAAGTTTAGGGCATTTACTTCCTTTGCAGGTGTTTTGTCTTTCTGGTTCTAGTTCTGTCTGTACAGCTGGGGTAAGCAGTTCATGTTTCAAGTCACCCTGCAAAAAGTATCATTTTGTGTTTTTTTAATCTTATATTAGTTCCTCTTTCTTGCTTTTCACCAAGTTAGGAGGCACAGGAAGTGGGGTTTTCCCCTCTAAGATTGAAACTTGGCTCAATTTAAATGCCAGACACACACAAAGTGACAAATGTGTCTCTCATGCCAGGTATCTCTGCTAGGAACACTGAGAATTGGGCAGCTCCGGCCCAGGGACTAAACCAGACTCCTTAGGTATTGCAGAAGTACTGACAATAAGAAAAAGAATCTCTAATTCAGCAGTAATAGGCATTTCAAGCAGGCAAATTAATCTACAGTACGTATTTAGTAAGGTGTACTAATAGATCCAGCTAGTAGACATACTGTAGTTGGCACTATATTTTGGTCTGAATTAGAGATGGAGCCAGAGATCAGAACATGCCCAGAACTTGAAAATGTTTGGATGTGAGTCTTTTGTTTGGCCTATTAAGATAGTGACTGATTGTGAAATTTGGATCCAGCTCTGGATTCGAAACTTACCTACAGGTATTCAGCTCTTGAGGATCTAATCTAAATAGGTTTGTTCAGCATGTTACAGGAGGCTGAGAATAGGGAGGCATTTTATTTTCATTTTGTAACCACACTTACAACTTGGAGTTAAATGGGACACCATGAAGCTCATAGGCATTACATACTCGACAAATGTGGTTTTAGTGCAGTTTGTGATGGGAGGATTCCTTATTCTGACAATATAAGCTCAGCATATATAGGAAACCTGCCTGACTGGAACTTTGTCAAAAACCAGTCTCTGCTAAACATTTCATCTGATTTTTTTCAACTAACTCTTTTAAAGATGAAAAACATAGGCCCGATTTCTAGCAACAACAGTGCCAGGCAACCCAGTGCAGCGTGGTTAAAAGTTGTAGTATACAAGTATAGTATACAGGACCTAACTGTATCCCTCTAACCAGATTAAAACCCATGAGGACAGATGGTGGGATTTTAAGAGTGTTCAGCATTGGTCTAACTGCTCCCTATTGAAGTAAATGGTAACACTCCCATCAATAAAACAGTAGTTTGTTCTGAGTGAGCAATAGAAAGCTTTTGAGAGAGAGAACAAAATACAAATCCACAAGTCCTTATTAGCATGGTAGCAACATTTCCTTTGTTTATGTTTACTTATCATTTACACTGGTGGAAATTCCCTTAGGTTACCTAACAGTGACTTATTTGGCAGGAAATTTACAAAAAACATGAATTAAATCTGACATTAATCTTTGGGATTAGTTGTTAGACTGGCCGTTTTTAAAACTTCACTCACCTACTGGTTTGTGAGAAAAGCACATATCAGCTGATACACATTTTAAAGTTCTATATAAACACCTGTTGGATTTCCTTAAATTGCTGTGTCCTAAATAGAACCTCTCAATCTTCTCATTTAAACAGTCAATGCCAAAATTAAAGCAATAGCAGGGCAATAGTTCAGAACAAGTAGTGGCCTTCAGATGAGCAGGCAAAGTGCATTTGCCTGTAACTGTCCATTCAACACAAGCTCTGAAGTTGGGTATCTGAAGATTTCATTTATAAAATAAGTTTACACTAAAAAGCAGCGGCCCCACTTCTGTTGTTGTATCTGTTCAGGTAGACCTTTGCACACCCCTAGATCTCTATCTTCAGAAATCTGCCTGCAAAGATTTGAATGAGAGATCAGGGCATTAGTCTGTGAGACTGACAATTGTCCTTGATTTAAAGGGACAACAGTTTATGAATCACACTTCTAAAAACTTTATCAACTGTTGTTAAAAGTAACAATTAAGATTGCAATAACTGAAAGATTAGTGAATACCCCCCCCATTTGCTTACTTTGTCCATTTGATAGCACTTTGTATGTAGTCAATATTACTATTTCCTTTGTGTAGTCAGTTCCCTCTGTTTGTCTTTCTTAAAGCAACAGAAGAGAAAGAAGCTTTCTTTTTAAACTGGGGAAATAGCTTTTGTAATGTGAATCCTTTTTTATGGAGTACTGGACTTAGTAATTCACATGTTGAAAAAGCCGTCAACCAGCCATCAGGAGTAGTCTCCCCAGAGCTACCCAATCCTTCATTTGACAGTTTTTAAATTTCTGCCTAATCACGCAGTTTAGGGCACTGTCAAATAACCAAATAGCTGATTATTTAATTGCAAATAGCTAAAGATTTTTAGAATACAGTTCCAGTGTATGAATCGATCCATGACAAAGGCTCCCTTGGTATGATAGACTGCCGTGGCTTTTTCAAATTATTCATTACTTTCAATGGCATCCACAATGTGGGAGTCATTTTCCAAACATAAAAGGAGGCACAGACTCTGTCCATGAGCTTACAATTAAAAAAAAAAAAAACTGATAAAATCTATTATGTCAATGAGATAGGGAAAATGGGAGTGTGATACAGTTAAAGGAGACAGTATCAATGAGGTCTAAAGGACTGGAGTCAGTATGATGACTTCCTTCAAGTCCTTTTGACGTGATTTCATGGGTTTCCTTGGTTTGATAAATATTTTGAAAAAATTCAAATCTTCAACATTTTGGTTATTGGGCTTGGTCTCCTATCAGTATTTAAGAATTAATTGATTATTTCATCATCAGTTTATGTATGTATTACATAATGTACTCACAATTGTGGAGCTCACACGTGTAGAGCAGGGTTATCAAACATAGGCCCATGGGCTGGATTCTGCCTACATGATGCTTCCGTGTGGATTACATGGCATATATTTTGATTCTCAGCTTTCATTTAAAAAGAAAACAGGAAGTTTCAGCCCTTCCAAATGCTACCAAACCACAACTAGTGCAGTGACATCTGCCTGAATCTGCAGACAGCCTGAAACAGTGTGTAGCAGGCAGCACTTAGGGACCAGCATGCCTAGTGGGCAGGTTCAACAGTCTCCAAAGTCCTAAGATGGCTTTATTGGGCAATCTAAGGGCCTCGGAGCTGAGTGAAAATCTATCATCCCCCAGCGATCTCAGGGTCCTCCCAATCAAACAGAGGGCAGAGGGAAGGATAGGGGAGCCCAGGCCCTCCCTCTCCACCGGCTGTCAGTCCCCTCTAGCTGATACTGCAGGCAAGCCTCCCCAGGCCACTTCCTACCCCCCCTGTTCTCTTCTCTCCTCTGTTTGGGGTGTGGTCACAGCACTCTGCTTCCCTCCCAGCAGAGGATTGCTCAGCCTCAGACACTCTCAACTATTCAGATAGTCAATGGGAGCTTCCGAGTTCCCTTCTCAATGTCCATTTATTCCCCCTTATCAGGGAGAAGACAAGAGAAAGAGGGTTCAGGTGGCCCCTGCCTGCCCAGTCAGGCCTTACCCCCAGTCCAGAGCCTTTCCCTGTAAAGTTCTCTGTCCCAGAAGCTACTAACTGGCTTCCTTCCTGCAGACAGCCTCTTCTTCACTCTTCCCTGGCTTGATTGCCAGAGACCCCATTTAAGCAGGTCTTACATTTGGAGCATGCTCTGCAGCTGCTGAGAAGCAGGGTCATCTTGGACCAGTACTGCTCCATCACTCCCTGAGTCTCAGCGAGAGGTCTGTAAACTTCATCACACCCTGTCTTAAGTGTTACATTTTCCTCACCCCAATCTGGAGTGTCAGTTCTAAAGCCCAATGACTTCACACACAAGTGGCAACATGAACTATTTAATCGCTGGTCATTTAATCAATTGGAACGGTGGGAGGGAGTGAAGATCCCAGGGGTTCTGATTTGGGAGTTGCAGCACGGAAAGAAATAGAGGGAAGAACAGAAGAGACACAAAGATGGGGAAGGAAGAGAAACAAAGGACAGAAATAGTCGTGTCCTACACGGATCCTAAGTTATGTGCCTAGGTTCCCATTACAATGGAAGGGGAGAGATATCACCTCAGAATGGGATCTACAAAAGCCAGTGGGGATCCACCAAAGCAGATACTGAGGAGAGGAGTGTTTCCTAAGCCGCGTTCAAGAGTTAGGTGCCTAAATCTGAGCTGGAAGGAGGCACCAATATCTGCTTGGGATCCACAGCCAGGAACCCTCTTCTGGAGTCAGGCGCCTACGCCGTTTCTTATTAGAATGGCAGCAAAGCATACCCAACTCCACACAAAAGCAGGGTTGCACGGCGGAGGGGATCTCCCATATGTCCTGAGCTCTGGGATAGTCTGGTGTGGGGCCCTCTCAGTCTCTCCTGTTGAAGCCATTCCACATGGAACATTAATTGTGCATTGGGCCAGAGAGAAAGTTAGCATAACTGTACAGACCAATGGTTAGGGTACTCACCTGAGAGGTGAGAAACCCATGTTCAAATTCCTTCTCCACCTCAAGCAGAGGGGGAAATTGAACTGGGGTCTCCCACCTCCTGCATGAGTGCTCTGACCACTGAACTAAAGGTTATCAGGGAGGCCCTCTTTCTCACCCCTGACCATTTTGTGTAGAGTCAGGCGTGCTTGAGGATGCCTACCAGATCCGACTCTGCAGGCAACGTAGGCCAGGCAATGCTTGTTTTCACCTGGTTTTAGGATGCTGAGGTGGTTTGGGGCTTCAGCATGAGCTAGGCGCCTGTGTACCTTGTGTGCATGCCCAGTAGCAGAAACTTAGGGGACTTTTATGGCAAAAATGTAGGTGCTGCTGGATTTTAGGCACTTCCAAAGTTAGGCAGCAGCTGATCAGGGTCTTGACTATCAGTGGTGCCTAAATTTTGATCTTAGGCACCTAAGTCCTTTTGTGGATCTCAGCCTGAGTTACTATATATAGGCCATATTCTCCCCTGGATCTCTTTTTACCCCAGCCCACAGACCATAAACAAAGGTAGAATTTGGCCCTCTCCTCAATGAAATTGACACCCCTGGTATTGAAGCAAACAGGAGTGCAACGTTCCCAGCAAACTGGAATTCAGCCTGGCACCTCTTTTCTTTTAGAATGTCACATGACAGGATGAGCCATTCATTTATTTCCCCTCGCTGTTCTGTATATTAATAGAATTTTAAATTGAAATGCATTAGTGGAAAGGAGGTCTTGCCTGATCAAACCTTGATTTTGTTCTTGTTGGGAAAGATCATACAGATTAAGTTACAAAAATTGTTTTGGTAAAGCTTTTTCCAAGTACATACAGGAATTTGCTGGTGTACTGAAATCTATACTGTTGTTTGCCATTTGATATGAAAGGGCTTAAACATGGTAAGCTGGCTTAGAATCACTTAGGAGGAAATACCCTTTGCATCCATTACCAAAGAAATTATATGAAAGTTTCTACTCTCTGCGGGATTCATAACATGCAAACTCCCCTGCTGTGTTTGTAGTGCTAAACAATTAAATACTTCCTAGAGATGAAATATCACTGATGCTGTTGCACAAACAAAGTGAACATGCACCCCCACTATCTCCAACTTCTTTAGGAATTGTGATAAATGAAAGTGGGGGGGGGGGAGCGTAGCTCCCTTTTATGGACACCCAGCAAGCAAGTTAGCTATAAAGTCCCTCTTGGTGGCAGTTGGCTGCTTGCTTTACCTGTAAAGGGTTTTAAAAAGTCCCCCAGGTGAAGGAAAGGGAGTGGGCACCTGACCAAAAGAGCTAATGGGAAGGCTAGAACATTTTAAAATGGGAAACAACTTCCCCTTTGCTCTGTTTTTTTTTCTCCGGGAAAGAAGGGAACAGGGAGCAGTTATGCTATGAGAAGCTTTAAGCCAGGTATGATGATAAATCATCAGATCATACCTAGAACTACTTATTTGGAACTCCCAAATGTGTAAGTAGATCAGGAATGTTTAGAAAGACACGATTAGGTTTATTTCTGTTATTTCTTATGGCTAATGGACTCCTCTGTGCTCACCCCACATGCTTTTGTTTGCTTGTAACCTTTAAGCTGAACCCCCAAGAAAGCTGTTTTGGGTGCTTAATTTTTGGAATTGCTCTTTTAAAATCTACCAAAAGCCTAAGTTCCAGATTTCTTTTTTTTTTTTTTTTTTAAAGAACAGGATTGGATTTTTGGTTTCCTAAGAGGTTTGTGCATGTTGTTTAATTAGCTCAGTGGCTCTCAAACTTTTTTACTGGTGACCCCTTTTACATAGCAAGCCTCTGAGTGCGACCCCCCCCCTTATAAATTAAGAACACTTTTTTATATATTTAACTCCATTATAAATACTAGAGGCAAAGCAGGGTTTGGGGTGGAGGCTGACAGCTCACAACCCCCCTTGTAATAACCTTGTGACCCCTTGAGGGGGTCCCAACCCCTAGTTTGAGAATCCCTGAATTAGCTGGTGGCAACAGCTAATTTCCTTTGTTTTCTTTCTCAGCTCTTCCCCGGAGGGGGAGTGAAAGGGCTTGAGGGTACCCCACAGGAAGGAATTCCCAAGTGCGTCTTCCTGGGTTCCAAAGGGGGTTTTGCACTTGGGTGGTGGCAGCGTTTACCAAGCCAAGGTCAGAGAAAAGCTGTAACCTTGGGAGTTTAATACAAGCCTGGAGTGGCAAATATTAATTTTTAAAATCCTTGCGGGCCCCCACCTTCTACACTCAAAGTGCCAGAGTGGGGATATCACAGGAATACAAAGTGGAAAGGAAGCCAGTGCTTAGTAAATTATATAGGGAGCAGGGGAGGCAAGACAACTTTATTTTCAGGTTTTTTGTGTGTGTTTGTTCAACATGCACCTTTGCTACGCAACATATTTCTCGGTGCTAAAAAATCTGTCCTTGACAACTTGAAAAATATTCATTTTGCTTAGTTTGCTATCTGATTTCACAAATAAAATTCTCTTCTAAATGTACATTGCATGACATATGTTGACCTAATCTTGTATTGTTATGGCCAATGAGAAACTTACCATTTTCTGCAATGACAAGATTATGTAAACGTTGTCCATTTTCGGTTAGTTGAATAGGAACTTTCTTGGAGGCTATCTGTGACCAGTAATCACGGGTGCACCATGTAATTATACCCTATACAGCATTGTAATAATCTTCGTACAAAATATGCCTTGAGAGGTATCATTTGAAAACTAATAATTCACTGGTCAATAATATCATGGTGAAATGTGTGCAGTGACACTATATATAAAGTTATGAACATAAGATAAAATTATGACTGAAATGTATTTACCAGACAAGTCTTGGGAGGGGTTAAACCTGTTTCTCAAGTACAAAAGACAAGCTAATGACTCAAGCCAAGTGGATTCAACCTTGACTGGCAATCACCAGTCAAGTAACCATTTCTTGGCAATGAAAGGGGGCAGGAACAGATCGATCTGCATTTTAACAAACAACATGGAAGCTCATTCACCACGAGACTCCATATCTTTGTCCTCACAGTGGGAAGGAACTTTATCTAGAGGTAACCCCCAGGAAAATGCTTTTCAAAGGGTGACTGGAGTATAAAAGTGGGGGTGGGGGGAAAACACTCTAGGTATTTGTGCTCTCCCCCCTGCCTCAAGATGATGAAAGAACCAGGCTTTGGACTTCGGGGAGGGGTTCTGACCTGAGAATTTGGTCAGCCCTGTTGCTGGGAACATATGGTAAGGATTTGTAGTTAAATAAATTTGTTTTATTCTTACACACAATACTGAATTCGGTTTGATTTAACTGAACTGTTTGGGTAACTCCAGTTAAAGTAGCAAACTGTTGCTTATTGACCCCTTACCAGTGTAACAGACTTCTAATATCTGAACTGTCCAGGAGAGAGCTGGACAAAGTAGAACACACGTTTTTGGGGAAATCCAGGACTGGAAGTGTGTTGGGGTCACCCTGCAAGTGGTAACCAATGTTGGTGGAAGCCAGAGTGTGACTGGAGTGTTGCTGGCAGGCTGCAGGTATACAGACACTCAGCGTGTGGCCTGCATCTGTTTGGCTGTTTATGACTGGTTCAGGTTGGGAGCTAAAGCAGCAAAGCATTGTGAGGCACCCAAAGTTGCAGGGCAGGTGGTGACACAACCCCTCACTAGTCTGGATTACTCCCTGGAATGTGACACTGGCTCAAGAGTGTGGAGTTATGTCCCAAAGGAACAAAGGATCATTAGAAGCCTCACCATCTTTCACTCTAAGTGCAAGGCACATTTCTTTGACCTTGCCTTTTCTAACAAAGATATAGCAATGTGTTTGTAATGTATATAAAATCCAAAACAGAACACTCCCCTGAACACACTTCTAGCCCTGGGGAGAAGAGGAGAGGACAAACAGATGTAAGGCTATGTCTACATTTAAACTGCTACAGCAACACAACAAACTAGGGAAATGCAAGCTAGATGGAGCTACTATAAGGTGGGTGCAAAACTGGTTGAAAAAACGTTCCCAGAGAGTAGTTATCAGTGGTTCTCAGACATGCTGGAAGGGCATAATGAGTGAGGTCCCGCAGGGATCAGTTCTGGGTCCAGTTCTGTTCAATATCTTCATCAGTGATTTAGATAATGGCATAGAGAGTACACTTACAAAGTTTGCGGACGATATCAAGCTGGGAGGGGTTGCAAATGCTTTGGAGGATAGGATTAAAATTCAAAATGATCTGGACAAACTGGAGAAATGGTCTGAAGTAAATAGGATGAAATTCAATAAGGACAAATGGAAAGTACTCCACTTAGGAAGGAACAATCAGTTGCATACATACAAAATGGGAAATGACTGCCTAGGAAGGAGTACTGCAGAAAGGGATCTGGGGGTCATAGTGGACCACAATTAAATATGAGTCAACAGTGTAACACTGTTGCAAAAAAAGCGAACATCATTCTGGGACGTATTAGCAGGAGTGTTGTAAGCTGGACATGAGAAGTAATTCTTTTGCTATACTTTGCGCTGATTAGGCCTCAACTGGAGTATTGTGTCCAGTTTTGGGCACCACATTTTAGGTGGAAGATGTGGACAAATTGGAGAATGTCCAGAGAAGAACAACAAAAATGATTAAAGGTCTGGAAAACATGAGCTATGAGGGAAGATTGAAAAAATTGGGTTTGTTTAGTCTAGAAAAGAGAAGACTGAGAGGGGACATGATAACAGTTTTCAAGTACATAAAAGATTGTTACAAGGAGGAGGGAGAAGAATTGTTCTTCTTAACCTCAGAGGATAGGACAAGAAGCAATGGGCTTAAATTGCAGCAAAGGAGGTTTAGGTTGGACATTAGGAAAAACTTCCTAACTTGCCAGCTCACCTGGGATAAATAATTTACTGTTTTGCAAGATTGCAACAAAAAAAAAGTAAAAAACGCCCTTCTGAATGTTTTTTACATTATAATAGGCACATAGTTCACCATACTGGGAGATGGAAACTGGTAGGAACTGGAAACCCCATGTGAATATTAGCAGGGGAATTTTCAGTGTGTGTGTTGGTAAGAAATAAAAATAGTTTTAGATTTGATGAGTACATGGGTATTGAAAAAACTAAGAATTTATGCTGAAAACAACAAACTGCTGAATTTTTAGCTATAACTACTTAGAAGAGAGTTTGCTGTAGAGAACAAGAGACTATTGATGGATTCTATTAAATATTGGTAATGTGTATGGAATTGCTAAATCCAAATTGAAATATGTGGATGGTATGGCATGTATTTGTTCGTATTTTTCCATTCTCAGGCTTTCTTTACAATCACTTCTGTTTTCTTGTGTAATATTAAGTGGTGATAATACATCGATCCCTGAGGGATACCTGATGTGCTGCCATCCAGTAGCGTAGCTAGTGGGGTGCAGGGGAAGCAGCCGCTTCCCTGCAGCACATTTTCTAAAAGCGGTGCCTTAGTTAGTAACGGCTTGTTGTGCTCGCTGCAGGCTGCCTCCGTCCATCTCTCTTCCCAAGTCCAGGCTGGTGCGGGGAGATGAAGGGGTCACAGGGAACCCGCAGCCCTGGGGGGAGCGATCAGCTGCTGCCTGAAGCGCGCCCGGGCAGGCCACTTCACCACCATAGGCGGCCTCTACTGGTCCCGGGCTGCGCTGGCCGGGGGACGCCATTAGCCTCCCCGTCCCCCGCCCCGGCTGTCGGGAAGTGGCACCGGTGGCCCCGCGCTCTGAGCGGGATCCATGCGCCGGCCTTGCACCAGACCCCACTGCTGCCGGTAGCACAAAGAAGGTTCCTCACGTCCCGCCCCGGGACGTGACACGGTGAGGGGTGCCCAGCCCGGCCCGCGGCTCTCCCGGTAGCTCTCGCCCTGCTGGACGCTAGGGGTCGCTGTGTCGCGGCTCACCATGGCTGCAGGTCAGAGCAATTCCCCGGTGGCTCCTCCTCCCGCCCGGCGGCTTCCCAGACTCCTGTCCGGGTAAACAGCGAAGGCTGTGGAGGAAGTAGGCGGAGAGCCCAACAACATGGGGAATCACCTGCAGCTCCTACCCGGTAGTGGCCGCTGCCGCCGCCCCGGCTCAGCTTCCTGTGCGGGGGGAGAGCGAGGGACAGGCTGGGTGAGGGGGTGGAGAAGAGGAGCTCGGCTAAACGGGGGTGCGAGGGGCAAGGGGCTGCTGCGAGAATGTCAACCTAGGCGGGAGCCTCTGGCTCTTTGCCTCCCGGCCTGAGCCGGGCAAGCAGGGGATGAGTTCGGGGCGGCCGGCACTCAGCCTGGAGCGCGGAGTCTCCCCCAAACTGCCCCACTGCCCAAGGGGCCCAGACCCGCCAGGAGCTGCGTTCCCGGCCAGCCGTGAGGGGTCAGAACCCCTGAGCAGAGCCAGGCCCTATAACCCTGATCTAGGCGGTAATCCCCTCTGGTCCCTGCACACACATGGGGCTGGAACTGGGGGGGGGGCTGCTGCACCCCAGGCGTGAAGGGGAGGCGCAGCATAGTTGCAGCGTGGCCGGAGGAGCCATGGGGGGGGCAGAGCAGCTGGAGGAGGAGCCATGGGGGAACATGGCCAGAGGAGGAGCCAAAGGGGGGCACCTTTTTAATGTTTGCTCCCCCTGCTCTTAGAACCTGGCTACGCCACTGCCGCCATCTTTTGGATTGTGTGGTTTGTAATTGCAGCTGGCAAAATTCTTTGTAACATTTTGATCCATCTGCTCTCAAAATGTTAAAGGAGGAAAGGAAAAAAAGAGGGGTTTGAGGGGGAAAGGTTCTGCACTGATCTTTAAAAGGGTCTCTTTCACTGCTGCTTTAGCATCACGGTTGGATATTCAAAGTAACATACCTACGTACATACACAGCATTGGATGTGCATTTTACCCAGTTTATCTGCTAGTTATTCAGCATTCAAGCCATTAAACTTTATGCAGCAATAAAGAACCGGAGGAACCTCTGTTGTTTGTGTGCAGTATGCTCATTATTTGTGCAATAGGAGTAACTCCTGTACAAGTAGGTGGTTGTGTGTCAAAGTAGTACACTCTGTTTAGCACAATGTAGCCCAGTGCCAGCCAATGCTAAAGCCTGTGGTGGCCACAAAACTCAAAGCAAAAAACAGACCAAAATAACCAACTCATGTAATAAATAGACATTCAGTAGCAAAATTACTATCACAAGACTGGTGACAAGGGCAGCTCCTCTGCTTTGTTCAATGAGAATATCCTGTCACACTTCCTGAGAACAGTGAGTATTTATCCTCCCTCCTTTACCCTGTACCCACTTGCTCCTGGTGATAATTGCTTAAAAACGTCCTGCCAGTCTCTCAATATATAGCTGTTTTGGACTTCTCGATGTATTCAGTTGAATTGAACCCTTATTCACCAACCTCTCTATTTCACTGTCTTAATGTGAGTTGTTGCCAATGTAATTACAAAAACAAAAATTGTTTAAACAACAGTTAAGGTTGCTAAGTGACAACTGCACTTTCTTATCACATCATTTACAAAACCTAAGCACTTTAAAAGGAAATAGTTAAGAGCTTCATATCCTATACTGCCTGTGTGAACACAACATTGTTATGAAATATAAAAATATTTTATCACATCCTTAACACTGATCTCTGGATTGTACAGTTCCTTTATGTATTTATTTTGATTTTAGTGTTAAAAAAAAATGTCAAGGATACTTTTAATGAGAAGCAGTCATTATTAAGAGTAGAATTTTTGGTAAAGAAATTGTAATTGCTGTTTCTTGCCAATAATGTTGCATATGTAATTTAATGGGAGAATGTGTAACTGTCAGTTCCTCATAAAATTATAAATATGACTTGCATTTGAGGCTGACTAATGTGTACATATAGCGAGTATTCGTGTTTCTTTTTCAATAGGATTTTGTGACATGTATGTATTTGAGACTATTGGAAAGAATTGCATTTGGTTTGGATCAACGATTAATTTCCTTGATTTGAAGTGCTTGGGTTTTTTATTGATTCTGTCTTAACAAAACAGTCTTGCCACTTAGCAACCTTAACTTTTTTAAATGAAGTCGTTTGATTTTTAGAATTTTCAAGGTGAGTTTTTCCTTAATATTTTTTTTTTCTAAATTAAAAGAGGTGAGTTGTGCTGGTCAAAATAATAGCCTTCCTCATTCAGCATACAGCTGACAAGATACAAGATCCCAAGGAAGGTAAATTAGTCACACATGTATGCACAGCACAGCCTATAGTCATTGTAATATTGGTAAAAAGTTAGCAATGTAAGTGTCCTGCAAGAGGCTACCTAAGTCCTTGTATAGGACTGTAGAGGGATTTAGGGAAGTAAGACCAAGAGGTTCTAGAACAGAGGTGGGCAAACTGCGGCCCGGGGGCCACATCCGGCCCTCCAGATGTTTTAATACGACCCTCGAGCTCCCACCAGGAAGCAGGATCTGGGGCTTGCCCCATGTCAAGGCTGGATCCCCACTTTGAACTTTAGGGTACAAATGTAGGGGCCTGCATGAAAACTTCTAAGCTTAACTACCAGCTTAGCTCTGGTTCCGCTGCCACCATTTCAATGAATTCCCTTCCTGGGAAGCCTTGAAAAACCTTCACCAATTCCCTGGTGACTACAGATCCAAACCCCTTGGATCTTAAAACAAGGAGAAATTAACCATCCCCCCTCCTTCCTCCCACCAACTCCTGGTGAACACAGATCCAATCCCCTTGGATCTAAAACAAGGAGAAATTAACCTTTCCCCCTCCTTCCTTCCACCAACTCCTGGTGAATACAGATCCAACCCCCTTGGATCTAAAAACAAGGAAAAATCAATCAGGTTCTTAAAAAGAAGGCTTTTAATTAAAGAAAAAGGTAAAAATCATCTCTGTAAAATCAGTATGGAAATTAACCTTACAGGGTAATCAAACTTAAAGAGCTCAGAGGACTCCCCTCTAGTCTTAGGTTCAAAGTACAGCAAACAAAGATAAACACTCTAGTAAAAGGTACATTTACAAGTTGAGAAAACAAAGGAAAACTAACACGCCTTGCCTGGCTGTTTACTTACAAGTTTGAAATAGGAGAGACTTGTTTAGAAAGATGTGGAGAACCTGGATTGATGTCTGGTCCCTCTCAGTCCCGAGAACGAACACACTCCCAAACAAAGAACACGCACAAAAGCCTTCCCCCCCCCCCAAGATTTGAAAGTATCTTGTCCCCTTATTGGTCCTTTAGGTCAGATGCCAGCCAGGTTACCTGAGCTTCTTAACCCTTTACAGGGAAAAGGATTTTGGAGTCTCTGGCCAGGAGGGATTTTATAGTACTGTACACAGGACAGCTGTTACCCTTCCCTTTATAGTTATGACACACACCCCAAATCACAGATAGTGTTGGATGTTCGGTTCCACACTGGCTGTGATTTCTTCCTGGAGTTCTAGGAGAAAACAGAGTTAATAAGACACATGTACCTTTAGACATACTACTGATTATATAAAAACTAACAATATGTTTCATTCCAAGAACAATTGTTAACCAGTTAACTCTGGGAAACTTTCCCGGGAGAGTGCATCAGCCACTTTGTTAGAAGCTCCCGAAATGTGTTGTATTTCAAAATCAAAATCTTGGAGAGCTAAACTCCACCGAAGAAGTTTTTTGTTATTTCCCTTGGCGGTATGAAGCCACTGTAGCGCAGCATGGTCTGTTTGTAGTTGGAAACGCCGTCCCCAAACATATGGGCGTAGCTTTTCCAGCGCGTACACAATGGCATAGCATTCCTTTTCGCTAATTGACCAATGGCTTTCCCTCTCAGACAGTTTCTTACTGAGAAACACGACAGGATGGAATTCTTGATCCGGTCCTTCCTGCATTAAAACTGCTCCCACGCCTCGCTCGGACGCATCTGTGGTTACTAGAAACGGTTTGTCAAAGTCTGGGGCCCTTAGCACAGGGTCAGACATGAGTGTTGCCTTAAGCTGGTTAAAGGCCTTTTGACACTCATCAGTCCACTGAACTGCATTTGGCTGTTTCTTTCTGGTTAGGTCTGTCAGCGGGGCGGCGATTTGGCTGTAGTGGGGTACAAATCGCCTATAATATCCAGCCAAGCCTAAGAAGGATTGGACCTGTTTCTTAGACTTTGGAACCGGCCACTTTTGGATAGCATCCACTTTGGCCTGTAGGGGATTTATAGTTCCTTGACCCACCTGGTGCCCCAGGTAAGTCACTCTGATTTGGCCTATTTGACACTTTTTAGCCTTAACAGTTAGTCCTGCCTGCTGGATGCGCTCGAAAACTTTTTCCAGGTGCTCCAGGTGCTCTGCCCATGAATCAGAAAAAATGGCCACATCATCGAGGTAGGCAACTGCAGATTCTCCCAATCCTGCTAGGAGACCATCTACAAGTCTTTGGAAGGTGGCGGGTGCATTTCGCAACCCGAAAGGGAGTACATTGAATTCATACACCCCTGCCTGGGTGACGAAGGCTGACCTTTCCTTAGCGGGTTCATCTAGTGGTACTTGCCAGTACCCCTTGGTTAAGTCTAAAGTAGAGATGAATTGGGCATGTCCCAATTTCTCCAATAGCTCATCTGTGCGTGGCATTGGATAGTTGTCAGGACGAGTTACAGCATTTAGCTTACGGTAGTCCACGCAAAAGCGTATTTCCCCATCTGGTTTGGGAACTAGAACCACTGGAGATGCCCATGCACTCTTAGAGGGGCGGATTATACCCATCTGTAGCATGTCCTGGATCTCCCTTTGTATAGCAGTTTTGGCATGAGGTGACTCCCGGTAGGGTGGGGTTCTAATAGGGTGAGCATTACCTGTGTCAATGGAGTGGTATGCCCATTCGGTCCATCCTGGAGTGGCTGAGAAAATTGGTGCAAAGCTTGTGCACAGCTCCTTGATCTGCTGTCACTGCAGACGTCCAAGGGTCGTGGAGAGGTTCACCTCTTCCACGCCACCATCCCTTTTTCCTTCATAGTAGACACCTTCAGGCCACTCCGTGTCATCTGTTTCCTGGGCTGTAAACTGGCAAACGTTTAATTCTCTGGAATAAAAGGGCTTAAGAGAATTAACATGGTATACCTTAGGCTTTATGTTGGAGGTGGGGGAGGCTATGAGATAGTTAACAGCTCCTAGGCGCTCCTGGACTGTGAATGGTCCTTCCCACGACGCTTCCATTTTATGGGCCTGGGGCGCCTTTAAGACCATGACTTGGTCTCCTACTTTGAAGGACCGTTCTCTGGAATGTTTATCATACCAGGCCTTTTGCTCTTCCTGAGCATTCTTTAGGTTTTCTTTAGCAAGGGCTAAAGAGTGTCGGAGGGTGCTTTGTAGGTTGCTTACAAAGTCTAGAATGTTAGTTCCTGGAGAAGGCGTAAACCCCTCCCATTGCTGCTTCACCAACTGTAATGGCCCCTTAACCTCGCAGCCATACACAAGTTCAAATGGTGAAAACCCTAAACTGGGATGTGGTACAGCCCTGTAGGCAAAAAGCAACTGCTGCAACACTAGGTCCCAATCATTGGAGTGTTCATTTACAAATTTACGTATCATGGCCCCCAAAGTTCCATTAAACCTCTCCACCAGGCCATTGGTTTCATGGTGGTAAGGGGTGGCAACCAAGTGATTCACCCCATGAGCTTCCCACAGGTTTTCCATGGTCCCTGCCAGGAAATTAGTTCCCGAATCTGTAAGGATGTCGGAGGGCCAACCTACCCTGGCAAAAATGTCTGCTAATGCCTGGCACACACTTTTAGCCCTGGTGTTGCTTAAGGGTACTGCTTCCGGCCATCGGGTAGCAAAATCCATGAAAGTCAGTATGTACTGCTTTCCTCTGGGTGTCTTCTTTGGGAAAGGACCCAGAATATCCACAGCTACGCGCTGAAATGGGACCTCAATTATGGGTAGTGGCTGGAGAGGGGCTTTAACCTGGTCTTGGGGCTTTCCCACTCGTTGGCACACCTCACAAGACTGGACATATTTAGCAACGTCCTTGCCCATTCCCTCCCAGTGGAAGGACTTCCCCAACCGGTCTTTGGTCCTGTTCACCCCAGAATGGCCACTGGGATGATCATGAGCTAAGCTCAAGAGCTTTACCCGATACTTAGTGGGAACTACCAACTGTCTTTGAGGATGCCAGTCTTCCTGGTGCCCACCAGAAAGAGTCTCCTTGTATAAAAGTCCTTGTTCTACAACAAACCGGGATCGGTTAGAAGAGCTGAGAGGCGGTGGGGTGCTCCGCGCCGCCGCCCAAGCTTTCTGAAGGCTGTCATCTGCTTCCTGCTCGGCCTGGAACTGTTCCCTTGATGCTGGAGACATCAGTTCCTCCTTGGACTGTGGACTGGGGCTTGGTCCCTCTGGAAGCGATGCAGGTGCTGGGGCTGTTTCCATTGACTGTGAACCGCTGTCCGCTGGTGCACTATGTGGTATCTCAGGCTCTGGCTGAGCCTCTTGGGTAGGGTTATCTGCTGCTTCTGCCAGGTCAGGCTCGCTGGTGCCCTCTGGCATTGGAGTTGTAGATGGGTTTGCAAGCGCTGGACTCAGTGCTGGCAATGGTTCTGGTGCTGGTTGCGTTGCCAGTTCCGGTTCTGGGACTGGCTTTGGCTGAGTCTCTGGGATTGGATCCACTACGGCTGTTGCAGTCGTTGGCAGGGGATCCAGTTCCACCACCTTTGTCTGTGTCTCCGGTAACACAGACGGGGCCCTGGTGGACGGCTCAGGAACAGGGATGGGGGTGAAAGCTTGCTTAGCCTGGCTGCGGGTGACTATTCCCACCCTCTTGGCTAGCTTCACATGGTTGGCCAAATCTTCCCCCAGCAGCATGGGAATGGGATAATTGTCATAGACTGCAAAAGTCCACATTCCTGACCAGCCCTTGTACTGGACATGCAACGTGGCTGTAGGCAAGGTTACAGACTGTGACACGAAGGGTTGAATTGTCACTGTAGCCTCTGGGTTGATGAGTTTGGGGTCCACTAGGGATTGGTGGATAGTTGACACTTGAGCCCCAGTGTCCCTCCAGGCGGTAACCTTCTTTCCGCCCACTCTCAAGGTTTCCCTTCGCTCCGAGGGTATGAGAGAGGCATCTGGGTTTGGGGATCTTTGGGGTGATTGGGGTGTAATGAACTGTAATCGGTTGGGGTTCTTGGGGCAGTGAGCCTTTATGTGTCCCAGTTCATTACATTTAAAACATCGCCCTGCTAAGGTATCACCGGGGCGATGTTGGTTGGTGGAGACTGGTGTGGTGGGTTGAGAAGGCGTCTGGGGTTTCCCTTGGGATGTGGGTGGGGCCTTGGGTTGTCCCCGGTGGTAAGGTTTTGTTTCGGCTTGCCCCTTCTGATATTCGCTCCAACTGCTACTAGTTTTTTTCTTTTCTGCCACCTCCACCCATTTGGCTCCAATCTCCCCCGCCTCAGTTACAGTTTTGGGCTTCCTATCTAGGATGTACCTTTCTATTTCCTCAGGAACACCCTCTAAAAACTGCTCCATTTTTACTAGGGAAAGCAGATCTTCCAGAGATTTAACATTTGCTCCTGATACCCAGGCATCACAGTTTTTGTCAATGTGGTAGGCATGCCGGGTAAATGACACATCGGGTTTCCACTTGAGGGCTCTGAACCGCCGACGGGCATGCTCGGGTGTTAGCCCCATTCTGAGTCTGACCTTGTTTTTAAAAAGTTCATAACTGTTCATGTGTTCCTTAGGCATTTCAGCCGCCACCTCTGCTAAGGGTCCACTGAGCTGCGGCCTCAGCTCTACCATGTACTGGTCTGCAGCGATGCTGTATCCAAGGCAGGCCCTTTCAAAATTTTCTAAGAAGGCCTCAGTATCATCGCCTGCCTTGTAGGTGGGGAATTTTCTGGGATGGGATGTGGTACCTGGAGGGGGGTTGTTATGATTGCCTGGTGCATTCTGCTTAGACTTTGCTACTTCCAGTTCATGCTTCCTTTCTTTTTCTCTCTCCTCCATCTCTTTTTCTTTCATCTCCATCTCTCTCTTGTGGGCCTCCTCTTTGGCTTTTTCTTCTCTCTCAGCTCTCTCTCTTTTTCTTTCAGCTCCATAGCTCTCTTGTGGGCCTCCTCTTTGGCTTTTTCTTCTTTTGTAGTCATTTTCCTGTTTTCTTGTGCTGGGTCACCCCCTCTGCAGTTGACTGAAACTGGGAAGCTCTCAGCTCTGGCTGCTGCTGAGTTAACAGAGACTTTCTAACTAGCTACTCCCGAGGATGTAAAAAGAAAAAAAAAACAATTCAGCTTGTAAATTCCCTTTACCTTTGTTTGCCCATTTGAACACTTCTCTTAACAAAGGACTTGTTAAAAAAACTTAACACCTCTGCCTTCAGGCAAGGAGAGATAAGATATGCATCTATCTACCTCCAGCTCGGCTTTCCAAACAGCTAGAAGGAAAAAAAAAATCTCACTGGCTTTTGGGTTTAAAATGATCCCACCCCTCTACCACCATGTCAAGGCTGGATCCCCACTTTGAACTTTAGGGTACAAATGTAGGGGCCTGCATGAAAACTTCTAAGCTTAACTACCAGCTTAGCTCTGGTTCCGCTGCCACCATTTCAATGAATTCCCTTCCTGGAAAGCCTTGAAAAACCTTCACCAATTCCCTGGTGAATACAGATCCAAACCCCTTGGATCTTAAAACAAGGAGAAATTAACCTTTCCCCCTCCTTCCTTTTACCAACTCCTGGTGAATACAGATCCAACCCCCTTGGATCTAAAAACAAGGAAAAATCAATCAGGTTCTTAAAAAGAAGGCTTTTAATTAAAGAAAAAGGTAAAAATCATCTCTGTAAAATCAATATGGAAATTAACCTTACAGGGTAATCAAACTTAAAGAGCTCAGAGGACTCCCCTCTAGTCTTAGGTTCAAAGTACAGCAAACAAAGATAAACACTCTAGTAAAAGGTACATTTACAAGTTGAGAAAACAAAGGAAAACTAACACGCCTTGCCTGGATGTTTACTTACAAGTTTGAAATAGGAGAGACTTGTTTAGAAAGATGTGGAGAACCTGGATTGATGTCTGGTCCCTCTCAGTCCCGAGAACGAACACACTCCCAAACAAAGAACACGCACAAAAGCCTTCTCCCCCCCCCAAGATTTGAAAGTATCTTGTCCCCTTATTGGTCCTTTAGGTCAGATGCCAGCCAGGTTACCTGAGCTTCTTAACCCTTTACAGGGAAAAGGATTTTGGAGTCTCTGGCCAGGAGGGATTTTATAGTACTGTACACAGGACAGCTGTTACCCTTCCCTTTATAGTTATGACACCCCGCTACGGCGCTCCAGCCGGGGAGCGGGGTTGGGGTCTTGCCCCACTCCGCACGGCTCCCAGAAGCAGCGGCATGTCCCCCCTCCGGCTCCTACGTGTAGGAGCAGTCACGGGACACAACACACCGCCCCCACCTCAAGCGCTGCCCCCGCCCCTCCCATTGGCCGGGAACCAGAGCCAATGGGAGCTGCAGGGGCAGCACCTGCGCACAGGGCAGCGCGCAGAGCCGCCTGGCCGTGCCTCCGCATAGGAGCTGGAGGAGAGACATGCCACTGTTTCTGGGAGCTGCTTGAGGTAAGTGCCGCCCGGAGCCTGACCCCTTCCGTGCCCCACCCCCGTACTCCAGCCCTGATCCCCCTCCCGCCCTCGGAACCCCTCGGTCCCAGCCTGGAGCACCCTCCTGCGTCCCCAACTCCTCATCCCCAGGCCCACCTGAGAGCCCGCACCCACAGCCGGAGCCCTCACGCCCTCTTGCACCCCAACCCCCAATTTCGTGAGCATTCATGGCCATACAATTTCCATACCCAGATGTGGCCCTTGGGCCAAAAAGTTTGCCCACCCCTGTTCTAGAAGGAAACAACCCAATTTAGGGAGGTTTCAGAGTGGTAGCTGTGTTAGTCTGTATCAGCAAAAACAACGAGGAGTACTTGTGGCACTTTAGAGACTAACAAATTTATTTGGGAATAAGCTTTCGTGGGCTAAAACCCACTTCATCAGATGCATGGAGTGGAAAATACAGTAGACAGGTATATATACACAGTACATGAAAAGATGGGAGTTGCCTTACCAAGTGGGGGGTCATTGCTAACGAGACAATTGAATTAAAGTGGAAGTGGGCTATTCTCAACAGTAGAATACCAAGGGAGGAAAAATCACTTTTGTAGTGGTAATGAGGGCAATGTAATTAGGGTGGCACATTTCAAACTGTTGACAAGAAGGTGTGAGTAACAGTAGGGGGAAATTAGTTTCCCAGTCTTTATTCAGGCCTAATTTGATGGTGTCCAGTTTGCAAATTAATTCCAGTTCTGCAGTTTCTCATTGGAGTCTGTTTTTGAAGGTTTTTTGTTGAAGAATTGCCACTTTAAAGTCTGTTGTTGAGTGTCCAGAGAGATTGAAGTGTTCTCCGACTGGTTTTTGAATGTTACAATTTTGAATAAAAGGACATAAATCAGACATCGAGAATTATAACATTCAAAAACCAGTCAGAGAACACTTCAATCTCCCTGGACACTCAATAAGTCACAAACTACCTACATAACCTACAACTCTCCAGTTACTGCCTCACATACATAGCATCCATCATTTCCAGATCATTTACAACCATTGCCTGGAGTTCTTCTCCATCCTGGATGTGTTCTAATATACCTTCTGCCCTTCTCCACTCGTCTGAAAATGCTCTCTAACCAAGATTTCTAATAACCTGTTAATTTGAAGGATTAATTTTAACTAATATACATATTACTGGATTCTAAATAAACTGTTACCACTTAGGAAAAAGACCAGGGCATCCTAGACAGCAAAAACAAAACCTCTGCTCAGGTATGCAGCAGTGGTTAAAAAAAAAAAAAATACATCCACAATGTTAGGATGCATAAGAAATGGGATGGAAAACAATACTGATCCAGGGTATATCCCGACTAGGATTTCTGTGTTACGTTCTGGTCATGTCATCTCAAAAAGAATCTAAAAGAAATAGAAGGGCTCAGAAATTGAAAGACTTTCATGCCTGGGGAGATTGAAAAGATTGAGACTGTTTACCTTAGAGAGGGGATTTAAAAAAAAAGAGAAGTCATGATAGAGGTACATAATATAATGAATAGTACAAAGAAAGTAAACTAGACACTCCCATTTACCCCCTCAGAATACAAGGAAAAGGAAACAAACATTCAGTGAAATTGAAAGGCAAAAGATTTAAAACTGAAAAGAAAATACTGTGGAAGTCATTGCTACTATATATTGAGCTTGATAACATTCAAAAAGGATTAGAAATTGATATAGTGAATGAGAATATTCAGTTACTTTAAATTAAAAAACAGTATGGGATAAATTCTCATGCTTCAGGAGGTAAGACAACCAATACGTAACAGGGTTTAAGAAGAAACTTTCTCCATGAGCAGGTTATTCTATACTGTCCACCATCCGTTTTATTGTACTTTCTTCTGACGCACCCCATGCTGACTACTCAGACACTGTACTAGTCTAGATGGACCATCAATCTGATCTAGGATGGCAGTTCCTATGTTACTGGATTTAAGTGAGAGCATTACAGTTTAGACAGGCCTATTACTACCTGTGCATAATGTCTGTTCAGCTTCCTAAATGAAGAGGATGGCTGACAGACATTCAGTTCTGTGACACTCTTTATCTTCCTAGTTGTGTAGAAGGAAGATTTTTAGGTAAAATATTTAAATATCCAAGCAAAATTAGCCTGATTTTTCAAAGTACCGAGCAGTCTGAGCTCCTTATGACTTCACTGGGCGTTGGAAATACTAGCACCCCTAAAAATGAGGTCACTTTTGCATAAGTGCCTAATTATGGCTTTGGTGCTAACTTTAGGCAGCCAAGTATGAAAATGTTACCGAGTACATAATTCTCATCTCAGCTGAGGAACACAGGATTTTTTTTTTTAAGAGAAATTTTTAAAAGCACTACATTTGTGCATAGATTTTCTATAAGGTCACTGAACCAACTCCTGTCTTGTTAACCAGCAGAGCCAAGTGTGTGTTTAAATCCTGATCCTGCCACATTTCATTCAGGAGGAAAGGACTTAACCTGAAAAGCAAGACCAGTTCCCTATGTGTGAATAGCCAGTATCTCACTGCATGTTTTATTTTGTTTAGTTGCAGATCTGGGACACAGCAGGCCAGGAGAGATTCCGAACCATCACACAGAGCTACTACCGAAGCGCCAATGGAGCAATCCTAGCCTACGACATCAGCAAGAGAAGCTCTTTCCAGTCCATTCCTCGCTGGATTGAGGATGTGAGAAAGTATGCTGGTTCCAACATAGTACAGTTACTGATTGGTGAGTTTGGAAAATTAATCCCTTTCTGGATGAGTGAGGAACTCAAATAAAACTATACAGCATCAAAGCACTGTGCAAACACTAACCACTCAGACCACCTCTGTGAGGCAGGTAAGAGTTTTATCCTCCTTTTACAGAAGTCAGAACAGATGTAATAAAGTTAAATTATTTGTTTATGGGGAGCCACTGTCAGAGACAAGGTTCTAACGCAGAGGTTTCTGGGTTCCACTCTCCTGATTAGACATCACTGCCTCAGCATACATGTTTAGTCCCAACTTCTAAGGAGCTAGTTTTGAGACTGCCAACCTACCATTCTGTCCTTTAAATACTTTACTTTCTGGTGAGTACATTGAAGAAATAGAAATACTGATTCAATTACCAGTCATAGCTTCAGTCCAGCATATACCATTTACACCACATTGTGTTATTATTTATTACTTGTATTACATACCATCTGGCATCCCTAGTCATGGACCAGGACCCCATTGTGCTAGGCAAGGTACAGACACACCAAACGACAGTTCCTGGAAGTTTAAAATTTATTGAGTTCATATTATGTTAGATAGGAGGTTTTCTTTGCTCTTCACTTTTTATTAACCCTGCTAGAGCTTGCGTTCTCTAACTTCACTCATTGTTCAGTGTCGTTCTTGTAGATCTGAATTTCAAAGTCAGGCAGGGGTGAAAATGCATGCACCATTGTGCACTTGATTTGTACGGTCAGTTATCGCAATTGTATGTGCAAGTTGAATGTTAGGCACACAGTTGCACCCCTGATCTTTGAAAAGCCAGTCCGTGTGTGTAATTTCATTTCTCAGGGGCAACGACTGTGTCATCATGCCTGCTATACAAGCACCAGAAGACTAAATGGTAGTCTTAGAGTCCAAAGAGTGATTGTTAGTTTAATTTTATATAATGGCATGGGTCAGAGTTCTGCATCCAGCTCCTGCAGGCTGACCAACAGCTTGCACTCGCTCTCACTTTTACCTTCTGTTCCCTATTCCCCGCCCCTGCAACGGTTTTGGCTTTGACCTCCAGCCCATTTTCCCTGCCTCACCAAAGGCTCTTGCTGCTGAACTCCTGACCCACTCCCATGGTTCCTGCTATTGTCTCTTTTCTCCTTCACGCCCCCTCCTGAACATTTGCACAGACATCAGTAATTATAAAAAAGTTAATCTGTAAACAATTCCACTTTCTTCTGCCAGGAAACAAGTCTGACTTAAGTGACCTTCGAGAGGTTCAGCTGGAGGAGGCTCAGAATCTGGCTGAACACTATGATATCATCTGTGCCATAGAAACGTCTGCGAAAGACTCCAGCAATGTGGAGGAAGCTTTTGTGAAGATGGCAACGGAGCTCATGATAAGGCATGGAGGCCCCATGTTCAATGAGAAAAACACAGACAGCATCAAACTTGACAGCAAAGACATAGTAGAAGGCTGGGGGCCATGCAGTTGCTGATACAAGCTAGGTAGTATCCCTGACTTTACTGGAATTTAGAGGGATGTCTCCCCCTAAGGCTGAGTAGCACAGTAGCTGTATCCTCCTCCTGAGAGACCAGCATTTTTGTAGACATTAGACACCAATGCAATCAAGATTTTGTCTTTTACTTTTAAAAAAGGGACTTTGTTGAGGTTTAGACCTAAAAGTTCAACCTTCCTTGACATTTACTCTGTATTTGCCCCCATTATTTTCTTTGCTGCAACCTTCTCAGTAAGTTATGAATCTGAGTGAAGCAGCATGGATCTGTTTGTTGGAGGGCAGGGGAAGGTAACTAGACAAGAAACCACCACATACCTGAAGTTCTAAACCCTTCAGTATGGAATAGCTGTCAAAGGTGTAACTATTTTTGCTTTTAGGTCAGTCAACCTTGATAGAGTCTTTTTAAATTCTCAGCATTCCACCAATGACCACATACACCAGACAGTTTAGACAGTGGCTGTGGCAAAGGTGTTTCAAGTATCAAAATGCTTGAATGTTTTAAACATGGGACCAAGCAGCAGTCACCTGTCCAAGACACTGGACCACCATGGAAGCTCTCTCCTTGAAAGTAAAATGTGGCACATGGACTGCTAAATATTGTTGGTACAAGCCCAAGTGGGCTGTCATGCTGATTTTTAAAAAATCATCATTCAAATAGTGAAATCAGTCTGAGCAATACCGGTTGCCTGCTTGTTTACCAAGATAAACATTAAATGTACTGACTCAAATTCACTCTTGGAGAAGGAGGGGTTTGATTATTTTGTTACTTATTTGCACAGTGAATAGTTCCTTTTCCAACTTGGTGTCATGGAGTTTTTACCCTCAGCTTTATTCATTTCATTCAATAACTCAAGAACAGCACCACTGGAAATAAGAACTGGAGAAGCCTTGAACAGACTTTGCTAGCCATGACTGACTTTGGAGTGCTGTAGTATGCCTAACTGGTCACATAGAACATTAATTCTAATCACATGTGATTAGCATTAGTTTTTGTTGCCAGAGGTTTCATTGCACAAGTGACTGTGACTGTCCCATTCTTTAACTACAGCCTGGGCATTTGATGGGACAGTGAACTTCAAATTAGCTGAGGACTGTATGAAACATGATTTCTTGGCTATAGGAAAATATTGAGATCTCTCGGATTCCCTCTCTCACAAATATAAGTTGCCAGTTGATTTTCATTTCTTGCAGATCTTCAGCAAGAAAAATCTTTTTACTATTGACCAAAAGTCTGCATTATTAATTAAATTGATTTAATAACCCAGCTAAGTAGTTGGCTTAAAGATGTAGCTCTTTATTAGGAGCTTATGTTGTGTCTGCCATTAGAAAGTGCTGACGCCAGCAACTATCCCTGGATTTACTCCCTCAAGCACCTTACAAACAGGGATTTACAAAAGGAACAGAAGCTGGATTTTTTAAATCTGCAGTTTAAAGCCAAGGTTTTCAGAATGGTGATTTTGGGTGCCCGACTCTAGATATTTTAAAAGATCCTGATTTTCAGAAGTGCTGATTACCCACCCTCAAAAATCAGGTCCCCTTAAGGTGTTTCAGGATGCTGCATCTATAGAAAAAAAATGAAGGCACCCAAAATCAGTCGTCATTTTTGAAAGTCTTAACCTAAAAGGATAGGGTGTATTTGGATTATTGTTATTACCAGGAATACAGTTTATGGCCATTCTACACATAGCATGAAAGCCAAGAAACTAGGAAAGGGCTAATATCATGGACCCTGTTTTAAATGTTGATTCATCAGAAAAATCATTTTCCTGCAGAAAATGTTGAACTATTTTCTACTGAAGTAGTTGACTAAAGAATTATGTATGTTTTGTAGACTGTTTGCTTGTAATTTAAGATAAACTTGACTTCAAATTTTATAGTTGTAAGAATAAAGGGGCCTTAAAACATTTAGTTAGTTTAGTTTTCACATTTCTATTTTATATGGAAATGCAGGGTGAGGCACAAATATGGTTTTTGGTTTTAAATAGGGCAGTTTTCCAGGATACTCCAGGGTCTCCTACATCCAAAGATAAGAGGCACCAAGTGCCCAGAAGAAAATAAACACTAGAGATGGAGTTTTTCCAAAACTCCAGGCAATTAACTTAGTATCGGTTAGTAAACAGCAAACCCCCTACTCTATCCCCAAAAAGGGGGTAAAAGTCAGTTTAATCTAGAAAAGAGGTCTGATTAAAAACTAAAATTCAGTCCTGAAATCTTTTTTCTAGTGAAAAGGTACCATAGCAAATATATTTAAGATCCTCTTCTGTTTGTTGATCAGCCTGAATAGGCTGGATAGAGTTATTCTGTCCATTTCTGAAGTGCTCACAGTAGAAAAACTGACAAGGTCTTAAACCAGAGAATACTTGCGTTTTGTCATCATATGTTTTAGTGTACATCTATAGGCCCAAATCCAACAATTTGGTGTGCCCACACATGGATCTTTACATCAATCCACAGTCCCATTATTTGCAGGACTGGTGCCAACTTACATACTTAAAACCATGCTGGTAAAAATTCATGTGCATGTAAAAACAAGAGTATTGAAACTACTTAGATCACAGCTGATCCTCTGTAGCTTAGATAATGCATTCTAGGCCTAGATAAGCTATATATCTCATCAAGAACCAGAAAGGACCTGGACCCTATTCCCATTGCAGTCATCAAAAGTTTTTCCACTCACTATAAATGGAGGCAGATTTGAGCCCAACATGTTAAAAAATAAAAGCATGCGAGTTTCTTTAATATTGACCTATGTTTAGCAACCAAATAGAAATAAATCAAGCACTTTATTTTTTCTTAATCCTTTGCCATGGGTCACCTAGTGTTTCAACTGAAGCATTGAAGTTTAAGAATCCACCTGCAGAGCTTAGTCTGTTTCAGGCAGAAGTTGTTATAAAATGCAGTACCAGTTGTTTGTTCGCTGGGCCTTCAACTGAAGGATATGCTTCAGCTTCTTGGATTTTCCTGTAAAGCTATAGTCCTTTAGTTTTAGAGCAGCTATGTCTTCTCACTTAAAAAACAACACCACCCTATAATACATGTTTGCATGTCCTACCTAGCAAAACGTCAGGGAATAAAGAAATGGAGAGAGGAACCTCATTTATCCAAATCAGTTTGCCACGTATCAGTCAACGGTATAGTGTTTGGGTTCATAATACACTGTTTCAGCTATCCCAGCGGCATATACCACACACATCACCTGGGTGTGATAGTAATGGTACAATCCTCACTAGAGGCATGGTTCTTTGCACTGAAATATATTTAACCATGAAAACAGAATTTATATCTTTTTCAATAATCCCTTTTATAGAAGTCACTGTTTAGCTAGCCGTAGAGCCATAAGTCATATCCATAGCTATGCAATCTAAGCAGTAGGAGCCAAATCCTGCCTGCTTTATTTTCAGTAATCCCATTGACACCAAAAGGAGAATCGTGCTAGAGGAGGATGAGCAGGATTTGGCCCTACATTTATAGGCACAAAACTATTTCTGGGAAATCTCAGGTTAGGAACCTGCAATGATGTACATCAAATGAGTGGCTCAGTAGCATACGAGCACAGTTTAAGGCCAAAATATTTGCTAAGAGCTCTCTTTGCTGGCAGTTGAACATTAGGAAGAAAATATATAGCCATTACACTAAATTGCTTTAGGCAGATCATCTTAGCTTACCATTACTTTTATAGTATTTATCGTTTGCATTTGGCAGTGCCCAAAGTATGCTAAGTACAGTAGAGTCTCAAAAAAGGGGCATTGATCCTTGCCCCAAACAGCTTACAAGCCTGAAATTCAATGGCAAACACTGAAATGAGAATTCTTACAGAACTTTGTTCTCTTTGTGTGAATGGTGCTCTTCCCTGTTTTGGTTTGGATATAACTAACTTTTAAATTCATCTCCTGTTGCTGATGCAGTCCATTTTGATGGGCAGAATTTGTGCAAATATTTATAATTATGTCATTTTCAAATAAATGCATATTAGCATAGAACTCTTATAATAATTTGTTTTGTAAAACGAACTAAAATACTGAACACTGGAGATAAAAATCCCCTAATTATGGTATCAGTTTTACTACACTCAAGGTCATGTCACATTCTGCAGTGTTTGTTAACCTCAAACGGTATCTGACCCAGCTGACGCTCCACTTCATGGAGTTTCACAAGAGCTTTGGCTTTACTTCAGTTTTTTCATTGCCTCTGGAGTTCTATAATGAATGGCACACTATCAACAAGACTGCATAAGATCAGATTTACTAAAACAATAGGTTTTATTGTTGAGTAGTGCTGACAAATTGTTCAAGCAGCACTATTCTTAAACAATATTGAAAAGCAGTTTCTTGATTCTCCCTAGCATGTATTGTTCCATTATTTAATGTTATAGTCCAAAACAGTATCTGACTGGCCATTTGATTGTCTCTTGCCTTCTGGTATTGATCCCCAGTAACTCTAGTGGTATTCTCAACTATACACACACACACATATATATATATATATATATATATATACACACACACACACACACATACATACACACACACACACTCCCAAAGAAAGCTTGTCTAAAGTAAATTAAGGTAATACACACAAGCAAATTTGCATAATAAGTCTAAAATTTAAAGAGCATTTACTGGTTAATAAATTACCGAGTAGCTGAAATTATTTAGCTTCAACCACTGTGCCTCCCAGCATTCAGGTGTACATTAACAGATCAGCTTGTACACTGGAGGAAAACTCATTGGGAACAACCCATTCTTTGAGAAGCTGGAAGATAAAAGGGAAGGATGACCGCCTGATATCTTCCAAGATTGGGAGGTTAGTCCTGTTCTCTGTAGAATCATTCAGGACATTAACAAGGCTCAAGACTGAGGTAAACAAACAGACACACAAAACAGATGTAGACAAATCTAAAGAGAGTTAAAATGATTTTTTTTTTTTTTTTTTAGTTCTCATGGAAAATCTAAGGTACTTGTATGGCTTCCATTACCATAGTATCTGAATGCCTCACAATCTTTGATGGATTTATACTCACAATACCCCGGTGAGGTAGGGAGGTGGTGTTATCCCAATTCACAGGCACAGAGAGACTAAGGCCATGTCTACACTTACCAGGGATCAATACTGCTGTGATCGATGCAGTGGGTCTACAAGACCCGCTAAATCGCCCGCAGAGTGCTCTCCGGTCAACTCCAGTACTCCACTGGACCAAGAAGAGTAAGGTAAGTCGACGGGAGAGCATTTCCCGTCGACACAGCGCAGTAAGTCGACCTGCGCTACATCAACTCCACTTACGTTATTCATGTAACTTGGATTGTAGTAGTGTAGACAGGGCCTAAGGGACTTGCCCGAAGTCACATAGGCAGTCTATGGTGGAGCACCTGCCCCTCATAGCCATGGTGTAGAAGCCACAGGTGGGGAAAGAGGGCAGAGCAAAAGTGATACTGCACTCTGGCAATCCTCCAGGGCTCTAAGTTATTCCAGACCTGACCAGTCCTTAGATTGGGTCTTTAGGCTGCTCAGATGCACTGCGGACTGACCAGCATACAACCGATCCGATCCTCTGTCTGTTCACGTATCTGGGCAGAGTTCCTCTGGGCGACGTCCACTCGCTCCCTTGAAGCCTTCAAGGAGCAGTGGGCGTGGTCAGGGGTTCTCTGCTCGGTGTCCCCGTCAGGCTCCCTTCTTTTGACCCTTTGACTGCACTCCTGTCCCTGTTATTTCATTAGTTGTCCCTCGAAAGAAAAAAAAACTGTTTCAGCTTTGGGAGCACAAAGGCCACCTTTGCAGCCCCCTTCTGAGTTGGCTCTGGGTACTCCTCAGCCATAGCCCTGGGTCTAAGCCATTGCTTCTACTGGGCATGAGGGCTTGTCTACTCTTACAGCACTGCAGCGGCAGTAGTGTAGTGCTTAGTGAAGACGTGCCACCTCCCTGAGCGCTGTCTACACCAGGGTTTAGGTCAGTATAACTGCATCACTCAGATGAGTAGATTTTCCACGCTCCTGAGCAACAGTTATACCGACGTAAGTTTGTAGTGTAGACCAGGGCTGAGTCACAAAGGCAAGAGATGTTTAGCTATTGTTTCACCACTGCACATTGAAAGTCATTATGAAGTTGATTAGCAGTTGTCTGTAAATGGGTTGGTGGGGGGAGGGGAGTAAAGCTTCTTTTCCAACACCAGTTTTACATTGTTTATGTTACTGTCCATGTGCCACAGACCTCGTGAAGTAGAATTGTACTGTGCACACTAAATTGATAGCTATCCGTTGCAAGGAGATATTTAGTCCGTAGCTACAGTCATGCATCTTTCCCCTAGAAATCCTTACAAACTTTTTGGTAACAATATGAAGCTACTGGAAGATTCTAGCTAATGTATCTTGGCATGCTATCCTTCAGATTAGACTTTACATATAGGTCACTTTGATCCATCCCTGTGTTTGCTGGCTGCACACTAGCTATCCCATGACACTGTGTGTGTTTCTGGACTGGCACAAGTGTTGCCCTGGCCAATATTTCCCCCTGGTGGTACTGTATTCAGTTCAGAGTGCATGGGCAGTCCCTTGGCCTGCACAGTCACAGCATCACCAGGATTTAACTGACTACTTTGTAATGTGCTTTGAAACACTCAAGGGCAGATTTTCAACATCACAAAGAGCAGTTAAGCCCCAAACTCCTCTTTGTGCCTTTGAAGAGCTTCCCTGGCAGAACTAAATCTTATGCAGCCATTTACACGAGTGCAAAGTGAATGCAAGACCCTACCAGGTCAGAGAAAGGTAGCATTCTACACTGACTTTTCACAGGTGTAAATGACTACACCATATGCAAGGGCAGTGGAGAATCAGGCCCCTGGAGGAAGGCTGAAAGCTAATTTTTTTCTGTTACTAGACATTGGGGGGGTTGAATATCTGCTCAAAATAACTGGGAGTTGAGTCTTACAGATACCTCCATGTAAATGGAGTGGGTCAGCTTTTGTGGCCCGCATCATGCGGGAGGTCAGACTAGATGATCATAATGGTTCCTTCTGACCTTAGAGTCTATGAGTCTATGAGTCAAGCCATTGAGCTTTTGAATTCTGGCTCCATTTTATTTAATTTAGTTTCAATAAAAAACAACTGATACAGTCTCCGGTCAGTCCTTATCCCTTAACAAAATCCAGCCAGAGTCAGACAAAGAGCAAACAAATTCTCCATTTTATCCTGGACTCCCTAGTTCTCTGTATAGTCCACCCCCCCACCAAATGTGACCAAAAAATTGGTCTGGGGGAGATTTTGCAGCATGCGCTGAAGGGCAGCATAGTCAGGTCATTTTGCACCAAGTCTAGAGGTGACATGGTCCAGAGAGAATAATGTTTGAAGCTGAACCTACTTCCATTGTGTCCTTCCTGACATAAGCATCTTTTCCTTTATGTTGGAAGGAGATTTTTGTATAATTGAAATAATGTCAGAGGTAAAGTTGAAAGCTGACAGGTCTGTGCACAGACACTCATGAGAAAGAGAGAGAGAAAAACATTCAGGCACTACATGTAATAATTGGAAGGAAAAAGGTGGCTTAAGGGTGTCATTGACCAATCAGACCTTATAATTCTTTCCCATGCACTTAAGTGATTTGTAGGCCTTTGGAAACCTTGGCTCATTTTAGATTTTGCAGTGTTTCATTTCAGTGCTTACCATCCTGTTGAGAAACAGCTTTCAGATGAACCATCAGGATTGTCCTGGAGTCTCCAGGAATTAAAGATTAATCTTGAATTGAAGATAACATCATGTTATGAAACCTACAGGAATATGTCCAACCAAAATTGGCAACCTTAGCTCTTATTTGTTATTGGGCTAATAAAGTTACACCTGCTTGCTTACACCAAAGCTGGAATAAGTTTTGGAATCCTTTGAGGTGGTAGAAAGTCTTGATGCAAAGAATGATTCAGGCATTCAGATGCAGGGTCTATTATGTATTTTAGGACAGCACTTAATTTGTAACGAGAGAGGTGCCGGAGCTCAAGTAATTAGGGGCCGGGACTCAAGCAATTTTTTTACTTTCATACCTGACACACCAAACCCTGGGGTGCTGGGGATATGAACTGCCAAGCCTAGAGGTGCCGGGGCCCAACCCTGGCAAGCCCTGGCACAAATTAAGCACTGCTTTAGGATAGCCAATCCTTAACTTCTTACTGGAACTGGATCCCTCTGTTTATCAATGGGTTTTCTTTTGAATTTACTCAAAAATATTGACTACACACAAAAAATGGATAGGAAACTTCATATCCACATGAATACTGTCTTTTATGGTAAAATGAGAATGACCAGTGCATGCTTGGGAGGTAGGATCAGGGTAGGAAATTATTTCTTTTAAGGGGACTAGCAAAGGGTAAAAATAGATTTGTCCCCTCTTCAAAGTTGGTTTTGTTTTTTAAGAGGGACACATTTCTGTTTTGTACATTAGAAATTCAGATAATTTGTATTTGTCACTCCTCATACTAGGTGGTGTATGTACATGTACACGTACACACAGAGTCCTTGCCCAAAACTGCTGCCTTGTTTTTCCTTTAAGATTTTGTGGACCAGTGGAACGCAAACAAGCAGGATGACATCACAGTGTTCAGCAATCAGATGTGAGGGGATTTTTCTGTGGACTGTTAAATAACTACACCTAAACAGATTTAAACACAAAATTGGAGGAAAATTCTTTTCTTGAGGATTAAGCACCTCACCCATTCAGTTACTGTTTTTTCCTGCTTGCTTTTTTTTTTAAACATTAGAAATGCAGGCATTGTCTACCCTGGAACTCCATGGAGTGCTGGAGAACTAGTGGAATTAGGATATGACAAGAGCTTATAAAATGATAATTGGGAAGGGGCCTGTTTTGAAGTTTGGCATTTTTTGACATCTCTAACTCCAAATATAGTGTTAAATATTTAACATCCCTAGCCCCTTCAGGTGAGAGAACCTAATATCCACAGGCCCCTTCCCCCAAACAGGCTCCTGCAAAACCAGGGGAGATCAGACTTGATATTCCGGATATCAAAAATTAAAATATTTTAAGGCAGCCTTTGAGGCTTCCTTTATATATTATAGGGAACAAAGGGTGCAAGCCATTTTATTTAAAAAAGCCTTTGCAAGTCACCTTTCAAGCATTGCAGCTCAGTCAAGTTATTTCCAACATTAGACTACACATATTCAGCTATCAAAGGACAAAATCCTACAGCTCTCACCACAAACAAGTGTTGGGGTATTGTGGAAAGAGACCCATCCATCCCTTTACCTGGCGAATTATTGCTTTAATGACCATGGCCCCTGAAGATCCCAACCACACCCAAAATTGTAAAAGTGTATACATATATAATGCCAGCTCTGACAATTGATGATACAAAATAACACCTCCCCTTTCTGTTTTAAAAAACCTAAGTCTCCAGAGAAAAACTAGGTATGAGAGTTAAGGTTGGAAATGTTTGTATTTCTCCCCTTAGTTACATCAGTTTGGTGCACCCAAAGACGTATTTATGCAAAAAAACTGAGACAAGAATCAATTCCATAATTAATAATTACCCCCCCCCCCCCAAAAGCTAATCTCCTTACAGTAAATTATCAGACAGCAGCAATTTCAGTATGCTCCTGAGTAGGTGAAAGTCAGTGTCATTTTTCTGCAATAGAACAAGAGGCCATGAGACGTTGCTTCTTTTCTTGCTTTCAATAGGAAATTCTGCCCTTTGATTCTCAGATACACTTGATGTTCTTAGGTGATATGCATTCATCTGAGGACATAGTGGGTGCGATTTGGGGCATCCAAAGTTGTAAGAACATGGGTGTGAAAAATTGTGCATTAAAAACATGGGCATGCAAACTTGTATTTGCAATTTGAAGCCAATTTAAAAAAAAAAAAAATAAGGCTATAAAGGCCAGTTTTCTTTTTAAGGTGTGTTGATGCCTAAAAATGAAGTAAGAGTGTAGTGGGATTTTCAATGGGACTCAGACTGTTATGCACTTTTGAAAATTCCACTAGGTGTCTATCTACATTTAAAAGTCTGGACCTAAGAGTACAGTACAAAATGATTTGTTAGGAAAGGTTTTGCACTAACAGAACATGATTCTATTAAAAGACACTGCGCATCTTAAGATGAAAAGCAGAGCTCAGAAGACAAGGGTATCTGGTATTTTGTATTATTCATTTCCAGCCCATATTTATTTCAACCCCTTGTGTATAAATAAGCATTTTTTACTAAGTAAATGCATATTTTAAAAAATGAGAAAGATATTTTAAATATGGGAGGCCATTCATACTTGATAAAATAATATTTGTTGCTTTAACAGCAAGGACTGATACATGGAGGAGAATAATGCTGATAAAACAACATCAGTTGTTTAAGATCCCCTTCCTAGAGGATTGAACATCATAACTGCTCATTAAATTATCAGAGAAATAGAGTGAAAATCCCATTTTGAATGACAAATGTGCCAATTCAAAGCCCTGTATGGATCGTGATTACACCAACATAAATCCCAAGTATAACTCCAGCAACTGAGATCAGACTCTGGCCCACTTGTCATATTTTATGGGTGAGGTGGAGCAAAGTTGGGAATTCAGCCTATAATGAAGAAAAGGTGGATTTCTTATTTGTAATATTTGAAGAAGAGGAAGCTTGTTATTTTGTAAAGCCACACTGATAAATGCTGAGACTTTTGAGATCCTAATTGTGCTCAGTGCTTTTTCCCTCTTTTGTAATAGTGCCTCACTTGATGACTGATGGTTAGAAAATCCAGTAGCCCAGGGATCCACAGCATTCAAGAGAGTCTGGCTTACACATTTGGTTGGGGGCAAAAAGCTCTAATTCATATTGAATTCACTCACTGCATTCCAAAATTACTGAAAGGTTTGGAGAACTCCAGTGTTACAAAGTAGTCTTCATTTATTACGACAGATCGCTTGCTAATTGTCCATGGTTCCATGAAGAGATGCAAGCCTCACATTTCGATCACTGGTATCCATTTTGCATTTAAACTTTCTTATGATATTGACCGGATTGTTTGGAATGTGGAGACAAGGGAGCAAGCTTGCATACGATAGTGATTTTTAATATTTTACATTCATCTATTTATGAATTTATAATAAAAATAAGTTTATTTTTAAAAATATGAAACCTGCTTTTTTTGGTAAATTCCTATGGTGGATACATGGCACTGTGTATTGTTAAACAAATTTCATTAAAATATGCATTTGGGAATTAGTATTTTTGTTGTCATTTAATACACACCCCACCACGAATTTAACAATTGTTGGAAGCTTAAATCCAGTAATTTAAGAAAATATGTACACTATCCTTCACTTGTTTGCTGACGCTGTGTATGGTCTTCCATTTGTGCAGGAATGGAATTTGCATACACTTCACATGAAAGTATTAACTGCATCCCTACACTCTTTTGTGCTTCTGTCTGAATTCAAGTGAAGATGGAGGGTTCCTACTGATCATCATTATCCCTGGAGGCTCAAGATGAGAAACTTAGGTGGACACTTACATACTGGAAGTTTGTACTTTGTAGAGTGCCTCTCTGAGGTTTACAGTTAATGCACTGATACTCTTAGCTAGCTGGAACTTTGAAGTTCATAGTTGGGAGTTTACTTTCTCCACAAGGGGACTTTCGGGAGGGGGAGGGGGCAGACACCACACAGAATCTGATCTCAGCTCAGTCCGCTAATTAAATTAATTGAAGCAAGTCCCTTCCCCCACTCTGACTCAGATGCACATTTTAGCACAACTGGCACTAGGAGAAAGCTAAAGCAGTTTTAACAACTGATACCACCTTTTCAAACTAGGAGGCTAATATTGGGAGGTACCTAGCACAATCACTTCACTATCACTTCAGTGGGAGTAGCACATGCCCTTTTAAGAGAGCACGGCAATTATCCGACAGTAAAATGTCTCTGCTCTAGTGCTACTGCTGCAGGATTGGAGACTATTGTAAAATACACTCATAATTTTCTTTTTTCAGCATGGTGATGAGCATCTCTCAGGATCAAGACCACAGTTACGATGTCAACACTCCCCTTCTGGGCACTATAAGGAGACCATCGGAACTTCCCCTAGGGATAGGAAACCAAGTCTGAACACATTCTAGTTTTCCACCCTTAATATGGATGCCAAACTCCCACTTTCAAATGCTTCTTTAACAGACTTCCTTCCTTATAATTGACATCTTGACTTAGCAACCATACCCTTTTTTTTAAACATAGTGTTTTGGATGCAATTATTTATACTTTGCCATTAGTGTGCATGATGCCCTGGAGAATTTTTTGGTACCACACACAACTGTAACATAACCATGGCACACAGCAGTGAAGTGTTTCAAACCTTCGAGAGATTTGATCAAGTTTTAAGATATTGTGATTACAAGCCTACAAGATAGTATCTGCAAATGTCTAAGAGAATCAAAATAAATATCAGAGTGTATATATATGATCAACAACAACTTGTGAAGTCCACAGCTGTAATATGAGGCCATAAAGGGTAAAACACCGGGGTTCGGCAGCGGGCTGAGCGGGACCCTGGCAGGCAGCAGCGTGCCATTAAAAATTGGCTCGCGTGCAGTCTTTGGCACATGTGCCATAGGTTGCTGACCCCTGCTCTATATATATACACACACACACACACACACACATACAGTGTTTATCCATTGCGTCCACATTGCATGAGACTGTAACTTGAATAAGGCGACCTATTGAAATTGTACAAGTGTAATTTAGGATTAAAAAGAAAGAACTCTTCAAATGCATGTTGTTTATAACAACATTGCAAGCAATAAAAGACTTACACCTCTCCTGCAGCAACCACATGGCATGTAGGTTTTCCCAAGACACTAACAAGTTTAGAATTTCCAAAACTGCTTACAGAAGAAGATGATGGTGCAAAGGCAAAAGATCAGGCACTGGGGGTGGGGGGTGCAGTACCATACCATTCATGAGAAATGTGCACAGATCTGACCTCCCCCTCAGGTACATTGATAGGCTGGAGTCTAAACTGATACAGTATCTCAATTATATCCCTCAATAGTTTGCCTAACCATACCACCAACAGTCAACAGTAGAGTCTTGCCACATCGCCTTCACTGTAAAAGTATTTCATCTGTAGTGCCTATCAGTAAAGCATCTAAAAACATTAGTGAAACATGCCATTTATTACATATTTTAATTAAGTTATCCACACCAACACTGCCTACATAAGTAGTTCTGGCACAGACATCCTGGCTCCTAAATCCCTCCTTTTTGTTATTCATGTTAGAGACCGGCTCTTGATCAGTTCTCTCTTCTCAAAGCTCCAAATCACTGTTCATCCATCTCAGCCTTCCTGGAAAGTCTCAATGGTGGCAGACCCCTTGTTTTATGGGTAAGGGTGGCGCCAGGGAACACAACTGCACTAAACAGCTTTTGTGGTTGGTAAGTGCCAGAGCTGAAACCTCTAAAGCTGTCTCAGTGTTTCATTTTCTTTAGCTCTGACCGTAATGTTGTCTTGGATCATTTATTTAGCAAGCAAAATATCAGATTTCACATGTCCTGTGCTCTATCAACCAGCAGCCCCAGAGCAGAACCTAACTATGAAAGTTTGTGTTCTTGTAACTTTGGGGAATTCAGCCACCCTGAGCTTTGTCCCCCAATCAGTTCTCTCTCTGACGATGAGCAATGGTAGCTGTTTCCACAGGAGGCTTTCATGAACATGAGCCAAAAAGCTCCTTTTATAGATTAATCATTGGCTTTAGAGAACTTTATGGCCTTCCTTTGCTTCCCCCCACATAGAAATGAGAGAGTCTGGCAGATTTTCTTGCCCATTCTCACTCCACTCCCCCCACCATACTCCAGATACTGTCTAGATTTCACCTAAAGTTCAAAATTCCTCAAGCACTTAGGCTTCCCCTACTTCCCTGGGGAGATCACTTTTCCAGTTTCCTAATGTTTCCTGTAATTCAGCCAGCCTAGTTTTTCTTCTGCCCTCTCTTTTGAGCTCTACATTGAGGAACATGAAATGGAAAGTGTAACCCTCTATTGTAAGTCTCAGCCATTTCGCTAAAGAATCAGGTAAAGACCAATAACACTAGGAGGCTATATTCATGCTGTTCATTGTACAGTAGAACCCAGTTTTTCCAACCCTCACTTAATCAGTTCTCCACATTTACCGAACAATCAGGACTCCAGAGCCTGAAGTGGGTGATCCCTCTTGTGGTCACTAGATAGTGCTGCAGCAGCTCATTTCCCCATTCTCCGGTTTATCCAGATAATCAAAACTCCGATCTGGCCCTGGTCCCAATTAGACAGGATAAATGGGGTTCTATTGTATTTTTAATTAAATACTGCAGGTACAAGACATTGGTACATGGGGTAACTAAGGCCCCATTTCCCACTGTCACAGGGTTCACTCACCACTGGGGCGCCTCCTTGTGGCCATGTCTGGGGATTAGCTCCACTCAAGTCTGATGCCTGCCTTCTACCCGTTGCTCACATCACGCCCCCTCTCACTCTCCAGGACTTACAGTTCTCCCTCTTCGTGACTCAGCCCTCCATCCAGGTCACTATGTAATCCTCCTCCTTGAGGACATCAAAGTCCCACTGGATCAGTTGTCCTCATACTGCTCCAGACAAGTCTTCCAATCCAAGGCCAGGTCCTATGCCACTTTCCCAATGGATGGTAGGGGAACCCAGGCCTACTCACTACTCTGGGTTCCAGTCCAGGCGCCCTATGTCTAGCAACTATGGTCTGCATGCGTCCAGACCCTGTTGTTATTTCTCTGGACTCCTTCCTACCTCTCTGTTCTATCTTCTGTTCTGCCCCGGGTTTACCAGCCCAAAGGCCTTTCTCATAGGGGGAAACTGCAGACTACTTCCCCTGTGGCCCTCTCCTGTTCTCAGCTTGCTGGCTTTATACAAGCTCAACCTGCTCCTACCCAGCTGGGTTTCATCATCCACTAGCCTTTCAGTCCTTGGCTGTCCCCCAGATGCAGCCTATCAGGTTAATTGGCCTGATTTAATCTGCTCTGCCTGTGTGGGGTGGACACCCCATCATATACCCACTCACTCCAAGCCCACCTTCAGGTTCTTCATGTCTTAACCAAAGTCACTCCGGCTGGTGTCTGTTTATTCACACAAAATACCAGAGTCTCAAACACAGCCAACCCCTCCCTACACCAGTTCTGATCTGATCACCAAGTGACTTCCCACAAACAAAGTCACACCCCCTCAGGGTGCTTGGCTACTCTCAGCACACATCTCCACAGGAAACACTTCAGACAGGCCTCCCCCAGGCTAGTCCTGCTCTGGGGCCCTCCAGACCAAACAGTTCTATATTAACCCCAGCTCTAACTCCTCACATAGTCCAGCTCCGTCTGCCCAAAGCCTTCCACTTCCTTTAAACCAGGTGGGTTAAGGAGCCAGCCACAGCAGAGAGTCAACACTAACTTAATTAACCCTTTCCAGTAACAGGGTGAATGGAGGGTCAAGCTTACACATGAGCCAAAACTCTGTCCACAAGTGTGTGCCTTATTTGCTGTCTAATTACTATAATTTAAACATCATTTGCACATGCAACAGAAATAAAAACTCATGCACTTTTGCATGCACAAGAGAGAAGCTAGCTACTACAAGTTTGGTCTGTGAAGTCATTGTATATAAACATACTACTACTGGAGTTGGTACACTACAGTCCTTGGTTCCTTTTTTTAAATAACTCATCTGTACAGCTAGTCTTTGTGGAACAAGATTTGGATTTACATTATGAGACTAAAGTCTCATTTAAATAGAGCACCTTTATGAATGATTGTTTTTCATTTTCCAGAGACCGTGTGTCACTTTGAAACACAAGTTTTCAGAAGCAAAACAGCATCACTTATAATACATCCAAAAATCCATTATGGAAGACATAATTGTATAGCTCACTTTTAGACTCTTTGCAGATCATTTGACTGGTGAAAAAAAGGCATAAGGGTTTTTCAAGAGCATGTCCCTTCCACGCTGCACAGCAGCAGCATTCCTAGTATTATTTCCATTCCCTAGCTGCTCATTTTTCAGGACACATCAAGCCTGAACAACTCTCGGCCTTTTTTTATTTTAAATAGCTATCACGCACTAAGCAGACATCATCTAGATGTATCTATCCCAAACTACAGCAAACCAGTTCAAAAGTGGGAAGTAAACACATCTAAACGTCTGTGTATTTACTTAACATTCTGCAATGGCTTCAAACAGCCATTAACATTTTGGCTCAGCTCTCATGTACTTGAATGCAAGTTTTCTCATTCCTTAAAAAACAAAAGTCTATCAGCGAGAATACAAAGAAATTCAAACCACAAACTCCCAGGTGCTACCAGGTACTTAACATTATTTGGATTCCAACCAAGAAAAGATGGGACATTTAGAGAGGAGACTAAAAATAGTATCTGAAGCCCCATTACCCTTTTTAAACAATATTTTGATTTTTCTGGGTTTTTTTAATCCTTAACATTATTTACCAGGGTTGGAACTTTAACCCATTGAGGCAGAGAAGTGTGAAGTGCTGTCTACCACAAACTGCATGGAGTATAAATTTTGCATATTAATACTTGTGCCATCCAATCAGAGAGTGAGCAAACATGTGCCTTCTGTATCACAGCATTTTCACTTCTTTTTCCCTGTTCACTCTCTCATTTTGTTTAACATCTACCTCCTACCAGCCATTCTCTCTCTCAAGCACTAACTATGCGAATAGCATAGCTGAAGTCGAAGTATCTTGGATCGAATTACCTGGGGTCCACATGGCGCGGGATCGATGGCCGCGGCTCCCCCATCGACTGCGCTACCGCCGCTCGCTCTGGTGGAGTTCTGGAGTCGACGGTGAGCGCGTTCGGGGATCAATGTATCACATCTTAACAAAACGTGATATATCGATCCTGGATAAATTGATTGCTGCCCGCCTATACGGCGGGTAGTGAAGACGTACCCTAAGTTTGTCTGAAGCAAATACAAAATGGAGGACAGACCTTTTCTAAAAATGGTCCTTCCCATGAGTGGGATTATGTTAATTAGGGGGAAGATCGTCAAATTTAAGATTGCATCAGAAGCGGGTCTAGCTCTGAGTGCAGTCATTCTGGGTTAGTTCTGGAGAAGGTAAAAAAAAAACAGGTTGGTTTTCTTAAAGGGCTTATGAATTTCACAGAGATTAAACCAAAAGGGTACTATAGAAATTATTCTAAAAAGCTGCAGAATTTAATAGTGAATGATCTTTCATCTATCCACACAAAAAAGTTTGTTACCTTTAGAAATAAGGTTGCTCAAGCGCATTTCCTATTAACGAAATGCTATAAATTCAAGAAAATTACCAGTTAAAGCAAAATTAACATCCACATCAATCCCACATGCCTTGCACCTGCCTACGCTAATACCCAGCTACGGCCAGAAGCTCCTCACCCTTTCATATTGAAATAGTCAGTGTTTGACAATGATGGGGCATTTTCATGTTTAATTAAGAGGACCCTATTTTAAATGAAAAATGCAATCTTCACTACAAAGCTTCTAGAGTGACTCCATAATGAATTAAAGTCCAGAGGCTTGTTCAAATAAAACCCCAATCATTTTCTAAGGATAAGCAAGACCATTTTCTTTTCTGTATGTAGCTCCTTTACCTTTAAGTCTGTCTTATTTCCCTTTTTCCTACTTTTATTCACTCTCCCTTGTCCGCTGCCCTTTTTTTAATTACAAAAACAAATTCTCACTATCTGTTGCACTCAAAATCTGGCTCTCTATTCACTATCCCACAAGCCAGCATGATGCTCATATTCTCCTTCTATATTCTACTACTGGAACAAAAAAAAGACAACAAATCCACTACTGCATATTATCCTACTGTAAAAGCCAAACCAACCATGCCTCTGCAAGTCAAGGCAGCCAGAAAAAGCACTAGAATAGCACACTGGACGGCTTGATAATAGCTTTCCTCTATTGCCCCCAGTGGATAGTGAATCTGGCGCCATACAAAACAGACACTAAATAAACCATCTGGCCCAGTGAGAGGTAGCTTGCCTAGGCAACAATATGTGATGTACTCAGCTTTAGCGACACTTGTCATATGTTTCTAAACTCATCAAGTTATTGACAAAGGTTAGCTTAATCTCTGCAATTCTGACTATCAGTATTGTGCTTTAAAAAAGAAAGGTAACTCCCCAGTAATCTATGTCACGCTCATGGAGGCCAGTGTTGCTAAGTTTATGGAATATTCTAGAAAGGAGTGCCCTTTGCAGCCACACAAGGATCTTCTCACGGTATTAAACAGTCAGAGCTGAGGTCACAAAAAAGTCAGACCATTTGTTCCAGCCATTTCACTTCCTTCTGCTAGATCTCTGGGAAAGAAGGCAACTGGTGTGAACACAGAAGTAATCATCTAGGTTCCCAAACTTTTCATATTGCATATCCACTTCCAGATCTACCAGCTGCCCGCATACCCCTAGCAGAATACAGGTTTCATATTTTAACCCTTTTAATGCCCAAGCATTGTACAAAACATACAAATTATAATACACATAAACACAATATATATAGGACTATAATCATAATACATATGGTTTTAGTTTTAATGTACGCTTACTTTTGACCAATTTAAAAATGGCTTACTAGTACTACTCACCATTAATGTGATGGCTGAACTGGTTTGTTCAAGCACAGACATATAATGTTTGGAGTGACAGGTGATAGTTTGAGACATAAATTGTTTTCTACACAAAGGTGATGACGATACTTTGATTTCATTCCAGTGAGTGATGAAAAACCACTTTCACACAGGTAAGTTGTAATAAACGGCATCAAAACCTGGAGAGCCCTGTCTGATAATTCGGGGAACTCTGCTTGCATTTGGATCCAAAACTCAGCCAACTGCTTTTGTTCAAACTCACTTTTAAGTCCAGCATTAGTTGAGATGTCCAGAAGATTCACTTGTTCTTTTACTGACAATTCTTGTGGCATGGGCGCTACAGAAAAAATTGTGAAAGGGTAGCGGACCCATCTGTTTGTATTTCCCATTGAGGGAAAGTACTCACGTAATTGTCTCACCAGTTCAGTAACGCTATCCTGCAACTGTAGTTCATTCGTTGTCAGGAATTCATGCATGTTTGGGAAAATTTCAGTGTTATTTTCTTCCATGCAGCGAGCCCAGAATTCCAGCTCTTTTGTTACTGACTCAGTTTTGTTCTGGACATTGACGATGGTTGCATTCAGCCCTTGAAATCCTAGATTTAGCTCATTCGGGCAAGAGAATGTATCTGACAAGTAGCCCAGTCATGAGAGCCAGGCCATGTCATGCAGACAGCAAAAGAGTGGGAATGGGTGGTCTGTAAAGAATACCTTGATCGCAGAGTGAAGTTCAAATAAATGTGCCAAGACTTTTTGCCCTGGGACAGCCATCAAACCTCGGTGTGGAGCAATAGATTGATGTGATCACTTCCCATCTCATTACATAGAGCAGAAAAGATTCTGGAATTTAAGGGTCGAGCTTTTATAAAAGTTTACCATCTTCACAGATGGTTGGCATGCTATTAGCAGCTAGTGCTTCCCTATGTATGCTGCAATGCACCACATCATATTGGGAGCGACTGCTCTGATACGTGTCACTATCCCACTGTGCCTACCAGTCATTGGCTTTGCTCTGTCGGTGCAGATGCCAATACCTCATGACCAGATGATATGTTGATTTATGAAGCTGTCAAGCAACCACAAAATCTCCTCAGCTATTGTTCTGGTAGGCAGCAACTGGCAATACAAAATGTCCTCCTGTAGTGCACCTTCAAAAATATACTGCACATATACCAGAAGTTGAGCTAAGCCTGCCATGTCTGTGGATTTGTCCAGCTACAGAGCAAAGTACTGGCGGCTACTGACGTTTAACTAATTGAGTTAGGACATCATTGGCCATGTCATCAATTCAATGTGACACCGTGTTGTTTGATAATGGCACTAACTGCATTAATTTTTGCACCTTCTTTCCAAGCATGGTGCTTACCACGTCTGCAGCCACAGGTAGTATTAGTTCCTCTGCTATGGTGTGAGGTTTCCCTGACTTTGCAACTCTGTAATTCACTAAGTAGGATACTTCAAGGGCCTTAATATTGTTGTCAGCAGCAGAGGGCAAAACTTTTGTGCTCACCATTAGCTGTGCCAACATCCGCTTTAAAAATTCTGGTGGTTTATCCTTGTGTTGTTTGTGTTTTGTTTCCAAGTGTCTGTGTAGAAGAGATAGGGTGGCCACCTGACCCAAAATGAGGGAGAAAGTCCCAAAATGCAGAGTTCAAATCCCGGTCTCAAGCTAAATGACTCTGGGAAGCATTTGTCACGGATTTCCTGTGGCGCCGCTTCACACCTGCCCGAGACCCAAAGGCAGCGCCAGCCTCTTCCCAGTGGGGGGAGGAGGGGCTCAGGTGGGCCTTAGTCCCCCCCTCACCACAAGGCCCCACCCTCCCTTCCTCTCCCCACCAAGACCCAGCTTCTCACCAGGCCAGAGGGCGGGGGCTGGGCAGTACTACCCTGTTTCCCCGAAAATAAGACAGTGTCTTATATTAATTTTTGCTCCCAAAGATGCGCTAGGTCTTATTTTCAGGGGATGTCTTATTTTTCAGAAATGAAAAATGCCTTATTATCGGTGGATGCCTTATTATCGGGGAGGTCTTATTATCGGGGGGATGCCTTATATTACAACGAGAGGCAAAACTGTAAGTAGGCCTTATTTTCGGAGGATGTCTTATTTTCGGGGAAACAGGGTAAGAGCTGCCCAGGAAGCCTGGGCCACTATCAGGAGCAGGGCCGGCTCCAGACACCAGGCACCCAAGCACATGCTTGGGGCGGTACCTGGTAAGGGGCGGCGGGGGGAGCGCCGCGCGGCATTCCGCGGGGGGGGGGCGCTCCGGTGGCGCGGCGCTGGGGGGGGCGGGCTCCGGTTGTGCGGGGCTCGGCGAGGGGGTGGCGCGGCGCTGGAAGGGGTTCCAGCGGCGCTCGGCGGGGGCGGGCTCCGGCAGCACGGCGCTCGGCGGGGGGGGGGGCAGCGCGGGGCTCGGCGCTCGGGGGGGGGGAGGGGTTCCGGCGGCGCTCGGCGGGGGAGGGGGGCTCCAGCGCTTGGTGGGGGGTGGCGCTCTGGGGGAGTCGGTGGGGGGGGGCGGCGTGGCGCTCGGCTGGGGGGGGGGGCGGCGCGGTGCTCGGCGGGGGGGCTGGGGGGCGGCACTTTTTTTGCTGCTTGGGGCAGCAAAAAAGCTAGAGCCGGCCCTGATCGGGAGCCCCAGATCCATCACCTGCCCTGGGCAGCATACTGTTGGGGGCGGGGACACAGGCCGGGGCTGCTCTCAGGCACCCCAGCCCCTGCCCAGGGCAGGTGGAGGGTCCAGGACTCCCCACAGCAGTCTGGGCTCCGTGGGTGGCTCTTAACACAGCCCAGCTCCAGCTTCTGGCCTGGCCAGGGGGCGGGGCCTCAGGGAAAGTGGAGGGGCAGGGGCAGGGTTCCTGTATGTGCCCCATTTTTGCCTTTGAAAAGGTGGTCAGCCTAAGAGGAGATGGTTTAGGCTGTTATTCGACAGGACTTCACATCACACACCCTGCAGTTGATAGTATTCACTGTCTCCAGTCCAAGTAAATCCCATTTCAATGTACTTTTTGTCATATTTACATCTCTTTGGTATCAATGTTACGCTTCACAGGCTGAGATCCGCATATTGAGTCAGTAATCATCTCACCCAGCGACTCAGCAAGTGCACTGGTATCGGCAAGACCAATTTAATCACTTTGCTTCTCCTAATTAGCATGCAGGACTGCCCTCCCCCAAGGGAGCATGGGCTGTAGAGTAGGAGTCAGGAGAGTAGGACTGGCTAAGCATGCACATACAATTCCAAGCCCTACAGATCTCTAAAATGGACACATTCTGAAGGCAAGACATCTAAGCTTCCTGTAGCCCAACCACAGCGAACTTTAAGACCCTGAGTTACTGGCCCCATAGCTAAGTTTGATATCATATAACAACACTACTTACACTTTGTGTGGATGATGTTCCCTTAGATTCATCCCCAAAATGCTAGATAGTCTCAGGGATTTTCTAAATATTCTCTTCTGGAAATAAAGGCCCAGAACTCTTTGTATCTCTAAGAGCAGGTCTTCACTACCCGCCAGATCGGTGGATAGTGATCGATCTATCGGGGGTCGATTTATCGCGTCTAGTGTAAACGCGATAAAATCGATCCCCGATTGCACTCCCTGTCGACTCCGGAACTCCAGCTCGCGAGATGCGGAAGCGGAGTCAACGGGGGAGCGGCAGCAGTCGACTCGCCGCTGTCCTCACGGCCAGGTAAGTCGACCTAAGATATGCCGAGTTCACCTAAGCGAAGTTGCGTATCTTAGGTCGACCCCCCCTCCCCCCGCTAGTGTAGACCTGGGCTAAGAAACAGATTCTAACTTCTCTGGGATGAGACTGTCTGGGGAAGAACATAGGAAGACCAATGCTCTGGGTCACATGGAAATGACATCATGTGTGGTATAAATTTGGGATGAGGACACAGGACAACTGGAATATGAGGCTTTTATAAGCAAAACTGATTATTTGACTTAGAATTGTGCAGAGGTGTTATCAGACCCCAAACAACTACAGGATAGTGGAAGAAGCTTATGCAAATATTTCATGCCATTGGGTGATGGAGATTCCTAGTAGCGCCATAATTAAGGCTGTGCTCAGATTTGCAGTTAAAGCAAGAATATCATCTCTTTCTTTCACATAAATATTTGAATTTAGTCTCTAAATTCAACAGACTTACCCTTCATTGGCCAAGTGAATTCTCGATCATCTTTTCTTTGTGAAAGAGTTACTAACTTTGGCAGAGAAACGAGCCCATCCTTAAGAACGTAACTCTCCAGCTCACTCAGCAGAGTGGGCAGCAGGAATTGATCTGGGGTGTGTGTGTGTGTGTGGGGGGGGGCACGGAGGAGACATGGGGGGTCAGAACAGGTATTGATAGCTGAACAGCGCTGTAAGGGAGCAGGGAGACATGGCCGCTGTGCAGGGACAGAAGCAGGGCTTGGTGCAGTGCCTAGGCATATCAGGCAGCAGCACCACCAAAGGGGGAAGGGCTGAGGACCATGTGTGGAAGAGGAGAAAAGGGGCTGCGGAATGGAGCATCGACAGCATCTGAGGCTGTGAGGAGTCAGCAGGGGTTGGAGGAGACAGAGTGATTGACAGCACCATGCTGAAGGAGAGGAGGGTTGGCAGAGGACCACGTGGGAGCCTGGGAGAGAGGTACAAGAGAGGGCCAGAGCCTTGCCAAATAGCATTGGTACTTGAAGGGTCCCCTCTCCCCAGCATCACTGCATCAGCTGCATAATGCAGAGGCAGCAGCACTAGGAGGAGCCCCCAGTTTACTGCATACTCAAAGAACCTCACCACCACCCCCAGGCTCTTTGTACTCTTGGTGGAAAACATGAAGTGCCCCTCCACTCGCAGCAGCAAAGAGCTGACATGACTGTGGAGTTTGCTTTGTTTTAATTGTTCTCCCTTTTCAGCAGCAGTCAGCTGCTCACTGTAATCATCAGTGCAGGGAGGTGCTAGTAGAGAATTTGACTCAGCTCGAGGTAGTAATACCCTTGTCTCACGAGAATCCCTGCAGTGGGGTGTGAGCTGCAGACAGCATCTTGTATCCCCTAAAGAAAACATTTGTCAAGTGTTCTTGCAGCCCTAAAAAACGTGTGCAGGCAGCCGGATACCTCACCTGGAAGCTTGGTTGATGGTCTTTGCTAATGTCTCTATGGCATCATCAAGGTAAAGAGCAAATTCCATGTTAGCAAGGCCAGGGCAAACCCACCCAGAGAGCCCCCATGACCTTAGCAGCTTTCCACAGCATTCAAATTTGCACATAAGCCCAAGTTTCCAGGCACTACCTAACCAGCAACTTCCCATTCAGTTCAAGGAGGTAAAGTCATAAGTGCAACGGCCTCATTGGGACCAGCCCATGCTAACTGCATTAAGAAAAGCAGGCCTATGGAGTCCTGTAATTACTTCAACACTCTTGCCTTGCATGAGATCTCTCCAGCAGTTTTCAACAGAACAGTGACAGCTTTGGCACAGGTACATGCTCAGCAGCAAGCTTCAGCCTATTACAGCAGAGGATATTCACCCTCAGTGTTGTGCAATTTGATAGAAGATGGCATCAAGAACCAGCAATCAGAAATTTATTAGCCCTTCTTCCCCACTGAGTCAGGAGGTTGAACTTCCTTCTTCTTCCCTACACACAGGCATCCCACACCTCCATGGACTTCATGCTACCCTAACCTTACCTTCCTATTCAGAGTAATTTAGGACTTCACCGTGGTTCGTTCGTGCCCCCAGCTGTTCTCACTCCTTGACTTTATTTTCACCGCGAATCTGCTTCCTGGACAAATAATGGAAGAGGGGGCACTGCAGCTGGAAAGTGTGTGAAAAGCAAAGCAGAACTCTAAAGAAACAGCCCTGTTACATCCCCTTCCCCATGCTCACACTGCTTCCAGTAGCACCTCTGGGAATTAGCCAGTTTGCCAATCTCACCCAATTGGGCATTAACTGCTTTCTAAACACCAATACTACAACCCACTTCTCTGTGCGCTCACCCAGTTTATCAAGTTGAGCCCTCACCTGTTTCCTAAGCAGCAGAGCCCCAACTCATGGTTTTAAGATAGAGTCAGATCAGCTCCTTCGTGCTCTGTACTTGTCATTCCTTTCTGCATCCCCACTTTCTGTTCTTTGTAGTGACGGCTCCTAAGTCTGGCAGTGAGTAAGTCTAGAAAAACTGTCTACTCAGCCTTTTAAAATTTGCAGAAGAAGTTACATGATCTGTTTTATATCTCCACTTTACGGCAAAGATTGTGTAGACTTACAAGTGTTAGATTACAGTAATACTTACAGAGCATGTAGGGGTACTCCCCCCAGAATGCTTCAGAAAAAGGGGCATGATTCCTGAGAACGGTTATCAGTCTCTTTCCCAAAAGTTTCCATTAACGCTAACACTGGAGAGATTGTGTTGTGTATACTTTCATCTCACCATAAAATCATACATTAAAAATATGGAAAAATTTAAAAGATTGCACTCTGAAACTAATTCATTTTCTTAGACTAGATTACTATATATCACAGCATGGGCAGCACTTAAGACTTGGCTTTTGTTTGAAGGACATCTCTCATTACACTTCTAACATGGAGTCTGGGAAAAGAAAATATATTAAAAAACAAAAAACCACAACCCAAAAAACCTCCGGTTTGCTCACCTAAGTAGATCTTAAGACTCAAGTTCTCTTGATCTAAAAATTAACTAAAAAAAATTAAAATTTACTACAAATTATCCACAACTGAAGAAATTCTTCACTTAATGAATAGACAAGGAGTATCAGCTATTCACACAACTAGCACAACTCTAGCTTAACAAATGTAGGCAGTACAATGAAAGGAATGATCAATTTTGTATCATTTTATCTAGCCAAGGATTTCAAATTGAGAATTTTTATTTTTCAGTTTATGAACCAAGCCTTCACTGGTGGTGCACAGGGAGACATTCAAAAACTATTCATATATATTTGTTTTAAATATTTAAATCCTGATGCATTCCTCTTTTTGAGCTATTTTCCAAATTCAAAGAAAGCACAGATTCTACAAAAGTGAAGAGCACACGGTATTTGGGATTAAAAATACTGTCAGTTTTATTTCAGTAAAAATGAGTACAGGATACACTATTTTTCAAAAAGTACAATGATGAAGAATAAAACATTCAGAGAAATGAGGAGCAAATTCTACTTTCTGGGAATTCAAACACTAACCTTCTTCTAGCTGTTTTAGTACTACATTTTAAATCTGCTGATGCTACTATACCTGCACAGTGGCCTGCTTAATATAGGGTTTAGATGCCATAGGAGAAATGTGTGGGAAACACTGCCAATTCCAGTGTGATCAGTGTAGGAACCTGAGACAGGTGGAAGAAAAAGATACTGAAAAGGCAGATAATGGGGCAGAACAAGGAAAAAGCACCTCTCAAAGGTTAGCCCCAGTATCTATCGAATGTCAGTTTCAGTGCTTGCTTTGAAAGTGTCTATAAATGGTTAAACTCATATTCCTGGTCTTTTCCTATGTCTGATATGATATTAGTTTGACTCCTCAGGGGAATAATGCATGTAGTTATCATGCAGACCTGTAAACTAAGGCCCTCTCTCCACTGTGAAGACCATTTGGAGATTATCCTTTGGGGATTTCCACATCTTGATTTTAGTTATCCGGTTCCCAAACATGGGATCACTATATTTTAGTTTAATTTACAGTACTTGAGACACTGCCCAATTTTGTAGTTAATTGGCAAAGGGTGTCAGAGCATTTGGGTGGCATTTATTGCTTGTACAACACTTCTTTCACACTAGTTTGGATTCTGCACCCTCCCCTCCCCAAGATGAACAAAAGCCACAGAAGTCAAAGGATTATATTTTTTCTTAGAGTATCACCTTCGTGTGCATTAAGTTAAAAACCAAATGAACAAACAAGACCTCTCTCAGACATGTAAACTGCTAAGGAGCTTCAATGCCAATAAAATTCCTTACTTTCAGTTAAAGCTTAATTGATTGCAAAAGGCAGAAGAAAGTTTCGTTAGCAACTGTATTATGCTAAGTATTTTGCTACATTTCTAATATGACTAAATGTTTTCCAAACAGCTGAAGTGTGAGTTAATATTTTAGTTGGTTTGGACAAGCTGCATACATTATGCTTGCATAAGCTGTACATCAGACTAGGTGCTGGAAGTATTTCTGTAGGTGCGAGCTTTTTTTAAATATGTGAAAGCCACACACACACACACACACACACACACACACAACAAATATTAACTAGACCATTTTCCATTGTCCTTCATCAACCTCCACACTTTTCTCCATGATGTATGTTGAGGCCACTTTCCTGCATTAGGAGTTAAAGAATTCTGCAACACTCTTCAGTACTAAAATGTGGCAGAGCTTTAGTATAATCCCGGCATTTCAAAATTCCCTAACATATAAGTGTTCGGTACACTTAGATGGCACAGCATACTGATAAGGAAAGAGGCACATGTGGTTGGTCACAACAGAAAGAACCAGTAAAGGCAAGCCACAAGTACACATTATTGCTGTTGTACTTTTTTCAGTGAAGGAGCAGGAAACCCACTCGACTCATATCAAGGTAATTAAATCTAGAAGATTAGATTCTGTTAATATTTGTTAGAGTCTGTTTATGGCAACATTAGGAGTCACTGAATCAGCAGTGATGATGGGGACTCAAGAAGTCTGTGGAGTAATAAAAACACTGCTTGAAAAGATTTGACATCATCAATCTTCTCTCCCCACCACTTAATGACTTTACAGCTTTCTCGATTTCATGCTGCTAATTTAAATGAAGATGTGAAAAGAAAAGTTGGCCAGAAGGTCTTTTCACTGAACATTGTCAGGTTCCTATTTAAAGAGAGCAGATCTAATGTCTCACCCGTATAAGAAAACAAAACAAAAACACAGTTAGTTCCAGATCCTGGGATTTTCATCTATAAAAATTTTTCCAGTCCAGAGAAGATTCCATATATGAAGTTGCATATCCTGCAATTAACTGATGTTTCTATGTCGTTGGTCCAACAATTGGTAGTTAATTTGGCTATTTTTGCTCATGCAACATATGACATGTGCAAAGCATGCTTTGCAAGTAGACCTACAGTGTTATAAACGGAGCAAGCTATAAATAATATTTCAGAAGACAATCTCGGTGTTAAAACAGTTGAAGTGTTTTATAAAAATGGTAACAGACAAAATAAATTAAATCTCTGTTTAAAACAAAACAGCCATGGGACTAGTGACCTGTTAAAACAAACATATGATACTTAGGCTTGGTCTACACTACCCCCCTAATTCGAACTAAGGTACGCAACTTCAGCTACGTGAATAACGTAGCTGAAGTTCGAAGTACCTTAGTTCGAATTAGTTCGAACTTACCTTGGTCCACACTCGGCAGGCAGGCTCCCCCGTCGACTCCGCGGTACTCCTCTCGCCGAGCTGGAGTACCGCAGTCGACGGCGAGCACTTCCGGGTTCGACTTATCGCGTCCAGACTAGACGCGATAAGTCGAACCCAGAAGTTCGATTTCCAGCCGTCGAACTAGCGGGTAAGTGTAGCCAAGGCCTTAGACACATGACAAACTCAGCTGCATATTAAACCTAAGGCAGGTTAGAAACGACACTGGTTTGAAGTTTCAAGTAAAAAACTATGCATTGTTTGCACTGTTGCACCTCTCTGGTACCAACTGCATTGTTTGCAGTTAAATACAATTGACAGAAGAAATGTCAGACACATGATTAATAAATTTTAAAATACATGGAAATTCTACTTTCCTCATAACATTACTGTCAGGAGGTAATTATGACAAACAAGGCCAGTTCTGGTGTGCTACGTAGGAGAGGCCAGTTCAGGAAAGCATTTTAAAATATTGAGGTTAAAGGGTTAAACGTGTTAGAAAGCAACGTTTTGTACTGTGCTGTAAACCCTGATGTGCTTTTGGATGAAGAACACTAGGTAATCCTTAAAAAGTTCTAGTATCTTGATTAGGTGCAAAATTCTCCAGTTGGTAGATCAGATCTACAGCAGCATCAACATCTGGTACAATATGGTCTGGCTCTACCAAAGCAGGATCAAATCTAAAATCTCTGTGACCATGGAACACAGTCTCAGTTATACTCTCTCTGGTGTCAGAGGGCACCTCTGTGTGAGGATTGTAAACCCCAGTACAAACAAGAACAGACCTACAATTGGTGGCAGTAGCAGGTGCTAGTTCATTTTGCCAAGTGTGGTCTATTTCATCATCCTGAGAAATAGTGGCAGACCTGGTCCCAGCAGCAACTTTGGCCTGGATACGCCCTTTGGAACCTTTTCTGGAATTCTTCTCTTCAAGGTAGCGATTATAAAGGTTAGCACCATAGATATCAGTCATTAGGTTGTCCCTGGAAAGCCAAAAATATGGTTTCATCAGCAAAGCACAGTCAAATTAGCAGATTTCAGATGTATCAAATATTTTTTGCAAAGTTTTGGTAAACAGAATTCCATCTCCCCACACAAATACATGAAAATATGTGTAGCATTTGATCACGATCTCACATCACTATACAGATAGGGAAAAAAGTTAGCCCAACAATAGCTATTTTCATCATTCATGAACAAAGTACCTTTTAGTCATGGGTATTTTTAGTAAAAGTCATGGACAGGTCACTTGCAGTAAAAAAAATTCCTGGCCCGTGACCTGTCCATGACTTTTACTATATACCCCTAACTAAAACTTGGGGCGGAGCGCTGTGGGTGCTGGGTGGGGAGGGGTGGGCGGCAGCGCATGGCCCAGGAACTGCAGCCAATGGGAGCTGCGGGGGGGGGGGGCGGCACCTGCGGGTAACATGCGGAGCCCCTTGGCCTCTCTGCCTAGGAACTGCAGGGACATGCTGATTGGATCCAGGAAGCCCCTCCTCCAGGTAAGCGTCGCCCCACACTCCAACGCCCTGCCCCAGCCCTGAGCCCCCTCCCACACACCCAAACTGTGCTGGCCCAGGGGCTGCCTGGCTTGGACAGCCCCTCAGCCAGTACCAACCACTGCAGAAGTCTCAGAGGTCATGGAAAGTCATGGAATCCATGACTTCTGTGACAGACATGCAGCCTTATTCATGAGACATTATAGATATGAATAATTCTTGCTAATGCAGACAGCGGGCCAGAAAAAAAAAAACATGCATTTATTAGCAGTCCTTGCCAATAGTATATTCCAACAACCTAAAAATCAAACATCTTTTCCTTAAATGCTTGCACAGCCTACTTCAGAAAATGAAACTTTTCATTGGAGAAAAAGGAGTTGTGTATAAATTACTCCAAATTCTTCTACAGAAACTATTACATACAAAAAAAGTTAAGGAAATGTTATTGGTTTTCAAAGTCAAGCAGTCTAAAGTTGGGAAATGCCAGAATTAAGTTTGCCCACACATCCCATACATCTTCCAGCATCTGGAAGTGAAAGAGACAGGAGTCCACATTCACTTCACAGCCCTGGTTCATTCTGTCAGTGGCATCCATCCTGTGGCACTTAAGGAATTAGGGAGTGGAAAAAATACACTATGTGATCATGCAATTAAAGACTAAGGCCTGGTCTACACTACGGGTTTAGGTCGACTTTAGCAGCGTTAAATCGAATTAAGCCTGGACATGTTCACACGACGAAGCCCTTTCTTTCGACTTAAAGGGCCCTTTAAACCGGTTTCTTTACACCACCTTCGACGAGGGGATTAGCGATAAAATCGGCCTTTGCGGGTCGGAATTGGGGTAGTGTGGACGGAATTCGACGTTATTGGCCTCCGGGAGCTATCCCACAGTGCTTCATTGTGACCACTCTGGACAGCACTCTCAACTCAGATGCACTGACCAGGTAGACAGGAAAAGACCCGCGAACGTTTGAATTTCATTTCCTGTTTGTCCAGCGTGGAGAGCACAGGTAACCACGCAGAGCTCATCAGCACAGGTAACCGTGATGGAGTCCCAGGATCGCAAAAGAGCTCCAGCATGGACCGAACGGGAGGTACGGGATCTGCTCGCCATATGGGGAGATGAATCAGTGCTAGCTGAACTCCGTAGCAGTAAAAGAAATGGCAAAGTATTAGAAAAGGTCTCCAAGGCCATGAAGGACCGAGGCCATAACAGGGACACACAGCAGTGCCGCGTGAAAATTAAGGAGCTACGGCAAGCCTACCACAAAGCCAGAGAAGCAAATGGAAGGTCCGGGGCAGAGCCGCAAACTTGCCGCTTCTACGCGGAGCTGCATGCCATTCTAGGGGGTGCAGCCACCACTACCCCAACCATGTGCTATGACTCCGTCAATGGAGAAACACAAAGGGAAGAGGGTTCAGGGAATGAGGAAGATGAGGATGGAGGTAATGTAGGTAGCTCACAGCAGCAAGGAAGCGGAGAAACCGGTTTCCCCAACAGCCAGGATATGTTTGTCACCCTGGACCTGGAACCAGTAACCCCCGAACTCACCCAAGACTCTGAGGGCACACAGGAGACCTCTGGTGAGTGTACCTTTGTAAATATTACACATGGTTTAAAAGCAAGCATGTTTAATGATTAATTTGCCCTGGCAATCGCGGCCAGTACAGCTACTGGAAAAGTCTGTTAACGTGTATGGGGATGGAGCGGAAATCCTCCAGGGACATCTCCAGAAAGCTCTCCTTCATGTACTCCCAAAGCCTTTGCAAAAGGTTTCTGGGGAGGGCTGCCTTATCCCGTCCGCCATGGTAGGACACTTTAGCACGCCAGGCCAGTAGCACGTAGTCTGGAATCATTGCATAACAAAGCATGGCAGCGTATGGTCCCGGTGTTTGCTGGCATGCAGACAACATCCATTCCTTATCTCTCTTTGTTATCCTCAGGAGAGTGATATCATTCACGGTTGAAATGGGGTGATTTTATTAAGGGGACATTCAGAGGTGCCCGTTCCTGCTCTTCTGAACAGAAATGTTCCCCGCTGTTAACCACGCGGTGGGGGAAGGGGTGAAGTGATCATCCCAGAGAATCGGGTGTGTGTGGGGGGGGGTGGTTTACTTGGGTTTGTGCTGCATGTTAACCCGGAAACCGCAGCCCCTCCTTTTACATTGAAAACCCATTTTAAATGGCCAACCCAATTCATCCTTGATATGGGAAATGCGCTGCTGTTTGAAACCATTCCCACATGTTAAGAAGGTTAAAAACGCCAAAAGACTGTGGCTTACCATGGCTGCCTGCAAGCCGAAATCTGTTGCCTGGCACTGCGTGAGTGATCTCTCATACCAAACCGGCAGACAGAGGAAAAATGCGACCTTGTAACAAAAGAGTGTACCCATTGTTCTCTAAAATGTGTCTTTTTTAACCAGCTGCAAATGTTTCTCCTTCGCAGAGGCTAGTGAACATTAGAAAGAGAAAACGGAGGACGCGGGACGATATGTTCACGGAGCTCCAGATGTCCTCCCACGCTGATAGAGCACAGCAGAATGCGTGGAGGCAGTCAATGTCGGACATGAGAAAAGCACAATATGAACGAGAGGAGAGGTGGCGGGCTGAATGGTGGGATAAAAAGAGCAAGTGGCGGGCTGAAGATGATAGGTGGCATCAGCTTGCACACAGAAGGCAAGAGTCAATGCTCCGTCTGCTGGAGCATCAAACTGATATGCTCCAGCATATGGTTGAGCTGCAGGAAAGGCAGCAGGAGCAGAGACCGCCGCTACAGCCCCTGTGTAACCAACAGCCCTCCTCCCCAAGTTCCATAGCCTCCTCACCCAGACGCCCAAGAACACGGTGGGGGGGCCTCCGGCCACCCAGTCACTCCACCCCAGATGATTGCCCAAGCATCAGAAGGCTGGCCTTCAATAAGAGTTAAAGTTTTAAAATGCAGTGTGTCCTTTTCCATCCCTCCTCCCCCACCCATCCCAGGCTACCTTGGCAATTATCCCCCTACTTGTGTGAGGAATTAATAAAGAATGCATGAATGTGAAATAACAATGACTTTATTGCCTCTGCAAGCCGTGCTCGAAGGGGGGAGGGGAGGGTGGGATGGTTGGTTTACAGGGAAGTAGAGTGAACCGGGTGGGGGGGGGGTTGGAGGGTTCATCAAGGAGAAACAAACAGAAGTTTCACACCGTAGCCTGGCCAGTCATAAAACTCGTTTTCAAAGCTTCTCTGATGCGCACCGCGCCCTGCTGTGCTCCTCTAACCGCCCTGGTGTCTGGCTGCGCGTAATCAGCGGCCAGGCAAGTTGCCTCAACCTCCCACCCCGCCATAAATGTCTCCCCCTTACTCTCACAGATATTGTGGAGTGCACAGCAAGCAGCAATAACAATGGGGATATTCTTTTCGCTGAGGTCTGAGCGAGTCAGTAATCTGCGCCAGCGCGCTTTTAAACATCCAAATGCACATTCCACCACCATTCGGCACTTGCTCAGCATATAGTTGAACAGGTCCTGACTCCTGTCCAGGCTGCCTGTGTACGGCTTCATGAGCCATGGCATTAAGGGGTAGGCTGGGTCCCCAAGGATCACGATAGGCATTTCAACATCCCCAACGGTTACTTTCTGGTCCGGGAAGAAAGTCCCTTCCTCCAGCTTTCGAAACAGACCAGAGTGCCTGAAGACACGAGCATCATGTACCTTTCCCGGCCATCCCACGTTGATGTTGGTGAAACGTCCCTTGTGATCCACCGGGGCTTGCAGCAGCATTGAAAAGTACCCCTTGCGGTTTATGTACTCGGTGGCTTGGTGCTCCGGTGCCAAGATAGGGATATGGGTTCCGTCTATGGCCCCACCACAGTTTGGGAATCCCATTTCAGCAAAACCATCCACTATTGCCTGCACGTTGCCCAGAGTCACTACCCTTGATATCAGCAGGTCTTTCATTGCCCTGGCAACTTGGATCACAGCAGCCCCCACAGTAGATTTGCCCACTCCAAATTGATTCCCGACTGACCGGTAGCTGTCTGGCGTTGCAAGCTTCCACAGGGCTATCGCCACTCGCTTCTCAACTGTGAGGGCTGCTCTCATCCTGGTATTCTGGCGCTTCAGGGCAGGGGAAAGCAAGTCACAAAGTTCCATGAAAGTGCCCTTACGCATGCGAAAGTTTCGCAGCCACTGGGAATCGTCCCACACCTGCAGCACGATGCAGTCCCACCAGTCTGTGCTTGTTTCCCGGGCCCAGAATCGGCGTTCCACGCCATGAACCTGCCCCAGTAACACCATGATTTCCACATTGCTGGGGCCTGTGCCTTGTGAGAGGTCTATGTCCATGTCAATTTCCTCATCACTCTCTTCGTTGCGCTGCAATCACCTCCTCGGCTGGTCCGGGTTTCGCCTTGGCATGTCCTAGCTCTGCATATACTCCAGGACAATGCACGTGGTGTTCATAGTGCTCATAATTGCCTGACGACATGTACCCAGAACCTCCCGCGACACTGTTGTGCATCATCCGGGCATTGGGATCTCAACCCAGAATTCCAATGGGCGGCGGAGACTGCGGGAACTGTGGGATAGCTACCCATAGTGCAATGCTCCGGAAGTCGACGCTAGCCTCGGTACTGTGGACGCGGTCCGCCGACTAGAGCACTTAGAGCATTTTATGTGGCGACACACACAATCGGCTGTATACAACCGATTTCTATAAAACCGGCTTCTATTAATTTGACCTAATTTCGTAGTGTAGACATACCCTAAGACATACACATAAGGCTTCAGAACTAAGGCTGCAAGGGCCACTTTCATTCTGTAATGTCCTAACTTGAGTTCTTGACTTGCAACCTTAGCTAGATTCTTTTAACAATTTGTAAGTGTATTCTCCTAGATTAAGAAAAAATACATTTTACTATGTGTAATTAACAACCCTCACATGATGACTGATCAGTGCGGGAGGGTGAACCCTAAACTTTCAGCATAGACTAGTGGTTTCAACCTGGGGTCCGCGGACCTCTGGGGGTAAGAAGACTATGTCTAAGATTTCTAAAGGGGTCCACACCTAGAAAACCACTGGCACAGACGTCTACCAACTGAACTAAAGAACTAACTACATCTGTCAAGTATCAGGGGGTGGCCGTGTTAGTCTGTATCTACAAAAACAACTTCTTCGGTTGCATCCGAAGAAGTGAGGTTTTTACTCACGAAAGCTTATGCCCAAATAAATCTGTTAGTCTTTAAGGTGCCACCAGACTCCTTGTTGTTAACTACATCTGGTGGCAGAAGGCTGTTATCTTCCATGTACCAGACACTGCAAGATGACATGTAACACACAAACAGGGGGTTCCATTATTCAGGTGTTGCCATATTTTACAGACAGCATAGCTAAGGACAAAGAATTGGAAATGACACACTGTAGCTAAGTGGTTGGGATGTGGGCCTGCCATAACTGAGTTCTGGGTTCTTTTCCCAGCTTGCGCAGACGTTTGGTGGGATATGATAAAAAAAATAATAAATAAGGGTTGTGAAGGGCACAAAATTAATTATTAGAATTGGTGTCGGATTCATGGTCTCCTCATTCCCAGCACATTGCACTTTCCCATAGGCCAAGGGTATTTTGATAGGAGAAAGCAGTTGCTGCCACCAATTTGTCTGAATCTCTTTCAGGAAGTGCTACATGGCATGCTGAAGTAACACCAGGATGGTTTATGCACCATGTATTGGAATAGAGGGGGTTTGGCAAGCTGCCAAAATATGCTGCACTGAGGGAAAAACAGAGGAAAAACGGTGATTTTTGACTTCTTATAATTTGGCCAAATCTGAATGGATTTACAGGTGGTAGCACAAGGCACCTCCCTCTGTCCATGACTATCCCTCTCCCAAATTTCAAAGTCCTGCTGTAAACCATGGAGGTACCAAACTTTCAAAAAAAAAAAAAAAAAAAAGTTCTGAAGAATTTTTATAATGGTGTTAGGCAACCTTAGCACGGGGGTTGCTACCTGTACTGTACTGAGAACTGCAACACCAGTTAAACCACAAGGAAAGAGGAGGAATTATAAAATTCAGAAAGATGTCACTGTTTACCCTAAAATATTGAAAGTGCCCTGAAAGACCCTGATCCACAGAAAAAGGTTTGTTCATAGTGTGCCAGCCATTTCGTTTAACGGAAAATGTAACTTCTACTGGCAATGTTACATTTTTTATATTCCAAATGCATTGAAAAGGAAAAGAAGGAAAATGTTGGGGGAAAGGAAGGTTCGTTCTGAGGTCCCCATTTGAGACTAATACAACAATAACTTTCACACAAACAACAGATTTTCAAATAAAAAAAAGTTAAATTTTTTTTAAACAAAAGATTAGGACAAACTAGGAATAAAACAGTGGGAGCCACAGAATTTTCCTTACTGTTTCTTGTGTTGTAAACAATTTCCTAACGTGCATATTTGATGATCTTATCCCTTACCCAATGGCATAAAGAGTTTGAATAGGCTTCTTCCAGTGTCTTTGTGCTGCCTGCATCCTAATCAGGTACTCTGCATAGTGATAGGTCAGTTCACTGGGTTTGCCCATCAAGGCCTCATATTTCAGTTCTTTGCCAGTGATCTTCTTGTAAATATTTTCCAAACAAACCATGAATGTTCCATGCCCAAATCTAGAAAAGAGATTATTACAAATCAAATTGCATTAAGTATACAAAGAAAAAAAATAGAGTTTCAATTTCATGGACTTTTGGTGATACTAAAACAATAAACCTATACTGTTAATTCCTAGACACTGGTACCACTTGCAGATTTCAGCACTGCTTTAAAGCCAGTTGGATGCTATGGAACACTGCATTAACTCACTGGGAAGCATTTGGGGTAGGGTGAGGAGAGCAGCAACCTCATGTGGTGTTTTGGGGGAAGAAGAGAAATGGCTCGGGGCTGAAAATGGAGTTTTCACTTAAGAAAGCTAACTTTTACAACTGAAAAATTTGGTGCAAGTGCATTTTTGCAAACCCTGCAAGAACAGAATGTGGCACTTTGCCTGTTTTGCCAAAGGCGTGTTGCTTTTGCACAGCTCTGCTTGGGTCTTGATGGCTATGGTGACAACTACCTCAATGAAAAATTAGTATGAAACACTGTCTCTTCTTGAATTTTGACTACTCCCTTTTATTAGCAATGTGGAGAAGCCCGGAATGGTGAAACTGTCTACATTACATGGTGTATGTGCTATAACTGCACCTACCTTGGAGACTGTGCTTCAGCCATCCACATCAGATCCATATTACAAGCAAGCACGGGTATATGTGGGTAACTGGGTTGATGATGTGGCTTTCCAGGACAGCCACCCGTCAGCAGAACATCTATTATCAGTTGAAGATTAGTCTCCCATCTGACTGGTTCGCCAAACAAAACAACAGCTGCAAGAACAAGAAAACATTTGTGAAATATTAAAAATGAAAGGTAGATATAATGCAATAACTTTCTAAGATTTAACAAACAGCATCACACCCACGTTAAAATTTGATAAGGAAGAAAAGGAAATATCCTAAATCAATTTGAACAAACTTCTAGATTTAAAAATTCAGTAAAGTGATCAAAGTGCAACATGGGGCAGAGACCATCTTTTTGTTCTGTGTTTGCACAGCCCCTAGCACAATGGGGACCTGGCCTATGAGTAGAACTCCAAGGCATTATGATAATACAAATAATAAATAATAAGATTATGATTTTGGTTCAATCTACCTTAAATTTCAAATCTCTTTCGTTACAGAAGGATTTCAGAAGTTGTTAAAACCTCATACTGTAATCCACAGGTTTTACAAGATGAATTAACTAAATTGCCCCATACAACTGAACAACACTGACACTTCTAATCACATTTATAATATTGTGACTGCCAAGAATTAACATACAGCACTGTACATAATAATCAGATCTACCAGGACTACCATCTGTTTGTCTCTAGACAAAATACAGTATGGATGTTTATATTCCTAGCTGATTTCCCCAATTGCTTGGAATAAGTCATGGGATAGATCCAGCTCATAATTTTTTTCTTTCATTCTCAAGCCCAGTTTCTTACTTCCCACATTTCAAACAGATGGAGGTGAGAAGAGGAAGGAATGCCTCTTGCCACAACTTTGCAAATGACTCTGCTGACCAGTGTAGGAGCAGGATTGATTGACTCTGATGGGATTCCAGTTCAGCCCTCCTTTCCAGAAACAAGGAAGCACAATCTGCTAGAGGAAGGCAAAAAGGAAAACAAGCCCCTTATCATCCTTCTAATCACCCCTAAGAGGCCCATGGATGAAAACTGCACATTCACACTGTGACATTCTGTGCCTTCGGAGAGCACCCTGTAACCCCCCCATATTCCTCATCTGTAAATAATTGTGATACTAAATATAAAGCATGCCGTGTAAGGTATCAGGGGAAAGATTATGACCTGTTGAAAGTCATTTCTCTATCCATATATGTATATCATTAATGCATGTGAAGTTATGAGAATTGTGTTGTATGGTGGTCACTAAAGGATGCTGTAAGTTGGGGAATCAGCCAGATATTAGCTCCCCAGAGTAGGGTGACCAGACGTCCCGATTTTATCGGGACTGTCCTAATATTTGCTTGTTGTTTGGTCGGGACACTGGACAAACAAACAATTTTGCCCTCCGCTCCGCTCTCGCCCCCCCTCCCCGACTCCGCCCCCTCCTTCCTCCATTGGATCCCTCCCCAAATCCCCGCCCCCCAGCCCTGCCCCCTCACTGCCCCATTGGATCCCGAGCCGGGCCCGGGGAGGAGATGCCCCTGTGCAGCAGCCTGGGCGCACGGGCCATGGCCAGCCGCGGCTGGGAGCGCTGCAGTGCAGCGCAAAGGCTGCTCCAGCCCTGCAGCCCACGGGGCAGCGCGGTGGGTCTGGGGGCAGCGCAGAGTGGGCAGGGCCCGGGTGGGCGGCGCGGCCCGGGAGCGTGGGCCGCCCGCTGGAGATACGCGGCGGAGAAGGGCTGCGGGGGCGAGACTTGTCCCAGGCGGGGCTGCCGGCGGACAGGGGCAAGGAGCCGGCCGGGGTCCCCCGAACCGATAAACTTCCCCGCCACTGCCGGGAAGCCCCGCGCCTCCCCCGCTCGGGTGCGCTCCAGTGGCTCGCCCCGCCGGAAGGAGCCGCTGGAGCGCAGCTGAGCGGGAGAGGTGCGGGGCTTCCCGCCGGCGGCGGCATGCGCCACATGTGCCCGGGGCAGGGCAGGAGGCTCCACGGGGAAGGCAGCACGCGCGGCTGGGACGCTGTGTGCAATCCTGCAGCGTGGCTGGGGCCTGCTAATTCCCCCGAACCCTGCGAAACTGCTTTTTTTTTTTTTTTTTGCTCTGCCTCCACCCACGGCCCGATATTTCATTCCTGTGATCTAGTCACCCTACCCCAGAGGCAACATCAAGGAAAGTAACCAACACCCAGGCGGGGTGTCAAACAACCCATCAACAACCACTGTCCAGCTAGGGAGCTACAATTCAATGACTCGCCTGCATGAGGCCACCCCAGGGGAATTGCTCAACCTTGCCTGGAGCGTCAGCAATACCTCCAGACATACCTGGACTCCTGATCCCATAGGTGCTGACTCTGTGGGTGCTCCGGGGCTGGAGCACCCACGAGGAAAAATTAGCGGGTGCTTGGCACCCACCGGCAGCCAAGCTCCCCCACCCCAGCCTCGCCTCCTCCCCTCCGCCCCCAAGTGTGCCACATCCCCGCTCCTCCCCATCCCTCCCAGCGCTTCCCTCTTCTCTCCCACCCCCGCCCCCCGCTGCCTAACAGCTGTTTGGTGGTTCTTAGGACTTTCCCGGAGGGAGGGGGAGGAGGCGGAGAAGGGGCGGGGACTTGGGAAAAGGGGGTGGTATGGGGGCAAGGCGAGGGCAGGGACTTGGGGGAAGAGGGCTGGGGACTTTGTGGAAGGGGTTCAATGGGGGCTGGGAGGGTGGTGCAGGGGTGGGGCCAGGGGGTTGAGCACCCACCAGGCAGAGGGGAAGTCGGCACCTATGCCTGATCCCCAAGCACATAGGACTGAGGCAGACACAGTGGTCCCATGCTGGGCTTTTCTCCTTCACCCACCTATGCTGCAAGCAACAAGGACACTCTGAAGACTCCAACTGAGGCAACTGGGTTTCAAGGGTGAAATCTGTATGCTATGGACTGCAATATCCAGTAGGGTCAGAAAAACTACTTAATCTAGATGTTGCCCAGTTTAATAGGGTTGAGAGTTTAGACTGCGTGGTTATATTTCATTTTCTTTTGGTAACTAACTGACTTGACATATTGCTTAATATCACTTAAAAAAATCTATCTTTTGTAGTCAAACTTCTTTTACTGTTGATCTTTACCAGTGAGTTTGCCTGAATTGTGTAGCAAATGTGCTCAGGTTTGCAAAGGCTGGTGTATGTCCACTTTCCATTGATGAAGTGGTGAACCAATTAATAAATCTGCATTGCCCACCTTGAGCAGTGCAAGACGGTATATTCCTGAGATATAGTGCTGGGGGGATTTGGCATTGGTGCCTTTCTCTGTGTGATTCATGAGTGGCTCCAGGAACATTCATGTAATATAGCTGGGTGTAGGGCTTCACATGCAGTTGTGCTGAGCAATAATAGCACTTGGAGGGGTTTGCTGCAGGTCAGTAGCAAGGCACTGTGAGAGACAACCCAGGCTGGAGAGAGTTCAGGGGGCACATGGTCCCAGGCTGCACCCTGGGGATCCCGTCACACACACACAATGACTATGTTACTGTAGTGCACACACATGTTTTGCATACATTTTATGTAGAAATTCTAGGGTTCCCTCTGCCAACCGTCCAAACCATCAATGGGGGGGGGGGGGGTGTTTCAAGGATTTGTAACTGTAAATAAAATTTACAATGAAGAAGAGATGACATTTAATCTATGCTAGGACAGTTGCAAGATAGGAACACGGAAGACATACCCTCAATTTTCGGAAGTTCCACAGCTGACAAATGCTGCAACAAGAAAAAGTAAAGTTATCTCCACTAAGTTAAACATCCTTTGGTGTTACTAACAAAAAGAAATATAAAGCATTACTCCCAAAACCGTTCTTTGGAAAACTGATAGAAGATGCACTTTACATTCGTATGTAGCTAGTTCTTGATGTCACTTTGCTTAAAAATTAATATTTCCAAGCACTGAAGTGTGGTCCAGCAGCAAGGACAAGTTGGACTGACAATTTTTGTATTCTACATTCACAGCTCTGCTCTATTTGCAAGACTTTGGGCAAGTCACAGAATTTCTGTTCTTCAGTTTACTCATCTGCAAAATAGGTATATTTACCTTTCTACCAGGGTCGTTGCAAGGTTTTAATATTTGTATAATGCTTTGAGAATCTCAGCAGACAATATATTTGAGAATACTTCATATTTCTAAGGAAATCAACAGATGTTTTACAACAACTGCTACACTAGGTTCATCTGGAAGGTAATGATTTGTACTTCCTTCTCCACCCTTCCCAGAGATGACACACAAGTTAGCACTGTCATGGACTCTTATCTTTGCATGTTGCATGGCAAGCTGAGAGGTGACATTACTGAGTTACACATAGTGAACCTCAACTTGGAAATTCTGGCTTATGTTGTTCTGTGTAAAATCTTCAGTTTTATCTAAGCATAGTTCCATTGATGGTGATAACATACAGAAGACTGCTCTAATCTCTCCAGTACATCTTTAATTGGGTTCATGTAAATACCTAAACTAAAGAAGCAAAATGTATTGAATTACTTTCCAAAGCATCTCCTACCAGATTCTAGCTCTATTTTCATATTCACATTAACTCATTTGTTGTATTTTGGCCCAAATCCATATTTTGTCACGTCATTAAAAATGAATTTTCTTAATTTAAATAAATAAATAAATAAATCGAGAATTGCACCAGATCCAAAAGAACCGCTGAAGTTTGTGTAATTCCTTCCTCATAAAACAGATAGTTAGTGACTCCTCTGGAACTGTTCCTAAACACATGCAATGTGCTTATGAAATATCTGTTTGGAAGACACAACGTGGAGGGGGAAGCGGGTGCCTCTGGGCAATAATCTGCATTTCTCTAAACGAAGCCATTTCATAGTTTATTTTGCCCCCAAGATTTCTCTACACAGTATGAGCAGATATTTGGCCTGCTTATGATCAGCAAGCCCTAGGCCATTTTTAAAATGTTTTTATGTTTATAGCTTTTATTTTTAATCTCGCAAAGTACAAAAGGGGAAACATTTTTCCTGCACATTTTTAAAGCAAATTTTAATGATCGTGAAATAATTGATATTAGAAGTTCTCTGCAAATAGCTGGTAATCACCGCGCAAGCTTCCTAACTCCATCAATGACACACAAAATAAACCCAAAGGAATCAACTCTATGGTGAGTGTTCGTTTTCCCACACAGTTAATCATGTGGAGCTAATCAGCCTCTATAGAGATGCCAACAAGAGCATCAATTAGTGGCACTGGTGGTGGTAGTGGGTTTTTTGAGAGACCTTGCATGATAGTTCTGATGACAATTCTGAACTGTAGCAATAAAGCAGATTTATGTTCAAAATGCTGACACAACCGGATTTGCTAGAATATCACTAAGAAAAGTGTGTTTTAGTTCCCATTTTACTCTTGTTGCACACTTCTTTGGAACAGATCTACTTGGGCTTCCAACCATGTCATTAGAAGATTTGCATATTATGGCAAATTATACTTCAGGTTAACTATTTTAAATTATGTACATCATACCTATGAGTAACGTCAAAGATTATGTAGTATTCAGTTGCTGTTTTCCCATCTAAAGTATATAAAGTCACGAAAGGGTCAGAATTACTATTATTGTTGCATATCTCAAAGTAGTTTCCTAGAGAGAGGTAAGATTTAGCTCGTACAAACTTTTTGGGTTGCTTAGTCACACTATTTTTCTCTCTGTCTTTACAGGCTGCTAAAAGTAAGGTATGTGCATTTTTACACTTAGGCAATTCTATCTTGCAGTCATTTCCTGATGCTCCTGTAGTTGGCTGTTCTCAACTGTTCAAACTTATTCTGTAATCAGTAAATACTGAGTGACTGCGAACAACCTGTACCTTTAACAGACAGAAGTTAAACAAAACGCTTCAATTAACTTTCATTAATACATATTTGCAGATTTGTACTTAAGGTAGTATCACATGTACATCAAATCAACAATACAGTGAAGGCACCATTCCAAGGGCAGACAAAGGCTATCCTGGGTTGTTGGTTTGTTTGTTTTGTCAGATATCACATGAACATCACCTGCTGTAGAAAACTGGCTTCGAGTGTGTGTATGTCAGTTTTCGCTATCAATTTTCAGATATTACCAGCTTGCATTGGAATAGTAATTCATCAAGGACAGAAATTTACAAAATGACTGAAGCTACTGAGCAGCCAACTGTATATTCCCCAATGGAAACTATAGATTTGGGGTAAGCATTTCCAGACCAGGCATCAGTGAAACAAGGGCTGACTGGCTACTCAGTTAGTAAAGATTTTGACTTCAGAGCACAACTGTTTGGCCTGTATTACTCCTGCCTCAAAAGAAGCATATATTGTACTATATTTTGTTAGGCAACTGGTTGTTAGAGTTGGATGGGAAACTGTTTTTCCATCTCAAAAGAATTTGATATTTCAAAAAATATTTCTGACCCAAACTGTGACAAAAAGGCAAAAATCTCAAAAACTTTCATTAACTGATAATCCAAACAAAATTTCAGATTGGGTCAATCAAAACATTTCATTTTGATAGCTTCAAAATGTTTTGGTTTTGATCTTTTAATTAAGACCTTTAATTTATACTAAGAGGTATAAATTAAAATTTCAAAACAAAGAAGTTTTGACAAAAAACAAACTTTTCATTTAGAAAATGTTAAAATGGGATATTTTGACAGCTTCAATGCTTTTTGCCACTATCAGTTTTGGTTTAGACAAATCCACGTTTTCCAACAAAATACATTTCATTGGAAAATTCCTGACCAGTTCTACTAGTCATAACCTAGATTTAAAGGAAACAGATCGAGCAGAACGAATAGGAGGAGACTGAGGGAGAATCACCTGAAAAGGACATTTTGGAGAACTGTTAGTATAGCTCCAATTTTTGCTAAAAAAGTAAATATTTAGATATTCACAGCCTATCAAAATTAAAGTAAGATTGTTGAGTTTAAAAATATATATATATTTTAAAGGAGAAACACTTCAAACAATCAAATGCGCAGGGGAAACATTGTTACACAAGGAAACTCCCAAGAAACTTCAAGAAAGGAGAGAAGGAATTTATATTTAACAGAAGAATTTCAGACAGTGTACCCCAAATATTAAGGAATTAGCCTGAAAAGATTCTTTAGTCTGAGAAACTACAAAGAAGAATATTGTTTAAAAAAAGAGGAGAGATTTCTTCTGAGTGCTTATGAAAGGTAGTGAATTGAGAGTACTGCAAACCGAAGCAACACTCCATTTACATACAAGTTTCCTTACCAACGTGCCTCCATCTCACAGGTTGTACTACGGCAATAATATTGAAGTCAATTTACGAAGAAAATCCATTGCAGCAAATTCAGAAATCTTGGGCAATGGTACGGACTTAAAGCTGGATCCCTATGCTGAGGCAGCTATGCATGCAGTCACAGCTAGGGATCTGGCAAGCCACAAGAAGAAACAATTCATATAGCAAGCCTGGGATCCTAATGCCTGAAGTTCAGCGTGAAAGGGAAATTCAGCAGAAATACAACACACTGTTATGTATGCCTATGTATCTGCTTTGATATATTTTAGTTAATAGGATAGGTCAGCAAACAGTTCCTTTGGAGTCAATGCAACAATTTGCAGAACATTAATGTACAATCAAAGCAACACCACAACTTAGTAGTAGTAACTTGCCACTACTGTCACTCTTATGGGAGCCGGGAAGTATCAGGGGGTAGCCATGTTAGTCTGTATCCACAAAAACAACAAGGAGTCCAGTGGCACCTTAAAGACAAACAGATTTATTTGGGCATAAGCATTCGTGGGTAAAAAACCCACTTCTTCAGATGCATGAAGTGAAAATTACAAATGCAGGCATTATTATACTGACACATGAAGAGAAGGGAGTTACCTCACAAGTGGAGAGCCAGTGTTGACAGGGCCAATTCAATCAGGGTGGATGTAGTCCACTCCCAATAATTGATGAAGAGGTGTCAATTCCAGGAGAGGGAAAGTTGCTCTTGTAGTGAGCCAGTCACTCCCAGTCCCTATTCAAGCCCAAATTAATGGTGTTAAATTTGCAAATGAATTTTAGTTCTGCAGTTTCTCTTTGAGGTCTGTTTCTGAAGTTTTGTTGTTCAAGTATGGCTACTTTAAAATCTGTTATAGAATGTCCAGGAAGATTGAAGTGTTCTCCTACTGGCTTTTGTATGTTACCATTCCTGATGTCTGATTTGTGTCCATTTATTCTTTTACGTAGAGACTATCCGGTTTGGCCAATGTACATGGCAGAGGGGCATTGTTGGCACATGATGGCATATATCACATTAGTAGATGTGCAGGTGAATGAGTCGCTGATGGTGTGGATGATGTGGTTGGGTCCTCTGATTGTGTCGCTAGAGTAGATATGGTGACAGAGTAGTCAGCGAGGTTTGTTACAGGGATTGGTTCCTGGGTTAGTGTTTCTATAGTGTGGTGTGTAACAGGTTTTTTACCCACGAAAGCTTATGCCCAAATAAATCAGTTAGTCTTTAAGGTGCCACCAGACTCCTTGTTGTTGTTGTTTTTTGAGGGGGGGGGGAGGGAAGTTACCTCTCCATCTCTCTTAGATAAGTAGACTTTCCAAAGTAGCAGATTTGTCAGGCAACTGCATTAAATCCAAAGTTTTACCTGTTTTCCTCAATATTAGATGGATCTAAGACTGTAATGCAACACTTTTTTCAAGTCAACCAATTAAAAAATGCCCTAAACTTTATACTGGAGAGTCAATGTGAACTTCAATAAAAGTACTGGCCAAGCTGACTTATTAGACAAGTATACTGAATAGTTTTTTTAAGTGTTGCAGAGAAACAAGTACATCGGTAGAACTCATGAAGTCAAAGTCAAAAGCATATTAAAAATGGAATAAACTAAAAAGCCAATTTTGTGATTTTTAGACTATGAAGAAATCTCCAAAAGGTAGAATGTCAGCCAACGAACACACACAGAAAGGTTTCAACATAAAACATAACGCACTCACCAAAACTTTAGGCCGTCTGTCATGGTCAACCATATCCAGTAAAGGGTATGTCTCACGCAGTATATCAATGGTAATAGGTTGACAAAAACCCAGACTAGGAAAGCACCAGTTAAGGATCCAAAAATACTTATTTGTATAGCTTAACAAATTTTAAAAGTGTGTGAAGTCAATAAATTCTATCATATAAAGTTTACAATGCTGGCAAAGCAAGTCACATATCAATGAGCCTGACTGTTCTTGTATGAAATAGATAAAACACTTCATATATTTTGTCCTACAGATATATTGTGAGAATTCTCAGATTGAAAGTAATGGTAAAAATTAGGGCTGTCAAGCGATTAAAAAAATTAATTGCAATTAAACACACAACTAAAAAAATAAATCATGATTAATCGTGCTGTTCCAAAAATATTTAAGTAAATGCTATTCTATTATTGTTGATGTTTTCTGCATTTTCAAATATATTAATTCCAATTACAACACAGACAAAGTGTACAGTGCTCACTTTATTTTTGATTACAAATATTTGCACTGTAAAAAACAAAAGAAATAGTATTTTTCAATTCACCTAATACAAGTACTGTAGTGCAATCTCTTTATCATGAAAGTAGAACTTACAAATGTAGAATTATGTAAAAAAAAAAATAACTCCATTCAAAAATAAAACAATATAAAACTTGAGAGCCTACAAGTCCACACAGTCCTACTTCAGCCAATTGCTCAGACAAACAAGTTTGGTTACAATTTGCAGGAGATAATGCTGCCCGCTTCTTGTTTAAAATGTCACCTGAAAGGAAGAACAGGCATTCACATGGCACTGTTGTAGCCGGCGTCACAAGATATTTACGTGTCAGATGCACTAAAGAGTCATATGTCCCTTCATGCTTCAACTACCATTCCAGAGGATATGCGTCCATGCTGATGACGGGTTCTGCTCGATAACAATCGAGAGCAGAGCGGACCGACGCATGTTCAATTTCATCATCTGAGTCAGATGCCACAAGCAGAAGGTTGATTTTCTTTTTCGGTGATTTGGGTTCTGTAGTTTCCGCATTGGAGTGTTGCTCTTTTAAGACTTCTGAAAGCATGCTCCACACCTTGTCCCTCTCAAATTTTAAACGGCACTTCAGATTCTTAAATCTACAGTTGAGTGCTGTAGCTATTTTTAGAAATCTCACATTTGGTACCTTCTTTGTGTTTTGTCAAATCTGCTGTGAAAGTGTTCTTAAAATGAACAACATGTACTGGGTCATCATCAGAGACTGCTATAACATGAAATATATGGCAGAATGCGGGTAGAACAGAACAGGGGACATACAATTCTCCCCCAAGGAGTTCAGTCACTAATTTAATTAACGCTTTTTTTTTAAAAAATGAGCATCATCAGCATAGAAGCATGTCCTCTGGAACGGTGGCCGAAGCACGAAGGGGCATATAAATGTTTAGCATATCTGGCACAGAAATATCTTGCAATGCCGGCTATAAAAGTGCCATGCGAACGCCTGTTCTCACTTTCAGGTGATATTGTAAATAAGCAGGCAGCATTATCTCCCGTAAATGTAAACAAATTTGTTTGTCTTGGCGATTGGCTGAACAAGAAGTGGGACTGAGTGACCTTGTAGGCTCTAAAGTTTTACATTGCTTTTTTTTGAGTGGAGTTATGTAACAACAACAAAAATCTGCATTTGTAAGTTGCACTTTCACGATAAAGAGATTGCACTACAGTACTTGTATGAGGTGAACTGAAAAATACTATTCCTTTTGTTCATCATTTTTACAGTGCAAATATTTGTAAGAAAAAATAATATAAAGTGAACACGGTACACTTTGTATTCTGTGTTGTAATAGAAATCAATATATTTGAAAATGTAGAAGAACATCCAAAAATATTTAATAAGTTTCAATTGGTGTTCTATTGTTTAACTGTGCGATTAATCATGATTAAGTTTTTTGATCGCAATTAATTTTTTTGAGTTAATCACGAGTTAACTGTGATTAATTGACAGACCTAGTAAAAACAGTTAACCTGTGTTGTTCAGATCCTCCAGTGATAGCACAGGTAAGGAAAGAAATCACCACACTTGCTATATCTTTTTTATCTTTGTTTAAAGAGAAACTTAAACGAGTTAATCAGAAATCAAGGCAACACCAGCTAACTAAGTATTCTAAAATTGTTAATCATTTGCAAAAACAGTTTGGTTACTTCTGTAGTTAATTTACCTTCTACAAGTATTTAAAATAAGCAATTCACTGCTTCTTAGGAAGGAATGGAAAGGAGGAAGAAAGCAAAAAGAGCAATGCCTCCTATGTTGAAAAAGAAATATTTTAATTTGTGTTGCAATGCACTTAAATGGAGACAAATCCCATTAATTTCAACCCTAGTTAATAGAGTGGATCAAATCAAAAACATCCTGTTTAATTTGTGTAAAAGCAGCACATAGTTCCTACACTCAATACTAAATGGACCTTCCTTTCATAATAATTCATGTGACAGCACAGAAGAAGTGATAAAAATATTTAACAATTGAAAATTAAATAATCAGAATGTGTTTCTTTCAGAACTATCATCTCAGTCACATGTTAAAATTATACTTTAAAGTAAGCCTATCCAGTGTAAAGATATTATCTAATCATACCTGGGGTTTATACTGTAGATTACATAGATTTTCAAATTCAGTCTTGTACAATATCCAACACACGTGGTTTCTTAATATCTACTCTCTCTACCAGATCCAGACAAGTAAACTAATCCCTCATGTACATGTCATATTTCCCAACATTTGTATTAAGTACTAAAAAGAATACAAACATCCATGCTCAGTGTCCCTCCATTAGTAATTGAATATTGGTAACTTTCACATCTCAAAATCTGTAGAAACATTTGACCTTTACAGTGTTAGGCATTAGTCATGTTTTACTATACCTCTTCATGACATAACAGGTAAAATGCACTACTAATTTTTAATGAGACACTATAGTAGGACATTAGTTGACCTAGAAGACAGTGTTAGTGTTCATTATCATGTGAGTTTACATTAAATATTAACTATGGGTTCCCAGGAAAAGAAAAACTATAGAGGCAGTTTCAAATTTGAAAATACAGACTTCACACCAAAAAGCCCTGTATTTCTGCTTTTTTAATAAAAATATTCAAGTTAACAAAAACAATTTCATTCATGAACTGGTATAACCTGAGACAAGAGGCCCAGCAAATTTGTTAGGCTCTGTACATAGAGGCTCTATAAACTGGTTTTAGACATATTACATCATCTGTTAAATAGCATTATGGCATCTCAAGACTCATCCCCGAAGCAGTCAAAACCCTTAAGCTGTGATTTGTCACTCTCATTTAAGTTTAAGGAATACTTCATCATCCTGGCCTAAAACATATATAATAGTAAGTGAAAAAAATTTGAGAGTATTATACCAGAACATCAATTTCATTACTTTTCAATGTAGAAGGTGAACATTGTGTTAGAATTCCCTCGCCCTCTAAAATACACCGTGTACTTTTGATCAAGTGACGGATGGCCTTTGCCTGTTCTACATGATAATCCGAACTGGCTGAATTAAAGTTCTTAAAAGCAGAAAACGTCCTTTTCAAAAGGATACTATTTGGCAATATCAAGAAGTGGTCCTTGCCCCGACACCAGAACGCATTTGTCATGGTAACGTTTGAACATCCGTAAAGGACTATGAGACATCACAACTTGGTCTTGTGAAATCTGTTTGGGATAAAATAGGAATTTGGTATTGCTTTCAAATCATCTTTATCTTTGCTAGATTTAATCAATAATGATGCAAACTGTATTTAAGTTTGTTAACCAAAAGTCACTACAGAAAATATGCCTCCCCCCCACCTCTGCCACAGTCATCATTCAATTGGTTCCCAAATTTCCTAGCCAGAATACTGTCCATGATACATGGCAGAAAAAGCATTCTGAGTCTTAGGGCTGGTCTACACTGGGGGGTGGGGGGAGGAGAGGGGGTGTCAATCTAAGATACGCAACTTCAGCTACGTGAATAGCGTAGCTGAAGTCCAAGTATCTTAGATCTATTTACCTTGGGTCCTCACGGCGTGGGATCGACGGCCGCGGCTCCCCCGCCGCTCGCTCCGGTGGAGTTTCGGAGTCGACGGGGAGCGTGTTCAGGGATCAATATATCGCATCTTAACGAGACACAATATATCGATCCCTGATAAATCGATCGCTACCCACCAAAATGGCAGGTAGTCTGGACGTACCCTTAGCTTACAAATGCACACAGCAAGCCTCCATTTTAGCTTACAGAATTCCTGTATTCAGCATGGGCACAAATCATCAAATTGAGACACCATTAATAGACTGAACATGGGATCTCCGGTCTCAGAAATGCCTTATTTCTAATCCTGGATCTGTCACCAGATTGCTGTGTGGGCCATGCTACGTCACTACACCCCTCTCTGTCTTAGTATCAATATCCAGTCGTTGAGTAAGTAAATTTTTCTCTAACAACTATATGATCTGAAAAATTGGGATAATAATCCATTACTCCGCAGAAGGTTGTTACAATAAATCAATGGTTCAGGGTTTTGAAGACTGTGAATTCTAAGGATTATGATGATACTTCAGGTCATTTTAACACCTTAATATTTTAGGATATTATTTTATACGTAAATATATATTGCCCATGGCACCTATTGAAATGAGGATCACTAGAGAGTGAAAAAATCTTGTTCTAAACTTTAAACATTTATCTTAGCAGGATTCAAACACTCAACCCTTGACTCATGACAAGCACTTTAACCCTATGGGCAGCAGTGCCCAGTCCTCCTTGTGTCATATACCACGACAGAAGTTTTTTCAGGTAAAGAGGGAGGCAGGAACTAGGAGCAAGTTATCATCTTGGATGTTGATGTCATTGCAGGAGATCAATTTGCATGAGCAGAATTTCATGCCAGCAGGAAACAGAGCTACTAGTGTGGAACTCTTAGGCAGATAATTACTACCAAAATAGTAACGTACCCTTTGATACTGAGAAATACCATTAGTAGTAGTTAGTAATAATAATACTTTGCACTTCTATAGTTCCTTCCAACCAAAGATTTCAAAGGGCTTTACAAATATTTGATTTTCTCTTATGCAAAAAGAAAACCAGAAGATTGTTAACTGAACAGCTGAAATGTATTTAATGCAAGATCCTCCCTTCATTACATTCCCTCTAACAAAAATTTGAAACCTTTAAAAGAAGTTTACGTTACTCACCGGCACTCCCAAAATATGAGACAACTGATCAGCTTTCTTCTGGCGAAGACAGTTTCCTGCATTGGTGACAAATACTACAGGCACCAAGAATTGTCCCTGAGAATTAACTAGCTTTTGAAAGGCTTTTTTTGCAGCAGGAATTGGAGTCTTTCCTCGTACCAGTACCCCGTCAATGTCGAAGAGGAAGCCAAAGTTAGGTATGTTGGGCTGTAACGAGAAAAAATATGTAATTATTTCCATCACTGCACACATTCAATAAAGCTTAAATACAAACCAAGAAAAGCTGTGTGACCACCTGGAATTCTGTGAATGGGTCATCTCATCCCATGCATAGGTGCCACACAGATAAAACCAGACACAGCAACATTTCTTATGGTTATGGGAGCACAACTGCCAAAGTAACAGTGCAAAATTTTTTCCCTATCACAAGCCCTTTTTACTGCCCAAATAATTGTGACCTCCCTAGGGATTCTTACAAATGAGAATAAGATTCAAAATATTTCAGAACATTGATCCAAATTCAGCAAAACTGGCACAAGAAGATGTAAAGTATGCACTCCAGAGTCAGTTAGTTTTTTGTGCCAGAGAGAGATATGTTCTCTGTAGAGTGGTGTAAGTTGTGTTTTTTCCCTGCTCTGAATATTTATCAGTATTTTGTATGTGCGTCTAATGAGGAGACTGGTGCTTTCCACTACCAACAAAATAAACATAATACAAAGCAAATGTGGTTATGGTGGGTGGGCTGTGACTGCAATTGCAGCAGAGTGTTCATTTTACACAACACTTAGATATTAAGTTTTCCCTTGCGACGTTCACATCACTCTATTTCCAGGCACATTCAACTGTAGCAGGGGTTCTCAAACTTCATTGCACCACGACCCCCTTCTGACAACAAAAATTACTACATGGCCCCAGGACGGGGGGACCAAAGTCTGAGCCTCACCACCCTGGGTGAGGGGGCCAAAGCCGAAGCCTAAGGGCTTCAGCCCCAGGCACGGGGGCTTGTAACCTAAGCCCCGTCACCCAGGGCTGAAGCCCTCGGGCTCCAGCAAGTCTAAGCCAGCCCTTGCAACCCCATTAAAACAGGGTTGAGACCCATTTTAGGGTCCTGACCCAGTTTGAAAACTGCTGAACTATAGCTTAACAAGTAGGGCTCCTCTTTCTCACACCGCACTCCAGCAAGTACTCACCTTCCTGAATGCAAGAAATACTGTATTGTAGGAGGAACTAATAGCACAGCCTATTAAGGTTGCCCAGCACTTCCCATTGCAAGACCCTGTTTTCCATTGCTAATAACTCTGCCAGCCTTTAACCATTTGGGCTGAAGTTTCTCATGCTGGGTGTCTGCTGCAGACAAAAGCTTTTGGAAAATTTCACCCCAAACGATTCAGCCATTCCAAGAAGGAGGCTGGAGAAAAATATGTTTTGTTCGTGTTAAAATCAATTCTGAAGACTTTCTCTTTGAACAACTCTAGCACCTCCCTGCTTTTGAGTAGGGACTTGAAATTTGGCAGGGGGTGGCCGTTATATCAGGGATGAGCCTTTTGCTGTCCCTTTGAAAATGTGTCCAAATTTGGCCAAGTAACAAGCTTTTGTAAAACTGCAGTTCACACATGCTCAGGTTTTAGCTGCTAAAACCTGAAAAGTATCCTCCCTGAGCATGCTCCATCCCCTCATAGCTCCTGTGTATGAGCAGACTGCACATCCATCATCCCCACAGAGTGATGGTGCACACTCCCTCCAGCCCAGGGCTATAGGGATAAAGCCAGACTTCTTCTGAAATGGCTGCTTGGAACTGGGCACTGGAACTGAGAGCACGGAGAGTCTCATCCTGTGCTCTCACTGACACTACCGTCTCCCTGCTGGCACCCAGAAAGCATCTGATTCAAATGCAAAGGGGAAAGAACCTAGACTAGAAGGAAGGGGAAAGAGTAGATTAGGACTGAAACAAATATTCCTGAGTCTCTAGATTCCTCTACTGTCAGTAAATCTCTGTGAAATCCATGACTAAGGCCTTGGCTACACTTACCCGCTAGTTCGACGGCTGGAAATCGAACTTCTGGGTTCGACTTATCGCGTCTAGTCTGGACGCGATAAGTCGAACCCGGAAGTGCTCGCCGTCGACTGCGGTACTCCAGCTCGGCGAGAGGAGTACCGCGGAGTCGACGGGGGAGCCTGCCTGCCGAGTGTGGACCAAGGTAAGTTCGAACTAATTCGAACTAAGGTACTTCTAACTTCAGCTACGTTATTCACGTAGCTGAAGTTGCGTACCTTAGTTCGAATTAGGGGGGTAGTGTAGACCAAGCCTAAGTGTGTATCTCATCTCCTTCTAGTGCATATGCATTATGATCATATAATTAAAGTCTATCATACTATTGAATGGGGAATGAACCACAGCTGTGTAGCAAAGGAGGCTGTTATCTGTAGGATCCTTTTCTTATCTGTTGCAGAAATTGGAAGATATGTGGTGAATGAGGCAGGGGATTGCAGGAAGAGAAAGGATGGTCTCATGGTTAAGGCAGCTGAATGTTCTATAGCAGAGGCCGGGCTAGAATCCAGTTCTCCAAGACAAGTCACATAAACCAAATTTTTCCACAGGGGGTCACTAATGGTATTCTTCATTTTTTGGATGTCCAAACTTGATACCTGGGGTCTGATCTGCAGAAGTGATGAACACTCACAGATAAAGTCAACAGGAGCTGTGTTCTGAATATATGAAGTACTATATAATACCAAGTACTGAAAAAATCAGGTCCTAGGCATCTGAAAATTGAGCAAACAAAATTAGTGGAAACTTTTTACATTCATCTCTGTGCTTCAGCTCTCCATTTGTAAAATGGGGATAATACCACACACCCCCTTCCTCTCACATGGGTGTTGTGAAAATGAATTCATTAACATTTGTGAAGCACTCAGATACTGTAGTGATAAGCAGCACAGAAAAGCCCATGAGAAGATAAAGCAAAGTGTGAATATTGTACAGAAAATAAGGTATAGGGCCACACACTGAACAATTAAGATTGTTCAAAATATTGAATACCTGCTCTTTAAGTGAGCACTGTCCATCCTCTACATGGAACGAGGCAGGAGTTTACAATGTAATTACAAGACTATCAAAATGCATACACAAGCAGGCATTTCCTAACTTTTGAGGGTCTGACTTTAAAAAAAAAAACGTTCTTTTAACATTGGGTGGGTTTTGGTTTTGGTTTTTTTCTTTTGTGAATTGTATTAAACTAAGCATGAGCTGTTTATTGTTAAAAAAAAAAGTCAAAAGATTTTCTTGGCGTTAAGAATTCATATTTCTCCATCCAGAGACATTCACTACAATACCATGCCTCCTTCCCTTGGGCTTCTGACCCACAATTTGGGAAATGCTGTCCTAGAAAACCACATCTGTTGAGGAGATCCTATTACAAAACTTTCTGATTCTCATACGGTCATCTTTTAAAATGGGAATGTTAAATTCTTGAACTAATATTGGCACATTGCAGTGCTGTTCTTGACATGAATGCTGCATTTGTTGTATTTGATACACATTTCAGTACACAATTCCTTGATCTAAAAAGGTTTCAGGTGTTAAGGCGAAAGGCTAGGAGCAGCTTGAGTGAACACAGTTGCACGCATTTTTAAGAAGTCATCAAGCCTTACCAAATAACTAATATACTGTAGTTTGATAAATAATGATGTATTTCTTAATAGACTGTTCTTTATCTTTTCCGGTGAATGTATTGCTGATGTCTGGCAATCTTAATACTGAAGGCTAACACGTTAGAATCCTTTCAGTTATGAGCTACATTTTTTTCAGTTATGTAAGATTAATTATGAAACCTTTGCTTCATCTCAATATGCACTCTAGCTCCCTAAAGCCAATTTTACTCTTTTGGAGGGGAGACAGCTGTTAAGTACTTTACAAAAACAAGAATTTAGGTCAACCAGCAGATCTTCCCTTAATGGATTATTGGCCAAGCACAGGTACAAGGAAGTCCCAAAATCCATCTACACATCATCCTTTAACAAGATTGTTGAGAGATTCATTGAATAAGACTCTGACTTGGATTCTAGAAGACTTAAGTTACCTGATTAGCTGTGGTGTAAAAAATCCATTTCATTCTGTTAGACAAAGAATGCAGACACCAAGAAGTTTCAAGCATGTTTAATAGCACCTGGCATAGAACCATGAACAAGCAATTTAAAAAAAATTCATCTGCCTCGACCACTTCATCACCACCAATATTGCATGTCTGCCAGCTGAAAGGACTGCAGCGATGCAATATTGGTTTTCAGAATCTAGTAAATGAAGGAGAAACAAAGAGAAAATATATCACAGCTCTTTCACCCCAACTCAAGTGAATGCACCCCCATACCCATTACTCTTAGAGGTGAACACTCAGAAGCAGAAGTGAGAATTGTAAACCACATGCCATGGGATCCAGGGGATAGTGCATCCAGAAGACTTTTTGGTTCAGGTTCCTCTCTCTGAGAACTGAAAGGGAAAAATGCTGATGGTGTCTGTGGCAAGAACAGAAAAAAAAATGGTGTGTGAAAGGACAAACAGATGCAGGCTGGGAACAGATAAGCTTTTTGGGGCAAGGACTGTCTCTCTGTTATTACTCCTGGGGGAATTCTGTGCCACTGCACATGTGCAGAATTCATGTCTGGAGCAGATTTCCCTCCCCCGCCCCACAGAAAATACATTTTGCCTGAAAAGTGCTGCAGTTCAGCTTTCACCCACCAGAAGCTGCTGTGGCACCAGAACAGCCAGCAGCCGAATGCATTCATCACAGCACCCTGCCGCCGAGCCAGGTCAAGACAGACAGAGTGGGGCACATGGGGCTGCTAGGGGGTCATGAGCTGGAGTTCAGAACGGTAGTAGGGGGACAGACTGGAGCACGGGGTCAGGAGCTAATGGGGTGACACCATGGAGCCAGGGGCTGAACGGGAAGAGTGTTGCAGGACCACATGGGAACTGGGGCAGAGGTGCCTCACTGAATGGGAAAGGCTCAGGGTCAGCCAGGGTCTGCATGGGGGAGGCTCCCCTACTCCCTAACACTCCCTCCCCCATCCCTGAAAAAAAACTTATTCCATACTTCTGCTACAACAACACTCCAGGTTCACTTCCAGGCTCCTTCCCTCTCCCTCAGCTCCTCCGTTACCCTGACTCCCCCAAGCCTCTACACTGCTTCTAAAGGGTGCGGGAAATATGTGTATGTACTGTAGTTTAAATGAATTACTCAAAGTTCTGTATTAATAAGCCTAGCAAGGAATCTATTTGTCAAAAAAAAAAAAAATCCTGAATCTTTTTTTTTTTGGTCTGTATTGTTACAGACATACTGCTGACAGGTATTTTGAAATAAATTACCAAAATAATTGAAACTGGTGTGACTATATTGTGCTAATTTGACACAAAATATGCAGAATTTTAAAATATTGTGCGCAGAATTTTTTATTTTTTGGCACAGAATTCCCTCAGCAGTACTGATATGTTTTTGTAATGTGCCTAGCACAATGGGAGCATAACCCATGACTAGGACTCCTACACATTACTAATAAAGATACTATTGTTTATCCTCTGATGATGGAACAGGATAACTGCTTCCAAATTCCACCACAATCAATGCACCCTTTCCTGGCTGAGGACATTCAGAATGACAGAAATGAGAGGACTTCCACTGACCAAAGCATTTCTTTTTAGCAAACCTCTAGGGGTGTTTCAACTCCAAAGTGATAAAGTCATAGGAGATAAGAGACTCCAGCTCTTATGAGAGGGACAGATAATATGCCTCTGGCTCAGGATCCTTTTTCTGCTTAAAGTCTATGGCATCCCTCTGAGGAGAAAGCCCTTTTCTTCCTGCAGCAGAAGCATAGAAAGGGGTCCACAGAAGATGAAGTGGTCATCCATTTCCTAAAGAGCTATAGGCGATTGGAGAGCTTGACTGGCTAAGTGTGGCAGAGCAACAAAAGGTTATGGGGCTTTCCCAGAGGGACATTACAATAGATGAATCGCTGAGAGAGACTGTAAGCAAGAGAGCAACCAACTTCCATTCTGTCCACTTCAGTTGCACAGAGCACCTTGAACGTTGTCTGATCCTCTGCAAACAGCGTGGAGAGAAATGTTCACAGACCTACCCATGCAGTCAGGAGTCCCATGCTAGATCAGTTATCTCTGACTAAAAGAAGTCTAGTAAGTAGGTCAAGGTATGGTACAGCAGTTTCCATCAAGTCCTAAAAACCTATACATTCTCAAACAGGGGAAGGAAGAACTGGGTTGCTTTCTGAAGAAAGCTGGAAGCCAGTGACGTTAGAGTTGAAGAATAACAGCACCCACTCCCTAACTGGTGGTGGGCTGATCCTGGATCAGGAGTCAAAACCTGAGAGACATGCAAAGGTGGAGGGGTGAGGTCAACTCCCACAGATGGAGAAAAAACTAGCTTACCTGTGGACCCTCCTAGTCTATATACACTGTTGCCTTTCCTCTTAGAAATTATGGGTTTCCTTCACCTTCCTCCGAGCATCTGGAATTGGCCTCTGGTCAAGATGAGGGCAGCAGTCCATCTAGTTCAGCATATTATCTCCTACAGCTGACTGTAACATAGGCTTGAGAGGAAGGTGCAAGAAACTCCATAATAGACAGTTATGAAATGCCCAGGGGAAATGTCTTCCTAACCCATGTCATTGGTCGAGTTAAGCAGGAGTGTTATCATAGAATATCAGGGTTGGAAGGGACCTCAGGAGGTTATCTAGTCCAACTCCCTGCTCAAAGCAGGACCAATCCCCAGACAGATTTTTGCCCCAGATCCCTAAATGGCCTCCTTAAGGATTGAACTCACAACCCTGGGTTTAGCTTGAACCACTGAGCTATCCCTCCCCCACCGCTGTTCACCTCTCATTTTTTATCTTATCTAAACCAACCATGCATGTTCTCATTAGCCGGGTAAGTATCTAATCCTTTTTTGAATCCAGTTAAGCACTTGGCATTACACTTACACAGTACCAAGTATTATAATCGGTGGTTTGGTTTTCATTAGACTATACAGTACATGCCGCTGTATGTTCACTTATGTAATAGAGCATTTTGTACGAGTGAGAGCCTTCTTTCATGCCTGTAGTAGCAGCACTTCTCAGTGTTCCACCTACACGCCCCATGGAGGATATTTCACAGTTCTGTTACCATCTATCTGGGAGGGCTTGGAAATGTGCAGGACCAGGGTCTCTCCATGAAGGTTGTGCACGATGGGACACCATTGGTTAAAAAAAAAAAAAAAAGCCTTAAAAAGGAGCTTTAGTGGCAGCCTTATATCCCAACCCCAAGAGCTACAGCAGGGGTTCTCAAACTGGGGGTTGGGTCCCCTCAGGGATTTGCGAGATTATTACACGGGGGGAGGGGTCATGAGCGGTCTACCTCCACCAAACCTCGCTTTGCCTTCAGCCTTTATAATGGTGTTAAATATATTTAAAAAGTGTTTTAATTTATAAGAGGGGGTCACATTCAGAGGCGTGCTATGTGAAAAGGATCACCGGTAAAAAAGTTTGAGAGCCACTGAGGTAAGAGATGAGGATTAGGGCCTTCAAGAACATGGACCTTGAATGGCAAAAAGATTTCTGGTTCAATTTAAGGGGAAACCAAAAGCGTGTTTCAGTTTTTATATTGCCTGAAACAGTTTATTCACGTACACTACATTAACTCTTAAACCTACTGGTCCCCAGGTATAGGATAATTGGAAAACGGCTGCTTAGGAGGTCATTTAGGGTAATAATCCAGAAAGCAAGGAAGAACCTTAAGCAGCTGAGCTACAAGGTAGATCAGGATTCAGGACACTTGCACAGAGTGAAGTCCTATCCTGCTCCACCTCACAGCTACCAGGAATCTCTCTCAATCTCGATGCTACTTACCCTCCCTTTGCTACCAATTACTAACTCTCACAATCAATTTGAAACTGGCAACAGGAAAGAGGACATCAGGATTTAGGAAAGCAGGTAAAGTAGAGGACAAAGGATGTCAATGCAGGCAAAAGGAGATGGGGAAGGATGAGAAGCTGAGGATAAACATTGTCAACATTGTGAAATTAAATGAAGATTGGGATATTCCTCACTGCTCTAAGCAGTAAGGTTTGTGTAGGAGAATTTCTTGACATGTTTGTATTTAAATTCTTAACCTTAACACACTGTTTTGCATGGGGAATATGCTTATTCTTTCATTGATGTGCAAGCCAGATATATACTTTAAAGCTCCTGCACAACAAGAGAACAGATCCATACATACTGGAAGATGTACTCTGCTTGTCAAGTAGATTATTCTTTCATCAGCAAAGATAAAAAACCATTCAGATTGGCTGGATGAAATTACAAGATTTCCAGAGTCTCAAGCATAAATTTTTTTCAATAATCAGGAAAAAGAAAGTTGCAGGCTGAAGCTAAGTCACGCCACTTACACTCTCCACAAGGCTCAAAACACTGTATCATCTTGTAATAATAATCCTATATTTGTACAGGAAGGCAGAAGAGTGTGGGGGAGGATTAGGCTGTCTTAATATATTGGCATCTCTGAAGTGTTGCCTTCTCTTCCTCTTGAATTTTCTCCCAAGGCATACTATTTCCCCAAAATGATACCAGGTGTGGGGATTCTTTATTTTTCTAAATTATTTTGAAATAATGGAAGCTGAAGCAGTTGCTTCTGCAGGGAACGGAGACCTCTTGCCCCACACCTCATCCTGATGGTCCTAAACTGCACCTAAATTTCATCCCACAGTTAGTCTGAATGATTATACAACAGGCCTACTCCCAGACTATCCTACATACTGAAATGCAAGTAAGTGAAGGAATTCCTTGTCACAGCACAAGCAAGCATTGTTAAGCTAAGTGCCAGCATAGAGTTTATGTAAAAAAAAAAAAAAAAAAAAAAAAAAGTTCCTGAAACAATGAGCACCTCTCTTTTTGCATGATCTAAAGATCCACTCTCCATAACTTCAAAACCTACTTTGTTGTATTAAATTGAAAGTTAATTCAGACCTAGAACTGGATTAACTTTCACAAGAGCTGCAAACAGCTAGCAATGGAATTCTGGAGATTTTGTGGATTTAGGTTCTCTGTGCAGATTTTGCTGTAATTACCAGACTCTAAGAAAATGAAGTACAGTCCTCTGGGTTTGCACAAATTGATTCCCTGCTATCAAAAACTAACAGCCTTAGAGGGAAAAAATGCCAACTTTAATTTCAGTATACTGAGAACTGCAACATTTCACAGAGCAAATACCAACATTTGATTTAAAAACTGGTTTGGCAAAAGCACCCTGCTTAAGTAATTATTTCCTTAATTACAAGAAATGGTACTAATTTACAATCTAAGTGTTCTTCAAAAGTGCATATTCTCCAGGATCCTACACGTAGACTTCCTCAAAGTACTTTAACATGCCTTAACTTGCACGGTTTTTTTGCCAATCACCATACAAGTGTTGGTGTGAGATAAAGATAGTAATGTTGCAATCTTTAATACATCAACATGTCAAACATTTCACAAGTGAAATAATTGAGAAGTGCGCTTACAGAACAAGATTAAAAAGGGAAAGGCAAGAATGGGGAAGATCAGTTTTAAAGCAAAGAATTTTAGTTTATTCAAAGTTAGATTTTGCTGTATAAGTTGCCTGCTGCTAAATACACAGAGCATATATAAAAGTACTGAATATTCATACATTTTATAGTTTTACAGTCTTGAGTTTAATTTTTCATTACAAAACACAAGAACTCTCTCCCGACAATGCCCACTTCATCAAACAGTGCTATGAGAACGAGGGGAAATGCATACTATGATACTCAAACAGCACATGAGAAAATGTAAGTACAGTTCTTAATTTCTTCCTTTTGTTTGCAAGATCAAGTGAACTATGCAAAAATAGACTGCATTGTCAGAAGACTGGCACACGGAAGCCTGCTTTATTAGCAAATCCTTAATCTATTTATTAGATTGGTTGCCAAACCTCATGATAGATTTTTTAGAAAGCTTTAGATAATCACTGGCTTATGACAGGTAGAACTATAGCAGCTCATCGTGGATGAAAAAGGCTGTTCCTTCAGGCTATTCCTTCAGTTGGGAAGACTCACCAAATGTGACAGAAATTGGCAAGGGAAAAGCAAATTACATTTTCGACTTAAGGAACATACTTAAAAAGTGAATTATATTGCAGCTGAAGCACTGATATTCTCTGGCTACATCTACACTACAGGGGGGAGTAGATTTAAGATACGCAAATTCAGCTACGTGAATAGCGTAGCTGAATTCGACGTATCGCAGCCAACTTACCCCGCTGTGAGGACGGCGGCAAAATCGACCTCTGCGGCTTCCCGTCGACGGCGCTTACTCCCACCTCTGCTGGTGGAGTAAGAGCGTCGATTCGGGGATCGATTGTCGCGTCCCGTCGGGACGCGATAAATCGATCCCCGAGAGGTCGATTTCTACCCGCCGATTCAGGCGGGTAGTGTAGACCCAGCCTCTGAGTAAGCTGATGACAACAGGAGCACAGTTGACTAAACACAACCTACTGAATGTTATGGTTACCGGAGGAGTTGATTTGAGCCATTTTATACAGCATTTAAAAACCAGTGTTTCCTCTGAAGACTCAAATTAGCTGCTAGAGTTGGTAACACCAATGGTTCAATCTGTAACACACTTCTTTCTCAATCTCAATCCTGCTCCAAAACATTGAAGATTAGACATCTGAATAGTTTTTTGGCTGAAGGCTGCTTCTGGCTACACACCCAAATATAGCTTCTCTTCATGCCTTCTTCAGCTTGTCAACTAATAAGTTCCAACAAATGTGCAGTATGGTCCTGAGAACTCATTTAAAGATAGTAATTTCAAAGAGGCATCAGTTTCTTTTGCTTTGTTTTGAGGGGCCTCTAAAGCAGGGATTCGCACAACAAATTTTTTTGGTGGCCTCAGAGTGCGGCCACCAACTCTTGCTGGTGGCCGTGCTGACAATTTCCCCTAAAATACTTAATTAACTTTAGGAAAAACAAATAAATATGCACATATACATGTCCAAATCATTGTAATTTATTTATGTAGGGTTTTTTCAGACTCAGTAAGAAAAATAATGCACAGTGGTCTCTATTCTTTACTGGACCTAAACAGAATAGAAACACAAATAGGGTGCTTTGCATGTTCTTGTCTTTTTGTTGTTGTTTCTTTTGCTTTCTTGGTTGCCCTTGTTTTTTTGTTTTTGTTTGTTTTTTAATCTTGCTAGATAGTAAGTCTGCTGCTGTGAAAAGAGAGATTTGTATGTTTGTTAATATCACTTTTCACAGCAGACTTACTCAGCCCCAGCAAGCTCTGGGACAAATTAAGCCCTGGATGGGAGGTGGGCAGGGAGGCCACAGGGCCCAGGGATGATGGCATGGGTGGTGATCCTGGGACCAGAGCCTGGAACAAGAGCCTATCACATGGATAGAGCCTGAAGCCCCGTGGCCAAAGCCTGACCCCCACCCCAGGGAAAGTGGGGAATTCACCAGCTGCCTACACCTCCAGTGTTTCTGTCTCCAAAGCGGGGCAGGGCCAAACCCCCACTGTGGCTTTGGAAGAGGGGTCACTGTTTCCCCCACACACACACACACCCCATCACAGTCCAGGAGGCTGTGGCTGCAAGAAAAGCCCCTGGTGGCCACATGTGGCTGCATTTGAGAAACACTGCTCTAAAGACAGAGTTAGTGAATGCAAAGTAGACAGCAATTCAATTTTCACCTCTGTGTCTAACCGTTTTCTAGATCCCTTAGTGCAGTGGTGGGTAGATGAGGCTAACATTAGTACAGTTCCACCAGTGAAAGCAATAGCAGGAGTGCTAATGTAAAGACAGCACCAAATGGCTGTTATCTAAACCTTTTTTGAGCTGAAGCAGTGGACAGTGGCAGAAATGCCAATGGCTGAACTACACTAGTGCCCCAACCTCCCACTGTTGCACTGACAGTGCAATAATGGGAGAGTTCAGGAAAAATGCCCATGCAGACACAGCCGTGATAGCAAAACTATCTACTAGCTTTACTAAACTATATAGACTACTTCTTCCCTATTTCTCTGCCCCATCCAACTACTCAGCAGTCCTGACCACTCACTACCCACTTCTCATATTGACTGACCTGCTCTGTCTCCTCTCCAATATGTTGAAAAAGGAAATAACCACTTACTTTGTATTTCCCCATCTCACCTATCTGTAAGTCACTGAATCATTTCCTCTCACTACTGCTTCAAGACTTTCAATCTCTCTTTAGCTAAAGAGTGACTGTGTCAAGCACAGGATATAAAAGTAAGATTTATGTAAGCAAATAGAAGGAAAAATTAGGAAAAAAATATTAAACGATTTAAATTAATGTTTTGGAAGGCAGAGCAGAGATATTGCCTTGAAACGTATGGCAACTTGTAGGGTCAAATTTTGAAAACCCCTTGTATTATACAGAACATCGATGCCTTGTAGATCAGCATTCCACAGTTACAAGTTGCAATTAAGTTTCCATTATAAGCCTGATTTTGCTGCCCTCCATCACCAACTAAAAAAAGAACAGCAGCATCAAAACTGAGAGCTGGATCAAGGTAGATTTTCTTCTTCAGATATCTCAGAAGTGGGCAAACTTTTTGGCCTGAGAGTCACATCGGGGTTCTGAAAGTTTATGGAGGGCTGGGTGTAGTGTATTAAATTGCTCCCTGTAGGAATGTGCTACTTCCGGAGCACCAGGACTACACATTGCTATGGGGAGCAATTTAATACACTACACCCAAGTAGGGAAGGCTGTCTCTCCATAAACAGCCTGGCCCCCACCCCTTCCACTTTCTGCCCCCGACTGTCCCCCTCAGAATCCCTGACCCATCCAACCCCCCCCCCCCGTTCCTTGTCCCCTGACTGCCCTCTCCCAGGACCCCCCACACCAACCGCCCCCCCCCGGGACCCCACTCCCTGTCCAACCCCCCCTTCTCCCTGTCCCGACTGCCCCGAACCCTATTCACACTCCCACTCCCTGACAGGCCCCCCACGCCTATCCAACTGCCCCTGTTCCCTGTCTGTCCCCCGGGACTCCCTGCCCCTTATCCAACCTGCCCCCCCACTCCCCGCCCCCTTACCATGCCACTCAGAGCACCAGGACTGGCAGCCGTAAGTAGTACACTGTAAGTAGCACATCGGCTGCTCTCTTGCAGCCGTGCTGCCCGGCAGGAGTTCGCAGCCCCACCGCCCAGAGCACTGGCAGCACAGCGAGCTGAGGCTGCGGGGGAGGGGCCAGGGGCTAGCCTCCCGACCAGGAGCTCAAGAGCCAGGCAGTACGGTCCTGCAGGCCGGATGTGGCCTGCGGGCCATAGTTTGCCCACCTCTGAGATATCTGAAGTGATTAGAACAGGAGACTTCCAAATCATAATACGTCAGAAATAGAGATGTTTGAATTCAAAAATGACTTTTTTAAACCAATTTTCAGCATGACAGAAAAAAGGAGTGTGATGACTAAGTTCATTGTATTAATCTTGTTGAGATCTAGCACACACAATAAAAGTTATCTGATCTAAAGTCTAAAGTCAATATTTTAAATAGGAGCTTCAGTGTGGTCCATCAGGCTCTGGTGAGCTACTTTTGCTAGTCAGCACCAGAGACCAGATCAGGAAAAAGGTGACAGCAGGAGGAGGTGCTCTTCATTCCCTGGGTCTCCTGCACACAGCTTACTCCCCCCGCCCCCAATCCCCTTAATTCCCCAGTGTTTCCCCCTGGAAGTGATAAAGCAATGCCTATAAATGTTTATCAAGGAACACATACTCTTATGGCATAATTTAAAAATTAAATAATTACAAACAGAAATCCACTGGAAGGACACATTTCTAGCTTAGGTACCAGAAGCTGAAGGAAATGTTAAAACAAAAAAATTCTGCTGAGGTGCTCATCCACATCATCTCCTCTTCCCTTGATGACCGTCTCTTCTTCATGACCTGCAAGGGTCTTAGTTGGGCAGACCACTGTCACCTACCTTGTTTCCTTGGTACATGTGGAAATACAAAGTCAGCCTACCCTTAATCTTTCCTGTCAGTCAGTTCAAAACCACACTTTACAAAACACCCGAGTTGCTTCAACCTTTCTGTAGCTCTGTCCTATCACCTTTCCATCTACTTTCAAATCTTGAGTGAAAACATTTTTTTCAGTTTTGTCTCTCTCTTTTTCCATCTGCTTTTTTAAAATTTTAACTATTTACATTCTCTAAGCATTGTATTGTGGTACAGTGACATGCACATACCTATACAGCGCCAGATGCATTCAGATGCAAGATCAACATCAAGGAGAGACAGAAAAAACTAACAATACAGTCCAGAGATGATGAAAGGCAGAAGTCTACTCACCTGCCTATTACCTCTTACAATAAAAAATAAAACCCCAATACTTTACTCTTCTGGCCAAAAATAAAAAGCCATACACACCATTTCTTACCCTTGGTGTATACAGTTTTGCAAGATGGCACTAATTAGCGAGCTTTCAAATATTTTGAAACAGGACAATTTTGGACCAGTGCTCAAGAAACATGTCTGGTTTTTTTTTAAATGCCTATTTGTACTGGTAACAACTACGTCTGCATTACTGAAACTGTGATTATGTAACATATGTATTGAAGACTATAGCCAGACAGCATGTATTCTACCTCAGATTTTGAACAAGAACATGTTTTGTTCAGTACTCAAAAAAAGTTCAGCTGCAGCTCACAGTAGGTTTTTCCAGACTTAACTTCCATTTATTACTACATTTCAGCCACAATGAATTTGTACAAAATCTGACACTATTCACTTACCTACCACCATGCTAATAGTTACGGGGGGGGGGGGGGGGAGAAGAGCCAAGACCACTGTTGTGCTGTCAGAACAATTATGATTTCCACCATGTAAGCATGTTTATATATAATTATTTATCACCTCTAGTATAACATTATTGTTTGGCATCTATTTGAAGACCAGCCTGTGAAAGTTTGCAAACAAGACTCTCTCAAGTACTTATGTTTCACTTCCACATATCTATGTTTGAACAGGAGTACATCTCTCAGTTTTACAAGTGTTTCCATGAATCTTTGAGTACCAGAACTATTTTGCTTTGCAATTCTTACTCCCTGGATGTTTATGGACCTCAACAAAACATGAGAGAACTACAACAGAAAATGTTTTCATTAGTGTAATGACTATATAAACATTTCGTTATTATCCATCAATTTCATGGTTTACAAAGATTATTAGAATATTCCTATTGCTTGAAAATTACATTCTTTCTTTAGCAGCACTTGACAATAGATGCTTAATAGCTTTGCAAATCCATAACTGATGCCATCACTATCAAGAAGACACTAGCAAATAGGATTTCCGTTATTCTTGCATAACAGCTACTTGTATTAACTTCAGTCGACTATCTATGCACATAATTACACCGTCCAGCAATATATACCGGTGAGGCACTATCCCAAAGCTTTATGAACATACATAATGACTGACAACACCATTATGTATTATTACAGGGTCTGATAGCCACAGGACTGAACTGTACATCCACATGACAGTGTGCCAAAAGAGAAGAAACCCTCCAGACGATTGCTCACCCCCACGAGCATCCTTGTTCTCGGGACGGTGTCGAACCTCAGCGGGGACAAGCACACAAGCCACGCCCAGCTCGGATTCGAGCTGCTTCGGTTTCACTCCGGTTCGCCTCCGAGCCACGTTAAAGCGCAGCTGGGGGGGGGTGGGATGGGGCAGAGCTGGCCCATGCACCCTCCCTGCCGCCCCACAGCTGCGCGGGGATCGCCCGGCTCCATACGTTCAGCCGGTGGGAGCTAGAAGAGCTCCCGCCGCCGACGCCGACTCCCCCGGGGGATGCTACAGGCTGTCCCCGCGCCACGAGCCCTCTGCCCCGGGTTGCGGAGGCGGCTGCTCCCCGCGCCTCACCCGGCTCCGCACCAAGGGCGTCCCGGAGCCCCGCACCCGGCTCGCCGGTTACCTTGGTGCCGCCTCCGCTCTCCCCGGGGGGCGGCGCGGCGAGGCCGGCGGCGGCGCTGCAGAGCCCGCGGAGTCCTGTGGGCCCGGCCGGCCGCCCCCCGAGCCAGCGGCGGAGCGGCGGCAGCACCCGACGCATGGCCGCGAGCGCGCGCGGGCCCGCAGCCCGCCAGTCCCTGCCAAAGAGCCGCGGCGGCGGCCGGCACAACGAGCTTGGTCCCCTAGCCCCGCCCCTCGCACACGCCACCGCCAAGGGGCGGGGCCTGTATCCCGCCCCCTGCGTTAGCCCGCTCCCTCACTCGACGCCGCTCGCAGCCCCGCCCACAGGGGCGGGGGCTCCACCGCGGATCCTGTTAGGAGACGCCCCATCCCCAGAGCTGATGGGTAGTGGGAGCTGTGCTACCAGGGGGCTCAGTCCCTTCATGCACCTAGCTCAGGTTGGGTCCCCCTCCGTGTGACACACATGGATGTGCAGCCTTGGGGGTTCCAGGATATTAGCCAGACAAAGTGGGTGGAGCAGCTGAGGAGCTGCCTTCAGGGAAAGGGACTCCCAGCATCACAGCAACATGCAAGCACATATTGTAAGGGACCAGTCAAGGAAGACTAGCCTGCTTCCACCCCTGCAGTCATAGGACAAAAAGAAGAGGTTAGGCCTCGACTAAATTTAGGAGAAGCTGCTATGCAACATTTTATCAGCATAGTTAACCTACCTCCAGGAGAGGGAGTAGCTATGACAATGGGAGAAGCTCTCCTGCCAACATAGCACTGTTTACACTGGGGATTGGGTTGGATGTTTCACACCCCTGAGCAACATAGTTACACCAATGTAAGTCTGTACTGTAAACCTGGCCTTAGCTGGTTACAGAGTGTTGTAATAAGCCATAAATCCAGTCTCTCTCTCTTCAGTCCATGATTTTTAGTGTCTATTGGAGTAATGAATTTAAACTCCTAGTGAAATTTAAAAAAAATACTTTGTGAGGAAAAACCCAACTCAAAGCAGCACCAGATGCAAAACCTACAGACATCGCCACTGCTACTGTTGATCAACACTCTACACAACACACCTTTCAAGATCTACATATGCCTATCACAACATGTGGTGTACCAGTGCACTAAGTGCACCGACAACAACTATGTGGGTGTAACAAGACAATCACTAATCACTTGAATGAACTCAGACAGGAAAGTGATAAAAGACAAACACCCCACCACCCGTGGGAGAATGCTTTTCACAAAGTGATCACTATATCTGACCTATCAGTCCTCATCCTGAAAGAAAAGCTACACAACACTGCGCCTGGGAGTGAGACACTGGATCAAACAATACATTTAAACTAAACAATCTGTTCCCTTGCATTTTGCTGTGATGCTATGAGTGCCTTTCCCGGACCTGAAGAAGAGCTCTTCGTGGCTTGAAAGTTCTCTCTCTCATCAACAGAAGATAGTCCAGTAAAGGATATTACCTCACCCACTTTGTCTCTCTGATACACAGATATCACACTATCCGTGGCACACATGCTCCGCCCGAGGCCATCATCTCAAGGGCCATAGCATTTTGTATGCGAGAGCAAGATGCATGATGCAAACTCATCTCTCATGTGTGTGAGAGCATGACAGAGGTTCTCTTTCAGTGGGGGAGACAGAGGGAGCTGCGGAAAGGAGGCCAGGGAAAGGAGTGGTGAATTGCTGGCAGGGGGAAGCAGCACAGGAGAACAGTCTGACTGCTGTAAGAGGTACTGACTGGACAGGTACAGAGAGGCTGAGACAGGAGTCATATATGGAAGAAGAACAGAGGACATGGGATGAAATGGGGACTTGAAGGACTGGGAGGAGGCAGTGGACTAAGACAGGTGCAGGAGTGAAAATGGGGGTGGTTGGGTTCCAGTATATCTAAAGTTTACAATTTATGCATAGTTCATTGATAATTTCCATAGAGTTCTACATAAATTGTAGAATTCCTTAAGCTTTTTGTTGCACCAGTTTGGGCAGGCCAGCTGACGACTGGAGTGTAGGGGTAGGTTTAGTGCCCTTGAATTTCTCCCACCTTAGTATTGGGCCAGGGATGTCAAGATACGTCCCTACTTCCAATAAAAAACAACAACATGCAGAAGTGCCAATGTCCTCTCCCTCACTAGACTCTGCATATTCACATTTTGTCATATATAATTCATAAGAAAACTCCAGTAAATCCAGAGGCAAAAGAAAGCAGAGCACAGGTTAAAAAAAAGTCTGAAATAACGGTTGTCTACATTTACATGCCATAAACACAGAGTCTGCTAGTTAACTCATCCAATAAACAAGCACACATAAGTCCAAATCACACAATATTCCAAGAAGTGTTGCCCAATATTCCAAGTAGTATTGCCCAATATTCAGACATGCTGAGCACCAATGACTCCCATTGACTTCGCTGCATTAGCTATAGGTGCTCCGTACATCTGGAAATACCAGGCCAGAAAAGAGTTCTCAGTTATTTTGACGTTTACTGAGTTTTATATAAAACATTTGGCAACCCAGGAACCAGGTCAAGATAACCCAGAAGTCTATCAGAACTTCTAGAGAACTTATTTTTGCTTTATATCTAAAATTAGAACTAACACCTAACTAACTAATAGAATCAGAAATGTATGGCTGAAGAGAGCCTCAAGAAGTCATCAAGTCAACCCCCTACACTATGGCAGGAGCAAGTAAACCTAGACCATCCCTGACAGGTATTTGTACACCTGTTTTTCAAAGCTTCCAGTGATGGGGATTCCACAACTATCCAATGGAGTCTATTCCAGACCTTAACTACCCTTATAGTTAGAAAGGTTTTCCTAATATTTAACCTAGATTTCCCTTGCTGCAGATTAAGCTCCTTACTTCTTGTCCCACCTTCAGTGGCTATGGAGAACATTTGACCACCATCAGGGCCGGCTTTAGGCCGATTCAGCCGATTCGGCTGAATTGGGCCCCGCGCCAAGGGGGCCCCGTGCCGCAGCTGTCCACCCCGCCCCCAGCTCACTTCCCCCTCCTCCCCTCCCCTACTCGCTCCGCCCCCTGCTCCTCCCCCGCCCCTGCTTCCCGCGAATCAGAGGTTCGCGGGAAGTCTGAAAAGAAGCAGGGGCAGGCGGCGGCAGCAACAGGTAAGCTGGGGGCGGTGGGGGGGTGTGAGAAGGGCTCCGGGGAGGCGCGGCGCGGCCCAGTCCAGCCCCGTCCAAGCCGCTCCGGCCCCGGGGCGCCGCTCCGGCCCCCTCGGCTCGGCTCCGGCCCGGCCCCGGTTGAGCGGCTCGGGCCTGGCCCCCGCGGCTCGGCTCCGGGTCCGGCCCGGGCCCCGCGGCTCGAGCCCGGCCCCGGCTGAGCGGCTCTGGGTCCGCCCCGGCTGAGCGGCTCGAGCCCGGCCCCCGCGGTTCGGCTCCGGGTCGGGTCGGCCCGGCCCGGCCCCCGCGGCCCGGCCCCCCCCCCCCGGCTCAGCTCCAGGCCGGCCCTGGCTGAGCGGCTCCAGGCCAGACCCAAGCCCCACAACCCCGGCTGGAGCTCCGGCCGGAGCGGGGCCCGATTCCTGGGGGCGGGGCTTGCGGCAACCCACGCCCCCAGGAATCGGGCCCCGCTCTTGCTAAAGCCGGCCCTGACCACCATCAGGGCCGGCTCTGGCTTTTTTGCCGCCCTAGGCAAAAAAGCCACCCGCTGCCCCCCCCCCCCCTCCCCTCCAGCACGGCAGGGGAGGGCGCCGAGCCCGGCCGCGGGCCCGCAATCCCCGACTGGCTGGAGCGCCGGGAGGAGGGCGGCGAGCCTGGGCGGGGCCCCGCTCTCCCCGACTGGCCGGAGCGCCGGGGGAGGGGCGAGCCCGCTGCGGCTCCGCTCACCCCGACCGGAGCGCCGGGGAAGGGCGGCGAGCCCGCTGCGGCTCCGCTCTCCACCGCGACCGGAGCACCGCAGGGAGGGGGGAGCCCAGTTGCGGCCCCCTCTTAGGCCAGAGCACCCCGCCGCGCCGCCCCCCTCCAGGCACCACCCCAAGCACATGCTTGGTGGGCTGGTGCCTGGAGCCGGCCCTGATCACCATCCTCTTTATAGCAGTCCTTAACATAGTTGACAATTGCTATCAGGTCCTCCCTCAGCCTTCTTTTCTCAAAACTAAACGTGTCCCCCCACCCTTTTTTTTTTTTAAACCTTTCCTCAAGGGTCAGACTTTTCTAAATCCTTTTTTCCACCCCCCGTCTCCTTTGGACAGTCTCCAATTTGTCCACATCTTTCCTAAACTGTGATGCTCACACATGGACACATTAACTCCATCTGAGGCCTCACCTGTGACAAGTAGAACAGGATAATTTCCTCCTGCATCTCATATAGGACACTCCTGTTAATGCACTCCAAAATGGTATTGGCCTTTTTTTGCAGCTGCATATTGACGACTCATTCAATTTGTAAGAACATAAGAATGGCCATACTGGGTCAGACCAAAGGTCCATCCAGCCCAGTATCCTGTCTACCGACAGTGGCCAATGCCAGGTGCCCCAGAGAGAGTGAACCTAACAGGTAATGATCAAGTGATCTCTCTCCTGCCATCCATCTCCACACTCTGACAAACAGAGGCTAGGGACACCATTCCTTACCCATCCTGCCTAATAGCCATTAATGGACTTAACCTCCATGAATTTATCTAGTTCTCTTTTAAACCCTGTTATAGTCCTAGCCTTCACAACCTCCTCAGGCAAGGAGTTCCACAGATTGACTGTGCGCTGTGTGAAGAACTTCCTTTTGTTTTAAATCTGCTGCCCATTAATTTCATTTGGTGGCCCCTAGTTCTTATATTATGGGAACAAGTAAATAACTTTTCCTTATTCACTTTCTCCACACCACTCATGATTTTATCTATCATATCCCCCCTTAGTCTCCTCTTTTCCAAGCTGAAAAGTCCTAGCCTCTAATCTCTCTTCATATGGGACCCGTTCCAAATCCCTAATCATTTTAGTTGCCCTTCTCTGAACCTTTTCTAATGCCAGTATAACTTTTTTGAGATGAGGAGACCACATCCGTACGCAGTATTCAAGTTGTGGGCGTATCATGGATTTATATAAAGGCAATAGGATATTCTCTGTCTTATTCTCTATCCCTTTTTTAATGATTCCTAACATCCTGTTTGCTTTTTTGACTGCTGCTGCACACTGCATGGACGTCTTCAGAGAACTATCCACGATGACTCCAAGATCTCTTTCCTGATTAGTTGTAGCTAAATTAGCCCCCATGATATTGTATGTATAGTTGGGGTTATTTTTTCCAATGTGCATTACTTTACATTTAGCCACATTAAATTTCATTTGACATTTTGTTGCCCAATCACTTAGTTTTGTGAGATCTTTTTGAAGTTCTTCAGAGTCTGCTTTGGTCTTAACTATCTTAAGCAGTTTAGTATCACCTGCAAACTTTGCCCTCACTTTTTACCCCTTTCTCCAGATCATTTATGAATAAGTTGAATAGGATTGGTCCTAGGACTGACCCTTGGGGAACACCACTAGTTACCCCTCTCCATTCTGAAAATTTACCATTTATTCCTATCCTTTGTTACCTGTCTTTTAACCAGTTCTCAATCCATGAAAGGATCTTCCCTTTTATCCCATGACAACTTAATTTACGTAAGAGCCTTTGGTGAGGGGCCTTGTCAAAGGCTTTCTGGAAATCTAAGTACACTATGTCCACTGGATTGTGATTCACTGTAACTTCCAGATCCTTTTCAGAAGTAATACCACCTAGCCAGCTATTCCCCATTTTGTAGTTAATCCATTTGATTTTTCCTTCCTAAGTGAAGTACCTGGAACTTGTCTTTATTCAATTTCATCTTGTGGAATTCAGACCAATTCTCCAATTTGTTAAGGTCGTTTTGAATTCTAATCCTGTTCTCCAAAATGCTTGCAACCCATTCCAGCTTGGTATCACCTGCAAATTTTATAAGCATACTCTTCACTCCCTTATCTAAGTAATTAATGAAAATATTGACTAGTAGCAGACCCAGGACTGACCCATGTGGGACCCCAATAGATACACCCTCCCAGTTTGACAGCAAATCATCGGTAACTACTCTTTAGTACGGCCTTTCAGCCAGTTGTGCACCCACCTTATAGCAATTTCATCTAGACCACATTTCCCTAGTTTGCTTATGCAAATATCATGTGGGTCTATGTCAAAACCCTTACTAAAATCAAGATGTGATACTGTACACCTGCCCCAAGCTGAAAATAACCCAGCAAGAAAGAAATAGGATGCCCTAACCACAGTATAGCTATTGCCCAGTATCATCATTGTCCCTCAAATGAAGACACTCTCTCTCCCCATTATCAATATCCTTTCTTTCTGGGGGGAGGCCGGTGGGGTAGATGACTCTTCTTATGACAGAGCTTGGGAAACTCTGCTCTAGGGCATGCTAGAACTAGAATATTCCCTTTCTATGGTGCTAGAAAGTAAGCCTCTCCCCCTGTAATAGGGCAATGGTTCTCAGGACTCCCTTCCCATTTCACAATACAAAAAAGGTAAGCTAGTTATGATCCCCATGTTAAGGGTGTTGTATGGCTTGCTTACACTTTGAAAACATATAGGAGTTATGTAAGTAAGAAGAATAGTTATAGCATTTCTAAGAACTGGAGAGAGCCTTCTCTGGGGAAAGGAGAATGGTGCATTTACAAGCATTCTGAACAAAACATATGGAGAAGGAAACAGTTGCAAGGGAGGATTCCTCTACAAACAAATTTGGAAAGAAAATGGTGACTTTGGAGAATGTGTGTCTGGATGGCGATGGAATTTTTCATTCTGGATTATTTCTAAATGTAGGAGTCAGCCAAAGCAGAACTTAGTACTCATTACCAAACAGAACTGCACAAAAATGGAACAATCCACGTGAAAGTGATCCATGAAAAAAAACAAAAAAAATCAACAATCCAGTCTCTTTTCCCTGGATGTCCATGTGCCACCTGGTAAGAGTTTGGCAGTTCCTCAAAACTGGCTGATGTCAGAGTTTAACAAACAGTCATCTAGGTAACAACTCAGCAGAGAGACAGGGTTTCCAAATGTACTACCCTTACTTTTTACTATTTACTTAAATTACAGGAAATAATGTGATCCAGTGGATAAGGCACTTGTCTGGGAATTGGGAGACCTAAGTTCTATTCCCAACTCAGCTATTGATTTGTTGTATCACTTTGGGCATGCCTCGTTTCCCCATCAGTAAAATGAGGAACCATCACATTGTGCCACACTTAATCCATGGAATCACTATCTTCTCTGTTACCTTTGTCATTCTTCCTCCTCTGTCATGCTCACTTGATGCATCTTGATTTAAATTAGAATGTAAGCTCTTAGGGACAGGGACCATATCTACCTGTGTGTTTGCACAATGAACCCCAGCTGTGACTTACACAGCAGGGGTACGTGCACCTTGATCATTGTAACCTGCATTCATTAAACCACAAGAGGCGCTAAGGCAGAGGTGGGCAAACTACAGCCCACAGGCCACATCTGGCCCGCAGGACCCTCTTGCGCAGCCCCTGAGCGCCCCTGGCCCCTTCCCTCCTGTTCCCCCTCCCCCACTGCCTCAGCTCATTGCGCCACCGACAGCGGGGATGCGAGCTCTTGCCAGGCAGCGCAGCTATAGAGCCGCGGCCTGACGCGGTGCTCTGTGCTGCGCAGTGGCGTGGCTGGCTCCAGCCGGGCGGCATGGCTGCCTGTCCTGGTGCTCTGGGCAGTGCGGCTGTAGTGCCGCCAGCCACCAGTGCTCCAGGCAGCGCGGTAAGGAGGCAGGGAGCGAGCGAGCGAGCAGGGGGGGAGGTAGGTTGGATAGAGGGCAGGGGTGTTCGGGGTGGTGGTCAGGGGGGCAAGGGTGTGGATAGGGGTCGGGGCAGTCAGAGGGCAGGGAATAGGGGGGTTGAATGGTGGCAGGGGTCCTGTGGGGGCAGTCAGGAATGGGAGGAGGGGTTGGATGGGGCAGAGGGGGGCGGTCAAGGGACAGGGAGCGGGGTGGTGGATGAGGCAGGAGTCCCAGAGGGGCCGTCGGAGCTGAGAAGCAGGGGGGTTGGATAGGGAGCACAGCCTCCCCTAACCGGTCCTCCATACAATTTTGGAAACCCGATGTGGCCCTCAGGCCAAAAAGTTTGCCCGCCCCTGTGCTAAGGGCTAAACACAGAATCTAGACAGAATTTTATATTCCATCACAGGAGGTTAAGCATTAACAAAGTCATGTATAAGCTAACAGTTTAAGACTCTTACCTTCAGTAAGTCAATTTGTGCAGTTCCATGAATTACACTCAAGAACAAAGGGGCAGGCATTGCAGAGTTCTTCCAGCAATGTGCTTGTAGCTACAAAATAGACGCTGTCTCTCTACACCCTCATGAGTTCCCTCAACAGCTTCAGTAACACCTGAAGCAGTACGTACCCAGAATATCCCACAAACCATTGGTACAACTACAGGCATTGTGGGAGGATCGAACAACTGATGCTGTAGAACTTAGTCCCTTGCAGCTGGCTATAGCTGTCCCTTTCAACACTTCAATCTCTGCAGCAGTTAAGTGTTTCTATAGAAAATGCATTCACTTCCCAATCAGCTTACTTACAAAAATCCATTTTAAAGTAAGCAATTCTTGGTCGTCTCCTTTTCTAAATCACAATTCTCTGTAAAACCCTTCTGCCAATTCTTTCTGACTCCCGTAGTATTCTTGCCAGCAAGTTAAAGAGGTATGGGCTTAATGAATGGACCATAACAGGGGTTCTCAAACTGAGGGTCAGGACCCCTCAGGGGGTTGTGAGGTTATTACATGGGGGGGGTCGCGAGCTGCCAGCCTCCACCCCAAACCCCGCTTCGCCTCCAGCATTTATAATGATGTTAAATATATAAACAAGTGTTTTTAATTTATAAAGGGGGTCGCAATCAGAAGCTTGGTATGTGAAAGGGGTCACTAATACAAAAGTTTGAGAACCACTGGACTATAAGCTGGATAGAAAGCTGGCTAGATCGTCAGTCTCTACGGGTAGTGATCAATGGCTCCATGTCTAGTTGGCAGCCGGTATCAAGTGGAGTGCCCCAAGGGTCGGTCCTGGGGCTGGTTTTGTTCAATATCTTTATTAATGATCTGGAGGATGGCGTGGATTGCACCCTCAGCAAGTCTGCAGATGACACTAAACTGGGAGGAGTGGTAGATATGCTGGAGGGTAGGGATAGGATACAGAGGGACCTAGACAAATTAGAGGATTGGGCCAAAAGAAATCTGATGAGGTTCAACAAGGACAAGTGCAGAGTCCTGCACTTAGGAAGGAAGAATCCCATGCACTGCTACAGACTAGGGACCAAGTGGCTAGACAGCAGTTCTGCAGAAAAGGACCTAGGGGTTACAGTGGACGAGAAGCTGGATATGAGTCAACAGTGTGCCCTTGTTAGGGTGACCAGATCACCAAAGTCAAATATCAGGACGCGGGGGGGGGGGGGGGGGGGGGCGGGGGGGTGACGCGGGCGGGGGGGGGGGAGGGGTGACGCGGGGGGGGGGCAGGGCGGGGGGGGGGGGCCAAAAAAACAAACAAACAAACCTTCCTCCGCAAGCGCTGGAGGGAGGCCCGGGAGACTCAGGGGAAGCAAGACTCAGGGGAAGCGCGGGGCCGGGGTGAGTAAGAGTCCAGCCTGGTCCTGAGCAGGCAGGACTCAGTTGGGTGGTAGGGAGAGGAGGGGGGCGGCCCGCGGGGCCAGGCGGTGGCTGTTCTCACCCCCGGGCAGCGGGACTCGGGAGCCTGCTGCGGGGACCCAGTAGCGCGCACGCTGCGCCCAGCCCAGCCCCTGGCCAGTCGCGTCTGGGCTGCTGCCCAGCTGGTGCTATCGTGCGGCGGCCCTGGAGTGGGGGCAGCAGGCCCCAGCCCCCCCGTCCCGCAGGGGAACGAACGGGGCTGGGCTGCCGATGCCTCCACCCCGGGGCCGCCGCGGGATATCACCAGCTGGGCAGCAGCCCAGACGCTGGCCAGGGGCTGGGCACAGCGTGCGCGCTGCTGGGTCCCTGCAGCAGGCCCGGGGGGTTCGGGGGTGCCAGAGCCGCAGCCGCCAAGCGCCATGGCCGCTTCCTCCCCCCGCGGCAGTGGGAGCTGCAGCAGCGGCTGCTCTCGAGTCCCGCTGCCCGGGGGTGAGAACAGCCACCGCCTGGCCCCGCGGGCCACCCCCCTCCTCTCCCAACCACCCAACTGGGTCCTGCCTGCTGGGGACCAGGCCGGACTCTTACTCACCCCGGCCCCGCGCTTCCCCTGAGTCTCGCTTCCCCTGAGTCTCCCGGGCCTCCCTCCAGCGCTTGCGGAGGGAGGAGGAATGGTGAGCCTGGGGAAGAGGCGGGGATTCGGGGAGGGAGCCAATCGGGGGAGGAGGGGGCGGGGTCGGGGCAGGGGGGGGGGAGGCGCGAGCACTTCCAGGCTCCAGGCTCCGGCGCATTTCCTTGTTTGTCCAGTGTCCCGACCGCACGTCGGTCGGGACGCGGGACAAACAAGGAAATATCGGGACAGTCCCGATAAAATCGGGACGTCTGGTCACCCTAGCCCTTGTTGCCAAGAAGGCTAACGGCATTTTGGGCTGTATAAGTAGGAGCATTGCCAGCAGATCTAGGGACGTGATCATTCCCCTCTATTTGGCATTGGTGAGGCCTCATCTGGAGTACTGTGTCCAGTTTTGGGCCCCACTCTACAAGAAGGATGTGGAAAAATTGGAAAGAGTCCAGCGGAGGGCAACAAAAATTATTAGGGGACTGGAGCACATGACTCATGAGGAGAGGCTGAGGGAACTGGATTGTTTAGTCTGCAGAAGAGAAGAATGAGGGGAGATTTGATAGCTGTTTTCAACTACCCGAAAGGGAGTTCCAAAGAGGATGGATCTAGACTGTTCTCAGCGGTACCACATGATAGAACAAGGAGTAATGGTCTCAAGTTGCAGTGGGGGAGCTTTAGGTTGGATATTAGAAAAAAAAATTCACTAGGAGGGTGGTGAAGCACTGGAATGGGTTACCTAGGGAAGTGGTGGAATCTCCTTCCTTAGAGGTTTTTAAGGTCAGGCTTGACAAAGCCCTGGCTGGGATGATTTAGTTGAGGATTAGGTCCTGCTTTGAGGTCCCTTACAACCCTATGATTCTATGATCCATAAGATTTGCCATACCAGATCATAACAATGGTCCATTAAAATTGGGGTCCCTGCTCCAGTAGTGGCCTTTGCTGGATTCTCCAAAAATAGGCAAACCTCTTATATAGTGCACAATCTAATTGTGCAATGGTATACATATGTAGGAGACTCTCTTGACACCTTACATATGCTGTTTCATTACCCCTATCTTAGCTTGGCATATCCACAAAATATTGGGTATAAAATTATCCAGTCTCAGTTTTAGAATTCAGTCCAGATCAGTAGAACAGGTCAGCCACCGACTCGCTGCTCGCCTCCTCAGCCCCCCTCCCCCAGCTTGCCTACTCACCCCCTGCCACTGCCCACCCGCTTGCCTCCTCAGCCGCCTCCTCCCCTGCTGCTGGCTCACCTGCCCCCCGGCCACTGGCCGCCCGCTCGCCTCCTCAGCCCCCCACACTCCTCAGCTCACCTACTCACCCCCAGCCACTTCCCGCTCACCTCCTCAGCGCCCCTCCCTCACCTGCCGCTTGCCTACTCACTCCCCCGTGGGCCGCACAGTGAGCCCACGTGGGCCGCATGCGGCCCTCGGGCCGCATGTTGTGCAGGCCTGCTCTATACTATGGCCTGCAGCCATATTGCAAAGCACTCCACAGCATTCCTAGGTAGAGGTTATGGCAGAGTCAAAAGGAGAAAGCTGGAGTGAGTGGCACTAAAAGGGTATTTGTGGTTTTAAACTGAAAAATGTACAATAGCTCAGGTCATAAGACTAATGATATCAAACAGAAATGGAGTAGTCAGGATAAGATTAATATGGTCATACTGCTAACTGATGGAAGGAAAGTGTTAATGCAGATAAAGGATGTCACACCGGTACCCAGCTGGCAAGCAGAACAGGAACAAACCAACCATGGTAGAGTAATCCTATTATGGACTTCTAGCTCTCTCATCCTTTGATATAGTAATGAAGACAAGAGAAGGTCAAAGATAAAGCTTCTTAGCGGAGACCCAAAAGTATGCTAAATAAATTTGCAAAGCACAGTATCTAGAAAGAAGGAAGCAAAAAAATATGAGAACAATTTTAAGTTGTCAAAGTGGAACTGAGTTAAGATGAGATATAGAGTTTAAGGTATTATACATACACGAACAGGCAAAAGAATCTGAGTAGCTAAGGAGGACAAATAGTAAGTGTGCAAGACAGTAGGGTCTCTCAGAATGTCCTTCATCTCCTGTATCTGCATTTCAGAAAGGAAAATGTTATGGTAATTTTTTGTTCAACAAAAAATGGGACAGGCCTGAGTTTTAATTTTATGCTTTATCATGTGAGATACAGCCACGTGGTAGCATGACTGACCAACACTAATGTAATTGTATCTAATTAAGAAGTCAGCAGATGCCTTAAGGGAAGTCATGCCCCATGTGTGCAGTACAATAATTATAGGACACAAGGCTAGGACCAGACTATCTGCAGGCTTTCGTGATCAAAGGCATAACTAGAAAGTGCCCTAGACCAGTGCTTTTCAAAATGCGGGTCATGACCCAGTACTGGGTTGCGGAATGTAAGTCACTGGGTTGCGGCAGCTCTGGTCAGCACCGCCAACCAGGCCGTTAAAAGTCCTGGCGGTGGTGCTACCCAGCTAAAGCAGGCTAGTGCCTACCTGTTCTGACACCGCGGTATGCCCCGGAAGCGGCCAGCAGCAGGTCTGGCTCCTAGGTGGGGGGCCATAGGGCGCCGTGTGTTGCCCCCACCCCGAGCACCAGCTCCACACTCCCATTGGCTGGGGGGGAAGAGGGGCGGTGCCTGCGAGAGAGCACCACATGGAGCTGCTTGCGCACCTCCGCCTAGGAGCCAAACCTGCTGCTGGCCACTTCCGGGGCTCAGTGCAGTCTGCAGTGCCAGGACAGGTGGGAAGCCTGCCTCTGAACCCCCGCTGCGTTCCTAACCGGGAGCCACCCAAGGTAAGCCCACACCTCAACCTCACATCCCAATCCCCTGCCCCAGCCCTAAGCAGCCCCCCAAACCCAGAGCCCCTTCCTGCACCCAAAACCCTCATCCCCAGCAAACCCCACCCCAGAGCCTGCACCCCCTGACCCCCTCCCACACCCCAACCTCCTGCCCCAGCCCAGAGCCCCCTCCCACACCCTGAACCCCTCATTCTCAGTCCCACCCCACAGCCCTCACCCCCAGCCTGAGCCCCTCCCACACTCCACGGGTATCAACAATTTTCTTCAACTGGGTTGCAGAAAAAAAGTTTGAAAACCACTGCCCTAGACTAGGGGAGAGCAATTAGAACGCCCACTTTTGGAACATTTGTGTCAACAGTTCCATTGGCTTCAGTGGAACTACTCACATGAATAAGGGTTGTGTGAGAGGCTCAGAACTACTGTGAATGATCAGAAATACACCTGGGGAGGTAGGTGAATTTGCTGAAGGTTTTGAACCCTAAGAGTAGGAGTATGGGGGCTACAGGATTGCAGGATCTTTCCAGATACAATCTGGAATAATTTTAACAGTCAAATTATTTTGGCAAATCCTTCTGGTCACTCTTCTCTCTTCCCAGGATACTAGGATTTGGAGACTGGGACTGACAAGGCTATAGTAAGCTGCCTGCTATTTTACTAAACTCTGAGCCCCATTAATGGTTCCTTACCACTGGGGAGAAGAAGCCGGCTCTTCTAGTACCCCTCTCACGTTTCCTTGGCTCAGGTTCAGGTACCTTAGTTGAGCCAATGTTCCTGGTTCATAAACATGGGTGCTAAAGAATCTCTCTACCCAGCATGCCCTCTTAAAGGGCCTATTTCTAAGCAGTATCCAGAGATTGACTCTTGCTAGCCAAGGAGGCTCCAGGGCAGGAGCCCTGGGGAAACAGTATTGGCATCTGTCTTGTGTAGCAAAGGAGACTTGCTCACAAAGCAGTCAGTAGCTCCTACCTGCAAAGCAACAAAAACTTAAAGAAAAAGGTTATGAGCAAAAGCTGACAGCATCATACCTTTCTTGGTTATCCACTCAAGTATATTTAAACATTAATGTAGGCCAGAAATTAACTGAATAGCAATTGAAGTTTGTATGACCCACTCCCCAGGAGTCAAACAGGTATTGGGGAAGGATCACAACCACCCTGCCCTTCCCATATTGCTAAGTGGAAGATGAGTCCCAGCATGGAAGGGGTTGATAACCACTGCTTAAGAGCTGCATGTAGCTATATCCTTCATTTGGCATAACAATCAAACAATGTGCAATGGTTGCATTCTGTAATGTCACGCACACAAACCTGCTGAGGAGGTTCATTCCTCCAGAAGATCTGCAGCTTTTCAAAGACTCCTAAATTGAGTCTCTTAGTACTCAATCTCATGGCTATGCTCAGTGGGATGTTAATACTAGATTTTTTGCATAAGCCTACTGAAAATGAACTCTTAAGAGAAAAAACTGGCAAAGGCCTGAAAGCGCTGAGAAGTCTTTAAATGAAGTGAAAGGGCTATAGTATTGAATGTTATAACACAAGTATTTATGGTGCTCACGTCTCCCATTCATTAACCCTCTTCTACAAATAATTACCATGACTTTCCCATCCATGTTCTTTGCAGAGAAAAGAGGGGGAATTAAATTAAACAAGCTTGCTAAACAAACTGGTTGAGTCAAATCTTGGTCATGAGCCTAAAGTCAGTCAAATTAACCCAATTAGGCAAGATATTAATGCAACAGTCAGCCTAGAATTATGTTCTATAATTACATACAATATCTGTTTTTCACATTAAAACTAAATGAGCTTTCTTCAGTTGCTAACTGGAAACAACCCTTTTCAGCAGCTGGTATTCTTCTCATAACCCATTTTCAAATTTCTTCTGAAAAACCATCTTTTCCCGCTACCTCTTATTGGCTCTCATTTCACCTTAGCATACTGTAATTCCATGTGTATGGGGATAAAAATCACTGCATACAACCATTTTCATAAAGTAGTTGAGTCATGTTGCTAAAACACATGGAAGCCCATTACATAAACCACGTTATGATGTAACAAACACTACTCTGAAAATATCTGAAGTCCTTATAGGCTTCACTGACCCTATTCAATGCAATTTTACCCCAGAGCATAGCTTAGACATCGCACTGGGTCTTGGTGGTAGGTTTTTGTGGAAGTAGATAAAAAAATTAAAAAGCCTCAAGTGTTCATGTTGCCTTTACGGTCACTGAGTACAAGATGGTGTTGAAAAGCTGAAGTCCCTGTTTGAAGAGCTCCATTTTCAGAGGATCTAGAGGACAGCATTGAGCAATTGCTCATCTGTTCCAAGGGCTCTCTTAAGCAGATACAGTAGGTTTCTGTCAATCATCCTGTTCAACACGAGATGCTGCCAAGAAAGTTAGTGAAGTGGTACAGGATGAGGGGCTTTCAATATGCAGGTCACACCCAGCTTTACATTTGTTTCAATGGACCTGTTATGGTAACAGCTGATGGCCCTTGCCACCGTGGCTGACCAAGATCAGAGTTCAGATTAGGGCAAGATGGCAAACGCTCTGCCCAAGACTGATCTTATGCTGGCTAGCTAGGGAAAAGACTCAAGAAATTGTGGTAGTATTATCAACTCCTTTGATTGAGGTAGATATGTATTTGTTACTCAGGTTTCCAATTTAGGTGTTGTCAGATTCTTGTAGGTCCAGAAATAGTGGTAGTGGCCTTGAGTGCTTGTATTTTTTTTAAACATCGATACTAGACAAGATACAGACCTCATCACAGGAATCCATACCTTTGCCACCTTCAGACTGGATTACCACAATGCGATACACAGGGTCTACATTTTAAGACTGCTGGGAACTTTAGCTAGCACAGAATCTGCCTGTTTGTTGAACGCTACATTTCTCACAGACTATGTTCTGTGAAAAGGAGTGACTTCCAGTTAGTCTCCATTCATGCCTGTACACCAAGATATTCAGGTTTCATAAGTGATTAAAACTACATAGCTTGGGTACCTCAGAGATTGCCTCTTGTCATGTGCTACAGCAGCAAAAGCAGCTGGTGATGAGAGAGTTAACAGCCCTCTGGCTAAGGGATCTTATGACTTTCCTTCTCTGTTTATAGTAAGGAAAACACACATTATTTTGAGTCAGACTGAAAACAATATAGAAAAAAATAGTTTGTATAAAATGCTTTACTAAAAAGATCTGAGTAACTTATTACAAAGGTGAAAAAGTAATTACAATAATTGCTGAAATATCCAGCACTCTAGCAATCCATCCGGGAACAGTCATGAATCAGAACAGGAAAAGAGTTTTAGACAGACTACAAGAAAACTGCATCGCTTGGGCAGATAAATGAGAGTTTACTTTTTCAGAGTGAGTGATTTTTCTGAAATTTATGAAATAGTCATAGAAACGGTCTTCAAACTCCATCTCAGACTAACAGGTTATAGGCTAGCCTAATAGTTTAGAATTAGCAGACCTCCATCTAGAGGTCACCATAGGATGGTAGAATTAATAGTCAGAATGTGGAGGAATGAAAAGTATTTGCCAGCCATGTCACTCCTAGGGCATCTCCTCTGGCTTCAGAAGGAAACTCTTTGGTTTGCTTTTCTATTCAAGAGTGGTCGCTATGGAAGTGACCACTAGAGAAAGGGAAAACACGGAAGTAGGGGAAATAAATGGAAGCTAGAAAAAAAAAATAGTACTGAAAACATGAAGGAGGCCAACTTATTTTTGTTGGTCATTTTTTGAGACTGAGGGACAATAAATACATTCCTTAGGGTGGAGACAGAGGAGAGGACAAACTTATATGGAGTAGGCAGGAGGATCACCTTTTAGTCTTAGCATTAGGAAAGACTAACACAGTTGCTGATGAGTCTATATTTAAGGGATCAAAGTAATTGCTGTCAGGATGGATTGTAAAAAAAAAAAAAAAAAAAAACATGCCACTAAGTGGTGAGACACTACAATCCGAGAAGTCTTTTAGCGTCTTCACTTTGTGCCATGAGAGTTTCACTGGCATACTTCTGGAGAAGCTCCATCTTCTTTCTCCGGACAAGAGCTTCCTCAATCTGTAAATACAAAATATAAAATCATTCATTCACTATTCACAATTCAATCACTAATACCCAGAGATTCTAGATCAGGTCTGTGAAGGCTGGAAGAAGTTGGCCTTTTATCAGAAAGTGGTACTACACAGGGTCAGAAGCAGCAATAGCATTCATATTGCTCCCAACGTTCAGCTAAAAAATAATGTTGGTCAGCAAAGGCTATCATTGGAACGGAAGAGACTGAGGACTTTACAGCTTTGCTACTGCACATTAGTATTTAAAAACCTTCCCTGGCTGACTCATTTTCCATTATTTTGGATATGATGTTCCGCTCAGAACTCCGATTGGATAAAATAATTCAAGTGAGTCATTTTCCCGCTACAGGGCTTTGCAATGAGATTTGGATGCACAAACATGACCGCTCTAAAAATAGGCTAAATCCATACCACAATAGGTTAATTAATTTGCACTGTTTACTCTTCATTTCAAAGTCTTGAAAACAAGACTAGTTTTTTTTTTAATCAAAGAAAACTGCCTGCATATGTTGCAGTCTTAATAAAATCACCACTATGTTCCCAACACAATTACAGGATTAAACATCCTCACTTGAACTCTATATGCTCAAATACATGCAACAATTTTTTTTTAAGAAAGAGACAGCCCTTAGCCACAAAGTCTGGATCTGAACTTCCAGCACATGAGAAAGTTCAGATCCTGGGTTTTGGTCTGAACCAAACTCTAGTATTTCAAAAGTTTTGTGCAGAAATTCCAAGTGCATGTAAAAAATATGGATTTTCCGTTATTTAAGAGGTTGCCAAGGAGAAAATGATCAAGAAGTTCTACATTTGTCCTAAGGATATAAATCAATAGGTGCAATTCCACTTATTTTTACAATCAGTGTTATTTATTTTCCCCCCTCTCTTTAATTGTTCTCTCTGAAAGTCAAATATGACCACAATGAGTACAAAATAAGAAGTGGAATTGCAGCTACACTGATTTAAATCTTTAGGATAAGGCCTTGTTATTGATCATGCCTTTTTCAGGAAACTTTACATCATAAGAAGTTCAAAGCTTAGTTAATGTAAAACGGCATTTCTATACAAACATCACAAGATAAATTAAAATACGCTCCTCATTCCTTTTCAAATCCACATAATTCTTATTCACAGTACACTGCAAAATAAACGTTATTCCTACTAAAAAATATTACATATTTATCTAAATGAGACTGTACCTAGTACATGACCTTTAAAAAGTTCATTCAAATTCCAGAGGATGAACACCATTATAAATGATATCCACACTGATTTTGATTAAAAATAACACTCTCTTCAGCTCTAGGCTGCAATAGGCAAACCTCATTAAAATAAGAAATGGATGATTTAGTCATTAGAAACAGATTATTATATTCCAGTGAGTAACACTGACAACGGAAAAGGGTCTGGTCCATTAACACTTGCATATATTTACCCAAGAGACAACTTTTCTGCTTTACAACTGGAATCCCCCTAGAATTCCCCTTGCCTACATCAACAGTAGTTCAGCATCAGATACCCTGTTCTGACTGTTCCTCACAGTGCTGTGCTCACTGAATCAACAGTACTGCTATTCAGTCTGCAGCATTTCTCTCCCCTATAATTTTGCCATCTCATTTTAGCATAGATTAATACTGTATGCATCAACCGCTTCATATGGATACATTACTGCTGTCCTTTCTTTCCTCTGCAGCTCCGGTGCCAAGCATTATGGGGTATCTGTGTGAGGCAGAGGCACATGTAGTGCTAGGTAAACAAACTGGGTGAGAAGTCTCAAGAGTTGTTTCAGGCAAATTGATAAAATTAAGCTAAGTTGTACCCTAGAACAGTTTCAAAAGTGAACAGAAAAAGAGTGACTGATTTCAGGCTCATCTAACCAGGCCCATTTTTAAGAATGGTCACTTGATTCCCTAAACAAACAAACAAACAAAGCAATCAAAAATAGAGGCATTAAAAGTGAACAAGAAAAAAGCCAGATGCTAGAACTCCAAACACAAAAACTTAGAAAGTTATTGGTAGCAAACCAGGGCTATCTTTCGAGTAACACATCATAATGTATATTCTTATTTGCATACTACTTTACAAAATGTTTGAGACATTCAGATGAAAGCATTTGAAACTACAAACGTTATGTCTCATAACACTCCTGGAAGGTAAACATCCCCATTTCAAAGATGGGTAAATGGAAGTGAAGAATGTAAGTGATTTCCACAGCGAGAATATTCAGGAAAAGAACCCAGGAGATCTGCCCCCTAGTAGGAAACACTTTCTATAGGATGCCTGCCATTATTTAGGTCCTGAATTGTAATAGCCTGTGAATGTCCCATGTGCCTTTGTCTCCCCGTTATTTCTTACCTCTTGTTGTGATGGCACTGGAACATGGGCAATAAATTTCTGCTGGCCTTCTTCGCCTTCTTTTTCTTTGCCGCTTTCCTCATCAGACTACAAAATTAAAGAAGTTTACACAAGCTTATTTTGCAGTTTCCATCAACAGGTCACTACAGCTAAACCTCACTGATCTGCAGTAGTGGAGGCAAACCCAAGGCAAATTAATGAGGCTTGCGAACCACCAAGTGCTGGGGGCATGACCACTGCAGGAGACACTGCACTCCATGCAGCAACAGGGAAGCATCACACCACCCTGACCCTGCTTCTTAAAGTCCTAAAACAGAGTTGCTTACTTTCCTCTGTACCAGGTGCCATCCCTTGTGCTGCTGATGTATGGATGTGGGGCCACTTTCTTACTTTTCCCACATTTCTCAGCTGGGGCAGTGCAGAGAAACTAGTTAACTCAGGCAGGGGATTGGGGCCTTTACAGAGACAGACATGCCATTTTTCTGTTGAGTGGTTGCTCAAGAGCTGGCACCACCACCCTCCTCCCTCCCCACAGCTGGGCTCAATGTAGCCATGGGAGATAGCATAGATATAGATAGAGCAAGGTGGTGGGGAAACAGCAAGGCAAACTTTGTCAGCTAGATTAGTTCCTATGACAGGCCCAGAAGAGCTGCATGCAAGCAATAAGAACATGCTTCTGCAATGCTGCTGACCTCCCAGGAATAGGGCTACTTCTGTCTCCTATCTCAGGGTCTCAGTGAGAGTGGGATAGGGTTAGGAGTGACATGCACTCCCCCCCATTGCTCTGCAGGAAGCATGATGTCACAGCAGTACCCCTGCTCGTTAACACCAGCAGAAACTTGCTAATCTGTGCTTCACAGAAGAGCAAAGCTGGAGGATAGTTTTGTAGTACATCAAAGTGTGAATAAGTGAAGTTCTACTGTACACAAAACAACTCGAGTTCAACTACAGACACTAAATATTCTACATATTGCACACTGTTGTATCTGTACTGATAAGTAAAACCTTTTGAGAGATTCAGAGTCTCAAATGTCATCTACATCAATATCCCCCACAATAAAAACTCAAAATTAGTCTCCTTACTTGGTTTTCATCATTCCAACCACAGGAAAAAGCCTTCCCAGGCTGCTGACTTTGGTCTCACTCTAAGCATGACTTGGAATCAAAAGCCCCATTCTAGTGTTAATTTTTATCAACCACAAACATTTATGCATAGGGCCCTAACAAATTCACAGCCATGAAAAATGCACTGTGAAATCTGGTCTTGTGTGCTTTTACCCTATACTATACAGATTTCATGGGGGAGACTGTTTCTCAAATTGCGGGTTCTGACCCAAAAGGGAGTTGCAGGGGGATCATAAGGTTATTTTAGGCAGGTTGCTGTATTGCCACCCTTACTTCTTCGCTGCTTCAGAGCTGGGCATCCAGAGAGTGGCAGCTGTTGGCCGGGTGCCCAGCTCTGAGGGCAGTGCCCTGCCAGCAGCAGTGCAGAAGTAAGGGTGGCAATATCATACCATGCCACTCTTATTTCTGCACTGCTTCCTTCAGAGCTAGGTGGCTAGAGAGTAGCAGCTGCTAACTAAGGGCCCAGCTTTGCAGGCAACAGAGCAGAAGTAAGGGTGGCAATACAATATCATGCCACCCTTACTTCTGTGCTGCTGGCAGTGGCTCTCCAGCTCTGAAAGCTGTGCCACTGCAAGCAGCAGCGCAAAAATAAGGGTAGCAGTACCACATCGCCCCTACAATAACCGTGCGACACCACCACCCCAACTCCTTTTTGGGGCAGAACCCCTACAATTACAACACAGTGAAATTTCAGATTTCAGATAATCAAAAATTATGATTTTTTAAATCCTGTGACAGTGAAATTGATCGAAATGGACCATGAATTTGGTAGGGCCCTACTCATGCAGAGAATAGGGAAGGTAGCAAAATTCTCCTCAGAACAAAGCTGCCACTCTGCTTCCAAGTAATTAATGCTGAAGACATCTAAAGGATACTCATGCTATCCAGGCTAACATTAATTGCTATCAAGACTTCAGTCTCTTATTCACTGGGGTACCTCATCATCGACGGCATAGATGTTTATTTCCTCCTCTTCCTCCTCCTTGTCACCTCCCGCAAGTCGTGCCTCTCTCTCTACTTTCCATTTTTCCACTGCTTCTGCTATGACTGGTTGGAAAAATAAAGTGAGGATACTATATAACTAGGTTTAAAAGCAATGTCAGACAAGAAAGTCAGTTCTAGAGCTGACGCTAATTCTTCTGAGCGCTTGTATACAGACTTTTACCACGCACTTGTAACAATGCTCCTGGTTAGATCCACAGGGATTGAACTTGGGACCTCCATCTAAAAAGCATGAGCTTCTGCTGATTGAGCAAAGGATTAGGTCCATTAGTTCAAAGGCAGAGGAAGACCCAAAACAAGTAAAGGTAGCTATCCACCAGAGGGAGACAAAGTCACACTTAGGGCACGTCTTCACTACCCGCCGGATTGGCGGGTAGCAATCGATCTATTGGGGATCGACTTATCGCGTCTAGTGGACGCGATAAAATCGATCCCCGATGGCTCTGCCGTCGACTCCGGAAATCCACCACGGCAAGAGGCGGAAGCGGAGTCGACGGCGATGCGGCAGCGGTCAACTCGCCGCCGTCCTCACAGCCAGGTAAGTCGACCTAAAATACGCAACTTCAGCTACGCTATTCACATAGCTGAAGTTGCGTATCTTAGGTCGACCCCCCCCCCCCCCCGTAGTGTAGACCTAGCCTTAGTGTGAACTGCACTGTAACCAGGCTAAACCTTGGACGTGATCAAGTTGTTAGACTGGTTACAGAACATGGTTAATGGCCCAAACTCCACACTATAATTGTGTTGTAACCAGGTCCAGGGAACATTGTTCTAAATGGATTCCATACCACAGCTATATTTATAGTGCAAGCAGGCACAAGAAAACAGGCTGCTTGATGGCAGTTATTGTATCATAAGACTGTCAAATACAAAATTTCTCTTACTTGAATAATTTCTACATGGTTTAACCATGTTCTCTTTGACTCATTTTTATTTTCTCCATTTTATAATCCATGCCAAATGAAGTGTACTTTTTTTTTTATTATTATTATTATTATTATTATTAAGGTAACTGGAATTGGTTGTAGAGACTTTATGATGTGGATAACCGCTGTTGGGCTACTATACCTGGGGTACTGCAAATGCTAATACACCCTTAACTATAACAGTAGCAGTGCTACTTCAAGTTATAAGTAGTGTGAACATTGCTTCACTCCTCTTTTCTTCATGCCTTTACCTGATATTGCAGCCTTCACGTTAGGGTCCACATCTATCTCAAATGAGCCTGCAAATATCCTGCAAGGACTACCAACGTATGCAATGACAGCCCATCTCAACCATTCAAGGTTAGTCAGTCTCCTAGCAAAGAAGACAGCAATGTCTCTAAAAAGCCCATAGAGATTTGCTAATAGCTTTCTTATCATGCAGTTAGAGTTACAATACCCAGAAAGCAGCAATTTTTCATCTTTGACAGCAACTGGGGAATTACTAGCCCCTCTTTATTCATGTAAAGAAACAAAACTACAGGAGGAAAAACTGACCACAATCATATAGTTGTTCTGCTATGTGATAGCATCAGTAATGAAAAAGAAAGCTATTGCTAATTAGGAAAGTTCAAGTAGTGTATAACCTTTTAATTCTATATCTCACATGAGCAGACCATAAAAGAGCCTGGATGATGTCTCACATAACTGGTGACCTTTAATATTTTTGAATAAAAAAATAAAGATGTCATGTGCTATTACTTTGGGGCAGTCAGTCACATTTTTTTTTCTCCCAGTATATCTGAAGCACCCATCCCAACAATTCTAGGAGCTTACACAAGCTTTTGAAACACGCACACACAGGTTAAAAATCCAAAATATTATTTTCCCAAACTCCAATGAATTGCCCACCAAAATAACCACCTTCTTCATGGGACCCCATAACCCTGAACCTCCACCCAATCAAAGGATGCTAAAGAAAACATATACTCTTACAGCATGCTCCAGAGGCCAACAAATTCCACCTTACATGAACCAATTAAATTCCCTGCCTCCCCGCATTCAAACCAAAGGGCTTGAGCATCTCCATTTATTACAAATGGCACAGTGTCACTTGGGGAGAAAGTTTCTTAGGCAGTCACGTGAATCTAGTATACTGCCACTCCTGTCTGTAACCAATGATGCCAAGATAAAACACTAGAAGTTTTTAATGTTTGCAGTAGCCCCTATATGCTCAGATCTTGTTTTCACTTTAATGCTTCACTCCTTCCTATGTATTTGAGCTCCCAGACCCTCCCTGTTCCCACCTATTGCTACCTTCCCCCCACTTTAGGCTCCATCCCACAACACTCGAACTGTTGCTACTCTCATATCCCTACAAGAGTCTGACCCACTCCTTCCACTGTGCTCTCCCACTATTCCCTCCACAAAGGATCCAATCCCATTCCTGCCAAATGCTTCTATCCCATGGTCAATGGCAGCCCAGTCCCATGCCATTACTGCTGCCTTTACCCACCCCTCTTGTGCGCCCAGCACCCTGCTCCTCTCACCGCTCCAACCACTGCTGGATCCTCACCCTCTCACTTAGATCAGCTTGATCTATTCTTACCTACTTCTGTCCCTCCACATTCTACCCAGAAGGAAGCCAAATTGTGCTCCGACTCCAGGTTTGCAGCAAGACTCTGATTTGAGGCACTAGCACTAGATCCTGTAGTAAGTAGGAAGCTAGGCAGCAGCCTGCAGTCTTTAGAGGCTCTCTTAACATGGTTTCCTATATACCTCCCCTTACTGCACAGCTTTCAGCATTCCTGTGCTACTGAAATTGCAGGTAGTGAAAGGGGACCTGGCTTTGCAGCTGAATTCAGGTGCTGTGTACTGTGCAACACATGGGGCCTGCTCAAACATATTACAGCTGAATGTTTGCTCCTTCTAGCTGCAGCAAAATATATGCAAGTTGATGAGTACACAGCCTGGATTAGCATTTATGGTAAGATCAGGTCACAGAGTGGCTAGCCAAAAAGAACAACTCTGCAGGAAAAACAAGGGGGGAAAAGCCATGAAAGAAAAGTCTGTTGTAAGGGGCTTGAAAAAAGGTTGAGTGCATTACCTGTGGATCTGACATCATCATCTGACTCACCTGAAGTATATAATGCAGATTTGTCTCTATGTATTCAAAAGAGACTGAACTAAACCAGAAAGGGACGAAGTCAATGGAATAATATCAAGTCTACAACTAGAATGACACAGGTATTAAATTCAAGAAGGTAGAACCTGAGACTTTTACTGGTTGCTATGCAGATGAGCTAACTCAAGTCAATCTAATGTTTTCCCCATAAATATTTATGTTATACTGGGGAGAGAAACCAGGTGAAAGGCAGTATTTCATAACTATTTATAGAGCTTCCCCCTATAATCAATTACAGCAGCTCGGCTATTTCCTCTGTGGCTCATCTAATTCCCTTTAGACTCATTCCTTCCATACTATATGAATTAGTTTCCCCTGTATCCTTGTGATTACAAACATAACAGTTTGGAGTATGCTTAGGCTAACTGGAGTCAGATGGTAAATCACACAAATGGTTTCTACTCCTTTATACAGGAAACCATTTAGGATCAATAAATAACTTAACCAGTTTTACCAATGCACATTTCTAAATGCTAAGTTGAGGTTACATTCCAATGGACTTTTTTTTGTGTGCAAGATGTTCTACTGAATTCATGTATGCCCCACCATAGCAATACTAGCAATCAGGGCTAAGTATAGACCTTTTCCGGTGGACCTTAAAGTGCTACACAAAAGCAGGAAAACTGGTATCTTCATTTTACAGGCAAGGAACAGAGGTACAGAGAGGCTAACGTGCCCAAAGCCTGTTCGTGGCAGTACCTGGGTTAGTACCTAGATATCCAATACCCACTGGCTTCAGTGGAAAGGTGTAAACCAGCTGGCTTCCAACAAAAATTAGTCCTTGCAGCTTTATACTTTTGTTTGGAAGCAGATAGAGGAATGAGAGAGATTGCATCCCCTCTTTAAATGAAAATATGCTAGTTTTCCTGAATTTGATTTTTATATAACTAAGTCAAAGGTTGCTGAATAAAGTTTTACATTGAGATTTCAGCAAGAGACATCCAGAAAGAGTGACAGGAAGATGCCCACTTCCCTTGCCTATCCTTTTATTTTAAATGGAAGCATAGTAGTTAAATGGGACAACAAAAATATTCCCATCAAAGAGCTGTACAGTACACTAAGTTAAACTATCAAAGGTAGGAGTACTGCTTACTCACTGTAGTTAGAACTATGTACAATGAAGATCTACAAACCAGAAGAAAAGGCAGTGAAGCACCATTTTAAAGAGTAAAGGCAAAAAAAAAAAAAAAAAACCCTTCTGCTCTAGTAACATGCAACTTGGAGATGGTTACATGTAACAAGCTGGGGACACCAGAAACAGCCTTAAATGAAACTGCACCCCATTTATATAGGACTTTTTGATCTCACATACCTTTCTTTTCATGTTCCTGTTCCAATGGCTCCAAGACACCATCATCTTCATCCCTGTAGCCGTAATACTCCGCATCAATAGCCTTCATAAGCTCAGCTCGAGTCTTCCTTGGAGGAGGGAGGGCTGAAGGAACAAGTGACCATCACACTTTCAACCATCCCCTCCCCCCAAAAAAGTGACATTCTACTAAATTTAACAGCTGGTCCTGCCCTCATGGATCACATCAACCCTGTACCATTTGTCTAGCAAGGCAGATTAATTTGCATTCAGATTGTGTGATTTCTGACCATCATCCTAACCCCTCACATTCCCATCAGTTTCCACTTTCTGGAATTTTCTTTAGGTTGATGCCAGCTTCATGCTGCCAACCAGTGCTCCTAGAAAGTAGTTTTTCTTTGAATTCTACAAACCCTACTTCAGCTGTGGATGACAATATCTAAAAGTGGATAGGGAAATCCCACCTGGCCCTCTGTGGCTATGTCTAGACTGCAATGAAACAACTCGACGGACCTGTCTGGTTTTAAGATTAAGTTAGATAAGTTTATGGAGGGAATGGTTTAATGGTAAAACATAGTAGTCAAGGAAAGCCAAGCAATGGTAGGTAAATAGTATGATGGCTAACAGGGGTCGGGCTGGAGACTCTTGCCTATATGCTCGGGGTCTTACTGATCACCATATTTGGGGTCGGGAAGGAATTTTCCTCCAGGGCAGATTGGCTGAGCCTCTGGAGGTTTTTCGCCTTCCTCCGCAGCATGGGGCAGGGATCTCTAGCAGGAGGGTCTCTGCTGATTGAAGTCACTAAAAACAGGATTGGGGACTTCAACAGCAGAGTCCAGGGAAGGGGTAGGGACGGTTTTATGGCCTGCAGCATGCAGGGGGTCAGACCAGATGATCATAATGGTCCCTTCTGACCTTAAAGTCTATGAGTCTATGAACTGCAGCTGGCCCATGTCAGCTGACTCAGATACACAGGCTCGGGCTGTGGGGCTATAAAATTGCAGTGTAGAGGCTCAGGCTGGAGAGCACACTCTGGGACCCTGCATGGGGGAGGATCCCAGAGCCTGTGCTTCAGCCCAAGCTCAAACCTCTACACTATAGCCCTGTAGCTTGAATGCTGCGAGCCCAAGTCAGCTGAGACAGGCCAGCTGTGGATGTTTTATTGCAGCGTAGACATACCCAATGAGATTCTGGAGCAAGGCTTCCTGAGGAAAAAGTTTAAAATGGTTCCAGTTGGGCTTTTAGGCCCAAGTGCCTCTTGACCAAATTATGCAATATTTATACATAAGATTGGCTAGGACCAGCCAAAGGGTCAATAGGTCCACATTACAGGAGATACCATTGATCACCTGCCTCTTAAGAAAAATAAATGACTGAGATAGAAGATTAGATAAGCCATTGATCAGTAACAGTATAGCAGTCTATATATAGTTTCTGATTAATGGCCTATCTAGTTCACAAGATAGATTAAATCCAACTCATACAAATAAAGAAAAAAAAATTTCTATAGGATATTTACCTTTTCCTTTGACTACAAAATTAGTTAGCGTTCTTAGTCAATATGAAACTTGTAGTGGAGGGCTGAACACAGGCAGAGTCATTTTAACAGGACAGCATCAAATAGTTTTAACCAAAGGTTAGTTTTATGAGCTTACAGGCATGTCATCCTCTCTTAGAAAAGTAGTGTGGTCCCTACTTCATACTAAATACAGGAGGTGGAGCATGAATTTAAAACAAGGAAGGGAAGAGAAGACACACAATTTCCCCTTTTATCATCCTGCCCTTGTTTGAAACAGTCACTGAATTAATATAAAATATTTGAGCTTTGGGAGTGCAGAAAAACAATTTTATCTAATTCCATTCAAGATAATCATGGCTGTGAAAGAATAGGCATGTAAATAAATGGGTTTCTTCTCAGTCAAGTAAAGAGCTTTTAATGGATGATGACTTAGTTATACTGTGGTAAATGTTTGACTAGACTGATATGTACACAAAGATTCTTTTCCCCACCTCTTTCCCTAGAATTCACCCTACATTTCAGATGACACATTTTGTATGACAGGAGAGATGCTAAAGAAATTACTCTGATGTTATCCTGTCTGAAAAAGTCACAATTCTGAAGAAGGGAAAACTTCACATCTGTGATAGTGACCCATCAATACAGAAATAATGAATAATTCTAAAAAGTAGCTAAAGTTACTTACGTTCCTTTTCAAAGAGCTCTCTGACACCCGGTAAATCTTTAGCAGCTCCAAAATATTTGTAACCCCTGTTTCCTGGAACTTCCTTTCCTTCATGATCTAGCATTTTAGGACCAACTCTCTTTAAAAATAAAGCAGATAAAAAAAATCATTGCTCCTGACCACGGTCATTTTTCTTTCCCCATGTTAATTAGCATTACCCATGCTCTGGTTTACTAGGCTAAAAAACTGCTCTCAATCTATGTCAGATGATTCAGGAGTAGCAGCCCACTCAGACAATCTTTTTATTTTTCAAAAGAGAAAATGTCCTTTTACTGAGTGCCAAGCAGTTAGAAGGACTATGCAAAGCATAGAGTACTCTGACCCACGGCAGACCCACCTTGTTACCCCACATGCTGGATTCTACAGTAGAGGAACAAGGTGGGATTAAAATGCCATACACAGAAGTTTACTATCTGGCTCCCTATGTGATCCTTATCAGTCCAACTTTTAATAGACGGCCCTGATAAATCAGCACAAAATTACTAGAACTGTCAAGCAATTAAAAAAATTAATTGTGATTAACGGCACTGTTAAACCATAATAGAATATCATTTATTTAAATATTTTTTGATGTTTTCTACATTTCCAAATATATTGATTTTACTTACAACACAGAATACAAAGTGTACCGTGCTCACTTTATATTACAAATATTTGCACTGTAAAAAACAACATAAATAGTATTTTTAATTCACCTAATACAAGTACTGTAATACAATCTCATCATGAAAGTTCAACTTACAAACATAGAATTATGTACAAAAAATAATTGCGTTAAAAAAAAAAAAATCAATGTAAAACTTTAGAGCCTATAAGTCCACTCAGTCCTATTTCTTGTTCATCCAATTGCTCAGGCAAACAAGTTTGTTTACATTTGCAGGAGATAATGCTGCCTGCTTCTTGTTTACAATGTCACCTGAAAGTGAGAACAGGTGTTTGCATGGCACTGTTATAGCCGGCGTTGCAAGATATTTAGTGACAGATGCGCTAAAGATTCATATGTCCCTTCTTGTTTCAACCACCATTCCAGAGGACATGCATCCATGCTGATGACGGTTCTGCTCGATAATGATCCAAAGCAGTGCGGACTGACGTATCTTCATTTTCATCATTTCAGTCAGATGCCGCCTGCAGAAAGTTGATTTTCTTTTTGGTGGTTCAGGTTCTGTAGTTTCTGCATCAGAATGTTGGTCTTTTAAGACTTTTGGAAGCATGTTCCACACCTTGACCCGCTCAGATTCTGGAAGGCATTTCAGATTCTTAAACCTTGGTTTGAGTGCTGTAGCTATCTTCAGAAATCTCACATTGGTACCTTCCTTTTGTTTTGTCAAATCTGCTGTGAAACTGTTCTTAAAAGGAAAAACGTGTGCTGGATCATCATCCGAGACTGCTATAACATGAAATATATGGCAGAATGCAGGTAAAACAGCAGGAGACATACAATTTTCCCCCAAGGAGTTCAGTCACTAATTTAATTAACACTTTTTTTTTTTTAAATGAGCATCATCAGCATAGAAGCATGTCCTCTGGAACGGTGGCCGAAGCATGAATGGGCATATGAATGTTTAGCATATCTGGCATGTAAATACCTTGCAATGCCAGCTACAAAAGTGCCATGTGAATGCCTGTTCTCACTTTCTGGTGACATTGTAAATAAGAAGTGGGCAGCATTATTTCCTGTAAATGTAAACAAACTTGTGTCTCTTAGTGATTGGCTGAATAAGAGTGTAGGACTGAGTGGCCTTGTAGGCACTAAAGTTTTACATTGCTTTGTTTTTGAGTTCAGTTATGTAACAAAAAAAACCCTACATTTGTAAGTTGCACTTTCACAATAAAGAGAATGCACTACAGTACTTGAATGAGGTGACTTGAAAAATACTATTTCTTTTGTTTATCATTTTTACAGTGCAAATATTTGTAATCAAAAATATTAATATAAAATGAACAGTGTCAACTTCATATACTGTGTTGTAATTGAAATCAATATATTTAAAAATGTAGAAAAACATCCAAAATATTTAATAAATTTCAACTGGTATTCTATTGTTAAACAGTGCGACTAAACTGCGATTAATCACATTTAAAGTCGCGTGAGTTAACTGCTATTAATTGACAGCCCTACAAATTACATTTTGATTTTTCATCATGAGATGTTTTGTGTCAGAGACCTGAATGTCAAAAGTCAAGTATTTCATTATTTCATGATCAGTCAGAGCCATTTACTCTCTGCTAAACACCTTTACACACTGACATGTAATACAGGACAGTGGAACCACAGAAAGTGGCAGGTAGAGTTTGTGTCTCTCTTCGGATTCTGAACAAAAAGTACTAATAGCCTTATCTTAACAAGACCCTAAGGCTGAAAGAAAGTCATCAAATAGTCATTTTCAGAACCAGGAGAGGGAGAGAAAGATAAGACATCACTATTTGATCTAACATGCCATTCAGCATGTTTAGAGATTGAACAAGATTTGTTGATCATTGAAATACCAGCCACTAGGAAAAAAATAACCAAGTGTGTTTAATACATCTCTGTTGTATGCACGATGAAACACCGATCATGCAGTATTCAGTAGATTAAAGTTTCTAGTCTTGGGTCGATGGGCTTTCACTTTGCTAGCCATTCACAGTTAACTGCAGAGATGCTGTTTGCCAACACAGTTGTTTTATACTTACTGCATAATCAGGACCTCCCAGCTCCTTTATCCGGACCTCCCAGTGCCCCTTCTCTCTTAGGAGTTTGTTAATTTCATCATTCAAGTCTCGAATTCTGAATTCACCTAAACCAGCTTCAAGATAAAACAAATCAAGAAGTTCTTATAGAGACTGTATATTAACCACTTCAGAAAGACTCATTTCTCTCTGTTCCTCTATGGGGAATGCTCCCCAAACTCTTGTTGAAGGCCCAGCACTTTTCTTGCTTTAACCAGAGGTCTTGCCTCATAACGAGCAGTTTGGGGGCTCAAAAGACTTAACTTGAGCACGCTGCTCCTGCTTGGAGAGAAAGACACAGTGCTCCTCCTTGGATCAGGTACTGACCCTCCTATATTTTTTTCTATAGGAAACTCATTTTTATCCACTTTGCCAGGAAGCAAAATCTTAAATGGGGATGAAAAGTGACGGCTCACTGGTCCATGACCAGTACTTAAGAGTACATTATTCCTAAAAGCACTGGCCTATCCATTTTTAGTCCTGGCATGTCATGAAGTGTATAATGCCCGGGTGTCATTTAACTTAATTTTCTTCAATATTTGTAGTTGAATACTGACACCTAAACGTCAATAGTTTCACAAAACTAAATTAATGAAACCTTAAGACAAGCTTCAACAGCACAGTTAGGATAAAATATTGGACTTTTCTCCCTTATTTAATTGGGCTATTGTAGCTCTTCATGAAAGCAGAAACAAGAACTGTTCCTAACAGCAGTTCACATAGCCTCTCAGGTTTCCTAGTGCAGATAATCCCAGTGGCAATAAAGATTTTTAATTTGTGAATTTTTAAAGGTAAATATTTACCAACAAATATTGAAAAAAGTGTAAGAGTTAAGCAAAACAACAACACTTTAAAAATTAGGTCTAGCCATAGATAGCATTAAAAGCATCCACTAAAAGCAGATCAGAATTGATGTGAGGGAAGGAGGTAAGAGGGCAAACAGAATGATGCAGTTTTAACATCAAATCATTATTGCTAGAAACAATTGCTATGCCCCACTGAAGAGGTGGAGTTCCTTCTAGCTCTAGTGGCAGATATTGAGCATTAAAATAGTCACCAGGACCACTATCCAGCAGCGCTATTTTGAGACCAATCCACAACTTAAAAACAGCAGCCAATATGACTTTATAGCCAGGTAAATTGCAGCAGTGAGTTAACTGACACTGGAACCAAAGTTTCACACAAGTCAACTGCAATTAAAAGATGCTCACCATTTTGAATCTGTGCCACTTTCTTGGAAATTTCTCCAATAATCTATTTAAATAAAAACAATTATGCAGAAATTAGTTTTTCTTGATGAGTCAGAAGTCAGGGTAGTTTCAACTGTTAAACCATTCTACATGCTTAAGAGAACTCATATTTGAAATATCAGTAAGATGTTAATAAAAGTTTAATTTGGGCACAAATACTACTTATAATGAATGAAGAAGTATCCATACTGGGAAACGCATAATCCATGACTCCTTTTTGTTCAGGCATTTGCACCTTTGTGCTAACAATAACCTGCAGTCTATCCTTTAACTTTCTGGTCATTTTGGTTAAAACATGACACACACTATTTTAGCTCAGACCTCGGTCAATTCTTAATTTAACTGTTTACACACAAGCTAAGGAGAACAATTCTAGCAGCAAAGAAATATTAGACTTAGTTCAGTGTTCAGTACAATTACCTCATTAATTTTAATTGTATAAATATTTTGTTAAAATTATGCATATTTCCTAATTTGATTATTTATCAGTTCATCCTCTACAGAATTAGAAAAGCCTGATGTTCACTGACTATATATGCGATGCATACCTGACGTCTCCATTTCTCAGCTTTAGGCAACTCATTACATTCTGATGCAAGAAAAGGTCTTCGTTCCTGTTTGGGAGAAAGACATGTATAGTAACTCCTCACTTAACATTGTAGTTATGTTCCTGGAAAATACAACTTTAAGCGAAATGATGTTAAGCGAATCCAATTTCCTCATAAGAATTAATGTAAATGAAGGGGTTAGGTTCCAGGGAAATTTTTTTCATCAGACAAAAAGACTATTTTTTATTTTTTTTTATAAACACACACACACACACTATAAGTTTTAAACAAACAATTTAATACTGGTACACAGTGATGATGATTGTGAAGCTTGGTTGAGGTGGAGGAGTCAGAGGGTGGGATATTTCCCTTACTGCTAAACGATGAACTAGCAATTGGCTGAGCACTCAAGGGTTAACTCTCTCACTTTACAAGACAGCAGGAATGGAAGGAGATAGGCGCATTTCCCTTTTAAGTACACTGCTTTGTTAATTAGATCAGCTTGCTGAGACCTTAGATGCTGCAAGCTCCCTGGTGTGTCCCCCCTGCTCTATGGAAGATGGGGTAAACAGGGTGCAGGAGCAGGGGAGAGTGGAACACCCTGACATTAGCCCCCCTCTACCTTCCCTGCCCCCCCCACAGCAAGCAGGAGTCTCGGGGAGCAGCTCCAAGGCAGAGGGCAGGAGCAGCACATGGCAGTGCGGGGAGGGACACAGCTGAACTGCAGGCAGCTGCTGCACAGGGAACTTAGGGGAGCGGGGAGCGGATATGGGGGCTGCCGGTCCACTCTGGTTCCAAGCCCCCACCAGCTAGCTGCAACAAGCTGCTCTTCCTGCAAGCAGTAGACAAAGCAGGCGGCTGCCAAATGATGTTAAAAGGGAGCATTACACAACTTTAAACGAGCATGTTCCCTAATTGATCAGCAACATAAGAACGAAACAATGTTAACCGGGACGACTTTAAGTGAGGATAAAGCTTCAAACCACCTAATACTGAAGCTTGACCTGTTCCCAAAGCAACTGATATTTCATGCTCTGAGTGTAACATGGCCTACTTGTTCCTGGATTAGTCCCAGGCAAATCAGCCACTCATGCCTCCTTACTCGAATTTCCTCTGTTCCCATCCCATTTTTAAAGATTTCATATAACAGCCCTGATGAAAGAAATTCTATTTAACCACTGAACACAGCCACCAATTCAAGCCCAGCATGTACAAAATAGAGCCTGTCATCTTCCATTCAAACCCTTTTCCCTCCATTCTCCAAACCCTATTCTCTCCATTCTTCATCACCAGCAATGCTCCAGTCAGTGTGGCTCAAGCGTAGTATCACTTTTGACTCCTCTGCCCACATCTAGTCCACAGGTAGATTCCATTGCTTCTCTGTACATCTATAAAGTCTATCCCTTCCTTTCTATTGCTGCTGCTAATATTCCAGTCCATGCTCTAGTTTGCATTAACAACTACAGCTTCCAACTCCATGGCCTCTGACCCTTCTAGTTCATTCAAAAAGCTGCTACAAAAATCATTCCTTTCCTGCCACTAGCCACTTCACCACCTTTGTTTGCATCCTTCCATTAAGTTGTTATTCCATACATACGTTCATAGTATTCCTCACCTTTAAGTCTCCCTACTTACATATTTGCCCCTACAGCTCCTCTTACTCCCACTTCTTATGCTCCTTCCAGGCCTTACTTTCACATAATTTATGTCTCCCCTTATGTTTGGAACAGCCTCCCAATTAGTGCGTGTTCCGATCCCCCAAACACACATCATCCCTTCCTCTGGGAAACTCCTGAAAAGCCACCTGTTCGAAGTTTTACCTGCAATAGCCACTGTTTCCTACTACATTACTCTATATCAGGGGTTCTCAAACTTCATTGCACCGCAACTCTCTTCTGACAACAAAAATTACTACAGGATCCCAGGAGGGGGGACTGAAGTCTGAGCCCACCCAAGCCCCACCACCCCGGGGGTGGGGAGCAAACCCAAAGCCCTACTGCCCCAGGCCAGAGGGCCGAAGCCCAAGGGCTTCAGCCCCAAGCGCCTGTAACCTTAGCCCCGACACCCAGGGCTGAAGCCCTAGGGCTTGGGCTTTGGCCCTGGTTCCCAGCAAGTCTAAGCCAGCCCTGGCGACCCCATTAAAATGGGGTTGCAACTCACAGTTTGAGAATCACTGCTCTATATTGTCCCCATAGAGTTTATAAATGTGTCAGCTCTAGGGAAAAGATGCAAAATTATAACTCAGAACAAAGCCCTTTAGAGTAGGTTGTGTGTGTCCGTCTAAAAAACTTACTCCAAATCCTTCCATTGACCTGATCCTGCAATTCACCTGAAGAGGGTGGACTCCTGCACCCACACAGAGCTCCAGTGGAGTCAATGCATGGCTTCACCTGTGGAGTCAGTTAAGAATCAGGGCCTAAGATTATGGGGATTTTAGTTTCAGAATCCAACCTTTTGACCAGTGGTTTTACACAATATAAAGCCACTGGCATCAACTATTTTTCAAGTCATGTGCGAATCTAACTTGATTTGAGGGTTAAAAGTTTCTCCTAGGGTGCATGGTTAAATTTAAGCATAGATGTGATAGGAGACACCACATGGCTGAATAATGGCACAGCATGCTGTGTCATGTGCAAGCCCCGAGTTCAGAATAGCCCTGGAAGTGGAATGCTTAGTGGTCGCTACTTTGGTAGTACAATACTAGGGAAGTGAAAAGATTATAAAAGGGCTTTTCTAGCTCTCCTGAGCTAGTTGGGAAAGAAGCCAAACAAAGCCCATGATCAAAACCAATGACAATGAATGTACAGCCAGTTAGCAGAAGGAAATCTCTTATCACTACATTTATATTTTTAGAATTGCCTTCTGAATTACCTTGCTTGTATCTCCTTGTTATTCTTCCAATATCAAGGCATATTGCTTATACTGTGAAATGCCAACTTGGCTTGGCCATATGGACTATTTAAGCATGGTCCACTGTATGCCTCTCCAGCACAGTTTTTTCAGCCCTTCCCCGGCAATAACTGTTACTTGTGAGTTTTGTTGCCAGACTGCTTTCCAGAGCTTCTCTCAATTTAAGCCCCTTTCCCGGTGACCAACACCTAGCCCTTGTGCAGCAATTACATGTGTCACATTCCCTCTGCTCGCAGTTGTTGAAGCAGCACTGCATGTGGCTTTGCATTATGCGCCGATAGGTGAGGACTAATTTCTTGGTGATTCATTTAAAAATAACATAGAAGACCTATTTTTCTCCAGCCTACCTTAACTTTTCCTTCCTCAAGCTGAGCTTGGCGAAATCTCGCCAAGGCTGTCCTGAAAGGAAGAAAGGAAATTAGTTTACTTTTAAACCTCTTCATTCTAACAGCAGTGATCTTCTAAACCAAGGTTTTCAAAGAACTTAACTGGTTAAGTTTTGCATGGATTCACCTATATTATATATAGGCTTTCAAAAAAGAAAATGATAGCTACTGTTTCCATTAAGAACATTCCAACACTGAAGAAGCCACCAGTCAAAGTAGTCAACACCAGTTACCAGTGCAGTCACCCAGCCATGAATTCTGTGGCGCTTACTAGTAGAAGTATCAACAGCCTGCTAGGGGGGCAGGGAGACAACGATATCAAGCTTGTTAATTTTAAAGAAACATTTCTCAACAGCTCAGGTAGACTCCATTTACATTCTGTGGCTGATTAATATACATAGCTTGTTTATTTTAAAAATAGGTATGTCAAAAATTTCTGCAAGTATCTCTACCACCACTGCCAAGGGGTTCTTCAAAAACCCATCCCTCCATTGTCCCCAATAACCAAAGTTACAGCACCCCTGACTCTAGCCAAGAGAACTGCAAGGTACTTCAGACTGTGCTCCTCTAGTGAGCTAAAGAGGACACAGTTGCTTGAGACAGATGAAACAGCTCCTAAGGGTACAGGGCATAATAATGCTGCAGTCCTCCCATTATGGGAGTGAGGGACTGAATCAAGCCTTGGTTGCATGGCAGTGAAACTTCAGGCTACTTCTACGTTAGTTTCTGGTAAATTAAAAACCCAAGAACAAAACGCTTTCCTCGCTTTGCAATGAGCTAAGAAACTCTCACAGGACAAAGTACTTTGCGCAACATCTCTGTTGTATGCACTATGAAATGCCGATCATCCAATATTCAGTAGATTAAAGTTTCTAATCTTGGGCTGACATACCACATTGATTCATAATATTTTAGCACACATCTCCAATGGGGGTTTGCAATTCTGTAATAAATTCACATTTACAATGCTGAAGACAACTTGACAGATAAGAGACAGGTGCCATGATAATGCAAGCAAATACTTCAAACCAAGGGCTCACCTCCTGAATGCTCAATATTAATCTTGCATGTTCACCTCTGCCCAGCCAAAACGACAACATAGCTGTTCCAGTAAGGACCACTAAAAGCGCTACCGCACCTGCATCTGACATCTAACTTTAGTAACACTTCCAGAATCCAGAGGCTAAACAGCACCACTGGTTTATGATTTCTCATCTTGTAATTCCATAATCGCCATAACACGCAATTGATTAAGTAGTGGGGGAGCATTACAGAAGTCCTGATACTTGGAATGCCATCACAAATTATACTTTACAGGTACGTTGAACATGTAATATGACTGTGTATTAACCAGGGCTCCTTGAATTTAAGTCAGTGTGGATGGAATACCACTGCCTTTCAAGCATGGAGCAGATCATCAGTCCTGTTCGTGCATCAAAATACATATATGAAAGAGTTATTTGCATATATATACTATTACTTTGAAATAAAAACAAGTGCTTAATTTAGACTGTAAGCAGGAGCTGGAAGCGCTGTAGATGCTGACAGAATTTATTAGCTAAAGAACACATCTAAGTGTTCAGTTACCAAGATGATAAGCAACAAATACCAATAGGAGGTGCACCGTGACAGACACTTTGAATGACAATCAACATAACCAAGTTCAGAGCTGTACTTACATAGCCTTTTCTGCATTTCGAGCCTAAAGAAAAAAGAGAAACAGATTAACATGCTAACTAATACTTCAAAATTCAGTCAGTCTGGCACAAAAATGACTAGAACTAGTAAACGCTTACAAATAATGAAAATAGGAACAAAGTGCCCAGATTTGTTCAAAATCTCAAAGTAACACCTCCCCCAGTCCCCATCTCAGGCCTTAACGCTTATGTATATTATTGTTGCACCTAGGATGGCCCAGGACCTCACTGTGCACTGTACAAACTCAGAAAACACAGTCCCTCTCCAAAAGATGTTACAATCTAAGTGTAAGACCAGAGAACAGATGGCCAGCCAGACAGGCAAAGGAGCACAGGGAAATAATGTGACGCTGCTTCAAGAAGAGGGTGAACAAACCCGATTTTCCGGGAAGCCCACACGTGTCCTGGGAGCTGCTGGCAAAGGGCAGGCAGTGAACACAGTGGGACCGTGAGAGGGCACACAGCCTATATGAACTCCATGCTGCCGGGAAAGAACGTTTGTACTGCGCCAAGTACAAGGGTCTGGGCCCATGCCTAGGGTCCAAGGCTCTACCACAACACAAATCACAGCAGCAGCCCCGGCCCCTCCTCCTTGCGAGCCGGAGCTAGTCACTGTGCGAACCCATCGCCCCAGACACAGCTGAGAGGAACGTGGGCGCGCGGGGCCGGCGCAACACAACCGGGGAAGCGGGGCGGAGCCGTCTCTAGAGAAGGCCAAGGCCTGCCTGGTGGAGGGGAGCCGGGCGGGGGCGGCCAGTGTGGAGAGGTGGCCGCGGGGATCCCCAGGGTGCGGGAGGGGGTCCCAGCAAGACCGTGGGCGGAGCTGGCTGCGGGGCCCGCGGCACTAACGCAGCCTGTCACTCACCATGATCCCCGCTGCCTCACGGGCCCCGAAAGTGGCACCTTCTTCTCCGGCCGCTTCCCACGCGCGGGCAACAGGAAGCGACGCCTCGACGGGACAGATCAGAGGTCAGCGCAAGCCGCCAATGCCCCGGAAGAAGATTGAGGAGGCGGCAGAAGCAGGAAGTTGGCTACGGAGCGTAAAGTGAGCCACATTGGAAACGGAACTTCCCCTCCAACCTAGTCCCAGCCGCTCGCTGGATCGTGCTGTAGCGACACTTCCGGCTCTGCCCCCCCCCGTGCTCATACTTTGGCGCTTGCGCAAGCTGTCTTCGCGCAAGTGTAGTGTGTGGTTCTCAGAGGAGTATGCGCATGAAGCGCTCACCTCCCTTGCGGGCTGCGTGAAGGCGCAGGCGCAGTAAATCTGCGGAATGGGGGTGGGCTCTACGGTGCGTTAAGCTTTAGCCTTTCCCACGCCGGCGGAGGGACTTGTGCTGCACCCGCTTTAGGGCCAGATGGCTTCAGGCTGCAGCGCAGCCACCTGCTACCTTTCCCCAGCACTAAGGCCCAGGTCCTCAGAGGGATTTAGGTGCCTAATGCCTATTGAGGATCTGGGTCTAAATCCTCCACTAGGCACAGGCAATTACAAATATTCTTTGTCGGGCCCCCGCACATTAACTTTGTTATCCGGCCTTCTCCGGAGTAGAGGAGTGCAAAACCCTTCGCACCAGAACAGTTTCTCATAATCTCATAAATACTTAGAGAGTTCTATTTGTCATAGAAATTTCTGTCCGTTCCAGCTGAGGAATAAGGAGAGACGGCCACAGCTAACCAAGGAAGGAGCCCCGGGAGGGGCAATCCATTTATTTCAATTGCAATTGGGTTCGAGCTCATAAGTCAGCAAGAACAAAGAAAACACTTACACCAAAGCATGATATGCAGTTGCTTATGATAATTTATCACTCTATGATTGGCCAAAATTTGCCATCATTACCATACATAATTAGCAAGCTACATGTATCTGCCCCTTATGACCCCTTATTGTCCATCTACTCAGGGCCGGCTCCAGGCACCAGCTTCTCAAGCAGGTGCTTGGGGCAGCCACTTCAGAGAGGGGCGGCACATCCAGGTATTCGGTGGCAATTCGGCGGACGGTCCCTCACTCCGCCTGGGAGTGAAGGACCTCCCGCCGAATTGCCACCACAGATCGCGATCGCGGCTTTTTTGTTTGTTTTGTTTTGGCTGCTTGGGGCGGCCAAAACCCTAGAGCCGGCCCTGCATCTACTTGTTCCCTTCTCCTTGCTTATTTTGCAAACTAAGTGGTTAGCTATCTACAGGACACAGGCACAGAAAGGTCCATTGTCTCCAGGTTTGGAGTTTGGCTACATTTCCTCCTGAAGGAACTTCCTGACTACCTATAGCTGACCCTGCATTTTGTCCTTCTTCTTTCTCCCATGTGTACGTGACAAATTTGCCCCCTGGCAGTTAAGTAGAATAATTGTATATCAATTCCCCCCCTTTGATCATGACCCATATAATGGGCTCATGATCACACTTTTTACAGCAGTAGGAGTGTTACAGCAAATATGTAGGGGTCAGAATATTAGCATTTGGCATGGTTTCGGCCTTTGCCAAAACCCGTCTTTCTTGTAAAAAGACAAATATTCCCTTCAATTTGCTAGTTGCCCTAGCACATTTAGACATTATTCACATGGACAGTTTAAACACACACACACAAAATAAACACAATCATCAGTAAAATCATAACACCTTTCAGGAGTCTCTTTAACCAGCCTGTTAAGGAAGGGAACCAGGAAAATAAACCATCAAACCAATTACACTGGTCTACAATTTTTGAGAAGTTGTCTGGTTCAGAGATAAAATGTGCTATTTATTATGTATTTTGATGTGCTGAATTCAAATATGACAATTAAAACAACCGATTGGCTACTGTTTCTAAGATATTTAAGTTTTTACATTTTATGTCTATGTATATTGTGTAGATAGAGTTTTAATCATAAATTGTAAACCTAGGTCTTTTCATGTGTTTATGGTTGCTTTACATGATAATATTTCCCCTGTCCTGTTTATGTAACACTTTAAAAATCAGCAAAAGGGTTATATAAATAAAATTTATTATGAAACAAAAGGCAAAAAACTATTATGTACATAGTTTAGTCCTATTCAGTGTCTACTCGGCGCTTCTTGGCTTGTCTCTTGTATTCATTAAATGGAGCATCTCTTGTCACTGTCCAGCAATAGTCTGCAAGCATTGATGGGCTCCATTTGCCCTGATAGCCTTTCTCCATTGTTGCAATGTCCTGGTGAAATCGCTCGCCGTGCTTGTCGCTCACTGCTCCGCAGCTCGGTGGAAAAACAATCTAGATGAGAGTGCAAAAAATGTATCTTTAGTGACATGTTGCAACCAAGGCTTTTGTATGCCTTGAGGAGGTTTTCCACCAACAACCTGTAGTTGTCTGCCTTGTTGTTTCCGAGAAAATGTATTGCCACTAACTGGAAGGCTTTCCATGCTGTCTTTTCCTTGCCACGCAGTGCATGGTCAAATGCATCATCACAAAGAAGTTCACGAATCTGAGGACCAACAAAGACACCTTCCTTTATCTTAGTTTCACTTAACCTTGGAAATTTTCCACAGAGGTACTTGAAAGCTGCTTGTGTTTTGTCAATGGCCTTGACAAAGTTCTTCATCAGACCCAGCTTGATGTGTAAGGGTGGTAACAAAATCTTCCTTGATTCATCAAGTGGCGGATGCTGAACACTTTTCCTCCCAGGCTCCAATGACTGTCAGAGTGGCCAATCTTTCTTGATGAAGTGGGAATCTCTTGCACGACTATCCCATTCGCAGAGAAAACAGCAGTACTTTGTGTATCCAGTCTGCAGACCAAGCAAGAGAGCAACAACCTTCAAATCACCACAAAGCTGCCGCTGATGTTGGTCATAGTTTATGCACCTCAAAAGTTGTTTCATGTTGTCATAGGTTTCCTTCATATGGACTGCATGACCAACTGGAATTGATGGCAAAACATTGCCATTATGCAGTAAAACGGCTTTAAGACTTGTCTTCGATGAATCAATGAACAGTCTCCACTCATCTGGATCGTGAACGATGTTGAGGGCTGCCATCACACCATCGATGTTGTTGCAGGCTACAAGATCACCTTCCATGAAGAAGAATGGGACAAGATCCTTTTGATGGTCACGGAACATGGAAACCCTAACATCACCTGCCAGGAGATTCCACTGCTGTAGTCTGGAGCCCAACAGCTCTGTCTTATTCTTGGGTAGTTCCAAATCCCTGACAAGGTCATTCAGTTCACCTTGTGTTATGAGGTGTGGTTCAGAGGAGGAGGATGGGAGAAAATGTGGGTCCTGTGACACTGATGGTTCAGGACAGAAGTTTCATCCTCTTCCTCTTCCTCATCCGACTCAAGTAAGAATGATTCTGGTGCATCAGGAACCGGCAGTCCTTCTCCGTGGGGTACTGGGCATATAGCTGATGGAATGTTTGGATAATGCACAGTCCACTTTTTCTTCTTTGACACACCTTTCCCAACTGGAGGCACCATGCAGAAGTAACAATTGCTGGTATGATCTGTTGACTCTCTCCAAATCATTGGCACTGCAAAAGGCATAGATTTCCTTTTCCTGTTCAACCACTGGTGAAGATTTGTTGCACAAGTGTTGCAGCATATGTGTGGGACCCACCTCTTGTCCTGATCTCCAATTTTGCAGCCAAAATAAAGGTGATAGACTTTCTTAACCATAGTGGTTATACTGCGCTTTTGTGATGCAAAAGTCACTTCACCACAAACATAGCAGAAGTTATCTGCACTGTTCACACAAGTATGAGGCATCTCTGCTCACTTTGGCTAAACAGAAATGTGTCCCTTTGCAAAATCAAACACTGACAAATAAGAGAGCACGACACGGTATGATTTCTAGAGCTGATGTAGGGCAATTTGTTCAGCAGAGTGATGTAAGCTTCGTTATGATTGCATCATCCATGACTTCTAGGAATAACATGATGCAATTCATATCATGTATGACGCAATACCAGTTTCAGATTGCATCATTCATTGTTTTGCCTAAAAAGCAAGTACTGTCCAAACCCAGTCATAGATTTATTCATAGATCCAGTCAAAGATGTATTTTAGTCATTTCTGGTTTAAATTGAGATCCCTTCCCTTTATAACTCACTTATCCTCCGCCATTCCCAAGTCAGGGGTCATATATACTGACCCAATAGCATATCTTGAAAACTAGAGCCAATCAACAATTTTAAGCATCATTTTCATTCTCAGTGACCCAGAATTAGTAAAGTTTGACTACATTTATTTCCGAAGCATTTTGGCTGTAGAGCAGTGTTATTTATCCAGCTACCTTCAGCAGACCTGTCTCGGGCGATGTCTTTTAAGTTGGCTGCTCTGTCAAAGGTATCTTTATAGGTGTCATTCACAAATACACAACACTCTTGGCCTATGAGGGCACAAGTTCCTCCTTGAGCCGCCAAAAAAATATCTAAAGTCATATGATTTTGTAAAGCTAACTGTCTAAGTTGCTTAAGCTCAGTGGCTTGACTTGTAACTATTGTAGCAGTTTCATTAGGCATAATTTATAAAATACCCTGGAGTTTTATAACCCCTCTCCTAAGTCTGCGATTATTAGGGAATGTTGTTCATGTCATTGGTTCAAGGGCTGCATCCTCTTCAGCTTGAGGTTTGCTAGTGTCCCTTACATTTCTAATCTTGCCTTTATGTAATTGCTTTACAATACGAGTGGGGGTAACAACCAGGCAAGATCAGGGCCGGCTCCAGGGTTTTGGCCGCCCCAAGCAGCCAAAACCAAAAAAAAGCCGCGATCGCGATCTGCAGCGGCAATTTGACGGGAGGTCCTTCACTCCCAGGCGGAGTGAGGGACCGTCCACCGAATTGCCGCCGAATACCTGGACCTGCCGCCCCTCTCCGGAGTGGCCGCCCCAAGCACCTGCTTGAGAAGCTGGTGCCTGGAGCCGGCCCTGGGCAAGATAACAAGAACCTGAGAAGTGTACTGGAAGGGTATGATAGGCTTTATTTCCACACACCCAGTAAGAACCAAACCCTGCTGGAACAGGGCCGGGAGGAGTATTCCATGTCACTCCCAACGCTTTTTGTAACAGGGATGTATAATGTCCCATAAACCCAATAGGCCCGTGCTTCAAGGAGATGTCTCCGTCTCTACATTTTTGCCTGCATACAGACATTGTCCATCGGAGTTTTCCCATACCATAGTGCAGCTTTCATAGCAGACACTATTGGCGCAGACACCCTTGTGGTTAATGTCGTCAGTGGTGTCAAAACAATAAACAAGGGCAGTGACCCACTCTCCATCACCATTTGGGCCCACATAGTATTTGCAAGTACTGTTCCCTAAAAACAGGCCTAGCCCATTTCCCAGGAGACACTACTCACCCTGCGCCTTGAAGGTTAACAAATACCTGGAGTTAGGGCTTATACCTTCTTGTTGCTAGGTATGAGTCATAGCCTGATGGGGAGTAACATACACCTATGAATGAGTAATATTTGCAGCCATCAAAGGGATAGGAAGGAAAGAAAGTCCTCATTCCGCATCGGGAGGCACCAAGGTGCACACCCAGCATGAGTCATTCCCCCATTTTGGGATTCTATTCCTCGCCACATGGCTAAATTTAATGAAATTATTTGGCCATAAGAAAGGGAAGGGAAAAACAACAAAATCAACAGAGGAAACATTTTCACAATAGATTAAAATACCAACAAATAAAAGAAAAAAAGAGCAATAAACGTTAATCCAAATAACACAGTCCAATCTTCTATATCCATCGAAAACTGATATCAGTCGTTTAGGGCCTCGGCTGTCCTGTAGTCATCTACTTCGGGTTGGCCTTGCCGGTCGGCCAACAAGCGTCGCTCCCTCGCTGGGGACCTTATTTAGGGGTTCCCTTTCGAGTGAATTTAAGTTTCAGTCCAGGCAAGGTCTACACCATCCACTGATTCTTTAATCAAGCTTTCATTAGTGAAAGGTTGGGTATTTCGTTAATTTAGAAGGAGAGTAACAGCATGTGGAATTTCTACCACTAGGTGATGTCCCTGTACCAACTCTTGAGCTTTCTCAACTAACAAAGCTGCAGCAGCTAGGGCTTTAAGACATTCTACTGCTTTTCTTGCAACAGGATTCAGTAGTGCTGAAAAAATAGGTCACAGGCCATTGCTGTGATCCTAAAGCTTGCATAAGAACACCAGAGGCCACTCCCGCCCTTTCATGAACAAATAAGGTAAAATATTTCCTATAATCCGGGAATCCCAGGGCAGGTGCCAATGCAAGGGCTGTCTTAATGCTCTCAAAGGATTTGGTAGCATCTTTAGTCCATTTCACTGGGTCAAGTTCATCCTTAGTCGTCATCTGCACTAGTGGTTTTGACATTTCCCCATACTTAGGAATCCAGGACTTACAGAATCCTGCCATGCCGAGGAACCCCCTTAACTGTCTCTTTGTCTTGGGCTGGGGTACATTTAAAATGGCACTTATTCTTTCCTGAGCAAGGCTTCTCTTTCCTGGTTTTATATGTGCCCTAAATATTTCACCTCCTGTGAGCAAGATTGAATCTTTGAGGGTGACACCTTGTGTCCTTTCATTGCTAAGGCACATAAAAACTCTATCAAGTCCTGCTCATTAGGCTCTTGTGTTTTTGAGCATAATAAAAGATCATCCACATACAAAAGCAACATAGACTGTCCTGGGAGAATTACATCTTGTAAATCTTTATGCAACACAGCTGAAAATATAGTGGGGGATTCCATATACCCCTGAGGGAGATGCCCCCGTGATATCTGGGATGACCCCCTAAAAATGATACAATTAAAAGAGTCAGTCCCTCTATTGTCTCTCGTGGGAGAGGGTATTGAGGCATGCGAGGGGGTCCATGTCTGTCCTAACACATATCCGAACTGGCTCAGCTGACTTTAGTAATCCCACGTCAGTGGTTTTTGTTCCCCATACCCAAGGTGGGACAGCATTTTCCAAATCCCTGGGGAGCATTGCTAAATATGAAGGAGTTTCGGGATTCATTAGAGCCATCAAGTGGTTGACAGAGTCATCTGGCAGGCTCAAAAGAATGCCTTGGTCAGAGCAGTGAATAGTAGCCCGGAGTTTGCACAGCAAATCGTGTCCCAATAAACTGGTTGGTCCTTGGGTAAGTAGGAAAGCGTGTTCCTCAGACAGGGGCCCTATGTGTATGCTTAAAGGTTTGGAAATCTGACAACGAAAAGGATTTCCTTCAATTCCCATAACACGTTCAATTTTGCCACTTTTAGGAAGATCCAAATCAGTAAAGGTGGAAAGGGTGGCTCCTGTGTCTAATAAGCAATCATACTGTTTTCCTCCAATCCTCAAAGGAACTAGGGGATCATTGCGGGATAAGGAAAACACTGGGCAACATAACGTGGAACCCCCTTCATCCCATCAGTCATAAAGTCCCCCATTCTGCATTACCCCCTGGAAGGGTTGATTAGGCGGTGTCCAAGCTGGACCTTGGCCCTTATTAACACCTTGAGGAGGTTTAAGTTGTCCCTGGGCTCTCAGTTTACAATCTTTCTTCATGTGCCCTTCTTGATGACAGTAATAACCAATTAAAAGTCCTCTGGACCCCCCTTTTACTAGGTCCCACTCTACCAAAGAACCTTTGTCCTCTTCGTCGGCCTCTGCCGACACCAGGCTCTGCTCCCTTCAATACAGCCACCAACATTCTTATATTTCCCTTTTTTCTTCCTTCACCCTCTCAGCCTTTCGTCAGGCTTCTCACCTGTTAAACACTCTGGTGGCAATAGCCACTATCTGAGAGAGAGAGGCATCCCTGCAAATCCTTCCACATCATTTAATCTCCACCTTATATCTTCTGCAGCCTGGTCTCTAAACAATCCTCTTATCACTGGCATATTTGCCTCTGCTTCAGGATCTAGACCCCCAAACAACCTAGCAGCTTTTATCAGTCTTTCATAATAGTCTGAGGGGTGTTCATCTGGGCCTTGAGGGACAGAAGTTACTTTACTCCAATTAGCAGTTCTCTGCCCAGCCTTCTTAATTCCATCTAAAATTACAGTCTTTAAAGAGGTTAATTTATATTGTTCTCCAGCATTGTTGTAATCTCAGTTAGGATCACCCCCAGTTACATCTCCTGTTGTCAGGGCATTCCGTCCTGGTGGCGGTGGGGGTAAATCACCTATAGACTCCTGAGCTCGACTGAGCACTTGTTTCCTTTCTTTCAATGTCCTATGTACAGATTCTGGGTTGTCCCTGACCTTTGGGGTGGTAATCTTTCAATTCAATAGGTCACTGATAGAGAAAGGAGTGTGGACATAGCGGTTAACAACCTGACCCTCTCCGGTAGGAACAGGGTACTGTTTTAAGGGCGATTGGAGTACCAGAGAGTCCTGTCCTTCTTGTTTAATTAACTTGAAATTGACATCTCCAGGAACACACTCGGGAGACTTAACTCCATGAGGCGGTCGAGGAGTCGGGCAGACTTTGCCTGCGAACGTGGCTTCGGGTATTATAGGCCACTGGCAGATCAGGATACCGTGTGGTTTGGGGTCGGGATAGGGTTAGAGGCAGATCCTACACCGGTGCAGAGGCGGTTCCTGGGATCACCCGCTATACCTGAATGGGAAGGGGTTGAGGGGACGCAGCTGGTGGGGGAACAGGCCTATAATCATCTTCCTCTACTCTACACTGCTGGTAAGGAGGAGGTTTAGTTTGTTGTAACATAAGAGTGCACTCTTTATCTTTGCAAATTGGAGCAGCGCTATAAAACAAATACAAATAATTCATTCGTTCTGGTCTTAAATCTTTCAGGATGGTTCTCAAGGTTTTGAGGCGAAGTCTTCCCCAATTCCTGAGAACACATCCCAGAAGCGTGCCAGCATCGAATTTCCCCTGACAATTTCCCATGTCAGGTCTAACTGACTCCTAAATTCCCTGCTTCAGTTCTCCACCATCCGCAGTGTTACCGAGAACAAAGCCCTGGAGTCAGTGACTGTTTCCTTTATGTCCCGGGGAGACCACCCAGCCTATCCAGTCAGCCTCTGTTCCTGCCTGGGTAATCTCCTGTCATCCGAAACTTGTTTTTATACTGGGCTGGCACTCTAAAAGTATTTAACTGCCAGACGGATGTCCCAGTAACTTCACCGAGGCTGTCCCAAGGAAACCGTCGGGTCTAAGACCCCCGTGTACACATAACATAAAACAGAGACAATTTACCCGTCTCCTGATGAGGCCTCTTCCAACGCGATCTGTCTCGTTGCTTGTGGTCCGTCTCTCAGAATCCTCCTTATCGTCGCCGCCGGGGGCCAACTCCCAAGACAATACAACCCAAGGTAAACTCACCTCGGCGCACGCTGGTCCTTCTTGAGGGAGGGGCCCCGGAGCGGTTCCGAGCTGGAGAAGTCCCTTCGTGGTCGCCAAAACTGTCATAGACATTTCTGTCCGTTCCAGCTGAGGAATAAGGAGAGACGGACACAGCTAACCAAGCAAGGAGCCCCGGGAGGGGCGATCGTTTATTTCAATTGCAATTGGGTTCGAACTCATAAGTCAGCAAGAACAAAGAAAACACTTACACCAAAGCACTATATGCAGTTGCTTATGATAATTTATCGCTCTATGATTGGCCAAAATTTGCCATCATTACCATACATAATTAGCAAGCTACATGTATCTGCCCCTCTTATGACCCCTTATTGTCTATCTACTTGCTCCCTTCTCCTTGCTTATTTTGCAAACTAAGTGGTTAGCTATCTACAGGATGCAGGCACAGAAAGGTCCATTGTCTCCAGGTTTGGAGTTTGGCTACATTTCCTCTTGAAGGAACTTCCTGACTACCTATAGCTGACCCTGCATTTTGTCTTTCTTCTTTCTCCCATGTGTACGTGACAAATTTGCCCCCTGGCAGTTAAGTAGAATAATTTTATATCATATTTTTTAAAATGACTAAGAAACTAGTATTGTGGGTTTCTGTGTTCATTGAAAAAAGAACAGGAGTACTTGTGGCACCTTAGAGACTAAAAATTTTTTATTAGAGCATAAGCTTTCATGGGGTAGCCCACGAAAGCTTATGCTCTAATAAAAATTTGTTAGTCTCTAAGGTGCCACAAGTACTCCTGTTCTTTTTGCGGATACAGACTAACACGGCTGCTACTCTGAAACCTGTGTTCATTGAATCTGTCTGATTCCATAGCACATGTCCTTTATTTGCATGTAAACAAACTCTTTCGTTAATTGCCAGCCCCATGAACTCTGGTGGTCAAATAGGGTTCTATTCATCTTGCACATCTTCTCCAGTAATACTTGTCTATAGGCCAAATTATGCCTTCATCTATAAAACCAATATTGTTATTATGCAACCACATTAATTTACTATTACATTGGTGCCCAGAGGCCCCAACCAGATGTAGTAAGATGAGTCCCTGAAACATAAAACCTTGTATCAGAGGCCTGGTATGAGGCCTGAGGCCTGAACTAAAGTAATGGTCAAGACTTTGTTAACATAAAGCAAAGTTAAGCTGTGCGCAAGAGGTAGGCCCTGCTCCTAGTCTGGCAAGGAGAGGGCTGATGTTGCAAAAACACACATACCTAAAAGGTACTGGACACTAGAGATATAAATAGGTGCCAGTACATTCCACGCAGATAAGGAACATGCTGACCCATCCCAGAGACAGGGTCAAAAGGATAATACGATGGATAGAGTTGTTTGTTCGAACCAACATGTACCAGGAGGGAGGCAGCACTCTAACGCATAGAGGGGTTGTACCTCAATGCATCAGGAGTGATGTGTAACTTGTTTGTACCTCTGTATAAAAATGCACCCCTGCGTGGATGTCTTTGTCTGGCCTAGGGGGCAGTGGTAAATCCCACCACTGACTGAGCCGGTCCATTGTCAGGGAGCACATATGTACTAGCAGAACTGTAGACATCTGATCCGGGGAGCTACAGACTGTGTTTTGGTTGGCAATAAACCTGGCTGGGTGCTTTCGTACCTTATCGGAGTCTGTGGTCATTGGGTGATTTGCTCGAGATCTGCTGTGCCAGCTATCTGTGCAGAGCTGTGACAGCACACCGGGAGAACACGCATGCACACAGCTGACTGTTATCAACATTGGATAGAGCAGAGCACCACATCGGTGCCATCTGATGACACCAGAATTGGTGTCCCACTGTACATGGAGATTAAGCCAAGTGATACCTGTGCAAATCTATTTAAATTTAATGTCAGTGTGAGCATGATGGATGGAAATAATCTGTTTTGACGCTCAGAGCGAGTTTGCAGGGACAGCAGTAAAAAAACCCAAAATATCTTAATTCTTGCAAACTTCGCAAATGTAAATCAGTAAGAAATTAATATAGAGCCATAAGAACAGCCATATTGGATCAGACCAATTGTCCATCCATCCTGGTATTCGGTCTTCTGACAGTGGCCAATATCAGATGCTTCAGAAGGAATAAACAGTACAAATCAAGTGATCCATCCCCTGTGATCTGCTCCCAGCATCTGGCAGTCAGAGGCCTAGGAACACCCGGTGTGGGGGTTGCATCCCTGACCATCTTGGCTAATAGCCATTGATGGACCTATTCCCCCATGAACTTATCTAATTCTTTTTTGAACCTAGTTATACTGTGTATTATTAGCATATTTCAGTAGTGTCCAACCTCAAGGCTGACAGTATTAAGAAAACGTGCCTTTAATATGAATGAAAATACATTTCCTGATCTGCCCCTGCAATTTTTAGTGAAAGTGTTTGAGAGTTAGCCCCATGGTTCCAGGAGGAAATAGGAATCTCACCTGCCATGTAGCCCCAAAAAGCAAAACAGGAGTTTGCCCAGAGGAGCACTTAGCAGAGTGCTCCTTTCCCTTTCCCACATTGGTGTCATAGGGCACCCCAGGAGATGGGAATAAACAAGAGAAGCTAGAAGAACCAACAGTAAGTTCTGGCTCCTTGATTCTCTTCCCCAGGCCAAGTTAGAACAAGTAATATACGGGCTGCTCCAGCCAATCCCGTCTACCCTCAACATGCCTGCTACACCAATGGCTGCAGAGAGGGCAGTGGGACAGCTGCCTATGGTGGCTTTTTGCCACAGGTGACTCCACAGGGATTTTTGGGGAAATCCCAAGCAGGGGACTTGTGTGTGGTTTCTGCTCCCTTTCTGCCTGAAGGTGCAAAGGGAGCAGAGCAGGACACAGAACCTGCTTTCAGATATTGGGTGCAATCCCTTTCCCTTTTTGTAATGAAGTGTTTGTCCCTCAAGCTGAAAGGTTTTGACAGTACCAGTATACTGCACCTATATCCATGACCTATAAAACAGCCATTCCTCCTTCCTAATAAAATCCTCTAATATCAAACCCTGGAGCTGCCACAGAGCTTTAAAACGTTTATTTTTCACAGTGGTTGAGCACCCTGCAGATGCAGACATCTGAAGCCTGGCAAATGCCTACAGTTAGGCTAAATATACCCTGCTAAGTAAACCATGTTGAGCATGGTTTAAGATGTTCACAGGTGAAAGTCATGGGCAGTGCATGGAATTAATATTCCCAGATGCTGGGACAAATCCAGTATCAAGATTTTAAGATGTCACAGCCGATTCTCCGCTAAATCAGCAAAACTTGACTTCAGCTAAAATTGGTGCAGACCTATGCCAACTTACGCCAGCTGAAGATCTGGTCCATAATTTAGCTATACTTTGATACCTGGTTTTAGACCAGCGGTTCTCAAACTGCGGGTCGGGACCCCAAAGTGAGTCTTGACCCTGTTTTAAGGGGGTTGCCAGGGAGGCGTTAGACTTGCTGGGGCTCATGGCCAAAGCCCGAGCCAGATGGCCCAGGGCCAAAGCTGAAGCCCAATGGCTTCAGCCCTGGGCAGCGAGGCTCAGGTTATAGGTCCTCCGCCTGGGGCTGAAGCCCTTGGGCTTCAACTTTGGCTCCTCCCCCCACCCAGGGCAGTGGGGCTCAGGCTTTGACTTTGGTCCCTCCACCTGGAGTGGCGGGGCTCAGGCGAGCTCAGGCTTTGGTCCATCTTAGGGTCATATAGCCATTTTTGTTGTCAGAATGGGATCGTGGTGCAATGAAATTTGAGAATTACTGTTTTAGACACATTATTACCTTCCATGGAGTCAGGAAACTAAGACAAAGCTAATAGGGGGGTATCCAGAGTCTATGGTGGTGAGGACCATGTACCCACCTCGATAGATGGCTATGTGTATGCCAAGGTACTGTAACACTGCATTTGCTTTTGCATTTTTAAATGTAACCATAACAATGAATTTCCTGGCTCTGAGATCCTCATGTTTTTTCAGACTACAATTAGATTTCAAGCTCTTCAACCACAATCTTCAAAGCAAGGATTGTGTCTTCTTATGTTTGTATAGCACCTAGCACACAGGGGGCCCAATCCTGACTGGAGACTTAGGTACTACCACAATACAAATAAAATAAATAGTAATAATAATATACTGATTTTATTACACTGGTACCGGTACTGACAACCTTAACATTTTTTGCTCTAGGAATACTATTGTACACTTAAGCTTTCTTTGGAAGAGCTTTCTAAAATGTGAAGTGTGACTTGTACACAGTTCTGTACTGCTGCTGAATTCTGTGGTGAGTATAACCCAAAACACATGCCCAGTCACGTCAACATGCTAAATGCAGCACCTGAGTCAGCAGCAGTGGAAGCAAATTTTGAAAACAGTACCTCAGTATACTAAGCATTGCAGGAATGGAAGAGAATGCTCAGTTGAATCATGATTTATATACTTGTGCCACCTGATGGATGTTTGCTGTCACTACAACAAGAGCAACAATCCACAATGCTGTAATAAATCCACTGACATGCTGATCTACCACGACTGGTTATATTTTCTTTCAGCATTATGTCTAAGGCTCCAGTTCAGCAAAGTATGTGCTTACCCTTAAGCACATGTTTAAGTCCATTCCTATTCAGCAAAAATACATCAGAGAGTCAGCATTGAACCAATTTCCCAGCATGGTGTCAGAGGCAATCTGTTGCTGAAGGTGCTGTCTTCAGATGAGATGGAAATCTGAGGTTCTGACCATCTGTGGTCATTACAGGTTCCATAGTACTTTTTGAAACAGTTTAGCTTCTAGCAAAATTCCAACGTAAGTGATGATATTGTGCTACCTCCATGTCTAATGAATTCAGCACAGGCTGAGAGAGGGATGTTGTAGATTTTATCCTTTACTGGGTGACCTTGGACATGTCAGGCAACATTTCTGGGGGAAATTCTCAAAGGTACAAATGGCAGGTAGGTGCCGAATTCTCATTGAAAGTCAATAGGAGTTAGGTGCCTATCTGCCATCTGTGCTTTGAAAATCTCCCTCTCTGTGCCTCAGTATCCCCATTTGTAAAGTAGAGATAATACTAGCTCATCTTAGTGAAGTTCTTTGATTAAGCATGTTATAGAAGTGCAAAGTATTATCATCCTATACAAAAAACAACAACAGTGCTACTTTAAAAGAAAAAATGCTTACTTACCTGTACAGTAACTGCTGTTCTTCAAAATCTGTTGTGCACATCTACATTCCACTGCAGGTATATCGTGAGCCCAATGCACTCAAGTCGGAGACTTTTGCCAGCAGAACCAGGAGAAGGCGCATTTGCTCCTACTCTCCTCGTGCACTCATCCAAGGACATAAAAGGGGAATATCCACCGCCTGCCTCTCCATTCCTTCGCACTGCTGTGTATCTAATGTCCAAAGCAGTGGGGAAGGTGGGAGGATTAGGGTACACGTGCACAACACATCTTGAAGAACAACAGACTGTAGAGGTAAGTAACTGTTTTTTCTCCTTTGAGTGATTATGCACATACACATCCCACTGCAAGTAACTCATCAGCAGTTCCCTGACAGGTAGAGGGACTTCGGATCATCTGAACAGATTGTTACCCCAATTTGCAGAAGTTTGCATCATCATAAGCGTCTTGAGTGATGGCGTAATGTCTGGGAAAAGTATGTACAGATGACTACATGCTGTTTTGCACATATCTGATATTGGTATATTGCTCAGAAAGGCTGATGAAGCAGACTGAGCCTTCTCCTCTCAGGGGAGGAGAGACTTTAGCAAGGTTGTAGCAGAGCTTCATGCAGTCAGAAATCCAATGTGAGAGTTGCTGAGTGGACACTGATTGACCCTTAATGCTCTCAGTGTAGGCAAGAAGAAAGCCTCGGAGAGGCTGTGAAGGTCCTAGTACAGTGCAGGTGGAATGCCAAAGCTCTGTGAATGTCTGACGTGTGAAGTTTTTCTGCAGCTTTAGAAGAATGGGGCTTTGGGGAAAACACCAGGAAATGGACAATTTGGTTCAAACGCAAAGGTGACAGTACCTTTGACATAAACTTAGGGCGTGGCTTAATGGAAACCTTGTCTTTATGGAACACCGTGAAAGGAGTGTCAGTCAGAAGAGCTTGAAGTTCTGAAACCCTCCTTGAGGAAGTGATTGACACTGGAAACACCATCTTTTTAGACAATAGAGGTAGGGAGATTGTTGCCCTAGATTCAAAGGGGGGATCCCATGAGTCGGGAGAGGATCCCATGAAAGTACTGGATCAGACAAAGGAAAATATATGTTGAGTAGAAATCTGGAAAGCGGAGGGTGAGAGATAATGGAAAAGCCCTCTAGTCAACATTGTGCAGATATGGAAGACAGATGGACTGACAGGCCAGGTGACTTCAAGTGCAAAAGAGAGTCCAATGCATGTCTAAATCCTGTAAGATTGGGACAATAAGTTTTGAAATTGTGCCCAAGTTGAAAATTGCTTCCACTTTTCTGTGCACCTGGTTCTAGTGGATTCTTTTCTTCTTACCAAGATGGTCTGCACATATTAGGAGCATGATCTCTCATCAGTATTCAACCAAAGCTGATTCATGAGGTGGAGAGTTTGGAGGTTGGGATGCAATTGCCCTGGTTCTGAGACAGGCGATCCTCAACTAGAATTAAAGTTATCCCGTGGCCAGGCAGAGAGTTGATGTAGGTCCATGAAACAATATTCCATTGGCCAAACTGCTGTCACTAAAAATCATCCTTTGTCTGTTTTCATTGTCCTGGCTACCCTTGGAATGAGAGGAACTGGAGCGAATGCATATATGACATGACTGGATCAAGGGAGAAGAAAGGCAACTACGATGGAACAAAATCTCCTGCATTTGTTGTTCAGATTGGTTGTGAACAAATCTATTACTGGGTAGTCCCATTGGTGGAAAATCTGGAGGAGAATGTCCTTGCTGATTAACCACTCATACAGATCTATGAAATCCCTGCTGAGGGCATCTGCACTTGTTTTTCTTATTCCTGGAAGGTGGAACGCCTTCAGGGAGACTGTTTCTTATGCATAGATTCCACAGGTCGATAGCTTCCTGGCATTGCTGAGACAACCTTACACTTCCCCTGCATGTTCAGATAAAACATAGCAGAATGTCCATTCAGGCCTGGTTCTTGATGATGGACATAAATGTCTCACAGGCCTAGTGAATAGCTTCGCACTCCCACACACTTATATAGAGCAAAACTTATTGGGGTGACCAAAGAGCTTGAGTCTGAAGTTGACGGAGGTAGGCCCCCCCAGCCTTTGGTAGATGCATCTGTTACCAGAGTTCTAGTAGGTTCTGGGGACAGAATGGAACTCCTTTGCATGTATTCCGCAAATCCAACCACCAATCCAGAGACTGAAGCGCTCATGCAAGTATGCAAATCCACAAGTCCAGAGAATGCCTGGTAGGACAATATTCCAATTGAAGCCAGGCCTGCAGACAGTGAAAGTGAAGTCTGGCATGTGGAGTTATGTATGTGCATGAGATCTTGGGACCCAGGAGCTGTAGGCAGGAATGCACTGTTGTTGTTGGGTTGGACATGGGGCTTCTGGACAGACTGGCTATCACCAGAAATCCTTCCATCAGAACGAAAACCATGGCAGGTGAGGCATCAAGGTCCACCCTGATAAAGCTTATGCGTTGTGTTCGTTGTAACTCTCATTTCTCCAAATTTATCATCCAGCCCAGACAATAACTGCTTGATGACATATATATGCTGTTTTGGACTTGGTTGCTTGATGTTCTGTGAACTATTCAATCATCCAAGTAAGGAAATATTTGAATGCCTAAATGGTGCAGGGGACCACTACCCCTGCCAAGCAGTTCTTTAGGACCCATAACCCTGCTATGAAGTCTATAAGATGATCTAAAACAGTGGCTTTCAATCTTTCCTGACTACTGTACTCCTTTCAGGAGTCTGATTTATCTTGCATACCCCAATCCTGAAATGTGACACCCAGAACTGGACACAATACTCCAGGCCTAATCAGCACGGTGTAGAGCAGAATTACTTCTCATGTCTTGCTTACAACACTCCTGCTAATATATCCCAGAATTATTGCTTTTTTTGCAATGATGTTACACTGTTAACTCCTATTTAACTTGTGGTCCACTATGACCCCCAGATCCCTTTCTGCAGTACTCCTTTCTAGGCAGTCATTTCCCATTTTGAATGTGTGCAACTGATTGTTCCTTCCTAAGTGGAGTACTTTGCATTTGTCCTTATTGAATTTCAGCCTATTTACTTCAGACCATTTCTCCAGTTTGTCCAGATCATTTTGAATTATGGGCTCCTTCCTTTCCGATTCAGGAGAAGAAATGTAGCTTTCTTCTGAAAAGGGAGCAGTCCGTGACAGGATCCGAGGTGGTCTGGGTAAGGGAGAAACCTGGGGATCCAAAGAAAGGAAGGGTCAAGGTCATTGGAATAGCAATGAGATGATTGGCGCTGGCAGTGCCAGCATGATGGTGTGGAGAGACGGTGCTCTCTGTGCAGACAACATTGAAGGGGCTGGCGGTGTTAAGTGTGTCAGCAGTGCCTGTTGTGCCGAAGGCACTGCTCATGCAGGCTAAGATACCCAAGTTACCCTGACTGGAGTTGGTTGTAGCAAGGGAGAGTCCTGTAGGAAGACGTACAGAAGATCTCTTGCAGACAAGAAAGCTTGAGGAGCAAAGGGGACCAAAACAGATAAGCTTTCATCCATCAATGCTGATGTTGCCAAGATAGACTGGATCAAGTGGAATTGTGAAGAAGGACCTGATAAAGGTGAAGACACTGTTCTTGAAGGCCCCAAAAGAGCACATGCACCACCTATAATATCTAAAGTATTCTTCTTCTCAGCTAAAATAAAAATAATATCTTAGCTCAGAACTCTCTTCAGACCTATACTGCGAATCTCTGGAGTTTGCAATTACATGTCTTAGTTAGATTGCCAGCAGCTTTCCTGCTAAACAGTTGGATTTACAGCTATTGTATTGTCCTCCCAAAACTAAGAGACTTCAGATCTGAATCTCATTTACAGATATGATGGCAGAGCTCTAAAATGGGGTGAAAGTGGACTTAGCAAAAATGCATAAATTCTTCATCTGGTGCTCTTGGTAACAAGATGATCTGGAACCAATTTATGGAACATAATTCATTTCAGACCATTACTGGAGTAATTTACACCCTGGAGTCTCCTTAGATATATAATTGAAATGGAGTTGTCTGGCTACATGCATTTTAAAACATTTATCATCTAAATCAGAGATCAACATTCAAATTTTAACTCCCAGGGACATCATTTTGAGGTCAATATACCAATGATTGAATTACACTGTGATCTACGTCTTTTTTTTTTTAAGCTCTCACAGATAAAATGGAAAATATTCTTCATGTTAATATTTAGTATTAGCTTGGAATGTAACCTTTTTGTTTTTTTAATGCTGAATACTCTGGATGCCAGACAACCTAAAGCTATATATACAGTATTGTATCAGTCTCTACAGTTGTGTGGCTTTGCCATTTTATTAGATATGGTTTGTTATAAAACTGGGGAAATATTTTCCTATTGTCTAAGCATTCTCTCTCTCTGCTCTTTTTCTCTTTGCTGGAAGAATTTGGCAACATCTTTGGAAGAAATGAATAATGAGGTCACAGTAGGGGGAGATGCAGCTGCAACTCATATTTGATCCTCCAAGTAATTTTCCAAATACAGCAAAAAGCAAGCGAGGACCTGATAGGCCAAACAAGGAGGGAGCAAAATTCCCTCCTCCTCCCCCTAAACCTAAACCAGGGTGTCTTTATACCTCATAAAGAAGCAGTAAAAGGCACTATTTTGTTAACCTTTGCATTTTACATTTAACTGTGATCCTGTATTCCTGAGCCCATCCAATCAATCTTACCCAGTCTGTAGTTTCTCATATTATCTACAGACATACACACCAGCACCTAAACTCTACATAATGGTTTGTGAACCATCCAACCCACAGACCCTCCTACTGACCAACCTCCTGCTATAGTCCACGGATCAAAACATCCTGCATCTTACCCTTCACATAGGGTCCACAGATTTCACTACATGCTGAAGACTCCAATCCATCCCTTCCATCCTCTGTATATAGCTTAGAAACCACATTGGGGTAGATTCAGATGCAATGAGGAGAGGCCTTTGAGAACCTGGTTATGGCTGCCTGATCTCACATCCTCCAACCCCAGAGCAAGTGAGACTTGCACAGGAGCACCTAAAGAACTCCACTTCACCATGCCCCTTTCCCTTCTACTCTGTAGCTAGATGAGAGGCAGCAGCTGGCACATGAGGCAGAGGATCTGCCACTGCAGTAGACTAGAGAATCCAGCCCACTCTATCTAGCTCACCCATCTTACACATACAAGTTTGATATGCTCCATGAACTCTGTGACCAAAGCACTTACAAATTCTAACTCTCAGGGACATCATTTTAAGGTCTATATACCAATGGTTAGATTACACTGTGATCTAAATTTTTTTTAGCTCTCAGATAAAATGGAAAATATTCTTCATGTTAATATTTAGTAATAGCTTGGAATGTAACCTTTTTGCCTTTTTTATGCCTTTATACTTTTATGCTGTAGAACTGTGCCTCAGAATCTAAGGCTTTTATTTTTTCCTGAAAGAAAAACCTTCCAAACATGAACAAAGTGCAAGCCAATGCAGTTGTCTTCCTGAGTTTGCAGACACCTTGACACAATATCTGAGAGGGATATGAAATTTCCTCATTCCTCTAAATGGGGTGTATTAAAACAAACATAAATGATGAAATTTTAAATGTCAACATTGTTGACTATTTCACTTCTGATCATTTTATCAGAGGTGTCCAGTTACAGTACTGTCCTTATCCTTCATCGTTGATTGCAGTGGCAAATATTGAGGCTGGGACAGTGGAGCAGCTGGATGCGAGGTTGGGGGAAGTAGTACAAGCCACTCGCCTTCCCCTCCTATCCCCCCAAAAAACACTAAAGCCACAAGGGGGATAGAAAGAATAGAGTCATCACCACATGTGGTCTCTTGCTGCAAGACTCCTTGGTTTCTGTGGCACTGGTGCAGCAGACTAGAAATTCTGCAGCAGACAGCAAAATTCAAAACGGGAGGATTTACTGAATTAAATATGAAAACAATGATACAATCAACATACTTTAGAAAGAGCCTCATGCAAAAGTACCACATTCACTAAAACTAAGACCTTATTACTTCTATATGGAAAAGAGACATCATTCTCTCAATGCATGTAAAGAATATATTACATTAGAATTTACAATCTATGATGTGAAGAGCTTCTAAAGCTATTATACCACTTTGGTGGCAAATAATATGGAGCCAGTTCTAGGTTTATGGAACCTTAATTGCAAAATCCTTGACTTGGAAATATTTTTTATGAACTACAAAATTCCAGTGAGATTTTCTGTAATTCCAGCCTTGACTCACTCTTCCTAAAGTTTTTGGTCTAGAAATACATTGTTTACTTACTGGGATTTTTGTTTGTTTTTGTTCCTTCTTAAATAAAACCAAACTTCTTAGGTGTCTCTTTCTTTCTTACACTGCTTACAGTGCTGCTTTTCTTGTAAAATAATTTTCAGAAAAGAAAGTTGTATTAGTTTTCAGACAAAAAAATGAAGCAGGAGTGTCAGTAAAGCCAGAACAGCTGGACTACACCTAATTTTGAGAGATCCAAAGATCATTAGCAGCAGCTTCTCTCTTCAAGCTAAGACACTCCTGTTCCGTCCAAGGGGCGCAGATTAGAATATTGCCCCATTACTACCGTGGAATTTATCAAATTTTTGAGCCCAGCGTGGTGACTTCTTGAGGAGGTGTTATTAAGGCTCCACCGACTATGACTGCAAAACTTTGTTCCTTAAGCCATAGCTATTGGTTTGGCAAAGCTATCAGGATCTACAAGTGTTGCCTAGGGAACTCACAAGGCCTGTAGGCACAGCCAGGCGCTTACAGTATTCACTGGCCTCATCTTGTAAGAAATATGAGGTGTCAACGATCAAAATGAAGTTTACAATGTGCCAATCTTGTAAATTCCATAGCAGTAGGCAAGTGCCGTATAGTGGCAGATGGTATCCGTGGACCATATAAGACCTGGCAAGTCCTGCTGACCTTCAGAGATTGGTAGCAGCAGCTTTTTAAGTTCCTTTAATAGAAGCTATTGCATTTTCAGTCCTAGAACATTTTTGTCCAAAAGCTCTAAATTCATTGAAACAGACCGTTTGTTTTTTGAAGCTTCATTCTGCAAGGTGAGCTATGATTAGTCCTCCTGTGCTATGAATGGGAAGACATTCACTTCAAGTGGCAATTTTTTGCCACTATCTTTTCAATTATACCACAATTTATTAATCATGTTCCTGTGGTTTGTTTTAAGCATCTGGCTTCCCAAAAGTGGCTCTTACCTGATCATCCTTTTTTGGGGATGGCTGAACTGGTGCTGGTGCAGATGAGATGGGCTCTTCCTTAATGTGCAGCTCAGATATGCAGTATCCATTAGGAAGAGAATTTTTGCACCATCCTAATAAGAACAGAAGGGCATATACACAAGAGGAAAAAGGCCAAGTTATGACAGCTTCCAGGTGGCCTCCCTTTGCCTGTGTCTGCTGTAGAACCTTTGTTATTTGCAAGTTTCTTCTGTAGTATATATAAGTCTATGGCTAGATTGCCTAGAAAAATCCACTACTGTTTGGGAAGCGCATACTCAGATGGATTTTCTTGGGGCTGAAGCAGTTTCACATCAGGTTTTATTTCCCTGGAATATAAAGAACTCAAAACTACAGATGGTAGCTTTACTGCCTTGATTAGGGTTTTCAACTTGCTCCACCTTGATGACTTAAGTCATTACAACAGCTTTGTCTAACCTGCAAACAATGTGCTGATTCTAGCAAAACTGTTGCTTAACCAGAGCTATTTAGGACTTTCCTGAACTCTAGAACACGTGTGTGGAGAAATGCCTCTGACAAAAGACTATTTTCTTTGAACCAGATGAAGTTTCATTAAGCTCCCCAAACAAGGAGATTGGAGTCTCTCATTACATGAAGGCTTTCATGGATGATGTGGCGTCCCCTTCATGGTTTTCCAGTGGTCAGCTAAGCAACACACCTTGAGCTGATCTGATACTATCACTTCCAGTTCAAGAACGTAACTGGGTGGATCTTTCCTGAAGAGAAACCATGCAGTCTGCTCCTTAGGTGAAGCTGACCCAATAGCACTACTTTGATAGTTTAATGTCTATTAGGATGAATGGTCTCCTAACAGATTTCTAGGAGAATGTGACAATCACAGTCCACATGGTTTAAAACCCAAAAATGAGCAGTTGAACTGATTGAATGCTGTGTTATTGTACTATAAAAGCACATTGAATAAGCTCTTATGAAAGTTTGTAATGTTCTGAACTTGATCATTATGAGCTGTATACAGACTTATGAATTTATGTATATAGAGAATTGTGCTCATAACCCATACATCATCTTCAACTACACCTCACAAACCACAAAAACCAGTTCCAAATAACCACCCACTGTCCAGCTCAAGAAAAGACAATAATGGACCATTACAGTTAACGGGAAGACAGTGAGACACCTTGGCTATCAAGTCAAGAGGGAATTTACTCACTCTAAATAACTGAGAGTCACCATGGAGAGAGATTTGGTGGGAGGCAGGAAGAGAAGGAAAAAAAACTTCTTAAAAGCAGGCTTGGGCCCGTGGGCTTTTATTCAGAAATGGAGGGACAGACGTGAGGCTGGCTGAACATTGGATTCCCTCATACAATGAGCAGGAACAGGGGGAAACTAAAAGGTAATAAGTTACTTATTAGTAGAGGAATACCTAATAGGAAAGTATAAAACCTGAGGTTGCAGCTTTTTTTAATCTTATGTAACTTGTGAAATATTAAGGGAAAGCAAATGTATCAATTTCAAGCTGGTTTTTCTCAGTAGCAGCTCTAAGCATGCAAGCTGTGTTGAGTGTGTATGGTTACTATAAGTTGGCAGCTCAGAAGGCTCATTTCACACCTTTAAACCTTTGGGGAAGGGTGATAAACCCCAGCCAGTCTGAGTGGTCTTAAAGAATTTGGGAAGGACACATCTCGGGAGGCTTTGGACTGGAAAGGCTGATAGCATCTCCCTATGAAGAGCAACTAGGCCAGTGGAAACCAGGCTGAGACCTTGTGGGCAGGCTATGTGTCAGGCAATTGAACCACAGTGACCCAGCATAAAAGCCCTCCAGATTACACCACTTATGGGTCTAGGTATACCTTTTGGTGCTCACAAGGGCATTTACCTTCTTGATCAGTCCCAAAGGCAAAACAGCAGCTTTGAGCTAGTCCCAAGCCTAGCTGCCCAAGTTTAAGTACCCTAAAATTAGCTAGTTGTCTAGCTACCCAACCACAGCAAGCCATACCAAACACAGGCAGCAGCCAGTACCACCATAAATTTTCTTAAAGGTTTTTAGGGCTGTGGCCAAACTTGAAGACTAGAGCTTTATTCTACCCACTTTTTGGATTTTTATAAATCTATAAAGGGGGAAATAAGGGATGAAATACAACATAGGCAATTTTCAAAGGTCAGATAAGTCTCCTAAAGGTGACAGCAGCTGCTATCAACTTGAAGCACTCTCTTTTGAGCTACTAATGAGACAGTGCAGCCTTTAAGTTCCACAGCAATGACACTCCTGCCCCATTTTGTTCAAGATGGGGAATAATATAGAATACACCAGAGAATCTGAGGTTGGGGACAGGAGAAACAACCTACTATTCAAGAAATTCTATACAGCTGAGTTGAAAGCTTCCTTCTCCCACCCCTCAGGGGAATTAGTTTGGGGGCGACCAAATGGGAAATACCCTTGAGGACAACATGGTCAGAATGCTGTCAAGTAGGACCAAGCTTCTCTGCAGAGGGTATCCTCCCACTTGTATTTGTGCAAGGAGCACGAACATGAACAGAGAGCCTAAATCAGTTGCTTTAAGGAGCTTAATGACCTGGCTAGGGGGGAAAAGGGACCCGCTGTTGATAGTTCAAAGAACTATTCTAACCAGAAAGTTAGTCCTAGAGGATTTAGGTATTACGGTTTATTGGTGAGTCAGGGTGAAATGTACTGACATCTTGTGGTAAGGACCATCTAATGGGGTCTTAGTTTGTGACAAGGGCTCCTATGTGCTATGGTAATACAAAGATGTGACCTTGCCTCAAGCTAGAACAGCTCCACTCCCAAAACCTTAGATGCCATTAAGACTAGTTTTTTCTGTCCCAGTAAGGAGCCAGATAGGGTGCAAGACTGAGTTACAAACTGTGAAAAACCACATTGAAAAGCTTTCCAACATTAGAAATTAAGCTCCAGTCTGTTAAGACAGACTTGATAACTAGTGAAATGGCAATACTGACCCATGAGAGAGCTTGGCTGAGTTAAGAATTTTTAGATATAAACTGTTGCTCTAGTCTATTTAGAAAAAGCAGGTTAAAAATCATTTAGATTCAACACCCTCCCCTGTTCAATCAAGATGAGTGCTCAAAGGCACTGTATGAACAGTTATACCATAGGGAGCAAGACTATGACCGGCATGTCTGGCTGCTGCTATATAAACATCCAAGAACGTAATGTCACCTTTAAGATGCATAAAAAGCAGTTAACTAGTCAGACAAGAGGAGCCATCTATGAATTAAAAGACATTCAGATTTCTATAAACTAATTAGGAGCTCAGCTGCTGCTTCAGCTGCTGCTTCAACTGAAGCTGTTTGATTGCATCCCCAAAATGGAACATGAAGTGAAAAAATGAGTACACCCAAGAGCAGAAAGGATTTTTTGCAGACTTGATTTAGTGATGACCATATTAAAGCTACCATGGAAATTTAGGTAATAGCACAGGCCATTTAAGTTCCAGTCTTTAGTATTAGACTAACCAGCCCTGAATTTTTGAAAATGCTCCCCTCCATGCAAAGGGACTGTGTTTGCCAAAGTGAAAAAAATGCACCAATTTGCAGCTTTTAGTTTCTTCTGAGATGGCACGTTTACTGTTCCAATTACATTTTAGCATGAAAATAAGTATGTTAAATACCACCCCCTGGCAGCTTCTGTGAGGTAGAAAGCTTCACAGTCACCTGTAAGTCACCACATAAACATAGTAAGGCTGGCATTAAAGAAATAACTGTCAGGTTTGTAATTTAAGAATGGTTTGTTTTATGCATCTCAGCTGAGGTTATGATTTTCCATGAGTTATTTTGGCTAACCTTATCTAATGGAAAAAAGGATCACACTTATATAAAGTTTATCTTCCCTTAAAATAGAAGCTATAATGTATTTATTTGCTGTGAGATTAGAATTAAGAAACTAGATGTCAATAAACTTGAGTTACTTTGATTGCAATCATCAGATACCAAGGCCTTGTCTACACTAAAAAGTTTTGACAAAACATTGAATGCTTACATACTGCTGTCAAGGCTCCTTCCCCACTCTGAACTTTAGGGTACAGATGTAGGGGCCTGCATGAAAACTTCTAAGCTTAATACCAGTTTAGATCTGGTCGGCTGCCACCACTCCCAATGTGCTAATCCCCTTCCCTGGGTAGCCTTGGGAGACTTCACCAATTCCCTGGTGAATACAGATCCAAACCCCTTGGATCTTAAAACAAGGAGAAGATAACCATCCCCCTTCCTTCCTCCCACCAACTCCTGGTGGATCCAGATCCAACCCCTTCAGAACTAAAAACAAGGGGGAAAATCAGGTATTAAGAAAAAGGCTTATTAAAGAAAAGAAAGGTAAAAGAAAACCCTCTGGGAGAGATTAGCATACCAGCTACTCTCACAGACAACAGATTCCAAACACAGAGGATGTTCCCCTGGGCAAACCCTTAGTTACACACACAAAAAATACCCAGATACCCAATTTGACTATTCCTCTAATTGCACAAGACAGGTTACAAAGAAATAAACATAAACCCATTCATTTCCTTCACTAATACTCACTACTTAAGAGGCTGAATTCTAGAGCTTTCCCACTCCTGTCCAAAGTGAAACTCAGACAAAGGGAACTTTTTTCCTTCCCTTTGAACCATCTTGTCCTCCCATTGGTTCCTCTGGTCAGGTGTCAGCTAGGCTAGGTGAACTTCTTAATCCTTTACAGGTAAAAGAGGCATTAACCTGTAACTGTATGACAACTGCAATGTGACTTTTTGGCAAAAATGCCATTTTGGTGACAAAATACAATCACCCTAATGAGAGGTAAATCTTTTTCCTTTAAGTTTTTTTTCAAAGCACCAGTGTAGACACTTGATTTTAAGTTGCCTTAATTGGCCTGCAGGGGTCCAACACAATGCCCAGGGTGACAGCTCTGGTCAGCAGTTTGAACTCCCCTGCCCTGGAGCCAGCTAAACAACTATTTGCCCCTCTCCCTTAGCGGTGGAGAGGTCTCATCTCTTCTTCCCAGGTGACCATGGCAGGTTACCACAGCAAACACTCACCTGGCTTGGACCACTGTGAAACTGCTCAGATAAACAAGCACCTGAGACAGAGCAAAAACATGTTTCAGGAGGTAGGGCACTGCTCCAATGCAGAGAAAAGGGAATGCAATGAGTGCTGGGAAGCCGAAGGGCAGGATAGAAAAGAAAATCAGTTTAAAGATACTGAGCATATGATTAAAGTAATAGAGGAGCAGATGCTGAAGTCCTTAATAATGCTGCAGAGGGAGCAGATCTGTGCCTGCTCTCCCCTGCAGCACATTCAGAACTCTTTTCCATGCCCTGTCCACAACTTGTTTGCCCTTCATTCTTCCCCCCCAAACTACTTTCATGATAGCTGGACCTACACATAGCTCTGAAAGTCTGCCCTTCCCTGGTACCTCCTCTCCTGCCAAGCATCTGTGTGTGCCATTCCTTTTTGAATTGTAATTCATCTTTGTTTTCTGCAAATTGAGATAGCAGGCACTACCAATACATACACAGGCAGTTTATTCATGTGCTTGCTGGAATATAAGGCCCCAAAATGTCACCATTACTTCCTAGGAAAACTACATGCAATATAACATTGCAGCACCAGAGATATACATGACTGGTTCTCATTTTCAAAGTGTTGCCTCAAAGTCTCCCTGATTCAAGTTGTCCCCCCTGGGCTCCTGCTAACCCAGCTGGCTGCTCAAAAGTCAGCCACCAAGTAGTCTACCTCAACACTCCACCCATGAGCAAGCCTTTCACCCTTAGCTTCACAAAGATTATGTGATGTACAACATGTGGCTATGACCATGGTAATTCTCATGAAGGTCTAGCCTGTCATAAAGGCATCACCAGCACAGCTTTAATCTGCCAAATGCACATTCCACTGTCATCTAGCACCTACTGAGCCTGTTGAACTGCTCATTACTGCTGTCCAGGTTTACTGTGTAAGGTTTCATGAACCAGAGCTGTAAGAGGTATGCTGGGTCTCCCAGGATCACTATGGGCATTTCAACATCCCCCACTGTAATCTTCAAGTCCCTGTTTGTAGCTTTCTATACAGGCCAGTGTTCCTGAAGATGTGTGTCATGCATCTTCCTGGACCACCCGCCAATGTCAGTGAAACACCCATGGGTGTTTCGCTAGTGCCAGCAACATCATGGAGAAGTAACCCTTCTTATAGATGTACTCTGCCCCAAGGTGGTCTGGTATCAAAACTGGCATATGTGCCCCATCTATCACCCCTCCACAGTTAGGGAAATCCATTTCTACAAAGCCATCCATGATCATAAACGTTTCCCAGAATCACAGTCCTTTGTAGCAGGATGCAATTAACTACCCTGCACATTTGCATTAATGCAGCTGCAACTGTTGACTTCCTGACTCCAAATTGATTCACAAGTGACCAGTAGCAGTCTGGAGTCACCAGCTTCCACACACAGAATGCCACACACTTCTCTACTAATAGAGCCGCTCTCATTCTGGTGTCCTTGCACTGCAATGCTGGGACAAGCTCTGCATACAGTTCCAGGAAGATGGCTTTCTGCATCCAAGTTTTCCATAGCCACTTATCCTACACCTACCTGACTACACAATCCCACCATTCAGTGCTTGTTTCACAAGCCCAAAAGTGACTGTCTACCCTATGCAGCTGTTCTGTGAATGCCAAAAGCAATTTAAAGTTATTTGTATCAATATTGCACAGTATGTCAGGCAACTGGAAGTCTTCAGTTAGAAACTTCATGATTAACTGAACTGTGATGAAGACATCACAGATGGCAGTGAAGCAGCACAGGAGAGCAGTGCAGGATCCATCTCTTCTCAAAGATGCTGAGGTGCACAGCACAAGGGAGCCATTGAAAAGCATCACGAAAGAAAGCTGGAAGCCCATAGTGTGCTGGGACAGAAAGCAATGCATTGAGCCCAGTCCCAAGATGCACTGATTTGCTCTGCCTTTCCACAACACCTAAGGGCAAAAGGTGTCAAGCTGGACTGTGGGATAGCTACCCACAGTACATTGCTCACACTGTCTATGCTAGTGCCCCAACTGTGGCTGTGCTCTGCTGAGAGGGGAAGTAAGTGTGAACATGACCTTCTGATTTGTATTGTGTTTCGAGTGTCAACACCACTTTTGTTGACAAAAGTCAGTGTAGACAAGGCCTAACAGTTCTCCTATCTTTGTCAAATAGGTTGGCATTTAGATGAGAGTTTAAAACTACATCTTAATGCACTGCCATATATTCTAGGGCACTTGGATAGGCCAAAATACTATTCTTCTTAAAAAACATTTAGTAAGGACATGCTTGCCTTTGAAGAGTCGGCTACTTCATGCAGGAGTTAGTACTGCAGCATGATTCATAAAGCTAGTCTCTTCATGGCCCTTTTACTCTGCCCAATCACAATGCTTGTAAGAGACATGTGAACTTATGTTTTAATGGGTAACCAATGCAAAGGTTGGAGAGCATAATGCAAGTAGGAACCAATGGTTTGCCAGAGGCACTGTATGCAGAGAAATTAAGGCCTGTAAGTAGTGCTGTATTTTGTGATTTTATGAGATTCTGAATGTTATGGGACTGAACTTTACACCAGATAAGATTTCATACAAAAGAAAAGTCCAAACCGTAAGCTTTTCAACACCTCCACATTCCCCTCTTTAATATGGTGTTTTGCACTATGTACATGAACAAAAGCTAAACAAAAGGAACTTTAGCCAAACTCCCCTTCCTCCTCCAGCTTTATTGATAGTTTAAAATTACATTTCTATATTCTAGGACTTCAATTGCTTTTACCATTTACTTTAAAAACTGATTACAAGCAAATGAAACTCAGTTGGTCTAAGTGATATAGTATACAAAAATAACATCTTGATTTCTGTGAAAATGCATTTCTTTGCAACTCCTGAATAGCTCCAAATTGTGTATGTTATAACTGATGTTCTGGGTTTTAGATTTAGTTTGAAATACTTATTCAAAAGCTTCCCATTACCTTCTGTATTGCTGATATTAACATTCATTGACTGAATTATTGTTACTTTGTTTTAATTATTCCTGATTTCCCTCTCTCTCTCGCTCTCATGGCCACTAACAGGCACGTACATCTGTTTGTTTTGTTTACTCCCACTCAGCTATATGCTCTAGGTAGGGCCTGATAAAGACATTACTTGATGTTATTAACAGCTACTGAGGTCAGACAATCCAAGGCCATCATCGTAATAAAATTAATGTTAGTTACTTGTGGAAGTCTGGACACTTCCAGGATTTATTCTTCCTCTTGCAAAGGATCACTCCCATGGAACCTGGAGAGCGTTTGCTGGTCTGACTCAACTCTTCCCACTCAATCCCTATTCACCAGTGGCACGGAAAGGGGGTTCTTTAACAAAGCATTATACATAACACCTCTACCAAACTAAACATAAACATTTTTGTAGTTAAATGCAGAAAGTCGATTTTTCCACCCCTTTCCTCCTTTTACACGGCAAGTAAAGCTCACTGGCCTGGGAGTAGCCTCTATCTGCCAACCTTTGGCCAGTGAAGAGGATTCAGAGAAAAATAATACAACCATCAATCAGAAAAAGGAGGGGCGATAAAGGAAATAATTAAGCTGTAGCTTCAATTGTGCATTCCCGTGCAAGGTGCCCTGACTCGCCACAGCGATAGCAGTTGACTTCACTTGTCTTGCTGCAGTTGATGGCTACATGCCCAGTTTCACCACACCTGAAGGAAAGAAATATTAATATTTTATTATTGATAAATTAAAAGTGGATTTGTTAGCCTCTTCAATAGGCTAAACAGGAACTACTCAACACTGCCATCACAGTACAATCTGATGTACCACTAATGAACAATGCATTTGAGGCTTTTGCTGTATAACTGTTCTAATACATTTGGAAATACACCCTTAGATATTAGGCAAGCTCAATTCTATACCAGAGAAATGTGCAGCACATTTCGTGAGGTCAGTCAGGATATTAGAAATTGACCACTACTATACATGCTGAACCCTGTTTAAGTCAAAAGCAACAGGAAGAAGTTGCATCAGACATCAGTCTAAACATTACAGGCAGTGAGTCAAAGTTAGTTTCTTTAAAAAGATCACAAGAAAATAGACATATACCCAAAACAGATTAAACAAGCTAACTTGTATAAACTGCAAGTTAGATTAAGGGTAAGATATACCTTAAATAGCTGTAGGATAATTGTTATACCTTTAGTGCCTTACCTATAGCACTTAACTTTGGTGCAGTCTTTTTGAATGTGTCCAAATTCCCCACAAGAATAGCACTTCTGCTCATCTGCATGGTCACAGTCACGAGCCAGATGGCCAGGTTTGCCACAGTTGTAGCAGCACTGCTCTCGCTCTCTCTTCGGCTCCTTGCAGTCCTTAGCAATATGGCCACCTCTGCCGCAGTTATAGCAGGCTTCCACAATAAGAAAACAAGCCAAACAAGACTATAAAACCTTGATAAAGTTACAACATAACACATTTAACAGAAATCAATGATCAGTTTATATTTAATGATCTGACAAACGTGTTCAGTTTTTTTGCCCTTCCACCACATTATGAGTAAATAAAATATAGAAAATTTAGTAATATTTACCATCCTCCTGAAGATCACAGTCCTTGGCAAGATGGCCAGACTCACCACAGCGGTAACAGATGTCTGGGAGAGATGAAGACATGAACTGGAAGCCTATTTTATATAGGGAACATGAAAAGCATTGTTATTTAGGGATCAAAATATACATCAAACAACTAGACAGTATAGACACCAGGGTTAGGACATTAGCAAAAAGAGACTCTGCAATCTACAATCCTTCCCACAGCAACCTCACTGTTCTTCTCAAAGATTTAGTAGCAGAGGGTTGCAGTAAGCCCTCATTAAGACTTAGCAAATGTACTCTGCAAGTACGAAAGATTACCAAATTAAAACTGGAACTACACTTGACAAAATAAGGTTACCAGAATAGATTTAGTGTACTAAAGTTGATCTGTGTTTGCTCAGTCACTAAAGCAATACTTGTAAAAATATCATTAGTAACATTTGCAATTAGTGAGATTTTACTGTTCGTTCAGATACGGGTAAGTTAGAAACCTCTTGCGGAGGTAAATCCACCTCTGCCACGGCTTCGCATCCCACGGCCACGGCCAATTCCAGTAGGGCATTCCCGAGCCCAATGACCAGTACGTCCACACTTGAAGCACTCGTTGCTGCTCATCACTGCAGTTTATTTCCTATGTAAAAAGAAAATTTTAAAATTTACAGATATTTAACTTATGGGCTTTTTTAAAAAGTAAGCCTACTGAAAATTAAATTTGAAGCTGACAGCTTCAGTGAATGTCTAAACTTAATATATTTAAATACATAAATATTTATGTACATGCTTGCTGTCAAAAAAACTTTAAGCACATGGTGGCCAGAAACAGTTCTATTCACTAACTACAGAGAATATTTCCTATAAGTCTATTTTAAATGCAAAACATGTTTTGATGACATCAGGACCTTTATTAAACAAACTAATTAAAAAAATAAAATGCTTTTTTGCATTTAAATTAAATTTCCATCCAAACAGAGCTTGATACAAGTAAAAAAAAGTTACAAGTGTAAAAAACCACACCCCACACATTTTGCCATTTTCTATCATTGTAAAAGATAGAAAAAAGAATCTGAAGTGTGTATAGGTATAGTGTATCCTTATTACACTAAATATGGTGCTTGTTTGCCAATAGGTAATGTTTAATTACAAATCAATGTTTTAATAGCTACCAAAGAATGAGCCTTTTCAACCTTGTAGAAAATTAAAGTACAAATATGAGCCAATTAAAACCAAACCACCCAGGTTTACATAAAGTAGCTATTAGAGAATCTTCCAGAACACAATAGGTGTTTAAAGGGAGATCAATTAAGTTCTGACAGAAATGTAGATCTTAAGATTTCGAAAGTTTTCTGTATTTTAATTTAGAAAACAGAATGGTTTCACTTTCAAATCTCATGCACTACACAGTGCTAGCATGATGTGATTGTAAACACAGTAGGGGAATTATCTTTAATTCAGAAATTAAAAATTCCTAGAAACAGCCTTAAATTTCTAGAAGCTTGCTTAGGCCAAAAGTTAGTGTTGAACCCTGTTCAAGTGTCCTTAACTGTGGCACATTAATATCTAGGGCTGATAAGCTACGTTTCATAACTTTACTGCAAAAGTTATTCATGTGTAAACCAACAGCATATTTTCAGCTACCTTCTACCCTGATATAACATGAATTCGGATATAACACAGTAAAGCAGTGCTCCCGGGGGGCAGGGCTGTGCACTCCAGAGGATCGAAGCAAGTTCAATATAATGCGGTTTCACCTATAACTTAGTAAGATATTTTGGCTCCCACGGACAGCATTATATCGGGTAGAGGTGTACTTTGCAGTTCAGTATTGTCCAGGTGCTACTTTCAGTGACTGAGGGAAATTTTCCAGTATAAAGCTTCAGACAGCAATTTATAACAAAGTTAATCCCACACAAAGGCTCAAACTATGATAAACTAAATATACAGAGCACAAGTAACTCCAGCTTTTATGAAGTCTGCTTGATTAGCAGGACAGAAACCCCACAGGAAAAAAAACTCAGTTATCCACCTGTTTATGTTGGCCATTACACAAGTCTATTTTATAACATTAGCTATGCAGTTTCAAATTTTTAGCTTCGAAATTATGTACTATTTCTGAAGACTCATTATTAGACTATTCAGGTATTAAATTCTTCAAATACTCAGCCATAATGCTAGACTGCTCTTAACAGGAAATCAAGTACAAAAAAATGAAAATTAAAACTTAGTTATGAAGATTAAACTTGCTGTAGAACTAGCTAGAGATTTGTGATTTTCTAACTAAAAATTGTCATTTCTACTTAGATGACCTTTGCATTAGCTTAATTTTTGCATAACTGAAGTTGTACTGCTGATCTGACCAAGGACAGAGACATGGATACAAAGGAAACTTTGCTATTAACAAAGTCATTGATGTACACCTCTACCCCACTGTAACATGACCCGATATAACACAGGTGTGCATATAGCACAGTAGCAGCAGGGCTCCGGCAGTGCTTTAAAGGGTCCAGGGCTCTGGCTGCTGCAGGGAGCCCCGGGCCCTTTAAATCACTGCTGGAGCCCTGCTGCCCCTACCCCAGTAGAACGACGTTTCACCTATAACGTGGTAGGGATTTTTGACTCCCCACAACCATGTTGTATCGGGGCAGAGGTGTACTACTTAGCATGATTGTAGCAAACAGCTGGATTTGTGTGCTTGCTAACACTGTTACCGAGGTTTCTTTCTTGACATTTTGTTGAGCTGCATCACGCTGCATGGGAATATTAATCTAAACTCGTACAGTACTGTATGCAAGACAGACACTAAAAAACTACACAACCTGCTGACCAGAAGTCTTTTGTACTGAAACCTCCAGAGCCCCCCCAATTTTACTCATCACTATGCAGACATATAATCAAGTCCCTAATGCAGAAGGGCTTACAACAAAAGTTAACATGCAAAAATTGGTGTAACAAAACAAGCAGGAAAGGGAGGGGAAAGGATCGAGAAGGGTCTCAGGGTATGTCTATACTTACCTCTGGGTTCGGTAGTAAGCAATCCATCTTCTGGGATTGATTTATCACGTCTTGTCTAGACGCAATAAATCGATCTTGGAAGTGCTCACCATTGACACCAGTACTCCCGCTCTGCGAGAGGAGTACGTGGAGTCAAGGGGGAGCCTGGCTGCCGCATGTGGCCCCGCGGTAAGTACCTTGTAGTTCGAACTAACATATGCAACTTCAGCTACGTGAATAACGTAGCTGAAGTCAAAGAATCTTAGTTCGAACTGGGGGGTTAGTGTGGACCAGCCCTTAGGCTTACAGTATTGTAACTTTCTGTAACAATTAAAAAGGAAAGCTGACAAAATCCTTATGAGCCACTTGTGTTAAGTATTAGAATGGCATCAATACTGATCAACTACTTGATATGAATTTTTTTAAAAGCCACCTGCTTTTATGTGGCAACTGGATTAAAACTATAAGAACAACTACACAGTAGCTAAGTTTTGAGTACCTCTTTTTTCCCCTGTATCTTTCTGGTGGGGGGGGGGCCCACAAATGCAAAAGTCTGAGCACTGCTGATTTAGAGCATGCTGTTCTGTATGTTCAAAGGTACCTGATTGCAGCATCTACAGCTTATGTTAACCTACCTTGACAAATCACTTTAATTAAACTACTGTATTTCTCTGCACCAAAACTCTAATGTCCACATGTAAGTTTAAGTCAGTTTCAGGGCCTCCATTGTGATGCTTACACACTTAAAACAATCTATAACCTGTAACTGGAGACTTGATGAAGATGACAAGTGTATTATAAGAATGTTATAATAAAAATAATTTGTCCACCTTTTAGGAGAAGCTGCTACAGAATTCAGAGAACTGCACTGCTAGAAACAAGGAGTTCTAAAAATATAAAATATAATATATATGTGCAAACAAGCCATCTAGGGTCAGTAGTCCAAATATGGCTTATTGCTGTCCCTTGAAAAAGTATGCACCATATCTGAACAAATGTAATTCAGTAGAGTTAATGATTTTATTCATTTTAAGCTACAATATATAACCATGTTTCCCTTCATGGCTGTTCGCAGGTTGGACAGCACAAGCGTTTGTTCATCTATAGCAATCAATTCTTTGTAGAGAGGCTTCAGACTTTCAGAATCAGGGAAAATTGACCAATTTACATGTTAGTCATTAGCATTACTTTTGTTTGGATCCACCCAAAGAGTCTGTTAAAAGTGACCTGCAATGAAAAACAGTGTTTTCTGTATGATGTATCATGGCCTGATCAAAAAAATAAAAATAAAAATAAAAATCAACCAACCAACCTTAATATTCCAGGGCAGACCTGAATCTTAAGGGACTCAATTACCAGAGAAGTCAGAGCTTCAAGAAACTGCAAGCTGAGCCCAAGGGGGAAAAGGATTTTTAGTTGCTCTTTAAACCTTTGACATTTACCCCAACAAAATTGACATTAGGATGTTTCAAATATAATAGATATCCTTTTCTCCTTCAGAGAAGGCAGTTTGTTATACACATCTGACATAACCGTCTCAACACGAGCCCCTTTGCCAAAGCACAGAAGGAAAAAAAAAATAAAGGAAAAACTGAAAAGGTATTTAGGCCTTCACAGTGCAGCAGACCAAAAAAATATACAATACACTAACTCAAAGCAATACCTCTGGAAGTCACCTTAAGGTTACAGTCACACCTTTACTGTAAAAGTTATTTTCATTATACTCAACTTAAAAAGTTACTACTTTCAGTGTGCACTAGAATTTTGGATGAATTAAATAGTCAATTACTTAAGTTTGATTTTTAACATCCTATTCAGAGGAGCTGGATTTTTACACCATGAGTATATGAACAAAGCACAATTGGTGTGGGGGAATAAGTGGGGAGATGAAGCCAGGACAGCCAAGGACTTGAACATACAAAGCTCAAAGGTTTCACAGCACAAATGTTATGAGCCATATACTCAATGGAACCCAAAGCTTCAAGGACAATGTCAGCTAGGGAAATATGGGTACGCAGTATTTAAGTTTCTGCAGCACAAGACAGTGGGAGGAAGGCGAGGACCTCGCAGAACACTTGAAGTCCACAGCCAGAGTGGAAGGACTATTACAAGGCATCAGAGTTAAGGCTTTTTTTATTATTTAATGTTCAAGTGTCAGTGTGATTTTTACAACAGATTTATCAACTGTAAAGATCTGAATATCTTCATTTCCCCATCTTTGAATGTCGGTATATTTAAGCTTGCACATCACAATATAGTACTGCAGTACCTTGCATCTTGTAATTTTGTAGATCAGACAACCAACTCTAGAACTTTGTTGTTCATATCAAAGGTTAGACAGTTTATAGAAAGAAGTAACCAGGGGCAACAAGGAGTTGGTCAAATTAGCAATAAGTTTACTTTCAGTGTTGTGTTAGCTACTGGTTTGTCATAGTTCTAGACTCTTCTGTAAACAGACTTTCCAAACTTAAGTTTTAAAGTGCAGAATAATAAGAGTAAGTTGTCTTCCTTGTAGCACTACGGCCAAAAAGGTTTTCCTTTAGAATATCTGGAAGTCAAATTGTTAAGTTACAGAAAGAAGCTACTGATAACCCACTAAAAAGCAAGCATAAGTAACAAGATTTAAATTACTTCTCCCCCCCCCCCCCCCATGGGTTTGAAGAGCTATAAAGCTCAATTTTTTTTAATGCATTAGACAGGTTTTACAGTCAGTCTGCTTAAATCCTTATGAACTGTTAGTCCAGTGTATCACTATTGTTTGTTAGAAGTCAAGTTTTGTAAACCACTGTTATGGTCATAAAACTGAATGCACCTGCTCTCACCTTTCACACCGAGAACATGATCTAACAAGCTTTTACTATTCTTTGTAATAGATAAATGAATACTTCTGTCATAAGCAGAGTTAGATCAAAAAAGGAACGCAGATAGCTCATAATGGAAAGCTTAAGCATGGGGGGGGGGAAGAAGACAATGAGTAGATATGTCTTTTTCAGTCTATTGTAAGTTTTTATTTTTGAGTAAAATGGAGCTAGAAGTTATTTTCTAGAACATAACTGAAAAAGCAACTAATGTTTTAGTATCTTCAGTTCATTCTGAGTTATAAATCTAATCCTCAATTATGGAATTTGACCTGCACCATTGCCTTCACTGGATATTTACAACAGCAGATACATAAAAAACCCCACACACCCCAAGAGCAAAGATAATAAGTGAGGACAAGCTACCTTGCTGAATTACTTGTGAGCAGAGCAGCAGTTTCAAGGAGTTAAGACACAGGTCTGTCTAGGGGGAGGGAAAAATACAGACTCCATTGGGGGGGGGGGGGGGCCACGGGAAGGAGAAGAGAGACAGGGACAAAACACACAACTTACCCCTTGCTCCCCTCCTTCAATTCATAGGGACTTTCTCACACACACACACACACACACACACAGTTGCTTTATAACAACAAATACATTACACCTAAAATGCTGACTAATGTCAGCCAGCCTTAATACAAGGACAAGCTAGCTATATTCAAGAGCCAACACAATGCCCCATCCTTCTTTCCCTCCTATTGTACTGCAATACAAGCATTAATGATCCCTGGGGCTAACTTCACTAAGTAGATTGTTGTTTTTAGTACAGAATGAAGTTAACAAGGAGTCTGGTGGCACCTTAAGGACTAACAGATTTATTTGGGCATACATTCTGTACTATAGTAGTGTCAAGATATCTGATCAGGTCATATAATAACCGAGACCTGTTGGGAGGTCCGCAGAGAGATGTTAGCACTATGGGCACTTCTGGTTTCCAAGGCAGTGAACTTTTTTGGCAAGTACAAGCCTCCTTTTGTCAACAATGGGGGCACTTCTCTTCAGCATACTAACTAAATATTTCCCTCAACTTATTAGTATTACCAGCATCTTATACTAGAAGAAGTTCAGCTTCTAACCAGGCACTCTGCTGGTTGCTCCAGTAGACAGCAACACCCAGCTACAATGAAAGATGTAGACCAGAATACTGATCACAAAGTCCAAGTCTATTCTTCCCAAACATAAGCAGTACACAGTATAGATTTAAAATGCAGTGGAATTCCAAGGGCAAACCAGCAGGCAAAATTACTGTTCCCAAAGCCACCTTCAGTATCAGAAGTGATCCACCAAACAATAATCTACTCAAGCAGGGTCCAGACACAAGTCAACACTAACAAAAGCAGCAAAACTTGAGAATCAGTAACAATACTTCACATTATATTGTTATATCAACCTTCATGGCCTAGCATCTATGTGCCACAACCTAATCAAGGGACAAAGGTGGTAAGATACCAGCCAACCATCTCTGCAGTTACCTCCCATGAGCTTCCAGAAAGGAGGGTAGGGATAATATGATCACTGGCAAAAAAAAATGCCAGTATTAATTAACATGGTTCTAGCAGGGTAGTCAATATCCAGATTCAGCCCACAGTCTGTACCACCAGATGCTTTTGAACAGACCCTGACATTTTTATTACTATCATTATAGGGGCTTATTATTTTCTTCTTCTCTGGAGTCTAGACCTTAAGTAAGAAATTCGGACCTTGGGAGAAGGAGGGGAAGGGAAAAAAACAAAAACAAACAAAAAAAAAAAAAACCACAGACTACTCCTGTTCTAGAACATGGCCTATATGCCACTTATTTGAGGAAAGGTGCCTTCTAAAAAGGACTATTTACTTCCACCATAAGAATTAAATTCTTTAATACCAGTCAGGCTGATACAATGACTGTCACTGGAACCCTAATGGGTCCCCAATTAATGGGTCTGTATATCATGTGACCAGTAAGTATGATACTGGAAGAGGATCTTTGAGCCAGTGAGTTATTGGCTATTGCTAGCCTAGCCTTAACAATGGAGTTCTCAAATTGTGATCCACAGATCACCAGTAAATAAGGCCTTCTGATAGCCCACCACATGAAACATGGGAAAGTAGGGGGATTGAGACAAAAGGAGTCAATGAGAAAAGGTACTCTGCAGAAAGAGACTACAAATCACTTGCTTGGATGAAACCTCATCTACATGGGAAATCTAGCCTTCCTGATCCAAGTGCATCTAAAGTGAGTTCAGCCAGGAGGTGAAGATCGCCAGTGTAAGAACGTGTAAATTTCACTCTAGCCCCCACCTCCTCACCAAAAAACAAACCACAATTCAAGAGTCTATGTTGAAAGAGTTACTACTTACATTAACACACCCTAAAAAATAATTTGGGATAGACTTGTTTTATATAAGTTGAACTAAAAAAAATTAACTAGAACTATCCCAAGCAAAGATATTAGACTGGGATGACTTAAAAACTAAGTTTAACAGGCATTCAAATAAAACTATTGCAAATCATAAGTGCAACCTTTATCGCGAAGTTACTCTATTAAGTTGCAGGGTTCACAGAGAGTGGGACACCTCCTAGATCTCCAGTCAGATGTAAATAGATTGACCACCCCAACCCTCCTGAACCGAGCACATGGAGAGGCCACATGGTGCAGTCACACCACGACCCGCCGTCCTGGCCATTACCGCCTTCCCGACCCGCACGAGGTCGCAACAAATGAGAGAAGAGCGGCAGAGCAGACGGCAGCTTGAACACAGAGCACGAGTTCAGCCCCAAACTCCCTCCCCACCCGGATCGCACAGCCCAGACCCGCTCCTGCGCCCAGGAGCAATAGGCCCGACGCAGGCGGCTGACCCTTCGCCCTAAGCCCGGCCGGACGAGTGTGTTCATGCCGCCCGCCCCGCAGGAAAGGCTGCGGCCCAGCCACCAGCCTCCTCCATCCCCACGCACCGGGAAGAGGCGCCCGAGCGGTTCACCCGCGCCTCGGACCCGGGGGGGGAAGGCGAGGCCGCTCCGTCCCCAGCCCTCTCCGCCGCCGGGCTCCCGAGCAGCGATGGCTTCCTCTCACCGCCGCCCAGTGACTCAGCCCGGCCAGCGCGCCCAGCCCACCCGAAGGGCCCCCTCACTCGCGCCCCTCTCCAGTCAAACTGCCGGCCACCCCCCCTCCAGGGCTGCAGGCAAGCGCGGCCAAGGCTCGGGTGGTTTCCCGCGCGCTAGGCCGGAGTGCGCCACGGCCACCACCCCCCGCTTCCCCACGTAGGCCGGGGCCAGGCCGCGCCCCCGCTTGCTCCGCGAGCCGCCTTGACGGTTACCTGCAGGCTCCCGACCCTCCTGCGATAGGTAGCGCGTCCGGGCGACGATGGGCCCGGTTCTTTTTCGATCTCCCCCGCTTGATACTAGAGCCCCGCTGCCTGCGCCACACGCGGTTTGCACACGGCCCCACACACGCACTTACTCACTCTCACCCCGCCCTTCCCTATCACTCTGCGCACGGCTCATTATCCCGTTCGCACAACCAATGGGCACCCGCCGCTGCCTCCGTACGGCCAATCAGCGCTGGGAACGGGAGGACCAATCAGCGCCGTCGAAAAGGGGGAGGTGCCCGCCTACCGGGTCAGGCTTGTCTCGACTCTTTTTTGCCTTACTGCACTGTGCGGGAGCAGGGGCGGAGGGAGGCGATGCGGCCACCGCCGCTCGAAGGTCACGGGGAGATTGACGACTCCGAGGGTGCTGCAGTGCGCGGAGGTTCCCCTGGGTTTCCGCAGCACCTCCCTGCCCCTCCTCTGTTGTGACTCACAAGCTAGGCAGTTGCGGCTCCCCTCCCCCATCCCGGAGGCAGCCCAAACGCAGTGCTCGGTCCCCGCCCGGCCCCGTTGGTCTCACGTCACGCGGGGTGGGGGTGGGGTGCACGCTCGGCCGCCCTTGTGAGGTGATGCGGCAGAACAGGGGAGTCAGCGCCCGCCTCCCGCCAAATCCTGAACGGGGCTTGAGACTCGCACGGTGGGCGAGGAAAGCCAGTCACTTGGCGGCCCCTGTGATGGTTATTTCCTGCCCGCCACGTGCAGCAGCCGCGATTCGACCCGAAACACATGGCTCATGGTCAGCAGAACCCCGTCCCCCAGCGCCTAGGCCCTGGGCTGCGGGGAGCTGCCATTCCACCTTTTACCCCGTTCCCTCCCTTTCCCCCCTCCGCTCCCTACAGGCTCCTCTCCCCGCCTTGCCCCACAGTTTGTCTCATTTACAGTCACCTACGCCTCATGTTTTCCTTCTGCCACCCCTCGGTCCCCCTCCATTCACTGCACCTCCCCCAGTTCCCTTCTGCTCCCCACATGCTCATCCCCTTCAATGGGCACTTTCCCCAGATGCCCCTCCACCTCTCATTCCCCTCCCCCCTCAGTCTCTCCACTGAACCCCCTCAGCATCCCTCCTGCAGTGATTCCCCTGCACACGACTCAGTCTCCTCCAACACCTCACCTCGGGGGCGTCACCTGTCCAGGCTTCTAGCTATCCTAGAAAGTCTGGAAAAGTGCTCAGGACACACTGCCAGCTGTCCAGTTTTATGGACTCAAGATCATCCTGGAGGACCTGTGTTTTTGCATCAGGGCATCATATTCCCTGCACATCATTTCTACAGCACCTCTGTTTCCTTCCTCAGACACCTTCCTGCTCCCCATTTCCCTGCCTCCTTGTGGATTCCTGACCAGCCTCTTAACCTTGAAGGCATCCTGCCTCCAGTCTCATTAGAAACAGGAGTTAGTGGTCACCTTTATCTGAAGTGTTTGTATAGCCCCCATCAGTGCAGTATCTGAGCACCTCACAATCTTTAATGAATTTATCCTTAAACTACTACTGGGAGGTAGGGAAGTGCTATTATCCCCATTTTACAAATGGGGAACTGAGGCACAGAGATACAACTGATTGCAATGGGATTTAAGTGCTTAACTACCTTTGAAGAACTAGGCCTAAGTTACTTATCCAAGGTCATATAGGAAGTATGTGGTGGAGCAGGGACTTGACCCCGAGTCCCAGGTTAGCTCTATCCTGAGGACCATATTTCCTCTGTACTGTACTAGGGGCAGATTCACCTCCACATGCAAATAGTCTCGGGAAATGGTGGCCGTCTTGACTACAGGCAACCTGGCTTCAGTGCTGTTAGCAGTAATAGGTGATTGGTGGGCATTGTGAATAAGCGAAGATTCTTAAGTTAATGCCAGTAATGGGAAGCTTAATAAATTCCACCAAATATCATTAGAGTCACCATCAACTCATGAGAGTTGGCAACAGTGGTTCTTATCACCCCATCATCAACCGAATTATCAATAACTGGTCAGGTAATATTGTGGGGGGGGATTAATTTATTTAGTGCTATGGGTCATTAGATTCCCAAATATATTTGTCTCCTTATTTATATATTTTTTTGGTATTTTGCATAATCTCATACATATATTACAATATACTATCTACCTCAATCTTCAGCTGCAAAGACCCTCTTATGTGACTTCTCATCCCCCTTCTTCTAGGTACTTCACAAATGAAACACTGGTTAAATATTATACCCAAGTGCTTTTTGGATTTAGATGTCCGCAGGGAGTGTAAAAGAACACATAACATCCCTAACTATTCCTTTTCTTTGGTCATCACCAACACCCTGAAAATTCCAGCATCTCAAGCCTATATTGCAATGTGATTCCCTAGCAATAGGTTTGTTGCATGAATGAGAAAGCTGCCACAAGTCTTTAAAATTTATAAACATGAGTCAATAAAATGACAGTGCAAAGTTGATTTTGGAGATTAATAGTTTATAAGGCCAGAAGAAATCACTGTGATTATTTAGTCTGACCTTGTATAACACAGAACAAGGGATTTTTCTGAGATAATTTCTCTTTGAACTACAGCATATCTTTTAGAAAAGCATCAAATCTTGATATAAAATGTCCAGTGATGGCAAATCCACTACAACCCTTGATAAATTGTTCCTGTGGTTAATTACCACTGGAACTGGATGGTCTAGATAATACTTAGTCATGCCTTGAGTGCAGGGAACTGGACTAGATGACCTCTTGAGGTCCCTTCCAGTTCTATGATTCTACCCTCATTGTTAAAAAGAGATTGAGCTTCTGATTTACCTTTCCTCTAGATATAAATCTACTTTGTGTTATATCAGTATGGCATGGTGTGTTTGTTTGAACATATGATTTACATAAACATAAAAAAACCAATTCTTAATATTGACAATTGTGATCTCTTTCAAATTGGTTGTCAATCTTATCCTTCGTTTATATTTTTATAATTCTATGCGTCATACCGCCTACCAAATTAAAATGGTTGGAACTCAGTCTCAGAGCATCAAACTTTGCTAGTGAAAGGATCTTTCACTCCATACTCCTGCTCCACTAGATATTCAAAATGTCACATTATTGCCTTAGGAGCACTAGCTATTGTTCCAGCAATGTAAAAAATGTCAACAGTGACAACAGACTTTGTATAAACTATTATGTCTTTGCGCTCCCAATAACAAACTTCTCTTTTATCTTTAGTTTTGTGCTAAGACTTAAAATTTTCCATGCCCTTGGTTTGGCTGCCTCAGATACACTGCGAAATTAAAACATGTAAGAGGTGCCATGATTGGTAGCATTCACCAATATTCGTACTTTTAGTTTTATCTCCTGCTGAGTTTGGGCAATAAAGAAGACAAGAAAATTAATTACTGTTATTTATTTTACAGAAGCACTCAGAGGCTTCAATCAGGATTGTGGCTTTCACTGTTCTGATTGCTCTACAGATACATATTAAAAAATAAAACTGTCCCATGCCTCAAAGACCAGAGGAGTAATATAGAAGAGAGACATTCATTTGTCTTCAAATCTTTTAGAACACGTATTTGACTGCCCTAGAATCATTATAATTGCAGTCTACCAGCAATGGATAATAGTCCATTCTAGGGGGATCAGTTAGGGTATGCTTAGAGAACTGGAGGGACTTCTGAAACCTGAAGGACCATATGAGTCTATATAATAGGTCTCTAGAACTTTGGGGTTACACAGTACAAGAACAAAAGAGCTGCGATACTGGGTCAGACCATGGTCCATCTTGCCCAGTATCCTTCCTCTGAAGTACCCCATACCAGAGTTTTAGGGGGAGTGTACAGAACAGAGCAATTATGGAGTGATCCACTCCTGTCTTAAATCTCTAACTACAAGCTGGGAGTGTAAGGTGGCCCCTATAATCATTTCAATTTTTCTTCCCTAATTCTCTGTCCTATCTTCTTAGTTGTACTTGTGATACTTTTCCTTAGGCTAGGGTGGAGGTGCTTAACATTCCCAAAACTAATTCTGGTGCTGTTCCATGGATGAGTTGGCACTGGAAGCATTGTGACTGATGCAGTCAACACCCTTCCTCACAGCGTGTGTGAATCACCTGTGCAAAAGCACTGTTTGCATTATTGAAGGGAATCTCAAGTTGTTTAAAGGAGTCATACAAGGTTTTCAATTAGTTTAACTGGAAATAGAGAAACAAATATGGTCACCCAGAAAGTTTCCATTATTGGTGGGAAAAGGTGTTGGTCATCCCCTGTGAACCCATGGGCCAAATTTAGGATGTAGGAATTTTAAGCTCTGCTTACTTTGGGGGAGGGATAGCTCAGTGGTTTGAGCATTGGCCTACTAAACCCAGGATTGTGAGGTCAGTCCTTGAGGGGGGGGCCACTTAGGGATCTGGGGCAAAATCAGTACTTGGTCCTGCTAGTGAAGGCAGGGGGCTGAACTCAATGACCTTTCAGGGTCCCTGCCAGCTCTATGAGATAGGTATATCTCCATATATTATATTTATAACATACCAAATTAATCCCTTGTAGATTATGCATGACTCCGTTGACTACACTGGAGTTGTGCAGGAAGGATGAATTTGGCCTGTTACAGGCTCAGCTAAGCAGAGCTTGCAGTTCCTGTTTCACTGGTTCCTCTATGACATTTAGGGAAGGACGGTCTTGCAGCTAAAGCACAAAATTGGGAGTCATAAAGCATGACATCTCTTCCTGGCTCTGCTAGTGGCTTCCTATGTGCCTTGCAGTGAATTAGTTAATTTCTTTGTGACTACATTTCAAGGTTTGCAAATGGGCATAATAATGCTTAGGAGTGTTGCAAACTTTAATTCTTTTCTGTAAAGAGGTTTTAAATCTTTAGATAGAAAGCACAGTAGAAGTATGAAATATTTTCATTAATTATAAGTAGGGAGTAGATATGGCCCTAAACCACAGTGTTTTGTTTCAGCTCCAGTTCTAATAAAATTCCATCTCTACCAAGTCTCAAGAACACTTTATGCAATGGTGCTGAAAGTAGTTTTGTCCTCAGGATAGTAGCAGCTCTGTTTCCAAATGCAGACAGGGCTAAAAGCATTGGTGTGCAGATGAATGAATCCATTTCAAGGACAAGCAATTCAACAAAACAGTTCATGCCATCAATGTCCCTACAGTGGTTTCCTCCCTTGCTGCAGATGCACCCTGTCACAACCTAGCCAAATCTCCCTCTGCAAGCATGCCAGTCTGTTGTGAGTGAACCCAGCTATTGGATCCCAGTGGCTTCAATTTAAGCCAAATGAGATCCTGGAAGAACTATGTCACTATTCCTAGCTCTGGGTCTCTAAGCCACATTCCCAGCTGCAGACCTTATGTCTGCATCCCTTCCTTGGGATGTGGGGCCCAGCCACCTTAAATCCCAGAACCAGTGCCTGTGCCTTCCTGAGCCCCCAGTTGCTTATACCCATTCCCTCAGAGTCTCATCTTATTCTGGGCACTGAACTTCTCGATTAACCTTGTCAGGGACAATGTGGTAGACTAGCAAGGAATAAAGGCTTAGCAAAGGAATTTATTAATCACAGGCACTTTACTCTTAGTTAAAAGGACTTGGGAGTTACAGATCTTTGGAAAACAACAAATGGTCCTGAATGCACTTCCCCTGAATCTGATCTTACCCCTTTTGTGAATCCTGGATTTGGTCACTTAGAGAAGCACCCACCTTTTAAAACAGTTCCTGACCTGTTTGGTCACATGCCCAACAGGAGAAACTGGAGAGCTCCCAGCCATGTGCTCTTCCCCCTCCCCCCCAGGCAGGCTGCTGTGCAGAGAGTTCATTGTTCCAGGGGTTGGCTGGCTGGTCATTGACAGACAATCAGAGTTGATGGCAGATTGCTCTGTCATAGTTTCTCAGACATAGGGTATGTCTTCACTAGAAACAGTACGGAGGCACAGCTGCACCACTGTAGCTAAACTGCTGTTGGGCTTCACTTATTACAGTGACAGAAAGGGTTCTTCCATCACTGTAGTAAATCCACCTCTCTGAGAAGAGGCAGTTAGATCAATGGAAGTATTTTTCCATTGACCTTGCACTGTCTACACTGGGGCTTAGGTGGGCTTAACTACATCTCTCAGAGGTGTGAGCTGAGAGCTGGGTCAACCTACCTTTCTAGTGTAGATCAGCACGTAGTCATTTCACCAGGTGTCAAGCCCCTAACACAAAATGGTTACTCTAATTTGCAATGGAGAATGCAATACAACATGAGGGTCACACCCCAACCTGAAAGGTTACAATACAAAGTGGCGGTCACAATGAAGGTTACCATCAAATTTAGAGAGACAAGGTGGGTGACATAATATCTTTTACTGGACCAAATTCTGTTGGTGAGAGAGACAAGCTTTCGTGCTTATACAGAGCTCTTCTTCAGGTCACCAGTCTCTAGCATCCTGGCACCAACATGGATACTACAACACTGCAATACAACAACCAAATCTGGCATTCACAAAACAAAATGGAGTTCATAATTTGACATAGACATATACCCATTCTGTCACACACCCTACTATTCACACTTCAATTTCTCAGGGGCAGAGGCCATAAGAAATCAAAAATGTAGATATCTGAATAAGTAATAATAGTATAAAGCTTTTAATTCAAAGATCTTAAAATTCTTTTACAAACAGTAATTATAATCTCATGACACCATTAGGAATTAGGTCCTCTAAATTATATACTCCTTTTTCCAACAGGTAGACTGAGCTACATAGAGATTCATTGACTTGTAGAGTGGCAAAGCTGTGAACAATAAATAAAATAATAATACCTGGATTTTATACAGTACTTTTAATCAGGTGATCTCAAAGTGCTTTATAAAGAAGGAAAGTATCATTAACCCCATTTTACAGGTGAGGAAACTGAATCACAGAGCAATGAAGTTACTTGCCCAAAGTCACCTAGCAGTCCAGTATCCAAGCCAGGAATAACACTCGGGTCCAGTGGTCTATCCACTAGGCAACACTGCCTTTCAAAACCCAGAAGACTTGACTCCCAGTCCCTGCACTCTAACTATTAGAGAACATTTCTTCTCAATACAACATGTTTTTGTTAATGGTAAAATAAATCTTATTCCATCTTGCAAGTTACATTTTTGCCAAATACAATAAACCAAGCAGAACCTAAAAACATTCAATATGGATTATAGCTGACCTTCAGAAAATTATAAAACCCTACTGCTTTTATGTAACTGAAATATTGCTAACTTTAATCCCCATTTTAAAGAAAAAAAGAGTATAATAAAGGAGAAAGGATTTGTGTCCAAATATTGACTAGTGACATTATCTAGCTGTCATTATGCTCCTCAGAGTCTTTGTAACACACTTGATCTTAAATCATGGTCTACAGGCTAGCACATATTGTTCCAAATTCTCCTATCCTGTGGTTCAGCAACACGCACATAGCTCACTTAGGAAGAACCGGCATCATTTGATCCTGGGAGGAACAGGGAAGAGCCTTCTCCAGTGCTGAGTTTGTATTTCCTAGGTGTAAAAACAAAGTCAACTAGCTGCTGAGGGCCTGATCCAAAGCTCATTGAAATCAGTGGAATATTTCCATTGACTTCAATGGGCCTTGTATCAGTGATCAGGACTATTATTAAGGCCTAGGTCTAGATATTCCACCAGGTAGCAAAGGAGGTTGGGAGGAGCCAGGGAGTTCTGTGAAGCAAACATAGGAAGACTGAGCTTCTTCTGTTTGAATAACCAGGTCCCCATATGTGCGCTCTGCATCAACAAGCAACATAGTATTTGCTGAGTGGCAACAAAAGCACAATACAATGGTTTGAGTCTCCTCAATCATACATGATTGTGAATGGGAGGAGAAGAGGAGCTCTGCTGTTTGAAAAAAGTAGCAGCCTCCTCTCCCCATTTGGCATTTAAAAATGTATATCATAATATTTTAATATATTATTTACTGCAGTATTTTTCTTAAAATCGTGACTTTCCCATCAAGTTTTACTCTAGAGAAAGGATGACTGACTGCTGACTCCAAGTGGTGCTTGCCTGCTTAAGGGACAGTTCAGTTATATTTCAGTGGTGATCTTGAGGGATTTCTGAAATCCGAAAAGCAACAACAGCACATGGACTTACGTAGCAATTACCAAGGAAAATCTGCAAGCTTCTTTCACAGAGTATTCACCTCTGTAGTCAGGCTGAGCCATTCCTTCCTGGGCTCATTTATCCATTCTCTAATATACTTGGCGATGACACGTCCCTCCTTCTAAATCACCCAGACTGGTTTCTTAAGTTAAGCTTGTTCTAGTACAGGAGAAAGAACATGAAATGGAACTTTGCTGTGCCAGGTTTTCCTACATTTCTAAAAATCTGTAATTACTTTGAATGACTAATGAAACTTAACTGTAATATGATTTATGTGCTATGGAGGCAGCAGCCTGAACCCAACCCTGAGAGGAGAAGGATACCACAAGACTATGTGAACATACTTCTCTTCCTGCTAAACAAAGGGTAACATTGACAGGTTCCAAAGGAAAGCTTGTCCAGGCCTATAGCTGCATCAGTGACCCTTACACAGAGAGTTTAAGTAATATGCAGCATGGATAGAGGTTCTCAGAACTTGGTCCAAGGTATAAGCCTAGACCAGTGGATGCTGGTGGTATATCAAAGTGGAAAGCATAACTGACATACATCGGTATATCTAGAGCTAATGCCTAGCATAGTGATCACTGTATCCGGCTTAAAAACATGTTGGGTAAAGTCTACCTTAAGGAGCCTCTACTGGCCTGAAAAACCTGAAGTCTTTTGCTGCTCCTCTTGTCCCATTCTTAAAGAATTCATGGGGGTGGGGGTGCACCTTTTCACTCCTCACTAATCAAGACATTTTAATTTCCCACCCTATTCCTGTACTGTCTCACAATGCCATTTAGAAGCAGGAGCAGTTGCACAATGTTTTCATGGCCATCGATATGTGTAGGTCAGTCAGCTTGCATTTATTCAAATAGTTATATTCCTCTTAGCCCAAATGATACATTTAAAAATACTTTGGTGTTTGGTTTGACGGTATGACCACCATTAAAAATATCCTGCAGCTCTTATTCACCAGAATAGTCCCATTGAACTCCTTGGGACCACACACATAAATAAGGGCTGTAGACTAGCCTAGATAATCTGAAGTGTAATATAACATGGAGGCCATTCCATGATAATAATAAGACACAAAGTATGTTCATTTATTAATTCAAGACATACAGTTTCTTCATAGAGCTCTGATGCCCCTAACACTTAAAGAGGATCTTTGATTAGAAAGTCAGATTTTGTAATGCTGCTGTGGCTGCTATCTCAATGTAATGTTCTAATGTTAAAACATTACAATGCAGAACCAAGGTCATGAGGTAGTCTTGATTTTACAGATGAATGCATTGAAGCAGATGGAAGTATATTATCAGCTGTCAGATGCTAAAGCATCTGCTGCAGTCAATCTGTAGCCTTGGCTGCTTTCAAATACTTTTCTCTCCTAACCCAGTGATTAATACAAGTGATTCCAGAGCTCAAAATTTTGCTGAACCAGAAGCAGCAGATCAATATTCTATTTTTTTTCTGAAACTATCTGACTCAAAGCAATTGTGAATGTTTTTGATCTTTGACTGTTAATTAAGATGCCCTCACTCTATGAGACTGATTCTCCTCTCATGTACATACCAGTTTAACACAAGTGTAACTTCATTTACTTCAGTGAAGTTACTCCTGATTTAGACCATCAGGAGAGGAGACTCAGACCCTATAGCTAAATCTTGCCTTTACTGGGCAGCTATGCTAACCTGTATGGACATAATCCTGGAGTCCTTTCTCAGGGTCCAATTCATGGTTGCTATCCTAGCTCTGCCAGCCTAAAGCTGCTGTATAGCCATTGTAACTGGGCGCTGGAGAATTTTCCTGGTATAGAGGGACTCTTCAGGTGGCTACTGTGGTAAGGGGGAGTTCCTGGAGGGGAAATAGCATGGTCTGAGCACTGCTGCAATCTAGATATTCCCACCTGCTAGACAGCCCCTTGGGACTACAGGCGGCTTAGTGCAAGGTAGAGAAGACCCTGAGGCGGCTCTAACTCTGCTGCTGGTGGGTGAGATGTCTCCAGCCAACCCCAGAAGAGACATGAAAGTGAGGTAAAGTTCCTTTTGCCTTTCCTGTCCCCAGCCCTCCAACTCAGTTTGCTTGCAACAATGAGTTGGGCCTTCAGTATTGACTAGACTTCAGTTGATTTCAGTGGGAGGAAGGCTGGGTAAGAACTTGGCCCTAGTTGTACCAGAAACTTTTAGCAATACTTGTTTACTCAATATATCTCATTATGTTTCTTGTTTATAGTCTGCTAAATTGAAATGAAAGGCTATTTATTACTACATCTCAAACCGGTGAAATAACCCGCCAGGAAACCATTTTGCTTACTGTTATTATGATGAAGACATTGCTTGGCTAAGAAAAGTTGATCAGCATGATAATTTAATGAAAAATATTATAGATACCTTCCTATCAAATACACACTCTACAAACAAGATGTTCATTTAATTGGAAAGAGGAAGTATGTTTCTGTGACTCTGCCATGGTATTCATCTGTTGTGACAACTGTTAAAACGTGTTGTGCAAAGATTAATCTGACTTTTTGGCTTTAATCTTTTCAAGTTTGTTGTTTTACGTATATCTACTCTAAAGAGTGTAATAATTTAGGCAGCACAGAACAACATGCATAGGATACAGTTCAATAAAGTTACACAAAGCTCTTACACTGTTGTGGGTATGAAATTGTATGTCCCTGTGACTACTACAAATTAATTTTTTTAAAACCCTCACTAATATAAAGTCTCCATTGGTACCAAAAGGTTAGAAATTTTTTAAAAATATAAATGGTTAAAAAAGCAAGCATGTGTAAGGTATTTATAGTTATTTGTCTCATCCTATACTAGGGTGGTATGCTTTCAGTGAGTAAGCAGTGTGGCAACTTCTAGGCAAGGTTGACATTTATTTAAAAATGTAAATCTTAATATATATAACAACCCCACCCCCCCAGATTTTGTTAGAATACTTCTATGCTCGTTTCAACCAAAAATGAAGACTATTAGGCTCCACCAACACAGATGAGGAAGAGTTTTGTAGTTCTTGCATATTTTATATGCTAAAAATAGCCATGTTCTCATTTTAGTACCATGAGAAACCTCAAGCTGAGGGTTAGCAAAGGACCATAAAAAAGTGCATGATTAGGAGGTCAAAACAGCAACAGAGCAGACAGTATCAGAATGAAAAGTTAGGAGGGAGATGGGCAAGTCAGATATTCTGCATGATTGAGTTAATGGTGTTGCTTTACCGCCACAGCAAAACGCTTATAAACTAGACCAGAGGTGGGCAAACTATGGCCCACAGGACCATAGGCGTGCACAGCCCATTAGGGTGTGCACCCAGGGAGCCCCGCCCTAGCCCCGCCCCTGCCCTGCCCTAGTCCCATGCCCATCCACTCCCTCCTACTTCCCGCTCCCTAACTCCCCCCCTCAGAACTCCCAACCCCCCCCGCTCCTTCTCCCCCCCGACTACCCCCTCCTGGGACCCCTACCCCTAACTGCCCCCCAGGACTCCACCCCCTAACTAAGCCTCCCTGCTCCTTGTCCCCTGACTGCCCCCCTAGGACCCTACCCCCTACCTGTCCCCTGATTGCCCCGACCCTTATCCACACCCCCGCCCCCAGACAGACCCCCAGGACTCCCACGCCTATCCAACTGCTCCCCACCCCCTGACAGGACCCCCAGAACTCCCGACCCATACAACCCCCCTGCTCCCTGCCTCCCCCTACCCCTCTCCACACCCCTGCCTCCTGACAGCCCCCCCAGAACTCCTGACTCATCCAACCCCCCCAGCTCCTTGTCCCCTGACCACTTCCTCCAGAGACCCGCCCCCACTAACTGCCCCCCCCAGGACTCCCTTTGCTCCCTGTCCCCCGACTGCCCTGACCCCTATCCACCCCCCGCCTCCTGAGAGACCCCGGGACTCCCATGCCCCATCCAATCCCCCCTGCTCCCTGACTGCCCCCCCAAATGTCCCCCGCCCCTAACCACCCCCCGCAGGATCCCACCCCCATCCAACCCACCCTGCTCCCTGTCCCCTGACTGCCCTAACCCCTATCAACTCCCTGCCCCCTGACAGACCCCCAGACTGTCTCCCATGCCCCATCCAATCTCCCCTGCTCCCCGACTCCTCCCTCCAGAGACCCCCCCGCCCCTAACCACCACCCCCGGGATCCCACCCCCATCCAACTCACCCTGTACCCTGATTGCCCCCACCCCTTATCAAACCCCTCTGGCCCCAGACCCCTGACCATGAGATGAGGCTCCTAGCCTCCCTCCAGAGCCAAACACTGCCCCGCGAGAGCGCACAGCCCCGGCCCCCGGAGTGCTGCGCACTTGGCGGCATGACTCCAGGGGAGGGGGGAGCATGTCTGACTCCCCGCGGAGCCCCATCCCCCAGAGCGCTGCACGCGGCGGCATGGCTCCAGGGGATGGGGGAGCATGTCTGCCTCACCGCTGAGCCAAACGCTGCCCCGCGGGAGTGTGCAGCCCCAGCCCCCAGAGCGCTGCGTGCTCCAGGGGAGAGGGGGAAGGCGGGGGAGGGGCCGGCAGCTTGCTGCATTCGGCCAGGAGCATGGACCCCAGGGCTTGCTGCGCCGGGAGAGTGGAGCTATTTGCCCACCCCTGCATTAGGGTGTGCCTGGGCACACCTGGCACACCCCGTGCGCACGCCTATGCGGGACCCTCCTGCCTGGCCCCTGTGCTCCTGGCCCGGGAGGCTAGCCGCTGGCCCTTCCCCTGCTGTTCCCCCTCCCCGCAGCCTCAGCTCGCTCCGCCGCTGGCACAATGCTCTGGGCAGTAGGGCTGCGAGCTGCAAGGGCAGCGCAGCTGCAGAGCCGGGGCCTGACCTGGTGCTCTGTGCTGCGCGGTGGCGTGGCTGGCTCTAGCTGGGCGGCGCGGCTGCCTGTCTTGGTTAGCTGGGCGGTGCAGCTGTAGCACCGCCAGCCACCAGTGCTCCAGGCAACACCGTAAGGGGGCGGGGAGCAGGGGGGTTGGATAGAGGGCAGGGGAGTTCAGGGTGGTGGTCAGGGGGTGGGGGTGTGGATAGGGGTTGGGGCGGTCAGAGGGCAGGGAACGGGGGGGTAGAATGGGAGCAGGTGTTCCCAGGGGGCAGTCAGGAAGGAGGGGGGGTTGGATGGGGCAGCGGGGGGCAGGGGTTCCGGGGGCAGTCAGGGGACAGGGAGAAGGGGTGGTTGGATGGGGCAGGAGTCCCGGGGAGAGGGCTGTCAGGGGGCGAGAAGCAGGAGGGATTGGATAGGGGGCGGGGCCGGGCCACACCTGGCTGTTTGGGGAGGCACAGCCTCCGCTAACCGGCCCTCCATACAATTTTGGAAACCCAATGCGGCCCTCAGGCCAAAAAGTTTGCCCACCCCTGAACTAGACAGAGCTATGACGTAGGTGAGGTAGCCATTAAAGCTCAAGAAAAATAGAAGGCATGGCTCACCAGGAAACCAGAGGTGGTGTGTTTGGAGTAATAATATTTAAAAGTGTACAGAGGAATTAGGAAGACTCCTGTGAACAATCTCACTTTCTAGTTCTGGTGTAAAAATTCCATCCAGTTTGTAGAAGGATGAAACATATTTCCTTTAGTAATACAAAGCTTTTGATATGGTCTCCCACAGTATTCTTGCCAGCAAGTTAAAAAAGTATGGATTGGATAAATGGACTATAAGGTGATAGAAAGCTGGCTAGATTGTCGGGCTCAACGGGTAGTGATCAACAGCTTGATGTCTTGTTGGCAGCGGAGTGCCCCAGGGGTCGGTCCTGGGGCCGCTTTTGTTCAACATCTTTATTAATGATCTGGATGATGGGATTGATTGCACCCCCAGCAAGTTCGCAGATGACACTAAGATGGGGGGAGAGGTAGATATGCTGGAGGGTAGGGATAGGGTCCAGAGTGACCTAGACAAATTGGAGGATTGGGCCAAAAGAAATCAGATGAGGTTCAACAAGGACAAGTGCAGAGTCCATGCACCGCTACAGGCTGGGGACCGACTGGCTAAACAGCAATTCCGCAGAAAAGGACCTGGGGATTACAGTGGACGAGAAGCTGGATATGAGTCAGCAGTGTGACCTCATTGCCAAGAAGGCCAACAGCATATTGGGCTGTATTAGTAGAAGCATTGCCAGCAGATCGAGGGAAGTGATTATTCCCCTTTATTCGACACTGGTGAGGTCACACCTGGAGTATTGCATCCAGTTTTGGTCCCCCCCACTACAGAAGGGATGTGGACAAATTGGAGAGAGTCCAGCGGAGGGCAACGAAAATGATTAGGGGGGCTGGGGCACATGACTTATGAGGCGAGGCTGAGGGAACTGGGGTTATTTAGTCTGCAGAAGAGACGAGTGAGGGGGAATTTGATAGCAGCCTTCAACTACCTGAAGGGGGGTTCCAAAGAGGATAGAGCTCGGCTGTTCTCAGTGGTGGCAGCTGACAGAACAAGAAGCAATGGTCTCAACTTGTAGTGGGGGTGGTCTAGGTTGGATATTAGGAAACACTATTTCATTAGGAAGGTGGTGAAGCACTGGAGTGGGTTACCTAGGGAGGTGGTGGAATCTCCATCCTTAGAGCTTTTTAAGGCCCAGCTTGACAAAGCCTTGTCTGGGATGATTTAGTTCAGGGATTCTCAGACTTTTGTACTGGTGACCCCTTTCACACAGCAAGCCTCTGAGTGCAACCTCCCTTATGCATTAAAAATGCTTTTTTATACATTTAACACCATTATAAATGCTGGAGGCAAAGTGGAGTTTGGGGTGGAGGCTGACAGCTCACGACCCCCCATGTAATAACCTCACGACCCCCTGAGGGGTCCTGACCCCCAGTTTGAGAACTCCTGATTTAGTTGGTGTTGGTCCTGCTTTGAGCAGGGGATTTGACAAGATGACCTCCTGAGGTCTCTTCCAACCCTAATATTCTATGATTCTATTAATAGTTTACTGATGGCAAGGAATCTCCTAGTTCAGTAACACTGGTAACGAGGCTAAATTTATACATTCAGTTTATTCCTATAACTGGAGGAATTCCTTCAGTGTCAATTCTGTTTTTTAATAAATTACATTATCCTAAAAAAGCCCACCCCAGTTTGTTTTCTGTGCTCTCAACACACAGCACCACACTCCAGTCAGTATTCCTCTATTGAAGAATCCTCCAATTGCATAGGGCTGTCACAGTTGGGTCCTATGCCCTATCCCCTCCTAGCCTAAGGGACATAGGCACGGTAAACGGGTATTGCCAGGGTATAGGAATCTCCTAGTAATTCCAGCTGCTGGGCAGCCAGGTCAGCAGCCCCAGGATCAGAGGAGTATAAACTTGGCTTAAAACTTAGTTCAGGAATCTGGTCCATAGTCTTGCACTCTGCTTACTACTGCTTCCAGTTAACATGAGTGCATGTCAGTGATTTAAAAATAACTCACATACCAGCCATCCACAGCAAGGCACTATTTAGATTTACTATCCGGGGCCATTTACTGGTTAGCTTGTATCAAATCTAACTTGGTGAACTTCTTTCCTCCTGCTAACACTGAAACATATAAGTGATCTACCTCTAAGCCAGTATTGTCACTCTATAGTCTCCACAAATTCATGTTTCTGCATCATTTTGAGGTATCCCCTCTCTCTGAGAAGCAGGAGAGATTGCTCTCTCATTTTCCTGCTCTTTGAATTGCTGATTGACAATGCCACGGTGCATAAGGCACTAGTCTAGCTTTATAAAATTTTGGAATGGTTTTCTCTGAAACACCACAGTTTTATCTCAGTTCTTCTAAGCGAACCCATTCCTGGCTTAAATGCAGGTACAGCTTCTGATTCATTCTTGACGATTCAAATGTTTCTTGTCTATATAAATGCTTTTCAAAATACCTTTGCTCTACACACATTAAAACTGTGAGATTTACTACCTCATCTAGAAATATCCCAGTTAATGGCATTTAATTTCTAACTGCTGCTAGAACAAATTACCAGCCTATACATTTCAGAATTTATTCCTGAATGTTTTTTTCCCCCCAAATCTAGCACTTATTGCTGTCCCTGGATCTAGTTCCATTTTGAGATTTCTACCATTACATTTCAATATCACAAGGTATAGGTATCACTCACAATCTGCATTCATATCAGTGATTTCATTCTCTATAGTTTCTGTTTTACAGTCTCAGGAATGTGGAGAATTAGCAGAAAGTGATTTGTTGCCTGCTACTGTTATTGCTACAGTAGAAACACTGGGTTTCATTCAGCTCTGACATATACAAGTGTACTGCATTTAGTGGCGGTACTCCTGATTTAGTATAGGCAAAGCTGGTAGCCCTGCCTATTATTAAGACTGCTTGACACTTCCCATTATAAGACACTGTTTTCAGTTGCTCACAACTTTGCCAACCATTAACAGTTCAGACTAAAATTTCCCATGATGGGTGTCTGCTTCAGATTTGTTGTTGTTGTTGGTCAAGTTTCAGCAAAAATAGTTCTGCCATTTCCAATACAGGAAAATATGTGTTTTGGCCCATGTTAAAAATTCTTACAATCATTTCAGGGGTGCTGGGACAACTTGTATAGGGGGGTGCTCAGAACCATTAAACCAAACTGTAAACCTCATATATGATGGAAATCACTTCAAGCCAGGGGCAGCAGCACCCCCGGCACCCTTAGTTCCAGCACCTATGAACCATTTCACTGGCAAACTCTAGTACCCCTTGCCTTTTGAGCAAGTGCTTGAAATCTGGTCGGGGAGGTCTGCTATTAGGAATGTGCTTTTTGTGTTCCTGAAAAAGACAACACAAGTTTGGCCAAGCTATAAGTCTTTGAAAAATTTCACTTCATACTTGCTAACATGCCCATGTTATGTGTTCCTTGTTACCCAGGTGTCCAAAATCAGGCTCTAGACATCCCAAATTGGGTACCCAAAATTACAGGCCATGTCTACACCATAAACTTTGGTCAACACAAGTTATGTTGATGCACAGATGCCAAAGTTAGCGTCTCGCTTGTGCAAGTTTATGTACTTGGCTTGCAGCGTTGGTGCTGAGCATGCTCACCAGGAGTGCTTGCATCAATGTAAAGTTCAGAGCACCACAGGTAGGTATCCCACTGTGCCACACACTCCCATCTGGTGCAATGTCTTCTGGGAAGTTTTTGCAATGTGTTATGAGATGGAAATAACTCATCTAAGGAACTCTGGGAACTAGGGATCAAGTCCCCAGCATTCAACTTTCTCCATCCCATAAGACCATCCATATCCCATAATTTTCACACTTCTTTTTAATCCCACAAAGTCACCCGGCACTGTTCAGTGTCCAACATCTCTGACAGAAATATGGAGCCTACACAGCTATGCACGAGTGTTATGTATGTTGCAAATAGACAAAATTCTCTGGTATTATCAGAGCCTGAGGAAGACCCACAGCAATGGGGGAAATGATTTCTTTGAGGGCAGTTTGCTGAGGGACATAGTAAAAAAAAAAATAATTCAAGTTTGTTGATGGAGTTCACGGAGCGGATGGTAGAGTGCTACTTCTGGACCTGAGAAACAAGCACTGACTGGTTGGATCACATTGTAATGAAGGTTTGGGATGACAAGCAGTAGCTACAGAGTTTTCAGACATGAAAAGGCCCTATTCCTGGATCTGTGTGCTGAGCTTGTCCCAACACTTCAGTGGAGGGATACCAGAATGAGAGTTGCATTGACAAAGGATTGCGCTCGGGAGTGCAAGATTGCTACTGATCAGTGGAAAATCATTTTGGAGTTGGAAAATCCACATTGGGGGCTATTTGTCATGCAAGTGTGCAGAGCCATTAATCATGTCCTGTGATGCACGACTATGACTCTTGTCAATGTGAGGACATAGAGGCAATGGGGCTCCTGAACTGCCATGGGGCAATAGATGGCACATATCTCTGTTTTGGCACCTGTCCACCTTGCTACAGAGTACTTCACTAGAAAGGGCTACTTTTTCTTGGTTATGCAAGCACTTGGGGAAGCTTCACCATATCGGTGTGGGCTGGTCAGGGAAGGTGCATGACACTCGCATCTTTAAGAACACAGGACTGTTCAGAAAGCAGCAAATGGCAACATTCTTTCCAGACCAGAGGATTGTCATCATCGCCAATGGTGAAGTGCCAATAGTGATCCTGGCTCATGAAGTCATACACTGACCACCTTGACAGCACCAAGGAAAGATTCGGCTACTGGCTGAGGTGCAGAATGACAGTTGAATAGGCTTTTGGTAGATTGAAGCGACATGGGCGGTGTTTACTCATAAGATTTGATCTAAGTGAGAACAAATATCCCAATGGCTATAGCTGCCTGTTGCATGCTGCATAATATATGTGAGGCAAAGGGAGAAATGCTGCCACTGGTATGGAGGGCAGAGGTAGAGGGTGAGCGGCTGTCTGCTGAGTTTGAACAGCCAGACACAAGGGCAATTCTAAGAACCAAACATGGAGCAATGAGGTTGTGGGAGGCTTTGAAAGAGCACTTTAATGGTCAGCCACATTAATGTGCTGTGCTTGACTGCACCCTGGCCCTGAAAGTTTTTGTGCGGTTAGGAATTGTGTAGTGCTTTAGTGTACATATAATACAGTGTCTTACAATGAACCTATGAATTATTGTGTTTTGCTTTACATTTAGAACTGTTACATTGTCTTTCACTGAAACTATAAATTATGTGGTGCTTACAGTACATTTACACATATGGCTGGTTGTTTTCGTGACCCTACGAGTCCTGTCTGTGGTGCTGTACACCTATAACTACTAGCTGCTTTGAGTACTGCAGTAGGTGTGGTGAACTAATTAATGTTTATTTATTTAAAAATAGTTTGACTGACAAAAGGAGTGAAAAAATATGCAAATAAAAAAGGGCAATGCAAATTTTAAACATAAATGAACCAAATGGAACTTTAAATTTAGAAAAGCAGCATTTCAGTGCACTAATGTAGTCCATTTTGGTTACACAGACACTACCTGTGAGAGGCATAGTTAGTTTGTGAAGCTGTGGTTGTCCACAGCTGGGGACAGGAAGGACTGGCAGGGGTAGGGATGAGGTCCTGATGACACATGGAATGTTGCAGGTGTGTAAGGAGGTGCTGAAGTTTAGTTCTCCATTGGCTATAATGGGAGGCAAGCCCATGACTGTTGAACCTGTAGGTCAACAAGAGTTTGGAGCATTTATGTTTCCTATTGGAGAAGCCCCATTAAACCCGGGTGCATCTCCCTCTCTAACTCATGCATCTTTCCCTCTACATGCCATCTGTAATATTCACCATCCAGGGAGTCTGTTCACAGTCTGGTGCAGCAATGACTTGCAGTATCTCATTGAACATATCCTCCTGTGTCCTCTTCTGTCTTCTCCTCCTCATGGTCAGCTGTTCAACAGGTGTGGCAGGGGGTAGAACCGCTCAAGGCAGCTACAGATAACGCACATAGAGGTATTATTGTATTTATAGTCACATCAGAAAGCAAATGTTAGGTTCCAGAACTCCCTTCCCTTGCTCCCCAAAAGTTTTAAACAAGACATGGTTATTGACATTTCAGCTGTGGAGTGCCTTGTCACATAGGGTGACCAGATCACAGGGATGAAATATCGGGACGGAGGGGGGGGGGGCGGAGCAAAAAAAATGGCGGCAGAGCAAAAAAAAAAAAAAAAAAAGCAGTTTCGCAGGGGGCATTAGCAGGCCCCAGCCACGCCGGGCGCACGTGCTGCCCACCCCAGGGCAAAAGCTGGCCCCGATGCAGAAGGGGCTAGGGATAAAGAGGGCAGGGGGGGGGACAAGAAGCAAAGTCCGGGGCTGGCCGCGGCGCGGGCGTGCAAGGGGCCAGGGCTGGCACAGCCGAGCCACAGCAGCGGCCGGTCACCTGAGGGGCTCCAGGCTGGGCAACGGGCAGGAGCCAGGGCTTTTCCCAGCCCTGCAGAGCCTCCTGCCCCCCAGCCCGCCGTGGGCACATGCGGCGCGTCCCGCCGCCGGCAGGGAGCCCCGTGCCTCAGGGAGCGGGGCGAGCCGCTGGAGCGCAGCCAAGCAAGAGAGGTGCGGGGCTCCCTGGCAGCGGCGGGGAAGTTTATGGGGACCCCGGCTGGCCCCTCGCCCCGTCCGCCGGCCTCCCTGCCTGGGACAAGTCTCGCCCCCGCAGCCTCTCTTCGCCGCGTGTCTCCAGCGGCCCACGCTGCCCACCCGGGCCAGAGCCAGCCCCGGCTGCTGCCTCCACAGCAGCGGCCGGTCTCCTGAGGGGCTCCCCGGGGCTCCAGGCTGGGCAACGGGCAGGAGCCAGGGCTTTTCCCAGCCCTGCAGAGCCTCCCGCTCCCCAGCCCACCGTGGGCACATGCGGCGCGTCCCGCCGCCGGCAGGGAGCCCCACGCCTCTCCCGCTCGGCTGCGCTCCAGCGGCTCCTTCCCGGCGGGGCCGCGGCAACTTTCCCTTCCCCTCCCAGGCTCCTAGTAGTTGCCCTACACTCCTCCTAACCTCCTCCCTCCATTGAGAGATCCAATGGGGGAAGGAGGGGGCGGAGTCGGGGTTGGGGGGGCGTGAGCGCCGGAGCGGAGGGCAAATTTGCTTTTTTGTCCAGTGTCCCGACCGAACATGGGTCGGGACGCGGGACAAAGAAGGAAATATCGGGACTGTCCCGATAAAATCGGGACGTCTGGTCACCCTATTGTCACAGCACCCCCCTCCAGTCTCAGTCATGGTGAGTATGGCCCAGTTGGAGGTCGGGGACAGGGAAAGAGGAGGAAATTAACATTTTCAGTTGCATAAAGCAGTAACATTTTGGTCCCTAGTTCCATGGGTACAAATAGAGAGCCATGGCACTGAAAATTGGCACTATTTTCCATAGGCAGTGATGATTTTAGCTGATATCTCACTTCTGACAGTAACAAAGGCACAGAGAGCACAGCTGCAGCTGGTGTCCTGAAGCTGCCCTGGCCCGTATGCCACTAGCCTCTTTACTGCAATGGTGCCAGCTGAACTCACTGGGAAGAGGCATGGGAAAGTGTCCTACCGCAGAGGAAGAAATAAGGCAGTCAACCCTAGAAACCCTCAGAAGAGGATTACAGAGTATGTCCATGAAAATATCATAGAGATCTCTTAAGAGGATTCAAGGGACAGGCCCTGCCACCCCAATCCTCCATGGGAATGAAAAACAGATAACTCTACTTCTGTTTGTTGTACCACTGCCTCTTCTCATATGAGTGTAAATTATATATATATATGCCTTCATATATATATATATATGTGTCTTCTCATATGAGTGTAAAATATATATATATATATATTACACTCATATGTAATATATATATATATATTACACTCATATGAGAAGACACATATATATATGAAGAGTTGATACCTGTGTCTTGGTAACTTCGGGACAGGATGGGCACCATCTTTGCATTTAAACACTGTTAGGGAAAATGCATGCACACAGTTACCCAATGTTCCTTCTCCTGCATTGGGCTCATCCTTGTTTGGCTGTTGGGCATTGTGAGATAGCTGCTGGAGGGCTGTTGGTGACATAGTGCAAGTGAAGGCACTGCATGACCTGTGTCAACCACAATACATCAACCATGATGTAAGGTCATTTGGGGAGGTGGTTTTACTGTGTCGCCATAATGGCGCTTACATCAGCAGGAGACAAATTTGAGGATAGACAGATGCATAAGTAGGTCAATGGAAGGTGTCTTATGTTAACCTAACTTTGTAATGTAAACCAAGCCACGCAGTTTTTTTCTCCTCAGCTTCACACCTGCCCCTCCTACCCTCTCCTATCCTACCCTGCCTCCCCCCACCCTCTTTCCCTTCCTTTCTGTTGTCTCATACCTAGATTGTAAGCTCTTTGTAACAGGAACTGTCTTTTTGTTCTGTGTTTGTATAGCAGCTATCACAATACGGTTCTGGTCCATGACTGGGACTTCTAGGTGCTATGATAATATAAATAATAATAATAATGATGGATACTTCTGACACTACTCTTTCGGAGCCTGTTAGCCATCTAAAATCGGAATAACAAGACCCCTTCATCTCCCAGAGGTGGTGTAACATAAATTCATGTTTGTTAACCACTCAGATACTATAGCGATGAGTGTCATAGGATAGCCATGAGAAAAATAATACTATCCTCACAACAGGGTTTAATTAGCATGCAGTAAATAAGACAGGGGGCCACCCACTGAACAATGAGGATAAAACGAAACATTGAATAGCTGTTTATTCAGTAAGCACTGTCTAGTCCATGTGCTGAATAAGGCAGAGTGGAAAAAATAGTATGTAACATTAAAAGCTGTATCATGCATTTGCACATGAGGGACAAATTAAGGTTGCATGGGCAACTGTTCTTAACTTTTGAGCACTTGAACCTTAATGTTCTTTTAACATAATTTGTCTGTAATACAAGCATAAGACAGAGGAGAAACAGGCCTATTATCTTGTTAGAGTTTCTGGTGTGTGATGCTTCAGACCAGTCTCCGGGGGCTTGGCTACACTTAAATAAAAATATATGGAGATATACCTATCTCATAGAACTGGAAGGGACCCTGAAAGGTCATCAAGTCTAGCCCCCTGCCTTCACTAGTAGGATCAAGTACTGATTTTGCCCCAGATCCCCAAATGGCCCCCTCAAAGATTGAACTCATAACCCTGGGTTTAGCAGGCCAATGCTCAAACCACTGAGCTATCCCTCCCCCCACACTTGTGAGTTAGAGTGCATGAAAGCAGCGCTGGCACCCTAACTCATGACACGTCCACCCTGGCAAGGCACGTAGAGCGCCCGAACTCTGCGGCTGGAGTGCTCCTAGTAATCCACCACGACGAGAAGCATAATGCTTGCTGCGCCCCGGCTGGAGCGCCGCAGCACCAGTGTGAATGCCCTGATCTATTGATGCTCTCTGATCAGCCCTCCAGAAGTGTCCCACAATGCCTGTGCTAGCCACTCTGGTTATCACTTTGAACTCTACTGCCCTGCCCTGAGGTAACCAACCATCAGACCCACCCTTTAAATTCTCTGGGAATTTAGAAAATCCCCTGAGTGCTCTCAGCGAATCTTTCCAGGTGACCGTGCCTCCACATGCCAGACAATCCTCAGTATGGAGCAATGGCAAGGTGGTGGACCTCATCAGTGTTTGGGGGGAGGAAGCTGTCCAGTCCCAGCTGTGCTCCAGCCGTAGGAATTACGATACCTTCGGGCAGAAATCAAGGAACATGATGGAAAGGGGCCATGACCGGGATGCACTGCGGTGCAGGGTTAAAGTGAAGGTGCTGCGGAATGCCTACCACAAAGCCCGGGAGGCAAACTGCCGCCCTGGTGCTGCCCCTGCGACTTGCCATTTCTACAAACAGCTGAACGCAATACTTGGGGGCGACCCCATCTCCACTTCGAAGACCACCATGGACACTTCAGAGCCCAGTTCAACAAGGCAGGAGGAGGAGGAGGAAAGCGGGAGCAAGGGTGCTGAGGAGGAGGGAGACAGCCTGGCATCCCTAGATGCATGCAGCCAGGAGCTGTTTTCAAGTCAGGAGGAAGGTAGACAGTCACAGCGGACAGTGCTTGGGGAAAAACAAACAGCAGAGGAGGTGCCTGGTAAGCGGCTTTTATTTTGGGAAGGAAGTTATTCAGTGCCGGCTCTTGGGGCAAGGAGGGTTAGGGCTGCATGCATGCCTAGATGTGGAATAAGGTGTTGATGTGCTCTCTCACATCGCGGTAATCGGCCAAAGGTCTCATGCAGAAGCTGGGCAATCCGCTTGCGCAGGTTCCTTGGCAAAGCTACTGTGCTCCTTGTCCCAGTAAGGCTAACATGGCCACGCCACTGTGCCATGACGGGCGAAGGGACCAATGCTGCACACAGGCAAGCTGCATATGGGTCAGAGCGGAAGCCACATTGTTGTAGAAGACCCTCCCTTGCTTCCCAGGTCACCCTCAGCAGCAGGATATCTTCCAGGCTGAACTCATCCTGTAGAAAATGTGGGGACAGTGTTCAGTACAGGGGCCCCCTGCAGCTGTTGGCTCTCCCCAAGGCACAGAACCGCAGAGGACAGTACAGCTGTGAAACAATCAGTCCCCCTTGCCCCTGTGCTTACTCACCATGTTGGAACTCCTGTGGATTATGTGCACTTGGTTTGGGACAGCAATTTCTGCAATTGTGTAGACTGTGCTTGTCTTTAAGTACAGCCAAATCATTGCTCTGTCTGGGTGAACAATGCTGCCTCTGTTAAGTGTTGCATTTTGGCTTTACAGATGCAACCTTGAGATCCCAGCCGTCCTTGTTATCAACAGCCGAAAGACTCCAAAGAATCAGGAAGCGGCCATGTAGAAGCAAAAAGGACCTGCTGCATGAAGTAATGCAGCAGTCCCTTAATGAAAATCTAAAAGCACAGGCATGGCGGGAGAGTGAAAGGAGGATCCACCAGCAGAATGAGGCGCACCGGGACAAAATCGCAGCGCTCTGGCAGCAAAGCACGGATCAGTTGATAAGCATCATAGAGCACCATGCGGACTCGATATAGGCGCTCATAGCAATGCAGGCAGAGCACTTCCGCGCCCTCAGCCCTTGTCCCAAAACTCTTTCCTTTGTGCCACCATGTCACCGCCAACCCACTTTCCCCAACATCCATGTTCTTACCGCCACCAGCTGCCTCCAACACCTGTAGCTTCACCACCAGCCCTGAAAACTACGACCCTTACTGACTGCACTCAACCCCCATCACTATGCATTTTAGCCAGCCGGAAGTGCAGCACTCGTTGCACAGCACTCCAGACTTGAAGGCTGAGTATGATAACAGGACATACGTAAATCTGTGATTGTCCCGTTCCCCACCCTACCCCCTTGCCCTTTCTGTTTCCCAAGTAGTTGTGTTTCTTTTCAATAAATGAATTTTTTGGTTTTGAAAACATTCTTTATTATTGCATTAAGTAAAAGATACCGTAGCCCAGGAAAGCAACAGGCACTGCAAGTCAGTGTATCATACGTAGCAAACACAGATTCCTACTAACATTGGAACCACTGCACTTCACTCCCGTGCAGGGCACCAAACATTACTGGTGGCTTTCAGGCTCAAATTGCTCCTTCAAGGCATCGCTAACCCTTGCAGCCTCGTGCTGGGCCCCTCTAATAGCTGTGCTCTCTTGCTGTTCAAATTCAGCCTACAGGTGTTGAACCTACGAGGTCCATGCCTGAGTGAATCTTTCACCCTTCCCTTCACAAATGTTATGGAGGGTACAGCACACGGATATAACCGTGGGGATGTTGTCATCGACCAGGTCCAGCTTCCCATACAGACAGCGCCAGCGGCCCTTTAAATGGCCAAAAGTGGGGAACAGCCAGTTTCCAAACCCCAGAAACCAAACAGAAGCCCCTTACTTCTGACTATTCTGTATCTTTGTATACAGTGATGTTGTGTTCCTCATTAACAAGATCTTTGCTGTATCTATTCTCTTCTATATAGGTTCTTGTACTGCATTGCTCACTGTAGTATGTGGAGCACCTGTATGTGTGTCCATGTGATCAGGCAGGAGTGGCTGGAAAAAGCTTTGCATAGTGTCAGCACTGCTTCAGGATTCTCCACAGTGCTTAAGATTCTTGTCCCAAGTTTTCATCCTCTAACTTCCCGCAGAGGTTGCAGTTGTCAATCAATGCCATAATATGAGAGTGTTACAGCTTAGCTTGCCTAGTATGGAGAATCTGTTCCTACCTTTAGACTTGAATCAGAAACAGACTGCTGCTCTTGCAGGAGTTATAAGATTAAGATATTACCTCCATGCACTTTGCCTCGCTCAGGATTAAGGGTCACATTACCAAAGGTGAAGGACCCCTGCCAGACTGGGGCTCCTAAATAAGGAACCACTGGAAAGGAGTTCCACCCTTCACAATTGGCTCCTTGAGGAAGTTGCATTAAATTAATAAAAAGGGCAAATGTGTGACTGTGCTGGCACACACATGTACACGTGTCATGCTTGCTGGGAAGGTCTCAAGCTTAATCCTAGCCTTGCCCTGCTTACACATTTCTCTAGGCTGTTCTGCTAACACGGGGAAGCTATGTCTCATAGTTGCTATAAGGGAATTTGACCCAGATCTTGTGAGGCTCATTCCAATGCCTGACCCACAAAAAGCCACCTCGGAATGTTCAGGTAGGGTGGGCATGGAAGGGTTTGGTTTTATGCTAGTCCGTTCACCCATCACTACTACTATCCTGATAAGGGAATAAGCTTCAAGTACTGAAATGATTTTGAAAGTTACCTGTACGAGAACTAGTTCTGTTAAGTGTTTTAATTGGACAGAACATTCTGACTTAACAGATCTCGTACTTGAACAAGTCATTTAAGTGAATTGCATAAAATAATACCCTCCCATGCATATCCTGTATGAACTTCATCACTCATTTCCAGAAACAAGCTACCCAAATAGAAATTGAAATTTTCAGAGATGTGTTCTTAATTGTCATTACTAGCCAGGACCAGATGAACCAAACCACAAGGGCTGTTCTATCTGAGACTGGAAGCAGTAGTGTTGGAAATCTGATTGTAAGCGCTCTAGGGTAGGGAATGTACTATTTGTAAAGAACAATGTCTTTACAGTGTTGTACATACTATTAGCATTAAAACAAAACAAAATCTCATGAAAGCATGTTCCTGTGAGACAAGTTTATTTCTGCATTTGCCAGTGTTAGTTCAAAGAAACTTCAAATAAGCATCCAAAAGTTTGTTAATCTGATCCTTAACTCTGAATTCTTGAAGCTTACCCCTCCTGGTGATTCATCTGAAGAGAGGTCAGGCAGTTTGTCATCACCTAATGCACAGAATTTATTCCTGATAACTTTATAAAGGAAGTGTTTTTGTTTGCACGATCCACTGTATTTTGAAATGTAAATTACAGAAGTTCATAAATTCTAAGGTGGTAAATCTGGTCAGCAACTCAAAAAAAGAACAACCCCTCCCCCCCCCGTCAAAGAAAACCAATCATCAGTGATCAAGGAGTGTTTCTGCACCTCTTTATTCTTAATGCACACAGGTTTATAATAAAAGATCTGTAAGCCCTTTGGGACAGGGACAGTCTTGTGGTGTGTGTACAGTGCCCCACACACGATGGGAACCCAATCCCTGATTGGGGCCCCTTGGCACCACCAAAGTTTCTACTTGAGGAGAAGCCAACCGGGGGGAGAAAAAAACCAAAAAACCCAAAACCCAGCTTGTGCTAAAACCAGGGCCGGTGCAACCCATTAGGCGACCTAGGTGGTTGCCTAGGGCGCTACAGTTTTGGGGGCGGCGACCGCAGCGGTATTTCGGCTGCAGGACCTTCCACCACCTCTGCGGGGGGTGGCATTTCGGGGCGGGACCTTCCGCCGCCTAGGGCGGCAGAAAAGCTGGCGGCGCTCCTGGTTAAAATTCAGCTCTCTAGCAATAGCCCAGAGCTCTAACAAGAGTCTTCTCAAGATGACTCCTTTATAAAGGCTCCCGTCTGAGTGCTCAGCTGGGTTCTTGATATCTCCATCCCGTACACCGGAGTAAAATCTTGCAGTCAAGGAGGCCCTCTGGACCCTGTCCCAGTCTCACTGCTGTGATCTAACACTCGCCCTCCTTCAATACAACTCCTGGTGACATCTCTTTAAACAAGCTGATCTTACCATTATTAGGAGGCAGTTGCTTGTTTTTCTAGGTCTGCCCCAGAAACTTCCATGGAGGCACTGAACTCATTGAATATTAGAGCTTGGTTGGAATTTTTTTATTTAAATGTTTTTTGTTGAAATCAAAATGCTTTAAAATGTTGATTTCTATTACATTTTGTTTTGAAAAAAAGGCATTTTAGTAATGGTGAAGTGTCCCATTTTGACAATTTTGGAATGGGAAGTCGAGAGTTTTTTTTAAATTTTCAACCAACTCATTCATATATATATATATGATGTTTTAACTTAAAACATAAAACAGACACACACATATATATAAGTTAAAACATCAAAATAATAACAAATGTTTTGATTTTATGAAAATTAATCCAAAACAATTTTTTTCCAAAATTTCACTTGCAGAAAATTTTGCCTTTTTTGTTTTAGAATGGAAAAAAAATGTCAAAAAACAAACAAACAAACAACAACAAAAAACAACCCACAGAATTTTCCTTAAAACAGAAAATCCAGTTCCCACCCAGGTCTGTTCAATATCAGTTGGAAGAAGTTGGTAAAAAAAAGCCACTCTGCAAATTAAAATATCAGCTAAACTTAGAAAATACATTTGAAGTTGCCCATTATTTCATACTCTGAGACTAGTCACTAGCAGATGCATTTGGCAATCCTCTTTTGGGCATTATTTTTGTTTTCCCAAGCAAAGTAGTTCCATTCCAATGGGCATTTAATCTTTGGTTTTTAAATGGGAGTATATTGATTGTTTTAAGTGTCCAATTCATTACATCCTGCGCAAAGTCTTTCAAAAGAAAACAAACTTACAAAGTCTTCACCCCAGTCCCAAGCTGGGCCCAGCCACTCCTCCCTGGAGGTCCAGCTTTCCTCCTCTCCCAGCATCTCTTAACTAGAGAGCAGAGCTTTCTCCCTGCTGACTCGAGGCACTGCAGGAGCCTGCTCATTGCTTACAGAGTTTGCAGACATCTGCCCAACAACCTGCAGCTGTCTCCCCCTTGATCAGGCATAGCTGTCTTCCCTTAAGTCCTATTGGGCAGCAGCTAATTACAGCGTTATATTGAGGCAGAGGTGTACTTTCTTTTCATTTCACCTTTGGGAGCATCTATCCCGTACAAACAGATGGTGAAATATATTTGGTAGATGATGAGCCTCTAATTGTTTTGAAATGAAATAGAAAGATTGATGTTTTATTTGTTCCTTATTTCTTCAGATTCAAAAGTAACTCTCTCAAAAGAGGGTTATAATATTTTCAATAGTGTCAGTTTTATTTCTGCACCTGTAAGGTTGGAGGAGAAATTACAAACATTTTAAAGTTGTTTAAAATGGTTTTCCTAGATTGAAAGTACCTAGTATAGAAGAGGACTAATCATAGAAACCTGAATATAAGGTTCTTTTTCAAATAGTGTCCCTGTGGATGCTCAACTTCAGGTGTGCCTGTGCCTTTGTTCAGAGAATTTTGGTACCAGTATCTGTATGGCCTGCTCATATATCCCACACCTTTCTGGGCACTGTGCTGAGACTATATGGGTCTGCACAGGCAAACCACTCTGTCCCTTCTCATCCACCTTTGGCCCAAGACAGAGTCTGCTATGGGCTTGTTCTCTAATATTTAGCTTTTTCTCAGATCTCTTATAGTTACTTACCTTAGTGTTATAGTTGTTGGAACAATTGTTACCCTTGTTTTTTCTAACCCTCTCCTCAAAAAACCCAGCAACCCACCACACAGAACTTTATATTAGAATTTAGGTACCCAAGGGTCTAATCATGTCTTCTGAGCCATGTTAACAAGTGCTTGTGGTTTGTCAGTATCAAGACTCTCTTGGTCACTGACTCCTTTATCACCTAGGGTACCACACTCCCCCTCATCTATTCTTCTAGCCAAACAACTCGCCTCCCCCTCCCCCCGCCCCAGAGTATGTGGGAAAGGACTCATCACACACTCCTATTTCGGTATAGGTTCACCATCCTATTCTAAAACAGATCGCTTTCCCTTCTATACTGATGTATTGTATGAGGACAGACCTCAAATGACACCCACATGGCAGGAACATAGGTGGCTGCCTCCACCTATGCCTTCGGGGCCCCGGAGTGCCCTTGTTGGGGTCTGTGGGCATTGTGTTACCAACAGTTTACATCGAGGTCCTTGCAACGTCGGAGGGAACAGAGACGAGCCCATTCTCCTCAACCCCCTTTACCACCATCTATCCCAGAGTAACAGACCTGTGAGAAGCAAGAAGCAAGGGCCAATAAGGAGGTTGTACCTCTTACTAATATTTCTTCCTCATCTCCTGATGAAACTCTATAACTCCATCATCTTCTATGGCAGATGAGTTCTGGCATTTTCTTGAACTGATGAAGTAGATTGCTGACATGCTGCAGATTCCCTTAGAGGAGGTTTAGGAGTCCCACCATAAACTCCTAGATATTTTACACACTTCGACGTCTATGAAGATTGCCATTACAGTCAATGAAGGTCTTGTGGAGCCCATTAAGATGGTTTGGTAAATCTCTGCTACCGCACCGCCTACCTGCAAAGTATGATGTTCCAACTAGGGAATTGGAGTTTCTGTTTCTCACCCAACTCAGAATTCCATTGCCATGCAGACCATTAATGAATGAGGCAGACAATATAACTCAAAGTCCACCCTATACAGTAAGAACCACAAGAGACTCAATCTTTTTGGTCATAAATCCTATGCTTCAGCCACACTTCAGTGCAGGATAGCAAAACATCAGGCGTTCATGGCCAAATACGACTATTTAAATTATGATAAATTCAATCGCTCCAGGCCTCCTTGGAAGCAGCAGATACTGCAGCATGGTCTATCTCCACTGCAGTGATCATGAGAAGAGCATCTTGGCTACATCTGTTGGGCTTTCCAAGATGGGTTCAGAGTACTGTCGAAGATATCCCCTTTGGCAGTCACAACCTTGTGAACTTGACAGATGCATCTCTCCACACTTTAAAGGACTTGAGAGCCATATTGCAATCCCTAGGGATTTACACTCCTGTCGATAAAAGCAGATTTGGTAGGTCTCAGATGCCACAAAGAGCATGCTCTGCCCTGTAGGTTTTTCGCCTTCCTCCGTAGCATGGGACGGGGGTCGCTAGCTGGAGGAGTCTCTGCGACTTGAAGTCTTTAAATCACGATCTGGGGACTTCAACAGCTGAGTTAAGGGAAAGTGGGTGGGTCAGCTTTTGTGGCCTGCATCATGCGGGAGGTCAGACTAGAAGATCATAATGGTCCCTTCTGACCTTAAAGTCTATGAGTCTATGAGTCCAGGTGCACTGGACCCTGCTCCCTCTTAAAGGGGCCAATCACCCTGTGACAGGAGCACTACTAGCTCTTCCCATAGTACAAGGCACACACAGCATATTACCTATGTTTTTTAAAGTTGCTAGAAGTACCTGTCATTGTTTCATTAGCTTTGGAACTATGAGAGGCATGGAACACTGTTCTTTCAGATGAAGCTGCCATTGAGCTATGTCCTAGGAGTTTCAGCTGATTGTGCAGAGTAGGACACTGGGAGGGGAACGCACAGTCCAAAAGCTTCACGCAGAAACCTTCTATGCGAGGTATTAAGGTAGCATTACCCCTTCTCAACTCAAACAGTGAGCCAAAAGTCAGAGTCCTGAGAGCTGATGAGTTAGGAGAAGAAATTGTTAATGGAGCCAGGCATTACTGATACAATCCTATTTACAAAGAATGCACAAAGTCCTCTTTCTCTGAACACAGCAGGAATCAAACAGCAGGAGACTGTTTCTTGGCTCCCCAGTCTAGCCCCCATTCTTGCCAGGACTCAACCCAAAAGCCCGCTCTCAACACTTTCTTGGGACCATGCTGTGTCTGGTGCTTCCTTGCTGCCTCCTTGCTGGGGTCTTTCTCCTCATTCTCTGTCACACCCACACCCCTCCACCAAATAATGCCAGGCAAAACACCTCCACTCACATATACCTTTAGTTTGAGTGGAAGCTGCTATTGTTTCAGCTATTACATTCATCCCAAATGAAGCGTGATGGTTACACCCCTGGTTTTAATGTGGTTTAACCCAGCCCATACCACTAGACAAAATTACAATAGCTTGCCTTAGGCCATATTCACATTATGGGTGCTATAAGCAGGATAGCTATGGCGATGTCACCCCACAGTGTAGACACAGGGTACCATCACTGTAGGAACTCCACCTCCCCAAGCAATGGTAGCTAGGTCAACTAGGTAGCTAAGGCCTTGTCTACACTTGCAAGTTAGAGCGCATTAAATCAGCCCTGCGCGCCCTAACTCATGACACGTCCACACTGGCAAAGCACGTAGAGCGCCCGGACTCCGCGGCTGGAGCACCCCGGTAATCCACCTCCACGAGAAGCATAAAGCTTGTTGCACCCTGGCTAGAGTGCCGCAGTGCCAGTGTGGATGCCCTGGTCTATTAATGTGCTCTGATCGGCCTCCAGAAATGTGCCACAATGCCTGTTATAGCAACTCTGGTCATCACTTTGAACTCTACTGCCCTGCCCTCAGGTAACCAACCATCAGACCCACCCTTTAAATTCTCTGGGAATTTTGAAATTCCCCTTCCTGTTTGCTCAGCAAGGCGTGGAGTGCTCTCAGCGCATCTTTCCAGGTGACCATGCCTCCACGCGCCAGGCGATCCCCAGCATGGAGCAATAGCGAGGTGATAGACCTCATCAGTGTTTGGGGGGAGGAAGCTGTCCAGTCCCAGCTGCGCTCCAGCCGTAGGAATTACGATACCTATGGGCAGATATCAAGGGCCATGATGGAAAGGGGCCATGACCAGGATGAAGTGCAGTGCAAGGTTAAAGTGAAGGAGCTGCGGAATGCCTACCACAAAGCACAGGAGGCAAACTGCCGCTCCGGTGCTGCCCCCGGGACCTGCCATTTCCACAAAGAGCTGGACACGATACTTGGGGGCAACCCCAAGACCACTCCAAAAGATCCACTCCAAAGACCACCATGGTCACTTCAGAGTCCATAGCAGCACAGAGTTCAACAAGGCAGGAGGAGAAAAGTGGGAGTGAGGGTGCTGATGAGGAGGGGGACCCAGAGCCAAAGGACGGCCCGGCATCCCTAGATGCATGCAGTCAGGAGCTGTTTTCAAACCAGGAAGAAGGTAGCCAGTTGCAGCAGACGGTGCTTGGGAAAGAACAAACAGCAGAGGAGGTGCCCGGTATGTGGCTTTTATTTTGGGAAGGTAGTTGTTTGGTGTGGGCTCTTGGGACAAGGAGGGTTGCAGAAAGAAGGGTTAGGGCTGCGTGCATGCCTAGATGCGGAATAGGGTGTTGAGTGCTCTCTCACATCGCGGTAATCGGCCTCAGTGATCTCTTCAAAGGTCTCATGCAGAAGCTGGGCAATCCGCTTGCGCAGAGCTACTAGGCTTCTTGTCCCAGTAAGGCTAACATGTCTGCGCCACTGTGCCGAGAGGGGCGGGGGGGACCATTGTTGCACGCAGGCAAGCGGCATAAGGGCCAGGACGGAAGCCGCATTGTAGTAGAAGAACCTCCCTTGCTTCCCAGGTCACCCTCAGCAGCGAGATATCTTCCAGGACGAAATCATCCTGTGGAAAATGTGGGGACAGTGTTCAGTATAGGGATCCCCTGCAGCTGTTGGCTCTCCCCAAGGCAGAGAACCAACCCCAGAGGACACTACGGCCCTGAAACAATCAGTCCCCCTTGCCCCAGTGCTTACTCATCATTTTGGGGCTCCCGTGGGTTATGTGTGCTTGTTCTGGGATTGGCACTTTCTGCTATTGTGTACAATGTAGTTGTCTTTAAGTACGGCCAAATCATTGCTCTGTCTAGTGTGAACAATGCTGCCTCTGTTAAGTGTTGCATTTTGGCTTTACAGATGCAACCTTGAGATCCCAGCCATCCTTGTTATCAACGGCCGAAAGACTCCAAAGAATCAGGAAGCGTCCGCGAATAACCAAAGAGGACCTGCTGCATGAAGTCATTAGGGATGCCTTGAGGAAGCAATTCGATACTAAAAGCCACCAGTAATGTTTGGTGCCCTGCACGGGAGTGAATTACAGTGGTTCCAATGCTAGTAGGCACCTGTATCAAGTCCTCTTGGCGCTCCATAATGCTTATGAGCTGCTCCATGCTTTGGTACCAGTGATCTGCATTCTGCTGGCGGACCCTTCTTTCAGTCTCCCGCCACTCCTGTACTTTTTGATTTTCAGTAAGGGACTGCATGAAGTCATGCAGCAGTCTCTTACTGAAAATCAAAAAGTACAGGAGTGGCGGGAGACTGAAAGAAGGGTCCGCCAGCAGAATGCAGATCACTGGTACCAAAGCATGGAGCAGCTCATAAGCATTATGGAGCGCCAAGAGGACTTGATACAGGTGCCTACTAGCATTGGAACCACTGTAATTCACTCCCGTGCAGGGCACCAAACATTACTGGTGGCTTTTAGTATCGAATTGCTTCCTCAAGGCATCCCTAATCCTTACAGCTCTGCGCTGGGCCCCTCTAATAGCCCTGGTCTCTGGCTGTTCAAATTCAGCCTTCAGGTGTTGAACCTCCGTGGTCTATGCCTGAGTGAAGCTTTCACCCTTCTTTTCTCAAATGTTATGGAGGGTACAGCACACGGCTATAACCGTGGGGATGTTGTCATAGACCAGGCCCAGCTTCACATATAGACAGCGCCAGCAGCCCTTTAAACAGCCAAAAGCACACTCCAGGGTCATTCTGCACCGATTCAGCCTGTTGTTGAACCGCTCCTTGCTGCTGTCAAGGCTTCCTGTGTAGAGTTTCATGAGCCACGGCATTAAAGGGTAAGTGGTATGATGTACAAACTTGAAGTGCCTGTTGCTTTCCTGGGCTACGGTATCTTTTACTTAATGCAATAAAGAATGTTTTCAAAGCCAAAAATTCATTTATTGAAAAGAAATACAACTGCTGGGGAAACAGAAAGGGCATGACACATTTGTGCTGTGTGGGAGGAGGGAAGGGGCAGGGTGTGGAATGGGACAATCACAGATTTGCATATGTCCTGTTATCAATGGGCATTTCGACTTCCCCTACAGCACAGGTGGGCAAACTACAGCCCGCAGGCCACATCCAGCCCGCAGGACCATCCTGCCTGGTCCTTGAGCTCCCAGCCGGGGAGGCTAGCCCCCGGCCCCTCCCCTGCTGTCCCCCCTCCCCCACAGCCTTAGCTCGCCGTGCTGCCAGTGCTCTGGGCGGCGGGACTGCGAGCTCCTGCTGGGCAGCGCGGCAGTATGGATGGCTCTGGCTGGGCAGTGAGGTTGCCAGTCCTGCTGCTCTGAGCAGCATGGTAAGGGGGTGGAGAGCAGGGGAGGTTGGATAAGGGGCAAGAGGTCCGGGGGGCAGTCAGGGGACAGGGAGCAGGGGGGGTTGGGTGGGGCAAAGGTTCTTGTGGGGGGGCGGTCAGGGGATGGGGAACAGGGGCTGTTGGATAGGTGTGCGAGTCCTGGGGGGCCTTTCAGGGGCTGGGGTGTGGATAGGGGTTGGGGTCATCAGGGGACAAGGAGCAGGGGGGTTGGATGGGTCGGGTGTTCTGAGGGGGGCAGTCAGGGGGTGGGAAGTGGGAGGGGGCCAGGCTGTTTGGGGAGGCACAGCATTCCCTACTCGACCCTCCATACAGTTTCGGAACCCCAATGTGGCCCTCAGGCCAAAAAGTTTGCCCACCTCTGCCCTACAGTGATCTTCTGGTCTCGGAAGAAAGTCCCGGCTTGCAGCTGCCTGAACAGGCCTATGTTCTGAAAGATACATGCGTCATGCACCTTTCCGGACCAGCCTGTGTTAATGTCCATGAAACACCCACGGTGATCCACAAGCATGTGGAGAACCATAGATAAATACCCCTTCCGATTTATGTATTCAGAGGCTAGGTGGGCTGGTGCCAGAATTGGAATATGCGTCCCATCTATCGCCCCTACGCAGTTAGGGAAATCCATTTGTGCAAAGCCAGCCACAATGTTACGCACGTTACCCAGAGTCACGGTTCTTCTGAGCAGGATGTGATTAATGGCCCTGCAAACTTGCATCAATACGATTCCAACTATCGACTTTCCCATTCCAAACTGGTTAGCGACTGATCGGCAGCTGTCTGGAGTTGCCAGCTTCCAGATTGCAATAGCCACCCGCTTCTCCACCAGCAGGGCAGCTCTCAATCTCATGTCCTTGCGCTGCAGGGTGGGGGTGAGCTCAGCACACAGTCCCATGAAAGTGGCTTCTCTCATCCGAAAGTTCTGCAGCCACTGCTCGTCATCTCAGACTTGCATGACAATGTGATCCCACCACTTAGTGTTTGTTTCCCGAGCCCAAAAGCGGCATTCCATTGTGGTGAGCATGTCCCGGAATGCCACAAGCAATCTCGTGTCTTCTGCGTTATGTGAATCGACATAATCGTCGGACTCCTCACTGTCACTTTGTAGCTTAAGGAGTAACTCAACTGCAATTCGTGACATGCTGGCAAGACCCACCAACATATTCCTCACAAGTTTGGGATCCATTCCCGCAGACTGAAAGGGAAGACAGAGTGCACAGTACAAAAACGTTGAAAGATGGCGCCAAATGCGGACAGAAGCACAGGGATTGCTGGGATACGAAGCCATGCTTCATGGGGCAATGGGACAGGACCCAGAATGCCCCGCACCTCCCCACCCCCTTCCCACAAGCCACAGCACCAGAATGGGAAGAGGTGCTCTGTGGGATAGCTGCCCATAATGCACTGCTCCCAATGCTACTGCAAGTGCCGCAAATGTGGCTACGCCAGTGCGCTTGTAGCTGCCAGTGTGAACACACTGCAGGGCTTTCCCTGCTGCGGTCTCCGAGGGCTGGTTTAACTCACAGCGCTCTACATCTGCAAGTGTAGCTATGCCCTACTTCTTCTATTGACCTACCTGCATTTACGCCGGGGGAGAGGTTGGCATAGCTATGGTGCTCAGTGGGATTTTTCACATCCCTGAGCACTGCAGATATGTCAATCGTATATCTACACTGGCAACTGAATGACAAAACTGTTGTTGTCAGAGGTGTTAAAAAACCCACAAAAGACAAAAAGTTTTGTCAAGGAAACGCACCGGTGTGAACAGTGCTTGGTCGGCAGGAGAGCACTCCTGCCGACAAAGCTACCACCACTCATTGGAAGTGGTAGTTTTTTGTCGGCAGGAGAGCTCTCTCCTGTCAACAAACAGTGGCTACACTGCACGCCTTTTAACGATATGGCTGTAGCAGCAAAGCTGTGTCGCTAAAAGGTGCGTAGTGTAGACATAGCCTAAGTGTTAAGTGTATTCCAGGCCTCAGCTCTCCAATTTCTCATGTATTGAAGCATCCCACACACTGAATTCTGTCACTGTTGAAAAGATAGTTTCCTAACTGGTACGTTTTTTATTTTAAAGTTGCCATTTTGTTAGCCACTTATTCTTCATAATGATCTTGGATGGAAAGATACAGTTGAAGTGAATAGCTTCTCTTCATTACAGTGTGGTTTTCGTCAGCTAATGATCAGAATATGTGGTGTGGTAAACCCAGGACAAACAGCTAAAAGGGGGGGGGGAGGTAGTAATTAGTCCCAGGGTGTTAAAAGGCCTCTCCCTATCCACTGAGATAGATAACCAGGGGGAAATAAGGTTCAGCTGGAGAAGGGGTTACCAGGGAACTAATTAGGTTCAGCTGGCTCCAACTGCTTAAGACCATTGTAAAGCCTCCCCTGCGTGGAAGGAGGGGGTGTAAGAGAAGCAGGGAAGCTGCCAGTAGACTAGGTGCAGCAAGACACCGAACCCTTCCAGGAAGGAAGGCTGTACTCCCTCCCCAGAAGAGAAGGAAAACAAGCACAAGGGACTGACTGAGGAAAGGAATAGCCGGACCCTGTGCTACCTATAAGGATTTGCCTTGCCCAAGCCTGTGTCTCCAAGGCTAAAAAGGACTGAGCCTGCTGAGGAGAAGAAGGTACTTTGCCACAGTGGATGAACAGAAACACTTGTGTCTACAAAGCTTCCCACCCAACTGATCCTCAAAGCAGGTGGAAATTCTCCCAAAGGGGAATGATCAAGCTGGTGGTGCTTTTATATAATTAAAAATAAAATCACAAAAAAAGGTGATGCCATCCCTCGCAAACCCATAACAGACCAACTGGCAATGGAAACCCAAACACTACCGCACATGGAGACATCATGCCTTTCTTTCTTCACAAGCTTGGGGTAAATAAGGCTAGTATGGTGCCCTGAAAGTCAACCATTCTGAGCTATGCATATGTTCTAATACAGGGGATCCCTTCCTGGAGGGGTTTCTGGTAGAATTCCTCTGCTACACGGAGGGCTCTGCAACATCTTTGCTGACTGCAGCTGTGGTGATAATACACGAGGGAAGGCAGCCTCAGGCTGGCAGGCCCTAAACCATTTAGGACCTTCTAGACTGCATGGATGATGGAATTTACCCATTGCCACAGACTATGCTCCAGAATCTCAGCTTTCATTTTAAAGCATGTTTCTAGCCACTCTGGTTGTAGAGATAACCTTGAAGATATGACGAGAGTATGAAGATGCAGACTCTGCAGAGAGCATGAAACTATAGCTCAGAGGGGTGAACTCCCCCTTCATGGACTCTGCTGAGCAGTGGTAATGGAATCTGGCCTTTTCCCAAGAGTCTTTTTTCAAATCAGCATCTTTTCCAGAAAGTTTGCCATTTTGCTGCAGTTAGGTACACACCCCACTTTCCTTGGTCTCCCTGCTATGACTTACCTGCAGTGGCTTCTTGCTCTCCAGCTCTTCCCACTGGTGCATTAACTGAGTACAGAGCATGCTCCTTACAGTGTTACAGCTGGTCAAGGACCCACAGTTAGAGCCCAGCTTGTGACCAAATCCTTCTGCTCCTGTTGGAGCCAATGGAGTCAGGAATGTAGGCTGGCCAGCTCAACTGCTGGATGAATAGTGCAGCAGAAGAGGCCAAGGGAAATGAGCTGCCGAAGCTGACTACAAAGCTCCCTCCGCCCTGAGGAAGGAGGCATGGGACTGGGCTGCCTGGACAACATCCTGGGAGCTGGGCACCAGGGAATAGGAGCCAGGCTACTTGGCGAGCACGACAAGAAATCCCTCCTTCAAACTGACCACTGAAAGTAACCAATTATTCTTACATTAATTACATTATTTTCAACTATGAGTGATAGTTGTGTGGGTTTGTAGTGGAGAAGAGGAATGGGAATAGAGAATATTTCATGGCAATAGAATAAATGTTGCTGTGGAATTTATGGTTTGTTGCAATGGATCATAAAGGGGCCTGCTTATGTCATTCTTCCCAAACCAGTAAGCAGCCAAAACAGATCATGGAGCACTAGTAACATTCTCCTAGGTGAGAATCCACTCGTTAAGCATCCTGCCACATTCTTCATCCACTTCAGTTTTCAGGTAGACTGAAGGAGTCACCACTTAGAGCGCTTTGCAAAATTAAACTCTAAGGTGAGGAGATGGGCAGGAATTATCAAGGAATTAGGTTCTCAGATTGGGGTAAAAGGCACTGTTACTTAGACTAGTCCTTTGTGATTATTTCACATTTACAACAGAAGTTTGGTTTCAAATGGCATTTATCTTGCTCTGATTGTGCAGCGTGGTTTTTAAACACTAATTATGTAAGTTAAAGGCTAGTACATCCTTGACCTAAATGTTCATGGCCACCGTTATTGTGACATCCACATACTTTCATCGTGGTTTAGAAGCCCACATGTTTTCTCTTACTCCACTAACGGAAATGACTATACTAGCAGTTGTGAAAGTGAGTGAACTTAATACAGTATATTGTTAAAAGGGACAAACTCAAAATCTAGTCAAATTAAAAAGTGAGTTAAAAGTACTTTTAGGTACTAAACCTGCCCTTCAGCCTAGCAGTTTTTGCAGGTACTTACAATAACGTTAAAATGTTTTTCTGTCCATTTGCTGCTGTGTGCAAGACCCACACATATATCAAGAGAAGCTATAAGGGGAATAACAATAAAATGGATGACAAATCCTCAAGGTAAACAAACTGGGGGAAAATAGCGGTCTTTAGCTGTTACTTGTAACAGTGGGTTTAAAACGAATCAACAGTACTTTGAGAATACTTTTTAAATGAATGAAAAGGGTTTATAGGATTGGCCTTGTAGAGTAATACTTTAGTCCATAAAAAGATATTTATTGTACTCAAAACAAATTCCATACATAACAAACCTGGCTGAGAGTCTCAAAGCCGTGTAGGGGATTTAGATGCCTCTCTCACTAAATTTAAATGGAAAGTGTGTCTAAAATAAATCTCCTAGTCTGTTTTGATAATCTCAGCGTATGTCTTCTCTTTCACTCAATCCCTGTTCTGATTGTCAAAATGTTCAGTCGTACTCATGTGATCAGTCCATTGGGCTTGCCTGGTTCAGTCACTTACGCCTGTGAAGTGGGTGTAAAATATTACACAATCAGAAAGTTAGCATTCTACACCTCCTTTGCACAGGAGTAATTAAGTGACTACCCAAGGTGCAAAGCAGTGATGAGGCAAGCCTCTACCTTTGAAGTGGTAGGTTACATGATTACTAGCTTATTCCATCACCTAAACAATTAAAAAAAACATTTACAAGTCTTGGTTTTGGAATTGAAGAGATTTATCTAATGGTTCAAACTTAAGTCTTTCAAAACATTTGAAAAAATCCTGTGTATATACAGTATAAGACTCAGCTCAACAGCAATAAGGCCATGTCTACACTAGAAAGCTTACAGTGGCACAGCTGTACTGATGCCGCTGCACCAATGTAAGATCTCCCATGTAGCTGCTCCATGCCAACAGAAGAGAGCTCTCCTGTCGACATAATTAAACCAACCCCAAAAAGTGGCGGTAGCTATGTCAGCAAGACAGTCTTCCACCGACATAGTGTCCACACCGGCGCTTCTGTCAGTGTACCTTATGTCGTTCAGGGGTGTGAAACAAGTTATACCGACAGAAGTGCTAGTGTAGACATAACCTAATACTTCACACTTCTACGGCATCTGTCTTCAAGGATCTCTGTGTTCTACAAACGTTAGCAAGGCATTTCAGCCCCCCTGTGATGGAAGTCCAAGATAAATAGAATCCACCACTGAAGTACAGATACCTCTCAGGTAGGAAATGGCATCTGCTTAAAAGCTTCTGTAATTTGTTTTGACCAATATTTTAGATTGTGATCCTTTTTAGGAAAAAAAATTGGCAATACAGGGTCATATATAATTTGATTTTCAAAAAAAGCTCACAGCAAAGTTCTTTAATTGTATTTAATGTCAGGTACTGATGAAGGAAAGAAGGTGGTGATTATTCATATCTCAAGAAGGGGCTCCATATGAACAAAAGACAAGGTCACTGATCTATCCAATAAAGAGATAAAGGAGCTACAGCTGCACATAAACTTAACAGTTAAGGTATATCACACATGCAGCTCTTGCCTTCCGGAGATCTTTGATTTCAGACTAGCAGTACAAAACATATCTTATACTTAAGATGGTTTCTTAAGTAAGCTTAGAGGTAGGGTGGGAAAGAGTTACCTGCAAAGATACTGTTGGAACAGCATCCATCTATGGCATTCATTATTCTAGAACAGAATGGCATTTCCTCTTTGCCCAAGAGCATCTGTTTCCTGACTAAATTCTGACTTCACAAGATCTTATTATAGCAAAAGTTAACTATAAAGAGAAAAACAAATCTTATTTATTTGGGGCTAACTTAGCCCCAAATAATCAGTAATAGCACCTTCTTTTATAGTTCTTGGTTAATGGTTTATTCAAAAATAAATTTTCCTTTAATCTTCAGTTCACTGAACTGTGAAAGTCTAGGTATACTTTACAAGTACAAATATGTTGGTCAAAAACAAACAAGTTTTCTAGTACAAGATTTTAACCATGCAAATGTGCAATTCCACAAGAGGACATTTCACCTGCCCTTTTTGGAAAGAGGCACGATGTTACTGCCTAATGGAGTGTGGAGGGTGAAGGTATCTGACTTGTCTTACCTTCACACAAAGATATGCTAGGGTACGACTCAAAACTGAAGGATGAATAAAATTCATTGATAGCTGTAGTAAAAAATGCTGAAATACTCAAGCCTACAGGGCAATGAATCTAGAAATGTTATTCAGAAGTCACTTTTCCTTGAAACAGCTCTCTCTGTATGGTCAGTTTTACTGAGAGAGGAGGAAAGCTAAGTGCTATCCAACAACCAGCAAACCAAAATTTTTGTTTCTTATCTTACAATGAAAATAACCTTAGGTGTTACTTGCACCTACTATTGGTACAAAGTGTTCAGACAGTGACTTAAATTGACAATGTAATGAGTGCATGAGTTAGGCAGTATACAGACTTGATGAACAGGTTTTTGATCATGAAACTCCAGTCAGCTTTAATAGGAGCTGAGCAGCTAAAACCTCCATGCATCTAGTTTGGAATGCAGTCCAAGCTTTCAGAATCCACATAGTGTGGCTTACACAGTAGGTTAACTTCCATATATTTTCTTTTGCACAGCTGAAAACTGCAGCATAGACAGCTGACAACAGAAGTCTGTATTAGCTATATCACTGAGAGCAGCTTTTATGTCTCAACTTCATAAAGGCAAGATGACATAGGACCTGCAAGCCGCAGCAGGTTTTAAGTTTCAGGGGGGAGGGAGTGCACACGCACTCAGACTAACCAATTGGCTCCTCTATCTCCCTCCTGTATAGCCAACTTCATAGGTGTTAATGTGGATTTCTTCTCATTCACCAGTAGACCCAAATGTGCGAACAGCTGCCAGATGGACATGATGCTGGCCCGCACCTGAGCAGCCCCTGACCAGAGTATAGGAACAGCTGGATGCCCATCTTCCTGAGGTAGGCCTCCATCACTGCAAGGCAGTTGATAAATACAAGATGTGCTATACAGAATCCAAAGGCAGAATCCGGTATAGGTAGTGTTTGTTCAACGCTAGGTGGATGAGTGTAAAAATTTGCATCCTTGAGCTAGAGAGCAGCATACCAGTCTTTTTGGCCTAGGGAGGGGTTGATGGATGTGGGGGAGACCACAAAGTGAGGAGAAAGATCCAAGAGAGAGAGTAGAAAAGTTACCACCAACATAGCCATCCCATTACCAGCTTTACATGGCGAGGGAAGGGGACAAGAAACTGAAGGGAGAAAAAATGGTATTAAAGTTAATAGGCCTGTTTTCAAATGGACGATTATAAACATCCAACACTACTTTCTCTAAAGTAGTGCATATTTCTGTCCAAATATTCTGCTCCAGGAGACAGCTTTTGCAGTTTATAACTGATGGTGCTCATGACCAGCCTGAGCAGTGTAAATATAATGAAATCCATCAGGCTATGGCTGTGATGGTTTTCATCATTATACTACTCAGCGTGGTTACAAACTCTGTACTACTGTTTAGAAGCCATAGTGTAATTTTCCAATCTTTGTATTAAAAAAGCCCCTCCTTCTCTTGAAGGCATGCATCATTAAGCTCCACCCTAAACCAACACTATCATTGCTTCCATAGAAACTAAGTGGGAGGGGTGCGGAGCAGAGAAAAGGGTAAACAAATAAAAAGCAAAAAAGGAATGCTTAATGTTTTTATTGCGCTTTTGGGGCAGCCACGTTATTCAGGTAGCCTAGCCAATGCATCAGAGATGGTTTTTCCAGACTCACGGCCATAAAACCCTTTAAAGCACCAATATCATCTTTCTCTGTCATAGAGTTGCCACGTCTCAGTTTTCAAAAGATAACCTTCTTCACAATTGGTCTGTTCAATGTCATTACAATACATTGGAAGAGTGGTCTTGCGCACAAGTTGCAGAGCTGGGTATTAGACCTGGACTCTATTCTTGGGACCACCCCAGTCTTGGTATGACCATGCAAAAGTTGTTTAAGCTGTGTGCCTCAGTTTCCCCATCTGTAAAGTAAGGGAAACACCTGCTTTACAGCAGTGTTATGGGGTTGAATTCATTAACATCTATAAAGTTTTAGGGTGGTAGCCACTATGGAAGTGCAAAGTGTTTAAATTTCTGATTATTTTATTTATTTCAAATCCTGAGTCTCAAGGGCTGATTCCATGTCGCATGGTGTTACTGGTGTCATGGGGTAGCAACACATCAGAGTATCACAATTCTATATTGTGTCATTATGAAGGAATGACTAGGATAGAGTTAACAAGGGGGCAACTGTACATTTCTGTGCTCTTTTTCCTCCATTCCCCTAATCCTGTGTTTTCTCTTCTGCTGTTCCACCTCCCTGCTCTTCTACAGCTGCCAGTCCTCTGCATCTCTCACTGTTTCTCAACTCTTCTTCTCCAGGACTCTCTCTCCTCTTATATCCAATGATGCAACAGTAAAGTGTCCCCCGCCCCCGAAACAGCATCACCAGTAGGGGAAACTGAAGCACTGCATCTAGACTATATGCCACCAAGGAGCTTCAGAACTGCAATGACAGCAGAGCACTAGGAACAGACCAACTCATGGTCTGGGAGATTTGGGCCTGCTTTTCAGCATCCTTTGCAGCCAAGGCCAGCCCTGGCACCAAGTGAAAATCAGTAGCTTTAGTCAGATTTAAATGCTATTGATTCAGTGTATTTCACTGCTAAGCTGCTCATTAGGAGGAGAATGATAGAGATATCAGATAAACTGGTTCAATTACAAGAACCAACCCTTCTCCTTACTGCCCGGCAACTCACTGAACCCATATTTTTTCAGGTTAAAAATGTTTTTCTTAAGGGGCTCCTCTCCTTCTCACTGAGACCCTGGGCTCCAGCCATGCCCCACCCCCTCAGTCTCCCTTTTCAGACCCCCCCTCCCGAAAAAAGGTTCTTGCTGCTCCCCTCCCTCTGAAAGCCAAAAGGTGAACTTAACTATTGAAGGATTGGCTTGGGGAAAGGTTTCTTGGCTCCCCAGTAGCTGATGTGGTTCCCAGCTCTGAAATGCAGCCCCCCCACAGGCACCCCCTACTGCAATCTCTCAACTCCAAACAGGCTTCCTTCCTCCTGCTCTGTTATCTCCTCTGCAGCCCTACTCCACTACTCTGTCTGTCCTTGCCATCTCCTCCCCAACTTCCCCTTCCTCTTTCTAGTCCCCTCCCAATGGGTGACTCAACAGGCTGTAATGACTTGACTTATAGCTCTTTATTCCATACAGAACACAGGGCCTTCACTATTGCCTTCCATCTGTGACAGTCTCTTGCTTCAGCCTTAGCTTCTTCCTATGTCATTTTAAGAGCTTTCAATGCTGCTTCTATTGTGCGGTTCTGTGTTGTCATTGGTCTACCTTGTCACTTTTTACCTGGGGGTTCCAGTCCAATGCCTGTCTTATGCTATTTGGGTCTTTCCTCCATGTGTGTCCTATCCATCTGCATTTTCATTCTGTAATTTCCTATCTTATCAGTTTCTGTTTTGTCGTCCTCCAGAGTTCTTCGTTTATGACTTTCTTCTGGTCATCTGATACTGAAGATTTGTCTAAGGCAGTTGTTGATGAAAGTTTGGAGTTTAGACAGTCAGATCTTAAGTCTCCAAGTTTCAGCACTCTATACAGTAGTAATATAATGGTGTTAAATATTCTAAGTTTAGCTTGTAGGGCAAGAGTTCTGTTTCTTCAGATTGTCTTTAGAGTTATGAAGGCATGTCTCGCTTTCATCATCCTCTGTTCCACTTACATTGCTGCTAAGATATGTGAAATAGAGTTCTTCTACATCAGCTCCAGAAAGGGTTATGGGTAAAATAAATAATTTTTTTTTTTTAGGGTTATGGGTGTTTCTTGTTGCATGTTGATTCACAAGTTTTAGTTTTTTCATTGTTCGTTGTCAACCCTACTAATTGTGAATAGGCCTGGAGATAATTTGTTTTGCCTTGTATGTCTCTATGGGCATAGGATAGCAAGCTGAGGTCATCTACATAGTCAAGATCTTCTAACTTCTGCCTGAAAGTCCATCGTATGCCCCTCGTTACCCAATCCACTACTAGTAAAGAGATCATGGGTCATATAAGGCATCCTTATCTGATGCTGGTTGTAACCTATAATGGCTTAGTCAGTTCACTGTTCTGTATTATTTAGCATGTCATATTTTCACAGCAGCTCTGAATGATGTGGCGATTCCATAGTGGCATTAATTCCACAAAATTGATCTATTTGATCTATATACGATTTCTACTGTCTATCATCATCTTGAATCTACTGTGTTCTTTATTCTCTCTAGAACAGGGATCGGCAACCTTTGGCCCGCGGCCCGCCAGGGTAGGCACTCTGGTGGGCTGGGCTGGTTTGTTTACCTGCCGCATCCACAGGTTCGAGCGATCGTGGCTCCCACTGACTGCGGTTCGCCGCTCCAGGCCAATAGGGGCTGCAGGAAGTGGTGGCCAACATATCCCTCAGCCTGCGCCACTTCCCGCAGCCCCTATTGGCCTGGAGCGGCGAACCGCGGCCAGTGGGAGTCACGATTGGCTGAACCTGCAGACGCGGCAGGTAAACAAACCGGCCCGGCCCACCAGAGTGCCTACCCTGGCGGGCCGCGTGCCAAAGGTTGCCGATCCCTAGTCTAGAACAGGGGTTCTCAAACTGGGGGTCAGGACCCCTCAGGGAGTCATGAGGTTATTACATGGGGGGTCGCGAGCTGTCAGCATCCACCCCAAACCCCACTTTCCCTCCAGCATTTATAATAGTGTTAAATATATAAAAAAGTGTTTTTAATTTATAAGGGGGGGGTCGCACTCATGGGCTTGCTATGTGAAAAGAGTCACCAGTACAAAAGTTTGAGAACCACTGGTCTAGAATAATGTGTGTAAATACCTGACTTGGGGTAAACAATAATTGAATGTGCCTCCATTTTTTTGATAGCTTCATCATATGACACTTTCTCAGCCTGTTTGTTATTTTTTTTCTTCCCATATCTTTTGTACCAGACCTATCAAAATGTCTGTGTTCTTCGAGTCTGCCTTAAGAACCTCCATTGGGACCTGGTGCCTTTCCACTTTCTAACCAGTTGACTGCCCTCTCTACTTCTACTATGGTGATAGGCCTTAGTTAGATGTCCAGATCTTCTCCTTCTCTGCCTGGAGGGTTGGTCACTGACTCACCATTCAGTAGTTGACTAAAGTTCATCTGTATAATGATATTGTACCGTGTCTTCATGCCACTTTGTGCTGCATCAGTCTGTGCATCTGTTGCCATTTTGCCTATCTATAAAATCTTGCTGGTCTTTCCTAGCACTCTTTTTGGCCTCTTTGTTCTGCATAGCATATTCCTCCTAGAGTCATGGAGTCTGTGTACTTGCCTGATTTAGTTTAAATTTCAGTCTCTATTTTCTGCCATGTATCCTCAGCTAACCATTCTTTGTGGTGTTTCTTCCTGAAGCCCAGTACTTTACAAACTTTCACTAAAGTTTCCTTTAAAAGGAAAATGAAAATAGATACGGTTCCATCGTCCTCATCTTCAAGCACCTGAATCTATTTAGTGATGTTATAAAATGGGCATCTACTGCTCAGATCTCTTTTTGTTCTTATTTTCATTCTCAGTTTAGTTACTACTAAAGTGTGGTCCGTTTCTACATCTGCTCCATTTCTGCTTTTAAAGTTCGTCTCCATTTACACCAAACTGTAATGTGATCAATATGGTTCCTTGTTCTGTGATCTGGTGACCTCGAAGTTATATTATGAACTGTCTGGTGAGAGAAGATAGTACCTCCAATGACCAGGTGATTCATTCCACAAAAATCAGCAAACATTTCACCATTTTCATTCATTTCACCAAGGCCTTAGTGCTTCCCTGCCAGTTTTGTTGCTTCCTACTTTAGTATTCCTATCTCCCGTTACAAGGAGGGCATCTTTTTTGAGGACTTTATGTTCTGTAGCTGCTCATGGAAGTTCTTTTTTGTCTTGGCTTGGTTCATTTGTTGGAGCAGAACATTAAATACAAGACACTTTCTAGAACTTTGATATAAGTTGTACTGTTATAATCCTCTCCAAAACTGGTGTCTATTCTATCAGGTTTTGGCTGCCCTCCTTGATAGTATCAGGCCCCACCATCTCTGCGTATATCACTGGCATTCAGTAGCCTAGAATATAGTAAATATGTTCAGCTAACAAAGTTATTTATCCTCATGTTACCCATCTTAGTACAGGCTGTGTTAACATCATAAATATTTGAATGGAAAATACTTCTTGATATAACTTATTTCACAGCTAGGTATTTTATCCTGAAAGTCTTCTAAATAATTAGATTGCAGTTAGTAGCACATGAGTATCCAACTTCAGTGTTCCACCTATTTAAAAAAAATTAGATAGTTTTCTTGAACTGTAATTAGGATAAGCTACGAGCTGCTGTCTTTCTGGACACCTTACCGAGTCATTGTTAAGGGCAGTCTAACTTGTGACCCAAGCTTAGCTTGACTATTTTATTTAAGGTTTCAGAGTAGCAGCCGTGTTAGTCTGTATCCGCAAAAAGAACAGGAGTACTTGTGGCATCTTAGGGTACGTCTACACTACGAGAGTAGTTCGATTTTACTTAAATCGAATTTTTGGAATCGATATTGCAAAGTCAAACGTGTGTGTCCACACTAAGGACAGTAATTCGACTTTGTGAGTCCACACTAACGGGGAAAGCGTCGACATTGGAAGCGGTGCACTGTGGGCAGCTATCCCACAGTTCCCGCAGTCCCCGCTGCCCATTGGAATTCTGGGTCGAGCCGCCAATGCCTTCTGGGTAAAAAAAATGTGTCGAGGGTGCTTTTGGGTAACTGTCGTCATCCGTCCATCACTCCCGCCCTCCCTCCCTGAAAGCGCCGGCGGGAAATCAGTTCGCGCACTTTTCTAGTCAGTGACAGCGCGGACGCCACAGCACTGCGAGCATGGAGCCCGCTGCGACCATCGCTGCAGTTGTGGCCATTGTCAACGCCTCACAGCTTATCATCCACCTTTCCCAGAGGCAGATGCAGATAAATCAGGCGAGGAGGCTACGGCACCGCGGTGAGGGCCTGAAGTCTGAGAGTAGCACAGACCTGTCAGAAAGCATGGGACCCAGCGCCGAGGACATCACGGTGGCAATGGGTCATGAGGATGTTGTGGAACGGCGATTCTGGGCCCGGGAAACAAGCACGGACTGGTGGGACCGCATAGTGCTGCAGGTCTGGGATGAATCCCATGGCTGCGAAACTTTCGCATGCGGAAGGGGACTTTCCTTGAACTTTGTGAGTTGCTGTCCCCTGCCCTGAAGCGCAATGACACCCGGATGCGAGCAGCCCTGACTGTCCAGAAGCGAGTGGCCATAGCCCTCTGGAAGCTTGCAACGCCAGACAGCTACCGGTCAGTCGCGAACCACTTTGGCGTGGGCAAATCTACCGTGGGGGTTGTTGTGATGCAAGTAGCCAAGGCAATCGTTGATGTACTGCTGTCAAAGGTGGTGACCCTGGGAAACGTGGAGGTGATCATAGATGGCTTCGCAGCGATGGGATTCCCAAACTGAGGTGGGGCCATAGATGGAACTCACATCCCTATCCTGGGACCGGACCACCAGGCCAGCCAGTACATTAATCGAAAGGGCTACTTTTCCATGGTGCTGCAAGCACTGGTGGACCACAGGGGACATTTTACCAACATCTACGTCGGATGGCCGGGCAAGGTTCATGACGCTCGTGTTTTCAGGAACTCTGGTCTGTTTAGACGGCTGCAGGAAGGTACTTACTTCCCGGACCACAAAATAACTGTTGGGGATGTGGAGATGCCTATAGTCATCCTCGGGGACCCAGCCTACCCGCTAATGCCCTGGCTCATGAAGCCCTATACTGGCGCCCTGGACACTGAAAAAGAACTCTTCAACTACCGGCTGAGCAAGTGCAGAATGGTGGTGGAGTGTGCTTTTGGCCGTCTCAAGGGGAGATGGAGAAGCTTACTGACTCGCTGTGATCTCAGCGAAACCAATATCCCCATTGTTATAGCAGCTTGCTGTGTGCTCCACAATCTCTGTGAGAGCAAGGGGGAGACCTTTATGGCGGGGTGGGAGATTGAGGCAAATAGCCTGGCTTCTGATTACGCCCAGCCAGACAGCCGGGTGATTAGAAGAGCCCAGCGGGACGCGCTGTGCATCCGGGAGGCTTTGAAAGCTAGGTTCCTGAGTGAGCAGGGTAACCTGTGACTTTTAACTTTGTGTACAGAGAAGCTTAACCTGCCCCCGTTTTTTTACCCAGTTAATGTTGACTATCCTCTCCAGTTACATACCCCCTTCACCCCCTTCCAACACACGTTTAAAAATAAAATCACTTCTACTTTGTTAATGAACACCGTTTTCTTTATTACTATTTTCGCGGGAATGTTTTAAACCTGGGACGCAGACTGTGGTGGGGAGCGGGTGTAGTGTAGTGACGCAAATGACGCTTCTAAACTCCAGGAATGACAGGCTCCGCAGTGGTGGACTGGTTGTTTCAACGGAGCCTGCCACCTCTCCTGATCGGGACTGTGTGTATGTGGGGGCTATGTCACTTTGTGGCAGGGGGAGGACGGTTACAGATCCCCTGCTGCGTGGCTCTGTGATCCAGGATAAGGACCGCTGCATAAGATCTGTAACTGCCCTCCCCCGCCACAAAGTCACAGAGCAACCCACCCCCCACCACAGAACATGAAAACCACCTCCCAGACTGACCGGGGTAACTAGTGACTGCACTGTGTATGTGCCCTGCTGCTGGACCTGCCCCCGCCTATGTACCCTGCTAAAGGTGACTGTCCTGTCCAATTACCAACCCCCTTCCCCCCCTTCAGACAGACTCTCCTCCAAAAGAACATGATGGAAACAGTAATTAACAGAAACGTATTTTTTATTAGCAACTACACATGAAACTGGGGGGTGAAACTTGGACGGGGGCTTGTGTGAGGCGGGAAGGAAAGGACTTGTCAAATTTTGGGGAATGAGAGCCTTCTACTACTAGAGCAGTCTGCAGGGGTGGAGTGAGAGTTTGCACGGACTCTGCCGCCCCTCCTTCTTTGGACTTTGGGTGAGGGGGGTATGGGACTTGGTGGCGGGGGAGGGCGGTTACAGATAGACTGCAGCGGGGCTCTGTCCTCCTGTCTCCGTTCCTGCAGAACATCCACAAGGCGCCGGAGCGTGTCCGTTTGCTCCCTCATTAGTCCAAGCAGCGTTTGAGTCGCCTGCTGGTCTTCCTGCCGCCACCTCTCCTCCCGTTCCATGTGTGATCGGTGCATTTGGGACAAGTTCTCCCTCCACTGGGTCTGCTGTGCTGCCTGGGCTCGGGAGCAGCCCATAAGTTCCGAGAACATGTCCTCCCGTGTCCTCTTCTTCCTACGCCTAATCTGCGCTAGCGTCTGGGAGTGTGATGCCAGGCTAGGTTGTGAGACAGTCGCAGCTGTGGCTGTGGGAATGGGAAAAAGGGAGTGAATTCCTCAGAAAGATACATGTAGTTGTGAACAAAGAACATAGTCTTTCTCTGTGAACAAGACCATGCACAGCACCTATCACATGCACACTCAGGACAAGGTCGAATTCTCGGCCTTCGCATTCAGTGCCTGGGGTCTTGCACTGCAGATCTGAGAAGCGGGGCAGGACACCGGAATTTGTGTAGCGGGCAGACATGGTAAGCCGTAGACTTGTGGCTGCTTAAAACTTTAATAGTAGCACTGGCCTCCTTTCACATTGAAAGCAATGCCAGTCCCTGCTGCCAGCAATCCGGCAAGCAGGAACTCTGCCCCTGTCCCACCCCCTCGCGGCTGTCCCAGGGAAAGATCCCTGTATGCTGTCCCTCTCCCGCCTCCACCGCGTGGCTGCAAACCAGTGGTTACAGTTCTGTAAAGGAACGGGCAAGCAGTCCCAATACTAACATTCCCCTACCTAATTCAAAGCAGGTCACCGTGAGCGACATCACCCTGATGAGGATCTCAGACACTGATAAAGAAAGAATGCTTCGGGAAAGCCTGCAAAGACCAGGGCCGTATGCCGCCATGCTCTGCAGGGCAATGATCCCGGAGTACTTGATTGTCTCCTGGCGCGGAAACGTTTCATACCACGGAGGACCCAATAAGGCCGCTCTCCCCAGGAACCTGATGCAAAGGCTTTCCAATTACCTCCAGGAGAGCTTCCTCGAGATGTCCCAGGAGGATTTCTGCTCTATCCCCGGACATATAGACCGCATTTTACTGTAGCTGCACTGGCAGGGACTAAACAGTAGAGCGGCTTGGGCAGAACAATCATGCTAAACCGGACATTGTTAGATTTTTTTTCAAGAGTTGCACTGCCCAGGACTGAAACATTAAGCGCCTAGGGCAAACTAATCATGAGAAACCCATTGTTGTTATTCTTAATATTCCTGTTCTGTTAAAAATAAATGTTTAGATGTTTAAAACACTTACTGGCTGATCCTTCCCCAGATTCTGTGTCCAGGTTAACGGCTGGGGACGGTTGGTAGGGGATCTCTGTAAGGGTGATGAAGAGATCCTGGCTGTCGGGGAAATCAGCGTTGTAAGTGCTGTCGACTGCCTCGTCCTCCTCATCTCCTTCCTCATCTTCCCCGTCCACTAACATGTCCGAGGAACCGGCCGTGGACAATATCCCATCCTCAGAGTCCACGGTCAGTGGTGGGGTAGTGGTGGCGGCCGCACCTAGGATGGAATGCAGTGCCTCGTAGAAACGGCATGTCTGCGGCTGGGATCCGGAGCGTCCGTTTGCCTCTTTGGTCTTCTGGTAGCCTTGTCTCAGCTCCTTGATTTTCACGCAGCACTGCGTTGCATCCCGGCTGTATCCTCTCTCTGCCATGGCTTTAGAGATCTTCTCATAGATCTTTGCATTCCGTCTTTTGGAGCGCAGCTCGGAAAGCACAGACTCATCGCCCCACACAGCGATCAGATCCAAGACTTCCCGATCAGTCCATGCTGGGGCCCTCTTTCTATTCTGAGATTGCACGGCCATCTCTGCTGGAGAGCTCTGCATCGTTGCCAGTGCTGCTGAGCTCGCCACGATGTCCAAACAGGAAATGAGATTCAAACTGCCCAGACAGGAAAAGGAATTCAAATTTTCCCGGGGCTTTTCCTGTGTGGCTGGTAAGAGCATCCGAGCTCGGACTGCTGTCCAGAGCGTCAACAGAGTGGTGCACTGTGGGATAGCTCCCGGAGCTATTACCGTCGATTTCCATCCACACCTAGCCTAATTCGACATGGCCATGTCGAATTTAGCGCTACTCCCCTCGTTGGGGAGGAGTACAGAAGTCGAATTTAAGAGACCTCTATGTCGAACTAAATAGCTTCGTGGTGTGGACGGGTGCAGGGTTAATTCGATGTAACAGCGCTAACTTCGACATAAACGCCTAGTGTAGACCAGGCCTTAGAGACTAACAAATTTATTAGAGCATAAGCTTTCATGGGCTACTGCCCACTTCTTCAGATGCATATAGAGTGTAACATATATTGAGGAGATATATATACACACATACAGAGAGCATGAACAGGTGGGAGTTGTCTTACCAACTCTGAGAGGCCAATTAAGTACGAGAAAAAAAATGTTTTGAAGTGATAATCAAGTTAGCCCAGTACAGACAGTTTGATAAGAAGTGTATATATTACACTTACTTACAAGGGGAGATAGATTCAATGTTTGTAATGGCTCAGCCATTCCCAGTCCTTATTCAATCCTGAGTTACTAGATACAATCAACTCAGGATTGAATAAGGAGTGGGAATGGCTGAGCCATTACAAACATTGAATCTATCTCCCCTTGTAAGTATTCTCACACTTCTTATCAAACTGTCTGTACTGGGCTAGCTTGATTATCACTTCAAAAAAAATTTTCTCGTATTTAATTGGCCTCTCAGAGTTGATAAGACAACTCCCACCTGTTCATGCTCTCTGTATGTGTGCATATATATCTCCTCAATATATGTTCCACTCTATATGCATCCGAAGAAGTGGGCAGTAGCCCACGAAAGCTTATGCTCTAATAAATTTGTTAGTCTCTAAGGTGCCACAAGTACTCCTGTTCTTTTATTTTATTTAAAAAAATCTAAACTGAATCTGTGTGTCAGCCACAAGAGGGAGCAAATGGCATGAGGTAAAATGAGATCAGCTACTTAGGGCTTTGTCTACACGCCAGGAAAAAGTTGCACAAGTTCAATTTAAGGTGCTATTTTAAATCAACTTATTTAAAACCAGTGCAAAATATTATATGGACACTCTTAGTTCAGTTTAAAAATGGCATATTTTTGTTCATTTGTTCATTTGAAATAGATTCCAAATTGACTTAGAGTAAGTAAAAAGAGCTTTTGTACAGGTTTAATAACATTGTTTTCAAAACCCATTTAAATTTAACCAGTGCAGTTTTCGCATTTAGACAAGGCTTAAGTCTGAAATACATTAAATAAGCTTCGAGACGTGTGAATTTAAAAACTTAACTTGAAAAGTAAATTGTGTTACATTCATTAGCAATGTCACACATATTCCTACCTTTAGAAGAAGCTACTCACCTCCTTTTGAACTTTTCATACTGATTTTATTGTGTTTGGCATCTTTCATAACAACTATATCTCAGAATACTGGAATTACTGTAAATACAGTGAGAGAGCCAGTCAGAGAGGGAGAGAGAAATTAGCAAGTAAAAACAATAGAGAAGAGATGTTCTATCCAAGGATTTTATGTTGCCACCCATTACCATCGGATCTGAGCACCTTCCATATTAAATTAACAGCAACAGCAAAAATTTCATGGAGTCTCTGGTAAATCTCCCTTTCTGGAGTAAAAATTCAGCTTGGGGCAGAGTTTGTGTTTTTAGAAAGTGTGTATGGTGGCAGGGGGATTAGTGTAGAAAGGTCCATCAATATTAAGTGTTGTCTTATGGTGAAAAGCCATTTACACAGAGGAAAGTTGTGATTTTCCTAAAGATTGTTAAACTCCTGATACATCTAATCTCCTCTGGATGTTTGATCCATAGCCAGACTCCCCTTAAGTGATAATGTTTTGTCCCCAGTTCTCATGCACTTCCCCCTTAGCTTTGTGATTTGCATTGTCCCAGGGGAGCTCAGATGTCATGGCAGTTCATAGATCAAATTTAAGCCTTTACTGCAGTTTGGGCTTGACCCATTAATTCCTTTGAAGATTAGAACCAAAGCCTTAAGTTTCATATTTCAGACACCATTTTAATCGTGAGAGTCAATGAGGCAGAGACACAGGAAAAGCTGTTCTAGATATTGAGATGCAAAGGACGAAGCTATTGTACCCAGTGTGATAAGATTATATAGAAAGATAAAGGAAACCACTACTAGAGAAGAGGAGGAAGTGGGGAGTAGAGCAAAGTAAGGTCGAAGGGAGGCTGAGGCAAGACTACGGATAGATAGCTTTGAAAGCAAGAGGGTAGTTTTGAACTGGAACCTGAACTGAACGGAGGAGCCAGTGGAGTCTGAGGATGAGAATGATGTGGCATACTTTGTACTCAGAAGAAGTCAGACAATTTCATTCTCCATGTTTTGGAGTCAAGAATTTGATGATAAAGCAAACCTACCAACAAGGGAAAGTAGGGTGACCGGATGTCCCGATTTTATAGACACAGTGCCGATTTTGGGGGCTTTTTCTTATATAGGCACCTATTACCCCCCACCCTGTCCCGATTTTTTACACTTGCTGTCTGGTCACCCTAAGGGAAAGGGAGAGAGTTCAGTGGGAGGATGTTAAGGAGACAGATAATCTGAGTTCAGCAGGGAGCTAGAAGAGACAGCTGTATGTTCCTTTTGACCACAAAAACTAGTGTTCTAGAATCATCAAGCTTCCTTCTGCTAGATCTAGGTATTTATTTGATCCCCATCAGCATAGCATCCAAGTAACTGAGATGGATCCACATTTATTGGGTCATGGCCAGCAAAGAAAATGGACGTGAAGGAGTCATTAAGGTGTCAGATGTGTATGGTACATTTCAGTATCATCAGCATGAAGATAGTTGGGTTATCTTGGGTCTACCCTTAATCCTAAAAGAAATAAATTAGAAAGTGAATAGACAAAAAAGTAGAGAATTAAATAATATGGATGCTAGAGGCAGTGTTCTTAGAGCAGAGGTGAAATCAACAGAGCCAGAAGGGGTGTGTTTAGAATGAACACCCATTTAATTCATCCAGTTACTTTTAAAATAAGAGCTTTTTGATGATCAGTAAGGCTACAATTTTGTCACAGAGGTCACGGATTCTGTGACTTCCGCAGACCTCTGTGACTTCAGCCCTGAAGGCAGGGTCCTGCCACCTCCCGCAGCGGCAGGGAGCTATAAGGTACCCCCACCGCCTGAGGCAGTGGGCCCCAAAGCTCTCAGATGCCATGGGCAGTGGGGTACCCCACAGCTCCCAGTTGCTGCAGGTGGGGTGTACCCCACAGTTCCCAGCCTCTGTGGGGAACAGGGGGACCCTGACAGCTCCTTGCCACGGCCATGGGGCAGGGGTACCCCGACAGCTCCCAACCACTGTGGGGCAGGGGGACCCTGACAGCTCCCTGCTGCAGCCATGGGGCAGGGGGACTCCAGAGCTCCCCGTCACCACCGCCGGGCAAGGGGACCCTGGCTGATCCCCACCACCACTGCTGTTGGGCAAGGGGTCCCCAGCTGCTCCCCACCACTGGGCAGGGGGACCCTGTCTGCTCCCCACAGCCGAGGGGCAGGGGAACCCCAGCTGCTTCATGCTGCCGCTGGGGGGCAGGGGGACTCCGGAAGCTCCCCACTGCTGCCATGGGGCTGGGGGACCCAAAGCTCACCTCTGCTGCAGGGGGGGAGCAGAGGGACCCCCACAGCCCCCGGCCACCAGGAGGACCCCCGCAGCTCCCCACTGCAGTGGTGGCAGGGGGGATTCCCACAGCTCACCGCCACTGGGGAGGGGGAAGGGGGACCCTGCAGCTCCCATCCACCGCTGGGGGCAGTCGGACCCTGGAGCTCTGAGTCCCCACAGGTGGTGGGTGCCCCAGAGCTCCCAGCCACCCTGCAGCTGCTCAGTCCCTTCCCATTTTATCATGGATATTTTTAGTAAAAGTCAGGGACAGGTTACAGGCAATAAAGAAAAAAATCACGTAAGCCCATGACCTGTCCCTGACTTTTACTAAAAATATCCATGACAAAATCTTAGCCTTAATTATCAGGAAGAGGGCCAGATTAAGGCAGGGGCTTTAGGGGCTGCAGCCCAGGGCCCCGGCTCAAGGGGGACCCGCAAAAATAAATCACAGGCAGCGATCTCCAACTCCGGGCCGCTAAAAGTCCCGCAGTACAGCAGGGCTCAGGCAGGTTGTCTGCCTGCCATAGCCCCATGCCGCTCCCGGAAGCGGCTGGCTGCTGCTAGCATGTCTCTATGGCCCCTGGGGGCGGGGGGTGGGGGGGGAGAGAGGCAGCTCTTCTCGCTGACCCCACCCCCAGCACCATCCTCACAGCTCCCATTGACTGGAAACTGGCCAATGGGAACTACGGGGGGGTCGGTGCTTGTGGGCATGGGCAGCACGTGGAGACATGCTGTCCGCCTCCCCACAGGGGCCACAGAGGTGTGCTAGGAGCCAGCTGCTTTTGGGAGCGGCATTGGGCTATGGCAAGCAGGCAGCCTGCTTGAGTCCTTCTGCACCGCTGGCCAGGAGCCGCTTGTGGTAAGCGCTTCCCGGCCGGAGCCTACACCTCACACCCCTTCCTAAACCCCAACCCCCAGTCAGAATCCCTCTCCTGCACCCCAACCCCCTGGCCCAGCCCCCTCCTGCACCCCAACCCTCTCCCAGGAAAAAGATTTTGTGGGGCCCCTGTATACAAGTCTAATAGCCCCAGGCCCACAGAAGAGTTAATCCAGCCCTGATCAGGAACATCAACTTTGGTTTTTCCTGGTTTTGCCACAAAATTTGTTGGTCCACAGAAAATGAGTTGTTAGCCCACAGATCTTCATTGAAGGGGCAGAGGTGCTGTATCTTCAAAGGCTTCTTTGCCATAAAATACTTAAATCATTGGTGTTAAATAGATGTTAAGAACAAGGGGGGGCGGAATTTTTTAGTCTAAAGCTCCCCTCTTGACTCATGTGATGTCATAATTCAGCTAGTTCTCTAGTCAGAGTCTCTGAGTAAGACAGAACCTCAATTTCTAATATAACAAACTTCAGGCAAACTTGAGAGTAATGGTAGCAGAGAGTGCAGGTGGGAGGTGGGGAAAGGGCCAGGGTTGGGGCAGCTTTCATCAGAGGTGAGAAGGATGTGGATGTGGGGTGAGAGTGAAGGTATAGTGGGTGGGAGCAGTGATAGGATTTGGGTATGATGGGGGGGAGGGATGGAGGCTGTAAGAGAATGAAAGAGTTGAGGGAAGGAGTAGGATGGTAGAGGCTATACGGCAGAAGAGAAGTGTGGTAAGAGAGAGCCACAGGTGAGCAGCAGATGGAAGTGATTCAAAAACCCTTGAGTAGTGAATCAATAAGTCGGGTTAAATCTATCAGTAAGTTGATAAGCAACCGGATGAAATGAGAAGTCATTTATTTCAGCCGACAGTCACACAATGAGTGGAGATGCAGTGAGCAGTACGGTGAGTGGGACAATGGTAGCCAATGAGGGATAGTTACTCTGAGATGATCAGGTGGCAGTTCAGAGAAAGCAGGAACCGACTGAGGCCAGCACTTAGAGAAAGTTTTTGGATGCAGCTGGGAGCTCAGCAGCAGGAGGTAGGGGAAGATGGCGGCCACTCTGAAGGGCCAAAAAGAGTCAGCCATGAAAGAGGTGAGATGGGACTGGGGCAGGTAGGAGATGCCATTTATATGGCAATGCAATCAGGTGACAGGATGTGGAGCAGCCAATGGGAGCGAAGGGAAGTTGGAAGGTGCTGATCTTGTAGGAGAAAAATCCTCCAGGGTTTGAAAAGGCTACAAGGTAGGTTTGTAGCTCCTCCACTGCTGGGTGGATGGATGGTGTGAATTCTGACCCTGGGAGGGAGAGGGAAGAAAGCAGCCTAGCACAGGCACTCGGGAGTAACTGGGGCAGGGGGAGGCATGGGATGCAGACTATCTCCCTAGGGCTTGTGAACCCCATTGCTGGAAAGTTGGAGGGCAGCACAGCAGAATGCACGTGCAGCAGCTTGGACTGGCTGATCTTCCCCGGGAGGAAGAAGAAAAGGCATCACCACTTTAATGTAACACATCAGTTCCTGCGGTTACAAAATTCAGAGTGTGTGTCCCGTGAGTCTCTTCCATTTCACAGGTTAAAACAGAAAGTTTTGTCTTCTTGAAGGGGCCCAGGAGCTACCCAAGGGATTGGTTGTTAATGTTCAGTGGACCAAAAGTGCTGTTTGTACTACTATGCAGACCAGGAAAGAAGTGTCCAGTCTTATTCTCCCCTTAAATCCTTCAAATGCAGGTTTTTTTTATGCTTTCTGATTCCTTTCATTACTTCAAGAGCCAACACCAAACTTTGTATACCACGGAGGCTTGATTCAGTCAATTTCATTAACACTCTGGTTAGAACTGTGTGGGGACTGGAATTTGTTCCCTGGAAAAAATTGCATTTCTGGAAAAAAAAAATTGTTCCAAACTGGAAAACAGTCAGAAATGTAGCTACAGAACAGAAGTTTTCAGAAGAATGGAATTTTTCAAAGATTTCCAGACAGCTCCCCCCCCAGCAGCCCAAGAAGCCTGATGGGCTGGTAGGAAACTGAACATGCATGCAGCCCACCCAGCCTGGTTTCATGAAAACTTTAGATAGAGTAGATGGGGTCCTGCAGATCATTTAGATTCCATCCAATCAACATTTTCTGATGGAAAACTGTTCCATATACATTTTTCAACCAATTCTATCTGTGGCATTGGAAACATTAGGTACCACTTCTACATTCTTTAAATATTAGTTGCTGCTGATCATTTTCCATTACACATTTAGCTGCTACCATAGGTAATTAGACAAGTTGTGATACATTTGGCAGACTAAGTGACAGAAGCTCAGGAGGTGGGGGAGACTTTCTAAAACATTCCTAGGCCATTTTAGGTATTAGAATTACTCAGTATGGTTCTTGCTTTATATGGACTCCTATTACAAAAGTGTTTTGTTCACTACTTACTAAGGGTATTTTCTATCCAAAGCACTGTCATAATGCACCTGGGCCATAATGTGCATATTGACTGATCGTTATGTTCTAAGTTACAATAAAACGTTAACATACTACATTGTACGTTACTTACTTAAGATCAGATTAATATTCAAAGAACCTAACTAAAAATTCTGGCTTACTGGCCAGGGAGCCCTCCTTTTTTGAGTACACTACAAAGGATGACCACATTTCTAAATACCTATCCTCTTTTTGGCGCTTCTCTTATGTACGTACTTGGTGTGAATATTTTTCCTTTACAAAGACACTCCCTATTTTACTGTACCACAATTCTATAGGAAATCGTCATATTTTTTCAGTAATGTGCAATACAAAGTCTAGCTGCTAATAATAAAAAAAAAGAAATTCACTTATTCTGTTTAAAATGGAGAGCCTTTACTGGACCATTAAGTAAGCAGGTTAGGGGATCCCTAGGAAGGTACAACCCTATTTTCATGCCAGCTTCATTTTTTTTAAAACATATTCATTTGGAGAAATTAATTGACTACATAACAATATATTAATTTGATCTTGTATTGGACAAAGTTGGCAAGGCTTGGTCATATAACTCGTCCTACTAAAGCCTATGGGGCTACTCATTGAGCAAAGGGGGAAGGATTTAGATCTTTAGAATAATACTTTCAAACTGGGTATGTACTTTTGAAATGCCTCAGTTATTGCATACAAAATATCTACAGCAGAGTAAATCCATAGTGGGACATTCGTGACAGGATAACTAAGTTATGTAGGCTTTACACTGTGTCCTTCTTTTTGGTGCTGGGGCTGCAGGGAGGAGATTGGTAAAGCTAGACAGTTTTCAGAGATCTATCTTTTAATTAATTAATGGATTTACATTAGCAGGCTGATTGAATTATTTTCTTATTGCTATTTTTGTTTTTTACTAGCAATTATTAGTCAGTGCCGCTCTTTTTCAGTTATTCAACTGCCAGCCATACAGATGGTTTGACACGTTTGCTTTCAGTGGCTGAGAAGAAGAGTGTAAAAGCAGCTTAAAAAAAAAAAGCCTTATGGGAAATTAACATTGGCAGTTAGACCACAAAATAAACCACATCTGACTAATTTTATAATACACCAAATATTTTCTTCATCTGTACCACATGTCATAGAGGTGAACAGGATAGCTCCAGTGGGGATACCTACACTGGAGGCTGCAGAGTTTATATAGGAAACCATGATTCCTTACTCCCATGACCCCTTTCACAATCTCACACACACACACACACACACACACACACACTCCACAAATCATAGACACTAGAAGTTGCTAACCACAACTGTTTTCAGCAGTTGCGAAAATATCCTCAAACCTAGTCCATGTTGTCCAAACCAACTCAGCCAGTTGTACCACCAGCTTGCGTTTGACACAGTAATACCAATCCTAAAAGACATCTAAAGATACATACTCCTCTGGCTACATGTACAGTTCTGTCCATCTGAAGGAAAGACAGACAGATTGATCCTAGTACATACACCAAACTTGTACATACACGTAGTACATACAGCAGCTCTCACTTGCTCTTTACATCTCCGTTGTCAGAGGACCTTCAGTCTGCACTCAGTAGCGCCAGCTCCTGTACTCCAGGAGCACTACTATAGTTAAGACTGATACTTTAAAAAAAAAAATCTGTTAAACTATAAATTAAAGTGCTAACGTCCACGTGGTTACTTGGGGAGTCTTGAAAATTGCTGTACCTTTGGAGTCCAGAGCTGGATTAAGTCATTCGAACAAGAGTTTGTCCCGATACAGTCTCCATTAAAGAAAAAACAACTCATGGCATCAAATTACATTGTTTCTAACTTTTTGCCCACACCTGGGGCTCAAAATATGGCTTGCTACTAACCAAACTGCTCTCAACCATTCAGCCCTTGACTTTGTGGGTCTGGATACCCACTGCCCTTTTGGGGAAGCAATATTTAAAAAGTTATATAGGGTAAAACTTGCATCTCAAGCCAGGTTATCTAGCCAGAGAAAGTCAGTTGTGCACATACAGCAGGATTAGGCCTCCATTGCAAACATTCTGGCATGCAACCAACTATTTCCTGGTATTCAGAGGTTTAAGTAAATGGGCATTCAATGTTCTGAAAGGGTACAAGGCACTGCCAGTCAACCTTAACGCTGTGAAGTTTTTGGGCAGCTAATATGTATGTTATAAACAGTACTGTTCTAACTGGGCTGTCTTTTCCCAGGACTGTTTATTCATCTATCAGTGATGTTTAATATAACGTATGTTAGTTATTGACTTAACAAAAATCACCATCTGCACTGAGAAAATGCACATGTAACGACTGCTAAGTCTTCCCCTTGTATGTTGGGCAATCACAAGCTGGATATTGCTGGGCTTATTGGAGCTTCCCAAATCTTCAATCCAAAGTTTGACCAGCTTTTTAGAAATAAGGGACCTCGTAATATAAATAGCTAAATATATAAATATTTAAAGTTGGTTTACTAATGGCATACTAATTAGATTGGACTGATAAGAGGTTGATTGAGAGAGAAGGTAATGATGAAGTCATAGTAACTGAGATAATTAAGATGCAACTAGATGTGATGCTGTACCAAACATAATTACATCTAAAACCCTCCCCTTCTGGCCCGTGAACCCTATGATATCCTTCCCTTCTAGTGCCTGGCCTGTCCCTTTCAACCATCCTTACCAAGGGAGGAAAGCAACTAGGATTTGGTGTAGGGCCTAAGCCCCTAAACCAATGACTGACCATCACCAGGGCCGGCTCCAGGCACCAGCTTGGCAAGCAGGTGCTTGGGGCAGCCACTCCGGAGAGGGGCGGCAGGTCTAGCTATTCGGCCGCAATTCGGCGGACGGTCCCTCACTCCCACTCCGAGCAAAGGACCCTCCGCCGAATTGCCGCTGCAGATCGTGATCGCGGCTTTTTTTTTCTTTTTTTTTTTTTTTTTTGGCTGCTTGGGGTGGCCAAAACCCTGGAGTCGGCCCTGACCATCATGCCTCAAAATATAGAATCATAGCAAACAAGTTTTAAGGTATTTGTTAAGGACTATAGATTTTGTAAAGAAGCTCTACTAGAATCTAAAGAGTGTCTAAAACCCTAATGTATTTTCTTGCATGGATAGTGGAAAAGTAAATTGTAAGAGACCTAGGTATTTACCTTATAATCTTTGATGCAAGTTATGTATATCTGCTTTTGAACAACAAAATGTGTAATAAATGCAGTTCAGTTATTTTGAATTTCCTCACTCCTTCCAGAAAAGGGCTAATGCTAGCTGGGACCAAACATTGTCACGGAGAAACAAAACACACATTTTACAGAAGACACACTCTAACCCCATAGTCTATACAAATGAGTCTGCATAAGCCAGTGTTAAAGAAAACCCTTTTTCTAGGCAGATCAAAGTAGTAGTATAATATCTAATTTGAGGCTACAACAGGTACATACACACACGCAAGCTACTGTTTTGTTTTAAAGTGTTTGTACTGAGTTGGTGGCTGCTTATAAACTCAAGTTATTGTAATTATGAGAAATAGGATGTTCTGTGCAGGTCTAATAATTTTAAGGTCTTCCATTCATACCTGTAGGAAACTATAGGCAGTAACAACTGAACAGCGCCTAGAACAATGTTGTCCTGGTCCATGACTAGAGCTCCAAGGTGCTACAGTAATACAAATAAATAATCATTAAAACAACTAGATTTTATTAAGATTTGTGTTAATTTTTGTTTTCCAATACAATCACAATGCAAAAGGGAAAAAAATGAAAATTATAACCTTAACTACCATCTGTGACACCACAGCAGTAACATACCTGTGCAAACAACATGTAACAATCTTACTCTTAAACTGCATAAATCAATACTTTACAAAACACAGACACAGACAAGGCAGGCCAGGGAGCACGAAGGAAGTCCAGGGGGAAAGAAGTCTGGAGTGGACTAAGCCTTTGGGTGGCCCTTAGTCAAGATGTTTCTAAAAACAGAGCCCAGATTTTTTCTAACATATGTAGTCGATCCCTGAAGTGGAAGGTGACTCTTTCTTTGGCAGAATACCATTGTTCTGTTTTACTTTTTCACCTCTGTCAATTTATTCACTTTGTGATCGTAGCTGCTCCTGAACCACAAATGCTGTGATGATGAGAGGCCCGAATTTGCACATAAATATCCGAATATGTAGTTCCTTGCCAATGTTTGCTTGCTAAAGCCTAAAATCCATTTAATTCTGTCAACACCTTTCCACAGATGTTTAACTGGAGGACATTCCCATGACATGGGTACCAGTGTGGCATTATCTTTACCACAATGCCAGCATGTATCCAAAGGAAGAGATTTAATCTCATATAGTTTTTGCAGTGTCCAATACATTCTAAATATTTTGTTTTATTAAATGTAAACAACTCGACAGAAGCATGTTTTGCATTGACTAATACAATTGACTATTGTGGAGCCTTTAAAAGACACGCCAGCACTTTATCCCAAGTTTTAATATCTTCAGGATTCAGTCCTCTTTTCTCAAAAGGCATACAAGGATGACATGGGTCTGGGAAGTTCATGGAGCATCTCTACTACCCCAGTACTTCTGGGGCGTGAGGCAGTCCCATGGCATTTAGACTAAAAGTGGTAAGTCAATAACCATTTCAGCCATATATGTTACCATATGACCAGGAGGTTATACCAATGTTGTAGGACCTGGAATGAAACTATACCCACATCATGAACCAACAGAGAGGCACAATAACTTACTCAAGGGCATGCTGGGTGATGGGACAGAGCCAAGATTAGAGGTCAGGAGCTCCTGGATACCAGACCAGTTTTCAGGCTTCTAGACCATCCTGTTAATTAGAGACAGACCCATACAAGGATGAATGCTTAGGATGGTGCAGTAGAATTAAGCAAAACAAAACAGGTAAACAGAGTTTACAGGGAGGGGCTTTGCAACTCAATTTAAGTGTTAAGTGCATTAAAAGACAAGGTAAATCCTGATGGCCAGGGGGCATGTCTAGAATAGCATTGGTGCTAAAAGCAATAGGGCAACACAACACAGAACAAAGAACCTAAAACACATAACAAGAGTAAAGAAGCTAGGACACAGAACAAGGGTCCTTCCAGCTGGTGGAGATATCACTGAACCACAACTGGAGTTTCACATATGGTGGGACTGATCCTGCTTTTTCACACTTCAGGCTGTTCTCCTGTAGCCTCCCAGCAACTCCCCATGCCCAGGCTCCCCTTTCCTTCAGGAAGAAATTCAGAGAACAACAGATGATTAAAGGGCTGAAAGCTCATTTACAATCCTAGACTTTGGTTCCATACACAGTAGTAGTTATGTCCCCTTTTAACAAGATACAGTAGCTGCCACCCACAGGTGGCCCAAAAGTTGTGGGCAGTTCAAAATTCACATAACGGATACTACCTACATGGTTAGAAGTATTTGAAAGCTCTACACCTATTTGAAAGCTCTACACTGAACAAAAGTGGCATTGGTCTCTCGATTGAGATGGATCCAAGATGTCCAAAGCTGTCTTTTAAAAGTGACAACAGTCTTTAAGCTGAAACTGTAGCAGGCACAGGTGGTAACCACTAGGAAATAGTCCTGCTTTCAAGTTTAACAACCCCTCTTCAGTTGCTTTTAACTTTATTAAACAAATTCCTTTTCGGCTGAAACTTTCCATGCTTAGTCCTAGATCAAAGGCTAACTTTCTCTTTTGAAAGCCTGAATGAAATGAGTTGTCAGTTTTGAGTTATTCAAATGTGTGTGTGTGTGGGGGGGGGGGAATGATACTATTATATTGCGGTCAGAAATTTTGCATTCTGGTTACTCAAAAGCTGTTTAAGTAGTTTAAGATCCCCTAAGCAGCTTAAACAGTTTAATCCACTTTAACCGTCTATTCAGCAGTACATCTGGATTGTGGAAGATCAGTGAAATATGGTTTAGTTCAATAAAAATCAGTTTAAGTTGGCTTCAGGTCAGAGTCTCTTCTGTGTTCCAGCGCCTAGGCTACAGAGAGGCTGGTGTAAGTGTGCTATGAGAATCAGGGGCTGTGTCATGCTGTCTGGAGTAGCTCACGAATGAGAGTGTGTACCTCAGGGCAGACTGTCAGAAAACAGGACAGTCACCCCAAGCTGGTGGTATGTTCTGTAATTAGATTCCACCAAGCCAGTAACAAATGTGAACTCTTGGGTCACTATACCAGTCTTACCACAGAGTTACAGCAGTCCCCTTAGGCTTTGTCTATACTAGCACTTTTGTCAGCAAAACTTTGGTCAGTCAGGGGTGTGGGGAAAAAACAAACACCCCCGACCAACATAAGTGTCACTGACAAAAGCACCGGTATGGACAGTGCTATGTCACTGCTCATTGGGGGTGATTTAATGATGCCGGCATAGAGCTGCTACACAGGACACTTTATAGAGGCGCAGCTGCAGCAGTACAGCTGGGCTGTTGTAAGGTCTGTAGCATAGACATAGACTGGAGAGTCTAAGGCTATCTTGCCACCCAGACAAACTGGACTTTGTGATAAAAGGTCACTTAAACCAACTGTGCAGTGAACCACATCAGGTTGCTCCCAGTCCCAAGAGACCAGTCGCTTACCCCAGATCAATTGGCACTCTACATCTTACACCAAAGACAATGCTGGCAGTCAATTCTATAGTCAACTAACTAAAGGTTTATTAGCTGAGAAAAGGAAATGAGAGTTACTGAGAGGTTAAAGCAGGTGAAATATATGCACAGATGAGTCACAGTTCATAATTCAAAATGGTGGCAGTGATGTAATAAACTGCCAGTTTCTCAGACAACCACCCCAGTGTTGCACTGAGCAGATTTGCAAAGGACAGAATCTGGCCTTTTAAATCAAATAACTTCACCTTCAAGGTGATGCACAAACTCCCTCATTGGGAGAGCTCTAGATTTTATCCTAAAGGGACGTTAAAAATGCAACACTAAGATTGATTACTCAAAAGGGGGGCAATTCCAGAGTTCAAGTTGTTGCCACATGAACTTGGCTGTGGTGCGCATATTTCCCTTTGTGATGCAAACCTCAATTATTATTGTTTGCTCTTAGGGTATACCATAAAATATACATAATGCACAATGTGGCAGAGCAACCTTGCGTTTGAGAGTTTCCTGAATTGTGTACTTTGTATCTCCACCTTCGGGTGCATTGAAAAGAGAATTTTGCTTTTAGGTTGGTGTGTTCCCCCACACCTCTGTGTGCAGAGCCTATCTCACTTGATTATTCCACAGTGCTTCCACTACGAAGTTCCTCTTCTAGGCCATGAAGACATAGGACTAATGTAAATTGTAGCTTGTGCGGTGCAGCACCTAAGTCAGCAGTATGCGCTTGGCCTTGTTAGACTGAAGAAACAAAAAAAATATGCAAAGCAGTTCAGCTTGTTTTACGATGTGTGCAAAAGCCCAGTTACCCTTATGTAAAAAGCCCAAGGAGGAGGTGTAACCTGGAATTTAGGTCCAGTCTGAAAATAGCTGAAAGTATTTAGGTAATGTAATGAATCATAGATAATAGCTCTGGAAAAGACATATCATATCCACATATCCAGGACATACTTAGTCTCTTACCTTTCAGATTCCTGCCTGTGCCTTTAAAGAGATTGACATTCTGTATACCAGGGAGGTTGTCAGTCAGATAAACTAAACCTATGCTGAACAATAGATGTTGGCTGGAAAAACCTGCAGAGGAGGCATTTTCCATATGGCATTTTGAAAAGTTACACTGACCTAGACCTAAGAAACTGAGGAAACAGTACAGGCAATAATTGCACTTAGCAAGGTGTACAGTAAACAGACTTAAAAGAATGTGATAGGCTCAGTTAAAGTGCAGTTCTAATCTGAAAACTGATTGTAAAAGTGACATTGTGTGGTGTATTTCAGGCATCTGTCATTTATTTAATTAATAAGCTTTATAAATGGCCTTTAACTGGCAACCCTGCCAGTTCCCCCTGAGTGTATGTCTTCACTGCACAGTTACCCTGGGCTTCTACCCAGGTTTTAGGCTCAAATCCCCTATTGTTCCCACACACAACTCTTTAATCTGGATTAATACAAGCTTTGAACCCAGGCTTGCTGGCCCAGCTAGGTCAGATGAGCATGCAGACTCATGAATGCTTATCTGAACTTTGAGCTTTTTCAGGTTTACTCATTATTTATAACGCCAAAAGCATATGGTCCTGAAAGCATGGTGTTATAATGGAGTATATACGAATTACATTGGGTTAGAGCCTATGTCTCTCTCTAAGGCTAGCTCAAATTGACCTACTTTGCAGTGTACACACAGCTGAAGCACAGCTTGTGGAGCCTGGTAGTCCTCCAATCCCATTTCACAATTCCCTGGGCCTGTATTTTCCAGCCTATCTACTCACTTCCCACATGCCTCCTATACGTCTGAAGCAGGGCCGGCTCTGGCTTTTTTGCCGCCCCAGGCAAAAAAGCCTCCGCCCCCCCCCCCCGCCCCCCCCCAGCGCGGCAGGGGAGGGCGGCCAGAGCGCCGGGGGGAGGGTGGCGAGCCCCGGCTGGGGCTCCGCTGTCCCCGGCGGCCAGAGCGCCGGGGGGAGGGCGGCGAGCCCGGCCGTGGCCCCGCTCTCCCCCGCGGCCGGAGCCGGAGCACCGCGCCGCCCCCCTCCAGGTGCCGCCCCAAGCACAAGCTTGGTGGGCTGGTGCCTGGAGCCGGCCCTGCTTGCACTGACTGAGACCCTGCCCCTTCTCCTGGGCCCTGCCCCCACCCTCACTCACTTTCACTTGGCTGGGGCAGGGTGTTCGGGAATAGGATGGGGTGAGGGCTCCAGCTGGGGGTGCGTGCTCCGGGTTGGGGCCAGAAATGAGGGGTTCAGGGTGTGGGAGGGGGCTCCGGGCTGGGGGTTAGGGTGCAGGAGGGGGTGTGGGCTGGGGCCAAGGGATTCAGAGTGTGGGAGGGAGGCTCAGGGTGAGGGCAGGGGTGCAGGAGAGGGTGCGGGCTTTGGTCTGGGGCCGAGGGGTTTGGAGTGTGGGAGGGGGCTCTGCGCTGGGGCAAGGGGTTGGGGTGCAGGGGGGGGGAGGACTCTGGCTGGGGGTGTGGGGTTTGGAGTGTGGCAGGGGATGAAGGATTTGGGGTGCAAGAGGGGGCTCTGGGCTGGGGCCGAGGGATTCATAGTGCAGGACAGGGCTCAGGGCTGGGGCAGGGGTGCAGGAGTGAGTTCGGGGTGAGGGTTCTGAGAGGGAGTTTGGGTGTGGGAGCCAGGGCCAGATTAACTTTTTGTGGGCCTGGCGCCAAACATATTTGTGGGCCCCCCTGGGGAATGATTGTAAAAGGGGCCAGGGGTAAAAACACAGTGGGGCAGGAGCTAGGGTTGGTCTCTGGAGCAAGGGAGGGGTCAGGGGTAAACTGCAAGCGCAGCAGGGCTGGGGAGGGGGTAAACAGGATCCTCCCCCACCCCTGCCCACATAGAGCGAGTACCTACCTGGTTCTAGCCCATTCTCTTTGTCTCTATCTGCACTGAGCTGCCCCTTCTCCCGCAGCAGCAGGACAGGTTCTCTTCCAGCCCTCTGGGGTAGGTGTTGAGAGTGGGAGGAGCGGAGGCTAATGTGGTTACTCCTATAACCGGACCAGTGGCGTAGCCAGGTTCTAAGAGGAGGGGGAGCAAACATAAAAAAGGCACCCCCCCTTGGCTCCTCCTCTGGCCATGCCCCCTTGGCTCCTCCTCCAGTCACTCCGCGCCTCTCCCCCCCCACCCCGGCTGGCTCCTTTGGCCGCCCTGCCCCTCCCCCCATCATGGCTCCTCCGGCCATGCCGTGCCACCCCCATTCCTCCCCCCCCTCCTCCGGACGCGCCCGATGGAGTGACCGACTTGACAAGCCTCTCCCTGTCCCTTCCTGGGGGCCGCACCGAAGCAAGTAAACCCTCCTGGTGCAGACCAGCTGGGGTGCGCATGGTGATGCTGGCTGACTGCTGAGCGGGCCCGGAGGCGGCGGCGCGGGGCCCTTGTTCCCGGCCCGGCTGAGCTGAGTACTTGGGAGAAAGTTATGCCACCAGTTCACCTGCGTCCTGGGAGCTGCTCCGCCGCCCCGCTCGCTCGTGAGTTACCGCCGGCGCCTGGCACTGCCCGCTGCGAGGGGGGGTGTCCTCGAGGGCTGAGGCTGCTGGGGGTGGGGATGGGCGCTAGTGACCCCCCTCTGCTTGCCCGGGGTGGGCCTCGCTCAGTGCGCACTGTGCTGGTGCTCTAGCTGCCAGGCGGGGTGGCCCCGTCCAGCAGGAGAGCCCGGGGCTGGCTGGCAGGAGCCCCGCAACAGGCTCCGGCCGGGCGATGCCAAGAGGCTGAGGCTGGCCCTGGTGCCCCGCTAGAGGGGGCGGGGGGGGCAGCAGCCGCTTTGCCAGGGACTGATCTGCTTCTCTGCCCTCCCCGCAGGGAGGCTTCGCCACTGAGTCACCATTACCTCGCCCAGCAAGGAGGAGCTGGTCGCGCTCGCTGCCCGGCTCTGGCAGAGGAGGAAGCGGCTGCGGCCCGCCGCCCCCGCATGGCTGCTGGCCGCGCTGCGGGCCATCATGCTGCGCCCCCCCCTTGCTCTTCTGGCTGTGCCGCCCCCTCCCCATGGCTCCTCTGGGTGTGCTGCCCCCCTTGCCTGCAGGAGCCCAGCGCCAGCCCAGCAAGCCAAGCTTCAGAGCAGAGCTTGGGCCCTGCCCACTGGCGCCATGGTAACCCCTAACTAAGGCGCCGCTTTTAGAAAATGTGCTGAGGGGAAGTGGCTGCTTCCCCTGCACCCCACTAGCTACGCTACTGAACCGGACATTTAGTTTCCAGTCAGTACTGCTAACCAGACACTCAGGTCCTGTTTTCTACTGGAGTTTCCAGACTAAAACTGGATACCTGGCAACAGGGCTGCCAGAAAAGCCTGAGGGGGGAAGAGGGGCAAGCAATCATTTTTAAAAGTAAGAGGGCTAAGCCTTAAGAGGGGGGCAAGTGGTGGGTGGGCTAGGGAGTGGAGAGGAGCTAGTGGGCAGGGCCATGTCTGCTGTACTGCCCAGATAGGTTGGAGACTGTGGGGATCAGCTGACACATCCAGAGCCCAGGTGATGTGACAGCCAGTGGTAGATTTAGAGTTCGTAGGGCCCCCCAGCCCTGTGCTCAGCTTCATTTTTGGGGCTCCACCTTGGAACCCTCCAAGAAAAAGAACATTCTCTCTTATCTCCCCCTACCCCCATTTTTCATTCTTTTTTTCTTCATCCTCCTCCTATAAGTAATAGCAAGTAAATGAAAATAAAGTGAGGTACCTTGGTTGTTCTTGTAGTGTAACTTATTTTTCCACAGACCACTTGAAAATCACGGAGGGTCTCGACGGACCACTTAATGATCTTTCCAAATATTGTAAAAAAGTGTTCGGGTGCGGGGTCTGGCCAGGAGCTAGGGCGAGGGAGGGGGCTCAGGGTTGGGGCAGGGGGTTGGAGTGTGGAGCGTTTACCTAGGGCAGCTCCTGTTCCGTTCTCAGGATGGGGGTGAGGATGTGGGGGGGGGAGCAGGAGTCAGGGCAGGGGGCTGGGAGTGTGTGGGGGGGTGCAGGTTTCAGGGCAGGGGCTGGGGGACATGGAGGGATGCAGGAGTCAGAGCTGGGGGCTGGGGAGGTGTGGGGGTGCAGAAGTCAGGGCAGGGGGCTCGAGGTATGTGGGGGGGTGCAGGGGGCTGGGTGTGTGTTTGGGGGTGCAGGGGTCAGGGTGGGCAGAGGTCGTGGGGGTGCTCACGCAGGGGGCTGGAGGGGGTATGCCCCAATTCCAGCCCCTTCCCCAAGGCCTCACCCCCGCCTCTTCTCCTTCTCCTCCCCAGAGCAGCGTGCTGAGGCTCGCTCCTCCTCCCCCTTCCTGCCGGCAAGCAGCTGATCCAGCTGATCGGTGGCAGGGAGGGGAGGAGGAGGGAATGAAGCACGCTAGAGAAAGAGACAGGGGAGGAGCCAGGCTGCAGGCAGAAGTTGCCACGGAGCCCCAGCAGCCGGCAGCATCAAGCTTCTTACCCCACAGGAGAGAGCGGGGGGCAGAGAAGAGCTGGCCTGGGCCCCTTTCGACCATGGGCCCGGCGCCAGTGGCGCCATTGTAAATCCGGTACTGGCGGGAGCAGGTTCAAGGGCTGAGGCAGGGGTGTGGGCTCCAGTTGGGCAGTGCTTACCTCGGGCGGCTCCCGGAAGCAACCAGCATATCCCTCCAGCTTCTAGGCTCAGGGGCGGCCAGGTGGCTCTGCACGCTGCCCCTGCCTGCAGGCATCGCCCCCACAGCTCCAGTTGGCCATGGTTCCCAGCCAATGGGAGCTGCAGAGTCAGCACTCGGGGTGGGGGAAGCATTCAGAGACTCACTGGCCACCCCTGTACCTAGGAGCCAGACATGCCAGACGTTTCCAGGAGCCGCGTGGAGCCAGGGCAGGTCGGGAGCCTGCCTTAGCCCCATTGCGCTGCCGACTGGACTTTTAGTGGCCTATTAAAATGTTCCGAATTGCTTTCAATAGTCACCGGGAGATCAATGCCAATTTTGGTAGACTCCTGGCCAATCTGGGAGGGTTGGCAACCCTCATCCATCCCAGAGACCCTCATCCCAGCATGCACCTAGCTAGCCAGAGGATCACATCAGAGTTCTGGTTGCCCTCTGGTGCAAGTACAGGAAAGAATATTGGTCTGATTGCCCTAACCATCCCTCAACCAGACCCAAAAATTCTCTTAATTTTTTTTAATGAAGGAAATCTGAAATACTCTATGGTAAGTATCTGGGGGCTGGTAACCTGCTCTGCATCAGCTCCTGAACAGGTTAGCATGAGGAAATGAAATAAAGGCATACCAAGTATCGACTTTGGGCCTTGCCTCGATGCAGAAGATAAAAGGGGAGAGTCTTTTCTTTCCATGGACAAAATATAATGTTCTTGCATTGCCTTGGCAGGACCGTCCACCTCAGATGGACTGAGGTACTCATGCAGGCCTCTGAGGAAAGGACCGTAATCGAACAAGGAATTAATAAAGTATACAGGGTTGATTTGCTGCAAGAAATGCATGTAGAGTGAGGACAAAATGGCATGAAAGTACCTAGAGCACAACCAGAGGATGAGGAAGAAGGATCAGCTGCCACAGAGGGAGTTGTTTGAGCAGCTGCTCACCCTGAGCATGCTTAATAAGAAGTGCTTTATGCAACTGTGTTGGTGGGCTATGAGCATTGCTGCACAAGGGCTCAGGAAGGACAGACTAGTTCTGACAGTACACTGCAAAACAATTCCCAGGTAAACTCTACAGTGAAGACACCCAAGAGGCTTAAGTCAAGCTGGTTTCTTCATGGCTCATACATCACCACCAGTAGTATGGGGTTGCACAATTGTAATGTAGTTAACAGTTCTGTTGATAAACAGTATGCACCTCGCTGTCCCATAGCTGTGTCTGCTGTAGCGTTAACAGTAGTAGAAATTTATTTTTGTCTGAAGAGCAATTAGGCGTGACTGAATACAGATGGAGTTGATTTCTAGGTATAGTTCTATCTATAACAGCACTTTAGGACTAGATTTTGATGTGGACATGACTAAAACCATGCAGGCAAATTAAAGAAAATAGCTGCTACAACCGAATCAACAGATGTCTCCTTTAGTTATATTAGCCATCCCAGATAGGGTAAGCCCAGATTAGCTCATAAAAATCATAATGTTAAAAATGGTCAGAGGGTCTCCATAGCACCAGTTGCATTTACTGTCCCATTCTTCCTGCAAATCAGTTGAGACTGATCATTGTAATTAATATAGACTCCATTATAACACCATTCTTTCTGGACCATATGCTCTTGGCTTTATAAATAATGAGTAAACCTAAAAAAGCTCAAAGTTCAGATAAGCATTCATGAGTCTGCATGCTCATCTGACGTTTAGGGCTAGCCCCGTGTTGCACAGAGCTCCCTTTTTGGTCAGCACACAACCTCTTGCCTTGCAGCAAGCCCTGCAACTCTCCCAACCTTCCTCTCTTAAAGGGCCCAGTTCCCCAGTACTTAGCAAGTTTAAATAAAGTAGTGAGCTAAGATACAGAACCCTTGTAGCAGCAATTCCTTAGAACTGATATATCTAAGAACCAAACATCATGATGTGATTTAGAAGAGCTTGAATGGAAGAAGGAGAGCTGATCAAAGGTCTGGCAGCTGTCTCTAACCTCACATTCTTAGCAAATTCACGTTTGTTGCTAAAGTCATATTTTAAAAGATAGCCAGTAGCTTTGTATAGCATTCTCTGGCTATGACTCAGTCCAGGGGGAGTTCTGTTATGGTAGTAACTCTCCTAAATTATACTTGTCTCAATATGCAATCCAGGCTCTGCATTTTTAAAGCAGCCCTGTAAAGTCAAAAGCTACCTGTTTTTGAAAAAAAGTTCATTGTTACTAGTAAATTAGATTAAGTGGTTAATTTCAGATTTAATAATGCACTTTTTACTGGTGTTTTCATCAGAATTTGTCTGCTTGGAGAGTGAGGCTCGACTAGAAACAAGTGACATTGACCAGTCAGTTTCTAGTTCTCTTCCATTAGTTCAGTATTGCAATAGTTAATGTGCAAATACTGTAAAAGAATCTTTATATCCAGAAACTGTTTTAATTTACTCGATTTCCCGTTCTTCCTTTGCAAAATATGAACATTGAACTTAAACTACTCAACAAAGCATACACACTTGGAAAACCTTTTTCCTCTCTTTACACGAGGGGAGGGACAAGCTTGCCAAGTTAAGGGCTACAGAATCAGTCCCAATAGGGAAACATGTGAAGTCTCTACTTCTGGGCTGACAACAGGCAGACTGAGGCAGGGGGAGCTCTGACATGGGGGTCAGAGATTTCAGCAATGAGTTTTGGGACCTAAACTGATTCTGATGTCAGAGTATCTGCTATAGACACTAGAGACAAAGGCAAATACTTTCATGACACAGAACATGTTTCTCACGGCGACAGTTGCTGACATGATCCACATCTTATGGCTTTATCTTCCTAAGAGCTTTTAGTCCATTAGATTGGAGAGAACAGATAATGATTATAATCCACAAAAAGTCTGAAAATCCTTGACCCACCAAGTCTGGGTGAAGACCAATTTAGCAGACCCGACATTCTACTTGGTGGTCTGGAGAGCTAAGTGATGTATGTCTAGTAGGGCTGTCAATTAATCGTAGTTAACTCACACGATTAACTGAAAAAATTAATCACGATTAATCACACTGTTAAACAATAGAATACCAAACTAAATGTATGAAATATTTTCAATGTTTTTCTACATTTTCAAATATATTGATTTCTGTTACAACACAGAATACAAAGTGTACAGTGCTCACTTTATATTATTTTATTACAAATATTTGCACTGTAAAAATGATAAACAAAAAAATAGTATTTTTCAATTCACTTTGTACAAGTACTGTAGTGCAATCTCTTTATCATGAAAGTTCAACTTACAAATGTAGATTTTTTTGTTACGTAACTGCACTCAAAAACAAAACAATGTAAAACTTTAGAGCTTACAAGTCCACTCAGTCCTACTTGTCAGCCAATCGCTAAGCGAAACAAGTTTTTTTACATTTCCAGGAGATACTGCTGCCTGCTTCTTATTTACAATGTCACCTGAAAGTGAGAACAGGTGTTCGCATGGCACTTTCGTAGCTGGCGTTGCAAGGTTTTTATGTGCCAGATATGCTAAACATTCGTATGCCCCTTCATGCTTCAGCATGGGAGCATCTCCTCTGGAATGGTGGCCGATGATGCGCATTAAAAAATAATGCATTGATTAAATTTGTGACTGAATTCCTTGGGGGACAACTGTATGTCTTCAGCTCTGTTTTACCTGCATTCTGCCATATATTTCAAGTTTATAGCACTCTCGCACAATGACCCAGCACATGTTTGTTTTAAGAACAGTTTCACAGCAGATTTGACAAAACTCAGAGAAGTTACCAATGTGAGATTTCTAAAAATAGCTACAGCTCTTGACCCAAGGTTTAAGAATCTGAAGTGCCGTCCAAAATCTGAGATGGACGAGATGTGGAACGTGCTTTCAGAAGTCTTAAAAGAGCAACAGAACCTGAACCACCAAAAAAGAAAATCAACCTTCTGCTGGTGGCATCTGACTCAGATGATGAAAATGAACATGCATCGGTCTGCTCTGCTTTGGATCATTATCGAGCAGAACCCGTCATCAGCATGGATGCATGTCCTATGGAATGGTGGTTGAAGATGAAGGAACATATGAATCTTTAGCGCATCTGGCATGTAAATATCTTGCGACGCTGGCTACAACAGTGCCATGCAAACACCTTTTCTGACTTTCAGGTGACATTATAAACAAGAAGCGGGCAGCATTATCTCCCACAAATTGTAACCAAGTTTGTTTGTCTGAGCGATTGGCTGAAGTAGGACTGAGTGGACTTGTAAGCGCTAAAGTTTTACATTGTTTTATTTTTCATTGCAGTTATTTTTTTTACATAATTCTACATTTGTAAGTTCAACTTTCATGATAGAGAGATTGCACTACAGTACTTTTATGAGGTGAATTGAAAAATACTATTTTTTTTTTACAGTGCAAATATTTGTAATCAAAAATATAAAGTGAGCACTGTACACTTTGTATTCTGTGTTGTAATTGAAATCAATATATTTGAAAATGTAGAAAACATCCAAAAATATTTAAATAAATGGTATTCCATTATTGTTTAACAATGCGATTAATCGTGATTAATTTTTTTAATTGCTTGACAGATCTAATGTCTAGCATACAACATTCTCTGCCAAATTCTCAGGCTCTCTTAAAGTACCTGAAGTAGTAATACTATGCACTTACCAGATATACAGTACTCAGCCAGTGATCTCAAAATGCTTTACAAAGATTGACTAAGCCTCACATCATCTTAAGTACAGTAGAGTTCTGCTTACCTGAACCTCCTTTTCTAACAAATTGCCAGTTTTCTCTATTGATTTAGTTTTCCAAACTCTTGATTATCCAAACATATTTACTGCTGCTACACAAGAGGTTTCAAAAAGTGATTCTACTGTATTTTACATTTTACAAATGGAGAAACTGGCAGAGAAGTTACATGACTTGTCCCCACAATCACATGACAAGTCAGTTGCAGAGCGAAAACTAAAACCCAGAAGTCCTGGTTCCCAGTCCCTTGCTTTAAATTAAACGTTACACCACAATGTTGAATTTGTCTGTTCATTAGTTTTTCTGATGCATAAAAAATAGAGAAGCCTATTACCTCCAGTATATTTCCTTCTGCATTGTTTATTCTATGCCATCATTTCCAGAATTATCTGTGTCCCAGATATTCATTAATTGTGGTTTGTCATTGAGTCACATTGTGTGATTTACCTCTTGGAAGTAGAAAGACAGAGCTAGGTGACTATTCTAGAGATGATGTATCAGTCTGATTAGAATTCTCTTCCCAGCTCAGACTTGGTTCTTGTGTCTCTTATCTTGTGTGCCTCAGTTTCTCAGTCTGTAAAATGATAATGATACTTAATATAATTCTGAGAATTAGAGAGTATCAAATACTTTGAAATCCTGTATGGAAGGTACTAGAGAAATTTTAAGTATTATAGTTGCTTTAGGTACTACAGTGATCAGTGCTATGGAAATTTGTATAAGAAGACCATGTAATTCTTGATATGTATTTTTGCCCCAAAACAAGCTAACCACTATTTTTTTCCTTAAAAACAAAACCTATAGTAGGGCTGCTCACGGAGGCCAGCCAACAACAACACCTGTTGGAGTGATGGAATAAAATGCATTTTGATAAAAAGGTAGAATTTGATTAAGCTTCCAAGAGATTACAAAAAAAAAAAAAAAAAACCAACCCTGAGAAAAAAGGATCAGACTATGAATTGTTATTTGACCTTTTAATTAAGTTTTATCTTTAATCTCACTGTCAGATTGTGGAATCTGAAAATTTATGTAGTAGATTTGCTATTTCTTTGCAGCAGCAGATTCGTACACTTTGGTCCTGAAGTTAATCTCACAGTCAGGGTCCTTAACTGCTGCAGTTAGACAAGTCTGTCTGTCTGATGCCACTGCATCATGCCAGTCTCTATTCTTGAAAATGTGCACACTCCTCCCTGGCAGAAGAGCTTGTCTGACAGGTTGGTGGTCCTGATCCGAAGGTCAGACTCAAAACTAGTAGGATATTAACAAAGTAAAGAAACTACACCGAGAGTCACAAAGCACATGCAAGTCAGTGGCAAAGCTGTATGTTTGGAAATTAAGTTGCCTTTGTTTTATATAAGTCTTTGCAAATACAATGTTCTTTTTGATCACCAGAACAGCTGGAGTCATTCTAGTTGATGCAGTAATCTTCCTTTACTTAAGCAATTAGTTATGAGGGAGTACAAAGTATGTTATGGTATTATAAAAAAAATAAATCTGTCAGTGTATTGACAAGAACAGACTAAGATAACTCTATAACTATAAATTATCAAAGTGTGAGAGAAGAGGAATATTTCTTAAGGCAAGAGTACGTTCAAAGTTCTTCAGAGTTGACAGCTTAAGTGGTCACTTTACAATATATCCATTCCCACCTGTGGGAGCATCCTGACATGTAACTACTTCAAAAGGTCTCTCCCCACTAGTCAGTGTGGGCAGGGCCAGCTCCAGGCACCAGCTTGGCAAGCAGGTGCTTGGGGCGGCCACTTCGGAGAGGGGCGGCAGGTCCAGCTATTCGGTGGCAATTCGGCGGACGGTCCCTCACTCCCGCTCCGAGCGAAGAACCTTCCGCCGAATTCCGAATTGCCGCGGCAGATCGCGACTTTTTTTTTTTTTTTGGCTGCTTGGGGCGGCCAAAACCCTGAAGCCGGCCCTAAGTGTGGGTGACCAGCATTCCATGTAAAATGTAAATCCTGAAGGCCAAAAATCAGCATAGAAGCATAGGTTTTACCACCATCTGAGCATACCTAGCTGGACTACATCTGGCTGTGTTGTGTGGGTATCCCAGGACTTCTGTATAGTCCTTCACTCCAAGGTGGAAATGTTCCCCAGCCCTCATGTGGTAGCTCCAGAGACACACAAATATAGCCTGTCTTTGGACTTCTCAGTCTTTCAGGATTGGGCTCCGTAAGAGTAAGGAGTAATTCTGAATACAGTAAATTACTCGCTTAACGTTGTAGTTATGTTCTTGAAAAATGCGATTTTATGTGAAACAATTTTAAGCAAATCCAATTTCCCCATGAGAATTAATATAAATGGGGGGGGGGTTAGGTTCTAAGGAAATTTTTTTCAATAGGCAAAAGACATTATAGACATATATGGTGTAAGTTTTAAACAGGTTCTAATCAGAGGATTATCTGGGGGCCTGCTCATGAGCTCCCTGAGCTTCTCCTAAAGCAACTGTGCTGATATCAGGTGGGATATTTCCCAGGAATGCCTTGCTGCTAAATGAAGAACTAGCATTCGGCTGAGCCCTCAAGGGTTACTACGTTGTTGTTAATGTAGCCCCACACTCTACGAGGCAGCACCGAGGGAGGCAGGAGGGAGGAGACACAATAGACGCATCACAGCGACTGCAAACACTTCCCTGCGGAAACTCAATGTAATGATGAACCCATGCTATCCCACTGGAGTGCACCACTCCCTCCTCCAGAGGGTGTATGCACGGCTGCACAGGCGCCGACTTTCCAAAGTGCCGGGGGGTGCTCAACCCCCAGCTCTGCCCCAGGCCCACCCCCACTCCACCCCCTCCCCCCGAGCGCGCCACGTCCTCACTCCTCTCCCCTCCCCCCCCAGAGCCTCCTGAACCCCACAAAACAGCTGATTGCTGGGGCAAGAGGCACGGGGAGGGAGGGGGAAGTTGCTGATCCACAGGGCCCACCAGTGAGCAGGAGGCGCTGGGGGTGGTGGAGGGGAGCTGAGAGGGGGGCTGTCGGCCCACCCTGGTTCCAAGCCCCCCCACCCGTTAGCAGGTGGCAACCAAACAACGTTAGAAGCAAACGTTGCACAACTTTAAACTTTAAACCCCACATGTCTCTCCTGCCACGTCACCTCTCAGTGTTCACCTACATATCCAATATTTCTGTTCTTTACTATGGTTTCAACCAATTTGTATGATACTGTTGACTGTTGTCAGGCTTACCAGCCTGTAATTGCCAGGATCGCCTCTGGAGCCTTTTTTGAAAAATTGGCATAATATTAGCAATCCACCAGTCATCTGGTACAGATGCTGATTTAAGCAGTAGGTTACATACCAGTTAGTAATGCAATTTGATATTTGAGTTCCTTCAGAATTCTCAGGTGAACACCAACTAGTCCTGGTGACTTATTACTATTTAATTTATCAATCTGTTCCAAAACGTCTTCTATTGACACCTCAATCCAAGACACTTCCTCAGAATTGTCAGCTAAAAAGAATGGCTCAGGTGTGGGAATCTGCCTCAGATCCTCTGCAGTGAAGACCGATGCAAATAATTCATTTAGCTTCTCCGCAACGGTTTTGTCTTCCATGAGTGCTCCTTTAGTACCTCAATTCTCTTCTGGTCCCAGCGATTGGCAGGCTTCCTGCTTCTGCTGTACTTACAAAAACTAACTGCAAATTTTTATTCTCTTTTTCTAGGTGCTCTTCAACTTCTTTTTTGGAATTCCTAATTATACTTTTCATTTGATTTGCTAGAATTTATGTTCCTTTCTATTTTCTTCAGTAGGATTTGACTTCCAGTTTTTAAAGGTTGTCTTTGGTTTTATCCACCTCTTTTACTGTGTTGTTTAAACATTGTGGCTTTTTGGGGGGTCCTTTCACAATTTTTTTATTTGCGGTGCACATATGTATTTTGAAGTTCTATTATGGTTTTTTTTAAAAGTTTCGATGCAGCTTGCAGGCACCAATGCAAAGTGCTCAGTCATGCCTATGCATTTTGTACTGCTCTACTATGTCCTGGAAAGTCTCAGGTATGTCCCTCTGTCTCCAGTAGTTCCTCCAGTTCAGCCACTCTGGTTTCAAGAGCCCATACTCTGAGGGCCATGAGCTGTGTGCACTGAATACACACATATGCCACCTGCCAACAAGGCAGGTAATCACATATGCGCCATTCAGCACAATAAACTGGATAGCCCCCACTCTGCTGCTGGACTTATGGGTATCAGTGCTGGAACTAGGGGCCTGGGGGTGCTGCAGCACCCCTTGGCTTGAAGTGGTTTCCATCATATCCAGGGTTTACAATTTGATTCAATGGCTCTCAGCACCCCCACTCTACAAATTGTTCCAGCAGCCCTGCTTCTACCTGCATTAGTTTTACTCTTGCTGAGGATTTTTTGTTTGTTCTTTGGGGGGGGGTTGTTTGGGTTTTGGGGGGGATTTTTTTGGGGTGGGGTGTTATTGACCTAAGTTTAGAGAGTGTTTAGGTGTATCTTGCTCTCATACTTCATCCATTCTCCTGTTTTGTTGCTCCTGGTTGCTAGCTCCTCTGGTCATTTATGAGGTGACTTTTTAAACTTTTGTTCTCCCTGAGTTAGCCCCAACCCCTCATCAAGGGATCCTAAGGGACTAGGGATCAAAGGATGGCAGGTTAGAGCCTAATTAGGGAGCTCATAACCTTGCCAAGCAGGCCACTAAGCTCAGCGCACAGCCCCCCCAAATAGATCACACTATAAACTTCAATCAAGCAGGCACACAGCAAGCAACCACACAACAATAAAAACTCACCCCAAGAGTCACATTGTTACTCCTCCTTCACTTGGAGAACTCCCTTGCCAAACTCCCCTGTTTGCTTATGAGCTGATTGTTCTCCCTGAGTTAGCCCCATCCCCTCATCAAGAGATTCTAAAGGGATTAGGGATCAACTCTCAGTGACCTCTGATTTGGGATTTTTGAATATTAATAAAACAAAAGCATGAGCTTAGTTTCATAGTAGATAAGTGACTTACACCATGTTTTGCATTAGCTGACCTAGGGTTGAATTCTGCAACCACAGCAGGTACACATATTTATTGTATTGGTTAATATTTGATGGACATATCATTTCTCACCACCAATTAAAGAGAAGTGTGAACAGATGCATTCCCCATTGGGATCTAAAAGTCCATGCCTGCTTAAGTCAACTCACCTCTTCAGATGGTTTGGCTCCTTTAACAATAAGATCAGGTAGCACTCAAGTTTCGTCCATTAGGATTTGTCAGCCCTTGCCAGAGATCCTCTCTAGGGAGAGACTCTCACCCATCTTATATCAGAGTGGGGTCATGAGTCTGCTTTGTCAACATAAGCCTTTCACCTTCCCTCCACTAAAACCACCATGATGACTGCTTCAATGGTAGGAGCAATAGCATAGGTTGGAAGGGGATGGGGGTTTCAAAAGCACCGAGGAGCCTAAGTCACTTAGGAACTTTTGAAGATTTCACCCAAGGTACCTGCAGCCACAGGCATTTTAAATCAGTGTCACCTAGACTTCCTCTGAGCAGGATTAGATGACACTGGTTCCAGTTATCTACATTCTTGCATTGGTGTCATCACTGCAGTATTCAGCAAAATACACTTAAGCCTTTCCCAAGAGGAGCAACAACATGCCAACAGGGTGTGGTACTACAGGCCTATTACCAGAAGGAAGAAATAGGAGGTAGTGTTCTTATACCATTTTAAACAATTCAGCTACTGTTTCATAGCATAGTATAGCTACAGTGTGACCTTTCATTTTAACTGTGTGTGGTGGGGCAATTACCCCACACCTAGAGAGACTGGGCTGCGGCAGGCCTAGGCGCCTGCGTAGACGCGCGGCCAATCAGGAGAGGGCTTACTGGGAGCCAATAAGAAGGCAGATTGGAGCCAGCCAATCAGAGCCCGGCTTAGCCATATAAAAGGCTGCCCAGAGCAGGAGCAGTCAGTCTGTCCCAGGCATTCAGAGGGGAAGGTCTGTCTCCAGAGCTGGGAGGCCAGCACCACGGACAGCGCAGTGCAGGCCAGCCTGAGAGAGTGGGAGAAGGCCCTACTCCATAGCCTGCTAGGCGGCAGGCCTGAGAGGAGGAGGCCTAGCGTAGAGAAGGGCTGTTGGGGAAGTGGTCCAGAGGGATAGTCAGAGGAGAAAGGAGAAGGAAGACAGTGAGACTGTCACCTGAGGGCCTCTGGACCGGGACTCAGAGTAGTGGGTGGGCCTGAGTCCCCCCCCCCCCTTTTTCCCCCTTTGTTTGCTGTGCTGCCCCACACACAGCTACGGGTCGCAGGGAGCGGCCTGTCAGCACCACACCAGGTCTTGGACTGTGAGGATTGGACTCGAGGGTGTGGGGCTGTTGGGTAACCACCCCCCCCGAAAGGGGGTGTGATTGGACAAAGGGACACTGTCGGAGGGCAGTGCTCCAGAAGAGGACGCCGACGTCGGGAGCAATGCAAGTCCGTGCACCCCACAGAGGCGAGACGACAGGCAGGACGCCACCCAAAGAAGGCACTCTACTGGCGCAAAACTAATTCCCCGAAGTGGCCAGGAGGAGGCGCCACAGTGGTGAGCTACCGACCCTGTCACACTGTGCAAGATAAAAATCTCAGAGGAACAAGTATAGGTTTGTACCATGTCTTGCACAGCAGGGCTGGAAGGCCTCTAGATGCTATTTTAATACAAGTAATAAATATTGGTAGATGACACTAGGAGTAGAAGAGTATTCATCTGGGGTCCTGGAAAGGATGGGTGAGGAAAGATTGTAAATTGACAAAGATACTGTACAGGCATTTGCTCATCTTTGTCTATCATAACTCTTAATTTTGTAAGTTAGTGACAAGACCTATAGAAATACATGAGTTCAAACAGTCTTTGCTATTGTAAAACTAAGTCTTTAAAAACTGGAATAATTTGCACTTTCAAGTGGTTTCTCCGTGACATCTGCTGTTTTGCGTGCTTTATGTCATCTCCACAGTTTCCTTTTAAAACCAGCAGCAGTTGCTAGGTACATGTCCTGGCTCAAATTATTACTCTCATTGAGCTCGTTCTGATGATTGATGCTTGTACTATAAATATCCCGGGCTTTTTTTCAGTTTGAGTTCTATTAGAAGTAGCCTGAATTGGTTTCTCTAGATTAGAGCACTACAGCTCTTTTGATTGTGCAGTTGAATCCATCTCTCAGTATAAAGCCAGTGGCTTAATTATAGCCTATGTTATTGTGTTTCCAAAACTTTTGCAAGTTTACATGTGCCATACTAGTCGGACTTCCCTGCAATCCCTCCATGTGATGTTAAAGGCCTACCCATCTTACTTTATACAATCTTCTGCACCCCTTTCCCCACTAGTTCTTTACACCACCTCCCCCCCACACAGGAAGGTTCAGGTGGGTACTGTCAGTTGTTTCCTTCGCTGCAGCCATTTTTAATCCATTCAGGTGTGATGGAAGTCAGTGTGAGCTGTGTATATTTAAGAAGAGACCTGGAACAGTTTATGACCAAGAAATTGAAAATTGAAGTTTGAATGATTTCAAATACAAAAACTATTCCTAAATTTCTGTCTGTTACCATGTTACATAGCTCTCACTGGGTAGCCTAGAACAAATTCCTACTATCAATATAGTCACTTTTAGTCAAATCTTGAGGCACTAAATGTTGACTCAGCCTAAACTCCCACTGAAGCTTCTATTTTGTCTCAAAGAGGATGGAGTCAGGAACTCACAATTTGGTCCTAATTTTTTTTTTCTTCTGAACCATGCAACTGCACCCTCAGTGGTATTTCTCCAGGCTCAGTTTAGAATCTCCTTTAGATACATAGTTTAAGTCAGTAACGCTTAACTGAAATATAGTAAAACAAGTCTCTCAGGGGTTAAATATTAAGCCAATATCTCCCCTTGCCTAGATTTCTAGTTTCCCTTTACTGCATCCAAGCACTGCACAGGGAGAAGAAAGGTCACTCAAGGAAAGCTTATAACAAGTCTATATACAAATGCAGGAAACATGACAGTGTGGGAAGCTATCTTTCCTAGAGATTAGTTTAAAGAAACTGTTTACTGAAGGAGATTACACAGCACAATGATTACGGTCACAACAAAACACTCTCGCATTTGAGTGTATAACAGAAGAACTTATGTTTACCCTAATGCACAGGATTTGCCATCAACACTAGAAATATTTACATACACAGGGCTTACAAGCTTCTTGGGTGTCCAGCAGCTCTAACATAAATTCACCCCTCTGTGGTTCTGTGTCAGAGGTGCTGTGATTTGCTCTGCTATAGAAATCATGGCCATCACCGTTAACTCAGCTCTTATTGCTTGAGGCATTGGTGATTTAACAACATTTGCACTGTCCTCGGGAACCTGCCTTAGGCCACAATCCAAGCCTCCCAGCATACTTAGCTGCATTCCTACCCAGCACAAACATCAGTTTCCTTAGTGCAGCACCCAAAACTCACATGGTGAGAGCACTGCTATGTATAATCTGATGGCTCTGAAAAGACATCAAGTTAAAGGGCTCGCTTCAGGCAGACTGGCTGAAGTATGGAGGTGCAATATACACCTCCATACAACAGTCTCGCCCTCTGTATTACAGGGCATTAACTGCTGCCATCCTCATTCTCCTGAGGGTTTCTGCCTGGCTAGGGCAGCCTTAAATTATAGTTTGGGATCTAAGAGCCCTGCTAGAAGAGGCTAATCTGGGAACGTGCTGATTCCAGGCATCCTCCACCAAAGTGGTCACACCCATTCCCTAGCAAGTACGACCCACTTTTAAGGTTGTGCTAATCCACACCGGTTCCTTGGTGGAGGAGAGTCTGTGGTTGCTTTCTACAACTGCAGTTTCACATAGCACAGGTCGGTGGGCTTTCTGCCCTGGGAGCCTTCTCCAAAGTCTCAGCAAATACCATCATAATATGGCTCTGGGACAACATTAGAGCTTCTGAACCTCCTGCTAGCAGCTACAGAGTGGCACCAGGGGCCCAGTGCCAGAGACCGTAAAGGAGTTTCTGATCTACTATAGTCTTCTAAAAAAAGTCAATTTTACCAGTTTAGTCATTTGTTCAAATACTCAGTAAATACCCAAACAGTATGGGTAGTGTCAACTTTATTGATACAATCCTTTAAAAAAGGGATCTACATTGTGCATGTCTGTCCTGTTACATTATTAGAAGGGGAAATAGCTCTATTTTCTGTAAATATCGCTGGGCTTAGTTTTGATCACAGAAATCTATAGCACTTTGCATCTTTCATTTCTATTTACACACCACTAAACCTTCCCAGCTCTTCCTCTATGCCTTTTGATAAACTTCTCCTGATCCCTTTCCAGGCCCTGATGTAAGATAAATAGAGGATTCAGACTATTTGGTTTTAGCCAGTGCCAAGGTTTGTGCCCTTGGCAGCATGCTGATCATGGCTGCAATTCCTGGCTCTCAGGGGCTTGATATCTAGTTACATTTGCTGGCGTCAAGCAGACTGTAAAGGCCACTGTGAAATCTAGAATCTAAAAATAAAATAGTGAAAAAGCATAAAACTAAAAAAAGGAGAATATTAAAATCCAGGGAAAACTGGAGGCAATTTTGGAAAAGACACAGTAAACTAGCTCAAGAGAAAATGCTAACATCTTGGGTTTAGTTTAAATTAAGATTGTGGGTTTGCCTTTTTTAGCTCTATCACCCATGTGACACTCAAGAGTTCAGTGTGTGTGGGTCCAGCGTCCAGGTATTTCTGCTAACAAAGAGTGCCTGAGAGCCTTTTGGAAAGGCAAATCATTCTGACCGTCTCAGTCTATTCCCCTCATTCTCCCTCGTCTTAGAATTGTTAACCCCCTGTGTGCATCCTTCCAGTCACTTTGGGGCGCTTTCTCAGCCCTCTAGATTTCTCTCTCAGATCACAAAATGTGATAATGGCAGTAAATAGAAGCTTTTTTCTGCTAGCTATTGGGGGAAAGGAAGTTTTCAGGCTTTCTTTGGTAAGTCTTACAGGGATGGATGGTAGGACTAATTTTTTTGACTTCTATGTTTTAATAGGAATCTGTTGGTTGTGAAGTGACATACAGAGGACAATTTCATCTGGAAATTACCAAAGTTAAAGGTCAAAGATCATGGCTAGGTGGGTGTTGAGTTTGTTTTGGAAAGCTGGGAGGACTAGGCTGAGAAAAGGACAAGTGCTAGTCAGCAGCATATTTTTTTCCTTTAACTAAGTTTGGGGTTGCACCTTCCTAATCTTTAGGAAAAAATAAATGGGACAAGTCAAGTGATCTTTGAGGTTGTCTTTCCCTGTTTGAACATTAAACCAGAAATAGGAATTAGCTTTTATGAAGCATATGCCCTTTTTTGTGCCTGTTTCTCTTCCCACTAGTATGACTCCATTTTGAGGTTTTATTAATAAAGCCCCATTTTTGAAAGGTTTATAACGGAACTGTAAAAATTCACTATAGATTTAAACAAGGTTTCATTGCAGAAGCAATTAAAACAGTTACATCTTCAGTTAGCCCATGGTGTGCTGTGTCTCCTTGAAACTATAATAATGAAACCTCTGATACTGAGGTTTAAAAATAAGTGTGTGTTTACATAACCATTTATTGCTTATTCAGTACTATAGCTCCATAACTGGAGTTGATTGCAGTGACAATGCATTCACAGTGGTAGCTCCTTTGGAAGTTTGCCTACAGGTTAGAGTTCTCCAAATGGTTTGCCAGATATAGATCTATTACTGGGTTCATTTTCATCAAGCTGTGCAGAAATTTTGCTATGTGACTCATGGGAGTTGTGAAGTTATATCCCTGCATGCTAGACTGAAAATGCAGCCCTGCATGCACTGTAATACTTCAGCACAGTTAAGTGAACTCAGGAGATTTCTAGGCTTAACTCTCAATCAAATTCCAGGTCTTTGCTGAAGGGGTTGTCTTAGTGGGCTAAACATCAGAAATGAAATATCTAGCTTCCCTACAAATCACAGATCTGGATATTGTCAGAATTGACTTGGCACCCTTTATCTTGAATACTGTAGCTCATGCTCTGTATTTTCTAAAGAAATTCTAAAATTGATCTTCCAGCTATTTTGAGTGAACATTCAAAATCCCATGGCTTTTTCAGTAAGGGTTAGGTCCAGTGTCCTCAGCTGAAACATAGCTGGGATGGGATGTAACCTGCCATGTACTTCATATAAAGGATTTTCTTCTATAATGTTTTGATTTTTAGTGGGAGATCAGAGTATTTAATTATCCAAAACAATTCACTTTACTAAAATAGTCAGCATATTCTATGTAAACCTATATTGGTAATCTGTTTCCCCTCCTTTCACCTTACTAACTCTGTAGAGTAGATTAGAACCATATGTTTTAACTTATGTTGTGGGGAAGCTAATACAGCCATCAAGCAGTCATTTTGGGTTGGATTACTGTAGCTCACTGTGTGTTCTAAACATGAATCAACCTACACTAAGTTTGCAAACTATTTGGTACTTACATATACAAAAGGCCTTCCTCATTATAGTTCAATATAACACCAGGATTCCAGCTTTACATCTGATATTAAGAGTAACTTTCAGTGTTGGATATTTGGGAGTACAAACAAGGGGCTAACTCACTTCTGTTACACTCATGCAACACACTGAGGTCTGTCTAAATGAGGGCAGAGTTTGCCTTGAGGACTCCCATTTGCTAGTTACTACGTAACAATGGTCCAAGCCAAGATCAAGGCCCAATTGTGCTCGGTGCTGTACATATACAGTTTGTTGCACACCACTCTGTTGGGTGCCACTAATACCTGGACTAGTCATTGCCTCAGCTATGGAGCAAATCCTCCAAACCCTCCCATCAATAAAAATGAGCCTGTTAAAGTCTGATTTAAAAAAATATGGAACTCTTCTTTTAGAGAGAGATTTCTTTCAAAAGATGAAGTTTAACATGTTTCAGCTATTAACCTGGAGTACACTGGGGAGAAAAACAAACAAATGGATCATAAAACCCAGTGCTCTTCAGGGGATGTGTGTGACATATCAGGGTACAATCCAGATTAATGAGTAGCTGTGTCACCCCTGCCCTCTAACCTGGGGTGCACGTTACAAAGCTTTGCTGCTGTAGGCTCCAGCCTGGACTGCTCACAAACAGCGTCCAGCATGCAAGTCACTCCCAGCTACGCCTGTGTGTGATACAGCCAGTCAGCCACATCTTGGCTCATACCAGCCTTGGCTATACTGCAGGGTGATTCGAACACACTCCCAGGCTTAGTTTTTGCCCCATAAATGTACATCTGTGTTGCCCAGCCTTCTCTTGGACAATGTAAGTTTATATAAAGGTTTATTATTTCTTTAATAGAAATAATATGCATACAACTTGTCATCACAAATGGAGTTTCCCAAACACTTCAATTTAAACACATTGGATTAGAGAAAAACAATAAAACAAGTTTACTAACTACAAAGAGAGAGATTTTAAGTGAGTACAAATAATGAAGCATCGGAATCAGAAATGATTACAAGAAAAGTAAATATAAAACACAACTGGTGCCTAACTTATACTGTGTTAAATTCAAAGCAAAGTTTTCTAACCAGATGCTTTCAGCAGTGTTACTGACCAAGTTTCTTAGGTCAGGACCCCTTCTCCCAGAATCCAACAAATGCTTCCTTTGTTGCTTCAATGACTGTGAATATGATGGGCAGAGAGGGAGAAAGAGAGAGGTGCCTTGCGGTGTTTGTCCCTCATTTTTATGGTTTCAGTCCCACTCTTGAAAAATATTTCCAGATCTGTACCAGGAGACAAAATGGAAGGATGTGCCCTGCTGTTTATTCCCCCACCTGTCTGAGCTTCCTTTGTTTCCCTTCCTGCTTGATGACTCTGTTTACTGCTTAAATGCAAACTAAGTAGAACATACATTCCTTTGTTTGAGATAGATCTGTTTGCCAACTTCCGTTTGGAACATGTATTAATAATATGATACAGTGGAATCGTATTACTTCACATACAATGTAGCCACACATTTTATCAGGACAATACTGATCAGTAAGTTATGAATTTTCAAATGATACTTTACACGGCATACTTTGTACAATTATTATGACAATAGTGTGTATGGCATGAATGCAGAGTGTGATGGGATATATCTATCCCACACTGACACATATGGGGTTAACCGCACACTGTGGGCTAAAGAGGCCATGTCCTCTCAGCCCTGATGGGCATGCTGAACCTGGAGACAGGATATAAAAGGGAGTGTCCCAGCTCAGTTTAGACTGGCAGAAAAGAAGAGCAGATGTGAGTTGCAGGCGCCTGCCAGGCAGTTGCTGGAGCTACAGACCACAGAGGCCAAGCCAGTGTGATTGACAATGGAACCCCCACTGACCCTGGAGAACGAGAGTGAACCAGAAGGCTGACACCCCCAGGAGAACGGACAGAGCAGGAACCAAATGTAGGAAGTGACCCAGGGGATGCAACTGTTAAAATAGGAAACCAAGCTGAACCATGGATTACTGGTTTCACAGGCGCTCTGGGTCAGGAGCTGGTGGAGAACAGTGGATCTGGGTTCCCCTACCGTGCCCCACACCCACCACATGGTGTGGGTGCTGCTCAAGGACTCTTGCCATTAGGCTGTGCTGCCCTGCTTTATAAGCTAGGCACCCCATCTACTTTAGCCACTTGAGCCGTAACCCCTTATTTGTCACAAGTGACCTGACACCCCATGACGGGGTGTACTAGGGTTACCATACGTCCGGATTTTCCCGGACATGTCCGGCTTTTGGGGGCTCAAATCCCCGTCCGGGGGGAAATCCCCAAAAGCCGGGCATGTCCGGGAAAATCGGGAGGGCTCTTTGGCCGGGGCCGCGGGGCCGGGGGCATGGTGCCGAGCCCGGCCGGGGGCGCGGTGCCGGGCCGGGGTGGGCGCGGGGCCGGGCGGGGAGCCGGGGGCGCGGTGCCGGTCCAGGGGGTCCGTGGGGCCGCGAGCCGGGGGCTCCGCTGGGCCGCGGGGCCGGGGGGTCCGCGGGGCCGGGAGGTCCGCTGGGCCGCGAGCCGGGGGGTCCGCGGGGCCGGGGGCCAGTCCGGGCCCGCAGGGCCGCGAGCCGGGGGGGCCGGGGGCTCCGCGGGGCCGGGAGCCGGGGGGGGCCGCGGGGTCTGCTGGGCCGGGAGGGTCCGCTGGGCCGCGGGGCCGCGAGCCGGGGGGGCCGCGGGGCCGGGAGGTCCGCGGGGCCGGGAGCCGGAGGGGTCCGGGGGGTCCGCTGGGCCGGGGGGGCCGCGGGGCCGGGAGGTCCGCGGGGCCGGGAGCTGGAGGGGTCCGGGGGGTCTGCTGGGCCAGGGGGTCCGCGGGGCCGCGAGCCGGGGGGGCCGGGGGCCAGTCCGGGGCCGGGAGCCGCGGGGTCCGCTGGGCCGCGGGGTCCGCTGGGCCGGGAGCCGGGGGGGTCCGCTGGGCCGGGGGGTCCGCGGGGTCCGCGGGGCCGGGAGCCGGGGGGGTCCGCTGGGCCGGGGGGGCCGCGAGCCGGGGGGGCCGCGGGGCCGGGAGCCGGGGGGTGCGCCGGGCCGGCAGTGCTGGGCGGGCCGGGGGTGGTGGGCCGGGGCCGGCACCCCAGGGCCCGAGCCGACCCAGGCTGGCCGCCTCCATGGGGCCAGCCTGGGCCGCGCCTCCTCCCCCCACACCACCCCTTACCTGCTACAGGCTTCCCGACTCAAATTTCGCGGAAGCAGGGGAGGGGGCGGAGACTTCAGGAGGGGGCAGAGTTGGGGCGGGGGCGGGGCTGGGGGCGGGGCTGGGGCTCCTGGGGGTGTCCTCCATTTGGAGGCACAAAATATGGTAACCCTAGTGTATCTACCCCCGTGATTCAGGGGTTCATTCTATCACAGCATGCGACTGTAAGGAGGCACTCCCAAGCCTTTGAAATGACTATCCATAGCAACTGTCTGGAGCCATCTTGGGCAACAGCAGGTACAGGACTACAGGTTAAAAGTGGCATGAAAAAACAGACAACCCTCTTTCTCGGAGCTAGTGTCGGAAGATATGGAGGCTTTCTCTGACTGACAGTTAACTCCCTCCAAGTGCCATGAATGTTCACCACTCTACTCAGCTTGTTCACTGTAGTGTGATCTGTCCAAGTATTTGCCAGATCCCTTCCCTTACAGCTCAGCAGGGGGAGAGAGTTATACATACATACATACTGTAAGAGTCCCTTGTCCTCATCTAAACAGATGAGACCGGGGGAGGGAGGGAAACAAGAAGTATTAGTACCCTCAGGTACAAATGGAGGATCTGAGGAAGAGATTAAGTGATGAGCCCAAGATCACACAGGAGGTCTGTCATTACTGGAAATGAAACCCTGATCTGCCACGCTCTACCCAGTGCCTTAGCAGGGGCGGCTCTATGTTTTTTGCCGCCCCAAGCACGGCAGTCAGGCAGCGTTCAGTGGCACGCCTGTGGGCAGTCCGCGGTCACACAGATTCGGCGGCGTTTCTGCTGATGATCTACCGGTCCCAAAGCTTCGGCGTACCCGCCGCCGAATTGCCTCAGAAACCATGGGACCGGCGGATCTCCCGCACGCATGCCGCCGAAGGCCACCTGACTGCCGCCCTCACAGCGACCGGCAGTCCGCCCCCCGCGGCTTGCCGTCCCAGGCACGCGCTTGCTGCGCTGGTTCCTGGAGCCGCCTCTGTGCCTTAGTCACAAGACCATCCTTCCTGTCATCTGTGTAGATAAAATAAGAGCCATAAGAAATTAAGGACAAATTTCTGTAGAATTCCAAGTCTCCGTCTAGCAGAAATACTAAGAAAACATTTTGTTTCCCACCTATAGGCCACTCAGAGAATTGAGGAACATGGCTTTGGAAGAATACTGGATAGGCTAAGGGAACAGGATGACATGTCCAGCAGATCTGAGCAATTAATATATTGACAGGGCATCCTTTAGGGACTCCAATATATTTTTGGTATTCAGAGCTTTAAAATATTCATAGAAGGTCATGTCTACAGGTCATTTTGGAGCAAGCCTCTCAGCCCAGGTTGATAGACCAGATTAACAGGGCTCAGGCTAGTGCTCTAAACATAGCTATATAGACAGGGCTTTGAAGCTGAAGCTGTGTAGACATTCCCTATTTGTTACTACCAAGCCCCAAGAGGTGCTTGTCTGACCATCTGTTATAGGTGTGAATTGTGGGTCTCAACTTTTCCGCTATCAAAGCCATCCTGGGATACCTCCACATTTAACAATCTTCCCATCCCCAATAGCTGGTCCTGATCCCTAAGGGAAAGTGATCCCAGGTTGAGAACCTCTGTCTTAGAAAAAATGTAACACACAACCTCAAAGCAGTGATTGTTTCTTTAATGACTTAATGGTTCTAAAGTAGGCTAGTAAGTACCTCTTATTCATATCAAGTGTTTTACATTTAAAAAAAAAGGACCATGTTAAAAGAACATTAAAGTGGCAAAATCAAGCACTCAATTCTCATATTTCCTAAATTTTAAGGTTGCTTGTGCTCATCCTAGTCCCTTCCTCACCTCCTTGTCAGTCTCCCCACCCTTCCACATTGCTGGGGCAGCATTGAGAGCATAGGCAAGGATCTCTGTTCTGAGTTCTGGTTACTGGCAACACAGTGCAGGCCCCTCACTCCACAAGAAGAAATTGTAGGGAAAGTCCTCCTGAACCTCAAGATGGAGCATACTCAGTGCTGATGGAATCTCTGGAGGATTTAGCTCCCAAGCTAATAAGCCTCTGGGAATGTGAAAACTGATTTTCAGAGGTTCATAACTTGGCCAAATTTTGATGCATTTTTTTACAAGAACAGCAAAAGGCACATCCCTGTCACCAGAGCAATCACCCTGCCAAATTTCAAGCACTTGCTTCATAGGCTGGAGGCAAGAGAGCTTCTTAATGGAGCATTTGTAAGAACTTTTGATGTTAGGGGGGAAAAAAATTCCCCTACCTTGTCCTGAGAAACAGATTAACTGTTTTTGCTAAACTTTCCAGAAAGATTCAACCTGAGCAGAGACCCAACGAGGAAAATTTCAGCCCAAACAGTTAATGCTGGGCAAAGTTATAAAGAACTGAAAGCAAAGTCTTATAATGGGAAGTGTAAGGCAACCTTAGCTAGAGGCATCACTACAGGTACCCCTTATAATGCATAATTTATATTCATGCGCTGTTGTTTGTGGGATGCTTTAAATTCCAGCTTACTACCTGCATATGCTTCAGGGATCATGCTTCTCCTTGGTGCAAACTTCTGAAGACATTTTTTATGTCTTTGGAATGCACCAGATTGGCATTTATTAAATAGAACAAGAACCATCCTCCTCCAGAGAGGAGCAGGGAAAAGAGAGCTCCAGACTCCCTTCTAATGGTTTTATTACCCGCTGCCTCCTTCTCCTCTATTCATATTCAGAACAATGTTAATGTTTAGAAACTAAGCATAAAGAATTCCAGAAACTGTGTGTTTGTTTTTATTTAAATGCGAGAACCAATCCATATGCTGACAAATCCTCCTTTCTGGCTTTCAAGTTTTATCACCAAATAAAGTCATTCAAGATCAAAATGTTGGTAAGTCTGACTCATGTTCCCGGTCTGGAGGACAAAGTCCAGAGGGATGCATGCACAAGTGCTTTTTTTGTGTGCAAATCAGGTTTTTTGCACATACAAATTCGGACAATTACAGAGGCTGAGTTGACGCAACTTCAAGAATTTGTCCCTTTGGGTTTAGGCAGTTACAGAGCTTCAATTTAAAGCACTGTGCATACTGGGAATTTGTTCTACTGTAGAGAAAACTCTTGAAAATAAAGATTTCTGCTAAATGATTGATGGCAGATATGCCTCTATTCTACAGTAGCTTTGCATGCCATTGGAATTAGTGAAGGCTGGGAGTGGAGGAGGGAGAGAAATTCAGAGATATTGCTCAAACTGCTTATCAAAACATCTAAAAACCTGAGGATTGTGGGTACCAGGCTGGAATCTTGACAAGGTGAATTTAAGTTGGTCCTTTTTGCTTTCCACCAGCTTTATTTTTGTTTTGATTTCTTTCCTTCCTGTCACTTTTTGCTATGGAAGTTAATAGCAATTTTACAATTGATTTTAAAGGCACAAGGATTGGGCCTGTTTATCTCTTGCTTCGGCTGGTTATAGAGCTTCCTGAAAGGCAATGCTATTCTGTAATGACTCGTAAATGCACATTTTCCCTGATGACCTCTGAAAAGCAATTCAGCTTTTTTTGTCAAGAAAGCCATAGAAAAGTTGAACTGGAACTTGGGGGTAACAGGAAGTAAGGAACGTGAAACAGTTATAGATGCAGAGACTATGAGTCACAGTCAGAGCTAATAGCACCGTCTAGATTTAAAGGCTGTTCAAAACTTCCCATTATAAGGCCTTTTTTTCAGTTGCTTATAACTGCCAAACTATTTGGAACTGAAATTTTTCATGCCAAGTGTTTGTCTCTCAGGCTTTAAGTTTCAGCAAAAAGGGGTTCAGCCTTTTGAGAATTTGATTAGGGAAAAATACATTCTCTTGAACACAGTGACATTTTTTTACAACAGTTTCATTGAGAAGCTCTTGCACTAGGGTTACCATATGTCCGGATTTTCCCGGACATGTCCGGCTTTTGGGGGCTCAAATCCCCGTCCGGGGGGAAATCCCCAAAAGCCGGGCATGTCCGGGAAAATCGGGAGGCTCGGCCGGGGCCTCTTTGTCCGGGGCCGGGGGCATGGTGCAGGGGGCCGGGCTGGGCGTGGGGCCGGGAGCCGGGGGGCGCGGTGCCAGTCCGGGCCCGCGGAGCCGGGTCGGGGAGCCGGGCCGGGCCCGCGGAGCCGGGAGCCGGGCCGGGGTCGGGGTGTGCGCCGGGCCCGCGGGGCTGGGAGCCGGGGGGTGCGCCGGGCCGGGAGCCGGGGTCGGGGAGCCGGGGTCGGGGAGCCGGGGCGTGCGCCGGGGTCGGGGAGCCGGGGTCGGGGAGCCGGGGAGTGCGCCGGGGTCGGGGAGCCGGGGTCGGGGAGCCGGGCTGGGAGCCGGGGTCGGGGAGTGCGCCGGGGTCGGGGAGCCGGGGAGTGCGCCGGGGTCGGGGAGCCGGGCTGGGAGCCGGGGTCGGGGAGCCGGGGGGGTGTGCCGGGGTCGGGGAGTGCGCCGGGGTCGGGGAGCCGGGCTGGGAGCCGGGGTCGGGGAGCCGGGGGGTGCGCCGGGGTCGGGGAGCCGGGGGGTGCGCCGGGGTCGGGGAGCCAGGCTGGGAGCCGGGGAGTGCGCCGGGGTCGGGGAGTCGGGGTCGGGGAGCCGGGCTGGGAGCCGGGGTCGGGGTCGGGGAGCCGGGGAGCCGGGCTGGGAGCCGGGGTCGGGGAGCCGGGCTGGGAGCCGGGGTCGGGGAGCCCGCCGGGGTCGGGGAGTGCGCCGGGGTCGGGGAGCCGGGGTCGGGGAGCCGGGCTGGGAGCCGGGGTCGGGGAGCCGGGGGGGTGCGCCGGGGTCGGGGAGTGCGCCGGGGTCGGGGAGCCGGGGCCGGGAGCTGGGGAGTGCGCCGGGGTCGGGGAGCCGGGGTCGGGGAGCCGGGCTGGGAGCCGGGGTCGGGGAGCCGGGGCCGGGAGCCGGGGAGTGCGCCGGGGTCCGGAAGCCGGGGAGTGCGCCGGGGTCCGGGAGCCGGGGTCGGGGAGCCGGGGAGTGCGCCGGGGTCCGGGAGCCGGGGTCGGGGAGCCGGGGGGTGCGCCGGGGTCCGGGAGCCGGGGTCGGGGAGCCGGGGGGTGCGCCGGGCCGGGAGCCGGGGTCGGGGAGCCGGGGGGTGCGCCGGGCCCGCGGGGCTGGGAGCCGGGGGGTGGTCGGTCGGGGCCGGCACCCCAGGGCCCGAGCCGACCCAGGCTGGAGCCGTGGGGGGACCAGCCTGGGCCGCGCCTCCTTTCCCCCCCCCCCCCTTACCTGCTTCAGGCTTCCCGCGAATTAAATGTTCGTGGGAAGCAGGGGAGGGGGCGGAGACTTTGGGAGGGGGCGGAGTTGGGGCGGGGGCGTGGGCGGGGCTGGGGGCGGGGGCGGGGCCCCGGGGAGTGTCCTCCATTTGGAGGCACAAAATATGGTAACCCTATCTTGCACCTCCATGCTTTAGTGCAATGGCTTGAAATTTGACACAGGTTCTTTGGCATGGACAACCTTAATTCTGTATTTCTTAGATTTTAAGTGCCTGATTTTGTAGCCTTAACATTCTTTTAGTGTACTTTTTGTGTGCAGTATATGTAGGGTTCCCATATTTCAGGTTCCCAAAAAGAGGACACTGCTGGGGGTGGGAAGAGAGCTGAGGGGGAGGTGCAGAAGGGGGGTTGTATGTACTGTGAAGGGATATTTGAGGGGTGCTGGAGAGGATACCTGCAGCCTCACTCTTGAAGTTGCAGTGAAGTTGCTCCCTGACACAGTGGCAGGATGACTGGTGCTGTGTTCTTCAGGCCTCTCGCCCTCCCCAGGGCTGGGAGCAGGGGCCTGGGTGGGCAGGATCCGGCAGCTACGGCTGCAGGGAAGAGACTAATCGGGGCACAGAGATAGCTCTTTTTGAGCTGCGATGTCTGCTCACAAAAATCCCAGACATTGCCTCTTATTTGAAAAATCCACCTGGACAAAGGGCAGAGGACCAAAAAAGAGGAAATGTCCAGGAAAACCCAGACGTATGGTAATCCTCTATATATAAGCATGTTCAGTATGTATTTTCAGTTGGATCCTGCATGGATACATACCAAACTACTCTTTGTGAATCACTTGTAGCAAGCCTCCAGTGCACCACTAATAGTATGCAAAAGGGCTACCCAGCAGAACAGTGGTTACTCCACATGCTACACAGGGCCTAACTGAGTTGCTATTGTATGCAGATCCAGATAAGGGGGCATGTTGGAGGAGTGAGCGAGTGTCAGGCCAAAGGCCACTTTGCATGCTAAACATGGTAAATATATGGCTGCTTAGTATGCCACAAGTACTCCTCGTTTTTTTTAGTGGCTGAAGTCATTTCACCACAACAGGCATTCTTTCCCACCCATGCCCATCTTGCCAAAGGGGCCTATTGGCCTTCACCCCTATCCTCCTCCCAGGATTTCATGGTTCTCCCTTAACTGGACTGAGGAGAGAAGAAATGCATGTTGTGGGGTTCTGTAGTGGGGTGATTACCGCGCTCCTGCCCGGAAGGGTTAAAAACAGCCCTGGAGAGGGCTGTGGCTGGGGAAAGGCTGATTGGGGAAGCAGCCTCAGCTGGGCCATGCCCCAATCAGGCCGCAGCTGGCCCTATAAAGGGGCTGCTAGGCTGGCGCTAAGTTAGTCTCTCTTTAGAGGTTGAGAGGGATGGGTCTGGCTGCTGAGCAGGATACCTAGACTGGAGCAGGGCTGAGGAAAGGCCAGAGGAGCTGGGGAGCTCTGGCCTGGAAAACCCCCAGGCTGCAGGCCTTGCTAAAGGCCAAGAAAGGTACTGGGGTTGCAGAGGGGCAACCCAAGTGTAGGCAGAGGCAGCAGGGCCAGACCCTCCTTGCCAATAATGAGTGGCAATTATACTGCAGTCCACCCCAGTGAGCGGGGGCTAGATGGTGACTGGCAATAGCCCAAGACTGAGGCAAGGTGGGGCTGGGGGTTGGGGGTTCCCTAGGGAGGGGAGACCCAGTGAGACTGCGGGGTACTGCAGGAGGCAGAAACCCTGAGCAAAGGGCACCAGGGTCCAGGAGGGACACAGGGGCCAGCGGCAAGGCGAGACACCGGCCTGCAGAGAGCGCTCTGGAGGCTGGCGAGCTAATTCCCTGGATGACCAGCAGGAGACGCCGCAGTGGTGAGTTGTTGCACCGCCACAGGATCACTCTTCTTGTTAAAATTAACAAACAGTATCAAGTGGAAACATAAGATCTCTCTTGTCTGAGGATGTTGCTGAAGCCTACTCTCAGCCTCGTAAATTGATACTTATATCAAGTAATGGCAACTCCCAATCTCAAGTCACCTGCAGCAGATTAGGAATACCTTGGGTGTATCAGATACTGGATTTAGCTTTGAGGAGGTGAGAAGAAGAATTACTGGTTAGTTAAGGAGTTCAGAAGGGGGGAAAATTGCAATGTAATTGGATCAGCCCATTATGAGCAATGCACCAAAACCAGCCTAACTACATTCTGTGTCTTTTCCAAATTCCATCAGATGACAGGAGGTAGAAGGTGCAATGGTAACTGTAATTGTGCTATGTGTAAGTCTTTGATTGTAAAACCATACAAATAATCTTATCTGGGGAAGATTTTAATCACTATTTTATTTGGGGTAATGTTTTGCAAGATAAAAGTTAGCCCTGCTCTCCCTCGAGTCAGTATAGAGTGTAAATTCAGAAATCTCACTTTAGGAGGTAATTCTAATCTATTTGTCATAACCCCAAGACTTTCAGAATCACCACAAATTTTAGGAAGCATTTTTCAAAAAGCTATTCAAGCAGGGGCTGTTTTCTGTCCTAGGTATACAATGTATGTTGTTGTTTAATGTACAATGTGTTTTGTATATTACTAATTTAATATTCTAAGTGAGAAATCTATAGATGGATATTGTAAATAACTTATATGTAGTATTTACTGTTTAATTCAATGCTGTTTATTATGAACAGTGTATTATCTGTGCTGTTAAATCCCATTATATGGGAACATTAAAGTTATTAAAATAATACAGATTTGAAATATTTGATATGTGCACACATTCCTGAACCCCTATTGGCAGCACTGCCATAGCTTTGCCCATGCATTTGCACAATTAATGTATTTATTTCACAACATAGTGCTTATGCAAACATCTCTGCTATGATTGTCTATTGAAAATCCCTCTGCTCAGATTAGCCATCATCCTTAGACTCTTCCATCCATATACTAACAAAGATCCACCTAAACTTCTTTCCTCCCCAAATCTATTCCTCACCTATTAAGCACAATTAAAATTTAATAGAGACTCAGAAGGGATGGAGGACCAACTGGTAGGAAGTGTATTAAGAGGCAAGGAGGAGTATAATGGGAGAGAAGGCTGGGATTAGGCAGGTTGACAGTGTGGAAAGAAGATCTAAAATTGAGCAGACATTTGTGGTCATTTAGTGGAATGATGAGGGTAGCAGCAAGTCAAAGCAGAGAGACTGTGGTAGCCAATGGGAAGGTGAGGGAAATTGGAGTTTGATTTGGGTTGATTTATTCAACAAAATAACTATGACCCAAGCTCTACCCTTCTTGACAGAATGAGCAATTTGCCAGGTTTGGGGTAGGTCACACAAAATGGGGCACAACCCAGCTCCCAGAATGGCAAGAGATCCTCACAGCAGAGCCTCAGAGCTTGCTTCCATAGGTTTAATTGCAGGAGGGGATGATCCTGCATCTTGGACTTATAGACATCTCATCCTTTGATCATCACTGTTCCATTATACATGGATGACACTGTCTGGAGGACTGGAATATTAAGAATGCCCAAGTAAACACTGCACTGAGTTCACGTCAAATGCATACTGCAGATCGATGGACTACCTTTAGAAGTCTTATACCTTGAGACTCCATTCCTAGTAGTTTGGGAAGTTCACATGTGTATATCCAGAGCTCCAAAGTAAGCGTATTTAGCACCCTAGTAAATTGTGAGGTAGCCTATTTACCTGATCCACTAGCAAAGCCTTGATCTGAGAAAGTTCTGATACAAAGAAAACCAAAGCTGTGTTACTTAGAGAATGCTACCTCTTGGGGTATGTCTACATTGCTTAGTAAACCTGGGCTTGACTTTGGTTAAGACCAAGCTCCTCTATCATTCATATACAAATCAGTCTGACTCATGCCAGAAACTCCTCAGGATTCAGGCTCATGAACCTGGCCAGATATACGGTTCCAAGCTTGAGTCCCACTTTGAGGTGGATCCAAGCCAGGGGAGGCTCTAGGCACCCACGCAGCAAGCGCGTGCCTGGGGCAGGAAGCCGTGGGGGGCGGCCTGCCAGTCGCTGTGAGGGTGGCAGGTAAGTGGCTTTCAGCGATGTGCCTGCAGGAGGTCCACCGGTCCCGTGGCTTCAGTGGCAATTCAGTGGCGGTTACGCCAAAGGTGCAGCACCGACAGACCTCCCGCAGGCATGCAGCCGAATCTGCATGCGCCGCTGAAAGCCACCTGCCTGCTGTGCTTGGGGTGGCAAAAAAACATAGAGCCGCCCCTGGTCCAAGCCCATGCTCTTTGCAGCTTAGACACAGCGCAAATCAGGATCTTGAGAGTTTGCCAACACTATCCCACAATCGCCAAGGCCTGTGTTTCCCTGTCCTATCCCAAAACTTCCCATTTGAGTCCTAGGAACCAGATGCAAGCACCTGGTTCAAATACACTGCTCAGCATTTCACCCTTTATTTCCACGGGGAGTGCTCAGCTGGAAATGCAGTTAACCCTGTGTGTGAGCTATGGCTGGCACTAACAAGAAGTTCTGCATCAAATGAACTGCTAGCTGGTCAGAAAGACAGATTCTGATTAACCTCTGGCGCAAGGCGAGCAAGACATTAGACTTCTTCAAAAGCACAAGAAGTGATCATGTTTACAAAGCTGTATCCAAGTCGTTGGCTGCTTTGGCGAATCTATCAGACCAACAATCAATGCAGAGAGCGCAGCTCAAGACCAACTACTGCAAAGTCAAGGATGCTAATGGCACTTCTGGGTACTCCCCACCTTTGTCTCTAACATGATTAGTGTGTTATGTTACTATTAAAGGGAAATGCCAGTTCAGGCCCATCAAACCCACATGACCCTCCTGAGCACACAAGCCTCAGCCTCCCACTCAGCTGTCTGGACTGAAGGTCTCTCCCTCAGACACTGTAATCACTCAGCCCCTTTCTGGGTTCATCCAAAATCTCCTCTAGCCCCTTTCTGGGCTCAGTCTGAGACCCTCCCTCAGACCCCTCTGGATTCATTCAGACTCCCTTGGACATTGTCAGAATCTATGAGCACCTTCCCCTAAGAATCTGGTTAGTCACACAACCCAAAACAGCTGCTTTGCCTCAGTTTATTTTTGCCCCTCCCCCGACCATAGGCACCAGTCCCACACAAAGTTAGGGGGTATGGTGAAACAGCATTCCTCTTCAAAGGCTACATAAGCAATTAGATATTTAAACAATGAAATCCTAATTGTGTGAAAAGCAACAGAGTCCTGTGGCACCTTTAAGACTAACAGATGTATTGGAGCATAAGCTTTCGTGAGTGAATACCCACTTCGTCAGACGCATGTAATGGAAATTTCCAGAGGCAGGTATAAATATGCAGGCAAGAATCAGTCTGGAGATAACGAGGTTAGTTCAATCAGGGAGGGTGAGTTCCTCTGCTAGCAGTTGAGGTGTGAACACCAAGGGAGGAGAAACTGCTTTTTCAGTTGGCTAGCCATTCACAGTCTTTGTTCAATCCTGATCTGATGGTGTCAAATTTGCAAATGAACTGAAGCTCAGCAGTTTCTCTTTGGAGTCTGGTCCTGAAGTTTTTTTGTTGTAAGATGGCTACCTTTACATCTGCTATTGTGTGGCCAGGGAGGTTGAAGTGTTCTCCTACAGGTTTTTGTATATTGCCATTCCTGATATCTGACTTGTGTCCATTTATCCGTTTACATAGTGACTGTCCAGTTTGGCCAATGTACATAGCAGAGGGGCATTGCTGGCACATGGTGGCACACTTTGGTGGACGTGCAGGTGAATGAACCGGTGATGTTGTAGCTGATCTGATTAGGTCCTGTGATGGTGTTGCTGGTGTAGATATGTGGGCAGAGTTGGCATCGAGGTTTGTTGCATGGATTGGTTCCTGAGTTAGAGTTGTTATGGTGCGGTGTGTGGTTGTTGGTGAGAATATGCTTAAGGTTGGCAGGTTGTCTGTGGGCAAGGACTGGCCTGCCTCCAAGGTCTGTGAAAGCGAGGGATCATTGTCCAGGATGAGTTGTAGATTACTGATGATGCGTTGGAGAGATTTAAGCTGAGGACTGTAGGTGATGGCCAGTGGAGTTCTGTTGGTTTCCTTCTTGGGTTTGTCTTGTAGCAGGAGGCTTCTGGGTACACGTCTGGCTCTGTTGATTTGTTTCCTTATTTCCTTGTGCGGATATTGTAGTTTTGAGAATGCTTGGTGAAGATCTTGTAGGTGTTGGTCTCTGTCTGAGGGGTTGGAGCAGATATGGTTGTACCTCAGCGCTTGGCTGTAGACAATGGATTGTGTGGTGTGTCGGGGTGGAAGCTGGAGGCATGAAGGTAGGCATAACGGTTGGTGGGTTTGGGGTATAGGGTGGTGTTAACGTGACCATCACATTGTTTGAAATTCACACAACACATTTGGGACTGTTGTACTACTCCTAGCAGTTCACTGGCTTCCAATTTCAACACCAATTTCCTCCAAGATATAACTGGCTGGCTGCTTCTTAAAAGAAGTGACTCAAATTCCCAAGAGAGGATAATGAAAAGTAAGTTCTGCACATGTACAACTGACATTCAACTATCATATCCACTGAGGTTTTAAACAGCTAGAGGAAAAAGAAATGGTCTCTTATAGTAAGTCAATACCAGAAAATTTAGGTCTTGGCTTAGTAAAAGACTAGAGCCTTCTTTGACTAAAGGAGCAAAGATGAGATGTAGCACAGACATGACAAATGAGCTCCCAAAAAGAACAGAACTAATTGATGCATGAAAGCATGTTCCCTGATATCTAGCCAAACAGTGGGTTGAGACAGCATGGACTGACTAAGTAACAGTGATTTTAAGAATCACCAGTAAAAAACTCACTGATTTTAATCAGAGTTTCACTTTAAATGAGTTTTCTAGAGTTAACTCACATAGGTTGGAATGATCCCCCAAAGTAGCCTTGTTCAAGCATTCAGACTGCTTGACTTTTAAACGATATTTATTCATATTTTAAATTGTGAATGTTATTTTATTAACTAGAACTTTTACATCAAAAATGAGAGCTGTAATTCAAAAGTTTTTTTTCTCTTAATTAATTGGCCTCTCAGAGTTGGTAAGACAACTCCCACCTGTTTATGCTCTGTGTATGCGTGTGTATATATATCTCCTCAATATATGTTCCATTCTATATGCATCCGAAGAAGTGGGCTGTAGTCCACGAAAGCTTATGCTCTAATAAATTTGTTAGTCTCTAAGGTGTCACAAGTATTCCTGTTCTTCTTTTTGCGGATACAGACTAACACGGCTGTTACTCTGAAACCTAGAATTAACAAAGCAACTTCACTCAAATAGATGTGCATTTATCTGAATATGAAGGGCTAGGTTATTCTTCCTGCAGAGAAAACCCAGGGAAGTGGGCAGAGGTAACTCAACTGTGAGCATCTTCTCAGTTTTCATGTAACTTTCCACCCACCCGAGGGTACAAATTTAGAGAATATGGCCTCTCACCCATACAGATCCCAGGATCCCCAGGTCCAGAGAAAGATATAGGTCACTTATTCAGCACTGCTTTGCTGGCCACCCTTCTTTCCACCATCTCCTTGATGAAGCCTGTTGGAAAAAAATTTCCTAGTAAGTTTAAGGTTTACCATGACTCTGTTTCCACACACGCATTCTTTTATTATTCCAAAGCCACTTGGTGTTGGTTACATCCAAGGTACAAATATAAGCATATACATGCCTGTACTCCATGCCTTTGCAATAATACAGTTATAAGTATTAGCTGAATATTCACAACCAAATCAGGCCCAGGAGACATCTTCCCATCATGGCATGACTCCAGGAGGTAAGGAAAAGCTTTGACAAAACCCCTAGAAAAACTTGCTTTTTATAATTAAAACAAGCAAGTGATGTCATTTCTGGTCATTGGACCTGAGCTAAAATCAGCGGAAGCAGTTTAGGGCTCTACTCTACTCTCTTCAAGGTTTTGTCCCCTTATCTCTTTTTGCCATATTTCCCCACCACACGCACACACTACTAGACTAAGCATTTCTAACCAATTATTTACAGTACCTGGTGCCCTATTAACCATGTTTTCTTTATTTCTATTGCTTAGCCCAAACCTTAAATAAGATAACACTGGTGGGATCACATCATCATGCAGACCTGGGATGACCAGCAGTAGCTCCAGAACTTTTGCATGAAGAAGCAGATGTTCCTGGAGGCTTGTGATCAGCTTGCCCTGACCCTTCAGTACCATGACATATGCATGAGGGAGGCCATGCAACTTTGTTCCAACAATTGACTAGACACAGATTAAAGCAGAGAGCAAACTCTTGCTGTTTGCAACAGCTTCTCCAAAAGAAACTCCATCCAAAAAAAGCGTGGTGCTTTTTATAGACAGTGCACAATTAGATGCCTGCAAGTCACCAGGGCCTGATGAAATGCATCCTAGAATACTCAAGGAGCTAATAGAGGAGGTATCTGAGCCTCTAGCTATTATCTGGAAAATCATGGGAGACGGGAGAAATTCCAGAAGACTGGAAAAGGGCAAATATAGTGCCCATCTATAAAAAGGGAAATAAAAACAACCCAGGAAACTACAGACCAGTTAGTTTAACTTCTGTGCCAGGGAAGATAATGGACCAAGTAATTAAGGAAATCATCTGCAAACACTTGGAAGGTGGTAAGGTGATAGGGAATAGCCAGCATGGATTTGTAAAGAACAAATCGTGTCAAACCAATCTGATAACTTTCTTTGATAGGATAACAAGTCTTGTGGATAAGGGAGAAGCTGTGGATGTGGTATATCTAGACTTTAGTAAGGCATTTGATACGGGGTCTCGCATGATATTCTTATCGATAAACTAGGCAAATACAATTTAGATGGGGCTACTATAAGGTGGGTGCATAACTGGCTGGATAACCGTACTCAGAGTTGTTATTAATGGTTCCCAATCCTGCTGGAAAGGCATAACAAGTGGGGTTCCGCAGAGGTCTGTTTTGGGACCGGCTCTGTTCAATATCTTCATTAACAACTTAGATATTGGCATAGAAAGTACGCTTATTAAATTTGCAGATGATACCAAACTGGGAGGGATTGCAACTGCTTTGGAGGACAGGGTCATAATTCAAAATGATCTGGACAAATTGGAGAAATGGTCTGAGGTAAACAGGATGAAGTTTAACAAAGACAAATGCAAAGTGCTCCACTTAGGAAGGAACAATCAGTTTCACACATACAGAATGGGAAGAGACTGTCTAGGAAGGAGTACAACAGAAAGGGATCTAGGGGTTATAGTGGACCACAAGCTAAATATGCGTCAACAGTGTGATGCTGTTGCAAAAAAAGCAAACGTGATTCTGGGATGCATTAACAGGTGTGTTGTGAGCAAGACACGAGAAGTCATTCTTCCACTCTACTCTGCACTGGTTAGGCCTCAACTGGAATATTGTGTCCCGTTCTGGACACCACATTTCAAGAAAGACGTGGAGAAATTGGAGAGGGTCCAGAGAAGAGCAACAAGAATGATTAAAGGTCTTGAGAACATGACCTATGAAGGAAGACTGAAAGAATTGGGTTTGTTTAGTTTGGAAAAGAGATGACTGAGAGGGGACATGATAGCAGTTTTCAGTTATCTAAAAGGATGTCATAAGGAGGAGGGAGAAAACTTGTTCACCTTAGCCTCTAAGGATAGAACAAGAAGCAATGGGCTTAAACTGCAGCAAGGGAGGTTTAGGTTGGACATGAGGAAAAAGTTCCTAACTGTCAGGGTGGTTAAAAACTGGAATAAACTGCCTAGAGAGGTTGTGGAATCTCCATCTCTGGAGATATTTAAGAGTAGGTTAGATAAATGTCTATCAGGGATGGTCTATACAGTATTTGGTTCTGCCATGAGGGCAGAGGACTGGATTTGATGACCTCTCGAGGTCCCTTCCAGTCCTAGAATCTATGAACTGAAAGACGGGAGTTAGAATGGAAGCCATATTTCAGACTCATAGTGTTCACTGCTGACAAATGCTATCATTACTTTTAGGCAAAAAATAGAGATTGTTTTCAGACAGGAAGTAGAGAAGATATTTAATCCACTTCAGAAGAAGTAGAAATTAGTCATATAGAGATTAAAATCAAAAGAGACGTGGAGGTTACTCATCTATAAATTGCACTGTTTTGAGATGCAGTGTTGAGATTACTCATACACTGTATAGGGTGCCGTTATTTTCAGACAAGCTAGAGAAGGCTTATATATGTTTCTTACTGAGTAAGTATTACCTATGTTAATTGCATTCATTAGATGGGACTGAGATTTCCCATGAATTGCTATAGTATTCAGATGAAATATGGCAATTACTCAAATTAAAGGTGTTTCATATTTGAAGTCTGGAGTGCTGGCGGTCAGTACATCATATACTGCCACAAAAACTACATGTTGCAAGATCCTGCAGTGCACAGGAGCACATGCAAGATTGCTGTGCTTCATTCACAAGTGTGAATGCCTGGTGAAGTCAAGTTAATGAGCTAGGAATTGTTAACAGTGAACTGTAGTAAGTCTCAAGCCTCACATGCTCAAAGTGCACAGGGTAAAAAAAAGGGTGATTAGCAAATCAAGACATGGACTTAGGCTAGAGAGCCTCTTCTTAGGGGGACAGTCCTGTTAGAGTAACTTGGTGAGCTATAGCTATTCAGTTTAGTCACAGAATCAAGTTTATTCTTATCGTAAATTATCCAACATGGGTTGTTTTAAAGTTAAGGTTTTTTTAATTTACCAAGTATAGCAATACACTGTGTAGACACTAATGCTCTATGACCTTTTATATATGGCCCAGTAGGTGCATAAACTTTCACTTTTAAAGGGCACAATGGACCTCTGACTGACAACATTTTGCAAGACTCTATGGCACTGGCTCACCTCTGGGTCATCCTCTCTACCAAATTTTGAGTAGAGACACAGTTAAAAAGGTATTAGTCAATGATAAAAGTAATACCAAGGAGATATTTCAACAAGAACCAAAGTTTAGAGACTTCCTCTTAAGTGTGTGTGAAGTGAAACCAAATCAAAACTACATAGAAAAGCCAAAGCGCACAGACATTAAGCCAGTGTGAAATTTCTCACCAATAGTAATATACTTTTAGAAAAGAACAGAAGTTCATGCTCCATTTTAGAATGCAACCCTAACTCTGGAGTTACCACCAGAAGAATTCACAATACAAATATCTATCTAAGGGCTTGGCTACACTTGCAAGTTACAGCACAATAAAGGAGCCCAGGGTGCACTAGCTCACTCCCTGTCCACACTGGCAAGGCACGTAGAGGGCTCTGACTCCGCAGCTACAGCGCTGCTGGTAGTCCACCTCAGCGAGTGGAATAATGTTTGCTGCGGCCCCAGTGGATCACTGCGACGCCAGTGTAAACGAGGTGTTGCATTACTACGCTGTGATCGGCCTCCGGAAACGTCCCATAATCCCCTTAAATCAAGTGGTCACTCTTGTCTTTGTTTTGAATCGCAGCAGGAATGCGGATATGCCCTTTGAAAGCTCCGTTTCTGACAGCTGGCTGCTTATCTGCCCCGAGACAAATTAGTGTGGAATGCTGTTAGTGAGAGAGAGAGGCGGGGGGGGGGTGTCTGCTGCTGTCTGAATTTACAAGACTGCATGCTGACATGCTCTCAGCCCCCCAAAAACCTACTCTCTCTCCCCCCACATACACACAACACACTCCCTGTCACACTCCACTCCATTCCCCCCACCATTTGAAAAGTACATTGCAGTCACTTGTATGCTGGGATAGCTGCCCATAATGCACCACTCCCAATGCTGCTGCAAGTGCCGCAAATGTGGCTATGCCAGTGCTTTTGAAGCTGTCAGTGCGGACAGACTGCAGTGCTTTCCCTACTGCGCTCTCCGAAGGCTGGTTTAACTCAAAGTGCTCTACATCTGCAGGTGTAGCCATGCCCTAAGAGAAAAGAGAGGTGTGAGTTGTCAGCAACTTCCCAAAAGGAAAATGCTAACAGAGATACACAGAGAGGGAAAAACTACAGCAATTAGTCTGACACTCCCAGCCAGATATGAAGCTAACTGGACTGAGGGGATCTGATGCCAGCAGACCAGGCGCCAGCACATGCCAAGACCCCCAGGCCTCACTGATCATTGACAAATGCATAGCTGGAAACCAGTCTGGCTCACCTGTGTGTTAGCATTATTAAAATAGATGTTAAGTTAATAAGAATGTGTTTAGTCTTGATGAAGTGCTTGTAGGATGCTGGATGTATTGATCTCATTTATAACATCTGTAGACCATGGTATAAAGTTATACTGAGTGTTTGCATTGTAAACCTCTGTAATTGTGCAACTCACCAAACAGGAAAGAAACATTAATTAGAGTAATATGCTGGTCCTGCACACAAGAGCCATTGAAACCAAATGAGCCATTCTGAAACATCAAAGTAAAAAGACTTTGTTGATTGCTGCTGCACCGTGCCCCCCTCCTCCCCAACACACACCCATGATGATGAGGCAGGTGCTGACACTTGTTCCATCATTTTGAATTCAGGGGGGAAGGGAGCGGTAAAAATGCCTATCCAGAAGGAATTTGAAGGACAATCTTTCTAAGCATAAGCAAGGGATCCCCAAGCTGCTTAGTTTGGGTTAGCACTAAAGGACATAGAAAACTTGCATGTCACAGCACATTCTATTACCTTTTGGAACCTAAGACTGTAACTCGTGTGTGTGTGTGTGTGTGTATGTTTACCTGCTTTAATCTTATAGATAACTCATTTCTTTTTCTTAGAAAATAAATCTTTAATTAGTATTATATGATTGGTTTGAGATCTGAAGTACAATTGATACTCGGTTGGTGAAATCCAAGTTTAGACTCAATTTGGGGTTTGTACCCTGTTTCCTAGCAGTCTGCCCTGAGGTTGGCATTCACAGACATGAGCCAGTCTAGACAGCTTGACAGGGGGCCTTACCAAAGTGTGCAAAGAAAGATTAAGGGTTAGGTAACAAAAAAGACTCGTAGGACTGTATTGTTTTACCCCTTTCTCTGATTGCTGTGCACCTTTAGGTGCACAAATAGGACATTTGTTTTGCAGAAACTATTTGAGTCACTTTAATCAGCTACTGGTCACAAGCTCCCAGAGAGAAGTTTCTTGCAGGAACCAAATACAGCTGGGAAATAGGGGACTGCAACCCAGAGTTCCAGTCCAAGAGTGGTTGAAATGCAGCGTTCTACTGTTGAGAGAGGTAAAGGAAGAAAAGCCTGTCGGCTGGGAGGACATACAGAGGAGTGTAAGAGGTAGTTCCAACTTTAACCATAACACATCTCTAAAACATTTAGTGATCCTGGTCAGCTAAACAGTTACTAATCTTTCAAGTAGAAGGACACGACAAAACTCCTACCTGTACAACATCACATGTTCTCACAGCACCAGGATTCTTCAAACAGCATCTCCTCCTAGTTGTCTCTTATCATACACTAATGGAGAAATAGAAGAGCCTGCTTTATAAAGGGCCCCAGACTCCAACTCTTCCCAGCATGATTTAAGAGGAGCTTGATAGAAAGGCTCCTATTTCTTCATTCTTTCTCTAGAATAAGCCTGCTCTTCATCACTATTCTAAGGTTATTCCCCATGTAAGAACAAACTTCCCAGTTCTGTTTTTCCCCTATCTCTTTCTCTCCCTAAAACCAGACCACTCTAGTTTAGTAATAAAAGTGGTGCGGAGGAGCCCTGATTTATTTCTCTCTCTCTCTCTCTCTCGATTCTAGTCTTGGATCCTTGACCAACATGGGAGAGAACAACTTAAGCCTGTTTTTTTTTTTAAATGCTGATTTCCCCCTCCCCACCCCCCAAGGTACTTCCCTATATCACAGTGACGGCTTCCTCCACTATACTTCCCCCTGTTTCTTGGTTCACTGTTTAAATTTCAACTAGCGTTTTTTAAATTGTTATCTACAGATTTTTCAGCGTTATTCCAACATACCAAATGCAGTATTACTAACCTCAAAGTTCAAAAATCCTAAGGGTATGTCTACACTAGCAGAGTTACAGTGCCAGCAGTTACAGCGCTGCTCAGAAAGCCCTGAAGGGACACCTCTGTTGTGTGTTCACACTGTCAGCTGCCTGCGCAATAATGTGTTCACACTTATGGCACTTGCAGTGGTATTCAAAGTGGTGCACTCTGGGCAGCCATCCCACAGAGCACCTCTTCCTCTTCTGCCCCTAAGAGTTGTGGGAAGGTGGAGGGAGTCACTGGGTATCCTGGGTCCTGTCCCAGTGTCCTGGGATGCATTGCTTCGCATCTCAGCAATCCCTATGCTTCTGTCCGCATTTGGCGCCATCTTTCAACGGTTTGTGTATTGTGCGTTCTGCCTCTTCGGTCTGCAGGAATGGATCCCACACTGTTGACCAATATGCTGTTCGCTCTCACTAACACTTCACGAGTGGCAGTGCAGTTATTCCTTAAACTACAAAGGCAAGAGGAGTTTGACATTGATCTCGCCATGCGTAGTAGCTACAACACAAGATTGCTCGTGGCATTCACGGAAGTGCTGACCACAGTGAAGGCCGCTTTTGGGCTTGGGAAACAAACTCTGAGTGGTGGGATCACATCGTCATGCACCTCTGGGATGACAAGCAGTGGCTGCAGAACTTTTGGATGAGGAAAGCCACATTCGTGGGACTGTGTGATGAGCTGGCCCCAGCCCTGTGGTGCAAGGACACGAGAATGAGAGCTGCCCTGTTTTTGGAGAAGCGCGTGGCGATTGCACTGTGGAAGCTGGCTACTCCAGACTGCTACCGATCGGTCACTAACCAGTTTGGAGTGGGAAAGTCGACCGTTGGAATCGTGCTGACAGAAGTGTACAGGGCCATTAATCGCATCCTGCTATGAAAGACCATGACTCTGGGCAATGTATGTGACGTTGTGGCTGGCTTTGCACAAATGGGCTTCCCTAACTGCGGAGGGGCGATAGATGGCATGCGTATTCCAATTCTGGCATCAGACCACCTAGCTACCGAGTACATTAATCAGAAGGGGTATGTCTAAATGGTTCTCCGGGCGCTTGTGGATCACCTTGGGCGTTTCACGGACATTAACACAGGCTGGTCCGGAAAGGTACAAGACGCACGCATCTTTCGGAACACTGGCCTGTTCAGGAAGATGCAAGCAGGGACTTTCTTCCTGGACCAGAAGATCACGTAGGGGAAGTTGAAATGCCCATTGTGATCCTGGTAGATCCCGCCTACCCCTTAATGACATGGCTTATGAAGCCATACACGGGGCACCCTGACAGCAGCGAGGAGCGGTTCAACAACAGGCTGAGCAAGTGCAGAATGACTGTTGAGTGTGCTTTTGGCCATTTAAAGGCCTGCTGGCACTGCCTATATGGGAGGCTGGACCTGGCCGATGACAATATTCCTATACTTATAGCCGTGTGCTGTGTGCTCCATAATATTTGTGAAGGGAAGAGTGAAAGCTTCACTCAGGACTGGGCCGCAGAGACTCAGTGTCTGGAGGCTGAATTTGAACAGCCAGAGACCAGGGCTATTAGAGGGGTTCAGCGCAGGGCCATAAAGATCAGGGATGCCTTGAGGCAGCAATTTGAAGCTGAAAGCCACTAATATTTGTTGTTATGCTTGGGAGTGCAGTGCTTGTAAGCTAGGAAGTGATTGTGATTGGTGCAGACAATGCACTATGAAGGTTTAAGAAAACTGCCTGTTGCTTTGCAGGGCTCTGTTTGCTTTCAATTAATAGAATAAAGATTGCTTTCAAACCAAAACAATTATTTTATTAAAAAACAACAACCGGAGGAGAGAGGCAAACAAAAAAACACATCAGCACTGAGGGGGTTGGGGGAAGGGAAGGTCCCAGGGGAGGTGGAGTCCTGGGATGGTTAAAGATTTGTGTATGTCCAGGGATCATATCCAACCTTCTCCTTTGGATTACAGTGCAGCGGGTACTGTACTTCAGCAGGGCTAAACTGCAGAGGGATGGGAGTTGAATGCAGTGGATACTGGGTTGCAGGGGAGGGCAGGCACGGAGCAGCTCCGTTTGCAGTGCTAATATCACCTGGAGCGTATCCGCTTGGCGCTCCATAACGTTTAAGAGCCGCCCCGTGACTTCATTCTGGCATGCCGCATTCTCCTTTTGGTCCTTCTTCTTGCTGTCTCGCCACTCCTTCAATTCTTGCTTTTCGGCCATGGAGTGCATCATGACATCACGCAGAAAGTCCTCTTTAGTTCTTCATGGCCACTTTCTAATTCGTCGCAGCCATTCAGCTGGTGATAACAAAGAGGGAGGCTGGGCTCCCAAGGTCATATCTGTGAAGGCAAAATGCAACATTTTACAGAAGCTGTATTGTTTGCAACACACAGAACACTGATTCAGTGATTTAAAGCACAGCCACTATTCACATACCTGTCACTAACTGACTGACCCCAGGCAAGCACACATGAGCCACAAGAACCCCAAATTTGTGAGTAACCGCAGGGGCAGGGGCAATCAGTTTTTAAGGACTGTATTTTACACTGGGCATGTGGCTCTTGGGGAGAGCCAGCACTGTAGGGGGGGCCTTCTAATCATTACTGTCCCCACATTTTCCACAGGCTGTGTTCATTCTGGAAGATATCTCGTTGCTGAGGGTGAGCAGAGAATCAAGGGAGGGTCTTCTTCAAGATTGGGGCTTCCACCCTGGCCCTTATGCGGCTCACCTGTGTACAGAAGTGGTGTTGTGTGGTCCCCTGTCCTCTCCCCGTGATGGCAGAGTGGCACAGGAAAGTTACCCTTAATGGGGCAAGAAACAAAGCAGCTCTGCCAAAAAACCTGTAGCAGCGGATTGCCCAGTATCTCCATGAGAGTTTCCTGGAGATCGCTGAGGCAGATTCCCGTGAAGTGAGGGAGTCAATCAACAGCCTCTTCCACCGTTCAGACTAGGCATGTGGTGATACGCGCATCATACAGACACAAGCTTGCTTTCTGCAACCCTCCTGCCCCCAACAACTCACTTCAGCGATTCCCAAAATCAAAGCCACTTACCAGGGGCCTCCTCTCCTGTTTGCACTTCACCAAGCTGTGACACCCCGACAGCTGTGACTGGCTAGCTTCCTCGGGGGTAGAGAGGAACTCCTGGCTGCATGCATCTCTGACCTCCAAGTCGTCCTCTGCATCTGGGTCCCCCTCCCACTCCCACTCCCCCTCCACATCCTCGTCCATCCTGCCTTGAGCGCCAGCCAATGGGAGCTGTGTGCACGGCGCCTGCAGGCACAGGCAGCATGCATCACACAGAGCTGCCTGGCCACGCCTCTGGGAGCAGGCCTCTAGGGGCCGGACAAGCCGGCCACTTCCAGACGCAGCATGGATCCAGGGCAGGCAGGGAGCCTGCCTTAGCCCTGCTGCGCCGCCGACTGGGATCCGCCTGAACTCAGTGCCGCCCGGTTGGAGCCCACACCCCAAACCCCTGCCCCAGGTTGGAACCCCCTCCCACACCCAAACTCCCTCCCAGAGCCCACACACCATCCCGCACCCCAACCCCCTGCCCCAGCCCTGAGCCCCATCCTGCACTCCGAGCCCCCTCCCACACTCCAAACCCCTCGGCCCCAGCCTGGAGCCCCCTCCAGCACCCCAAACCTCTTATCCCAGACCCCACCCAAGAGTCGTCCTCTGCCCAGCTGGAACCCACACCCCCTCCTGCACCAGCACCCAACCCTCCTACCCCAGCCCTGAGCCTGCTCCCATGCATCAAACCTCTTGGCCTCAGCCCAGAGGCCCCTCCTGCACCCCATCCTCATCCCTCATCCTCAGCCCCACCCCAGAGCCTGCACACACAGCCAGAGCCCTCACCCACTTCCACACCCCAATCTTCTGTCCCAGCCTGGAGCCGCCTCCCACATCCTGAACCCCTCATTTCTGGCCCCACCCCAGGGCCCGCACCCCCAGCTGGAGCCCTTACCCCCTCACGTACCCCAACCCCCTTCCCCAGCCCTGTGAAGGTGAGTGAGGGTGGGTGAGAGTGAGCGATGGAGGGAGGAGGTTGGAGTGAGAGGCGGGGCGAGGTCTCTGAGAAGGGGCAGGGCAGGGGCGGGGCAGGAAGGAGTGGGGCAAGGGTATTCGGTTTTGTGCAATTAGAAAGTTGACAACTCTATGGGTAGGTCCCTACCAAATTCACGGCCATGAAAAACATGTCATGGACCATGAACTCTGGTCTCCCACCGTGATATCTGATCTTTTGTGTGCTTTAACCCTATACTATTGAGATTTCATGGAGGAAACCAGCATTTCTCAAATTTGGGGTCCTGTCCCAAAAGGGAGTTGCAGGGGGGGTCACAAGGTTATTTTAGGGGAGCCATGGTACTGCCACCCTTACTTCTGTGCTGCCTTTAGAGCTGGGTGACCGGAGAGTGGCGGCTCGTGGCTGGAGAATGGTGGCTGTTGGCTGGGTGCCCAGCGCTGAAGGCAGTGCCCCGCCAGTAGCAGCGCAGAAGTAAGGGTAGCAATAGCATTCCATGCCACCCTTACTTCTGCGCTGCTGCCTTCAGAGCTGGGCGGCTGGAGAGTGGCGGCTGCTTACTGAGGGCCCAGTGCAGGCAGCAGCGCAGAAGTAAGGGTTGCAATACCATACCATGTCATCCTTACTTCTGCACGGCTGCTGGCGGCAGCTCTACTTTCAGAACTGGGCTCCTAGTGAGCAGCCGCCGCTTTCCAGCTGCCCAGCTTTGAAAGCAGCACCGGCGCCACGAGCAGCGCAGAAGTAAGGGTAGCAATACCGCAACCACCCTCACCCCACCCCAATAACTTTCCTCCAGAACTCCTTTTTGGGTTAGGACCCTGTGATGGGGCAGCCCCGCCCCTTACTAGCCCCAGAGATGTCAGACCAGTAGCTCTGACAGAGGAAGTCCCGCCCCGTTCGTACTGGGCATGCTCCAGATGCTCACTGAGTATAAAAGGAGGGAACTCAGCTCAGTCAGGGCTGGCAGCCGCAGGGGAAGGACCTAACTGGGAAGCTCCTGCAGAGGACCAGCCGACGCTCTTGAAGCTGCCAGGAACAGAGGCTTCTACAGGCCGGCACGAACCCCTACTGCAAGAGGAACCAGAGGAGGTGACGGATCCAGAGACTCATGGAGAATCCTGGGATCTGTGGGAGACCCAACTCCCCAGCCGGTAGGGAGCGACCCAGGGGAGGTGACGGACTGGTACCTTGACCCCGGTAAGCCTCAGCGTGTTTCGGTAGGACCCCCTCACTGAGACAGTAGTAAGGTCCTACGGCCCTGCAACCAGGGGCGCTTATATGGATTTTGGCCATTAGGCCGCGCTGCCCTGCAACCAGGGGTGCTTGTATGGACTCTGGCCACTAGGCCGCGCTACCCTGCAACCAGGGGCGCTTATATGGACTCTGGCCACTAGGCCGTGCTACCCTGCGACAAGGGTTGATCCTATGGACTCTGGCCACTAGGCCGTGCTGCCCTGTAAGGAGGGGCATGAACCCTCACCCGTGGTGGAGAATGTGGGCAGCGATTCGGGCCTGCTGAAAGGTCTCTGAGAACAGGGTTTAACAGTGGGAACCCCATTAAACCCCAAGATGGAGACGGAGAAGCTCCTAAAGTGGATGCTGGACCAGCAGCAAGAGCAGTCGGCCCAACAGCAGCAGCAACAGGTGCAGTTGATGCAGCAGATGGCCAGCCAGCAGCAGCTGCTGCTATCTCAGCATCAAGAGCATCAGCAGCAGCTCCTCCAGGACTTGGCGATCCAACAGCAGGCGCAACAAGAACGCCTGGTGCAGCAGATGGCCACATTGCTACACCCAGCAGGAGCCACAGCCCCCGTACCTGCTGGGGCCGGACCCAGGGAGAATGTAGGGGAGTTGCTGGTACGCCTCACTAAAATGGGGCCAGAGGATGACCCGGAGGCGTTCCTGGTGACCTTCGAACGGGTGGCGACCGCCGCCAGGTGGCCCCCCGAGCAGTGGGCCACTTTATTAGCTCCCTATTTGATGGGACAGGCCCAGGCCGCTTACCATAACCTCAACCCCCGGGAGGCCCTAGAGTACACCCGGGTGAAGGCGGCCGTATTGGACCACACCGGCATTAGTCCGGAGACCCATCGCCAACGCCTCCGCAAAGAACAGTACCCTCCTGGGATCCGGCCCCGGGCTGTGGCCCAATGGATACGGGACCATTGTTGGAGGTGGCTGAACCTGGAAGGCTTAACCGGACCCCAGGTAGCGGAGATGGTGGCGCTGGAGCAGTTTACCCAGATCCTGCCCTCGGGAGGAAGTGCCTGGGTACGCCGGCACCGACCGGCAATCCTCTCAGTGGCAGTGACTTTGATGGAAGACTACTTGTCCTCTAAGGAGATCGAAGCAACACCCCGGACAGCAGGAAGCTACGGACAACGGGGCGGACTGGGCAAAGGGAATCCCCAGAGAGCAGGGGCTCGGGAGCCACCGTCCGGCGCCCGTTCCGTGACCCTGAAGCTCCCAAGTCCCGAGCCCAGACACCGGGCAGCCCGGGTAACGACCCACAGGGACCCACTCTCACGAGAGAGAGGGAGCCCACCGGGTGGAGGCCAGGGACCCGCCGCGGTCCGAGAGGGGTGCTGGGAGTGCGGACAAGAGGGGCACTTTCGGCGGGATTGCCTGTTCATGGACAGTAATTATGGACAAGCCTGGGTCGCCGGAAGAAGGGCCCATAAGAGAGGACTGGGAAAGCTTGTGGTCCCTATCCGGGTCGAGGAGATCCTAACCAATGCCCTCGTGGACTCGGGGTGCAGCCAGACCCTCATACGTGAGGGGCTGGTCCCTAACCTCAAACTCTCTGACACCCAGATACATCTACAGTGTGTACATGGGGACATCGTTCTTACCCCTCAGCCTGGGCGAAGATAGAAGTCTGCCACCGGGAGAGGGGCCTTCACGTGGGCGTGGCCCCCAGATTGGCCTACCCGGTAGTCTTGGGACGAGACTGGCCAGGCTTTGGGGAGATTCTCCGGAGGTATCAACCGCCCGACCCACGAACTGACGGGTTGAGGCCCCCACGAGTGGGGCTGCTTGGACACACTCCACGGGATGACCCCAGAGAAGGGACATCGGCTCCGGAAGAGCCCCCCGCGACCAACCCCCCTGTAAGGGCCCGGTCAGTTTAGGATGCTCAAATGGAACTGGAACGGGACGTGGACTTTGTGCAAGAACAGAGAGAGGACCCGACCCTAAGTAGGGCCTGGGAACAGGCCACCAGCCTCGGTCCTGACGAAGGCTCGACCCTTGGGCCCCCACAGGTCCACGCTTTGATATATGGCAAGATCGCCTGTACCGGGTAGTACAGGAACCACAGTCCCAGGAGACATTCCTTCAGCTATTGGTCCCTAGGAGGCTGCGACAAAGCCTCCTCCGTCTAGCCCATGCTAACCCCTGGGCTGGGCACCTGGGGCGGGAGAAGACCCTCCAGAGGATAGCCCATCAGTTCTTCTGGCCTGGCATACACTGGGCGGTGCGAGACTACTGCGCGTCTTGCCCAGAATGCCAATGGGCGGGACCAAAAGGTGTGGCCCGGGTACCCCTGATCCCTATGCCAGTCGTCGGCATACCCTTTTAAGAGATTGGGATGGACCTGGTTGGACCCCTGGACAGAAGTAAGACAGAAAATTGCTTCATCCTAATGGTAGTGGATTACGCAATGCGTTACCCTGAAGCCGTACCCCTGAGGACGGCCACAGCACCGGCGATCGCTATGGAACTAGTGAAGATTTTTGCTAGGGTCGGGATACCGGCGGAAATCCTGATGGATCAGGGCACGAATGTGTCCTCTAAACTGATAGCGGAATTGTGCCGCCTCCTCCATATACGAACCCTCCGGACGTCTGTCTATCATCCCCAGACTGTCGGCCTGGTGGAAGGTTTCAATGGTACACTCAAATCCATGTTAAGGAAGTTCGTGGAGGAGGACCCTACGCATTGGGACACACTGTTGCCAGCCCTGCTGTTCGCCATCAGGGAGGTACCCCAGGCATCGACGGGATTTTCACCCTTTGAACTCCTGTATGGTAGGCAGCCCCGGGGGATCCTGGACCCCCTGAAGGAGAAATGAGAAACCCAGGAGACCCGAGTCCTCGGGACCACCCAATACATGTTGCAACTCCGAGAACGGCTACGAACGCTAGGGGCGTTCGCCCGGGAGAACCTGATACAGGCACAAGCAAACCAAGAACGCCTCTACAACCGAGGAACTAGGGGATGGAGTTTCAGTCCCAGGGATTGTGTGTTGCTTTTGTTACCATCGGCCGAGTCAAAACTGCTAGCCAAATGGCAGGGATCCTACGAGGTAATCCGGAGGATTGGACCAGTAGACTACGAGGTCCGGCTACCGGGGCGACGAAGGGAGACGTGCATATACCACATAAATCTTCTGAAGGCCTGGAAGACCAGGGAAGCCCTGCTTATCGGCCCGTCCACCCCGAATCAGAACTCGGACCCCTAGTAGGGGACCCCCCCGTACCCAAGGCCGGTGACATTAGGGGTGGGCCTTGCCCCTATACAGAGAGAGCAACTACAGCAATTGACAGGGGAGTTCCCCGACGTTTTATCTGCCCACCCTGGGCGAACTACTCTAATGAGCCATCATATAGCAACCACTCCAGGTCAGAAGGTAAGAGACCACCACCGGCCGTTACCCCAAAAGATGTGGGACACCGTCCAAAAGGAGCTGGAGACAATGCTGGAGATGGGGGTTGTGGAGGAATCAAAGAGTGAGTGGCACAGCACCATCATCTTAGTCCCAAAGCCTGACGGGACTACCTGTTTTTGTATTGACTTCCGAAAAGTTAATGCTATCTTCCGCTTCGATGCGTATCCGATGCCGCGTGTGGACGATTTGTTGGAGCGACTCGGGGGAGCGAGGTACTTATCAACCTTAGACCTAACCAAGGGATACTGGCAGATCCTCCTCACCCCAAACTCCCGGGAGAAGACTGCCTTCCCAACCCCATTCGACCTTTTCCAATTTATAACTATGCCATTCGGGCTACACGGAGCCGCAGCTACGTTCCAACGGTTGATGAACAAGGTCTTACAGCCCCATGACCAGTATGCGGCGGCGTATATAGACATCGTAGTCTACAGCGACAACTGGGAGGACCATCTACGCCATCTAGATGGGGTGTTGCAGGCACTTCGATCAGCCGGCCTTACAGCCAATCCGGCGAAGTGTCACCTCGGGAAAGAGGAGGTAACCTACCTCGGATATACGGTAGGGGGTGGGAAACTGACACCTCTAATCAGCAAAGTGCAATCCCTCAGAGACGTACCCGTCCCCAAGACAAAGAAGCCAGTGCACCAGTTTTTGGGCCTAGCTGGATATTACCGTCGCTTCATGCCAGACTTTGCATCCCTAGCCGCCCCCCTGTCGGACCTTACCAAGAACTCACAGCCTCGACAAGTGCAGTGGTCAGAAGAGTGTGATAAAGCTTTTTGAAGCTCTGAAAGAATGACTCACTCATGAACCGGTCCTGCGACACCCAGATTTTTCAAAAGAATTTATACTTCAGACAGATGCCTCGGAAGTAGGCCTGGGGGACGTACTCTCCCAGGAGTTGGACAGGGAAGAACACCCGATACTATATTTAAGCCGTAAACTGTTCCCTCAGGAACAACAGTACTCCACAATAGAGAGAGAGGCCCTGGCAATGAGATGGGCCATCGACGCCCTACGTTATTATCTGTTGGGGAATAACTTCATGCTGATCACAGACCACGCCCCCTTACGATGGATAAATAGCATGAAGGACACGAACCCCCGGATACTACGTTGGTACCTCTCGCGACAACCGTATGACTTCCGCGTATTTCATCGCCCGGGTAAGGCACACACTAACGCAGACTTCTTTTCCAGACGGGGGAGGAGGGGACGGACCAACCAGAGGAGTCCCTCTTAAGGGGGAGGGTGCGTAATGGGGCAGCCCCGCCCCACACTAGCCCCAGCGACTTCAGACCAGTAGTTCTGACAGAGGAAGTCCCGCCCCGTTTGTGCTGGGCATGCTCCAGATGCTCACTGAGTATAAAAGGAGGGAACTCAGCTCAGTCAGGGCTGGCGGCCGCAGGAGAAGGACCTAACTGGGAAGCTCCTTCAGAGGACCAGCCGACACTCTTGAAGCTGCCAGGAACAGAGGCTTCTACAGGCCGGCACGAACCCCTACTGCAAGAGGAACCAGAGGAGGTGACGGATCCAGAGACTCATGGAGAATCCTGGGATCCGTGGGAGACCCAACTCCCCAGCCAGTAGGGAGCGACCCAGGGGAGGTGACGGACTGGTACCTTGACCCCGGTAAGCCTCAGCGTGTTTCGGTAGGACCCCCTCACTGAGACAGTAGTAAGGTCCTACTGCCCTGCAACCCGGGGCGTTTATATGGACTTTGGCCCTTGGGCCGTGCTACCCTGCAACCAGGGGCGCTTGTATGGACTCTGGCCACTAGGCCATGCTGCCCTGTAAGGAGAGGCGTGAACCCTCACAGACCCCTACAATTATAATACTGTGAAATTTCACATTTAAATAGCTGAAATCATGAAATTTACTATTTTTAAAATCCTATGACTGTGAAATTGACCAAAATGGACCATGAATTTGGTAGGGCCCTACCTATGGAGAAGGCAGCTAATTAGAGGGGATTTTCCTCAGGTAGAGCTGAAATGTCAGAAGCTCCAGTCCTTTCACACCTCATCAGGAGACTGACTCCACTAAAGGTCAAACAGCTTAATTAGCACCACTGCCTGGCTAAACCCAAAGCAGTAGCTCAGGGACTGTAATCTTACTCTTGGTTTGGCTTCAGGAAATTAATGGTTTATGATGAGTAAACTACACCACCACCAAGAACATTGGGAGGTGGGAGATTCCCCTTCTCAGGAGAGCCCTGCTCCCGGCAAGGAGTGGTCAGTTGTTATGGTGTTATGAGAAGCTCATTCCTGCTGAAGCCAAAGGCCTAATAAAATTTATGGTCAAGGAACCAAATGTGTCCAGGGAGCCCATTGTAAACTGTTGAGAGCCACATGGTGTAATATTAGTAGCTAGATGGATATGTGGAAATGGTCCCTATTTAGTAAGGATACTCCTTTATCTTTTTAAGCAATACCTCTCCACCTGGACACTCCAAAAACTTCTGTTCAATGTATTTGAAAAGTGTCTTCCTTTCCCCATTCCCTCCCCAAAATAAACCTGTCACTATTTCAGTTTAAGTTACAGCCTTTCAGATATTTCTGTATATGACTTGTATGCCCCTCCTCCATCACCATTGTATCGGGGTGCCTGACAAATACTTGAAGTGTATTCTCTTACAGACCTGTGTGGTAGGGTGGTAGTAGTATTGTTTCTGTGTTATGGATGGAGAACTGAGGCACTGTGGGATTATGGACACTGATTCAGCAAAGCATGTAAACATGTGGAGTGATAGTTTCAAAAGTGCTTAAGTAATTTAGGTGCACAAGTCCCATTGAATGTTAATCTATCTTGGGTATTTAAATGGTTCTCACTCCTGTAATATCTGAGCAACACTGAATGTATGTATCCTTACTTTGTCCCAGTCCTGTGAAGTAAGGAAGTGGAGGTGTTTCCATTTTACAGATAGGGAACTGAGGCACAAAGAGTCTAAGTGACCTACTCAAGGTCTTACAAGCGCTCTATCAAAGTAAAGGATTGATCCTGGGTCTCCTAAATCCCAGACTAGTGATCTAATCACTGGACTGACCTCCTTCTCTGCCTCATGTTGATAGAACTTTTGTGCCCAAGTCACTTAAGTTTTTCAGAAGCACCCATCTCATGTTGAATTTGAAACATGTGATTAATCCCACTGAAATCAATGGAACTGCTCTATGTAAGCATGTGCTTTACTGAATCTGGGCCCCAGTGACTCAAACAGAAATTGAATCTTGAGCTCTAGCATCCCCACCCAGTTCTTTAACCACAAGTCCACCTTTCCTCCCACAATAATCTAAAACTTTTGCTATGTCACTATGTGGATATGTCCTTGTCACTTTCCAACCATACTGATGGATGAACAGTGTCTAAGTTTTATGAATAGGCAAAAAATGCTAGAAAGCATCAGGTTTGAGTATTTAAGCATCGTAGAATAAAAGAGTGCCACGGGAATGAAAGGAATAGAGCTGGCAATGGAACTTTCAAGAACTGACGGTTAAAGAGATGTTCTGCAGTTAGAGGATTCTATATTACAGACTTCCTCACGGGTGCTGTTGTGGCTGTAAGGCGAGAGAACACAGAGCCCAGTTTTTTTTGCTTAATTTATGATTGTCAAGGCTGCTTCCCCACTTTGAACTTTAGGGTAAAAATGTGGGGGCCTGCATGAAAACTTCTAAGCTTAACTACCAGCTTAGATCTGGTCCGTTGCCACCATCCCAAAGCTAATTCCCTTCCCTGGGTAGCCTTGAGAGACTCTCCACCAATTCCCTGGTGGATCAAGATTCGAACCACCTTGGATCTAAAAACAAGGAAAAATCAATCAGGTTCTTAAAAAGAAGGCTTTTAATTAAAGAAAAAGGTAAAAATCCTCTCTGTAAAATCAGGATGGAAAAATAACTTAAAGAGCTCAGAGGACCCCCCTCTAGCCTTAGGTTCAAAGTACAGCAAACGGAGATAAACACTCTAGCAAAAGGTACATTTACAAGTTGAGAAAACAAAGATAAACTAACACGCCTTGCCTGGCTGTTTACTACAAGTTTGAAATATGAGAGACTTGTTCAGAAAGATTTGGAGAACCTGGATTGATGTCTGGTCCCTCTCAGTCCCAAGAGCGAACAACCTCCCAAAACAAAGAGCACAAACAAAAGCCCTCCCCTACCCCCCCCCCCAAGATTTGAAAGTATCTTGTCCCCTTATTGGTCCTTTGGGTCAGGTGTCAGCCAGGTAGCCAGGTTACCTGAGCTTCTTAACCCTTACAGGGAAAAGGATTTTGGAGTCTCTGGCCAGGAGGGATTTTATAGTACTGTACAGGAGAGCTGTTACCCTTCCCTTTATAGTTATGACACGCCCCCCCCAAATTACAGATAGTGTTGGACAGCCGGTTCCACACTGGCTGTGATTTCTTCCTGGAGCTCTAAGAGAAAACAGAGTTAATAAGACACGTGCACCTTTAGACATACTACTGATTATATAAAAACTAACAATATGTTCCACATTCCAAGAACAATTTTTAACCAGTTGATTCTGGGAAACTTTCCCGGGAGAGTGCATCAGCCACTTTGTTAGAAGCTCCCAAAATGTGTTGTATTTCAAAATCAAAATCTTGGAGAGCTAAACTCCACCGAAGAAGTTTTTTGTTATTCTCCTTGGTGGTATGAAGCCACTGTAGCGCAGCATGGTCTGTTTGTAGTTGGAAACGCCGTCCCCAAACATATGGTCGTAGCTTTTCCAGCACGTACACAATGGCGTAGCATTCCTTTTCGCTGATTGACCAGTGGCTTTCCCTCTCAGACAGTTTCTTGCTGAGAAACACGACAGGATGGAATTCTTGATCCGGTCCTTCCTGCATTAAAACTGCTCCTTCACCCCGCTCGGACGCATCTGTGGTTACTAGGAACGGTTTGTCAAAGTCTGGGGCCCTTAGCACAGGGTCAGACATGAGTGTCGCCTTAAGCTAGTGAAAGGCCTTTTGACACTCATCAGTCCACTGAACTGCATTTGTCTGTTTCTTTCTGGTTAGGTCTGTCAGCGGGGCGGCGATTTGGCTGTAGTGGGGTACAAATCGCCTATAATATCCGGCCAAGCCTAAGAAGGATTGGACTTGTTTCTTTGACTTTGGAACCGGCCACTTTTGGAAAGCATCCACTTTGGCCTGTAGGGGATTTATAGTTCCTTGACCCACCTGGTGCCCCAGGTAAGTCACTCTGATTTGGCCTATTTGACACTTTTTAGCCTTAACAGTTAGCCCTGCCTGCCGGATGCGCTCGAAGACTTTTTCCAGGTGCTCCAGGTGTTCTGTCCATGAATCAGAAAAAATGGCCACATCATCGAGGTAGGCAACTGCAGATTCTCCCAATCCCACTAGAAGACCATCTACAAGTCTTTGGAAGGTGGCGGGTGCATTTCGCAACCCGAAAGGGAGTACATTGAATTCATACACCCCTGCCTGGGTGACGAAGGCTGACCTTTCCTTAGCGGGTTCATCTAGTGGTATTTGCCAGTACCCCTTGGTTAAGTCTAAAGTAGAGATGAATTGGGCATGTCCCAATTTCTCCAATAGCTCATCTGTGCGTGGCATTGGATAGTTGTCAGGACGAGTTACAGCATTTAGCTTACGGTAGTCCACTCAAAAGCGTATTTCCCCATCTGGTTTGGGAACTAGAACCACTGGAGATGCCCATGCACTATTAGAGGGGCGGATTATACCCATCTGTAGCATGTCCTGGATCTCCCTTTGTATAGCAGTTTTGGCATGAGGTGACTCCCGGTAGGGTGGGGTTCTAATAGGGTGAGCATTACCTGTGTCAATGGAGTGGTATGCCCGTTCAGTCCATCCTGGAGTGGCTGAGAAAATTGGTGCAAAGCTTGTGCACAGCTCCTTGATCTGCTGTCGCTGCAGACGTCCAAGGGTGGCGGAGAAGTTCACCTCTTCCACGCCACCATCCCTTTTTCCTTCATAGTAGACACCTTCAGGCCACTCCGCGTCATCTGTTTCCTGGGCTGTAAACTGGCAAACGTTTAATTCTCTGGAATAAAAGGGCTTAAGAGAATTAACATGGTATACCTTAGGCTTTATGTTGGAGGTGGGGGAGGCTATGAGATAGTTAACAGCTCCTAGGCGCTCCTGGACCGTGAATGGTCCTTCCCACGACGCTTCCATTTTATGGGCCTGGAGCGCCTTTAAGACCATGACTTGGTCTCCTACTTTGAAGGACCGTTCTCTGGAATGTTTATCATACCAGGCCTTTTGCTCTTCCTGAGCATCCTTTAGGTTTTCTTTAGCAAGGGCTAAAGAGTGTCAGAGGGTGCTTTGTAGGTTGCTTACAAAGTCTAGAATGTTAGTTCCTGGAGAAGGCGTAAACCCCTCCCATTGCTGCTTCACCAACTGTAATGGCCCCTTAACCTCGCGGCCATACACAAGTTCAAATGGTGAAAACCCTAAACTGGGATGTGGTACAGCCCTGTAGGCAAAAAGCAACTGCTGCAACACTAGGTCCCAATCATTGGAGTGTTCATTTACGAATTTACGTATCATGGCCCCCAAAGTTCCATTAAACCTCTCCACCAGGCCATTGGTTTGATGGTGATAAGGGGTGGCAACCAAGTGATTCACCCCATGAGCTTCCCACAGGTTTTTCATGGTCCCTGCCAGGAAATTAGTTCCCGAATCTGTAAGGATGTCAGAGGGCCAACCTACCCTGGCAAAAATGTCTGCTAATGCCTGGCACACACTTTTAGCCCTGGTGTTGCTTAAGGGTACTGCTTCCGGCCATCGGGTAGCAAAATCCATGAAAGTCAGTATGTACTGCTTTCCTCTGGGTGTCTTCTTTGGAAAAGGACCCAGAATATCCACAGCTACTCGCTGAAATGGGACCTCAATTATGGGTAGTGGCTGGAGAGGGGCTTTAACCTGGTCTTGGGGCTTTCCCACTCGTTGGCACACCTCACAAGACCAGACATAATTAGCAACGTCCTTGCCAATTCCCTCCCAGTAGAAGGACTTCCCCAACTGGTCTTTGGTTCTGTTCACTCCAGAATGGCCACTGGGATGATCATGGGCTAAGCTCAAGTGCTTTACTCGATACTTAGTGGGAACTACCAACTGTCTTTGAGGATGCCAGTCTTCCTGGTGCCCACCAGAAAGAGTCTCCTTGTATAAAAGTCCTTGTTCTACAACAAACCGGGATCGGTTAGAAGAGCTGAGAGGTGGTGGGGTGCTCGATGCCGCCGCCCAAGCTTTCTGAAGGCTGTCATCTGCTTCCTGCTTGGCCTGGAACTGTTCCCTTGATGCTGGAGACATCAGTTCCTCCTTGGACTGTGGACTGGGGCTTGGTCCCTCTGGAAGTGATGCAGATGCTGGGGCTGTTTCCATTGACTGTGAACCACTGTCCGCTGGTGCACTATGTGGTATTTCAGGCTCTGGCTGAGCCTCTTGGGTAGGGTTATCTGCTGCTTCTGCCAGTTCAGGTTCGCTGGTGCCCTCTGGCGTTGGAGTGGTAGATGGGTTTGCAAGCGCTGGACTCAGTGCTGGCAATGGGCCTGTTGCTGGTCGCGTTGCCAGTTCCGGTTCTGGGACTGGCTTTGGCTGGGTCTCTGGGATTGGATCCACTACGGCTGTTGCAGTCGTTGGCAGGGGATCCGGTTCCACCACCTTTGTTTGGGTCTCTGGTAACACAGACGGGGCCCTGGGGAACGGCTCAGGAACAGGGATGGGGCTGAAAGCTTGCTTAGCCTGGCTGCGGGTGACTATTCCCACCCTCTTGGCTAGCTTCACATGGTTGGCCAAGTCTTCCCCCAGCAGCATGGGGATGGGATAATTGTCATAGACTGCAAAAGTCCACATTCCTGACCAGCCCTTGTACTGGACATGCAACTTGGCTGTAGGCAAGGTTACAGACTGTGACACGAAGGGTTGAATTGTCACTGGAGCCTCCAGGTTGATGAGTTTGTGGTCCACTAGGGATTGCTGGATAGTTGACACTTGTGCCCCTGTGTCCCTCCAAGCGATAACCTTCTTTCCGCCCACTCTCAAGGTTTCCCTTCACTCTGAGGGAATGAGAGAGGCATCTGGGTCTGGGGATCTTAGGTGTGATTGGGGTGTAATGAACTGTAATCGGTTGGGGTTCTTGGGGCAGTGAGCCTTTATGTGTCCCAGTTCATTACATTTAAAACATCGCCCTGCTAAGGTATCACCGGGGCGATGTTGGTTGGTGGAGACTGGTGTGGTGGGGTGAGAAGGCGTCTGGGGTTTCCCTTGGGATGTGGGTGGTGCCTTGGGTTGTCCCCGGTGGTAAGGTTTGGTTTCGGGTTGCCCCTTCTGATATTCGCTCCAGCTGCTACTAGTTTTTTTTTTTCTTTTCTGCCACCTCCACCCATTTGGCTCCAATCTCCCCTGCCTCGGTTACAGTTTTGGGCTTCCCATCTAGGATGTACCTTTCTATTTCCTCAGGAACACCCTCTAAAAACTGCTCAATTTGCATAAGGAAGGGCAACTCTTCCGTAGATTTAACATTTGCTCCTGATATCCAGGCATCCCAATTTTTCCCAATGTGGTAGGCATGTCGGGTAAATGACACATCGGGTTTCCACCTTAGGGCTCTGAACCGCCGACGGGCATGCTCGGGTGTTAGCCCCATTCTGAGTCTGGTCTTGTTTTTAAAAAGTTCATAACTGTTCATGTGTTCCTTAGGCATTTCAGCCGCCACCTCTGCTAAGGGTCCACTGAGCTGCGGCCTCAGCTCTATCATGTACTGGTCTGTAGTGATGCTGTATCCAAGGCAGGCCCTTTCCAAATTTTCTAAGAAGGCCTCCGTATCATCGCCTGCCTTGTAGGTGGGGAATTTTCTGGGATGGGAAGTGGTACCTGGAGAGGGGTTGTTAGGATTGGCTGGTGTATCCAGCCTAGCCCTTGCTAAGTCCAGTTCATGCTTCATCTCTTTTTCTCTCAGCTCCGTAGCTCTCTTGTGGGCCTCCTCTTTGGCTTTTTCTTCTCTTTCTCTCTGCTCTTTCTCGTTTTTTTTTTTTTTTTTTTTTTTTTTTTTTTTTTTTTTTTTTTTTTTTTTTTATTGAAGCAATCTCTGATGTTTCCTTTCATTTTCTTCTGCTTCTAGTCTGGCCAGTTCTAGTTTGTTAGCTACATCACTGATACTCGTTTTCCTATTTTCTTGTGCTGGGTCACACCCCTCTGCAGTTGAATGAAACTGGGATGCACTCAGCTCAGGCTGCTGCTGAGATAACAGAGACTTTCTAACTAGCTATCCCCAAGAGGTAGAAAGGAAAAAAAACAATTCAGCTTGTAAATTCCTTTTACCAGTTGTTTGCTCACTGATTGAACCCTTCTCTTAACAAAGACCCTTGTTAAGTTTTTTTTTTAACACCTCTGCCTTTAGGCAAGGGGAGATAAGATATGCATCTACCTTCAGCTCTGCTTTCCAAGCAGCTAGAAAGGAGAAAAAAAAATCTTACTGGCTTTTGGTTTAAAATGATCCCACCGCTCTGCCACCATGTCAAGGCTACTTCCCCACTTTGAACTTTAGGGTACAAATGTGGGGGCCTGCATGAAAACTTCTAAGCTTAACTACCAGCTTAGATCTGGTCCGCTGCCACCATCCCAAAGCTAATTCCCTTCCCTGGGTAGCCTTGAGAGACTCTCCACCAATTCCCTGGTGGATCAAGATCCAAACCTCTTGGATCTTAAAACAAGGAAAACCATCCCCCCTCCTTCCTCCCACCAACTCCTGGTGGATCAAGATCCAACCCCCTTGGATCTAAAAACAAGGAAAACCATCCCCCCTCCTTCCTCCCACCAACTCCTGGTGGATCAAGATCCAACCCCCTTGGATCTAAAAACAAGGAAAACCATCCCCCCTCCTTCCTCCCACCAACTCCTGGTGGATCAAGATCCAACCCCCTTGGATCTAAAAACAAGGAAAAATCAATCAGGTTCTTAAAAAGAAGGCTTTTAATTAAAGAAAAAGGTAAAAATCCTCTCTGTAAAATCAGGATGGAAAAATAACTTTACAGGGTAATCAAACTTAAAGAGCTCAGAGGACCCCGCTCTAGCCTTAGCTTCAAAGTACAGCAAACGGAGATAAACACTCCAGCAAAAGGTACATTTACAAGTTGAGAAAACAAAGATAAATTAACACGCCTTGCCTGGCTGTTTACTACAAGTTTGAAATATGAGAGACTTGTTCAGAAAGATTTGGAGAACCTGGATTGATGTCTGGTCCCTCTCAGTCCCAAGAGCGAACAACCTCCCAAAACAAAGAGCACAAACAAAAGCCCTCCCCCCCCCAAGATTTGAAAGTATCTTGTCCCCTTATTGGTCCTTTGGGTCAGGTGTCAGTCAGGTTACCTGAGCTTCTTAACCCTTACAGGGAAAAGGATTTTGGAGTCTCTGGCCAGGAGGGATTTTATAGTACTGTACACAGGAGAGCTGTTACCCTTCCCTTTATAGTTATGACAATGATCAAGAACCGTTTTGAAAGATGGACCTGGTAAGAAATGTGTAATTCTTAGCAGAAACTTTTTTCCTTTTTATTTAAAAGCAGTGACTCTAAAATTACTTTTTTTTTTTCTGGATACATTCCATCTTGCAAGAAGCAACACTTCTCTCATGTGGCTTAAAATATCCAGTTATTTGGCCAATGATTTCATACACCAGAGCATATGAAATGAAGCTCTGCTTGTATTAGCATGTTGACATATGGAATGTAGCCATAAAGTCCCTTCTAGTGGAAATGGTTGATTTACCTCTTCTGCTGACCTCCCCCAACTAGCAATGTGTAAGGATCATATATCTAATTTTTTTTTTTCAAAACATTTCAGATCTTGCAAATACTTATGCAGGAGTACACCATTGCACAAGTGTGAATGGAGGCAAGAAGAAGGTTAAGCATGAGGCACAGCACAGCCCTCCACTCTGTTTCAGGTTTCTTGAATACCCTACCCCCTCTCTTACTTGCAAGGGTGCATGAAAGAAAAGGGGCTAGCAGAGAAGGACAGGTTTGAGGAGACATGGGCTGGCTCATGAGGGACAAGTCTTCTCATGTTAATGAAGTGCGTAACTATGCCATTTCTTCTTGGGTAAGAGTAATGAATTGGTGTATAACAGTGCTCTCAGTACAGGATGATTTTCCCATATGCTCCTTATCCTGACCAGCATTTTTTATCTTGTACTTATACGTGCAGCATTCTGTACTTATATTTTGCAGCAGCAAGACCAGCATAAGATCTTCTACAGCAGGACATTAATTTAAACAGGAAATGCATAAAGATAAATGACTGCTTCAATGGCCCACTTCAGGGCACTAAGGTTAGCTTGTCTTTTCTTAAAGTTTCTCCTTGTAAAAAGTTCAGGTTGTTTGAAAGACTTATTTTGTTGTTTACATTACATCACTACATGTGATTTCTGCTGGAGCTATTTTTGTATTATGTGGTCACATCACTGAGTTCCTAGAATCAGGACGATAAATTTTAATGTTGTACATTTGTTTAATTATGTAGTAAACTTCTGTATTTTAACAGCAGAGTTCCTCTTTTTTTACTTCTCTTTTGAGGTTTGCATTTCTGTAAAGTCTATTTACTAGGCTTGGGTGGAGCATGGGACACTTCCCAGAATACCTGGATGACAAAATGTTGTTCCCACCCCTTTCTCTCCCGTAATTTTATCTAGAGACTTGGCATACAAAATCTCTTTTTAGGAAGCAGGCTGGGATGACAGTGTTCTGTGTGCTATATTTTTACTCTAAATATGCCATCAGTGTATATGGTGTAGTGTGTATTTCACGCTGCTTCCATAAGTTGGCGTGATTGTCACAATAAAACAAAAAACATTGGACACAAACAAAAGCCCTGGTGCAATCACTGCTTTGCAGCTCTCATCCTCTGCATGTCTACACTGCAAAAGTGATCAAGAAAGCAGCTCCAGGCTGCTCCGAAAAGTGCTACCCTTTGGAATGCACCCTGCGCAGGGTACTCAGGACACAGAATTTTCGTTTACATAGTACTTGACTCTTTTGGTTTTTAGACTCAACTATTTTTGGTAGAAGTGGCAATATTAAAAACTCATCTAACAATCTTATGCCATACTGCTCAGTGGCAGAATAATGGCCTTTCAATTAAGGTCTGAGGTTCACATGTTAACTGTAGAGGGCCCAAACCAAAACCTTGCACACAAACTCTCCAGAACTTAGTGATGGTGTTTGGGGGCAGGCAGTGGGGCGAATCTGGGTCATAATTTTGCTAATAGACAAACAAAACCGTAGATCAAACATCCCCAGATTATGGGGTGTTAAAATACTGAACTGGATATGGATCTTGTATCTTTAAATCCTTGTTAGATTAGCTGCTGAATGTAATTTAGACTGGATGGATCCTTTTACCTACTTATGTCAGTCACACAGGGCAGCCTATGGGATTATTTTTGTTTTGTGCCTTCAGAGCCACTGAATTTTCCTTCAGATTGAGCACTCTGCTTTTGAGACAAGTTCAAAGAAGGAAAGAGAAAACCAGCCCCTCCAGCTCCTCCTTTAAAAGTAAAGTAATCCACTCCTTTATCCCACTGGGAGGGAGAGTCCAGACACATGGCATGCATAACTCCTGTCAGGAAAACAATTACAAAGTATAAAAGGGACTTTTATGAGATGTGTGGCCACCAGTTCTGCTGGAGTTCTGAAAATCAAGGCATGAAAAGGCCAGAAAATCCTGTGACAAACTGTTTCTATTTAGAAGTCAGAGGCCCATTTCAAAAAAATCTCTCTCATTTTCCCATTCTACCACCTCTGGTAATCAAAGACATTTCCGTAGATTTTTCCCCTTCCTATTTGTTTATTTAAATGATGTCCAATTTGGCACCCTTGGTGATGTCCGCATTTTGTGAAGGTTTGGATGAATTTCAAAACAGCTGTTTATACGCTTCTTATGGAAGTCTCCTCTGTATCATGCCTCATACATATTTTTGTTAGAGGAACACAGGTTTTTGAGACCTAGTGGAAGGGGTGGAGTTATTCCAGACAACGTCCTTTTGCCAGTTAGTCTGTCATTAAGTAGTATCTGTATTTGTTTCATTGATATATATGATATACGATAGAGCTTTAAGTTTTTAAGATGAGGTCTATTATCTGGATGAGGCCAGAAGTTCTATCTCATTATCTACACTAGGCCTATCTAGAGATCTACCAGCACCATAAAGAGATCATTTGGTACACCTGCATCAATCTGTTTTTATATTCAGTGATTCACTTTTGGCTTTGTTATGCCTATGTGGTTGCCACTTAAGGCTACATTTTCAAAACAATATGTGCTACTGTGTTCCTCAAATATGTGACATTTTGTGCAAATTTGCATTTTCATGCTGCATGGAAGATGATATAAACAGACACCTGTAGTGTTTCATAAGACTATAACAGGGTTCAAAAAAGAACTAGATACATTCCTGGAGGATCGGTTCATCAATGGCTATTAGCCAGGATGGGCAGGGATGGTGTCCTAGCCTCTGTTTGCCAGAAGCTGGGAATGGGCAACGGGATGGATCATTTGATGACCTGTTCTGTTCATTCCCTCTGGCTACCTGGCATTGGCCACTGTCAGAAGACAGGATACTGGGATAGATGGACTGTTGGTCTGACCCAGTATGGCCCTTCTTATGTAACTAGTCTGACTCTTAAAACAGAGTAGAGATTATAGGCAAAGCTTTGAATATACTGTAGAACATCAAATCAATGTTCCTGTAAGTATTTATCCCATTCAGCTTTAGCCAAAGGGCAATGAGGTTCTGTGGGGACTAGAATCCCAGGTCTGCAAGGTGTGGGATGGCCAACACCTCCATCTCACTACCCGGCAGCTATGATAGTGCCATATGTATTATCACATAGACCCAGTGGAGAAACATATGGCAGGAAGTACAACTTCAAAGGGCCAGACTGGTATTTTCCCTCATGGCCCCTGATTGGTACTGGCACCCTTTAGCCCAGGAGGAGTTCCAGGAAATGTCCATACAACAACATGGACTTTCCCACCAATTGTAGTCACACACCTGCCTCTCAGCTCACTCTTGACCCCAGCTTGGACCTTGGGCTTCTGCCATGGAACTCTGACCCCCGATACCTGGTTTCAATACTTGAACTCTGACCCCAACTTTGTCCTTTAGTTTCAGTGTTTAGTTCCTGACTCCAGCTCTGACCTCTAGCATTGTTCCTGGCCTCTGACTGCCACAGCTGTGACTGCCCAAGCCCCAGTCATGACAATGACCAAGAAATTAACTTCAACTAAAAATAGGATTTAAATCAGGAATGACTCTAGTATTTCAGATCAGCTGTTCAGAAGTCTGTAGCTCTGGATCAAGAGGAAAATATGAGACAAGATCCCGTAGGGGATTAACTGTTCGATGGGGGATATAAAAGCTATTTCAGAAGTTTTAGATAAACATACAAAAAAACTGTCCTTGGATTTTTGTAAGACTGCATGGAGGTGCAATGCTGTAAGTTAATTGTGATGGCAACAATGCCACTACCTAGAAATCCAATTCTGATAACTTTGCTGTCCTTTTTAGCTACAGCTGCAATAGCAAGCCTTGCCTGGTTTACATAAGACAAGGTATCAGTTCTCAGAACTTGAGAACAAACCCATGTAGATAATCTGACTTTCATTTTGAGGTTGAACAAATGACGATATAATAAACATTTTTGCTGTTGGCCAATGGCCAATGTTTCCATCACCCCTCACCCCAATACACTGCTGGCATTTGATAATTCCCAGACAAGGTTACAGCATTTACCATTAGTTCATTACCATGGCTACCCATGACCCTCAGAAGTAAAAGAAGGCCTGGCAGTCGGCCTGGTATGGGGCCAGGGAGCCTCCAATAATATTTTGGCATGGCAGTATTGTTAAAGTGTAAGAGACAGAACACTTGTGTCTGGCAGAGACTAGTACAACCTGCCAACCATGGGGCAGTATCCGTGGGAAAAAAAATAGCTTTGCAATATTTCACTCATTCAATAGAAGTTAGCAAGAATATGCAGTGTTGCATCTCCTCTGGAGTGCCATATTTCAAAAGTCCTGTCCATAGTAACATAAAATGGGATCTATGGTAAACAGTATTGCCAAACTCAAGATAAAGAATTAGGAGTTCCTCGAGATCAAAAATCATGGGTTAAATCCCCCAATCATGAGATTGGCCCCATGAAGCATGAAATTTTAAAAACATTCTCAAACCATGTTTTTAGTCTCTCTCTTTTTTTTTTTTTTTTTTTTTTTAAACTAGTTTTGCCAAGAATCCCATAATATAAGAGATGTCCCATATATAAATAAGAAAAAATACAGGCTGCCTGTTATCTGATATTTCAACCAGGCACTTCGCTTTGCAAAGTGCCACTGGTTGGCAACTTGACCTTGCACAGGGACAAATTTGGTCCAGCTGCCCCTCTGTCTGAGCCAAACTTGAGTGGCATTACTAACAGAGGAGTATCGGCCAATTTTGAGTGGTGTTGCAACCTGGTGCATGGGGTTGCAGTGCCATTCAAATATGCCCAGATGCCCCTCCATTCCTGGAACCCAGCTGAATGTTGCCCCTTGCAAATGGAACTCCTGCTGGTTGCAGCAATGCCTCCTCCAGCTGCTCTTTCTCCAGTCCACACCCTTTCTTTCAGATCCCGTGGACAGCACTGCAGCAGGCAGAGACCAACAACTGCAGCCTCTGATTCAGTGCTTGGCACCCACATGGAACCAGAATAGGAGCTGCAGTGGCTGCACAGCCTAGCACCTGAGGTCCTGGGTCCTCTACAGTGCCCAGAGCTGGAAAGGGAATGGACCCCTAGGAAAGATGAGAGAGGAGATGGGACTTGCCCTCAGAGGCTCTAGTAAAGACTGGGGACATCTGAGGTCTGTCCTGCATTTTTGAAACACAGCAATGACAAGCCTCTTTTTAACTCCCCTCTACTCTTCTGGCTATTTGTGAATGATAATTTCAGATTGAAAAGTCAACCTTAAATGCACGCTTTCTCCAAGCTGCTCAGATGGAGTCTCCACCTCCCCCTTCTCACCCGTAAGATAGGAGCACTACAATACATTTCCTATTGCTGTCTTGACACCCTGCCTCACTGCCCCCGGGGCATCTCCCTATGTAGGGGGAAAGTCCCAAGGCAGCGGGAGGCAGGATAGTGCTGCTGTTGAGTCTGGGGACGAAGACCCAGTATCAGCTTTTTTCCGACTCCCTCATCCACTGCCTTCTACTGCCCTAGGATCTTCAACCTGCTCTAGGACCACACATGCAGGCAGGGCTCAGTGTCAGGACAGGTCTGTGTCCTTAGCCCCAAGGCTCTACATAGAGCTCTGCCTGCATGCCCAGCCCTGAAAATCGCAGGAGCAGGGAGCTTCTTGCATCAGGGTTATCCATAATGCTTTAGGGACTGGGTGAGTCCTTAATTTTGCATGTTTTGTTTCAGTGTTAAAACATGCAAAACATGTTTGTTTCAGTGTTACAATGGGTGGATGGGTCTTGAAAATCACCCAAAAATGTTATGTAACTTATGGGCAGCCCCTCATCACGACAGCTCCTCCTGCAGGCTCCAAAGTCCTGAGACTCATTATCACTTTGTAAGAGTTGGCAACACTGCACTCAGAGGGCACTCCACTTACTCTCCACTACCTCCGGGCTGGGAGAGCTGCCAGCAGATCCTCCATCACTATCCTCTTTGATATATGGCTAAATAAGAATATCTAAGACTATCATTATCTAGACTTCTTCAGAAATAGCTTAGACATGGAAACATAAGTAACTCCATATGTATTGCAAAGTTGAATGAATATTGTAGTCAGAATTAAGTTTACTATGTTAATTTTTATTTCTTCAAGAAGTATTCTTTATGAAAGAGGAAGTGATTTCTTAAGTTTGTGAAAGAATCTTAACTCAGGATTTCCTGTAGTCTTAGCACTTATGTTATAGCATGTCAGCAACCTTAAGAGCATCTTAACACAATTTAGTATCTTGAAATATGATAGAAGGCTTCTCACTTCACTAAAAGGGACTACATTTAAATATAAGTAACTGACCTAATAGAATCAATCATTCATTAATAGGAAGTTACTTTCTAAAATCATTTTTAATTTTGTCAATACTATAGCATTACTATTAAGTAGATTTAGTTGACAAAGGGCTATTTATTATACCAAAACAATTTTTTCCTTCCACTGATGCATAGAATCATAGCAGTGTAGGACTGGAAGGGACCTCAATAGGTTATCTAGTCTAGTCCCATGCACTCAAGGCAGGACTAAGTAATAACTAAACCATTCCTGACAGGTGTTTGTCTAACCTGTTCTTTAAACCCTCCTGACAGAGATTCCACAATCTCCTAGGTAATTTGTTCCAGGGCCTAACTCCCCTGACAGTTAGGAAGTTTTTCCTAATGTCCATCCTAAACCTCCCTTGCTGCAACTTAAACTCACTGCTTCTTGTCGTATCCTCAGAGATAAACAAGAACAGTTTTTCTTCCTCCTCGTAACAAAAGTTTATGTACTCAAAAACAGTTATGTGCACCCTCAGTCTTCTCTTCTCCAGACTAAACAAACCCATTTTTTTTCAGTCTTTCCTGATAGGTCATGTTTTCTAGACCTATAATCACTCCTCTGGACTTTTTCCAATTTGTCTGCATCTTTTTGTGAAACCCAGAACTGGACACAATATTTCAGTTAAGGCCTTATCAGCATGGAGTAGAGTGAAATAATTACCTCTTGTATCTTGTTTACAACACTCCTGCTGATACATCCCAGAATGATATTTGCTTTTTTTTTTCTTTTGCAACATTGTTACACTGTTGACTCATATGTAACTTGTGACCCACTATGATCCCCAGATCCCTTTCTGTAGTACTCCTTCCTTGGCAGTCATTTCCCATTTTGTGTGTGTGCAATTGATTGTTCCTTCCTAAGTGGAGTACTTTCCATTTGTCCCTACTGAATTTCATCCTATTTACTTCAGATCATTTCTCCAGTTTGTCCAGATCATTTTGAATTTTAATCCTATCCTCCAAAGCAACTTGGTATCATTGCTAAACTTTATAAGTGTACTCTCTATGCCATTTTCTAAATCATTGATGAAGATATTGAACAGAACCAGACCCAGAACTGATCCCTGTGAGACCCCACTCGATATGCCCTTCAAGCTTGACTGTGAACCACTGATAACTACTCCCTAGAAGCAGTTTTCCAACCAGTTATATACCCACTTTATAGCAGCTCCATCTAGGTTGTATTTCCCTAGTTATGAGAAGGTCATGCGAGACAGTATCAAAAGCCTTACTGAAGTCAAGATATGCACCTACTACAGTGTAGCCCTGATCCTACCTGGGCCTTTGGGCACTTATTGCAGTACAAACAATTATAATACAAATAAATACTTACGTAAAATTTACAGTTTAACATTTATCCAAAAGATGTTCATCATCATCATCACTCCCATAACCGCATTGGTTGTTGGGGCACCATCACTGATGAGCAATCAACCAATTGTCTCCATCGCTGACAATTGTGTGTCAGTGCTTGAGTCTCCGCAAAGTCCATTCCTGTCCACTCTTTTATTTTGTCAATTCATCTCTTCTTCTGTCTACCTCTTCTTCTTTTCCTCTGTACTGTCCTTCGGAGGATGATCTTGGATAGGCCAGATGATCTTGTTACATGGTCGTACCACTTCAGCTTGTGCTTTTTCATGGTTGTCAGGTCTTCATATGACCCAGCGCGTTGAGTGATGATGTTGTGGACCTCTTCATTAGTGACGTGGTCGAAGTAGGAGATGTCCAGGATTTTACGGAAGCATCTCATCTCTACTACCTGTATTTTCCGTTCGGAAAAGATGTTGGGGATGCCCAATTATTTCCAGTTTCTGGATGATTGGAGCCATACCCAGCTCCACTGACCTAGCTACCGCCTCTAGGGAAGAATCCCTCCTGTCAGCGTAGGGAGTGTCTACACTGAAGCACTACAGCAGCGTAGCTGTGCTGCCGTAGCATGTTAAGTGTAGACAAGCCCTCAGTGAGAGTAGTTACAAAACTAATGTGACTCCTGCAGCCTGGCTCTATAAAATGAAAACACCACCGCAGCATTTAATTTATAGCAGAAAAAGTACAAGCTCAGTCTGTATTTAGCATTCTAACGGGGGAAACATGCAGGTTAGTTTGTATAAAATGCAGTGCAGGTGATGCAAGGAATATCTGGAGCTGAGGGAAGGGAACAACTGCAGTGTGGGAAAGGAAGATAGATTACAAAGGCCTGAGACAGAAGTCTTCCTGGTAACAATGTACAAGAGCAGATAGCAATCAACCACATCTGACAACAGATCTATAGTGTTAGTATCCTTTTTGCTACTTGTTTACTCTTTTATCATCTATGGAAAATCAAAATGACACATCTAGTCTTAAATTTAAAACACTGTTTAAATTGTTTGCAAATGCAGACTAACTGAAAATGAAGAAGTTGCAAAGGCAATAACCACTGCAGTATGATATCCTGGGTACTATAATATACCATTGTTTATTCTGAGATACTAGTGCAAGCCAGGGATTTATGCTTACGCTATATAAATAATCAGTTAAAATAATGGTATTTTCGTGTATTACCTTTTCAATACATTTCCCACTGTATTAAAACACCACAAAATACTGTATTATATTTCCCCTTCCTGTGATAGACACCCACAGGAGGGATCAGGGGTCTTGAGAAACTACCTTTCTCACTTTTGAAAACCTGTTCCTCATCCAAGAAAACCTGAACTTGCAGACTTGGGGATAAAGAGGAGCCTGCCATAGTCCCTTGTTCTCCCTTTTCCTCCCTACCACAGGAGAGGGGCATAGAGCCCTATGTAAAAGCCACTGAACTTCCAATGGTTTTGATCAGTAAACAATAAAAAGGTTCATAAAAGGAATATTTTATAATATGGCTTGAGTTTTTCTGTCCTTATCCAGTCTCTTCCATGAAGCCTTACTATTTGAAACTAGGTTCAGAAAAGTTGCCCGCAGACTGGGAGCCATGCAGAACAGTTTAATATACTCTGCATATCAAGGTTACACAGAATTAGCTGCAACTAAGCAGTATTTTCTTACCTGAGAGTTTGAACTAGAAAGCAACAGTCAGCAGTATGCACTAGATCTTTGCCTAATTCTGTTCAATAAGCATTCCTTGACAAACAGTTTCTCTGATATTTTGTGTAGGTTACTTTACTACAGTAGCATTTTTGTCAGGGGCCTAACTTAAAGATCAGGAATCTGCACTATTATTTGTTTTTTGACCCTTAATATTTAGTATGCTATATCACTACTGAGCAGTAGCATATTTTGATTTTTTAAGTGAATTCTTTCCATTACTCACAATGCAACACAAACATCTTAGCACTTTCCTTAGAGAATTCTGCACTTCCTGTAAAAACAAGCAACAAAAAGCCATTAAGAAAAATAACCAGGAGGCTTTTAATCACTTGAGTCTGTATGCCACTCTCAAGTAAAAGGAAAAATTTGCCCCTTATCTTTGAGTGAATAACTTAGAGCAGTGCCTAAGTTATTGGTGGGTATCTGGAGGTACCCACATGGGCAGAGGGTATAATAGGCCAGGGGAGGTTCAGCCACCCTTGGCGTGCTGCGGACACCAGACCCCCAGTTGTGAGGTTTTGGGGGGAAGTTTTTGATTTATTATGCCCTATGCAGGTTCTGGGGCGGCTGAGAAGGTGGTATGAACTATTCAGCTTCCTGGGTTCATCATAATCTCCCTGGACTCCAAGGAGATTACTGATGAACCCAGGAAGTTGATTAGAAAATACCGCCTCCTCAGTTGCCCCAGAATCAGATGGGGCATATCAGAAGCTTCTTCCGGAGAAGAATTGGAACGATGCTTTTCTCCGGGTGGCTTGGGGTCTAGGGAGGGGAGGCGTGGCGCAAATTCTGCTGGCTCAGGGCTCCTCCGGGCGGGGGGCTCAGGGCTTCTCCAGGCAGGGTAGGTGTGGGGTGGGGCTCGGGGCTTCGGCTGGCCTGGGACTCCTCTGGCTTGGGGGAGGGGCCCTTCGGTATAGTGCAAGAAACTGCTACCTGTAGAAATTTGCTACTGTATCAGTTAATTATATGTAAGGATTGTAAAAAACTGCTATCTGATGTACAGGGCCGGCTCTAGGTTTTTTGCCGCCCGAAGCAAAAAAATTTTTGGCTGCCCACCACCCCAGCCCTGGGCTCTCACCACCCCGCCCACCAGTGCCCTCCCCCACCCGCACCCCCTGCCGCCCCAGCCCTGGGCTCTCTCTTCCCCCCCCCCACACCTCCTGCCACTCCAGTTCTCCCCCCCCCCACGCCACCCGCACCCTCTGCCGCCCCAGCCCTGGGCTTCCCCTCACCAGTGCTGACTCTGCCCACTCCCCCCTCGCCTCCAGCCGGTCCGGCGCTGGCAGGGTCAGGGTAAGCAGCAGGGTTCCTGGGCTGCGCCTCAGCCCAGGGTCCCTCCAGCCAGGGCTCCCACCTCCAGGATCGGCCGGGACCCGGGAGGCCAGAGCTGGGGGCCCGCCCAGCAGATGGCTGAGGAGCCAGTGCAGGGTAGCCCCAGAGGGAGCGGAGTCCCGGAGAGCGGGACGTGGGCCCCGCATGGCAGCGCCACGCCCTCTATTGCCCTGCTGCTGCTTCTGGTCACCCTGCCGCAGTCCCTGGGCGGCTCGGGCCACTTCGCCCAGCCCCGGCTGCAGCGCTGGGAGGTGGCTGCGGCTCCGTGTGCCCCACGGGGTGGCCCCCAGCCCGAGTGTGCCCCGCTCAGCGCCTGCCCGGCCCAGCCACAAGGTGCAGGCGCTGCTCCCCTGCAGCGCAAAACGCAGCAGCCCCATGGCACCCCCTGCGCACGACGCGCTGCTGCTGCCAGGGCCGGCTCTAGGCTTTTGCTGCCCAAAGCAACAACAACAAAAAAAAGATGGCCGGAATGCTGCCCCTGAAAATGTGCCGCCCCAAGCACGTGCTTGGTTTGCTGGTGCCTAGAGCTGGCCCTGCTGATGTTGCAAATTCCTACAAATAGCAGTTTCTCGCACTACACCGGCCGTGGGGGTGGGGAGGGGATCTCGTGGCTCCTCAGGGTGGGGGGGGTGTCTCAGGGCTCTGACCATGGGAGGGTGGGTGGAAGGGGCAGAGATGGGGCTAGCCTCCCCAGAGGGGGGCTCCACTCACCACTCATGGGTATCCAGAGTTCTTCCGGGGGGGGGTACATCAGCTCATCTAGATCAGTATTTCTCAACTTGGGGGTCATGGGATGGGTTTATGGGGGTTGCATGTGTAGGGCCAGCATTAGGGGGTGGCAAGCAGGGAAATTGCTGGGGGGCCCATGCCTCAGAGGGCCCTGCAAAGCTAAGTTACATGCCTCAGCCCTGGGCGGCGGGATTCAGGCTTCAGACTCCTGAAAGGGGTACAGTAGACTGGAAAGGTTGAGAACCACTGAATTAGATAACCTAAATTGAACCAAATACCTCTGTGTTTTTAGTTGGTTGTAATATTCTGAATGTTAGCTAGACTGCCCTGAAACACACTTTCAACCTTATTTTTCCTAACAAAATTTTGTTTATATAGAAATTGAAAATCCCTGTTTACTAACTGCTAGGAAAAGTCTTTAAATCAATCCCATTCTACCATATATGTATATCGTTGGGGACCCAGCCTACCCCTCGGGGACCCAGCCTACCCCTTAATGCCATGGCTCATGAAGCCATACACAGGCACCCTAGACAGCAGTAAGGAGCTGTTCAACTATAGGCCGAGCAAGTGCAGAATTGTAGTAGAATGTGCATTTGGATGTTTAAAAGCTCGCTGGCGCGGTTTACTGACTCGGTTAGACCTCAGCGAAACCAATATTCCAATTGTTATTGCCGCTTGCTTGCTTTATCAAACAATTCCTCTGATTTTATCACCTTCACCTTGATCGATCGGTCCTTCGGCCCTCGTATAGATTTCACTGATCACAATAAGTCTTCCAATTTTCTTGGATCCTGGCCTTCCTTTTCCATTCGCAGCCATGTCTTTTCACAATAAAATCTTCTCATCTCTTTGGAGGTCGGCTGAGTGGTCATTTCAGTTCCCAGGGGTACCACTCAGCGACAGCTGCAGTCCATCAATTGTCAGTGAGCCTCACTGTATGCCCGGCCCATCGCATTTCACTATGCATGCTCTCAACAATGACATCCTGCACTCCATTCTGCTGTCTGATCACTTCACTGGGGATGGGTGGCATATTGAAATACCAGAATTCTTCTTTTCATCGCCCTCTCCATGACAGACAGTTGCTGCTCCTCTGTCTTCGTCAGTGCCCATGTTTTGCTGCCATACAACATTACTGGCAGTACTGTTGAGTTGAAGAGGCTGGCGCATATTGCCTTGTTGATTTTTCCTTGGAGGACATCCTTGATAGAACTGAATACGCACCAACCTGCTTTTTTTCTTCACAAGAGTTCACCTTCCTGATCATGGCACATGTTAATTTCTTGGCCCAAATAGACATATTGCTCAATTTCTTTTATTTGTTCTTCCTGGATTGTTATTTGGGCTTTTGGCAAGGTATCAGATCACATAAATTTAGTTTTGGAGTGGTTAATTTTCAGTCCTACTTGGCTGCTTTTTGTGTTGAGTTCTTGCAGCATTTTCTGTAGTTTGATAGTATTTTTGGTGATCAACACAATATTGTCCGCAAATCTGAGATGGTTTAGCTGCTCTCCATTGATGTTGATTCCATCCTTCCAATTCATCCGCCACATTAACATTTAGAGGCAGGCTATGAAGAGTTTCGGTGAAACCGTGTCTTCTTGTTTCACACCTTTCTTAACTGGGATGTGAAGGGGAGTATCAAATAAAGTTATCTGTAGTGCAGTCAGAATTTGCTTCCTTTAATAGTCTGATACAGTTTGTGCCAATGCCCTGCTCTGCAAGAGCTTTCAACACTGCATTGATCTCTACGCTGTCGAATGCTTTTTCATAGTCGACCAAGGCAATTTGTATTCCCTTGAGTGTTCCAATAGCTAGTTTATAGTGAAAATATGGTCCATTGTACTTAAATTCCTTTGAAGGTCTGCCTGCTCTCTCGGCTACTGCTCATCTAGACTCTGTGAGAGTCAATTTGTTATTATTTTGGTGAACAGCTTGTAGACATGTGAAGGCAGGCATATAGAATGATAGTTCTTTAGATCTTCATGATCGTCCTTCTTTGACAGCAGAATGGTGTTGGACTCCTTCCAGCTAGATGGTATCTGCTGTAATTCCCAGTAATGGCTAAACCTCTGAGTAAGGGTTTCCCAGAGGTCTTGGCCTCGAGCTTTTTTCATTTGGATTGTCAGTCCATCTTTACCTGGGGCTTTTTCTTCCTTTATTTGGTGAACTGCATGTCGAACTTCGCTGACAAAGACTGGGAGTATATGCTCTTTCAATTACTGGTTTTCCATCCCTGTTCTTCAATGCCACTATTGTTGAGCTGTACAGTGTCAATTCCCTTTTGCATTTTTTGAGGCTTCTGTGATCTTCAGCTGTCTTTAAGAGCCTTTCATTTTGGTACTTCTCAAAGACTCCTTTAGTCTTCTTCTTATCAACTTGCAGAGGAGGGAGTACTCAAGTTTGTCACCATCATTTCGCTTCCTATTCCTCCGCTTCTTTAGCAAGTTCCGCGTTTCCTCCAAGATTCTTCCCTTTGCTCTTTTCAGTCTTTCTTTCTTGGATAATTTCACGCATTGCCTCAATTTATCAGTGAAGTTTATATAATCCTCATCGCAGTTATCTGTAAGACTCCAGTCTTCCTTGTAAATGTTCACTTTCAAGATTGCCTCATTGAATATTTTTGGCCACTGTCTCTGATTTGCCATTTGTAGCGCTTTCTTCTCCACTTTTTTGTTGAAGTTGAGCCGTGCTCTCAGCAAGCAATGGTCACTATCAATGTTAAATGATGGTACTACTGAGATATCTTGTACAATGTACCAGTTATCGATCAGAATATAGTCAATCTCGTTCTTGTTCTTCACATTGGGTACAATGAATGTCCACCTCCTCTTGGCCTTCTTCTTAAACCAGGTGTTAACAATTAACATTTCTTTCATCTCCGCCAGAGTTGCCAGTTGCTCTACTCGTGGATTCTGTTCGCTGATACCATACCTTCCAATGAACTTTTTACCTTCTTTCTCTCTTCCAACTTTGGCACTGAAATCTCCCATCGTGATCGTATATGTGGATTTTTGAGCGTGGGTTTCCTCGAGCTCCTGATAGAATTCTTCCACTTCGTCATCTTCACTTCTGCTTGTGGGAGCATATATCTGAATAATCTTGAGAGTGCTGTTCTTGTTCAGTTGGAGGTGTAGCACTCCGATGCGCGATGACTTGAACTTGCAGGAGATGATTTTTCAAGACCATTCGTTATTGATGATGAAGCTGATTCCTCCAACGGTTCTTGCACCTTCTCCTTTTCCCAACATGTTGGTACTTTCATCTCTCCACTTCACTTCCATCTCCTTTCTTCATTGTGTTTCGCAGAGACTAAGGATGTCACAGGCTGTCCTTGCCTTCTCCTCTATTAGATGGTTGATCGAATCGTCTCTCAGTGTCTTTCAGTTATAAGTGCACCCTGAGGGCAGTCCTTTTCCTGGCCCTGGAGATTCTTAACAGCCTCTCGTCGACTGAACTCCCCACCAATGTCATAGAACAAATCAGGAGAGCACAAGGAGGTGGGCCCATTTATTCATGTTGTTTTAGCCATTTCTTCATCCACCTGCTAGCTATGCTGTCAGTGGTGCATTTACCGCCTCAATTTAGCTAGCACCCAACCTCAAGAAGGAAGACAGCTATCTTCTCCCTGGGTTGGTAGATTTTATAATCCATCATATTCACATGACTCAGGGGATCTACACAAACTTTCACCAAACTATCTAAATCAGTGTTAATTCATACCTTCTGTTACTTCTGTAAAAGTCTGTGTATAGACATTATTTTAGGCCTGGTCTGCACTACGAGTTTAGGTCGAATTTAGCAGTGTTCAATCGAATTTCAATTGACGTTAGCAAAATTTAAATTTAAATCAGAACACTTTTAGTCTGAAATAAGTGTCCACACAGACTTGCACTGAAATAAATCTGTTCTAATTAACACTTTTAAAAGAGCTTTTGGTGCATGTTTGTGTGTAGACCATCTCTGAATCATATGAATATGAACACTTAACACATGGATTATAAAATCAGAGCTGGAATAGCTTTGGTAAAACTAATAACCAAGTTCAAGTCAGACTGCAATATCAAGTCCATTTATTTTTAAAGATCATTGTGTACAGCTGCAGGGATAGTGAAAAATGTATTTTCCAAGTGAAAGAATTAACACACAGTGAAAGAACTGAAGTACATCTAACTAAAATGGGCATAAAGACCAAAAATACAATGGTCAGTAAATGAAGACAAGTTTTACTTGCTATAAATGTGGAGGTAATTGCAATGCAACACAAAGGTGGCTAGCACAAGAGGTTGTGGCATCATGTATGTAGTAAAAGCAACCCTTTGGGAAGAGCATTGTCCTCCACACAAGTTAGAGAAATATAAAGGTCATGAAAATACATCCAGAGATCTGGTGCAGAAAGTGTTCTTTGCTAAGTCTCAAGAGATAAACAAGGTACTAAAACAAATTGGTTTGACACTGGAAATACATGTTAAAAATAGGGCTAAGTGATTAAAAAAATTAATCGTGATTAATCATACTTTTAATCACACCGTTAATATTAGAATACCATTTATTTAAAAACTGTTTGGGGGGTTCTATATTTTCAAATATAGGCTGGGGGCTCTGGGCTTCAGTCTTGCTTGGGGCATCATCCCACCTCAGGGCTCCAGGCTTCTGTCCCCCCACCGCCCACAAAGCTACAGACTGGGGCTTCAGCCCCTCTACAGCCCACCCCGCCCTGCCTGCAGAGCTCTGGGCTGGGTCTTCAGCATCTCTGCCACCTCCCCACCCACAGATATGCGATTAGGCATTAACTGCGATTAACTGACAGCCCTATAAAAATCTATTTCAAAATATACACTGGAGTGGAGTGCAATATAACTATAGCAACCATATACAATTGACCGACTGTTATACCTAAGCTTGTCTCATAAGGGCCATGTGGCAAAGCTAAACTGGGTAGAAGAAGGGCATATTTTACTTAGAGGACCTAAAGCATGAGATTTCTCTATTCTTATAGCACATAACTATAGCAACATAGATTGTGAGTTAAATGAGTCCTTACTAAAAAAGAAACAATCTTTTGGGGTTAGATTCTGCAAATGGATCTGCCCAGGTACACCTGTGTGGAGTTTGTCTTAAATGGGCTCTGGATGACTGCAGGAGTCTGCCCACATGGATCCATTTGCAGGTTCTAGTCTTATCTTGAAGGTAATGGGAGTTCTGGTGAAGGAAGATTGCAGGATTTAACCCACCACTGACGATAAATTTTAGATTGTAAACTCTCTTGGGGAGAGAGAGGAATGTGTCTGGTGCCTAAAATGTGCTAGGTGCCATTTTAATAAAATAACAGTCCTCTTTAAGATCTAGCTGTTGTGACTCAACATGGGAGAAAAAGTATATACTGTACATAACCCAAACAGCAATTATTCATGTGAGTATCAATTACTTTAAAAGTGTAGTGTTGCAATATTCTTGCTATTACCTCCAGGACATTTTGGGATGAACCAATGTGAACAGCTTATTCAATTTTTTTCCATTCCAGAAAAATCAAGCTTGCTGCCTTGATAGTAGCTTCATATTTAGGATGTCCCATTGCTGTGCATTAAACATGCACGCAATCTAAATTTAAAATGGGGGTGGGGGGGAATAATTACTCTTCCACTATCTTTTACCATACCAAATGCATAAGGGCCACAAACCCTTTTAAGGCCTAGCTGTAAAATATAACAAGGCTACAAATACCTGCAATAAGCAGCTCCTTCTTAGTCTGTCATAGCTTTTTTTTTTTTTTGAATAGCTTACCTTTTAGATTTTTATTGCTTGGTTTAATGTCTTGATTTGTTCAAGATGCTTTCTTTACAACCTATTTACCTTGGTCTTCTTTTGTACCCAGTGATATAAATACTGTAGGCTGAAGGTAAAGGTGAAGGACTGTTATAGCCATTCCTCCCTGAGAACTTTGTGTGGTCATTTATTTGTCTTTGCTTTGTTACTTTTTTCACTTAGCCCTGGTAGATATTTAAAATATAGATTAACCTAGCTGTGTTCTCAAGGGCATGAAAAATTCCAACCCCCCGCAGTTAAGCCAACCTAACACCTGTGGTAGATGCCACTAGATTGATGGAAGAATTCTTTTGTCAACCTAGCTACTGCCACTCAGGGAGGTGGCTTACCTACATCAATGGAAAAACCCCTTCCACTGATGTAGGCAATCTACATTAGGATGATACAGCAACATAGCTGCAGCTGTGCCACTGTAGCGTGGATATGCTCTAACAGTAGTCTTGTCTTTGCTGTTCCTTCTAGTTTATCCATATTTGTTTTTATCTATTTATTAATTTAAATGCAGTGAAATTGCAATTAAATGGTGTGGAAAGTTTAAGAACAATGTTTTACAGTCATCATTTGAGGATCTTAACGCAGTTTAGAAACTAAATCTTATAATCCCAGTCAAGTAGATGAAAAATATATGTACTGATACTGCACATAGTAAACTGAGGCACAGAAGATAATTCTCAAGATCACACAATGATTAGTGGTATTCCTGGGAATGGAACTCAGGAGTGCTGACTTCCATTCCCTCATTCTAATCACTGGCCACACTACTTCTCACATTTGTACATAGCTTCAGACAGAACATCACAGAAGATCTCACTATGTGTCTGGACACATAAGAGCATGACACACATCAGCTGAGAGACTCTGTATTGTATTGTCAACCTAAGCAAACATGAACGTGAAACAAATCAACCCAGAATGACACTAATAACTTCTATTTTATTTTGACTGGTTTGTTCTTTTTTTTTTTTTTTTTCACTTCTATTTTTGTGTTGTGATAATTTTGTTTTGTTGCTCAATTTCCTTGTTCTGTGTTTCTTTTTCTGTGCAGTGGCAATATTTCTTTACAATGCTTCACTGTTTAGCTATTTGGAATTTGGCTTAGTTTCTTCCCTACATATGTTTACTTGTTCTATGACTGTATGTTGTCTTCTCTCTCCTATAACAGTAGGCTTTGTGTGGCTTCTTCTCTCTATTACAAGTTTAAAAAATAATCAGCAGTCTCTTATCAATATCACTTATTGTGGGATGATTTTCCCCTTTCCTCACTTTTTTTTTTATTTCTTTTGTCTCATATTGTCTTGTTTATCTAATATTTTACAACTCTTTATATAAAGTGCACAGTGTAGGCTCTGCCAAAACCTGTCTCCTTGACACAGTATTATACAAATTAAGTATGTCTGTATAACTAATGCTTAAATGGCTTAAAATTGCTTGTTTTTTCTGGGCCAGATTTTGCAGTCAGATGTGCATATAACTCCTATTAAGGCCTTGAGAGTTGTATACATGCATCTGAGGGCAGAACTGGACACAAGGTTTAATATAACAATTTAACAAAAACTACTCTACAGGAAAAGTACAGTTCATGTTTATAAAACATGCCTTTTGGTGTGTGTCAGGGTCTTGCCCTTTGGAGATATCATATTGGTTTTATTTGTTGGTCTTTTTTCTTTCTTTTTTCAGGACAAGCCTTTGGCAGTGGGAAAGAGGGGAGAATAAAGGCATGTCTACATGGGAAAATTTTACCAGTTATACTACTATAGTTAAATTGTTATAATGCCCCACATGGACGCATTTTCTGGTATGAGTGCCTTCTTTTTTTATTGATCTTAAACCCTCACCAAAGTGACATAAATTAAACTAAAATAAGACACTTAGTCCATAACTACACTAGAAAATGTTGCTGTTCTCACAATGTTGGTAAGGAGGGTGATTGTTTATTACATTTTTATACCAGAAAAAAACGAATGTAGATGCGGTTATACTGGCTAATAATTATATCTAGCTCTTATATAGTGCTTTTCAACAGTAGATCTCAGAGTGCTTCACAATCTTTTAATGTATTTATTCTCAAAAAGTATATTTACCAGTATAGCTTATTTTGTTCCGACAATTGGTATGTTGTCAAAAACACGGTTTTGCTAGTAGAAACTGCATCTACACTGGGAGAGTTTGCTGGCATAGCTATACCAGTAAAGCTTTTCTAGTGTAAGTTAGGCCTTAGGCTGGCATAAGTTTCCACACATAGAGGTATACTGCTATACTGGTTTAAATTCACACTTTAGTTGTTTATACTGGCATTTTCCTGTGTAGACAAGCCCTAAAAATGACTGATTGGAAAAAATCTCCATGCCACCACAGGCCTATTTAGACAAGAGTTATTGGTGTTGAGTTACCTTATCTGCAGTTAACATGATTGTAAATGCAAACATATATGCTCTACAAAGCATTGTTCCAGGACACAAAAGTGGCTGAGACTTGGCTTACATTAGAAAATTAGGTTGGTTTAACTATGTTGGTCAGGGGGTTGAAACCCTGAGTGGCAAAGTTAAGCTGACCTAAGTCCCTGTGTAGACAGCGCTAGGTCAACAGAAGAATTCTTCTGCCGACCTAGCTATTGCCCCTTGGGGAGGTGGATTACCTAGCTAAAGGGAGAATCCCTCCTGTTGCCATACGTAGTGTCTACACTGAAGCACTACAGGAGGCCACTGTAGCGTTGTAAGTGTAGACAAGCTCTGAGCCTTTGGGCTTGTTTCCATTAAACTTTTATACCGTAAGTTAATTGACTGCTGATTAACTTGAGGTACTTAACACATTTGCAAAGGCTAGTCTTACACACTCTCCATACATTTGTTCTTGGCTACAACTATTGCTTAGCTAGTAAAGTTTACAAACTTTAAGCCTCACAATCCCAGTCTACTAGATGCAAGAAATATATTGATATAACAGATCTGTAAACTGGTAAAGAACAAACATTTGTAGCCCAGAACAAACATGTGAGAAGTAATACCTGTTAGTAATACATAGCTCTTATATTATGCTTTTCATCAGTAGATCTCAAAGCATTTGTCAATTGTAATGTATCTATGCTTGCAACACCCCTGTGCAGGAAGGCCTTACCTAACATCACACAGGAAATCTGTGGTGTTCAGGGAATTGAATGCAGGCTTCCCATGGCTTAAGCTAGTGCCCTAACCACTGGACAATCCTTCTTCCTCTTAAAAGTCTAGTGTACAGACAGGAAAATGGTATTAACACAGGTTAATGTGTACATACGAATGGCTGGAGGGAGGGTAATGCAGTGTTGCTACCTCTCACAATTTTTTCATTAATCGTGAGTTTGGCCAGGGCTGGAGTGAGGCCATGTCTACACTACAAACTGTGGTTGACACAAGTTATGTAGGCATACAGCTGCCAAAGTTTGTATATCACTCAATTGCATGCATACTTGGCAGCTTGCTTTGCTACAGTATGTATTCACCTGGCATGCTTGTGTCCATGTAAAGTGCAGTGCTCCACAGATAAGTATCCTGGTCCAGTGTGCCACATGCTGCCGTCTACTGCAATGTCTTTTTTGTGAATTTTTTCATAAGGTATTGTGGGATAGAAAGGATTTGCCCAGGGATGTCTGGAGCTTCAGGTAAAGTTCCTAGCATGCAAATTTATCCATCCCATAATGTCATCCAAATCCCATAATTTTCATGCCTTTAAAAAAATCCCACAAACCTCCATAGCACTTTTCATTGTCTCCCATCTCTGACAGAAGCATGGAGCCTGCAGAGTTCTGCGCTAGTCTCATGAATATTGCAAATACAGGATGCATGATTCTCCTGTATTTACAGACCCACAGGAAGTACTGCAACAATGGGGAACATGTAGATTTCTTCGCAGACAGTTTGCTGAGGAACAGAGAAAAACAATTCAAGGTTGTTGGTGGCATTCACAGAGCAGCTGCAGACACAGGAGTGCTGCTTTTGGGGCCGAGAAATGAGCACTGAATGGTGGGATCACATCATAATGAAGGTTTGGGATGATGAGCAGTGGTTGCAGGACTTTTGGATGCAAAAGGCCACATTTTTAGATCTGTGTGCCAAGCATGTCCTAATCTGCCATCTTATGGACACCAGAATGAGAGCTCCATTAACAATGGAGAAGCAAGAAGTGATCGCACTCTGGTAGCAATCCTGTACTGAAAGCTTCCAGTCAGTGGGAAATCATTTTGGAGTTGGAAAATCCTCAACTATGGTGGCAGCCATCGCCATACAAGCATGTAGGGCCATTAACCATCTCCTGCTAATGCAGGCCTGTGACTCTCAGCAACATGCAGAGAATAATGGATGAATTTTCAGAAACGGGGTTCCTGAATTGCAGTGGGGCAACAGACTGGATAGCATGCGTATCCTTATTTTTGGCAGCAGCCCACTTTTCTACAGAGTAAACCAACAGAAAGGGCTACTTTTCTATGGTTATGCAAGCATTGGTGGATCACGGGGGGGATGTGTCATCAATATCAATGGGGGCTGGTCAAGGAAGGTGAATGACGTTTGCATTTTTAAGAACTCGGGAATGTCCAGAAAGTTGCAAGCAGAGATGTTTTTTCCTGACTTGTGGATTACCATTGGCAATATCGAAATGACAATAGTGATTCTGCGTGACCCAGCCCCACTTGGTTCTCCTGGCTCATGAAGCTGTACACTGGCCGCCTTAACAGCACCAAGGAAAGATTCAACTGCTGGCTCAGAAGGTGCAGAATGACAATGTGTTTTTGGTGGATTAAAGGGACACTGGCAGTGTTTACTCACTAGAATGGATCTCAGTAAGAAAAATAGCCCAATGGTTATAGCTGCCTGTTGTCCTGCATAATGTTGATGAATATGATTTTGTTACAGTAAAATTAAGCAAACTTCACAGAACAATCATGGGGAAAAATGTAAAAATCAGGGTATGGTTATGGTAGAGCTGCAGCCGAATCCTGAGCTCTGGTGCCTGGGGCTGAAGCTGAAGAAGACATGGAGATCTGTTAGTCATGGAATTTGTGACCTCTGTGACCAAATTGTATCCTTAATAATGTCTCTGAGGGACAGGGGGGAAAGCTACTGCCAGGGTGGAGGGAAGACGGTGGTGCTGAGGTCTGCTGAGTTTGAATAGCCAGACACAAGGGCTATTACAAGAGTCCAACATAGAGCTATGTAATTGACGGAGGCTTTGAAAGAGCAATTTAATAGTCAGAGACAGTATTGTTCTGTGGTAGTATTGTCTGGACCTGCAGCTTTGGGTGCTGCTAAGAACTGTGTAGTGCTTGCTATGCATTTATAAATATGACTGTGTGTCTTCCTAAAGCTCTGAATTATGTGGTTTTTATTGTGCATTTACAAGTATTGTTTGTTCTGACAACCACTATGCATTCTGCAAAATTTGTTGTGAACTAATAAAGATAATTTGATTCTCCAAAAACTAGAATTTTAGTGAGTGGGGGTGGGGGGGGGGGGAGGAGGGAGAGGAGTGCAGAAATACAATGTGCAAAAAAAAAAAAAATCTAAAGGCAACATATACAAAATTTTCAATGTAATGGGACGAAAATTTAAAATTAGAAAGGAAATAAATACTTATGTCCATTTGCATGCACAAATGTAGCCCATTATTGCTACACATAAACTTACCTGTGTGAACCACAGTTGTCGTATGTGAAGCAGTGGTTTTCCTTGCTGTTTCCTGGCATGCAGTGGTAGGGGTAGTAATATGACATGTGATATGTTGGGGGATATAGTGAATGGCAAACATGGAGTCCTCCAAGGACTACAGAGAGTGGAGAGTCTGGGATTTTTGGACCTACAGAGGTCAACAAAGGTCTGTAGCATTTAAGATTGCTGTCCGAGAAGACTCTTTATGTCTTGGTGGCATTTTCCTCTCCTTATCCTGTTGGGACTCCTGGGCCCTGTTTCTTCTCCTCTCTCTCTATGCTCTTAGTTATATTGGCCCTCCTAAGCCGTTTGTTCACAGCCCAATGCAGCGCTGGCTTGACATGTTCTGCAAGATCCTGCTTCCCTCATCCTCTTCTTTCTTCTCCTCCTCAGGGTCAAGTATTCTACAGACATGGAGGGGCACCCTTCAAGGCTGCCACGCCGGATGTGCCATTGGATTTACAGTCACAATGGAAAGGGAAAATGTTTCAAAACTCCCTTCCCTTATTCCCATAAACACTTTGAATAAGAAATGCTGATTGACACTTTAGCTTCAGAGTGCCTTGGGCACAGCACTGCTTTCCAGCCCCAACCATGGTGTGTACAGCCTACCATGGATTGGGGTGGGAAGGAGGGATTTTCTGTTACATGAGGCTATAAAACTTTGGTCCCTATGGGTATAGGGCGATGGCAGTGAATGCTGGCACTATTTCCATAGGCAGTGATGATTTTAGCTGATCTCACTCCTGAGTGTGCCAAAGGCACAGAGAACACAGCTGCTACTGGTTTCCTGACACCACTGGGGCCCATATACATGAGCCTGTTCACTAGTAGTGCCAGCCAAACTCATCACAGAGTGGCATGGAAAAGTATCCTACCATGGAGGACGAAATAAGGCAGCTATCCTTAGAAAACATTGGGAGAGGATTGCAGAGGATCTCCATGAAAATTGAACTGAAATCTCTAGGGCTAGGTCTACACTACCCGCCTGAATCGGCGGGTAGAAATCGACCTCTCGGGGATCGATTTATCGCGTCCCGTTGGGACGCGACAATCAATCCCCGAATCAACGCTCTTACTCCACCAGCGGAGGTGGGAGTAAGCGCCGTCGACAGGAAGCCGCAGAGGTCGATTTTGCCGCCGTCCTCACAGCGGGGTAAGTCGGCTGCGATACGTCGAATTCAGCTACGCTATTCACGTAGCTGAATTTGCGTATCTTAAATCGACTCCCCCCTGTAGTGTAGATGTAGCCTAAGAGGATAAAACAGATATCCCAATGTACAGTGCTTGCATGGCCCCTCTCCAGCCTACCCCAATAGGGGAAAGAAAAACAGTTGCCAACTTTACCTCTGTTTGTTGTGTCTCTACTTCGTCTCATAAGAGTAAAAATGAAAATTCAATATCTTTTGTCTTGTTAACTTGGGGATGGGATGGGTGCCATCTTTAAATTTAAACATTGTAATAAAAAATGAATATACATATTTACCCGAGTTCCCTTCCCCTTCATCAGGCTCATCCACATTTGACTGGTGACACTGGTTAGACTGTGGCAGTCTCAAATAGCTCCTGGCTTCCATGACTGGAATCCTCCACCACATCTCTCTCTTCCTCCTTCCTGCTGTTCAAGGCAGAGGTCTCTGTCTCAGGGTCCTTCAGGTATCCACAGTGGTCTGGAGCATGCTGGTGGGGTCTCTGCAAAGCATGGCATGTAGTTCCTTGCAGAAACGGAAAGTTTGTGGTGAAGCACCCAGATCTACTGTTGTGTTCCTTCACCTTGTGGTTTCCCTGATGTACTGCCTTTGCTTTCACACTGCACTGCTCCTGATTCCTGTCATACCCCTTTACCTGTGTAATCTGCTCATGTGTAAAATGTTCACGTTTCTACAGGTGGCCAGTAGTTGTGAATGCACAGAACCACTAGTTCCTGTCTGATCCAGGCAGGAGCACAACTAGTGCACGGTGCTGCCATGGTCAGCTGGGTGGTTGCACACAACAAAGGTGAGCTGCTAGCAGAGGTGAAAGTGGGCCAGTACGACGTACCAGTAAGAAGTGGCCGCTGGTCAGAGCCGGTGCAAGGATATTTTGCACCCTAGGCGAAACTTGCACATTGCGCCCCCCCCCCCCCCCCCCCCCCACACACACACAGAGCCGTCTCCAGACACCAGCTTGGGAAGCAGGTGCTTGGGGCGGCCACTGCGGAGAAGGGTGGCATGTCCATGTATTCTGCGGCAATTTGGTGGACGGTCCCTCACTCCCGCTTGGACCTCCCGCCGAATTGCTGCTGCAGCTCATGATCGCGGCTTTTTTTTTTTTTTTTTGGCTGCATGGGGCAGCAAAAACCCTGGAGCCGGCCCTGCCCCCACACCTCTAGCATCGGTTCATTGAGGGGCAAATCCCTATGAGCCTTTATAGACCCCAGGGGCCAGCCTTGCCCAGGGGCTGCTCCCCAGACCAGATTCCCCCCCTCCCTGCCCCCTGAACTTCCCTGGAGGGTGCATAGCCCCCCCGTGAGCCCTCCCCACCCCACCCCAGTGGCCCCCGCCCCGAGTCCACTCACAGGCTTTGCTGGGCTTGGGCCACTGCAGCAGCTCAGCAGGGAGGAGCTGCCTTCTGGGGGCTCCTGCAGCAGATGCATGCGGGCAGAGGCCCCCGTGCGCCCCCCCTAGCCATGCTCGAGCTCTGCAACTCCCGGGAGTGTGAGTCGCCGCTGCCCCTCCCGGAGCAGGCTCAGGGCCCCGTGCCCCGGCAGTTGCTCACATGCCCAGGAGCCGCAGAGCCCGAGCGTGGCGAGGGAGGAGCTAGGGGGCACACGGGGGCCTCTGCCCGATGCATCTGCTGCAGCCTGCAGGAGCCCCCCGGGGAGCCGCCAGGCCGCAGCCTGGGCAGGAGGGGCGGGGGGTGTGGCCGCTCCCCGCTAGTGGCGCCGCCGCCTTTGCAGGGCTCCTGCCCCCCTGTACCGCACCGACTCCTCCATGGCTGGGGCTTGCCGCCACCACAAGCAGGACACTCTGGTTCACCGGTGCCTCCGGAAGGCGGATCCTCCCTGCCGAGCCAGGGCACCGCTTTTTGGCGCCCCCAGGGTCGTCCTTTGGATTTATGGGTCTCTATGCAGTATTATTAAACTGGTGCCCCTATGCCCGATGGCAGCTTGAGCTGGGGCACCAGTTTAATAATACTTTTTAAAATTGAGGGGGGCGGAGGGACAAGGCAGAAAGAATAACAAGACGCCTGGCCCGCCTCTCGGTGGCGGAGAGTCACAGTTCCCCACAGAGACCTCTGTACCCTCTCCCTCACGCAGAATGGACATGCAGAAGGTACCTAATTAAAAGCACTAAACTTGGTAATAAAAAATGTCAGTCACGGGTTTTTTGATATGCCCTGAAGTTTGTCAGACATTTATTTGCAAAAACGTTGTAGTAAGGGTGAGTCAGCTGTCTTGCTGAATACAACATTAAATATTATGGAATACATGATGCAGCTCTTCTCTGTTTTACATTTTCTTAATCAGTATTTCTAAGCTGATTTTATATTTTAAATGTACTCTTAAATGTACTCATTCCAGATTACTACATATTTAACTCACTGAAACAGACATTATTTTAAATTAATCAGTCACAGAGGTTTAGTGTGTTCATAACAATGTTCATTGCTTTTAGAAAAAGGGAACACTAATTTACTGTGTGTGATCTCCATAACAATACACATGTTTATGAAATTTCACCAACTTTAAAAAATGTTTCCAAATATTTTAGGCATAACAAAGGATTTTATATCTTACTAAGGTACTGATTTTGCTTAAAACTAGTTCATCAGATAGTCAGAAGTAAAGAAAGGGAAACTCTTTGTCCAGCTATCTGGAAGCAAAGGGCTGTTGCTTCCTTCGGGGGGGGGCGGGGGTGAAGGGAGAAATGGATGGACAGAAAGGACAGGAAGATTTTGGAAGTACGTTTTTTTACTATAGTAACTAAAATTTGTATTTTAGATAACAGTGGTCTTTTGAAGAATCTATTTTAAAAAACATATGTCTGAAGATCCAAGCATTTAAGGCTAAAGATGATTGTGCATCTAAAAATCTATGCAAGGATTTTTTAAGAGATGTGATTTTATAATCTTCACCAACTCACTAATGAAATATTTTGAAAGCAAATTTTAAACGAAGGTCCTGTAGACTGACATGTTCTGAGTAAATATTTACAGTCATGCACAACTGTTTTTGTCAGTACATTCAGAAACTGACAGTAGATACCTGGGGGTTGGCAAATGCCTGTTAAATGTCTTCATTACCCCTTGAATGGCTCTTTAACAGTTTCAGTGTTGTGCTAATAGGTCTGGCAGGCTGGAGACCTTTTCTCTTTTAACTACTAGATCCCCTTCCCAGGAAGACTCAGAGCCTGCAGGAAGGGTCAGAACAGGGATAGGAAAACTAGTAGGGTGGACACTAAGACCCAGTGGTGCCCCAAATTTTCAGGTGCCCTACCCAGCTGCCTATGCCTAAGGACAGCCCTGGGCACCCCCAATCACTTGCCGCCCTAGGCCACTGCCTAGTTTGTCTAGTGGTTGCACCGGCCCTGCCGCTGGTACAGGCCTGTACACAGCCAATGTTAAAGCACTGCTGGGGCAGTGTTTTAAGGACACTCCTGAGAGGGCTGCTGAGAGGAGGGGACAAAAGGGGCAGCTACTCTGGGGCCCGGTGATTTAAAAGGGCCCAGGGCTCCCGTGGCAGTGGCTGGAGCCACAGGCAGCGCGGTAGGGCTAGCTGGGGGAGGCTGACCCCCAGTTCCACCCCTTCCAGGGGTCCAGAGCCAGGACCCTGTCTGGGTAAGAGTTTTGTTACTTTCACCCCTGGCTGCTAGGTATGCTTGCCAAGGTGGGCAATCAGGAAATGGTATTTCAAAAACACAGGGGAGGTTGTAAAGGCAGAAGGGTGGTTTCTGGTTGGTGAGCCTTGACCTGTGGAGTTTAAAATTGTGACTAGCAGTCAGTATAACAGGGAATGGGGCAGTGTGGGAGAGCTGCTGGAAGACTGGGAGGGTCAACACAGGCCCTGCAGTGGCTACACATGCACTATGTCCTCCTCAGTAGGTCGATGATGCCTCTACAATGTTGAAAAGGTGGTTTTCCTGCATGTTGTTGCTACAGGAGCTGCAGACAAATTTGAGCACAGACACATCCACAAATAGGTCACCGCAAGGGAACGTGCAGCGCCCAAACTCGCTAGGGGAACCTGGTCTCTCACGCTGACAGAAGCAGGACCAGCTACATCCAAAACTGCAACTACTGGGGCGGGTGTGGGGGTGACACCCCACTGCCAGGCTACTTCCCCCACGGCCCTGCCCCGGGGGAAGAGCAGCGAGCTCAGCAGAGCTCCGGCAGGCAAGCCGAGCTCGCCTCTCCTCCCTGCAAGTAGCGGGGGCCCTGCTCCCCGGAGGAGGCTAAGGCGGAGGGAGCAGAAAGAAGCGAGTCAGAGCAGCCTGCTGTGAGTAAAGCGATCCGGATCCTGCTGCAGCTGCTCCCGGAGAAGGGCGAGCCCCAGTCCCCAGGAGGCGCAGTGGTGGTGGGGCAAGGCGCATGGTCGCGCTGATTGTCACAGAAGAGGGGCGGGCAGGGGCTGTTGTCGGACCAGCCTCCCCCCCCCGCACTATCCACGTAGAGCCGGGGTCTTCCACCCTCCTCGGCTCTCAAATGGCGGCTTGGGTCGCACGGGGGGCGGGGCAGAAGGTGGGTCTCATCGGCGGCTCGGCGGTCTGGGCTGGCGGCGGGGGGAGGAGGAGCCGAGCGCCGGCCCGATCGATGGGCTCGCGAGAAATGTCTCGCGGAGGGTGAGGCCGCCATTTTAGATGGGGAACGGAACGAACGGCGCCTAGTGAGGAGCGAGTCCGGGGGGGCCGCGGAGCTTGCGTGGAGGAGGTACGGGCAGTGCGGGGGCCAAGGTCCCTGAGGGCGGCAGAGTAACGGGGGTCCCCCTCCCTCGGCCGCGGTCCCCTTCCCCGCTCCCTTCCCTGGAGCGGACTCAGCGGTTCCCTGCCCCGTCGCTGAACCCCGGGGACGCTGACCCGCCCGGGGAGGAGACGTCGCCGCCCCGCTGGAGAGCGGGTGCCAGCGAGGTGACCCTCTCTTCCCCCGACATAGGCGGAGGGCCCTGGGCTGCCCCTGCGCCAGGAGTGGTGAAGAGACGGGACTGGACGGGGGCAGCCTGGTGTCCCTTCACGGGGAGGGGACCCCGCTGGAGCCGCTGGTAGCTGGGTCCTGCCCGGCTTGAGCCCCGAGCAGGGCGCTCCAGGCGCAGAGCAGGCTGTGCAGCGGCCTGGACCCAGCACCGCAGAAGGTGCCAGGGAGGGGGGAGGGGGCTCCTCCGTCCGTAGGCGCTGCGGGTCGGGGAGGGGGTGGCCAGTCTCGGCTGGCCTCTTTCGTCTGGCGGTGTCAATGGGAGCCCCCCAGCGGTGACTGGGAATAGAGAGAGTATTTCCTTCTGCAGGGAGAGACGCTGGAGAGCGGGGCTGTAGCAAGGGGCTTGTCGGGGGTGACATTAGCCAAGTGGCTGAGTAGTGTGGGGCGTGCCATGTAGCTGAGGAGTTTGTACAGCCCTTCCTATTTTACTTTGTTCCTCCTCCTCCATGGTATTTTTTTTTAAATTCCTCCCGCACTGTTTACTAGATCTGGCAGGACAGGTGAGCAATGGGCACCTGAAATGCTGCCCTGATAAAATATGGTATGCTGTTCTGTATTTATCTGTACTAAAACGATCTACTTGGAGCTATACTAGTACTGCATAGAACTGGGGACTATTGTGTCAAGTATCTAGTGATGTACATCAGTAGCCCACCAAATCTTACAGTCACCTTGATCTGCTGCATTGAGAATAGAAAGTGTATGGATCTCTTATATGGTTAAATGAATCCATTTTTTAAACACAGTGCAAACCATTGTTTGGACATTGGTATTTCAGTTTTGATGCTACATACTTTGGTTTAGCTTAAACCAGTTCTCAGTTGACTTAAGCTCAAATTAAATACACCTTTTGTAAACTGCAACAAGTGTGTCTTTGCAGGGATTTTTTTTTTAGTGATTTAACCAAATGTGTTTACAATTATGACCTTTGTTAAACTGGGGCAACTTTGCCATGTAGACAAGGCCTTTCTCTGGAGCGGTACCTTATGATTATGCTGTTACATAGAGCCCATTTAGCTAAGGTTCTGGTAGGTATACAAATGATCTTCCTCTAAATAGCATCCTCTTGTATAGTTGTCATGTCTTTTGGCATTAGGGTGACCAGACAGCAAGTGTGAAAAATCGGGACAGGGGGTGGGGAGTAATGGGTTTCTATATAAGAAAAAGCCTCAAATGTCGGGACTGTCCCTATAAAATCGGGACATCTGGTCACCCTATTTGGCACAGATTCTGAAATTTACATGTCTGATGTTGCCGTCTACCCTAATAGCCTTGGAATGGCATCCGTAAATGAAAGGAGTTTGTCAGAGGCTCTGGGGCCTCAGAACCAATTGAAGTGGGATTGTCAAGCTGGGGATGTGTTCCAGGCTTGTAAGAGGCAGTTGGAGATTCTTATGCATGTAAAGAAGAGAAGGAAACTGAGTGGGCCCTTGCACATTTTACTTGCCTGGGACTCTACAGAAACTGAGGCCAGCTGTGGTGGATGGAAAATACTTGAAAAGAGGATTAAAAATGATCATCTGTCTTGAAAAGCTTGTAAATAGCTAATATATAGATAGTGGCCTGCAAACATTGACTAATGAATCGGTCTGTTTGTTGTGTAAGGATGAAGTATGCTTGTGGCGAGTTTACATAGGGACATTCAGGAAAATTAATCCAAATTAGCTAAAATTGTGAATTTAAAGCAGATTAGTTAAAACCCTGTGTGGATGCTCTCATTCAGAATTAATGTGGTCTTAATTTGATTTAGTTTTAGTAGTTAATGTCTCTCTGTAGACAAACTCTTAGATGACTCTTGGTCACTAAATTGTGTTGACATACATAAGATCTTTAACCTGTTTCATGAGTGTAATTTCTTTAATAGTACAACCTGGCAAAATTGTGGTGCTAACATAGATCTACAAAGATTGCCTGTAATGGATTATTAAATTTGAAGCACACTCATCATGCAGTTTATGTACATACTTAATATCTCTAAGACTAGATATTTTATTTTACAACAGCAGTGAATTACCTTACTTTCATGTTTGCCCTACTTCAGTATCAGGGAGAAATGTGCTACTGTTTCTGGTCCAGTCATATCAACTTGATACATACTGTTTGTAATGACAGGATCAAGGTGAGGTACTTATGGACATGGGATAAAAAAATTCTCTTATATTTTGTGGCATGTGTTTGTTGTAAGAAAACTCTTCTAAAGCAGAAATATGAGATGTGTTGAATACATATATAGGACAGGTTCTCTCAGAAGACTGGCTAGAATCCTGAGCTGATCATTCACGTCACTGATCAAATATAACAACACAGTTCAGTGAGGCAAATATGCTACCTTTTCGGTCTTTATAAAATTAACTAGACTTTTTAGGAATGGGTATGAATTAGTTGCTTTCGCAGGTTTGAGATAACTTGCAGTTGGTATGGTATGCCTTGCATAGTTGAATATGTGAATAATCTCGGTATGCATTCAGTTATATATTTGCTCTAGTACTGCTAAAAGAAAAGGCAGAATTTAGACAGACAAAATTTTGTGAACAGTTAATTCTCAGTGGATTATTGGCCCTTGTTACTTGCACAGTATTTTTTTGTAAATAACTATTTTACTTTGTAAAGCATCGGTTGCGTGTTTATTTATTTAGTCACTGGAATATTGTGTTTATACTATAAATGTAATCTGTTTCATGCAAAGGTGATTTTGTTGGAATTCTGGATCCTAACATTTTATAGTTAAATGGAACATGCCTTGTTTTGTGTATTAAAACCCTACTGTGGTTACATTAGAGTCCAATAAATGAAATACTGTGAGACCAGGTCTATGCTACAAACTTGCATCGATATAACTACGTCACCTGGGTATGAAAAATCCACACCCCTGAGTGACGAGATTATATTGACACCCCTCCCCCCAGTGTAGACAGCACTATATCCACAGAGACTCTTCAACATAGCTACTGCCTCTCACAAAGGTGGATTAATTATGCCTCCTGGAGAAGCTCTCCCATCGGTTTAGTAGTGTCTTCATTAAAGTTGCTGCTGCTTTTTAAGTGTACACCTGCCCTCTGAGAATTTTTGATTGGATATAGCCAGGATTTCTCAGTAGAGTTCAAAGCTAAGAAATGTAACAACCATGGGTACGTGGATTTTAATCAGTGGACATTTGATTTCATGGGATATAGTCAATGTTGTTGGACTCCAAGTGTTTTCTGGAGTTTTTGCCTTATTTGTGGTAGCGTTTCAAAACTAGGATTGCAATACAAAAATTGTCTAGACTCTCTCTCATGAGCAATACAAAAACATATCCAGCTCACTTTGTTTGCAGTTGCAGGTGTGTCTAAGTTTTGCCATTCTTCTCTAGTGCCTGCTCCAAAAACAGATATCCTGCCTACTGAAATAAATGGAGCAGAGCATACATTCAAACTAGTCAAAGCTGATTTGTTTTAACTTTAGACAAAACAGCTTAGGCAATGGGCCTTTCATGTAATGTACTAATATATATGGCAATACTGGTTTGTTTCCTTTCCACTCTCGGGGAAATAAGATTTAGGTTTGTATCTGGAGACCAGTCTATATTTAGCCTGATCTTTCTGTTCTGCAATTTTATTCCATTTTACACTTCTGTTGAATCATTTTACTGGCTATCCTACGTGAGGCCTGCTATCTGCATATTTCAGTTATGTACTTCAGTGCTGCCTAGCTTCTCCTCTTTTTATTGTTATATTAGATTGTTCCAATTCAGATTCCAAATCGGGTATTGCATTGCATCTTTGTTATTGGTTTGACCCAAAATGTTTCTGTTCTTTTGTAAATTACTCACAAAAGGGGGTGGATTTGTTTTGCATTCCAGTTGATATACATAGTATCACCTAAGAACAGTTGGGACATCTTATAAGTATATTTTTAGATCACAAATTGAAAGAGGTTGCTTCACTGACTTGTAGCTGGGTGTGGTGAAGGGTTAACCATATTAATTAAAGCTGGCTCAGAATTTTAGACTTTTAATATAATGGGGTCTCAGAATTGCTTTTCTTAATGCTCTTTACTGGAGAGCAAGCTAGAATTTTGAAAATCATTGTTTAGGGAATGTTGAGGAAATTGCCCAATGGAGATGCAAAGCTGGAGACTTAGCAAGAAAGAGAGACACAGGCATTGCCCTGCTTCAAGGAGTGAGGAGGTCCCCTCTTCTCTCGTTCTACCTCCTGGATGACTTGGGGAGAATGGGAACTTCATTCTGTGTTGCACTCCTACTGCCCAAACCTTTTCTCTCTCCTCAGAGGAAGGGTATTGTGGCTTTTATTTTCTGATCACTGGTCCTTGCTCTGTCTAAATCTTATTGGTAAACCAGACAGTGGCTTGCTGAGGTGGTGGAAGGACTGTTTGTATTAATTGCTTGTAAAGCATGCCAGATAATTACTAACTTGTGGTAGGTATGAAAGGAGGAAACCAACAGGGTCCAGGAGGAGGGCAATGCTCTGAGAGGCCAGCTACATGGGAATGAGAGGATACTAAGATTTCTACTAAGCTGCTGTCTCTAGGCTCTGGTATTGGGGTCTCCTTCATATCAACATTTGGTAGTACATATCTTAAGGACCTTTTGCCTTCCTCCCTGTAGTTTCTGGAAGGGAGATGGAGCTTATTTCCCCCCCCCCCCCCCATGGCCTCTTGGCTGCTACAAGGGAAGTAGATATCCAGTGCTGCTGTACTGTTCCATCAGCCCAGGCTCCTCACTGCTGCAAGGGAAGCAAGAAGAGGTTTTAATTCGTAATGTTTTGGTCCATGTCTCCTGTGAATACCTCTTGTGTCTGCTGCTACTGCTGTCCAGAGTTTCCCAAGCAACAGTAGTAGCTCAGATGACATGATTCTTAAGTTTCATTGGTGCCCATAGGATTCTGAATAGCAACAGTGACACAAGTCTTAACTTCATTGTGGTCTTACTTGACAAATTGGTGAGCAACAGTCAAGGCACACTTGTTGCCTGTAGGCTTAAGAAGGCAAAACTGCCTGGTTCTGATTCAGTTTGTGTTTGAAAGGTTATCTTTGCAACTGAAGGTTTTAGAAACTTTGTAAAAATGAAAGCTTAGATTGTGCAGAAATTGATATAGGGCCTCCTGCTCGTCAGAACAAACTTCCCACTCACTGTGGACATCTGGATTTTTTTAGTTGGCTGTGTACATTTGTTTACCAGTCTGGCCTGCCAGTGCAAGTGTGTGTCATGAAATAGAGAATTAAAGATCTGAGGAGTTAAAAAAAAAACAAACAAAAAAAAAACGCTACAGCCTAGCAAAATCAGATCTTTCTTACACGAAGAAATTATATGTACTTGAAAATAAATTTTAATATCAATTGGCATATTAGAGGTTTGGCATTTGCAATTTTATTTAATAAAATAGCTGTTTTAAAGTTTTGAGTCTTTCTAGTCTCCTCAAATATTTTTTGTATTATTTAAATGGGAGGATGATAGCTCAGTGGTTTGAGCATTGGCCTGCTAAACCCAGGGTTGTGAGTTCAATCCTTGAGTGGAGCCACTTAAGAATGTGGGGCAAAATCAGTACTTGGTCCTGCTAGTGAAGGCAGGGTGCTGGACTCAATGACCTTTCAGGGTCCCTTCCAGTTCTGAGATAGGTGTCTGTCTCTCTCTCTCTCTCTCTCTCTCTCTCTCTCTGGGTTTCTCTCTGTTCTCCCCTGGTTGTCTTTTAGTTGTAATCTTCCCCATCAACTCACTAATCGTTTGTGAAAGTTGCTGGTCTGTTTGACATCAGTAGAAGTCTGGAAAAGTCCTTGATTTATGTAGAAAATAGTATCATGTACAGAAGCTTTATTAACTCAAATGCCTTGCCCCAATCTGGATTATCTCTGGGGTTGAGAACATAGTTCAATCTCCATGGCCAAACTAGGTATTTGTAAATTTAAAATTCCATATCCAATTATTAATCTGCCTATTTTTCTAAATTCTTATGTCCTTTATTCTGCTAATCTTTTCCTGCCCCTTTTTGAATCTCTCTCTTTTTAATTTAGGGCATTTCTGTAATGCACCACTTTCTTATTTTAGTCTTCTTACCTCAAAGATCTTGGATTATGGATATTTCATTTGCTGAAGAACTGGATGTGGTTCTCTCTGCAGTGTTTAGAATGGTCCTTTCAGTCTGCTTGAGGGGATTGCTAGAGAAAAACATAAGATATACTTCATTTCTTACCTCCTTCCATTCTCTGTTCTGTTCCTCTCCTGGGATGAGTTTCTTCATAATGCAGCCACTTACTGCCCATTGGAGTGAGGTACCACAATCTTTGTTCTCTTGTAAAATTCTTCTCCTTTTCCCCGCTGCCTAGTTTGTAGAGCACTATGGTAGCATAAGGAGAAACTTGCCTGTGCTCTTTGTGTGCGCCACTTCCTTTGTGGCTGGAGTACAGAGAAAACAGATGAGGAATGAGTAGTCCTCTTCAGCTCACCATAGCTGAATAAATGTTATGTTCAGGAGCACAGGTGGGCTAGTTTCACAGGGTAATGTAACAAATGCAGGGAAGATTGGTGTGGAGTGGAAGGAGACTGTATATTCACTATGTTGCATGTAAACTGGCCACCAATTGAAAAATGTTTTTGATGTATTAATGATAAGAATTTGATTTTTTAAAAATCTGTTGGTCACTCTTTTACTGAAAATTGACCTCATTTGTAACAGAGGATGTGGGCCTGATGTTAGGTTGAAAACCAGTTTCTATCCACAATTCTAAAACCATAAAATTAACTTCAAAGTTGTAAAATATTTACTATAAGACAACTTTGAAATTGACCTTTCAATGGATTCTGATGGAAGCTGAGTTTTCTCAGTTCTAATCTACTTTTAACCTTATGAAGATAGCTGTTTTCTTTTTAAGTTCATCATCATATTTTATATAGTTAAATTACTAGCTCTTAATTGTGATTTTAGTGGTTAGAATATCTTTTGGTACATTGCAATGTTCTTTTAAACCAAGTCTGTAAAGTTAGACAGAGGATGACAAATGTGCCAAAACCTCTTCTCCCCCCTCGCCCCTCCCTTCCCTCAGAAAAGTTTAAAGTGTAACCTCTTTAGAGCAGAGAATATCTTTCTGTATGATTGGACAGGCTTGGTTCATTGTGTGTGCTATTGGAATACTGGTTTTTTTTTTTATATTTATTATTTGTGTTAGTCATCAGTCTTAATAAGAGTTAAATGTTTTTGCATTGTTTGTTTATCCAAGAAAGATGAAAAGAAGCTTTAATAGTGGCTGAGGCACTACACTCAACTTGATGGCATTTGTTTGTCATGTGATACATTTGGAACATTGCTACATCCCGTGAATTCCAAAATTTCAGAGAACGGTTTACGTATTGGGGCAGAACCTTACTGATGAAAATCGGAAAACCAGAAGGAGGAAATGGGGGACCTAGCAGCTTCAACCACTCTTGTCTGTAGATCAACTATTAACGCTTTCCACCATAACAATACCTCACCCCATCATTTCTCAGTCCTGCCCATGGTCCCAACAGGGTTTAAAATGTTAACACCCTGAATGACTTACTTCCCAGGCAGAAAGAAAAGAAATAATGGTGGGAGAGAGAATAGAGAATGGGGGTGAGCACAGAGCCCTTGATGTAAAGCAGTGGTGGGGATTGCAGGGTGTCCCTGAAATAAAAAAGAAGGGAATGGAGGAATACAAGGGACTCCTGTGTGTGTAGAATGAGCTTGTCCTACAGAAGCAGAGCATTTTGATCCTCTTGTTTTATGGTTTGTTAATCTCAAATGACAAAATATAAGGTTCTAGGTTTAGGAAACTATAGGGATGTCAGTGTAGAACTCGCAGATAGCCAATAATGGTTTCCTGGAAAAAAGTATACAGGGTACAGTAATGTAGTAGACTTAAATTTAACTGAAGGCGAGTTACTTTCCTGTCTTACTTCTCTAGTCTCAAGCTTTAAGTTTACAGTGTTTAGGGTGTAGCACATGCATAGGCAGTTAAGTTATGAAGAGAGAGCCAGCTTATGTTGCAATCTAAGCAGTGGCCATATAGTGGAAAGATTCCCCTTTGGCATGTTCACTAGTGCTATTTTTACCTATTCCAGTAAGATCTGCCCTTATGATTTTAAACTACAGGACAGTAACTGGAATTTCTTTGTTTTGCCAATTTATAGTATATGCTGAAGAAACTTTGAGAGATTAACCAGACGCTGCCAACCTAAAATCACATATGTCAGAACATAGTTTGTATTGTCACAAATAAAATGACAACTACAGCTGAAAGAAATACTTTTCTCCCTTTCTTTTGTTTGTGTACTTTGCATTTGACAGAAGCTGGTCAATAGTCAGTTTTAGAGATTCCCTTGTATGTTGAATATTTCCCGTGTTTTAGTTTTTTCCCAGAGCATCTAGGGAGAAACATTTTTAAAAGGAGGCAATATGATTGTAAAACAACAACAATTGGCCTCGTGACACAGGAATGGGCATAGTGTCTGAAACTGTTAACCTGAAATTTAAATCAGTTTAAAAAAAATGTTTATATTCTGCAAAATCTATAGCCTAAGATTCTTCATTCTCTAGGGAAAATGTTCCACACTGTGAGTAGATTTTTCAAGTCCTGCCAGAGGTGAAACACTTCAACTAGAAGACTGATAATAGTGAAAACTGGAGCATATAATGAAAACGCTACTTCTGTTATCATTGTAGTGTTGCAAAAGTAGTAGGCTAATAGAAAATACCACATGTATACAAGTTATTGCCATGTAACCATAACTTTGATTTTTCTAACTTTCACGATTATGTAATCTTAACTACAACACTGCACTGCTGTGTTTTTTGAATTTATTAAATATAATATGCCTTTATTTTGAATAGATGTGCTTCTTTCTAATAGTGTTGGTGGGTATTGTGATTTAAAACTTTGCTGATTGCAAACTGTTGGGCATGCTATTAGACTTTAGAAATGTATTTTTATGGTAAGTAGAATTTTAAAAGTTGCAATATCAGGTAAAAAATAAGTTTAAATGAATTTTTTAAAATGCAAAGTGATGAACTTATAGAAGGAAACCAGTACTCTATTTTGCTTTTATAATGAACGTACTGAGTTGAGTTTTAAACAAGAACATTACAAGAGGTTTTTATTAAAATGGTCTTTATTTCTCTTTAGTTGGTACAGACAAAATTGTTAAGAACAAAACGTTAATTTTTCTCAAATTAATGTGCAATGTTGCTATAATTTACAAAGTTGTTGATGTGATTAAACAAATGGCTTGTGTCTGTATGCATCTGTTGGTTCCCATTGCAAACCAAGAACAGGCTGGCTTTTTTGGTCTCCATTTATGTTTTCATTGTAAAACATGCATACAGCCAGCCTCCTGAAATGCTTGTCTTTGTAGCAAAGTGTGTGCGATATGAAATTGGAAAAATGTACATGTCAAAACTGGCAGGTAGATAGGTCAGTTCAGTTTTAACCTGCTTTCAAAATAAGCAGACTCTCTGACTTGAAAAACAATAAATAATTCTTCTAATTCTGTGTGTTGTCTGGAGTTTGCTGCTTCAGACTAGTCTCGTGCAGCTTTCAGCTGTTCAGGTGATAGATGAGAGCTCATCTCTGGCTAGAAACATTGTGAGATTACAAAGTCCTATCTTTGGCATTTTGTTCCTCTTCTATTTCCTGGTCTTCCATGGGATTTTACCCTCTAGCTCAGGGCTTGTCTACCCTGGCAATTTACAGGGCTGCAACTTTCTCTCTCAGGGGTGTGAAAAAACACCCTCCTGAGTGCAGCAAGTTTCAGTGCTGTAAAGTGCCAGTATAGACAGTGCCCCAATGCTGCAAGCTGTGCTCCCAGCACTGGGAGCCACGCACCTCGTGGAGGTGGCTTTTTTTAAAGCGCTGGGAGATCTCTTTCCCAGCGCTCTGCCGCGCCCACACGAACCACGTTAAAGCGCTGCCACAGCACGCTTTAGCGCTGCCAGTGTAGACTAGCCCTCAGTCAGCGTTGGATTATTTTAGGAAGTGTATGCTAGTCTAGGATGGGGATTCTGGGGCCAAAACTTATTTTCACTCGTTTTAGTTTTCCAGCAGCAGTAATGAGAACTTACAGTTTTTCTGATTGATGCTTGCCGCTGGTCCACACTAACCCCCCACTTTGAACTAAGATACGCAACTTCAGCTACGTTATTCACTAACTATCTTAGTTCGAACTTACCGCGGGTCCACACGCGGCAGGCAGGCTCCCCCGTCGACTCCGCGTACTCCTCTCGCGGAGCAGGAGTACTGGCGTCGCCGGCGAGCACTTCCGGGATCGATTTATTGCGTCTAGACTAGACAAGACATCTCTCTATACACGTACCCTTGGTTTACAGTTCTTCCTTTGCCCAATCTGAGCCTCAAGTCTTAATTATTAAGACCCGTCTGGGTTTCCTAGAAATTTTTTCTTCTCAAGTGCAGGTTTAAGTATTATAACTACTTCTATGCCCCTCAAAGTTCTAATTTGGTACTGCATTTTCTTGAACCAGTGCTTGGCAACAACAGCCCCAATTCAGCAAGGTGCTTAATTGTAGGAACTTTAAAAAGGAGTAATCCTATTGCTGATCAGCAAAGCACTTAGCAAGTGCTTGACTTGACTTCAGTGAGATTTAATCATGATACTTTGAGTAAAATGAGATTAATTAAGGGCTTAAGCATCATGCTGAATTGGGGACAGTATTACAATTCATTGTGTGATATGTGGAGACCAATCTAGCCTTATAAATTCACTGTCTTTCCACTGAAATGTTGCCTAAAATGACTGACAACTCCTTCCCCAAGGCTTAGAAGGTCCTGAAAACTTGCCGTGATAGTGTAGGAGGAAATAAAATTAACTCTTATATTTAGGTAATACTTGGAATATCCAAGTAATGGTTTCAGTGTGGTGTATTATACAGCTGTCAGTTTTGTTTTTGAATAGCTCTGATTTTTGTTTATATTCACCAGGTGTTGTACCTCAGGGTTTCATTCCATAGGAGTCCAGTCACTTTACTAAAGATTAAAGGTATAGATTCTTTTTCCATTCTGCATGAGTCCTGGGTCACTTTCCTGTAGGAAGGGCATCTCTTCAGTGTCATTTGCTATGCATGCACTCTTTGGCTACTGAATAAAATGTGGCTCGTGGCTTTTCAGAAATACCTGATGTCTGATATGATAGATATAGTTGTGCAGATTTGTGTTTTGTAAGAAATACACAGTTTGGGTGAAGTGCAATGTAACCATAGTTTTTAATCAATCTTGTACAATATTTTGCTTTGTGCACGATAGTGCAGAAGGTAAGTTTTGTCTCTTTTATTTACATGTTCTCTTTCTCCTGATAGCATCTATCTTTCTGCACAAGTATAGGTCTGTCAGAAATAATGGTAAGCCTCATTAACTCATAAATTAGTTTTCCAGACTTGCCATAAATCCTGGTTGCAGCAGCATTTTGTAAGTGGACATTGCTCGTCCTGTGAACCAAGAAGTCTATTATGAGGAAGACCTCTTTTGGTCTTCCTCATAATAGGTTAGGTTCATGGAATTTGGAGCCATTGTATAAGCATCCCTATAAAAGAAATCTTTATACACCTCTACCTCGATATAATGCTGTCCTTACCACGTTATAGGTGAAACCGCATTATATCGAACTCGCTTTGATCCACCGGAGTGCGCAGCCCCCCTCCCTCCTCCCCCCCGAGCACTGCTTTACCGTGTTATATCCGAATTCGTGTTATATCAGGTCGCCTTATATCGAGGTAGAGGTGTAGTTCAGGAAAATGTGTGCATAAGATCGTGTGGGGCATCTGGCTTACCATACCAAATAGAGGTGTAATTCTTTGGCAACACCCTCTAGAACATACTTTCTGGACACTTGTGAGGGTATATTAACAAATGATTGACAGAATAGCAAACAACTTTTTCACATATAGGATCTGGAACTTGTTTACCATTTTATGTAGGCTGCTTTGTTCACCTGTCTGGTATGGTAAACTGTAAAATAAGAATAATAAAAGTAGTTATAGAGCTGTCCAAACAGTTTGGAGCTAATAAAACTCTAGAGTATTATCATGTATTAGGTTTGGCTCAGGTTGTAGAAACATATCTTGACCCATGCCCAGATATATTTTAAAAGCAATTAATGTAGAAGAATGTGAAAACTCTCTTGTTCTTTCTACTTTGTTGACTCAGGAAAATAGTTAATTGTGAGTTAGTTGGTTCATTGCATCCTATTTTGTGTTGATATGTAGATATAAAAATATACTATAGTGTCTACTGATTTGTAAGTCTGATAGTAGTAAGGCTTTTCTTAGGCTGTATTGTATCCTATTTTTTATTTGCTCCCTATTTTTTGTAAGATAATAAAAGATGTGATGCTATATTGTATCTTTGTATTGCTAGCTTGCTCTGTAAACAAACAGTCCCATTTGACTGAGTTGTAGTTTCAAGAACACAAACATCAACTTTGAACAAATAGATTTCTGGCTTTTTTTTTAGTGTGAAAGGGTTATAAAAATTGACTAATCTTATTTCTATGAAATATTTACTCATATGAGCTTTATTTTACATTTTAGAAACATCTCTATCTCTTAACACCTAGTTGCTTTAAAAGTGATAACATTTTTGTTAAAGCAATATATTATACTGCAGTGGGCTCTTCTCAGCTAATTAAGGCCTGGATAAATGGAAGTCTTGCATTGCTTCCTGAAGCTCACCAAACTTAGTTTTTAAAAAAAGAAAACCAAAAATCAACCATCTTGGGTGGTGGTAAAGGAGACCTGTGGAGGAATTATTAAAGAGTGGATTTGCACCATCTTCTGTCTCTCTCTCTCTACCCCCCCCTTTTTTTTTTAATTAAGGTGGCCTGAAAGATCCCTTTATAAAGAAAGTTATTTGCTTTTACCTTAGGTCTTGCCTACACTTAGTTTTTACCAGCACAGCTATATGTTGGTAAGGGCTGTTCTTTTTTTCCCCCTGACAAAGTTATTCAGCGACAAGCCCTAGTATAGATAGTTATACTCATATAAAATACTTTATATTGATATAGCTTCTTTTGGTTCCCAAATCTGATTTAAGTTCTATTCGTAGAAGCACTTTTATACTGATGTAAGCACATCCAGAATAGTGGTGTTTTTGCCACTTTAATAATGCCAGCATAGTTAAGGCAGCAAAACTTTTAAGCGTAGACAAACTCTTACAAATATGAGGAAATAAATTCTGGCAATCCCTGGGTTTTGCCCTTGTGGATGGTTTGGAAGAATATGGAGGGAACGCCTCTCACCATCTTTATACATCATAAAGAAGCAAGAGAGTAATAAGTCAAATTTTTCCTTTGCAATTCACTTAGTGTGTCAGTGCCATCTTATGCTCCTTCTCGCTCTTTGTTAAATGGAATTTGTGTACATTGTGTTTAAATTCTTCTCCATTGAAAAGTCTGAAAATTGTTTCTATTTTTGGTAAATAAAAATCCTTTCCTAAACAGCTCTTAGAAATGTAATGGAATTTAACCTTTTTATGCATAATGTAAACATGTTAAAAGAGAACGAAGAACACAGAAGGAAAGAGGAAAACCACCAACCACCCTGGAAATAAAAAAGTTAAAGAAGTAATGAACATCAAAAATCAAATCTCTTCCTATCAGTAAAAGTATAAAAATGCAAAAATCCTGCCTGCTGCTCTTCTCTATGAGATCATAGGGCTGGATCAGAGCTTGAGAGATCATCATTAGGGAGGGAGGAAGGGATAGCTCAGTGGTTTGAGCATTGGCCTGCTGAACCCAGGGTTGTGAGTTCAGTCCTTGAGGGGGCCACTTAGGGATCTGGGGCAAAATCAGAACTTGGTCCTGCTAGTGAAGGCAGGGGGCTGGACTCAAGGACCCTTCCAGTTCTAGGAGATAGGATATCTCCATTAATTTATTTGTTATTTATCAAGTGTAACCTCCTGCATTGTGGCAGGACTGTGTAAACCTAGACCATACCTGATAGATATTTGTCCAACCTCTTCTTAAAAACCTCCAATGATGAGGATTCCAAAACCTCCCTTGAAGCCTATTCCAGAGTTTAACTATCCTTTTTAGTTAGAAATTGTTTCCTAATATCCAATCTAAATCTCCCTTGCTGCAGATTAAGCCCATTATTTCTTATCTTACCTTCAGTGGAAATGGAGGACAATTGATTACCATACTCTTTATAACAACCCTTAACGGACTTGAAGACTGTTATCTCATTGCCTTTAGTCTTTTTTTTCCAATACTAACCATGTCCATTTTTTTTAACCTTTTTTCATTGGCCATGTGTTTTTATCACTTTTTCTCTCTCTCCTGGATGGTATTCAATTTGTCCACACATTTCCTAAAGTGTGGCATACAGAATTGGACACTGTACTACAGCTGAGGCCTCATCACTGTGAGCAGAGCAGGAAAATTATCTCCCACGTCTTACATGCATACTTTATCTACCTGTATGCAAAGGGTAGGAAGAGAGTAATTCCACTCCCTGCGCTGGCCAGAGACACCCTCTCTTTTGCTGGCTCTATTGCTGCTAGAGGAGCTGTAATTGGGAATTTGCTGTGTGCCAGGCTCACCATCCTCTCAGTGCTGATTTTGTTTGTGACAAAGGACTGACAAAACCTCTTACCATGTATAGACTCCCACAATGAGTTAATCTCCCATGTCCTGAGCCTGGTACACCTGATTTGAGTGGCCATAATGTACAATGGCAGAGCTTTAAACTGGATAATTCTAAGGAAATTACTTTTGTTACCTTGAAATTACTTTGCATCTATAATATCCTGTCTATTTTTTTTTCTGGCTTGTAAAAGGTAAATGTTTAGTCTGAACAGCTAACAATTTCACACTCCCTCGCCAAGGAATGTTTAGTCTGGTGGTCTGGAAGCTCTCATTATGTATACTTAATATGAAGTTTGAGATTTGTAAAATGCCTTTTCCCTTCTTTCTTTTTACTGTTGTACAAAGATTTAAATATAACTTTTTCCCACAACTGGTCCCTTCCACCTGGTTAGCCAACTGATAGTCACACATGACACACTTTTTAAAAATCTTGGGATGTTCTCTATTTGTGCAAAACAATTAGAACTGGTGTAAATACACAAACAATATCCATCTTCAGTAAGGCATTTGTTTTCATTAGACAGTGATAATAGTTACTGAAGACTGCGCACTTAACTTTAGGTGTGTAAGTGTTAATTTTGACCTTTATCCAGCAGGCGGCTTTCTTTTTGCTTATAATATTGTAGTTCAATTGATAATTGTTAATGTATTCTGGTTCAGAAATATGAACAAATCATAGAAATGCAGGACTGGATTTTAGCTCAGTCCCTTTGAGTTTTTTAAATGTATTTACTCTGAATCAGTATCTTAGGGGATGTCTACACTAGAAATGCTACAGTAGCACAGCTGCAGTGCTGAAGCTGCAATGCTATAGCATGGATACTACAGCGATGGAAGGAGTTCTTCAAACACTATAGTAAATCCACCTCTCCAAGAGGTGGTAGCTAGTTTGACATAAGAATTCGTCCTTCGACCCAGTACTGTCTATGCTGGAGCTTAGGTTGGCTTAGCTACATCTCTCAAGCAATATAGCTAGGTTGACCTAGCTCTCTAGTGTAGACCAGCCCTTAATCCAGGGGTGGCAAATGTACTGGCCCGAGGGCCACATCTGGGAATAAAAATTGTATGGCGGGCCATGAATGCTCACAAAATTGGGGTTGGGTGCGGGAGGAGGTGAGGGCTCTGGTTGGGGGTGTGGGCTCTGGGTTGGGGCCAGAAATGAGTTCAGGGTGCAGGAGGGGGCTCCGGGCTGGGGTGGGGGAAAGGGGTGCTGGTGGGGGGGAGGGGAGTGAGGGCTCTGGCTGGAGGTGCGGGCTCTGGGGATGAAGGGTTTGGGGTGCAGGAAGGTGCTCTGGGCTGGGATTGGGGGGTTCAGAGGGCAGGAGGAGGATCAGGGGAGGCTCAGGGGCAGGCTCCGGGATTAAAACAACTGTCGGGCCAGATTCGGCTTGCAGGCCATAGTTTGCCCACCCCTGCCTTAATCACTTCTTCAGCCCATTATACTGCTACTGACTTCAAGGAATCTTTCTTTTTAAAGTTTGCCACTTCATTCAGGTTTTATTGTTTTTTCCACCAGCTGCTCTGTCTTCTACCAGCAGCGCAATTGAGGGGCAGGTGTTCAGCCTTGGGTGTGGCACAATTCAGGTATGATGGACCTTAAAATAATTGTGTTGAGTGAAGATCAGAAAAGACCACAACAGTTTTACAGTCCTAAAATTGTAAATGTAAGTGTATGTTCTGGAAAATATGGAAGCAATACTGAGAGAGGTTGCACTTTTACAGATTTTTAATGTCTGCTTTTATACATCTTTTGGGAGAGGCTAGAAAAAATTATTGGACACCTGTTAAATATAGGAGTGAATATCCTAGCCAGAGGTAGGTATAGAACGGGAGGAGATGTGTGTTGGTGCACCAGCAAGGTCCTGTGGTTCCACCAAGCTTTTGATGAGAAATAGTCTTTCACCTCAACTTCAGTTGCTGGGAAGGGAAGAGTGCTGGTTCTGGGATTCTTATAAGAGTTCTGTTTAGGCCGGGGTGGGCAAACTTTTTTGGCCCAAGGGCCAATCTGGGTATGGAAATTGTATGGCGGGCCATGAATGCTCAAGAAATTGGGGGTTGAGGTACGGGAGGAGGTGAGGGCTCCAATTGGGAGTGTGGGCTATGGGATGGGGCTGGGCATGAGGAGTTGGGGATGCAGGAGGGTGCTCCGGGCTGGGACTGAGAGGTTCGGAGGGCAGGAGGGGGATCAGGGCTGGGGCAGGGGGTTGGGGCATAGCGGGATCCAGGGGTGCGGGCTTACTTCAAGCAGCTCCCAGAAGCAGCGGCATGTCCCCCTTCCGCCTCCTTCACGGAGGCGCGGCCAGGTGGCTTTGCGCGCTGCCCCCATCCGCAGGCACCGTGGTTCCTGTCCAATGGGAGCTGCAGGGTGGCACTTGGGGCAGGGGCAGCATGCGGAGCCCCCTGGCTGCCCCTACATGTAGGAGCTGGAGGGGGGACATGCTGTCGCTTGCGGGAGCCACGCAGAGCCAGGCAAGCCCTGGACCCCGCTCCCCAGCAGGAGCTCAAGGGCTGGATTAAAACATCTGAAGGGCCAGATGCGGCCCCCGAGCCGTAGTTTGCCCATCCCTGGTCTAGGCCCTGCTTATGGTTCTGTCTTCTGGCTAGCAGGTGTCTGTAATTTTCATGCTTTCCCCAGCCTTGGCTGCTGGAAGGGTTTCCTTATCTTCCTTCCTGTAACTTCAGAGCCTCCTGGCTGTTCAGCTAGGGTCTGTGTGGAAGGGTTATGTCTGTGTTATGCTACTTTTCTTCCAGAGTCCTAGCTGCTATAAGAGTCATGGTTACTTGTTCTAATGCAGTGGCTCTCAAACCTTTTTACTGGTGACCCCTTTCACATAGCAAGTCTGAGTGTGACCCCCCCCCCCCTTATAAATTAAGAACAGTTTTTTATATATTTAACACCATTATAAATGCTGGAGGCAAAGCAGGGTTTGGGGTGGAGGTTGACAGCTTGCGACCCCCCATGTAATAACCTCACGATCCCCTGAGGGGTCCTGACCCCCAGTTTGAGAACCCCTGTTCTAATGAATGTATTGCTCACTTAGTTTGTTTGGTTTCTCCTTTCCCATGAGTAACTCCAGTGCCAGACTTTACTGCTGCTTTGAGGTTTCTCAAGCAGCAGCAAAGCGAAATTAACATGATTCTTTCCATGAGAGTTTCACCATTGCCCCCCAGGGTTCTGAAAAGCAGCAGTGAAACCCACTAAACTCTTCACTGACTTTCATTCTGCTGCTGCTTGGCAAAGCAGTGAGCATTAACAGAGGCACTTAGTCTGTTTGTCTGCAGACTCATAACCCAGTGTAGTGCAGTTTTCTGTGTGGGTTACTTTTTGGAAGTTTATCAATACATCTATAAAGGTAGTTTATTAATATTGTTTAAATTAAAGTTTTAATTCTGCAGAAGTGGATGGCTTTCTCATAATATTTAGAGGGGGGTTTCGTTTTTTCTTCTCTACGTTAATTTTTCCTAATGCTGGAGTTAGCACTAAACTTTGGAGGGAACGCAAGTCTCAACCACTTCATTTCTTATTGCATCGTGATGGGGGCGGGGTTTCAAAGCCATCCCTCCCCAAAGCAAAAAGTCCTAAATCATAAGAATTCAGTGTTTGCTGACTGAACATTTTTTCTTAATGTGGGTGAAGTACTACAGCTGACTGCACTTGCTTTCCTGCTAAATGCTTACAAAATTGCGGTTTAAAATAGTGTATGGCAAGAGGTGGTTGGGAGAGCCTTAAGGACACCTGAATTTTGGTATTGCATCTTGGACTTTGACAGCAATTGATTTTACAACTGTGTGAACTTTGCAGACTAGTTGACATGGGTACAGTAGGGCATGGAGTGTAAAACTTTCCCCTGAGTCTTGTTTCAAAGCTTTTCTCTTTAGTATTTAATAGCTTACTAACTCAGTTCTTGAAAGTTGCATAAAGCATGCTGAATGCTAGATTTATGTTCATTTTGTTATAACTGTAATCTTAAACTTGGTACTGTTTTTCTCAGGGATTCAGAAATATTCAGGCTCATGCTATGTTTAGGTCTTCAATTTTAAACATTATGTGGTTAATTCTGGCTTATTGGTTAAAAATACAAAAAATAAAAACAACCTCCCCCCGCTGTATTGTAAATTATTTCTTATCTGAACTGAGCATACCACACCACATAATGTTTTCATATTTGATCATATTTGTTGTTTCTTAGCAATAATATGGTAACATCCTCACAACTGCACCCTGTTCCAAGAAGGAAAAAGTGTGTAAAGCAGGGGAGTGTGTTGTAGAGGTGAGGCCAAAAGACAGAATTTCTATCAACATGCAGAGGCTGCAGAGAGGAATCAGCTAGAGATTCCAGCCAGAAGGTGCAGCTGCAGAAACCGCCAAAGCAGTGATTCGGGCCGGGGGGGGGGGGGGGGGGGGAATGGAATAAAATGGTGGCCACACCAATGCCAGCATACGCTCAGACCCAGAACTGTACAGGGGAGCAGCTGCAGAAGCAGCTAAAGGAAAGACCATCAGACATTCAGAGAACTTTCTACAGTTTTGACTGGACTTTGTGCCTTGTGCTGTTCAGCTATTTGTCCAGCTCTCCCTCACAGTCTCTTCAACTCAGCTTTACTCCATATCTGTCCTTACCCTCATCTTGCTCCTCTTTCCTACCTTCACATTTCTTGCCACTTTATCCCCTCCTAACTAAATCTACCGTTCCCTTTCTCTCCCCCACCCCACCCCTGAAAAAAAAATCTTGGAACTGATATAACATTTGTTGCCATCACATGCTTTACTTTGGTTGTGTATTATATTACACACACACACACAAGTTACATTAAAATATTAAGTTTGTAAAGTAAAGCACTCAAAAGTTAGGAAATGCCAGTATTACGGTTGCCTTAATTCAGCCCCCCTGTGTTTGTGCATCATGTAATTAAAGGCTGTATCATAAAACTATTTTTTCCACTATGCTCTGGGGAAATCAAGGTTGCGTACTGAAGAAGCTTGTTGTTTGTAGGGTCCTTGCCTCTTTTATTAGAAAAGTTGGAAAGTGTGTAAGACTGAAGTGGGAATTGGAGGAGGACTGTCTCATAATTAAGGCCGATAAATGCTGTCCTGGAGAACTGGATTTGTTCCCTGCTTCTGCCACAGAATTCCTGTGTGATGCTTGGCAAGTTACTTAAACCAGACTTATCACAATTGTGTGTTCCTCACTTTCTGGGTTCCCATCTTGAGACTCTGTGGTCAGACCTGCAGAAATGTTGATCACTCCAGCAGCAACTGAAGTCAGTGGAAATTGTGCTTTGAACATATGAAGTACTACATAAATGCTGAGTACTTTGAAAAATCAGGTCCTAGGTATCCCAAATTGGTTAATGTTTGGTGAAGTTATAAGGAACTGAAATCAAGGTCTTATAATGGGAAGTGCTGGGCAACCTTAATAATAGTCGTTGCTACCAACTCCACTTATAGTCCTTTCCCCCCCAGCCTGTCTTGTCAATTTTGATTGTAAACTCTTAAAGGCAGGGACCATGTGCTACTCTGTGCAGTGGCTAGCACAGTGGGCCCAGCCCCATTCCTAGTTTGTCCTGCTGTAATAAACATGATTAGAGTCTGCATGTGGTCGGATTCGACACTCTCCATATCTGGCTTTGGAGTGGGAGTCTCAGGGCTGCTCAATAAATAATATTCTCCACGATCTAGAAACTAATAAATTAGGCATGCAAAATACATGCCTCTTTCGTGCTGTCAGTGTGCAGATAGCTAATATGATGATTTTTGCACGATTAGAGTTGACTGTGCAATCCTGATAACTACTGCATAAGCAAAAATCAAGAGTGTATTTATGCACCTAATTTTTTTTAAACCTGAGTCCCAATATCAACTCTGCTTGAAAGGTATAATTCTGGGGTAGGCTGTGGATGGGAGGGAAGAAAGAATGGTATAAACAAAGTAATAAAATATGAGATACAGTTCTCCCTTGATTGAGGTTTGTTTGCCATGTTAGGAAAATTTTCTATAATTGCCTGCAGACGATACCAAACTTAGCTTAGAATCATGGTTTTTGAGAACCCAAATATAACAGTTCTGATACTGTTATTATTCACTTCCAGTAATATGCACACAGTCAACCGTAATTTCTGTTTGTACATGAAGAGCTTATTTTTTTAAAATATTAAAAATAATTAAATATAAATAAACAATGTAGGGTAGCAATTAATAAGTAGAGAGTACAGCAATATATATGAAAACATAAACTGGCAATACGTTCTATACTTATATGATATTTAATTCAGGATAATGCTGAAATATTTGTGAAATATAAAATCAACTGCCATTTGGAGGAAAAAAGGAAATCTACTGATGCAGGAATGAGTGTAAACTGAGGGACAACTATTTGTGATGGCATAGGTATAAACCTCCCTCTCCCAAAATAATTGCTGTAAAATAAAAGTGCTTCTGACTGAAACCTATCAAAGATCTTTTTGCTGGAATGAATTTGTGTGGACCTTGGGGAAAAAATCGATTTAGTTTCAACACTTACAGATACTAGCTGGGGCAAAAAAGTATTCTACAGTAGAACCTCAGAGTTACGAACACCTCGGGAATGGTGGTTGTTCCTAACTCTGAAGTGTTTGTAACTGTGAAAAAAACATGATGATTGTTCTTTCGAAAGTTTACAACTGAACATTAATTTAATTCAGTTTTGAAATTTTACTATGCAGAAGAAAAATGCTGCTTTTAACCATCTTAATTTAAATGAAACAAGCACAGAAACAGTTTCCTTATCTTGTCAAATCTTTTTAAAAAACCTTTTCTCTTTATTTTTTTAGTAATTTACATTTAACATAGTACTGTATTGTATTTTCTTTTTTTGTGTCTCCGTTACTGTCTGATTGTGTACTTTCGGTTCCAAGTGAGGTGTGTGGTTGTCCGGTCAGTTCATAACTCTGTTGTTCGTAACTCTGAGAGTCTACTGTAAATAATTGCTTGCCTTATGTGATTTTAAGATTTGTCTCCCCTGAAACAGAAGGATAGGTTATTTGGGCCAAAATTTAAATTGATCTGTTTTCAATGTGAATGTGTCTTTTTTTTTTTTTTTTTTTTTGGTAGAGGTTGGATCAGAATTGATACTGAGTCTGTCTACCTGCGTACTTTACAGCGGCACAACTGAGCCGGCACAGCTGTAAGGTCTACCGTGTAGCTACTCTTTGCCAGCAGGATAGAGCTCTCCTGCCAGCAAAATAAAACCACCCCCAACAAGCGGTAGTAGCTTTGTTGGCGGGAGAGTATCTCCCGCCGACAAAATGCTGTCCATACTGGTGCTTTTCGTCAGTAAAACTTTTGTCGGTCGTTTTTCCTCCAGACACACACACCCCTGCCCGACAAAAGTGCGGTGTAGTCATAGCCTAACAGCAACGCTAAAATAACAAAATGAATATGTGACCGAATAAACCATTTACTAAATTACCTAATTTCATTTTCAAGATGGTAGGAGTTTATTCTAAAGCAGTGGTTCTCAACCAGGGGTTCAGGGCCCACCGGGGGGCCACGAGCAGGTTTCAGGGGGGACACCAAGCAGGGCCAGCATTAAACTTGCTGGGACCCGGGGCAGAAAGACGAAGCGCCATTACATGGGACTGAAGCCTGGGGCCCGAAGACTGAGCAATGTAGCTTTGCCGGGGCCCCTGTGGCGTGGGTTCCCAGGCAGTTGCCCTGCTTGCTACTCGCTAATGCCAGCCTTGACTTTTATATGCAGAAAACCAGTTGTTGTGGCACAGGTGGGCTGTGGAGTTTTTATAGCATGTTGGTGAGGGCCTCAGAAAGAAAAAGTTGAGAACCCCTGTTCTAAACCATGTTTTAAAAAATATATAATTTTTACCCTCTGAAATTCTTCGGTACATTCACAATATAAGACTATCAAGTTAATGTTTAATGATGCTGTATAATTGGAACTGGCATAGAGATTTTCCAACAAAGGCTTCAGATATCAGTATGTACACACTGCTCTAAGCCTAGAAATTGTGACTAAAACAGAATGATTATACTAACAAAACAGGACATAGGTGCACATTAAGGCACCCTGGAATGCAAATGATATAGTGCAGATTTTTTTGTTTTGGTATGGTAAGAGAAATAACTGTATTCCAGATACTGTGAAATAGTTAAACATTTATTACTGTATATACTTGTTCATAAGCCCAATTTTTTTAGTAAAAAAGGGAAGCACCAGAGAAGGGGATCGGCTTATGAACAGGTATAGAGAGGGAGAGGTGGGACACAACCCCTCCCCCCAACAGAGGGAGCAAGGAGAGGCACCACAGCCAGCAGAGCCAGAAGGGAAGAGGTGGGGCCAGAGTCTCTCCGCTTCTGGCCATGCTGCTCTTCCCCCCCCCAGCCTCCAAAGCAGCTGCAGCTCCAGGGCTGGCAGGCTACAGCCAGGCTGCTCGGCCCCGGCCTTCAGAGCAGGCTGTGGCCGCACCGCCTGGCCCGCTGGAACATGCTGCGGCCGCACTGCCCAGCTTGCTGGAGTAGCTCCAGCCAGGCCAGAGACATCCTCCCCTGACCCTCCCCAGATAAGGTGGGAAGGATGGGATGGGGAGAGTGTGAGGGTCCCGGGCTAGGAGTGGGGTCATGTGGGGGGTGGTCACAGGCATTACTCCCCTGACCCCCAGCTTCTCCCCCCCCCCCCCAATTTCCCCACCAGTTGCTGTCCCGTCAGGGTAAGCAGCTGGCCTGCTGGGACATTTTGTTTACTTAGGTTTACCTCCGTGCCTGCGGACACTCGAGGTAAATAAACCATCTCGGCCCGCCAACGGCTTATCCTGATGGCCCGGGAGCCAAAGTTTGCTGACCCCTGAATTATAGGGTCAGCTTATGAACGGGTCATAAATTTTTTTCCATTTTTACTTATCGATCTTGGGGGGGAGGGTCGGCTTATAAACAAACCGGCTTATGATCGAGTATATACGGTACTCTCAGCATTACTATATTCAAAGTGACCTATTATACCTGTTGCATATGACAGCGTCATGTGGTATATTTTTCAGCCGTCCAATAATTAGAAAGCTCCTCTTTTCTCTTGTCTGACTTGTGGCGGATTTCTTCTGTCTGTGTGCAGTTTGAAGCCTTTTGGAATCAAAGTAGTTTTCAGATTACTCGTTTCAATCTGCCACTGAAACTCTCTTCTTTCAAAGCTATAGGAGAACTGCTTCAGGGGTTAATGTTAATTTAAAGGCAACTTGCAAAGAATAATGAAGGAGAGGGTTTTGTACTCCAGCATTTGCTGTGTATAAAGGTTTGGTCAGGTTTTTGTGCTTTTTTAATATTACAAATACAACCATAGAAAGAGAAGACTTTTTACTTTTCTTGTTGTTACCTTAGAAAAACCAGGCAAGTGCCAGGAAAAAAAAGTGGTTATACATTTTTTTGTAGGTCACCTTTATCAATACCTGAGACCATGGTAGTCTCTGTTCACAATGACAATTCCCAGAGCAAGAACAACAAATATTATTATGGTTGAGAAATAAAAAATATATAGTCACAGACAGTTCTTTTGATGCTTCTGTAATTCCTATTAGTGATGATGGAAGTCAGGTATGTGTGTACCCGAAGAGGACAGTAGGCTCCTTAGGCTGTTTAAGCTAATTAAAAGCATTCTTTGTTTTTCAAGTTAGAACACAACATAATATCCATATGAAACTACAAAAGAACATTAAGGTTGCAAACAAAAACACTCAAGTCATGAAATAATAAAACTAAAGCTGCCTGTGCAGGTATAACTGTCACCTTCTATTTTTCATCAGAACCCTGGCCTTATTCAATGTGCAGTTTGAAAAGTGCTTGAGGAGTGACAACTGCCTATTCTAATCATTTGGCCCCATATTTCATTTATTGCACACCATCCAGCTCCTTCGCTAAATAAGGAAAACTTTTCAGATGGTTACCGGGCTAGCAGTACCTCTGTCCCCTTTCTGGTCTTTGAGGTCTAAAGCCTCATGCCTTTCCTATCACAGGATGGAATTCTGCAGTTCTCCCACTCTGTCCGGGCCCTGAGCTACAGTACTCTTTGTATTAACTGTGCTTACCCAGCCAATCCAACTGTGTTTGGACACAGTGATAAAACAGCTTTCTTAAAACCAAAGTATTTTTTATTTTAGTAGGTACAGAGCATAGAGGGGAAAAAAGGATTTTAAAACAGTCTACACCAGTGGTTTTCATTCTGTGGTCCATGGACCCCTGGAGGTCCGCATACTATGTCTAATGGGTCAGCAAAGGGTGACTATGAAAATCAAGTGTCAGATCCCCAAAAGGCATTCAATTTTTCTGATCAATCAAAAATATGTGAATACCCCCACCTACTGGTCAAAACCTGGAAGTCTTGTCGTTACCATAAAAGCTCACAGTTCAATGCCCTTTCTCACGCTGCATCAAATGCTGTGCCAGGCATGTGCAACATTTATAGTTGAATTCTGTGCCATTCGTTTTCAGTCTAAGGCAGGGGCGGGCAAACTTTTTGGCCTGAGGGCCACATGGGGTTTCGTTAGGGGAGGGGGTCGTGGCCCAGCCCCCACCTCCTATCTGCCCCCCCCTGGACTCCTGCCCCATCCAACCCCCCCCCCCATTCCCTGATGGCTCCTCGGGGACCCCTGCCCCATCCACACACCCCCGCTCCCTGTCCCCAGACTGCCCCTGGACCCCCGCCGGCCCATCCAACCCCTCCTCTCATTCCTGATGGCCCCCCCCCTGCCCCATCCAACCATCCCATCTCCCTGTTCCCTGACTGCCCCCTGCCGCCCCATCCAACCCTCCCTCCTTCCTAACTGCCCCCTGGGACCACTGCCCCCATTCAACCGCCTGTTTCCACCCCGACCACCATCCACATCCCCGCCCCCTGACCCACCACCCCGAACTCTCCTGCCCTCTATCCAACCCCCCCTGCTCCCTGCCTCCTTACCGCGCTGCCTGGAGCACTGGCGGCGCTACAGCTGTGCTGCCCGGCTGGAGCCGGGCCATGCTGCCACCACCACCACCATGCAGCACAGAGACCGGGTCAGGCCGGGCTCTGCAGCTGTGCTGCCCCAAGAGCTCACAGCCCCACCGCCCAGAGCATTGCGCCGGCAGCCGAGCGAGCTGAGGCTGCGGGGGAGGGGGAATAGAGGGGACGGGGGCCAGCCTCCCTTCCAGGAGCTCAGGGGCCAGGCAGGACAGTCCCACGGGCTGTAGTTTGCCCACCCTTGGTCTAAGGCTACGTCTACACTAAAGATTTTACAGTAGAGCTGTACTACTGCAGTTGCGCCACTGTAAGGTCTCCTGTGTAGCCGCTCTATTGTGATGGGATAGAGCTTTCCCACCGGCATAATTAAACCACCCACAAAGAGCAGTGATAGCTGTGTCGGTGGGAGCATATCTCCAACTGACATAGCACTGTCTACACCGGCTCTTTTGTCAGTCAAGGGTGTGGATTTTTTCACATCCCTGACCGACAAAAGTTTTGCCGACAAAAGTGCTAGTGTAGACATAGCCCAAGACTTGTATGGTATGGGATGCAGACTACAGATTGAATTTCTAAAGAGGTCTGTACCTCCATTTGAACATTTTTAGGGGTCCACAAATGAAAAAAGGTTGAAAACCACTGAAGTACATTGATATGTGTCTTACCTAAAGGCTTATCATCACCTGATAGTAACCTAGGCAGTCTTAACTTCTTCAGACATCCCCAGCGGTCTTTTTCTGGTTCCCCCAAACAACTTCCCCTCTCTTGAGAAAGTGTTCCTTTTTTAACCTGCCACAACTTTTGATCATCAGTATGTGGGGGCCTTTTTCTGTCCTGGCATTCTCTCTCTTAACTCTCAAGTGTTTGTGGAGAAGTGGAATATCTTAAGACTTTGTTTTTCCTTCCTGCTTGTTTTTCCTTACAGCCTCTGATTGGATTAAACCAATGTATTCATACTGTAAACATTCCAGTACCCAGATCAACATACAGTATCTTAAATGACTACACAGTAGCTCTGATTCTGTCATAGATTTTTCTATGGCTGTCATAACTGCAGTATGATATCTTGATTAACTTATTCCCAGAACATCCCCATAGTTCCAGGAAGGACCATATTACTACCATTGTGGCACTGAGGCACAGGTTAAGATTCCAGAATTCAGTAAATCTATTAAGAATGTGCTTAACTTCAAGCATATGAGTAATCTCCTCAAATTCAGTGGAAATATACCCGTGCTTAAAGTTAAGTATGTTCTAAGTGCTTTGCTGAATCAGGGTCTAAATGAGTTGCCCAGGGTCACACGAGAAGTCTGTAGCGGAGGCAGGCATAGAACCCATATTGCTAGGTTTCTAGTCCAGTGCCTTAGTCACAAAGCTATTTATTCTTTTCCAGCAGAATCCTGCTTCATTTGCTACATGCCTTAAAACTTTTACAGTGGATCCCAGGCTTATGCATGACACACTAGCCAATTAGTTCAGTGCATAAGAGGGGTGCTTTGGACCCCTAAACAAATGCACTCCATAACCTTGCTTTATTGTCCAATGTTCTAAGGGTCCAAAGGCAAGGGTTCTGAGGAACATGTGAACATGTAATTGAAGACTCGTATTATAGGGGAAGCTGGTTGCAATTCCTATATTTACACTTCCTAACACTTTCTATTACAAGGTTCTTGTGATCTTTATGGATTCTCATGATCTTTACTTGACAGCCTCTTACTATTCCTTGGTACGCAGTAGGCTTTTCAGATTTGGCAGGAGGAATGCCCTTGGGCTGGGGAAGTGCTTTTTCTTTGTCCCATGAAATTTTGTTCAGCTTTTGGCAAGATACAAGTTTAAAAAATTGCCTTTTCCTGTCTCTTTTATATTCCTCAAAAATTTTGGTAGCATGCCTAAAAATAATAATTAAAAAAAGGAACATTTTAATTCCTAGATTGGTACCACCACCACCACTGCCACACACTCTGCACAAAGGAATACCTGTAAGCTGCTGGAGCAGCTGAAAAGAGATTTCAGGAGGTGTGGGGAGAGAAGAAAGTAAGCTTCTCGCATCCCCCAATCACAGCACATAGCCCATTTCTCCTCATTTTTGCCTCCCAAAACCCAAAAACCCACCACCTGGTGGTGAAGGGGAAAAGAAGTGGACAGAGCTTGGCTACCCCCTTCCTTCCCCCATCCCCCCGCTATCTTCACTATGAGATAGCCTTCTGCTTGTGCCAGCTAATATAATTAATCCTTTAGCTCATGTGGTGGCTATCTTTAGTTAGAGCTTTTTCTAGTTGCACATAATAGTATTTGTTTGTACCTTTTTTCTTAACCCCCACCCCTGCTCCCCAACCAATCTACATCCAAATAAAATATAGGGTCACATGCTTCATTGCTTCTCTAGGCTGCCCTCACCAGACAATTCCTCATGCCCCCAATTTCTCCTTTCTACTCCATGCCAGGTTCCCCCATTCCCTCTGTAGGCCATGGGTTCTGTGTGCCTCCTTCATTCTACTTCCTATGTCAGTGGTTCTGTGTGCATCACCATCTCCCTCCAAAATCACCATTCTTTATTTTCTTTCTATTTCACGGTGTCAAAATTTTAAAACGGTATTGTGAGAATTGGCAGAACTAAGATCAGGTGTATTGCCAGGGAATTCCATGTGTCCTCCATTTTCCCTTTTTGGTTTTTCCCATTTCCACCAAAATCAGTCGGTTCTGCCCATTGATACCTAGAACAGTCCCTGAACTCTTGGAATTGAATAGATGTGGCATTCAGAAGTTATCATGTTACATCCAACCAGAGAAATGCCGTTCAGTTGAGTGTTAGGCCTTGCAAATTCAGTCGATATATTAAAAGAATGGTATTTAGATTGCAAAATCAAAGCACTTAAACATAAATCTGGCATTTCCCAACTTTGGTCAGTGGAAACTTAATTCTTTCTCCTTGTGCATATGGATTATATGATAGTTTTTAGTTGCATGCTCACATTCTATTTTTTCCACAGGCTCTTGCCTCATTCAGTGCACAGGATAGACATGCAGTGGGGCCAGATATAACTTGGCAAGGGTAACCGTGAATGTGGCATTTCCTGACTTATCTGTGCCTGATTTTGCAACATAAATATTCTTTTAATATAGCTTATTGTATTTCATGCATATAATATATAAGGAGAATGTGTATGTATATAAGGCAGCAGGGTTAAGATTGTACAGGCAACTTTAATTTTTGTCACTTCCTGACTGTTGATTGGGTCGATTTTCCAATTTGAATGTTTTTAATGCAGTTCTTTTTTGTAAAGATTTTCCTACTTTTTAAAAAAGAAAAATGAAAAAAAAAAACCACATTTTACTGTATGCTGCTATTCACTAGACATGAGTACAGTGCTGTGTATTGCACATATGCAGTAAATGAGGCAGGAGCCCTTGTCAGATTAGATTTCCACTTTTCTTTATCATGTGGAAGAAAGGCCTCCTTTGGCATTCCTGTATCACTTTATTATGCACCTCCATAGATCGCAATTCAGTGCCCAACCGAGGATAACTGAAATATTGCTCCACTTTGACTATACTTGTGTATATCCTGTAGAATCCTGAGATTACCTCTTTTTGATTGAGATTCCACCGTGCCTGTTTATAAATACATGCAGTGTCAGATGAAGGAACTTTGGGAGCTTATTAGTTTTAATTGTTTAATCTTGTATTCATACACTAAATACATTTAAAAACCTTTTTATAATTCAGCCATAACAAATCAAGTTTTCACCAGACTTGTGAAAGGAACACCTACGAACTAAAGACTCCTCATTATCATTGTGTGTTTGCATCAACTTCCATCTCAAAAAGCGGTTACAAGATTTTTTTTTCTTTTAGAAAAACTGATTTTATTTTTTTTAATAGTTGTGCTAAAAAACAGCTTAACTATTTCAGTAAAAGTCAAATTCAGCAGTGCGAAGCTCACATGATTCTGGGCAGTTGCGTTGCTCCATCAGAATTTTTGGGGCATCAGTGAAATTGACCAGAATCATGTCATTGTCACTTTGCTGCCTCCCAGGGAAGTCTGGAAGAGGATTGAAAAGTAGAAGTGCGGGAGAGAGAGGGTAGACTAGTTAAGAATCTCCACCACCCTAGCAGCATATAAGGGAACAGGGGAAAGTGAGTAGCAGATACTACTACTTCCTTCAGCTGAAGGAGGCTTTTGTGATGAGGTGGAGAGAGCACTCTTTCTGTACAGGTGGGAGTTGGAAATGGCTGGGATTTAATCACATCTGTGGTGCTACGAAGAGCATGGAGAGCACCCTCTTCTTTCCAGCAGCTGGAAGTTGGCGAGTGTCTAGCTTTCTGCGCTCCTGGATCTCACTAATGGTAGAAGCTCCCCCCTCAAAAATCTTTCTTATAGGCCTCTTATTATTGATGCCTGGTAAATTGTTAATGCCCTATGTACAACCTAAGGATGTGACATCATGTGCCCAGTGATATAATTCTAGAAAGTCAAAATAATGTTTGCAGCATTTCTCTTTAAAGGCAATACATAGCTGGAAGGCATTGTAAAACCAGCATAGTAATACCAAGGCTTTTAATATTCATGTTCAGTAGCATGTATATTTTGCATATCAGAATCAAAGGCTTTTATGAATGCTTCTTAAATTGATTAGAAATAACAGGAAATTATAGCACCCATCTATTATCTTCATTCTACATTTTTGTGTGTAACTTGGTGGGACTCTTATGTATCAGTTGCATTTTTCACTGTGATAGGTTAATGTAGAGTCTACCTGATCTTAACAAATTTGTTGTCCTGAAGTTTGGCAAGGCTGGGGAAAACTATCAGTTGGTATTTCAGTGCTAAGGGAAACAAGTACAACATCAAGTTGAGATTTTATGGGAAATAAGTGTAGAGGATGTATGCTCCCTGACATCTGTCCTCTCCTTGGGGTGGCGGTGGGGGGTGGTGGAAGCTAGTAAGTTATTAATCGTGATCCAGATTGGCTAAGCAGCTTATCAGTTTAAGTTAGACAGCCACTCTAACTATAAAACCTGTTGTAATTTACTTGCTGCCATTAGTCTCCTTTCCTGTTTCATTCCCTTAAGTTGGATCCAAATACAAGACCAGTCTCATTTATGCATGCTAGGTAAATTTTCATAAGTGCCTTAGTCCCGTTAACTTTCAGTGGGATTTGAGCTCCTTTCTTAGGTACTTTTGAAAAATTTTCAACCCTTTGATACTACAACATCTGGGATACCCTATTGCTTTTGCCATAGTTTGAAGGAGAGGGTTGCTTAATGTTACAATAGAACCAGTTTAGTGCGATATTTGATAGAGAATTCAATCAGCACACATTCTCATTTTGTACTCTACAAATCATAATTAAAACAGGAAAGTGTGAATGGTGAAAACACATTCTAGCCGTAACTTTCTGTGGAACATCAGTAAAAATGAATGGACCGCTGGCATGAGGTGAAAGGGGGGTATGTGCGAATGGAAGTGCACACCACCTCTGTTATGGGTGGGGAGAATGGGGGACGCTGGCATGGCGGGGAAAGGATGAAATAGGGTACACACGAGCCACTGGGATGAGGTGGAAGGCAGGAATGGGGCAGGTACAGCCAGTGCCATGAGGGAGGAGGGGTTGCAGGGAGTACCTGAAATAGGAGGAGATGGGAGGGGTGGCTAGCGCACACACCTTGTGAAGATGGGGTGAAATAAAGGAGCCCCTAGTACAGGCAGTGAGTTCAGGCTACAGAAGCAACAAAGTGTGCGACCCTCTAGGTACCCAAGTTGGAATTTGGCTAGGATGTAAGGGCTGACATCCCTTTTCTTATAAACAGAAAACATAAAATAAAAAACTATAACTGAAAATAAATTTGCCTTTATTGACGATTGTAATCTGAATAATGGCATGTCTCACAGCATGGTACCTCAGCGCCATGCCTAGTGGAGTGATTCAGTAGTGACTCAGAAGAAAGACTGCTATCTGCAGTATGGAATCGCCAGCACCACTGGTAGTTCCTGGATTTCCTTTGCTTTTCTGTCCAAGTACTGAATCTGCTTAGTTTATGAAATCTGACCATCTTGCAGACTAGTGTTGTATGGCTGCAGCCCATAACAGAGATTTCCAATAATATTAGGAAAGAGGTTTCAGAGAGTCTGAGGCATAAATTTAAACTGGAGAAAAATGATTTTATATCTCTTTTTAATAAAGACAATGTAGAGAGTAGGCCAAGAAAAAAATAATGATAATGCAGTAAACTGTCCAAATTGACCTATTGCATATTGGTTTTCTATAGAATTGAGTCACTGACACATCTCTTTTGTTGCTGTACTCCCCTTGAAAATGTAAAATGGTAACCTGACCTAACTCCCTCCCTCTTGATTTTTTTTGAGCAGTATTAATTTTTGAGTTGGTTGCTGAGGCCTGGCAAGAGAGCACTCAATCCAAAGTGAGAGGATGTAAAAAGGCTGCAACTTCAGCATTTATATATTGGAGTGTGCTCGCTGCTATAGAAACCACAGCTAAAAAGTTTGATAATGGGCAAATATCCTGCGGGTAAACTTAAACTAGAATTTCTCAAGCTGCTTGTGTATTTAATCATGATTTGAATCTGATTTTATCGCAGTTATTAAGATGTGTGCTAGGTACAAATGATTCCTTGATTTTTTTTCCAAAAGTTACTTTTGCTCCTGTCATCGATTACAGGCAGGGCTGATAGCGCTGCCTGTTATTAAGGTTACCGGACTCTTCCTATTGTAGGACCCCTTTTCAGTTGCTAATAATGTTGCTGAACTTTAGCCATTTGGGCTGAAATTTTCTATGCAGGTTGTCTCAGGCTGAATTATTTTGGAAAGTGTCAACCAAAATAGTTCAGTTTCCAAAAACAGGGCTAGAGAAAAATATGTTTCAGGGCTTTTTAAAAAAAGTAATTCTGGTGACCTTTTCTTTGAGAAGTTCTAGCACCCACATAAAGTAGGGATTTAAAAGTTGGCAGCAAGTGGCCTTTGAGTAAGGGATATGTCTCTTGTAATTACTGTGCAAATCCACCCAAATTTGGCTAAATTATATGACTTTGAAAAATTGTAGTTTGCACATGCTCAGTAAATACTTAAAATTTAGTGGCTAAAATCTGTGAAGATTCTATCTTCCTGGGGCATGCTTCATTAGCTCTTAGTGCTGACCAAACTCTACATGCGCTGTCCTAACAAAGTGACTGAGCATGCTCTATTCCTAGGGCTAAGGGGGAAAAGCTGAACTTTTCCCGTAGTTACAGCTTCCAGTAGCTGTGACCTGGGCTAGAGCTGGGTACTGGAACTGAGATCAGAGAACCTGTCTTTCCTCTACTCTGATTACTGCTCTGCTGGCACCTAGGAGCACAGAGGAGGAAGTTGTCTGACTTGAGACCTGAGGGGATAAAAGGAGACCAGGGGAAGAAGGGGAGTAGATTGGGACAAGGATCCTGGTGAGACTGGGACTAGAGCAAAACTGTAAGTGCGAGCTAGAGTAGGGGGGCGGAACTGCTGGTTGGATAAGGAGACTGGGTTTGAGAGCCAGAAGGGGGTGGGCTGGTTGGGCAAGAAAATTGGTACTGGGAGCTGGTGCGGGAGAGGGAAACACAGATCAGACAAAGAGCTTGGTGGGAGGAGAAAGTCTGGGACTGGCTGGACAAGGAGACTGGGATTGAAAACCAGTGTGTTGGGGAATGGGGCTGGGAGGTGATAAAAGACATGGAGCCAGGGGAAAACTTGGCAATGAGACTGGGTCAAGCAGCCAGGGAGGGGGGATACTGAGGCCTTGTCTACACTACAGAGGAAATTTAATCTAAGCTATGCAATTTGAGTTACATGAATAGCGTAACTCAAACCGACGTAGCTTAGACCTACTTACTGCGGGGTTCACACTACGCAATGTCGATGGGAGATGCTCTTCCATTGACTCCCCCTACTCTTCTCGATCCGGTGGAGTACAGGAGTCAACGGGAGAGCGATCTGAGGTCGATTTAGTGCAGGGGTAGGCAACCTATGGCACACGTGCCGAAGGCGGCACGCGAGCTGATTTTCACTGGCACTCACGCTGCCCAGGTCCTGGCCACCGGTCCAGGGGACTCTGCATTTTAATTTAATTGTAAATGAAGTTTCTTAAACATTTTAAAAACCTTATTTACTTTACATGCAACAATAGTTTAGTTATATATTATAGACTTATAGAAAGAGACCTAAAAACGTTAAAATGTATTACTGGCACACAAAACCTTAAATTAGAGTGAATAAATGAAGACTCAGCACACCACTTCTGAAAGGTTGCCTCCCCCAGATTTAGCGGGTCTTCTCTAGACCCGCTAAATTGGCTGACGATGCATTGATCGTTGCTTGTAGATCCCCTGGTAAGTGTAGACAAGCCCTGAGACAAGGAGGTGGGTGGGTGGGGAACAGATCTGGGGGTAGCTGGAACCCAAGAGGGGAGTGAGCGAATGAATGAGGATCTGGGATGGGGGAAATGAGACTGGGTGGACAAGGAGTTTGGGATTGGGATGAGAAGCCTGAGAAGTGGAGACTGGGACTAGGAGGCAGGGGTGGTGAAGAGATAGGAATGTGACTGGGACAGATTGGAAGTGACAGGGCATAGTGTCAACAGGCAGAAGAGTATTTGACTTTTAGAGAACCTCTGCTCCAGAGCCTGAAATGGAATCCCAGATTTCTGAGTTTCATCATTCCTCTGCTGTCAGTAAATACCTGTGAAACCCACTAGCAAAGTGTCTTATCCCCCTCTAGTGCTGGTCCACATAGAGGATGAAAACCTATTACAGCTATCACTTATTCTATTAATTCAAGTGGCAGAGGTCTGTCCAGTGCATCTGAAGTTTCCAGCCCTGTTGATAACCCATATAAGTGTCAGTATGATGCCATGTGATTGAATTTCCCCCCCAGTTTTCTCTTGAAAAGTCTGGGAAATTACACACTCTACCCCCCCCACCCCCTCCATTAACAGAACATTATTAAGGTTGCAAAGTTGAGCACACAGAAGTTAGGAAATGCCAGAATTATGGTTGCCTATGTAACTTTAATTCATCCCCCTTCTGTATATGTATTATGATATGGTCTTTACATGATCACATACTGTTTTTTCCACAGGACCCTGGCCTAAGTCACTGCACAGGATGGACCTGCTCTGGGGATGAATCAAGGTAGTATACTGATGGAGGCTATTGTCTGTAGGCCTCCTGCTTCATTAGTTATGGAAGTTGGAAGATGTGGTAGTGAATGAGCATGAAATTGCTTAAAGTGAGAGGATGGTCTCATGCAGGCAGTTAAATTCTGCCATGGAGAACTAGATTCTATTCTATCCTCTGCCACAGAGTTCCGATGTGATGCTAGGCAAGTCACTTAAACCAGATTTTTCACACATGGTCTGTAATTATGCATTCTTCAATTTCTGGATATCTTACTTGAGATCCTGGGGTCTGATTTGTAGAAGGGCTGAGCACTCACAGCTGCAACTGATGTCAATGGAGGGAGGTGTGCTTTGAACTTAAATAATGCTGAGTACTCATTAATAGTGATGAGTACTATTGTAAAACCCATGAGAAAATTAAATAATTCTGCCTTCAAAACAGGGTTTAAATAATGTGCAGTAAATAAGTTTTAGGGCCACACATTGAACTGTGAAGATAAAACAAATGATTGAATAGCTGCTCATGAAGTGAAAACTGTCCGTTTTATGTATCAGAGGGGTAGCCGTGTTAGTCTGGATCTGTAAAAAGCAACAGAGGGTCCTGTGGCACCTTTAAGACTAACAGATGTATTGGAGCATAAGCTTTCGTGGGTGAATGCCCACTTCGTCAGATGCATGCTGTTGCTTTGTCCATTTTATGTACTGAATGAGACTGGGATCCTTGGGGGGGAAAAATGTGATCATATAATTGAAGACTGTCATAATGCATATGTACAAGAGGGCTCAATTAAGGTTGCACAGACAGCCTTAATTCTAGTATTTCCTAGCTTTTGGGTGCTTGACTTTTCAATCTTAATGTTTTAACATAGTTTTGTGTGTATAAAGAATATTAAGATGATCAGGAATATAGATAATAGATTGTCACAGTTTTATTTGGCAATAATCTCTCTTACTGTAACTTGGTTAGGTAAATATACTTAAAGCTTTTATTTAATAATTGTAAAGCCCTGTGCTCAGCTTCTTGGTGGGGCAGAATACTTGCTTAATTTTGTTTCTTCTCAGTTTTTGGAAAGCTTGTTAATGACTTAAAAAAAAATGGAACAGAAAAAAGACTTCACACTTTAAATATATTTATACTTTAACTCAGACCTTTTAGTTTCAAACTTAGCATGTACTTAGCCATGAGTGAGGAAAGTATACTTCAATTTGGGAGGGAAAAATTCCATCAGAAATGTAAGTATGCACTGAATGTGCTACTTTCAAGATTCACAAAAATGTATGTGCACATCTAAACTTAGCTGAGCTTGCTGTAAATACATGTGTATGAATTTGTCTGTTGTAATAAAACACGGACAATGGCATTCTGCTTAAATGTTGTTTGTATAATTTTACAATATGACTAGGGCATGATACCATGGTTGTAAAGCACTTGAGATCTACTGATGAAAAATACTATATAAAAGCATAAGGTGGTTTTATTATTTATGATATTGTTTGGTCTTTTACTGTATTTGCTTACAGATTGGACTCTGAGAAGGTTGTAATTTCTTTTGTCTGTACTTCATTTCAGATTTTACTGTTCCTTAGGCTGTATCAATGGAGCACATTCAGGGAGCTTGGAAGACCATCAGTAACGGTTTTGGATTCAAGGATTCTGTCTTTGATGGATCAAACTGTATTTCACCTACTATTGTTCAGCCGTTTGGCTCTCAACGCCGAGCTTCTGATGATGGCAAGCTCTCAGATATGTCTAAGACTAGTAATACCATTCGGGTTTTCTTGCCTAATAAGCAACGCACAGTGGTAAGTCTACCCAAACCTCATGTACGTCTACATTACACTCTACTGGCAATGCTGTGTAGTGTAAGTGTAGCTACATGCTGCAGTCAAAAGCATACCACATCCACACTGCAGTATGTAGCTACACGTGTCAGTGAAAGGCTCTGGCAGAGTGGAGACAGCAGGGAAAGCTTCAGCAGCTGCCTTTCACTCTGGTGAGGAAAAGCTCTGGCTGGAGGGGAGGCAGCAGGGAAAGGCTTCACCTCTGCCAGAGCCTTGCCCTGTGGCAGGGAAGGGCTCTAGAAGCAGGGAGCTGCTGGAGCCTTTCCCTGCTGCCAGAGTTTTTACCTGCAGTGGGGAAAAGCTTCAGAAGCAGGGAGGCCATGAGATGCTACATGGCTAAAAATAGCAACGTAGACTGGGAGGGATGGCTTGGGCGACTAGAGATCCATGTAGGGCAGGGGTGGGCAAACTTTTTGGCCTGAGGGCCGCATCAGGGTTGCAAAACTGTATGGAGGGCCGGGTAGGGAAGGCTGTGCTTCCCCAAACACCCTGCCCCCTATCCGACTCCTCCCACTTCCTGCTCTCTGACTGCCCCCTCAGAACCCCCCAACCCATCCAACCCCCCCCTCCACTCCTTGTTCCCTGACCATTCCCTCCCGAGACCCCCCGACCCTAACTGCTCCCCTGGGTCCCCACCCTCTATACAACCTCCCTGCTTCCTGTTCCCTGACTGCCCCAACCCCTATCCACATCCCTGCCCCCGACAGGCCCCTTGGGACTCCCGCGCCTATTCAACCCCCCCATTCCCTGGCCCCGGCCCTCTTACCATGCAGCTCAGAGCAGCATGTCTGGCAGCCCCGCCACTCGGCCGGAGCCTGCCGCGCTGCCCTGCAGGAGCACGCAGCCCCGCCGCCCAGAGCGCTGCCTGCGTGGTGGCATAGCTGCGGGGGAGAGGAGTCAGCGGGGGAGGGGCCGGGGGCTAGCCTCTCTGGATGGGCAGGACGGTCCTGCAGGACGGATGTGGCCCGCGGGCTGTAGTTTGTCCACCTCTGATGTAGGGTGTGTGCTTGAGTCTACTTCAGGTGTATCTGTAGTTTACTCACATAAGCAATGTGTCACAGACTATACTGCTATTTTTACCTGCGGTGGGGGACTGCATGTAAGTACACTACACGCCACCAAAAGAAGGGTGCAGAGCTGAAGCATCCTATGAGATGTTATAGACTTTTACTATTGTTAACGTATATGTGGCAACAGAAATGTTAAAAAAACCTGGAAGGTTGGTCCATGTTTAGGAAAGTCATTATTAGTCCCTTAATCCTAAAGGCTATATTTTAAAAATAGTATCATTATATTCTGGTGCAATGTTCTACAATATACAGGTGTTGATTACATTCAAATATTTAAGAGCAAGATATTTCAGTAGTGGGCTAACGTAATTTACAGTATTGCTGCAGAACTATCCTAGCCTATATAAACTCAAATATATGATGATTTTTGTCACAGGTTGCTTCAGGATGGATCCCCACAATGAAATATATTGAAGATAGATTGAACTTAAACATCTCTTGGTCTTTGTTCCAAGCTGAGCATTCCAATAATATGCTAAAACTCAATAATGTTGGTTGAAATCCTAATTCATGTTTTGTCCCTTCCCTCAACATAATGCCACCCACCCACCCACTCACAATGCTATCATTTGTCTGCATATGTGTCAAGTATAAAACATTCTGTCCAGCATAAAAACAGTAAACTGCAACAAAATTCTCTTACTCAAGTTTATATATTACTGTGGGTGTGACAGAAAATATGCCCTTCTGGCCTGTTAGCACAGTATGCCATGAGCCAAAACATTAAGGCCCAGCAAGTCCATTGTTGCATACCACAAGTTAACTTTTGTAGACAAACCTTCAAAAGTGAACTGTAATGCAAGGTTTTTGTTTTTGTTTTTTTGAGTGGAATGGATCCTTTGGTCTATATAACTGCCTCAAACACTTTCTGAAAACCTTTTTTCTGCTTCTACATTAGGAATATCTGGTCCTGACTTACTGCTTTTCCTGTGGAGGACCTGGAATGTGACATCATAGCTGGATGCAGAAACTTGAACAGGAGGAAAGGTTGAGACTTAGGCTGGGAGAGCTGTAGCTCAAATTTCAACCTCCGGTTAAAATATCACATTCCAAGCCCCAACTACTGCCAGTGTTTCCTAGGGAAAAAGAAATATATCTGATATTTCTTATGTTAAGCAAGCAGAATTTTTTTCTTAAATCTAAGGCGGTCTTTTCTCATAATAAAGGAATATCCAGAACAATTTTTGGTGGTATGAAAAACAAACTAGCCACAGTAAATATAGCAAACTGTTACAATAAAGTGATTGTGGCAATCACCAAAATTCCTCCTTCCAAAACTTATTAGAAGATACTGACAAACTCAGAATGCCATACATAAAACCGGTATCATCTGCCTTCATTTTGGCTTCTCTTTTGGTCAAGATCAAGTGGCATGTTGAGCCAAAGGGTCATACAGGCATAATTCTTGAGCCTATTGTAGATCAAATGGTAGGGATGCAGCATTAAAAAGTTACATCCAAACAGAGAAATGCCATCCAGTTGAGCATAAGACATCACAAACTTGTCCAGTGTGCTCATGGACATGTAGATTCAAACATCCAACCTTACTTTTCACTTCCTTTAATGTCAAGGCAAACAAATGAAGCAAACAGTGGCTTAACTTCCTCTTGCTTTCTGCTGACTTTCATAGAAATTAAAATGAAACTTTTGTATGGAAGGAGAACTTTTCTTTATCTTGAAGTTTTAAATCCTCACAGAAGCCCAGAAGTTGAATAGTCACCACATGCTGCAACCATAATTTCTACTAAGCATAGTAGTTTGTTCTTAAACATTTAGGGAGGGTAGCAAAGGCAGGTCTGCCCCCTTTTAAACGGGGGTGAATATACCATTTGTTAAGGAGGTTCACAACTGGAGATGCTTCTGGATCATAAGGTAGCATTGATGGCCAAAAAGAACTGCTATGTACATCTGATCAGACTTACAGCTTTTCATCTTGAAGGGAGACCTAGCCACAGTTACCCATGCCTTTATCATATCGAGATTTGACAATGCATTCTATGGGAACTGCATTAGAAGAACATTCTGAAGTTGCAGCCAATGAGAAAGCAGCAATATCAGCTATCGGCATTGGCTGCTGATTTCCTTTTGGGTGCCATTCTGTGTGGTGTTTGATCTTATATAGCCCTGTATGTATGGTTTGGGATCTGGCTACTTAAGAGACTGCCTTTGTCTCTCCATTGTCGCACCACCTCAAATCAGCTGAGGTACTCTCAGTTTCTGGATTTGAAAGTTTGGGAACTGTTCTGGTAGCAGGATGATTGAGTTCACTACTCCTTCACACATTGAATTGAGAGCTCCAGATAAGTTTACATTAAAGGCATGATGTAAGGCTCATTTGTTTTCTAGGGAAAGCTATATTGGATGGATTTTTTGGATGGACTTGTTCAGTTAAATTCTGAAGGAAATAGTATCTTTTATTAACCTGTTTTAGCCTTGCTCCTAGAAATGCTTATACATGTCATCAGTGTGGCATGTTAGGCACACTTTTTTAAAAATTTCAAACTCTATTAATAAAGTGCTACTAAGTCTAGTTTTACTGTAGTGATGTGTAGAATATGAAGATCAGAAAAATGATATTTTAAACCTTTTTATGTCCTCCTTAGAGTTTTAAATTAAAATTGGCTCTTGTCCACAGGTAAATGTGCGGAATGGGATGACCCTACATGATTGTCTTATGAAGGCGCTCAAAGTCAGAGGTCTGCAGCCAGAATGCTGTGCAGTTTTTCGACTTTTTAATGAACAAAAAGGGTAAGAAGCTGTGTAGTAAATCAGAAATACAATTTTAACATCCTGTTGGATTTTTTTCAAATCCTGGTTTTAAACTAGCAGAAACTGTGGTTTCTTCCCCCATTTTTGCTAATTTCTTTAGAAGTCTAACTTGGCTGTGAAGACTCTCTTCATGCTTTCTTTGCTCTTCTCAAATTTCTTATTCAAAAAGCCACTCCTTAAGCATGCTGAATGATGTAAGAAATTAAATGTTAGTTTTATTTAAATGCTCATACTTCTGGAAGATTTCTATGCAACTGTGTATGCGCAGATTTCTTTGCTTCCCTGCAGAAAAATGACTTTCTGATGGGGAAGCAAAGGGAAGCCTCAAGAGCAGTTATGTGCCCCTCCCCAGCAGTGTGGGCATGTTGTTTCGGGTGCCTGAAGCAGCCGGTGGAGAGGTAAATCACCGCGGGGGTGGGGTGAGGCCCTGGGGAGACCCCAACCGATGGCTCCTACCCTGCGCCAGGCTCAGCTGCTAGTCCCAGCTGGGCTGGGGGCAGGGGAGGATGAGACTTCCTCTTCCCTGCAAGGAGCAGCCAGGGCTGGGTCAGACCCACCCCCAGAAACCTCCCCTCACTGTAGGAACCCCCAACGAGCTCCTGTGCATTCAGATCCCCCCCACCCGAACCACCCACACCCAGATTGCCCCACACAGAACCCTCTCACCCCACACCTGGATCCCCCCCCCACTAAGCCCCTCCACATTTGGATCTTGTCAGGCTCAGCCTGTCTACCCACACCTGGTGTGCCTGGCGCAGAGGAGCAAGGCCCTGTGGTGTTTCTGGGGCAGGGCCAGCCTTTGTACAGTGTCAGAGATGGGTGCAGCCTCACCACCAAGTCCATGTCTGGGGGGTGAGGTTCAGGGTGATCTCCCATCTCCATGCAGCCAGTGGCCTGTGCTCCCCACTGCCATGCTGGAGCCTCCACATTTATTTATTGTCAAATAAAATTTGCAAAACTTTGCAGAATTTTAAAATGTGTGCAGAATTTTTATTTTTTGGCACAGAATTTTTAATTTTTTGGTGCAGGATTCCCTCAGGAATAATGCAAAGGATTTTATATACACCATGGAAAATGCGTACACTTCTGTCTCAAAACTGAAGAAGGAAAAACCTGAGTTAGCTGCTTTTTACTGACTTTTTTATATCACTCTAATCTAGCTAGATTGTGTTCAAATTTGAACATACAATATTTTCTTCCTGCATTTGAAGATAGCTCACTTCAGCATTATATGTGCTTGACTCCTCCAAATAAGGCTCCTTGTATTCAATTTTAATGTTATAAATTCCTCTGGAAATTTTAAAATGTTATGGATTTAAGTCTCATCTCAGGTATTCCTTTGCGTTTTGTAGGGCCGGGGAGGTGCTGCTATTAAATACCAAATGATTATTTTACAAGCTGAGAGAGTGAAGGTATCTCATTGAGTTAATGTATTAACTTCACACCTCGGAAGACTTGGGCTCAGTGCTTTTTGAAGCCACAATCATGAGACAGTCATTTGTGGGTATTCATCTCTGTATAACTGAGTCTGCATTGAGGTCTCAAGTAACTTTGGAGCTAAAGCACATAATATGGTTTCTATATCACTTTAAATTTGCCATTCATAATTTGGTACATTTGTTTATAAAGATATTTCTACGGTGCCTATCACCATAGCATCTGGATGCCTTATATCTTATAAAAACAATCAAAATATATGACAACCCATGTAGGGTATTTAAACTGCTATTGCTGAAAAATTGGAAATCACTTACAATTCTGTGTTTAAAAAAAAAAAAACCTACTGAAATACTATTCATTCTAAGAGGTTGGTTGTATTTGTTTTCATGTTACAGGAGCATGTATTACAGTTTATATTATTGAATAGACCTGTTTATTCTCACTTCTCAATTTTTTTTCCTTTTTAGCAAAAAAGCGCGCTTGGATTGGAATACAGATGCTGCTTCCTTGATTGGAGAGGAACTGCAAGTAGATTTCCTTGATCATGTTCCACTTACAACACACAACTTTGTAAGTTTAGTTTTCTTCTGTATTTTGAATGCAGGATGCTGGTTCAGCTGACTTTCTAAACATGGGAAGCAACTTTAGATCTTGATGCTACAGTATCATCTCTCCCAATAAAATATGTTAATTAATAAAACCAGAATGACAACAACAACCCCAGATTATTTACAGGTGTTAGTTCCCTAATCTCAGTGATTTTTCAGACCTGGCCTGGAACATGTGGCAACGCCCTCTTTCATTTACAATAGTAGTAATGAAATAAAATTCTGATCCTCTGTCAGGTTTTTGAGCAGTTTTCTTTACACTCCAGTTGACAGTATTTTCTAATCCCAAAACAGAGTGGATGTCTTCACCTTAGTCTTTATTTCAGAAAATTGAATAATTTCTCTTACATGTTCAGTAAAATGCGCACCATTTATGCAAAGAGAAAGTATTCATGGTGTCTTTGGCATGCATGTTCACTTGCTTTGATGGTATCAGATGGACAATGATTGTTACTAGAATGAGGTGTTCCTTTTTGGGCTAGCAATAGTCCTAAACAAATTCATTAAATGCCTGTATTTGGTGGCTGACCGTCTTCATCACCTGGGTTTATCCTGTGTATCTGTATGTGCATGATTGGCTTCTAAGGATATGGCCTTCTCAGGGGCGGTTCAGGTTCTGAAAATGACTTGCATTTGGAGCCTGTGGGTTCTTCGGTCAAAAAAATCAACGATGAAACCCACTTATAGAGTCTGTTATAGAGGCTTGTTGTTTTTTTCAGGGTGTTAAGCATGTTGATGTCCTGCAAATTCATGACATCTCTTTGCCAGGCTGTATATGAGGCTATGTTCACAATTTGACAGAATTTTGTTCTCTCGGGAGGTGAGAGACTCTTTGATTATAGTTTCTTCCCAACAGCATGCTATGGGATTCCTTTGCTTGGGATCCAGTCAATACCCTACTCAGTAGAGATAGGGCAACAGATATATCCAAGCAGGGTTGGAGTTCTGATCTATGTCAACTCTAAGTCTGTGGTACTTAGAAGCAAAAGAAAGCCAGGCTACGTTTAATTGTGTGGAAAGGGAGAGCAATAAGGTTAGCTCTCAAGGCCTTTCTTCCTTCTATCAAGATGGAATATGGCCAGATTTTTTCACAATGTGACCATGCAATATCTAAACTGATGGGCAACTTCATTCCAATCTTCTCTGTCAAGATTTGATTTTTCCATAGGGATATTGGATAAAGACTGAAACCCTTCTGATACATCAGGCAGGACTAACCAGTTTTTTTTAGCAGATTATGTCAGTTAGAAAGGTTATGATTGACACAACGATGCCCCATTTATTTGATCCATTGTTCTGTTTAGGGTAGGTCACAAGTGGACTTGCTTGTGACCAGATAGAACAGAAAGTGCAAAATCTTTTACTCCACAGTGGGCAGGGACCCAGATTTGGATCCTGCCTTTATTGTACATTGTTGTATGCCTTGCTTCCCAAAAGTCTTGGTAAAGAGATGTCAAGATGCTTAAAAACACCAACGTTCACCTAAAAAGAAATTTGCCATAAGGAATATCACTACTAAATAGCATTCTTTTGTGCATAGCTTATATACTTTTATACACACAATTCTATAACTATTAAAAAATAAAGAAGTCCAAGGTGATGTGATTGGTGCTTTACATGAAGGAAGTTTTAGACTCTTAATTGAAGTCAAAATCAAAACTCCCAAGCACCTTATTGGCAACAAGATGGTGCTCTGAATCTTGCAAGGATACACTTAAATTTCAGTATTAAATAGCTAAGTAAAGAGCTCACCAAATGTCTACAAAATATCCATAATTGTAACAGCACAAATCCACAAACTTTCTCAAGTGTAGTGTTAAGTTCAATATTTGGTTTGGAGCAGTTTTATAGTAAGTTTTCATTCATGATTTGACAGTTAATTTTTGCCAGATCCTTAGGTATTCATCTGAGCCACTTGACAGAGCTGTTACCATAATGGGGGGTGTGTGTGTGTGTGTACACATTTTAACCATTTAACTTGTGTTCTAGGCTCGGAAGACATTTCTAAAGCTTGCCTTCTGTGACATATGCCAGAAGTTCCTGCTAAATGGGTTCCGGTGTCAGACGTGTGGCTACAAATTCCATGAACACTGCAGCACTAAAGTCCCAACCATGTGTGTGGACTGGAGCAATATCAGGCAACTCTTGTAAGAACTTTTAATTACTAATACTAACAGTCTCTGTGACTGAAGAATCTCAGACTCAGTCTCAATATCAGTGAGTGTTATGGTTTGTTGAGCAATGTAAATATGTAAAAAGATGTGTATTGAAATAACCATCAGTATCTGCTCCCAGCCAATTTATACAGTAAGACTATTGCCATGAAGTATATTAGGCTCTTTTTATAAAATAATATTCTGGGACAAGCAGACAAAGACATGGCAGATGTCAGCTAATTTCTTTAGTGTCACCTCAAAGTTCATTCAACATGGAAGTATGCAAGAGTTCCTTGTACAACTCATTTTTGTCTAAGGAAAAAATTAACCCTTTTGACATAGAGTACTATTGGTACTATGGGGCTTTTGAAAATTTGAACCCAGAGATCCCATAGTCTTTTTGAAACTCAATGAAATTTAGGCTTCTAAGGCTATGTCTACTGTAGTCCTTATGTCAGCAAAACTTTTCTCGCCCAGGGGTGTGACAACCCCCCCCCTCCCCTGTGAGCGACATAAATTTTGCCAGCATAAGCACTCATGTGCACTATGCTATGTCGATGGGAGACGCTCTCCCGCCAGCATTGTTACCACCCATCATTGAGCTGCTTTTATGTTGACGGGAGACCTCTCGCCCGTTGGCATAATGCAGTTACTTGAGCACTCTTACAGCGGCACAGCTGTATTGGTACAGCTGTGCTGCTGTAAACTTGTAAGTGTAGATATGGCCTAAGTCATTAAAAGGTTTCTGAAAATTTTATCCTTGGTTCATATTAGGAAGCTGCACCAGTGTAACTAAATCAACTTAAAATAAATTTAATTCTACTGCTACTGAATCCTAGTGCAGATGGAATTAAACCTATTTAAATGAATAAAATGGTTCAAGTATATCTACATTAGTAGTTTATATTAGTTTAACTAAATTTAGTTGCGTAGGTACACACTTTCTAATGTAGACCAGCCCAAAGAGTGTAGGATAAATTGTAGGATTCTGTGCTAACTTCTAAACCTCCCTTAGCTCCTTTGCACTAGCAGTTTGGTGTTGAATATCATGCCAGGAAAGGCTAATACCCAAAGTTTAATTTAGAAGTAACACTTAGAAAAAAATCATTAGGTCTGTAAGGACATATAGGGGTTTATTTGTCATGGAGCACACCATAAGCTTAAAGACCGAGCAGGAAAACAAACTTTGTATAAATATGGATAAATATAATATTTTGCATGATAGCAATCAACCATAATGCAAAAACAGAAACCTAAAATCATACCTTTTTCTGTAGCATTGATCAGGATGTAATGTAGTACTTACTTAATTGTAATTCTTTTTGTTGATATTTCAGATTGTTCCCTAATTCAAATATCAGTGACAGTGGTGTCCCTGCACTACCTCCCTTGACAATGCGACGGATGCGTGAGTCTGTCTCCCGGATGCCTGTTAGGTAAGCTATTTCCACTACTTTTTGTTTTGGGAAGTATAGTTTCAACAAAATGGAATGATCATGTAATACTGGTGATGGACAGAATATGCTAAAACAACATCACTTTAGTTTTAAGGTTGAAATGCTAATATTTGTTTGCATTTAAAAATTGTAAATAAGATATGTAATATCCCCCTTTTCTACAGTTCCTAGAATTAAGAAACACTTGCACCTGGGATTGCCAGCTTTGAATTTTTAGTCTTGAGGTTTTAAATCAGATCATTAAAGGTGTGGGGGGTTTTGTTTTTTAAATATTTTTGATACTGTTGTGTCTTTAAAAATATCAGTATCAAAAAGTAATATGCTGTAGAATATAGGTTCCTTCAGACAGTATTGTGCCAATAGCCCCATTAGAGCACAACCAGTCATGTAGTACATGTGTGAAAATGGATGATTCATTTGTTTTGCATGAGTCATATATAGAAGCTTTTAAAACACCATCAGTTTTGATACTACATGTTCTTACTGTTTAACCTAAGTAGAGGGGTTTTAAAAGGAAACAGTATATAATAGGTTAAAGAAAATATACCACCCTTGAAATTCTGAAAATTAAAGAAAATGTTTTTCGATTTAGATGCTAAATGCATATTCTCCTTCCATGCAACATATCCTCTGACCCTTACTTCACACTTGGGTCCCTTTCCCTGCAGTATTAGAGACTGATGAGGTTAGGCCAGGCCAGAAGTGTATGCCCCGATTGGTAATTCTTTGCTTCAGCTGTAATCCAGTATTGGCCATATGTTAGAGAAATTACATTCTTTATTTAACCACTGTTGTTTGATTTCTATAGAACTGTATTGGGCTCCTTTTAGCTGGTATTAGGATCCATGACTTCCTTGTAAGCTGTTCTGTGTGAACAGTTGAACAGTCCCAGCAATCTATTTCCCCTTCCCAAACTATAATTCTCACAGCAACTTAAAACTATTTTTTAAACTCCTAAAAATTGACTAGGCTTGAAAGAAGGGTCTTGCTTAAATTTCACAGATCTGTATTAATTCTAACTGAGCTAGTATTTTAACAACTGATTAAATATGAGTTGGCAGGAGTTGAGATGAGGAGTAACAAATTAAATAATGGCAAAAATACCACAGACTGCTGCTGAATGTGCCAGGCAGGTATTGCCAACTGTTAAAACCTTGCTTAAAACCCTTTGATTTTGTTCCTAAATTAAACTGGGCAAAATCCAACTGGCTAAATAGCTTAGTCAGCAAATAGTACTAATCCTTCCTGGATTCTGTGTGTTTTTGTTTTTAGGCAAGATGTACTATACGGTAATTTACAACTAGTATAGAAAGAAAAATGAACTGTGACTTATTTTCTCCCTCTCCTCATGTTAGTTCCCAGCACAGATATTCTACGCCTCATGCCTTCACATTCAACACATCAAATCCTTCCTCTGAGGGCTCCCTTTCCCAAAGACAGAGATCTACATCCACCCCAAATGTCCATATGGTCAGCACTACCATGCCTGTAGACAACAGGATAATTGAGGTAATATGCTGAATAAGAAATTGTGTAGAGCTCATCTAAAACTACTACTGGTTATTTAACCAGTATTTTAATTGTTGTTGCTATTTTCTGCTTAACATCTTCCCTTAGTTTGGTAAGTGGTGAAAGCCCAGGGTGACCAATGTCTGCCTAGAGATTTAAGTATCTTATCTTTCATGCTTGCAGCCTCACACCTTTGCTAAAGTTTTTAACAGATTTTGTGCTGCTTTACAAAGAATTGGTGGAGCCTAATGTTAAGAAGTTTAACAGATCACTCTTACTGCGCAAGAGCATGACCAGATTTGGTGCACAGCTGCTTACTGTTGGTCCTTTGGAATGTGTTCTTTGCCATTTAAAAAACATAAACTCACATGCAAATTGATAAATCAGTCAGATGGTGGTGCATATCTGCATGCCAGTTGCAAAGAATGAATATTAAAGGCAATGCCTCTTGTGCTATGCAGCCCATTAGACCTATACTTAAGAGTATGTCTTCACTACCGGCTGGATCAGCGGGCAGTGATCAATCCAGCGGGGATCGATTTATTGTGTCTAGTCTAGACGCGATAAATCGATCCCCGTGCGCTCTCCCCTCGACTCCTGTACTCCAGTTCAGCAAGAGGCGCAGGCAGAGTTGACGGGAGCAGCAGCAGTTGATTCACCGTAGTGAAGACATCATGGTAAATTGATCTACATTATTCACGTAGCTGAAGTTGCGTAACTTAGATTGATTTCCACCCTTCTTCCCCCCCCTTCTCCCTCCCCCCCCCCCCCCCCCAGTGTAGACCAGGCCTTAGTATTAAGGACCCTAGAATTATGTGGTAAGGTTCAGCTCAGCTGAGATTCTCCCTCCTTCTACTTGCTTTCAAACTTCTTTATTCTTTTTGTAGATTGGCAGTGCAGTCAAGCCTGAAACAGGAGCTCTAGTTGCTATTAGGTGTTGTTAAGGTTAAAACTCACTGGGGGCGGGGGGAGATTTGCAGGAAGAGGAGCATGACCTGCACAGCTCCTACCAACCAGAGCCTTTATTCTAATAGATTTTGGAACTTCTCAGGACACATCCCTAGCTGCAGAGTTGTAAGATACACAGAAAGGTTTACTGCCTTTGGTTCCTCTGGCACACCTCCAAAAGGGCTCATGAGGGAGCTTCTCTTCTGAGCACCTTTGGACTCTATAGCTGGGGAAAGATGCCTGTATGTCAGAGTGTCTAAGCTCTTTTTGGAGCAGAAGCTATGTTCAAGGTGGGCTTTATAGGGGAAGTACCTTTCCTTTTTTTTGTTTGTTTTCCTTGGCCACTGTCTCATTCCCTCTTCACCAAGCTCCATTGCTGACCATATTTATGTCACAAAAATTACTCAGAGTAGTTTTACAAATAGGCAAATGAATTATACAACCATCTACATTCCCTAATAATTGTGTAGTACACAGGAGTTTGACGAATACATCGTCATCTTTGTGTTTCATATAATGTAATGATGAGATGCCACTCTTTATCCCTTCCCACCTTTTTAATATCTTAAAGGATTGTGAATGAAGTAATGTAAATGTGCAGTCTTCCAGAAACAAATAGCTTTTTACATAATCTTGGAAGGTGTTTCACACAGTGTTGAATGGAAAAGACTGGCTTTTAATAAAGTAGTTTTAAAAAATGTGGGCATTAATATTCTCGCTGTAGTTTAAAACTATACTTACTAGAGAGGAAAATATAACCAGCACAGAGCTAATGAATAAAGCTGCTTTTTCTTTCCTCGAGTTCCAGATCGTTTGTTTTTATTCATTCATCTTAGCAACTGAAAACTATTATTTTTTACTACTTCCTCTGTTCTTTTCTTTATTTCTCATTGCTTTGTATTAGAACAACAGCTTGAATGCTTCTCCCAGTTCCTGGTGCAGACGATTTTGTTTGAGGGGAAGAGTAGGTATTTTTCTTCATGCCTTTGCTTTCTTGCAATTAACAGCATTTGTGAGACTGTAAACCACAGTAATGGCTCAGTGAAATTATTAATCTAAAATTAGTTTAATAAAGATGTTGGTATGGCATTTTTGTTTTGGTTCAGTTCTAATATGTGAGTACGGTAGTTGGAGGTGATACCTGGGCAGAATAGTTTCAGTCATGGTTAAGTTGATAATTCTACAGACAGTGAAATTCATCTTTGTGTTAACCCATTCACTTTAGTAGGTTTACACTAACGAAGCATTGGCCCCACTATGTTTAAAATAAAATCTTGTCTCAAAAACGTCCTTTAATGTACTGTCTGGCCTTTTCTCTGGGAATTGTTTTGGTGAATTATAGCATGGCCACACCAAGATGATATAGCCAAGTAGAAACCAAGATTAAATAAATAGTGTGCTCATGGAGTCACATTGCTTGAGGCCAAAAGGTACCGCCAGATCATCTAGTCTGACCTCCTGTATATCACAGGCCACCAGCACCCACATACAAAGTCCAACAACCATAATTAGATCAAAGTATTGCAGCCCATAGGAGATTAGACTATTAGGTGCCACAGCCAGAGAATAGGAAGTCTGAGGTGCACCTGTACCCAAAGCACCTGCAGTGGCAGAGAAATTGTCAGGTGTACCCAGATAATCCTGGCAAGTGAGCCACCTTGCGCTACTCGTACTTCGCATAAAGATTAGGTGTAAATGACAAATTATGGTACTGGTGTATAATATATGTATATGTGATTACTCAAAAGAGCACCTATATTATTTCCGTGACTAAAAAGATTCAGCAGAGGTTATTTTACCTTTTAGCCCAAACTGAGATAAAATAAAATTATTGAAGTGCTGTTTTTCTTAGAAATCAGGTATATGTATACGTAAATCTAAAAATATAACTTCTTTTAAAATGGCTTTCTTTAAAGTAGCTGAGTTTTTCAACTCATTTGACTGAAATTACACTCCTGGGCAGCTGTACAAAATCCATCACTGGTACCGATTGCAGGTTCTTATAAAGTTTTCTGCTTTCTGCCTGGTTGTGTCTGTTCTTGAACAGGTAGTATAATGCAAGAATGCTTCAAAGAGTTAGATTTGTGCATATTGTAATCTGTTGAAGATTAGAGCAGAGAAGCACAGCAGGAATGTGTGAATGTTTTGATTCAAAACACAGGTCATAAGTCAAAGTTTGTTACTAGCCATGACAGCATCCCTTTCTGAATGAATCTTTAGGAATTATAATTAGGACAACTCTTTAAAAATGTGTTGCTTACCTTAATAGAATTAGTATGCATTATCCATAAGCCTTCATGTAGGGTACTTGTAGGTTGTTCTGCTCTGCCATGAAATCTAAATGTCATCTGTGGATAGTTGGTTGGAAGATTTGAATTGACTTCTATTAACTCTTTTTCAATATTTGACATTTCTGTAGTGCATGTTCTTGCTTTGTATAGTACTTAGCTAACTTAGAGTTGTATTTTGGTCAACGATGTAAATCTTGTGAGAATTTATTTACTTTGGTATTAGAGTGCAAATCTCAATCTTTTGCAGTCTCACATGGTACAGTGGGTGTATGTACTTCCAAAGTGTTTACTGGTTTTAAAATTTGTTCACATTCTAACAATATTCCCCATTATATATAGAAGGAATCTCTCTCAATGCAGTACCAAAATAATAATGATTTTCTAAATGCACTCACTGTAGGTAGTAGACCATGGTAGGAATTATGTACCTATTTGAAATTCAGGGGTGCATAACGGTTTCACAAGACAGTGCAATGGCTGGGAATATCAAAAACATGTTTAGTATTTTCTTTGACAAGGAGGTTCTTATTCAGCAGGAGCGATTGTATAGCAATATAGTTTAACTTCCCCATGAAAATTATGTAAATTAATTGTGCAAGCTCGTGATTAGAGCCAGGTTGAAAAGGGGGCAAACTAGATGTTTTCAGCAAGTAACAGTTGGATTCTTGTGACTTCTAAAATATCTAAACCATTCTCTTTTGGAAGATACTGGTCAGTAATCTGATGCTCTGAATCAAAGCTCTTTAGCACCATTTCATGGGTGATCTACATTTTCTGATATCTGATTTCCAGACCCCTTTCCTCCCTCCACACTTTGTCTGACATCTTATGAAATGTTGATATATATAATTTTTTTTTTTTTTTTTTTAATTTTCTCTCCCTTTTTAGGATGCAATTCGAAGCCACAGTGAGTCAGGTAAGGTTTCCGTACATAAAATAGTTAGAATTCTTTCTTTTACTCTACATTTATTTTCTCTTGTTCATAATTTCCTGTTTTGTTTTTGTGTATTAAGCTTCACCGTCAGCTCTGTCTGGAAGTCCCAACAATATAAGCCCAACTGGCTGGTCTCAATCCAAAACCCCAGTGCCAGCCCAAAGAGAGAGGGCTCCTGGATCCAACACACAAGAAAAAAACAAAATTGTAAGCACTGTAGTATTTGTTCTTCTTTGAGTGATTGCTCGTGCGTATGCCACAGTAGGTGTGTGTGTTCGCCACGTGCACTGGTTCCAGAAGTTTTTCCCCTAGTAGTATCTGTAGGGGAGCACCCTAGCAACCCTTGGAGTGGGGGCTGATGAAGTGGGCATTCACCCACAAAAGCTTATGCTCCAATACTTCTGTTAATCTTAAAGGTGCCACAGGACCCTCTGTTGCTTTTTACAGATTCAGACTAACACGGCTACCCCTCTGATACTTGTAGCTAGTTAGTTGTTTAGTAAGAGGCCCCGTGCCCCAGGTTTTAAGTCTTGTGACACTTGTAGGCAATCTATGCCACTGAGTGATCCACACGCGGACTGTCTATGCTGTTTGGGGGAAACCCATCTCAGTGATCGCTGCAAGGTTTGCAAGTCATTTAAGCTTCAGACCAAGAGAGAAAGGGACATTAGGCTCCGGGCTATTCTGATGGAGTCGGCGCTGACCCCGGCTCCGGTTCGCCGCTCCAAGTCGGCTCCGGGCACCGCAGTGTCAGTGTGCGGCGACCCTTCTGCACCATTGACTAGTTGGTACCTCTCCTCGTCCACGGGGCATGCCAAGAAGGCTAGAAAGAGGCCTCCTTCACCGCGGCACCGGAGTAAACCCAGAACAGAGGCTAGACCCATGTTGGGCAGTCCTTGATCCCCATAGGCCTCCAACTCAAGTCAAGCATAGTAGCCCGGCCTATTCAGAGCAGGCCTCCCCAGATGTCCGGAGGCCCTGCAGGCGGCCCGTGATGTTATGTCCATGCCGGTACCAGGAGCAACGTCCATGTTGGCCCCATGCTCCAGAGGCAAGCTGCCTCTTGGATCTCCGCAGTCACCCCTGGCTTGGTACCACTCTTGGTCGAGGGAATGTTCCCAACGCTGTTCGCTGCCCAGTGACCGTTCAGGGCAAAGTCCACGTGGATCGCCCTCGACACCCACCAGGCTGTCTGGTTGAGTTCCCTCTCCAGACCTCTGAGGAAGGAGTTGGTGGGACGTACATCCTCGGCACCATGCCCGGAGACCGACCAGGTGGTGGACCCTCCGATGCCAGTGGACACACAAAGTACCGTGCTGCCCTCCTCACCCTCCCTGGATGAGGCGATTACGGCTCCTCCTTCCTCCATCCCGCAGGAAGACTTTAGGGCCCACCAAGAACTCTTAAAAAGGGTGGCATCAAGCCTCCACCTCCAAGCAGGGGAGATGGAGGAGCCCTCGGACTCCCTGTTTAATGTATTGTGTTCCTCGGCACTGGGCAGGGTGGCCTTACCTCTCCACGAATGGTGGCAAAAATTTCAGATGCCCTGTGGCAAACCCTGGCCTCATTGGCCCCCATCTCTAAGAAAGTGGAACACAAGTACTTTGTACCCACCAAGGGGCATGAATACTTATACACCCACACTGCTCCTAACTCCCTGGTGGTAGAGTTGGTCAACCACAGGGAACGGCAGGGCCAACCAACTCCTACCCCGAAAAATAAAGATTCAAGTAGGCTGGACTCATTTGGAAGAAAAATGTATTTGTCCTCGAGCTTCCAGTTACAGGTGGCAAATGCCCAGGCTCTCCTCGGCCGGTCTGAGTTCAGTCTGTGGGGCTCCCTGCCCAAGTTCAAGGACTCCCTCCAGAAGGAGTCCAAAGCGCTGGTGGAGGAGGGCACAGCAGCTGCCAGGGCAACCCTGCAGGGAGCTTTAGATGCAGCAGACACGGCCGCGCGGTCCATGGCCTCTGCGGTGTCCATGAGAATAGCTTCGTGGCTCCTGCTCTCTGGGCTGTACAGCGAGGCTCAGACCTCCCTGCAGGACCTCCCGTTTGGTGATGGTGCATACGTATTACTTTGAATTATGCACCAAGTGTAGTGTTCATGTGTTGTTAACAATTCAGAGCTGCTGTGTTCAGTTTTAGGGGGGAAAAAAGATTTGGAATCAGGAATGCATTTTTCATTCTGCTATACACTTTAAGATGCGTGAAATAAGAGGATTAAATCACTTTGTAGCATCCTTTTAAATGTAAGGGATGTCAGTCTGGTGTAAAAGTTGATTCACCATAGAGCTGTTATTTTAACATGAAAGGGCAATTTGAATTATTTTGAATTAGGAGGTAGTGATCTTGTAGTTTTAGGTCCTGGTCTGGGACTTGGGAGATCTGGGTTCAGTTCCTGGCTTTGCCACAGATTTCCTTTGTAACCATGGACAAGTCCCTTGGTCCTCCTTTTTCATACCTCAGTGTTGCTGAGGATTCATTGATGCTTGTGAGGTACTCAGATATGGCAGTGAAGGTCTTATCTAGATGTATGTATTTTGTACACTTCCTAATCAATGCTTTTCTACTTGTGCTGGTTGTGGTCTTTGGGTACTTTTCCTTAACAGTTGCTGGAGACACTGTCAGTACCTTAAGTATCTTTAAAAAAAAAAAAAAAAAAAAATGGTGTTCCAATTTCAAATTGTCCAGGAACAGATTGCAATAAAGAAGATAACTAAATATGTATTTTTGTCAATAGCTTCAGCAAAATATTGACCAGTGGATGATATGCACCTAAATGACTTAGATGCTTTGGAAAATAAGTCCTATTGAAATGGAACTTGTGCTTCTAAGTCACTTAAGGGCTTCTAAAAATGCCACCCTAGTATTCTGTCATTTACCATGGGCAATGGGTAGGGCCGTACCAAATTCACGGCCATGAAAAATGCGTCATGGACCGTGAAATCTGGTCTCCCCCATGAAATCTAGTCTTTTGTGTACTTTTACCCAATATTATACAGATTGCATGGGGAGACCAGCGTTTCTCAAAATGGGGCTTCCTACTCAAAAAAGGGTTGTGGGGGGGGGGGGTGTCGCAAGGTTATTGTAGGGGGGTTGTGGTATTGCCACTCTTACTTCTGCGCTGCCTTCAGAGTTGGGTGGCCGGAGAACGGCAGCTGCTGGCCAGGTGCCCAGATTTGAAGGCAATACAATACCATGCCAATACCATACCATGCCACTCTTTCTGCTGTGCTGCTGCCTTCAGAGTTGGGTCAGGACCCCATCAATTACAACACTGTGAAAATTCAGATTTAAATATCTGAAATCATGAAATTTATGATTTTTAAAATCCTATGACCGTGAAATTGACCAAAATGGACCACGAATTTGGTAGGGCCCTAGCAATGGGTGCCTTTTGAAATGCATTTAATAAATATTTACCTTTTATTCAGGAGTATTTTTAATCAGTAGCTGCTCTTATAATTTTTAAGAAGTTGATAGGGTCCGTAAACATTACATTACATTTCATTAATTTAAAAAAAATTCTTTACTCAGTTGTCTTTGAAGATCTAATATCACAATTCTGCTTTTCCCTTGCAACAGTTGATAACATAAGCAGCCAAAATCATCCAGGTAAATGTTGTCTACCTGTTTTTGGTTTTGAGGTTATCAACTGCTGTAAGAGGAACATTGAATCCTGAAATGGGTCCTGCAAAGAAAATGGAGGAACAAACTGGTATGTGTTAGAATACAAGATAACATATTGGCAGTTATCTTTGCATTTAGTCAAAGATCACACACAGTGTTGCAGTTCTACAGTTCATCTTTTTAAGACAATATGAATCAAGTTGAGTATATTTTTAGGTGTAATCCTTGAAACATATTGTCCAGGCACCTAGCCATGTTAACACTTAGGATAGCTGTCCAAATGGTTGACATGCTTGTGCCTTAAATATGTATTTGTGTTCCAGAGGCCTCGTGGACAGAGAGATTCAAGTTATTATTGGGAAATAGAAGCAAGTGAAGTTATGCTCTCGACCAGAATAGGGTCAGGTTCTTTTGGAACGGTTTACAAAGGCAAATGGCATGGTAAGTACTAAACATTTAGTTTTGTATTTTTTTAAATGTTGATACTGTAAAATAGCAGCTATCCAGACAAAGAGAAACTCTGTAGTAACACTCTGCACTTCTAGTACTTTTGGCCTGTTGATGTGCACAAAACATAAATTTTCTTGTTTAGTAACTGGTGATACTGAGGCACAGTAAAGTCATGACTTTTCCATGGTCATGTAGCAAGTCCATTGCAGAACTGAGAGTAGAATCCAAATCTCACAACTCCATCGTGTGTTCAATATGCTAGAACAGACTTGCCTTATTTTCTTCAATCTAATATGCGATACAATAACTTTTTTCCTGAAAAGGATATTTAGTTGCTAGCAATGGAGTTTGTATTAAGAAATTCCATATCCTGATGCTAAAGACACTAATCTAAATGAATTTTCACCTACTGAATTTTAATTAGCTTAGTCATCTTGGTGATCTCAGAGAAAGGAAACAAGCATGTATGGAATGGAATTTGGATATGGATGGGAAAATATCTGTTTACATGAGTTTTACTATATGGAGCATAAAAATAGCTACAGTACTTGTAATTGCCAAGTCAATTTAGATCTCAAATGTAGGGTTTGTGTTTAAATAATAATAATAATAATGGGAAAAAAAGCCTAAGATCAAGAGCAATTTTTCCATAGTTAAAAGAAAAATTAGATTGAAAATATTTTTAAAGGAAAAATATTCTCTGTATATTTTACAGCTCAAATGTTGTATCATCATAAATGAGGACTGGACAGTTAAACTGTATAGCAGTTGGTTATAAATAATTAAACTGATTAATTTTCATTGTCCAATTCAAGTGAAATATAGAAACAAACCATTATAAATGGAGAAAGTCAATTTTTAAAATGTCCTTCAATGTAAAATTTTATGAAGAATCTTTTTTGTTTTTGTTTTTTACCTGACATATGCCCTTTACCGAGTTACTTCATTCACCAGATTTTCAGGAAGTTTGGTTTTGTGATTATAAACCTTAAATATATATGTTGCGTGTGCACAATACAGGTAAAGTTGTACATGAAGTCCATTATATAACAATAAATGGTTATGTGTATGCTCATCAACTAATGGGGTCTCACACTTGTGCTAGCTGCATGAGAAAATTTGCCCTATTTTTAATAGATCTTTTCAACTATACTAAATAGTAACAAAATGACTTTTTTCTCTTCAGTTATATATAAGTAAAAGTTAAATCTAGTGAGATACAACAGAAGTCACTATATAGGATCCAGTTTGGTTCTAAATTATGTTTGTCAGTGAAATCAAAATCAGCCTTGTGTACTTGACTTAGGTCTGATTTGCGGTGTGTCACTGACTTTGTTAAACAAAAGCTTTCTGGGAGAGCATATTTTGGCACACATCCTTTTTAATGCAGTTAAATATTGTGATCTTAAATCATTAAGATGGGTTATTTTCCTTTGAATCTTTTTCTGTGTAGGTTTGAGGAAACAGCAACACGGGCCTCTCTGTCAAACTGTTTTGATAGTATAATCATTGTACTAAAAGCTTCCAAGCAGGAGCTAAATAAAAGGAGACAAAATGGGCAGATTGCTGTAACCTAAATCATGTTTCCAGACCAAGCTAGAGGCACCATAAGCGTTGCTGATTTGTTCAAGAATAGGGGTATGATGATTTGGGGAATCTGTACAATTTATGAATTCTGGTTGATACTAATGAAGTTGTTTATAAAATTGCTGCATCAGGGAGTGCCTCTATTTGGCTGTGGAATCTACCACTTGCTGACATGGGCTGAAGCATCCACGTACCAGACAAAGGACTATGGAGAGTCGATAAACTTAAATATCTGTACTCTGATTGAACCGTTGGCATACTATGGGGATTAGCTGGAGCTGGGAGAAGATACTCCAACTTGTCTTTAGCATCTGGTGAAGTGGAGAGTGAGGAAGCAAAATTAGCAACAGAACAAAGGAACTGGTGGGGAAGGGTAGGAGGACATCTACATTTGAGAGCCTCACTGAGACTGGAAGCTTTGGACAGGCGAGGAGAAAAGAGAGGCATACTTTCATAGCAGGGTTGCCCTGTTTAGCTATGGAGCTGCCACGCTCAGAGAAAACTAGCTGAGCTGAAAGACTCCCATGCTTCAGAAGAAAAGTTGAGAGCTGCTGGGGAAGTATCCTGGGGACCCCAAACGACTGCCCAAGCCTAAAAAACTCTCAAGTGGTGAGGAAACTGAGGCAGGAGAAATGTGTATTCCATCTAGATTTGTGTTAACTTATGCTGTTAAGGAAAGAACAATGGTGTGTTAGATAGATTTAGCACAAGATTCTGTGTGTCTGCTGGCTTTAACTTTGCATGGACCTAAAGAGGTAAACTGTAAATCAAGAGTGCTCACACAGCTCAAGTTCTGGCAGAGCATGTGTTTAAGCTACAGTACAGACTCTTGGAAGATGGTGCTATAATAGAGGATCTGCATCTTGAGAGTGTTCGTAGAGACTCCAAGCCAGGATGGTGCCTGGACTGTGTTGAGATTCTGGAGGCTTAAAGCACCCAGGGCCCAGCAATCCAAAGCAGGTGCTCACATTCAAGTTAATTTGAATTCACTTTTCAAGTAATATTTTGCAATATGCTGTATCAAACGGTTAAAAAACTGATGCACTATTATGCTTCATTTGCCACTAACTGTAATTCAAACATTAAAATCATGGTTTATTCTGCTGTTCTCTAGACATTAATTTTGAGGGGATGAAAGTCTAATTCTATTAATTTAAAAGAGGAGATATTTTTCTGTTCTAAAACTGGGAAGAAGGAAGAGAAATGAGAATTTGGGTTCCTGATGGAAATCTGTTGAATACAGTGGATACAGTGCTTGAAACAAAGTGCTGAGGATGCATTTCTCCCCAAATAGCTCTTATTTAGGAAAAACAACTTAATGGGTTCCCCCTAGATTAATAACTAAACTGTTTATACCTTCAGATTTCAGTATGTTGTACAGTGGCCTTTGTTTAATATCACACATGTGATCCCATCAGCCAGTTACTAGCCATTTAATAATGAAAAAAACCTTTTCAGGTAGTTAGAAAAATGATTGATCTTTTATTTGGGGTTACACGATACCATCTCCACCAAATTAATTGTATGAAAATACAAAAGTCTGTTTTGTCTGTGGACCTCCCGGTGTACAAATTACCAAAGATGTATTGTGCAGAAATTTCAGAATTTTTAAGTGTAAAGATGATAATGCTCCTCTAAAAGACTGTTACAGTGTTGTTGGTAACCTTTTATGTTAAATGTATTTGCAGGAGATGTAGCAGTAAAGATATTAAAAGTTGTAAATCCAACCCCAGAACAGTTTCAGGCCTTCAGAAATGAAGTGGCTGTATTAAGGTGAGCTGATAACATGGATTTGCATAATTTTACATTTACTAATTTTAACGCATTTTTGACTCTTCCAAAAGTGAATGTCACAGGTTGAATTAATTTTCTGTATAGTAAGTGGTATAGTGTTTCCTGCTATGGACTGTAAATTTACTGTCTTTTGAGTGCCACCTTATCACATGGTGCAGGATAATAGAGGTACTGATCAGTTTTGAGACCTTTATAATTTTTAATACCTCATTCATTATCCGTTGAACTCTTCTTTCTAAGCTAAATAGTATTAACATTTGTAATCCCTTGTCATATATGAACCTTGCCATAATTTTGTTGCCATTCTCTGGAACTCTTGAATCTCATCACCTTTTAGGTAAGGTGATGGATATTGGACAGAATATTTGAGATTAAGGTGTGCTTTTTATTAGAACATCATAGTATTTTTTTGTACTTTTAAAATCCATTCCCTAGTCAACTCAGGAAACCTCTTTGCTTTAATTACTGCCTCTGCAGTGTCCAATAATTAAGAGCCATTTTATGTATATGGGAATAGCTTTTTTTGCCTCCATTTAATTATTTTACACTACACAAGTTAAATTTGTCTGCCATCATGCTGCATAATGCTCCACTGTATTTAAATCTGTCATTTTTTCATGTCTCCATAGTCTTTTCTGTGAACCAGAACAATTTAATGTCATCTGCAAACTGCAGCTTGACCTTTTGATACCATTTCAATTAACCTTTCCAAAGTACTTTAACATAGAAGAGAGGGATAATTTACCTTTACGGAAGCTATAGTAGTTTGATTCTGTCATGTTATACTTAAGTATTGTATTAATCTGTCTTTACTTGAACTCTGAAATAACTTTCTTGAAACTAAGAAGAAACATTTTAAAGTTAATAATTGGTTGTTTTTTTTTTTTTAAAAAACATGTCTGCTAACTTTCCTGTTTTTAAGAGGTAATTGTGATATGTTGTTTTCTAAAAATAACATCTTGCACACATGCATCCACATGCTCCTCAAATAATTTTGTTAAACTCTAGATCTAAATACTTTGATGTCTCCCTAGCCAAGAGTACATTTCAGGGAACTTTACAAATGTCTAAAAGAAGATGTTTGTTTTTTTCCTTTCCACTTCTTCCATTAGGAAGACCCGGCATGTTAATATTTTGCTGTTCATGGGCTACATGACTAAAGACAATCTGGCTATTGTTACGCAGTGGTGCGAAGGGAGCAGTCTGTATAAGCACCTGCATGTACAAGAGACCAAGTTCCAAATGTTCCAGCTCATTGATATTGCCCGACAGACAGCACAAGGAATGGAGTGAGTAGGATTAGAAATTGTCTATTCTGATCTGCCGATCTTCTTCAGGAGCAACTTATACATACAAGAAACATTGTCTTAATGTATAATATATATTAACATGATACCAAACCCTCAGAGTTACAGTAGAACCTCAGAGTTTTGAACAGTTCAGGAATGGAGCTTGTTCGTAACTCTGAACAAAACATTATGGTGGTTCTTTCAAAAGTTTTCAACTGAACATTGACTTAATACAAATTTGAAACTTTACTATGTAGAAGAAAAATGCTGCTTTCCCTTTATTTTTTTTTTAGTAATTTACGTTTAACACAATACTGTACTGTATTTGCTCTTTTCTTGGGTCACTGCTGCTTGATTGTGTACTTCCGGTTCCAAATGAGGGGTGTGTGGTTGACTGGTCAGTTCGTAACTCTGAGGCTCTACGGTATACAAATTATTAGGGAAGATAATGTTGACTGGGGACTGAAAGACTGAATAACGTTTCTGAAATTTTAATGTTTCAGAGCTTCTTAAAAATACAATTAAAAATCCTTCTGGTCATATAATTTTAAAATGTAAATTTGTATTATACACAAAAAATTAGAGAAAAATAGTATGTAATCAAAGACAGTATCTTAATGTATATGCACAAGACGATTGAATTAAGGTTGCATTGGAAATCTTAATTCTGGCATTTCCTAATGTTTGAGTGCCCGATTCTGCAAATTTAATATTTTTCTAATGTAGGTTGTCTTTTTTTTTTTTTTTGTAATATCCAAGGCTTTTAAAAAAGCGAACTGAAAAAACAAAGTCCACAGTGTGGCATTATATTGATACGTGTGTGTGTTCTCAGCAGCGGTGAAACTTTTAGATATACCACTCAGATCTCTGCCACTTGAGCTAATGGAGTAACTAGTAGCAGTAATAGATTCTCCTCTATGTACACTAGCACTAGAGGAGGTGGAGCACAGGCTTTGCCATGAGGTTTCACAGATATTTGCTGACATCAAAGGAAATTGTTTCTAGTAGTCAGAGACTCTTCTACCCCATCCCCTCCAGCCTGTGCCTGTCCTGTCTCTGTCCCACCTCAGTCCATTCTGTTTGCCTAACCAGTCCACACTTCTCATGCTTCTCGTCCCAGTATGGTTACCCAGCCAGTCCTAGTCTCCCTGTGTGGGTTCTATTGAAAATCAAATACTTTTCTATATATAAAAATGGATCTTAAACTAGTAACCCTTTATGTAATAAAAATTAACAAATTAAATTGATTTTAAAAACAAAGTGAAATATATTTACAGTTTTTGCTAGGCATATAGTTGTACATTTTGGCTCAGAATAAATTTTAAAACTAAATTGTAAGCAACTAAAATAATTAATATCGAAAACCCCTGCAGTTTCTTATATATTTACAGTGGTGCCAGTATGCCTTTATAATTATCTGTCAGCATGGATTGCAGGAAGATTACAGTAAGTCTAAAAATTCTTGACAATGCTGTGTGAGTTTTAGATAATCTTTTCTTTCTTGCTCTTAAATCTGAGACACCAGATAACACTGTCATACAGCTTTTCAGAGATGGGGGCAGTTCAAATATTACACACATCGCTAATTACAAACTTATTGAAAATGTTTGTTTTGCTTTGCAGAGAAGAAGCTGGAAGATATAGTTTAACCTTTAGTTTATCGGCAGACAATTTTAAGCTGATTTCAACCTCACTAGTGTAATTTTGGGTTGATGTAGGTTAATGGAATGCAATACTAGTAAAGATAATTTTACCTTAGTGGTGAGTTGCATCCCTTTCTATGGCGGTTCTAAAAGAAAAGATACTGACCAATTCATATGGAAAGGAATGAGACAGTTCTTTAGTATTTTCTCATTATTGAAGGCAAATGTTGATACATAAACAGCAAATGGAGCATAAGCATAAAAATAGCTTTATGAAGAACCTACAGAAATGATGGTTATTTTCTCTTTAGTCTTGTGGACTGGTAAAATTAAATACACGCTATCAAGCCAAAGGGCATTTAGCACCAAGTTTTAAGTTTAGAACAAGTTGAACTATGTCCCTAAAACGCTTAGTGGTAAAATTTTATAATTTATTCAGGTAGCTTTTGTAAAAAAATGTATTTAGACTAATTTTGGTTTGCCAAATTAGTATGTATAAATAAATACATAACAATGGATATATTTTTTAAAACTTTTTTTTTTTCTTTTCACAGCTATTTACATGCAAAGAATATCATCCACAGAGACATGAAATCAAATAGTATCCTTTCTCTACTTAGTCAAATTTCCTTTAACTGTTTAAATTGGTATCAGACTGATGACTGAATATAAATACTGTGAAGGTCTTTCTGTGAAATTGAAACATCCTACTTAAAATTACAACAATTTAAAAACAAACCAAACTAAAACCAGGTAAAGATGTATGGAATATATATTTATACACTTACTCTTTCTTACCTGTGTTTATATGCAATCTTGGGATGCAAACCTGATCTATTTTAATCTAATTGACTGACTTCCAATATATGCCCAGCATCGAAAGATTATTTAGGACAGAAATTAGGCTCTTCTTTTGATTACTTTCATATGGGATTAGATGACCAAAACCACAAAAAAAGATGGAAACTTTTGGTGGAAACTGAGCCAAAAATTTTCTTGATTCTAAAATTGGGAAAGGAAAATGTATAATGAACTTGACTAATATGTTCCTAGCAGCATACCTATTGAATAATTCATACTGAATAAAGATTCTACAGTTTCCTTTTGCATGTCACTTTTATTTTCTTGATATGTGAGGCTTATGTGTAGGTAATTTTAAAAAAATGTCTATTCTAGGAGCTCAGTTTATGAACTGAATATATGGCAAGTCTCTGGCTTTGAAACTACCAAGCAAAATGCTGACTGAAATTGGCAAAATAACAAACTAAAACTTGCCTCAGAAGAATGTGGGGGAGGGGAGAAACCCTTTTCTTAAAGGGCAGAATTTCTACAAAACTAACTTCAGTTGTTCAGTAAACAAATGAGTGTTCATGTTTTCAATGAGGATGAAAGACTAATCATTTTAAGTGTAAAATTGCTGTTGATACATTTATAATCACAACTATCTTTTATTTCATTAACTTATTTCAGTCTGCTTTTCCCCTCAAGTTCACTAGATATCATAAGAAGAGTAAGGGATATCTCTTTCTGACACATCTATAGAATCTTTCAGAATATTACTTTTTTTAGTCAATATTTGAGTTGAATTAGATTTTGAAGTGTTTTTTCCTTCTGGAACAATACCACTACTAAAGGACATGTTGGAGTTGTTAATGATGGGTATACTGTATAAGGCTTATATCCCATGCTACAAACTGTAGAGCTCCCAAATGAGTGAAATTCCTAAATTAAGCCTCTTGGCACACACCCCCAACAATGAGCACCAGATAGATAAGTTTAATTTGGTTTCTGTTTCCAGTGATAAATGCTTCCACTTATTTTGAATTCTGTGATAAACTGTGTGCTTTATTCATCTACTTAGGTATATACGCAGATACAGACATAAACTATTGTGAGAGTTATGATCTAAACTTAGCTATGGTAGAGGTGAAAGGCTAATTACTCCAGGGGGAATTCTGCACCACTGCATGTGCATAATTAATGAGCCACACATATTTTTAATTTTTTTGCACAGAAAAAAGCTTCCACTGGAAAGTTGCTGCAATTCCACCTTTTGCACACCAGAGGGTACTGTGGCACTAGAACAGAGCAGCCGCTCCTGGCCAGCTGGGGAAGAGAGAGAGCCTGCCTTCTTCACAGTGCCTATCGGGCTAGTTCAGGAGATGGGCTATGGGGAGACAGTCCGCATGGGGCTGCTGGGGGGTCAGACGAGCTCATAAGGACTACTCGGGGAGGACAGACTGAGGCAGGGGCTGAATGGGAGTGGAGGTGCAGGGCCATGGGGGGAGGGAGGTGCAGGGTCACATGGTGATGGGGTAGGGGGTACAGGGCATAGGGACGACGGTGGCTGAGTGGGAGCACAGAAACACATGGGGATGGGGGAGGGAGTGTCTGAGTGGGGGTGGAGGAACACATGTGGACGGGGCAGATGTCTGACAGAACGGGAGAGACTAGGGGTCAGCCACGGTCTGCATGGGGGAAGCTCCCTAACAATCCCTCCCTGCCTCCCAAAATAAACTTGTTCCATACTTTTCCCATCCAAACCCAACAACCCTCCAAGTTCACACTCAGGCTCCTTCCCAACAATTACTTCCCTCTCCCATAGCTCCTTTGTTACCCCTGACTCCTCCAATCCTTTGCACTGCTTCTGAGGGGTGTGGGAAATATGATTCTGTACTGTAGTTTAAATGAATTATTACTCCGAGTTCTGTATTAATATGAGTAGTAAGGAATCTATTTTTCAAAAAACATTTCCTGAATCTTTTTTGTTGTCTGTATTGTTACAGACATACTTGCTGACAGATATTTTGAAATAAATGACCAAAAATAATTGAAACTGGTGTGATTATATAGTGTTATTTTGACAAATAAAATATGCAGAATTTGAAAATATTGTCCGCAGAAACTTTAATTTTTTTATTTCAGAATTCTTAATTTTTTGGCGCAGAATTCCCCCAGGAGTAGCTAGTACACTAAACAATAATACTGAGCTGTCTCATAGTTATTCCAGCCCCTCTGCTAAAATATTTGCATTTTCCCTGAGTGTTAGCTATGGTAGTGTAGGCATAATAAATATGAACAAAATGAAAGGGGAATGATTTGGGATTATAATTATCTCAAAACTAGGAAAATGTTTTTTAACTACCACCTATTGAGGTCATGCATGAAGTGAATCAGATCAAATACAGAAACTGGGCAAAATGGTTTGCACACTGACTGGTATATGAGAAACACTAAACCATTTTGTAAAGGTGATAGAAAATCCAGTCTGATTTACACAAATTTTCTTCAGAAGTTCCTAAACAACCTTTTAGATATATTTCTTCATGAAGGCCTCACAGTGAAAATAGGAGATTTTGGTCTGGCAACAGTAAAATCCAGATGGAGTGGATCTCAGCAGGTGGAGCAGCCTTCTGGTTCAATCCTCTGGATGGTAAGAAAAATACTTGATGATTTTTTTTAAATTCTGCCTCGTTTGTGTGCAAATTCAAATTGTTTTGTCAATGGGAGAATAATGTGATTCAAACTGTTTTGACAAAGTAATATTAAAGTTCTTTTGACAATAATATGCAAAATTATACCTTAAATAAAACAAAGGGAAATTGCAAAAAATATATATATATAATATTGCTTTGGTTAATTAGTTACTTGCCTAGTTAAAGGTACTTGGTTGTTCCAAAGCATGTAAGTTTCTTTGGGTACTTGATCTCCTTATCCATGGAGATCTGGGTGTCACATGTTTCCTTGTTTTTGGTGCTCACTTGTGAGAGTGGTTTACCAGCATAGAGCAATGCTGCTGTCAGTCCTGCAAGTGTCATTTTTTTAAAGATGGTTTTGATAGGACAGCAAAATATTTGCTTTACCTAAAGGTTTGAAAGTGTCAGAATTCTTTAGATCCTGTTTGGCATTTTGCTTGTATTGTGCTTCAAAATAAATATATATATTTTTTTAAATCATCCATTCTGGCACATCAGGCTCCAGTAAGCTTCAGCCATTGCCATATAACACAAAAGTTAATTATTCTAATTTTTAGAAAATATGCTGATTATTAAAATTATTAATTTTTGTTCCCTGGTGTGATGGAATTTTTAAAAATGTCAAGTGTTGCTGGATTAGTATTTTATTGTGTTTCTGTAAAGCCCCTATAGTGATTTTGTTGGCACTATTTTAAAAATATCATTCTAGGTGACTTTGAGCAAATGCGTGTCTTTACCTTTCAGTCAACTCATAAGGAATATCCTGTGCTACTATATAGATAATTTTTTTTTATAAAGCTACTCATGGGCAATCCCTGTTGCTAATATGCATATTTGCATATTCTTGTAATGTATATCCTTGCTGCATACTTTCAATATAGTAGACTTGGCAAGGCATGGGAATTTTTTGTTTCCCGACTCAGCATCTGTGGAGTATATTTGTTTTTACTTTTTATTAAATTGGAAATATTTTTTCCTGAACCACTTGGAGGGAGTAACACATGTATAACTTACTGTACCTTTGAAAGAGGGTCACACTGTGGGGGAAATTTTCACTTGTGTCCTCCTTTGATGCTCTATTTACTACTTAAATGCATTTTGCTAATACATCTGTTTAGTTTCCCCCATTTGATTTTGCAAAGAAGTTGTAAGGCGCTGTGTGAAGGATATGATATTGCCACCATCACGTGGTGGTGATTTCATTACTGGATCAATCAGAGTGAAGTGAGAGAGGACGCGTGCTTATTAATGTACACATCTTGAATAATAGCAAGAGAGAAATAGAAATAATAGTAAAGTGAATTGCTTTTTATCTAAATATTCGGTCTCAAATATGAAATTACCAATTTACACAGTTCCTATGTTCGGTTGTATTGATCAGTTCACTTCTGATTCATGGCTCTAGCCCTTTTCTTACCTTTTCCAATGTTTGCTACTTGTATATACTGCTTTCTAACAAACTGAAACCAAGAAATGATTTTTTTTTTTTTTAAAGGAATTGCAATTCCTATTAGCACTATGGACCAAAACTACCCTGGTGTCAATAGCTGATATATATGAGGACTCTTGTAGCATATATTGACAGAAGAGGGTATAATTAACACTATTTAGAAATCTCATGCTTCTATTAAGTTTCCTGTCTGTAAAACTAGGATATAGAATAGTAAGTGTTGTCTTTTTTTCTTTTATACAAGCAAGAGTAACAATACCTTATAAAGTGTTTCTCTACCATTAAATGCCAGTTCTAAGGAAATATAGACAAAGAAGTATTAAGTTTGAAACTTTCAAGTAAGGAACAGAAATTAAGGCTTCCTCTCTATCCTTTTCACACCCTGTTGTTCTTAGAAATTTCACCACACACACTGAAGGTCCCCTTCTTTACCTAGGCATAATGCAACAAGTCATTATATCCCCACCCTTGCTTTTGTGGCTTGCATCAGCTGCTAAATGTTACTTGAGCATAGGATTTTGTTACCACTTTAGCCTAATGCTTGCAGTATGTTCACTGCTTGCAATGGACTGGAAAAATTGGACTCCTATTGAAGATGGATGTAAGTTTACTTAAGTGTTACAAAACTTTGATCTTGGCTAATGGCAGAACATGCAATATCAGGACAGCTGAACATAGACTACTTTAAAACTGCGTACTATATAATCATGTAATCCATATGTAACAAACAAAATGGATGTGAATTCAAATAACTGCAGTTTAGCCATGAAAAGCGTCAACTGCCTTTTGGCCCTGATCTTGCAATCCCTCATCTCATTCAAGCAGTCCTTACTCATGGAAAAAATACTCTCTACATTAATTCAGTGGCGGTACTTGTTTAAAGACTGATCATCTGAGTAACGCTTTGCAGAGTTGGGCCCTTTACAGTCTAATGATTGCGTAGTTGCACACTTCCTTAAAGTTAGAAAACGTGCTCTGGATTTTGTATTCAACCGTACAGTTTAGGTTTTTGTATGTTCTTGGTATATCTTGTGTATTTCAGTCAACCAGAACTGTAAGATTGTGAAGATAGAGAGTTCTTCCCTCCTTTAAGTAGTTATTAATATGTGGAGTGCTGTATTGGTATCAAATTTACAAATAAAATATAAATAATTTGTACTAGACAGTTATTGCTCTGACATTGGAAAGTGCATGTACTATGATTGTTCATTTTGAATGAGGATTTTCAGCTACATCACGACTTCAAGATTGCACTGTTTTGCCTTCTCTGAGATTATAGTCCAATACTTTATGGGTTGTTGTATTTCAACGTTCCTTGCAAAGGTGAACTCTTACTAGGCTATACTGTTTTGACAGTTAATTAACTCCTTTTCTGTCTTTTTTTTTTTAATTCATGTCCAGGATTATCATGCCCTATATTAATTTTAATGCTAAATACATATGTTCGTAGCATCAAGAACTTGACTAAAGAGCCCTAAAGAATTGGGTACACTACTACAGTGATGGGCACTATAGAAAACCAATAGAATATGGCTGAACACTAAGGATTGACAATTTTTGGCACTTAGAGTTTTAACTTTAATGATTAAAGAGCAAGGATTATGAAGATTTCTTTAGCATCTGGCGTTCAGCTGATATCTGTTTTCTCATAAACATTTCAATTTTTTGAATCAATAGGTTTAGATTAGTTTTAGGAAATAAAAATATTACACAAAAGAAAGGGGGAGTAAAGCTTTTATGAAGCATTGAATTTTTGGTACAATTTCCTGTTTGCTGTTATGTTTTAGGTTATTTGTATACTTATCTTCCATAAACAAATCTTAGCTAAGCAGCCTTGTATTCTTAACAAACATTTCCTGGTTTTTCTCAGAACACAAATATAGAGTAACAATGAAGACTGCCAGCCCATATTAACACCAAGAGCTTACATTTAAAGTAACACTTGCAGGTAGTCTAATACTAAAATTCAGGACTGTTAAAATGTGTTAATTAAAATATTTAAAATTCAATACATAATCTTTGATTGATTGAGTTAAATTATTCCCATGCAGTGTGAATCTTGCAGCATTGTTTTAGAACATAATCTGGAAAATATTGACCAAACTTTTTTCATTGTGAAAACTGAGTGAAGGTTTAAAAAAAAAAAAAAGATGAAAATGAAATACTCTTTTTAAATGTTTCAAATTAATACTCTAAGGTGTTAGATAAGAAACTTTTTTGTGTATTTTCAAATTCCTTTTTACCTGATGGACATTTATTATTAAAGAACCACTACAATTTTTATATTTAGTGCTCTTAGGAACTCTGTTTGATTTGACATATTTGACATGTTGTTCCAATGCGATTTATTGTGCTAGATTTCATTTTATGAAGGAAAGACGTAAGACTGAATTTCTAACACTGGCAAAAGTGAAACTTTAAGGCTGTTGTCTGAAAATTTCCTTTCGATTTGGCTTAGTGATTACATTCAAATATCTATTCTGATGATTTTATGTCAGAATCGGTAAGTTCTTCTTCGAGTGATTGTTCACATCCATTACACATTAGGTGTACGCGCGCCGCGTGCACGGACGTCGGAAACTTTTTCCCTTAGCGGCTCCCATCGGGCCGGCAGGGCCCCCTCCTTCCCGCCAGAGCGGCGCCCCGCTCCAGGGTATATATATCCCTGCCAACCCGACCCCTCCAGTTCCTTCTTACCGTCCGTGGCGGCGTTGGAACAACTCTGTCTCTCGTCTGAGAGTGTCCCTTAGCAATAGTCATTAGTGTTATCTAGCAGTTATCAGTTAGTTTATAGTAGTGTTGAGCCAGTAGTTAACAGCTCATTAGGGTACTTAAAGTTCCTGCCGTGGTTGTTTGTTCAACCCCGGCACCGGCCCTGGGCGGCGGGGTATGCCACACGCCCAAGGCTTCAAGGCTTGTGCCACGTGCCACAGGCCTATGCCATTGAGCGACCTCCACGCCTCGTGTCTCCGTTGCTTGGGGGAAGCTCACCAGAAAGAGCGCTGCAAGATCTGCAAGACCTTTAAGCCCAGAACTAAAAAAGAGAGGGACTTTCGCCTTAAGCAGCTGCTCATGGAGACGGCGTTACAGCCCTCCACTTCGACGGCACCGTCTGCCTCCGTGCGGAGCGCCCCGGCATCGGTGCGGGAACCGGCACCGGCGGGTCACCCGAAGCCCGCGGCACCGACCCAGCGGGGAAATGCACGACGCCGATCGTCTTCGCCGTCGAAAGCGAAGGGCCAGTCTAAGGCCCGAGGACGCTCCCCGCACAAGAGGCCGGCACCGGTAAAGACCTCGAGCGCCCCTAAGGCCGATACGGCCCCAACACGGACCCCGGTAGTGGCTCCGGCGCCGAAAGGCCCGTCGAGCCCCGGGATGGGCGCGTCGAGTGAGGATGAAGGGCTAGAGGAGCTCGTGGAACAGCCCTCCACTCCGGACACGTTTTGAGGCAGCTAAGGACCTCATCGCTTTGTCCGTCGAGGCCCCGGCACGCGCTGAGGGCGCTCCGCCGATGCTGCCGCGTAGAGGCAAGCCGGCGATGTTGCGCCCATCACGGTCGCCGTCTCGGCACCGCTCCAGGAACCGGTCCCGGTCGAGCTCCGCCTCGGTGGACTCCCGGTTGCCCTCGGCGCAGGAAGCACCGCAGCAGTCGGGCTTCAACAAGCGGTCGGCACCGACTCAGCAACCGAGCACGAGTCGGCACCGCGAAGCGTCGGCGGTTCGTTACCCAAGGCCGTCCAGTCGTAGCCGTTCACGGTCCCGCGATCACTGGTACCGTTCCAGGTCCAGGTCGGCGAAGCGCTATTCCAGGTCCTGGTCGCGGAGGCGCTACTCCCCAGAACCGGACCGGCACCATCCTACGGCTCCACCGTGGCCTTCCAGGTCACCGTCCGTGGTCTCGGGGGCTGACTCAGACCGGTACGGCGGGTATGCCCATAGGTCACGGGCCAGCAGAGACTACGGTCAGTCCCAATGGGGCCAACCGAGCCAATGGCCATTCTGGACACCCTGCAAGGTGTCTACCACCAGCAAGGACCCCCATCGAGGGCCTCGAGATCCGGGCCATCCGGGTACCGATCCCGCTCCCCGCGGCACCGCCCGCCATCGTATAGGGAGGCAATGGTCTCTAGACCACCGGAGTGGGAAGGAGTGGACTCGGCACCGAGTACGGTGCCGTCCCAATCCCACGCTGCGGGTCAGGCCGCAGAGGAACAACTGGCTGATGCCGGGTTGCTGGACAATGAGGATGGGCAGAAGGCCCCGACCTCTTCCTCCTCGCCAGATGAGGCGGTAGCGGGCACATTGGTGTCCGGCCCTCCCCTGATCGACCATCGGGCACACCAAGACCTGCTTCGCCGGGTAGCCCTCAATCTGGGCTTGCAAGCGGAGGAGACTGTAGAGCAGGACGACCCCATGGTCGATATCCTGAGCCCAGAGGGCCCCTCCAGAGTCGCTCTCCCGATAATACGGACAGTATAGTCCAACTATAAGACGGTGTGGCAAACACCGGCCTCTAGTGCGCTAACTGCAAAAGGCGTAGAGAGGAAATACTTCGCCCCATCTAGAGGGTTTGACTTCCTCTTTCTTCACCCGTCCCCCTGTTCGCTGGTGGTCTCGGCGGTCAACGAAAAAGAGCGGCATGGCCAGCAAGCTCCTGCCCCCAAAGGCAAGGAAGCTAAGAGATTGGACTTATTCGGGAGGAAAGTCTATTCATCTGGGGGCCTTCAACTGAGGATCGCCAATCAGCAGGCGATTCTAAACAGGCATAATTTTAACTCGTGGGCATCAGTTGCCAAGTTTAAGGCCTCCCTCCCACTTGACGCGCACCAGGAGTTCACGGCCCTGGTGGATGAGGGAATGGCAGTGGCCAAGACCTCATTGCAGGCCGCACTAGACTCAGCCGACGCGGCGGCTAGAACAATTGCGTCGGGAGTCGTGATGAGGCGTTCGGCGTGGTTGCAGGCTTCAGGTCTCCCGCCAGAGGTACAGACCACGCTGCAAGACCTCCCGTTTGAAGGTTCGGGCTTGTTTTCCGACCAGACGGACGCCAGGCTACATAGCCTTAAGGACTCACGAGCGACCCTTAAGTCGTTGGGTATGCACACTCCGGTAACGCAGCGTAAGCCCTTTAAACCCCAGCCACCGCAAAGGCAATACCACCCTCGCCCCCGACACGAGCCGTACCGCCGTCGAGGCAGGGATAACAGGCAGAGACGTAACAATACGCCTAACCAGGGCCAGAGTCACGGCCAGGGCAAGCCGCAGCCAGGGAATAAACCAGGCTTTTGAAGCTACGCCCGAGGACAGCGTACCATATCCAAAAAACATACCGGATCCTCCTCCTGTTTTTCAAAGACCGCCTGTCCCATTTCTACCGGGCATGGTCGCGCATAACATCGGACCGATGGGTCCTGCGCACAGTGAAGGCGGGCTATACCCTCCATTTTTCCTCGCCCCCTCCCTGCCATCCCCCTTCCCCGTCCCTCTTCAGGGACCCTTCTCACGAGCAACTTCTCACACAGGAGGTTCAGACCCTTCTCGCTGCTGGAGCAGTAGAAGAGGTCCCAACAGACCTGAGGGGAAAAGGATTCTACTCCAGATACTTCCTGATCCCCAAGGCAAAAGGAGGCCTCCGTCCTATTTTGGACCTGCGCGAGCTAAACAAGTTTCTGATCAAAGCTCGCTTCCGTATGGTCTCCCTGGGAACTATTATCCCATCCCTGGATCCGGGGGATTGGTATGCTGCCCTCGATATGAAAGATGCCTATTTTCACGTTGCAATCAATCCAGCCCACAGGCGATTCCTGCTCTTCATGGTCGACCAGCGCCACTTCCAATTTACGGTCCTGCCCTTCGGCCTGGCGTCAGCACCACGAGTGTTCACGAAATGCATGTCCGTGGTGGCAGCCTTCCTTCGAAAGAGAAGGATGCGTGTGTTCCCGTACCTGGACGATTGGCTACTCGCGGGCAGATCGGAGGCCGAGGTCCAATCTCACGTGAAGCTGGCCTTGCAGACGTTCGACAAGCTCGGCCTCCGGGTCAATGTGCCCAAGTCCACGTTAGTCCCCACACAGAGGCTGGACTTCATAGGTGCAACCCTGGACTCGGTAACCGCGCAAGCGAGCCTACCAGAGGCACAGTTCATGTCAATTCACAGAGTCGTAAGCTCGGTCCAAAAGTTCCCCACGACAACAGCAAGGTGTTGCATGCAGCTTCTGGGACGTATGGCAGCTTGCACACACGTGGTCAGACATGCCCGCCTGAGGCTCTGACCTTTACAGTTGTGGTTCGCCCACACGCATCGCCCCAACAGAGACCCATTGGATCAAGTAGTCACAATCCCAAACCAGGTGCTCAGCTCGCTACGCTGGTGGCTCGATCGCCAACAGGTATGCAAAGGGATCCCCTTCGCTGCCCCACAGCCCACTCTGACGTTGGTAACAGATGCATCGGACCTGGGCTGGGGGGCGCACCTGGGGAAACTGCGGACCCAAGGGTTGTGGTCCAGAGAAGACAAGCTGCTTCACATCAATCTGAAGGAGCTAAGAGCGGTTCGCCTCGCCTGTCAGACCTTCCGCGCCACCATAAAGGGTCACAGCGTGGCAGTCCTGACGGACAACACTACCGCCATGTTCTATATAAACAAGCAGGGCGGGTCCCGGTCTTCTCCCCTCTGTCACGAAGCACTCCAATTATGGAACTTCTGTATAGCCCATGCGATACACCTCATCGCAACGTATCTTCCAGGAATTCAAAACGGCTTAGCAGACCGCCTCAGCCGCTCCTACCGAATGCACGAATGGACGTTGAAGCGAGACGTCCTGCATTCGATCTTCCGGAGGTGGGGCTTTCCCCGGGTGGATCTATTCGCCACCAGGGACAACAGCCAATGCCCTCAGTTCTGCTCGTTCCAGAACCTCAGCCGGGGATCATTAGCAGATGCCTTCATGATCCCATGGGGAGGGAGCCTGAGATACGCCTTCCCTCCGTTCCCACTCATACACAAGGTTCTCCTCAAGACCCGCAGGGCGACGATCATACTCATCGGCCTGGCCACGCCAGCATTGGTTCACGTCCCTGCTGGAACTGTCCATAGCCGATCCAATCACCCTCCCCCTCCATCGCGACCTAGTCACGCAAGACGAAGGTCGCCTACTCCACCCGAACCTGTCTTCGCTACATCTCACGGCATGGTATCTCTCTGGCTGAATGATGCAGAACACAGGTGCTCTCACCAAGTTCAGCAAATCCTCCTTAATAGTAGGAAGCCCTCTACAAGAGCGACCTACCTGGCAAAATGGAAAAGGTTCTCCCACTGGTGTGAGCCTCAACGCATACAGCCTTTACAAGCCTCAGTTCCGTCTATCTTGGACTACCTACTGCACCTCAAGAATCAAGGGCTTGCGCCCGCCTCAATTAGAGTTCACTTAGCCGCTATTTCGGCTTTCCATCCGGGAGAGTTGGGAGTGTCAGTGTTCTCCAACCCCACAGTGGCCCGATTCCTCAAGGGGCTGGAAAGGGTGTTCCCCTACTCGCGCCCGCCTGTCCCGGCGTGGAGTCTGAACCTAGTCCTAACAAGACTCATGAGTCCTCCCTTTGAGCCCCTAGCCACTTGCTCCCTCACGCACCTCTCGTGGAAGGTGGCATTTCTCGTGGCCATCACGTCGGCCAGAAGGGTATCGGAATTGAGGGCCCTCTCTTCGGAACCACCCTATACAGTGTTCCATAAAGATAAGGTGCAACTGAGGCCGCACCCCAAATTCCTCCCAAAGGTGGTGTCAGTTTCATATGGGGCAGGATATTTGCCTACTGGTGTTTTTCCCTAAACCCCATACGGACCCTCACCAACGCAGCCTACATACCCTGGATGTCCGAAGGGCGTTGGCATTTTACCTGGAATGGACCAGGTCGTTCCGCAGAACACCCCAGCTGTTCATTGCGATTGCGGAACGTATGAAAGGCTTGCCTATCTCGACACAGCGCTTGTCGGCATGGATTGTGCATTGTATACGCACCTGTTATGAGCTCGCCAATGTTCCGGCCCCGGAGATCCGGGCTCACTCGACTAGAGCCCAAGCGTCCTCTACGGCCTTCTTGGCACAGGTCCCTATCCAGGAGATCTGCAAGGCAGCCACCTGGTCGTCCATACATACGTTCACAGCCCACTACGCGATCCATCATCAGACCAGAGAGGACGCAATGGTCGGTCGGGCTGTGCTACAGTCAGTTGTATCTTGACTCCTACCCACCTCCAATGGTAAGCTTGGGAATCACCTAATGTGTAATGGACGTGAACAATCACTCGAAGAAGAAAGAACGGTTACTTACCTTCTGTAACTGTTGTTCTTCGAGATGTGTTGTTCACGTCCATTACACTTCCCACCCTCCTTCCCCTCTGTCGGAGTCTCCGGCAAGAAGGAACCGGAGGGGTCGGGTCGGCAGGGATATATATACCCTGGAGCGGGGCGCCGCTCTGGCGGGAAGGAGGGGGCCCTGCCGGCCCGACGGGGGCCGCTAAGGGAAAAAGTTTCCGACATCCGTGCACGCGGCGCGCGTACACCTAATATGTAATGGACGTGAACAACACATCTCGAAGAACAACAGTTACAGAAGGTAAGTAACCGTTCTTTATAGTCTAGCAAATTCTCAGCGAGGAATCATTACTTGCAACTCTCTTGCAGGAGCTGAAAAGGTTTCTGTTATGCATAAAGGGCCCGATTTAGGGTTCGATCCTGCTCCTGTTGATAGCAATGCAAGTGGGAACAAGGTCTTTACTGAGATTTTATTGTTGCTGTCATAACTACAATTTTCTGTTTAATTAGCACACTTTGTTCATTTACTCTGAAAGGAAAGAAAATACTTGACTTTGATTTGAGTGGCAAAAGACTAAATGCTTTGGTTTCTGCCTATATATTCAAATAACCCATGCTTAGAAACTGAAATAATATAGAAGGAGCACTTGATTGGGAAAAAAAAATTCTCTGCCACTGTAGAGGAATTCACAAGGATGAGTCTGGTTTCTCAGACTTTGAACTGGGGACAAGATATGGGCAGTTCCTAGTTCTTATCTTAGACTGTCTACAGATTCAGGAAGACAGCACTATATTGATGGATTTGGTTCACACTTGGAACATTATCTTTGTAATCGTAAGGGGTAGAAACATGAAAGCTTAGTTTATTCAGTAACTTCTGGTAAGCCCTTATTAGCAACTTGCTCAGGGGTGGGCAAACTTTCTGGCCCGAGGGCCACATCTGGGAATAGAAATTGTATGGCGGGCTATGAATGCTCACAAAATTGGGGTTGGGGTGTGTAAGGGGATGAGGGCTCTGGTTGAAGGTGTGGGCTCTGGGGTGGGGCCAGAAATGAGGAGTTCGGGATGCAGGAGGGGGCTCCGGGCTGGGGTTGGGGGAAGGGGTGCCGGGGTGGGGGGCGTGAGGGCTCGGTCCAGAGGTGCGGGCTCTGGGGTGGGGCTGGGTATGAGGGGTTTGGGGTGCAGGAGGGTGCTCTGAGCTGGGATCAAGGGGTTCAGAGGGCAGGAGGGGGGTCGGGGGTTGGGGTGCAGGGGGAGGCTCAGGGCTGCGGGCTCTGGGCAGCACTTACCTCAAGTGGCTCCCGGAAGCAGTGGCATGTCCCTTCTCCGGCTCCAATGCGAGGTGCGTTCTGGCAGTTCTACATGCTGCCCTGTCTGCAAGTACCGCCGCTGCAGCTCCCATTGGCTGTGGTTTTAATGGGAACTCCAGGGGCGGTGCTTGGGGTGGGGCAGTGTGCAGAGCAGTGGCCCCTGGCTGCCCCTATGCATATGAGCCAGAGGGAGGGGCCATGCAGCTGCTTCTGGGAGCCGTTTGGCACGGTCCCTGACCCTGCTCCCCAGCTGAAGCACCGGAGTAGGGCAAACCTGAGATCCCGCTCCCCAGTGGGCACTCGAGGGTCGGATTAAAATGGCTGGTGGGCTGGATCCGGACCATGGGCTGTAGTTTGCCAATCACTGAACTAACTGTTGGCAAATGGATTTGTCAGGCTCTGTTGAGAAAGCAAGTTATAGAGATAAAGATAGTGCTACTTTTAGAGCATACAGCTTTTAATACTAAAGTATATTAGCCTTTAAATACTCTTTAAAGAACTTTTAGAATTAAACATAGGTATATGTAGATTTGTATGACTTTCTGGATTTATTGATGAATAAATACTAATGAATAACTTCATAGTATTGTTAGTAAACCCGATGATGGAATGTTTTCCACAGAGTAGAGGGCTGCTTTCATCAAGATGGAGCATTGTATTCTGGGTTTGGTAGCCTCCACTAGTCACACCTTAAAATAAAGCTTGAGGGCAGTTATGGCTTGCACTTTGACTGTCTCTGTTGTCAAGACTCATGAAATATCAGTATTCCTGTGTGGGGTTTTTTTTGGTTATACTAACATTTTTAGGGGGCCAAATTCATCTTTGGTGTAGATTAGGTGAGACCTGCCCTTACTTTGAGGAATATCGTTGTTTATATCTGTTCCTACAGTATTGGCCCTTTGTAGTAGCTGATATCCTCATGCATGTCAGTGACGTGACAATTTTTTCTGAACAGTAATACCTATTTTGCTACTTTTACACACCGCTGTGGAACTTTGGAATCGGTCCCTGTTATGCAGCGGTTCTCAAACTGTGGGTCAGGACCCCTCAGGGGGTCACGAGCTGTCAGCCTCCACCCCAAACCCCGCTTTGCCTTTATAATGATGTTAAATATATAAAAAGTGTTTTTAATTTATAAGGAGGGGTTGCACTCAGAGGCTTTCTATGTGAAAGGAGTCATCAGTACCAAAGTTTGAGAACCACTGCGTGTGTCTAATGTTATCATTAGGGGTCTGCTTATTCTGCAACTGCAGAATTCATATTTGCTAGAAAATTCTGCCACAGAATCCAAGACTTTTTTTTTAAATTTTTAAAACAAAAACATCCATGTTTCTAGTCCTCATGATTGTGAAGAAAATCAGGAAAACTTGAATGGAGTATAAACCAATGCTGTTGTATTCAAATCTTCAGCCCACCTGAAACAATAGCACTGAGAATTTTCAAGTGTCCGATTCATTTCAACAGGTAACTTAGAAATGTAAAAAAATGACAGTGAGGTGGAAACATATCATTGTGTCAATACTTCAATTCCAAATAGCTTCCCCCCCCCCCCCCTTCAAGTGTGAAAAGCTCCAACTTTCTTAATTCTGCTGATGAATTCTGTAATGCATTTAATGCAAAAAATAGCTGTGTGGGTATTGTGGATCGGGTGACTGCTTGGGTTCACTCAAGCCCACATGACCCCGTGGCTCTGAGTTTGGGTGGCTAGCCTCAGTCTCTGCTTCAGCCGCAATATCCACATTGGTATTTTTAGCATGCTTGTCTACTTTGGCTGGCAGGCTCAATCCCAGCTGCAACCTTAGACATACCCTGTTTGGCTCCTCACTCCGCCCACCCCTCCCCCGGACCAAAAAAAAAAGAAAAGTTGTTTGGTAGAAGGTTTCTGAGAAAATTGATCAAGGAAAGCTTTTTAGTGGCTTATGTCTGGGTTTATGAGAACAGAATCATTCAACCATGTTTCTTTTCATTAGTTTCTGGCTGCATTGGTCAGAGCACAAGTTTATTTTATTTCTGTGTTTTGCAGTGACTCTAGCATACCATCTGTTTTTTTTTTTCAACCCTAACTTTACATTTGTTTACATACATTTCTGCATTGTTAAATATTTGCAGTATAAATTCTATTAGATAATAAAAGTCTGCTGATGATATCAACTGCTAATTTGTGACTAGGAATGCATGTAGTCATGGAGAAGCCACATATTGATGGTATTTGTAATCATGAAAAAAGAATTGGAGCTTTCATTAGTCAGTCAACTTGAAAATCACATTTCTGAAACTTGTATGCCTACATTTATTACAAATAACACATTAAATGATTATACCTGAAAGAGATTGGTGGTCCTGGGAGAGGAAGAGTTCTTTAGTTTGTTAACTTGGCACACTTTTGCGTGTTAGGAAAGCAAAAAAACCTTGGAAGTCTTTTGAAACAATTTAAAAACTTCCCCTACACACTGTATATCTTATGTAGGTGCTGTCAAACTTAAAATGAGTCAATTTTAAAAAATTCAAATGATAATGTTCCTTTTAAATACAGTGTCCTGTGATCTCTGGCATCAGGGTGTTAAAACAAAAAGACAGTTTCTATCATGGGAATACCACTCCTCCATCAGGCTTGGAACTATTGGATTTTCTGCCTTTTTTCCCCAAGTCTTGGAGGTTGGTACATGGTTCTTCTTTCCTCCAACCCCTTTTAAGAACAAGTACAAAGGCCAAAGAATGGTACCTATGAATCACAGCACAAGCTCTAATTCTGTTAGTTTTTAAATGAGTGATTAAGACACAAAAAACTTCCTTAAAATATAACATTTGGTGTTCATATGAAAAAAACTAAAAGAAAAGCAAGAAAATAGGTAAAGTACAAAGATGTGTTTGGCTTCCACAGGGAATGTGGGTGTATTACTTTAGTTCATGTCCACTGTTGGGAAAAACTCCCATTTTTTCACTCTGCTTTCTCAGTAGCTTTAAAGGGTTAGTAAAATGTGCTCACATCTTCATTATGTTCTTCTCTGATCCCAAACCTGATTAATATATGTCAATGATCTGTGAAAATACATGTTTGTGGCAAAGTGAGAAATTCTGCAGAGATTATTATTATTATTTTTTTTTTTTTGGTTTTTGTTTGCCTGTCTGGACATCAGGACCTGAGTGGATTTACTGAAACCATGTACAGGCTGCTGCTGTTTTCAGCAGAGCAGATTGCTCCTTCTGTCTTATTGGTTATTTTAGTTTATAAATTGACAGTGATGGAACTGAGCCAGTAGTTAGGCTTAATTTTGCCACTTTCCACATACAACAGAATACTAGAGTAAGAATAGTAAGTATTTTACCTAATGATAAATTGATAAATGTGAATGTGGCTTCTCTATTAGTTATCGTCCAGTGTAGTGGGTTTGATCCACTGTGGAGTAAATTACGTAGTTACCAAAATCTGTCATAGCCATAGCTATTTTTAAAATTCCTTTACTAGAGTAGAAAATTAACAACTTATCCTGTGTCTTATGCTAATGTTGTTTTTTTCCAGTTAATGTAGCTGTTAATTTGTTTTTTTTAAAGGCACCAGAGGTGATCCGGATGCAGGATAATAACCCATTTAGTTTTCAATCAGATGTCTACTCCTATGGAATAGTATTATATGAACTGATGACAGGAGAACTGCCATACTCCCATATTAACAACAGAGATCAGGTGAGAAACATTCAACTCTGGTATAATGCATTGTATTTCTGGGGAATATGCAATCTGTTTATTGAATGTGTGCAACAAGTGTTTACATTTTATGTTTATAACTTGTATTAGGGTTTTCCCTGGGATATAGTTTATGTAGACTATAATAATGTGGTAAATCATCTTAAATTAATACCAGCAGTGTCAATGCACAGCTAGCCACATCCGAGAGTCGTGCTGGCCGCCGCTTCCCGCAGCCCCCATTGGCCTGGAACGGCGAACTGCGGCCAGTGGGAGTTGCGATCGGCCGAACCTGCAGACGCTGCAGGTAAACAAACCGTCCCGGCCCACCAGCGGATTTCCCTGATGGGCTGCGTGTGAAAGGTTGCCGATCCCTGATCTATACCCTGGACAGTGTACTTCCTGGCATACTAGAACTTTATAAAGTGCTCCGTGGATTTATTTGAGTGATCAGTATTATATTTTATTGGAGTAGTAAAGTTGCAGCAGAGCGCTGTAGTGAATTATCATACTGCTGTTGAATCTTTGCAGAGAAGAGAGAACTCCTCTAATTTCAATTATGGGCCTTTTGGCCTAATGAAGTTCAAGTTTGAGCCTATTCATAAAGAAAATAATTTTATTAATTGCAGTTGTCTAGATTTTCTACCAGGAAGGTAGCACATTAATATCTAGAAATCTTGACACTTTGGAATTATCCTGAAATTTACTGAATTGAAAACAAAGGGGTAAACAAAACAAAACAAATATTCTCTCTTCCTGAATGTTTTGCCAATTTCAAGTATCGTATTCATTTATTAATGAATGTTTCCCCCGTAATCTGCACTGGCACGGTCTGGACTTGAACTCATAGGCCGACTTTATGTCTAGTGTCTTTTGATCTGAGTTGTCTTTTTGAAGTTTTAGTAATGAGTAATGGAAGAAAACTACACCTCTACCTCGATATAACGCTGTCCTCGGGAGCCAAAAAATCTTACCGCATTATAGGTGAAACTGTGTTATATTGAACTTGCTTTGATCTCCTGAAGTGTGCAGCCCCACCCCACCCCCCCGGCGCACTGCTTTACCGCGTTATATCTGAATTTGTGTTATATCGCGTGGCGTTATATCAAGGTAGCGGTGTAGTTAAACTGTTGACTAAAAAGATCTAGAATATCTTATAGTCCATACTCCAGACCACAGGAAGGCCACATTTGTTATCCTTAAACTGTAACTACTTTGAACATCAAATTAGAAATCAAACTTGGATTTTTTTGAAACAATCCCATTAAATTCTTAGTATGCCATTATACTTGAATTATGTGGAAGTTTTGAACATCCATCCCTGTTGTAAAACATTGGCCTATCAGTAGTAGTAACATGGTTGTCTTGTTACCATTCAAATAAATACAGTATTTATTTCTGAAATAGATGGAATGTTTCCCCATGTACTGTAGGAGGACTCTTATTTCAGCAACTTTATTTAATGTTAGGCAGTTAGTTTCCTCTTTGGGAACTTTAGCAGTTTTGAATTATATTTAAGTGTGATACAGTTGTTGCAATATTTTTATTCAGCTATATGTACAGACCGAATCCTGAGTTATAATATTAGCTTAATCTGGGCCAAGATATCACTAGATGTCTTTTAGTCACCTTGATCACATTAGTAAGGTTCATTAAAGCCTGAGTAACAGTATTGCTAAATCTGAGTTGATATTCTGCTAATCAGGAAGAAACAAAACCTGCAGACACTGTTTTGCATCTTAGCTCGCAGTCTAAGAAAACTGAAGCTTATCTTCAGAAAAAAAAATTTCCTTCACAGTTAAATATTTTAAGAGGCCTTCTTCCGCTTTATAGCGCCCTCTAAATGGATATGTGATCTGACAAGGAGTTTTTAGTTAAACTTAAAAATACTGTTTTGTGTTGATCAATCAAAATGTATTGGTAGATTAATGAGTAATCACATAAATTGGACACTTTCTGGCTGGATTTAGAGTTCTTTGTCACTTGAAGTCTTCAACTCCAGCAAGTTACATCAGGAAACGCTCTAGACTCTGGTCTTGTTGCTATTATTATATAAAAATTAATACATGAAGAAATTATGAACGAACTATGCAGTGTCACTTAGATGTTAGACTGGCAATGTCATCCATTGGAAAAGCAGGACCACAATTCCAGTTTATGAATTTTGACAAACATTTGACTACAGTAGGACCTCCTGCCTGCCTTCAGTACTTCCACATTAAAAACTGTATTAAAGGGCAGTGAAATAATTCACACTAATGGTGTTCAGATTACCTGTGTTTGTGCCTCCTTGTTTAGATCATTTTTATGGTTGGTCGAGGTTATGCATCTCCAGACCTCAGTAAACTGTACAAGAACTGTCCCAAAGCTATGAAGAGGCTTGTAGCAGATTGTGTGAAGAAAGTTAAGGAGGAAAGACCTCTATTTCCACAGGTAGGAGTCTATTTTTTATTCAGTTTGATTTTTTAAACAAGTCCTAGAAATAACTATTGCATACTCTGTTTCACAAAAAGACACTGTAGAAATAATATTAAGAATATGAAGTTCAGTAGTGAAAATGGAAGACAAATCCACTGAAAACTGAGGGATAGCACAGAAGTGCTACTTGTATCCTATTCTTGGTATATATTTTTGAGACCCATGCCCTGCACGAGCCTGCTTCCCTATGCACTTGACAATTAATAACCTAAACTGCACTTAAATTTTGCAAATGTCATTAAAAATCCTCACTTTACATATACTGATATAGATACTGTTAGTTGGGCAGCATTAAAACTGTTTACTTCCAGGTGACTGGCTTATTCACATTTGAATTTATTTGTTTGCATTAACTTTGCCAGTTTGCCTTATCCGTATTTAAATCTACATGTTTTTTTCTTCAGTATCACTCCAAAATAAACCTGCTTTGGGTAGTTTCATGAGGCCATTTTTGAGTATTTTGACAAAGATGTCTTCCCTCAGCTTCCCAACAGAAGGGTTCATAAGCTACATGCTTTCCCTTAGCCATTGGATTTTTTGTTTTGGCCTGGGTGGGATTTTATAAAAATATCCATGATTCTGATTAAATATCCTCAACAAAAAAAAGTTTTATTTTAATTCTGATTCTTAAATTCTAAGACAGAGCAGAGCATACAATTCTCCCCACCATCTCCTTTTTCAGAGACAAAATTTAGAGACACTATAAATGGCTGCTGATTGAGTAGCTAGTCTTGGAACCCACAAGGGAAGAGGCAATTCTTGATATTCTTGGAACACAGAATCTGGTCCAAGAGGTGACTGTGGGTGACTATGGATGAACTGCTTGGTAATAGTGACTATAATGTAATTAAATTTAGCATCCTTGTAGGTGGGAAATTACTCCTCCCCTCCCCCCCTCCCCCCCCCAAAAGGAGGGAACACCACCACAGTAACACTTAACTTTTAAAAACTAGTTAGATGGAAATTAAAAAGAGCAGTCACAAAGGTAAAATGCTTCCAAGTAGCATAGAGACTACTTAAAAACAACATAATAGATGCTTGGACTAAATCTATACCCCTAGTTTAAAAAAAAAAAAAAAAAAAAAAAAGACCACCAAAGAACTGAGTAATGGAGGCTGTTAAAGGCAAAAAGAAATCCTTTAAAGTTTGGAAGTCAAAAGGTAATAAAGAAAATAGAAAGGACCACACACTCTAGCAAGTAAAATGTACAAGTACAGTAACTCCTCGCTTAATGTTGTAGTTATATTCCTGAAAAATGCAACTTTAAGCGAAACCATGTTAAGCGAATCCAATTTCCCCATAAGAATTAATGTAAATGGGGGGGTTAGGTTCCAGGGAAATTTTTTTCACCAAACAAAAAACTATATATTATATAGATATACACACAGTGTACGTTTTAAACAAACAATTGAATACTGTTCACAGCTATGATGATTGTGAAGCTTGGTTGAGGTGGTGAAGTGAGAGGGTGGAAGAGGGAGGGATATTTCCCAGGAAATGCCTTGCTGCTAAATGATGAACTAGCACTCGGCTGAGCCCTCAAGGGTTAACACATTGTTGTTAATGTAGCCTCTCACACAAGGGAGCACGAACAGGAGGGAGGGGGAGACAGCATAGCAGACAGAGACAGACACACACCTTGTTGTGGGAGAGAGAGAGATGCACACTACCCCTTTAAGTAAACTGACCCATTCTTAAGTGCATTGACTCTTTAAGTGGATCAGGAAGTTGAGACAGCAGCTGCTGCCCCAAGCACTCTGTGTCCCTCTGTCCGTCCCTTCCCTGCTCTACATGGAGAAGGAGTAAATGGGGTGCAGGGGGGAGGGGGACATTAGCTGGAAGGTGGCTGATGTAGTGCTTATTTTTAAAAAGGGCTTAGAAGAGATTCTGGCATTTACAGGCTGGTGAGCCTAACTTTACCTGGAAAATTAGAAGAAATGAATAAAAAACAGAATTATCAGACACATAGATAAACATGGTTTGTTGGGGAAGAGTCAGCAAAGCTTTTGTAAAGAGAAGTCATGCCTCACCAATCTACTAGAATTCAAGGGAGTCAACAAGCATGTGGAAAGGGTGACCCAGTTGATACAGTGTACTTTAAACTTTCTGAAATTCATTGACAAGGTCCCTCACCAACGGCTCTTAAGGAAGCTAATAGCCAGGGGATAAGAGGGAAGGTCCTCTCATGGATCAGTAACTGTTTGAAAAATAGGAAACAAAGGGTAGGAATAAATGGTCAGTTTTCACAGTGGAAAGAGGTGAACTGCAGGGTCCTCCAAGAATCTGTATTGGGACCTGTGCTATCCAGCATATTCATTAATGATCTGAGAAGTGGCAAAGTTTGCAGATGATATAAAAATATTCGAGATATTTAAGTCCAAAGCTGACTGCGAAGAGTTACAAAGGGATCTCACAAAATTGCAACAAAATAGCAGATGAAATTCAATGTAGATAAGTGGAAATAATGCACATTGGAAAAAATAAACCGAACTATACAAATGCAATGATGGGTTCTAAATTAGCAGTTACAACTAAGGAAAGAGATCTTGGAGTTACTGTGGATTGTTCTCTGAAAACTTCTGCTCCATGTGTAGCAGTTGTCAAAATGGCTAACAGTATGCTAGGAAAAGGATAGAAAACAAGACAGAAAATATGCCATTATATAAATCCATGGTGCACCCAAACCTTGAATACTATGTCCGATTCTGATTGCTGCATTTCAAAAAGGATATAGTGGAATTGGAAAAGGTTCAGAGAAGGGGGACAAAGATGATCAGGGGTATGGAATGGCTTCCATATGAGAGATGGAAAAAAAAATTAGGGCTCTTCATCTTAGGAAAGAGACCTCTAAGGGGGATATGATAGAGGTCTAGTAAAATCACGAAAGGTGTGGGAGAAGTGTTATTAATCCTTTCACCCAATAAAAAAAACCAGGGGTCACCGGATGAAATTAATAGGCAGCGGGTTTAATACAAACAAGAGGAAGTACTCTTTTCACACAACTAACCTGTAGAGCTGCTTGCAATGGGATGTTGTAATAGCCAAAAGTATAATTGGTTTCAAAAAAGATCTAGATACATTCATGGACGATAGGTCCATCAATAGCTATTAGCCAAAATTGTTGGATGCTGCAACACCATGCTCATGGTGACCCTAAACCTCTGACTGCCAGAAGCCTGGAGTGGAAGACAGATGAATGACTCCATAATTGCACTGTTCTGTACATGCCCCCTGAAGCTCTGGTATGTGCCACTGTCGGAGACAGGATATTGGGCAAGATGGACCAAGGTCTGACCCAATGTGGCAGGTTTTATATTCTTAATCTCTCGTATAGGAAACTTGCAGATCATCGCATGGAAAAACTAAAGGAAGGAATCCCACCACTCTGCAGTTATTCACTTAGGTTTTCATTGCTATTATAAACCTTTATGTAGCATAGTCCTTTCAGCCTGATATGCTATGCTTTGACTACTCAAATGGCAGGTTACTATAACTAGACAATTCTGACCTGTGTTCCAATGAAAGCAAACTACTGATCTTGAAAGACCCTCTCATCCCATAATAAACTGAGGTTTGGGATTAAAAATAGATTTTCAGGCAGGTTGTTTCTAACAAACCTTCTTGAAATAAGTTTCCTTTTGGTGTTCATTTTTTTTTCCAGATACTGTCTTCCATTGAATTGCTGCAGCATTCTTTACCCAAAATCAACCGTAGCGCTTCTGAACCTTCTCTGCATCGTGCAGCCCACACAGAGGACATAAATTCATGCACATTAACATCCACAAGACTACCTGTTTTTTAGGATTGCACGCTCTCTTGCTCTAACCAATAATGAGAAAGAAAAACAGTCATAGCAGTTGTGCTTTTAATGCCTCAATCTACAGGATTGCAATGCCAGCAGGATTATCTGTCTCCCGGTTTTAAGAACAAGCTGCTAAGGATTTCTACAGTTTTAATCCTACAGGGACATTTCTCCACGTTGCCTTTTTCTACCATTTCTTTTATTGGGATAGAGTTAACTGAGACTGTAATCAAGAAAATCTATTACTATTTTTTTAATAGATGCACTTGAGCCTTATTTTCCCATAAGCAGAAAAGATGGACATTTCTTTGGCAGTTTTTTTTTTATTCTGTTTAATAAATTGGTATTTTTATAGCAAGGATGGCTCAGCATTTGAGGAAAGAAATATTGCAGATTGGTACTGTTCTTTGGATGTCCCATGCCATGTGCCACTGTAAAGTTGGGGGATTTTGACTAAAATGGCCATTTACAAACAGGACTGATGAAAGGAAGAAACGAATTCTGGCGATCAGCTTCTGCAAAGAGTACTCATGAAGCAGATGAAATCTGTTATAACGAATTGCTAAGTCAACACAAAAATAGTTTTGCACATAGAAGAAAAACTTCTGCAGAGGAGTGGAATATATTCTGAATAGTACTGCTCAGAGAAGGAAGCTAGCACAATCTTGCTATGGTCCTCTCCAGTAACTTAAGAAGCTTTTTTGGTACTATTGACTTGTTTCTTACAGCCCAATGAGGTATCAAGTGCGGAATGACAGGCTTTTTTTGGATGAGGAAAGGCTAAGTAACATTATCAGTATATTTCTGCAAAACACGCAGCAACTTCAACCCATTTAAAGCTGTCTTCCGAGAGATGCACTATAAAAGAGGAAACTGAGTGTATACAGTTTTTCTTTCTGATTTGGGTTTTAATTTTGTTTTTATTGCTCCCAAGAAAATGCCTTTATTGTAAACCAAGGTTCCTCTGATTATCTTATTTTAATAAAATAAATTAAATTTAGGTTTAATCTTCAGTGTCATTCTTCAGTGCAATATCTTACAATTCTAAGATGTCTAGATGCATATAGTTCTGCGATCGTGTGCCCATTTAGACATCAGTGTCTTAAATTATCTCTAGAAATTCTAAATTATCACAAATACTCTTCGCTATATTGACCACAATAAGTGGCACGCACAAGTTTTCAAACACTTTGCATGTACTTTAATATGTATATGAATGATTTATAATTAGAAGTTAGCAATTCTGAGCTTGTCCAGCGTCACTTTACAGAACAGTGTGGTAATCCAGAGGTTCCCAAACATTTAATATGTTGACCATTTCTCCTATATGCATAATATCCCTAGGCAACTATAGCAGTGTTTACACATGCACATATTAGGAATGGATATAATGTATTTTTGGCTGTATTTATTGCCATCTTTCAAGAAATGTGAATTATGCTATTTCTGCTCATCGTTTGGCTTCCATCAGTCTGTCTTTCTCAGCTATCACCACTGGTGCATCATGTGACCAGCCATCTTACTAGACTACAATTTAAGAACAGTAAGGTAGCCTAATTTCAGACTGTGGGACAGTCTCTAAATCTCTTTCCTGTTGAATAGTAACACTTAACAGAATATTAAAAATATTAAGTGTTTTGATTAGGGAAGAATGAACACTAGTTGTAGGGACCATGTGTACTATTTAGGCCTTGGCTGCTATAGTAATACATTATGCTTCTGTTTTTTCCCTAACTTACATTTCCGTTACCCTGAAATGTACTGTCTCTTCCAGTTAAGAGGGATAGGCAGTTATGCAATTCCCTGTATGCTAATGATTGCATAAATCTGAAACCAACAACTACTTTATCTTTGGCATATAGCAGAACCTCAGAGTTATGAACAGCTTGGGAATGGAGATTGTTCTTAACTCTGAACGAAGCATTATGGTGGTTCTTTCAAAAGTTTACAACTGAATATTAACTTAATACAGAATGCTGCTTTCCTTTTTTTTTTTTAAGTAGTTTCCGTTTTGTATTTTGTTTTTGTGTGTCTCTGCTTCTGCCTGATTGTGTACTTCCCGGTTCCAAACTAGGTGTGTGGTTGACTGGTCAGTTCATAACTCTGGTGTTCGTAACTCTGAGGTTCTACTGTACCATCTAGAATTCCCTAGCCTGACACTTTGTTAGCTGAAGTGGGAATAATTTGCTAAATGGCAATTATTCTGCTGTGAATTATGCAAACCTCTCAGTTTTACAAATTGTTTGCCAGCACCAGACTACTGCCCTCACCTTCTTATTCCATCAGCTGATTTACTCCAAAGCCTTCATGAAAGGGGAGAGAAGAATTACTGAAACACAAAGCAAAGGAGCTGTCAAAATTCTGAGGTACCTTTTTTTTTTATTTATTTTTACTTCCTGCAGATCAGCAAGGTTCTTGTTACCAGAATAAATGTTCCCACACAAAAAAACCTTAGCTTAACATTAAGGTTGAAGTAGTTTTGTATAACCATTACAAAATTTCAGCATTACAAAGACTAAACGAGCAGTGAAGTGAAATTACCCTTAATTTTCAAATATTTGGTTAAATTCAGCTCGATCATTCTGATGTCATCTAAGAATCACCCTAATCCACAACACGTTGTTGGTAACAAAGTATGAACTATTTTGTTCTGTTCTACAACTACCAGTCCTTAAATATGTTTTACAAGAAAAAAATTCTAAGAGGATTGGAAAAATACAACATGCTCTGGGTTTCAAAAAGGAATAATTTAAGTTCTAAGCCACTGAACAGATTCACTCGTAACTTAATACAATTTTAAATCTTTACCCTAAGATTAAGGGGTGTGTAACTTTGATTGTAATAAACATTTTACTCCAGGAGTGAAAAGCTAGTACACCAAGCCATGGTTCCAGCTAGCCCCTACAAAATATATATGTTCTAAAGGGGCTTTAGGTGCTAATTTTAATGGAAATTGGGCATCAAAATTCCCTAGATGACACTGAAAATTTAGCCATAGTTGTCTTGTTTGTTTAATAAATACTACAGCATATGGCATCTCCTGCTGCCTTGCTGACAAAGATAAATAAGGAATTGTCTTGCTTAAAGGATTTCAAAATTAAAGCAAACAAAAGCAGGACAGTGCTGCAGTTTGGTTACCTATGATATGTTTTTTATGGGAGGAGCTACTCTTCAGTACTGGAAATAATGCAGATATCCTTTCCAAAACTAACGACATGCAGCAGAATGCTGAAGATAAGTCACAGAAAGGTAGTGGCACAGTTGTTTGTATAGAAAAAGTGAATGGTCGAAGGTCTATAGATGATTGGCATGGGACTCTTGGTTAGTGTTAATCTTACAGTACAAGCCTGACCATCTTGCTGAATGTAACTTGTCTATGCTGGCATACATTCTTGTTGCTGTTTCCTTCATTTTCTCTCCCATTGTTTGTTACTCCTGCTGTTTTTCTCAGTTTAGATTGTAATTTCTGGAGGGACAGGGACTGCCATTTTACTCTCTAGTTGTATAGATCTGATCCTAATGGAGGCCTCTAGGCATTAAAATAAGTAGAAACGTGTGTCAAAAATACTTGGAGGAGCAGGGCACAGGAAAAGTTTCATAGTAATCGTGATCTTACTATCCAGACATAGTTAAATTACAACCTTCTCCAGTGAGATTAAGTTTAGTATCCTGAGCTACAAATAAGGGACAGCACTGCACATTTTCTAGTTGTGGAACAGATAGTTGAAACTTCCATTTTCTTTTATATAAAAATGATGCCTAATGAAGGCCATGTAAATCTTCAGGCTTGTTCTAAGTATGCAATCCCAATATCCTAAATTGGATGCGGGGTGCTGCCTCTGAGGGGAGTAAGTGTGAGCTTTCTCTTCAAATCATTTAACTATGTCTCCACCTGTTCCTTGTGCCACTTTACTTGCTCCTTCTTTGTACACGAAGTTCTGTTTGAAAAACTACTAATACTGAAGATGTTGGCTAAAGCAGTGGTTCTCAACGAGGAGTATGCGTACCCCTGAGGGTATGCAGAGGTAGGGTAACCACACATCCTGTTTTGGTCTGGATAGTCCCCTTTTTCAGCTGTCCTGGCCATCCTTACTTTTTCACCAAAACCGGGCATTTGTCCCAGAGAAATTTGATGCTGGTAGGTAGCACTGCCTTCAGAGCTGACCCCCTCAGCGAGGCTCAAGAGGTCATCCCCAGCCTTGCTGCAGGTCCCACCGAGCTCTGTGGATCAGCCCCAGCCTGTCCCCTTTTACTTTAAGAAAAATGGTCACCCTACACAGGTCTTTCAAGGAGTACATCAACTTATCTAGATATTGGCCAAGTGTTACAACAGGCTACATAAAATGCACGAGTGACGTCAGCACAGCTAACTGAAATTTCATATGACTTATGTATACTGCTCTATATACTATAAACTGAAATGTAAGTACAATATTTATATTCCCATTGATTTATTTGATAATTATATAGTAAAAATGAGAAAGTAAGCAATTTTTCAGTAATAGTGTGTTGTGACACTTTTGTATTTTATGTCTGATTTTGTAAGCAAATAGTTCAATGAGGGGATACGTGGGGTATGTAAGACAGACTTCTAGAAGGGGTAAAATAGTCTGGAAAGGTTGAGAGCCTCTGGGCTGTAGTGCTGGCATTTCATTGTTTACTCTGTCCATTAATCTAAACTTTCAGCCAGACATGTTCACTTTTGTGAAGTTCACCTAATCAATTTTGTAAGTTAGTACACTTAAATTATCTGCAGGAATAACCTAGCACAACCTGCACAAAGTCAGCTAAAGTAATTTCTACCACACACTACTGGAAAATAATTACCTTTCTCCATCAATCAGCAATAGGTGCATACGTGTACACATGCCCAGAAGCACTGACAGATTCTCTAAATGGCTTCTCCCTTTTCACTTGGAGCAGAGGCCAGAAAGGAAGAAGCATGCAAGTGCCTTCTGGATAGAACATGTATAACTTAAAAGTGAAAGCTACATATGAAAGTAGCCAGCTGCCAACCTTAGAATGAGAGTAGAACCTTGGAGTTACGAACACCTTGGGAGTGGAGGTTGTTCCTAATGCTAAAAAAAACCATTATAGTGGTTCTTTCAAAAGTTTACCAGCAAACATTGCCAACTTTGAAATTTTACTATGCAGAAGAAAAATGCTGCTCTTAACCATCTTAATTTAAATGAAACAAGCACAGAAAGTTTCCTTACCATGTCAAATCTTTTGTTTAAACTTTGTCATTTTTGGTAGTAGTTTACATGTAACACAATACTGTACTGTAGTTGCCTTTTTTTTTGGTCACTGCTGCTGCTGCCTGATTGTGTACTAACAGTCCAAATGAGGTGTGTTGTTGACTTCGGTTCGTAAGTCTGAGCAAGACCATGATCTGAGAACTCTGGGGAGGGCAAAAGGTTCCACTGCAACCATGCAGAGGTTATTCGGACCATTATAGTGACTGATCTCTTTAGCTTCTAGTTTCTTGGAGACATTGTAAAATGTGTAACTTTCATCTCGGGGATGCATGTAAATTGCTGCATTTAATTTTAAGAGAAATTTAGTTTGCTTCTGTAATTGAAATCCACTACATACAGTTAAATTGCCACTGATCATGGCAATTCTAGGGGCTTAGGCAATATGTTCTAGTGGATTATAGAGCAGTCTAGTCACATTTTACTGACTCTAGAATGAATTAATCAGAATGTTGATCATTCTTGCATATATCTTCAGTTTGAATATATGTAGCAGTATTGCAGTTTTCAAACACTCTCTCCACTATACTACTTGTATTGAATCAATGTCCAGACAAAGATTACCGCAGTTTCTCTTTACACTTCCCATTATACTATTTTGCCTAATTTATTGCTATGGTTCTTTTTTTAATTAGTACAGTTTGCACAATATCCAATTTGGACATCAGATGCAGGATTTCTATTACAAAGCAGGTCTAGCCACACCTGCAATTCTGTCAGCTCAACTTGTTTGTGTGGATCAGTCCATGGATGTACTTGCTGCAGTAAATGCTGTTTAGAGGGCATTCCATAAGGTGTGTATAGAAATAATGCCCAAGAAAGGAATACAGCTGGTTGAAGTGCTGTCCCTTGGATTAGCTGTCAAACCAAGCACCTTGAGTTACTTTTTTAGAACTAGGCTGTTTGCACCAATGTCTTGGGAAAATTAGTCTGGAAAATTCAGCAAGGTACAAGTCTGTCTTCCTACTGTGATGCACTTTAGGATGGGATTATACATTCACTTGTAACTAGGTTTTATCTGTTCTAGCTATACTCATGCATTTCACCATGCAGCCTTTTACTTTCAGAGAGACAAGGTGGTGAGAGGTAATATCTTCTAATTGTTTGCAGGATATTAAAGAACTAGGCGTTGAAAAAGGTTTGGCAACTTACCCTTGCTGTTTATGCACAAAATCACCCCCAAAGCTCCCTTCCCCATACACATGTTAGTTTCTTTTATTTAATAGCCTTCTGTATTATTGTTTGTATACAGATTATACAAAAGTTCTACAAGGACCTCCCTAGGAAGCTCTATTTTTCTTGTAAAAACCAAAACCTTCTTTAAGTAAGCAGTACAAACAGCTGGACTGGTACAGAAGAAAACAGAACTTTTGTTCCTTAGTTCCCTTTATTGAGGAGTGGCAGACTCTTGATCTGCCCCTGAGAGGTGCATGAAAAGCTCTCCAAGCTCAGTCACTTCATCTTCAGCATTGGGTATAGTCCTACTTTCTCTGTCTTCAATAAAATCCCAGAGCCGAACAGAATTGAAGAACTGTGAAAACAGAATAATAATTGCCTTTGACATTTCTTATTTCAGAGAATGCATTAGTTTGATGTCTGCACTTACACCAGTGTACAGCCTTTCCCAAAGCATTCAGGCCAAAAATATCTACTTTAGTGTATAAAAAATGCTTTTCATCTCACCTATATTCTTGTTTTACTTCCCCTTTTTTTCTGAAGTTGATAATCAAAACTTGACAGGGGAAGACATGCTCAAGCTCTGCCTAAATTTTAAAAAAGGGGTGGGGAATTGTTTTACTATTAACTGGTGCTCATGGTGTTTTTGCTCACATACAGTGCAGGCATCACCAACAGTTTGGGAAGGGGAGGTGTAACACCAGCAATATTTTCCCCCACACAATTTCTACCACTGTCAAGTTATTAGCTGAAATTTTAGAGATCATCTAGAAGGGCTAGATGCAGCCACAGCTGAAGTTAGTGGGCCTGTCTAACAACGATAAAGCACAAGCTTAGAAAGTAAGCCTAGACTGTCCCCTCAGAACGTTTTCTACAATTCTTGGGAGATACAGCCATGCAACAATAATAGCGCTGAGTCATGGTCCATTGAGCTGGTCTTAACTTCGCCTCACAAATAGCTCTTATGTGCTGGAGGAGTTAAAACAGATGAATTTAAGAATATTTTTGCAGCATAAATGAGGGAGCTGATCCTACAATACTTCCCCATGTGTAACTCCCATCAAAGACAAGGGGATGTGTGGGCAATAGCTACACAATCAGGAATTTGCTAAAAGATGAGGTTTTGAGTACTATGGGAGAGAGAGTGTTCCCTCACAGAGCTCTTGAAAAAATGTTAAATGTAAAAAACTAATTCTGGTTTTCGAGCAAATTCACGATCAGTGTCAAGTTGAGCACCCAAACTTCAAGTCAGCTAATTTTGAAAATCTTGGCCTAAAAGGTGTTTTTAGCCTAGAGAGAAATTATGCCCTTCTATGAAAGGGCAGCTTATATTCAAGTAAATGAATGGCTAAATGTCTGCTTACCCGCACAGTCCCCTCTGAGCTGAGCTGTTTTCGTGGTTTCTCAGGTTCAGCTCGTGTCCCATCAGGGTAAGCATGAAGGTAAAGGCATTTTCCTCCAAATGGGCAGGTTCCCTTTCCTTGTTCAAAGTATTTGCAGGCCTTTTTCCTGAAAGAGAGTAACTAGTTCCTTTAGATGATGATGAGAATGAACTGAGCAGCTTTTCCAGGGTTATCTGCCTTTTTTTTTTTTAAATTATCACCTCCTCAGAAAGGCCCTGTATCAGCTGACTCTTCTCCCAGTCAAGCAGGATCAGCTCAATAGTTCCAGAACCAGACAATACAGTTAATGCACTGTCTGAAAGGATTTTTTAAAAGAGACTCTACTGATATCAGTCCCTGCTGATCTACATTTAAACACTCTAATCTTTATCATAAAGCAACAAAAAACTCTTGTTCTAGGAGGTGAAGCCAAGTTATGACACTGCAATGATCACAGCAACAGCTGAAGTTGAAAGCTATGGGGAAGTCAAGTTTACTCCTTCAAAACTACAATGATAGAAACCTTAGTAGTTCTCACATTCAGTGAGTACCTTTGAGGGAGAAAGGACTCCAAAGCACTATTTAACCTTCAGTATTAAAATGATTTGCCTGCTGAAAACAATAGTTGAGTGTTCTAATTTATACATATGGGGGGGGGGGAGAGAAGAGGTTGAGTTGGTGAGATAGTTTATGAACTGAATCAAACAGATAAAACATGCACTTTAACACTGCAGCCAGAATAATCCTTCATCTGTGTTTGTCACTTAACAAGATACCTGCTTTGCTGTATAAAAGATTACGTTTCCCAATAACAGATTAAGACAAAGTGGCTCTCATCTTATTATCTAATAATATCCTTTATAATTTGGCTAAACTATATCTGAAGAACATCCTGTCCTTTTATGTACTTCAAGTCTAATGATTGTAACTGAAGTTATGTCATCTATAAATCAGTAACAGGAACATATTTCCTTACAGACCTACATTAAGTAAAAATGTATGAAAGCAAGTGTGAAGTTTACTTTAATTGCTGCATAGAGGAGAAATACATGTTTGACCATTTGTGTTTTTTCAAACACCAATAGCTATATACAATCAGAGGTCAGACAGATTAGTGCCAAATTGTCTTTCTCCCTTGTACTTGTACAACCCAAGAATGTTTTGGGGAAATGTCACCCTTCACTTTTCCACACAAATAAGCAATAATACACCCTACAGTAAAACTACCCAGAACAAGCCCAAAAGTACTGAGCTGGTTGTTACTAGTCAGCAGCTGCACGTTCCAGCTCCTGTACTATTAATAGCCCAGACCCTGATGGAGTGTACATGTAACACCGGCAGGCCCTGGTTGTCAGCAGGCAGGATTGAACCAGGGACCTCTGGAGCTTAGTGCATGAGCCAAAAGCCAACTGGCTCTTAGTTAAGGCTGTGGAGCAGCCTCATTTTTTCTCTCTCTTTAAGAGGTCTTGGTGCCACTAGATGGGACAGAACACCACATCCAGGCAGGGTGTGGGTTACATACCTAGAGAGAAAATACACACCATGTAAAACAACAAACTTGGCATTCTCTGGAGCAAACAAAGTTCTACAGTGAAGGTCACAGAACCTTACAACTGATACTTTGTTAGATAATGATTTTTGACAAACCATCGATTCACTGTTAGTTCATAGACAAATCTATTAGCCTTCATGAGCTAGTATTAGAGTGTGACTGTATTTGTCTCACCTTTACTTGCATTCACACATGTAGGTGGCCTTATAAAGGAGAGGGGCTTTTCTCCACAAAGACTATTTCAGATTTCCAGTTAAACAGATTAAAATATTGCAAAAAAAGAGAGAAAAGCCAAGGGAATAGCTCTCCCCAGTCTTAATTTGCTGCTTCCTCTCAGATTTGAATGAAGATCACCATTCCACATTTTTCGATACCAACACCACAAGCATTGCGCAAGAGTGCAGGCTGTGTTCTTCAGAGCGTGAAAGAACTTAACCTGCAGTTAAGGGAACATTCCCTCAAACCTTCAGGGCACAGATGGAAAAAATATTCTCCTAAATTAGTAGGAATGCAAGTTTAGAAACATCACACTGCACAGTTCTTTTCTTAATTTAGTTTTGGTCTCTGACTATAAACTTCAGTGGAAATGACAGACAATGCAAGTTACTGAACAGACATCTAACTACCGTTTTCAATACCATGCTTCAGGGCTTGCTTTTCTATAATGATGGTGAGCAAAGAAAATACATCACCTGCCTACTACACAAACTTAACATATTAATGTATCAATTAAGGTTACTCTATCTACTGTATAATAAATCTAAAACCCAAGGAGACAAAAGTTATGATAACCAACAATACATGCCCTCTATCCACCACCCAGAGACAGAAACTTCACCACTAGCAAAACCACAACATTAATTTTGCCCCACCACTGATGTCAATCTTCCAGCATCCCCGTTACCACTTTCAACCCACTCACTACCACAAATAGACCCATCCTTCTTATTGTCCCTTCTGGACAGTTCTGTGAAACTGCCTAAAAGGTTGGGGTGGTATAACAAGTACATATTGTTAGCCTAAACTATTCATTTCTCTGCCTTTTAGGTTTTGTTAAGGTTACTTTATACATGTAACATACAGTGCACTATTCATGTACTAATTTCCACACTTGTGTGTGTTTTTCAAAGATGGATCTTCATAAAAGGAGTTTGTGCTTTGTTTAAAGAGCAGGGATTGTATTAAAGAGTTCAGCACACTGAGGAGCTCTACACCTGAATCAGTTGAACTGGTTGAAAAGCCACAATCATTAAGTGTCCTCCCTCTACCGCACATTTTTTAAAGCAAAAAAAATAGCTTAAATTAAGAAATATCAAAAATAAATAAAACTTGTCAGTAGAAAAATTTCCATCAGCTCTATTGCTCAACTGATTCAGATGGAGCCAGCTGAACAATTTAATAAGCAGGCTCTTTTGACATATAATCTGCAATGGTTTTAAATTGGTGACAACTGAGTACTTTGTTGAAGATCCTGCTCTTCACAAACAAGCATTCTGTTGGAGGAAATCAGAAAAGGAAAACCATAAGAGAAAATTTAGCAGTTTTACAAAACAAATATTCAGTTATGGTGTAACTCAATTCTTTGACCTAACTGTAATATAATGGATGAGGACCAGCTGAACAAGCAAGCTCAATGATACTATATTTAAACAAGCGATTGTCAAGATTACAAATCAAAAACAAGCCGAGGTAAACAAACATACCTAGTGTTTTCTACTGTGAAGCCAAATACAACTGGCCTTTACTTCCTGCTTTTCATTTTCCAGGACTTGCTGCTTTCTTTTGTTCTACATCTGTTTGGTTTTTGTTTTTTTTTTTTTTTTAACTAAACAACTTTTAATGAAGAATGATTCTTTTGGAGATTATCTATTGCCAGCTGAGTTTCTTGGCTAAGAAATGGATATATTCAATATAAATAACTTAAACTTTACTGATATATTTTACATTACTAAAATGTATCTGTGTAAACTGATATAACTTTTTTTTTTTTTGCTTAAATGTTATGTTTGATTATCTCTATCTGTAAGAGTTAATTCTTTGAAAAGGAGGACATGGTCAAATTCCAAACCTCGTTGCTAATCTAGAGAAAAATGTTATTGAAGTGATTTACAGCATGAACTTCCAATTGTCTAAGAAGTACCCATCTAACAGTGTGTTAAAATGCCTTAATCTCATTATATATATTTATTTTACCAGGCACTACACTTCATCAACCTTGGATTAAGTCTTCCAATATCTGTCCTTATTTTCTTTTTTGGGGTACTGTCTTGATGCAATTTCTACCAAACACTGTAGTATCCACCAATTGAAAGCCCGGAAATTCTAAGAATTACCTAGAATTGGGATAAAATTTGCAAAGTTGCTTAAGTCCTATTTACTTTTAATGAGACAAACTCCTAAGCTGCTTTTGAAAATTTTACAATGGGTCTTCTAATAGAAAGCTAGTTAGTTAAAACCTTAAGGCCCAATTCTGCAAACACTTACAAGGCATAGTGCTTACTAACTGAAAAATTCATTGTTTAAGCTGAAATTTCCCCACTAGTCTTAGCCTAAAGGTGATTTTTTGTACAGAAAGTGTGGTTAAAAACTATTATAGCACTTAAATCACCATGCCATACTTTGGATTATGATCAAGTGTGGAAATGCCACTAATATTTATGCAGTTATTAATGTTGAAATGAAAAGCTCATCTCTGTCATATGGGCAATGTACTGTGTTCTTAGGAAGATGGAGAAAAAAATTAAATAGGCTACTTTTTACATGGTGAGCTCTGCAAAAGACCATGACAGACTAACATCTAAATCAAATATAATCTACCAATCTTCCATTTACACTTGTATTGCATCATCATTAAATTGTATGCTCAACTTTCTACAGAGACCCCTGCTGGAAGTAATGAATAGAAACAGCTATGAAGATTTACTTAATAAATACATGCCATGTCACTGTCTTGCCTGTCACTCAATATTTGTACCTTTAAAATGAAATAGCTTTTAAAAGTTTACACTTACACAACTAAGTCCAAAATTTAGATTCTGCAAAACCAAAAGTCAGATCTGTTTAACACTTGCAACCCAAATATTACAGATTATACTAGTGAAAGTGAGGAAATGATATCCCGTAGTTTCATGTTTGTCCAGGCTCAATAAAAGACAAATGGCAAATGAATGACAAAAGAGCTAAAATAGAAAAAAAAAAATATTAAAGCATTTCAAAGAAGTAATAGTCCAGTATTTGTTTATGGAGAGACACTTTTCTCATTCCATGCTTAATATTGAAGCTACTGTCATTAAATTGCACATGTTATTTTATATCATGATAGAATTTTATGAAGGCAAATCAAAAATGTGTTTTGGAGCTGTGTAGTTTTTTTAAATGAGGTGTTGGTACTTCTTGAAGTTTCCCTTTTAAAAAAGCTCATGGTATCTAAAAATCAAATCAGAAACTAAATTTGTTTTCACCTCTTGGCTATGGCAAGCACTAGTTAGCCTTTGATTCTTTAGGGGTCCATGACAGCTGGATTTTTTGAATTAGATGAATTTCAAGACATTCTTGTGGTCTCTTTACTGGCACAAGAACCTCATGGATTCAGGCAGAACTTCTGATCCTGAAGAATTACGGACCAGTGAACATGGCATTCCCAGGTTGGTATCACAACTGCTGCATCAGGCACATCTTAGAAAGTTGGTCCTATTATGATCCAGATTTATGGCATTATAGATGTCCTGATGAAAACCCATGCATTTACCAAATGCAGAGTAGATAGTAGGTTTTGCCAGATTCCTGTGATACCCTGAAATTCCCAGACAAAATTAAGTTAGGGTTGATCTTAAAGTTAAGCCTCCAGAACTGCAGGGAAAAATAAATAAATAGCATATTTTAAACAAATTGAGAAGGCAGGAAATTCTAAATTTAAGTTACGCTTTAAGAAGTGTTTAAATTAAATGAATAAAAAGACACTGTTAGTGTCACCTTAATAGCTTAACTCTGCCTACATCTACAGTGAAACACCATCCAAAAATCAGGAGACCACCCTATGAGCGAAGACACATATTCTGCTACAAAAACAAGACTCACGAGATCAACCCAACACTACCACTTCTAACCTGGACATCTACCCTCTTGTTATAGCAAAGCTAGAAGAAGGGATCTCCTGGGCTACTACTAACAGAGATAGTTAATATTTTCCTGAAAGAATGCAAGCAACCCTTAAACAAGTGCCATCACTACCCCTTCTCTAAGCTCCCTTTCTTGTGAAAGGTGATGCTCCCCCATGCTAGGCAAATTGAACAAGGAGCACCCAGGTACTAAACGATGGGTGCTTTGGAAATGTATGTCACACACTTGTTGAAAGTGCCAAGTAAACACCCAGATTTTTTATGGAACCATTCCAGAACAAGCACCGCAAATAGTGTCTCCGGGGGATGAATGCACTTCAGGTAGTGGATCATCACTCAGGTTTTAGCATTCCAAATGGGTCGAAAATTTACTAGCCCAATGCAAAGATGCATTTACCCACCCTTTATAGAATGGCGATCAATGATAATGACAGTAGTAATGATACTTTACCCTCCCATCAAAAAGAGAAACTCATTTATCCCAGGCAAGTGAGCAAGCAGAGTTTTGCTAGGTTGATATAGCACCATCCTTTACTGCATACCTCCAATGTTCTGACCACCAGTCAAGTCTAATTGTTCAATAAAACTCATCATGCATGTCATTATTTTTACATTTGCAGATGGCATTACAACAACAAATCCCTCAACTAGCCTGTGAAGTTTTACTGATAGGAAAATGGAGAAAAAGAAACAAGGATCATAAAAGTCAGTTCAGTGACAACTTTGGTTTTTTTCCCCTCACCAATACAAGAGTATGATAATCCAGGTAGTTATAGCTGAGTAATAAAAGTCAGCAGACATTATCTAACTGTAGTTTTGGGAAGTGAACCAAAATATCCTCAGCCAATTTTGGAAAGTAGAATTACTAACATTCTGCCTGGAGCTTGGGGAATTTCTAATGTAATCATGAGGGATATTTTCAGAGACCATTAGCCTACCTGAAATGAAAATTAAATTCATGTTATTCAGGGGAAGACCAGAGTTAGATACAAGTTCCTTCAACCACCACTGAAGTCAGTGGATATGAAGTGAGAGAGAGAGAGAGAGAGAGTGTGCGCGCGCACACACGTACACATTTACATTCCACAAGGTATGTTTTAAAAAGAGGCTACTGAATACCTTGATCTACAACCTTTTCAGTTTATTTAAGAAAAACAAAAAATAATTATGGCTAGTGAACTTACCCCATTCCCTGCTTAAATGCCTCAATCAGCTTATTTTTCTTGTTCTGGTCTTCTACCCAGTATACACTAGGAATTACAAACTCTGATGTCACTCGGCACTGCGGGCAGGATCTTAAATAGGTAATGAAAAGAAAATAAATGTACATACACCTTGTTGAGAAGATATTTCTCAACAACTAGCCATAAACAGCAAGTGGAGAAAGGGGAATTGGATCTTTCATATTGAAGCATCAAAGTGTATCATAGGTGATTACAGTGTATACTAGGGGTCTAGTATCTTTTTTGCCTGAGGGCAACATCTGGGTATGGAAATTGTATGGCGGGCCATGAATGCTCACAAAATTGGGGGTTGGGGTGCAGGAGGGGGGTGAGACTCCAACTGGGGGTGCGGGCTCTGGGGTGGGGACAGAAATGGAGTTCAGGTTGTAGGAGGGGGCTCCAGGCTGGGGCAGGAGGTTGGGATGTGGGAAGGGGTGAGGACTCCAAATGGAGGTGCAGGCTCTGGGGTGGGGCCAGAGATGAGGTGTTGGAGGTGCAGAAGGTTTTGGAGTATGGGAGGGGGTAAGGGCTCTGGGCTGGGGGTGCAGGTTCTAGGGTGGGTCCAGAAATGAGGGGTTTTGCATGCGTTGGGGATGAGGATGAGGGGGTTGGGGTGCAGGAGTGTGCTCCAGGCTGGGACCTAGTGGTTCAGAGGGCAGGAGGGGGATTAGAGTGACTCTGTGGGTTAGGGCACGGGGGGTGGGTGGGTCAGAGGTGCAGGATCTGGGCGGCGCTTACCTCAAGCAGCCAGGCAGTTCTGCATGCTGCCCCATCTGCAGGCACCCACTCTGCAGCTCCCATTGACCCCAGTTCCCAGCCAATGGGAGCTGCAGAGCTGGTGCTTGGGGCAGGGGCAGTACGTGGAGCTCCCTGGCTGCCCCTACGTGTAGGAGCCAGAGGGGGAACATGTTGCTGCTTCCAGGAGCTGCGCAGAGCCACGGCATGCATGCAGCAGGATTAAAAGGTCTGATGGGCTGGACATGGGCTGTAGTTTGCCCACCCCTGGTGTATACTGTACTTACAAGTTTTATAATTAAAGTTTCAACTGAAGTAAACCAATTCAACTCAATCAGGTTTGATCCAAACTACAGTTAAATCAATGTTTGAATAGTTAGCATGCTTTTCCTGATCAGTGTAGACAATGATTTTTTTCCTTGAGACTTAAGCTCACCTTAGACACTATTCAGGTACCTCAAATCCTTGCTCTGTAGTTTTTCTACAGCAGCCAAATAGGGCAAAAGAGAAGATCGATACTTGACCTGTCTACTAAGATTGCAATAAGCAGGTCAGTTTAACTAGTGGTCTTGTGAGATGGACATTTTCATTAGAACCAGATCAAGAACCCAAGTCATTTCACAGGGAACACCTAACAGCCATCAGATAATTTCTAGTGTCTACGAACAAGCTGGCAAAAGGCTTTTATGTCCCATTACCAGCCCAATGAACCATCCAATCTTTCAACCAGAACTTCTTTTAAGATTCCATTCCCTTTTCCTAATATCTTTTCAGAAGGTTGATGAGGTCACAAGTGGTTTAAGAGTTTCAGATCTACTGTGTATACTCATTCATAAGCCACATTTTTTAGTAAAAAAAAGGAAGCACCAGAGAAGGGTGTCAGCTTATGAATGGGTATAGAGAGGGAGAGGGGGGACACAGCCCTTCCCCCCAACAGAGGGAGCAAGGAGAGGCAGCACAGCCAGCAGATGCAGGAGGGAAGAGGCAGGGCCCAGAGTCTCTGCGCTTCTGGCCACGCTGCTCTCCCCCCAGCCTCCAAAGCAGCTGCAGCTCTGGGGCTGCCAGGCTGCAGCTGTGCCGCCCGGAGCAGCTCCGGCAGGTCAAAGACATCCTCCCCAGATAAGGTGGAAATGGATGGGATGGGGAGAGTGTGGGGGTCCCGGGCTAGGGGTAGGTCACAGGGGTTACTCCCCTGACTCCCAGCTTCTCCCCCTCAAAAAATTTCCCCACTAGCTGCTGTCCCGGCCTGTCAGGGTAAGCAGCTGGCTCGCCGAGACACTTGGTTTACCTCCTTGCCTGCGGATGCTTGAGGTAAACAAACCATCTCTGCCCACCAGCGGCTTATCCTGATGGCCCGGGAGCCAAAGTTTGCTGACCCCTGAATTATGGGGTTGGCTTATGAACGGGTTATAAAAATTTTCCATTTTTACTTATCCATCTTTTGGGGGCGTGGAAGTTGGCTTATAAATGAACCGGCTTATGATTGAGTATATATGGTACTTTCTGAAAATGTTGAAAACATTTGTCAATGTTGGTTCAGGGGGACTACTGCGAAAACCATTTGGCAGCAACAGCCTCATTTCTTGTCACAGACCAAGCGTCTCACAGTGAATGCCCATTGGGAGCATTACTACAAGCAGCTTCCAATATGCTATATTTCACTGTAGCAAACTCATTGTGAAGGATATGGGGAATACACTATAAGAATGGAAAATATTTTTCAAAAAGTTTTCCCTGAAACATCTGTAGCTTTTTAAGGAGTTCTGGAGGAAAAGGCAAATTTCCTCTTTTGTGATATCAGTTGGATTCTTAACATTTCCTGTATTTCTGTTCTAAAGAGAATCAAGCTTTAAATGCATTTATATAGGAGCTAAAACAGCAGATACAACAAAGGCATTGGCCAGATAAAAAATAAATGCATGATCAATGGAGTATCTAAACGAGCATTCAGAGTGAGCGTGACAATAGCTAGAATTTATGTGCAATCCAGTAATTGAATGTGTACAAACAAGGCGACAGCAGTTTTCAGTTCCTAACTAAGGTCATATCTACATTTAGTGGAGATCAAGGCTGCTGTGATTGATGCTGCGGGGGTTGATGTAGCGGTTCTGGTGAAGACCTGCTAAATGGACAGCAGAGCGCTGTCCAGTTGACTCCAGTATTCCACCAGTACGAGAAGTCGATGGGAGAGCATCTCCTGTCGATGCAGCAAGGTGTAGATACCACAGTAAGTCGACCTAAGCTACATCGACTCCAGTTATGTTATTCGCGAAGCTGGAGTAGCGTAATTTAGGTCCACTTACTACGGTTGTGTATACAAGGCCTAAGATACTGTACCTCCTTAGCACATGGAGTCAGGATTTTCATGACGACAATCTCAGTATTGGACACACTAATTTAGGCCCATAGAATTTCTCTTTGTGAACATACTTTTTGACTAGACAGTGCTATAGAAGAGAACACCTGAATGACAAGCTATAATAGACACTGTGATCTGGGTGGATACAAGTCCCACCCAGCTCTGGCACAAAGTTAACATACACTTACTTTATGATTAGATTCTCAAACTGTTTGGCACACCTCCACTGCCGGATGCAGGACAAACAGTAGATGTGATTGCAATTGGAAAGGATTCCGAACCTTCTCTCCGAGGCCGATGGTTTCTCATACACCACTTCCATGCAGATACTGCATACTTTGTCCTGACTTGCCTGAAAGGCAAAGGCCTTCTCCATCTCATGTTCAAATGCTGCCATGCACATCTAGGTCATAAAACAGAAAGGACAGAAGCAAAGAGTTACTTTGAGTCTCTGCCATATTTGCACAATGCTTCTATCTTGTAAAACACAAACAAATCTATGAAAGGCATGTATAAAGAAAAAAAACATAGTACTAGTACATCTAACTCTGTTAAGAATGTAGTTCATGCCTTTTGTTTTTATAAAACATCCCCAAAAAGATGTTAAAAGAGCACTAAGGTTGCAAATTCCAGCCCACAAAAGTTAGAAAACGCCAGAATTTAGATTGCTGTGCAACCTTAATACACACCCCTTGAGTATGCATTAGGAGACAGCCTTTAATTACATGATCACAATCTGTTTTTTTTTCCCACAGGACACAGCCCTTACTCAGTGCACAGAATTATGGTGCTTACTAAATGAGCAGCTTTCAATATTATTTTATGCTTGTTTACTGTGTGGCCCCAGGCCTTATTTACTGTACACTATTTAAACCCTGTTCTGAATACAGAATTATTAAATTTCTTCACGGGGTTTTCTATAGTGTTCATCACTAGGATATCTGAGTGCTTCACGAACATTGATTTAGTCTCACAATATTCCTGTGAAGCAAGGTGCTATTACTTTTCCCAGGCATTTTGTAACTTTTGAGTGCTTGTCTTTACAACCATAACATTCTGTTTATTTTGATTTAAAAAAAAAAAAAAAAAATCACCTAGGAAATTGCATCCAAAAAGTTTAGAAATTCCAACATGTGGCATCATATTGACACCCCCCCCCATAGATCATCAGCCAGGCTGGAACCATTGCACAGACCTCAGCCACTTGAGTAACAGAATAAATGATAAAAGCAACAGAGTCCTGTGACACCTTTAAGACTAACAGATGTATTGGAGCATAAGCTTTCGTGGGTGAATACACAAGCATCTGACGAAGTGGGTATTCACCCACGAAAGCTTATGCTCCAATACATCTGTTAGTCTTAAAGGTGCCACAGGACTCTCTGTTGCTTTTTACAGATCCAGACTAACACGGCTACCTCTCTGAGAATGAATGATAATAGCAGTAGGGCTGTCATCCTTTACGTGAGCCAGCACTAAAGGGACATGAGGGATGCTCTGCCAGTGGGTTTCACAGGTATTTGTTGACGACAGAGGAATATTGAGACTCAGGAATCTCAGGTTCCATTCCAGATTCTGAAGGGAACTGTATTCTGGTGGTTACAAACTCTTCTGCCCCTCCATCCCCCCTGAAACCTGAACTCTCCTGTCCACCCACGGGCTTCTTTTTTCAGGCTCCCCACTCTGGCTCCTCATTCCATTACCCGTCCCCTTACCCAGCCAATTCTGGTCTCCCACCAGCTGCCAGTACTAATCTACTCCCTCCATCTGCCTGGCCCAGATACAGCTCTTGTCAACTCTGCATTCTAATCACGCTGTTCCCGCACTATGCTGCCTCGATGCCAGTAGCGGGAACACTGAGGAGATAAGGGTTTGTCTTTGGCTCTCATTTCCAGTGCCCCATGCCACAGAAGCAAACAGTAATTGCTGGTCAAAAGAATTGCTCTCCTCGCCCCTCCCTTCCCCTCCGTCCCCGTCCCCGCCCCCAGACTGGAGCATACTCAACACAGAAGGAATCTTTGAAGAGTTCAGCTGCCTAACAATTCTTTACTGAGCGTGTGCAACATGAGATTTTTTTTTCCCCCCAAAGGCTTATAACTTGAACAAATTTACACTCCTCCCACCCCCAGGAACAACAAAACCACATCCTTAAGAAAGGCAATCTCCCTGCCAAATTCCAAGCCCTTGCTCAAAGCAAAGAGGCCTTAGAGAGTCTCAGCAAAAAACAGTTGAAATCAGGGGAAAAATATATTTAAAATTCTTACATTCTCTGAAACAGCTGAATCATTTTGGCTGAAGTTTTCCTAAAAAACTAAGCTTGAGGGAGATACCCAATATGGAAAATTTCAGCCAAACAGTTACAGTTTGGCAAAGTTATAATCTGCTGAAAACAGGGGCTTATAATGAAAAGTGTTAGGCATTCTTAGCTATATGCAGTGCTACCAGCTCTACCTATAATACAACTGTATTAAACTTGGCACAGCAAAAATTCCCGCTGCTAGTTGGAGAACACAATTATAAAACCAAAAGGCCATCTAGCACAGTGGCAGTGATAGATCTTAAAAAAAAACAGCTTTTACTAACAAAGCTACTGTATATGCAAGAGAACCAACTGTACTATGAGCAGCTGACTTGCCTCTGATTAATAGATTTGGACAAGGGTTACAGAGAACTCAATGTAATTGAAGTGAACTGAGCCTAAAATCCTATCCAAATTGGGACTGGATGGCTCAGGAGAGCAGCAGTGGGATGAAGCAACTTTCCTGACCTCAAATTGCAGCGAATATCAGCAGTAACTGGAAGTTACCATTGGATTGCACCACGGTGGACTATGTGAAATGAGTTGGTTGTCTCAGGTCAGTGTGGTCTGGAAGAAGGAGTACAAGTAGAGTTTAGAGAACCTGGTGACCTTTTAGGCATGCTGTAAAAGCCATCTGTTTGAGAGGGTTTTTGGAGAGAGCCAAGAGGATTCTTCCCAGAATGATAAAAAAGGTGAAAAGGAGTTTCTATAGATGGCTGGCTGAATTCCTGTTGGATGATTATTTTAATGCAGCTGGTATTTTGTATCAACAACATGTTCAGGTGCCTAGAGCCTTCAATAGGTCTCTTATTTAATTTAGATTTAAAATAATTAAGTATATACACAAATGCTCTATAAAGCACTAAAGTTAGCCAGTAACACACAAGTGTCTGGGCTTTAGAACAAGCATATTTATATCATGTTTTAGACCCAAGTTCAATTTATGTTAATCTTTACCTTCTCATGAGCCTTCCTCTGCTCTGGGTCAAAGGGATGAAGTACTTGCAATTCACAGATTTCACACACATCTCCATGGAGGTAAAGACACCGGTCACCAAACTGGCATTCCCCAGCTGCTGCATACGGACATAGCTGCTGTCCATCAGCATAGGAACTTCCAGCCACTGAATCTTCTTCGAGCCCACTGCAAATAGCTTCTAAATATGAATGGGGCTTCACTTCCAGATGATCATTTTTGTCACTGCAACACACTGGGTCACTCATGGCACTGTGTCTCACCTGTTCTTCACTCAAGCCACATAAATCTTAAAGAAAAAGCATAGTATGTAGCATGAAAGACCACAGGAGCATAAAAACAGCTGCTACCTGTTGAATTATAGTTTCCTTGTTAATAGTTAAACCCTTTCACCTGCTGATCTCATGCCTTTAGCAGCTTCCATCTCCAAAATTATCCAGCTTTACAGCCTTAAACTACCCACCGTAAAGCTTGAAGATACCAGGTACAGCATATCATGCATTTTCATTTTAAGTATTATAGAAGCCAAGCTAAAACTGCACAGATTTACACTTAAAATGTGAAATAGGACTTTAAACATGTTCTAAGTGATTGAATTCACTCACCACAATTAACACATGGTCCCTTCACTGGCCAACTGCATATTCTATTTTTTGGGAGGGGGAGTTTGGCGGGGGGATATCAGGGGTTTTAACTCTGATACTATCACCTGTTTCCCCTGCCAATGAGCCTTTTGGGAAATTTCAGGTTCCCCTAGATATGAGATCAGCAATCAGAAACCCCAAACTTCCCACATACATTCATTCCCACATCATCTCCGACACCGTCCAAGTCTTCAATTTAAACACAAAGCTATACCCCTCATACAGAAATAAAACAGCTTACGGTGAAAAGAAAAGCAGAGATTATGGTCTATTTATTATTTCTGTTCTCTGACATTACTATCCAGCTTTCCTGAGCATCCAGGGGGCCTTAGCACAGAGACCCTGGGTAGGAAGACTGGGCAGCAGAGGAGATCTGGGGTTCTGCAGGGCTGTGACGAGGAGGATTCAGCATTGCAATCTCAGAGGATTGTGAATGGGGATGCGCAGAGGGAGAGGTCAGTGGGGCGGGGGAGTTGGTGAGACCAGACTGGGTATGTGTGTAGTAAAGGAGGTCTGGGGCAAGTGGGAGCTCAGTCCCTCTGTGCTGGGGCATCAGCAATGGAAGGGCTCCCTTAATGCTGGTGCCTGAGGGGCATAGGAAGGTCATCAGGGGGATGTGAGAGGCAAAAGTTGACTATTCACATGAGTAAAATTACCAACGTGCATTAATGATCTGGAGGATGGTGTGGATTGCACCCTCAGCAAGTTTGCAGATGACACTAAACTGGGAGGAGTGGTAAATACACTGGAGGGTACAGAGAGGATACAGAGGAACCTAGACAAGTCAGAGGACTGGGTCAAAAGAAACCTGATGAGGTTCAACAAGGACAAGTGCAGAGTCCTGCACTTAGGACAGAAGAATCCCATGCACTGCTACAAACTAGGGACCTAATGGCTAGGCAGCAGTTCTGCAGAAAAGGACCTAGGGGTTTCAGTGGATGAGAAGCTGGATATGAGTCGACAGTGTGCCCTTGTTGCCAAGAAGGCAAACAGCATTTTGAGCAGTAGAAGTAGGGACACTGCCAGCAGATCGAGGGACGTGATAATTCCCCTCTATTCAACATTGGTGAGGCCTCATCTGGAGTACTGTGTCCAGTTTTGGGCCCCAGACTACAAGAAGGATGTGGAAAAATTGGAAAGAATCCAGCGGAGGGCAACAAAAATGATTAGGGGTCTGGAGCACATGACTTACGAGGAGAGGCTGAGGGAAGTGGGATTGATTAGTCTGCAGAAGAGAAGAATGAGGGGGGAATTTGATAGCTGCTTTCAACTACATGAAAGGGGGTTCCAAAGAGGATGGATCTAGACTGTTCTCAGTGGTAGCAGATGACAGAACAAGGAGTAATGGTCTCAAATTGCAGTGGGGGAGGTTTAGGTTGGATATTAGGAAAAGCTTTTTCACTAGGAGGGTAGTGAGGCACTGGAATGGGTTACCTAGGGAGATGGTGGAATCTCCTTCCTTGGAGGTTTTTAAGGTCAGGCTTGACAAAGCCCTGGCTGGGATAATTTAGTTGGGAATTGGTCCTGCTTTGAGCATGGGGTTGGACTAGATGACCTCCTGAGATCCCTTCCAACCCTGATATTCTATGAAATGTTTGTGGGATTATGCCCTATGCATGTTACAAATGCAAACACACCCTTTATAGCCATCACTGAAATGAAAGTGATGAAAAGCAAAGAATGGAAAGTAACAGAACTACTGCTAAAAATCATCAAGCCAGGAACAGTGAAGAGACTGACATTAACTGTTCCTACTCACCTCTATCCCTAAGCACTAATGTTCTCTTTTTGCGTTTTCCGGGCTCATGTGTTTTGCTCTTGATTACAGGCATGTTATGCTCTGGCAGAGGGTTAGGGCTGTTGAACGATGGTGCAGAAAGGCTGGGTGGCACAGTACCCACTGCACCACCAGACCCAGATGGTCTGGTGTGATCATATCTAAAAAGAGAAAACAATGTAATAATGTGCCACAAAAACTAAGATCTCGTTCAAAGCACAATCACTGTTATTCCAGGAAGCTAACAGATAATGTGGCAAACTCTTGATTTCCACTAATGAGCCTGTTTATTCAATATAGTAGCTTATGGCTCATGATCTGTTCAGATACAACATGGATGATGATACTACTACTTAGGATTTCTACAGAACATTTTAAGGATCTCCTTTACAAACATTAAGCCTTACAACAGCCTTGTGAGATGGGATCTCCATTTTACACAGAGATTAAGGCCTACATTTTGGACAACCTGCTGGATTTTAGCTACTCAGCAGCTTTGAAAATCAAGTCATACATCTTTCATATTGGGCACGGAAAAACTGAGGAACCCCATGTCAGACACTTTTGAAAATGTAGATTTAAATGATTTCTCCAAAGTTGCAAGACAATGCTGAAAGGACAATATTCTTAAAGCGCGTGTGTTCAATTTAATACTACTAGTCTATTACAAAAAAATGTTTGCTGACATTTATTCAGATGTGGTAACATCAAAATATTGTGTGCACTGCCCGTTTGTGATCTCTCCTGCTTTGCTGACAGCAGCAGCAACACTCTGTGCTCTTATTCACACATACAGATATGGTGTATGCGTGTGTATACATAGAAAAATGCACACACACACACAGATATAGATGGATTTTTCAAAAGCACTCAACATTGGCCTAACTCTGCTCCCACTGAAATCAATGGGAATTTTAGTCTTTAGGTAACAGCATGTTCATATCAGCTCTGTGTTCTTGGGGAACCAGGACACAGTACCCAGTCTGACTCACAAAAGACACCCCCACGCCAGCCTCTTCTTGAACCAAAGCGGATCAGAAGACTTACAAAAAGCAATGAAAAGGCAGTGGGAGACGCACCTAAACCCCTCTGGACAAGGGTGACAGGATTAAGGCAACTCCCCTAGCCTCATCTGCATCAAAGATTGGTCAGGGAGGCATCTCCATTAGCATACAGAATGGAGAACAGAGATTCCAAGGCAAGAACTGCACTGAACTGAGACACCAGAAATGCAGAAAAGCACTGCATGATGGGGAATCTCTGCTCCAGCGGTTAATGAAGCCACGCCTGCACACACCCAGCTCAGTAGTTATCAGACCAATTCTAGTAATGAGTCCTTTATTGGTATCCAAAATACTGAAGCTGCCTGATTGTATTGTGAGCTCCCTGGAAGGAACACCACCCATAGCTAGGAATAATCTGTTCCTATTGTCTAGCCTGAACAAAACAACTTTGGTATACTCCCTTGAGCCATCAGTTTACCCACAAACAAATCTAGTGTTCTCCCTTGAACCATTGTTCTTTCCCTACAAAAACACCTACCCATGCTCAAGTAAGTGCTCTGATGCCTGGATCCAAAATCTGCATCAGTTCCATTGGGACTTCATCTTCTCCTGACTGATCGTGCTGGAGCTCTGCCTGTCTCCAGCACTCCAGACCCTCAGCTACCACCACCACCTGGGAACCCTGATAGATTCAAGCTTCACGGACTGGTGAGAAGTCATCTCTCTTTCTCTCTCTCTCTCGCCTTCTGAACCTGACTTGTGTGATTAGTTATAGTTTTCTAAACCTAACTTTTGTAATCAAATTTAAGATCCCTGCAGCGCCCAAAAATCCTGTGGAGTTTGCTCATCAAGTGGGTTACTACCAGAACAATTGTAACGTAAAAGTGTGGATAGGGATGTGCTGAACCTGGGGCTTATAAGTGCTGCCAGCTTGATGAGTCTAAGGGCATATAAGGGTCAGCTTGAGGCTAGGTCTACACTACCCGCCTGAATCGGCGGGTAGAAATCGACCTCTCGGGGATCGATTTATCGCGTCCTGTCGGGACGCAACAATCGATCCCCGAATCGACGCTCTTACTCCACCAGCGGAGGTGGGAGTAAGCGCCGTCGACAGGAAGCCGCAGAGGTCGATTTTGCCGCCGTCCCTACAGCGGGGTAAGTCGGCTGCGATACGTCGAATTCAGCTACGCTATTCACGTAGCTGAATTTGCGTATCTTAAATCGACTCCCCCACCCTGTAGTGTAGATGTAGCCTGAGAGTGCTGATTAATCCGGTCCTCTCAGATGCACTCTGTTAACGTGTGTGTGTTCATCTGATTCTGGCACTGGAAGAACACAGCCCTGGGGAACCTAGGTCCTGTAAGATAGCTCCAATTGGGAGGGAACTTGCAGAACAGAGACGTAGAGCTCTGTATGAGAGAAGACAGTTACCTTTTCCGTAACTGGTGTTCTTTGAGACGTGTTGCTCATGTCTATTCCACAACAGATGTGCATGCTTGCCAAGTGCACTGGTGCCGGAAGTTTTTCCTCTAGCAGTACCCATAGGGGCGCACTCTAGCAACCCCTGGAGTGGCGCCTCCATGGTGCAGTATAAGGGATGCTGCGTGCTCCGCCCACCCTCCGTACCTTCTTGCCAGACAACTCCGACAGAGGGGAAGGAGGGCGGGATGTGGAATAGACATGAGCAACATCTCGAAGAACACCAGTTACGGAAAAGGTAACGGTCTTTTCTTCTTTGAGTGATTGCTCATGTGTATTCCACAATAGGGGATTCCAAACTGTATCTGTTGGAGGTGGGAAGGAGTTCACAAACTCTCGGGACGGAGAATGGCCCTGCCAAACCCTGTATTCTCCCTGGTCTGAGATGAAATTGCATAATGCGAGGTGAACGTGTGAACTGAAGAACACATGGCAGCCCTACAAATGTCCTGAATGGGGACATGGGCCAAAAAGGCAGCCGACAAGGCCTGCACCCTAGTCCAGTGCACCTTCACAATTGGTGGCGGAGGGATTCCCACCAGGTCATAACAGGTATGGATGCATGAGGTGAGCCAGTTGGAGAGTTGCTGAGTGGAGATCGACCAACCTTCCATGGGCTCAACCAAGGCGATCAACAGTTGCGAGGACTTTCTGAACGGCTTAGTCCGCTCCAGGTAAAAAGCCAGAGCCAGTCTCATATCCAGCGTGTGAAGGTGGCGCTCCTCACTGGACGCATGTGGCTAGGGGCAGAGGACCGGCAGAAAAATGTCCTGACCCATGTGATAGGCGGAGACCACCTTCGGGAGGAACGAAGGGTGTGATCAGAGCTGGACCATATCTTTATGAAACACTGTGTACGGGGGCTCGGAGGTCAGGGCCCTGAGTTCCAAGACCCGCCTAGCCGACGTGATCGCAACCAGAAAGGCCACCTTCCATGAGGGGGGTGACCAGGAGCATGTGGCTAGCAGCTTGAACGGGGGCCCCATGAGACGGGCCAACACCCAGGTTTAGGTCCGACTGCAGGACTGGGGCCCATACAGGAAGAGACAATCCAACCCCTTAAGGAATTGGCCAGTCATAGCATGGGAGAATATTGTGGGGCCCTGCACCGGCGGATGGAAGGCCGATATGGCTATCAGGTGCACCTTGACTGACAAGGGCGCCAGGCCCTGGGCTCTAAGGTGGTGGAGGTAGTCCAGAATAAGCTTAATCGGGGCAGCCACCAGGGAAATGCCCTGCTTGTCCGCCCATCTGGAAAACCGAGACCACTTTGCCAAGTAGGCTCGGCACATGGAGGGCCACCTGCTTTCTAGGAGGATGTGCTGAACCCCTTCAGAGCATGTCCTTTCCTCCCTACCTAACCATTCACAGCCACTCCGTGAGATGGAATGCCGCTGGGTTGGGGTGGAGGAGGCGGTCCTTGTCCTGGGAGAGCAGGTCTGGGCGGGACAGCAACGGCCATGGCAGGGCGACCGCCAGGCCTGTGAGGGTCCCATACCAATGCTGCCTGGGCCATGCCGGGGCAATCAGAAGGACCCGGGTCTTGTCCATCTTTATCTTTTCCAGGACCTTGCAGTTCAGCGGGAAAGGGGGAAAGGCATAGAGAAACTTGCTTGACCAGGACAGGAGGAAGGCATCAGAGATGGTGCCCCCTCACCCCTGAGCAGAACCAGGGACAGCAACAGTTCTGCTGAGTCGCGAACAGATCCACCTGGGGAGTTCCCCACACTTGGAAAAGTCTGTGCATCTCCTCTGGGTGGAGAGACCACTCATGTTGAGAGGAGAAGTCCCTGCTCAAACGATCTGCCCTCTCATTCCGGGCGCCCGGCAGATGGAAGGCCTGTAGGCAGATGTCATAGGCTATACAAAAGTCCCACAGCCTAAGAGCTTCGCAGCAGAGGATCAGGCCTCGCTTTGCCTGTTGATGTAGAACATCGAAGCCCTGTTGTCCGTGAGGACCCTGACAATCCGGCACTCCAGGTGTGAGCAGAAGGCCATGCACACCGGCTGTACTGCCCTGAGCTCCTTGACGTTTATGTGGAGGGTCAGATCCCGAGCTGACCACAGACCTTGGGTCTGAACGTTCCCCACATGAGCCCCCCATCCCAGGTCCGACGCGTCGGACACCAGTTCCAGCAACGGGGCCCTGCCCCTGAACGGGACCCCTTGGAGCATGTTTCTCGGGGAGGACCACCACCATAGGGAGGTGATTACTGGCTTGGGCACCAAGAGGACTTTGTCCATCCAGTCTCTGGCCCGGGAGAACTCCGAGGCCAACCAGACCTGGAGGGGCCTCATCCTGAGTCTGACATGATGGACCACATATGTGCATGCCAACATGTGACCCAAGAGCTGGACACACACTCTGGCTGTTGTCACCGGAAACCTTGTGACCGTGTCTATGAGCCCCTATCTGGTGGGAGGGAGGCTTTGGCCGACGAAGTGTCCAGAACTGCCCCGATAAACTCTATGCGTTGTACCGGAACTAACTTGTTTACCAACAGGCCCAAAGTGGTGCATGTGGACAGAAGGAGTGCCATGTGATCCCACACCTGCGATCGCGAGCTTGACCAACCAGTCGTCCAGACAGGGGAAGATCTGGACCCCCCGGCGCCTGAGGTAGGCCGCCACCACCGACATACACTTTGTGAATACCCTGGGGACTTTGTATCCGTTTGTTCCTTGCTAACAGGAGCCATATTTAGCACCATACTCTTTTGCAGATGCAAAAGTGTGCTCCCACCAGGACTGACTCTGGTAACAAAGGACAACACCCATAGGGTTTCATTGTGTCTAGAACTAGGATTTGATGGCTTAGGATCCTTCAGTATCAAAGTTTTTGCCTTTACTTCAGGAGCAAAGGACAGTACTTTCAGCAGGATACACTTTTTATTCCCTGAGAGCTGAGAGTTGACACAGGCTTCTCAGTACTCACAGAACCAGTGGCTATGGAACTGGATGGTTTATCTGCTAGTGCATCCTGAAGCAGTAAGGCTTGGAGCTGATGCTCTTCGCAAGCTATTGGGGTGAAGGTACTGCAGAATGAGAACTGTGAAGGTTGTCGACCTTCCCCCCTCCCCCCAATCACATATGGGCATCCAAAGTGAGGAACACAGCAGGACAAGATGCACACCTCTTAAATCCTACCCACTTCCCCTTTGGATCCATCATAGTATCTGCACACCCACACCAACGTGAGTGAACAAAAACTAATAAAAATACTTTATAAAGAAAACACACTAAAACGTCTAACATTAATACTAACTGAGAAATCTAAGCTAACTTCAAAGTGGTCAGATGCAGGATGGAGCAACTTGGAAAGGTGCATGAACTGTACTGATATCTGACAAAACAATATTTTAATTTCTATAGCACCGCTTATTTAAGGAACTCAAAGCAATCAGCCTGGTGAGGTCAGATTATCCCTATTTCACAAGAGGTTAAGGCCTAAACTTTGTATTAACATTAAAATTTCTATGAAACAAATCAAGAAATTCAGCATAAAAGTTCCACAGCAACCTTAACTCGGTCCCCCTTTCCCCCCACAGCATCCGAATAAACAGGCATAACTCTACAATTTATTATTATTTGTATTACAGTAGCAGTCAGAGACCCCAGTTAAGACCAAGCCACCATAGTATTCAACACTACAAACATGAGATGACATGGTTTCCTAACTAAAAGGAACTTGCCGTCTTTAAAAAAAAAAACCACCACAAAACTCAAGGACAAAAAGCCATAGGATCATTAAGATTAATGCAGAGCACAAACATACAAAACCAGGAAACTGCTGAGTACCCAATTTATCCATCAGGAGCGCAATGTTTGCCTTTCATGTTGGTTTTATAAGCCTTTCATTATCTTACTCTTTTTTATAAACGCATCCAATGTATCTTTGTTGCTGTTCCTTTATTTCCTAGAGTGCACAAACCTATTATCTGCATCTTTTCTAGTTGTGGGGAACACACACTATACTAGAAGAGTGGCAATTTTTACCTGCAGCGAGCTCCATAGGCACATTGTCCTTTCTGGTAGTATCTGCAGACAGTAGAGGGTTTGCTTGTAGTTAAGTCATGTGAAAACAAACACCTGCTTCCTTCTCGACACACCCCTTGCATATAATACCTGAAGGGATAAATGGTTATAGCCACAGAGATCAGTTACGTACGGTAAACTAGGACAAACACTTATTTTCCAGAGAAAGGTTTTGAAGAGCCTTTCTCTCTCAATCCTGCCCTTTGTTCTCCATTGCAAGAAAAATCCCAGATAAAGGATTACACCTGGGGAAACGCAGTTCTCTATACTCCTAACTCCAGCTGGAAATTTAAATTAGCCACTTTAATCACATTATGCAACACTTCTGGTTAACACCTTCCTAAAAGGTCCTGTTAGTAAATCACTAAATACTTTTAAATAGGTGCAGCTGAAATACACAGATTCTTGGTCACTGAAAACAAATATTTCCTTTTTGCATTCTTTATTTTAAAAAGGTAGCAGTAATGAGCACTAAATAGCTCATAATTAAACAGAGCAGAAATACAAGAGAAACTATTTCATAGTGTTACTTTCAACTCTCCATCCCCATGTAATTTTTTTAAACCAGGGAGCAGTATTATAGTAAATTGACAATAACGACACAAGGCAAACACTGGTCCCTCTAACAATTTGTTTTAATTAACTCAGTTTTTCTGCAAGTTGCTCAGGAGATGGCCAGATGCAAAAGGCACAATACGCTGGGAACTGAAACCCAAACAACCAAAAAGCACCGCTCTGTAAATCCAGAGGAAGAGACAGATCATTGACATTAGGGAGAAACAAACCCCGACCCCGTAAGCATGACCCCCATACAAAATAACTCGTAATCTGCAGCTTGTACCACGTAGCTGCGCTTAGAGAGCCCGGCAACCTGACAGGACCCGACTACAAGCGTCGGGTCGGGACTGCGAACAACCCGACCCCTGGGCTCCAGTCCCCTCCTTCGGCCGCTCTGGGCCGGGGGGCTGAAGTGAGCCCCGCTCCAATCCGCCAGCGGCAGCCCGGCCAGCTCGCTCCGAGCCCGCTTGGCAACGCGCTCGTTTGTCCGGCCAGCTCGGCTAAGGCTGAGGGGCCCGGGCCCACAAACGCCCTGTACAGAGCCGCGTTCGCCGGCCGTTTCCAGGCAGCCCCGTACGGCCCCGCGCGCCGGGCAGCGCGACTCGCCAGGGACTGGCCTGGCGCCGCGCCGCACGGCCGGTCAGACCAACGGCAACCCTTGGGCTGGGAGGCGCCATTTCCAGACGCTGCGGCACCAGACCGGGCCGCCCCGGAGCCGGCTCCAGCTGCCGTCCCGCCGGACTCCTGGCACAAAGGCCCAGTGGGCGCCGCGCCCAGAGCCGCGGGGCAGAGCGCGAGTCCCGGCGGCCTGGTGCGACAGCGGGGCGGGGGTCGAGGGCACTGCCGGGACCCGCCGCCAGCAGCTGCGTCGCCCCCACTCTCACCTGCAGGTCACCTCCTTGGTGCTCATGTCTCCGCTCCCCGGCCGCCCCCGCCGGCAACCGACGCGCTCCCCCCGCGCCGCTCGCTCTTGGTTGGTTCCGCTGAGCCCCGGACTCCTTCTGAGGGAACTAACGCCCCCTGGGAAACTCTTCACAGCGCACTGAGCCATAGAGACAGAGGGAGGGGCCAGAGCGTCGCTTCCGTGAGCCATAGAGATGCAGGGAGTCAGAGCGTTTCCCTCCTCAGCTATAGACACGGTGTGGGGCGCCCTCTGCTCAGACCATAGCCGTCAGGATGAGGAAACCGCCCACAAGCCCTTGAATCCAGAGTACCCGAGACAGGCATACGGAGAGGAGAGCAGAGCGCTCCCCTCCCCCTGACATGGATGGATGCAGACAAGGGGGCACCGTTCAGTGCCTAGGCAGGATTAGTAGAGTCAAAAGTACCTGGTTCAGGTGGTGCCCTCGGGTCTCCGTGGCAGGCACAGTGAGGCCAGGGGGAAGGTTTCCTGTTTGAGTTATCAGCAATGTCTAGCCCGAGGCCTGCCCCCCCAGGTTGTTAAGGGATTAATTCCTGGACACCTCACTGATGTTCTGTGAGCACCATACACCTTGGGGTTGCCAGTTTTGGTTGGATGTATTCCTGAAAGTTTCATCAGGTCAATCTTTAATTAAAGATTAATCTCATTCTGGAAGATTCCTGGACAATCCTGAAAATTTGGCAACCCTAGGTGAGGGAGGGAGGTCTTTAACAAAGGCTTTCTTTATCCAAACCATTCACTAGTCATTGGAGTTCATGGGGCAATAGCACAAACCAGGAGTTTAAAACTTACTGAAAAAAAATCCTATCCTTTCCAAGTAGCTCAACTTTGGTTTATCAAAATGTTGTGGTGTTGCCATTTCACCAGTTCTCTATCATGCTGGAGATTTTCAGGCTAAACAAGACCTGATTAATATAAAAAGCACATAGGGTTAAAAAAAGAAAAAAGAAAAACCATAACAAAACCCTCCCATTTCAGGCTCTTTTTACTCCATTATGGAAAAAGTAAAAAGGCATAAACTCAGTATCCTTTTCTGTTGCAGGTTAGCCTCAGGGACACAACTGTGTAAGTTCTGTCCTCACTACCTGTGCCCCAGATTTCATTCTGCCTATTTTGTTTAGTGACTGTAATTTAAAGGAGGTGTATGTGTGTCACTCAGGACAGAATTCAGGCCAGGCTTCAGATCCTGCAATTTTTACAGTAGTGAAGAAATATCCAGTGCAAGGAATAATAATAAAAAAACCCTAAAGCAGTTGTGAATGGTCTGGAATTTAGAAGTAAAGAATTCTGTCTAGAGGTGGCTTACCTCAGTGTCAGGCTTTGGATATTGGTAAAAGGTGTTACAGCAAGCTCATGTAGGAGCAACAAAGTGATCACAGAGCTTGTTTATTAAGTTCTTATGTAGAAAACAAAGCAGTCACTGGAATTAGTTCTGTTACATATTGTGAGGAAACAGCTATTACTGGTATTTATTCATAAAGCAACAACACAGAAATTAGCTGTACACAAGGCATAGAATGAATACAGTACCTGCCTAGAAGAGCTCACAACCTGGAAGTCAAAAGGAATAAGATAATGACTGCATTGAGAAACCCAGAGCAAGGGTTAACTACTAGAGAGAGTGGAGTCACACCAGGGTTAAGTTTGACCCTGTAATTTATGAACCGTAGGATAGTGAAGATTACTACATATACATACACAGAATTCAGAGCTAAAATAGAGATAACAGGTTTGGCTTATTACTAGAAAAGCAGCACAGATAAAGCTAAGAATGGTATTAGAAAGAAAAAGAAAAAACATTTTTTTAGAAGCTACGGCGAGGAAATGATGCAAACACAATTCAGCTTTAATACCTGTAAGCAACACATGAGCTTGTTTAGCCTGTATTTTCTTCGCTGTTGAAGAACATTGTGTTGTATATGTACTTTGTATTCTAAACTGCTAATTGTAAAACCTACAGATACACAGACCTAGAGGGGATGATCAAGAACTGAACCAAAGCAAAACTGTGTATATCATCTCACTGAAAAACCTTTCAACCCAATTCTTAATGTAGTATAATATTAAAATGAACACTAGCTCTTTAAGAGGTTGTCCAAACATTATGTCTCCAGTTACTAGTTATCCTAACACTGAGTGGTTAAGTGGGCTGTCATTCTGAATGACATCACTGAATAACATCCATTCCTAATCCAGTGATCCACCTGGGCTCTGGGTGAGACGGTGGTAGGCAGCAAAATAAGGTAGTTTCAGAAAACTTCCCTCTATTTGCACAAGTAGTTGGCTGAAACAATGCAGTCCTTGGACGCAGAGAAAGGCTTAATCAAATTCAGCCATTGTAAGAAGGACATATTTTGTTTCTACGTGCCCAAGCTGTGCCCTGTTTGTGGGCAGAGTCTAAACTACAGGAGACTGGAAGATGCACCTGTCAGCATTCCTAGCCCATTTGTCAACGGGCATAGGCAGAAATGTTCATTTTTACTTAAACCTACTACAGGAACATTTCTTAGGTATGGATATTTTGTTTTGTTACCATTGCTAAATGAAGTGTTTCCAAATGTTTGCTTATAGCATTTGCTTACATTAATGTATTTACTGCTTCCAGTGACCTGATCCTACAAGTAAAGAGTTCCACCAAAGCCATTGGAACTACTCAGGTGTGCAAAACCTACCTGATTAAGGCCTTGCAGGATCAGGGAAACTCCCAGTTAATTCAATGAGAGTTTTGCCTGAGTAGAAACTGAGTAAAATCCTCAGGATTTGTCTCTTTCATGGTAATTTTTCTAATATGTATCAAACTGAACACACTGTGTATGTATATACACAGGAACATGGCTGTTTTTTTTTTAAGATTGCTTGGACCATATTGTATTATGGATTACATAGGGGAGTTCTGATTTAAAATCTTATGTAAATTACATGACATTTTATTCAGACACTAGAATTAAAGATGATGTTGAAAGATTTTATATATGTAAAACAATGAGTTATAAATGTATACCAGTTTTCTCCCTTAGAGGAAAGATGCCAGTGTTTACTACTTTTAAAGAATGAGTTTTCAATGAAGTCAAATTGAATGAAGTTCCTCTCCCAGAACCTCCTTCCGTCAGTTTTAGTGTCAGAAAGAGGCAATCTGGGCCTTGATTTTTCATCTATGAGTGCGCCAAGGCTCTGCAGTGTGATGTACACTACGATTCTGGAGTTATTGTTCTGCTCATCCCTCCCTTGTTGCTGGATTTTTCATTTAAATACATTTTTCTTTTAAAGATAAACTTCCTTGAAATTATGACAACCTTTTTTAAGGCCTAAACATGCTACAATCTATTAAAATAATTCAAATTAAATTAAAAAACAACACCCACCAGGCATTACATGTTTTCTGCCAAAGCTTTAAAGAAAGCCAAAGCACAGAACTGGTGGAAATCACTGGCTAAGTACCTGGGACCAGTTTGCTGAAGTGCAATACCAGCTTTTTGACAGCGGTTGCCTCTTCTGCAGATAAAATGTTTTCTTCATTCTAGTTTATTCAACTAGTTCCTTGCACTGGCTAGAGCTCTGGTAGGCAACCTGCAGGCCACCTGCGGCCCATCAGGGTAATCTGATTGTGGGCCACGAGATGCTTTATGTTGACGATCTGCAGGCATGGCCCCGGCCAATGGCAGCTGCAGGGGGCCATGCCTGCGGATGGTCAATGGCAGCAAAACGTCTCGCAAACCGCAATCAGATTACCCTGATGGGCTGCATGTGGGCCGCAGGTTTCCACCACTGGACTAGATCATTCAAAGTTGAAAAACCAACTGGGAGTTGAAAAAATAAGAAAGTTTGTTTTCCTCTCCACTCTATGAATAAAAACAAGGGCAGAGAGAATGAGATCTACTATAGGCATGCAAAAACAACAAGGAGTCTGGTGGCACCTTAAAGACTAACAGATTGATTTGGGCATAAGCTTTCGTGGGTATCCAGCAATTCTCCAAAAAGAGCCATATCTCAGGAGTTTAGTATATCTACCCTACACATACCCACATCATATATAATTTGAAAGCTTATGTTTGTTTAGATGAGATATGATTTGGAGCTGTCAAGGGGTGCCATACATCCGTAGGCGAGATGAAACAATAGTATAAAAAATGATAGCATAATTTTTGTACCGTTCCAGGAACACTGCAATACGACTGACTGTAGTTTTTACTGTTTAAATTAATTTCAACACCTTAATGTTATTGGTCAAAGCTACCAAACAAAAATGCATTACAAGATTTTTGTTTTGCATGGGCAAGTTTTTTTTTTTAGAAATGATGAAGCTGTTTAGCATGTGGCAAAAATGGTGAATATCAACATTTTCAGTATACTAATATGAAATGTTTTCACATTGCATATTCTTGTCAAAGTAGCTTACAAATTATTACAATAGTTTTCTATATTTTCAGTTGAAATTTGCTGACCAGATTAGTCTCACAATGAAGGTTGTGCACAGTTGGAGTAGATTGTATGACCATAGTTTATACTGCATAGTGGGTAGATATAAATATATATGAGTTCCTACTATAATGCTTCTTCATTTGTTAGCTTTTGTACTTACAATGTAGCTGCTAGTCTGCCTGATAGACTGTTTTAATATGTAACTGCCTATGCATGCAGTACTAACCTTTGAAATATTTTAGAAACTAGCTTTTTAATTCAGTGACATTTAAGTATTAGATGACAATAAGCAGCTTCCTACTGAGATTCAATCAAAATGTTCAGTAAACAAAAATGGCAATTTTGATACTAACATATAGATCTACTTTAACATAAGTTTGTATACTTGTACAAAATGAAAAATGGTGGTGGTGGTAATGCCGGCAATATACTTTGGGAATTTTACCTCTACTAGGAAGTTATAATACATGAAGACACGAAGGCCTGGTCTACACTACGACTTTAATTCGGATTTATCAGCTTTAATTCGAATTTACCCTGTAACCGTCCTCACAACGACGCTATTTATTTCGATGTAAAGGGCCCTTTAAATCGATTTCTGTACTCCACCCCGACGAGCGGAGTAGCGCCAAAATCGATTTTAACATTTCGAATTAGGGATAGTGTGGCCGCAATTCGATGGTATTGGCCTCCGGGAGCTATCCCACAGTGCATCATTGTGACCGCTCTGGACAGCAATCTAAACTCGGATGCACTGGCCAGGTAGACAGGAAAAGCCCCGCGAACATTTGAATTTCATTTCCTGTTTGCCCAGCGTGGAGAGCACAGGTAACCACAGATAGCTCATCAGCACAGGTAACCATGCAGGCTGATAATCGAAAAAGAGCACCAGCATGGACCGTGAGGGAGGTACTGGATCTGATCGCTGTATGGGGAGAGGATTCAGTGCTTGCAGAACTTCGTTCTAAAAGACGAAATGCAAAAACTTTTGAAAAAATCTCCAAGGGCATGATGGAGAGAGGCCACAATAGGGACTCTGAGCAGTGCCACGTGAAAGTCAAGGAGCTCAGACAAGCGTATCAAAAAACAAAGGAGGCAAACGGTCGCTCCGGGTCAGAGCCGCGGACATGCCGCTTCTACGCCGAGCTGCATGCAATTCTAGGGGGGGCTGCCACCACTACCCCACCTGTGATCGTGGATTCTGGGTCGGGGATAGTCTCATCAGCGACGCCTGAGGATTCTGCCGATGGGGGAGAGGAGGAGGAGGAGGAGGAGGAGGAGGATGAGCTTGCAGAGAGCACACAGCACTCCGTTCTCCCCAACAGCCAGGATCTTTTTCTCACCCTGACTGAAGTACCCTCCCAAGCCAGTACCGAAGACTCTGACCCCATGGAAGGGACCTCAGGTGAGTTTACCTTTTAAAATATAAAACTTGTTTTAAAAGCAAACTGTTTTTAATGATTACTTTGCCCTGAGGACTTGGGATGCATTCGCGGTCAGTTCAGCTACTGGAAAAGTCTGTTAACGTGTCTGGGGATGGAGCGGAAATCCTCCAGGGACATCTCCATGAAGCTCTCCTGGAGGTACTCCGAAAGCCTTGCCAGAAGGTTTCTGGGCAGTGCATCTTTATTCCCTCCTCCATGGTAGGACACTTGACCACGCCATGCTTGCAGCAAGTAATCTGGTATCATTGCCTGACAAAGCCTGGCAGCGTATGGTCCCGGTGTTTGCTGGCATTCAAGCAACATCCGTTCTTTATCTTGTTGTGTAATCCTCAGGAGAGTGAGATCACTCCTGGTAACCTGGTTGAAATACGGGAACTTAATTAAGGGGACAGAGGTGGCCGTTCCTACTGGGCTGTTTGCCTGTGGCGGAAAAGAAATCCTTCCCTGCAGTTAGCCAAGCGCAGATGGGAAATTGGCCTTGAGTTTTTCGCGTTTGGCTAGCAGGGAACTTCCCTGTTACCAGCCACGCGGTGGGGGGAGGGGTACCGTGATCATCCCAGAGAATTCATGGCGGGAGGGAGGCGGGGGGGGGGGTTAGTTTGGTGCCTGCAGGGATCTTCCCTGATACCAGCCACGCGGTGGGGGGGAGGGGTACAGCGATCATCCCAGAGAATTCATGGCGAGAGGGGGGGTGGTTAGTTTGTTTTCTGCTGCTGCTGCTGAATGTTAACAGAAAAACCGCAGCACTCTACAGGCTATGCTTGGTATGTGGGAAAGGAGGGCGCAGAAGCTGTAAAACAATGGCTTACCATGGCCGCATGCAAGCCAAATTCTGTTGCCCAGACCTGTGATCTCTAGCAGCAAAGCCACAGGCACTCAGCATTAAGAGGCAAAATGCGACCTTGCACAGAAATCACATGTGCTATGTAATGTGAATAGTGTTGGTCACCGTGAAAGAGTATAAGCATTGTTCTGCAAAATGTAGCTTTTTAAACAATTCTCTCTTTTTTCCCCTCCCTACAGCAGCTGCAAATTCCTCAAGCCTCCCTCCTCCATCCCGAAGGTTATCACAGATAAGGCGTCGTAAGAAGAGAACGCGAGACGAGATGTTTTCTGAAATTATGGAATCCAGCCGCAGTGACAGAGCTCATCTGAATGAGTGGAAGGAAACAGTTTCAAAGTATAGGAAAGAAGCCAGTGAACGTGAGGACAGGAGGGACCAACGTGAGGACAGGAGGGACCAACGTGAGGACAGGAGGGACGCTCGAGATGAGAGGTGGCGGCAGGAAGACCAGAGGAGCAAGGATGCAACGCTGGGGCTGCTGCGTGAGCAAACAGACATGCTCCGGCGTCTGGTGGAGCTTCAGGAATGGCTGCTGGAAAACAGACTGCCGCTTCAGCCCCTGTTCCACCCTCCCCCCTCCCCATGTTCCGTATCCTCCTCACCCAGACGTGTAAGAACACAGGGGGGGAGGCTCCGTACACCTTCCCATTCCACCCCAGTAGACAGCCCAAGCAAAAGGCTGTCATTTTTTTAACCTTTTCTTTGTGGCTTTTTCCTTCCCAGCAATCCTCCTCCCAAATACCACCCGGGTTCCCTCCCTCTTTTTCTAATCTATTAATAAAGAATAAATGATTTTTAAATGATAGTGACTTTATTTGGTTTGAAAGAAAGCTGGGGGAAGGGGGAGGGTGGGTTCCTTACAGAAAATGAGTCAATAAAGGGGGCGGGTTTTCATGAAGGAGAAACAAACAGATATTTCACACTGTAGCCTGGCCAGTCATGAAACTGGTTTTTAAAGCTTCTCTGATGCACAGCGCTTCCTGGTGTGCTCTTCTAATCGCCCTGGTGTCTGGCTGCGCGTAATCAGCAGCCAGGCGATTTGCCTCAGCCTCCCACCCCGCCATAAAGGTCTCCCCCTTACTTTCACAGAGATTGTGGAGCACACAGCAAGCAGAAATAACAATGGGGAGATTTCTTTGGCTGAGGTCAGAGCGAGTCAATAATGATCGCCAGCGACCTTTTAAACGGCCAAATGCACATTCTACCACCATTCTGCACTTGCTTAGCCTGTAGTTAAACAGCTCCTGACTCCTGTCCAGGCTGCCTGTGTATGGTTTCATGAGCCATGGCATTAAGGGGTAGGCGGGGTCCCCAAGAATAACTGTTGGCATTTCAACATCCCCAACAGTTATTTTCTGGTCCGGAAAGTAAGTCCCTTGCTGCAGCCCTTTAAACAGAGTAGTGTTCCTGAAAACGCGAGCGTCATGAACCCTTCCCGCCCAGCCCGCGTTGATGTTAGTGAAACGTCCCTTGTGATCCACAAGTGCTTGCAGCACCATTGAAAAGTACCCCTTGCGGTTTATGTACTCGGTGGCTTGGTGCTCCGGTGCCAAGATAGGGATATGGGTTCCGTCTATCGCCCCACCACAGTTAGGGAATCCCATTGCAGCAAAACCATCCACTATAGCCTGCACATTTCCCAGAGTCACTAACTTTCATAGCAGCACCTGAGTGATTGCTTTGGCTACTTGCATCACAGCAGCCCCCACAGTAGATTTGCCCACTCCAAATTGATTCCCGACTGACCGGTAGCTGTCTGGCGTTGCAAGCTTCCACAGGGCTATCGCCATGCACTTCTCAACTGTGAGGGCTGCTCTCATCTTGGTATTCTGGCGTTTCAGGGCAGGGGACAGCAAGTCACAAAGTTCCATGAAAGTGCCCGTACGCATGCGAAAGTTCCGCAGCCACTGGGAGTCATCCCAGACCTGCAACACTATGCGGTCCCACCAGTCTGTGCTTGTTTCCCTTGCCCAGAATCGGCGTTCCATGGATAGAATCTGCCCCATTAACAACATGATCTCCAAAGCACCGGGGCCCGTGGTTTCACAGAATTCTGTATCCGTGTCCGTGTCCATGTCCTCATCATGCTTGTCGCTGCGCTGCCGCCGCCGCTGCCTCCTCGCCTCGTTTTTCTGGTCCTGGCTGAGCATAAACTCCACGAGAACGCGCGAGGTGTTTACAATGTTCATGACTGCTGTCTTGAGCTGAGCGGGCTCCATGCTTGCCGTGGTATGGAGTCTGCAGTGTTCACCCACCCAGGAAAAAAGGCGCGAAAACGGTTGTCTGCCGTCCGTTGCTTTCATGCAGGGAGGGAGGAGGGAGGGAGGAGGTGAGGCTGTACCCAGAACCACCTGCGACGATGTTTTTTGTCCCATCAGGCACTGGGACCTTAACCCACAATCCCAATGGGCGCGGGAGACTGCGGGAACTATGGGATAGCTATGGGATAGCTACCCACAGTGCAACGGTGCAGAAATCGACGCTAGCCCCGGTACTTGGACGCACAGCACCGAATTAATGTGCTTAGTGTGGCCGCATACATTTCGACTTTATACAACCTGTTTTTCAAATCCGAATTATATAAATTCGGATTAATCCCGTAGTGTAGACATACCCGAAGAATACAAACCCCTTAAAGCATCCATTAAAGAGAAAAAGACTTAACACATTTTACAAAGTTTGTGATTTGTTAAGAAAAATCAAAAGAATGCAAAACTGTCAAAAGCCACCACTGTTGGACAGTATTCTGTGATGCTGGCAGCAGAAGCCAGGAGAGATGAACTGCACTGGAAACTACTGGATAAGTCTTCTAGTTTAGATGATAGGCCACCCATACTCTATCACAGGGGTTGCTTTCAGAAATACATAAGCAAGTGGAATTTGGCACATGTCAGAGTTGTATTGAATCTAGAAAAGAAAACTCTGAATCTGATCAGAAAACATCATGTTCAACCTGCTTCTATAGCCACCAGAGAAAACACATCCTCCAGTGATTAGTCCTGTTGTATTGTTCACTTGAGAAAAACACACAGAAAAGACAAGCAACTTCATAAAATAGAAATATTTGAGGAAGCAACTACTCTAAGGAATTCAGCACTTCAAAGAGTAATTGATGACATGTTTGCACAGATTATCTGTGGAAGACTTGATTTCTAAGATGCGGTTTAGGCACTACCTGCCTTTCTTCCTATGTGAGTAAAATGAATCTTAAAGCAAAACCATCTAGTTTCTCTGCAACAATACAGTCCCCTTATGATTTTTCATTTTATCAGCTGATTGAAGAGAGGAGATCATTGTCTATGTACAACAAAAAGGCTCTTCTCCTGTCCTAGCTATCAAGCTCTACTTACCTCAGATGTAGAAACTGCAAGCTATTCCAGTAGCAAATTACATGACAGATTAGAAAAAAAACACTCTGGTTCTGCAATTTCATTCCATGCAAAGCACGGACAAAGCAAATCAACCATTGTTCTAGGCAATGCAATAATATTAGCTGACACTATTCAAGTTGCTAGTAATCTGAAGCAGGAACTTAAATCATCCAACTGTTTTATGGTTCTTGTTCTTCCGAGTGGGCTTGATGAACAGCTTTCAAATTAACAAGTGGTTGTGAATAATGCCACTTCAATCCTTTGGGCTGAAATAGCCAAAATGAAAGCCTCAGAATATTACTTAAAGCCAGGTAATTGTAGTTTACAGTGATCAACTGCTTTTGTGCCCATTGGTGCAGGAGTTTGTCCTTTGGTTGATAGATACTCATTCTATCTTCCTTCAGAAGACATTCAAAGAAGGTGCCTCTCAATTGCAGAGTGCATGGTATTTCACAGTTCCAAAATTCTCACACCACTGCTCATAAGTAAGACTGCGAGTCTGTCATGGAAGTCTTGGATTCTCTGATTTTTCCGGGATCTCTGTGACTTCTGCAGCAGCGGATGTGGTTGGCCGGGGGCCACCTGAGCAGCTTGGGCAGCCCATGGGCCAGCCGCATCAGCCACTGCTGGGGCAGTCTCAGGCCACCAGTGCTGGGGCAAGGGCTTGGGGCACGGGTGAGGGCTCTGGGTGGCACTTACCTTGGGCGGTTCCCAGGAAGCGGCAACATGTCCCTTGGCTCCGTTCTAGGCTGAGGTGTGGCCAGCCAGCTCTGTGCACTGCCTCCGCCCGCAAGCGCCGCCCCTATAGCTCCTATTGGCCATGGTTCCCAGCCAATGAGAACTACAGAGCCAGCACTCAGGGTGGGGGCAGGGCGCAGAGCTCCCCTGGCCCTGCCTCTGCCTAGGAGCTGAGGGACATGTTGCTGCTTCCGGGGAGCCGCGCAGAGCCAGGTAGGGAACCTGCCAATCCTGCCAACCCCTCACCTCCTAGCAACTGAGGGGGTCCTTGGCTATGCGCCACTGCCCGCCCTCCCCCCCAGAGCACCTGCGACACCCCTGGGCCACCCTCTGCCCCAGAGCACCCAAGATTTAGTCAGGGGCATATAGTACAAGTCCTGGACAGGTCACGGGCCGTGAATTTTTGTTTACTGCTCTGACCTGTCCATGACTTTTACTAAAAATACCTGTGACTAAACCGCAGCCTTACTCATAAGTCTCACAATTTAATTCGCATACTACACCTTAATGGATTCTGCATCAATTACTATTTCTGCAAAAACAGACTACAGGCAGGTATGTTCATTCTAAATTGAATTATATCACTTCATGCTGGTGGAAATCTCATTCGTGAAGGAGATGATAATATAGACATCAACATAGAGATAACTGATGGGAAGAATACTTCCATTCAGTGGCTAGAGTGGTATTTCAACAACAGTCTGCAGATAGTGAAGCATCACAAAAAATATCACTGAAGCATGGGGGGAAAAAAAAGTCACTTACTCTCCATGGACAATCAATCAGAGTCTCTTATGCAGTGTGCAGTATTAGAAAAACCTAGAACGCACTCCGAACCAACGAGCCATGAAAAAATATTTGAGAAAAATCAACTGTCTGTAGTCAGAACAATCTTCCCTGCACAGAACTTTGTACATGCCCAGGCAATAGTCTGTGGTAACCCATGCACACTTAACAGAGATCATAATGATGAACAAGATGATGATAATGATGTTGATTAGAAATGTCACCAGCACTATTACATTTCAATGATACCTGTGCAAATGTATTATTATATTTTGTTTTACCCTTTAAATTGTGATGCTTTGAGGTCACAAAAAAAATCCAATTTTATGACTTGAAATAATACAGAGAGTTATGAAACTAACACAAATGAATGTCATTTAAACATGTTGATGCCACTGTTTATCCCAAATCTATGATAATAGCATGACTTGACCGCTCCACAACATACCTCATCTTAAAGTAGACATATTAAGCTTTCAAATGGCGTGCATGTGTGTAGGGAGGGTACATTAAGTCAACCAAATTGGTAGTATCTGCCACTCACCTACTAGTTCTAAAATCTTAAAAGACATGGTGGCCAGAAGCTATCAGTTCAGTTCACTAACTACAAATATACTTCTTTTGTTTAATAAATCACTTAAGAAATAAATAAAACTACCTTAAATATGCTAGATACTTTAACTATTTAAACAACTATTAAAAACAAATGTAAAATGCTGTTTTTGTTCATTTTTAATTTGAATTTCTATCCAAATGCAGCCTGACACAAATCACAAGTAAAATATTATCTAGTAAATAAGAAATGCATCATTCACGATTTTATAACATAATAAACATGTAAAAATTAAGAAGCTGAATAAATGTATGGAAAGCTATATAATTGCTTAAATAGATGTATATAGATACAATGTACTTTCTGGTTAGCAAAAAGTAGTACAGTAGAACCTCAGAGTTACGAACACCTCGGGAATGGAGGTTGTTCATAACTGAAATGTTTGTAACTGAACAAAATATTATGGTTGTTCTTTCAAAAGTTTACAACTGAACATTGACTTAATACAGCTTTGAAACTTTACTATTCAAAAGAAAAATGCTGTTTTAACCATCTTAATTTAAATGAAACAAGCACAGAATCAGTTTCCTTACCTTTGTCAAATCTTTTTTAAACTTTCCCCTTTTTAAAAAGTAGTTTAACACAATACTTGCTTTTTTGTTTGGTCTTTGTTGCCTGATTGCATACTTCCAGGTGTGTGGTTGACCAGTCATTTTGTAACTCTGAGGTTCTGCTGTATTGAATTACACCAACCAACGAGAATCAACCTTTCGTTAGGAAAAGAGCTAAAAAGAATACAGATGCAAATAAAGATTAAAATTGATTACATAAAAGCTTCCTGCTTGTTGATTTAAATCATGATTAAAATTGGCGATTTAAATGACTATTATTTAAATCAGTCCTCCTGTTTTGTCCCAATCAGAGATGAGTGAACTTGTTTGGATAAAATAAACCCTTTGTACAAAACCTGAACCTTTTCTGGGAATGAAAACATTTGTCTAAGTTTTTCATGGTGGTGTTTCTTCATTTCCATGCGTTTGTCCACATCCTGGTTTTAGTTGGGAATCCAAAATACCAAAAGAGAAAAGAACCTTTTCAGGTTATTTTTAATAGGCCAGAAGGGGAAAGTGGTAGAAATGTTTGCGTACCAGATCTAAAGCCAAGCGATACCTACAAGAAATAACATTTTCAGTCATGAAACCATTCCCATTTTTCTTTCAGAGAGTATGATGGAAGCTCTGATCTCCATGTCGGAATATCCAATACTAATGGTAATACGGGCGTTGCAATTAATTTATTTTCTTTTAAAAAATGTTGTGTGTCTCTAATGTATCTCCAGTACCTTACTAGGATTTGCACTGTATATTTAATATTTGGCTTTACTCCTCTCTATCCGCCCGGACCCAACATTTGGGGCTAAAGTAGTCTTATTGGCTGAGGGCTGAATGGCACTCATTTCCGAGCCAGTAAATTCTGAATTGCTGTAGTGACATATGAGGCTTGCTGTTAAAAATCATCATCCCCTTTACTACAAGAGACCTGCAATGAAATGCTGGCCCTACTGAAGTTAATGGAAGTTTTACCATTGACTTTAATGGCGTTAGGATTTCACCAAGACTGAGAATTTGAATCCAGGATTCTGTCTTGACATTGCAGTGCAGAGCAGAGCAGAGACTACCCCAAACCAGAACCATTTATCATTATCCTCCCCAGACCCCACACATTTTGGAAGTATGGACAAAAATGGAACCCACATTCAAAACCAAGCACAGCCCCAGTTTGTCCATCTCTAGCACAAAGAACTAACAACTAGGCAGCCCACTGTAATATGGCCTTTTAATGAGATTAAGTATGCTGAACTGTTTTTGCTGATTTTTAAGCACATACTAATTTTAAGGGGACAAGTGTCAGATTAAAAATATTTTTAAAAGAAGTCCTTGCCTACATGCTATAATAATCCCTCTGATTATTAAAATTATAGAATTTTAAAAATCTAATTTATCCGTGTCAGTGCTGTTTACTTTTTGCATTTTTTCTCATCTTGGACAATGAAAATAGATGTCAGTTTTATTTTAAATGTATAGTCTCTTTCTGGATTATTTCGTTTTCAGGTTCTAATGTACTAGCACCATGCTGCCATATTAGGGTTGCAAACATGGCAGAGGAACAATTATTTATTTTAAAAGAAAATCTGTTTCATCTGGAGTTTAAAAAAAAAACAAAACTTTTGTCCTTTAGGTTTTGCGAAAGGTTATTTTTCAAAATCTAAGTTTTGGATCAAATTTATTTTTCCACTGACTTTTTAACCAATGCAAAGTGAAATTACAGTACAAATATGAACTATTTCATGATCAAGATTAGATAGGTCATAAAAACGGTTACTCACCTTTTTGTAACTGTTGTTCTTCGAGATATGTTGTTCATGTCCATTCCAAGCAGGTGTGTGTGCGCGCCGCGTGCACGCCAGCCGGAAGATTTTCCCCTAGCAGCGTCCGTAGGGTCGGCCTTGGCAACCCCTGGAGTGGCGCCTCCACGGCGCCCTATATAGGGTGCCCGCTGACCCTCCACTCCCTCAGTTCCTTCTTGCTGGCACTCCGACAGAGGGGCAGAAGGGTGGGTATTGGAATGGACATGAACAACACATCTCGAAGAACAACAGTTACAAAAAGGTGAATAACCGTTTTTTCTTCTTCGAGTGATTGTTCATGTCCATTCCAAGCAGGTGACTCACAAGCCTGAGTTTAGGCGGTGGGATCGGAGTTTACTGTGGATTGGAGCACTGCACGGCCGAAGGCTACATAGTCTCTGGCCTGGTGCGTGATGGCATAGTGTGACATGAATGTGTGGATTGAGGACCATGTGGCAGCTCTGCATATTTCCTGTGTTGGGACCTGAGCCAGGAACGCCGTGGAAGAGGCCTGTGCCCTTGTGGAGTAGGCCGTAATTGGCGGGGCAGGCACCGTGGCCTGATTGGAGCATTCGCGGATGCAAGCCGTGATCCATGCGGAGATACGCTGTGAAGAGACAGGGAGCCCCTTCATCCTGTCTGCCACAGCTACAAAGAGTTGGGTTGACTTCCTGAACGACTTGGTTTGTTCAATATAAAATGCCAGTGCCCTGCGAACGTCCAGGGAATGAAGCCTACGCTCCGCATTGGATAAGTGTGGCTTAGGATAGAACACGGGGAGAAAAATGTCCTGACCCATGTGGAATTGGGAGACCACCTTAGGAAGGAATGCCAGGTGCGGCCTGAGTTGGACTTTGTCTTTGTGGAAAATGGTGTATGGAGGCTCGGACGTCAGTGCTCTGAGTTCCGACACCCTCCTGGCCAAGGTGATAGCCACTAGGAATGCGACCTTATATGAGAGAGAGAGCACGTAGCCAGGGGCTCGAAGGGGGGCTCTGTGAGAGCGGAGAGGACCAAATTGAGGTCCCAAGCCGGGGCTGGTTGTCGAGTATGCGGGAACAGTCTATCCAGGCCCTTGCCGCGAGGCTGGGGAATGCTCTCTCTGCGCCGGTGCCACTGGAGTGGCATGGGGCGGGGACTGGGGCAACATCATAGCCGGCTTGCCCCTTGATTGGATCGGGGGTCGGGCCGTATTCAGGCGGCTCTCTCCACTGGTGCAGGGAGGCCGGCACCGGGAGGCTTAATAAGTAAGAGGCCGCCTCCAACGTCGATGGAAGACACATCCTCGCTGAGGTCCGGAGATCTCGACCAGTCCAGACTCGACCGCACCCCCACCGGGCCGGATTTGACGGAACCGTGGGAGGATGCAATTGTGGCACGGCTTGTCCCACCGCACTCGTGGACGCCGCTGGCCTTTTAAGGTCCTGGTGGGGTGATCGGCCCCTCACCGGCCTCCTTTTCTTCGCGGGCACCGGATATGGTGATCGGTGCCTTACGGAGGCCGACTTTCTATGTCCCGAATCTCTCCGGTGCCGGGACTTAGAGGTCTTAGACTGGGCCTCCTGTCTTGTTAGCAGTGCCGGGGCACTGCGCACCGAGGATGAGGCGCTGGGCGCCGGATCGGCAGGCTAAGGGTCCGAGCGTGGCCTTAAGGCTGCCTCCATCAGGAGCACTTTGAGTCTCTGCTCTCTGACCTTAAGAGTCCTGGGACGGAATCCCCTGCAGATACTGCACCGGTCTCTTTGGTGGCTCTCCCCGAGGCACCTTAAGCAGGAAGAGTGCGGGTCACTCTTCGGCATAAACTTCTCGCAGTCCTTGCAGAGTTTAAACCCTGGGGACCTGGGCATGCCCCAGCGGGGCGACGAGTACGTTGGGGGAAGCCCCCCAACAACTATTAACTATCTGTAACTAACACTAACTCTAAACTATGAGAGAGGAAACTATATACACTTAAACAGGACACTGCTATGCTTGCTGCAAGAGCGAGCAAAGTTCCAGCTAGCTGTCACCAGCGGTAAGAAAGATCTGAGAGGGTGGAGGGTCGGCGGGCCCCTATATAGGGCGCCATGGAGGCACCACTCCAGGGGTTGCCAAGGCTGACCCTAAGGACACTGCTAGGGGAAAATCTTCCGGCTGGCGTGCATGCGGCACACACACACCTGCTTGGAATGGACATGAACAATCACTCGAAGAAGACTATGATGTTTTAAGGGGAAAACAGTGATCTGCAGGCTGTAGTAATTTCTGTACTGTCATGAATAATGCCATTAGGGAAAGCAATATTGTTGTAACTAGCTGTCTCATCTTATAACAGTGGACTTTTATTTCTGATTCTCCTCCCTTGCTGACAATCTGCTGCTTATGTTTTCAGGGTTGGTGTATAATTACAATGAAACAGGCATTCATAGAGTTGAACTTGGGTGGGAGCAATGCATTAGTATTCCACTAGTGCAGCCAGACATGTACGGACTGCTTAAACAATGGGATAAGTACCTAGAAGAATTCTCTACTGGAGAGGCCTGGTTTTTTCACAGGTATGTAGTTCAGCAGATGGATGTACTAGAATAGTAATTATTAAAGGATGATGAACTGGGATATTTAGCTTTGGATTCTGCTAGACTTGTGGTTCACAGCTGAGATTGATTTACCCAATCATACAGGAGCCAGTCTGAATAACCCCTTCCTACAAAACCACCACTTGAAAATTGACACCTTTGTTAACAGAAAAGGGTATTTTGAGGTAATTATTGAAGTAACAGACAACCCTGATGGAATGCAGAACCTCTAGAGCATTTTAAGGTCAATTCTTTAGCAATGTGAGTTTGTGCACTACTGATAACATTCTCATCACCAAGTCATGGCTCCTGAAGAATGTATGGCTGGTTGTGGAAAAAGAATCACCGACTTTTCCCAGTTCTGTAGTCAAAGAATCACTGGTTATGGGATTCAACCCTCTACCTACCTTTTGATCTACAGGATGAAATCCTGACCTTACTGAAGTCTATGGGAGTTTTGCTATTGACTTCAGTGGGGTCAGGCTTTCATCCACAGTGTACTTCCAGATGATGTACTTCATGTCAATAGTCAGAAATGGAAAAAATATACTATCAGGCTTATCTCCAGCAGTTCCAGCTAGTTTGCAATGTTGTTCTTTTGCTAATTAACTAGCGAAAGATGTCAGCAGACTTTCAACAAAACCATCATGTTCAGCATAGAATGCTTCAATCTCTTTTTAACTTCCATTGAGGCTCATGGCTGACAACAGCATTATCAGTGATGTGGTCAGGCTGGAACATGCATGTCACCTCACCAGGCATATGGGCAAACTTACTGCTTCAAAGGAGAAGGCTAATACTCTAAATGTTCATTTTAAAAAGTGAATTTACTAAATATCCTATTTGGGCCCAATCGTGTGAAATGCTGAAGTCAATGGGAGGGCACTTGGTACTTTGTCGACCAAGCCCAATTTTAACCACTGTATGTTTGGCTGATGTAGTGGTGTATTTCAACATTTGTTTTTGAGTCTTCCTTGTCTTTTTGGCTGAAATCAAAAGGATTCGATTTCAAGTTAAATTTTCAAAAGCAACTAAGGCCTGGTCTACACTGAGGGGTGGGGGGAGAAGGAAGGGGAGAAATTCGATCTAAGTACGTTAGTTAGTGAATAACGTAGCTGAAGTCTACGTACTTAGATCTAGTTACCACGGTGTCTTCACTATGGTGAGTCGACTGCTGCCACTCCCCCGTCGACTCTGCCTGCGCCTCTCGCCGAGCTGGGGTACAGGTGTTGATGGGAGAGCGCTCGGGATTAATTTATCACATCTAGACTAGACGCGATAAATCGACCCCCGCTGGATCGATCGCTGCCCTCCGATCCGGCCAGTAGTGAAGACATACCCTAAGTGACTTCAAAAAATGAGTCCCATTGACTTCCAATTACTCTGACACTTTTTAAATTCCCACCCATAAGTGTTTCTTCTTAAAAGTAATTTGATGTCAAACAAAATGATGGTGGAGAGAGGGTTAGGTATTTACACTTTTTTCTACAAGCCTTTTTGATAGCAAGAATATTTAATTCAGACAGCTTACTCACAAAAGTAAGTGATCTACTACTCTTAAGTATGCCTGCAGTCACACTCTGTCCATGTACACCCAATCTAAACAGTGGCATATTGAGCTTTCTAGATATTCTAGAAGAATAGAAATTTTATACAGATTTTTCAGATCACTAACCAAAACTATGCAGATTCAAATTTTTAAAAAATTGGTCATGAAGTTAAGTTTTGTAGTGAATTCGTTTTATGACTGCATTTTGAACTTCAGCAAACATTGGGCCAACTAGTTCTAATTCCAGTTCTTTAATTTGCTTCCAAATGACTGACAGGCACATCAGCTCCATTTCAAGACTTTGCTTAAGCAAATTAATTCACTTGCTGACAAAAATGTTGTTTTTCTTGAACTAACTATAACTTAAAGTAAAGACCTTCATTTTAAATCATTCTAAAATCTGCATAACCTTTGAAAGTAGCTATAGAACAGGGGTCGGCAACCTTTCAGAAGTGGTGTGCCGAGTCTTCACTTATTCACTCTAATTTAAGGTTTCACGTGCCAATAATACATTTTAATGTTTTTAGAAGGTCTCTTTCTATAAGTCTATAATATATAACTAAACTATTGTTGTATGTAAAGTAAAAAGGGTTTTAAAATGTTTAAGAAGCTTCATTTAAAATTAAATTAAAATGCAGAGCCCGCCCCCGGACCGGTGGCCAGGACTCAGGCAGTGTGAGTACCACTGAAAAATCAGCTCGCGTGCTGCCTTCGGCATGCGTGCCATAGGTTGCCTACCCCTGCTATAGAAGTTACATTCTACCTTTTTGTTATACAGACCAGTCCTGTGATGACTAAGTGTATTTTCTGCTGATCCAGATTTTGTGCTCCCCCTACTGCAGTAACTGTAAGCCACTGGTTTTGTCTGAGACAGATAACATACATTTACAGTTTTGGTTTCTCTCTAGTTACTTTCTGCATGATTCTAAAGACAGTGTGTGATTTTTAGCCATTATAATTTTATATCCTGAGAATTTAGTTCACTCTCAAACAGTAAAGCTTAGATGACTATAATGTGTTAAGACACCAACTATGTGAATGATCTTGGGCTTCAGCATGAAAAAAAAATATGTCCTTTCCCAAGACCTGAAAGGAAATCAGTCATGCTTCCAAGTTACAAATCAGATACAGAGATCCCAGGAGTGGTCTCTACTGGGATCATTACTTGATCTCTGGAAAGTAAGTAGAGGCAGCAAATGAAGAGTAAAAATGTATTGTGATTTCACTGGGAGCAGCTCCTTAGGAAAAGAATAAATCACTGTCTGAACTCAGTTTTTAAAGTAAGCCATGTTGTCTCAGCTTTGCTTCTAAATTAAAGGTTATAAAACATTTGGGGGAAAAGACTCATGTGTTGTGTTTTAAGAGAGCCCACACACTTTGCTTATTGCCTAGGAATGTAGAGGAGGCTATAAAATACCTAATTCTCTCTTTTAATTTAAATTCAGTTATCTGAGTGGGGACACTAAACTATACCTTGATTTTTACTGAAAGAGTCCACCCTTCCGCCTCTTCCTATCCATGTTCTGACCCTTCCTGCAGGCTCCCACTGCAGCTGGCTGCTGCAGCCTTGTGAGTCTTCCTCCAGAGGGGATCTAGTACTTAAAAGTGAAAAAGCCTTCCAGCCTGCCAGACCTATTAACACAACATTGAAACTGTTAAAGGGCTTCATTACCACTTGAATGGCTCTTTAACAGGTATTTGCCAACCTCCAGGTATATACTGTCAGTTTCTAAATTTACTGACAAAAACAGTTGTGCATTACTGTAATATTTACTCAGAACATGTTAGTCTACAGAACCTTAGTTTAAAATTTGCTTTAAAAATATTTCATTAGTGTGTTGCTGAAGATTATAAAATCACATCTCTAAAAAATCCTTGCATAGATTTTTAGATGCACAATCTGAGTATTCATCTTTAGCCTTAAATGCTTGGATCTTCAGATATATAGTTTTAAATAAATCCTTCAAAAGACCACCCTTATCTAAAATACACATGCGAGCTGGGCTGCTGTCAGGCATAGGGGCACCAGTTTAATAATACTGCATAGGGCCCCATAAATCTTAAGGATGGCCCTGAACACGTTTGATAGTGATGAATGTGATAAAGGGTCATTTGTTATAAATACAATGGCAAACTAAAATCCCCCAAGTTGTCTTCAATAAACAGCAAGGAAACCTATTTTTTGTTACAATGCTATGCCCCATTATGACCTTGTTTCAGCAAAAACACTTAAGCATGTGCTTTGCTAGGTTGGGCACAAGCAGACTAACTTTAGGCATCCAAACATTTTAGATTTGGACTAGGACTAGTGAGAAAATTGCACTGGGATTTCCCAGGTGTTGTGCAGTGCAGCATATTTGCTTATAATTACTTAACTAAAACAATAAGCTATGGTGAAGCAAGTATATTCAGGCAATAACATGCTTAGCAAACCAGAAGTCAGAGGTCACTATAAATACATCATGCACCAAAGCAAAAGAGCTTTGAAGAGAAATAGGAGGATACTTTGAACTAGACTCAGTCCTCCATGCTACAAGTCTGCAGAAGACTGGATGTTGCAAAAGAATCTTGTAAATGCCCAGGGGTAACAAGCAAGTCTTGTGCATTCATAGGTCCCCTTGCCAGGAGATACACAGTATATAATATATGGAACAGAAGTGACAGCTATACAGGAGGCAAGAGCGGGAGGGTCAAAGGACTAGGAGAAGCAAGATTTCTGTAGGAATGGGAGGTGGTTATGGAAAGGGCATAGAATCAGGTAGGGGACAGAGCAGTAGGTCTGTGCAGGGGTTTACAGAAGGGCAGTGCAGTAGTAAGCGTGGGAGAGAGGGAGGAAGGGGCAGTAAGAAGACTAGGGCTGTGCAGGAGGAGGAGCAAGAGAGAAGATCTATTCAAGTTGACTAGTATTGCTGTAAAAATTCTTAGGATACATACTATTAACTTATAGGAGAGGATTGAGAAACATTTCCAAGATGAAAAGACAGAGATAATTGCAGCCTACTTTTGGCTTAGGTGGTTCCATAGGACAGTCCAACTTGAAGAACAATATTCTGGTTAAAAATGGGGAAAAGAACATATAAAAAATGTTAATCTGTCTTTAAAATGTTCTTAACGCCATTTCAATTAGTTACTTAAAAGCATTTCTGCCCTTGAGATACATGCACAATTTATTATTGCCAACAGGAGTTTGCCAGGCAGAGTATATGCCCCTAGATCAACATAGTAATAATAGCATTTAATTGGTTTAAACTATGCTTCCAAAGAAATACCACAGTGAAAGATGTGTGTCGTGGCATAATTCACATCACTGCTGCAGGTGACAGCTTTCTGAACAGGATAATAGTACAGCAATTAACAAGGGGACAGCTAACTTGGTAAAAGCTATCCATCTTTTTATTTTAAACATTGGAATTTGTTATTGCATACGCTAGAGCAGGGGTTCTCACAAGAAAATTTTTGATGGCCTCTGAGTGCGGCCACCAACTATTGCTGGTGGCAGCTCTGATAATTTTTCCTAAAATACTTAATTAACTTTAGGAAAAACAAATATATGCACATATACATGTCCAAAATCATTGTAATTTATTTATGTAGGGTTTTTTTGCAGACTCAATAAAAATAATGTACAGTTTTTTTTGTTCTTTACTAGACCTAAATAGAATAGAAACAAATAATGTGCTTTGAGCGTTCTTGTCCCTTTTTGTTGTTGTTTCTTTTGCTTTTTTGGTTACTTGTTTTTTTAAGACTTGCTAGCTAGTAAGTCTGTTTCTGTGAAAAGTGCTATTTGTATTTTGTCTATCACTTTTCACAGCAGCAGACTTGCTAGCTAGCAGGGAGGAAGTGAAAAGTGATAGTAACAAACATACAAATATCACTTTTCACAACAGACTTACTCAGCCCTGGCAAGCTGGGGGACAAAGCCCTGGATGGAGAGGTGGGTAGGGAGGCAGCTCAGGGCCAGGGGTGACTGGGGCGGGGGTGTGAGTCTGGGGACTGGAGCCCAGCAGCCAGGCACTGGGACCAAAGAACAAAGTAGGGGCCAGGGGCAATGTGTGTGTGTTGGGGGGGGGGGGGGGGAGAGCGAGCTTGGGGCCAGCAGTCATTGCTGCACGGCTGGGGCTGGATTGCGTGGCCCCATGGGTGTAGTCCAAAATCCTGTGGGTGGGGGTCAAAGCCCACTGCTGCACGGCCGGAGCCCAGGGCCAGAGGAGGCAGCGGGCTGAGGGGGGAGTGGAGGGGGGGGTGCGCGTGGGGCCAGGGCTCAAAGCCCGGGGCCAGGGGATGGAGCCCGCCGCCACACATCTGGAGTCTGCCACCCACCACCCCAAGTCTGAAGCCTGAGCCCCACTGCCTGCCTGATCCTCCAGCGTTTGTGGCTCCAGAGCGGGACAAGGCCTAACCCCTACTGGCAGTCCAAACCGAGGAGGATGTGGCTGCACAAAAATCCCCTGGTGGCCACATCTGAGAAACACTGTGCTAGAGCTTAGAATCTGTACTTTTTTTTATGCCCACAATTTTCCAGCATCTGAGAGCATCAGAGGGATAGTCATTATTACAGGTGCATTTAAGTTCTAGCATTAAGAGAATTTTAGCATTTTTGGAAGGTGTATGGTTCTTTATCTCACCCAATAAAATATTATCTCCAATTTACACATACTATTTAAAGAACTAGTTTGTCTCATTAACCTGGTTATCTGTTTCACAGGTATGATGAACACTACCACAATTGTTATACCTATGCACTGGCATTTATTAACTGTGTTTTGGCTGCACAAGGTAAGCAGCCAATGAGTAAAAGTGAATTCACAGAAAGATTTGTGATACCACAGACAAGGAAAGCTTCCAAGTATATCACTGTCTACCGGGAGGTAGCCGAAAATTACTTCTACATTGGTGACAGCCCTGATCAAGAACAGAACAATTCTGAAGAGGACAAATTGTTACATTAAAAACAAGCATGCAATGCAGTGAAAACAAATCCATAAATAGAAAATCTTTGGGTCCAAGCTTCAGTTCTCCCTCTATATACCGGACATGCCTTCCTGCAATATTTGAAAACTAACAGTAGAACTCTGATGTGTCTGAGAAAAGGATCATCCCTTTCATATATCTCTTACGAGACATTAACATGTCACAAGAAGGAAAAGACTTGTATGAGAGTTTTCTGGGAGTTTTAAAATTTTGCACTATGCAACTAGCTAACTTTCTTGAGCACTATCACATAGGAAATTATATGCATTCCTGTTTGCTATATCATACTAAAAGTTGTATGACTGCAGTCATGTTTTGTAGTAGACAATATAAGTGTTGTAAATTAAAATAACAAGTGTAGATTACCTTTTGACCAGGGTCAGAAAAACAAAGTTTGTGACAAAAAACAACGGTGACACATTCACTATTCTCCACTAAAACACTGCTTGAATTAAGAAAGCACTGCAATTACTGGTCACATACACTATCTTCTTCATTTGCAATATTCACTTTGTACCTTACTTCAGGCATTTGAGTAAGTTTTAACTTTACCAGTAAGTGGCAGTGTTCTTTCAGTTCCTTGTAAAATTACAGTACTATCATAATAAATGCTACATTGTACCTCCATATTTTTACTACTGTTGCAAAAATAAATAGCTGGAGTAAAACTATACTCCTCTCTCTCTCCCTAAAAGGGCTATTTTCCAGTAAAGTATCTGGAAGTATTCAGTACTCTACCGGAAACATTTTATACTAGCCAACAGATTTTGCAAGGTTGTGTGGCCATAACTAGCAGTGGACTCGTCAGAATGTCCCCAACAAGAAATTAAAGGATCTGAAAAGACTGAACAGCAGTTTTACAGATAGGACATGATTGCAGAAACAGACCTATGGGCCAACTTCTGCTAGTTTTCACTGTTCTAAACCCTGAATAACTTCACTGGAGTTAATCCCTATAGACATCAATGTAACAGAGCAGAGTGCGGCCCTATTTCTCCTAGTAGTTTTTGCAAAAGCTCAGCCAGAGTTAGTATGAATCCAAATTCTATTTTCTCCAGAGTTCTAATAAATGGGTCTTAATTTTGTCCCACCTCTAATTTATACCTTTGCATAAATGTTATAGTGAGTATAAAAACCAACAGCATTCTTTAACCTCTTACACCACACATTTCCATTTATTTCTTAATGCCATAAACGCCTTCTGCCATTGTTTACTATATTTTAAAATTGTATTCAACATCAAGCGCTCCAAAAATAAAAAAATCATAACACTGCAAGAGAAGTTCTCATTAGGGTGAAATTCACCCCTGTTCAGAGGGTAAGCACCAGGGCCGGCTTTAGGAAGTGCGGGGCCCAATTCGAACATTTTCGGCAGGGCCCCGGCAAGGATGACTAAAAGAAAAACACCCCCCCCAAAAAAAAAGCCACCTTTCATTTCTTCTATGTATTATTTACTTTCCATAACTATATGAATAGTAACAAAATTATATATTACCTACATTGCTGGCTGGAGGCAGGGCAGGGGCTGACTGGAGGTAGGGTCTGGCTAGAGACAGGGCAGGGGGTGCAGGGCTGGCTGGAGACGGGCTCGCTCCAGGCAGGGGCTGGCTGCAGTCAGGGCAGGGGGTGCGGGGCTGGTGCGGGCAGGGGATGCAGCAGGAGCTGGCTGCAGGCAGGGCAGGGCGTGCGGGGCTGGTGCGGGCAGGGGATGCAGCAGGGGCTGGCTGCCGCTGTGGGCAGGGGGTGCGGTGTGCAGGCATGGGGTGCAGCAGGGGCTCCCCTGCTTCTACCACCCCAGCCCTTTAAATAGCTGCCAGAGCCCTGGGGAAGCAGCAGGGCTCCAGTGGCTATTTAAAGGGCCGGGGCAGTAAAAGCAACGGGAGCCCCGGACTTTTTAAATAGCCCCCAGAGCCCCGCAGCCCTATCCCAGGGCTCCAGAAGTGGGGCTCTGGTGGCAATTTAAAATCTTTAAATTGCCCCCTGGGGAAGCAGGCCGCCCCGGTACAGCATACCGGCGGCGGCAAGGGCGCAGGGCTTTCTTAGGTGCGAGGCCTGATTCAGGGGAATCGCCTGAATCGGCCTAAAGCTGGCCCTGGTAAGCACAAACCCACTGTACTACGACAGGTTTCAGAGTAGCAGCCGTGTTAGTCTGTATCCGCAAAAAGAAGAACAGGAGTACTTGTGGCACCTTAGAGACTAACAAATTTATTAGAGCATAAGCTTTCGTGGGCTGTAGTCCATGAAAGCTTATGCTCGAATACATTTGTTAGTCTCTAAGGTGCCACAAGTACTCCTGTTCTTCTCTTTCCACTGTACTACTTAATCCCTATTTTGAGAGTTCAAATGGAACTTAAATAGTGCAGGGGCCTTGAGAGGTGTTTCTGCTCAAGGGTGAATTTCTGATTGGCTCAGAACCAGGACCTTCTGTGCTTTTACCAGTCGGAATACACTTTGTGAATGAAAATAAATATATGGCAAGTTTCAGTCTCTCTGGTTATGCACTTCTAAAGTAAATAATTTGGTGCAATAGCATTGAAAATATTAAATATGATCTGCTCTTTGAAAATAAATACCATGAAATCTACTTTCTATAAATACCTTGACATTCAGCTTGAAGAGGTAAGTATCAGAGGGGTAGCCGTGTTAGTCTGAATCTTGCATCTGAAGAAGTGAGGTTCTTACCCACAAAAGCTTATGCTCCCAATAATTCTGTTAGTCTTAAAGGTGCCACAGGACCCTCTGTTAGCTTGAAGAGAGAGGCCATTATCCAGACACAACATTTCCAATTACAGTACAGATGCTACAGAGGGAAAACACAAACATTAGAATATTTTCCCCTTTTTTCAATTTTATACATAGTGTAATCTACAATGAAATAGTGCTATATATTGCTGCATTGCTGAAACAGGATACGGCTGGATTGTACTGTGTTGACTATCCCCTGCTGGCAGATGATTCCTGGAGGACCATTACCAGCTGGCAGAGTTTAGAGCAACTCTTGCTTCTGCTGAGGTCAGGGTAGAACTGGCCAAAAAAATCAGGGAGCCCCTCTGGTGTGCTGAGTGGAAACAGTGTAGAAAAGAATAGAATCATAGAGTATCAAGGTTGGAAGGGACCTCAGGAGGTCATCTAGTCCAACCCCCTACTCAAAGCAGGACCAATCCACAGACAGATTTTTGTCCCAGATCCCTAAGTGGCCCCTTTAAGGATTGAACTCGCAGCCCTGGGTTTAGCAGGCCAATGCTCAAACCACTGAGCTATCCCTCCTTCCAAGAGGTCCCAGTGTATAAAGCAATATCCACTAAAACCAGTTTAATTGGCCAAGCAGGTTATCTTCTATGACTAATGACACCTGCAGTGCTACCAAGGGGGACACTTGTGATAATTTACCTTGATAACATTTTATGTTATGGAATATTTTTAATGCCAAATCACAGTGACAAGCATACAAATAGCAAGCTGCCCAGCACTCAGTTTTAGCTATGCTAAATACAGCAATAATTTGAATTTTAGCTGTGCTTTGAGAAATTTCAAGCTAAGTCAAACTATATTTTTAGATTACCAACCATACCAATGAACTTGGGTATAGTATCTTTCCCCTTCCCTCTATTGGACGTAATCAGAACTGCTTGCTTTGTGTCATATAGGCCCTATGCTGTTTATGTAAGGTACTTACTTGGCTGCCCTATTACTACAGTATCTGAGTATCTCAGTCTTCACTGTAGTTATCCCCACAACACCCCTTTGGAGTAGGGAAGTGTTATTATCCCCATTTTACTGAGGCACAGTCAGGACCGGCTCCAGGCACCAGCAAAGGAAGCAGGTGCCTGGGCGGCCAATAGAAAGGGGTGGCACTCCGTCTGTTATTGGGGTGGCATGTCCAGGTCTGCGGTGGCAATTTGGTGGCGAGTCCTTCAGTCCCTCTCTTAGTCTTCGGCGGCACTTCGGCGGCAACTCAATCACTCCGCTTCAGTCTTCGGCGGCAATTCAGCGGCGGGTCCTTCACTCCCTCTCTTCCTCTTCGGCGGCAGCTCAATCGGGTTTTTCTTTTTTCTCTCTTTTTTTCCGCCACTTGGGGCAGCAAAAAAGCTGGAGTCAGCCCTGGGCACAGTGAGACTACATGACATGCCTAAGATCACACAGGAAGTCTGGGATCTGAATCCTGGTCTCCCAAATCCTAAACTAGTGCCCTAACTAGTGGGCAATCCTTCCTCTCCCTGGAAACACTGCTAACAGAGATTTAGTTTAATCAGCAAAGGCTTGTGCTTTCGGAGCAGGGAGATAAGAGTTTATGTAGTGGCTGTGAGGCACCAAATGGCCATAGCATGCAGTCTAGTGACCAGTGTGAAGTCCTACGTGTGTGTGGATTTGTTACATATTATACTGTTAGCAGTCAATGCAGTGCAGTTAGCTTTGATAGCAACATGTTTAGAAGTTCTATAGGAATACCAGTGTATGTTGGATTGGGAAGAGATTACTTTAATTTTTTTCACATGGACAAATACAGTTATCCATTATGTTTTTTCAGTACAACCTTCTCGGCTAATACACAGCATACTCCATGTTCTGTACAATTTTAAACAGCGTTGAGATATGCATTCAGAATATTGTAAACAGGAATATGGCACAGCTCTGCCTTGTAAAGATTAGTCTTTTCTCAACCTAATTTGTTGATAATATTTGCTTCTTTAACACTGGATTTCTTGGTCCATCTTATTATAGTTCATCTTGTTCACTGCGCTCTCGGGAAGAGACCCAACGATTTACAATCAGTTCCTGAAATAGAAACATGGACTATTACAAGAGCAAAAAATAAAAAGCTTCCCCCCCCTCCCTCCTGTCATGCCAGTCATAACTTGGTAGCAGCAATTCTTGATGCCCCCAACCTACATTTAAAGATTAACTTTGGGACCAGCTACCTCTGTGCCAGGCCTGCCCTCCAATTAATTTCTACCAACTCTATGGTGCAACTGAATCTAGGATGTTCAACATCACAGTCTTGTGCTTTCCAGAATTTGAAACATGCCAGAGAGAAAGCAAAAATTAAAGTCTGCTGCTATGCTAGGGAGCTAGAGTCTTCAACTGCCTCAAAGGATTGCTCAGCTAGCAAAGATGAAGAAATAATTCGGACCACAACTTACTTGAACTTTAATTCTTTTTAGACAGTCTGGTGATGACATTTCTTTCTCAGTCATATCACACGGTTTAATCAAATAGCATAACATAAGTTCCTGTTGACAAATACACAAATATTCCTTATGTGAGACAAATGCACAAGCTTCAATTGATATTTGAAACAGGTTTTAAATTAGAATCCAGGTGTTTAGTTTGAACAACAGATCTCATCTCTGAGGCAAATTAAGAGGTATATACTCTTGTATAATGCTTGTTAATGGGAACTAGATAGACATACTGAGGAGAGAACACACCCATTTGTGTATCTGCTTTGAGGCAGACATTACCACTCATGTGACACCTGGATACCCTGGTAACTGGCATAGTAGAATTATCTATATAGACAGGTCATATAGAACTGGTAACCTTTTAGAAGTTTGCACATCCAAAATACTTTCCTATTTGGGCAGGTGAGTGGAGGTGGAAGGAAGTTCGGAGTGCGGAGTTGGAAAGGAAGGTCACTCCAGGACTTCCCCATTCTGCACACCTTTATTTCCCCCAATAACTTTCAAAGAGCCTGCACAGATGTGACCCTTCCGCTCCAACCAAGGAGACCTGGAACCTATCAACATTGCTACAAATACTGGCCAGGAAAGGATGTATTCAAACACCACTAGCGTGCACTGCCCCCCAGCCTAAATATAAAGCAATCATGCTCAGAACCCAAATTCTGATCCAAGTCCAGTGTTGCTTTTCCACAAAAAAATCTCCAAGCTAAACTATTACATTTACCAGTTAAAACTATTTGTAGATGCAGAATCAGTATCTTATGTTGTTACCTTAGAAACATTCACTGTTGTTCTGTTCAAGCCAGACAAAGACATCCAGTTGAGCGGTCTGCACAGTGACCCTACAAAGTTGTCATTAACCAGTTCAGCAATGACTGAGTAACTGGAAAATAAACCCAAAGAATAGATTACAAAGAGAAAAATTATGGTCACTTAAAAATCCTGGAATTTAAAAACTTCTGCCTGAGAATATTTGGCTATTGTGACTGTCATAGCCAAACAACAAACCTGTAGGCTGCAGACAAGCCATAAGACCTGCATCTGTTTCTACTAGTCAAAGAGGAAGTGGTGGATGCAATGTTTAATTTGTGCCAGGCCTTGCCAGGGCTGAGCCTGGTACCTCTAGGCTTGGCAGTTCACAGCACTGGCACCTCTGGGCTTGCCATGTCAGTTATGAAAGTAAAAAAATTGCTTGAGCCTCGGCACCTAATTGCTTGAGTCCTGTTACTTCTTTCATTACAAATTAAGCACTGGATGGAGGAGGTAAATGGTGAATGCAGTGAATGATGGTTCCTCACCCCACCATCCTGCTTCTCTTCTTTCAACAGTGTTCTCTTGAGAGTGTCCATCTTTCATTCACACCCCATAACTAATTAGGCATGCAAATTGATTGGTAGAGGAATGGAGATCACTTATAATAAGTTATGGGCTTTTTTCCCTAAGTTATCCCCAAAATTACCTAAATCATTCATAATAAAAAAGATACACTATTACAAAAATCAGATCATTTTTCTGACTCCAATCAGCACATACAACAGCTAGAGATGCCCAGGGAGGCATTCTGTAGTCTTCAATTATATTCTTAAATATTTGTATATGAACTCACTCTCAAACTTCTTGTTTTGTGCTTCTAGTAAAATGACATGTTGATTCAAAATATTTGCTTATCATGCATGGTTAACCTTCCTGGTTAGAAAAATTTGTTTTGGGTGTAGAAAGTACAAAGCAGGAAAATCATACTTTTAATTAGGAGAAATATATCCCAGTAAAAAAGGGGGTGGGGGAAGAGAGAAAATTGTATTCATTCATTTGAAACAAAAATAGAAGTTAAATCACAGTAGTCAAATGCAGAGTAAGTGTTTTATATTCAGAATATAAAGTGAACGCCAAACCTTGCATGGTAAAAGGGGGGACCTTTTCGATATAGCACTGCAACAAAAAAATACTGTATTAGTCAGAGAATCATGAATTCCCAATTTTGGATCTCAGTATCAGAGATCAGAACCCTTATAAATAACTAACAATCATACCCATTACATAAACAAGCTATTGCAGAATCAGAGGAGAGAGGCTGAACCCTTTCAACCAGCTCCAGCTGATCCTATTTAATTGCATGGCACATGTCAAAAGCCAGTGCTGTATAAAGTGGATAGGAAACAAAATTCAGACCAGAAAGTAAACTACTGAAGAACGAGCTCAAATAAACTCATGTAGATGTCAGGCAACCAATACCAACATTTCACCTATTATAATGGTTATTTTAGTGGACGGTGAAGAAATTGCATTCAGGTACAACTTCTATACCATAAGGATTGTGTGTTAACTCCCAGTACGCACACGAAAACATTCCTTAAGAGTCTTATAGTACACCTCTACCCTGATATTACGCGACCCAATCACGAATTTGGATAGAACGTGGTAAAGCAGTGCTCCGGGGCGGCGGGGCTGTGCGCTCCAGCGGATCAAAGCAAGTTTGATATAACGCAGTTTCACCTATAACGTGGTAAGGATTTTTTGGCTCCCAAGGACAGCGTTATATCGGGGTAGAGGTGTGGTTTCATCTGAATGAAAAGCAGCATTCTGATATTTTATACAGACATGCTTTTCTTCATGGTTTGCCATCATTTAACAATTTTCTATTAGAAGATAAATTACACTATCACTCATTTCAAACTACAAAACTGTAATCAAGAAATTATTACTTAACAATTCTTAAGCTATTTACTATGGAAGTATAGACACTACTGAATATGTCCATTTGGGAAGAAAGCATAACAAAACAAAAATAAGTGATTTGAATTACAACTTCAGTATATGCTCCAATCCAACTCCCACTGTTGGTGGAAAGATTTCCATAGAATTCAACAGGAATTGGATCAGGCTGTGAGAACAGAGAAAGCTCACTACTCCAAACACTCATTAATTCCACTTGGGCTTCTCGGCAGAGTGGGTGGATTGGCTCATGAGGTGAATTCCAGTGCAGTTCCACAGCTAATATCTAGCCTATAGGCCAAAGCTACAGGTCCTCCAAGTCACTTACAGCCTGTTTTGGTACCAATGAATCTGCACAGCGGCAGACCATAGCCTCTGCCTCCATTAATACCTTATCTGCTAGCCTATAGCCTAACCAGCGTGCAGAGTCATCTTCCAAACAGGAGCTGGGGAGATCTGCTCTGCTTGTACAGCCTCAATGTCAAGTTTAAGTGGTGCATTGGCTATTAAAGAGTTAGTTGCAAGCTATTCCATTTTTGAAAGGAAACTACTCACAGAGATCGGTTCCATACTTCAGTCCTACTTTGGGGACCCATCCCTTACTTCGGAAGAAGTGATACGCCATGTATGTAGTTCTAAAATTAGGTTGCACTTCACTAAAAACTTCCCATAGCTTCAAAATAGTTAAAGGTTCCTAAAAATCATAACCAAAAAGACATTAGTATTATTACACTAACCTGCTGCTCTTACTTACAGGGAAATACCCAGGAAATGTTACACATAAAACAGCGTCTTTAGTAGAATATTCTATTCAAGTATCAAACATTATAATCCCATTGCAAAAAGACTACACTTGAGACATTAGCACTATGGGAGTCCATTGTCTGCAACAGAAGTCTGCTTCAATAGGGGTTTACCAATCAATACCAAAAAAACACAACCTTTGAGCTAGCAGAATTCTGCTTGGTCGCATGTTGGTAGCTCAGGACTCAACAGCAAGAACCTTACACCGATGATATATGTAAAGAAAAATAAAAGCTATTGTTTGTTATGAAAGACGGTGGTTACAATTCAAACTGCAAACTTTTTCACAAAAGGGAAGGACACTCCTATACATACTTCTTCCCACACACCTCTTTTCTCTTGTATTTCTCCCACCAACTCCACACACAAACTTTCTTCCACAGAAGGTACCTGTTTATCTGTATTTTGTTGCTAAATAAAAAGCATTGCACAAAGTTTATGGACAATATTCTTATATCTACACAAATAATAGAAACACAACTAAAGAGAAAATTTCCAAATCCCTCTAGTTGGTAGTTGCTGCCTTTGAGCTTAGCAGCATGTGATTCTGTCATAGTAGTTGGAAGTTTGAGACAGTGATCTATATCCAAGTCAATAGTATTTTGCATCTTTCAGAGCAAAAGTTGCAGATAATTAAATGTAACATCTTACCTCGTTATAATAAATACTCAAACATCCTAGAGCATAGACCAAGAAAAATGCCTAAAAACGTAAAAAGAGTAAGTTAAAATATTCTGTCTGTATCACATGGAGACCTGTAGTTATAAGATTTACATGTTACAACACTCTAGAATTATCGCATAAGAGAAGTTTGAAAGCCACCAAAAGAGCTTACTCATGTAATGAGCCACTCTGAGATAAATGGAATTATTCATATGCATAAAATCTGCAGGACTGGTCCCTTGAATGTCTTTCACTATGTCCATGTAATCTACAGATCATTAAAATTATTACTAAATTTACCAAAAACAGTGCAAACATTTTGGATTTTAAAAAAACAGATCATTCTTTAAGAAAGAGGTATTTATTGCATAGATTAGTGCTTTGTTCTGATGTTAGAAGAAAAAGAAGTTTCACAATATTTAACATACCTCCTCCAGACTGAGTTGCAAATATTCAAAAATCCTAAATGGATTTCTTCTGCATACTAATTTTTCCCTTTTGATTAACTAAAAGAAAAAAGTATAAAAATAAAATTATAAAGAAGCAACCAAAGAAAAAGGAAATACGTGTGTTGCATTCAAAATGACATTTTTCAAACATCTTAGATTCCACCTTAACTTTTCATTAAACATTAGTGATTTATTTACTATATAGATGAACATTTAAATCGACAACAATACTGAATTGTGAAAAGAACACACTGACTATATTTAGTAAAATAAAATAAGTTACCCATAAAAAAGACAACTCGCTTGGCTTACATTTGATTTATCATTTGCTGCTTCATCTTCATGACACAATTTGCTTTCTTCTTCCTGCACCAATACATACTCATAAGCATATTCTTTCCCTTTGGCCAAGTTATGAAATACTTGGTTGGTATAATCTTCGGCCTTGCAGCCACAGTGCACAATAAAATCGTCATGTTTTTGGCAATGTACTTTAACTATAGCTTTAGTGTCCAATGGATACAGTTCCTCAGAGCCATAGTTGGCTAGTGGATCATTGTAAGCTGAATCACCTTCCAAAGAAGCTTTCTTGCAGTCTACACTCATGTTATGACATTTAACATTTGGTGCTGCTGAATCTCCATTATTTATGGCAGAATCTCTTGAAAGTTTCATTCCATCTTCTACGTTTTCCATTTCTGCAGCCATTCTGCAGCAAGAGTCATCATTTTGTGCAACTTCTCCTTCCCCTTTCATAAAAGGCAGATCAAATGGCTTAGTATAATTTTCAAGAATTTTGTTAACGGAGCAGTCATCAAGTCCTTGTTCTTGCATAAGGCTTTTAGCCCATTCTAGATGACACTGGTACCTGGATAATGGAAAAACAAGAAGTGGAAGATTCTAGGGCAGAGTATTGTTCAACTAATATGTTAAAACTAGGGCTGTCAAGCGATTAAAACAATCAATCACAATTAAGCGCATGATTAAAAAATTAATCACACTTAATCATGCTGTTAAACAATAATAGACTACAATTTAAATATTTGTGGATGTTTTCTACATTTTCAAATATATTGATTTCAATTATAACACAGAATACCAAGTGTACTATGCTCACTTAATAAAATAAATATATGCACTGTAAAAAAATATAGTATTTTTCAATTCACCTCATACAAGTACTGTAGTGCAATCTCTTTATCATGAAAGTTGAACTTACAAATGTAGAATTACGTAAAAAAATAACTACATTCAAAAATAAAACAATGTAAAACTTTAGAGCCTACAAGTCCCCTCAGTCCTACTTCTTGTTCAGTCAATCGCTCAGACAAATAATTTTGGTTACAATTTGCAGGAGATAATGCTGCCTCCTTATTATTTATATCACCTGAAAGTGAGTACAGGCGTTCGCGTGGCACTTCTGTAGACAGTGTTGCAAGGTATTTTCGTGCCAGATATGCTAAACATTCGTATGCCCCTTCATGCGTCAGCCACCATTCCAGAGGACACGTTTCCATGCCGATAATGCTCATTAAAAAGATAATGTGTTAATTAAATTGGTGACTGAACTCCTGGGGGGAGAATTGTATGTCTCCTGTTCTGTTTTACCCGCATTCTGCCATATATTTCATGTTCTAGCAGTCTTGGATGATGACCCAGCACGTTTGTTTTAAGAACACTTTCACAGCAGATTTGACAAAATGCGAAGAAGGTACCAATGTGAGATTTCTAAAAATAGCTACAGCACTCGACCCAAGGTTTAAGAATCTGAAGTGCTGTTCAAAATCTGAGAGGGACGAGGTGTGGAGCATCCTTTCAGAAGTCTTAAAAGAGCAACATTCCAAACTACAGAACCCGAATCACCAAAAAAGAAGATCAACCTTCTGCTGGTGGCATCTGACTCAGATGACGAAAATGAACATGTGTCAGTCCATTCTGCTTTGGATCATTATTGAACAGAACCCATCATCAGCATGGACGCATGTCCTCTGGAATGGTGGTTGAAGCATGAAGGGACATATGAATGTTTAGCATATCTGGCACGAAAATACCTTGCAACGCCGGCAACAAAAGTGCCATGCGAATGCCTGTTCTCACTTTCAGGTGATATTGTAAATAATAAGGAGGCAGCAGTATCGCCTGTATACGTAAACAAACCAGAACAAGAAGTAGGACTGAGTGGACTTATAGGCTCTAAAGTTTTACATTGTTTTGTTTTTGAGTGCAGTTATGTAACAAAAAAAAAATAAAAAAAATCTACATTTGTAAGTTACACTTTCACGATAAAGAGATCGCACTTCAGTATTTGTATAAGGTGAACTGAAAAATACTCTTTTGTTTATCATTTTACAGTGCAAATATTTGTAATAAAAATAATATAAAGTGAGCACTGTACACTTGGTATTCTGTGTTGTAACATAAATCAATATATTTGAAAATGTAGAAAAACATCCAAAATATTTAATAAATTTCAATTGGTATTCTATTGTTTAACAGTGCGATTAATCATGATTTTTTTTAATCGCATGAGTTAACTGCGATTAATCGACAACTCTAATTACAACCAACAATACAATATAGAAATAAATGTTAATGCTTCCATAATTTATTTTTAATTTAAAATATGTTTTATATATCAACTGAGGTATGTTTTTTAAACTGATCCAACACATTAGTTAAAATGGAGAATAACCAATTTATAAGACTCTTTGGTATGCTATAATGCTGTGATAATGTAGAAAATAAACACAACTCAAGATCACCATAACATTAAGCTTTCTATATATTTTAAAAAGAATTACATATTTACTTGTAGCTACATGCTGAGATCCCAAAGAGAATGTTATAGTGAGGATTGAGTGAGTAACACAGGGGTCGGCAACCTTTCAGAAGTGGTGTGCCGAGTCTTCATTTATTCACCCTAATTTAAGGTTTCGCGTGCCAGTAATATATTTTAATGTTTTTAGAAGGTCTCTTTCTATAAGTCTATAATATATAACTAAACTATTGTTGTATGTAAAGTAAATAAGGTTTTTAAAATTTTTAAGAAGCTTCATTTAAAATTAAATTAAAATGCACAGCACCCCAGACCGGTGGCCAGGACCCAGGCAGTGAGAGTGCCACTGAAAATCAGCTCTCGTGCCGCCTTCGGCACGCGTGACATAGGTTGCCTATCCCTGGAGTAACAGATGGCACTTCTTAACAAGCAGCTGAATAACACAAACTTATCTAAACATGAAGCCTACAAAAAAAAAATTAGGCTGGACTAATTCATCTTTTAAATCTTAGTTAAATTCTGAATGTATTTAAAGGAAAAGACTAAACAGTGTTTCAGTCCAAGTATAAGTGGGTTTAAATCCACTGGAGGCTAATGAAACAGGCTGACTTTGGCACGAGATTTAGGGACAAATCCTCAGCTGATGTAAAGCAGTGGAGGTCCACTTACTTTAATGGAGCCAAGCTGATTTACATCAACAGAGGATTTGGAACAAATGAAGTCTGAAGAGAAGACACTTCCTAATAGCAGCTATATGAAAGCTAAGCACAATATAACGCTTAAAGGCCCAATTCTGCAGTACTCACTTAACCAAATCTTAAAGGAAGTATTGCCTGTGAAAGGACTTCAGGATCAGGCCCTATATGATTACCAACTACTGCAATGAAGACTTTTTATAAACAGTGTTTACATTCTTCATATGTTATACTAGTAGCTAAAAGTAGAATTTAAGGATGCTGATTTAAACAGCGCACAATAGAACACTGAAGACCAATGCCAAAATATGTCCCGAACTGGTTCTCAGTTACAAACAGACCTTGCAGAATTTCAGTTTCAAATCAATACATCAGTATCTCAGGGTGCTGTGCCTTGGATATATTTAGGCCCAACTTATTCAGAAATGCCCTTGGAAAGGTCATCCTAAAGTAAACTAAGTGATACTATTGTAAATAGTTTATGGTTGAAGAAGAGTGGTCTTGTAAATGTGATTTGAACAGGCCATCAACAGTAATATGATAAAGATCTGAAATGGTCTTTCCAAATTAAAAAACAAACAAACATCTGTTTGTTTTACTTCTTTCTGCAGTTCTAAAACAGGAGATGGGAACATAAGGAAGATCAGCAAGATATTTAACTCATTTAGGAAATGTTTTAATGCTATACATTTACATCTCCTAAGACTGTGACATACTTCAGATTTCAAACTGTAAAATTATAGGTATTTGGTAATTCTAAGGTACTTTAAGGTCTACTAAATAGCAAGCCTTAAAGTGCAAATGGCAAAAAAACTGGACATGTTCTCTTTGCTCCTTTATGATGTACACCTCTACCCCGATATAACGCTGTCCTCGGGAGCCAAAAAAATCTTAAAGCGTTATAGGTGAAACCGCATTATATCGAACTTGCTTTGATCCACCAGAGTGCGCAGCCCCACCCCCCTGGAGCGCTGCTTTACTGCATTATAGCCACAGATGGACTGTGCATTGTGTGAAGAAATACTTCCTTTTGTTTGCATTAAACCTGCTACCTCTTAATTTCATTTGGTGACCCCTAGTTCTTGTGTAATATGAAGGAGTAAATAACACTTCCTTATTTACTTTCTCCACACCTGTCATGATTTTATAGACCTCTATCATATCTGCCCCCCCTTCGTTGTTTCTTTTCCAAGCTGAAAAGTCCCAATCTTATTATTCTCTCCTCATATGGAAGCCATTCCATACCAATAATCATTTTTGTTGCCCTTTCTGAACCTTTTCCAATATATCTTTTTTGAGATGGGGCGACCACATCTGCATGCAGTATTCAAGATGTGGGTATACCATGGATTTATATAGAGGCAATATGATATTTTCTGTCTTATTATCTATCCCTTTCTTAATGATTCCCAACATTCTGTTCGCTTTTTTATTGCCGCTGCACACTGAGTGGATGTTTTCAGAAAACTAGCCACAATGACTCCAAGATCTCTTTCTTGAGTGGTAACAGCTAATTTAGACCCCATCATTTTATATATATAGCTGGGATTATGTTTTCAAGCAGGAAGAAACTGACTGACTATATAGGGGAAATAAGTATAAAGTGTTGTTAAAAATAAATTCTAATCTTTTTCAATTATCATAATTTTAGTTGTTTCTTGTAACAGGCAGAATTTTCAGAGAGAAGTGGAATTTTTAAATTGACAAATATTATTTCTATAGGAGATTATTTTGATATCTAATTTAAGACAAAAGTCCCAAACTACTGTTATAATTATAAAGACAATTACAGTCAGCTACATAGTTTTAAAACTAACAGTGTGAGGAGGATGAGGAGTAAAATACTTTACTTCCCCAACTGAAATTTAGAGATGGCAATTAACTAGGGAAAAAAAAGCACTGTAAGAACAGTTAAAACCAAAACAAGTGATGCAGATGAACATGAAATTCAAATCCCTCCCTTCAAAATCTCTTCAGAAGGAAAGCCCTGAATCATCCAACACTATTTACTACAGACTGGTTTTGAACTGTTAAAAATTTTGATCAGTATATATAATGTTACTGTCATATTATATAAGGTGGTTCCATACAGGGCTGTCCCTAGAGGGGTGTGGGGCTCAGGTGGAGGTGACAAATTCATCTCTTCCAGGACCGACCATGCCAGCTAATTGCACCGCCCAAACGCGGGGCCCGGAGCAGTCACGCCAATTCGCTCTACCCAAGGGATGGCTCTGGTTCCATATCTTTCATCACCAAATAAAATAGAAAAACTTTTATTGTACTGTACTTGATTACCATACAATAGCACTTTATTCATCTGAATAAAATGCTATGAAGCATGCTGTATATCCTGCAATAATGGGGCTGTCACGATGCCTACTGAGATCTAAAGTGGTTAATTGCACTACCACAAAATAAATTAATATTGGTAATATTATGTATTGCTGCAGTAGCATACATCTGATTATTGGGAGGGGGGTGAAAGAACCATTTGGCATGTGTTTACTTTAAGTTGAAATGGTTATTATAAAAGACTACATTTTGTAATCCTATGGGTATGAAAAACAATACAGCAACTAATTTACGCCCCTCACTGGTTGTTTCTTAAACTAGTTGGTTGAATTTAAAACAAAAACCCCCCACCAATTCCCTAACTTATTTCCTGCATAATAAACAAAAGTGCTAAATCTGAAGTCATCATGCAGGCAAACTCAGGAAAATGATCACACTATGTCAGATTAAAATTCTATGTAATACATTAAAATTGTATTTAAGTGTTAAAGACTGTTTCTGCCCATTCAGAATGAACCTAGTAAGCACATAGAAAAACTATTAAAAACAGCCTGCCCCAGAATAACCTGCAACAAAAAAGGGGGAAGTATAAAGGTTTCCTTCTATGTTCATATAATCATGAATCAGTTGCTCATATTATAGTGAATTGGCTCTAATTTGCACTGCTTACTCAAGCAAAACTCCCAATAGCTTACATGGAAAAAACAATGCTAGGAATGTTATCTAATATTTTATCTGTCTTTAGGATTTAGGAACTGGAAACAAGGAAGAGAAACAAAACTATGTGAATCAGCCTTTTTACAAGCCAGTTTGGGAACCACTGGGCTAAAACATGAAGCCAAATGAACTGTTGCTGTACAGGCGAGTCTCATCTTACACGCATTTAACATGCGCGAATTCAGCTTTGCGCGGTCGGCAAAGAGAAAAAAAAATCACAATTTAAATACCGTATCTGTACTGCGGGCGATTCCGCCCGCCATTACACTCAATGTAATTTTGACTATAAGCGATTTTCGCTTTACGCTCTGACAGCGGAATGTAACCGCACTGTAAGATGAGACTCGCCTATACAAACTTAGGATACAGTAAGAAAGTTGCACTTACTTTTTTGATGAGAGTATGGGCATGTTTATCTTGGCATCTGCATTAAAAGAGAAAATGTTATTTACAAGTGTTTTGGCAATGCAACGATCTACATGCATGTATCGGCAATTAATAATTAGGACAAACCAAGTGGATATTACTAAACTGTCAAGAGAGTGGAAAGTAGTATGATTTACCTTGCCACTTAGCAACCAATAAAGGGTCTGAAATATTGTATTCTGGTCTGCTTCTCGAAAGAATACCTTTTCCAAAATAGCCCTGCAGGTGCAGGGGGAAAAAAGTTGATCAGAATTATTGATACAAAAAATAAAAAAGAATACCTATCCAAAGATCTAGATGCCCCTATCATAAATTACAAAAAAAAAACAATTAGATCAACCACCGAACACCAAACTCACCCACCCCAAAACATGTGAATTTTCTCAAAGGACCACCTCTGCAGCAGCCCATGTAAATAAATGTCTTGCAGAATGCTGCAAAGGTCAATAGATATGGGCTATTTCAGAACAGGAGTGAAAGTATGTTGCAAAGCTTAGGGCCCCTTCATAGAGAATGCACTACCAATAGCCCCCTCTCTTTTAAATTGAGAGGTAGTCAGCTTAAGTGCCACTGCCAATTTCATCTGTGGCAGTATGACACAAGTATAGAGGCGATCTTTCAAGTAGTGAGGTACCAAATGATTTGTGGCTTTATGAATCAAACCCAGCACCTTAAATTCAATTCAGAAACCAAAAGGTATTCACAGCATATCACGAAGTGACATGTGCGGCCACTTAATAGCCAGGCCACTGCATTCTGCACCAGCTTAAGTTTCCTGACTGATCTAAGGTTACTTAATATCTAACAATTAATCCAACATTAGGCATGTAGAGTTTAGAGATTAAAAAAATGTTTTCTTTATTAATCCTACACAATTGCATAAGCATAAACTTCAATAGTTTTTTTAATCAAGGCACTATTAATAATTTTTAGAACATATTATTTTTATACTGATGATTAAGTGAGGTTCCAAGAACAGGCAAGTCATTGCATGATATTCAGTCAAATACAGTACTAATTACTATTGACCTTATTATTCTATTACCTTATCATTGGGCATTAGGAATAAAGAATTATCTTTATTGCTAGTTTTGTGACTTCTGATGCTGTATTACCATTTTACTCTAAAATATATTTTTTCGTGTTAGGACTAAAATGCTTATAAATTTCATATGTAACACAGATCAAATTATGCTAGAGAATGTTGGTTATGGAGAACATTAGCAATACCACAAATAGCATGCATTGAACATCGAGAATTCAAACATGGAATGTTACCTTGCTATACAGCTGTTCTATATCTTTGGGGTTCCTCACAATTACATTGTTGTTAATAATTTCAGCCTGGTATAACTTGAAATCATTTCCACAGATGTCTTCCTGGGAGGCAGGAATAGGGAATGGAGAATCATATGACTCAAACACTCTTCTTTTCCTTCTTGGGGCATGGAAAACTGCTTCTGCCATTTTCCAATAGTAACCTTTCCCTAAACAATGATAAGCTAAAGACAAAGAGCAGAAAAAGACATTTTTAATATTTTAGAAGCTAGTTTATTTTACATACCTGGACATCATTCCCTGCATTGCAAATCACCAATAAAACCAAGGTCTCCCAACTCCCATTCTCTAATCAGTACACTATACACCAAGAAATATTTCTTTAACAAGTTATTCTCATATTTCATATTGCAGTTGGACCTAAAGGCTAGGGTCCCATTGTGTTAGCCATTGTACAAACATATAGCAAAGAAACAGTCCCTGTCTAAAAGAGTTTACAATCTAAGTTTAAGAGGAGAGACAACAGATGGATATGACAGACAGGGTAGCACAAGGTAACAGTAAGGCATTACAATGAGCAACAGTCCCAGTATATTGCCTAACTATTGTTAAGTGTTTTGTAGGCATCAAGATGGGATGGAAGGATTTTAAAGAGCTTTAAAAAAGAACAATGTGGTGCTTTGCAGATTTTTTTTACTGGAAGCTCCTTCCATGCATAAGTAGTGATGTAGGAAACTGCAGTATAGTACTCTTCAAAAATTTGACAAATGGGCAATCAACAGTGTCATTGGTGGCAAATCAGAGGCTGTTGTCTATATCTCAATAGTGTAGACAAGGTAATAGGGAGGGCATTTCTATGTTGACTATTATTAAAGATATGCCTACTGCCACAAACCCATCAACAATATAGCACACATGAACGAAAAGATGGGAAGGCATAGCCAAACATTTTTTAAAGTGCTGTAGTCTTCCTGTGGGAGACCAGTACAACAAATAACCAGCTAGCTAACATTTGTAACACACGCTGACTTATTCCCTACTGTTGGGCACCCTGTATAACTTAGGCCTGTGCAAAGTGGATGTAAAATCACAACCAGGTCAGACTTCTCCACTCCCACCAGACTTTTAACATCTTTGCTTGCACAGCTGTAAGCAGCAACACCCTGTGCCGGGCTGTGGGAATCAGGCATTGCCTTCCCCCACTTATCACAGGGTCTGTTTACGGCAGCACGCAAATAACGAAGGCAGAGGGGACAGGCCATGTCAGTGCAAGGTCCAGTCACTATTTCACTGGGACGTCGGCAGCATCACCATGCTGCGCATGCAGGCATCATCAGCAGGCCCTGGCAGGGGTCTCCTCTCCACGGAGCGGGGCACAGCGGAGGGGCGGGGGCTTCCCCCCCGAGCGGGGCGCGACCAAGGGAGGCCCGAGGCGTGATGTTCTAGCCCGGTGTACGCCACGCGTATAGGCCACGCACCTATTCTGAGGCGCGGGGCGACTCTCGCCGGCGCCCCTATGCCAGTGCCTGAGGCTGAGCCGTGTCACGGGCTGCCCAGTGAGGGCCCCAGACGCCACAATAGCCGGTTCTTCCAGACTAGGTGCCCTTCCGTTACCATATCAACCACGGGGCCGTAAAACAGCGACTGCGTCGCAAAACAAACCGGCTAGCGGCGCGAGGGAGCCACGCGACCTCTTAGACTTAAGACCAGCCTCTCTCGGGCGCCGGCTTCTTCTCGCGCGCATATGCGTTGGGGAGCGGGGAGCCGAGCCTAGAAGTAGTTAGACTTAGCTTCCGCGCATGCGCACTTGGCTGGCTTTGGGACTGGAGGAAGATGAAGGGCAGGCCGGTAGACCGCCCCCAAATTACAAAAGGGCCGCGCCCAGCGGGCCGGGCGCTGCCAAGTGAGGGGGGGGTCTTCGTCGGTCCGCCCCATAGTTTAGGGGAAGGGCTCTTATCTCCCCATCTCACGGCGGGGCGGGCTATGGTGGGACCCCACATCCCTCGCCCCCCTTCTGCCCCGCTCCCACAGAGCCTGGCTGTGAGCGGGGGGTGCCCCCTGGCGGTCACCACCGCGTGCGGGTCTGTGCCTGAAACCCCGCCCGAGGCCGCCAGACCCGCGCTCGCGTAGGGAAGGCGTGGTGGCATTGTGGGGTAACGCCGCTCCTAGCCTAATGCCCACGTGTGACGTGGCTGATGATCAGCGCTGTTGCAATAACACCGAAAGGGCTGGCACAAGCCGGCCTGTGTCTAAAGAGCTGGAACAGTATTTATTGACCAGTTGCCTTTTTCAGAGAAATAATTTGTGGATAAAACCAAACAAAAATCTCATCCAGTTACATTTGCTATACAACTGCTGCTTTCTGTGGAGAGCCACTTTACATATCCTTCTGCACAGAGTTCAGGTAAGCTACTATGACCATTGATTCACTTATCAGATAGGCTAAAACCAAAAAATACTTTGTTCATTTCTGCCACAGTACACAGAAAGCAATTGTTCCCAGAAACATGTCAAACCTTTTAGTTCATTCTCCAATCTCAACCATCAGCCTCATCTGTGAACTACAGCATTCTGGGTAGCCATATACAGTTGCCAACTTTCACATGGTAAATAAGCACCCAGACTTTCACAATAAGCCAAAAATCAAGCTAATCCCATTTCAAAACAAGTCAATCCCTAAGAACCCCAACACTCTGTGACTAGATCATCCTGGTGTGCAGTCTGGGACTGTGGTGGGCCCACTGTGCATCCCTGACTCTCTCCCCTCCTCCCCCCGCATGCCCTCCCTTGCTAGGAGCCAATGAAAAAAAAAAAAAAAAGAAGCAACAAGTTACAAGCCCTACAAGCCCAAAACTAGCCAACAAGCAACTCAAGCCAATTAAGCCAAAAGCAAGCCCAATTTCTGCATTTTTGTTTTGTTTTTTGTGGGTTTTGCATATCTGTAGTAATATAAAAATAAGCATATATCAAAGATACCCATTGGCTTCAGAATTCCCACTTGCAACTCTGCTACAAGTTACCTTTAAGCCAGGAGAATCATATACCCTTTGGTATCTATTTCACATTCTTAGGACTTATTAGAAGGAATAGAAACTCAGCCTGGTATAAACTTCTGTAAAACTATTTGCACATGTAGCATTTCCTTTTTCTCAAGGATGTGAGTCATAACATTATACGCTAACAATGTATTCCAGTAGAGCTTTTAGTTCATTTTGGATTGCATACAAAAGAAAAACTTCTAAGATTCCACAACATTTAGTTTAATAACAAATTGAAGTTTAGTTTCATCTCTAGATTCCACAAACTCATCTCACAAAGTTCTCTTATCAAATACTAGCTGTAGTCCACACCAAAATGTCATATTTCTTTAACACACCTTTTCAAAATAAAAACTCAGCCCTCTGTTATCAGGCAATAATAGTCAGTGGGTGGAGGCGGGGTTGTGGTTATTTACATTAGCCAGTTCCAACTACCCTGAACTGACAGAAATTCCCATGGAAATTCTGGTTACATTAACTTTGACTGAGATATGGGACTGTTTTTGGAAACTTTTAAAAAACATCTAGGGAATACTTTTAACTTTTATTAATATGTGGTATCTGAATTTAGTTTATTAAAGACATAAATCAAAGTTGGCTGCTGCTTAGTTTCAACTGGTTTTCACAAGAGAAAAAAAACAACAAGGAGAGAAGCCAGTCATATATCGGCCAAGTGTCAACCTTGTGAGAAATCCCACAATATGAGAAATCCTGGAGTCCTCAAAAATGAAGGAACGTGAGGTGAATAGTATTAGAATAGCGTGTATCAAAAATGAATGTGTAATTACAGAATTTATTTCAGACTTGGCAATAGCCTTGTGTTCCCAAATATTGCAAGCACATAGGTGAGGAACTCTTAAGGATCATCTACATGCAGAACTCTCATTGGCATCCCATATTAACATAACCACTATGATGCATACACAATTATGTTTTCATCCTATACACTAGCCATCCATCTACATTACATAGCCTTATACATTATACAAATGTGTAAGATTTAATTTTCATGCATTCCAGTATCCCGGTTAGAGCACTGAGTTCCTATTCCCCTTCTCTTCATTCAAACACACTTAAGGCCCAATCCCACAAGTTTCTAAATGACTTCAAGTCCTTTTACATCAAAAGGAGTTGAGGGCACTTGGCACCGCAGAGGATGGCCTGCACTAGAGGCCCAGTGTCAGAACCACTCTCTTTTTGACAGAGGAGTAAACTCATCCCTTTGTAGATCATTTAGTGTTTCTCCTTCATTAGTCCCCCAAATAGAATGTGTTGCCTTCAATCATCCAATTTGCTGCTGGTCCAGTGAGTAGGAGGCCAGGACCAACAATCAAACCCAGGTCACCAGCAAGGCAACCCATACATTTCCATGTAATTTTTTTATCCTACAACAAGGGAGATTGTGATAATTAGTTGCATCCACTAGATGTCCACATTTCAGCAAATTTCAGCCGTAACACCTTAAAAGAACACAGCAGTCTCCTGCAGAGCATGTAGAACAATAGTCTATTGAAAAAAGTAAACACAATTTTTCAGCTTACTGGGTTGCTTTTTCACGAATGGGATGGTCAGGCTTTTGGTGTAAAATTGTACATGATTCGACACAGCCAAAAAATAACTCAATTTTTATTATAATTTGGCATCATAAAAGGAAACTTTTTGACCGACAGACTCTTCAAGTACCTAATATCAGTGGTTCTCAACCAGGGGTACGCATACCCCTGGGAGGTACACAGAGGTCTTTCAGGGGGTACATCAACTCATCTAGATATTTGCCTAGTTTTACAACAGACTACATAAAAAGCACTAGCAAAGTCAATACAAACTAAAATTTCATATAGACAATGACTTGTTTATACTGCTCTATATATTATACACTGAAATGTAAGTGCAATATTTATATTCCAATGGATTTATTTTATAATTATATGGTAAAAATAAGAAAGTAAGCAATTTTTCAGTAAGTATGTGCTATGTCACTTCTGTATTTTTATGTTTGATTTTGTAAGCAAGTACTTTAAGTGAGGTGAAACTTAGGGGTACGCAAGACAAATCAAACTCCTGAAAGGGATACAGTAGTCTGGAAAGGTTGAGAGCCACTGCCTAATACTAACTTACTGATTATATACACACTTCTTATGGTTCTCCATCAGGTGACACACGTACAGTATTAAAGAGCAAGAAAAAAATAGTGGGAAATTGGAAATTATAGTTTTGATGCTAAATTTACCAAATGGCTTCAGTTTGGCCTCTAATTTTTCCAAATATAGTTCTGTTTGCATTCATTTCAATGAGCACATTTCCACAACTCTGGCACACATTTTTAGAACTCTCATGCACAATGGTTAAGCACATACTTCAGTCATCGCAGCTAGCTTCTAATATTGGTGTGTAACATTTGGCTGGTCATTTGACTGTTTGATTGGTAATGGGAAGAACAATTATGCTAGCAAGCATGTAATCATGGTAATTGAGCACACATGCTTTTGCACTCACAATTCTAAAATTGGGCCTGCATGCACAAGTTTCTGGGTCTGATTCTCATTTCCACGGAGGCCCCTTTTCATTGTTCTAGCAGTGCAAGGGGGCCTTAAGGGGAGTGAAAATTACAACATTTACACTCCCTTTTAAAGCATGTTCCTGTCTCCTGCCAAAATAATGTATTTAGAGCTCATGAAAGGTGACAGATCTTCTATTTATCTGCAGAACAGGCATAGATTAATAGATTCCAAGACAAGAAGGGATCATTGTGATCATCTAATCTGACCTCTCTGGCAGCAAAGTTTCTCCAAAACTGCTGATTTGCCTCATCATAGATCAGGATTTGACAAGTTAGTAATACTCCCATTAAATCCTAGGCCTATCTGGTGATACTGGTAACCTGGGTAACAATTAATGTCCTCTGTGGTGATGTTTTTGTGATTGGGACTGTTGGAGGTTGGCTGTGTGCTCCAGGCAGGCAGTACCGCCTAATGGCAAGAGTCCAAGGGTCAATTTACCTGGCATTTACAGTTCAGGGTAGTGTGGCCCCCCGGTGAAAGTCCAGAGGATGCCTTGCTCAGCAGCTATGATTCAGGATAATGCTGCCCACTTCAAGAGTCTAAAGGATGTTTGGCCTAGTGGCTATAGTTTGGGGGTAGTGTCGCTTACTGGTGAAGGGGGGATAAGGGAACCTGGGTGCACCCTACTCCACTGGGTTTCGACCCAGGGCTCTTCGAAACAGTAACCCTTGCACAGGTCTCAGGGCCCGATACCCCCAAGCGCACTCCCTGGGTTACTTCCTATCCTTGTTCCAGTCCCTCCAATGTCATCCTTGGTTAGACTTGGGGTCCCTCCCGTGTTCCCCTCTGATCCATCTCCAGAGTTTCTTCTGCTGGTCACAGTGAGTTGTCACCCTTAGCTCCCGCTCGACAGGCTTCCAGCAGTAATTGAAAATTACTGAGGCTTGAAAATGAGGAGGCTTGGGTATGAGCCTCGGTCCTGGCGACTTCCCAGCAGGCGGCAGCTGCATATGACTGCTCTCCTCAGTCAGTCCAGACTGAGTGGAGTCCTTCCCTTTTAAATGCTCCCTTCACTGCGAGCATGCCTAGCAGAGGCGAGAGGGTATGGCCTCTTGGGCCCACAGCAGCTCTTTAACCCTTGCCTCACCAATGCGGGGCTGGTATACCCCATCATAGGGACATCTCAGAACTGGACTGAGGCCACCAACTTACTTCAGATACTGGCCAATTCCAAAGATTTGAAGTGTAGTAATGATTTCAGATTACAGTCCATCCTGGGCTGCAGTCATAGGCTTGACCTAGAACTGAAAACTTCATTTTCAATTACTGTTCCCCTTCTGGTTTGCTTGGCATTTGCCGTTTTCTTAAATGTAAAGGTAAAATAGACATCAGAGGATGATATGCACCTGAGCATTGTAAGACTGAGCTGCTGGGACCAAATTCAGCCCTGGCATAGTGGCCATAACTCCCACTGAAGTTGTACTCACTTACTCCAGGGCTGAATTTGCCCCCTTGCCTTTTGCCTGGTTTATTATAGAGGGTCAGAATAAGGACTTTTTTTTTTTAATTATAAAGCTTGTCTGTGTGTTTTCACCATACAAGATGACAAGTGGATGTTACCCCACATAATCTCATCATGGCTTGATTCATCAAGGCACTTAAACTTTAAGCACATGAATAATTCTGGTGACTTCAATGGGACTCCTGAATCAGGGTCCATATATTCTGAAATATGTGTGGATTTAAGATTTATCCTAAATATTGCTCTGGGATCATGCGTCTTAACTTTCTAAAGGACAGAATAATAACCAGATCAGGATAAATCCCTAAATCATCACATTTTTAAAACTGAAATAAAGCAAAGAAATTAATTTGCTGCCAAAAGTATATTGCCTTAAAAAAACATCCTCTTATGAAATATGTCCAATTTGTAATATTTACTTTCCGTTTATTTAATAACAGGAAAAGGTTTGCAGCTCCTTTGTTGAGTTTTACATGTCAGCAGCTTAAGATTCCTTTTGTTTTTTTCAAAATTTAATTTTATTAGAAAAAAACCCATACACCATGGCCTATACTAGGATATATTCTTTATTTTAAATAAATTTATGAGCAGACAAAGGCAAACAACTGCCTCTCATAAACCAGTGGAAGTACCCTTATAATGGATTGGTGGCCGGGCCTCCTACCCACTCCTGCTTCTTCATCATTACTACTTTCTCTCCCATGATTTCATTACCTCTCTGGTCTTTTTTTAAACTAAGATTTTTCATTTTTAAATCCTTTTTTGTCCCCTCCCTTACCTGCTGGGCATCTCCCTCCCCTGGTGGCTTAGCTCTACTCAGCAGAGAGTTAGATGTTGCTCGTGCCTGGGGAGTGCCCATTGGTGGATCCACAGGACAGGCTTGGTGTGTTTTTACAACTGAGCTGAATGTCTCAAAAGCAGAGAAGTGAATCTTGGGGCTGGTGGGCTGCTTTCTGATTCTATGTCTCTGTACACATGGGCTTCCTCTAGCTGTTGTGGCCAGCTGTACTAGAGTCCTCTAGGGAGCAGGGAGGGAAGGCAAGTGGCTTTCAAAGAGCTTTACACTTCTTACAGCAATCCATTACATTGTTATATACAGTGTTGTGGTAGCCATCTTGGTCCCAGGATATTAGCAAGGCAGGGTGGGTGAGGTAATATCTTTTATTGGACCAACTTCAGGTCTGAAGAAGAGCTCTGTGTAAGCTTGAAAGCATGTCTCTCTTACCACCAGAAGTTGGTTCAATAAATGATATAACCTCACCCATCTTGTCTTAGTAGTACTTACATCCATTTAGGCCTTGTCTCCGTACAATGACAGCCATGTTAGAGGATCAAGTTACAGCATGGTTTTGTCCTAACTATGTTTAAAAAATGGGATGGTTTTGCCACTGAAGGCCAGACTAAGTCATGATAAGTAGCCTGGTTCTCTTAATATGGTTATAACATGCTTTGATCTTGTTTTAACATGATTAGGACACAAACAGGTGGTAACTGGGTTTCCTAACGTAGTTGTAACTGTAGTCCAGACGAGACTTTAGAATGGTTAGATTTTGTGCTCTTTGTTTAAAAAAAAAAAAAAACTCATAAAAGTAGGTTTATATCTGAACTATGGGGCAAATCCTGCCCCATCTCCTTTCTGAAGCCATGGAAGAGACCCTTGCACTGGAATCCAAAGAAAGTAGTAGAGATAGGACTTGGGGGGAATTTGTAAATCTATAGTCCAGGGCCTTTTTTAAGCAGCATGCTCATTCAGAGGTGCTCCAGATCTCAGAAGATGTATTTCAATTTGAAAATGATAGCTTTCCAAACTGTTAACCCTTTCCAAGACTGGCATACTGCAGTGCACCTGACTGATAAATGCTGCTGCATTCCTGAAGGCTGTGTTATTCTGAGATTGTGTTTTTGCAAGCTTATTCTCACACAGGATAAAATTACACCAAGCTACAGTTCTCTTGCTCAGACCCTTCCTGCATAAATTTAAAACAGAGGCATTCAGTCAAACAGTGTGTGTGGCTGTATCTGGATGCTGACAGTCCAGTCACTGCAATACACTGTGTTATGAAATCTACTGTGCTGATTAATGATCTGATTAGATGTCATGTCACAAAGGAAGAATCTGATTAACAGCCACGTGACTGCTGGCTATTTGTACTGTCTTTCAGATCTGTATTAGAGTAAATACAAATGTACAAAGTGAATATAAACAGAATGTCCCTACAAGATTTAGCATGTCCCTGCAAGATTATACATAGGCTTGGAAGAACTAGATTTTTATTGGTAAATGTCAATTTCACCATATACACACAAACTGACAATAATAGTCAAAATTTACAGATAGGCAAAGTAAGAAAAATGCTACTTAAGAACTTATTATAATTTGATTTAGGGATATTTACTTTGTATATTTTGACAGTGATGTTGACAATTTGTGTTTTAAGTTATAAAGTTTTAATTTTTTTGGATCTCAGTGTCTACGGTCATTAAATAGCGACAGAGGGTCCTGTGGCACCTTTAAGACTAACAGAAGTATTGGGAGCATAAGCTTTCGTGGGTAAGAACCTCACTTCTTCAGACTTGCATCTGTCAGGACCCTCTGTCGCTTTTTACAGATTCAGACTAACACGGCTACCCCTCTGATACCTGTCATTAAATAGTTATTGTCCAACCCCCCCCAAGTATCTGATCCCCCATAATTTCCCTCAACTATGAACATTGAAAAAAATCAGTAAAAACTAAAAAAAAATAGTTAAAATGAACATGAATATTAGCTGTTGAAATTATAAAAAAATCAAATTCTGCCACATCTAATTATACATATGTGTATAGTGCATAAAGCTTGCTACCCACACCACCCTTTTACTGACAATAGCAAGCAACAACAACAAAAATTCCACAGCCCTAACTGTATAATTTACTGATCTAAAATAGATACAATCATTTTTTTCAATATCTAACATATTTTGTATAAATGATTTCTATTCAGTTTTATTCTGAAACATTCACAGCTTGGATTGCTTATTAGATGAAGATCACCATGTCACAGATGGAAAAACTACATCTGTGAATCAATGTACTCCATTCATTGGTTCACACACACCAAGTCCTGCAAATCTGCTCCCAAATCTGCAAAATGTTTCGAGGTGCTGGTTTATGCATCTGGAGCTTAGCTGAAAGTTTTGTAAAAAATCACATGGAATTACGTAGCTTTCTGATCAATATGCCTCTGAGGAGGCTCATGTATATGTTGTTTAGAGCGGAAAATTCTGGAACACTTACACTTGCTAAATTTCCTCCAGATATACTTGTTTCAGACAAGTATATTAGAATAACTGGAACAGTGGGATAAAACTTCCTGTCAAATCATGCCTATTTTGGATAGCATGGACAGATTTACATGTAATCTAATGTCTGTCTCTCACAGTTAATCAGGATATTATCATCCCCCTGATTAACTGTGCGGGGGATGATAATATCCTGGTAGGACAAAAGTCTCCACGGCACATTTATTCCACTTTCAGTTGTTTGTGCATGTGGGTTTCAGGACCCTAGAGCGAAACTCTACTCTTATATATGAGGGTTTCCATTACAGTTAGTGGATCACAATCCACCTTTATCATCACCAGTCTTCACCACTACAAGTCCTCCTGTGGCCTTCCTGACACCCATCTTGCCATCCTCAGGTCCAATCAAAACACAGTCGGTAAGATTGCGTTCCTGACCCATTGTAATGACCATATCACCCTGCTTCTCCTTCTCCACTGATCAGATACAAATTTCTTGTCCTTACAATTAAGGCTCTCACAATTTAGCCCACCCTCTATTTACCAAAAATCTGGATCCTATTGCATTGCCTTCTATTCCACCAGCAGTGCTGGCCTCCATCATCCGCTTGCCCATGTCTCCCACAAGCATCTTTGTTCTCTTTTCCATGCCACCCTTTATGCATGGAACACCTTCCCCAAATGAATCAATAGGGCTACTACCCTGTGTTTCTTCAAATCCCTCCACAAAACTCACTTCTAGCAGGATTCTTATGATCAATTGACAATTGAGAATGGCTGGGTCGATGACCAGCAAGGATTACTGATATAACTAATTTCTGGTTTATTTTTTAAAAACTTCTTCTGACTTGAAATATGCTAATTGTTATATAGCTAATATGCATTCCTCCCACTGTTACAAAACAATTGGAGGGGGTGAATGAGGGTACCACCTGTTTGTTGCATCAGGCTAGTTTACACTACAGACTCCTGTTGGCATAGCTATGTGGGACGATCCCTGACTGACATAACCAAGCTGAGAGAAACCCTGATACAGTTATATCAGTAAAATTGTGCTTTTAACAGAATAGCTAGTTTCAGTCATGGTGGAGTCATTTTGCTATCCTGCTACAAAGCACAGCTTTGTCAGTGTAACTACATCCACACTAGGAGTGCTTTGCCAGTAATAGTATATATGTAAAACATGCCTAGCATAGACATGGCTTTAGTTTAGATTATATGCTTGTCAGGGAAGGGACCATGTTTTCAAATGTGTAATGGAGCCTCAATCCTTCTTGAGTCTTTGGGCATTAAGTTCTGCAAATACATAACAACATGATAGTAATCAATTTATTTAAAGGTAAAGGTATATTGTAGAAACTGTAGGAGATCCCAAACTAACAGAATATAATTGTAGATTTATATGACAAATCCATGCAATTTATATGACAAATCCATGCAATTTATAAAATAATAAAAAAAAAAGTTGAAATCACTTCCCCCATGTAACACCTAAGGACCTCACAAACACCTAATGACATGCAGGACATGCAATTGTCATTTGCTACTGTGCAAGAAACACAGAACACTGAACTCAAGTAAAAAGTCTTTGAATTCACCTTTAAATTCAGAATTAAAAAAATCTATTACACTCAGCACACCTTACCGTACAGCACAAACAAGTTTACTTCACATGCCATTTTCTTTTATAATCTATTCTGAATCAAGTGCTGAATAAGTATATTATTTACAAAATATCTCTATCACCACAAATTTATCTTGCCAAAAGGAATTAAATAGTTACACATTAAAACCATTTTTATATGCATGATACGCAACAGTAAACATTAGTATATGGTATTGTAAAACTCTTTCTGTTTTATATGCTGGGAAACAATTTACTGAGGCTTAAAGGAAAAGGCGGCTCCATAGAAGGAGGGAGGGCTAAATACATTGAGGATTTAAGGGAGCTCTTGTTTACTGATTAGGCGCTTCAAATAGAACTAAAAATTTTATTTTGTAACTCAAAGCCCAAATGTCAGTATATGATTTTAATTATAATGGTTAGAGGTTGAGTTGCAGTTACTGAAGGAATAATATTGGTTAGAACAGGGGACTGAAAGTCAGGACTTCTGCATGTTAATCCTGACTGCCACTTACTTGCTCAGAACCTTTTGGAAGAGGGCGGAGGGGAGAAATCGATTAATTTCTTTATGCTTTAGTTTACTCATTTGTAAATTAGTCTAATAATATCTGTCTGTCACAGTCACAGGCCTAGCTGCACTTCTTTCGCCTTTCTGGTCTCTTTGAATGGACCCCCTCAGCTGACAGGCTTTGTGCCTTTACCTCTCCCAGAATGGAATTCTGCAGCTCTCCCACCCTTAGACAGTACCCTTGTGTCAACTGTGTTTATCCAGCAGGAACAATTGAGTTTGGCACCTGCAGTTCTGTGTCTGTGGGAGTCTGTGATCAGTGGTGTATATAGAGTGCAGACACCTTTCTTAAAATCAAAGTATTGTTTATTCTCACAGTAGGAGCAAAGCATAAGAGGAAAAGGTTTTTAAAACAACAAATAACCTACAGGCATGTCTCTCTTACCTAAGGCCTACCTTTCCCTGATAATATCCTAGGCAGGATTATCTTCTTTAGACATCCCAGTGGGGGTCTGTGTCAGTCAGGTTTTCTCTGAACATGTTTAACAATTATCTCCTGCTCTCTCTCGAGAGTCATTTTGTAAACTGCAATAGTCCTTTTGATCTTCTTGGATTTCCATGTCTTTTCTTGTCTAGCACTGACTTGTATCACCCCCATAGTTTTTACTGAGGGGTGGCGTATTTTGTCATTATTTTCCTTCTTGCTCGTTTTTCCTGACAAACCCTCTAGTACTAAACCAACATATACATGCAGTGAACATTCCCCAATAACCAGGACAACACACACTATTCATAAATTACTACAGAGCAGCTACGTGTCTATCACAGTGGCCATCTCGCAGGAATATTGGGAGGCTAAATTACTTTTTAAGAAGTAGCTGGAGATCCCTGGCTGATCCCATGATGTATTATTTTTAGTCCAGATCTATGGATCTTAAGCCACAGCTGTACTCTGGAAAATGGTGTGCAAAAGTGGCACCTTCTTACGCAACAGATCCCTTGTGTATATTCAGAGTCATATCTACTGATGGTAGTCAGAATGTTTATTATCTTTCACTCCTGCTCTCCCTGTAGAGCCAACACACGTACAGATTCCATTCAATCCTGGGCAACAAACAGAGTTGTTTACTAAGTTCCAATCAGCTACATCTGCACAAACCCACTGAAAGCAACAGGTTTGCACGGGGGTCATTGAAGGCATATCCTAAAGATAATGGTGTTGTGTGGGTGTACTTAAGGAATTAATTTGGCCTCCAGAACCTTTAGTACTTGTGATAATGTGTAAGATGGAAAGATCCTACCTTGGTATTCAGAACACAGGTTGAATCTGCTGGGATGCCAATTAGAAATTTTTTAATTATTATTATTGTAAATGGAGCATTTTTAAGCACTGATCCTGCAAATACTAATACACTTCTTACAAGAAGTCCCACCCAACTCATTGTTACTAAATATGTGACTAAAGTTATACATCTGCATAAATGTTTGCAGAGTTGGGCCCTTATTATGAAAATCACTCAGAGACAATAAACATGGAGCCTCAGAATGTTTTTTTTTCTTTTTTTGCATTGTCACTTTTCAGAGTTGATTGAAAGTATATTAAAAATCTGTGCACATTTTGGAGGATCGTTGTTTGCATCCTTCCTGCAGGCTTTTAAGTGAAAGTAGTTTGATGGCTACAAAACAAACCGTGAGGCACAAAGGTTTGGTGCAAATGTATCTCATACAACCTGATGTAACGAGAATAAAAATGTTAAGATACACTTGAACTTATGCATATCAATATTCTTGCATCAAAGAGTTTCAGTACAGTATTCCTTCTGTATGTTCCTTTATTATTAAATAGTAAACTATTACACTCTGGCTCTCAACATGGTTAATGTCCATTAAAATGCTGTCTATGCTGCCAAGAACAACCTCATACCACATGCTCACTATTTTCATGATGGTAAACTGTAAAGCTTACTGAAATGCATTTTTAAGTAGTAATTTGTTCTTGGGTTTAGACTAGAGCACACAAGTACAGGAAGAGCTGAAGAACCTTGGTTTAGATAATATAAATACTCTTAGAAAAATTCCATTTAAATTCAAAAGGCCAGATCCTCAGCTACTATATTTTGCCATAGCTCTAGTGATGGCTGATATACATCAGCTGAGAGTCTGGCCAAGTCTCTGTGACCATTAGATCAAATTCAATCCTCTGATAATAATACAGCCCCACTGAGTATAATGGTGTTGCACTGAGGTAACTGAGAGGAAGAGTTAGCTCAATATATTTAAACAATAGGCACCTATTGTAATTACATACATTAAAAAATATGCAGACAGTTAAATAAATTAATTCTTTATTTCCTATAAAGTCCCATGCAGGCAGAAGGAAGAGATGTCCATGCAGTATTAAATCATGCCCTTCAGAAATTGGGATGTCTGCTGAATACAGGAAATTATACAACATGCACTGCCCAGGTTTTTGCTTAAAGATAAAAAGATGAATAATAGAAGTAGAATGCACAGTGGCATTCAGATGCTATTAAAATTGATTAAATGCTATTATCAAGACAAGAGCAAGTTCTTGCTTTTCAATGAATGCTATAATTATTATTTAGGAAGAGCTGGAATGTGGCTGCCCCTTACAAAGATGAGAGCATAGAAAGATCACCTAATGAGCCGTTCCAAATAGTTGGAAGTGTTGCTGTTCAATATATCATTCAGTCTGTTAGGAGTTTCAGACTATTTCTTCACTAAATTTCTAACTGATGTTGCTTTATCCATTGAATGTGCACATGTTAAGCATGGACTCTTAAAGAACATAAAGTTTAGTGTTGCTGACTGTATGTGACACCCAAGGAAGGGTTAATAAGGGAAACAGCTTTCAGGAGCTGCTAGAAACAGGGTTATGCCCTCTATGTATGATCAGCTAATAAAAGTGCACTCTGAAAGCTGTAGTATTGTTCTGTGACTGAAGTATTAAAATGAATTCATAGAACTATGATTCAGTTATTTAGCAATCAGCAGCTCATTTGAAATGGTCAGATATAAATCAGGTGGGACTAAAAGAAAATATTGTCCAAAAGAAGGGAGCATTTCTGTGTGTTAATGTATGGGTTGGTAGCATGACCTTAAATAACCTGGTACCGATTGGCAGACCTTAGAGTTTGAGAAATGAGCTGTTACAACACATAGTAATGGCATGGTTATCACATGATAACCGATGTCAGTCATGTGTATTAATGGGAAGTCCTAGGATTACAAACTATTAACACAACCCTTTGCAAGATTTCAGACAGATTGCATCAATTCTTGCAGTGGGTGCATGATGCTCTTGAGCCAAAGTTGTATATTTAAAAAAAATGATTTGTGGTTGGATTTGGATGCTTGGAATAAGTAAAACAGCAACTGGCTGTTATGCAAGGTCAACACGCTTTCCCCCATGGACTTTCTCAAGGATGCCACATGCTTGACACCTTTCCAGTTTATTATTTATAGGCACCATAATCTAACAGACAGGGTGCTGGACTAGGAATAAAAACACATGAATTCTGTTTGTGCTCTCCCACTCTCTCAGTGTATGACCTTGGCTAAGTAACTGCAACTTTGTGCCTCAGTATCCCCATTTTACAGATGTGGAAAATGTTATTTCTCCACCTTTGTAACGTGCTTTGGAAGCTATAGAGGAAAAGCACTGTTACTGAAGGATCATTATTTCCTAATATGAGTTTTGAGAACAATTGTGGAATAATAGGAAAAATATGGATTCATAAGAAGAACAGCATCTGTTGAAATGCAAATGTACTTTTCCTGCCCATTAAATATATAGTATGCACATTTTAATAGATTCATAAGCCTTATTTTACTTCATATGGGATATTCTGATCTCTCAGGTAAACAACAGGCTTTTGAAAATATTTCCAAATTATGTGTTCACTTGAGAAAGAACTGGTGTGGTCATTTTGGTAAATGATCTGCCTTTTAGAAATGTGCATGAAAGATTATTTTTCTTTTGTTTCCTAACACATAGTCGCAAGGAAATAAAACAATCCCCAACCCCAGACTTTTCAATATTCAGGTTACAATAAACTGAAAAGAGCCAGGAAATGTTGAATTAGCGAGAACTGTTTGTAAGAACAGACTTTAACTGTTCACTCACCTCCACAAATCCAGTACAGCATTAGTAACTGATGTCCAGTACATGGGCCTTACAGATTGCTCACTCTGTGACAGATGCTAAGACAGGAGCCTTTGCCAGCATTTATGATCTTAAAAGTTGAACTGTTATTGAGCCAGATGAGACCAAGCGAAAAGATGAAAGAAGTATATCTTCTGTTAATCAAAATCTTCACACATAAAATTAGTAAATTATAGTTAATATATGACTTACTTAAGTATAAATATCCACTAATATGCAAAAGGAACATAGGAATTGCCAAAGTGGATTGGATCTGGGGTCCAGCTAGTCCAGTATCCTGTCTTCAACAGTGGTCAGTGCCAGATGCTTCAGAGGAAGGTGTAAGAATTACACTATGTTATTACAAAGCCCATTATTCTTCCCTCCCAACACACGCAGGCACTGAAATGATCAAATATTATGTATGCTGAGGTGGGACCAGGATTTTAGTGAGTTTGAACTCACTCTTAAGGAGCTAATTCTTATTCTAGCACCAGCTCGAGTAGCCACTGCCAGGCTGTGTGTTTGAGATATATACTAGGTCCATGGGAAGGAAACCTTCACCCCCAGGCTGTTGACATGATCTTTAGCCACTATTGCATTACTGCATGCAAAGTGGGCTAGCCATTGGATTGCAGTCACAGATCCAGCAACCCCAGCCCTGCTCCTCTGCTACCCCACCCTTAAATGAATGCAGGCTTTAATTTTGATAGACAGAATAACCCCTTAAGCATATGTAATGGAAGCTACTATAAAGTATAAAACAGACTTAGACTGACATTCACAAACCAGGTGCAACATTATTACTGTTACATACACGCATGTCATGTTTTTTAAGATTAATTTCAGGTTCAGGAGGAATCCAGAGTTAATCATTGTAATTTAGACTCCTGCCAAAATATCCATGTAAATAATCTCCCCAGTGTTTATTCTGCATATCAGCAATTCAAGGAAAGCTCAACTGTTTAGTCTTTGTCACCTTGCAACAATGTTAAATAATTTAAATGTACATACCCTGCCAGCTAAGATATAAAATAACTAGCTACTTGAACAACAGGACACCTAAAGATGCTGAATGTGATTTGCAGGAAGTTTTTGACGGGTATAATTTATCTTTCATTTGTACAAGGCTTAGCATTTTCAGCATTGGCTGTCTCATGAAAGACAGGAGGTAACAGATGTAGACATATTTCATAAGTAAAACAACAGACTTCTGTATCTTATCACTCTATAGCCAAAACAAAAAGGAGGTGACTAAGTACTAGCTAGCTGTCTTTAAAGCTACATTATTGCTATCTGCCTAATGCCATTGAACAAAAGGTTACAATGTCATTTATGCATTACTGTGATATACAGTATTTTGGTGATGCAACAATCAGTCCATATTCTGCTCCCGGTTACACCCATGCAAGTCAGTGGGATCAGTAACCCATTATTTAACTGCAATCAGCTCAGGGCATTGGCGACTTTTTGCAGTAGTCAATCCATACTGCCAACAGTACACAACAAGTTTTCCAGGGGGAAGGAAGCATAGCTTCACTAATTGGAAAGAACACTGAAGTAAGCAGAATATAATTACACACGTTGAAATTGGCCAAGGCACTAGGTTAATACCCCTATTCTTATGCAAAATGCCAGGACTTCTTCCAGTGAACAACAGTGGCCAGGGTTAGCAGCACAGTTCCCCCTAACACTGATTCATTACTCATAGAAGAGGGACGTGGAAAAGACCTGTTAGAGCATCTGGTCTATGCAGGATTGTTCCCTACAATAAATTTTCTAGTGTTTTGTTTCATCTCACTTTAAAAGTCCCAAGAAATGGAATTTCCCTTGGGATACTGTTTCTTAGTCATGGTCCTTGGTCACTTAGTTTTCCTTAATATTTAACCTACACTTTCCTTTTCTTAATTTGAATGCATTATTCCAAGTTATATCTCCAAAACGTAACATCGCCATCCTATAAATGGTGTGGTTCATTCAGCTGAGTCATCAGGAAATGACATCTTTGTCTGATCCATCTGATATTCATATTTCACTCCCCATAATCTGGAATGCAATAAGTGGAACACACAGGGCAAATGTATCCCAAACAGGTATCCCCATGTTTGGAGTTACCCTCACTCATCTGCTAACCACTGAGCATAGTCTGGTTTGTCTGGCCCTGAGGTGAGGATAAACTTCTGTTGACATTTTCAAATTCAGCCCTATTGCAGTACTGCAGGGTCATGTTGCCTCAACATTGAGTTTCAAAACATAGCAAAACCGACTTGGCCCTTGGATGATATTTTATTTTGTCAGAGTCTAAGAGGGCAGCAGCATTCTTAGCAGCAAGATGGTCTGAAACATCTGTCTCCAGCTTTCCCCTGACCTCAGGGAAATAATCTGTAAAATCTGCATATTTTAATTGCCACTGGGGTTTGTGGGCTGAGGGTGGGTGGGAATGTGGACAGGCTTCATATTTTTGCAGCTAAATTAATCCTGCATGATCTGAGTGAGTGTGTGTGTAAGTTAAATGGCAGCCTAATTATTGTGGGAATAATGTAACTGTAATACAAAGATGTTAAAGTATTTGGGGGCTTCTTTTCCTGTCATTAACAACCTACATATCTTGGAAATCAAGGGTTAAAGTAATGCAACAGCACTGGCACAAACCTTCTACTTGGCCTGGGGGAGCATTGCATCCCCAGAGTATCCCCTCCTAGGTAAGAGTCACATGGAAGAGGACTCTGAAGATGAAGCTTCTTGAGCCCGGTTGTGGAGATTCTCAGGCAAATCTGGGGCTTCCAGCCATCCTGCCCATAGACAGAGCTGTAGAAGCTGATGGGAGAAGCATTCCAACCAGGAGTAGCCAGTCCACCTCCCTTTCTCTACATATGGATTGTCCCTCAATACAGCTTCCCCTCTCCTCCTAAGGAGATAGGAAAAAAGAGACCCACCCGCTCCATTTTCTTCTCCCTCTCTTTGTAGAGAGCTATAAATGCACAATGCATATTTTAATGCAAAATCTGTTTTTGAAACATCTTAGTCTTCTAAAATGACATTGGCTATTTCAAAGTTTTCCAGGGACGTGCCCCTCACCCCTGCACCTCCCATTTTTATTTGCTTTTGCATCAGTACAGATTCTCCATCTTAGTTAAGACTAAATGATGGCACTGACAGAAATGAGAGAGGGGAGCACAAGGAATGTTCCCCTACAAGACACACGCACACACAAACTTTTGTTTGTCTGGGAATGGGGTTGCATGGAGACAAACTTCTATTGGGTACGTCTCTTCTTTTGGCCTCTTCCTCTTTCTCTTACTGCATACTGATTCCGCAAGATGATGTCACACTGCAACACCAAATGGCGCCAAGAGTCATCACAATGTTAGCAATATAATATAGGCTTGTCATACAGGAACACTGGTAAAAGACTGGCTTTATTTCTGGGTCCCAACTACATGACATGGGTCATATTACAACAGGATATAGCCCTGTCTGGGGTTGTGGTCAGTGACTCCTGTGTATGTGTATCAATGTGGAAGTTACAGCCTCCCTATGAAAGTGTGATCGATTTTAACCTCTCAGTGAAATGTAAAGGAGAGAGAGATGCCATTTTGTTCTCTCACTTATTTTGAATGAAATTCATATTCTGCCATCTGCACACATTGCCACATATCTTGGGTTGGGTTCAAGTTACTTTATTTGGCAGCATAGACAATTGAGTACAAACAGCTGATTGTGCAAACAAGTAAATTATTCCATTTCTCCTCTTGTGAAAGTTTAAAATTTTCCAGAAAAATTATCTGCATAATATAAAATTAGCGTTTAGTTAGCTCCAGCTCATGTGCTAATCACTACCTCCACCCATAACTTCTAGTATACATAATGACAAGGGACCCAGTTCAGCCCTAGTATAAAGGGGCACAATTCCCATCAAAGTCGGATGGGCCTACTGAAGTCAACTGGAGTCATGTTCATTTATACCAAGGCTGAATTTGACCCAATAAATAAGATAGTATTAAATTACAATAATCCAAGAATAATTTTAATCTTAACAATGGAAAACACTCTAGCATTAACACTATGGAACACTGCATCATGAATCAGGCATTATTCCGACTTTTATAGTATATGACTGTTACGTGGCCCTGAAAAATATTTTGCATTCCACCTTGCAGTAAACTTCAATATATATTGACAAAGGTTATTAAGAAGCACAAAGGCACTGAAGTGCGGCAGGAGGTTTCTCACACTGTTCAGTGGCCTATGTGGAATGAGTTGGTCTCAGTCCTGCACCTAATGGAAAGATTCCTGATCCAAGTGGAATCAGTAGCACCCATATTTATGAGCCCAGTAGAGTGACCAAGGCCTGAGTAGATACAGGCACTAAATTATTGCACACCCCTAGAGGTGGGCTCCCCACGTTAGGATTAGGGGACATTGGTGACTTTCTGGATGGAAACTTGCAGTCTTGCTGCCCAGGCTGCATACATCCTATAGATCGGGCCCTACCAAATTCATGGTTCATTTTGGTAAATTTTATGATCAGAGGATTTGAAAAATCTTAAATGTCACAGTTTCAGATATTTAAATCTGAAATTTCATAGTGTTGTAATCGGGGGCGGTGGGGGGTGGAGGTCCCATCCCAAAGGGTTCCATCCCTCTTATTCTGGAGGTAGGGCAGAACCTGGGCAGCTTTCCACCAGTCCATTGCTGAAGGCTCCTGTCCACAGTGGTTCCTCAGACTCTCCGGAAGCCATCACTCCCTTTTTATTTTATCTCCCCAGCTGTTGCAGGGCCACCAATCAACCCCAGATAATGAGATAGCTCATCTCCCTGTTAACCCATTAGCAGATGGGACAGCATGGGATCTGTATACCCTGTGACAGGTGGTAAGAGCCTTTGACCAATGGTACTCAGCCTTTGATAGCTGGAAAGGCATTTCATGATCTGATGCAGCCACAAAACATTGTGATATAGAGTGCTGGATCAACCCAATGAGCACTCACTCAGCAACGTTTTGTGCCCATCTCTCCACTCATACTATATTTTTTTAATCCACCATATAAAGAGCTCAGAAATGAAAGGATGGCAACTGCAACCCTGTCTTTTCATAGATCTGGCTCTCCTAGACTAACTGTGCAGCTCCTCTTAACCTTCACTGGCAGCTGGAACATTGACCCTCCACTGTTCACACTAGTAGCATGTTATCCCCTCCTCTGGTGTCAATACAGCTGTTGCCTTAACTGGTTGCTATCTGAAGACAAGCAGGACCACTGCCCCCACTAGAATCCTGGATGATTGATGTGTGGGGAAAGGTGATGTGAAAAATATTCCCACCCACCCATTCCCTGCACCCACTGCAGCAGGGAACAGCACAAAACCAGTCCCTACTACTGCCTCTGACTGCTTTCCCCCCCATGACTGGTTTAGAGACAGAACACACAATGCAGCCACTCCCTCTAAAAAACACTGCTGGGGGGAAGATCCCAGAGGTCGGGCTCCACCCCAATCCAGGACGTTTACACTGCAGTTTTATAGCCCCACAGCCCAAGCCCTGTGAGCCTGAGTCAGCTGACACAGGCCAGCCGTGAGTGTTTAATTGCAATGTAGACATACCCCATGAGATAAAGAACAAATACTATGTGACTTGTGACCAATCACAACTAGAGAACTTGGCTCAAAATTCAAGAGAGGAATGTGAAAATTTGTCACAAGATGTTCCATCCTGCTAAGAGTAAAAAAGTTCCAATGGCAAATAAAAAGGTAACATTGCATTTTAGTAAAATTGTTTCACCTCCATTTTCCTGGTTCTAAAAACAGCCACATTTTGATGAAAAAAATGTCCACTATGACTTTTGCTTAGCTCTAGTATCAGGCAGACTGGGGAGCAGGTCTATGAATAGTTCTGTCTTTGCTATGCAGTGGCATTTATAGATGGGGTGCTAGAGGCCACTGAACAAAACTGTAAACCCTGTACATGATGGAAACCACTTCAAGCCAGGGAGTACTCCCAGCATCCCTAGTTCCAGCACCCCTGTTGCCATGTCTCAGACCAGACAGATCAAATAGGGTGCCTGCAAGAGCCACATGTAAGACTTGGAATTGCTGCATGAAGCTAAAAAGTTAAGGGTGGAGGTCCAATGCATTAGACATGCTGTGGATGATAATCTGATTTCAAGACAGTGGGAAGAAACTACAAATATGTGTAGTCTGGAACAAATACTTGGGGTGTGTCCAGACTAGCCTTTATAGAGGGAATAACTACCTCATGTTAATTCACTGGTGGGAAAATACCCACATGTAAACATAACTTCTGAGCAGTACCTTACTCTGCAAGTAGTCTCCTTGCTTTCAATAGAACTATTTGTGGAGCAAGATACCACTCAACATGAGTGCAGGTGGCATAATCTTGCGCATAATGGCTGGGAGTTTATATTCCACCATTTGGAAACTGCCATCCCTTTTGTATATTATTGCTGTGTAAAGCCTACTCCTCACACTGCTATATGGCCTACCCTAGGCTAGACACTGGACCATTGCTGACCTTAGTTAAATATATACCCGTGTCATGCAGTCAGAAGCACAGAAGAGGCCATTCTGCTAATTCCTTACTATTTATTTCAATGCTGCATTCACTCAGTTAATCAGTTTCTGAATCCTTATGTCCAGCTTCTTCAATGTAGTGCCAAATTGCCTGGTTTGATGCAGCCAGAGTTACACATTTACCCAATTCTATACTCCTCAGCAGCAGCTGGAGTAATAATCAGGCACTAGTACAGCATGTGAGGTGCAAAGTTCTCTTGCTGATAAGTTCATAATTTCATTATCATCTTGCGGCAAAATACGGGTATCAATTTGGCAGGAACTCAAACAGAGCTATTGTGCTTACTGTTTGTCACTCCAGTATTTTGTCTATATGCCCAATCCTGCACAAGCAAGCCAAGGAATTTTGCTAACTCAGCTACAGCACTCATGCTTTGCAAAGCTCTTTGAACATAAGATCCCAGAGAAGACATTCAAGAACACATTGCAGCAGAGAAAAATATGTTTTAAATACATTTAGTGAAAATTATTTAAACAGTTCATCAATCAAGTGACAGAACAGAGTAAAATGTTGTTTATAATCCTTCTTTGCTTTGGGTATATTAAAAGGTTAGTCTATGGCAGGAAATTAACATCATATTTTATTTTTTTCTGCTTTTTTCTATTACTGTTTGGCGAATAGTGTGTAGTCTTAGTAAATTCCATGACGGACCCCGGGGCAATGTGGGACCATTAATGAAACATCACTATTTTCTGAGAGTGATCGCGTGGGACTGACTATTAGATAGGTGTCTAACATCAGCCATAGCCTATTCATATATGTTTGTACTAGCATAGTGTGTGGGGAAATAATTTGACTCAACTGAAAAACAGACAAACACACATCCTTGATTTGCTTCATGATGAGATTTCAAATTGCACATATTCAGAACACTGATTTTTTTATTTTACTACTGTTTTTTCTCTTTTCTTATGAAGGGTTGAATTTCATCTGGCCCTTTGTCTAGCAATCAAAGAAAACCTATAGTTGAGCAGCAGGTTCAAGTCTTCAGCCTCTGCTGAATGAATCCATTTGATGTTTTAGTCATATACTCTGTAACTGTAACAGACATGAAAGAGAGGCAGAAAACCTGGTAAAAGACAGGATTCAAGGTGCGGATGTATATAATCTGATGTCCAAAATTAATACTTGAGTTCAACTTCTAAAAATATAGAAAGACAGAGTAGGAATAGAAAAGGTTGAGAGAAGGCACTGGAAGTGATTAGAGGTATAGCGGTCAGAGGCTTCCATATAACGAGAGATCAAAAGGATGTTAACTCTTTCAATTTGGAAATAAAAGAGTGAAGGGGAAATAAGGAGAAAGATGGAAAGTAGTACATAAAACAATGAATCCTGTAGAAGAGAGCATTTCGATGGTTCTATTTCCCCTGTCCCATAATACAAGAACAAGGGGATATTTGGGGCTAAACGTTCAAATCTGAGGCCAACAGATTCTGCTGCAAAAATGTGGGTGCACCCTTGCACCTGCAAAGCCTCTCATTTTTATGAGAAAATCAGTGACTTTCACATCCAAATGGGCAGTTAAACATACAGTTAGTGTGTTGGCTCAAAAGTTGGGTTTTGCAGGCTTCAGGTGCAGTCCCAGGTCTGAAAATGTTATCGCTAGTTAATTGGGGAAAACGCCAACACATTTAAACTAGATAAAAGGAAACACTTTAATGAAACATAAGTCACTTGTGGCTCTCATTATTGCAGTACATTGGTGAGGAAAACCGCTTAGTATGTTTTTTTTAAAAGTCTTTTGATAATAACACCTACCACATATAAAATATCACTTTGCCTTTCCAAGGTACTTTACAGTAATTAACTAATTAAATTATAAGAATAAGAATAGCACTTTTAGTTACTTTTAACTAGGATAAAATTACAAAGACTACCAGTCGTCATGCTTCAGGGTTGCAGCTGTTTACGTGATGGGGTCAGGCTTTCTGAGATACATATTGATTGCACAATTGGGTGAGTGTACTGAGAGTGTTTTGTGCCTTCTGCTAAAGCAGGATTTCCCAAACTTTTTAATAATGTGGTCCATACCTTAACAGAGATTTTGCTTTGTGGACACACACCCTATCATTCTCAATCACACCAATCACCTCCTTACCGACTCATGATTTGCAATCACCTCTTCTCGTTCCAGCCCTGATTGCATATTATCCCTAGGACAACCACAACAGTTGCTTATATGGAAAAGAAATATTATTTCTTACTATAAAGAAAGTATTTAACGAAGTATTATATTTAATTTTAAAATATAGCTATCAGCTGGAAACGAGGAGAGCCAGCACCATGTGACCAGCCAGCTCTTGGTGGCTCCCAGTTTGGGAACAATGGCAATAAAGCATCTGGTACTTTGAGAGACAGGTTCTCAGACTAGATGGACCACAGATCTGTGTTCTGGAATGGCAAATGCTGAACCTACTTTCAAATCTAAATTTAATCTTAAGAAGAGTTTTGCTTATTATAATTTGTCTTTTTTCCTTTTCTTTGCTTGCCTTTGCGGTAGTATCACGATACTATTGGAAAGCCTGCTCTTATGTATTTCTAACTTTGCTGGAGCCAGGAAGTACTGGAAATCTCAGAAGAAAACATGATCTTGTCAGAGTCCCAGACCAAAGAATTTCAGATACACTTCCAATAGGCATCCAGACTTTGAATGCAGCACTTGACTCATGATCCAAATACAACATAAAAATCTCATCAGCTCATATGTGCATTAAAAACATGAGTTGAATTTTTCTCGGATGATTTCCATAGACTCCTATGGACTATCAACCTAAGATTGTCTCTCAGAGCCTGATCCTATGATCGAGTATCTTCTGAAACATGCTGTATGCTTTCTAACACCAAGTGACTTCAATGCAACTTGATGGCACTTGACACTTCCAGGAGGTGTTTTGCAGAACTGAGCATACATTCCTATTGCCCATTAAGACAAACCTCCAAATCTTTCAGAAACACTTTGTGTCAATGTCACTATGAAACAGTCAATGGCGTATGTTTTTAGTCCTGTGAAATTATCACAGATTTTGGGCTGGGCCTTGAGGTTGGGGAAGTTTCCCAAGCCAGTGAGGGGTAGGATACAGAGGATACCCAACCATTACTGCAATATCCTGCAATATCTCTGGGAAACTTGAGACAGATTTTTTTAAGGCCAGATTTTCAGTTTTCAAAAGAGGCATCTAGTTTGGGGTGCCTCGTTTTTTCACTGCAGAACATAAAACACTTAGGGCCTGGTTTTTGTTTTTTTAAGAAACCTTGTACATGCAACAGGTGAAAAGGAAAACAGAAGAAGCTAGGAGAAGTAGAGAGCAGGGGAAAGAAATGGCACCAGATATGCCAGGGCTTTTGTATCTATTTAATATTATTTTCTACCTATAGTGGCACCCTTGCTTAGATTTAGATACATTATTGGGGAAACATAGGTACATGTAACCCCTGCCTGCCTCTATATGGGGTCTAATCAGTAGTGGTGGACAAATAGCAACAATATGTTAGCTTAGGTTACGTACATGCATATTCTTGCCAACTCAATCCATTTAAAAAAAAAAAAGACTGGTAGGGCCTAGTGTGAACAGGGCAAAGCGGCCAATCTAACAGTCCATCACAAGCCAAGGGAGACTATCTAATAATGCCATGACTTACAGGTCTGTCGCATCTTACGTGCATTTAACATGCGCAAATTCAGCTTTACGCGGTCGGCAAAAACAAAAAAACAAAAGAGAAAAATAACAATTTAAATACTGTTCCTGTAGTGTGGGCGATTCCGCCTGTCATTACACTCAATGTAATTTTGACTATACGCAGTTTTCGCTTTACGTGCTGACCGCGGAACGTAACCCCAGCATAAGATGAGACAGACCTGTACTGCTCTAATGCGTGCATTCCTCTTTCTAAGATCTCTTAAATATTCATGGATAAGCAAGCTGCCTTTTTACTTTACAATCATTCAGTGCTATTCTTTCTGCAATTGTTAAACGTTCAGTATTCATTTTAACCCTTAATTCCTGAAATCTAAAACACAACATTCTCTCTAATATCTATTACTTTTGTAGGAGGCAAACAATGTTATAAAAACAATCTGTGGCTTTTGAGGACTTTTTATAATTTCCTCCAGCTTTTTCAGAAACTGGAGAACATTGCGTCCTCACTCCCCAGTAATTCTTGGGAACAGCAGACTCTGTATGCACTAGAGACTGGTTAGTGTCAGAGCCTATTGGAGTGGGAGAGACAGACTTATACAATTGTCTGGTTTCAAAATGTCTTTCAAAGGAGCACTGCAGCCTCTGACGTATTCCCTGGATTTGGAATATGCATTGCCAGCGAGTGTTGAAATAGGCTTGCCTGAGATGTCACCAGCAGAGGAGTACAACAGTATTAGTACAAGGGTCCAGATCCTAGCCCTGCTTTACTGTCGGCCTGGTATGCAAATGGTGGGGAAAGAGGGTTTTCCTGAAGACAGGAGTCCTGGAGCTGAATAAAGCAACCCTTTCCCCCTACCCTCAATTTACTGAGACCTCAGAGATTAGTGACATCATCCCAAAGAGTATGATCGCCATGTGTGATGGTCATATGGGGCAGGATCACAAATATGGCAGCTGCACAGATGCCCTACGGCCACCTCAGGGATCTCTCTCAAAGTCCACAGTTGTATCCATGGCCACGTAGTTACTGAGAGCTCAGTGCTGTTGGTGCTGCTAGGATCAGGATTTGGCCCAAGATCAGGTAATACCCCTCAGAGGGGTTCTCTGATCTTTATTGAAGAAAGACTTTTAGGGAAACAGTTGGATCACTAACCCAATAAAAAACATACTTTGCTACTTTCTGAATCAGGGAAACTCAGTCACCTTGCAGACACAATTGGGGAAGCAAGTTCAAACAGACATCCTGGAGACATATCTGCAAACTCCATTGATATATATACAGCTCTACCCCGATATAACGCGGTTGTGGGGAGCCAAAAATCCCTACCGCGTTATAGATGAAATGCTGTTATATCGGGGTAGGGACAGCAGGGCTCCAGCGGTAATTTAAAGAGCCCGGGGCTCCGGCCGCAGGGAGCCCCAGGTTCTTTAAATCGCTGGTGAGTCCTGCTGCCGCAGCCTCGGGGTAGCAGCGGCAGGGCTCCGGCGGTGATTGAAAGAGCTCCGGGCTCCAGCCGCTGCGGGGAGCCCGGGGCCCTTTAAATGCTGGTCAAGCCCCGCTGCTGCAGCCCCGGGGTAGTGGCGGCAGGGCTCCAGCGGTGATTTAAAGGGCCCGGGGCTCCCCGCAGCAGCCGGAGCCCCAGACCTTTAAAGCTCTGCCTGAGCCCTGCTGCCGCAGCCCCGGGTTAGTGGCGGCAGGGTTCCGGCGGTGATTTAAACAGCTCCGGGCTCCTGCCGCTGCGGGGAGCCTGGGATCTTTAAATTGCCGGCTGAGCCCCGCTGCTGCAGTCCCAGGGTAGCGGCGGCAGGGCTCCAGCGGTGATTTAAAGGGTCCGGGGCTCCCCACAGCAGCCGGAGCCCCAGGCCCTTTAAAGCACCGCCGGAGCCCCGCTGCTGCCGTGTTATATGAGACCCCGTGTTATATCGGGTCACGTTGTAGCGGGGTAGAGGTAAATATGGATCATATGCATACATGTAACCTGTATGCTGCGCTAAAGGTATAAACCCATTCAGTAAGGGCCATAATCTCTCCTCAGCACACATAAGCAACTCCCATTAATGGCTGGCAAGGAGGAAAAGATACACCTGAATTGTTGGAGAATGCCTCCTTTGAATGTGTGCCGTACTCTGACATAACTGCTCAAGATTCCACTGTAAAGCTTTGTCTGTTCAGCTTTTTTAGTCAAAAACAGTGAAAGTCACCTTGGTGCGCAGGTTCAGTGCAAGGGCTATGCACCCCGACAAACAGGGCTTAAATTCAGCCGGAGCTATCCAGAGTGGAGCCCCCCTCCCTGGAGTTTTCATAGCATGTTGGGGAAGAGTGTCGTGGGCCGCTGGGAAATACTCTATGAGAGTTTAAGCCCTGCCATTAACCCTCAAAATAGGGCTTAGGTGGGACGTAACCAGTACAATGCCCTGTAAGCACTACTATAAAAATATGATTATTGAAAGACATTACCCATTTAATTGCTGCATTCTGCTTTAGTCACTTTGCTTCATTAGACTGCACTGTTGCAGCAAAGCAAAGTGCTAGTATTCAGTAGAAAAGTAGCTGCTATATAAGACAGTACCGAAGGTGTGTTTTGCCCCCTGTACTTAGTACATTAGGCAGCACTGAAGTGGTCAGAGGACACATCTGTAGATTTTTGTTGTTGTTGTTAACCACAGATTTTTGCCATATAGTAGAATTTCATTTTTTAAAATAACAGGCTGTATTGAAGTTCCATTGATCTGATGGCCAAAATAAATGATTCGCAGGGTGCTAATGCTGTGGCATGGTCTTAGGGTTAGAACAGAGGACTGGAAGACAGAAGAAGTGGATTTTTACTATGCCACTGACTGCGTGATTTTATGCAGGTTTCTTAATCTCTCTCGGGCTCGGTTTCCCTATCTGTAAAATGGTTATGAATGATACCGACTGTTGAAAGTGTGTTGAGGTCCTTGCATGAAAGGTGCTATATACATGCAGAGCATTGCTACCTCATAAAACAAACCTTCATTATTGACTGGATCATCAATGTATTTATAAAGCCATGGTTCCAAGAAGGGAGAGACTGGAGAGAGGCCAGTGCCTGTTTCCTTTTATAAAAGGGCAATTAAAAGTTTGAGATTTTATCATTGAAACCACATTTGAAAGAGATATTAATATGTCTCATAAAACATGTTGGAGTCTTAATCTGTTGGGCAATAAGTCATGTAAAATTACAGCAGCGGTACCAAAATGCAGGTGGGCAGTTTCTAAGAAAATCAGAAGATACCAATTATACAACAGACACTGTGGTCAATCTTGCAGTTCCTGTTCAGCTCAAGGGAGGCCTTCTTTATAAAATGACTGGCATTAGACTCACGGTGTGTAAGAAAACCTTTAAAATTCAGATCTTAAAGTGAAATTTGCTTCTTCTGTACTTCAAGCAGAATGTACCCAGCGTAGCATGATTTAAGAATTACCGAGCATGCCAAGAATACATTAGATTACTCTTGGCAGTGGGAATTGCATTTGTGTAATAACAAGCACTAAAACCCTCTTAAGAAACTCTGTCTGATCTGTAACTTGGGACTTATTCATTTTGTTGTTGTTGTAATTTTTCTGAAAAAAAAAAAAGTGTGTGCAAGATTCTTTTCCAAAAATCTGTAGGGTACTTAGGAATTTCTTTTTTGTACAGATTGGGTAATAACTCTGTTCTCTACTTATTTATTTAAGGCTTGTTTAGAACATAGAGGAGAATATTTGTTCAAAGTGTCTCCTAGACACACTGTCGTCACAATGCTATCTCAGACACCGATTGCACAAGATTTTCAAAAACTAAAGATAGGCACCTAAATATAGATTTAGGAGCCTATCTACATCAAGTCAGTGGGAGCTGCTGGATGCTCAGACCTTCTGAAAATCAGCCCTCCTGTTTAGTTTTCTAAATATGGACTTATGAGCCTAAATGTAGTTACCCGCCTTTGAAAAGCTTGGCCATCTGCTCACACTCTTGTGAGAGAAACTTTTATAGGGGCTAGGAAGTCCCATGAAGTTCCCATTTAGTTTCTTCCAAATCAGAGCTTTTGGGGGAAGGTTTGCCCCCTCATAGAATTTGCATGGCCTTTTGTCCCTTATCCCACAAATGTCCTGTGATCCCCACTGACCTCAGGATAGCACCAGAGGGCGGGAACATCTAGGTCTGCTCTGCTCCCTTCCCCTGCCACAAAGGCTTCTGGGGGAAGGAAATGCTATTATAACTTGTATCCTCAGCTTTTTGGCTGCCCACCAAATTACCATTACTATGAGCAAGACAGAAACACCCAGCCAGGGTGCAGGCAGGATGCAGGAACTGGGGGACAATGAAAAAGAAACTGGGATGCAGTAGCAGGAACCAGCTGTCCTCCAGTTTGCACCAGGACCTGGCACCTTATTTAGGTACTCCTTTCTGGCAGCAGATAATTACAGTTGATATGGGGACACCAGACAGACAAACACATCCCTTACAACAAAAACAATCTAGCCACTGCTCTAGGGGAGCTGCCTCTCGTCTCCTTTACTTTGAGCTATACCCTGTAACACAGCTTCAGCTTCCTATATGTGGAGGTTGAGTGGCTGCTCCCTGAGGGGGTAAGAAGTCTGTCAGTCAGTGAAACCTGGGCAGGTTTCAGCCCAACCCAGTGGTGGAAGAGTATTCACGTTGGTCTAATTATGGAACTCGTGTGTTGGGGCTGACTACTTTGCAGTGGCTCTGATAGCGCTGTGTTTGAATTTTGCACAAATATTAGTTTTAAAAAATATCTTCTGATTTATAAAGAAAATTGCCACATACTTGTCGTGATGATAATTATTATTGCAAAGGGTCTGGGCTGTTTGGAGCCAGTTGCACAAAATAACTTACTCTTAAGGCTAAATCCTGCTCATTTTGGGTACTACTCACTGTGACTTAGGATAGCAGAATGTGGCTGTCTGCGAGTAGTCCCACTGCCTGCTGTGAGGCCTTTTACATGAGTAAAAGGAGTAGGATTTTGGCCACTAGCATAGTTTTGGCATTGTTACACATGAATGCAAGAGACTCAAACATGAAAATCAAATAATGCTTCTGCTAAAACAGGAGTCTAGATTTTCACTTCAAACTTATTCCACCTTATGCACAAGAAGACTAACCTGGGAACTGTTTCTTTAAAAAAAATACTTAGGGGTGAGTGGTATTGGTCAAGAAAATGAGACTCACTCCATTGGTCATAGTACTCCTGATTCAGTCACCCACATTCTGAGCAGTGCCTTATTCCACATGGAGTCCTCATTGATTTCAGTGGGCTTACTCATGGAGAAAAGCACTTCTCTCAACATGGGGCAGCAGAACTGAGCACAGAGTGAGTAGTGCTGGGAAAGCTTTCACACACACAGCTCTTCCAAGTAATACTGACCTGCACTACCCTACTGTTCAATTACTGGATTTTTCCTGACAGCCAGAAGTGTTAACGTGTATTAAACTGCATAGTGGGTTTTGCAATGAGGAAACATCTACAGAATATTGAGGGTCCAGTTCTGATTTTTTATTTAATGCCACTTCAGGGACTTTTTTCTCTAAATAAGGACTTCAAAGCTAGACCCAAAACTGGGGAACTCTTAACTCATTTCACATACAACACACAAAAATGTCAACCTTAAAACTGCAGGTTTGATCCAAAGTGTTGAATTTTTCCCCTGGACTTCAGGAGTTTTTGGATCAGGCCCTATATGACTAAGGTAACTAAACTTCACTCTTAGTACTGATGCTGAAATATTCAACCTATCTGTGTATACAATGAGTGTGTGTGTGAAGAGTGTATAAATCTTTTATTCAGGTAAACCTGCCTATTTAAGGTACTTATATTGCCCCATTATCATTGTAACTGAGTGACTCAGTTTCTTTAATGGATTTATCCACACAAACTTCCTGTGAGATAAGTCATAAGTACTAGTCAATGATGAAGGTTTGTTAAAGTAGCATAAAATAGCAACGCTTTGCATTTATATAGCACCTTTCATGCAAGGTAAATGTTTTACAAAATTTGGTGTTCATTTATACCCATTTAGCAGATGGGAACTGAGCCGCAGAGAGACAAAGTGACTTGCCCAAAGTCACAGAGGAAGTCTGTGGCAGAGCAGGGACTTAAACTCAGGTCTCCTGACCCCCTAGCCCATGGACGGTGAGTGAACCAGTGGCGTGGGGAGGCTCGTCCCTGGCCTGGCCCTTCCACCTGAGCCCCTTTCCCTCCTCCTCCCCTGCCAAAGCCCAGAGCACATACCTCCCCATGACTGCCAGCCCCCTCTTGCCCCAGGCCTCCCGTGTGGCCCCCAATCCCGGAGCGCTGGGCGGCATGGCCCCAGCATCAGGGGCCCCACAGCAGCAGCGCAAGCCACGTCAAGTCCCGGCCACAGGCCGGCCGCCCTAGCCCCAGCCCCACCCAGCAGGTTTCCCAGAAGAGGAGGCAGCCTGTCTGGGCTGGGGTGACTAGCGGCAAGCAGGATGGGGTCTTGGGATGGAACATGGGCAGAGCCACGTGGGGCTGTTTGGGGAGGCACAGCCTTCCGCAGCCTATGCTATGCGCCGCCCATGCCCTAGCCACTGGATAACCTTTCCTCTCTTTAGACAATTAGGCATGAGCTGTTACCATTATTCAGCTGTTTCCGCTCAGAACAGCAATAAATGTGTGGAAGGTGGGTGCCCTGGAAATCTTATTTAAAGGTTCTTCACCTCTTTATCTATGTGTTTTGTTTACTTTTAAGGAAAGATTTAAAAGCTCTTCCCCATCCTCTGAACCAGGGGAGCTGCTTTTGGGTAGGGTGACTCAAGCGCTGATTCTGGGACACTGTTCTTCTTTCCTATCCCTTTTGAAGTCCTGTTAATTCCTGCCTTCCTGCATTTGATCTATTCTCAAGCTCTTTTTTCTGTGTCTCTGAAAATATATGGGCTGCAGGGGAGAGAATGTTTTCCAATTTCCTGTGCAAGGAAAAATGAACAGCAAATCTAACTTTGTCTGTAGAACTTGCATCTGAAGAAGTGAGGTTCTTACCCACGAAAACTTATGCTCCCAATACTTCTGTTAGTCTTAAAGGTGCCACAGGACCTTCTGTAACTTTGTCTGAGTCTCTTTCAGAGGGGTTTTTACTTTTTCTAAGCAGACCTGCTCCAGTATGTGACAGCTGCTCAAAGGTTTTGTAATAGCTTAATATGTAAGCTAGATGTATGTCTCTTTAAATCATGCTACCCTGGATATGTGTCTTTTTAAGTCATGTTACCAGGTTTTGGTTCAATCCATTATGGCAACAGGGAATCGATCATGAAGTTTGGCTCCGAATCCAGTGCACAGGGATAGCTAGAGTTGCAGGCTTGATTTGGAACCATGTTGTCTATCAAGTCTGGTATCCCATCTAAAGCAGAGACCTTCATATGAAGGTGAACCATTCGTTCATACTGGGCCAAAGTCATCCTTGCACTAGCACAGGGACAATGGGGAGGAGCCTGCACTTCCATAGGCAGAAACTGCTGGCTTCTAAATTAGTTGCGGCACAGCCTATCCTAACTCATTACTCTTACAATAGCCAGTCGTGTAGGCCGACAGGGCCTAGGCCTAGGGCGGCAAATTTGCAGGGGCGGCAAATTTGAGCACCCACGGAGAAGCTCCCCTGCTCCAGCTTGACTCCTCCGTGAGCGCGCCCCTGCGTCCTGTTTCTCTCCCCTCCCTCTCAGCGCTTGTGCCGTGAAACAGCTGTTTTGTGGGCAGGGAGGGAGGGGGGAGGAGGGGGAACGCGGTGCGCTGGGGGAAGAGGCGGGGCCAGGGCTGGGATTTGGGGAAGGGATCCAATAGGGGCAGGGAGGGGGCGGAGTTGGGGCGGGACTTTGGGGAAGGAGTTGGAATGCGGGCGGGAAAAGGGTGGAGTTGGGGTGGGCCCCGGGGCGGGCAGGGCGGTAATTATTTCAGGGCCTAGGGGTGGCAAAATCATTAATCCGCCACTGACAATAGCCAATAGGTCACTGTAACAGTGCAGAATTGTTGGGGCACAGGATTGGTTGGGTCACTCCAACATTCACCCTGATGTGTTCCCTGCCTGCTGCAGAATGCATCTATGCTGGGGCTTCCTACATACAGAATGATGTTTATAGAGCTGGCTCCACAACTCCTGCAGAGAGCATCCTGTGCTGGGGAAGAACGGGGCACTATTTATTCTGAATAAAAAGTTCTTACTACTGGGCACCAGCAATACTCTCTTCCTAAGTGTTGCTGTGCCAGCTATGCTGATGTTGCCTCTTTAACTGGGTGGGCACCTCCACAGCACCTCCTTGTGGAATGGCCCTGCAACATCCCTGCCTAAGTTTCCCTTTTCACAGGGCTTCTCAATAATTTTACCAAGGCTTTCTCATAGCCAATAACACTCTTATTGGGCTGGTTTATCATCATACACAGTTCCAAAATAGAGTCCTCAAAATCCAAATAAAAAATTCATATATTAAGGTTTTTATATTCATCCTTCCACACTCATTGTCAAGCCACTGTCCAGCCTTCCTGTTTGGAGTCCTTCCTGAAATGGCAGGCCACTCCCAGCCCAAACCTAGCTGGAGTCTTTTCTCCGTTAGTGACCACCTCTGCCTCTCTCATTCCTACTCCCAGGCCTCCCTGCCTGAAGTCTGTCCCCAGGCCTCATCCTTATCTAGCCAGGAGGCCTGACTGTGTCACAGGACCAACCAGTCACATGATCTCCTTCATTTTCCACACCGGGGGAAGAGAGTTGGTTGTGTGCTTTTAAAAGGCCAGCCACCTTGTGACACCCTCATAGGGCCTTCCATCTTGTTTAGATTTTCTGTGTCTGTTCTGGTCTCACCCACACTGGTTTTACATTAGTGTAAGACAATTGCCCTAAGTGGAGTTATTCCAGACTTACTTTGGGATAAGTGATAGCAGACACCAGACTTCTGCCTTGAAGGTGGTAATTGCAATATATTTCTAATTCTGGGGGCCCAGGAGGAACCTTATGAAGGATTATAAAGTGACCAGACAACCTTGCGATGAATAACTTTTCCGGAGTGAGATTACACAAGCCTTTATTCTTCCAGATAGGTCTGAGGATGCACAAATTTCATTTGTTTGAGCTACTTCTGATGGAGTTCATTTGGAAATGAGAGAAAACTTTCATTGACTGAACCCTCACAATCTTCTAACTGTACTTTCTTCATCAAACGTGAAAAATCATAAAAGAGGTGCATTTAACATTTTATTTGTTTCATTCTCAATTTCTGTCCAAAGATTATTTTTGATCATATGAAGTTTACAGTATCCTTTCTACATAAGACTATAAAAATAGGCTCTAAAAAGATGTCACAAAAGGTTTTTGACACAGTCCCACATGACATTCTGATAAGTAAGCTGGAGAAATGCGGCCTTGGTGGAACTACCATTAAGGGATACATAACTGATTAAACAACTGCAAACAGAGAGTAACTATTAATGGAATGATGTCAGATTGGAGGGAGGTTTCAAGTGGGGTTCCACAGGGATCTGTTCTGGGTCCAGTGTTGTTTAACATCTTTATTAATGAGCTGGATATAGGTACAGAGAACATACTGATAAAATTTGCAGATGACACAAAGCTAGGGGGTGTTGGCAACACCACAGAGGATAGAGCTACCATTAGAAGGATCTTGATGAATTGGAGAACTTGGTTACATACAACAAAATGAAATTCAACAAAGACAAATGTAAGGTGCTATACTTAAGAAAAACCAAATGCACAAATACAGAATGGGGGATAACTGGCTTGGCAGCAACACTGCTGAGAAGGATCTGGAAGTTGTGGTGGATCACAACCTCAGCATGTGCCAGCAATGCAATGCTATGCTGTTGCCAAAAAAAAAAAAATCATAAATGCAATTTTAGGTTGCATTAACAGAGGCATAACATGCAAGTCATGGGAAGTGATAGTACCGCTCTACTCAGTGCTGGTTAGGCCTCAGCTGGAGTACTGTGTCCAATTTTGGTCACCAATGTATAGAAAGGATTTAGAGAAACTGGAAAGGATACAGAGGTTATTGCTATCATGTCCCCCCTTAATCTCCTCTTGTCCAAATTAAACATACCTGGTTCCTTCAGTTTTTGCTCATATGGCTTGCATTTCATCTCTCTGATCATCTTTGGCCATCTTCAAATACTTGAAATTGTCATAAAAAGATGGAGAAAAGTTGTTCTCTTGCCACAGAGGGCAGGACAAGAGGCAGTGGGTTCAAACTACAGCATAGCAAATTTAGATTAAATCTCAGGAAAAAACTTCCTAACTGTAAGAACAGTAGGAAAATAGAACAGACTGCCTAGGGAGGTTGTGGAAGCTCCTTCACTGGAAGTTTTCAAAAGGAGGCTGGATAGCCATCTGTCTTGGACGGTTTAGATACAACAAATCTGCATCTTGGCAGGGGGTTAGACTAGATGACCTTTGCGGTCCCTTCTAACCCAATAGTTCTATGATTCTGTGTGACAAAGTTGTACTCTTTAAGATGATCTTAAAAAGGAAAAGTGCACTGAAAGTCCAAGGTTTTCTGTAGAGCAAATTTTATTAGCCATGTTTACATTCTATAGTTAAAATGCAGAGACTACAAATACCTCATACTTTTAGTCAAAACTGTGTATGCAAACAGGCTGAATCAAAAACTTTAAATTATACATATGGTGCAAAGAAGCCCACAAGATAATAGCTTGCCTATAAGAATACATTTAGTTATTGTTTGATTGCCCAGCTGTCAACCTAAAGTAGCAGAAAATTGCTGTTGTAAATCAGAAAATGAGAGATCTAGAGAAAGAGGAAAAACTACAATTCATGTAACATTTAGATTATGAAACGGTGTCTAATTAAATAATGCCCTGAACTTCTTTTGATTAGAATTGAGCTTTGCTTCTATCCAATGGAAATCTAAACTCAAGCAAAACTCCAGTTGACTTCTTCTTTGTTTTCCTTTATGCCGCTTTTCCTGATGAGAATTGTGGCAGCAGCGTGGAGAGACCTCCCTTTCCTCCACAACAGGTTCCAGCTCCTCCTGGGGGATTCCCCAGTGTTGCCAGGCCAGCCAGATATAATCCTTCCAGCATGTCCTGGGTTGCCTTTGGGGTCTCCTCGCAGTGGGACCTGCCCGATAGAGTTCCAAAGGAAGCCTCCCAGGGGGCATGCTTATCAGTAGAATCCTACCAAATTCACGATCCATTTTGGTCAATTTCACAGTCATAGGATTTTAAAAATTGTAAATTTCATGATTCCAGCTATTTAAATCTGAAATTTAACTGTAGGGGTTCTGACCCAAAAACGAATTGTGGGGAGGTGGCAAGGTTATGTGTGGGGAGGGTGTGTTTATGGTACTGCAACCCTTACTTCTGTGCTGCTGCTGGTCGTGGCTGTGCCCTCAGAGCTGGGCAGCTGGAGAGCGGCGGTTGCTGTCCGAGAGCCCAGCTCTGAAGGCAGAGCCACTGCCAGCAGCAGCGAGAAGTAAGGACGGCATGGTACAGTATTGCCACCCTTACTTCTGCACTGCTGACTGCAGAGCTGGGCCCTCAGTCAACAGTCGCCACTCTCCGGACGCCCAGCTCTGAAGGCAGCAGCACAGATGTAAGGGTGCCATGGTATGGTATTGCTGCCCTTACTTTTGCGCTACTGCTGGCAGGGCTCCACCTTCAGAGCTGGGCACCCGGCCAACAGCCTCTACTCTCCAACCACCCAGCTCTGAAGGCAGTGCAGAAGTAAGGGTGGCAATACCGTGACCCCCCCCTAAAATAACCTTGTGACTCCCCTGCAACTCCCTTTTGGGTCAGGACTCCCAATTTGAGAAACGCTGGTCTCCCCTGTGAAATCTGACCAGATTTTACGGTCCATGATGTGTTTTTCATGGCTGTGAATTTGATAGGGTCCTACTTATCAGGGGCCCGAACCACCTCAGCTGGCTCCTCTTGATCTGGAGGAGTAGTGGCTCTATTCTGAGGCTCTCCCGAATAGCTGAGCCCTTCACCCCTGTCTCTGAGAGTAAGACCAGCCACCCTGTGCAGAAACCTCATTTCTACTGCTTGTACCTGCGATCTCATCCTTTCGGTCATTACCCAAAGTTCATGACCATAGGCGAGGATGGGGATATAGCTCGACCTGTAAACTGAGAGCTTTGTTCGAGAACTCAGCTCCCGCTTCACCACCACCGACTGGTACAGTGCCCGCATTATTGCTGCCACAGCACCAATCTGCCAGTCGATCTCCTTCTCCCTCTTACCATCACTCATGAACAAGACGCCTAGATACTTGAGCTCTTCCACTAATGACAGCTGCTCCCCCCTCACCTGGAGAGAACCGTTCACTTTCTTCCGGAAGAGGACCATGACCTCTGATTTGGAGATGCTGATTCTCATCCCAAATGCTTCACATTCAGTAGTGAAACATTCAAGTGAGTGTCGGAGATCACAGTCTGAAGAAGCAAGGACAACCTCAGCTGCAAACAGCAGAGATGCCACCTCTGAGTCCCTCTACCGGATGCACTCCACAGCTTGGCTGCACCTTGATATCCTATCCATGAAAATCACGAACAGCAGTGGGGACAAGACACATTCCTGATGGAGTCCAAAGCCCAACTTGCATGAACTCAATTTAATGCCAAGAATATGAACGCAACTCTTACTCCAGGAATAAAAGGACCAGATAGCACACAAAAGTGGCACCAGCACCTCATACTCCCACAGCACTTCCCACAAGACATCTTGTGGAACGCAGTCATATGCTTTCTCCAGGTCTACAAAACAAAGGTAAATCAGATTAGCAAACTTCCACGGCCCCTCGAATATCTGCGAGAGAGCCAAGAGCTGGTCCGTTGTTCCACGGCCGGGACGGAATCCACATTGTTCCTCCTGAATCTGAGGTTCTACTAACGGGCGTAACCTCCTCTCCAGCACCCTGGCACAGGCTTTGCCGGGGAGACTGAGGAGTGTGATCCCCCTATAGTTGGAACACACCCTCTGGTCTCCTTTCTTAAAGATCGGGACCACCACTCCGGTTTGCCAGTCCAGAGGTACTGCACCTGCCTTCCATGCAACTCCAAATGACTTCAATGTGAATTCTGCCCCAGTGAGAACTGCAGGCTTGGGCCCAACTTTGGATCAGTTTCTGATTATATTTTATTAATTTTGTTTTTTAAAGAATGAACTGTGAGGAATTTTGTGAGACATAGGGACTGTTCTTACAGAGAAGACTTTCTCATAGGGATGGGGCCAGAATTGGAACATCTAATGTGAACATTTGTGTGTGTGTGTGTGTGTATACACATGCGCGTGCATATTTGGAATCCTATATCCAAATTAACCTCTATGGTTTTGGATCTGGTTCAGACCCATAAAAGGCAAGAGCTCCAGCAAGAGAAATTTCAGAAGAATAGTTGATCTTGAGAGATTTGACTGAAGTCTTGGATGAACAACATATAACATTTTGGTGCTATCAACTACGGATCCAAATCCTCTCCTTGTTTTGGCCTTGAACCCAAATGTTAGCCTAATCCTAATCTGAATAATGGCTCTGAACACCACCTCCTGGGCTCAACTGTGATTTCTCATTTTATATAACAATAGACTGAGCAGAGAGCCTCTCTGCCAGCTATCAGACATGTATGGGAGAGTTTTTGCTCTGTGATGAATTGCAAAGTCCCTGACAGCAATCTTTTATTAAATAAATGCAGAGCCCCCAAAAAACTACAATTGCCAAATCTTTTGTATAAAATCACCACTGCAATGTTTTACAGTCATTGGAAAAAAACACCCACCAACAACAGTAGAATAATTCTCTCCACCTCGACCCGGTCTAATAAACTAACATTAAATGAATCTCTCTACAAAAAAAAAAAAAAGTTAGGGAAAAGTCACCACCTTTCATCCCTTCCCCCCTCTCCCAGGCTTCCCTTTTCTCCTCCCAGTAGAGGATGTTTTGGAACAGCCTTTTCAGGAAATATTTCCACAGCAAAATGCAGCATCATTTATAATATTTAAAGCTGCATTTTTGTTGAGATGGCTTGGCAGGCTTCACTTGCAAATCTGGCAGGATATAGCCAGTTGAGATTTAGCACTAACAAACGAAAGATATGCTGACACAACAGAATGCTTTAATCATCATTGCAGCAAGCGGGACAAGATCTTCTACTGCCCTGCCAGCTCTTCCCAGTGTGAGAACCAATGATGCTGCTTAGTTCTCCTTCCCTCCCCTGCCTCTGGAGAGTACAGTTTTCTCTTGTTTCCACAGAGCTGAGAGCCTTGTTGGCGAACTGCATTCAATGTATTAATGATTTAATTTAATAATACTCCTCTTGGCCAAGAGACACTGGTAGGAAAATGCTGCCCATTTCCAGCACAGTAAGGGATCTTAAATAATTAAAAAGAAAGTTGTTATATTGTGTGCGTGCCTCTATAAAATGGCTATTCTCATTCGTAGCTGGGGCAGCCTCTCTTTCTGTCCTACCACTTGCTCTCTTCATTAAAAGCACAATTGACCGTTATGCTCAGCTAGCAAAATCACACTTAGAAGCTTGCCCTGATTCAGAATTAAGAACTAATGTTAGTTGTTTCTGAGTCTAATAAAGCAAATTAATTAATAAATGTCTCAAAGGACCTGCTCCTGAAGGCACATACGCTATTACATTGAGTATAGGCTGAAGGACAGGATCCACAGAGTTCTGTCTACAAAACCTCAGTGCAATGGTTAAATTCATACACTAATTTATTTCTAGTGAATGATTTTGTACAGGGCACAATATAAAGATTGTGTCATGGAAGGAGGTTGTGAACTGAAGGCACTGTTTATATTTTGGGAACAGATCAATTCAAATGCTCTGTTTTTTGGCTAGAGTCAGGATTTATGCTTTCAGAAAGCTTTTGTGTAATCAAATGTGATTAAATTCATGTACTGAAAGACAGCTACTATAAAATATTAAACTACAAGTCCGTAAGGAGCAGCATGGTCAAATGGCTAGTGCACTGATCTGGGACCTTTGTTCAGTTTCTGGTTGTACCACAGACCTGCTGTGTGACATTAGCCAATTCTGTTTTCCCTTCCCACCCTTTGTCTGCCTTGTCTTACATTGTAAATTCTTCAAGGCAGGGATCATCTTTTGCTATGTATCAGCACAGTGCCTAATACAATGGGGCCCCAATCTTGGTTGGAGCCTCTAGGTTCTTTGTGATACAAATAACTATGTATGTTCTAAAGCTTGTTTCTAAGGGTATATTTACACTGCAGTGTAAGCCCAGAATTCAAATTTAGGCTCAAGCCTAACCTCCCTTCCACCTACACACAAATCATGCTAACCCAGGGCTTGGACCCAAAGTCACAGGATCCCCACGGGGGTGGAGGGTCCAAGCCTTAGTCAAGCCAGGAATCAGGGTTCAAGCCCTATTGCATTTCAGTGTAGATGCAGCCCAACCAGACTTGAGCACTTGGAGTCCGCCAAAAGTATCCAACAATCCCACAGGAAGACATTTTCTTTGTCCTCTGGACAGCTAAGTTTGGTGGGCAGTCACGTTTTTCCACATTGCACCAAAAACAAAGGGCTAAAGCGGCCACACTTTGGGAGGTCACTAGGAAGTCTGGGATATGGGTGGTTGGACTTGGGCCTGCATAATATAATGTAGACACTGGGGCCCCAGGCTGGGACCCAGGTTTCAACAATTCCTAATCTGGGATTACAAATGAGTGTAAATTTACAAACCCAGGGTCTGCTAATTCAGGTTGTACTAGCCCTGGGCTTACATTGCTGTGTAGACATATCCAAAGTGTCTAAGCTGTGTACTGCGTATGTTGGTCAGGGCATCTACCTTTGTGAATGCTCCACAGTTCTGCAGCACTTTACGGGCCAGATCCTACTGTAGGATAAGCGAGTGCTATGCAGAGTCCTTGATGCAGGCTCCTTGCTTATCATTTCTGGTGAGCAAGCAGGCTAATGAGTAGAACAATACCTTCTTCACATGCTGTATTGGATTCAGCTGGATTTGTTCATGCTTTTCCCCCAGCTCAGCCTCTTTGTAGTGGAGAAGGCGTGTGACAGGTTTTATAGCAACTTCTCATGCTGTTTATGCCAAACAGTTATATAGCGACCATTTGTTATCTCTGGAGTTATTCCACCCATAGACTACTAGCAACGGCTCCTACTGAGGGAATGTACTGTAAATATATTATATATGCACTTGATTTTTTGTATATATATTACACTACAGCTGAAGCTTTGACAGCCTATCCCAACTGGCCCTGATTTTGATGTGCTAATTTTTGGTTTTAGATGTTGCACACTAGTTGTCTTCTAGCATCTAGTGATCAGTCTTTACCACATGCTATTGTCCCTTCCCCCTTCACATTTTGTAAACCCTCCAAGCCAACAAAATAAAAAAATTGACACACCTAACCATTCATGAGCCAGCCCCTTACCACCAGCACCAGATCTAGTGGTGCAGAACGTAGCATATGGTAGAGGAGTGCACTTACCCTCCTACCTCTCCCAATCCATATACAGCTAGAGATGCAGATAGGCACCTAGGTTTTTATCCACTGTGGGCTGTAAAGTAGGAATAGGGTTTATTACTATGCACAGAATTTTTCCTCTGCGTGAGAGTAAATCCCAACCACTTGAAAGGCACATGATTGAGCACTTGAGCCAGAGGGATTGGTTTTGTTTTCTTCCTTAAGGACGTTGTGATCTCTTGCAGCATTTTTGTACCCTTAATACTTATAGAGTAGACATCACCTTGTTTTTTTTATTTTAAAGAGAAAATCCTAATAACATTTCCGTATTGTTATTGCAATGTTTAGCTTTGCAAACCAAACACTGAATCCTGATTGTTTAGTGTTTGCCTATACCAATGGTTTACAGAAGTCAATGGCAGCTTTGCCCAAGTGGGATGTGCAGGATTGTGCCTGTGATATATAAGCAACAATTATTTCTGCAGGTAAGTTATCAGAAAGTCCTTTTGCTACACTTCAAATATTGAAGACTATAAAAGGGCTGTCTATACTAGGAAAAAGATCCATTAATAACTATTGTCAGTAACAAGCCTCACACATGGTGCTGAAACCTATTTAGCTGCTCATACAGGTGAAATAAGCACTTTTATAGAAATCATGATTAGCACAATCTCAGTCACACTTTCTATAATGATGATGAAAGTATTTTTGTCCCATCTACATCATCAATTTAGGTAATTTTCAGCAGTGGTTACTAGAGAAATCGCTGGTGATGAACATTACCTACAGAGTTTATTTTCCCAGAGTATATGGATCTTTAAAGTTTAAAAAAAATTGATATTTTTGCTTGATATAAAGGTGAGGAACACATTAGACAGATAGTTACTGAATGTGCATAAATTCAGAACCAGTTCCTGCAAGCCTTACTCACACAAGTAGCCTTATTTATGTGAATAGTCCCATTGCCCATTGATCAGATCCTATATTTTCTTCTCTGAAAAAGTAGGTGAGGGTAACGTAGGAGACAAAATATCAGTTCAATAGTTTTAGAATCCATGGGAAAGTAATGGAAACTCATCCTCCCACATCAAATCTGAAGATGCCACGATATGTTGGACAGATCATTAAGGAGGAGATAAAAATTCAAAAACATGGTAAAGTTCCTTAAGAAGCAAAATATATGTCAGCTGATTATTTCTAATTGTGAGTTGCAAATGTTTTTCATAGCTCCAAGATCAAAAAGCAAACTGTTAATTTATGGTTTGGGAGATTCTCACTCACCAAAGCTTTGGAAATTCTGAATCTATCACAACCTACTTACAAACTGCTGTTAGTAAGTTTCTTATCTTTAATGTATAAAACCCCACAGAAACAGAAAATATTTAAAATTAGACCAAAATTATAAGTATAATTCACAAGAGAAAACATTATTTTTTGAGAAAACATTTTCATATCCTCACTACAGTCATTTATTCTAAATTAGTACATAGCAGTTGTCCATTAAATGAACACTTTTCCCATAAGACCTATCCCTGTAGAAAAGTATTTTAGGCAAAGTTTCCTAATCACGATGTAACTGTTTAGAATCAGAACATTTTCATGGCTAATAATTAACATAAACATTAATATGTCCCACTGCTTGAAAAAAACTTTTTGGACAACTATAAAATGTATGTACTGTATATCCATATTACACTGAACTACTCAAACAGTGCCACTGGTAAACTACTACTTTCCTTAAACGTTCCAATTTGCAATAAAGTAAAATGAAGCTATGTGAGTTAATGTGCTTTTGGTTACACAAGTGTTTTTCCTGTAACAAAGCCATAACCTTAATTTTGTTTTCAATGCATCTCTTCCACTGTTTTTTTTTCAGATAGTGTTTCAGTTTTGCCTATTTATGTACTTTCCCTAGAGTTGTTCTTTATGACAGAACTGATCTTGCATTACTCAAACACCTCTAACTCCTTTTGAAATCAGGTTGGATTGCACAAGAAATGCAGTTTCAGATCCATAATTTGTGCTGTGTGTCATTATTTATGGGAAGTATATAGTCTGAGGCCTTTTAGCTGAGATCCACTATTGTATCAGTTAATATGTGATGTCCTCCTACAGGAAGGGATGAATTCTTGGATCAAAGAGGTTTTCCCACTATAGTGATACAAGGTAAATTTCAAATAGCAAACATCCAATGAAAAACAATTAAAAAAATGGAATATTCCAGTGAAAGGGTTAATTCACCACTACTGGCATCTCCTCCTGGTGCCTCTGGGGATTAACTCTGGCAGGGCTTTGCGCCCCCCTTTGGATGTGTTTCTCCTATCATCCTCTTGCATCCTCTGCAACTCCAGATGTTCCTTCTTCATGACTTGGCGCTCTGGCCAGGTCACGATGCATGTCTCCCCTTCCAGAAGTATCAAAGGCCCACTATACAAAATGGCAGTCTTCCCTTCACTGCTTTGACCATGCCACTCCTCCAGTGCTCACCCTCTAATCCAAGTTCTAGCTCAGAGGCCCTCCCATAGGCAGCCAAGATCTGCTCTACTCCATATCTTGCTGCTTTTCTCCTGAACCTTTCCTACCTCTCTCACTCTCCCCCTTTCTCTGGGTTTGTTGGCCCAAACTCCCTTCTCCCAGGGAGTAACCGTAGGCTACCTGCAAACTGCTGCCCCTAGCTGCTTTCAGCTCCTGGGCTGTATACAGACCCCACCTATTCCTGTCCAGCTGAGCCTTGTCTAATTAATCTCTGCTCCCTGGCTCCTCCTCCAAGTGCAGCCTGGGCAGTTAATTGGCCCTCCTAGCCATCTTAACCCATTCAGGCCTTGTATGGGATGGACATCCCATCACAACTCCCTTTTGAATTTTAACAGCCACAAATTGGTGAACATATAATTCCTGTTAGAACCTGCTGCTCAGTAAACACCATGTTCCTGGTGTGAACAGTGCAGGGAACAGCTAGCACTGTCATCATAAATCCCCTTGCGATATTCCATTTGATTTATGGCAGTCACATTTAAATCACCAGGGATGATTTTGTTTCCAGTTGTGGAGATCAAAGCTGATCAATACCTCGTACTGAGTTTGCAATCTCATCAGTGAATTTTAACACTCAGGCCAAATTTACAAGCCTAAGGATCCAAATCTGCAAGCACTTCCTGCTGGACATAATTCTTAGTACCAGCTATAGTCCAATAGCTGCCACATTAGTAAGCACTGGGGCTGGTAGGAAGTATTTTCAAGATTGGGCCATGACTTTAAGGAACTCTGAACTGCTCTAATTTACATATTCTTGCAGCCCCTTCAACATGTAAATTATACCAGTTTAGAGTCTTAGAGAAATATCTGGAGTACTGCTAATTCACACCAGCTGAAGATCTGGCTTAGATTTAAAAAAAAAAAAAAAACTTTTAAGCAAGGCCAAGTTGCAATAAAACATTAACATACTACATCGTACATTACTTGTTCAGGATCAGGTTAATATTCCAAGAACACAGTTAAAGATTCTGTCTTGCTGGCTGAGGAGACCTCCTCTTCTGAGTATGTGAGAAAGAGTGACCAAATTTCTAAATATTTATCCTCTTTTTGGGACTTCTTTTGTGTATGTATTTCAGGGGTTCTCAAACTGGGGGATGGGACTAGTCTCTGTTTGCCAGACGCTCTAGCCTCTGTTTGCCAGAAGCTGGGAATGAGCGACAGGGGATGGATCCCTTGATGATTACCTATTCTGTTCATTCCCTCTGGGGTACTTGGCACTGGCCACTGTTGGAAGACAGGATACTGGGCTAGATGGACCTTTGGTCTGACACAGTAGGGCCATTCTTATATTCTTACATGGGGAGTTGTGAGCTGTCAGTCTCCACTCCAAACCTTGCTTTGTCTCCAGGATTTATAATGGTGTTAAATATATAGAAAGGTGTTTTGAATTTATAAGGGGGAGGGTCGCATTCAGAGGCCACCAATTCAGGGGTCACCAATATAAAAGTTTGAAAACCACTCATGTATTTGGTGTGAAAGCTTTTCCCTTACATGAACAGTCTGTATTTTACTATACCACAATTCCATAGGAGGAGGGGTCACATTTTCCCAGTACTGTGCAATACACAGTCTAGCTAACAATAAAAAAGAAATGTATTTGTTGTTCTATTTCAAATGCAGATCCTTTACTGGAGCATTAAATAAGCAGGTCTGGTGATCTTTAGGAAGCGAGCATTTTTCATAAGATGACTCTCCAATAATTTTCTCTCAAAACGGTCTAATTCCTGGACTCAAACACCTCATATGCAAGTATGCCCCTTTTCCCTGCAACCCCTCCAACAGAGCCCCTCTGTAGTAGCAAAAATATGATGGATCTTAACTGGAGTCAAATGGCATTTATAAAGTAATTTATAATTTATAAAAAAATTATTTATGAACTACAAAAATTGAAGATGTATATTCCCTTCCCCTTATAGAGACTCACTCATCTAGATTAATTTATTTGTCCAGATCCCTCTCCCATCTTTTCATCTGGGTTGTTTTCTTATCAACATCTTTTTCAATCAAAATTGTATATATGTCAGGGCTGGTCTTCACTATGGTGAGACTGACGCTGCTGCAATTGATGCAGCAGGGATTGATCTAGCAGGTCTAGTGAAGACCTGCTAAATCGACGGCAGAGCACTCTCCGGTCCACCCTGTTAATCCAGCTCTCCGAGAAGAGTCGACCAGCGAGTGTCTCCCATCGACGCTGTGCAGTGAAGACACTGCGGTAAGTTGACCTAAGCTACGTCAACTCCAGCTACGTTATTCACATAGCTGGAGTAGCATAATTTAAGTCAATTTACCCTCGTAGTGAAGACAAGCCCTTAGAAGTTGTTCCAGCTTGCTCCTGGGTCAACTCCTCAAATGTGGTTAGAAGTATATTCAGATTTCACAATAAAATGTTTGACTTGTAAATATTGAAAATATGGGATCTTGAAATTATTTATATTATTACATATATCTTGGTATGATTCAAATACGAAACCAGGAACAGCTATCAGAATTGAGTAATGTCAGCTCTTACCCAGAATGAATAGTCACTTTGATAATTCCTAGGGATAAAATTCCGATGATTAATGAAAGTAGCTAAGGGAGAGGGACTCATCAATGGGAAAATTTGTCCAAAGCTGCTAAGGTGATCTGGATGAATGATTTTGGTGATGTAAATTTCTTTTTAACCCAACAATTACTATGAATAGCTAAATTTGGGCTCCAGTCTTGTTTGAGTTTTACTGAGTGTTTGTATGGTCTATTTTTAACCCAATTGATCACATATTTTAATTGTGATGCATGATAAAATAAAATTATAATAATAATAGTAATAAACCTAGTTAGGGAAAGCTAATCCACTCTGCTTTTATAGGCTTATGCAGAACTTTAGAACTCACCCTTTGTTTTTTATGTTTTCCATATGAATTTTAATAGCTCATTCTACCACGTTTTTAATGCCATACCAGCTATAGCTATAGGGTTGCACTGAAACAAAAACAACAACTTTAGAAGGACCTTCATCTTTATCAAGGCTACCCTACCTCACCAAGAAATTTAATATTTGTTCCATTCATATGTCTTTTATTATTTTACTCCACATTGGAGGGTAATTTGCCTTAAAAAGATTTATGTTTCTCCACAATACTTATTCCTAAATATTTTAAAGATTCCTTTATCCATTTAAATTTATGTAGCTGACAACAGGTTGTTTTGACCCTTTCAGGAATATTCATTCCTAAAATTTCAGATTTATCATAGTTTATTTGGAAACCTAATACCTGTCCAAGTTCTAAAATCAACTGTTTTATAATTTTTAATAAGTTTTCTGGATCCTGCAAATATAATAAGACATTGTCAGCACACAAAGCTATTTGTGTTCTAATCCGCAAGACATTTTGATGCCCTTTTCCAAGAGGCTATTTCTCACGTTTATTGTAAATAGTTTCATTGCCAAAGCAAACAGCAGGGGGAATAACGGGCAACCCTATCTCATACTCCTAGACAAATTAAAAGGAGGGGATTGATGACTATTAACCAAAACAGACGCTCAAGGATGAGTATAGAGGATCAATATGCCTCTATAAAAACTGATTTTCAAAACCAAATCTTTCCAAAATCTTTCTGAGGTACTCCCACTACAGCCAGTCAAAGGCTTTCTCAGTATCCAAAGAAAGCAGCACACAGGAAGAATTGCTAGAATTAACATTATAGATCTAATTCAGAGTTCTTTTGATAGTATCAGATAGATGCCTGCCAACAGTGAATCCAGACTGGTCTGAGTGAACACATTTGGACAAGATGACACTTAATCTGTTTGCTAGCACCTTGGCTTACATTTTAGAATTCACATTAATTAAAGAAATAGGTCTGTATGATGCACAATTGGTAAGATCTTTTCTTTCTTTTAGAATGATTACAATTTTTGCCTCTTTTCATGAATCTGGAATCTCACTCCTCTGTAATATGCCATGAAACAATTCAGTTAAAATAGGGACCAACACTTGTTCAGAGCTCTATAATACTCCCCAGAATGGGACCTGGAGCTTTCTTGGATTTTAAATTCTTAACTACATCTTCAGCTTCCTCTGCAGTAATTTGCCTATCAAGAGCTGCCACATCATCCTCTGAGACCTGAGGATTTTTATATTTCTCAAATCTCTATTTATAAATTCAGGATTTGGATGTTCTGAAGTATACAAAGTATAGAAAAAAGTTAGCAAACATTTCAGAAAACTGTCTGATGCCTGTTACTAAATATCCCTTTTTATTTCTAATCAGAAGGATGGCTGATGTATCCTGTTTGTTTTAACTTTCTGTCTAAAAGCCTATCAGCTTTATTGCCCTTTTCATAATATTTTTGTTTAATATAGCTAAATGTTTGCTCAGCTTTACCTGTTTGTAACAGTTTAATCTTCCCTCTAATTTCAGTTATTTTCTTATAAATTTTTTTAGATCCTATAGATTTATGTCTCCTTCCAGAAAAGAAAGTTATTTAACTAAAGTATCTTCTTCAAGAGCTCTCATCTTTTTGAGGTATATTTTATTTATAGGTATTCCCTTCATTACTGCTTTTCCAGCATATCAGAGAACCCTCATATCATTTTATTTTATATAGTACTGATTTTTTTTCCAGTTTATGGTTATAAGGGGGTGATACAACAAGGCTCCATTCAACCACCAGACCCTTTGTTTTTCTACTGAGTTCCAATCTTGCTGCAGAATGATCAGACCAAGTTATAACTCCCAGATTAGCTTTTTTGACCAAATTAGCCAAAACCCTAGAAATGAAAATCATATCAATCCTGGAATAAGATCCACGAGTAGCAGAATAATATGTATAGTTCCTGACATCCAGATTCATTTCCCAACAGACATCCCCCAGATCCTCATTTTCTAAGTGATGCAACAAATTTGCACTTGCTCTTCCCCAACACCTCTGTGTACATACAATTGATCCAAAATGGAATTAAGCACCTTATTAAAATCCCCCCTAGAATTATATCCCCTTCCATAAAACTTCCCAAGTCACTAAAAAACTGATTTAAAAAAAAGCTTGCCTGTGATTTGGAGCATATGCATTGGCCAAGATGAGAAGTTTACTTTTCAAGAACCTCTGAAAACCTCTATCTGCCTGCTGTATTTATAAATTGTACTGAAACAATAAAAGCAAAAAGTATTGCCACCCTGATCTTTTATTAGATTGGCCTGGAGAGAGATATGGTAGCTGAGTCCAAGATATATTCAGGTGTTTATCATAATTTTTCTTCAAGTGTGTTTCCTATAAATAGATTATACTCAGACAATTCTTTGTCAGCGAGCAGAATACTCTTTTCCTTTTTGTTGGATTATTCATTCCCATAACATGAACAGTCATGACATTAATAAACTCACCCATGAGTAAAGATCTGGCCTAGACTCTGAAGACTCACACACAAACTTATACCCCCCTCCTGGTCCACTTACCCATCACCTCTGAACTTGGCTCACTAAGTTTAAGGCATACTTTGTGATATATAAATAAAAACAACAAGGGATTCTCACTTGGTGTCGACTCCCTATTTTACGATATGCCTTCCGGTTAGTTGCTCTTTTTGCAACATCCCTCTCTAGTCTTTTGGCCCCTCAGTGAGACTTACATCAACTAGACTCCCTCTGTGGACCAATGTCACAGATGGCATTTAAGGGTGTATGTTGATTCCTGGGCCTGACTCTAAGGGAGTGTGAATTCAATGCAAAAGTACTAAAAGAAGGTGCAAGTTACTGCAGCTTCCCTTAGATTTGATCAAACTAGCCTCTGAATTTGGTCCTTAGTGTATTCTTACCTAACATGTTGGGGACAACACACAACAAAATGAATGAGTAATGAGCAGCTCAAAACTTCCATGTTCCCAACAAGAAACACTGACATCTGAAAGACAAACTAACACAATGGGAGATTATATTGTGGGTTTATGACTTGAAGAACAAATCCAAACCCTGCTTGATGTTCATAAAAGTTACTTTATTTCTATTTTACATAGCACGTTGAGCTGAATATGCTGCTTGATGATGGTGCATAATGTGAAATAAGTCTCAGCCCCAGTTGCATAGCATAGACTGCTCTTGGACTAAGTTAACTAAAAAGGCTTCTTGTTCCTAAAAATGGCGTAAACTGCTGGTGGTTTCCTGATGTCACTTACATTTGGAGATGGCAGTGTAAGAGTCTTAAAGTGGGTCCAGATGTAACCAGGCCCAGTATGTATAACTATAGTCTTTTGAGTTCTCATGAAGAATTGCAATAACCTGAGATTCAATCATTGTTTTTGTTGCTAACTTTTGAGTTTCACTTATAGAACCAGATGTAGTATCTTGGATTTCCTCTAGACATGTTTGAGGAAGAAGACTTTTATTTTTAAGTTGAAAATTTAACTGCACGGTTAACCAACTTCAATGACGTTTTAAACATATTGGACAAGCAATTTTGTTTAAGAAATAAGATAGTTAAAAAATTAATTCTGAAAATACTGCCAACAATTTCATGATATAGACATTTTTAATATTAAAAGTAAATTGTAAATGTGTCTTTATAAACAATATGCATAAAATACATCTACTATACTAAAGCTTTCTCTCTTTTTTAAATGGTATTTCACAGTAATTTCTTAGGTATGTAATGTTTTCCCTCAAAGAAATAGTGCAATTTGAAGAACGTACATTATGTCAGCGGATTAGAATTTTTGTGGTCATTAATACAAGTCTTTGTAGATTTCTTGTAGGAGTGGATGAAGACTCATATCTGTCTCCGTTTTCTTTATTATTTGCAACAGCTGCACATGTTCTGTTACAATCTGTCTGAGGTCCGTCATTTTCTGAAGCAACTTTGCAAACAGCTGTGATGATTCTGGGTGATTCAGCTTTAGTTGGAGCTCCAAAGCTTGCAGCAAATTGTCTTGTATATCTTCAATGGGCTTCACATTCAACAAACCGGGGCGATCTAGGAAAAATAATTGTGGGGGAAGGAACTAGTGAATAAAATAGTAACTTTGGTTTGGAGAAGAACACCTCAGTCATTCACTTTCTCAAAGGTTTCTCCAACACACTATCTAAAAGTTGCACTTTTTGAATGCTATTTGATGATTTCCTATGTTTTTTTTAACAGACAGCCTCTTATTAAAGCATTCACAAGGAAAAATAGTCTTAGAAAGGGTACAAGCATTGGTTAGTTACAGTTATAGAGGTATGTATGTAGTACATTGCAATGCATATTCTACACCAGATTCCCTTGTTGAAGGAAGAGTAAGTAAATAAGATACACTTGAAGGACATCAAAGTCTTCACTGGGTAATTCATCAATGGACATCAACATACAGACAACTGGATCTACTAGTGTTTGATACCTCTTTAAAATCTGCAAGTGATTCTTCCTATGATGATAAGGGTAATATAAAAACTTGGATGATTGCTGAAAAAGCAAACTAGTCAAGCCACAAATGTGACTTCAATGGGAGACATGACTGAGGGCCACAGATTTTGGGCCACAGTGTCTTCATAATTCTAACTTGCTGGACTTAAAGATTTTGTGCTTAATTCTCCCCCAAGTCCATACTCCACTGGGCTTTCAGAGAGCTGGTTATGGTTCCCTGGTTCCGCCCCGGCATCAGTTAGAGGGGATCTCAGGAATCTTATGCCAATGGAGGATTGTTGCATCAGTGACACTGCTTCCTGAGGGATGGGGTGTGTGTGTGTGTGGGGGGGGGGGGGGCGCTGGTGCAGGAGCTGCCTCTACTGGATTCATGATAGCAGAGAGCTCTCCTCCGTGAGGGGAATTCTGCTTTAGACACTAACAACCAGAATTCGAACCCTTTCAGCACATGAGCTATGTAAAGGAACCACATGGAACTGGAGAATCTGGCCCTTCTTTTTGTTTCGGGCTTTTAATATTGAGATCAATATTCCCTTTTCTCTTCCAATATGCCATGTCTATCTGGACTTGAATACTTGAATACATGATTTTGTATTTAGTAATAGCATTCCATTGCAGGGCAATGCTGCTTTCAGACTTACCGTGATCTTGATATGTCTTGTTCTTTAAAAATAGCTTTGCTTGGGTCTCTTATTTCATGTGAAACCATTTGACAGAAAGATTAAATCTTTACTAGCAACATTTGTTCTGTTAACTCCTCCCTCCTCCAACTCCTTTTATTGGGTGGTGGCCATTATTACTTAACATGACTAAGGGCAATTTATCTAACTTCATGTAATAAAAAATTTGAATCTATGGCCACAGAAGTTAAGGACATGGCCAAACGCTGTTGTAATTGCACTAAATTGTCACATTTGATAATGATTGTCAATGACATGTTACTGCTTAGGTTGCTAATATGTAACCAAGTAAACCAACTTTACATTGGGTATGGCCTACATGTGCCCATGACAAAGCAGAAGTTAATAATTTTATTGCTTAGCCAACAGATTAGTCTCACAAGTCAATCAATAACAAGCAGTGCATACATCTGGGCACAATGGAGATATTTTCTTCTATATGGAGAGCTGTCCAGTGTGGAAAGGAGAGGTGGTGTTCTAAATTCATTGCTGATTAGGTACTCTTAGGATGTGTGTCATAATGGATAAAGCACTAGACTGGGACCCAGGAGACCTTGATTCTATTCCCAGCTTGGCCACTGGCCTATATGGTAATCCTGGGCAAGTCATGTCACTGCTCTGTGTCAATTTCCCCATCTGTAAAATGAGGAAAATGAGGCTTACCTCCTTTATAAAGCACTACTGATGAAAAGCACTAGGTGGTATTATTTCCTGGCTGAAGTTGGGGTTGATAGATGAAGTACCTGTTCTCCAGTCACCAGATTAACTCAGCACTAGGTTTACAGGAATCTCACTTCATTTTCATTTTGCTTTTACAATGTTACCATGTTTTAGGCCTTGTATAGACTTAGGTTTTTAGTCACCAGTGAAACTACAACTGATATAGCTTCCCCCAGTGCAAACCCTTACAGGAGATGCATCTCACTGCTATGAAACTCCACTTGTACTGGTGCAATCTGAACCCAGGGTAAGAAGCATAGCATAAACTGTGGTTTACACAGATGTAATGTGTCTACACTAGGGGTTTGCCCCAGGGCAGCTATAGCTACACTAATGGTTAGAAACGCCAAGTGCAGACAAGCCAAGAAACTAATCACAACTCTAACAAGAAACTCAACACCATCATGGATAAAATAACTACAGCTAAGCACTTTTATGAAGAGAGAGGACCTGATTCTCAATCATTTTATCCCTGTGCTTGGGGCATGAATAAAGGGGTATGTGGGGGGCAATAAAAATGGCTTTATGCCACATTTATAATCCCCATGCGCTAAGCAAGCCTGGGGCTTGTCCAGCCCCTAGTGTAAACTACAGTATCCTCAGAACTAAGCTAATTTATGTTAGGGCTGACCATGGTCCCCCATAGGCCCTGGGAAGCAGAAAATAGTTGGAGTGCACTGTACTCTGGCTGTATTTCCTCTTTGCCTCTGGCCTGTTGCTTTGGAGGAGGACTGAGAGCAGGGTCAGTGTATAGGCCTTAAACCAGCTCTATGCCAGATGGGGAGATTCCCTTTACAGTGCATATAGTCAAGGGGTCATCTTTGCTCCCTTTATTCTACCAGGGTGACTTAAAAGAACCGTAGTCCACTGGAGAATCAAGCCTGGACATTATAAAGGGCTAGCTTAGTAGTCCTATGGTTACTGCTCTGCAGAACAACCTTGGATTCAGTTACTAAAACTAATGGCTTGTTATTTTGGTGGATCTGGAGAGGAGAAAGCAATTTTCATCACAATGCAACGATCTCTCCTATATAAGAGCAGTGTTTGATGTGTCATTCCAGTTCTTCTCAAATAAAATGTTAGTATGATGCAGCTGCAGATCAAAATCTGAGCTTTGAAGTTCAGGGGCACTTGGATTTGGGGTTTTGTCTCAAGCTCATTTCTAGCATTTACAAGTATATATTGAACAGAGCAATCACAAAATCATAAAGAGAGGAAATCATTACATAAACTGATGCAAAAATATTTATTTATGTAGAGGAAAGTCAGGATTTATCAGCATGGATTTTCTAGAAACTAGCGATTCCTTTTCACTCGGTGTACTACACACCATAATAATATTTTCCCAGAAATCATTATCCCAAATGTTTTAGTACATTTTCAAAGAATGTCTTCCTTTGTTGCAAAACTATAAATCCTGATTTTATTATTAACCTGTGCTTGGCTGGCAGAGGTCATGTATATAAACATATACCAGTTTACTGGCAATATTAGACTTTTATAACCAAAAATATCTTGTAGTGTAAATATCTGCAAACAGAAAAACCATCTGCAAATGAACAATACTTTCTTATTGATTTTCTAGAGGATTTTGGAAATATCATCAGGACATTTTTAAAACTACCTACCGGACTTTGGATAAATTATCAAGACTTATTTTCAGACTACCTGGGTACATTAAAGTTGGTACAATATACATTTGCTCATATCAATCCTTCATAAACCTCCCAACTGGATATTTCTAAGCTGTTAATAATTTTGTCTTTTGGATCTATAGCTTTAAATTTCACTGCCTTGCTGACGAGGAAAACTGAACCAGCTGGATATGACTCAGTGCACAGCAAAATACAGGTCAAACAAGCATGAAGACCATAGTTTCTATTTCCCTTGGGATTAGCCTCCATTTCCCCCCTGTCCTCTTAATGCTGGGAATTATCAAGGTGTGAGTTTTTCAGATGTAAAACCCAAATCAAGGCAAATCATCCCCAAATCTGACTTGCAGGGCCTCTGAAGCAAACCAGAATGTCAGCATCTAGGCTGGGATTTACAAAGGAGCCTATGTGAATTAGGCATTCAATTTCCAATGAAGTTCAGTGGCTGACTTCCTTAGGCTCCTTTATAAAACCCAGCCTAATGGCTTTATAATGAAGCACTGGAACTAGGATCAGTGAAGCTGGAGATGGCAAAGGCCAATTGGATCACAGAATATCAGGGTTGAAAGGGACCTCAGGAGGTCATTTAGTCCAACCCCCCTGCTCAAAGCAGGACCAATCCCCAGACAGATTTTTGCCCCAAGATCCCTAAATGGCCCCCTCAAGAGTTGAACTCACAACCTTGGGTTTAGCATGCTAATGCTCAAACCACTGAGTTATCCCTCCCCCTTTAAAATATTAGTTTTCAATAAGCCAGATCCCGAGGAAGGAAAAGTCCTATTGAAGATAAAACAGATTTTGCCTGAGTAATGACTTCAGGATATGAGCCATTATTTTGTATGCTATGCTTTTCTACAAAGAGAAGATGACACCATCTCTGTCTCAAGAAGCTTATTTAGACCAGACACAAGACAATATTGTTCAAACCTATGAGACACTTGGGTTGAAGCTGCAAGCATTACCTGCACAGCTTGAAGTTAACCACACTCACTGGGGTCGAAGAAGATGTGTTTTTTGTGAAGGGATTAGTAGGGGAAGGGAGGTCATTCAGGGCACAAAGAGAGGGAGCTCCAGGCAGAGGTGGCACTACGAAGAAGGTACAAGAGTGGGAAATACATATGGGGTCTTTAGTTGGGAGCCTTGGGAAGAGTATAGATCTGTGATTCTCAACCAGGGGTACGGGTACCCCATGGGGTACGCAGAGGTGTTCCAGGGGGTACATAAACTCATCCAGATATTTGCCTAGTTTTACAACAGGCTACATAAAAACACTAGGAATGTCAGTACAAACTAAGGCCATGCCTACACATACATGCTTACAGCGGCACCATTGAATCAATACAGTGGTGCCGCTGTAAGAGTACTTGTGTAGCTGCGTTATGTCTATAGGAGAGTGTCTCCCACCGACACAGTGCTGTGCACACTGGCGCTTATGCCACTCAGGCATAGATAGAGGAGGGTAGATAGAAATGAGAAGCAACGATATGGGCAGGGACAACATTGACATGGAAAGTGAGACAAAGCTAGTATATAGATTTGAAGAGAGGATAGACTAAGCAGTGGGAGTGGTGGATCAGTCCTAGCAACAGCATTTTCATAGAGCACAGTAGAGAGAAAGGAGGTGAAGGGGGGCCAAGGATGAATAGGTGGCAATTGTTAAGGTGAGAGAAGACCAAGATGAGAGAGGGGTGAAACAGGATATTGACTTTAAGCTTATGTGAGTGGGAGGATGGTGTAACTGTCAATGTTACTGGAGAACAGGGCGCATTGAGTCCATTCCCTGCAAGCACAGAGCGCAGTGCTATGGAAGAGCTGTTAAAGGGCTATCATCCTGGTGTTCCCTCTAATTTTTCCCACCCATGTTGGGGTGTGGGGGTGTTTGTGAAGCCTCTGGCTGGGGGTATGGGCTCTGGGATGGGGCTGGGGATGACGGGCTCAGGGCGGGGGCAGGGGTTTGGGGTGCGGTGGGGTGAGGGCTCCAGCTGGGGGTGTGGGCTCTGGGGCTGGGGATGAGGGGTTTGGGGTGCAGTATGGCTCCCTGGGGCTACAGTGGGGAGAGAAGACTCCCCTCCAGCTCTCTCTCCCCGCAGCAGCACCCGGGCTGGGGGGGGAGAGGCACCTGTTCCCCGGCCGCGGCAGGTCTAGGTTCGCGCTGGGGGAGGGGCACCTGTCCCCTGGCTGCGGCAGGTCCGGGGCTGGGCTGGTTTCAGGGCGCCTGTCCCCCGGCTGCAGCAGGTCTGGGGCTGGGCTTGGTCAGGTCCTGGGGAAGGGCACCTGTCTCCCAGCCACGGTAAATTCGGCGCTGGCCTGGGTCGGGGCCTGGGACGGGAGCCGCAGCAGGTCCGGGGTTTGGGGAGAGGCATCTCTCCCCAACGCAGCCCTGAGCACCTCCGCAACACTTAATAGGTAGCTGTGCAGCTTAGAGGGAACTTAGGTAACCATCATAATTTTTAAGACCTATTTCTTCATCTATGTTACAAAGGTCATTTCAGGTTATTAAAACTGAAAGTATTTTAAAAGTCTAATTTACTTTTTACCAGTTGTACTCATTGCTAACTACTTGTCTTTTGCCTGGCTTGGACAATGGAAGCAAACTAGACCATTTCACTTTTTGTTCATTATTGATTAGTTTTGTTTTCTGGTTCCCATTCATTAGCACATGGTTATTTCATTTGGTTTGGAAACACTGCAGGAAAATGTTTAAATCCAAATAAACTGTCTTAAATTATTGGGGAAAAATTAATTAAAATTGTTCTGAGATTTGTAGAACATTTTTTTCAGAACAACCCCCAAATTTTGGGTCTAAATTACCTGACTGTATCTGTTTAAAGTGATACTTCACTTTTTCTTAGACAAAAATAGGTTTTACATATTTGAAAGCCTCTTTCAGGCTTGAATGTCCTTAAAATTAACTATATTTTTTGTTATTCCTGACTTACAAAATGTCCATCTGCATGTCTCTAGGTTTACATTTTATGTCTATAACAATCATCATTATTCAAGGTCATTTAGAGTTTAAATACACATTCCGAAATCATAATATTATAAAATACATAGACATAATGGCTGATTGAACACTTTTGTTCTAGTGCTATTTCTGTAGAAGAGGCAGATATGACTCAGCAGTTTGGGTTTTACTTACCAGTCTGTAACATGCAGTGCACTCGTTAGGTTTTTGGTTCAAAGCTCACAGTAGTTATCTGCAGTTGTTGGTCTGATTAGGAAGTATTTCATTGTTCGAACATGATTACTACAAGGGTAATTTTGTAACGGTCAATGCTAAAATCCTTGGTAATATTCAGTGATGAAACCTCAAATTTTTCATATTGTGGTTAAATGATTTAATATAGCAGTTAACAAAGAACAGCTACTCTGGGCTCATGAACTGCTCCAAAACAGAGTGGAAGACCCGACAAGTCAGAAGCAGAGATAGGCCTGAACCAAAATCCTCGGTCCGAGTGCACTTAGACTGACAGAGTCTGGATCTGGATCCAAACTTTGTAGCCAGACCTTTTTACAACAGGTCAGACCAAATTCCCAGATCCAAACATTCTCCCAAATTTGTGGGCTATTAAGTGGTGGAGTTGGGATCTGGAACCAGACTTACTGCTTGGACTAGGGTTGTCAATTTTGGTTGGACATATTCCTATAGGTTTCATCACATGATATAATTTTTAATTAAAGATTAATCTTTAATTCCTGGAAACTGCAGGACAATTCTGGAGGTTTGGCAATCCTAGCTTGGGACCATCTATAGTCAGAGGAATGACTATGCAAAAATGACCCAGTAAATTCCCTATTTATTCTGTCTCAGAGACTTCCTGAACAAATTTGCTAAATTTATAAGTAGGAGTGAATTAAGACTAAAGAAGGCTTCCATTCTCCAAAACTTCTAGCATCCCTTTCTCCTGAGACATTTCTTTCCCCCAACCCTCTGACAGACTCCTTGTTTTTTCCTACCTAAGCAGAATACTTCATCCCAGTTTACCACACAGAGACAGGTTCTTGGTGTATGTTCTCTCCCCAGAGTCAGTCAGGGCTTCTGCTCAGACTCACTACAGTGTAGGGATCCACTCTGAACCAAGGAATCTGGATCACAAGGATCCTGCTTTTAATACACCTCTGTTTACAAGACAAAATGATAATTTTTCTCTAATATTCAGCTCTACAAACTCAGCATAGGATCTGAGAGTGAAGCTAGCTTTTTTTTTGGCTGTGCATTATCACCAATGATGCAGAAGCTGTCATTTTACTGATAATGCATGAGTCTGTATAGACTCAGATGTACATGCTCTAAACTGCTAATAAGTAAAAACTTGGTTTGATCAGTAAAGTAAGAAAAATCAAATTGAAGACACATATGGTACAGCTATGCTAAGAATGTGCTTTTAAAAAAAGCCATTGTTTTAACTTTATTTGTATTTAATATAGTAGTTTGTAAGCATGGTAAACTCCCCAACATTAATTCTAAAACCACAGGAAAAGCTCTAAAAGATTCTTTTTCTCTACAATTTCTAAAGCAAAGTAAATGTGAAAACTGAGAGTTTGGCTACACTTGCGAGTTACAGCGCAATAAAGGAGCCCCGGGCGCCCTAGCTCACTCCCTGTCCACACTGGCAAAGCACGTACAGCGCTCTGTCTCCGCGGCTACAGCGCTGCTGGTACTCCACCTCGGCGAGAGGAATAATGTTTTCTGCACCTTGGCTACAATGCACGGGTGTCAGTGTGAACGAGGTGTTGGGTTACTGTGCTCTGATTGGCCTCCGGAAACGTCCCATAATCCCCTTAAGTCAAGTGGCCACTCTTGTCACTGTTTTGAACTCCTGTAGGAATGCGGAAATGCCCTTTCAAAACTCCGTTTCTGACAGCCAGCATGCAAGCCATTAGTGTGGAATGAGAGAGAGGCGGGGGGGAGGGGAGATCTGCTGCTGTCTGAACTTACAAGACAGCATGCTGACATGTTCTGAGCCCCCCAAAACCCCACTCTCTCTCCCCCCACATATACACAACACACTCCACCCCACCCCATTTGAAAAGCACGTTACAGTCACTTGCATGCTGGGATAGCTGCCCATAATGCACCACTGCAAATGCCGCTGCAAGTGCCGCAAATGTGGCCTTGCCAGTGCGCAAGCAGCTGTCAGTGTGGACAGACTGCAGCGCTTTCCCTACTGCACTCTCCGAAGACAGGTTTAACTCACAGTGCTCTACATCTGCAAGTGTAGGCATGCCCTGAGTTAAGCATGCATTTTAGTGCTCAGTGTGCTATATTGTTGGGGTAAGGTAGGGTGTCGGGTCAATCAGACCCTGGTTCAGCAAAACACTTAAACATGTACTTAATCTTCTTAGCATATGCACAATATGCCTCAGGTGGCACGTGACCAAGATTCATCACTGAATTTGGTCTGCCAGTTGGATCATGAGCTTCCCTGGCCTGCGTATTAATGGGGAGTGCAATGTGAACACCGATCCATGACCCCATCTACTTAATATTATGGATGGACTCAAGTATGTACTTTAGTGCTTTTCTGAATCAGAGCCTCAGTGTATCAATGTTTTAATTCACTTTCTCTTAATACAGTTTCACAGTTGGGATGCAACGTAATAGAATCAGAAATTTAGTATACTCTAGTCCTTCATACATAAAAGTATTTCTATCTATAGGATATACACATAACCCCCCATAAATACATATACATACACACGTAAAAGAGTTCTTTAGTTCTATTTGGAGAAGTATTTTATAAACTCAAACACACCTGATCAAAAAAAGACAGAGACATAATGGGAATAAACAGCCAATCAAACAAATTTTCATTCTCTCTATATGCAACCAGCATGAGATCTTGACCAGTGAAATAAAGGTTCACAGAAATATCATACCACTGCCACACTCAGCTTTATAGAATTTTAAAGATACCTCAAACTCTTTACCAGGTATTTTGGCAACACTAAAAAACACCAGGAAACCACAGCAGAGAAGTAAATGAGACACAGAGGAGAATAAGTTCTACACAGTTAACTTTAGCTTAATTAAACAACGATTTACACATATTTGGAGGGGATAGGCTTAGAATTGCCTTCACCACTGTGCTAGTTTGTAAAATGAGATACTCCTTTCTACCAATCCAATCCAAATTAATGTGCACAGCTAGAAGTCTTATTCTCCTTAAAAAGAGGACCAGGAACAATAGAAAAAGCCCTTTCCTTCTTCCCCTTTGGCCTTCCTCTCACAGAGGTTCCCTTGCAGCCTCCATCAACAAACTTTTGTCTCTTTTCCAGTAATCTTGTCAATTACAAACTTTATAGGAAGGAGGGTAGGCTAGTGCGGAGAAAAAGCATGCTTTCAAATTAATTCAGAAATGGGCACAAAACAGACCACTTTTGAAGCCTAATATTTCCCTTTCAGTCTGCTTGCATTACTTTGATACCTCCTATTAAACAATGAGATATCTTTCCATTTTGATGCAAAAATATTAGTTTTTCAAGCATCATTTCCCCATCATAAATGTTTATATGTAGGACTTTTCTCTTTTGGTATGGAGCAAGTGGCCTTCCAACTTGAAAGATAATGACTGCCTATGAAATGAGTAGGGCCCTACCAAAAATGAAATCTGTGCATTACAGACCGTGAAATCTGGTCTCCCACCGTGAAATCTGGTCTTTTGTGTGCTTTTACCCTAGCCTATATAGATTTCACAGGGAAGACCAGCGTTTCTCAAATTGGGGGTCCTGACCCAAAAGGGTTTTTTTGGGGGGGTGGCAAGGTTATTTTTTTGGGGGGCGTGGTATTTCCATCCTTGCTTCTGTGTTGCCTTCAGAGCTGGGTGGCCGGAGAGTGGCGGCTGGTGGCCGGAGAGCGGCAGTTAGCTCTGAACGTGGCACCTCGCCAGCAGCAGCAATACCATACCATTCCGCCCTTACTTCTGTGCTGCTGCCTTCAGAGCTGGGCAGCTGGAGAGTGGCAGCTGCTGACTAAGGGCCCAGCTCTGCAGGCAGCAGCACAGAAGTAAGGGTAGCAATACTATACCATGCCATCCTTACTTCTGTGTTGCTGCTGGAAGTGGCTTTGCCTTAGGAGCCAGGCTCCTGGCCAGCAGCCGCCGCTCTCCAGTTGCCCAGGTCTGAAGGTAGTGCCCCCGCCAGCAGCAGCACAGAAGTAAGGGTAGCAGTACTGCAACCCCCCCCCCTACAATTACCTGGTGCCCCCCCCACAACTCCTTTTTGGGTCAGGACCCTCTACAATTACAACACCATGAAATTTCAGATTTAAATAGCTGAAGTCATAACATTTACGATTTTTAAAATCCTAAGACCATGAAATGTACCAAAATGGACCATTAATTTGGTAGGACCCTAATAATGAGCATATAGTTGCAATCCTTTTAGCAGAGAAAAGGTGTCTTAAATCCGCCCTTGTTGACAGCCAGTTTAAGGACTGAATGGGTATAAAGCCTGAACTATTCTCACCCCTTAAAGGTAGCCCTTCTAGGTCAGTGTTGCAGCACATTGGCAGGACTGTAGAGGGAAGCCTGCATATCCAGTGCCATAGATGATCTGCAGATCAAGATCTCCAGGGGTATCAATATGGCACTATTCACAAGCTTATTTACAGGATTTTTTTTTAAAGAAAGAAAATACTGCATGAAGAAACAGTCCTTTTCTCTATGGAACTGCTGAAAATCTTATATAGTCTACATGCTGCGCCCTCTCAGATCTCCTTGAAACAGATCTCCTGTTTCAAGGGCTTCCTTTGAACACACTACTCAGCTTCTTGGAATGTTTCTAATTTAGTAGTTGTCCAGAGACATCTACATGGAGCACATCATGGGACACCGTTAGTACCAGGTTAAGTAATCGAGAACGCCGGTCAGGGGAAAAACCCACTTCCTTCCTTGATGAACCAAGGGACACACCTCACCCACGTACTTATTCACTACACCAATACTGACTTGGACTCTAAATACATTCTATGGGTGGCGTACCCGAGACCACTTATCCACTGACGTTTTAAAAACTCCTGCACCCCAATCTGGGTCTATGCTGGTTATGTACTATGCATGTATCTCGTGAACCTTGTAACCGATGCTTGTAATCCCTTCCCAAGCCTGACCCCACATGTACAGTACCGTCCCTCTTAACTTGTGTAAATTTGATTTTAAACATTAACTTTAATACAATTTGTACTGTTAAATAGCACAACCATTTACTATTGAGGCCAGGGTTGCATGGGTGTCACAGAACAGCAAATACATCGATCATCCTAGAGTTCTTGTTTTTAATGGCCTGCAAGAGGTTGAGGCAACCTTAGCATTGATTTCACTGGATCTGTGACCATTCACAGCAGCTGAGGATCTACCCCTAGGTGTATGTGGGGCTAGATGGCAAGTGATGACAGGAAATGAAAAAAATCTTTCTGAAAAAATTTTTCTAAATCTCATTTTACCAGAATGCATTTCTCAAAATTACAGTAACTAAAAAAAATGCTCTGATGAAAATTTTACATTGCTAACAATGGGATAAAAAATGTCTCTTTTAAGAAATGGGAATTATTCTGTTGCCCATGAACGGCAACTCTGTCTCATCAGCATTTTTTTTATGTAATTAATTTTTTTTGCCCGAATTAAACATTTTCAGTATTCTTTTTAAGCAAAATGTACAAAGGCACATTAAGAACAGCTGTTTAGCATTATAATAATGAGCACAGTGCAACATTTGAAGTGATTGAAACTGAATGAGCTGGCTCACTGTGCTTTGAATGGCTCAGCTAGAACTCAAGTGGGTAACTGTGGAGGTGCAATTATTTTTAATTTGTTGCCATTATGGTTAATTTGTCGCTTCTCTCCATCATTTTGATGTGGGCATTTTGCCTTGTAAAATAGGCCATAAATGCTACTGTTTCAGTCTCAAGCAATTTATAAGTTTTAGAGAAACTGTGATAAATTCCAAATAATTTCATTTCACAAACAGAATTTTTTCCTGTGTAATGTTTCAGCTGGAAATATCTCCAGCTCTTCTTTTCTTTCTTCTTCTCTTTAAACAGTGTAAGAGGTACCACTTAAGGAAAAAGTGTATCCAACATTACTTCCCTAGGCAATGACAGAATCACTTATACAGAAACAAAGCATTTGGCTGGAGTGTTTTTGTAAGTTTCTGAGAGCAGTCACTAGGTTTCTCTCCCCCGCCCCTTTCTATGGGATTGCAACATATACCCCAAAGACTTTTTGAGGTGGCTTTAACATTACAGTATTCTTTGAGTCAGTGGCCTCTGAATAAAGACATAGTGGTTTTAGAACTCATAATTTCAGGTGACACTGGCCTGATTCTTCAATATTTTGGTAGGCTAACTTCCCACTGAAACATCAGCAAGAGCATCCAAAAGAGCAGGGTTTCACTTCCATACTTTGTTGGACCTGTCTGTATTAAATTACCTACTGCAAAGAAGGAACACTGTTCTTCATGTACTCCTACAGACCATATTAATATAAACTACAGCTGGAATACAGATTATAAAAAATAGTTTATTATATGTACAATTTGACTCTATAGACTAGAGGACATCCCCAAGTAGGAAGCAAGATGTCATTGTCTTAGACAAGGGATAAGCTTTTTCAAAACATCGTCTTTCTTATTTTAAAACAGTCTTGAAAGCAGGTAGAAAGATATCACCTTCAGACATCTGTTTTCATATCAGAAAACTATAGGATTTGTATGTACAGTGACTGGATGAGACTCTGAACTAATTAAAACTAATTAATTAAATTCTGAAAGTGGTTCATGAATCTCGGTTTTCAGATTATTCATATAAGAAAAATTATTATTGGTTGATTAATCTGGTTCACAGAAGTTAATATTTCTTAGTGGGTTATTCTCCTCCTGGGATCCAAAATGTAAGATGACGTACCTCATACTTGTTTCCTCTAATGCAAAACAAACACTACTGAAATTTAACAGACCCAGTTTTGCAGCTACAGATTATGAGTTCCCTTTTTTCAATTAGAAATGGGAGAGCTTTTAAAGGCCTGTTTCTCATCTGTTAACTTTTCTGTAATATCAGAAAACTCAGACTTTATTGGCTCACTTTCTGGAGTGTCTTTTTAAGCTTGTATAATTCCATCCCCCCCAGCCAACCAAAAATGTACTCATATCATATTCTCCTTTATTGAATTAATACAGAGTCCTCAGGGATCCATTTGATTGAAAGTCTTGCTCAAGCAAAGGTCTTCTGAGAAGAATTGTACTTGTTTGAAGTGGATTTAGCTAGTCTAATAGAACATGTTGTGATATTTTCCCTGAATGAAACAGAATGCCAGAAAGTAATTTTACATTAATTTAAACATGATGTATGGTATATCATACATAACAACACACTCCAAACAAAATGTTTGATTTTTGTAGGTTAGCATATGGTGTTTATGTTTAAAGATAATTCAATAAAAAAGCACTCTGCTTTGCTGTGTTGCAGACCTGAATTCAGAACAGGTCTGCCATGACATCTGTGGTGCAGAACTGAGAATAAGCATACAGGCCAGCTGGGCCAAATTCTCATTTGGGTTACAGTTGTACAACACCACTGAAGTCAATGGAGCTGCACCAGCATAGAAGAGATGACTCTGGCCTACAGTGTAGGCTTGATGTATCTGGTTTTCTATGGAAAGAGTGCTGCTTTGGACAGCTGCCTGAAAACTGATCCACAGAATACCAGAGATGTGGCAGAATTAGAAAAAGGCAGGCGATACCAATTGCTTCTTCTAAAGAAGAGTGAAAATTCACTGTCTTCTTTGGCAGAAAGTTGAAGACATTTCACACACATAGATGCCTTAACTTCTGTACCCATTCTGTCCACAAAGCATAGACATTGCTATTAGCCTAGAAGCATGGAAAAGGTTGAGCAAACCATGAGGGCATGTTTTTTTCCTACTGTTAATAGGCTCTTACTTTCTTGAGTAACTCATTCTTTTTTTTTCTTTTTAAAGTAAACAAAACCCTATGTGGGTCAATATCATTGATTGAATTCAAATAACCTTACATTCCTGAGAGTCAAATGCTGAGTACTTATTCATTTGACATTCTTATTGAATCAAGCTATTAATATAAAATTAAGAGGCTGCACAAGCTAATTGTAGGTGTAAAATAATTCTTACTACAGTAGGATGACTTTTAAATGTTTTTGCTGGTAAGATTCCCCACCCTTCCTGTTTTAAGTAAGACAGTTCTGATTTAATTTTTTTAAGATGAAAAATAATGCTGACTCAGCAGGCATGTCCAGCTCAATCAGTAACAACAGCACATTTGCACTGGCAGTTTGAAGGAATGACTGAAGGAAGGCAAGGAATATCAAGTCAGTAGACAGCTGATCAAAGGTACATTTAAACAATCTGGTCTCGATCTCTTAGTAGTGATCCCTTGTCCTGTTTTCACAGGCGTTAAAAGTAGCAAGTCTATTATATAAAATTGTGTATTAAATAAGGCAGTGCTTACCTCCACTGAGTATAATGACAGCTATAAATATTGCCAGGTCACTATCATCTAGTTCCAGTGCATTGAACTTCACAGCAAACTCAAATTTGGGCTCCATAAAGTCACAAAAAGGTTTTCTCAGGCTCTTCAGAAACTCCCGCGTCATGAATCCTTGTCCATTGGATATGAGAACTCCATCTTTATTCATCAGTGAGGCCAGCAATGTATATATGATCTCGTGGACACCGTATTTCAGGAGAGTTACTTGGTCATTCAGGTCAAGGTTCACAAAACCTGGAATGCTTTTGGCAAATTCTGTGATCTCCTGCACTGCCTCCACTGAGCGAAATTGACACCGCTGGAAGATGCGAATTGCCACCTCTTTGTTCTGCTCCTGCAGGGGTGTCACATGTTTGCAATTGATCTGATCTTCACCCATCATTAAGGAGTTCATGTCGTAAATAACAAATGGCTAAAAATAAAAGTAAAGATGGGATTGAGTTTCATGTGTCCTTCCTACATACATTATCCTACTGAAATACTATAAAGGCATAAACCATTGTTAAAAAAACCATGAAAGTTGACATGGGATGTGTAAATACACATCAATATATCTAATAGTTTTGCTTTTGGGTTACAATTCAGATAAATCCACTGAAGCAAACTTTCTTCCAGCATTAAAAATGGTTTGCAGAAAGGCCAAGTAATTCCTACAGATTTCCTACAGTTGCTGGGAACCCACTTCCTGGAGTTTTGGGTTTTGGAGAGGGTAATTTTTTAAATAATTCAAGGAAAGCAATTTCTTTTAAAATACAGAACTGATTTTCACTCCTAAAAAGTGTCTATTAATGTTTTTGTCCTCTCTTAGTTTCACAAGTGTTTTACTATAAGAATTCAGAGTTCAGAAAGTTTGTTAATAAAAGAATATTATCTCTTTAACATGTATTTTAATAGTTTACATCCAATAATATATTACCCTTAAATGTTTAATTTGTAGTTATGTTGGTACAATACTTTTTCTATAGATAGACACAATATGTTCACATTTATATTACTTCATATGCTGTTATGCTTATTTTTAAATACAAGTCCTAGTAAGTGTTACAAATAATCAAAACTGTTTTACCGTGACTATCTTGTAAATGACATCTTCTGTTACACTGATATATTAAAGGACTTAAGAGTTTTTTAAACTCAAGTAACTTGTTAATGAGAAAAAAAAGTCCTTGATGCAAAAAAGTAAACTAGAATAAAGCAAATTCAGGTCACAACGAGTCTGCCTGTTAAAAATACCCAACTAGAATAAGTCAATTTGAAAACAAATTAGCAAAATTAATGGCAGCAAAATTATTTTTCTATGATCTGGAAACAATCTTTTTCGGAATAAACAGATGTGAAGCCCAATGACAAGAACTGTTAAAAGAAGTGGACAAGTGAATACTACGGATTTATCTTAGGAATCTCTATCCTTGGGGCCAAATTATTTAAATAAAGTACATGCATCATTTACCCAGGATTGTATTAGTTTATTTGGGAAAAACAAAGAATGCACCCTCCCAAATCATTTGGTAATATTTGTTTTTTCCCCCGACAATTCACTCTCTCTTCCCTCCATTTTCCCACACATAAGTAATTATCTGTTATTCACCTCAACTGAAATAAGAAACATGGGAGGTATAATTTCTAACATGCCTTTTAGCCTTCATGTATTCAACCCATTGACTTCAATGAGCACTGGATCAGGCTGGGAGTTACTGACTCCCAAAAAAGTAATTTAAACATGGGCCAACAATTGGATCATGTTCTGCTTCTAAGAAACATACAATTTTAATTGTTTAATTGTGAAATTGGGTGGAAAACCACAATGTTACATTTGAGAGGGGAGAAAGAGATGTGGATAAGGGAGAGCTACAATTTGTAAGATATCAGCTATCTTTAGTACCACTCTATTGTGTTGCAGCTGCAGAAATATTTCTTCAAACTGAGACCTACGTATATAGCTGTGAATGTTTGATCCCCTTCTTATTCAAGCAAAATAAAATAATAAATAACCACAAGATGCTACATATTTCTATTTGGCATTTACTTTTCTGCCTCAATTCTACATATACCAAAGTTTCTGTTTAAGTCTTCAATTTGCCCTTTGAAACCAGACATACAAAATTCATAGGTCAGAGATTCCAAGGCCAGAAGGAACCAGCCTGACCTTCTGTATAACACAGGCCATAGAATTTCCCTGAAATAATTCCCCAAAAGAGCATATCTTTTAGAAAAAACATCCAATCCTGATTAGAAAATTGCCATTGATTGAGAATCCAATGGTTAAATACCCTCACTGTTAAAAATTTACAGTTTATTTCCAGTCTGAATTTGTCGAGGTTCAACTTCCAGCCATTGGATTATGTTATACTTTTCTCTGCTAGATTGAAGAGCTCATTATTAAAATATTTATTCCTCATATAGATACTTATAGACTGTAATCAAGTCACCCCATAACCTTTTCTTTGTTAAGCTAAATAGATTGAGCTCCTTGAGTCTGTCACTATAAGGCATGTTTTCTAATCCTTTAATAATTCCTGTGGCTCTTTTTTGAACCCTCTCCAATTTAACATCCTTCTTGAATTGAGGACACTAGAACTGGACAGGGGTTTCATCAGTACCAAATATAGAGGTAAAATAACCTCTCTACTCCTATGTGAGATTCCCCTATTTATGCATCCAAGGACTGCATTAGCTATTTTGATCACAGTGTTACACTGGGAGCTCATGTTGAACTGATTATTCACTATGCCCTCCATCCTTTAAGTATGGCCTACATTCTTTGTTTCTACATGTAGGTATTTACATTTAACTATATTAAAATGCATATTGTCTGGTTGTGCCCTGGTTAGCAAGCAATCCAGATCACTCTAAAATATACAAAGAATATACAAAAATCTGGCGGTAAAACCTTTTAATACCTTTGTAAGTATTTTATTTGGAACCAGACCTTTAGAAATCAGTCTTGGGAACTGTGCAGTCTCTCTGAGGAATGTATTTGTTATTGTCTTTGACTAGTCTTTTTTGATATTTAAAGTCAGCACAAGAAAATCCTGCTATTCTTTGACAATGCTTACAAAATGAAGATTTTAACCTCTTTGCAATGCCACTCCTGCAAAATAATTTACATTGCTCTCTGACAAGGACTCAATGCACCTGCCTACAAGCCCATCATACCTGTTTGCTTTGTTCCTGGATCTCAGGTTCCTTCTATGAAATAGAAGTAAGATGCCTGAAAATTCTGGGTACTGGCATGTAAATGAGCATACAAAGCATCCCATCTGGTTACATAATTCCTATCATCACTACAACAAATATCTTGATCTTCCAAATGCAACAAGTTATTTTCTATGGGCACTGATTCTTAAAGACTTAACTTCTTGTAGTCTGGCTGCAGAGACTTAAAAGCAATTTCAAAGATAGTAGTAGTAGATGGGGTCCCTGCTCATACAATCCACTTGTAAGGGTTTGTCTGCATAAGAACATTGTTTCAATTTAATTAAATCAGTTTAGAAGCCTAGTTAAGCTAAACTGATATGAGGCACTCTTAAAACTGAAACAAAAGTATCCACATAAGAGGGTTGCACAAATTTAATTAAATCAGTTTCTAAAGCAATTTAGTTAAATTAGCACAATTTTCTTATGCAGACAAGGCCTAAAATGAAACTGGCTGTGCCATTATAAAAGTGACCAGCTGGCAAACCTAGCAACAGGCCATTCGTTTCAGTCAAAATACAAGACAATGTAAGATACATCACTAATTGTTTGCCTACAGTACTATGACACTATCTTTTAAATTTCAAGATGTGTGAAAGCACATAGTAGGAAAAGGATAGATATGTCTCAAGGCTTATTGCACATGTTCTTCCAGTCCTGACAACAGCAGAATATTTTTCATATAAATAACTGGATGGAATAATGACGCCATGAGTGTAGCCTACTAAACATCTACTTTCATTACTGCTGGGCCAGTCTCTGGGCAAGGGATAGCTCAATTCTTTGAGCATTAGCCTGCTAAACTTAGGGTTATGAGTTCAATCCCTGAGGGGGCCATTTAAGGATCTGGGGCAAAAATCTGTCTGGGGATTGGTCCTGCTTTGAGCAGGGGGGTTGGACTAGATGACCTCCTGAGGTCCCTTTCAACCCTGATATTATGATTCCTAGTTGCTCCTCCAGCACCAAAACTTGAGAAAAGCATCATTTGTTATAAGGAGATATACCTATCTCACAGAGCTGGAAGGGACCTTGACAGGTTATTGAGTCCAGTCCCCTGATAGATTTTTGCTCCAATCCCTAAATGGCCCTCTCAAGCATTGAGCACACAATCCTGGGTTTGGCAGGCTAATGCTCAAACCACTGAGCTAGCCCTATCATGGATAACATCTGTTCCCTGCTTACTGTTCTGCTATGCTGATAACAATACTTCAGTGCAGCTCAGCCCACTCATATTTACAGAATGAAAAACAAAAAGAGTTGACAATAGCCAAGAAAAAAATGCAATTTAAAGGCTCAAACGAACTCTGTAACCTGAAGCTCATTTTGCCATGGCTGGTGAGCGCTGTACATTCCAGATGAGGACTTGTTACTTAGTAATTTTAGATTCCACATTCTACCTTAGCATATCCAATCATTTTCAGGTGACGCAGATGCTACTGCAATTAAAAAAGGTATAAATTTAAACTGTGCCCATAGTAAACAGTTTGATGTTCCATAGCGCAAAGTCCATTACAGTACAAATAATATAAAAGTTTTAATCATTATTTACTGACTGAGTGCATCCACTCTTCCAGTGGTACGTAAACATGGCCTGAAAAGTGGTAGCAATTATATAGGGGTTTGTCTATTTATGTATTGTTTTATGGCAGACTCTAGCCTGGTGATTGGTTTAAATAGAACATCATGTGATGGTACACTATATACATTGCATGAGCATTGCATCAGCATAACATTCAGGTATTACCAAGTCACTTCCAAAGTCCAGACAGTTATTAATTAACCACCCAACAAAGCATAGCAGTACAGTTCATTCAGATCTCACGCAGCTTTCTCAGAATGAAAATTGTGAATGTGCTATCCTACCACAAATTTGGAACAAATGAAGAAGAGTTCACCCCTAAAAACTCCTGCCCAAACTTTACACTGGGCCCAGGGCATGCTGGATGTTTAGATCTCGATCCTACCAACAGTTTTATGTGAATAACATTACGCCAGTGAGTATTACTATTGACTTGAGTGTGACTACTCATATACATAAAATTATTTGTGTGCATAAGTGTTTGCAGGGTCAGAGCCTCAGTCAATTCTGTTTAGATGTCCAATCAGCATGAACACATTAGATAAAGCAGACAGTTGCTTGGTTTAATATTAACTCTAATTGCATCAGTTTAAGTATGCGAGAATAGCTGGTGGCATTCTTAGTACATAAACACACAATTTAGAGTCAAACTCTGTTACATACAATAGCATAAATAAGATCAGAATCTGGTTTACAGAGTTTAACATGAAAGAATGAGACCAGTTTTTTAAAAAATGTATAAAGATTCCTTTTATGAGGCAAGAAATTGGAAAATCAGCAGTATACATTAAAAAAAGACAAAAAACAATATAATTAAGTTTGATCCTGCTCTGATGGCTTGGATGTTAGCTACTATAACCTGGCAGACCGCTCTTGCCCTTGAGTCAGCTAATTAATTCTACCACAAACATATGAGCAGTGAGATCTGAACTGTTATACAAAACAATCATCTCTCTCTCTCTTATTCATAATAAACAAACAAACAATTATCTATTAAATAAGGCTCTCAACATCCTTTATAAATAGGGGGCAATGCTAATTTGCAACTAGGAAGAGACTTTGGTCCCCAAAATTTTACACTCTTCAATTATGTAGGATTTAAGCAGTCCCTGAAAAATAGTTCCTAGCCCTACTGCTCAGGAAGAAAACCTTCTAGTTGTGGACTAGGGTTGCCAATTTTGGTTGGATGTATTCCTGGAGGTTTCATCATATGACATAATCTTTAATTAAAGATTAATCTTTAATTCCTGGAGACTCCAGGACAATCCTGGAGGATTGATAACCCTATTGAGGACCAACGCAGTAGTCTTTGACAGAGTCTGCAGAGAGATATAAATAATAGCTCCAAGAACTTATTTCTGATCTCAGATACTCTGGTGTGTGAATTAGGAATAACTGCACTGAGTTTAAAACAGAGATAAGAATCAGGGTTTAAGAAAGATCTGAACTGCCCCTTTTTCTCAATGAGGTGTTGACTCTGAAACCTAACAGTTTAAATGCTGATACTATTAAATGTTTCACTACTGGTTATTTTAGCAGAAAGATCTGGACAACATCCGTATCCATTGTTGATTAATACAGTGGCACACATGGGATGAGAGAAAATGCAATCAGGAAAGCTGCTCTACTTCCTAATTTAAAAAAAATGGAACTGCTACAAGTGGTGGAGTTTCTCAGGTCAGAACTTTCTCTCCAAGAAAAAGAAATTGGCTGGCCTGCCTTCCATTTAAATTCATGGGACATGAGACACAAAGAAACTACCACTGTGCTTCTCTGCCCTCTGTTCAGGATACAGAGAGGTTGGGGAAAAAACTGCTTTCCTTTCAGCATTGTCCTCTACCTACATGAGCTACTCTCATGCCTGAAGAGCAGCAGTCTAGAACTGCTGGTGTCCTTTTCTTTCCCTTTCTCGCTGCTCCTTCTGCCAACTGCTTTCCTGCTTATTGTAACATAATCTTCTTAAGGTGTAAGGATCAACTTGGCAATGCCCATTTTGATGATTATTCTATACCTGACTGATTTCTATGGGTTGATCCAAAGCCTAAACACAAATCCATAAAACAGTTCACTTCCCAAATCAGATACATGCATAGAAGCAAAATTTCTACTAAGCATATTAACACCAAGGCAGGTCAGATTATAACTGTTCTCACTGGCTCTTTTGCAAGTTTAGGGTATGTCTTAACTGCAGAGTTAAGTTATCTACACTCAAGTTACTGCTTTTGAGTTAGATTAGCTTGAGAGAGAGTGGGCATGTTGCAAAATAACAGTTGGGCTGCTATGTCTGCACAGGTGTTACACTTATTCATATGTGGCACTAAAAATTCTTAGGGACGTATCTCATGGTTCTTTGCTCTGCAGGAAGCTGAACCGCTCTATGAATTCTTTCCCAGTGAACTTTGTGAAAAGTTGTCTATCCTGGGAACATGTAGGAAGATGTTGGAGGACTACCGGCATTACAGTGGAGCTAGCCTGGGTCCACACTACAGAACAGTCATGTTAGCAAGTGACAAATTATGCTTTAGCCTATACCTCTTGAGGGGCCAGCCAAATTGAGTTAAAACACTGCCACACTTGAGGGAAGGATTTTTGTGTGTGGATGGTACTTGAGTTTGGGGCATCACTTGAATTATAACTTAAGTTAACTTTGTAGTGAAGACAAGCCTTTAGTAGCAATCAAATAGTGTGAAATTCTTTCCTGACTTAGAAAATATCAAAGAAAATCAAATCAATTGGCCTCAGTGCGGTCCTAACTAACAAACTGCCTGATACTCAGCCTAAGGAAACACATCAACACCAATAGCTGTTAATTTTGGAAAAGTTTTTTATCCCATGTAGTTGAATGATGATAAAACAAAACTCCACTATGTTTAATAGGATGTCATAGATGCATACTTTTATACTGATTTACAGAGATATTACTGTATAGTAAAATAAATCTTTACATGTTGCATTTTTCAAGGGAACCCACAAATACATATACATTTATTGCTAACTTACACAGATTTTCCTATACTGTGTTTCCTTAAAATTTAAGTTCTAACACTACAGGATACTGAACTAACCAAGATAACTAACTTAAATGCAGGAACTCATCATTATATCTTAGGAACACGCAGTATATTTGTGGGGAGTGGGTGACACTGCTGGTTCCGTGAATCATTCAACACTTACAAAGCAGGAAACCAAGGAGGATATGACTATCATCATTTAACTACATGGGTTTAGAACATATCTTGGGTTCACAGCTGGTACTGGTAATACACTACTGTATGGATGCTTGCAATAGTATTGCTGCCTGTCCTCTAACAGATAGACCTATTACAGAGATAATGTGTAAGATAAACTATGGTGGAGGACAGGGGAAATAGGAAGAATGGATCGAGGAGTACAAAAAGGTTAAGATGACCTTCAAATTCTTGTACTGATTTCAAGTATTTTACTAGGTGAACTTGGAGATTTTTCAAATTATGTTTACTTATCCTATCTAAAAACATTTCCTGTGTTTCAGACACAGCTTGAAATATGTAACTGCCAACAGCAAAGGGTTGGGTTTTTTTTAGTGTGTTGTCAATGTGGTAAATCATTTACTTAAAAAAAAAACAGAGAAAACTAACTGATTTGTCTGTCGTTTTTCCTGTCAAGATCGCTCTCGCCTTGGCTTTGGTCAGAGGGAAGGACTTTATGTATGAGTCATACAAGTTCTTGGCAAGGGCTCGAAGATCAGCAGACTCTGGGTTTAACTGGTCGATGTCGCTGGAAATCTCTGCCAGGAGCTTCTCCTTCTCAGCTTGTGGCATTCGCCCAAACCTGATAGCTGAAGAAGACAAATCGTTACATTAGTCACAGCTGCATCTAAACACAAATATATTTTTAAAATAATATTTTCTGTCACCTTTCATAATGAGCATTCCAGAGTTTCATTTTCATTCAGAGTGCTTAGACAAGTGGCAGAAAAATGACTTCACCCAATAGAGTAGACAAGCAGTTGAAAGGGTTCAGAGAATTGTCACAAGAACAAAAGTAAAGGAGGAAACCCATACAGTCAGCTAGGATGTCCTTGTGAAAAGGTGTCAGGTTCTAGGAGCCTGCATGGAAATGCAGAGCTATTCTTCTGATTCATCTGATAGACCAGGTGAGTCTAATTAATCCCAACTCAGGAGGATAAAAAATGGAGAGCCTTTAAGTAAAGCCAGTGTTGTCTGTTAGACTGAGTGCAGGATTAAAAGTCAGGAAGTTCTGAGTTCTAATCCTGGTTCAGTCACTGTATGATTTTAGGCAAAAAGGGAATGCTTACTTACTTCACAGACGTGGTGTGAGAATCAATTAGTTAATATCTATATAGTGATTAATATATAAAGTACTATAAAATGTTATTCTGAGAGGAAGTAAGGGGTCAAACAGGAGGTCTTTCAGGTAAAATCCCTAGAAACAGCAATTTTAGAAGGCAGCTTGACAAAAGGTTGCTAATTGCTTATAATTAAAAGTTAATAATAAAGGAAAACCCCAGAGGGGTGAGATTTGAATGCTAACTCTGTCTGTATGTGTGCTGTGTTGACAGAGTGGCGAAGGACTCACTTACTCACAATACCTCACAATTACCCAACTCAAATGTAAGGCGGGATACAAGGCACACATCTTTACAACTTATAAATGTGTACCATCCAAAGGACTGTTTACACACATGGGCAATGATTCTGAAAAATCTTTCAAATATGCCAGTAAGATATGTTTCCTAACAGACTATTTTTTTACAATATATAGATTTCAGTAAATGGAATTAAATCTACATGACCCTTAAGAAAATAAGATAGAAAGAGCATCAGAGTGAAAAAGTCACTCTCCCCCCACCACCCCACCCCACCCCAAAAAGGAAAAAAGTTTGTGGTCTTGGTTTAGGAACAGGTAAAAAAAAACCCTATAAATAAAGATTTTCCAATTGTCAATGTCTTCTCCCTTTAAAGGTAAAAAACATTGTTAGCTTAGTACTTCCAAATGGCTAAACTGGGGACACTTCCTTTGGATTATGCTTGCCTCTTTCCTGTTATGAGAAACATGGAATACTCCTTTTTACACTGGTGTTGTTGGGCCAGAAATAGCACTTTCATAAACTCAAAATAATCTTTGATGACACAAAAGCATATGAAAGCCATTTAGCACCTGTATTACTGACTGACTCTCACTTCATGCTAGAGGTGGCTTGTTTGCTCTCACATTTCCATCACAGTTCCCTTGCAGTAAAATCCATCACCAAGAGAAACATGCTGCATATCTCATATCTCTGCGGGTGTCCCCTGAGTTCACATTTCAGAATAAAATCAGAATGGAAGGGAACCTAACAGGTCATTAGGGACCACTTAATGCATTCTATATTTAGACTTTTTCCTGAATATGTCCCCTGCCTACAATTTCTTCATATGGAAACATCTGAATAATTGCCAATTTATATTTATTTTGGACTGGAGTCTGCGTTACCGTCTTTTTTTTCTCCACAGGGATAGTAAATGGACTTAGTCAGCTACCAGCAACAGTTTCCAGTGACACTTCATTGCCAATCCTCTTGATTTCTTATAGCTTAGGAAAAGCTTTCTCCAAAATCCCAGATTTTAAAAGATTTAAAGAAAAAAAAAAGTACCATCTGAATGACACAGCATGAATGATGGCTCAAAGAGATTAACACAGTTCTGTCAGGGAGAAACACCCGAATCCTGCATAAATAATATGTACTCAGGTTTGGGGTTCTTATCCTGTGTAATGGTTGTGGGAACAAAATCTATCTTGTATCAACCTAAGGACAGACTTTATTGTAGTCTTTGGGCTGCTGCCCCCCTACATCCATGATCAGCACCTACCAGATACTGTAAAGTGAATAAGAATGTATCCAATGCCTTCTTGCCTCACCTGGCCCCAAACAGACATCTTGTTTGCTGGCACATTGAGAGTGCAGAGGGCTTGATCCCAGCCCACTGAAGTCAATGGGAGTCTGTTGACTTCAGTGGGCTTTGGATCAGGCCCAGGAAGAACAAAGCCCCTTCTGTGTGACTGTTCCATCCCATACTCACATGAGAAGGGGAAAATTGAGGTCTCTATAGCAGGAGGGGTTTGCATGGGCCTTCTACTGACAAGTGAATTTCATCAGAAGAGACTAGAATTGTGGATTGACAGTAAAGACAAGTGATAGAAAAAATTACTCATCAAACTAACAAAAGAATTTAGATTCATACCTAGTAAAAATCCACTAAAGTCACTGGAATATTGAAATCAATTGAAATCAACATTGAGACAATACCAGAGACGAATTCAGTCCAAAGTGCTTAAATAAATACTTGTAATTAAAAGCAGGGACTTTGGTTTTATAATTGAACAAGATTCTGCCGATACTATTTGTGTATCAAGAAAACTTGAAACTCTTATTTGTCATTGTAAGTTATTTATATCAGGAATCATAAAACTGAGGTTATGGACAATATGCTAGAGTAGTTTATCCTGAATCATCTAAAGTTTCCCACATTATGATTTTCCTTGTATTCATCATTTTTGAGCTTTGTAACACAGTCGAGACTTGACATGTTTTGGTTCTATGATCTGAGGTTTTATAAGAAATGTTGTTTTTCTGGCTTTACTGTTAATCACTGACCAGTACTAATGATTTGTTTATATATATAACAAAGATGTCAATGTATTTAATACATTATATCTCTACCCCGATATAATGCGACCTGATATAACACAAATTCGGATATAATGCGGTAAAGCAGTGCTCCGGGGGGCGGGGCTGCACACTCCGGTGGATCAAAGCAACTTCGATATAACACGGTTTCACCTATAACGCGGTAAGATTTTTTGGCTCCCGAGGACAGCGTTATATCGAGGTAGAGGTGTATTTATACAATGATAGCTCATATTAGATTGTTATATAATGCTTTAGGTCTCACTTGTGTAGGCTCCATGACTGAAGATGTGTTCCAGTATTGCGTAATCAAGGCCGCATTTAATAAAAAGGGTCCAATTAGTATAATTATATTACAGGTAAAGTGTAATACTGTGTACATAATACAGATAGCCTTTATACACAAGGTACATTAGACCTAATGACTTCACAAAAATTGTCATAAGGAAAACCAAACCCAACATGACATTTAAGATTCTTGTTAGGGGCATGAAAGGCTTACGAAAAGTGAATAAAATACAGTAGAACCTCAGAGTTACGAACACCATGGGAATGGAGGTTGTTTGTAACTCTGAAATGTTCGTAACTCTGAACAAAATGTTATGGTTGTTCTTTCAAAAGTTTACAACTGAACATTGACTTCATAGCGCTTTGAAACTTAACTAAGCAGAAGAAAAATGCTGCTTTTAACCATCTTAATTTAAATTAAATGAACACGGAAACAGTTTCTTTATCTTGTCAAATCTTTTTTTAAACTTTTCTTTTATCTTTTTAGTAGGTTACGTTTAACACAGTACTGTACTGTATTTGCTTTTTTAATGTGTCTCTGCTGCTGCTTGATTGTGTACTTCCGGTTCCAAATGAAGTGTGTGACTGACCAATCAGTTTGTAACTCTGGTGTTCGTAACTCTGAGATTCTACTGTACATTTTGAACAGGGAACCAGAGTGATTAGTGGCTGTGAAATTCACATTTTCATTAAAGTCTCCTTTGTCCTTTAATAAGCCAGATTACAGGCTTTAAATAGTGTCAGACTTCTGACAATTAGTAGGATTATGTTTTATGATTAATTTGTCCACTTTTTAAACATATATGTTCATTTTGCAAGAGCCTCACCATGTCAAAGAAGAGTCTTGCAATGCTCTGGTGCCTTTTCAGGGCTTTTGCCAACAAGTTCAACTTTCCCTGCCCCTCACCTCTCTTTTAAAGAAGGATTTATAAACTAATGATACATCTTAAATGAGGTCTGGCAGGTTACTAAAGGCCATTTTCTAACTCCCAAAAGCAAAATAAGAGGCAATACTGGTGTTAAAATTAAGGATCTTGGATGCAAAGGAAAATCAGAATAGCACATTTGTTTAAATCAGTAGTCGTGTCTGTAATAGCTGTAGCATTAATCACATATACAAAATATCTACTGTTAGAAACTCATGCATCAGGATATTGATATTGATATTCATAATGTGTTCATCAATGTAGTAACTGAGTGCATGTGGTGCCACTCGCTGGATATACTTAAGAGCCCAATTCTGAAAAGTGGGGACTGCCTCTTGAGACACGAATAGGAGTGGAATTCAGTTAGAGTATCTTCACAGGAGATACTCAGCAACTCACAAGAACAGAACCTTAGAAGGTATTTCACCTTCCTATCCAGAGTAGGTGCTGATCATCACTGAAAACAGAATACCAGAGTAGATGGACAAACTGTCTGTTCTCTTATGGTAATTCCCTTGTTCCTAAACTATATTGCTGTCTATGTAAACAATACATTCATAACAAGGCACATGATACCTTTAACAAGCTGAGAATATCAGATACAAATGCTATGAACTCACTTCCTGAAGCATGCTATTGCCTTTATAAAATAATGGCATTAAAGTGTGGCTAAGAAATACAGCTCTACTGGATACAAATATTGAGGCCCCATCCCTCACACAAATAGTCCCACCGGTTTCAATGAGACTATTCTCAGGAGTCAGGGTTTGCAGGCTCACACTCGTGATTTTGAAATCTCACTAGCAAAAGTTGTCCTTTTATACAGACTATTTTTATACAAAGGGAGAAGAAAAATGAACACTATAATACTTCCCCTTGCTACATTAAATATTCACTTAGCTCTAAAATTTTCATACCCTTCTCCAAGATTTTAAACAATGGGATTTAATTCTATTTTTGTCACTAGATAATCCCTCGGTGTCAAAGTTTTTACACCAAATCTCAACTGAAAGTCACTTAATTGATCTTACATTTTAGGGTCTATCCAGACTAGGGAAATCTACTTTATTAAAATAGAATTGCTTAACACAGGTATTTTGATCAGACCAAGCAATATTTACCTTGCTTATACTTTGGTTAGTTGGTCCCTTTATAGTGTCTAAAATTTGCATTCTGTTGTATGTAGATAGGCCTTTGTTTGTACTCACTTAAGGATGTGTACATGTATTTTGAGATTAAAAGACAACATAAATTCTAGTTCTTAAGGACATGTTTTTTTTATTTTATGCAAGTAATAAACTCTCTCATGCTCCATATCCAAGCTGACTGAGCAGTGTCTCAGAACTATAGTCAGTTTATGAGAATGCCAGAAAGAAATTAATATAGTTCTTTAAACAAAAAAACAAACTAACAAGCAAACAAAAACTTAATTGAAATAATAGGATCATTTCAAAATGGAGACTGATTTTCCATGAGAGGATAGTTGCCATTAAGCTGTACAAATAATACTGTTAAGACTAATAATACTATTTTAAGACTGAAAAAGAAACTATACTGGTAATAAGGACCTTGCTAGAACTTCCAATACTGGTGAATTGGTTAATGCTCATTGGTTCAAGAACATTAATACAAATCAGTATGACACAATTTTTAATTTGAAAATGTATGGCAGCTTTCCCATATAACAATCAGTCACTACACAGATCCTGTCGGTACACATGCTTCAGGAAAGGAGCCTGTTGTTGGTTTTGCAGTAGAAAATTAAAGCACAGTAATACAACGGTGTTTTTAAATATGGATCCAGTCCTGCAAACCTTGACTCCTGTGAGTAGTAGTTAGTCTTGCAGGTAGTCCCATAAAAGCCAATGATATTACTCATGTATGTGTTTGTAGGACGGGGCCTTATATTAGTTATTTTCATTGAAAAATAACATCATTGTGTAATGCTGCCAGCTCTCTGTTGAAAATTTAAAATAACACATGCCCATTGTTATTTCAGTCTTGTAAAGTCATGAACAATTTATATTGTGTTTATTTTTCCCAGCAAAAATATATAATAAACTAGCAGCACCACGGGATTAAAAAATTCTGAGGTAAAACTGTTAGAATAATAGAATATCAGGGTTGGAAGGGACCTCAGGAGGTCATCTAGTCCAACCCCCTGGTCAAGGCAGGACCAATCCCCAACTAAATCATCCCAGTCAGGGCTTTGTCAAGCCTGACCTTAAAAACCTTTAAGAAAGGAGATTACACCACCTCCCTAGGTAACCCATTCTGGTTCTTCACCACCCTCCTAGTGAAAAAGTTTTCCTAATATCCAATCTAACCCTCCCCCACTGCAACTTGAGACCATTACTCCTTGTTCTGTCATCTGCTACCACTGAGAACAGTCTAGATCCATCCTCTTTGGAACCCCCTTTCATGTAGTTGAAAGCAGCTATCAAATCCCCCCATTCTTCTCTTCCGCAGACTAAATAATCCCAGTTCCCTCAGCCTCTCTTCATAAATTATGTGCTCCAGTCCCCTAATCATTTTTGTTGCCCTCCTCTGCACTCTTTCCAACTTTTTCCACATCCTTATAGATTCATAGATTCTAGGACTGGAAGGGGACCTCGAGAGGTCATCGAGTCCAGTCCCCTGCCCGCATGGCAGGATCAAATACTGTCTAGACCATCCCTGATAGACATTTATCTAACCTACTCTTAAATAACTCCAGAGATGGAGATTCCACAACCTCCCTAGGCAATTTATTCCAGTGTTTAACCACCCTGACAGTTAGGAACTTTTTCCTAATGTCCAACCTAGACCTCCCTTGCTGCAGTTTAAGCCCATTGCTTCTTGTTCTATCCTTAGAGGCTAAGGTGAACAAGTTTTCTCCCTCCACCTTATGACACCCTTTTAGATACCTGAAAACTGCTATCATGTCCCCTCTCAGTCTTCTCTTTTCCAAACTAAACAAACCCAATTCTTTCAGCCTTCCTTCATAGGTCATGTTCTCAAGACCTTTAATCATTCTTGTTGCTCTTCTCTGGACCCTCTCCAATTTCTCCACATCTTTCTTGAAATGCGGTGCCCAGACCTGGACACAATACTCCAGCTGAGGCCTAACCAGTGCAGAGTAGAGCGGAAGAATGACTTCTCATGTCTTGCTCACAACACACCTGTTAATACATCCCAGAATCACGTTTGCTTTTTTTGCAACAGCATCACACTGTTGACTCATATTTAGCTTGTGGTCCACTATAACCCCTAGATCCCTTTCTGCCGTACTCCTTCCTAGACAGTCTCTTCCTATTCTGTATGTGTGAAACTGATTTTTCCTTCCTAAGTGGAGCACTTTGCATTTGTCTTTGTTAAACTTCATCCTGTTTACCTCAGACCATTTCTCCAATTTGTCCAGATCTTCTTGTAGTGTGGGACCCAAAACTGAACACAGTACTCCAGATGAGGCCTCACCAATGCCAAATAGAAGGGAATGATCACATCCCTCGATCTGCTGGCATGCTCCTACTTATACAGCCCAAAATGCCGTTAGCCTTCTTGGCAACAAGGGCACACTGTTGACTCATATCCAGCTTCTCTTCCACTGTAACCCCTAGTCCTTTTCTGCAGAATTGCTGCATAGCCACTCGGTCCCTAGTCTGTAGCAGTGCATGGGATTCTTCTGTCCTAAGTGCAGGACCCTGCACTTGTCCTTGTTAAACCTCATCAGATTTCTTTTGCCCCAATCCTCTAATTCGTCTAGGTCCCCCTGTATCCTATCCCTACCCTCCAGCATATCTACCACTCCTCCCAGTTTAGTGTCATGTGAAAAGTTGCTGAGGCTGCAATCCACGCCATCCTCCAGATCATTAATGAAGATATTGAATAAAACCGGCCCCAGTACCGACCCTTGGGGCACTCCGCTTGATACCAGCTGCCAACTAGACATGGAGCCATTGATAATTACCCATTGAGCCCGATGACCTAGCCAGCTTTCTATCCACCTTATAGTCCATTCATCCAGCCCATACTTCTTTAACTTGCTGGCAAGAATACTGTTGATGGAATGAGGGTATTTAAATATATTTATGGCTATGTATCTCCAACAAATGGACACCAATTTGGCTCTGGGAAATGGGTATACCTTTCTTTAAATCCTGGTACTATACTAACAGAAATGGACAAGTGTTTGAATTATCATAGGGATATGTCCATAGGTAGCACAGGAGTTCACTTTGATTTTATTTACAGTTAATTGTTTTGAGTAGATGAATTCTTTTACATTTCATTTATTTTCTTTTGCTTGGGATAATGATAGTTTGAGATCTCCTTTGAGATCTGTGAATAAAAAGTACTATAGTATTAATTTTAGTTTTTAAATTGCTATTTGTATTTAAAATATTTTTTTCTTTGCAACTTCCAAATTTAATTTGTTTGGTTTCTGCTTCTTTCAAAAATGTATAATTTACAAAGAGATGTCAAAAAGCCTCGTGGAAAATGAAGTTGCATCAGAAATGGTCACTTTTTTCTTTTTTTATAAATTGGAAATTTTGGGTGAGCTTGATTGGTTGTGAACTGGTCAAGGAGAAATGCTTTATCAAAGTTTTATAAAGGCTGTTTGCATAAAAATCACAAGAAAAAGTGCCATAAGAGATACTCTGTTTCTCTGCTGATCAATAAGGTTGAAGGCTTCTATCCATTTTTCAGTGTGCCTATGATTTTATGAATGTGAATGTATTTATGTATAATTTAATTTAGAGTTAAATTCCAGTGACATAGGGGGAAAACATATCAAATGACAAATGAGGGAAGCTGTATATAATTTTATATTTATTTTCAAAGAATATTTTGAAGTAAGAAAGGCTTTGGTTTCATATTGTCAGCTTGACTGCAAATATTAAATGTCTTTTTTTTAAGATACGATTAATTGTAATTCCCATTTTCTAATGACAGTAAGATGCCACATCAAGATAATTTTTTTTTCCTCTGGACAAAGCTACAATACTCATTCTCCCCTTGCCACCAAGTAGTGCTTTACAAAAGAAGTTGCCATATGTACTCCTTTTCTCTCTACAGGAGCTGACTTTGTGTAAACTGTAATTTCAATGAGAAAGAAAATTTAAGCAAGCTTCTGACTGAAATTACGGGAACTCCTCATGAGAGATACATAGCAATATAAGATGAGCAACTGTGGGTTAAACAGTGTCTAGTGTTTATGGATGGAGAAGGAAAGGAAAACAACATCCAAAGCATGAGAATACTTTTTTAACCTCCACTCAAATGGTACAAAATGTGACAAAATGTGGTTATGACCCCCCCTCCTGAATGTGAGCTATTTATATATTTTGCAACAACATATCAATGCTAAATATCTTCATGGCTTGGAATCTTCAGACCCAATGAGTTGCATTCTACATGGGTATAAAATCCAGAGAAATTCAATGGCGTTACTCCCGTATACACTGTTGCAAAAGAGATCAGAAAGAGGCCCAGTGTGTGTGGTGGCTTCCAGTCCAGTTTTGCATTTCTATATGTCCTCACAGCATGAGGCTTTGTCTTTAAAGGCACAAATTTAATGTTTTATTGTCAAATCTATTTTTAAATTTATACATGGCAAGGGGACCTTCTGCCACGGAGCAATATAAAGACATTGTGCCTAGCAAAACAGAGAAAGATATCACTTAAGAAGATCGGAGTGCCTGAAAATATACACTATTGGCAAAATTCTCCCTTGGTTGTGCACGTGGCTCACACTGACATTAGTGGAAGCCATATCCCTCATTTACAAGAGTATCTGGCGCACATCTTGAAAATAATAATAATAGGTTCCCCCCAACCCCAGAGAACATGGTAAAATTACTATAAAAATACCCACAGAAGTATTTTCAAAATGAGATTTATTTTTAAGAGTTACTGTTGCATCCCAGAAACTTGAAAACCATATTTTCCATTAGGAAAACATTTCCCATACCAATGTATTCACTGAATTCAGTGTATTAACTTCAGAAACCACAGTTAAGCTTTCCTCTTGGGAACAGTACACTAATTTTTGTATACTGATAATAATGAAAGTCTTAAAAAAACCACAGAGAAATTATTTTCCCAGTCATGTTTGCAATTCTTTACTCTTAGAATTACATAAGTCTCTATGTTATGACATTTAATTCCTGTTTTTACTTGGCTTTGCCAAGAAAAAAGAGTGAAGAATCTTCATATGGGATATGGCTCTCTCCCTTCAAAGATTCTGAAATAAGTATTTTCATAGGAATTCAGAAACTGACTTTAAAGTTCACAGGAACCTTCTAGATTTTCCTGTGCCACAGAACAGTATCATACTATGCTAGGATTTTAGTGCTATCTGCTTACATAGTGTAAGGGGTTCAACTGTAAAACTGTACACTTCTTTATAGTCTAAATCCAGAGGGTATACAAAAAGGAAATGGTGGTGGAGAGGCTAAAGAAAGCTCTCAAAGATCAGGAACCGCAGTCAAGCTAGGTGGTGGGAGGGCAACTCTAGAATGGGTGTGCAAAGGAATTCCACACTCCTTCCAGACAACAGTGCCAGCTCTACACATACCAGAAAGAAAGAGGAAGAATAGGGTGGGCCAGTAGTGTGACCACTTGGTTTACAATTATGCATTTCTAATGTCCTAGTATGAGGAGACTTTATTATCATTAATGCTACCAAACCTGGATAGGTGTTCTGTGCAGCAAATTGAAATTATTATTATTTACACACTTTTGGTAAATTCCATACTCCACAGAAAACATTTTCCAGAATTAAGGTGAATCCTCACTGGTTTTGGACCTAAATGCAAAAGGCTGGTGCATTAAGGAATACAGCACAATTTAGACAAGAAGTAATACAGTGAAGCAAAGAAAGATAAACAGGTGCACTAGTGATGAGTACATGAAGAATGCAAAAAATGCTTTCCCTTTATCTTTTTAGTAGTTTATGTTTAACACAATACTGTATTGTATTTGCTGTTTTTTTCGTCTCCGTTGTTGCCTGATTGCATACCTCCGGTTCCAAATGATGTGTGTGGTTGACAGTCAGTTCGTAACTCTGGTATTCGTAACTCTGAGGTTCTACTGTATGCTTTTGTAGTACCTATCACAATGTGGGCCTCTAGCAGTATAAATAATAAATAATAATCTAATTTGTGATTTTTTTCAGATAAAATATTATATTTTTCAATATGTGCTGACAATTCATGTACTTACCATTATGTGACATGCCAACTGCAAGGCATTTCTGAAATCTGCAATACTGACATTTATTCCTGCTTTTCTTATGAATGCGACAATTCAGATCACATCTGTCATAGATTAGCTTTAACCTGATTGTTCTTCGAAAGAAACCCTGCAATAAAAATAAAGGCATGGGAAAGGATCAGTCTAAAACATCTTCCAGTGCCTCTGCCTCATTTGAAAGGCAGATTCCACTACACTGAATATATTGTAGCTACCTTTGTTTTAGAATGTGTGTTAGAACTTTCTCATTTTAAGATTCTGCACATTTTCAAAATATCAGAACTCATTACCAGATGTAAGAAAAATTCTATGGATCATAGCAAACCCAATCCACTCTCTGAATCCAGGAGTTTAAAAAAGAATGATATGCAAATACATCTGGATGGGTTGCACACTCTCTAGTTTAAAGAACTGCTGCTGGTGCCTCATGAAAAACATAAAATATTCCATGAAGAAAGACATTCTACTTCTGCATCATATATTTTCTGTCTTTATTTCCACAGTTCTTTTTATTGCATGAAAAACAGGACCTCATAAACCCCTGCTGCTTATGCCTGACCTGAACTCATACCTCTCTATAAATTACATTAGCATTTAATTTCCATCTTCCCATTCTTTTAATTCAAGCAAATCATTCCCCCCCAAGCAAATCATAAGATTGTGGGCTAGTTGTTGGTTTAGTTATTTTCTCTAAATAACTCTGCTTCTTCATTATTTTCAAATCTTTTTACTGTTGGTGGCCCATGTACTTACAGAATATTTATTTTCCTTCATTTATTCTATTTCTTTGGCTGTTTTTATTGCTAAACTATTTTTGTAATATTTATTTCCAGGATCTGTTTATGTTTGAAATGTTCAGTTTGCTCTTATTATTTTGAATTTACAGGTCTTCAAAATATACAAGCACCTGAAACTTCTAAAATTGGTATGATAGCCAGGATAACTACTGCAAAGTGCAATGTAGCCCTGTAAGGAGACAAATTTTTGCTGGTCATTATGGAAATTCATAATCTTGTCTTTTCAGAACACTTTTTTATTACTTGAAGCCTTATGGGGTTGAAACACAAGCAGAAAAAATATTTTGGTTTACATCGTTGTTTAGATTTTAGCATCCATTCTAAATTCTACATATAGATGAAAGTTTTTTGCTGGTTAGGAACAATGTAAATAATATCCAATGAATGCACATGTATGATTTTTAAAAAATTCCATTACATTGCAGCAATAGAACAGTCCAAAGGCAGTGTATTTCTTAATAGATTATTGTATTTGCTGGATTAGACTAGGATTGTCTTTGACTAAACCCACATGGCATGTGCAATATTTGCCGATAATTAAACTGCTGGTCATATCTCATGGTTTAGAGTTGTATTCTCAGATCATTCATATGCAGATTATTTTAATGAGGCATGTCCAAGTTTATTACAGTTCCTTCCTTGTTACAGCTAGTTTTTCTCACAGCTCAGTTGTAAGCACTATGCTGACTTCTTATTTATATATTTCACTCTGACCGTAAGTAATCGATAATAGATGTATTGCTCTTCTAGGGATTTCTCATAGATTCACAATTTAATCCTTTGAGATTTTGTTTAACACCAGAGCAGGTCTGTGCCTCTGTAATCCCCTATTACTGAGGACAGTGTAGCCCTACAGCACTCACTTATCCTATAGGTCTCGTATACTCTAAACATAGCTGGCATCAGTGGGTGCTTTGAAAGGGAGTCAATGAATTTTTAAAGTCATAGGGCCTGATTCACCAATGCCCTTCGATCTTGTGTAGCCATTTACAACTGTGCAAAGTGAGTATAAAATGCAAATCAGAGTAATATAGACTGAATATTAAATTGCCTAGAGATTGACTAAAAAATTAAATTGGGTAAGAGCTTGATCTTGCTTCCATTAGAATACATTCAAATTTTATGAGTGACTTCAATGATAGCAGGATTGGGACCCAATCTCTTTTCACTGACCAAACTGAGAAAAATTTGAAAAATAAATCAATAGCATAAATAACAAAAATTAAACTAGATTTTAAAATCCTTCCAATTTTAATATAAAGTTCTGTTTTTAATATATGAAGAGCAATTTGTTTTAAATAAATAATTTTTTACATGACAGTGCCCTTTTAAACAGAACACAGATCTCATATTTTATTGAATGATTCTTCAGAATCTCACAAGACCATACTTATGTATCCTTTGTGATCCAGATGGTTTTGCATATAATCTCTATGGATAGTAATTCCATGCTCAAATAATAAGAATATAGCAGTAGGGATATATTACCAACCACCTGACCAGGATGGTGATAGTCACTGTGGAATGTTCAGGGAAATTAGAGAGGCTATTAAAATAAAAAACTCAATAATAATGGGGGATTTCAACTATCCCCATATCGACTGGGTACATATCACCTCAGTACGGGATGCAGAGAAAAAGTTTCTTGATACCTTAAATCACTGCTTCTTGGAGCAGCTAGTCCTGGAACCCACAAGAGGAGAGACAATTGTTGATTTAGTCCTAAGTGGAGCACAGGATCAGGTCCAAGAGGTAAATATAGCTGGACCACTTGGTAATAGTGACCATAATATAATTAAATTTAACATCCCTGTGGAGGGGAAAACACCACAGTGGCCCAACACTGTAGCATTTAATTTCAGAAAGAGGAAATACACAAAAATGAGGTTAGTTAAACAGAAATTAAAAGGTACAGCGTCAAAAGTAAAATCCCTGCAAGCTGCATGGAAACTTTTTAAAGGCCCCATAATAGAGGCTCAATTTAAATGTATACCCCAAAGTAAAAAACATAGTAAAAGAACCAAAAAAGAGTCACCGTGGCTAAACAAGAAAGTAAAAAAAGCAGTGAGAAGCAAAAAGGCATCCTTTAAAAAGTGGAAGTTAAATCCTAGTGAGGAAAATAGAAAGGAGCATAAACTCTGGCAAATGAAGTGTAAAAATATAATTAGGAAGGCCAAAAAAGAATTTGAAGTATAGCTAGCCAAAGACTCAAAAAGTAATAGCACAAATTTTTTTAAGTACATCAGAAGCAGGAAGCCTGCTAACAACCAGTGGGGCCACTAGACGATCAAGATGCTAAAGGAGGGCACTGTGGAGAAACTAAATGAATTCTTTGCGTCGGTCTTCACAGTTGAGGATATGAGAGATATTCCCAAACCTGAGACATTCTTTTTAGGTGACAAATCTGAGGAACTGTCCCAGATTGAGGTGTCATAGAGGAGGTTTTGGAACAAATTGATAAACTAAATAGTAATATGTCACCAGGACCAGGTGGTATTCACCCAAGAGTTCTTAAGGAACTCAAATGTGAAATTGCAGGACTATTAACTGTAAATCAGCTTCTGTACCAAATGACTGGAGGATAGCTAATGTGACGTCAATTTTTAAAAAGGGTTCCAGAGGTGACCCCATCAATTACAGGCCGGTAAGCCTGACTTCAGTACCAGGGAAAGAGGTTGAAACTATAGTAAAGAACAAAATGGTCAGACACATAGATGAACATAATTTGTTGGGGAATAGTCAACATGTTTTTTGTAAAGGGAAATCATGTCTCACCAATCTCCTAGAATTCTTTGAGAGGGTCAATAAGCATGTGGACAAGGGGAATCCAGTGGATATAGTGTATTTAGATTTTCAGAAAGCCTTTGACAAGGTCCCTCACCAAAGGCTCTTAAGCAAAGTAAGCAGTCAAGGGATAATAGGGAAGATTCTCATGGATTAGTAACTGGTTAAAAGATGAAACAAAGGGTAGGAATAAATAGTCAGTTTTCAGAATAGAGAGAGGTAAATAGTGGTGTCCCCCAGGGGTCTGTACTGGGCCCAGTCCTATTTAATATATTCATAAATGATCTGGAAAAAGGGGTGAACAGTGAGGTGGCAAAATTGCAGATGATACAAAACTACAGGGAAACCCCGCTATAACACGCCCCGCGATAACACGAATTTGGCTATAACGCGATCAAAAGGTGGCTCCTAAATTTTCGTAACCCCGCTATACCGCAACCCCGCATTTATCGCGATTGAATTTTTTGGACCCCAATCACCGCGTTATAGCGGGGTTTCCCTGTACTCAAGATAGTTAAGTCCCAGGCAGACTGCGAAGAGCTACAAAAGGATCTGTCAAAACTGGGTGACTAGGCAACAAAATGGCAAATGAAATTCAATGTTGATAAATGCAAAGTAATGCACCTTGGAAAACATAATCCGAACTATACATATAAAATGATGGGGTCTAAATTAGCTGTTACCACTCAAGAAAGAGATCTTGGAGTCACCGTGGATAGTTTTCTCAAAACATCCATTCAATGTGCAGCAGCAGTCAAAAAACCAAACAGAATGTTGTGCATCATTAAGAAAGGGATAGATAATAAGATATAAAATATCACATTGCCTCTATTTAAATCCATGGTATGCCCACATCTTGAATACTGCCTGCAGATGTGGTCGCCTCATCTCAAAAAATATATATTGGAATTGGAAAAGGTTCATAAAAGGGCAACAAAAACGATTAGGGGTATGGAATGGCTGCTGTCTGAGGAGAGATTAATAAGACTGGGACTTTTCAGCTTGGAAAAGAGACAACTAAGGGGGGATATGATAAAGGTCTATAAAATCATGACTGGTGTAGAGAAAGTAAATAAGGAAGTGTTATTTACTCCTTCTCATAACACATGAACTAGGGGCCACCATATGCAATTAACAGCAGCAGTATTAATAGGCAGTATTTTTTCACACAACGCACAGTCAACCTGTGGAACTCCTTGCCAGAGGATGTTGTGAAGGCCAAGACTATAACAGGGTTCAAAAAAGAACTAGATAAATTCATGGAGGATAGGTATATCAAGGGCTACTAGCCAGGATGGACAGGGATGGTGTCCTTAGCCTCTGTTTGGCAGAATCTGGGACTGGGGATGGATCACTTGATGATTACCTGTTCTGTTCATTCCCTCTGGGGCACCTGGCATTGGCCACTGTTGGAAGACAGGATACTGGGCTAGATGGACCTTTGGTCTGACCCAGTATGGCCGTTCTTATGTTCTTATGCATATTTGAGTGGACACATAAAGAAGGTATGATTGCAAAGGACACTTGATACCACATGTGAAAGGAGGTGAGCATTGGGGTTTGTATATCACATTTTAGCTATTATTTAAATGTTTCTCCTTTCCCTCCCCCTCACCTCCTCCACAACTCAGTGCTGGTTTCATAGTGTGGCTTCTCCTTGTACTGTATGAAAAACTGTAATAAAATAATTAAAAAAACCCCTATCCAGGCTTGCTAAACAAAAACCAAAACAAACAGAACCTCCGCTCCTAGAGCAAAGACCAAATGCATGGGAGAGCTAACTGAGAAACTTTGGATTCAGAGCACATTTGGGAAAGACTCCCTATTTCTGAGAATTCACACAGAGTTCACAGCTAATCCACATGCTAACGGACATTATTGATAAGCACAGGAGAAATCCTGGAGGAATAAAATGATGCACCATCTGTCAGGGTCAGAGAAATAGCTGGGTTAAAACTAAAGGGGACATTACTAAGTTAGCCAAACTTACATTAATTAGGACACAAAATGGTGAATCTACTACTCTACACACATTCAGTGTTAGAACAGTTCTACTTGACACAGCTGATATGTTAATTCCATTGCCACTGGACCTTCAGCATATCCGAATAGTGTTGCTGTCTTTAATATTCTACTAAAATCAGTAGAATGGAATTCTTTTTCTAGGGACATTCAGCAGCACAGCTAAGGTGACCAACCTGCATTTCTTGGCAGCAGTCAAGAAATGAGAACGTGGAAATGATAGAATGTTCTTATTTCAGGCAGACATTATTGGGACAACCCACCTTACAACCTTCACATGCATGCACGCCATAATGAAATCCAGAAGCCTTGTCCCCACATACTCTGCATTCTATAGCCATGAGAGAATTGGAGGTCTCTTCAGGAGGTTTATTGTACAACTGAACTTTTTCTGAAAAATAAGGTGGGGAAGGAGGCTCCATTTTGATTGCACCTGCATATGTAAGAGATTTTAAAAGATTAATTCATCATCTGTTTTAAAAGGTCAATAAGATGTCAAGAAATAGTGACCAATACTTTCATTATAACTAACAACCACAGTAAATAGGGCCAAAAATTCTCTGTCCTGATTAATAGTAAAATAATGATAAACAGCTGTAAATATTAACTCCTTAAAAGGCTACAAGCCATAAGCAGCCATCTAGTAGATTGTGAATGAGGCTGAACAATTTTGAAGATGGCAGGGTCTGGTGCAGAAAGGGGGCTATTGATCCAGTCTTTATATTGGTAGTGCAGAATTGGTTGAGGTTGGGGACATCACTGTCCTCCATAGTGGGGACTTCATATTTATTCCCTGACATAGTAGCCTTCCATGAATCTTCCTCCCTCCCTCACTCTGCAAAGAGTGTGTGGTACTTACTACAAGTGTAGGGCAGCAGTAGCCCCGGGAGGCAGGGATTGGAATCCCTAATAAGGTCTAAAAAACAACTACTCACTTGAGCTACCCAGTTGGATAATTTGGTCAAATACAGATTGTGCTGGTGTTTTAGAGCCACTTCAACTCTTAAGAAACTTCACTCTGTATTGGGAAATATAGTTCAACCCCAGAGGCAGGTTACTGTTACTTCTGACCCCTCTGAAAATTACTAATTAGAGTGCCCTTTATAATTTTAAAACAGTTTAGCGAATACAAACAAATATGGCAACTCTTCATCAACTTATAGAGTTGGACATAAAAATGAAGCATTGATTTTAATAGATTATAAGATCATAGCAATATTACATTCCAGAAATAGGGAAACAGAACAACAAAGCAATAAAGATAATATAACAATAAAGCAAAAGCTTCCTTTTCAGTGGCAAACCCAGTATATGCTGTATGGATTAGGCTCACATTCATCAAGCTAAGTGTGTTATACTATTACTACTTTCTTTCCTAAGAGTTACCAAGGCTGTAGGGTTACCAGACAGCAAGCGTGAAAAATCGGGATGGGGGTGGAGGGGTAATAGGAGCCTATAGAAGAAAAAGACCTAAAAATCGGGACTGTCCCTATAAAATCGGGACATCAGGTCACCCTACAAGGCTGGGATAATCTTCTCATAATGGTATATTTCCTATTCTCCTAATCCCATCATCTTTGTGGTGCTGTATCTCTGCATGAAGCCTTGTCTGTGTGATTCCATTTTGCCTGCGTCTTGTTTGTCTTATGTGCTTTAGTGACAATGAATGTCTAGGTTGTGCATAGACATCTTTTATCTGTCAGCTTCTGCTCACTGTGGGGTAAGCCGTTACTTGCTGGTATTGTACAATAAAAGATGCTAATTTTTCCCCACAAAAGTCAAACAAGTACCTTTTTGCTCTCCCTGCATGGAGCAGATTCATGCCTACTGTTACTTTTGCACTTTACTTTGTGTGTTTACTGTTCGCATTATGTAAAATCTCTAGGGATGAATCCAGTCTCCAGTGCCATGCCACAGTAACTTTGATGGGTGCTGGGATGATCAATGGGAAGGGGGAGAGAGGGGTAAGAGGGCAGGAGTCCATCCCCAGGCTACAGAGAGACAGCCTATTGGCTGGAGTAGTTTCTGCTTCCCTAGCAGGTCCTTTAGAGGAAGTGGAGAGGGGCTGAAGGGTATATGTGTGGATGGATGAACTAGAGAACTTGAACATTGACAAATCTTCCAGCCCCTCCTTCAAAACAGTACTGTGTGTTGCTGTGCAAAGACCCTTCGGGGTGCAAGTCCCTGTGCTGCACAGATGGGCACCCCGCTTTTGAAGAGTCCTCCAAATCTTGCTCCCCAGCACACAGTAGGACCATACCAGTTCTGCTGCCAAGGGCTTTCAGACTTGTACACTTAGGGCAGGATTTGCCACTTGATGAATAATTAATTATAAAAAGAATAAGAACTGCTTATGATCATTGAACATTAACAGGAGGCACATGGCCTTAAGCAATTTTTTAATACAGTTTTTATGACATATTTCTAACTCACCTTATAAACAAAAGAGACAAACATATATAAATCAGAAACTCTGGATGTTGTTGATAAAGAAGTAAATCATTCTGACATCATTTTAAAGTATTACATGGGGCCGAATCCTAAAGTTCTCTCAGGGAAGTCAGTGAACATTTGCCTGGCCCATTGGCCTAAAAGATCAGTGGTATGATTGTCAGCAGGAGTGGCGTAACCATGTCCTTAGGGACAAGTCACCTCCCTTCCAGATGGGAAAAGTTCCATTTGGGATTTTATTCATAATTGTGAAGCTAGGGGCTGCTTTGTTTACATGCAACAATACAAAGGGAATGCTCACAAAACTCCAAGGGCCTGTCTACATTAGGAATATCTATGTAGTCATACTGCGGCAAATGTCTCTAATGTAGACAAGCTCGAAACCCATGAGCCTGTTAGCCATTGGGATGCAATGGGTGTTCTTAGCATATTATGTAATATGCTAGGAAATGCTGGCCAATTTATAAAATGTAGAACATCTAATTTGCTTGGTTTTTAATAAAGCTTCAAGGACATTTTACTCCAAGGGTATCTGGGAGAGAGGGAGATTCTGAAACAAATTCTAAAAAATCTTTTGTGGAGGGTACACTTCCCAGAGAATTAAACAATTCAAATTCGGACAACCTGAAAAGTGAAAAGAAACTGCATACTTTGGCATTCCTGGAGCTTGATATCATATTTGTAATCAATGGCTGTCTGGTCAGTTCTTGCAAGAGGAATATCTTCATAGTGTGGTGAAGAAATACTAGAAAAATCAACAGTGGTAAAGGGCTTTATGTCGAAGGAATGAGAGTGATCTTCCATGGCAGACAGATCCACTGGGCTAATTCCAAAATTAATGGGCCAAAACGGCATTTCTGTGTCGACCATTGTAATCCCTGAAAGAAAAAAAAGAAAGAAACAGACATTTAAAAAACTGCTTCTTCTCCATCCAATGAGGACTCAGTAGGCTCACATAATTCATGTTACTGTTAGGTGAATAATCTACACAGAGATACATACAAGATGCATAAAATAATTACTTACTTTAAATTATTAAGAATAGCTTAATGACACACATCCTGCTTTTATATTTTAAAAAATATTTATACCATGCGGAGGCCTTCAAGTTCTTACAAAAATGGATATTGCTAATTTAAAGGAACATGGGACATGATTCTCATGTTTCACCATTTTTTACATGGTGGAGTTACTGTTGATTTATACCAATCTACATGAGAGCAGAGTTATGGTGGTTTTGGTCTGCATGGGTTAATTTCTAACATTATCAGGCTCTAAATTGATTTACTAAGTATTCTGCCAGGTTTAAGCATCCAAAAATCCTAACAATTTAAAAAAATATAATTTTATGCTATGAAAAATATATTTGATATCAATATTATAGTACAAATAGCAGATAGGAAGTTTTCAAAAACATCTAAGTGATTAAGTCCCACTGAAGGCACTTCGAAAATTTTATCCTACATCCTCACAACCATGGCTCGAAGAAACTTCTTATTATGAGTTTCCATACCCCACTATGTTTCTGGGTTGCCACATTTTCTCTTAAGTTTTAATAAGAAAGGCCCAAATCAAAAGTCTAAATGTGTATAAGCCCTAAACAAATTGATATTTAGTTCTCAGTCCAAAACCTGCAGTTTGTCCTCTTCCTATCATGTGCTGAACTAAATTCCTTGATTTGAACACCTTTGAATTCCAAAGAAGTTAGAATTCCAATCTGAATTTTGCACACGGGGCCCTAGCTCTACTTTTTAGTGAGTTATAAAAAGATCTTTAGATTAAAATTAGAATGAACATCATGAAATTACAATAAAGTAGTCAGCATGGTATTTCATTTGGACTTGAGACTCATTAAAGTATATAGACTTTAAACTTTTATGTAATATGAACTTGTTTGACTTGGTTTACTTTGAACCAACTAATACTACTCTGTCATGCTGCCAAAAAGTCTGTTGTTACAAAATGGATATCATAGATGCCGATCTTCAATTTAGAGGAAACAATATGTGTTTCACAGATTGTGATTCTTTGCTGGTGATGGCTGCTAGATGTGCAGGTCTCACAGACCCACCTGCTTGTTTTTCTGTATAGCAAGCACTGACAGTATGTTTATGCTTCTTACTCCTAAACATTAGATGAGAGGGCAGAAGGTGTAACAGTAACTGATACAGAAAGAAGTGCCCTTCCAATAGCAGTGGTTCAAGGATGAAGAACTTAGGCAACTCCTTAGCAGTTTCCCCAGTTCCTTCCCCCAAAGTCTTACAAATTGCATGGGATAGATATATGGACCCTTATTCTAGTCTCAGTGAAAGCAGGATTGTGCCAATGGTAAACAAAGAATTTCTGACTAATTTCTCCAAGCCAGAAAAACCTTCTGAATATATAATCCTGGTTGTCCAAATGTTTAATTGGTTTTAAATGGTTCCCACAAAAATGTATTCTTCTTTCAGTGTGTATGGGATCTATACATGGAAATCAATCTTCAGATCAATAGGGGCATTCTATCTTCATTTTAGTTACACAGATTTCCAGATAAAAGCGTAAAAATAGTCCAATGAAAAGAATGACCACTTGTTTGTTTGGCTACCTGACATTTTTTCTTAGTTATAAATCCATTCCTTTAATTATTCCTGCCCACCTCAAAAAACCCTTAACACATGCTTAGGGCCCTATCAAATTCACAGTCCATTTTGGTCAATTTCACGGTCATGGGATTTTAAAAATCGTAAATTTCGTGATTTCAGATATTTAAATCTGAAATTTCACTGTGTTGTAACTGTAGGGGTCCTGACATAACTCTGAAGGCAGCATCATAGAAGTAACGGTGGCATAGTATGGCATTGCCATCCTTACTTCTGCGCCGCTGCTGATGGGGTGCTGCCTTCAGAGCTGGGCGCTTGGTGGCAGCCGCCACCCAGCTCTGAAAGCAGCACAGAAGTAAGGGTGGCAATACCACGACCCCCCTAAAATAACCTTGTGACACTCCGCCATTACTTTTTTTTGGGTCAGGAGCCCCAATTTGAGAAACACTGGTCTCCCCGTGAAATCTGTTCTTTTAACCTTCAGCAGGGATCGGCAACCTTTGGCCCGCGGCCCGCCAGGGTAAGCCCCCTGGCAGGCCGGGCCGGTTTGTTTACCTGCTGCATCCACCGCATGTAGCCACAGTTCACCGCTCCAGGCCAATGGGGGCTGCGGGAAGTGGCGTGGGCCAAGGGATGTGCTGGCCGCCGCTTCCCGCAGCCCCCATTGACCTGGAGCAGCAAACCGCGGCCAGTGGGAGCTACGATCGGCCGAACCTGCAGACGCGGTAGGTAAACAAACCGGCCCGGCCCGGCCCACCAGGGGGCTTACCCTGGCGGGCTGCATGCCAAAGGTTGCCGATCCCTGCCCTATACCATACAGATTTCACAAGGGAGACCAGATTTCACGATCCGTTTTTCATGGATGTAAATTTGGTAGGGTCCTATATATGCTTAACTTCAGCTGCATGCTAACTCTATCTCTATTCAGCAAAGTACTTAAGCACTGAAGATAATGAGATTTAAGCACATGCCTAAAATTAATGGGATTTAAGCACATGCTTAAAATTAAGCACAAATGTAAGAGATTTGCTGAACAGACATAAGCGTATGCATGTGCTTAAAGCTAAGGATATGCTTAAGTGCATCACTTGAATCAGGGCATATGTACATAGAACTGCCATCGAACTGTTGCATGCATGATTGAGGTTAGTGTTCAATAGAAAGGATTAAAATAAACTCCAAAGTCTCCATGTACCATTCATAAGCAATGCAAAAATATTCACACAATTTTAAGGGGGCACTATATAGTACTTTCAAGCTAAAGAGCTTCAGTTTGCAAATTGCTACAAGCTAATCAAATTTAACAGTAACTATATTTTTATGCTGTAACACAGTACATAGGCATCTCCTGAATTTAGGAAAGCAAGACAAGGATTTAGTTTTATGAATGTGACCATTCTCAAAATAAGACCACATGTGCTACCAAAACAGACCAGCTTCTATGTTTGATGACAATCCTGGCCTGTGTGCCATTTCCTTTTTGTCACATTTTGAAATCTCAATAGGAGAATACTCCTTACTCTTATAAACAGCTCTAGGGTTCATAGACCAAAAAGCATATATGGTTCAAGAAAGAGGCTGCTCTTTCAAAAAATCTAATAAATATGTAATGTGTACAAATATTTCAGGACTGAAGATACTGCATTCATCCTCCCTGAATTGCTTCTTTAGTTTTCTTTGTGTGCGTAAAATTTCTCATCCTGCATGAATATAAAGAATATGAGTCACTTGCATTCATGATACACTACTACCAATGCAAACTTACTACTATGTTGAAAAATGCACATGATTATCCACTGACTGGCTGTAGTGCAGTGTTTCTCAGTTGGTGAGGATGGTTCTCCCACCTCTTCAAGGAAGGTCAAAACTAGGGTGACCATATTTCCTTTTGCTGAATATGGGACACCTGGTAAAATTACTCATATTCAAGCGAGTTCAACGGCAATCAAATCAGAACTATGCAGTACAAATGTTCAAATTAACATCAAGTTGACTGAGCTCCTGTTAAAAAAGAAATACTGTGTAGTTGGATTCTTTTTATATATCTTCTTATCTTTAAGGCTTTAGGATTTACACGGGGAGGGATGACACACACACTCCCGTACACCTCTCTCACACAGCCGGGTAACTGACCGACCCTCCCTTTCCTGCCCAGCGCTCTCCACTTTCCATGTCTGGCTGGGCCCCTGGGATGGACCCTCTCCTGGTACGGGATGCAGGGCCGGCTCCAGGCGCCAGCCAACCAAGCACGTGCTTAGGGTGGCACCTTGTAAGGGACGGCACTCAGGGGTTTTTTTTTGCTTGTTTGTTTTGTTTTGGCGGGGCGGTGCTCAGGGGTTTTGTTTTTTTTTGGTTCGGCGGGGCGGCGCCTGGGGGGGTTGTTTTTGTTTCGGCGGGGCAGCACTCGGGAGGGTGTTTTTGTTTCAGCGGGGCGGCGCTGGGGGGGGTGTTGTTTTTGTATTGTCGGGGCGGCGCTGGGGGGGTTGTTTTTGTTTTGGAAGGCCGCACTTGGGGGGTTTTTTTTGGTTCGGCAGGGCGGCACTCGGGGGGGGGTTGTTTTTGGTTTGTCGGCTCGGTGCTTGGGAGGGTGTTTTTGGTTCAGCGGGGCGGCGCTCGGGGGGGTTGTTTTTGGTTCAGCGGGGTGGCGCTCGGGGGGGTTGTTTTTGGTTCGGCGGGGCAGCACTCGGGGGGGTGTTTTTGTTTTGGTGGGGCAGTGCTCGGGGGGGTTGTTTTTGATTCGGCAGGGTGGCGCTCGGGGGGGTTGGTTTTGGTTCGTTGGCTCGGTGCTTGGGAGGGTGTTTTTGGTTCGGCGGGGCGGCGCTCTGGGGGGTTGTTTTTGGTTCAGCGGGGCGGCGCTCGGGGTGGTTGTTTTTGGTTCGGCGGGGTGGTGCTCAGGGGGGGTTGTTTTTGTTTTGGTGGGGCAGCGCTGGGGGGGGGTTGTTTTTGTTTCGGTGGGGCAGCACTTGGGAGGGTGTTTTTGTTTCAGCGGGGCGGCGCACAGGGGGGTTGGTTTTGGTTCAGCGGGGCAGCACTCGGGAGGGGGTTGTTTTTGGTTCGGCGGGGCAGCGCTCGGGGGGGTTGTTTTTGGTTCTGCGGGGCAGCGCTCGGGGGGTTGTTTTTGTTTTGGTGGGCAGCTCTGGTGGGGTTGTTTTTGTTTCGGAAGGCAGTGGGGCAGTGCTAGGGGGGGTTGTTTTTGGTTCGGCGGGGCAGCGCTCGCGGGGGGTTGTTTTTGGTTCAGTGGGGCGGCGCTTGGGGGGGTTGTTTTTGGTTCGGCGGGGCAGCACTCGGGGGGGTGTTTTTGTTTTGGTGGGGCAGCGCTCGGGGGGGTTGTTTTTGATTCGGCAGGGTGGCGCTCGGGGGGGGTTGGTTTTGGTTCGTTGGCTCGGTGCTTGGGAGGGTGTTTTTGGTTCGGTGGGGCGGCGCTCGGGGGGGTTGTTTTTGGTTCGGCGGGGCGCCGCTCGGGGTGGTTGTTTTTGGTTCGGCGGGGTGGTGCTCAGGGGGGGTTGTTTTTGTTCCGGCAGGGCAGCGCTGGGGGGGGTTGTTTTTGTTTTGGCGGGGCAGCGCTCGGGGGGGGGGTCTTTTTGTTTCGGTGGGGCAGCACTCGGGGGTCTTTTTGTTTCAATGGCGCGGCGCTGGGGGGGTTGTTTTGTTTCAGAAGGCAGCGCTCGGGGGGGTTGTTTTTGTTTCGGCGGGGCGGCGCTCGGGGGGGAGTTTTTGTTTCGGCGGGGTGGCGCACAGGGGGGTTGGTTTTGGTTCAGCGGGGCAGCACTCGGGAGGGGGTTGTTTTTGGTTCGGCGGGGCAGCGCTCGGGGGGGGTTGTTTTTGGTTCTGCGGGGCAGTGCTCGGGGGGTTGTTTTTGTTTTGGTGGGGCAGCGCTCAGGGGGGTTGTTTTTGATTCGGCAGGGTGGCGCTTGGGGGGGGTTGGTTTTGGTTCGTTGGCTCGGTGCTTGGGAGGGTGTTTTTGGTTCGGCGGGGCGGCGCACGGGGGGGTTGTTTTTGGTTCAGCGGGGCGGCGCTCGGGGTGGTTGTTTTTGGTTCGGCGGGGCAGCGCTGGGGGGGGTTGTTTTTGGTCGGGCAGGGCGGCGCTCGGGGGGGGGTTGTTTTTGGTTGGGTGGGGCAGCACTCGGGGGGTTGGTTTTGTTTTGGCGGGGTGGCGCTGGCGGGGGGTTGTTATGGCGGGGCAGTGCTCTTTTTTTTTTTTTTTTGCTTGGGGCGGCAAAAAAGTTAGAACCGGCCCTGACGGGATAGACCCGCCTCTCCTGTTACCTGGCACCATGTCTTCCCGAGGCAACAAGTGTGTGTGGGGGGGCCCACGCAGGGTCACATGCCCCCTGTGCCCAGATGTCTGTCAGGTTTCACATCAGAACATGGCCAGCAGCAGCCTTTCGGCACTGTGCAGGGGGGAAAGGATGGGAGCTGCTTCCAGCTGCAGGGGAGGAGGAGCTGGGGAAGGGATGACCTGGCCTGTGTCTTTGCAGAGTTCATCTCTTCCCTTCCCCCACATCTGTGGCTGGAAGCAGCTCCCATCCCTTCCTGCCCGCACAGTGTTGAAAGGCACCTAACACCTCCAGGCTGCTGCTGGCCACTGACCTAATCCAGCCACCTCCTGTCCCCTGGCTACAGCACAGGTAGGAAGGGGTTAAACCCTATGGATGCATTGTGCACCAAGGCCCAGGAAACCTGCCTGCAGGGGCTTCAGCGAACCAGGCCAGAAAGGTGGCTCAACAGGGGAGGGTGCCTAGGGGAAGGAGCAGCCCCGCCCTCCTTGTGGCCAGGACCCGGTCAGGGTATGTGTGAAGAGGGTGCTATGGAGGCTGCAGAGTTGGGGTGCGAACAGGCTGGAAATCGCTTCCGCCCCACCACTTCAGAGCTTAGCTGAGGGGTGGAGAGGCTTCCCCATTCCAGCGCTGTGTGGGGCTTTGGCACATGCACTGCTTAGCTCCTCCTGGCCAGTGCGCTGGGCCGGAGGGTCTTGGGCTTTCCTGGGTTGCCAGCCCAGCCAGAAGCAGTGGGAGGAAGGAAGGAGCCTGACGGCCAGGCTGTTGATGAGCTGAATGTTTCGACTAAAGGCTGGTTCTCCGCACAGCGCTGTGAGTGGGACGTGCCTTGCTGGGGGGGATATGGAGGAGCAGCAGAGCTGCGGGGTATGATGGGGGAAAACAGGGAGAGGACAGCGAGAGCGGGAGCACGTAAAGAGCCGACGGGTGGGCAGCAGAGGCAACACGTATCCGGCCACTGCCTGGCGCCTGCCTGCAATCACCAGCTACCGCAGCTCACAGCCAGAGCCGGCCAGAAATGGGACGGAGGACAGGGCCCTGCTGACCAAGAGCCAGCATGCAGCAGGGGCTGCACTGATGGACCAGCAGGGGGTGCAGCTTGCCCCACATGCTGCAGCTTTGCCCCGCCTCCAGCCTTGCACACCTACCCCCATTGTCGGCTACTGGACCCGCCCCACTCACCACTGGTGGGCAGGCAGCTGGCGAGCAGGGATCCGACCAGCAGCAGCACCCGCCAATACTGATGAGGGGGGAGACACAAAATATGGGACAATTTGCCTGTTTTTAAGAAAAAGTCGGGACACCTTCACAAGGGCTTAAACACAGGACTGTCCCTTTAAAAACAGGACATCTGGTCACCCTAGTCAAAACAAGCCCAGGAATATGCTTTCTTTCTGTTTATGAGAACTTATGCATAGGAAACTCCCTTTAATTTCAAAAGGAATTACATGCATGTAGAGGCTGTAGGATCAGGCCCCTATAAATTCTGGAATGGAAACTTGTAGACAAATAAATGAGAAACATTTCTGACATAAAGCTTAAAAAACTCTAATCTTTCTTATCTAGAACATCTGTTACTTGAGAAACAAAAGTGTTTAGCATTATCCTCAATCTTCATAGCTAATAAGAGAGGGGGAAAAAACCTTTGGTATTTTCCTTTTATCTGCAGGTAGAAACAGGGATGGTATAGTCAGCATATTCCTAGCATAGTCTGCCAATACTATCAGAGCACCTTCATAACAAAACATTGTTTCCAGCCCTGTTCTATTAACGTCTGCTCATTTTATTAACATTTAAGGTAAGCAATGCAAGTTAAAAGAAGTAGGCATCAATTTTCCCTGAGTATAATGATCATTTAATGTAAAGGGGTGGGCTCCATACAAGATAGTCTTTTCTGACTATTTGTTTCTTTAATTTTGTTTTTGTTTGTAACACAAAATTTTCTCTGTGTGTTGGGAGGAGGAGAAATAAAATCTTCAAGATTATATCGAAGGAAGGAATTATTTGTACATCAAGAACCAGGGAAGGCAATGAATAGTGGGTGCAAGGATTGGCTACTATAGATAGCAATTCCTTTTTTACCGCTCTTATTTTTGCTACACGAGGGCAGTAAAACCATGGATTATTGGCCATTTACACGCACAAGGGCCTGTAAACGCCACACCCTTTGTAGGTCAATAACACATGTTCTGTACTCAAGATTTCTTCATACAACTAGGAGGTTTCACTAAATCATGCCAATATGCATCTATATATGTATTTTCTACACTACAGTTGCCTCAAAGGGCCATATTGGTTACTCTGGTGTACAGTAATTGTATCATATACAGTATGTCCAGAGACTGCTGTTTAGATCTAAGGGTCTGATACTTAACTGAAATTGGTGGAACTCCTCACATAAGCAAATCATATTAAAAAGGGTTTGCAAGATCAGGCTCCAAATTTCTTATTCTTCTCCTTCCATTGAACACAGCTAATTTTGCCCATGCCATTAGTTCAAATGAACAAGCCACTGACTTAGCCTAATTTGCTTGCACAGTACCTGCAGAATGCAGTGTTTCTATTTCTGTCAGATCAAGTGTGCAAGGGTTCATGAGATTAACTGTTGCACCTACCCACAGCCTGGAAGAATTTATCTCAGGAAGGCAGTATGTCTCTCTGACCTTCTCTATGCTCAGGGGAGAGTACAAACTACTACAAACCTTTAACGTATGCAGCATAGTCTCCAACAACATGGCCAGCCAGTTCCATTGGCCAGCATACTGGGGAGGGGATGGAGTGGTGGCTTCTGCCTATTTTTGCCTGTCTCCACTCCGTACCCTTTCCAAAGAGTTGTTTTCTGAAGACCATCTTGGTGCAATCTCTGCACTTCCCCAAGTGCACAGGCTATCATTCTAGCTGGCTCTTTTGCAGGCTGAGCAAGGATTTGGGAGCGGCTCTTTACATTCTCCTCCTACTGCATGGTTGTGTAATTAGGCACAATTGACCCCCTTACCATTATGCACATATGCTGATTTCTGACTTCTTGGATGAAAAAATGCAATGTTATCTATCTCAAAAAGTTCAATGCAGCTAAATGAGTCTTCAGTGCACTGGTATAAAGTATGCTGTACAGCATAAATATCTCAGGCTTCAAATCTATCACAGGAGGCATTTTGTTTTGTGCCCTGTATGGCTGTTTTTGTATTAGAGCCACATCTATTAAAGAGTTATGAACACAAAAAATAGCTAAGCTCTGGTGACCCCAGAGGCAGAATGATTACAAACGTTTCAGAATTATTCACTGTTTCAGATTTGCTCATTATTTTATCTCAAAATCCAAGCAGCAATGAGTTGTTCATCATGTTTGAAAATTAAGAATCCTGTTCACACCCGGGAGCTGAACACGGTTCGGTCATTATTTTAATTGCCTGATGACTTAGTACAAGGATACTCAGTTTATTTCAGTAAAATTATCGTTACACATATGAACATTAGAAACAAGGTGAATTCCATCAACGGACTTTTGTCCCATCTCTAAGTTTTACTATCAATGGTAAACTGAACAAAAAATTACATGAGTGATAATCAAGTATCAGGGGGTAGCCGTGTTAGTCTGTATCTACAAAAACAACAAGGAGTCTGGTGGCACCTTAAAGACTAACAGATTTATTTGGGCATAAGCTTTTGTGGGTAAAAACCTCACTTCTTCAGATGCACTTTCACTCTATGCATCTGAAGAAGTGAGGTTTTTACCCACAAAAGCTTATGCCCAAATAAATCTGTTAGTCTTCAAGGTGCCACCAGACTCCTTGTTGTTTATGAGTGATAATGTCAACCTCATATTTATATGACCACTGAACTCCAAAATGTTTGTTAGTACTATCTGATATTTATGTTTGACAATTCATTTATGAAGACACATAACTGTATTTAATTTTTCTTACTTTTTTGTCTTAATTTTTTCCCAATAAAAATCAATTTTAAAGGGTTTTACTGCAGCCTTTTTAATGGCTTTGAGTCATTTTCCATCAACTAATAATGACTTGAGGACAACTTTATCAGTCAGATCCTCTGGCATTCTGGGGCACTGTCATAAAGCTCACAGAATCTTGTGTGGCCCTCCAGGCAACAGGAATATTTGTCATTAAGTGGTGCAAATTTTGATCTGTAGAAATTTGTTCTCAGCCAGTACAGGGTTGTGGTAGCAGAGGCAATACCACTTGCACAAAGACAAATGGAATTGTTCACACACTCAATCATAATAAAGACTAGAAGTGAAAGGGAGAGTGTTATACACCAAGAAGTAAAATGAGGCACATGAACTCATCTGACATTTGCTTGATTGAGCTGTCAGTCTCTATAACATTAGGAACAGCCTGGATGACACTCTACAGTTGATTTGGTGTGACTGAGGAAAGCAGTCATTCACTCACTCTAAGAAATTCCATTGAACAAGAACTACAAATAAAATCAGTTTAAAATTTCTTATGAGGGCAATTTAATACAATTTTTCTATATTAAGCCAACAGTAAATAGAAGATATAAAATAAGAGATTACCATGGTATGAAAAACATCTTGGATCACAAACTACCCCTTACTATAAACAATGCTTGCTCTCAGTTAACCTGAAAGGCTTGTTGCACCGCATTCTACACATACTCTTTCCAAACAGACAAAGCTATCAAAATGTGACCCTAGAGCTGTTTAATGAAGTAGCCAGAACATCCTACCCTAATACAGGTTACACAAAAACAGAAGAGGAAAAATACAAAAAACCTCTGGGACTTGCAAAGAGTATATTAAAAACTAGCTGGTTGTATATATAGATAATTATATATAAATACACAGACACACACATATACATATATTGATTAAATTAATATACATCTCTACCCCTATATAATGCTGTCCTCGGGAGCCAAAAAAATCTTACCGGGTTATAGGTGAAACCACGTTATATCGAACTTGCTTTGATCCGCCAGAGTGCGCAGCCCCGCCCCACCTGGAGCACTGCTTTACCGTGTTATATCTGAATTCGTGTTATATCAGGTCGCGTTATATCGGGGTAGAGGTGTAGTTGTAATTTTTAACTGAAATATATTTCATGTAGCAGCTTGCATTTCACTTCATCTGACTAATATATATTTTATAAAGTAAACGGACAAGCAGCACCCCTCAGAAATTAATGGGAGTTCTGCCAATGACTTCAATAGGAGCAGGATCAGATGCTCAATGAAATCATTTGACATATGTAGGGAGTTACAGTTAAAATGGTCCCTCTTTCTTTATGAGAGAGCCAGAGTCATTCTTAGCCTTTAACGAGTATTTGGAGCTTGTGAAAAATGTCAGTTTTGCATCTCTTCACAGGGCCGGCTCCAGGGTTTTAGCCGCCCCAAGCTGCCAAAAAAAAAAAAAAAAAAAAAAGCCGCGATCGAGGCAAGGAGGTCCTTTGCTCTGAGCGGGAGTGAGGGACCGTCCGCCGAATTGCCGTCGAATAGCTGGACCTGCCGCCCCTCTCCAGAGTGGCTGCCCCAAGCACCTGCTTGCTAAGCTGGTGCCTGGAGCCGGCCCTGTCTCTTCAGATTTAATTCCTTTAGCCACACAACAGGAGCAATACAAGCTTTCACACATCACCCTGCCAACACTCGTCCACTCTATCTACACAACAGGCACCACCTCCTATGAAGTAAAGGGAATCATTATTTTCATAAGGGGAGAGAGAATGAGGCAGAAGATTGCAGGAAAAGAAAGGATGGTTAAAGCAGTTGAATGGCACATAGAAGAATTCAGTTCTATCCTTGCTTCTGCCATAGAGTTACTATGTGGTGCTGGGCAAGTCACTTAAGCCAAAATTTTTGCAAGTGTTCACTAATTCTGTTTCTTGTTTTCTGAGTCCCCAACTAAGACAGCTGGGGCCCGATTTTCAGATGTGCAATGTATGCACAGCTACAACCAAAGTTAATGGGAGCTACAGATACTGAACCATTCGGAAACAAGGCAGTGTAGTCTGGAGAAATGCGTACACATTTGGAAAACAGGTGTTCTTATGTTCTAATCATAGTTTTTCTACTGAGTCACTGTATGGCCTTGAGAAAGTTACTTTGCCTTTCTGCCTCCATTTCTGCATCTACAAAATGGGGATACCACTATTTAGCATGGGTCTCATTTACCCATTTGTAAAACAGGGATAATAATATCGCTGTTTTCCTATTATTTGTCTTGTCTATTTAGACTGCACACTCTTTGGCCAGGGACTGTCTCATACCATGCATTTGTACAGTGCCTAGTACAATTGGGCCCTGAACTTGTTTGGGGCCTCTAGAAACTACCATAATAATAGTGATGTATAAAGTTGTTCATTGCTGCCTCTTATCAGCATAGCAGGCTTTACCTATAAGGTAATATTTGTACAAGAAAATAAAGGCCTTTAGTTTGGGAAATAGCAAATTACACATATTTTTTCTATATCTTGAACAATAAATGGAACATGGTGAAGTATTTTAAGCTATAATTTTAAAGCAACTACTTCATGCAATCTTGATTCCTCTTAATTCTAATAATCTGCCATTCTGAAGCTGAGACTAAAAGACTCCACAATAAAGGACCATTACTATTTTTTGCTCTCTTGCTGCAGTGTCAGTAGAGGGAGCACAATATAACTAATAAACCAATCTAGAACTCTGCTGACACCATCAACAATACTGTTACACAAACAAGAAAGTACATCAAAAAAAGCCCTCTTGGCTACTGCTCCATGAATCTCAATGTTTTACAAAATCACTGAAGAAAGAAATTTTATTTGTAAAGTTCAGTAAGGTTCAAGCTGCACTAGTCAAATTAAAAGTGAAAAGTTGTAAAGAATACTTTCAAAATCTCATAACAGGTTTTTAGAGTGACTCCTGGATGTGTAAGCAAGTGTGTGAGAGAGAAGGGAATCTATTTTTGGTTTCATAGTTCATAGTTTTGGTTCATAGTTTTGGTAAAGTACCCTGTTCATAGTTTTGGTAAAATAGATGGGAGAGACTGGGAGTGTAATTTACATTGATGAAGTATGTATTGAATTATATTATATTTTTTGGCATTCAAAATGGTAATTTAAAGAAGTCTTTCAGACAACAAATTACAAGTTAGGAACTGCTATGATTGTGGTGAAAATTAGGTTTGCTTTAGTTAAGTAATGAACCAAGGGTCACCAACCTTTCTGCACTACAAACTCAAATGCTCTTCCCTGAGAATTCAGTATTGCCTTTTAACATCCCTCCTCTCAAACTGTGTACTGAGTAGTGATGAAATCACCTTGGCATGCACCTTAGAACATGTAAGGTGCACTGTTTTGTTGTCTACAGTGGGCTTGCCATTTTTATCATCAAGTGTGTGTTCTTAAATAATAAAATATCTAAGAGACTAAAAAGTGAGGGTCACCGAAGATCACAGAAGTCAGACTTTAGGAGGCTTTTCAAGTATTAGGGAAGTTAGAACTAAAGCTAGATGTCACGAGAAAAGGAGAAATAAAAGATTGGTTTTATTTTTAATTTACTTGCACAGCCAACTCAACAAAACGCACACAACGTCCCCTAGCAAATCCTGGGTCAAATTTAATCCTAGTGTAAATAATGACTTCAGCATAGCTGCTTTTAACTCCAACACCAAACACAAAATCCTGAGAAAAGACCATATTCTATCCTCTTATAAGGCTTGATCCTACAAGGTGCTGAGCAGTATGCCTCCAATCCATCAAATCATTTAATCATAAACTTGGAGTGCAGTAGTCTGGAAAGACAGTGGTTTTTGAAAGCTAGCTGGCAGTACCTAGAAACAGCTTGATGTACTTGGAAGGATTATTATATAGTTTTAAAATTAGTTTTATTGTAAATGGAAGAACAGCACTTTAACAAAAGTTTTAGAGGGTATTACTGCAAGGCTGAAAAAGATGTGATATCCTGCTCCTAATAGTAGAAGGCTGACTGCAATAGAAATGACACTGTTCTACTATTATTCATAAATTTGGCAGGACACTGAGAGGTACAAATAATGTATTACCACGCTGTCTCACCAATGACCCAGATGTTAGGCTGTGGGGAGGAGCCTTCCATCCCAACACAAATTTCCATTGTAGCTACCTGGGCAGAAAGACTGAACACTGTGACAAATTGTTTTCTGTTGTGGGCAGCTGTAATTTAATTCTGTGTGAAGAGTGTTATGAACTGAAACCAAAACTAATTCTATTAAGTTTTCTTCCAGTGCTCTTCACTCTAAAATCCTAAAAAAACCCACACTCTAAAAATGAAAACCATTGTTAATTCACTATGCTGTAAAGAAAATTAAAAAGCAGAATCAATACAATAAGATGCATTCCACTACTGTCTGATCATAAACAATATGGAACTTCTGTATCTAAAGAAGAGAATCACGAGGGGCAAAGAATGTGTGTAGGTATTTTTACCATTCCTAACACAGTGTGATCAGAGCACAAAACTGAATTCTTTTGCTTTTGATTGATTTAATCCAGTTTATCCAACAAAAATTAAAACACCTCAAAAAAAAATCAGTCCTTCTCTATAAAACCATCTATGTTGCATTCAGCGATACTGAAATTATATCTCATGATATACAATTTAGGCGTTACTCTCTATGAATCATTATTATTTACAGAAAGATACTGATAGGCTAGCAATGAGTCATAGACATTTTGTAATCTGAAAAGCTGGCTTCTTATTGGAGACTTTTGCCCTCTCTTTGGCGAGGAGCAATAGCTAACTGTGCCAAGCTACTAATTTTTGAGTAGGCCTCCTCTAGTCACATAAGTGGTCTAATAAGATTGCAATGAGTTGCTGATTTTAAAATATACGAACATTCTGTACTGTGTATTACATCACAAATCTTTATGATCTAGAACATACAAATTATTTTAATTTTCAGAATTGTAGTTGGCCCAAAGACTCAATACAAATTTTGTAACTGGCAGTATTTATATTTCTCAGAGGTCTAGTAAAAGTTTTGCTAACTACAGGATATCCATATAATGTGAAAACTTCATATATGTGAAGTCTTAAATCTACAATAAATGGTTGTTTCTTTCTTCAGTTTCTTAGCTATTGAATGACCTAATATTTAAGAACAGGAACAACTTTCAAATCCTTTGTTTTTGGATTTCTATTATATTAAATGAGGTGACTAAAGGGAATACTCTAAAAAATATCCTTCCCTATAGCCCTAAGTACTGGAATAAATCAGAAGAAGCCCATTAACTTGTTTTACAAAAAGGACAATATAATTTTAAAAATCAAGTGATTTTAAAAATCAAATTTCCTTACCATGTTACAAAACACAGACCATCTCTTGGTTCCATAGCAGTCATTGCGAAATTTACATCAGCAGGATTGGGCCCAACACTTTAGATTTTTACAAGTGAGGCATAAAAAAACTAATTTACTTTTCACTAATTATACTGCATGTTGACTTTTTTGGTTTTCTATTGGCTTGAACAAGAAAACAGTTGATCCATTTCACTTTTATTGTGGTCAGTTTTTAATTGATGATTTCACCATCAGTTTCTGACCTCTAAAAGAGCTGAAATGTATTGCAAATACTTAGGGTCCTACCAAATTCACGGCAATGCAAAACGCATCACGGACCATGAAATCTGATCTCCCCCCGTGAAATCTGGTCTTTTGTGTGCTTTAACCTTACACTATGCAGATTTCATGGAGGGGAGACTCTCTATAGAAAGTACATGATTACCAAATGAGAACATTACTGGGATTAACAAATTTATGGTGAAATGTAGACATCATCATAGAATGCAAAACATATGATGTACATTATAAATCAGGTTTATAATATCTAGTATATGCCATGTATTTAGGGTGACCAGACAGCAAGTGTGAAAAATAGGGACAGGGAATGGGGGGTAATAGGAGCCTATATAAGAAAAAGACCCCAAAATCGGGACTGTCCCTATAAAATCGGGACATCTGGTCACCCTACATGTATTTAATACACCTCTACCCCGATATAACGCTGTCCTCGGGAGCCAAAAAATCTTACCGCATTATAGATGAAACCATGTTATATTGAACTTGCTTTGATCTGCCCCGCCCGCCCGGAGCACTGCTTTACCGCGTTATATCCAAATTCGTGTTATATTGGGTCGCGTTATATCGGGGTAGAGGTGTATTTGTAAACAGAAATTTCATATGCATATCTAAACATTACTAATTAGTAGCAGTGGTTCAAACTCCTGGTCAAGTCAATAGGAAGACTTTTGACTTCAATGGGAATTGGATTGAGCATTTAGGCCCCCAATTAAAGAAAGCAATTAAGCACATGCTTAACTTTGAAGTATATGCTTAAATCTCACTTACTTCAATGGAATTTAAACACATGCTTAAAATTAAGCACATGGTTAAGTGCCCTTCCTGGATAGGGATGCATTCCTGTATCAGGGCCTTATTGCTAAACTACAGGTATTTTGGAATATATATAAGAAATTCACTCTTTTCTATGCAAAATTTCTGCCCACTTCTAGTACCCAATAAGATAATAGCATTGAATTGAAACCACAATCTACATTTTTGAAAAAGTCCTTGATAAAACAGATTCCCAACTCTGAAGTTAATCTATTTAGCCAGTTACCTACACTACATTCACCCGAGATACAGAACTGTTACAGTCTATGAAAAAATTGTATGTGTCATATCCAGTAAGTTTGTACACGAGCTAACACATAGCTTATTATAATATGAACACTGGCCAAACCCTCTGTTGCCACATGCTTGTTTGTAATCCTACCAAAGATTTAAGAATGCATCACTGCAGTGGTGATGTGAGAACAGTAATGTGAAAAATTAGATTATTTTCAAGAAAAATACACTACCTTGTTTTTTTAAGTTAAATAAAAACATAATCTCAGTGTCTTTTAATAAATAATTTCATGGGCCTTTGTTCTGTAAAAATTATGCTTACTCATTAATTATCAACTAAGCCCCCAATCTGGCAATGATCTCTGTGTGGTTGAACTCCAAGAAGATATGGGACACAAACCTGATCTTAAACTTGGAATTAACATTTTTAAATGTTAATTTTTTATTATAATGTTTACAGTATACAAGTTTCTAAGTTTTTTTAAATTTGATTCTTCTAAATCTGAATGTTTTATATTAACAGGCAAGAATGTTTTATATTATAAGCAGGGCCGGCTCCAGGCACCAGCCGAGCAAGGTCGTGCTTGGGGCGGCAGATTCTAAGGGGCGGCATTCCATCCAATCCTAGGGTGGCATGGCCGCTTTTTTTTTTTTTTTTGGTTCGCCGCTCTGGCCACCCTGCGCCCTGGTGTTTTTTGTTTGTTTGTTTGTTTTTCTTTTGTTTCGCCTACAACTTTCAGTGTGCCACTGTAAGGGGCTGCAGCGCGGCGGAGGGGAGCGCTCTGCTGGGAGCAGGCTGCGCGCTCCGTCTGCCCCAGCTGGTGCCAGGTCTGCAGCAAGCCCGGCAGCCCGCATCCTTCCCTCCCCGCCGACTGACAACTTTCAATTCACCTGCAGGCGGGAGCGGTGCGGAGCCCTCCCGGCAGGCGGCGCAGCGGGAGGGGCCAAGTGGCGAGCGCGCTGGCTGAAGGTAGCCCTGGCCACCCCCCTTCTCTCTCTCCCCTCCCGCACCCTCCCCCCCGTTAGCCAGGACATGCACTCCGCTGCCCGGGGCATGTCTGCAGCGCAGGGAGTCCCGCTAGCCAGAGTGCAACTGCCGCCCACCCAGAGGCTCGCCAGCGCAGCCGGGGGAGGCAGCCGCGAGCCGCCAAGTAAGTGGCACCGAAAGTTTGCACCCTGTTTTTTTTTTTTGCTCGGGGGCGGCAAAAAAGCCAGAGCTGGCCCTGATTATAAGGCATGTTATGTAAATAACTACATTATAAGTTATCTTTCATAGTATAAAGGTTTTCTCTAATGCAGGAAATAAACTTCTGAGATGAAAACTTGGCTCCACTGAAGTCAATGGCAAGTCACTTCAATGGAGTCAGTTTTCCACCTCTGGTTACTTTTTCCATAGATTGTCCCGAATATACAGTAACTCCTTGCTTAATGTTGTAGTTATGTTCCTAAAAAAAGTGACTTTAAGCGAAACGATGTTAAGTGAATCCAATTTCCCCGTAAGAATTAATGTAAATCGGGGGGTTAGGTTCCAGGGAATTTTTTTTCACCAGACAAAAGACTATATTATATATAATATATATATAGTATAAGTTTTAAGCAAACAATTAAATACTGTACACAGCAATGATGATTGTGAAGCTTGGTTGAGGTGGTGAAGTTAGAGGGTGGAAGAGGGTGGGATATTTCCCAGGGATATTTCCCTTACTGCTAAAGCTAGCACTTGCTGAGCCCTCAAGGGTTAACACATTGTTGTTAATGTAGCCTCACACTCTACAACATAGCACAAATGAAAGGAGGGGAGACAGCATGGCAGACAGAGACATACACCCTGTGTGTGTGTGTGAGAGAGAGAGAGAGAGAGAGAGAAAGAGAGAGAAAGAGAGAGAGAGAGATGCGCATTGCTGCTTTAAGTACGCTGACCCCACTCTAAGTACATTGCCTTTTTATGGAGATCAGCAAATTGAGACAGCAGCTACTGCCAGCAAGCTCCCTCTGTCCTGAGCCCTGTTGTATCCCCACCCTCCCCGCCCTGCTCCATGGAGATGGGATAAGTGAGGGGCAGGAGCAGGGGGGAGGGGGACACCCTGACATTAGCCCTCCCTCTTCCCCCCCCCACTCCTGCACAGCAAGCAGGAGGCTCCGGGGAGCAGCTCCAAGGCAGAGGACAGGAGCAGCACGGCAGTGGCGGGAGGGACAGCCAGGGCCGCCCGGGGGGGGGGGCGGGGGGGGGCAAGTGGGGCAATTTGCCCCAGGCCCCGCAGGGCCCCCCCGAGAATATAGTACTCTATAGTATTGCAACTTTTTTTTTATGGAAAGGGCCCCCGAAATTGCTTTGCCCCAGGCCCCCTGAATCCTCTGGGCGGCCCTTGGGACAGCTGAACTGCCGGCAACTGATAGCCTGCTGGGCGGCTGCTGCACAGGGAACTTAGGGGAGCGGGGAGCTGATGGGGGGCTGCCAGTCCACCCTGGTTCCAAGCCGCCACCATCTAGCTCCAACGGGCTGCTCTTCTGCAAGCAGTGGACAAAGCAGGCAGCTGCCAAACAAAGTTAAAAGGGAGCATTGCACAAGTTTAAATTAGCATGTTCTCTAATTGATCCTCAACGTAACAACGTTAACTGGGACGACTTTAAATGAGGAGTTACTGTATTATCAAAACTCTCCACCTTTTAAAAAGCCAAAAGGCCTTTTGTAAGAATCAACAGAACTTATTATTCTCCAACAGATACTGTATCAAATAATAGGTTCTTAATACTCATAGGACAGGCATCTTAAATAATGTTTCCAAGAAATGAGCTAACGAGGAATATGACTTTAAGAGGGTAAATCACTAATATCATATATGCAGTTCTCTGCCATGATCGAACACTGAATACTCCCACAGGAGGAGAAGGAACAACTGCAACATGAGTTGAAGCTCATTCCTTGAATTAAAGCCCACTTTCCTGGCAGTTAGAATATGTTTTAAGTTATTCACAAAAGTGCTTTTGACATCTCAAAATGAATTGGTTTCATCACAAAGCAGCCATCTTCTAAAATTCTCAAAAATGAAATATTTACTTGAATATGTATAAGAAGAGCTGAAGTGCCTACCTATTTTGATAAGCACAATAAAACTAGGATGTGGGAGGGACATAAATAGTGATGAAGGGAGTAAACATGTATCATTCCCCTCTTCCAAAAGCAAAAGACAATCCACTGCATGCATTAAATTTTGCACAGTCCTCACCTCATCTAGGGTATCACATCCCATTTAAGGCAGGCCCTATTGGCAGCCATAGTCAGGATTCTCCACAGCGCTTCCAACAGAGCTCAACTTCTGAAGAACTGGGGTTGATGGTGCACCCAGGGACAGAGTGGAGGCACAAAACCTATGTCTGGATGACATTAAGGCAAAACTAGTGTCTATTCTATGATGGGAAGAGATGGGCAAATCCCACACACCCAAATGTGAATATATTTTAGTTCTTCTATTTTGGACAAAATCAATGCATCCTTCTTTAATTTATATTCTGTATTCATTTATACTGTTAATGCTTCATAAATTAAATGTTTATGTACAGCCAAATTCTGTACTCACATATGTGCAACAGTTGGAATGTCAGCAACTGTAAGAGTTTACAGCATTTTCCCCATAGTACCTAATGTGGAATTCAGGTATTCATCATTCTAAAGTAACATATTAATAAAGTTTAGAGTCTTTGTGCAGCTATAATCTGATGTACTTTAAAAGCAAAATTTACCTTTGTATTTTACTTTCAATAACTAAGTTACTTTTTCATGTGAACAAACCTAAGAAACGTATAACCTGTCTAACCACTTTTCAGTGATAAACCAATCTCTTTTCATATTACTGCACTTTTGAAAAAAAATCTACATGTAAAAACAAATAATGTCTAAATGAAGTGCTTTGATGATTATTGTTCCCAGCATCATTATTCTTTCACTCTTATGTATTCAGTCGGAATATATTAAATTCATTCTAACCTTCTAAACACCATAGAATCATAGAAGTGGAAGGGACCTCGAGAGGTCATCTAGTCCAGTCCCCTGCACTTAAGGCAAGACTAAGTATTATAGACCATCCCTGACAGGTGTTTGTCCAACCTGCTCTTAAAAATCCCCAATCATGGAGATTCCACCACCTCCCTAGGCAATTTATTCCATTGCTTAACCACTCTGGCAGTTAGGAAGTTATTCCTAATGTCCAACCTAAACTGCCCTTGCAGCAATTTAAGCCCATTGCTTCTTGTCCTATCCTCATAGGTTAAGAAGAACAAATTTTCTCCCTCCTCCTTGTAACAACCTTTTATGTACTTGTAAACTGTTATCATGTCCCCTCTCAGTCTTCTCTTCTCCAGACTAAACAAACCCAATTTTTTCAATCTTCCCTCATAGCTCATGTTTTTTAGACTGTTGATCATTTTTGTTGCTCTTCTCTGGATTTTCTCCAATTTGTCCATATCTTTCCTGAAATGTGGCACCCAGAACTGGACACAATACTCCAGTTGAGGCCTAATCAGCGTGGAGTAGAGTGGAAGAATTACTTCTTGTGTCTTGTTACAGTACTCCTGCTAATACATCCCAGAATGATGTTTGCTTTTTTTTTGCAACAGCATTGCACTGTTGACTCATACTTAGCTTGTGATCCACTATGACCCCCAGATCCCTTTCCGCAATACTCCTTTCTAGGCAGTCATTTCCCATTTTGTATGTGTGCAACTGATTGTTCCTTCCTAAGGGTATGTCTACACGACAAAATTAGGTTGATTTTATAGAAGTCGATTTTTAGAAATCAATTTTATACAGTCGATTGTGTATGTCCCCACTAAGCGCATTAAGTCGGCGGAGTGGGCCTCACTACCGTGACTAGCATCGACTCACGGAGCGGTGCACTGTGGGAAGCTATCTCACAGTTCCCGCAGTCTCCGCTGCCCATTGGAATTCTGGGTTAAGCTCCCAATGCCTGATGGGGCAAAAACATAGTCGCGGGTGGTTTTGGGTACATGTCGTCAGTCTCTCCTCCCTTCCTCCCTCCCTCCGAAAAAGCAACTGCAGACAATCATTTCGCGCCTTTTTCCTGGGTTACCGGTGCAGATGCCATAGCACGGCAAGCATGGAGCCCACTCAGCTCACCGCTACTGTTGCGAACATTGTAAACACCTCGCGCATTATACTGCAGTATGTGCAGAACCTGGCTAAGAGACGGCAGTACGGGGACGATTGTGAGGAGGACATGGACACAGACATTCCTGAAAACACGGAATGTGGCAATTGGGACATCATGACGGCAGTGGGGCTGGTTGATACAGTGGAACGCCGATTCTGGGCCCGGCAAACAAGCACAGACTGGTGGGACCGCATAGTGTTGCAGGTATGGGATGATTCCCAGTGGCTGCGAAACTTTCACTTGTGTAAGGCCACTTTCCTGGAACTCTGTGAGTTGCTGTCCCCCGCCCTGAAGCACAGGAATACCAAGATGAGAGCTGCCCTGACTGTTGAGAAGTGAGTGGCGGTAGCCCTGTGGAAGCTTGCAAGGCCTGACTGCTACCGGTCCAATCAATTTGGAGTGGGCAAATCTACTGTGGGGGCTGCTGTGATTCAAGTAGCCAGTGCAATCACTGATGTTCTGCTATTAAGGGTAGTGACTCTGGGAAATGTGCAGGTCATAGTGGATGGCTTTGCTGCAATGGGTTTCCCTAACTGTGGTGGGGCAATAGATGGAATACATATCCCTATATTGGCACCGGACTATCTTGCCAACCAGTACATAAACCACAAGGGGTACTTCTCTATGGTGCTGCAAACACTGGTGGATGACAAGGGACGTTTCACCGACATCAACGTGGGATGGCTGGGAAAGGTACATGACGCTCGCATCTTTAGGAACTCCGGGCTGTTTGAGCAGCTGCAAGAAGGGACTTACTTCCCAGACCAGAAAATTACTGTTGGAGATGTTGAAATGCCAATAGTTATCCTTGGAGACCCAGCCTATCCCTTGCTCCCATGGCTCATGAAGCCATACACAGGCAGCCTGGACAGTAGTAAGGAGTAGTTCAACTATAGGCTGAGCAAGTGCAGAATGGTGGTAGAATGTGCCTTTGGATGTTTAAAAGCTTGCTGGCGCTGTCTGCTGACTAGATTAGACCTCAGCGCAACCAATATTCCCATTGTTATTACTGCTTGCTGTGTGCTCCATAATATCCGTGAGAGTAAGGAGGAGCCGTTTATGGCGGGGTGGGAGGTTGAGACAAATCACCTGGCTGCCAATTTTGAACAGCCAGACACCAGGGCGATTAGAAGAGCACAGGTAGGCGCGCTGCGCATCAAAGAGGCTTTGAAAACCAGTTTCATGACTGGCTAGGCTACGGTGTGACAGTTGTATGTGTTTCTCCTTGATGCAAACCCGCCCCCTTTGTTGATTTTAATTCCCTGTAAGCCAACTACTCTCCCCACTTCGATCACAGCTGGCAAAGGAAATAAAGTCACTATTGTTTTGAAACCATGCATTCTTTCTTTATTAATTTTTTTAAAAAGGGAGATAACTGATAAGGTAGCCTGGGTGGGGTAGGGAAGGAGGGAAGGACAAGGTCACACTGCTTATTGTAGCCACATTACAAATCAAAACTGTTTGAATGACAGCCTTCTGTTGCTTGGCCAGACTCTGGAGTGGAGTGGCTGGGTGCCTGGAGCCTCCCCCCACGCATTCTTGGGCGTCTGGGTGAGGAGGATATGGAACTTGGGGAGGAGGGCAGGCAGTTGTACAGTGGATGCAGCGGCAGTCTGTGCTTTTGTTGGCTTTCCTGCAGCTCCACCAGACGCCTGAGCATGTCCGTTTGCTCCCCCATTAGCCTCAGCGTTGCATCCTGCCTCTTCTCATTGTGCTCACTTAATGCTTTCCTGGACTCTGCCACTGAATGCCTCCATGCATTCAGCTGTGCCTATCAGTGCGGGAGGACTGCATGACCTCGGAAAACATGTCATCGCGAGTGCGTTTTTTTCACCTTCTAATCTGCGATAACCTCAGGGTGGAGATGATAGGGGGAGCCTAGAAACATTTGCACCTGTGGGGGAATAAAAAGAGAGAGTAAAATTTAAGATGATACATTTCTGAGAACAAAAGGGAAACTCTTTCACAGTGAATCAAGCAATTCACAGCAGACAGTACATGTGCTTTAGGTACAAGGTCGCATTTTGCCTTTTATATTGAGCACCTGCCGGTATGGTGACACATCACACGCAGCTGGGCAACAGAATTCGGTTTCCAGGCAGCCATGGTAAGCCAAATGGTACATGGGTTTGGCTTCTAACGCCTTCATAACATGTGGGAATATTTTCAAACTGCAGTGCCCTCCTTTCCCATAGCAAGCAATGCCAGTTGGGTTTGCCATTTAAAAGGAGGGGCTGCAGTTTTTGGGTGGATGTGCAGCACACCCCTCCTCTCACCCCTCCGCGTGGCTATTGGGATGATCCCTTCACCCCTTCCCCCACCACGTGGCTATTCTCAGGGATGATCCCTTTTAGCCAAGCGCAAACAGCCCAGCATGAATGGGGTCCTTTTACTGTTCCCTTACAAAAATTCCCCTATTTCAATCAGGTGACCATGAATGATATCACTCTCCTGAGGCTAACACAGAAAGATATAGACTGAATTTTGCTTGAATGTGACCAAAACCCAGGACCATTCACTGCCATGCTTTGTGCTGCAATGATTCCAGACTACTTGCTAATGTCTTGGTGTGGTAAAGTGTCCTACCGTGGAGGATGAAATAAGGCAGCCCTCCCCAGAAACCTTCTGCAAAGGCTTTCAGAGTACCTCCAGGAGAGCTTCATGGAGATGTCTCTGGAGGATTCCCGCTCCTTCCCCAGACACGTTAACAGACTTTTCCAGTAGCTGTACTGGCCGTGAATGTATCCCAAGTCTTCAGGATGAATCAAACATTAAACACTATTGCTTTTAAACCCTGTACTGTAGTTACAAATGTGCACTCACCAGAGGTGCCTTCTCCGCCTTCAGGGTCGGGGATCCCGCCTTGGGAGGGTATTGGCTCCAGGGTGATGAAAAGGCCCTGGCTGCCGGGGACAACGGATTCACCGCTTGCCTGCTGCGCATTCTTCTCCTCCTCATCCTCATCCACAAAATCCTCCTCCATGTTGCATGAGACTCCCCCCTTGCAGGTGTCCACGGACAGTGCTGGGGTAGTGGTAGGGTCCCCCCCTAGAATGCCATGCAGCTGATCATAGAAGCGGCATGTATGGGCTCTGACCCAGAGCTACCGTTTGCCTCCTTTGTCTTTTGGTAGGCTTGCCTGAACTCCTTTACTTTCACGTGGCACTGCTGTGTGTCCCTGTTGTAGCCTCTGTCCATCATGCCCTGTGCGATTTTGGTATATATATTAGCATTTCTTCTTTTTGATCGGAGTTCTGCATGCACAGATTCTTCTCCCCATACAGCAATCAGATACAGTGTCTCCCGTTCGCTCCATGCTGGAGCTGCATGCTGGAGCTCATTTGTGATTCTGGGGGGACTGCATGGTCACCTGTGCTGCTGAGCTCACCACGCTGACCAAACAGGAAATGAAATTCAAAAGTTTCCGGGGCTTTTCCTGTGTACCTGGCTAATGCATTGGAGTTGAAAGTGCTGTCCAGAGTGGTCACGTTGGAGTACTCTGGGATAGCTCCCGGAGGCCAATAACGTTGATTTGTGTCTGCACTACCCCAAATTTGACCCAGCAAGGTCAATTTTAGCGCTACTCCCCTCAACGGGGAGGAGTACAGAAGTCGATTTTAAGAGCCCTTTAGGTTGACGGAACGGGGTTGCTTGTGTAGACGCATTCTTATAAAATCAACCTAACGCGGCTAAATTTGACCTAACCCTGTAGTGTAGACCAGGGCTAAGTGGAGTACTTTGCATTTGTCCTTATTGAATTTCATCCTATTTACTTCAGACCATTTCTCCAGTTTGTCCAGATCATTTTGAATTTTAATCCTATCTTTCAAAGAACTTGCAACCCCTCCCAGCTTGGTATCATCTGCAAACTTTATAAGTGTACTATCTATGTCACTATCTAAATCATTGATGAAGATATTGAAAAGAACCAGACCCCAAACCGATTCCTGAGGGACCCCACTTGTTATGCCCTTCCAGTATGACTGTGAACCACTGATAACTACTCTCTGGGAATGATTTTCCAACCAATTATACACCCACCTTATAGTAGCTCCATCTAGGTTGTATTTCCCTAGTTTGTTTATGAGAAGGTCATGCGAGACAGTATCAAAAGCCTTACTATAATCAAGATATACCACATTTACGGCTTCCCCCCATCCACAAAGCTTGTTACCCTGTCAAAAAAAGCTATCGGGCTGGTTTGACACGATTTGTTCTCGAGAAATTTTATTTATCACCTTATTATCTTGTAGGTGTTTGCAAATTGCTTAATTATTTGCTCCATTATCTTTCCAGGTACAGACGTTAAGCTGACTGGTCTGCAATTCCCCAGGTTGTCCTTATTTCCCTTTTTATAGATGGGCACTATATTTTCCCTTTTCCAGTCTTCTGGAATGTCTCCCGTCTTCCAGAACTTTTCAAAGATAATTGCTAATGGCTCAGATATCTCCTCAGTCAGCTCCTTGAGTATTCTAGGATGCATTTCATCAGGCCCTGGTGATTTGAAGACATCTAACTTGTCTAAGTAATTTTTGACTTGTTTTTTCCCTATTTTAGGCTCTGATCCTACCTCGGTTTCACTGGCATTCACTATTTTAGATGTCCAATCGCCACCAACCTTCTTAGTGAAAACCGAAACAAAGAAGTCATTAAGTACCTATGCCATTTCCACATTTTCTGTTATTGTCTTCCCCCCCATCGAGTAACAGGCCTACTCTGTCCTTGGTCTTCCTCTTGCTTCCAATGTATTTGTAGAATGTTTTCTTGTTTCCTTTTATGTCCCTAGATAGGTTGATCTCATTTTGTGCCTTGGCTTTTCTAATTTTGTTCCTACATACTTGTGTTATTTGTTTATATTCATCCTTCGTAGCTTGATCGAGTTTCCACTTTTTGTAGGACTCTTTTTTGAATTTTAGATCATTGAAGATCTCCTGGTTAAGCCAGCGTGGTCTCTTGCCATACTTCCTATCTCTCCTATGCAGTGGGATAGTTTGCTCTTGTGCCCTTAATAATGTCTTTTTGAAAAACTGCCAACTGTCTTCAATTGTTTTTCCCCATGCTTCCCATGGGATTTTACCTACCAACTCCCTGAGTTTGCTAAAGTCTGCCTTCTTGAAATCCATTGTCTTCATTGTGCTGTTCTCCTTCCTACCATTCCTTAGAATCGTGAACTCTACCATTTCATGATCACTTTCTCCCAAGTTGCCTTCCACTTTCAAATTCTCAACCAGTTCTTCCCTATGTGTCAAAATCAAATCTAGAACACCCTCCCCCCAGTAGCTTTCTCTACCTTCTGACATAAATTTTTTTGTCTCCAATACATTCCAAGAACTTGTTGGATAATCTGTGCCCTGCTGTGTTATTTTCCCAACAGATGTCTGGATAGTCATGTATATCTGGATAGTCATGTATGTCCTCCCATACATCTTACCAAAAAAGTCATATTGACTTTGAAGTGACTTCAGAATGCCTGTGCAGACAATGCCACATCAGGACATATGCATGGGAGCTTGCTATTGAGACTGAAATTTTAGTATTCTGCAACATAGAGAGAAATACCTAAAGGGAGTCAGTGACTCAGTTATGAATTGTGCACTAACATGAAGTTAGCTCATACAGTACCACTTCTGAATATTTTGTTGGGTTCCAGAGCAAGAATATCTTCCCCCATTCCTGCTTCTTTTGGGCTGCAATATAATTGCACAATAACATGCATTGTACTCTATATTTCATCACAAAAGAAAAATATGCTGAAGTTTTTCTTAGGAAAATTGTGAAGATTAACTACCATAAAGGAGAGTCTCAGAGTAATAGTAACTTAGCATTTTTCAAAATCTGATTATGACTGAATACTAACAGTTTGAGAAGAAATATACCATGAATCACTTAACACAGTTGTACTAGCTATAAAAACAATCTGCTACTTTATTTTAGAATTAATTAACATATAAAAACCATCTTGAAAATTCACTTTTATGGTAAACATTTTCTTATGTTGAATTCACAACTTTTTGCTCATAAAAAATTTCTTTGGGCCAATTTTTCACTTTTTTCACTTACTGTATCCCTTGGCCTTTATAGAAATAGTATGGTTATGGTTAGGAATTTTCTACTTCATTTTTTCAAAGGGCTTCCTGCAGTGCATTTCAGACAAGACCAAGAAACTATAGTAACTATAGAACAGAAAACACAGAACATAATTATAGTAACTATGAAACAGATTACCCAGAAGGCCCAGAACAGACCTTATCTGTACAACAATACAGAATGGACTGAAATTGCAGGGAGATCATAGAATCATAGAACTGGAAGGGACCTCGAGAGATCATCTAGTCCAGTCAGCTGCATTCAAGGCAGGACTAAGTATTATTTAGACCAGTGCTTTTCAAAGTCAGGCCGCCGCCGCTTGTTCAGGGAAAGCCCCTGGTGGTCCGAGCTGGTTTGTTTACCTGCTGCGGCCGCAGGTTCAGCTGATTGCAGCTCCCACTGGCTGCTGTTTGCCGTCCCAGGCCAATGGGGGCTGCGGGAAGCAGCGCGGGCCGAGGGATGTGCTGGCCGTCCTTCCCACAGTCCCCATTGGCCTGGAGTAGCGAACCGTGGCCAGTGGGAGCCGCGATCGGCCGAACCTGCAGATGCGGTAGGTAAACAAACCAGCCCAGACCACCAGGGGCTTTCCCTGAACAAGCGGCAGCCCGACTTTGAGAAGCACTGCTCTAGACCATTCCTGACAGGTGTTTGTCCAACTTGCTCTTAAAAATCTCCAATGATGGAGATTCCACCACCTCCCTAGGCAATTTATTCCAGTGCTTAACCACTCTGACAGTTAGGAAGTTTTTCCTAATGTCCAACCTAAACCACCCTTGCTGCAATTTAAGCTTCTTGTCCTACCCTCAGAGGTTAAGAAGATCAAGTTTTCTCCCTCCTTCTTGTAACAACCTTTTATGTACTTGATGTATTGTCACTTTGTGTTCACTCCTGTCAGCATCTAAATAGACCTGCACAGTCATACAGCACTCTCCATCTAGTAAACGCAGATCAATCCTCCTTGGCATCCACTCTGCTTCTGCATTCTAGTATTAAAAAATAACTTCCCTTTCCCCTCAAAGAGAACAATACCATTATAAACAAATTTACATATGCTGCCCCAACCCTAATATTTTGTAACAAACCAAAGAAATGTCACTGACACACCCAGCAGTTATTTTAAGCCTGGTGTCACCCAAACCTCCTTGCAGTTTCCACAAGCAAATCACCTTTTCATAGTCTTTTCTTAGAGGCTTCTTTGACAGCAGTATAGAATTTAGTTAGATGCAAATCTGTTCAAATTTCCTATTCAGAAGAAGGCGTTCTTTCAGTTATCTTTACTAAACTGATTTAATAAGAATGCTGCTTGTGTGTGTGTCATTTTATCTCTCTTCTCTCCTAAGGGCTGATATTTTTGTGTGCTGAGTGCACATACAACATGGAAAACTTCAAACAGGAGACACAGGGTTAACATTTCAATACAAAATACTGCTAAGTCCTTACCTTGTTACAAATGTACAGTATTCTATAGCAATAAATCTTGCAATGTTCCAAGCTTGCTCAACATCCATGCAAATTAAAACAGAACAGAGTGCTTTTCATTTTAATGTGTAGAATGTTTATCATGTTCTCTCTTGGATTTTTCCTTTTTCTATGGCAGTAAGCCACCTGCCCCTCCCTCTGCTCCCCACTTCCCCCCCCCTGAACTATTTCTCCCTGGGTCTTGCCTTGATTTCCCAATTCCTTCATTCTGGAGCCAATATTTCTAGTTTTTTCATCAGCACAAGATTGCATGTATAGCACCTTGCCTTTGCCTATGAGAACAGGAACATTATGACCGGCTGGCAGGGAGTGAGGTGCTTATTGTCACTAGGGTTGCCAACTTTCTACTCGCACAAAATCTTTGCCCTGTCCCTGCTCTGCGCCTTTTCCGATGCCCCGCCCGCTGCTCACTCCATTCCACCCCCCCGTTGCTCGGTCTCCGCACCTTCACGCACTCATTCATTTTCACCGAGGTAGCTCAGGGGGCTGGGGTGCAGGAGGGGGTGAGGGCTCTGGCAGGGGGTATAGACTCTGGGGTGGGGATGGGGATGAGGGGTTTGGGATAAAGAAGGGTGCTCTGGGTTGGGACTGAGGGGTTTGGAGGGCAGGAAGGGGATCATGGCTGGGGCAGGGGATTGGAGTGCGGGGGGGTGAGGGCTCCAGCTGGGGGTGCAGGCTCTGGGGTGGGGCTGGGGATGAGGCATTTGGGGTGCAGGAATGTGTTCCAGGCTGGGACTGAGGGGTTTGGAGGGCAGGAGAGGGATCAGGGCTGGGGCAGGAGGGTGGGGTACGGGGAGGGGAGTGAGGGCTCCGGCTGGGGGTGCGAGCTCTGGGGTGGGGCTGGGGATGAGGGTTTTCGGATGCAGGAGGGTGCTCTGGGCTGGGATCGAGGGGTTCGTTGGGCGGGAGGGGGATCAGGGCTGAGGCAGGAGGTTGGGGCCCGGGAGGATATCAGGAGTGCAGGCTCTGGGCGGTGCTTACCTCAAGCAGGTCCCAGAAGCACCAGTATGTCCCTCCTCCGGCTCCTACCGCCTACATGGAGGCGTGGCCAAGCGGCTCTGTGCGCTGCCCCATCCGCATGCTGGCGCCGCCCCCACAGCTCCCATTGGCTGCGGTTCCTGGCCAATGGGAGCTGCGGGGGTGGCACTTGGGACGGAGCTCCCTGGCTGCCCCTACGCGTAGGAGCCAAAGGGGGGACATGCCAGCTGCTTGCTGGGACAGTGGCAGCGTGTGGAGCCCGCTGGGAGCTGCGCGACCTGGAGGCTAGCAGGAATACTGTTAGCCCCACTGCGCAGTGCCACCAACCAAACAGTCAACAGCCCGATCAGTGGTGCTGACCCGAGCCACCTGGATCCCTTTTCAACCAGGTGTTCTGGTCGAAAACCGGACACCCAGTCACCCTAATTGACGCAGCTGACTTTCCCCTTTTCCTTCCACCTCAGCAGTGTGTCACTCTAGCATTTCCCAGGAACACCATTCAGCCAGGAAGTAGATCAGAAGAATTTTAAATAATATTGTCAGCCTTGCTGTAACCAGCTCCTATTTTTGTACCTTCAGTGCTGTTGCTTCATTTGGTTGCACCTATAATTTGTAGACACAAAAATGGAGTCCAGCATTTGAAAGATTGCATATAATCTTCTTCAGGTATTAACTACAGGGGATCCTGAGTCCCTATGCAGTCCCTATCCAGGGCAAATCTCCCACTGAAGATATTGGAAGTTTTACCCTGCATAGGGACTGCATAATCAGCTCTATTAAACAATGATGGAAACTGATTAATATTCTCTGACAATCAGCTTCTGCCCTTCTGGAGTCACAGTGATGTAAATTTTCAGCACAATGGAAAATTTGGAATTTTAATACACAAGAACAATGGGCCAGTTTACTAACTGTTGCAAGCCTAGAATGTCCTTACTTTGGACAATTTATGTCATGTATTTAACATATTTTGTAAATTCCTTTGTTTTCAGCTATAATTAAAGAACCTGCATGAGTCTGAATCAGACATAAACTGTGACTAACCCTCGCCATTGGAAAGTCTTGAGTCAGACCCCCCGAAAATCACGAGATTGGCTTAAAAATCATGAGGATTTTTTAAAAATGAAATGAGAGTTCTCTTTATTTTCCTTCCAGTTTCTGAGCCTTTAAAGTGCTCTCAATTCACATATCTGGCTGACAACAGGAGCCCCAGACACCCAGGGCTAACAGCGGGAGCCTCTCCTCAGGGGCCCTGTGAAGAAGGGCTCCCACTGTCATCTCCAAGTGGCTGTGGCTCCCGCTATCAGCCCCCGCTACCCAGGTCTGGCTGAGAGCGGGAGCCCTGGCAGGCCAAAGCTAGCTGACAATAGGAGACTCTCCTCACAGGGGCCCCACGAGGAGTTGCTCCCGCTGTCCTCCCCTGGCGGCCAGGGCTCCCATTGTCCGCCCAGGGTGGGCTGACAGCAGCGGCCCTGACTGTCTGGGGCTGACAGCGATTTCTAAGTAAAATTATTAAGTCTGACTCATGATCTTGGTTTATAACTCTCAAAAGTCAGGATTTTTGTTTTCAGCCACAGCTGGGAAAAAAAAATCTGACATTTCGTTCTATCATGAGATCTTGAGTCAGGCTTAATTTTACTTCAAAATCGCATCTTTCACAATTAATTCAGGAAAGTTGGCAAGTCTGCCTAAAATACATTTCAATGACTCTTTGTATTGTGTATATAAATATTGTAGGGACTCTGAAATGTCTCTCAACCCTAACCTTGGATAGAAAAACTCTGCAGGACAGTTCAGTCACCATGTCCATTTTCATCAGGGGACTCTCCAAAGCCACAAATGAGAGGTGGATACTTGCCTATAGGTATAGGACCACAACCACTGAGTTTTCACATAGTGAATCAAACAGCTATAAAGGGTAATAACTCTCACTAGCAGCCTATCAGGATTTGTATCAGTGGCCTTGAGGTAAAAAGCTACATATTCTATTACCAGGTCCTTGAACCATCCATCTTCCTTACCTGGATTTCTTAGAAAATATCCAAAAGGTACTAGTCCACATTAAGTTTCTTCTGTTTTCTTTAAAGATACAAACAACCAAGTATTTGCTTACTGGCTTTGACTTTATTTGCCACATTTCAACCCAGTGAAAAGTGTTATAGTCAAATTCTAACTCCATGAGATTAGGAATTAATGATTAAGTGGTGATAAAACATTAACTATAGTGGTGTAAACAGAGATGTTACACTGCATTTTAGCAGCAATAAAAGGAGAGAAAGAAACAGATTGGGTAAATTTCAGTTCCCTTCCCTATATCATGTGCTCTTGTCATCTCCTTGCCTCTTCTATATTTAAAATTGCATTAAAAATTCCTTTTCTAAGTCATCCAACAAGATATATAACAGCAGATCTTTTAGCTTAATATGCCATGATAAATGGAATTATATAAAGCAAATTTTGAGATAAATATGTATGCCTGGCTATACATATTTATATAAATAAAAAGCTTAATCACATTTTCATGTTTTTCCAGAAAGTTTACTAAAAGAGGGTAAGTCTGCATATAGAAAAAAAATCACATTAACATTTTCTAGATTTAATCACAATTAATATCAATATACATTCTTTTTTTGAACAATTAAATATAAATGCATTAGCACAATCTTGGTAAGTTTGTAACTTTTATATTGTTTTAAATTCTGAACTATAAATTGGAATGTGGTCCATATAGTCTGGAATCCTTAGGTGCTAAAATGTTGTAGTTTTAAATAATTTTCCTCAGTTCATTTTGGCAGAATTCTTATAGCTAAGTATGCAAGAAGTTATGTTGTTATGCTTCACTAATTTTACAACTGGATTTATTTTCTAGGTAAGCAAGTATCATATGAGGAACTAAAAGTTTTTATTGTGACTTTTTGTAACCCTTCAAGCCTGCCTATGAACAGCTAAATATCATGTGGTTGGTGGGATGTATTACTGCACTCGGGATGTGTTACTGTAGCTTTTTACTGTTCAGAAATAGTTCAAAAACAGATTTTCCCCCCTCTTTGCTCCTGTAGTTATTCCCAACCTAAACAAAAATCAATAGTTTGCAAATTTAAAATTAATTTGAACCAAAATTACAATGCAAATGACTGAACTCTAACAAGACTGAATTTTACTCAAAGAACTGTTATCAGATTACAATATATTTACAATTGAGATTATAGCAAAAAATAAATTCATAACAGACCTCTGACAACAAATGCAATATACTGTAATGTAGAGCTAAATGTCAGGAATAGGACATTTACTGCATTCGTTTCACATGCAAAACTCCCAATTAAACTTCTCTGAACTATCTCAAAACCAAAATTGTAGTAGTAAGGCCAGTACTAGGGCTACCATATGTCCGGATTTCCCCGGACATGTCCAGCTTTTCGGTCTAGAAATAGCCGTCCGTGAGGGATTTTTAAAAATCTAAAAATGTCCGGGATTTCCCCCCGGTAGGCTATTTATAGACAGAAAAGCAGCGGCCAAGTGCTGCTGGGCACTCAAAGCCCCTTCCCGGCTCCCCCGATCCCCTGCAGCCTTACCATGCTGTCCGGCCCCGCAGCTGTCTTCCCCTTCCTCCACTCCCCTGAACGCTCCGCCCACCTGTTCCTCCCCCTCCCCTGCTTCCCGCAAATCAGATTTTCGCGGGAAGTCTGAAAAGAGCAGGGGCAAGCAGGAGGCAGCAGCAGGTAAGCTGGGGCAGGGGGGGGGGGGCGAGGAGGAGAGCTCTGGGGCGGCGTGGTCCTGGCCGAGCAGCTCCCTCTGGCCCGTGCCGAGCGGCGCCCAGAGGCCCCAGCAGCTCCGGCCCAGCTCGGGCCCCAGCGACTCCGGCCCCGGTTCCGGCCCCAGGGCGGCGACCCCGGTTCCGGCCGAGCACCCCCGGCCCGGCCCGGCTCAGGCCCCAGCAGTGCCAGCCCTGGTTCCGGCCGAGCGCACTGGCCCAGCCCCGGCCAAGCACTCCGGGCCCAGCCCGGCTCGGGCCCCAGCAGCACCGGCCCCGGCTCCGGTGGCTCGGGCCCTAGCAGCACTGGCCCTGGTTCCGGCCGAGCGCGCCGGTCCAGCCCCGGCCGAGCACCTCCGGCCCGGCCCCAAGCCCCGCAACCCTGGCCGGAGTGCAGCCCGATTCCTGGGCTCTTTAAAGCCGGCCCTGGTCAGGGTACAGGGAGAGGGGGGTTGGATGGGTCGGGAGTTTGGGGGGGGGGGGCTGTCAGGGGGGCAGGGGTGTGGAGAGGGGTTGGGACAGTCAGGGACAGGGAGCAGGGGGGGTTAGATGGGTCTGGGGTTCTGGGGGGGCTGTAAGGGGGGCAGGGGTGTGGAGAGAGGTTGGGACAGTCAGGGACAGGGAGCAGGGGGGGGTTAGATGGGTCTGGGGTTCTGGGGGGGGCTGTCAGGGGGGCAGGGGTGTGGAGAGGGATCGAGGCAGGCAGGTAGCAGAGGGGGTCGGATGGATCAGGAGTTCTGGGGGTCCTGTCAGGGGGCGGGGAGCAGTTGGATAGGACATGGGAGTCCCCGGGGGTCTGTCTGGGGGCGGGGGTGTGAATATGGGGTGGGGGTGTGGATAAGGGTCGGGGCTGTCAGGGGACAGGTAGGGTCGTAGGGGGTTCTCAGGAGGGGGCAGTCAGGGGACAAGAAGCAGGGCGGCTTAGATAGGGGGTGGAGTCCTAGGGGGCAGTTAGTGGCAGGGGTCCCAGGAGGGGGCAGTCAGGGGACAAGGAATGGGGGGGGGATTGGGGGTTCTGAGGGGGGCAATCAGGGGGTGGGAAGTGGGAGGGAGTGGATGGGGGCGGGGCAGGGTTGGGGCTAGAGCAGGGCTCCTCCCCCCCACCCCCCCAGTGTCCTCTTTTTTGCTTTTGGAAATATGGCAACCCTAGCCAGTATGTCTGCTCTAATTGTATTACCTCAATTCACACACAAAAATTCCACAAGAACAGACTTTTTTGCAGTAGTTTAACTGACCCCACATCAGACGGATTGTGTAGGGTTACCATATCTCATAAATAAAAAAAGAGGACCCTCCACGGGCCATGGCCCCGCCCATTTCCCCACCCCCTAGCCCCGCCCCAACTCCGCCCCTTCCCCCACCCTAACTCCGCCCCCTCCTCCCTCCCACTCCCAGCCAGGGGGAAAGGGCTGCCCCAGTGCTACCAGCATCACGGTTTCCCGGGCAGCCCCCAGACCCTGCGCCCCCAGCCGGCGCTTCCCCAGCGCAGCTGGTGCCCGGGAGGGGAAGCGCCCAGCCGGGGGCGCAGGGTCTGGAGGCTGCCCAGCAAACCGTGAAGCCGGTAGCGCTCGGGCTTTGGGCAGCCCCTATGCCTCCGGACCCTGTGCCCCCAGCCGGGCACTTCCCCTCCGGGGCTCCGGCGACTCTGCGTAACTTACACTGTATAAGTTACACAGAGCCAAAGAGGAGCAGAGCCTCCGCAGCTGGAGGCTCTGCTTCTCTTAGGCTCTGTTTAAGAGCCGGGCTGCCCCAGCGCTACCGGCTTTGGGCAGCCCCCGTGCCTCCGGACCCTGCGCCGCCGGAGCCCGGGTGGGGAAGTGCCCGGCTGGGGGCGCAGGGTCCGGAGGCAAGGGGGCTGCCCGAAGCCGGTAGCTCTCGGGCAGCCCGGTTCTTAAACAGAGCCTCCAGCGGCTGGGGCTCTGTGTAACTGACACTGTGTCAGTTACACACAGCCCTGGGGGCTGGAGGCTTTTCTCCTCTTTGGCTCTGTGTAACTGACACTGGGTCAGTTACACAGAGCCCCGGGGGCTGGAGGCTCCAGCCGCCCCCGCTCTGTTTAAGAGCCGGGCTGCCCAAGCGCTACCGGCTTCGGGCAGCCCCCGTGCCTCCAGACCCTGCGCCCCCAGCTGGGCACTTCCCGTCCCGGGCTCCGGCGGCGCAGGGTCTCCAGGCACGGGGCTGCCCAAAGCCGGTAGCTCTCGGGCAGCCCGGCTCTTAAACAGAGCCTCCAGCAGCTGGGGCTTTGTGTAACTGACACTGTGTCAGTTACACACAGCCCCGGCGGCTGGAGGCTCCAGCCCCCGTGGCTCTATTTAAGAGCCGGGCTGCCCGAGCGCTACCGGCTTCGGGCAGCCCCGTGCCTTGAGACCCTGCGCCGCCGGAGCCCGGGAGGGGAAGTGCCCGGCTGGGGGCGCAGGGTCTGGAGGCACGGGGCTGCCCGAAGCCGGTAGCGCTCGGGCAGCCCGGCTCTTAAATAGAGCCGCGGGGGCTGGAGCCTCCAGCCGCCGGGGCTGTGTGTAACTGACACAGTGTCAGTTACACAAAGCCCCAGCCGCTGGAGGCTCTGTTTAAGAACCGGGCTGCCCGAGAGCTACCGGCTTCGGGCAGCCCCGTGCCTGGAGACCCTGCGCCCCCAGCCGGGCACTTCCCCTCCCGGGCTCCGGCGGCGCAGGGTCTCCAGGCACGGGGCTGCCCGAAGCCGGTAGCGTTCAGGCAGCCGGGCTCTTAAACAGAGCCGCCATTTTCCCGGACATGTTCCGCTTTTTGGCAATTCCCCCCGGACGGGGGTTTGACTGCCTAAAAGCCGGACATGTCCGGGAAAAAGAGGACGTATGGTAACCCTAGGATTGGGTCTAGTGTAAGAACAAGACCAGGAGCACAGTAAGAACAAGGACAGAACTGGTCAAACTTTACCCCACCATCTGTGACCCTGACAGCCCCTCAATACCAGCTGGTAGAGGGCACACCATACCATGACTCTCATCAGGGCTGTGCCCCAACGTACTGTTATCACAATATATATCACAAAGGTATCATGTAAGGTTCCATATATAAACTAGTGACATGCTGGTCCCAAAAATAATTGTGTAATGTATGTATGTATTCTATACGAAAAGTTCTAGATGGGCGCTGAAAATATGTTCTTAAAATGTGTTTGGGACGCAGTGCATGAATCTAGTGTGCCCTACACAAAGGAATGTGTGTTTACCTGTCTTACTGATTTAGTTATAGGCACAGGAGTATAGAAGCATATTTACATATAAAGTAAACAAAGCCATCAAACTAAACTAAGCGGGGAGAAGCCTGTTTAACAATAATGCCAGGGGACAGAATCTGCACACCAGGAAGCCTTCCTGGCTCTTGAGGCAGAGATAATGGACGTTGAGCAATATAAGGGAAGCAAAAAGACCTTTTAATTATCCATCACTGAGGGGACGACAGGGTACATCATGCTCTGAGCCTATGAAGGCTGAATCTTCGTGGCCTGAAAGGCAAGAGCTGCTGGAAACTTGATGTAAGTGAGAAATCTGTTTAGACAAAGATTGTAACTTGCTGAAATTAAATTTCAGTCAGTAGAATGTATTTGTTTTGTTTTATTTGTGTAAGGGGACTGTTGTCCCCTTACTAATATTCAGGAGGGGTGTTTTGGTTGGCTAGCTCCCAGCACTAAAAGGGGAAGGGTCGGTGGGAAATCAAGACCCTGAGACTGACAGACCCCAGGAACAACGGGGAGAGGCCAATGCTCCAAGTCAGCCTGATTGACAGGGCGGGCAGGCTAACCAGGGAGTCAGGAGGCTAGGGGATGGGTCCCGTCCTCCATGTGAGCTGGAATTGCCTGGGTCAGACAGAGTGGGGCCGAGCTAAGGAGCAAGCAGGGGCCCAAGCTGAGCTAGGGAACAGAGCTGTGCCAGATCCAGAGGGGCCAGAAAAGCAGCCCAGGAAGCAGGTCAGTGCTGGGAGCAGAGCTGCAGCCACAGAACCAGAGACATGGCCCAGGGAGAGCAGATCCTGTGCTGGGAGCAGAGCTGAAGCCACAGAGGCAAGTGTGGTGAGCAACTGGGGCCAGCCAAGGGGGGACCTTGGGCAAAGGGCCCAGCGCAGAAAGACACCCCCAGCCAAGGGTCCTTGTAGGCTGGACTGGGAGGGGGAATCTTAACCCGACGGGGGGCTGACACTGGGAAGAAGGGTCCCACCACCTAAAGCCCGGAGGTGTGTGGCCACCACCATTGCAAGTGTTCAACCTGCAGCATCCCTGCAGCACAGCCAGGGCCTACGAAGGAGACCTGGGACCTACAAGGAACAGACTGTGAAGTGCCCTAACATCCAGAGACACTGTTTGTAATGTTCCCTGCCACAGAGCAGGGTGATGTGTTTTTCTTTAATCTTTCCCATTTTTCCTTATTCTTTTTTTAAATTAATTGTTAATTAAACAGCTTGTATTTGCTTTAAATTGTATGAAATGATCAGAGGGTCAGGGAAGTGACCAGTGCAGAGTGCACAGTCAGGCTCACAGTTCTGAGTATCCTGCGTATATTGTCACACCATCCAAACTGGAATAGGTTTGTAATTTAGGGCCCGGTTTTGGTCCATCTCTCATGCTTAACTTCACTTACTACTTCTGAATATTTCCCCTAAAAATGGGAACATGGAAAGGGGCCTAATCCTAATTTTACAACCCCTATCCACGAAACAGAGACTCCTGCCTTCCCCAGGTTCACAAAAAGACACTTCTCATGTATCCACTTGCCCTCTTCATCCAGGCACCCCTCCATTGTATTAGATGAGCTTGCAGAGTGTGTGCATGCAATAACATGTAAAATTGTTCAGTACAGATGATACTTTTCCCCATATTCGGAGAACATCTGAACTATGGGATTGTCTTCCGCTGGTGTAAACTGGCATAGGGTCTGTCTCATAGTTCAGAATTATATACTACATTACATAGCTATATATCATATGTTCACTTATTCAGACAAGACAATAATACACTTGCTGTGATAGCCTGGCTCAACTTAAGTCAATGGCAAAATCCCTATTGACTTCAATGGGGCTGAGATTTCACCCAGTGTTTTTTATTGCTTAGGAGACTTGTGTACCTTTTGGTCAATACCAGGACATACCATATTTAAACCCTGATGGCCAGCACAGCCAGGCATATCATGGGCCTCCTCCACTGAATCTCTGTTGTGAGCCAATCAATGGTTAACCACTTTGACAAAAACATTCCTGTGCAGTACCAGATGTGCGAAAAGTCTACACATGTATTGATACCAACTACACCAACTGTGGTGCATGGCATTTAGAGAACTGAGTTCCACATCTTCAGATATCTTTCAGGGAATAACTTACACCTAAGAGACATAGTTCACCTCACATATCTTGAATTTTTCCAATTAACCTGAATTGAGTGAGGGGAATGGAACATTAAACTCGTTGTGCTGGAATTAAAGGAAGAGAAAATATATCATAAACAATGACAGAATTGAAAAGAAAATATTGCCATTTAAATCAGCTGAAGTCACTAAAGAAGGTGATTACGAAAGATACAGTTAGTTTGGTACTTATTCTCAGATCTGTGATAACACAGAAACAATGCACCACAAAGGGAGGTTTTACACACGATTGCAAACAAAGTCTCTCTAGGAATCATGCAAGTCTTAAAATTCACATTGGTGGTACACACCTAAAAACAAAACAAATAAACAACCCTCTCTATAACAACTTCAACTAGTTATGTATGAGTGCCAAAACTTGAGGAACCAGTACACTAATACACCTCATAAAGCAAAGCAGAAATATACATGGTAGATGCTTAAATCAGAAGCACATGCAGAGAGTTTGATACATACGAGGAGGTGATCAGCCCTGCCCTCACTGTGGACCTCTGCCTGTAGAGAAAAAGAAAATGCATCTCAAAAGAAGAGCACCTTGATATAAGCAGGATCCTCTTACAGTACGATTGAAACTATTTGACTGGAAGGATTAGGCTGGTATTTCCAGTTTGGGTTACATGATAAATATCTTCCTTACAAGAGTCATCCTCTCAATTAAAGTAAGAAAAGTTGCTGCTGATTCCATTACTTATGCTAGAATGCCTTGTAGAATGCCTTTCTCATTTTCTTCTGTCAGATAAAGAGACACATCTCCCATTGACTTCAACAGCCTTACACCAAGACTCGAAGAAAGCTAAAGGGGCTTCTGGCAGTTATCTTCATTGGAGATGAGGGAAGAGGAAGACAGAAACTCTAAAGATAAAAACCCAGAATCATCAATGGGAGATGCCCAGATAAATCTAAGGGCAGACTTGGATGCTGTGTCCTGCTAATCAATCATATCTTCATTTCACTTATTGTTCTGGCATGCTAAAGACACTCACTGGAAACTGTTCAATAACACATTGTTGGAAAATGGTTAGTGCCCTAGTCATTCAGCATAATTTTGACACTCCATGGGAATTTAGGTATGCACAACTTATTAGGATATGACCTTTCCCTTATATTACTTATTTTAAGATCAAGTTACCGTGAAATGTCCCCAGTGGGAGTTGCTGTGCTTCCTTCACAGATAAGGAAAACAGCAATGGCAACTTACAGAAAGAGGACTTTCATATATTTGTACAGAACAGACAACATTGTGGTCTTGAGAGATATCCAAAGCATTCTTGGAGGTCAAGAGGAAAGTCATGCGGTATGTTAACTAACCCCCTTTTCCCAAAAACATGACAAGGGTATTTCCTTGAATCTTTTAAATGCCCCTCCCACCCCCACATACACTTTTTTTTTTTTTTTTTTTTTTTTTGTACTGCAGTACCTAAATTGCCTGACATTAAGTTTTGAGGAACTTTCTAGGTTTCTGGGCTCCTACTATTCAGAGGGCTGAGGCTGTTGGTTGTCAGACACTTTTGGTATTCATTGTTCTGTCTGAAAACCCATTTTATGACGCTAGTCTGGAGTGGCTATTATCATCTCCATGTTCTCCAATACCACTCTCTTTTTCTCTGTAACATGGACTTTGCCACTCAGACCATATTTATGCTCTCAGTACTTCCATGCTAACGGATTACCGTAATTCAGTCCTAACTGTGAAACTAATCTGAAAGCTTCAGGAATTAGAAAATTCAGCTTCCCAACGCCTCTTTTGTTTTGCGAACAAGGAACATCCAGTTCTACTGATCTGCACTGATTGCTGATCAGCAAATGAATTCAATTCAAGATCTTGTGAACATAAGAACGGCCATTTGGGGTCAGACCAAAGGTCCATCTAGCCCAGTATCCTGTCTTCCAACAGTGGCCAGTGAATGGGGGATGAATTTTTTAATAATCTAGGCCAATTGTACTGAGGTGACCATCTCTCATTTTATCTCTCTCAAAGGTTTATGAAGTCTGCTAGGGTGTCCTTACTTTGCATACTGTGGTTTTATGTAAATCATGCTAGGGACTTTCAGTTCAATGATTCATATAAAAACCCTCCCTAACTGTAGGTACAACCTACCTCCAATTTAAAGCCAATGGAGTGGCTCTTTGCAAAGACTTCATTGGAAATTGGATCAGACACTATGTCTGCACTTCCTAGCTGTCTCCAATGTTTTGTGTAGGGCATTTTTATTTGAAGCAGTTCATCTTTGGCCAGTTTGTATTATTCTAATTTTCACTGTGTCTTGAGTCTTCGTGTTAGGCACTGTACAAACAGGATTATTTTTCTTTGCTTATTTTATGATAGTGTATTTGCTCTCCCTGAACCACTGGGCCCAACTTTATTTTAATCACTGTTGATTTTAAACTTTTCGGTAGAACCCATGTAGGTGGAGAAATAAATATGAAATAAATTTAAGTTTAAACAGTGCTGCTTATATCAGAAATGTCTGTACTTGTAACCTATGGTTTTTGCAAATCAAGATTGTAAAATCTAGCAGCTCTTGATCATTCAAATTGTTTTTCAGGATAGAGTAACTTGCTTGCTGAAAATAAAATCAGCAGGTCAATAAAAGAATAGATAAAAAAAAGATTAAATATTTTGCCTTTTGGGCATTCAGGGCACATAACTGTTCTCCCCAACCATAAATACACTACTAAGTAAATAGCATAATGTACCAAATGGTGAAATATAGTAAATGGTTAACTTAAGCATTTAATATCCTGGAATAAGATTGTTAAATTAATACACTGGCTATGAATCACCACCTATCTCGCTAGGTATTTATTATATATACTCATCTCTATGATATCTGAAAATTGTGGCAACACTGTAATTAACAGAAGAATGGAAGAACTCTAGTCCCACCTCAAAGAAGTTTAGAGAAACCCAGTTTGTCTCAAAGGTCTGAGACTCTCTAATTGATGGTGCTGCAGAGGGCCTTTTAAAGTATGTGTGTGTGTGTGCGTGTGTAGATCTGTGCCTTCCACCCCACCTGACTCTCTTCCCCTCAGATCCCCCCACTCCACTACCAGCAGCCTGACGTTGCTGACCCATGAGCCCCTGCACCCACCCCAAATTTGAGTGAGTAGTGCTGTAACCTGCATACAGGGTTGTGGTGCCTCAGTGTTGCTGCAGCAGGTCACAACATCGCTCACTCATATTTGGCCCAGCTGCCCCACCATTATAGCCAAAAAGTGGTCAGGCCATGGCATGCGTGGTCCCTCCACTCTGCAGCCTATGAATCATTGGGAAAGTTATAATTAGAAGAATATGTGAATTTACACAAAACTGCATATTTGAGTGAAATCCTTCTCTCTTTAGTCATGTGAGTTGTCCCACTGATTACTTGCGTGATTAGGGCAAGCAGGGCTTGGTCCCTTAAAGCTTTCCTGCAACTACTGTGCAGTTGGACTGTGGGTCTCAGCTAATTATATTTGCTTTTCCAGAAATTGCCCTTCCCCTTTAAATGACTGACAAAAGATAATAATTTACTGCTGTAAGAATCAAGTAGCAGGCAGCTCTTAAAACAATTTGGATTGCAGGCCCTAGGAGTTAATTTGCAATCGACCTGAGGCCAATCTGCCTTCCTTGGGTAAATAAAGACTCATTATGTAAATTAGTGGGTTAAAACTCTCTAATAGAATATGCAACACAGGCTAAATAAATCCAGCCTTGTGTGATTCACTTAATGCATCTCCATGGTACACTGATGTCATATGTATCCTGAATTCAACTTGTTAGTTCTATTTTATATAGGTTTTTATACCACACTTATCTGAGCGCCTCCCAATAGTCCATTAAACATCGTGCCTACACATCTGTCACATGTTTGTTCTTTCATCCTCTCCAGAGAGGGAGAAATGTGTTCAATCGAGTGTTTTGTTTTAGTAGGATTTTTTTTTAATTTATTAAATAAATATAACTGTTGCTATGTGCTTATAGAAGGCAAGGTCAAAGAAATGCATCTTGCACTTGGAGTGGAAGGTGATGAGATTTATGATGGTCCTTAGTTCCTGGGGGAGTTCATTCCACAGTCTTGGACCACCCCCAAAGAAGGAATCACCAAAGAAGGTTCTGTCTCCTCTTTGCAGTGTCTAGAAAATGCTAATAATATTAAATTAATTAAATCCAAAGTTGAAAATCACTAGCCCACAGAAAGGAAAAGCCATCTGTTGGCTAACCTCATCTCTAAGAGTAGAGTAATGTATACCTGCCGGCATGTTTGAAAAATGATTCAGCCCAAGTTATATCTCTGTTCCTACTGTTGTGACATTGAGTTTCTGCAAAGGAGCACAGTCTAGGTGCTAAGAGTTTATTTACAGAGGGCAGGACTGAACTTTGCATGTGAACACATACAGAACATGATAAAGATCTTTCTGTCTCATTAGTAATTTACAGAATTGTGATTTGCTACTCCCAACACACCTATAATTGAATTCCTTAGTCATAAAATCACTGGGACCAAACAAGTTCAGGTATCTTTTATCAGCCTTTTTTTCTTTTTTTTTTGTTGTCATCTGTTAACCTATTTCTTATAGAGCTTTTCTTCTTTTTATAGATTCATTTGCTTAAGTTATAAATTAACCCTAGTACTTACTCTCCCACAGGCCATATACTCCAGCTTTTTTTATGCTTCATGCAAACATTTCAAGCTTTATAAGTTTTATGGTTTGGAGTCACTCTGAATAATAGTTGGTGGTTAAAGTATAGTAAAAAGTAAATCTCAAAAGATTCATAGATCCATTATGGATAAATGTCCAAAAGTCGAGATAGTGCTCTATGCCTTTCTGGTCTAGAAATCAGACTAGGCATATCAAAAAGAGAAAAGGTTCTCTTGTGAGATTTCTGGTACTTCCAGTTTCATGTAACGATGTTGACTAATGCGAGGCCCAGTCCTGCAAACTTCTTACTCAAGACAGAAATCCCATACGCTTCAATGGCATCTGAAGGGGTCCAGCACTTCCCAAAATGCACTCAGTGCTTTTCAAGACTGAGCCATAACTTCATTTTACCCATTCATTTTACCCAAACATAAACATGTATTAAACAGACTAATTAAAAACAATTAAAAATACAATACATTTTCATTAACTTTTTTTTGTATGTTCAGACAAAACATTAATTTCAGCAGCTGTGATAATACACAGACTATTTGCCTTATGGTCTCTCTTTTCCCCACCCGAAACCATTCAAATTCTGGAACTTGTCTTGACAAGACCTTGCACAATAAACATATCTTTTTCTAAAGTTTCATTCTTGTTCTTACTAAGGTTTTTCATAGGAGAATGTAGAGCACTCTGAAAAAAAATTAACTTGGTGATGATTCAGGGATTGGCAATGTGATTTAAAGAACCTTGCATCTCTAAGTCATTCTTTCAGATCCAGCTTAGACTTGCTGTGACCATGACTGATGTGTATATTGCATATAATTAGGTGGTGACTTAAAACAGTTCCTGGGGATGTGTCCACATCATCAAAATACAGTCACAAATGGCACTAATTTATTTTAAAAGTTATTTATTTGGACTTTCTGATTTCATACATATTTATTCTAATATAAAGCATACGACAAAGGGTTTAGGAACCTGTAAATTGCATTTTTTACGTTTAAATTGTTTATTTTTCATACAGTAGGTTCCCTCCTCTATTTTCATCTCCTAATCCATCTCAAAGGCTGATCTGTCCTTCCAGACAAGGAGAGCTGAATGTTGCTCCCTCCCCAGTATAATTCTACTCCTGAGGTTGCTTGACAGCCGATTGAAGTTAGTATTTTAACATTTCCACATTGAACTGTGTTTGTGTCTCTAGTTTGTAATACTCTATATTTAGCAATAATCCCCATTACATAAATCTGTGACAGGCATTCTTTGAAAATTTTGTGACAAAAGATTTGTTCTCAAACATTTCATCTATTTCATTATTTACAGTAGGTCATTGTCCTATCTTTGTTTTGTCTTTGCAAAATTTTGTATTTTCTGCTCTTTTAACAGAATCGATAGCAACACAGTGGAAAGAGCTTTAACAGTCAAAATAAAATATCTTTATCAACTTTACAACAGAAGTAACTTTTCTTTGCTAATGGAGTGGCTTTGCTGTTTAAATACATACTATCGAATACCTTATGGCTTAATTTTTCATGCTTTTTACAATTTAATCTTCATTTAGTAATTTTTTCCTGGTTGTACAAATCTGTTTGGTTTTAAAATTGCTCTTGTTAATTCTGTGTAGTTAAAAAAGAGATCTGTGTTCTTACTGTAAATCCCAAACGTAGGCCCCAGTCGTGCAATGGAATCCAGTTGAGTGGGAGTCTAGAGCGGTGCGCATAAACGTCAGCCAGCACAGATCCCTCTGGAGAATTAGAGCCTTAAACTGAGTATATGTGCCATCTATTATCAGGCCTTGTGTACCCAGCTCATAACTTTAATTGGATAGGGGACTTTCAACTCAAGTCAGAAGGAATTTTCTTTACAGAGCAAACAAAATCTTATTTATTCTTTAAAGGAGACCAGAAAATTTAGTTATATATAAATATGATATAATGGTTGACATATACAGAGAGAGAAAGAGAGAGAATCCTAAATGACTTTGCCAACTATAATGTGTCTATAACATATATGGGGGAAACATGATGATGTGATGTGGTATAAGGGTTTCAACCCGAGTTTGAAACAGGCTTATAAATAAGGGGTGAGCTGTGTAGGTCATCCCAAAAGGGCTCTGATAAAAATCATTATTTCTTACCATCCCTCATAGCCTATAAAGAATGCATGTATGTCACAGAAAATGTATTTTATATATCTTTTTATAGTGGTTTTAAAAAAATGTATTTCATGTTCCTCCACCCGAAAAGCAAATGCCTTAGTTACACCTCTACCCCGATATAAAGCTGTCCTCGTTATAGGTGAAACCGCGTTATATCGAACTTGCTTTGATCCGCTGGAGTGCGCAGCCGCCCCCCCCCCCGGAGCACTGCTTTACCACGTTATATCCGAATTCGTGTTATATTGGGTCGCGTTATATCGGGGTAGAGGTGTACTATGAGTCCAACTTTACAGGAATCTGCAAGAACATAAAAAAAGCCAAACTGAGCCATACCAATAGTTCATCTAGCCCAATATCCTGTCTTTCGACAGTGGTCAGTGCCAGATGCTTTAGAGGGAATAAACGATCATAATGGTCCCTTCTGACCTTAACGTCTATGAGTCTATGATTCTATGAACAGAACAAGGCAATTATTGAGTGATAGTCAAGAGATTTTTCAAATGGCACAAAACTGTTTAAAAATGACCTAAAATAACTGGCTTTTTGTATAAAGAAAAGCTATCTCAGGCCCTTCCAAGTGTTAGATATAAAATTTCCATCTCTGACCCTCAAAGCTTGCAAGATATCAGACTTTAAATCATACAATTTTTAGGTCTACAAAAGCTATCATTGGAACTGCAGTGGATCTTGCTCATCCTGGCCTCAGGCAGGGAGAAGTTTAAGAGGAAATTCCACACGTTTCAAATTCAGGAGGCTCTTGGGCAGCAGAGCAATAACTGTGAATTTGTTTTTTTAGTATGAAATAAAAATTTTCAAAAGTCCCTAAAATCACCTAGGTGGTTTTGAAAATTTACCCAAAGAATTTAATTTTTACAATATTTTTCCCTCAAAGGTAGCCCCACTTCCTGGCTGCAGCACCATGATACATGGGCTGGATCTCACTTGTCCACAGGAGTGGAGGCTTACAGTTCTGAAAGTTTGTAAAGAATCTAAAAGTGAACAGCCTTCTAGACCACCTCTTCAAATCTCACCAAAAAATATGTTTCCCACCACAGTTCTTAATGAGCATCTGTCTAACATTTTTTCATCACCGCTAGTCTGAACCCTCATCAGACACCTCTGAACCATTTTGTCTGTTGGAACCAGAGTGCAGCCAGGACCATGTGTATGTACACTTGGAAAGCACAGAGTATATTGCTGGTAGTCATTAAACAAAAGGATTCACAAAGTATCAAATTCCAGTAATTTCACAAATATGTGGTCAATGTTCCAAAAGCTAATCTAAAAGGAGTATTTGCATACTTAACATATCACATGAAAATGAAAATGAGGTGGTGCTGGTGGGGGGTGTTTCTTCCATGTCCCTCTGCACAAGAACGTACAAATCGTCACACTCAAGCAGACTTGTGGTCCATCTACTATGCACTCCAGCTGCAGCTGGACAACTCTGGCTCTGATGCCAAGTTCCTGTAGGCACATGATGTGATGTGGCAGTTACCATGGAACCTGTGGGTACTCTTCCCTCTGACTTTGTATTCAATTCTCCATGAGCTACAATAAACCATGTGGATATAGTACTTATATCCCAACTGTGAGGTAGACTAAATAGTAGATTGACTCCTTTTTCGGGGATTATGCAGCTTCAAATGGCATAGGTGAAATTGGTATACATAAAATGAATCATAGAAGACAGTGATGCAAAAGTCCTATTGGGTCAGTTGATCCTGCCAATGTAACATTCTTCCCTACAGTACAGTTTAATAGAGCCCTGCAAATCCGCATCGTATCTGCTTTGTATCAGCGGATGTAGATATCTGCAGACCATTTTGGGTATTCTGGGCATTCTGAGCCTACAAGTCCACTCAGTCCTACTTTTTGTTCAACCAATCACCCAGACAAACAAGTTTGGTTACAATTTGCAGGCAATAATGCTGCCTGCTTCTTGTTTACAATGTCACCTGAAAGTGAGAACAGGCATTCGCATGGCACTGTTGTACCCGGTGTCCAAGATATTTTTATCTTATCTGTTGCTCTTCTCTGGTCTTCCTCCAGTTTGTCAATCTCTTTCTGGTAACATGGTGCTCAGAAATTAATATTACAGGTGTTGTGTCGTATCACTTTGCAAACTCACGTCTAATTTGCTGTCCTCGATCACCACTGGAGTTTCTCTCAACATTACTGAGGCCCTGCAATCCTCTGACCCCAAACAATCCCCTTCCCCAAGCTCCTCTGGAAAGACACAGTAGTGGACTGTTAGCTCCACTCAGCATATGCTAGAGATAATTAGCATGTTCACTATTCCTCCATCTCACACTGTCAAAAGAGAGTGACAGGTCCATTTCCACTCCTGCATCTTCAGGGAGCATCTGCTTCTCTCTCTTTCTAGGGAGTCATTGGTTCTTCTTTAATCTTTGCCTCTCACTTGGTGCTGGGGTGACTAAGGGTTTTTCCCCTTAGTCTCTTCCTCTCAGGCTAGAGGGTGATGGCCTGTGTTGGTGACACATCACACGTGTTTCTCTCCTCCTCTTCCTCCCCCTCAACTATCTCCCCTCAAATGTAGACTGGAAAGAGGGAGGTAGACATTGTCCACCTCATCCATGTTCTGCTCTCCCTACTTGGTTATTTTTACCTACTTCCACAACATTTGGAGGATGTTGACAACTGGTCTGGCCAGGAGGCTGACTGCTGACTCCCGCCTCCCCACTATCTCAGCTGGTTTTCCATTCTGTTCTGGACTCAAACACATCAGCAGAAAGTCGTGACTAACAGAAAGGGCAGTCAGTCAGCAGCCATCCTCCTGCTAAAGGGTCAAGCTTCAGCAGGAAGTTTAAGGTTGCCACACAAGCTGCATGACTATGCTGTGCCACATTTTCTGTTGATTCTGGGAAGTGGCAGAGAAAGAGGGGAACCAATTGCAGAGCCTAAATCAGTGAATACAGTCAGGCTAGATTACAGCAGCATCAGTGCTGTGTGTAAAAGCTATTTCTTATTAGTTAAATTAGACTTCACTGAAATACACTTTCTTCTTTGCTGTCCCTAGTGACAGAAGACCTGGCATTCATCTTTGTGCATCAGACAATTCAAGTTCCAGCAGGAGTAATGAGAAATAGGACTGGATTTAAAACAAGGGCTTTTTAGGACAAAACAGAACTGGCAGGAATTCCAAAATACTACACAAAGACTGTTCTTATGGCACTTGCAATACGTCCTAAACAAGGGAGTGCCAAAATCTCAAAGGAAGCCAGATATAGAAGGGTTTCAAGACCAACACGTTCAACTAAGAATTTTATACTTGAAGAAACAGATCCTAACCAAATGTCTATACTTTTTAAGATTTCCCCCTTTATTAATCATTTCCTTTAACTAGCACCACAGAGGATAATTAAGACTTAAAATTCAGGCCCTTTAAAATAATCATGCACCCACAAATTCTTCCTCACAGTCCTACTGTGACTCATTGATTTCCTTCTCTAATTCTTTCTTGGTTTCCCCCAACTCTCTTTTTTACTGGGCCTCCACAGGACCCTGGGCTTGGATCCCAAGGATCCTGTCTTAATTCACCACTGCAAAAAGCATTTATGCAAAATATTCTGAACTCAAATAGCCCTTTATTTTAGATTAAAGATACTGTAAATATTCCAGAATACATTAGTCACAGAACATGTCACAGCCTTGCAAAATTCTCCAAACTATCCTGTGCAATTTTTCTTCTGGGGATGTTTATGTTTGTAAAAATCAGTAGAACACACTGTTTATGACAACAGTTTTATTATTTTTTAAAACAAGACTGATAATTGACCCAGAGCAATTTTCTGAGTCTTCATTTGATCTCTCACCTACTTAGAATTGGCACCCTGGTGACCTAAAAGTGAATGGAAAGAAGTGCACATGACTTTCACAACCACAGTATTACATCATTAAGGAGGAAACAGTGAATGATGTATAAGTCAGCGGTATGATGTGACTTATGTAACTCCTTTATTCTACTGAATACAGCATTCCTAAACAAAACCAGGAACCATTCGAAAAAATGACAGCTATTATGGTCAGACAGGATATATATACTTCAAGAAGTGAAAGGAGAATGGTGGTACACAAAACAATTTAAATAGTGAAAGACGCAGCATGGTAGTAATGGCTTCATACAGGGAACACTGATGATGTAGTATTATAGAAATTTACTTGTGTGTTTTATAAATAAGTAAATTATGAAACACCTGTGAATGTTTTCCCTGTGATGATAATATTTAGATTTTTTAAATGTATTGGTTTATCACAAAAAGTTTTCTAAAGGCTATATCTACAAAAATGTATGCTTCTTATAGGAATTAAGAGACTTGGCACTATAGTTCTATTCAAGCTTCCTATAGTATAGATTTTTTTCTAATTAGTTGTAAAACCAACCCTGCTGGAGATGTGTGTAATTACTTGTTTCTTAGAAAAGTAATAAACTTGTTACATTTTTTTTTAAATTGTTGGTGCACCACAATGGGCTATGGATGCCATAAGAGATGTCATAACATGATAGCTCTATTCTAATCTGAATATAATCCACACTTTGCAGTGATTCCCTTGCTAGTAGTCATCTACTTTTTATATGTGTTAGACTACCATAGGCAACAAAATACTCCAGAATGTCTGAATGTAAATCATACTTGCCACTCCCTAACAAACTGGTAAAATTAGCATATGTGATCACAAGGCAGGCCCAAAGAACAAATCTTTGACTTCTATAGGCATATTCTCAGGAAACTATGTAAGAAACATTTTAGGGTCTCTCATTCATGATGCCACTGAATTTTTGTTCTCATAACAATAATCACTAATCAGCTCAGTGCATTTGGCAATCTTATATTGTAAAAGACTCAAGATGGTAAAAGCATGGGTGTTGCAGCAGACTGAGGTGGATTAGAAGAATTAAGCAAAGGAAGCACACATGGAATTTGTTTGTATCAGTAACACCACTCTCTCTCTTTCATGAGTACCAACATCCAAATATTGTAAGACAACTGAGAACAACTAATTAAGCTTCCATAAGTGTTTTGCAAGTTACACTTTTGCACTGGTAATAGCATTGACAGCACTAATAATAAAGACATATACTTTTAGTCATTGTTACAGAAAACTAAATGAAATATCCTGAAAACTGCAAAAGGACACCACACTAAAGTAACTCCCCCATGTTTTATTGCCACTTACTATTTTGAAGTCACAAGTCACTGACCTTTTATAATATTAATCTTCAAACATACTCTATAGTTAATTATAACAACTTCTGGTTTCTTAGGCCTGGTCTACACTTAAAATTTTGCCAGCATATCTTTATCAGTTAGGAGTCTGGAAAAAAATCAAACCCTTAACATATCTATTCTGGCAAAAGCCCTAGTATATATGCAGTTATACTGGGAAAATAATCCTTTATCTTATTTTGTTCAGGGAACTATTATAAACGATACCAGCAAAATAGCTCTGGTATAAACTGCATCCAATGTAGACAAGGCCTGAGAGTTTGTCATCTCAAAAGCCAAGATCAGTGCTCATGGATGAAAAGCAAAGCATATTACTTGAAATGAAAGTGAGAACTTATGTTTCCATACTTTTCAATACTGGTATTAGCAAGTTTTAAAGACAAAAATCTAAAAACAATGCAAAAATGGGCAGGAGCGACATATTACAAAACATATTGTCTCTTTTTATGTTGGGATAATAAGAGACATTTAAAGCATATAAAGCACTGAAACATGTTTTACTAAATATATATTCCTTAAACCATCATCACAAATATATATCACTGAATTAGAAAGTAGAGGATGCTTAAATGTAGATGCAAATGAGTGCCTTCCATGAAAAGACCTAAAACATGAACTACAGGAAATCCTCAGTAAACTACACTAAGGCCTGGTCTACACTAGGAAATTAGGTCAGTATAACTACGTCACTCAGGAATGTGACAAATCCACACCCCTGATTGACACAGTTAAACCAACCGAAGCTCTGGTGTAGACAGCGCTAGGTCGACAGGGGAATTCTTCCTAATTCAAGCCCTAATTGAGTGAGGGAAACCTACCCACTACAAATTAGTGACTTTTGAAGCAATGGAGGAACACCAGCACCATTAGCCAATTGTAAAGGCCTTGTTTCAGGGCACAGATGAGCCCTGGGAGTGGGGCCAAGTAAGGAAGTGGTGATCCCCCATTGTCCTACAGAGCGCCGATACTCCAGCCTTCCTTGGAATTTCCCATATTTGGGCTTCAATAAGATGCAAATCCCCAAATCCATTTTCAGCACAGATTTCCAGTTTATAGAAATGCAGATAACTGAGGTTCTGCCACACATGCTTCTAAATAAGATTATAAAACACAGAGAACACTTTATATGTCTCTGAGGCCTGCTCTACACCTACAACTTAGATCAACCTAGGTATACCGCTCATGGCTGTGAAAAATGTTGTGCCCTGCGTGACACAGTTAGGTGGACCTCTGTAGATGCAGCTAGATGGACAGAAGAATTCTTGTGTAGACCTAGCTATTGCCTCTTGAGGGGGGTGGGTTACCTATATTGACAGAAAACCCCCTCCTGTTGATGTAGGAAGTATCTATACTACAGTGCTACAGCAGCACAGCTGCAGTGTCATAGCTGTGCTGCTGAAGCATAGACGTATCCTAAAATTTTGCTCACAGGTACACCCATGCAGGTCCTTTGAATTCCATGGGATTGCACACAAGTAAAGGAGGGCAGAATTTGGCCCTCTATCTTAGAAATTATTTACTATGGTTAGAAGTCAACTTAGTAGCACATATTGTACTATGCTTCTACAGAATAAGAACTGAGATCTCAGCATAAAATCCAGCAGCTGGAAAACCACTGCAGGTGATAGCAAGCACTAAGTAAAATATATTCAAGATTAAAGGATAAGCACTTCACTTTTATTTACTGTGGACACCAAAAATGACAGCTCCTAAAAGTTAATTCTATCATAGGGAATTATGCACCTTATGAGTATAGAAGTGGTTGCATTTTCTCCAAGCTCTCCAACTAGTTAGTACCAAAAAGCTCCAGCTCTTAAGTAGTAAAACCTGTTTTTCTGACCACCCCTACTAAAAGATCCTACTCTGAGTGTTAAAGCCTGTAATTAACATTTTTCTTTTCATATCTCTTCTTTTGGAGTAACAAAAGTAACTCTTTGGATATTCTGATATCAGTTTTAAACTACCATGGTTGAGAATTTCTTTCTCAGGGACATAAAAATATCCCAGCTAACAAATACTGAAAATGATTAAAAATGCATAATTCTGAATTGCTGCCAAACCTGCAATATAAAAAATAATTATTTCCCTCTCTTCATACACACATTTCATTTTGTTCAGTACTATGTTAGAATCCCTTTTTATTTTTACTTCCACTGAAGAATGTTATATATCTTGCGTTTCTATGTTAACATTTTCGGGGGGAGGGAGGGAAGGAGTTGGGAAAAATACTGCAATATTGCATTGAGAATTAACCATATTAGTTTTTAATATAAGATATATTTTCAAACTGAAGGTCAAATAGTGTGCACTTCTCAAACACGAATGTTGAGAATGCAACTCTCAATAGAGAAAACGTTAGCAGAATTACATTTCATTCCATGGTTAGCTGCTATAGTATTTACACAAGTGATGACCAATATGTTCAGAAGGTATGTATAAATACACAAGTAGTGTACTGTGCGTCTGAAATAAAATACTACGCTATGAAATAAAATACTATTTTATGGAATGCAGTGTAATTACATGTCATATAAAGTAGTTTAAGAGCAGATTATAATTCTGGTCAAGGTTATTTTAAGCCAATATGAGTCTCCCTTCAAAATCATTAAATTGGACTCTTCAGCTGAAAGGCCCAAGACTCAGTATGCAACCTTTCTCTCTATCCCCACCTGCTCCAGATGCCTATTACATGACAGTTATGAGAGTTCATTCTCCTAAAGGGAAATAAATAATGTGTCCAGAATTGTGGTGTTTGTGGAGGGAATAGGGGAATATTAAGTAGAGGTTTCCTGTCAAACAAGAATGGGGGGCTAGAGTGGAGGGACTCTGTAATGTGTCACAGCCAGATGCATGATAAAGAGGAAAGACATCCTAATTCCACACGGGACACATGCTGTTATCACAAAAGAGCTGTAGAACTATATGAAAAAACTAATTCTCTTCCCCATGCAGCACTGTAGCATAAGCAGACAACATTACACTAGCGGCTGGTCTGTATGACTTTAGTTTGATTTGAATGAGCAGCATAAACTAATCTCACCTGCAAAACCTGTATAAAATTGTTTACATTTTGCTTAAAACTAAAGCTCATCTACAACTACAGTGAACTAACCACATTAGCTACAGAACATAATACAGAAAAATATACCACTGTTTGTTTCAAAGGCATTTCTACAACGTCCTTGATATATCATGTATTTATGTTTATCTAGCTTTAGCCATGTAGTCTTGCTGAGCAAATAAGAACTCACTGAGGGCTTGATCTGGTATTCTCTGCACACTCAAAATTCCCATTGGATTCAAAGGGAGTTTTGGATGCATGTGAAATGCTGGACAGACTCTCTAGAAGTTTCTAGTGCCTAGCTAGTCTTAGGGTGAAATCCTGGCCCTACTGATATCAATGGCCAAGCCCCCGAAGCTTAGGGTTACCATCCGTCTGGGTTTCCCCGGACATGTCCGGCTTTTTTAGCTTTAAATGGCCGCCCGGGGGGGGATTTCTAATAAGGTAGAAATGTCCGGGATTTCCCACTTCCCCTCATGCAGAGTGCGGTGTGGCTGATTGGACGACTAGGCCTGATTGAAAGCCGCTCGCAGCCACTGGGGCCTCTAGCAGCCAGAGTCCCTCCCCCTCCCCCGCTCTCTCCTCCCCCGCAGAGCAGCGCCTTATTTGTTTGGCTGCACGTGGAGCCCACAGCTCTCCCTCGGCCTGGTGGGGGGGGGGGGGGCAGGCAAGGGACAGGGAACCGGGGGGTTAGATTGGTTGGAGGTTCTGGGGGGGCTGTCAGGAGAAGGGGATGTAGAGAGTGGTTGGGGCAGGCAAGGGACAGGGAACAGGGGGTGTTAGATTGGTCGGGGGTTCGGGGGGGGGGCTGTCAGGAGAAGAGGGTGTAGAGAGCGGTTGGGGCAGGCAAGGGACAGGGAACGGGGGGGTTAGATTGGTCAGGGGTTCGGGGGGGCTGTCAGGAGAAGGGGGTGTAGAGAGTGGTTGGGGCAGGTAAGGGACAGGGAACAGGGGGGGTTAGATTAGTCGGGGGTTCTGGGGGGGGCTGTCAGGAGAAGGGGGTGTAGAGAGCAGTTGGGGCAGACAGGGAACGGGGGGGTTAGATTGGTCGGGGGTTCTGGGGGGGGGCTGTTGGGAGAAGGGGGTGTAGAGAGCAGTTGGGGCAGTCAGGGGACAGGGAGCAGGGAGACTTAGATAGGGGGTGGGGTCCTGGGGGCAGTTAGGGTGGGGGGGACAGGTAGGGGGTAGGGGGATTCTGAGGGGGGCGGGAAGTGGGAGGGGGCGGGAAGTGGGCTGGGGCAGGGCTAGGGCGGCACCCCGTGTCCTCCTTTTTGATTGTTGAAATATGGTAACCCTACCGAAGCTAGGATGTCATCCTTAGATTTTGTATGTGTGTGTGTGTGTGTCTTATAGTGCATCTCTCGCCTGTATTTTCTTTTGGTGTCATGCATTAGGTTATGTGTATGCCTCCCTGCTTGGAATGCCAGCATATGATCATCTTAAATATGATTTTGGGTGGGATTTCCGACATCTCCCAGTATTGGTCTAATTCTACTTCCATGGAAGTTAATTTACCATTTAATTCAGTGGAAGCAGAGTTAGGTGACCTCTGAGTGCTTTTGAAAATCCCACCATTTGTCCCTTCCAACATGTATAGGATAAAACACTTCTTACAGAGTGGCAGGCAGGTGTCAGATGAGCTGCTCATGGAAACTGCAAAACGCATCTGTGTGAACTAATGTGTAGCTGATTTCTATCAGTGGCAAGACACAGAAGGGGAAGGAAGGTAAGAGGGTGCAAGGAGCTTCCTCTCTCACCTTGTTCTTCTGGGCCAAGGCCAGTCAAAACATAACTGGGAAGCAATGCCACTGCTCCACAACAGCGACAACAATAGCATCTCCAAAAGAAGAGGGCAGCGTGAGGATGAGAGAAGGTTTCACCTTCTGCCTACCCTCTGCTCTAGCAAGCAGAGCTGACCATATATATAGCGGAATGCACATGGCACCATGCACTTTTCGCAAGGGCCGTTTTGGTGAATTACCTCAAATCCCTCCTGGGAGCTCCTGCTCCAGCCCACCCCCTCCACATTCTCTTGAAGCATGGACTATATTTATTTACAGCATGGGCTGTACTGTGGGATTTAAACTGTAATCTATTCCGGTGAATTCTGACCCATATTTCTGTTTTATTAAAGTTAAATAAAATTTAAAAAAAAATTAAACTGTAAAACAGTATTAAATACAAAAAATCTGAAATACCATAATTCCAATGCTATTTATACCTTAAAAAAATTTCCAGCCAGTTTAATAGTTTTTACACTGAGGTCTCATATTGTTGTGTTAGAGGTTTGAAAAGAAACTGTCCCAATGTTCTTATTTAAAACTCTCAGGGTATTATTATTTCAATTACATTAAATCAGTTAATTATTACTTAGTTAGTAGTACTAATACAAATGATAACTAGAGATTTATATATGCAGCATTTCTACATACGGTGAAGTCAGGAGGATGTTATTTCATAACACTGAAATAATATGTACATCCTGCCGTCTAGCTATATATACGTAGTGTACATGAATGTGTATGTACTAATATATACAAAGCATACACTTGTTCCTGAACATACATACATATGGGTACCTAAGCTTTGTTTTTAAAAATTGCTAATTATCAACCAGCAGAGTAGCAAGTTAGTAGCTTGTTGTTCAGCTAGATGGGACTTTGGGATTCATAGACTTGAATTTATAGACTTTGTCCTGAATGTGCAAACTGCATGACATGCAGGTGATGTGCTTAGTCATGAGGGAAGAGGGTGGCTTATGCATGTCTACAAAGCATCACCTGTTAGTTGATTCCAGAAATTCATGAACTGGATTTTGAGGTAGCTGCTTATCTTCCCTTTTTAAACAGCAGTTATTTTGCTATTATAGCCAATGCCAGTGAAACAAACGAAAGTAAATATGCTACATACGGAAAGCATCTGTAAGTCAAAGTTTCTGCTTAATGATCCCACCATTTCATTGTGTTCCCCCTGTTTGTTTGTAGCTATCAGTGCTCTCTCCTCAGAGTTTTAGGACATAAGATCATTGGAATAGGCACTGTTTTTTCCTCTATGTTTGTACAATGCCTCACCCAACGGGCCCTGATCCTTGATTAGGCCACTAGGCAGTACTGCAATTCAAGTAACAAACAATTAATAATCATAACTATGTAGTTCACTATCAAGAACTTTAATTTGGGGAAGGATATCATTGTTTTGTTTGGTTCCTTTAATGGATTTAGGAATCGCTTAATAACTGGGCTGTGGAACATAACTGGAAGAAGAGGGGAGATAAAGATTATGAGCCCAATCCTGCAATCCTGACTCCCATGGAAGCTTTGCATATGCAAAGACTGTAAATCAATCCTTAAATGTAGCTAATTCTTTGCTAAATACTCTGTTGTTAAAATACTAGACATAGGGCTAGATTGCCTTTGGGTTGTATGCAGGGGGACTCCATTGCAGCAGATGCCCTGGAGGAATTCCGGGGCTCTGGAGGACCATTTACTGCAATGGAAACTCAGCAATCCTTTAAATTAGTACCATGTGCATTCCCCTCCCCCGCAATCAGCTGAGAGTGGACCACATGCCCATCCCCTTCCAGTCCCTTTGAAGACACTTGTGCTGTCAGTAGCACAAGCCTCATAGATGCCTGTATTATTATTGGCACCTGACTAGGGGCACAACTGTCTAAGGGCCAGCTATGCTTCATATTTAGAAACAGCAATTAAAAAACCCAATCAGTTAAAAGAAAAATAAAGGCGTATCAGTCAGTACAGGAATCAACATCAGTACCCTGTTACTGTGATTCTTACTAATGTTGATCCAAATCAATTTTCATTCAGTCTTCAAAACCCCCATTGAAGCCAAAGGGATTTTTCTTGAGTAAAAAGAAGAACAGGAGTACTTGTGGCACCTTAGAGACTAACAAATTTATTAGAGCATAAGCTCTATATAAGACTATATATAGTCTATATGCATCTGAAGAAGTGGGCTGTAGTCCACGAAAGCTTATGCTCTAATAAATTTGTTAGTCTCTAAGGTGCCACAAGTACTCCTGTTCTTCTTTTTGCCGATACAGACTAACACGGCTGCTACTCTGAAACCTTTCTTGAGTAAGAACATAGTGAAAATTGAGTAAGGCCCTCAGGAACTGTCTTGTTAATAGGAAGCACATGCATGAATTCCCTTAATGATATTTCTGGGTGTATAGTTATATAGAACCAATCACAACACTGATCTTCTACTACTTAGTGATTTGTTGCTTTTTAAAAAACACACAGAAAATTAACTGAAACATTCAAAACAGTTGCAATAAAATGACTTAAGAATAAGAAAAATCAGCATAATAAATAAAGATTTATCAGAATTCACCATCACTTATAATATTACATTGGGGAACAATCTGCTTTCAATAAGTCTATTATTGACTTTAAAAATTAAATTAGTGGGTATATCATAACAACACAGCAAAATAAATTGCTTGAAAATAACATGGAAAGCGTTGTGCCCATGACACCTCAACGAACTAGCTTGGAGAATCTTGTGGGCATTTTAAAAAAAATGTAAGCTAGTTAATTTAGACAGTGCACATATGCTTTTTGTGCTTGCTTTCCATGAATACTCTAGAAAAGTGTTTTAGCGCAGAAACATATATGGAAATAGTAAATTTAAGCAAGTATTGGTTTATGCTCACCACAACTGGGAACAGAAAGAAAACCTTGTGACCTATGTATCAATCAAAAGTAATTAAAGTCACTCAAATTTCAAATACCAAATATTCAAAACTAATTACTGACACCTGAGTTACAGAACAAGAAATAGCTAGTGAAATTATTCTGAATTTTTTTGAATAGTGAATACTTCCAAAAAAATCAAAAGGTGCTTTCAGTCAATTCCAAAACATAAAGAGGCAAAAATCATTAAGTAAATTATTTCCTGTGAATTATTTGCTTAGCTTTGTACAAAACACAGTTTTGCTTCTACTTATAAACTATTTTTTGCTTTACTGATTAAACTGTTGGTTAAAATCATTCTAGCACTGACTGCCATAGAAATACATTTATATTGACTGAACTGGGCCTGAATTTAGGAACTGATCTATAGGAACTGAAAGAAAAGTCAAGTAGAAAAAAATTAGATTCAGCAGTAATGTCAATGTCAGTATCATAAAGCAAAAGTTAAAAACTGAAGCTATAATATTGATCAACTTTACCATCTTACAGGCATTTGTTGTCGTGTCTTAGTATGTAAAATACATACTTAAATTGGAGAAGGAGAATCATTTTTTATGGAAAGAACATACTATGACAAACTTTTCATGATACACTGATATCTGGTACAGGGCAATATACTTTTCAGATCAGGTATTATCAAGGAATGGATGCTGTCTACTAGGGCTACTCACAGAAATGTATAAAAATATGTAAACATACTATGACAAACTTTTCATGATACACTGATATCTGGTACAGGGCAATATACTTTTCAGATCAGGTATTATCAAGGAATGGATGCTGTCTACTAGGGCTATTCACAGAAATGTATAAAAATATGTAAACCAGTAATGCAATATTTTAATAAACTGATGTCTAAGTAGATTCAAATCTGACAGCAGCTCCTATAAGAATACCTACCAAATATTACTCTGATGTTTAGCTTCCAATTTCAACATCCATGTCTAATGATTTGATCAAATATCTCCCCCACTGACAATAGTCTATATCAGGGGTCGGCAACCTTTCAGAAGTGGTGTGCCGAGTCTTCGTTTATTCACTCTAATTTAAGGTTTTGCGTGCCAGTAATACATTTTAACGTTTTTAGATGATCTCTTTCTATAAGTCTACAATATATAACTAAACTATTGTTGTATGTAAAGTAAATAAGGTTTTTAAAATGTTTAAGAAACTTCATTTAAAATTAAATTAAAATGCAGAGCCCCCTGGACATGGTGACCAGGACCCGGGCAGTGTGAGTGCCACTGAAAATCAGCTCGCGTGCCGCCTTCGGCACGCGTGCCATAGGTTGCCTACCCCTGGTCTATATTTACATTGTGCAGAATTGTTTAAAAATGATTCTTCATAGTCTCATAATTAAATCTCTAAGTAATTTTTCACATTAATCTTCAGTGAGATCTAGAGGGATTAAAAATGTTCAACATAACTACGCACAGGAAATTCTAATATCAACCAGGGTACAACAGACAAGACTAATTTGCAAAAGACAGACTGGACACTGCAGGTCATACAAGTTCCAGTGTACCTCATGGGCCACACTGGGTCCTTTTTAGCTAACAAGTAATGCATTATTATCATCTTTAAAAAGTTACTTTATGCATATTATTACAGACTGATGCTAGGGAAAATATATATTTTTGAACATTGGTTACTAGACAGAACGTTAGTGTCATATTCCAGACAAACAACTCTTTTGGAGATGGAGGAAGTGGGTCACAAACAAAATTTATCAGTCCACATCCTTACTTTTAAATGTCTGGGCAATTATAGTTGATCCTTTTCATTTAAGTTAACTTAAATATAACAATACTATTAAATTGGAAGTCCAAGGTACATTAAAAAATAATAATTTCTTGATAACTTCCTGTGCTTATCTCCAAAAGGCTACACATAGATATCAGTCTAATGTCATAATATAAAGTTATAATAATACTATCACAGCATTGTATCATGTGAATATACTCCCTCACAGTTACAACACTACAGGAACTTGCAGTCCCCAGCTGCCAAGTACCCTGGAGAGAAACGACCCCAGGAAAATTACAAAATGCTCCTGAAAATCTGGGGCATGCCACCCATATATAATATATTTCAACATAGTATCTCTGCTGTGGCATGACTGAACTCAGGGCTCGCTGACTTTTCTTGGTTGAGAAGTCAAAGAGAAAATGTTGCTTTTCATTCATTATCAGGTAAGCAAAGTGAGTAACACTCCCTCGCCATCTCCCCTCTCCACATGTTGTACCAATGGACGTAGCCACCTGTAACTATCACAGAATACCAATGGGCACAGTTTACTGTCTATCTCCATCAATATCACACACGTAGCACCATTGGACATACATCCCCATGTGTATTCCACCATCCCCATACAGTACCCATGAACACTGTCCATCTGCTTGCCCCCAAACCACTTTACATAGCCCACATGAGATACAGCCTCCTCCTCCAGTATAATCCACTACCTATGCTACTAACTCCATAGACCACCCATACGTAAAGCCTTCTGTGTATCTCACTGCCCCTAGATGCCCCCATGGACGCAGCTCACCCCGGAGCTCCCATGAACAGAGTTCTTCATTCCTCCCCAAACCCCTATGGGAACTGCGCGCTGCCCACAGAGCCCCCATGGGCATTAGCCCCATCCTCGCTCTCAGCCCTCGCCACCATGCCCACAACCCCCGCACTCCATGAAGCCTCCCCTTCATCAACAGTCCACCACCACCCTCCCACAGCCTCCTGCCTGCCACCCCAAAGATCCCCCAGGAGCACAGCCCTCCTTTCTACCCCGTCTGCCCCCCACGGGCACAGCCCGCGCCCCCGGCAGACCCTTCTCTCTCCCCCGGGGTACAGCCCCCCCTGCCTACTTCTACTCCAAAAGAGACACCCCCTCCCCCCTTAGATCCCCACGGACGCAGCCCCCTGTCTGTACCTGCCCCCCACACCTCCTTCCTGCCCCCAGAGAGCCCCCCTGCCGCGCCGGGGGATGGTCCCCGCAGCAGCTCACACACTGACCTGACGCTGTCAAGACTCAGCAGGAGAAACTGTTCCCTTCTAGTGGGATAAACTCCCCCCGCCCGGCCCGTCCTCCCGACGAGCACCGCCTCCCTGCTCGGCAGGCACCGCCTCCCCGCCCTGCTGCTGGCCCGCCCAGAGCCTGGGGCGCCGGGCGGCGCTGCCCGCTGTCCGCTGCCCTGGGCGCTGGGCCTCCTGCGCGACCCGCGGCGAGGGTCAGGGCCGTTGATGCCGGGCTCTGGAGCCTTGGCGGGAAACGGGGCACGGAGGGGGATGGGCGGACAAAAGCATGGGACGGGTAGGGCATGGGGTGCGGGACACAAAAGAGAATATGACATAAAGAGGGCTCGGGAAGGAAATGGCATAGAGGGGAATGTGGCATGCAGGGAGTATGTAGGACGTGTTGCTTCTCTTTCCTCTCACTCCACCTCCACACTCTGAGGGGAGTCCAACCCATGCAACCCTGTTAGTCTTAGTGAAATTACAAATGTGTAATTGATATTTTTGGTTTTTGGTTTCTGAAGTGGACCTGGAGTTTGAAACCTGAACTCTGCTGGTCTTTTCTGAAATGTATCTAACAATGCAGGTTTTCTGGCTGTCCAATCAATACCCATGTTCCCTTTCCAGTTTCCAGTGCTGCATGGAGTTTTTGTTTTTGTCACCCCAGGTCAGTCTGTATTCTTCTCTGACAGTTTTCAGAGTGGTAGCCGTGTTAGTCTGTATCAGCAAAAAGAACGAGGAGTACTTGTGTCACCCTTAGAGACTAACAAATTGATTTGGGCATAAGCTTTCGTGGTCTAAAACCCACTTCATCGGATGCATGCAGTGGAAAATACATGTTCTCGCTGTATATATATCTTCCTACTGTATTTTCCACTGCATGCATGCGATGAAGTGGGTTTTAGCCCATGAAAGCTTATGCCCAAATAAATTTGTTAGTCTCTAAGGCCTGGTCTACACTACGACTTTAATTCGGATTTATCAGCTTTAATTCGAATTAACCCTGCAACCGTCCACACAACGACGCTATTTATTTCGATGTAAAGGGCCCTTTAAATCGATTTCTGTACTCCACCCCGACGAGCGGAGTAGTGCCAAAATCGATTTTAGCAATTCGAATTAGGGTTAGTGTGGCCGCAATTCGATGGTATTGGCCTCCGGGAGCTATCCCACAGTGCATCATTGTGACCGCTCTGGACAGCAATCTAAACTCGGATGCACTGGCCAGGTAGACAGGAAAAGCCCCGCGAACATTTGAATTCCATTTCCTGTTTGCCCAGCGTGGAGAGCACAGGTGACCACAGATAGCTCATCAGCACAGGTAACCATGCAGGCTGATAATCGAAAAAGAGCACCAGCATGGACCGTGAGGGAGGTACTGGATCTGATCGCTGTATGGGGAGAGGATTCAGTGCTTGCAGAACTTCGTTCTAAAAGACGAAATGCAAAAACTTTTGAAAAAATCTCCAAGGGCATGATGGAGAGAGGCCACAATGGGGACTCTGAGCAGTGCCGCGTGAAAGTCAAGGAGCTCAGACAAGCCTATCAAAAAACAAAGGAGGCAAACTGTCGCTCCGGGTCAGAGACGCGGACATGCCGCTTCTACGCCGAGCTGCATGCAATTCTAGGGGGGGCTGCCACCACTACCCCACCTGTGTTCGTGGATTCTGGGTCGGGGATAGTCTCATCAGCGACGCCTGAGGATTCTGCCGATGGGGGAGAGGAGGAGGATGAGGATGAGGATGAGCTTGCAGAGAGCACACAGCACTCCGTTCTCCCCAACAGCCAGGATCTTTTTATCACCCTGACTGAAGTACCCTCCCAAGCCTCCCAAGCCAGTACCCAAGACTCTGACCCCATGGAAGGGACCTCAGGTGAGTTTACCTTTTGAAATATAAAACTTGTTTTAAAAGCAAACGGTTTTTAATGATTACTTTGCCTGACTTTGCATTCGCGGTCAGTTCAGCTACTGGAAAAGTCTGTAGCTACTGGAAAAGTCTGTTAACGTGTATGGGGATGGAGCGGAAATCCTCCAGGGACATCTCCATGAAGCTCTCCTGGAGGTACTCCGAAAGTCTTGCCAGAAGGTTTCTGGGCAGTGCATCTTTATTCCCTCCTCCATGGTAGGACACTTGACCACGCCATGCTTGCAGCAAGTAATCTGGTATCATTGCCTGACAAAGCCTGGCAGCGTATGGTCCCGGTGTTTGCTGGCATTCAAGCAACATCCGTTCTTTATCTTGTTGTGTAATCCTCAGGAGAGTGATATCACTCCTGGTAACCTGGTTGAAATACGGGAACTTAATTAAGGGGACAGAGGTGGCCGTTCCTACTGGGATGTTTGCCTGTGGCGGAAAATAAATCCTTCCCTGCAGTTAGCCAAGCGCAGATGGGAAATTGGCCCTGAGTTTTTCGCGTTTGGCTAGCAGGGATCTTCCCTGTTACCAGCCACGCGGTGGGGGGAGGGGTACCGTGATCATCCCAGAGAATTCATGGCGGGAGGGGGGCAGCGGCGGGGGGGGGGGTTAGTTTGGTGCCTGCAGGGATCTTCCCTGATACCAGCCACGCGGTGGGGGGGAGGGGTACAGCGATCATCCCAGAGAATTCATGGCGAGAGGGGGGGGTGGTTAGTTTGTTTTCTGGTGCTGCTGAATGTTAACAGAAAAACCGCAGCACTCTACTTGCCTGAAGGGGCCCAGACAAGCCCCCCCACACTGCCCCCCCCCAACTGGCTGAGATTGGCCAGGCTTCTTCAGCACTCTACAAGCTATGCTTGGTATGTGGGAAAGGAGGGCGCAGAAGCTTACCATGGCCGCATGCAAGCCGAATTCTGTTGCCCAGACCTGTGATCTCTAGCAGCAAAGCCACAGGCACTCAGCATTAAGAGGCAAAATGCGACCTTGCACAGAAATCACATGTGCTATGTAATGTGAACAGTGTTGGTCACCGTGAAAGAGTATAAGCATTGTTCTGCAAAATGTAGCTTTTAAAACAATTCTCTCTTTTTTCCCCTCCCTACAGCAGCTGCAAATTCCTCAAGCCTCCCTCCTCCATCCCGAAGGTTATCACAGATAAGGCGTCGTAAGAAGAGAACGCGAGACGACATGTTTTCGGAAATTATGGAATCCAGCCGCAGTGACAGAGCTCATGTGAATGAGTGGAAGGAAACAGTTTCAAAGTATAGGAAAGAAGTCAGTGAACGTGAGGAGAGGAGGGACCAACGTGAGGAGAGGAGGGACCAACGTGAGGAGAGGAGAGATGCTCGAGATGAGAGGTGGCGGCAGGAAGACCAGAGGATGAAGGATGCAACGCTGGGGCTGCTCCGGCGTCTGGTGGAGGTTCAGGAACGGCTGCTGGAAAACAGACTGCCGCTTCAGCCCCTGTTCCACCCTCCCCCCTCCCCATGTTCCGTATCCTCCTCTCCCAGACATGTAAGAACGCGGGGGGGGGGGGAGGCTCCGTACACCTTCCCATTCCACCCCAGTAGACAGCCCAAGCAAAAGGCTGTCATTTTTTTAACCTTTTCTTTGTGGCTTTTTCCTTCCCAGCAATCCTCCTCCCAAATACCACCCGGGTTCCCTCCCTCTTTTTCTAATCTATTAATAAAGAATAAATGATTTTTAAATGATAGTGACTTTATTTGGTTTGAAAGAAAGCTGGGGGAAGGGGGAGGGTGGGTTCCTTACAGAAAATCAGTCAATAAAGGGGGAGGGTTTTCATGAAGGAGAAACAAACAGATATTTCACACGGTAGCCTGGCCAGCCATGAAACTGGTTTTCAAAGCTTCTCTGATGCACAGCGCTTCATGGTGTGATCTTCTAATCGCCCTGGTGTCTGGCTGCGCGTAATCAGCAGCCAGGTGATTTGCCTCAGCCTCCCACCCCGCCATAAAGGTCTCCCCCTTACTTTCACAGAGATTGTGGAGCACACAGCAAGCAGAAATAACAATGGGGAGATTTCTTTGGCTGAGGTCAGAGCGAGTCAATAATGAACGCCAGCGACCTTTTAAACGGCCAAATGCACATTCTACCACCATTCTGCACTTGCTTAGCCTGTAGTTAAACAGCTCCTGACTCCTGTCCAGGCTGCCTGTGTATGGCTTCATAAGCCATGGCATTAAGGGGTAGGCTGGGTCCCCAAGAATAACTATGGGCATTTCAACATCCCCAACGGTTATTTTCTGGTCCGGAAAGTAAGTCCCTTGCTGCAGCCCTTTAAACAGAGTAGTGTTCCTGAAGACGCGAGCGTCATGAACCCTTCCCGCCCAGCCCGCGTTGATGTTGGTGAAACGTCCCTTGTGATCCACAAGTGCTTGCAGCACCATTGAAAAGTACCCCTTGCGGTTTATGTACTCGGTGGCTTGGTGCTCCGGTGCCAAGATAGGGATATGGGTTCCGTCTATTGCCCCACCACAGTTAGGGAATCCCATTGCAGCAAAACCATCCACTATAGCCTGCACATTTCCCAGAGTCACAAACTTTCGTAGCAGCACCTGAGTGATTGCTTTGGCTACTTGCATCACAGCAGCCCCCACAGTAGATTTGCCCACTCCAAATTGATTCCCGACTGACCGGTAGCTGTCTGGCGTTGCAAGCTTCCACAGGGCTATCGCCACGCGCTTCTCAACTGTGAGGGCTGCTCTCATCTTGGTATTCTGGCGTTTCAGGGCAGGGGACAGCAAGTCACAAAGTTCCATGAAAGTGCCCTTACGCATGCGAAAGTTCCGCAGCCACTGGGAATCGTCCCAGACCTGCAACACTATGCGGTCCCACCAGTCTGTGCTTGTTTCCCTTGCCCAGAATCGGCGTTCCATGGATAGAATCTGCCCCATTAACAACATGATCTCCAAAGCACCGGGGCCTGTGGTTTCACTGAATTCTGTATCCGTGTCTGTGTCCATGTCCTCATCATGCTTGTCGCTGCGCTGCCGCCGCCGCTGCCTCCTCGCCTCGTTTCTCTGGTCCTGGCTGAGCATAAACTCCACGAGAACGTGCGAGGTGTTTACAATATTCATGACTGCTGTCTTGAGCTCAGCGGGCTCCATGCTTGCCGTGGTATGGAGTCTGCAGTGTTCACCCACCCAGGAAAAAAGGCGCGAAAATGGTTGTCTGCCGTCCGTTGCTTTCATGCAGGGAGGGAGGGAGGAGGTGAGGCTGTACCCAGAACCACCTGCGACGATGTTTTTTGTCCCATCAGGCACTGGGATCTTAACCCACAATCCCAATGGGCGCGGGAGACTGCGGGAACTATGGGATAGCTATGGAATTGCTACCCACAGTGCAACGGTGCAGAAATCGACGCTAGCCCCGGTACTTGGACGCACACCACCGAAGTAATGTGCTTAGTGTGGCCGCATCCATTTCGACTTTATACAACCTGTTTTTCAAATCCGAATTATCTAAATTCGGATTAATCCCGTAGTGTAGACATACCCTAAGGTTCCACAAGTACTCCTGTTCTTTTCTCTGACAGTGGGATTAGTTTGGAAATCTGTGATATAGCAATATTTTGTTTTTACCTCATTTTCCTTTTGTTTTCCCTGTGTATATTATTATTTAATTTTGTATGCTGCATTAATGCCAAATGGCCTCAATGAAGGGTCAGAGGCCTTTGTGCTAGGCACTATAGAAACAACACATAAAAATAGTTCCTGCACTAGAGAGCTCACAATCTAGGATTATGACAAGGAGCTACAAGTAAATAAGCAGACAAATGTGGAAAGGGCAGGAATGGATGTAACAGTACAAATGGGTGCATTTGCGTGAATCAGTAGTCTCTGGTTCTATAGTCAAATCATATACGAAGTAATGGTTTATGCTCTTTTTTTTTTTCAGATTTATACTCCCAAAGGAGGCAGTGTGTGAAGTGGATAGATTATTGCAGAAGGTAGGACACACAAGTTCCATTCCTACCTCTGACATTACCTTACTGAGTGACCTTATGTAAATCATACAAGGGCACATTTTCAGAATAATTTGGCTACTCTTTGGGCACCTAAATGTAATGGCCAGATTTTTTAAAGGGCTCTGCACCCAGCAGTTCCTATGCTTCTTTGCCTTGTGTGTCACCAGCAGAATTAACTATGTTCTCAGCGGGAGCTGGTGGGCTGAGCACTTTTGAAAATCTGGACATTTCATTTAGCCCAGATAGTAGTTGAACTCTTTTGAAAACCTGGCCATTAGCAGCTGCATACACATATTTTAAATTGTGCACACAAGTAGTAGCCCAGCTCAAATTGGGTTGGCATTTATGCACATATAATTAGGAAAATGTACCTTCAACTATGTGTATAGGGCCCTAAGAAATACACAACCAACTTAGAAAAACAACAAACTTTCAGGGTTTAATTCAACTGCATGAGCAAACTGCAGACATATTCAACTCCTGTTCAGACTGGTTCCCAAAAAATCAACCCACCAGAGCTCTCAGGATATTCAGTTACAAGTATTACTTCATTAGAACAAACTCATCCTTTGTACAAGCATTTTAAAACACAGAAGTGCTTATTATCATTGGCTTATGTTCTGAAGTCAGGACATTGTCACCTAGTAACTACAGGGAGCAGTTAGTTTTTTCTATAAACATGTAGTTTCATGGATTCATAGATTTTAAGATGAAAAGGGACCAACAGATAATCTAGTCTGACCTCCTCTACAACAGAAGCCACAGAATTTCACCTACTTACTGCTATATTGAGCTCAATAACTTGTGTTTGACTAAAGCATAGATTCCAGAAAGATATCCAGTCTTGATTTCAAGACATCAAGGGATGAAGAATCCACCAGTTCCTTGGGTAGTTTGTTGCAATAGTTAATCACCCTCATTGTAAAAATACAACTTTATTTCCAATTTTAATTTGTCTGGCTTGGTTTGCCAACAAAAGCTTGGTTTTTTACTTGTGGCAGCTGGTAACTGTATGGTCAGCCACTTCCTACTGGGAGGCTAACTTTATATGCATATTTTGTATAATTCTTGTATTCTTTATATTAAGAATGTAATGATCATGGACAAGTCATTAATCTCTCAGTGCCCCTGTTCCCCTCCATCTTTTGCCAGTTTTGTCTAGATTATACAATTTTTGGTGGCAGAGACTGTCTCATACTGGGTGTATGTAAAGATTGGGGCTTCTAGACACTAGTATAATATAAATAAGGATGAAATTTTGGGCCCAATTCCCACTGCAGTTATGCCATTAATTTCAAAGGCAGTAGGAAAAGACCCTTTGTCATCAACACTAATTTTGAAATTAGGTGGTAACTAGCATTCATAGATCTATTTTACTTTGTTTGCTATTGACAAAATTTTAGGATGTAAAAGCTGTATGAATTGGAGATAGAATATTTACAAATATAGTTATTTAGTTATATAGATTTTTTCCGTTGTGTTTATGCATGAAGTCTCTAGGTGCATTACAAAAGTTTAAAAGCACAAATCACAGTTTATCAACCTCTATATTCTGGAAAGGATGGAAAATTTATCTAACCAATCTTTCAGCATCTAGAGGACAATCTTATACTCTGGCAGTCCAACTATATGTCTAGTGGTCAAAAGAATGGTTTTGACTATGAAAAATATGCTGGTCTTAAAGTAAAGGGGGTTACTTTAAATATGTCCAGCAGCTACTGTATGGCTGTATTTGTTACAATAACAATATAGTATCCGTATTGCTTCTTGCTGTTGTTGGAAGCACATATTGACCACAGAAAATAAAATAATGAAGCCTTTCTGGGATAGCCTTCCTTCTACTTGAAATTTCCATCTGCTTATTTGGTGTTAACAATGGATAACGGAATATTTTAAAATAATCTGTTTTTATTGCTAACTTTTTGTCTGTAGAGAAAATAACATGTTCGTAAAAAGGGTTCTCATCTAGTTTATTTACTCCATCTTTCCTTCTTTGACTTTTATGTACTCTTCATATTTGTTTCCATTAAAAGGAAATCTGATGTGCATTAGAGCGTTATAGAGATAGGGAGTGAATCTCATGGACTAGAGCGAATTTCCTTAAAATACTAATAAGGGATTCTGGTCCTTATTATGACTTCAGATTTTCTCCTTAGTGACCACACTACCAATATTGTCAACATTCCTGTACTATGAAATCTGGAACCATGGAACCAGCAGAAGCAATAAAATAGGTATGATATATGTTTAGCATACATATCTTTAGAGCTGACTAACAAGAATGTTTTACCTAAAAGTGATCCTCCTGCCCTGAACTTTTGGGTTTGAATAAAATGAGATCAAAATTCAAACCATCCCTGGCTTTATTTTTATGAAACTACACAATTTTGTCTATCTCTAATAACAGTATGATAAACTGTGTGTCACCTCTGTTCCCTCTCCCTCTAGACTTTTCTCTTTTTCTTTTATTTTTGGAGCCACCAGCGGTCCCTTTAGAATTGTAGTTTAGTTCTCCTGTCAGGGATGTCATCTTTGTCTCTCTAAAACTTTGCTTTTGTTTTTTTGCTTACCTCCATGTAAAATATATCCAGTCTGACACCCCGTGCCCATCTCGCACACTCCATATTTGGAGACTTAGAAAATCCACTGTAGTAAGGGAATGTGGTGAAAACTGCACTACTGTCTACCAGGCAACTCTCTCTCTCAAGCAATCACTTTAATGTATCCTTAAAGATTCCACTACTATTATGGTGACCTTCATTTAAAACTATCAGTGTTTCTTGGTCCTTTGTGTGGTCAAATTGAGACGGGTTTGTTACTGTAGTGTGTTGTATTTTTGAAAATTCAGATCACATTGACATTGTAAAAGTTTAGAATTCTTAAATAAATAACTGCAGGAACCCAGACATAGTGCTGTGCCAGCATCAAGAAGACAGATGGTATTATGGTTAAAGCAGTGATACTCAGACTGAGGCTCACGAGCCACAAGTAGCTCTTTAATGTGTCTCCTGTTGCTTTTTGCAGCACATGATATTAAAATACTGTGTGATTTAATCATTAACCTAAGTTATTAAGCAATCAAGTTGCTTTTACTATGTTATTAACCAGTTAAATTATCAGCTTGCATTAAGTTATTAACTTATTTGCTGTGGGAATTAGATAGATAGATAGATAGAACTACAGTAAATGAAACAATGAATTCACACTACTGTGGTTCTTTAGGGTAATGTTGATCGCTAATTTGGCTCCTGAACCACTGAGGTCTGAGTATCACTGGTTTAAAGCATGGGACTGGATACTGAGAGATCTGGGTTCTATTTCTGGTTGTGCCACAGACTTCCTGTGGGTAATTAGGTAAGTCACTTAACTCTGTCTCGTTTTCCTCATCTGTAAAATGCAGCTAATAGTTCTATAATGGGTAAGGTCGAAAGCATTCTACAAATACTCATATATCCTCTGATGGAAGTTCATATATCATTACAAGAGGTTATAATGAAAGGAGCAAAACAGTGATGCTCCTTATTCAGTCTTAATGTAGTTTGCTATTCATTCCAAGCAACTAAGACTCACAGGGTTTGACTCAAAGAGTTGTAAGGGATTTTGTTTAAAGATTCAAAATAACTTCTTTTTTTTTAAAAGAAAAATCGAGTTCTCTTTGTAAGAGTGTGAAGAAGGTGGTTTTATGACATTTAATCCCTGATAATTGTTGCAAAGGATTTAATTTTTTTCACTCACTGTTTGTTTTGGAGAACTGCCCTGAAGTCTCTTGGTGCTCCCATTTCCTGTAACCTTTGTCTTGTTTTATAGTTTTTATACATTGTTATGATAGAATTAATGAAAAATACTATTTTTAAAATCCCTACTTTTGCATATTTTACTCTAATCTCCCATGTGCCCTGTATGTAAAAAATACTGTAGTCCAGCTAAATGGCAGTTCTATAAATGTACTTGTAACCTATAAATCCCAGTGAAAGTGTTGAAATTGGGATGGCGCACACTGTGCCGTGAAGGATTATGTTTACCTGCATTTCAATTATTGTGCCATGCCTCCCAGGCTGATATATTACAACTGCACTTTCTACTACTGGTAGAAACTACTGAGAGTTTTTAAAACACTAAAAATACTGACAATTAAATATTTGCCTTTGTTATTCTGTATAAAAAAAAGTGAGGGGAGGGTTATGGCTGAAATCCCCACCTGCAGTTAGCTAATTTTTTTTTAGGTTTTAGATCAAATTTTTTAAAACAAAAATAGTTCTTTAATCTCTCCATAGGTTTACACACCAAGGTAAACTTTTTAAAAAACTTTACTTTTTAATATTTTAGTTTATAATTATCTTCTACATAATTATACACACTAAAATTTAATTATTATGCAATCAGAGAGCAGGCAACATTGAGCAGATCATACATGTTTAAAAATTATCCCAACAAAAATAACTTAATTAGAGTCTGTAACGTTTGTACTGCAGTTGTGTCCCTAATTTTTCAAACTCTAACCTGCTGCCAAATTTTGGAGAACAGCAGATGAGCCAAAGATAAATCAGAATGCTCTGTACTATTAGCTGCAAAAGAATGATCATAGTTCTAAAACTCCTACACTTATATCGTTTAGTACTATTATCTCTACAGGATTGTACCACAATAAAAAAACTAAAATCACAGGAAGAGCAGCATCAAACTAAAATTTGAGCACACCGTGCTGCAAGTGTAAGAAAGTGGAGTATGTGTTTCAGATCTCTTTTGTGCCCAGTCCACAGAGGTTATGAGTCTGTGACAACTCCACCTAAAAACCTTTGGCTCTTTAGACTAAGTTGGAGCAGCAGCTCATGCTTTTACCTCTGGAGGTCTCTTGTTGACTCCCTGGTGTGTCAGCCAAGATAGCAGTCGTCACACAAGCTGTTCTCGTTTTCTCATCTACGTAAATCCCAACTTGCACAAGCCCCAATACTGTAAACACTTATGCACATGATGCACATAGTAGTCCAACATGGGACTATTCATGGTAGTTGCAGTGGCGTAGCCAGGTGGAGCGAACAGGAGGGGCGGACATAAAAAAAGGTGCCACCCGCTGCTGCGCTTGTACTCAGTGGGCGGCGCTCCAGGTCTTCGGCGGTGGGTCCTTCACTCGCTCCCGGTCTTCGGCGGCACTGAAGGTCCCGCCGCTGAAATGCCGCTGAAGACCCGGAGCGAGTGAAGGACCCACCGCCGAAGTGCCGCCGAAGACCTGGAGCGCCGCCCAGTGAGTACAAGCGCCGTAGCAGGTGGTGCCTTTTTTTATGTTCGCCCTGCCGTTCAGAGTAAAAATTAAAAAGGCGTCACTTGTGCTCAGTGGGGGAGTGGCCGCTCCACCTGCTCCCCCCCCCCCCAGCTATGCTACTGGGTAGTTTACAGGCTCGGGCCACAAAGAACAAGGTTTGTTTGACTTCAATGTAAAAGTACACAAATGCTAAGCCCTTAGATTCAGTAAGGCCTCAAATTTCTAAGTCAATTTCCATTGTTCACTCATTCTGTATTAATTTTTGTGGTTGAATCTTCAACAAAGACATATTCTTATCTTATATAGAGTAACTCCTCACTTAACGTTGTAGTTATGTTCCTGAAAAATGCAACTTTAAGCAAAACGATGTTAAGCAAATCCAATTTCCCCATAAGAATTAATGTAAATGAGGGGGTTAGGTTCCAGGGAAATTTTTTTCACCAGACAAAAGACTATATTATATATATACACACACACACACACACACACACAGAGTATAAGTTTTAAACAAACAATTTAATACTGGTACACAGTGATGATGATTGTGAAGCTTGGTTGAGGTGGAGGAGTCAGAGGGTGGGATATTTCCCTTACTGCTAAATGATGAACTAGCAATTGGCTGAGCCCTCAAGGGTTAACTCTCACTCTGCAAGGCAGCAGGAATGGAGGGAGATATGCACATTTCCCTTAAGTACATTGCCTTGTTAATTAGATCAGCTTGCTGAGACCGCAGCCCTGGTGTGTGTCCCCTGCTCTATTGAAGATGGGGTGAGTGGGGTGCAGGAGCAGGGGGGGCGGGGAGCAGCTCCAAGGCAGAGGGCAGGAGCAGCACATGGCAGGGGAGAGGGACACAGCTGAACTGCAGGCAGCTGCTGCACAGGGAACTTAGGGGAGCAGGGAGCTGATAGGGGGGCTGCCGGTCCACCCTGGTTCCAAGCCCCCACCAGCTAGCTGCAACGGGCTGCTCTTCCTGCAAGCGGTAGACAAAGCAGGCAGCTGCCAAATGACATTAGAAGGGAGCATTACACAACTTTAGATGAGCATGTTCCCTAATTGATCAGCAACGTAACAACGTTAACCGGGACGTTAAGTAAGGAGTTACTGTATTGTTTAGCTAAGTAAAGAATCACCATTTTTATTCTGTAAAGATCATTGACATTTGTTTTACTGCAGTATAAGAAATTAAAATTTGGTCAGGGTATCCAGTCTGAAATAGATATTAGATAAAATTCTTCTTGTTTTACTCACACAAGAGTCCCATTGGCTTCTCGGCTGCCCATATGGGTTGGCTCTCTGGGGATTTTATAATAAATAATCCTTTTATATTATATCTTAACCACCTTTCTTAAAAATAAAGTTATTAGCCAGTTTTCAGTCTCCACTAGCCACCAGGGATACTAAGTACCTTTAACAGTGACTCAGGAGCTATTTTAGGAGAAAAATATTACAATAATTTGCAGGAAATAACCTTTTTGTTCCAAAACAGATGTCATTGAACACCATTATATCTACAACAATTAAAATTATCTTTGGTAACTTTTAGTATTTGGCATTGCGCCATTATTGTTCAGTTAAATATTTTTCAAGTCTGTTAGGACCTCTGCCCACTGTGTGCTTGCAACCCCTCATTGTCAATACCGAAGGCACTTCTCATTTTTATGACATGACAGTTTCTCTTCTGGAAGGGCCTATGTGATATCTTACATGAAGACAAAATGCAAGGTCCAAGAATTTTATTATAACTGTATCAAAAAGTTTACAAGGTAATAACAAAAAATTTTAATAGCTGAGGCTTTACTTTTTAATGTGGAGTGGTAAACGACAAAAAAAGTAGTTGAAAGTATTAACCAACATTTAAAGTGCATTAGAAGACATTCACAGACATCCTGATGAATTTAAATACCTGGCTGGATCAGAAATGGAGGAAAAATAACATTGGAACAGGAATAAAACATAAAGCAGCCAAAAACTTGGTCTCTCTCATTTAGGAGGCAAATACTCACTGCTAAGGAATTATTTGTTACTTATAAAGTTGAACTTATGCAAAAAAGATTGTTTGGCGGGATGTTGCTGCTGGACTCTATAACTTTAATCCTCATCAAATACTAATTGTATGTTCATCAGCACAGGGATCTGCACTTCATACTTGTCTGTAATGCATCTAGCACGCAGTTGCTGTCACATAAATAGTAATATTCTTCAAAAAGCCAGAACTATCCTAATTTCCCACATGTGATATCATTATATATCATTGGTAGTGCGGTAGTGCCTATGAGGCCCACTCATAGATTCATAGACTAGAATCCCATTGTGCTAGGTGCTGTATGAATACAAAGAAAAAGATGGTATTTGCCAGTTGCTGGCTGGCGCTTTAAGGGAAAAGGCCAGCTCACAGGCATAAGAACAGCCATACTAGGTCAGACCAAAGGCCATCTAGCCTAGTATCCTGTCTTCCAACAGTGGCCAATGCCAGATGCTTCAGAGGGAATGAACAGAACAGGTAATCATCATGTGATCCATGCACTGTCGCCCATTCTTAGCTTCTGGCAACCAGAGGCTAGGGACACCATCCCTGCCCATCCTGGCTCATAGCTATTGATGGACCTATCCTCCATGAAATTATCTAGTTCTTTTTTGAACCCTGTTATAGTCTTGGCCTTCACAACATCCTCTGGCAAGGAGTTCCACAGGTTGACTGTGTGTTGTGTGAAGAAATCCCAAAGAACTTACAAGTCTTTGTAACATTAAAATGCTTTATCAGTAGCATATTTTGGATTTGTGCAAGATCATATATGAACTAATATGTAAATGTCCCTGTTTAATATCGAAGTCTGGATACATAACATGTATTACGAGATGCTATCAATGCATAGGAAACAGGTCTCCTTTCTACATAGGCAGATGCGGTGAATTTGTTAAGTGGTAGGGTTTTCTTCACACAATGTGGATTATTCTGTAATCAATAATGAAGCAAGTTTGGGAGTACAGATGTGAAATCACTATCAGTGTTGTCTCAGGACTGAGATATGCCATGTATTTTATAGATAAATGTAGTTTTTAAAGAATAAGCAGTGGAACAATAACTTCCCAACCTTCAGTTGTTATGAGAGAGTTGAAGTAATTTTAACATGTGCTCCCCTGGTGTGTGTTTTTGAATATATGAAATTTGGGCTAGATCATCCATTTTGTATGCATATCTTTTCCTCTGAGTGGACTTTACATAGAGCACAATACAATGCTTCTTAACCCATGGGTTCACAGGTGAAGAACACAGGCTGCTAAAATAAGGAAACCAGGAGCAAAACATTGGGAAACACAATCTGATTCAAATGGGAAATTATGAATAAAATGTTGTGCAAAACATTTTAAAGCATTGAACTTTTCTCTGAAAAGTTTAGTCCGTAAAAATGGCACATGGGACCCACATATATATTGGGTGTCAATTGCTTCAGATCAAATTTGTTTAATTAATAAGTATCCACATTCACAAATTCATTTATAGAGTATAAATCTGGCTACAGTAGCTCCTTTACCAATGTATTTTCTCTAAAAAAAAATTATAGAAAATTCAGCCTTCATTACAAATCAGTGTGGCAATTTTTTATTGGAGCAATTTAGCTAACTAAGCGTATTTAAAACTACAACATCTTTTTTCAGAAGAAGTGTAACAGTAGTTGTAGAAGATAGGCCTCCTGACTTCAGTTCTGGCCTGATTCTCCATTGTTTTGCACCTTGGGTGGTCATTTACACTGGTTGAAAATTAGTACCAATTGAGTGTGAAACACCACCACAGCTATGAGTGAAGAGTTCTGATTTGGTAACATTAAGCTGTGTGCAAAAGAAATGTCATTTGAATCATATTGTAGACTTTATAGCTCAGAGAACTTTGTTCTTCAGAGACAACTGATTGTTGCAAACAGGATAGAATAAACTGGCTCATCCAAGTTGAGGTATTGTTCAATAGGTTAAAGCCTTAACAAAAGAGCCATCCCCTGAGGCTTGAAAATTAAAACCACAAATTTCATTTTCCATTTTGGTAATCTAGAGGGAAGGAGGTTATTCCATGATTTTAGCTTTCACTGTGATCATTGTCGCAAAAACAGTTTACTAAGGCAACTTCGCTAGGTAAAGCATATGTCAGGCAGGTTAGCAAAAATACAAAAAAGAGTTAATACTCTAAACTTTGTTCCTCTGGATCAAATTATTAAAACGATTAATTTTACCTCAGCATTTGATCTTTCATTGGTCCACAAAGAGAATTAGGATACTTCTATTCTCACATATGGCCCCAAATTCCTTCCATTCTGTTTTCCCTGTCTTTAGTTTCCTGTTTACTCATGAAACAGCTCCAGGTTCACTTTTTCTAGAGTCCTTTCCACAAATAAAGACACCTAATTTCCCTAGTCCTTCTTGGTTAGTAACCGACTTGGTTCTATTAGTGTAGAACATTTGTACATCAGCTTTTTCTGTTATTTAATATTTCCACGTATATCATCATGTCTGTGTGCTTTCTTTTGTTCTGATTCATTCATCAACTCAAATTCTAAGGCTCACAAACTTTATTTTAAATCTTCATTCATCACTTATGAGAAACTGTCCTTTTAAAAACATTTTTTTTAAGCTGGTAGTTTTTCCAAAGTAGAGTCCACCCTACTGTATTTTCCAGCTGTGCCAGTTTCCTTCTCTAGTATGCTCTGCATGAACCTCAAGATCACTTAACCTAGGGGAATGGACAATGATATTTAGTCTCCAGGTGGCTAGGCGTAAGTTTGGTATGGCTCAAATTAGAACAATATAAACTGAACTACCGACCCTGAGATCTGTGAGTACGACAGTATTCCTGTCTACTGAAAGTGGAAACAAATCTTAAATTCAACTCTCTCTGATTGTATAGTCGTTCACTGTGTATGGTTCATAAGGATCATCTAAACAATTAATCTTGTTTCCACAAGAAATATGCAAATATATAAAAAGTCTGTTTTTTCACACTGATCTCGGTGTTAGCCCCACACATAACTCTTCTCTAGCTTGAATATTATTGATTTATGGTTACCCTTTCTTTCTTGGCATTTTACTGTTTTTCCATATGACAGTTTTCTTCCTATCATGCAATTCCTTAATCTCAGACAATATCTACTGAACTAGTGTGGAAGGTCTCCTTTTAAATACATTATAATTTCCCCCCATATTTAATTTGAAATATGGCCCTAGACACTTATTTAAAGCAGAGAGTTTGGCTAGACAGCTTCGAGTTTCCAGGAATCTCTCCTAAGTGAAACAAGTCCCAATATTGTTTTGGCATCTGTATTTTGCTTGATTGGCTTTGGGTCTTTTTAACAACTAGGGTTCAGCTAAGCAGGGGTTCTCAAACTTCATTGCACTGTGACTCCCTTCTGACAACAAAAATTACTATATGACCCCAGGAGGGGGAACTGAAGCCTGAGCCTGCCCAAGCCCTGATGCCCTGGGGAGCTGGGGGAAAACCCGAGCCCCGCCACCCTGGGTGGTGGGGGGCAAAGCCGAAGCCCATGGATATAGGCACTGACTTCCCCTCTTTCCCGTGGGTGTTTGACCCCGCACTCTTCCTCCGGCCCCACCCCCACTCCACCCCTTCCATGAGGCCCTGCCCTGCCCCGCCTCTTCCCACCCCTTCCTCAAAGTCTTTGCCCCAACTCCGCCCCCTCCCTGCCAATATTCCAACTCCTTCCCCAAATCTCCGCCCTGGCCCTGCCTCTTCCCTGCCTCCTCCCCTGAGCGCGCCTCATTCCTGCTCCTCCCAGTCCCTTCTGGAGTGTGCTAATGCTGCCAAACTGCTGTTTGGTGGTTGCCGGGCGGGAAATGCTGGGAGATAGGTGGAGGAGCGGGGATGCGGCGCGCTCAGGGTGGGAGAAGGAGGTGGGGCGGGGGGGTGAGGGGAGGTTGGCTTCCAGTGGGTGCAGAGCACCCACTAATTTTTCCCTATGGGTGCTCCAGTCCCCAAGCACCCACGGAGTCAGCGCCTATGCCCATGGACTTTAGCCCCATGCAGGGGGCCTGTAACTTGAGCCCTGCTTCCCAGAGCTGAAACCCTCTGGTTTTGACTTCGGCCCCAGGTTGTGGGGCTCGGGCTTCAGCTTTGGTCCAGGGGGTAGGACTCGGGCTTTGGCCCTGGGCCCCAGCAAGTCTAAGCCTAAGCCAGCCCTGGTTACTCCATTAAAATGGGGTCCTGACCCACTTTGGGGTCCTGACCCACAGTCTGAGAACCGCTGAGCTAAAGAGAAACTATCAACTTATCTATGCCCCAATACTAAACCTACTCTAAAATAGGTGTGTGTGTGTGGGGGGGGGGGGGGGGGAGAATGGCCTCTGGGTCTTAAATATCTAGGCTTTTAAAAAACACTGCTTTACACATTTGCTTTTATTAAAAAGACAGCCACATCCCTCCTTGGTGCACTCACAGCAAAGCAGAACAGGTCAAATCCTGCTCTCAGTCATGTGCACACATGTGATTGCATTAGGAGTTGCGTGGGTGTTTAAGGGCACAATTTTGATCAAAGCATGCAGTGCCTGAATTAGCACTCCCTTCTACCGGCACAGGATCACACAAGGTCCAAAAAAGGAAGAGAGTGCATAGGTTTCTGCAAGTGCACAGCTGGACTTCTAGGAGCTCTGTTAGGAACCCTCAGTGAGCTGGCTTTCTGATGAAGAAACAAGGAAAGGGAAATATATTAAAATGTAGTAGATGAATAGTATGGCTGTGTGCATGAGGGGATTAGTCAGGTTTCCCATATTGGTGAGCAGCTTTTCTAGGTATTTTTTTCCTGACCCCATTGTTACGTTAACTAGCATGGAAAAGAAAAGCAGCAGAGATGAGGCCTTGCCTTCATTCTTTCTCTATGCACTGGACTGGCAGGGAATTACAGTGATTGCAGAAAGTCAGAATATACCTTTAACAGACACTGGGGGCATTAGCCAGAAGTAGTTTTATTTTACCTCTCTAAATTCTCCCTATAATTTCAATTAGGCACAGATTTCTTCTTCACTTTCTGGCCTAGATTGTTGCTATATGCTATCAAAGCAGGGGTCACAGTTTACCACAAATCTTAGCTAACGAAAAAAAGAAAGCCTTATTTCTTTTAGGGTCTTCCACAGGTATTTCTTAGGGTTCAACAAAAAGAAGAAAGCCCTGCTGTCAGAATCTTGACCATGAGACCTTCCAGAGCCTGTGGGTTTACCACTGAAAAATTAAATAGAAATAACATGCTGTTTATAGAGGCTTGAATGAGGTGCAAAACCCACAACAAGTTTAAGCATAAATCTCCTGTTAACATCCCACTTTTTGGAGAGCATTAGAATCTTTTGTTTCTAAGTCCCTGGAAAAAGAAATAAGCTGCATTTGCTGCAAATGACTCAGGCTGCAGTAGAATTTAGCTGTTCTTTCTCAGATTCTCTGCAGTGAGGAAGATGAACTTCCTTGGGTTCTAGTGCCTTCTGAAACTCTCTTGTATAATTGTTTAGTTAGATGAGGCATCCTATGACAAGAACCCTTTCAGAATAACAGATGTAGTTCTTCAACATCCCATTTGTCCCAATAACAAAAAGTGGCTGTGTCTGAATAATCCCTGCAAGAGTTCAAAGCAAGAATGGTGGCAACAGGGTAGTTGCAGTTAAGGTTAATCACCTTCTAACCAACCAATATGTTGGAGAGGACTGCCTGAAAGATGGGAAGAACTGCTTTTTGCTCCTTGAAAGGGAACTTTCCAAGGTATGTGCCTTTATTGGTTTATTTTATGAATGTTTTAGCATAAGTGGCCTAAGACCAACTACCTGAGGGCTTTAAGGAAGAGGCTTTTTTTTAGCATTGGCTTTTAAACAAAAATGTGTTTTCTGTAGTTTTGTTGAAAGAACTCTGGGTCTCAGATCAATTATGTTATCCTGTTACTGGAAAATTGGGATGGGATGGAGACATGTTATGGGAAGATATAGAAGGATCTGTGCTGCACGTTCCTTCAAGTGGGCATATTTCACTATTTTCTCTGATGGATTATTATGAAGTAATGGTTAAATACTAACAATGTATTCAATGCTATATGCAATGAATGGATAAATGATTTATTTACATGGCTTATTTTATTAAAGAATATGCTAATTAGCCTTCCTATAATTAAGTTTTAAAACACCTTCCATAGTAACCCCTGAATCTGCATGCTGATAGCTCTCCAGAAAGTCACTGCCTTAGTTGAAATAGCCATCTGCTCAGAATGGAATTTTTTGAGTTTGAGGAAAATTATTTTAGCCACTCCTAGGTTATGATAGAGTTGAGAAAGTTACAATAATCCCATTTTTAAAACATTTTAGTTTTTTAGACACAATGCAGGAAAAGTAACTGAAGTTTGGAACTTGGCATGTGCACAGATGACACTAAAGTCTTTGCTTGGCTGGGCCGCAAGCTAGTTCTTTCTGTGACATTAAAAATACTTTGTTTTTTAAAGTCCTGAGGTATCTGTACAAGAACACTAATGTTGACATAGGCCCTGATTCTGTAAACAGTTATGCACGTGCTTAACTTTACTACTGTGAATTGTACAACAATGGACCCACTCATAGTAATAAAGAGGGAGTGAGTGTTTGCATTAAGACCTTAATTTATCTGTATTATGTCACAAGATAGATCTGCACTATATGACTTCTTATTCCTTTTTTTCCCTAGTTCATTGCTACCAAATTCAAGGCCATGAAAAATGCATCACAGACTGAAATCTGGTTTCCTCCCATGAAATCTGGTCTTTTGTGTGTTTTTACGCTATACTATGCAGATTTCATGGGGGAGACCAGCGTTTCTCAAACTAGGGGTCATGACCCAAAAGGGAGTTGCAGGGGGGGCCACAAGGTTATTTTAGGGAGGGTTGTGGTATTGTGACCCTTACTTCTGTGCTCCCTTCAGAGCTGGCCAGCTCTCCAGCTGCCCAGCACAGAAATAAGGGTAGCAGTACCACAACTCCCACTACAATAACCTTGCAACCTCTCCCTAACAATTCCTTTTTGGGTCAGGACTCTACAATTACAACACCGTGAAATTTCAGATTTAAATAGCTGAAATCATGAAATTTACAATTTAAAAAATCCTATCACTGTGAAATTGACCAAAATGGATCATGAATTTGGTAGGGCCCTATTCATTGCCATAGGCTACACAGACTGATATTGACTATGGAAAAACATTAGTCATTGTGAACTATTCAGGTCCACAGGAGAAAGTTGACTGTTGTCAGTGCTTTTGCTTCCTACACTCAGAGGCTGTACAGGTTCTTCTGGTTCCTCAGTCAAAATAGAGTCATGGAAAGGGGTGCAAAACATCTTACTCTTAAAGACTACAACATATCCTTTGCTTGCTTGCTGCACAAATAAACAAAAAAGCAGCTGGTGATCCCAACTACCACCTTGGGATTCTAAGGCAAAAAACATGCCTCTTAGTTGTAAGGCAAAATGGGTAGCCAGAAAGTGACTCAAGTTGATGAGATGAGAGAAGCAGTTGCATAACTGAGCCTTATAAAGAGACAAATTGAGTATTTGCCCAGTTTTGTAAGGGTACTTTGCACAGCTGTCTCTGTTTTCACCTGAAATGATCTTCCAAATTCCACTCCCAACCCCAGCCTTCCCTACATCTATTACTAGTCTTGTGAGGAGGTGGCTTTTTGGCCTTTGACATTTTTTAAATGTTAAAGATACCTTACTAGTCATGGGAAAGGGATTCCTGCTTCATTTGGCCACACACCTTGGCTCCTAATTGGGCTCCCTCTTGATGTCTCAGGGTACGTCTACATTGCAAAAACAACCAAAAAGAACAAAAAACTCTGTGGCAGTGAGTCTCAGAGCTCAGATTAATTGATTTGGTCTCACGGAGCCTATGAGTTGATGGAGCTCCATTAGAGTCCATGGAATCATGCTGATTTAGACAAGCTGAGCATCTCACCCAGTAGCTTTAACAGTCACCCTGCTATAACAACTAAATAACTCTGATGTAGAGAAAAACTTGGTTTCCTTCCAATGCTTTTTTTCCCAGTAATGCACTTTCTCTGTAATTCTTGAGAATCACCACCTCTTCACTCCTCATTAGAGTGTGCTATATCTTGCAACTCAGGTGAACTCAATTGTACCATCCAGGATTGAATGGGGGCAGTGGTCACATCCACTCTTGGCAGCTGGCTTTAGTCTTGGACCTGGTTCCTTGCATCCTGAAGCTGAGAGTTCTGTTTACTACTGTTTTCACAATAGGACTTGGGAATGAGCACTCTGGGAATACAATAGTATACCTCCAGAAAAGTTGCCAAGAGAAAAAATCTTGGCTTCCTCCTTTAGCAGTGGTAGGGTATAGGTAAGGCTGAGCAAAGGTTCTTAGCCCACAAGAAGGTTATAACAGCATATTTTGGCTCAAATAGCTTCCAGGGGAAGGGAGCATAAACTGTTTTTCTTGTTGGGTTCAGGGAAATAAGTCTATTTGGATTTTTGGTAATATAGGTATTTGCAGCACTAACGAAGGAAACAATATTCGTGTTATAATTCTCAGTCTCCCATTGCGTAAATACATAACAAGGGATCCCACCCAAAAGAGCAGAAGGTTGTAATGAGCTCCCACTATGAATAGTTGCACTACATGTAAATTGGCAATGTGTCATAAATGTTTACTGTAATATCTTTAGACTGAAAGAAACAGGTAGTGATGTCATAGATACTTAGGGAGAAGATTTTCGAAGTGTGGAGGCAGATGGAGGGTTGTGAGCAGAAGAACACGGGGTTCATTATCCTTCCTAGCTAAAATGCTGCCTGACCTAATCCCAAGCAAACCTGACCGCCCCCCTTTTCCCCTGATTGTCCCCAGGGTGTGAGAGAGAGAAACCAGCATGGACATCTTCTTACTCCTATTATCAGACGTTATCAGAGGGGTAGCCGTATTAGTCTGGATATGTAAAAAGTGACAAAGAGTCCTGTGGCACCTTATAGACTAACAGACATATTGGAGCATAAGCTTTCGTGGATGAATACCCACTTCGTCAGACTCATGACCAGCCCCCATTGGCCTGGAGCGGTGAACCACGGCCAGTGGGAGCCGCGATCAACCGAACCTGCGGACGCGACAGGAAAACAAACCGGCCCGGACTGCCTCTTTGTCGCTATTATCAGAAGGGTAGCCGTGTTAGTCTGTATCAACAAAAACAACGAGGAGTCCGGTGGCACCTTACTGGACTCTTCTTTCTCTTCTCACCTTGGACATTGAGATGGAGGAAGAATGGCATCCCTGGCCTTTGAGGAGAGGTGAAGAAGAATCTTTGAGCCTGGAGAACAGAGAGCAATTCATTGAGGCAGCCGTATCCTCTAGAGCAGTGCTTCTCAAAGCCGGTCCGCCGCTTGTTCAGGGAAAGCCCCTGTTGGTCTGGGCCAGTTTGTTTACTTGCTGCGTCCGCAGGTTCGGCTGATCGCGGCTCCCACTGGCCGCGGTTCACCGTCCCAGGCCAATGGGGGCTGCGGGAAGCGAAGCGGGCCAAGGGATGTGCTGGTCGCCCTTCCCACAGCCCCCATTGGCCTGGAGCGGCAAACCGCAACCAGTGGGAGCCGCGATCGGCCGAACCTGTGGGCGTGGCAGGTAAACAAACTGGCCTGGACCGCCGGGGCTTTCCCTGAACAAGCGGCGGACCGGCTTTGAGAAGCACTGCTCTAGAGCAGTGGTTCTCAACCAGGGGTATGTGTACCCCGGGGGGTACTCAGAGGCGTTCCAGGTGTAGATCAATCTCTGATAATTTTCATATGACTTTACATTGTGCCTCTTCATATAACCTTGTGGTGGGTCTACCCACGTGTGACCTCTGTTTTCATGGGACTTTGTATCAAAGCCTCATTTAGAAACTTTGCATTGCCCTTGGTATAATATTATAACCCCTAAGGATAAAATAAGATAGAAGAAAAATTTCTTTTTGCTAGCAGTAGAACAAGAGCTCTCCCCCCCCACTCTTAATCAATTGCCCTGTTGAATGAATGAGGTGTGGATGAGCAAGGCATGGAAGGCAGCACCTCCAGACAGCCTCAACTGTTGGAGAGGGGCTGGGAGCCAGACCCAAGGATAATAAAACGTGTCAAGTGGGCTAATTAAAGACAAGCAGACATACCGACGGCCTCAGGGGGTTAGAAGCAAGCACCTTCTTTTAAAAACACCCTCTTTGCAGCATTGGAACAACACTCAAAAAAAAGCAGCACAAAAAACCAATGGACACAAACACAAAGTTTAAATCTGGTATAAATTTGCATTAAAAAAAAGCTGCTATAAAAGTAAGGTGTCTTGCAAAAAACCCCGGGTCTCGTCTTGTCAACATGGGAGCATCAATCCGGATCGGCAGAAGCCTGGCTCCACCCCCTCCCCCATCTAACTCACCTGGCCAGTAAAGTTAAGGGGAGCAACTAATTGGTAACAACAAAACGGAGTGTGTTTGTGTGTGTGTGTAAGTGTAAGTGTAATATATTATATGCATATCATACAGTGTTAATAAATACATGTATTACTAATAAATGTGGCGTTTTGTCTTATTCCCCCTAAAAAGATCCTGTGCAGTACTTTAAGTACAACACAGGGGGTACTCAACTTATCTAGATCAGTGTTTATTGACCTGGGGCTTGCAGCCCTGAGGGTGGTCATGAGACAGGCTTAGGAGGGTTGCAAATGCAGGGCCAGCATTAGGAGGTGGCAAGCAGGGCAATTGCCTGGGGTCACATGCCATAGGGCCACTCCCCCCTCCATGAAGCCAAGTTACATGCATCAGCCCTGGGCAGCAGGGCTTGGGCTCCAGACCAGGCTCACAAGTGAAAAATAGGCTCAAATATCACACTGCAATCTAAGTACAATATTTATATTCCAATCTATTTGTTTTATAATTATATGGTAAAAATGAGAAAGTAAACAATTTTTCAGTAATAGTGTGTTGTGACATTTTTGTATGTTGTAAGCAAGTAGTTTTTAAGTGAGGTGAAACTGGGGGTACTCAAGACAAATCAGACTCCTGAAAAGGGTACAGTAGTCTGGAAAGGTTGAGAATCACTGCTCTAGAGGAGATGATGAGGAGATCCACACTAGTGCTAGCTGGCCATCGTTCTCTTCCACCCATGCCATATAGGGCAGATAGTTGGTGAGGAGATGAAGGAATTAGGGTAGAGGTGGGAGAAATTTACTGTTGAGGATAAATATGGGAGAGGTGGGGAAGGAGAGACTCTTGAGGATGGAAGAAGTGAGGTTTTTACCCACGAAAGCTTATGCCCAAATAAATCTGTTAGTCTTTAAGGTGCCACCAGACTCCTTGTTGTTTTTGTAGATACAGACTAACACAGTACCCCCTGATTCTTGAGGATGGGGCCTTCTAGTGTCCATAAGCCAACCAATCAGTGAGGCTTCTAGCTTCCACAGAACAAAAGGTAACACGAAAGTCTCTCCAAATAAAAGCTGATGCTTGTTTTGTATGCACTATTATGTATCTTTTTCCAATGCTGATGCTGGTTTGGAGTGGGCTAACTATAGATAGTACAGTAATTTTACTGTTGGCACTACTTTTGTGAAGTCTATTATATATAAACTTTTGTTTTTGAAAAATTGGTGTTAGTTTTGTTCATGTTTAGTTGCACTTTCACGATGAAAATTTACTCAGGCTTCCGTTTAGCTAGAAAGACATGTTTTTTAAATTAAACAACTTCTACTGAAGAACAAATGGATTTAAATTACAGGAAAAAATGTTTCATAAAATGCAGAAAAGTTTAGTGAAGCCCAAAACTTAAAAAAAAATTCTAGAGGTTTGGCAAAATCCCCAGCACTACTAGGTTCTCACATTCCTCATCTGTATACAGCTAAAGCTGAGATTGTGATACCATCGCTTTAACTCCCAGTTGCTCTTAACGCTACTTGAAATGATGTGGCATTCATTTCTTTTGCAAATCTAAAGCTTTCTGTACCATTAAGCATTTCTAGTACCAGTGTTACAGTACTAACAATGAGATAGGAGATGGAAGTAAATCTGGTTCTGAAATGAGTGATGACCTCATAACAAGGTACAGGTGACTATATGGTTCATCTGCAGGGCAGATGTACCACAGGTAAAGCACATTGGGAATTTTTTCATGCTCTATTGGCCAGAAGCAGTGATTCTCTGGAGAAGGGGAGGATGAGAGAATGAGCGTGGGTGGTGCTCAGGAATTCACTCTGGTTGGCTGAAGGCTCAGCTCGAAGTAGAAATATGCTGACTTTTTTGTGTGTGTGAGATAAATGTGTTTTAAGAATACCAATGATTTCTTAATCCAGTTTTGCAAGTACAAACAATTACAATGCTTTGTAAAAGAGCTGCTCAGGTTCCATAATCCTAATGTAACAAAAATCAAAATGCCTTTCAACTTTCTGGTTTGAGTGTTTCAGTTTTACTTCTGACAATGCAGGAGTTTGCAATAGTGTCTAAATTTAATCTCTGTACATGAATGTGTGGGAAAATGTATAAGAAATGGAATCTGGTACTGTACTGTCCTATATTAGTTGATGGCAGTGAGCACTTATGATTTTAACATAGTTGCTATTTTGTATTTTAAACTTGTTTATTGAAACAGGAAAAGAGCCTGGGTTACTGAGGATGAAAGAATCAAGCATTTCACTCTTTAACATTAGTGATAGGATTTTCCTGATTACATCAGTCTTCATTATACATGTGGGAGATTAATGTATTACTTTATGTGACTATGTAGCATGTTTGACTTACACTTTTTCAAAACTATTTTGACACTTAACAAGCCTTTGGTGCCCGCGAAACCCATCTCTGGGGCTGCAGTTAGAGTAAGAAAAGTATAGTGCTGAACTGATCTGATCCTAAACCTAGTCCCCAGTGAACAGTGCAGTATTGTCATTTTAAAATGCACAGAAAATAAATCAGCATGACATGACATCATTGGCAGGAATTCTTGCTGAGGCTAATCCCCATGCTGCTCTGGCACGTGCTGATTGAACTGTCTCTCATCCCAAGAGTGAGTTATTCCTGTATCTTGGGCTCAACATGGAGCTGTTTATCCTTTTAAAGTATGTCTTACAGAAACATTTAAGAAATAAAAACAACCAATGGAAATGTTTAAAAAAATTTAAATAAGTTGTTGCAATGTTATGAAACCAATTGCAATAGTATTGCGCTAACCATTGCATGTAAACAAGAAAGTGAAATTCAATGTAAACTTGTGAAGTCAGCCAAACAGACCCAACAGGAAAAGTTTCCTTCTAGAGTATTTCTCCAAAGTGTATTGTAGGATTTTTCCATTCAATAGATTTCAACAACAATGCTCATCCACCTCATAATGGACTTTGAGGAGACATATACCAAATAGGCTATGCTTGGGCTACAGTTTACTGCTCCTTGCAGAGCATTGTCTCCCTAATAGTTGCAAATCTTCCCTCTTTTTGTGAGCTTTTTCTACAGGACTCATGATTGTCATAAGTTTATTATTATCCTGGGTTATTTTCAATCCTTTCCATTTGTGTGAGCCAAAAGAGTACTGAGCAGAAAGTTAACTCCCTATGTGCCAGCTCCTGGCCTCTGCATGCTATCCCATGGACTATAAACAGAGGTGGAACTAAGGCCTTGGCTACACTTGCAGCTGTACAACGCTGTGAGTTAAACCTGTCTTCGTACAGCTGAATAGGGAAAGCGCTGCAGTCTGTCCACATTGACAGCTGCCAGCACACTGTCGTGGCCACATTTGCGGCAATTGGAGCGCCATTGGGATCGGTGCATTATGGGCAGCTATCCCACAGAGCACCTCTTCCCATTCTGGCGCCGTGGGTTGTGGGAAGGGGGCATAGGTGCGGGGGATTCTGGGTCCTGTCCCAACGCCCCATGATGCATCGCTTCGCATCCCAGAAATCCCTTTGTTTTCATCCACCTTTGGCACCATCTTTCAGTGGTTTCTGTGCAGCGCGATCTGTCTGCGGGAAATGGAGTCCGAACTGCTGAGGCGTATGCTGACGAGCCTTGCCAGCACGTCACGTTTGGCTGTCGAACTATTCCTTAAGATCCAAAGTGACAGTGAGAGTGAAGAGTCCGACGATGCTATCGAGCCGCGTAATGCGTACGACACGAAATTGCTTATGGCATTCACAGACATGCTCAGTATCGCGGAACGTCGCTTTTGGGCTCGGGAAACAAGCACTGAGTGGTGGGATCACATCGTCATGGAAGTCTGGGATGACGAGCAGTGGCTGCAGAACTTTCGGATGAGAAAAGCCACTTTCATGGGAATGTGTGGGGAGCTCGCCCCCACCCTGTGGCGCAAGCACACGAGATTGAGAGCTGCCCTGCCAGTGGAGAAGCGGGTGGCTATTGCAATCTGGAATCTGGCAATTCCAGACAGCTAACCATCGGTCGCAAACCAGTTTGGAGTGGGAAAGTCAACCATTGGAATCGTGTTGATGCAAGTTTGCAGGGCCATTAATCGCATCCTACTCAGAAGAACCTGGGTAACGTGCAGGACATAGTGGATGGCTTTGCACAAATGAGTTTCCCTAACTATGGAGGGGCGATAGATGGGACGCACATTCCTATTCTGGCACCACCCCACCTAGCATCCAAGTATGTTAATTGGAAGGGGTATTTCTCTGTGGTTCTCCAGGCGCTTGTGGATCACCGTGGGCATTTCACTGACATTAACACAGGCTGGCCAGGAAAAGTGCATGAAGCACGCATCTTTGGAATACTTGGCTGTTCAGGAAGCTGCAAGCCGGGACTTTTTTCCCAGAGCGGAAGATCACAGTAGGGGAAGTTGAAATGCCCATTGTGATCCTTGGAGATCCTGCTTACCCGTTAATGCTATGGCTCATGAAACCCTACACAGGGAGCCTTGACAGCAGCAAGGAACGGTTCAACTACAGGCTGAGCCGGTGCTGAATGACTGTGGAGTGTGCCTTTGGCCGTTTAAAGGGCCGCTGGCGATCTCTGTGTGGGAAGCTGGACTTGGCCGAACACAGCATCCCCGCGGTTATATCCGCGTGCCGTACCCTCCATAATATTTGTGAAGGGAAGGGTGAAAGCTTCACTCAGGCATGGACCTCTGAGGTTGAACACCTGGAGGCTGAATTGGCACAGCCAGAGAGCAGGGCTATTACAGGGGCCCAGCACGGGGCTGCAAGGATTAGGGATGCCTTGAGGGAGCAATTTGAGGCTGAAAACCAGCAGTGATATCTGGTGCCCTGCACAGGAGTGAAGTGCAGTAGTTCCAATCTTTAGGAATCAGTGTTTGCTAAGCTGATTTGCAGTGCCTGTTTATTTCCTGGGCTAAGGAATCTTTTACTTTATGCAATAATAAAGAATGTTTTCAAAGCCAAAAAAATCCATTTATTGAAAAGAAAATGTATTTATTGAAAAGAAACACAACTGCTTGGGAATCAGAAAGGGGAAGGAGGTGGAGTGGGGAACGGTACAATCACAGATTCAACATATGTCCTGTCTGGTGTGCTGTGCAGTGAGTGCTGCACTTCAGGATAGCTATACTGCATGGTAATGGGGGTTGAGTGCAGAGGGTAAGGGTCGTGGTTTTCAGGGCTGGGTGGTGAAGATACTGGTGTTGGAGGCAGCTGGTAGCATGAAGAACCCGGAAGTTGGGGAAAGTGGGTTGGAGGTAACAGTGGAGCACAAGGGAAAGAGTTTTGGGACAAGGGCTGTAGGGCGGGGCGTTTGCTGTACTGCTCCTTCTGCATGGCTACGAGCTGCTGGATAGCGTCTGCTTGGTGCTCCAGGATGCTTATGAGCCGATCCATGCTTTGCTGCTGGTGCTCCGTGCTTTGCCGCCGGTGCGCTGCGTTTTCCTGGTGGATCCTGCTTTCTCTCTCCCTCCAGTTCTGTGCTTTTTCATTCTCTTTAATAGATTGCTGCATCACTTCTTGCAGCATGTCTTCTTTGTTTTTTCGCGGTCTCTTCCTGAGTCTTTGCAGTCTCTGAGCAGGCGATAAGAGGGACGGCTGAGGTCTCAAGGTTGTTGCAGCTGTATAAGCAAAATGCAACATTTAACAGAGGCAGCATTGTTTATAGCAGACAGAGTCATGATTTTCCCCGCACTTAAGGAGGGCACACACAGGGTCTACACAATAGCATAATGTTCCCGTCCCAAACAGAGCACACATAACCCACGGGAGCCTCAAAATGGTGAGTAAGGGGGACTGATTGTTTCAGGGCTGTACTGTCCTCTGGGTTTCTGTGCCTTGGGGAGAGCCAACAGCTGCAGGGGGCACCTACACTGAACACTGTCCCAACATTTTCCACAGGATGATATCTCGCTGCTGAGGGTGACCTGGGAAGCAAGGGAGGGTCTTCTACTGCAATGCGGCTTCCGCCCTGGCCCATATGCAGTTTGCCTGTGTGCAGCAATAATCCCCCCGCCCCTCGCGGTACAGTGGCGCGGACACGTTAGCCTGGCTGGGACAAGGACCATGGTGGCTCTCCCGATAAACCTGCGCAAGCGCATTGCACACATTCTGGATGAGACATTCGAAGAGATTACCAAGGCCAATTACAGCGATGTGATAAACCACATCAATGCACTATTCCACATCTAGGCATGCATGCCTAACCCTCCTCTCCCAAAGAGCCTGCACTGAAAAAATTCCTTCCCGAAAAAAACCCCGCTTACCGGGAACCTGCTCTTCTGTTTGTCCTCCACCAAGTACCGGCCGCTGCGACTGGCTACCTTCCTCCTGGCTCGAGAAGAACTCCTGGCTGCATGCCTCCAGGGATTCTAGGGTGTCTCCATCCGCCCCACCACCCTCACTCCCGTTTTCCTCCTCCTCCTCCTCTCCCACCCCGGCTCTGAAGTGTCCATGGTGGTGCTCAGAGTGGAGGTGGGGTTAACCCCAAGTATTGCATCCAGCTCTTTGTAGAATCAGCAGGTCGCGGGGGGAGCACCCGAGCGGCCGTTTGCGTCGCGGGCTTTGCGGTAGGCACTCTGCGGCTCCTTCACTTTAATCCTGCACTGCAGTGTATCCCGGTCATGGCCCCTTTCCATCATGTCCTTTGATACCTTCCCGAAGGTATCGTAATTCCTATGGCTGGAGCGCAGCTGGGATTGGACAGCTTCCTCCCCCGAAACACTGATGAGGTCCAGCAACTCGCCATTGCTCCATGCTGGGGCTCGCTTGGTCCATGGAGGCATGGTCACCTGGAAAGATTTGCTGATAGCACTCCACGCCGTGCCTGGCTGAGCAAACAGGAAGGGGATTTTTAAAATTCCCAGGGAATTTTAAGGGAGGGTCACATGGTTGGTTACCTGAGGCCAGGGCAGTAGAGTTTGAACTGATGACCAGAGTGGCTAGAACAGGCATTGTGGGATACTGCCGAATACTTCTGGAGGCCAGTCATAGCGCATTGGGCGGCCACACTAGTGCCGCTGCGCTGCAGCGGCGGCGCAATACACACTATTCCTCTTGGGGAGGTGGAGTACATGCAGTGCTGCAACCACAGAGATACAGCACTGCAAATGCCTTGCCAGTGTGGACAGGGAGTGAGTTACAGCGCTGGGGGTGGCTTTACAGCTCTGTAACTCGCAAGTGTAGCCAAGGCCAAAGTCTAATTTCAAGGTCCAAGACAAGTGAAATGCAAAGAAGTAAGTGGTGCAGATGATCCAGATGAACATTTGATTTTACAGTTTTAACAATATTGGGATTCTTAATTACCCGAAGTAAGGTCTTCAAAAAGAAACCTATAACAAATTTATGGCTACCTAAGACTTGATGATCATGATTATAACACATACTGTGATCATTTGGCTGTGGGGAAAGAGCTCTCCGGTTCACCTGATCTGAAAGCACAGGCCTCTACTATTTGAATAAAGGAGAATCTCCATAAGTTTTTAAAGTAAAGGGCCTATGCTGCATAACTAAGCAGTTCTGATCCTTTTCATTAGAGAACAATGGATATATACACCCTTGCCATTTCATTACAATTTTCTTGAGCATCCCTTTAAAATTATTCAAAAAGTACATCATGCCAAATACATTTTGTCCATTTAGAAGTAGGATTTCAATCTCCAGCGTTGAAAGGGAAGTAGTAGCTATAGTAGATAACACCATTTAACTTACCTCATATGTGTGGTGTTCTTAAAGCACAGAGAGCTTGTATTTCAAAACTAAATGATTTTTATTCAACATTGTGTAGCTCAGTAAAGAGAGCTTGTTGTAAACTGCAACCACTCCATAGTATGCCCTTTTACAGAGAATACAGGTTGAATTCAAAATGCATTAAAAAGTGACCTAAGAACATTCATAGGTCCACAGAACAAAAAACTGTTTAGGATCCATCTTTGACAAAAATCTATGTAGGGCAGTGATTCTCAACCAGGGGTACATGTACCCTGGGGGTTCGCAGAGGTCTTCCAGAGGGTATAACAACTCATCTAGATATTTGCCTAGTTTTAAAACTGGCTACATAAAAATCACTAGCGAAGTCAGTACAAACTAAAATTTCATACAGACAATTTTATACTGCTCTATATATTATGCACTGAAATATAAGTACAATATTTATATTCCAGTTGATTTTATAATTATGTGGTAAAATGAGAAAGTAAGCAATTTTTCAGTAATAGTGTGTTGTGACTCTTTTGTGTTTGTATGTCTGATTTTGTAAGCAAGTCTTTTTTAAGTGAGGTGAGACTTGGGGGTACGCAAGACAATCCAGACTTCTGAAAGGGGTACAGTAGTCTGGAAAGGTTGAGAGCCACTGATGTAGAGGAACAAACTTCATACAAACCGCTACTGGGTTAAATTCAGTCACATATTTGCCCAGTGTAATGCGCAGAGGCACTGTGATCACAGTTGCTGGGCTACATGATTTAAACAGGTAGTGTAACACCATCATTTCTTTTAATGATCAGTGTAAAAGTAGGGAACCTGGGAAAGAATGTGGCTGACAAATTACCATACCAGGCTGCCACATCCTCCTTTAGAAATACTAATTTAGAAATTCTAAAAATGGTTTCCATATGTATATTGTATAATATGGGATAGCTAGTACCATGTCCCTTTTCTATTTTAGCTGTCTCACCAGTAGTATTGGTGAATTTGTGTACCTGAGAGATGTACTGACAGCATAAAGGAGAGAATGATGCTCAGATTTGCCTATGCAAAAGGTGAAAAAGGGGGTTGGTATTTAATCTTCCTCCCACCCCACTTTCAGAAATAACAGTACAGAAAAATCCCTGTGTATACACACAGTTTCTGAAAGCCCTTTGGGTTCACAATGTTTGATTCCCATATTTACAAAGATAAAATAGCAGTGTCTCCTCCGATGCTGGCCATATGGGATAAAATTTCAAAACAGTGCTTGGGAGATGTATGTAATGACTGAGATAGACAGTCAATCCAACTCAAGAGAGCACTCCATTCAGGGTCTAGGATATGTGCAGATCCAGTTTTTTCCCCTCAGTGGGCATTCCTAAGGGTATGTCTACACTGCAACTGGGAGTATGCTTCCCAGCATAAGTAGACAGACATGCTTGAGCTAGTGCAAGCCACCCAAGCATGTACCCAGGGGGTCCAGGCAGGTTTGTACTCAGGCAGCTAGCCTGAATTGCGTGCTACCCCTCCAGCTACACTACTATGTTTAGCATGACATCTCAAACAGAGCTAGTGCTTGTCTACCTGAACTGGGAAGTACGCTCCCAAGCTGCAGTATCAACATACCGTTCAAATGCTAACTTAATTTGTGTGTCACTGAACAGACCGAGACCTTCTAAATGATGGAAAAGTCTTAAGTCTGACAACCACCTCCCTGCTTGGAGCAGCTCTTTGGTTATTTGTGTTCTGGGGACATCTGCTCCAGCATCTTAAGATATCTATAGCAGACAAGTTCTACTGGTGCTGTACTCCTTATTCTCAGTCTCTCTCCTGCGTATGATATTGGCTATAGGAAGGCAAGGCCAATGCAGAGCTATAGCATGTCTGTGAGGAAAAGGTGGCTACGGATTTTGAAAAGTGACTTCTAACCTGGTGTACTGAGTGGAATGGAAGACCTGATTTCTTTAAATGGGCTTTCAGTGTGCATTTTTTGTGCATAATAATGAAATGATTCCTTCATTCATAGGAATATATCAGAGTGCAGTCATACATGAATCATGCACTTCATGTGCATTGTATCAGAGGGGTAGCCGTGCTAGTCTGAATCTGCAAAAAGCAACAGAGGGTCCTGTGGTACCCTTAAGACTAACAGAAGTATTGGAGCATAAGCTCCCGTGAGCTCTTTGTATGCTCCAATACTTCTGTTAGTCTTAAGGGTACCACAGGACCCTCTGTTGCTTTTTTCATGTGCATTGTGAAGCAGGAGGCTGATGTGAATTGTGAATTCACTTTGGTTGTCTGGAAAGCATCTCTCTGGAGCAAAATATACAAAACGAACAAACATTGCCTGGGCTACTGGGAAGATTAATATACATGTCCAGTATTTGTAACAATGTCTCATTGTCTAGAGAACCCCTCTTAATGGTATAGCTTTTTGACACTGTCTTTGGGCAAATCTTGACACACAGGGCATTTAAAATCCGCTTGGCTTTGGAACAAGCGCTGCTCCGCTAGGTGAAAGCCAGCAATGAGGGAACTAGTGTGGGATTACATGGATCCACAAACCAGGCCCCCTCATTACAGGTGGCAGTGCCCATAGAGACTACTGAAATTTCAGTAATGGTTATGGAGCAGCTACAATGCTGTTCTGCAGTCTGTGGGTCCGGGGGGATCCCATTCTCCTGATACATGTGGAACGTCCCACACATTACTGTACATGGGGACCAACATTTGGTCCTTTGTGACTAACCTTTGCAGTGGAACAGGTACATTAGCATTCTGGTATGTACTCAATTCATCTATACTTTTCTTGTAAAGCAGCATTATTGTATAGCTAGCAGTACCTGCCTTTCAGGATTTTGCAGTAAAATAACTTTTTCTGAGAATGTATACTTAATGACTTTAGCAGCTAAGACTGACAAATGCTTCAGACAAGAAAGAAGAGGCCTATAAACTATTTACCATCTTTAGCTTAGAAACGTTCACCGTTATAATAGAATACAATTTTTGTCTGTGCAAACTTCAGTGTCTTGTCCCGTGAGTATATTTTGTGAAAGGAAGAAACACAATAAACAACTGGAAATATGACCCTGTATAATAAGGCATGTAAAATTTCTGCAGGGTAGCAGCTAGTATGGGAGGTTTGTTGCCTTTTCTGATTCTGATTTCTGACATTACACACCTGAGTCTCATTCTTGTTTGAAAGTGAATATAAGTAGCTAATGAATGTATTGGATTCCTAGTGGTTTAAGTAGTTATAAACATGCTTTATTTACCCAACCTCCCTTATGGTCAGTACCAATATTTCACAAACAAAGCTGATCCCGCAAAGCCCAGTCAGTTCTGTGAAACTGACCAGTTGTTGCTAACAGTAATGGAAATGGATTTAACTGCTAGAAAACAGTTTTTAGTGCTATTGCAGGAAGCTCATCTAAATGACACTATCTGAATGTGTTATACACTTTTCACCCAGTTCTATTTATCTTCTGTTAATTTTTCATTTTTTGATGGAATTGTCTTGGTTTTGTCAAAAAACAAAAACCCAAACCAAACCCCCTTTCAGTTTCTGAAAACCAAAAGATTCAAATTTTTTGACCCAAAAAAACCCACAAAAAAGTTTATAGCCATTTTTTTCAGAAATAAAGTCATTTTTTTGACCATCTGTACTGTTAAACCATTTTCAACACTAGCTTAAGGGGACCTTTAACTGAAAACAGTTACCAAAAGGTACATTTCCTAGATTATATGATGGACATGGGAGAATGCACCAAGAAGTGTATTGTATAAATTGGATACCCAAATCACTCTTTCCTTACTTCACTATTATTTCATTACATAATTCAAATTTATTGATAGGGCCTTACCAAATTCATAACCATGAAAAATGTGCCATCCTTACTTCTCTGCTGCTGCTGGCAGAGGCTCTGCCTTCGGAGCTGGGCCCCCGGCCAGTAGCCACCGCTCTTCAGCTGCCCAGCTCTGAAGGTAGCGCCGCCGCCAGCAGCAGCCTCCACAACCCCCCAACAATAACCTTGAAGCCTCCCCCCCACACTCCTTTTTGTGTCAGGACCCCTACAACTATAACACCATGAAATTTCAGATGTAAATAGCTGAAATCATGTAATTTACAATTTTTAAAATCCTATGACGATGAGATGTACCAAAATGGACCGTAAATTTGGTAAGGCCCTATTTATTGAACCTGATGAGAGGGAAGTTACAGTTTGTAGGAATTTAAGAAAGTAGTACTTTTTAATCCTTTTTAAAAATTGGAAGTACAATGGTAAATGTGACCTGAAAAGTAGGCATTCCTCTATTCTTGGAGATGCGAGTAGAGATGCTGTTGCTAGCAACTGAGATGAAACAGTGCTTAAATTAAGCATTGGACTGGAAATATCTGCACTCTTTTTGAATTCTTTTCTGTACATTTGTAATTGTTAGGGTTTTTTTTGGCTTATTTTTCCAAGAACAGGACTTACTGGAAATATAGCCTGTAGGTTTTTCTAGTTTTTAGAAGCCAGTTTACGCCCTGTGTGTAGTTCAAAGGAAGTTCTGGATCTGTCATTGCTTGCATCATCAGGCAGTTTATACCACAGTTTAGGTCTGTGATATCACATTTCAATATCTTGTTTAAATACATTTATATGATTGCTTCTTTTGATGGTGCAGGGAGGTAATTTTTAAATTCGAGAGAGTAGGAAAAAAATGAATAGGTGCAATGGGTTGGGTTTGCCAATCAGGGAGTGCTGCCATAGTTGCATCATCCTTGATTAGATGCTAGGCAGAGCTGGATGCAGTGTGGTGACTCAGTGTCACATACCACTTCCTGTTTGGCAAAGGACAAACACAGCTAAATCCCCAGTATTTATGTTCAAACTGAAATGCACACATGAGGACATGGCACACTTGCTACAAGTTAAATGTCCTGGAAAAATGCAAGAAATACAGGGAAAGTAGTTAAAGGATAGAGTTGTCAATATGGTGCTCCCAGTCAGTCTGCTACAGTCAGCTCATTTGATTTTTCTGGGGGGCTTTTGGCTGGGTCTATGACTCAGTGACTTCAGAGCTTGGCTACATAGAGTATTATAATTCATGCCATGTTGGCTTTTTAGGAGCCTTGTGATGTTTTGCACAATGGTAAGTTACAGTATTCAATTGGGTTTACACTAGAAATGGACAAATCCTGTGGGAGATGGATTGAGCTGGTATATGACAATATGTCATAACAGCACATGTTTCATGGCCCCCTCATTTTCTACAGAGTTTATGCTGACTGTAAGCTTTTGTAAAAAAACAAACAAAACTTTCCAAATGTGAATCGAATTGAGTGTTGCTTTGAATCTGCAGGTGTAAAGCTGGAAAGAACTCAAGTGTAAACTTCCCTCAGTTGGATGTTAACTGTGAATCCTAATGACAACACATATCAACTTTAAATGTTTCACTGCTGATCAGTTTAGCAGAAGCCTCTGGTAATTCCTGGAGCATGGGTAGATTTTGTGAATAGAGTGCCACCATTTTCATTCAGCACATGGCTATATAGCAAAACCAACAGTCAAGCCAGACTTTCTCTGATTCACAAGCCTTTCTAGCAAGCCTGGACTCTGTTGGTTTCTGCATAGTTTCAACCCCAAATCAGGTGAAACTTGGGATGTTTGGCTGAGATTAACTTTGAATAAAAAAATGTAAGAGGTGCAAAGTCTTGGGGAAACAAAATTGGAGTAAAAATTACTCATAACTTTTTACAAGTGTATCATGGTGACTTAAGAACAGCGCTTCTTTTTAGCGAAAGCATATATGCAGTTCTGAGAACTGGACCTGGGAGCAGGGGAGAAAGTAGGTATTTAAAAATAAGGTTTAGTATTTGATGCACTACTACAGCAAAGCTCCAATTTAAACAACTGATTAAATAGAACTTCCTGAAATGTTCTGGTTTATTTTAAATATATAGTTTGAATTTATGTAAAATGAATGAAATGCTGGGTTGAGAGAGAGCCAAGATCATAGAGAGGAGCACTAATTAAGAAACAAGGAATTTCCATGGAGTCTTGCCTGTATAATCACATCTCAATCCCAAACTTGGATCCTTGGTGCCATATATTGTCCTAAACACTAGGTTACCAGACTGGTTTAAATGTGGAAGAGTTTTAGATATTGAAATAAAACACCCTCTTTTCCTACGTATTGTATTACAAAGAAGGAGAAGGGATATTGTCATCAGTGAATTTTGTGGTGTCTCCCCCGCACCAAATAGATAGTAGTCAGATGTTTAGGAGTTGCATCGATAACTATTTGCCTGTTTTATAGCATCTGAAAAGAAAGTTCATTAATGAAAGTTCATCCTTAGCTAACCGGAAAGTAAATGTAATCATTAGTTCTGAAATGCTGAATCATTCTGATGCTTTCAGCCAGGAGTTGATGCAATTCCTCTTTTATCACCGGAAGATCTTTGGTAATTACAGGCACGCCTCTTCTTTGAATGGGCTTGGTAAGGACTGTTGATAACTTAGACCAGTGATACTCAGGCCTCAGTGGTTCAGGAACTAAATTAGCAATCAACATTACCCCAAAAAGCCACATTGTTTCATTACTATATAGTACATTATTATTATAGTACATTATTCTCACAGCAAATAAGTTATTAACTTAATTGGTTAATAACATAGTAAAAGCATCCTGATTGGTTAATTATTAAATCAGTGTTTTTTAATATCATGTGCTGCAGAAGACACATTAAAGAGCCACTTGTGGATCACGATCCTCAGTCTGAGTATCACTGCCTTAGACCTAACATTAGGAATTAATATAGGTTTAAAACTTGAAAGCAACTAAGGGACTAGGGGCATGGCAACACTTGCACATGTAGAGTGCTGTGAGTTAAACCAGCTCTCGGAGACCCTAACAGGGAAAGCGCTGCCATGTGTTCACACTGTCAGCTGTAAGCTCAGTGGTGTGGCCACATTTGCGGCACTTGCAGTGGCATTGGGAGTGGTGCATTATGGGCAGCTATCCCAGAGAACACCTCTTCCCATTCTGGCACTGTGGCTTGAGGGAAGGGTCGGGGGTGTGTGTGTGGGACATTCTGGGTCCTGTCCCAATGCCCCATGATGCATCGCTTTGCATCCCAGCAATCCCTGTGCTTCCATCTGCACTTGGCGTCATCTTTCAATGTTTTTTGTACTGCGTGCTCTGTCTTCCCTTTCGGTCTGCAGGAATGGATCCTGAACTTGTGAGGAATATGCTGATGGGTCTCGCCAGCACGTCACGAATTGCAGTCAAGTTACTCCTTAAGCTACAAAGTGACAGTGACAAGTCTGACGATGATGTCGACTCAGGTAACGCATATGACATGAGATTGCTTGGGGCATTCATGGACATGCTCACCACAGTGGAATGCCGCTTTTGGGCTCGGGAAACAAGCACTGAGTGGTGGGATCACATCGTCAAGCAAACTGGGATGACGAGCAGTGGCTGCAGAACTTTCGGATGAGGAAAGCCACTTTCATGGGACTGTGTGCTGAGTTCGTCCCCACCCTGCGGCACAAGGACACGAGATTAAGAGTTGCCCTGCTTGTGGAGAAGCGGGTGACTATTGCAATCTGGAATCTGGCAACTCCAGACAGCTACCGATTGGTCGCTAACCAGTTTGGAGTGGGAAAGTTGACCGTTGGAATCGTGTTGATGCAAGTTTGCAGGGCCATTAATTGCATCCTGCTCAGAAGAACCGTGACTCTGGGCAACGTGTGTGACATTGTGGCTGGCTTTGAACAAATGGGTTTCCCTAACTACGGAGGGGCGATAGATGGGACGCATATTCCAATTCTGGCACCAGCCTACCTACCCTCCGAGTACATAAATCGGAAGGGGGATTTCTCTATGGTTCTCCAGGTGCGTGTGGATCACCGTGGGCGCTTCATGGACGTTAACGCAGGCTGATCTGAAAGATGCGTGCGTCAAGCACCTTTCCGGAATACAGGCCTATTCAGGAAGCTGCAAGCCGGGACTTTTTTCCCAGACCAGAAGATCACTGCAGGGGAAGTCGAAATGCCCATTGCGATCCTTGGAGACCCTGCTTACCCTTTAATGCCATAGCTCATGAAACCCTACACAGGGAGCCTTGACAGCAGCAAGGCATGGTTCAACAACAGGTTGAGTTGGTGCAGAATGACTGTTTGAGTGTGCTTTTGGCCGTTTAAAGGGCTGCTGGCGCTGACAACATCCCCACAGTTATAGCCGCATGCTGTACTTGCCATAACATTTGTGAAGGGAAGGGTGAAAGCTTCACTCAGGCATGGACCATGGAGGTTCAACAGCTGGAGGCTGAATTTGAACAGCCAGAGACCAGGGCTACTAGAGGGACCCAGTGTGGGGCTGTAAGGATTAGGGATGCCTTGAGGGAGCAATTTGAGGCTGAAAACCAGCAGTGATATCTGGTGCCCTGCATGGGAATAAGGTGCAGTGGTTCCAATGCTAGTAGGCATCTGTGTTTGCTACGTATAATGCACTGACTTGCAGTGCCTGTTGCTTTCCTGGGCTACGGTATCTTTTACTTAATGCAATAATAAAGAATGTTTTCAAAGCCAAAAAATTCATTTATTGAAAAGAAACACAACTGCTTTGGAAACAGAAAGGGCATGACACATCTGTGCTGTGTGGGAGGAGGGAAGGGGGTGGGGTGGGGAACGGGACAATCACAGATTTGCATATGTCCTGTTATCATACTCGGCCTTTCTGTCCGGAGTGCCATGCAATGAGTGCTGCACTTCTGGCTGGCTAAAATGCATGGTGATGGGGGTTGAATGCAGTGGGTAAGTGTTGTAGTTTGCAGGGCTGGAGGTGAAGCTAGAGGTGTTGGAGGCTGCTGGTGGCGATAAGAAACTGGATGTTGGGGGAAGTGGGTTGGCGGTGACATGGGGGCACAAGGGAAAGAGTTTTGGGACAATGGCTGCGGGGGTGGGAGGGTGGGCACGGATGTGCTCCATCAGCAGTGCTACGAGCACCTGTATCGAGTCCGCTTGACGCTCCATAATGCTTAGGAGCCGCTCCGTGCTTTGGTGCCAGTGATCCACATTCTGCTGGCGGAGCCTCCTTTCAGTCTCCCGCCACTTCTGTACTTTTTGATTTTGATGACTTCATGCAGCAGGTCCTCTTTGGTTCTTCACAGACGCTTCCTGATTCTTTGGAGTCTTTTGGCCATTGATACCAAGGATGGCTGGGATCTCAAGGTTGCATCTGTAAAGCCAAAATGCAATACTTACCAGAGGCAGCATTGTTCACACCAGACAGAGCAATGATTCGTACGTACTTAAAGACAAACACAGTGTACACAATAGCAGAAATTGCCCATCCCAAAGCGAGTGCACATAACACACAGGAGCCCCAGAATGGTGAGTAAGCACAAGGGCAAGGGGGACTAATTGTTTCACGGCTGTACTGTCCTCTGGGGATCTGTGCCTTGGGGAGAGCCAACAGCTGTAGGGGGACCCTATACTGAACACTGTCCCCAAATTTTCCACAGGATGAGTTTGTCCTGGAAGATATCTCGCTGCTGAGAGTGACCTGGGAAGCAAGGGAGGGTCTTCTACTACAATGCGGCTGGCCCTGGCCCTTATGCCACTTGCCTGTGTGCAGCAATGGTTCCCCCTCTGTCCCCCCTCGGCACAGTGGCATGGACATGTTAGCCTTACTGGGACAAGAAGCACAGTAGCTCTGCCAAGGAACCTGCACAAGTGGATTGCCCAGCTGCTGCATGAGATCTTTGAAGAGATCACTGAGGCCAATTACTGCGATATGAGAGAGCACATAACGCCCTATTCCGCATCTAGGCATGCACGCAGCCCTAACCCTTCTTTCTGCAACCCTCCTCGCCCCAAGAGCCCGCACCGAACAACTACCTTCCCAAAATAAAAGCCACTTACCGGACACCTTCTCTGCTGTTTGTTCTTCCCCAAGCACCGTCCGCTGCGACTGGCTACCTTCCTCCTGGCTTGAAAACAGCTCCTGACTGCATGCATCTAGGGATGCCATCCTCTGGCTCGGCACCCGCTCCTGCTTTCCTCCTCCTGCCTTGTTGAACTCTGCGCTGCTACGGCCTCTGAAGTGTCCATGGTGCTCTTCGGAGTGGAGGTGGGGTCGCCCCCAAGTATCACGTCTAGCTCTTTGTAGAAATGGCAGGTCATGGGGGCAGCACTGGAGCGGCGGTTTGCCTCCTGCGCTTTGTGGTAGGCATTCCGCAGCTCCTTCACTTTAACCCGGCACTGCACTGCGTCCTGGTCATGGCCCCTTTCCACCGTGGCCCTTGATATCTGCCTATAGTTATCGTAAATCCTACGGCTGGAGCACAGCTGGGACTGGACAGCTTCCTTCCCTCAAACACTGATGAGGTCCAGCACCTCGCTATTGCTCCATACTGGGGATCGCCTGGTGCGTGGAGGCATGGTCACTTGGAAAGATGCGCTGAGAGCACTCCACACCTTGCTGAGCAAACAGGAAGGGGAATTTCAAAATTCCCAGAGAATTTAAAGGGTGGGTCTTACAGTTGGTCACCTGAGGGCAGGGCAGTAGAGTTCAAAGTGATGACCAGAGTGGCTAGGTGGCTCCAGCTGCGGCGTCCAGGCGCTCTACATGCCTTGCCAGTGTGGACGCCTCCAGAGTTAGGGCACCCAGGGCTGACTTAATGCGCTCTATCTTGCAAGAGTAGCCAATCCCTAACTTCTGGGGCTGTTCTCAACTTTCTTATGCCTTTCACCTTGTTGCCATTGCATTATGTAGTGGGGATGTTATGTGCAGGTATCAAGGGGGAAAGAGACCTTCTTGCCATCTTTGAAGTAAATTTGTTGCTTTAAGCAGAGGAAGACATGTTGAAGGAATTGTAGCCCAAAGTTCTGATGTTCTAATAGTGAGTATGCAATGACTGAACAAAGCTAAAGACCTTCATTCTAGTTGGCAAATCTAGCCATAAGTGATCCAGTTTTTAGTTATTTCAAATATTTTTTGTACTGTAGTAGTTTTTTTAAAATGTGACGCCTGTAAAATAATAAATATATCAGTTTTGCTGTAGACAAACTTACTGCAGGAAAAAATACTGATGTAAATATGGGAAAAGCATGACCACCGCATTTATACTTCAAAATAGTTTAGACAAAACACTGCTGATTGTACACTGAACTGTTACTGGTAGTTACTAAATGTCTATAATCAACAAAACTCCGAGGGGGGGGGGAAATGTCCATCCTTTATATTCAGTTGATTATAACAAGATGTTATGTATGCTGTAATAGAGGGGCTGGCCTAAAAAGCTATTGCTTTTTATGCTCCATTGTGGATAACCTGAAAAACGTGAAAATTATCTTGCCATAAAATTGCTTCCTTTTCATTTTAGCAAATAATAAAATGTTTGTTTTTTAAATCAGTGTAACCAAAAACAAAGTAGGTGCATTTTATTTACTTGTTTGTGATCAGTGTAATTAATGTAATGTGCACAGTTCTAGGAATGTGAAGTCTGATTCTGCTCTAATTGTAGTCAATGACAAAACTCCCATTGACTTTAGTGACACAGGACTGGGCCCAGTGCTAGTTTCCTGTTTCAGGGGGGCCTAATACAATATGTTAAGGTGGCTTTTAAGATAGTGTCTTTAAAATAGAAATGAGTTACTGTGATTATTTGTAAGGGAGTTTAGACAAACTTGAGTGCAGGTCATGGCTTGCTTTGCTGATGGGGGATCTTTGGTTGGAAAGGGTTGGGTAGTCTTTTTTTACTGTAATTTATTTAAGAACCCGGATTACACTTCCCGCCCGATTTTACCAGTTTTATAGTAAGTCACGTGCATACCTTTCCCACTTGCTTATATTCCTTTAAGGCTGTGCCAGTCTTTCCATTATTAATTTGTGTTTCTGGAGTTATATGCTGGTTATAAAAATAGACTCCAAGCTTGAACTTGCCATGCAGTTTCAGCTAACCTGTTGGTTTGTGTGTGTGTGTATAAGTTAAGTACAAAAAGCATCAGTAGTTTCTAGCAACCTTTGCACATATTTCCATTTTAAGAAGGTCCTAGTGTTTGTTTAAAAACAAAAATTCAAAACCCAAGAAGTGTGAAGAGCTGTTTGTCCTAGTGTGGACTTGTGCCTTGGCATTTTGCGGGAAGGCATCTGAAAAAGTTATACGTGTTCTTAATTTCATTTTATAGGGTGAGTATGCTGCATTGCATACAGCCCAAACCCTTCCACCACAACTTAAATATGTTAAATTTTTCTGGTAAATTGACTTGGTGCTTGACCCAGAAAGCCCTCCCAATAACTGCAGTGGTAGTGTCACATTCAGAGGGTATGCAGTATTGTACCCTGAGAATGGTAGCCACAGCATATACACAGACATGTAGGAAGAATCAGGATGCATTGCATTAGTATTCTGGCCTGTCAGTTTTGTTCAAATTCATATTTAGGTGAAAACTGAAAGGGTTGGTTGGTTTCCTTTGTACTGTTTTAATCAGTAATGTTATGTCACCTCATCTGATGAACTCATAGGGCGTTGGTGTGACTGCCCAGTTTGTCCAAGGAAGGCTCCTGGATGGAATAGGATTTGTTTTGCAGGACAGGACTGAGGTGCATTGTAACAACTTTTGTGAAAGCGTTAGGAGTGTTGATAATGGAGCAGCAAGTCTATTATGGGTCAGGACAGAGGAGAATTCTTGGCAGGTCTGTGTAGTAGAGACTTTCCTTCCTTTAAAGTACACTCAGTTCTAACTCATTTCATACATGGATTGATGACCAAGAAGAAAGGAACTTAATTTTTTAAAAATTCTAATTCTAATCAATAAAACGGATTGCAATGGCTCTGAAGGAGTTACGGTAACGGTAATAAAATCCCATTTTAATGGTGTGGTTCTGCCCTGAAAAGTAAACAGTACCAATTTACATCGTCTTGCCCAACAGTTCTGCTCTCTTGTGTGTATTTGAGTCATATCTGCTGATTTTAGTAACAATAAATATTTAATGCTTTTTACTCCTGTTTTCTGTGCAGAGCCAACACAGGTGAAAAGGGAGCTGGATTCTATTCCTTCTTGGGCATAATCAACAGAATTGTTCTTTAAGTTGCAGACATTTAAGCTTCTTAAAATCCACTGAAGACAAGGGTTTTGCAGAAGGTCACTGAGGGCATAATTTGGCCTCGTCGAGTTTGAATTTGAGAGTGAAGTATTTAATGCTGGTGTCCTGACAAATTCTAGCTTGTTCGGTTATATTCTAAACAATATATTCATCTTGCTGCTGCCTTCCTCCCAAGAGGTGCTTGCATTTCACTGGTATATGAAATAATCCCTGTGCATTGTGCATACATTAAATGAAGTTGGGTAAAATACGTTAGGATCCTGGTGGATGGAAGGCATGATATAAATGTAAAGTTATAGCAATGTGAGGAATTTGCTGCTTGAGGTGTCTTTTTTGATATTTCCCTGCACAAAAGAAAAACACTCCTCTACTCTTCTGTTTTGTGTACTCTGAAGACATGTAATGTTACACAGCAAAAGATTTCCATGATAAAATATATGTCAGCGTGAAATGTATAATTATTCCAAAAGTGGGTAGGTCAGTTCAGAACTTGTACTAACATCCTGAAGGGCAGTAGCAATGTTCTTGCCATGAGGTTACATAAACTCCATATGGCCCAGAATCAACACATGTTTTTCCTTTGTAGTAAAAAGGTGTGGAAAATGCTAAGGTCTTCAGAAATGTACTGCTGAACAGAGTTACATAAACTAATAAGTATCATGCCGTGACATTCACCTGTAAGTGAACTTCAGCTTAAAGAGGAAAGATTGAGACATTGTACGTTGATAGATGCAGTCATGACTTGCAAACAGCCTAGGCTCTGCATAAAAAAGAGAAGTATGCTTTATGCAGTGTTGTTGTAGCCCTGTCGGTCCCAGAATATTACAGACAAGATTGGTGAGGTAATATCTTTTATTGGACCAACTTCTACTGATGAGAGAGACAAGCTTTTGAGCTTACACAGAGCTTCAGGTTTGGGAAATGTACTGAGAGGATATGTTTACACTGCAATTAGACACCTGTGACTGGCCTGTGCCAGCTGACTTGGGCTCCGCCTGCTGGGCTGTTTAACTTCATTACACGCTTTAGCCTGAGCTTGGATGTCTACACAGCAGTTAACAGTCCCACAGCCCATGACCTAGGAGCCCAAGTCAGCTGGCACAGTCCAGCTGTGGGTTTTTAATTGCAGTACAGACATACCCAGAGTGTCACAGCTAAATACAAGGCGGAACAGATTGTTTAGCATAAGTAGCTGACACATTTCAAGGGACCATTCAAGGTGAAGTAGTCCATTAATACCCCTGAAGTGCTGGGGGGGAAAAAGGAGGGGAAAGGCATAAGCCAAAAGCTTGTCTCTTACTAACAGAAGCTGGTCCAATAAAAGATACTGCCTCACCCGCCTTGTCTCAGGGCTTGTCTACACTTACCGGATGCTGTGGCGATCGATGCATCGGCGGTAGATTTAGTGGGTCTAGTGAAGACCGGCTAAATCGACCGCCGATCGCTCTCCTGTCGACTCCTGTACTCCACCTGATCAAGAAGAGCAAGGGTAGTCGACGGCAGAGCCTCTCCTGTCATCGTTGTGTAGTGTGGACCCTGCATTAAGTAGGTCTAAGCTACGTCGATTTGAGTTACGCTATTCACGTAACTCAAATTGCATAGCTTAGATCGACTTTTCCCTTTAGTGTAGACAAGGCCTCAGAAGAATGCTTTCTTGATCCTGGCTCAGAGGGTCCAGAGACATTCCCTGAGCAGGTGAGGCAGAGGCCTTAAAGTTACAGTCTCAGGTTTTCATTACAATGCCATTAAGCCATGGAGGAAAAATGTTTTTAGTCAGCAGAGGTGGGTATGGCTAGGAACAACCCTTGAAAAGGTGTTTAAAACGTTTTGGGTTTGAGGGGGAATAATGCACAATGTATGATAGAATCTGGTGTGTGTAAATATTTGCAAACTCCCACAAGTTGGAGTCTCAGATACAGTGCATAACTCTCCCCACTTGCATCTGAAGCTGAGAGCAAGTTAATGCTGATCATAATCAAAGCAATACTGATTAATTACCAGTTTTCTGTTGTAACACAGGACCTGATCCTGGACCCCCTGTCATTGCCTTCATGGAAGGATGAGGTGCTTATGCTGTTTGCCTAGCCTAGTGTATCTGGTACTTCAGCTTTGCTTGGAGTTCTTCCACATCCCTTGTTTTTTGGAGTTGATAGATCTTCTGTGGCTTTTCTGTGTAGGACCATTCTTGCGTCATGCATTGATATGGCAACATAGTGAGCAGGTGGAGTTTCTGTGTAAGAAGTGGAGACAGTGTTATGGGAGATTGATATACTGGGCACAGGAGCCATGGGGGCATATGATCCTTTAAATTTTTTGCAAATCCCCTCCCCAAAAAACCCCACATAATGGAGAGAATATGCATAGTAAGTTTTACATACTTTGCCATATAATACATTATAGAGATACTGTTTTCATGCCATTATTGTTAAAGCAGTTTAGCTAATGAAAAAATCTTGTGCACAAAGCAAAGACTATAAAAGTTTGGCTTGAACAGACAAAAGCCAGGAAATGCTGAGTGAGGGTTGAAATAATTAGGTCAGTAATCTGCAGTTTGAAAAGTCCCTCTGTAAGTATTTAAATAATCATCACTTTGAGAAATCTATACAGTAAATCTCTAAAAAGAACAGACCATAACTTAGCAAGTGAGATGTCAGCTTGGGGCAATTCTTGTCAACATTTAAAGGACTTTTTTCACTTTTCTTTCTTTTTGTGTGATTATTGCCTGCAAAAATAGCTGACGTGTTCCTGCTACAGTTGATGTTAACGGTAAAACTCCCATTGATCTTAATGGAGCAGGATTGGGAGTCACAGGTAGGGTTGTGGGATGCTTGCCAATCTTACTGTGGTGGGTGGAGATTATATGAACATTTGCTCGTTCTCTCCCTCAGTTTCACCACCTCACTCCTCTCCCTGCATACCACATAGCTCCAGTGAGATTTGCTTGAAGTTTCCAGTTCACATAAACACAAAAGATCAAAGATCAAAACCACTGAGTTCACCTGCTTTCATGTCAAAACCCTGAAAAGCCCTGATTTATTTTCGTGCAAAGCTATTACAGAGATTCACAACCCTTGGTGACCCTTTTGATGAATGTCCTTAAAGTTCCGAGTTTCAAATAAAACTGAAACCAGGTTGTGAGCAGGAGCAGGTTCTCTTACCTATTGGGTGCAGTTCTGGGGTGGGGTAAGGGAACCTGGGCTCTCCCACTCCACTGGGTTCCGACTCCGGGCCCTTGGAGGCTAGTTCGGCTTCACACACCTGGCAGTGTCTTGCATCAGCCTCAAGTCAGCTTCCCTGGATCTTTTCCTGCCTCATTGTGCATCCCACCTGGCCTTTTGTCCCTGGGAAGTGCTGGCTTCTGGTCCTGATCCCAGTCTCCAGGTGCTGTGGCTCCCCTTTTCCCTGGCTTGGTTTGGGCTTGGCTCACATCCTTTTCCAGGGCGTGTCCTTCTCCCTGGCCTGCCAGCCCCTAACGGAGCTGTCTGGCTGCCTTTTAAACCCTGCCACCAACCTGAGCATGCTTAGCCCAGAGTTGTTCCTTAGCCCCCTCCTGTTCAGTGAGGGGTTTATACATGGTCATACAGGCTTAGAGTTTTGTTGCAGCATTTTGCAAAGACTTGATAATAGGCCATATGTCAGCATACATGAACCATATGAGTCTTGTGAATCTCCTAGCTCTTGTTAGAATGAACCACAGCTTTAATTCTAAACATAATATTGTATCAATTATAGTAGTGTACAACATTTGAAAAGCAAGAACTGAACTAATATAGTCATGTAAATCTTGAGCCAGATCTATCTGCTGTAACTCTCTTCAAGTCACTGGATTTACACCGAGAATGAAACAGACACATCATTTTTTTTAAAAGGCTTCAAATCACCAATTCTGCATTACAGACCTCCAAAAAGCAATGCTCACATTAAAAAAATAGCTCAGTATTTACCCATTCTTTATTTTTTTCCTCTGCTGTTGGTGAATGGAATATACAGTATAGTTATAGTCAACTTTAAAAGGTCTCTTAGAGCAGTCAATGTTTGTGCTGCTTGCAGTAGTTTCAGCAGCTGTCTTTATCCACATGAACAGCTACAGATATTTCCCCATGTACTTGTCTCACTCATATTTTTAAACCTTCAAGATGACTCTTCCTCAAGCTAGTACACCCGTGTGCAAAATCAGATTCTTTAATTTTTATAAGTCAGTCCTACCACTCACACCTTCATTCTCATTTAAGAAACAAACTGAGAAAAGAACATGACACAGCCAGGTCTTTAAACTTTTACTATATATTTCAAGTCACTCAAATAGGACGCTTTCTTACCATTCAGTCTCTTCAGTTAGGCACAATTTACTGTAATTAATTTCTGATTACGTTTTGGAAACCTCCACTCTTCTAATTGATGTGAGGTGTAGAATGAAATCTTATCTGTAGGACCACTTAGTGCTCCTTTGCAGTGTGTACCCTGTGTGTATCTGTGAATGTACAGGTGAAAATTTTCAAGTTCACCGATTTTGCTTGTCTCAGTTTTCAGGTGTTCAACATAAAACATGTAGGGGAGGGATAGTGCAGTGGTTTGAGCATTGGCCTGCTAAATCCAGGGTTGTGAGTTCAATCCTTGAGGGGGCCATTTAGAGAACTGGGGTAAAAATCTGTCTGGGGATCTGTCCTGCTTTGAGCAGGGGGGTGGGACTAGATGACCTCCTAAGGTCCCTTCCAACCCTGATATTCAATTTTTTTCCAAACATATCAGTGGTTTGATGACAAATTGGAGGTATGTATCTAGTGGGATCCTGCAGGGGTCAGGTACTATTAAGTATTTTCATTAATTACTTGAATAATGGAGTAGAGAGTATACTTATAAAATTTTCAGATGACACCAAGCGGGGAGGGGCTGCAAGCACTTTGGAGCACAGATTTAAAATTCTAAATGCCCTTGACAAATTGGAGAATTGGTCTGAATTCAACAAGATGAAATTCAATAAAGACAAATGCAAAGTACTTCACTTAGGAAGGAAAAATCAAATGCACAACTACACAATGGAGAATAACTGCCTAGGTGGTAGCACTGCTGAAAAGGATCTGGGAATTATAGTGGACCACAATTGAATATGAGTTGTCAATGTGCAGCTGCAAAAAAGGCTAATATGATTATGGAGTTTATTAACAGGAGTGTTGTATGTCAGACAAAGGAGGTAATTGTCCCTCTGTCCTTGGCACTGGTGAGGCCCCACCTGGAGTACATTGTCTATTTCTGGGCACCAAAATTGAGGAAGCATGTGGACAAATTGGAGGAGAACAGAGGAGGACAACAAAAATGATGCAGTACAAGGTTTAGAAAACCTGATCTATGAGGAAAGGTTGAAAAAACTGAGTCTTGAGTAAAGAAGACCAAGGGGCAACCTGATAAGTCTCCCAATATGTTAAGGGCTGTTATAAAGAGGACAGTGATCAATTGTACTCCAAGTTCACTGAAGGTAGGACAAGAAGTAATGGGCTTAATCTGCAGCAAGGAAGATTTAGGTTAGATATTAGGAAAAAACTTTGTAACTGTAAGGAGATCTAAGCTCTGGAATAGGCTTCCAAGGGAGGTTGTGAAGTTCGCATGATGGGAAACTTTTAGAAACAAGTCGAACAAACACCTGTCAGGAACGCTCTAGGTTTACTTGGTCCTTCCACAGCACAGGGGGCTGGGACTTGATGACTTCTCAAGGACTTCCAGCCCTACATTTCTATGAGGGCAGGTCTACACTACGGGGTTACGTCAACCTAAATTACGCAACTCCAGCTACATGAATAACGTAGCTGGAGTCGACGTAGCTTAGGTCGACTTATTGCAGTGTTTACACCGCGCTGGGTTGACGGGAGAAACTCTCCCATCGACTTACCTTATGCTTTTCTGGTGGAGTACCAGAGTTGATGGGTAAGTGATCTGCGGTTGATTAAGCGGATCTTCACTAGACCCACTAAATTGACCCCACTAAATTTCTGCAGCATCAATCCTCGGTAAGTGTAGACGTACCCTATGATACTGATCACTCACAATGCCAGCAGAAGTGAATGATGCTGCCAGTGCCCAGCAGCCCTGAAAATCAGGCCTTGGAAGTTTCAAGTTAGGCACCCATAATTAGTGGGCACTTTTTACATTTCAGATTGATGTCTATGTGTATCTACCTAGGTATCGACAGTAAATAAATTATTCTTCTGATCTAAAATTCAGTTCTTTACTCTAGACTTTTAAACCCAGGTATATTTTCACTGTTTGTCAAGGAAGAATGAATTCTGTCTTAATAGAGCTTTAAATAAATTTTAAGACACAAATGAAATAGTTTTTAAAAAATCAGGATTTTTTGCAAATGGTGTGGAGTGTCAATGTGATCATTGTCAAAGTATACACCAGTAATAATACCAAATAAAATACAGAACTGCAGGTTCTTAGTTATCAAATATGGTGCTTCTGGAGGAGAATTTGAAATGCCCAAATCAAACAAAACCTATGCAGTAGAACCTCAAAGTTATGAACTGACCAGTCAACTACACAGCTAATTTGGAACCCCTCGAACCAGAAGTACAGTCAGGCAACAGCAGACCCCCTCCCCCAAAAGCAGATACAGTACAGTGCTGTGTAAAACATCTAGTACTAAATAAAAGGGAAAGCAGCATTTTTCTTCTGCATAGTAAAGTATCAAAGCTGTATTAAGTCCATTTTCAGTTGTAAACTTTTGAAAGAACCATAACGTTTTGTTCAGTTACAAACATTTCAGAGTTATGAACAACCTCCATTCCTGAGGTGTTCATAACTCTGAGGTTCCACTGTATGTTAAAAAAAGTCTCTGAATGCTTGGTCTTTTATACATTATACTTCAAAGTCTTGTAACAGGTTTTAATTTGCTGCACTATTTTTAACTTACTTGCTGATGTTTTACATTTCTCACAGAGATGTTTTCGCTCCACTTTCTAAATCTAGATAGTCTGTTACAACATATGTAGCATTATCCCTGGAAGAGGGCATTTCCCTCTTGTCAATAGGCTATCTCAAGGCAGGATGGAAAGTTAATCCAGCTCAACTTCCTCACTGCTTATTTTAGTTAAAATACTTTGGGCATCTTTTTTGTTTTCTTTTTTAGCAAGACAATGTTGAGAAGCCCCCTTAGTAAAATAAGAATTAGTAAATAAAAACTCTTAGTATTTTAATTAGAGAGAGGCTAATTTATCTTTCCCTGACTTCAAATATAGTTTAACATCATGAGTTTGAACAATCTTAGGGGGAAGCATAGAACAGAAGAAAGCGTGCAGCAGTTTTGAAAATCTGGCCACTTATTAGCTCATTAAATATGGATTTAGAAGCCTAATTTTAGGCACTTATCTTTGAAAATATTGACCCAAGATTTCATAAGTTAGCTTCTTTAGAAAAACTTTTGGCTTGTTAAAAAAAATTAAGTAAGTATTATAAAGTTTCCCTGTTGGAAACATGTTAGCATTCCATAACTCAAAACTCATTGCCTTTTTTAGAATAACAGCAAACGTCTAGTTTATAATATGGTCTAATTAGTAATCACTTCTGGAGTTGTTTTTTGGTGCAGAAAAGTTAAACGATACCCAGAATCAAAACCTGCTCCTGCTCCTGCAACTTTTTCTAACTGGGCTTTATAAGGATTTTTCTACTGTGTGTGACCATTCATTGAGACAGAATTGGCCGGCAGGACTGCACAGGAGGTATTTCCTTTTTTCTTTTGGTGTGTGTGTGTGGGGAGTAATATGTGCCTTTTGAAAAACACTTTAACACTATGTTCACTGGAGAGAGAAATTACTTCTTCAAAGTTAATCTGTTTTCTTGGTACATAATTATAATCTATTATTATAAAACTGCTTAAATACATGGCAGTGGCTCAGAACTTAACGGTGAGGAAGTAGGTCCATTCCAGTCTTCAGAATAAATTTTATAAATCCTACTCTAAGATTTTGTATTGTGTTTGTTTGTTTGTTTGTTTGAAAGGTGAAAAAGACTGCCACTTGGAGTAAGATGGAGCAGTGTATATTGGGACCAACTGTCTTCATAAACTCCATGGTAAAAATGACCATATCTGCAATTGGCTCCATTACTAACTTTTATGCAAATTAGTTGCAGCCCTTGGGTTCTTGGGTAGTTTGCCCAGGTGGCTCAATGTTGTGCAACTGCTGGCCTACTGTCGCTCCCATACTACTGTGGTGGGTGCCACTGTACAGACCTAGATAGCAATGTATTGGGCAACTGGGTCTTTAAATTTGGAGCTGGCAACTTGTATCTGAATTCAAAGCTCAAGCTGTTTAGTGAGGTAATACTAATGACTTATAGGACAATATGTTAAGTGACTGAACTGATTTTATAAACAACTTACACCATTAGTTTTTTGGTTTTGTCTTGTTTAGAGGGATTTACTGATCGCTCTATAAAACAAAATCTCTTTAAGCCTGAAACTCTACATCTAGAGCATAGGCATGTATCAACTTGCATGTGAAATGCATCAGTACAGTCTGAGATATAAAGAAACTTTTGCACTGTAGAGTGGTGATCTGGTATGTACTCTGTGTGGGAGGATACACTGTGCAGAGTTGATTGTTTCACCATTTTTTCCAGAAAGTAAAACACAGCCTGTGGCGAAACTGGTTTTAACCAAGTACAGTATGGCAGGGAATTTTATGAGCGTGTGAAACTTTGCCTCAAGCAGAAAGGTGAGGCCTGACCTAATGAGCTCTGTAATGTATATTGTATTACATACACACTTTTGAAACTAGACAGATGTTAATTATGCATAATACCAAATTATGCTTAATGACTATACTTTTCTCTGTAGCAGTAATTAATTTGCTTTAGTAATTTTATTTTTAGATTGATTACAAAGATTTTAAAGTGTTTCATGAAGTATCATATAATACCAAATTCTACAGGCCGCTTTCCTCAGATCCCACTGAGGAATACACTAAGAAACTGCACCATCTACTCAGGACACTCCCTACACTAACACAGGAACAAATCAACATACCCTTAGAGCCCCGACCGGGGTTATTCTATCTACTACCTAAGATCCACAAACCTGGAAACCCTGGACGCCCCATCATCTCGGGCATTGGCACTCTCACTGAAGGACTGTCTGGATATGTGGACTCCCTACTCAGACCCTACGCCACCAGCACTGCCAGCTATCTCCGTGACACCACAGATTTCCTGAGAAAACTACAACGCATTGGTGACCTCCCAGAAAACACCATCCTAGCCACCATGGATGTAGAGGCTCTCTACACAAACATCCCACATACAGATGGAATACAAGCCGTCAGGAACAGTATCCCTGATGATGACACAGCACAACTTATTGCTGAGCTCTGTGACTTTATCCTCACGCACAATTATTTCAAATTTGGTGACAATATATACCTCCAGACCAGTGGCACCGCTATGGGCACCCGCATGGCCCCACAATATGCCAACATTTTTATGGCTGACCTGGAACAACGCTTCCTCAGCTCTCGTCCACTCATGCCCCTTCTCTACCTACGCTATATTGATGACATCTTCATCATCTGGACCCATGGGAAGGAGGCCCTGGAAGAATTCCACCATGCTTTCAACAGCTTCCACCCCACCATCAACCTCAGCCTGGACCAATCTACACGGGAGGTCCACTTCCTGGACACCACTGTACAAATAAGCGATGGCCACATTAACACCACCCTATACCGAAAACCCACCGACCGCTACGCCTACCTTCATGCCTCCAGCTTCCACCCCAGTCACACCACACGATCCATCGTCTACAGCCAAGCACTGAGGTACAATCGCGTCTGCTCCAACCCCTCAGACAGAGACCAACACCTACAAGATCTTCACCAAGCATTCTCAAAACTACGATACCCACACAAGGAAATAAAGAAACAAATCAACAGAGCCAGACGTGTACCCAGAAGCCTCCTGCTACAAGACAGGCCCAGAAGAGAAACCAACAGAACTCCACTGGCCATCACCTACAGTCCTCAGCTTAAACCTCTCCAACGCATCATCAGTGATCTACAACCCATCCTGGACAATGATCCCTCACTTTCACAGACCTTGGGAGGCAGGCCAGTCCTCGCCCACAGACAACCTGCCAACCTTAAGCACATTCTCACCAGCAACCACGCACCGCACCATAACAACTCTAACTCAGGAACCAACCCATGCAACAAACCTCGATGCCAACTCTGCCCACATATCTACACCAGCAACACCATCACTGGACCTAACCAGATCAGCTACAACATCACCGGCTCATTCACCTGCACGTCCACCAATGTTATATATGCCATCATATGCCAGCAATGCCCCTCTGCTATGTACATTGGCCAAACTGGACAGTCACTACGCAAGAGGATAAATGGACACAAGTCAGATATCAGGAATGGCAATATACAAAAACCTGTAGGAGAACACTTCAACCTCCCTGGCCACACAATAGCAGATGTAAAGGTAGCCATCTTACAGCAAAAAAACTTCAGGACCAGACTCCAAAGAGAAACTGCTGAGCTCCAGTTCATCTGCAAATTTGACACCATCAGATCAGGATTAAACAAAGACTGTGAATGGCTATCCAACTACAGAAACAGTTTCTCCTTCCTTGGTGTTCACACCCCAACTGCTAGCAGAGCACCTCACCCTCCCTGATTGAACTAACCTCGTTATCTCCACACTGATATATACCTGCCTCTGGAGATTTCCATTACTTGCATCTGAAGAAGTGAGGTTCTTACCCACGAAAGCTTATGCTCCCAGTACTTCTGTTAGTCTCAAAGGTGCCACAGGACCCTCTGTTGCTTTCTATCATATAACTGGTACTACTGCAGCATAATGAAGGGTGTTTAGTTCAATAAATACAAAACAAATGCAAAGTTGTAGGTGTTATATTTGATTGGGCTAATTAAAAAGAGCAGCTATGTGGTGGAGAAAGGTGCTTGACCAGTAGCAAGGAAACTGAAGCCCTCTACTTAGCCACAGAACTAGTACACAGAATTCATGACCCACAGAAAAAGGGAAAGAACTAGAAGCTTTCTGCTTCCTAAGTGCATGCCCCTTGAAGTAAAGGGAAATCACCACTCTTTTAGCATTAGAGCTTCTATTCTTTGAGTTCTGTTGCCACTACACAAGACACTTGATCAGGTCTGCCATTCAATCCAGCAAAATGCAGTGCTATACATTCACGCTAGCTAGTATATTAGCAGAAGTAGTGCAAACTTCCCCACTAACATGTTTCAACATTGATCTGAAGGGAGCATGGTAGTTCAGCTTTCCATAGCCAGTCAGTCCTTAGCTGAGAATCCAAATAGGGTGCCAACTGTGATGCAGACAGTTGCTGTGCATACTAAGATCACCAAATCATTTTACATTGCTGAATAAACAGCTGTCCAATAACACTTTTTATAGGTAAAAACTTAGTGAATTAGAGATACAAGTCTCCATCTGTAATCTCATTACCAAGCTCCAAACAGGATCACTCACTAAAAAGAAGTCCAGTATTGTTGAAGAGGCTTAGATCTGCTGACAATCTCAATAACATGGGAGGCCAAATCTGGGCTTTATGTACACTTCATAAATTGTTGTTTTAGGTTGGTAGGAGATATAAACTCAGAGAGCTAATAAAACTCAAGCCTCTAAAATCTGTTACAGAATCCATAAACACTTTCAAGTAAATAAACTTCGTTTTACACAAGACTATGGCAAAGCAATAGCAAAATGCTAATAGCTTGTAAATTTTCCTTTTTAACAACTACACAAAGTAAGAACAAAATAATCACTGCTTTGGGGCAAATGAGAACCTTTATACATTTGTATCCTAGCTTTACAATGGATACTTTGATAATTGAGAAACTTACTTACGTACTTAAAAAGCAACAGAGAGTCCCGTGGCACCTTTAAGACTAACAGATGTATTGGAGCATAAGCTTTCGTGGGTGAATGTGTCTGACGAAATGGGACTCTCTGTTGCTTTTTACAGATCCAGACTAACACGGCTACCCCTCTGATACTTTACTTACTTAAACCCCTTAACTGCCTGTAAATATATCTAGGTACTTTGTTGGCCATCTTTGCTATAGTATACGAGCACCTCCTAATTTAATTTTTAAAAATAGTGACAAATGGTTCGTTATTTGTAAAAATTGGGTTAATATTACTTGTAAGCTTTCCAGAGTTTTTTCTAAGTCTATATCAGAAGTGAGAGCAGATCTGATGTGAACCCACATCAGTGGGTAATACTAATTGAAGTCTAGAACAAATCTATTTAAGTAGAGTCTATCTGCCACCTTCATTTGAGGGTGATGTGGAGAGTTAACTAAAAAAAAAAAAGGGTTTAAAAAAAACAAAACAACCCCCTAAAAATCCTGTATTTATTGCTTTCTTTGTACATTTCCTTGTACAACAGTAGATGTTACAACACTCCTCAGATCTGTAGTTTTTAAGGAACCCTTTTCATTAATAATTTAATAGCCAGTGACACTAAGAGGCCAAATGTAAATCATTTAGGAAGATGCTGGTATACAATAAGAGTCAGTGTGGTAACTAATAATCTTTGCTAAAGAGTATAGAGCATCTTACCAGTCAGTTTTTGGCCTATGCAGCTGCAGAGACCTCAGAGTATAAAACACAGTTTACCCAGACTAATCAAACTACCATTGCAGTAGTCCCTTCTTCTTCTACTCTCCCAGGTCACAAGTAAGCAAGGAGCTAGATAGGATACTTTTATACAAGGCCCTATACTTTGTGATAACATTGTAACTCTAGAATTATAACTTCAGTTCCCTAAATATGTGCATGGTGAGCCAAATCCTTCCCTAATGTAACTGGAATAAGTGGGGTTATGTTTGGGATGGGATGTACCTTTGGCCAGGTATATCTAAATCTGTCTGAATCTTTTTGCTGATTCTAACCCTTGTGGTATTAAGCCTAATTTTATATAAACATGAAAAAATAGGAGCGTGAGGATCTGGAAGCAAGTACCTGTTTTTTTCTGGGAAAAAAGGAAACCATCTGCCACTTATTTCCCTTCTTAAGTGTTAACGTGACATCAGGACAAACAAGGGAAAGAAAACACACATGTTCCCTGCCACGGAACACTCTGTTGTATGTAACTTGTTTTAGAGAGGAGCACAGTATTAACTTGGACTAGTGCTCATCTAGACATGATTTAATCTGCTTCAGATTGACTTGAACATTTAAAAATGCTGCTGTTATCCCAATATGTAGGACCACTTCTGTTACAGCAAGTCAGAGCAATATTTTCAGTATGCATAATCTCTTAGAAAAACTAAGCTCCATTCCTGTGAGTTGTAATTTTACCACATTGTTTCTCTTGGTTCATGATAAACTGATAATTTGACATGTTAGTTTCTGATGGCAATGACCTCGTTGTCCAAATATTTTACAAACACAGATGGACAATAGGGTGACCAGATGTCCCAATTTTATAGGGACAGTCCTGATTTTTGGGTCTTTTACTTATATAGGCTCCTATTACCCCCATACCCCCTGTTCCGATTTTTCATACTTGCTGTCTGGTCACCCTAATGGACAACTAAAGTCAAAACATGGTACACCTAATTGCTAAAATCAGTCTTCTTCAAAGCTTCTCTTTACCAAGCACAGGGCTTTGCATTTATTAGAAGGGGTACAGAAAAATATTGGTAACATTATTAGGTCATGCATGTTACTTTACAACTCAGAGATCACTATTAAATTAACAATAGGAAATAAATGTTCAATAGACCTATGAGGATACAATAGTACATACACATACTCTATTTATGACATCATTTTAGCCTAGTGATAACTCTCAGCAAATATATCAGAACTGTATAGTTGGTTGATAGAAAGGTTGTCAAAGGAGGAAGAAAACTGCTTTAATTTCTCACAACAGTAAAGTGGCTTGACAACAGGAAACATGAATATGATTTGCCTCATAACAAGTCAGGCAAGAACAAGTCAGGTTAAGACTATATCCTTGCAGTACAAAACATTCACTCATAACATAAACATGCATTGCAAAGTACTGGAGATGGGTAAAACAAGGGGAATCCCATAACACAATGCTTTATTACAACAATTCCACAAAGGAGTATCCAATAGGATGATATAGTGCAGTCATAGTAAGGCCACAATGTTACAAGTGACAAAGACCATAAAATTAAGCATTTTGTACTACTACTAATATAGCTTTTCCTCTCAAATTATATAGATTTTATACAGTGTACCTGAATTGTATCTCCTCATAGACCTTTTTAAAGATTAACATATTGCTTGGAACAGTAATGGAGGATGGGTCACAGGGATATAAATACTAAATAATATTCACTGTAGGTTCTAGTCTATATGCCATATGCAACTGCATGAAACTGATCTTCAAATGGCTAATCAGAAAAAAGGCTAGCAAAGGACTTCCTCAAGTTTCGGATGGTTTCAGCTTTTGCTTCATCCTCGTTCACAGATGATCGAAAGAAGGATGATTCTGTGAAACTGAAGGCATTTGTCAAAGACTGTGATTTGCTGCAAGACAAAAGCAACATGGTTGGTATTCACATTGTAGTCAGCTTCCATATGTACGTATACTATATCCATACAAACTATATGCTGTGTAAAAAGGAGAAGCATTTATGGGATGGAAAACAACTTACATGTTCAAACAAAAATGGACAAGCAGAGACAAACAGAGTCAAGTACAGCATATAGAACCTCTGAATACAGCACTTTCTCTCTATACTTTAGTCTGAGAAGTAGGCTATATCAACTATATTTAATAGAACAGGTTGCTTAATAATAAAACAGCTTATATTATTGTATGAATCAAAAGGATACTAAATCACCAACAAAATAGAAATGAGAGGAATATTGAGCATGATTCCCCTGTTTCACATTTTATTCCCCCAACAGTAACCCCATTCATTTCAGTAGCTCCTAGTGCATAAAACTGGAGTAAAGAAGAATTGGGCCTATTAAGTCAAATTCAAAGCCAGGGAAACCTGAATTCAAGATGAGTATCAATAAGGCACAATTACGTTCCGTAAGGCTGCAAACATTTATTGACACAAGGAGAAAGAGGCATGTCAGTACATTTGAAGAATTGAGCCCTAAAATTGTAATCTCGTCTGATGATTTATTGGATGTTTAATTCTTAATTGTGACTTGATGAAACTTTTGTTTTGTGAATGCACTTGATTTAAAAAAAAACCCACAATCTGTCAGTGCTTGTGTATTTACTGCAAGCAATTAGCCTAACTACAGTAGAACCTCAGAGATACGAACACCAGAGGTACGAACTGACTAGTCAACCACACACGTCATTTGGAACCAGAAGTACTGTGTTTGTTTTATTTAAATTAAAATGGTTAAAAGAAGCATTTTTCTTCTGCAAATAAAGTTTCAAAGCAGTATTAAGTCAATGTTCAGTTGTAAATGTTTGAAAGAGCAACCATAATGTTTTGTTCAGAGTTACAAATTGTTTAGAGTTATGAACAACCTCCATTCTTGAGGTCTTTGTAACTCTGAGGTTCTATTGTATGCTGTCTTTTTCTTTTTTGTGGTGTTAACACTAACTATAGCATAAGTCTCTGTGAAATAGTGAATAAAATATACTTTAGCATACATGAAGGATAAAGTTTGAAGTTTAAAACTGTGTCCAATTCATAGAACTTCAAGTGGAGTAACTTTTTAAAAGGGTAGCTTAAATTTAAAGCAAAACATCATATCTATCTATCTATCTAAAACACCCTAAATGTGTAAGCCTTTCAAAAAAGTATCCATTGCTTAATTAGTAAAGATAATTAACTTTTTGGGAATGAAATGAACTCTGTCAAGTGTTTATCTTATCAGATCTCAAATAGAATTCAGTAGGAGATTGATATTTGGCTGTGATACAGCAGCAACACACTTCTCTAGTTCATATTGGCTCATACTCTGTGGCTTTCAACTTATCCACCTCTACAACAAGCAGTGCTGCATACATTTCAGGCTTTTAATACATTATAGATGGATTAATGACTGATAAACATTTGTGTTTGCATTAATGAAAGGTGGAGTGAGGGAGGTGAAGCAGCAATTGACTTGATTAGTAACACAAAATAAATGGCCTAATTAAATATTTATTCACAGATTAATAACCTGCATGCACATGTTAGGCAACAGTTTGTGGGTGACTACAAAGCACGCACATGCAAATATCTACAGTACAGTTAATCCCAAAGGCAAGGCATTTTATTATGTACTGAAATCTGTTTGGAGTAAAGTTGCTTCTTGGAAAGTTGCATAAACTAATTTTACCCCTGACAGGGTTAATGCCATACTATATCTCTAGTTCTTAAATCTTGCCAACTAAAAACTAATTGCCTTTTAAAAGTTATATTTGATGAGAGAAAACTGGATATATCTTGAAAAGGAAAACTATAAATCTATTTAGATGTAAATTGGGAGCAGAGGTATAAATTAATGGGGAGAGTTAGAAAATCATGTGTATATAATAACTATTTAAAAAGAATGTCAGGAAAATCTTGGTTAGGTTTCAGACTGTTTCTGTATTCATCCGTTTGGGATAAGGAAAATTGTCATTCACATTCTCTTGTGTACACTTAAAGAATGGATTAATTTATCCCAGGATATAAAATCATAGAACAGGAATAGTGACATACAACATCGTATGGGACAGAGAAATGGGTTTCTTCCAGAAATGGCCACACTTGTTCCATTTTGGGGGTCACTATTGCCCCCACTGAGCTTCATGTGCTTAAAAAGTCCAAGTCATTGAGCACTCATTGTGGGGGAGACTCTCAGCAAAGTCTGATTATAGGTGGGGAGGGGAGATTTGTTCACATTAGTTTTAGCATATTAGTGTCTAGAAAAAGGGAACGGGTTTCTCATACAGATTTACTGTGTAATCCAAAAACTGATCTAGTCTCTTTGTTTAGCCAATTAAGACTATACTATCAGAATATATATAATATCAGAAGATCCATTGGAATGTTAGGACATCCCTCCCATTCCTGCTAGCAGCATGTGTGTGTCATGCACACTGCAAGCGTTCGAAGAACAAGACTCTTTGCTGCTTCTCTTTTCTTCTCCCCTTCTCTTGGGTCAAGCTGTGAGGAGGGAGATCTGTGGGACAGAGGATCCGTCAGTGGCAATGGGGGGGGGGGGGGGGGAGGTTGGCTGGAGATAGCAGCAAGTGCTTACTATGCCACTTGCTGCTCACTGTTGGTCTGGAGTAGGGTGACCAGATGTCCTGATTTTATAGGGACAGTCCCAATATTTGAGACTTTTTCTTATATAGGCGCCTATTACCCCCCAACTCCATGTCCCGATTTTTCACACTTGCTATCTGGTCACCCTAGTCTGGAGTGTCCTCCTACAGTGAGGTGTGGAACCCAAGGATCCTTCTCTGTGTTCACTGCACACCGTTTATTGTACTGGTACTTATATTTTAACTGCAGTATACAAGGGAGATGGTTTGTTTGAGTTACCTGTACTGTATGTTCAAGCAGCAGTGTATAACCTTGAAAGAAACAGTATTGCAAAGAAACCCATCTTACTAACTATTGCATCTGTGTAGAATGTTAATTTGGATTATTTTTCATATAGGCCTTTTGAAACTGAAATCTTTTGCTGTCTGAGTGATTGCAAGGTTAAAAGTTTAAACAGATAAGACTTCCTTTTTTCTGTGCAGCTTTACTCTCAGTGCATGCAAATCATGAGTCAATGATATAAAAAAGGAGAAAAAAAGAAATGAGAGGATGATGCCTCCTCAAACCAACCTTGGTTTGAGCTGAAAATGTGCAGGTATTATATGAAATTCTGCATTTACAGCATTTAGGATGTGGGTATGACTCCCTGAATTGACCTTTTTTTTTACAGTCAAAAGCACATGTTCTGCTTTGCTGCTATATATTAGACAGGCACCCAAGCTACTGTGATGGAAACAAAATACAATTATATGGCGGGGGAGGGAGAGAAACAAATATCTTACTTAAGCTGTGGATGAGACTGAGGTTTCTGCTGTGGAGCAGGTTGTGGCTCTGGCTCCACTTCCATTGATAACCCGGCGCTGGAAATACCTTGACCCTGGGCATGTGGTTGTTGAGTTGTAGGGCCAGGTGGACGCTGTGGCTGGGAAGTTGAGGGCTTTGCTGACTGCCCCGGGGGGAACATGCGCTGTGGTTGCAATGGCTCCTGGCTTTGTGATTGCGTTCCTTGGGGTTGTACTGGGCCCCCTAAGTTCAGCACAAGAAAAACTTCATAATGTTACAGTATCAAAGAACCTATATTATATTTTATATCCAACACTTAAAAAATAATCCTGGAATCTGTCAAATTCTGTGTTGAGACAATATTCTGCTAATATGGACCACCAACTTAGTATAGTCAGTATTATTTACCACAACTGATACATTAATACATTCCTTATACCACCTTTACACTCCAGCCCTAAAATTACTATGAGATCCAAATAGCCAAACATCCCTGGGATAAATTTGGCCTGGTTCAGTGAGTGGTTTAGCTATATTCTGATAGTTCACCAGTGCAGCTGATTCATCTATTGTTTTTATGTGATGTTACTACAGTACTGTTGAAGAGCCAAAGCTTTAACATTATCTCCATAGTTGCTTATATTATTCCATTTACAGGTTACTTTTACAGCAGTAAAATAACTTTAAAATGACACTGAATGGAGACTTCTGGTAATTTATTAGATTTTGTAGTGAAATATCTAAGAACAGAATACAGAGAGACCTGAAAAAGTCATCACTAATTTATTCTTAGTGACCAAGGAGTCTGAGTTTTTGCTTTTACTGACTAGACTATGAGCTGACAAATAGAACAGCATTATAAAAAGTATGGGAATAGCATATGAGGCAGAAACCTAAATTGTGAAATCCATGACAGAACTGATCAGCAGGCTTTTGAAAAGATGCTGTATCATCAGACTGTTGGTTTTGAGGCTTCCTGACTGAAAATGTACTCAGTCAGATCTCAGTCAGCAGGCAGTGCACTTTATGTAGTGTCAGGTGTCTACATGTGGTTTTAACTGGGAGGCTTTTGATGAATTAGCAGTTACAGCAGAATCGTTACCCTCACATGTCACATAGCTCATATAGCACATCTGAATGAAAGGGAGGCAGGGACAGAGACAAAACTTTTTGATAGATTTTATTAAAGAATCTTTCAGTCAGGATCTGTGCAGAATGGACCATGAACATTAGACAAGCCTATTAATTTAGCTGTTTTGAAAATGTCAGAATTTAAGTCCTCTTACAAAGAGATTTAATGTCCGTGTAAGATCTCTCATCCTCTTTTTAGTCCTCAGAAAAGAAAACACTTCTATATCTGGAAGAAATGGTATCAGCACAATATGCCATTGGCTTTCTTTTTAAATAGACAAATAGCCATGGCTAGTTTTCCACTTACTGTATAAGATTGTGTGTGTGGAAGAACAGAACATACTAGTGCTTCAAAAAGTTTGCCACAACTAGGATTATTCAATATTTTGTGTTGTAGAAAGGTAAGGAGCATCTCCTTAATACTAGGGAATGGGACTTGGTTTTGTAAATTTTTATGACTTTTTTAGGAAACCTCAAAAGTGGTAACAGTCTTGCAACATCTTACCGATACTCATTTACTTATTAGCCTCCCTTCACTCAGTACTGGAAAACAAATATTCCCCTCCTCCTCCCACTTACAGATAGTGGCTTGAATGCCAGAAACTTTACACTGAAGACAGATGTAACTTTCTTTTATTGCACATTAAGCTGTACAAGATATTTCACATAAAAGATATACTGCAATCACACTTCCAGCATTTGCTCACTTTCTTGTAGCTGGGTTGTACAAAAAGGCAACAATCATGAAAGAAACTTTTACCAAATAAAGAAATAAATAAAATCTGAACATTAATCCTACACTGTAAAACATCTGTTCCCTGTTACTCCCAAACTTGCACCTAAGCATGCTTGCATGCAGAGACATTTTGACTTGCTGCTTCTCTGTGGTATGAAGTAATAGGTATGTGCCCCTCTAACTTTTACAATCAACAAGCTGAAGTCCTACCTGAAATGCAAATCTTTTCTTTGCACTCTGCACATACAACTCACAAATGTCACATGAAAAGCACTTGTGATTACTCACACTACTACATGCAAAACAACACCTACTGCTTTAAATAAAAATCACTTGGTTAACAGATTCATTTCTTCACCCCAGGGTAGTATGCTTTATTCTCATCTATGATATCTGAAGGTAAGAATTTGTGAACCTGATCTTAAGCGTGTATTCTCCATACACAACAAAAATAGCCAATGTCTTCATCAGAAAGATCATTGATCCAGAAAAACATAGATCACTAAAGCAAAATTTCATGTAATTTACTGATCATCAGTAAACAATAGCATTCACCATTAACATTTAAATAGCTAATAATGCATATATAAATTCTTATCTTGCCAGCCTGCTTTTACAATTAAGAAAGCTCACAATGCTGAGTTTTTGTTGTTGTTGTTGTTTTTGCAGTGTTTGTAGGGAAAATTAAAAGTAGAACATAATTTTTTTTTAAGGAGAACAATCTTGTTTGTATTAAGCTAGTGACCACTATTTGTCTTTGTCTAAATGACAAAATACATTGCTGTGCCTTGCTTACAACTAAGTTTTACAGTATGCTAGAATAGTGCAGGTTGTGTTCCTAGGCTAGATATCTCATAACAGTTCAATGGCCTGCCTGGATATTGCTTCTGATATTGAAGAGTAAATTGGTTATGTGAAAGTCATAAGCAATTATGGCTATAGAAAGTCTGGCAAAAGTCAAACCTCTCAGGTCTTTTTGCATTTTGAGTTATGAATAAAGATAAGGCCCTGTTTTGTGGTTAATCCTGGGATAGAATTATTTAATGTATATCCTGATATTTCAGTGAAAATAGTGGCACTGAGATGATGAAGTAAATTACTTATCTATTTGTTTGATGTTACAGTTAATGGGACAGAGCCTTAGCTGGTGTAAATCAACCCAGCTGTATTGAAGTCAGTGGAACTATGCAGAATGATACCAGTTGAAGTCCCGATATTTAGCAAACAAGACATTTCAGGGGGCTCAATAATCCTGCAGACACTTCCCACCAAACACCATGAGATTAGCTTAACCTTTTTAGCTAGGTAAAGAATTTTGGGGTAACATTTGTCTTGGGTTTTTGTAGAAACCACAAATGACTAATTCAGAACCACAACAAAAGAAACTACTTAATTGAACTGAGATACATTAAATACTTACATTTTCACTGAGATATTGCACGTAGGTGGCCCATTTACATAGCTTTGTAGCTAATAATTTAATGCAGAATTAATTAAAAATATGAACACCAGTATGTAAAATACAGGATATTTAAATGTTCCTGGGAAGAAGTCTCTTGTTTTATGGAATCACTAAAACACTAGAGTTCTACATCTTACCTATAAATAAAATTCAAATATTAACAAACTTTATAAAATTATTTAAAAAAAGCCTCAATCAACAAATATATTAAATTATATCTTGTAGAATATCTATCTGAATCACCTATCAATGTTAGTCATGCAAAAATAAAATTACAACTATCACACGCACACACTCACAGAGTTAAGCAAAAGTATTTAAATCTGAACCTGGGTTGTTGTTTACCCCACAATATATATACTTAAAAAATACTGTCTAACCATCCATAATATACAGTCGCACTGGACTCTGTAGAGGCACAATTCTTTGTACACTGTTGACAACAGCCCTGAAATCACAAGTTATACAGAGAAACATAGGTAAGCATTACAAGCACAGACATGAACAGGTAAACAACCAGACAGTATAGTTGACACTGCATAGAAAAAACACAGTCCAGGTCAGCACTGAAACAATGCAAAAACTGCACATAAACTGGTATGTTTGCTTTTAAGGTTGGTTTTTAGCTTTAACCCTGCTTTTACTGTCAATTATTTAAGTAGCCTGGACTTGTTTTGGTCCTACTGCAACGCCATTACAGTCGAGAATATACTGTAAACAACCTTGAGGTGGTGGTCGCTGAGGTGGGATTTTGTTTGGCTCTGGTTCCTTAAGTGATCCACTCTGGAAGATAAATACAAAAAAAGAAGAGACGTAAAAATAGAGCAGCACAGTTACACTGAGTCTACCTATGTTTCCACTGAAAGCTCTCCATTTAGTTTGGGGTTTAAAACATGCTCTTCAATTTTCTCCAGGTAAAATCAAGTCTAGTTTAGTTATTGCTGGTCATGACACATGAATCCTGTTATACAAGAACTCAGTTTTGGGGTAATTAAAAAAAAAAACACCTCTCCCTTTTCAGCATGAGGTTACCACTATATAACATGAACAGGAGAGTGTCTTTTCTTCCAAAGATTGCCTTCCCAAAACCTCACCATAGCTCATGTGAGGCCTTTCCCCTTCAATTCCTGCTATCTTGAACAACCTTTTCTCTATCACACTGACTGTATCACTTTTTCAATTTAGATTTTAAAACTCTTCTTCCTTCCTCATTCCTTTCCCCGTATTTTTGAGCTCATGAATGAATGCTTTGACTTAATCTCTGCATAAAGTGGGTTTACTCCTCCTCCCACAGAAATTAATGCATGCAGGATTGTGCCCAGTGGGCTAAATTTTGCCCTCTGTTACACCTGTATATTCAATGAGATACTAAGGAGACTTCAATAGTTACCTGAATGTAAGTTAGGAAAGAACTTAGTCTTTTTCAGTTGCAACTCAATGACATTCCCTTGCAGTTTAGAAACCAGCATCAGCAAAATTCCACTGTGTTTGAGTATCGAAGTGAGACACTGACTATAGTTTTAGCTGTTTCATTAAGTGAAATGAAAGAGGGTTAGCAAAAACATAATGGGAAAAAAATTACTTCACTCTATCCCATCTAGCATGTAATAGTTAACTTTTCAAAATAGGATATGTATTTGGCAGTATTGCTTTCAACATATTCTTGTCCAGAGGAAGAGATGGGCCTGAACAAAAACTTTGGAGCAGAACACCCTCTGGGAACATTAGGCTCTGGATCCAAGCTTTGTCTTGGGCCCATTGCTAATATTTTTCAAAATGTACGGTAATATGTTAAATCTCTGGACAAAATAGCTGTGCTTTATTTAATTTTTTAAAGAATGATCAAGAAATTATTGCCTTCTGCCTAGAGAGAAAAAAAACCCTAGAATCTATTAAAGGGTGAGTGTAAAATACAATCCTTGCAAAACTTACTTTTCTTCAGAAAGATTTGTGTTTGATTTTAAAACTGAAAATACATGTTACCACTAATGACTGGAATTTCATGGGAACCTAGAAATTGTAATTTTTATGTGTTTCAAGCAACAGTATTCTATTCTAAGCAGCTGTGCAAAGTTGCTTTGTGTCTGCTTTAGCTGCATAAATAAAAGGGGACATGAAGGATCTGACACTCTAATTGTTCAGTATTACAAACTTCAAGATGAGAAGAAGGGGGGTTAAAAATGAATGCATAGTATGAATGGGGCAAAATCTGCTTGTCACAAGAGGAGTTGATACAATAATACAGTTTTCTATAAAGATTAATACAAGGATTGGGAAGGAGAGGAGAATTTCACAAGGAGAAACAGGGACCTCCACACTTAGGAAGATCGGTTTAAAACTCCTGGATCGTGAGTCGGTCAGAGTTCTCACCTCCTGAACTACACATGAAAGTCCAGTCTGCCCTATGACAACTGTGATCATATGGAAAGTGTATTGATATTTGCATTGTACAGAGGATTGTATCTCACTGGGGCAATGTCAGTCTTTCCTGTGATAGCTGGGAAGCCTGCACAGGGGACTGGAAACACTGGAAGGTTCACCTTGAGGAGTTTCCTCCATATTGTTCCAGTGCTATGCTGATGCAGCTCAGACCTTCCTCTGTGTGCCATCAGGACACTGTGTGGAGACGGTGCGTGTTTCCTGTGGCATTGGTAGGGGAATGTTACCTGCCTCCTCCCCATATGCAAACCCCCAAATGGATGGTGCAGTTCCTGTGGAAGCCGGATAGAATGCTGCAATGGAGAAGAATATTCCCCATTCTCTGCACTCGAGGCAGGGATCTCTGGGGTTTACATCCTCTCTATCTATGGAGTTCTGTGGTGGGTGGGCACAGGCCTCCAATGGTTGTTTCTGGAGGACTGAATGAAACCAATCATGTAATTCCTGTTAGAGAACTGAAACCCAAACAAATTGCTCTATGTTAGACATGCCTGCTGGTATTATCCTTCTTTTAAGGAGAGCGAGCGAGAGGGCATGGAGGGAGGGAGTGGGGAGAGAAGCACTGTCTGCTCACACACTGGCAGAAGAAAGCTGGGAGGGAGATGGATTTATTTATTTTTTAACCTAAAGTAAGGGGTTGTATGTATGAGAACAATCCAGTCCTTTACTTACAGGAAAAGAAAATGGGAGCTGGTGATTCAATATGAATTCTATGAATTCTAGCTATGAATTCTAAACAGAATATCTGTAAGTCCTTAGTCACCTCCATACCTGCAGGCTAAAGTAGGACTGCAATTTGTTTTTATGTTGTCAGGGCTTTGGTTTAATCACAGATCACATCCAACTCCCTTGTCACAACACCACCAGTATTTCTGCAGTCCACCTCTCTATATATCTCCCCATCTACAAGGAAATGCCATTATCTTAAATGAAGCTTTCCAGAAAACTTGCTAGCATTTTCCCGTTACTCAAGTTTCTCTAATGCATGCCCTACCTTGGCAGTTCTGAAGTTTCAGAGCCCCTGCATACATTCCTACTGATGTTATAATTGCTTCACTCTATTCACTGACTGCAGCTGTCCTGGTTCTTCCACCCACACATCCTTTCTTCACCAAATATCACCTAGTGCTTGGGAACCTCACCCTCTCTCCAGGCTAATCACATGGCTAAATTATGTTTGCCAACCACCAGGCTGACCCCAAAAGACCTAATTCACCCTATATTCCTAAACTGAGAAATTTGACTCTTGGGTTTTCAGTTAACTGCAGTAATCTGTTCCCTTTCAGGAGCCTGCTTCTCTCTCACACAGAGCCTTTCATATTAAAAACAGGCTGGGAATCCAGAGTCTTCTAACTCCATACTTGGTTGCTTTCTTGAGCCAATGCTTCTAATAAAACCTAGGCTTCTCTTAAAACTGAAGTTGCTGGCAAATCAACTACAGCCTGTTATTTCTCACCTTTCTAAGGTAGTATGCTGCTAATGCAACTGCAAGCATTCTAACTCCTTGTGGAAAATCTAATTCCTGTGAGCAGAAACCCACAGGGACTAGACCTATCTTGAAGATCTACTCTTCCATCCTAATATTCTTATACTTGCCCGCCAGACTAGAAGCTAAATCTGTTGCCAGTTTATTTCTCTTAGCACAAACAAGATTTTGTACATCAAACTTTTGGATCTCAAACCCATCCAATAGTTAGTCCAGACCTGTCTGGAACCAGGGTTATGGAATTCCAGATAACTTATGTAAAATGGCTCAAAACAGCCCATTGCTTGGATGCCTAGGGCCAAAGAGAGAAAATGGCTGGTCTAATATCTAATTTGTGTGTGTGTGTACAGTGCTTGATATGGCTATGAATACCTCAGAGGTGAAGTAATTGAGGTGGTAATGAATGCCCTTTGGGGGCATATGCCAATTACCATGGAATAAAACTCTCATATCATGTCTGATTACTTTTTCTGCACTTAAATTTGAAACTGAATACCGAAAGGACAGGGGGATTGTAATATTACTAAAAACATCAAGTCTTGAATTGCCTATTTGTAGAATCTCCCCTTTTCAAATAAGATTGGTTTGTTTTATATATTTATAAAAATCACCAAGCTTTACCCAAGAAAGCCCTCTCTAAGTTAATGACTTCCCAGTTGTGTATGTAATGAGAGGTGCATTAGCTGCATAATGATATATATTAAAAAAGCCTGAGCTAACAATTTTGGCCAGAGCATCCCTTCAGTGGTCAGATAATCCCATTGGTCTGGAATGGGTGGAATGCTGCCTCTGTACCACTTCTCCTACTCCACAGAAATGTATAGATGCTTTTTGCTTGAAATGGGTTCCCTAGAATTTTAGGGGGCAGAGGTGGAAGATAGGACTGGCTGTCCTCCAAAGCACGGTCTCCCCGTGACTCCATGGATTAGGATAAGATTGTGCTAATGCTTGATCTATCACATTCTATATATAAAAATATCATATTTATATGTATTTGTGACTTTGGGATTGTCTGGCTAGTGTCAAAGTGGGAGGGTGCAAAAGGCTGTAATTTGGCAGGGAAATAGCCCTTGGGCAATAGAGGTGTTTGCTGTATCCCAGTGAAAATTGGTTTTGATTTGGCTGAGTTAGAAGGATTTGAAAACCAGCATTGGAACATGTATAGTAGGTTTATTTGATGCAATGACCGAAGTTTTTAAGAGGTGTCTCCACATTCGAAAGGAAATAGGGCTGCACCACACCTTGGTAGTTTAAGAGTAAATTAAATATAAAGAGACTGGCCTTATTCAGGGCAAGAGCATCTAGATGCTAAAGGAGCTTAGGAACTTTGTAGGAGAGCAGAATAATGTATCCCTTCTCCTGCAGAGATGCCTAAGGGGAGTGACTCCTTAGCACCTGACTTCACTATAGTTAAGTATGGTGAATGTTGCAGGGCTACTGGTTACTGCACCTTCCAGCTACTGCTCTGTGAATGAGTCATGGCTAATGGTTGCTCACTGATTGCTTTACTTTACTGTATAAGGAATGTGGCAGGGCTGCTACTGGTTGCTACTCATTGGTGCCATGCTGTATATTCATTGCAGATTAAGCAAGGCAGTGTGACTGCATACTGCACTTTACAGTTACATTGCAGAGACAGGTGGTGGGGCACACCTTACTACTCAAAGAAGCCACTTTCATCTTGCCTCCTGAAGCTGCACAAAGCATTATATAAACAGGGGGAGTGGGTAGCTGAGTATGTTCCAGAGCCTATTGACTGCATGTCCTTGGGGAAGGTAGCTGGCTCATACAATCTAGCAGTTCTGAATGTCAGTGTGCAATCCTGCCTGCTGCTCTGCAGGGAAAATGTGGATGGAAGAGACTCTTTAGAACAGCCAGGCAGGATTGCACCCTTGTGCTGAGGTTTGATTATAGAGGTCTCCACAGAAGAGAACTAGTTCTAGGAAACAGATAAGCAGGGTGACATGTTGGCACAGGCCTTGCTACAGAATCAGATTCTTATTGTAAGAAAGCATTGTTATCTGATGACAGTGAGACTGACACACAATGATTTTATACATGTCGTATTTTCATTAATTCCTTTCCCCCTCCCAGTGGAGCAGTATCTCCAGGTTGAGATCGTAAAGATGAATTCATGAGTTGGAAAAATGTAGATCAGCTATTGTTGTTGTTACTAAACAATCTCTTTCAGTTACCTGTCCACAATTCCTCGGTATTTTCTAGCCAACGTTTGTGGAAAAAATTCGTATAAGAAATGAATGAAATAATTTGGTTCTTATGACACGTAAAAGCTTTGAACATAAGAATGGCCATATTGCATCAGACCAATGGTCCATCTAGCCCAGTATCCTGTCTTCCACTCGTGCCAGATGCTTCAGAGGGAATGAACATAATAGGGCAATTCATTCAGTGATCCATTTCCTGTTGTCCACTCCTAGCTTCTGGCTTTCAGGTTTAGGGACTGCATGCCTGAGCATCTTGGCTAATAGCCATTGATGGTCCTATCCACAATCAAATTCTTTTTTGAACTGAGTTACATTTTTGGCCTTCACAACATCCCCTGGCAACAAGTTCCACAGGTTGACTGGGCATTGTGTGAAGAAATAATTCCTTTTGTTCGTTTTTAAACATGCTGCCTATTAATTTAATTAGGTGATCCCTGGGTCATGTATTATTAGTCATGAGAAGGGGTAAATAACTCTTCCCTTTTCACTTTCTCTAAACCATTCATGATTTTATACACTTCTATCATATCATTTATTTTCTAAACTGAACAGTCCACGTCTTTTTGATCTCTCCTCATGTGGAAGCTGCTCCATACCCAAATAGTTTTTGTTGTCCTTCTCTGTACTTTTTCCAGCGCTAATGTATCTTTTTTGAGATGTGGTGACCAGAATTGGCTTGCCTTTCCTGAGTGTTCCTTAGGTACCTTGATCATCCAGTGGCCTGACTGATTGTTTGGTAGACTTCCTGCTTCTGATGTAAATAAAAATTACTGTTCAGTTTTTTGCAGGGCTGTTATCTAGGAGCACAAGTTGGAAAGGGTTTTATTTCCAAAAATCCAAATCTGATTAGATTATAGAATAGTGCTAAAGACAAACATGCTCATGTGGACTTGCTTCTGTTAAACATAGCTCCCCTAAAAACAATACAAATAAACTATAAAAAGCAGGAGCAAGCCTCAGCTGAGAAGCATATTAAATGTTTAGGAAGAATTAATTAATTATCAAGATCTATCATCCCACTAGAGCTGGATGGTTCCTCTCCATTTTTAGTGAGGAGTTCTGAAGGAAAGTAATGCTATTTTATAGTTTATTGTGACTCTTGCTTCAGATGGACATATTCGTAGTACAATTTATGAAAAGGTATTAAAAGTATAGTTGCACAGTAGGCCTGTAAGCAAGTCTCTCCAAGTCAAAGAATTATTCCCCATAAATAGTGAAGGAATGCAGGCTATGTAATGGGAAAGAGCTCCCCCTTGTGTGTTAAGGTAATACAGAAGCTGAGAATAATACACAGAGCTGAAGAAGAGCTCTGTGTAAGCTCGAAATCTTGTTTCTTTTACCAACAGAAGTTGGTCCAATAAAATATATTACCTCACCCACCCTTCCTCTCTAATAATACACAGACACACTCAACCAAACCTGAGTTTAATTACATATATATGTGTGGGGATGTGTGTGAGAGAAAGAGACAAGTGACAGAAGTACAAGGCATCTGAATATGAGACTGTACTAAAGAATGGATAGCCCAAAGACTATTGAGTACAAACATCTATTTTAGGTTCATTGTCCTTTAATGAACAAACCCATTTGCTGTGTTCATGAGAGCAACAGTTTAAACAGTTTCAGGACTTTTAAAAGGCAGTGTCTGCTTGAACAGACAGAGCTAAAAGGAGAGAGAAAGCCATCCTGCAAAACTGAACTCAAAGGGATAATCCACCAATTTATGCTGAGTGAGTGAGAACAAAAAGTGAAAATTATTCTTATTACACTTAAAGGAATCTGGGGAAAGCATCTATTGTTAATTATAACATTTTATATTTGCCCATCAATTTCATTGAGCATTTTGTTTCTGCTTAGTTACTGAAATAATACTAACCTGCAAGATTATCGCTTTATGTCATGCCAAAGCAATTGAAATTATTCTAGTTGCCCTACTTCTGTACTGAGGCTTGTCTGCCAGATTGAGGGCAGAGCCTTCTCAGGAGTATGACCTTGCCTGTGGGACAGTCTTTGAGGGTGTCCTGCAAGGAATGTTTTGAGAAAGAGTCTTTTCCCCCCTAACCATTTAGCTTTTGTTTGCAGGGACCACTGGGCCTTGTTTATGATTATGAAATTTACTAATTATTTTATTTATAGTTCCATGTACCATTGTGGTGATTAACATACAATAAATTATCCAATAATAAATCATATCAGGCCATGTACCTAGGTCCTTGCTCAGATGTTACTCTGTGTTTATTTGGACAAACTTTCATTGATGTCAATGGAAGTTTGCCTGAATAAAATACTCAAGATTTGCCCAATGCAGCCCATACACCTAAGTATCACCATATTTAAAAAAAAAGGCATTTAAAATCTTTTAGTACAATGCAGTTTTACTGTAACACTGATAGGTTGTTATACACCATGTCTTAGCGAGCTGTGGAAATGAAGCATTTGTCAGTGCTTAGTTGCTTACTCTAAAGTAACTGACACACACTCAGCTAGCCACAAGAAGTGTTTATATAGATTCATAGATTCATAGATTTTCTAGGACTGGAAGGGACCTCGAGAGGCCATCGAGTCCAGTCCCCTGCCCTCATGGCAGGACCAAATACTGGCAAGGACCAGATATCATTGTTAATAAATATTCAGCAAGCTGCATCTTCATTAGGTCCTTTTTATCAGTGACCATAAATAAATAAGCAGAAGAGTTGGGCAATACTTTCCACTGTGTCCCTTAACAATTACTCTGTCTGCTGGTGTAGCATCCCAATGGACATTTCAAAACAGATAATGATATAATTCTCTCAGAACAGTGGAGTTTGCCATATGGAGTCTGTGGCCGTGCATTACCAGTTCATTAGTTTGTTTTGATTTGTTGCTGCGGATTAGCAGTTTGTTAGTTCACTTCTGTCTAGTTCAAAGTGAGCTAACAAACTGTTAATGCACAGCAGCAGGGTCCATGTAGTTGCTGTAACTGTAGCATGAAATTGTCTATTTTTTACCATGACTGTGCTATAAATTATGCATAATTTTACCATGACAAAATTGTATCCATAAAAATAGAGTAATATTTGAACTACAATCAATATGCCTGTATGCTAACTCACTTCTATATGACCATATCCACTGTTTTTAAATGGTGCCAAAGCCCAAGATATTGAATTTTTATTTTTGCATATAAACTTATTATTTTAAATAGAGTAGCTAAATGTCAAGCCAAGTTAAAATGCTTGGGATAAATCATACACTGCATTTTATCAATGGACTAGTTTTTAACATTTGGACTGAGCCACATCAAGTACCTTTTTTTCTCTTTTTTTAAATAAGCTCCACTGGGATATTTGTAAAAAGAACGAAGAGTACTTGTGGCACCTTAGAGACTAACACATTTATTTGGGCATAAGCTTTCATGATCTAAAACCCACTTCATCGGATACATGCAGTGGAAAATACAGTAGGAAGATATATATATACACAGAGAACATGAAAAAATGGGTGTTGCCATACCAACTCTAACAAGACTAATCAATTAAGGTGGGCTATTATCAGCAGGAGAAAAAAAGCTTTTGTAGTGATAATCAGGATGGCCCATTTCAAACAGTTGACAAGAAGTTGTGAGTAAAAGTAGGGGAAAAATTAGCATGGGGAAATAGTGTGTCATTCTGTAGCCATCCTTGGTGATCTAAGTGAAAGTTCAGGTGCAAGGTTGCCTCACAGACAGCAATGATGAAGGAAACAGATTGAATGTTCTGGAAAACTTAGTTTTAATTTGCAATATTAGCACCTCAAGTGTTTCTGAGGATACAGAAGACTGATTTCATAGACCTGACTGAGAATCATATTCCTACACAGCAAGGGTTAGAAAAACACAGACCCTCTGCTATCAGAAAATGAAGCCATTCTGCTGGTGATTCCACTGTTGTTTCTTACAGCAGTGCCAAAGGAAAGATTTAAGCAGTGAATGGAAGTAGACTGCTCCTACTCCCCCGTTTGAGTCTAGCTGCCCTGCCAGAGGAAGAAATAGCTAGCTAAAATAAGCAATCTTTCATAGTTGAAAATATACCCACAGTAGCTTTGTGTCCAGAAATGTTCAGACTTATCTAGGATGTGACTTCAATATATTTCCTGTTAGAAAAGATTATGAATTATTATACTGTTCAGAGGTCTAAACACCTCTTTATCCCCCCCAAAAAACAAACAAACAAAAAAGATGAAGAATGGCTGATTATCAAGTGGGACTGATTGGCTTTTTGTCATAAGTGCCTTGCCAGAGGTAGAGCATCTGTCGGACTTCTGTGTTTAATGTCCAACAGCCTCAATGTCTCAGATATGCAGCTACAAAATCAGTACTGTTTCTTAGCCTATAGTTCAGAACAGAGGGATGTGAAATATTTGCAATGAAGTGCAAAACTACTCTTATCTGAATGGTTATCACATTTTTCTCTGAACTTAAAATGGGACAATTTCTTTGACTCTTTTTCCCGAAGGTAGGCAATTTTTTCAATTTAGCAAAAATGGCCATTTCCTAGTGAAGAAGGTGGCCCTCACAGCAAAAACACGTGGAAACTTTTTTTCATAAGGTCTTGATCCAGTAAAGAACTTAAGAATGCTATTAAGCTTTATTGCCCTCCTCTTGTAGAAGTGGACGGATCTCTGCAATCACAGCCAAATGGGTATTCTGAAGTGTAAAACTGAAAATAACAGGCTGCCACTAGCTAAATATATTTTATATTAATGTGTAGTTCTACTGACCAATGACAGTAAAAAAGTACAGTCTGGGGTTTCGCATTTAGGCCCTGATCCTACACTGAGCTTCATGTAGAGAGAGACTTGACTTCACTGCAGCTCTGTGCAGGTGTAGTGAGTCCACCCATGCAGAGCAAAATGTGTTTTTTTCCATATCAAGTTTGCTTAGTTGGCAAGCACAAAGTTGTTGACATCCTTAATAGTGCAGACTTGGCCTGGGATCTGGAAAGGAGGCTTCTTTTTTTCATGTAGTCCCACAAAGTGAACACAGTTAAAATAGTGTTACTGAAAGGCTGATTTAAATAAAGTTTTCTCCGTTCATCTGAGTGCATGTAGAATAACTAGCCTATATTCAAATAAAAAGGAAATTAAAGACTTTGGAAAAGTGAGTATGTCTAGAAACCTTTGTATAAGTAGCATTTTAGTTATTTAGTAATAGAATATGCATATCAGACACTCAATTTCATGTTTACTGTAATATTACTTTTGTAATTTACCAATTTGTACCTGCACATTACCCTTTTTCATTAAACAGTAAATAACATCTGACCATCATGAAAACGAAAAACTACCACAAGATGTCACTATAATTTAAATAACTAAAAGGTGCTGTAGTACAGCAGAGGGGTGACTATTTCTCTGTAGCAGAGTTCTAGTCTTTAAAAATTAAAAGAAAGGCTTCCATTATTTATAAACGTTTTTTGGGGGCATAGCTTTAAATGATTGGTGCAACATCCATTCTCCCCCCCCCCCCCAATGTTTCTTACTGAGCTTCTAGCAAAAAGTCTAGATTGTATGCTGACCTACAAACCTGGAAAGCATATGCCCCCTGCTTCTAACTTGCTTTTCGGGCAGGAGTACGTCAAGCAAATTTTAATGGAAAGAGAACTTTACTCACTGTAGGCTACATCTTCAAAAGAACGCAGGCCCGGATACTAATTGTCCACCGACATGCACTTTGTGTAGGTATTTACTCCCACTTGTATATACTGAGTGATAGCTCACAAAGTGCACACAAACTTTCATGTTTAAGGAATTCAACAGAAAAGAGACCTATAACGTTTACTAATGTAGCCCACAGAAAATATATTGAGCATATCAAAACTACAACCTAAGTTTTTTTGATAAGTTCCATTGGGTCATATTATGATGTAACCTGATGAAAGACTTCAAAAATGTAAATACTCAGTTAAAGAGGCAAACAGCAGAACCAAGAACCAGCAAATTCTTTCCACTGAAGTACACTGCAAAAGCATGGATCAAATCCTGAGCTATACCTGAGGAGCCCATAATGCAGCTAAGGTGGCCTTTGCTCCCTTGATCATGGGCAAACTATGCCAGGCTAGTACTCTGGCATAATTTAGAACATGTGAAGGCTGAACTGAGTTGTGGTAGTGGCCAACAACCCATCAGCTAGGGATCAGAGGGATATTGAGAAGCCTTGTTATGGTGGCTCTGTCTCACCAGAAGATGTACCTAAATCTAGAGTGATCTTTCCACTTCTGCTTGCACCAGCTTTAGGCTGCCAGCTGTTCAATGCAAAGCAGCTGCACTATACCCCAGAATTCTGCCCATAATTTTAAATGTTATATTTATATTGAGAGACAGAAATTCAGCACAGGGTTTCTTTATAGATGGTACATAATTATTTTAGAGTAGTAAACAATGATTTTAATCAAACTTCTTAATGCTAGACTCCCCATCACAGTAGGTTGTTAAAAACAGGTTGGACAAACACCTGTCAGGGATGGTCTAGGTTTCCTTTGTCCTGCCTCAGCATAGGGGGCTGGACTTGATGACCTCTTGAGGTCTCTTCCAGCTCTACATTTCTATGATTATTGTTATTGCTGTTTACTACTATGGATATAATTACCCTAGACAGTTTTGCTCCAGTTTAGGAAGACTTCTACAGTTTGAGTACCAGTATCAGTATCATCTGTTACTCCTGTAGAACAATTTAACCTGTCTTTAGTTTGTATACTTATTTGGTGGGCTTTTCTTCCCAGAGGCAGAAGAGGCAGAAATATAAGTTCTTAATGCCTAAAGGCTAAACTCAGGTACCAGAGGGTGGAGAAAAACGGAATGGTCTCCCTTGGCTGTGGAGCTACTCAGTAGTTGTGACTACAGTCTGGATGCTGCAGTAGGTCTAAGGGTTGAAGGTTTTGTGTAGAAGATGACCTGCCAACACTGGCCTTGTTCCTCCCCCAGGCAGCCATTGCCATTACTCAAATTGTGTGTGGAGATGGACTAAGTGGAAAATGGTGTGGAGGTGGGGTCCATCTGGCACGGACCTTTGTGTGGGCTCCCCATAACTTGTCTCCCCTGTTCAGCACAATTGTATTTAATTCTAAGTTTCCTTGTGCCTCCACAGATGGGTGCAGGATTTCCCCCCTATAAAATGAGATATTCTTTATAAAGCCAAATCAAACTCTGTAGTGTCAGGCTGACATTCACACTCAAATAGATTAAAGCAAATTACCACCAACCTACTAAACATAAGCGAATTACAATTAAAAAAAAATCATGACTGATAGAGGAAATCATGGTTCTATGTTTCTACTGGAAACAGAACAGTAGAGGAGATAATTGTGTGGACTTGACTAATGTACTTTTGTCATTTCTTCATAGAGCCAATGCTAACTGCTTTGAGCATTGCCTTTTCCCAAACTTGTCCCACTAGGGGTGGTCAAGTTCAGTTCAGTTATCTCTCTCTAATAGTTATTGGAATGAAGAAGCTAGAGGAAATGCAGAGCCCAGCTCCCTGGCACTCTTGAGCCAGTCGTATGTCATGTGAAGAATGAGGGATGGATAGTGAGGAGGTCATGAGAGTGATAGTGAAAATGAAAAGAAATTAAAACAGGCAGGAGTTCCGTAAATCTGAGGGGGAGGTCTTGATCCAATTTCTATATCAATGTGCTGTACTTGGTTTCAATACAGAAGGGCTTATTTTGGGGAAAATATTTTTAAAAGAAGTCTGAATGGTTTGTTAAAGATTAAAACTCTTCTGGGTCCTACTATCCCTATTTCAAAGCAGTTAGATAAATGGCTGTTTCATTAGTGGGCTGTTGATCATACACTTAATTACTGTTGTTTCATGACCCTTACTTTTAAAGAAGGCCCAGTCAGGTCAGTATTAAAGATGCTGTGGCCAGCTTCACTTATAGTGTGTTGGACTTTGTCAGCTTGTCTAAAATATTATGTTCTGAACCAGTTTAACATAGTGTGTTTGCTTTTTTCCTATTTCTTTAATGGCTGCGTATCCTACATCAACAGTTTTGCCCTTTTGTTGATATTGCAACATGGCCTCAATAGAGTCGTATTGAGATTGTCTTGACTTTTTCCTAATAGAATCTTCGTAGACTTGACCTCCCAGAAATGTACTCTCAGAATTTGCCATTGTAATGGGGCACTTGTGCATCTGCACTGAAATAATTTTATCATAACTCATTATCATACAATAGTTAGAGGGTTTGCATTAACACTACTTTTTGTACCATTTATCTTGGATTCAGAACCTGATCTACACAGATTTAAACTGATAAATTGTCATAAAAAAGGAATCCTAAAAAAGTGGAAACATGGGCAAATTGCTAAGGATGAATACAAAAGAATATCACAAGCATGTAGGAACAAAATCAGAAAGGCTAAGGCACAGAATGAGTTACACCTAGCAAGGGACATAAAAGGCAATAAGAAGAGGTTCGCATTAGGAGTAAGAGAAAGAGGAAAGAAAGTGTAGGCCCTCTTTTAGTGGGGAAGAAGAGTTAGTAACTGGTGACATCAAGAAAACTGAGGTGATTTAATGCTTTTATTAACGTTTTGCTTCAGTCTTCACTAAAAAGGTAAATTGTGACCACATATGCAACACAATTAATATTAACAAGAGGGAACAAATGCACACCAAAATAGGGTAAGAACAGGTTAAAGAATATTTAGATAACTCAGATATAGTCAATTTGTCAGAGTCTGATGAAATTCATCCTAGGGTACTTAAGGAACTAGCTGAAGCAATCTCAGAACCATTAGCAGTTATCTTGGAGAACTGTTCAAATAATCATGTGCAAAACCTAGTTCTGCCAGTCCAGGTGTTTGAGTACAGATCCTTTCTGCCAGCAGATGGGGACAGACAAGAATGAACTTTTCAATCATGACATCCCTATTCATCTGCTGACTCAAAATTCTTAGCTGCTGTTGTCTCCAGCAGATGGAACAATTTCCTGGCTGGCTAGCTCATACAATTCTAGAAAACCCCTAAGATTTCTCAAGTGTTCAGCTGAGACTATTCAAAGAGCAGGAGGAAATTAGAAGACCGCTATTATCAGTAGAGTGGGTCAGAATTTTTTTTCTTCCAGAAACTTTAAGTGAAAATGAAATTTTCCTTTGTCTTCATTGAAGTTTGCAGTGGAAAATTTGATTTTGCATTAAAAAAACATAAACAGATTTTTTTAAAAAAGTGTTTGGGCCGCCTCCCCCAATTTCTTTTTTTGAAAATTTCAAGGAAAACAGTCCCTTTCAAAATAAAATAAAATAAAATAAAATAAAATATTGTTAGTTGACAACGTTCTGTTGGAAGAAAGTCTGGATAGAAACTTTTCCACCAGCCATAGGTTTCAGGATAATTCTGAGCACAAACTATTATAGTGAGGCCTTTTATAAGTCTTAGGTATCTCGCTTTCCTGCGGGGAGAGGGGTTGTTACCAACATAGCTGACAGGAATAAAAATGGCAAATTCTACATCCTGCAACAAAGATCCTAGTGTATGCATCTAATTAATTACATTAATTATTGTAGCAAGAGCTTTAAAGAACCAGATTTCTATAAAAAGGAGGCCTGTGGGGTATGCTCATTTTGGACCTACTTTTGAGTGTGAAATTGTGTGTACATACAGGAACAGACCCAATTTGAGTACAAAAGCAGCCAATTTGCTTACATGGCAGTAGTAATCACTTACACAAATGTTCCCACACCTTGTGTTTCTCTGAAATCTAGGCACAAGTGCCTAACTGGTATACAGGTCTGTCGCATCTTACGCTGGGGTTACGTTCTGCAGTCAGCGCATAAAGCAAAAATCGCATATAGTCAAAATTACATTGAGTGTAATGGCAGGCGGAATCGCCCGCACTATAGCTACAGTATTAAAATTGTTATTTTTCTCTTTTTGTTTTTGTTTTTGTTGACCATGTAAAGCTGAAATCGCGCATGTTAAATGCGCGTAAGATGCAACAGACCTGTACCAGATTGTCAGTCAGTGAGAGCATTTAATGCTCCATTTTCACGGGGGGAGGGAGGGGAGGAAAGCTATCTGTTAATCTGACAACACTTTTTTATTTATTCTGTCAATTTGACATCTCTCTTTGGTGCTTTCGGCAATGCTTCTCAATTAGCCTGTTGTGTTTTAATATATGGTTAGTTTGCTGGTCCTGAAAGAAACCATGTTTGGTACTAAAGTGATTTTTTTTCCTCCGTGACTTTTTTTTTTAGGTGCCCTTTACAACTGGGCTTGAGTCATGGTGGATGGAAATTCATTCATTGTATGTGGTTGAAACAATTTTGTGCTCAGTTTCTAGTGGCTAAATATAAATAGATGCTACACCACTTCTTTATGTGGGATGGTGGTGGGGTGTTTTTTTTTTTTAAAACAAAATATGATGATATAGTTGAAGAGCAAATTAGTCATTCTCCCTCAAGAATTGGTCTACTTGAGATGTACCACAAAGCTGTTTACCTGATGCGGGGCCTATTCAGAATTAAAAATAGACTTTTCAGTTAGGGTTGGTAACTCCCAACCTACAGTTTGGGTCCATTTTATTGCTTAATCACCATTGGTCCTATCAGTATAGTTAGACAATCTCGTTCTCAACTGTTCACTTAGGCCTGATACTGAGAAGTGCTGAGTACCTAAACCACACACAGACGTCAACAGAATTTGCGGCTGCTTAACCCCTGCCAGGATCAATCCCATTGACTATCAACTATGAGCTCATAAGAATAATATTTGGCATTTACGTAGCACTTTGCATCTTCAAAGCATAGCACAAAAATGAATTAATCCTCGCCACACTTCCAAGAGTTAAGAAGTAACATCCTCCTTTTAATAGACAGTGACATGGGGATGCAGAGGACTAGATCAACAAAGGGATTTAGGTGCCTACCTGCTACTTCAGGTGCCTAAGTCCAAAATTTGGATTCTTAAATCCCCTGCTCAACTGCCACCTAATCCTGCAGGTGCCTAAATTTCTGTTTCTGGGCATGTGCACAGCTGCCTAAGTTCTGACACCTGAGCACCAAGCTCACACTAAACCCCCAGTCAAACTGAGAATTGTCCTGGCTGCCTTTCTTGCCTGCAGGGTCCAATCCAGTAGGCATGCTCGGTATACACCTGGCTTGGGCCTCACACAAAACGCTGGTTCCTCCTTAAAATCTTTAGCCCAGTGGTTAAAGCACTGACCCAGGATGTGGTAGAAGGAGGCACCTTCCGTGAGGTGCCTAATTTCTTCTGTGGGGTGGGTCTTAGGCTACACCCCTCTCCTTGGTATTGGCTAGTTTACACAGCTCCCTGCTCAGTGTGCTGGCTTTTGTGAATCCTATTTTTAGGCACCTAACTCTCTCCATGCATTCATTGTATGGGGAACCTAGGCACCTGACTCAGGGCTGTGGATTCCATTAGATGGCTGGATGCCTAAAGTGAGGTGATGTGATGCTGAGTCTAAGTCCCTTTTGTGGATCTAGCCCACAGAAGATAGGAGACTTAACCAAGGTCACAAAACACATCTGTAGCACAGCCAGGATCAGAACTCGGAAACTCCTGTCCTCAAAGCATTAGACAATGTATGACAAATTGAATGCATTTCCATTCTTCTTATAATACTGTAAATTAACAATTCAGTCCAGACAACTGCTCACTGAAACAGTAAATACACTTCAGGTGCATTCCAGTTTTGAAATCACCGGTTATTCTCCTGGTTTGCATCATATTACATTGATCACATGATCATGTCATTTACTTTGCACACATTGTAGTCAATAGATCTCAGTAAAATCTTCTGCAATAACACACGTTTTTATCAAGCACTCTTGCTTCCATCTTCAAATAAAGTCAAATGCTGTCTAAGGGCAGTGCCTCATAGGTTTATTATCTCCATTATATTTTTACATGAATGTGACCTATAACCACATAATAAGGATCCCATTTTCTCTAATGACAACTCAGCTGAATAATACCAAATCCAGAGCTATCAAGATACTTAAATAGCTACAACCCTGCACCCTGCACGTAGAACTACATCACAAGAATAACTTTTGATCCACACTGGTTAATTGTTAAGTATCAGACGGGTAGCCGTGTTAGTCTGAATCTGTAAAAAGCAACAGAGGGTCTCTTTTGGTTAATTGTTGTTTCCAGAACACCTTACAGAATTTCTTGCTGGATGCCTTCGATGAGACGTTTTTGAATCCTTGTGGCTGTATCTGTATGTAACTTCTCTAGCCAAATCCTTTACTGCAAGTGAAATCTTGACTTAAACTTACATATTAGGGCTGTTGATTAATCGCAGTTAACTCACACGATTAAAAAATTAATCACGATTAATCGCAGCTTTATTTGCACTGTTAATAGAATACCAATTTAAACATATTAAATATTTTTTGATGTTTTTCTACATTTTCAAATATATTGATTTCAGTTACAACATAGAATACAAAATGTACAGTGCTCACTTTATCTTATTATTTTTCATTACAAATGTTTTCACTGTAAAAATGATAAAAAATTTATTTTCAAAGTACTGTAGTGCATTCTTGTTATCGTGAAAGCGCAACTTACAAATGTAAATTTTTTTTTACAGAACTGTACTCAAAAACAAAACAATGTAAAACTTTAGAGCCTACAAGTCCACTCAGTCCTAGTTCTTGTTCAGCCAATCACTAAGGGTACGTCTATACTTACCTCCGGGTTCAGCGGTAAGTAATCGATCTTCTGGGATCGATTTATCACGTCTTGTCTAGACGCGATAAATCGATCCCGGAAGTGCTCGCCGTCGACACCGGTACTCCTGCTCCGCAAGAGGAGTACGCGGAGTCGACGGGGGAGCCTGCCTGTCGCGTGTGGACCCGCGGTAAGTACTTTGTAGTTCAAACTAAGCTACTTTGACTTCAGCTACGTTATTCACGTAGCTGAAGTTGCGTATCTTAGTTCGAATTGGGGGGTTAGTGTGGACCAGCCCTAAGACAAACAAGTTTGTTTACATTTATGGGAGATAATGCTGCTCTCTTCTTATTTACAATGTCACTTAAAAGTGAGAACAGGCGTTCGGATGGCACTTTTGTAGCTGGCATTGCAAGGTATTTACATGCCAGATATGCTAAACATTTGTATGCCCCTTCATGCTTTGGCCACTATTCCAGAGGACATACTTCCATGCTGATGACACTTGTTAAAAAAAATAATGCATTAATTAAATTTGTGACTAACTCCTTGGGGGAAAATTGTATGTCTCTTTCTCAGGTTTACCTGCATACTGCCATATATTGCATGTTATAGCAGTCTCGGATTATGACCCAGCACATGTTGTTCGTTTTAAGAACACTTTCAATGCAGATTTGACAAAACGCAAAGAAGTTACCAATGTAAAGTTTCTAAAGATAGAAACAGCCCAAGGTTTAAGAATCTGAAGTTCCTTCCAAAATCTGAGAGGGATGAGGTGTCGAGCATGCTTTCAGAAGTCTTAAAAGAGCAACACTCTGATGCGGAAACTACAGAACTCAAATCACCAAAAAAGAAAATCAACCGTATGCTGGTGGCATCTGACTCAGATGATGAAAATGAACATGTATCAGTCTGTTCTGTCTTGGATCATTATCAAGCAGAACACATCATAGCATGGACACGTCCTCTGGAATGGTGGTTGAAGCATGAAGGGACATATGAATCTTTAGCACATCTGGCAAGTAAATATCTTGTGATGCCGGCTACGACAGTGCCATGTGAATGCCTTTTCTGACTTTCAGGTGACATTGTAAACAAGAAGCAGGCAGCATTATCTCCTGTAAGTTCAACTTTCATGATAAAGAGATTGCACTACAATAGTTGTAATTGGGGAATTGAAAAATACTGTTTCTTTTGTTTTTTACAGCGCAAATATTTGTAATAAAAATAAATATAAAGTGAGCACTGTACACTTTGTATTCTGTGTTGTAATTGAAATCAATATATTTGAAAATGTAGAAAACATCCAAATAAATTTAAATAAATGGTATTCTATTGTTTAACAGCGCCATTAATCGCAATTAATTTTTTTAATCATGCGATTAATCACAATTAATTTTTTTAATTGCTTGACAGCCCTATTATATATATTATCCTATTGTGTATTTAGAAAGTAGAAGTTTCTTACCTGAGGCTGTTGAGTGGCAGTTGGTCTTTGAGGAGATGGTATAGGTGTTTTGGACAACATTTGGTTCATTTTGCTTACAACAAGATCAGTTATAAATTGCCTGTCTTCAACCTGATGTTCACCAATCAAAGGCATTGCACAGTCCATAACCTATAATAGACAACATCTGATTAGTTAGGGAATGTAGCATTGCAGCAAACCCACTCCATGTGTGTGTCTGTAAATGTCAGGTCATCCATCGAGTTTGTGCTGCAAAAAGGAGAAAAATGTGTAGAAATGGTCTAATTTTTGTGAGAGGAAAGGGAATTGAGCTTAAGTATCATCATCCCCTTCCCGGAGACTGGAAGCCACTCCATATGATCTGAGTTTGACTTTCTGTGCTGTATGTGGGCTGTTTCTGAGCCCATTCATAGCTGGGAATGCCACTCTCCATGGCATCATCCCTTTCTAATCCCAAGGCAATATACCCATGTGACTGCATGTTGACATTTCTTGGGGATGCCATGTGCGGGCACTCCATGGGAACATAGTTCCTGAGGGAACTATACCACTGCACCTACTAACGATTATAAAGAGGCACGAGGCTTCCCTAAGGAGGGCTTGAAATCTGAGATATTTCCCTGTGAATTCTAGGTTATTAAATGTTTTAAAGGGCTCTTTCCCCTGCATGGTTTCTGTGGCTCAAACCCTATCCCAGTAATGGAATATGTCTAGGGAAATGCTGAGTTGAAACTTGAATTTCCTGGTTTTTCTGTTAGACTTTGATCCCATAGTCCTTACTGGTTAATGTAAAATCTGAAACATGGCCATATAATGCCATTATTATTGATAGGGTTGTTTCTGAAAAGTGCTGTGTATGTTGTAGGGGTTTGCAGACTAAAATATTTCCACAAATGCACTTTTTATCCTATTTGTTTGTACCTGATGTGTTCTTCCTAAGGGGTGAATCTTGCCCCCCACTTTGCATGTCTGAAAGGCTTCCCCACTGCAGAATCAGTGCAATTCAATTGCATAAGGGAGGAGATAGAGATTATGAATCCTGTATGGTGTGGAGCCCAACTCCTGCGAGTACTCACCATGTGGCAGCACACTGGGTGATTAAGGGTGGCACATGGACCAGATGGGAGAGGGGGAAAGCCAGAGGATCTACACTGTATGAGCTTCTGGTCCTTTGCCATTTTTGGAAGGAGTGGACTAGAGTGTCTGCAGAGACACTGCCAACCCAGCAGCCAGTATTCGCATAAGTGAAGCAGCTCTGCATCTAAGGTGGAGAAGATTCCTCCCCCATACCTCTGCTAGTGCCTAGCTCAGACACTGATGGTGGACGCTCAAGGAAAGATTTGGACCTAAATGAAATTACTGTGTTCAGTGTAACAATGTTTTGAAACTATGCTATCCAGCTGCTATTTCATACAATACAGATGCTAATAACAGATTACCTTTTAAAGAATGTTTGGTGGCTTGGGAATTTTCAAATTGATTAGATGCTTTAAAAAAAAACACTTGTGAATGAAACTGTCCAAAATAGTAAATCTAATCACATTAATGATTAATGATTAATATGAAACAAGAGACTGTATGTAACAACCTGAAGCTTACAAATACTTTTATTCTCTCCCCCTACCCACTCCACCCCCAAAATTAGGTAGAAAGTAGCATTGTTTGTTTATAATTAATATGCTGCAAATTATTGATTTGGAGTCTTCAGGGCTACAAAATCTCAAGGATGCCCCAACCATCAAAAATCTTCCTCAGAGCTCAGAGGCTTGCTAAAACAAACTCAAATTAAACAAAGAAATACAATTTGTGTTTCAAGCAGATGTTTTCTAAGAAAAGCAGGAATGGTGTTCTCCTCTTGGGCCACCTCAATGGTATCGCAGAAATAGATGATATTTGCACTCAAGGCTCCTATAAGTTTTATATATTTTTCACATTAATATTTTTGAAGTGGTACATACTGTCTATTTGTCAGACTTCCTTGTCACATTCCTGTGATGCATAGGTGGATAAATTATAACTGGAGAAATGAGGAAAACAGAATACTATATTTGTTTTTACATAGTTTATTCTTGAGGTTGTTTCTAGCTCACAGTGTCTTTGAGGGAAATCAGCATGTTCTGATTTTTGCCAGAGAAAGTAACAAACAGTAAACCAAATCAAGTGCTTGATTCTGCTCTCACTTACCCAGGAATAGATCAGGAATAACTCCACTAAAGTCAACAAGGAGTCTGGTGGCACCTTAAAGACTAACAGATTTATTTGGGCATAAGCTTTCGTGGGTAAAAACCTCACTTCTTCAGATGCATAGAGTGAAAGTTACAGAGGCAGGCATTATATACTGACACATGGAGAGCAGGGAGTTACTTCGCAAGTGGAGAACCAGTGTTGACAGGGCCAATTCAATCAGGGTGGATGTAGTCCACTCCTAATAATAGATGAGGAGGTGTCAATTCCAGGAGAGGAAAAGCTCCTTCTGTAATGAGCCAGCCACTCCCAGTCCCTATTCAAGCCCAGATTAATGGTGTTACATTTGCAAATGAATTTTAGTTCTGCTGTTTCTCTTTGAAGTCTGTTTCTGAAGTTTTTTTGTTCAATGATAGTGACTTTTAAATCTGTAATAGAATGACCAGGGAGATTGAAGTGTTCACTTACTGGCTTATGTATGTTACCATTCCTGATGTCCGATTTGTGTCCATTTATTCTTTTGCAGAGGGACTGTCCGGTTTGGCCAATGTACATGGCAGAGGGGCATTGCTGGCACATGATGGCATATATAACATTAGTGGATGTGCAGGTGAATGAGCCCTTGATGGTGTGGCTGATGTGGTTGGGTCCTCTGATGGTGTCGCCAGTGTAGATATGGGGAAAGAGTAGGCAATGAGGTTTGCTACAGGGATTGGTTCCTGGGTTGGTGTTTCTGTGGTGTGGTGTGTAGTTGCTGGTGAGTATTTGCTTCAGGTTGGGGGGTTGTCTGTAAGCGAGGACTGGCCTGCCTCCCAAGGTCTGTGAGAGTGAGGGATCATTTTCCAGGATAGGTTGTAGATCGTGGATAATGCGCTAGAAGGTTTTATGTGGGGGCTGTATGTGATGGCCAGTAGTGTTCTGTTATTGTCCTTGTTGGGCCTGTCCTGTAGTAGGTGATTTCTGGGTACCCGTCTTGCTCTGTCAATCTGTTTCCTCACTTCCCTAGGTGGGTATTGTAGTTTTACAAATGCTTGATAAAGATCTTGTAGGTGTTTGTCTCTGTCTGAGGGATTGGAGCAAATTCGCTTGTCCACTAAAGTCAGAGTTTCAATTCTGTGAGACCAGAGACAAGCCTCATGATACTAGTATATACACTGTTTTTAAACTTAGCACCCGACTCTCTCCTCCTGTATAAAACTGGGTGTAATATAGTGGAGAATAAGGGCCCTTAATATACACCAGAATGTTTGTTGAAATCTGGGCTTTAGTTCAGTATTGTATTAATAACTACAGGCATCAACCTTCATTCTCAGCAGGTTATCACTTGAACACTATCATTATTTATAGTTGCATTGGAGTATTACCTAAATGTCCATTTAAAATTTCCTCTGCGTTAGCAGTCATCTTCTTTGAGGTGGGAGGGGAAAAGGTTACTAGGCATTCACAAAACATTTGAAAATCTTGGTCAGAAATGACTAGTGACTGAATTCCTGAACTTCTGGATGCCCAATGCGAGGCACCTTTAAAAGGAGCTTGATTTTCAGAGGGTGATGTGCAGCACTTTCTGGCAATCGGTTCTCTTTAAGGTGCCCCTCAAGTTGGGCACCCAAAATCAGTAGTCACTTGAAAATGATGGCCCCTTTTTTTGAGTGATGTACTAAAGGGCTGGTCCACACTAACCCCCCACTTCGAACTAAGATACACAACTTCGAAGTATCTTAGTTCGAACTTACCGCGGGTCCAGACGTGGCAGGCAGGCTTCCCCGTCGACTCTGTGTACTCCTCTCACGGAGCAGGAGTACCGGCGTTGACGGCGAGCACTTCCAGGATCGATCCGGGATCAATTTATCACATCTAAACAAGACGCGATAAATCGATCCCAGAAGATCGATTGCTTACCGCCGGACCCGGAGGTAAGTATAGACGTACCCTAAGTTTCCTAATGGTTTTATCAACAATTAATTATAATAATTTTAAAAACTGCCTTAGATATCAACTATATTAATCCTCAGCATTCCCCAACACACAGGAATGTAAAGTAATCTCCTCATTTCATGGATAGGGAAAGAGAAAAAGGAACAAATTCACTCTTGGTGTATGTCCATCAACATCAAAGGAGTTGTATCAGGAATGAATTTGGCCCAGAAAGGAGTAGTAATATGCTTAAAGCCACAAAGTTGGAGACTGGGATTGGAACCAAGGGAGGTTCCTGGTTCTTAATTAGTGAACTTTTACACAGCTGGTATGCATGGGGATTTACAGGACACTTTCTATATAGACGTTTCTATTTTGCTCATCAGAACACAAGGGAAAAGTATGGGTCTTGTGTTTAAAGGGGAGAAATGGGACTCTGGAGACCTTGGTCTTGTTGAGTAAATCAGTTAACCGAGCTGTGCCTCAGTTTACCCATATGTATAATGGACATAACACCTCATTGGGATGCTGGGGGAGTAATTTCAATTAATATTTCTAAATTACTTTGAGGTGTTCAGATGGAAGATACATTTCAATTCAAGTCCTTCCTACAAAGAGTATGTCACTAGACAACTCTGTCTCTTAATCTTGTATTTAGCTTATATAGCTCTTCCTTGTAAAAACACAGGAAAATATGTTTCAGAGTAGCAGCCGTGTTAGTCTGTATCAGCAAAAAGAACAGGAGTACTTGTAGCACCTTAGAGACTAACAAATTTGAGCATAAGCTCTTGTGGGCTATAAGCCACTTCATCGGATGCATCGAAAGCTTATGCTCAAATAAATTTGTTAGTCTCTAAGGTGCCACAAGTACTCCTTGTTCTTTTTACAGAAAAATATCTTTTTTCTTCAAAGTGGTTAAAAAGGTTTTTTCCTTTTTTAAAATGAAAGAGTCTTATACATCCTAATATTAAGAAAAAGACAGGTTATTAGCAAACTTCTGACTATAATAGATTTATAACTTTATAGAGGGATTTTAGGTTTGGGTTACGATGGTTATGCTGCTGTTAAGATGACATTGAAATGACAGTGGTTAAATCAATTCCTATCTATGGGCTGATCCAATGTCTTTTGAAGTCAATGGGATTCTTTCCACTGGCTTCAGTGGATCTTAGGGTATGTCTACACTATGAAATTAGGTCGATTTTATAGAAGTCGATTTTTAGAAATCGATTTTATACAATCGATTGCATATGTCCACACTAAGCGTATTAAGTCGGCGGAGTGCGTCCTCACTACCATGGCTAGCATTGACTTACGGAGCGGTGCACTGTGGGTAGCTATCTCACAGCTCCCGTAGTCTCTGCTGCCCATTGGAATTCTGGGTTGAGCTCCCAATGCCTTATGGGGCAAAAACATTGTCGTGGGTGGTTTTGGGTACATGTCATCAGTCGCCCCGCCCTCCGTGAAAGCAACGGCGGACAATCGTTTCGCGCCAGACACCAGGGTGATTGGAAGAACACAGCAAGGCGTGCTGCGCATCAGAGAGGCTTTGAAAACCAGTTTCATGACTGGCCAGGCTTTGGTGTGACAGTTGTGTGTGATTCTCCTTGATGCAAACCCGCCCCCTTTGTTGATTTTAATTCCCTGCAAGCCAACCACCCTCCCCCTTTGAAATAGGGTAACTATTGTTTTGAAACCATGCATTCTTTATTAATTAAAAAAAAAAGAGAGATAACAGACAAGGTAGCCCGGGTGGGGTGGGGGAGGAGGGAAGGACAAGACCACATTGCTTATTGTATCCACACTAAAAATCAAGCTGGTTGAATAACAGCCTTCTGTTGCTTGGGCCATTCTCTGGAATAGAGTGGCTGGGTGCCCGGAGCCTCCCTCTCCCCTCTCCCCCGCATTCTTGGGCGTCTGGGTGAGGTGGCTATGGAACATGGGGAGGAGGGTAGGCGGTTATACAGTAGATGCAGCGGGGGTCTGTGCTCTTGTTGCCTTTCCTGCAGCTCCAACAGACGCTTAATCATGTCCATTTGCTCCCCCAATAGACACTTCATCATGTCTGTTTGCTCCCCCATTAGCCTCAGCATCGCGTCCTGCCTCCATTCTTCGTGTTCACTTAATTCTTTCCTGGCCTCTGCCACTGAATGCCTCCATGCTGTGCCCTATCAGTGCAGGAGGACTGCATGAGCTTGGAAAACATGTCATCGCGAGTGCATTTTTTTTGCCTTCTAATCTGCGATAACCTCAGGGACGGAGATGATGGGGGAGCATAGAAACATTCTACGCTCTATGATTCTGGGGGGACTGCATGGTCACCTGTGCTGCTGAGTTCGCCACGCTGACCAAATAGGAAATGAAATTCAAAAGTTCCCGGGGCTTTTCCTGTGTACCTGGCTAGTGCATCGGAGTTCAAAGTGCTGTCCAGAGCGGTCACAATGGAGCACTCTGGGATAGCTCTGGGATAGCTCCCGGAGGCCAATACCGTTGATTTGCGTCTGTACTACCCCAAATTCGACCCAGCAAAGTCCATTTTAGTGCTACTTCCCTCGCCGGGAAGGAGTACAGAAGTTGATTTTAAGAGCCCGTTAGGTCGACGGAATGGGGTTGGTTGTGTGGACGCATTCATTTTTAAATTGACCCAACGTGGCTAAATTCGACCTAACCTCATAGTGTAGACCAGGCCTTAGATAGGGGCCCTGTAGAACTTCTACTTTTTTAAAAAACAAACCAAACCCAACTAACTTTCAAAGTTGGGACAGAAACTCAGCAGGCGTCCCAAGTTAAACAGAATGAGCTTTAAAGGGAAGCACTCCCAGGAGAGGAGGCAGAAAACCTGGTGTGGAAACGCTGTAACAACCAAAAAACCATAGGCAATAACTTGGAAACTATCTTTAATTCACTCAGTTCTGCCAGCCTATCTTAAAATTTATTTGGCTTTTGTGGTTTTCAGCCAGATGGTTGAATTACCCAAGGAAAAAAATCCCTTAAAGTATTCCTATACTTTTTGTCAGTAAAAAGAAAAACAAAATTTTGTTCACCACAATGTTGGAGAGCCTGGACAATTCTAAAAGTGCTTATTTTTTTAACCTAAGAGACTTTGAAGCTCAGGCGCTATTACCCTGTCATATAAATCTGTGTCTGCAGTTTTGTTGTAGTCATGTTGTTCCCAAAACATGAGAGACACATGATGGGTGAGGTAATATCTTTTATTGGACCACCTTCTATTGGTGAAAAAGACAAACTTTTGAACCACACAGAGCTCTTCTTCAAGTCTGGGAAAGGTAATGAGAGTGTCACAGCTAAATACAAGATTGAACAGAATATTAAGCATAAGTTCACACCATGTTGCAAGAGACCATTCAAGATTCATAGATTCTAGGACTGGAAGGGACCTCGAGAGGTCATCGAGTCCAGTCCCCTGCCGCATGGCAGGACCAAATACTGTCTAGACCATCCCTGATAGACATTTATCTAACCTACTCTTAAATATCTCCAGAGATGGAGATTCCACAACCTCCCTAGGCAATTTAATCCAGTGTTTAACCACCCTGACAGTTAGGAACTTTTTCCTAATGTCCAACCTAGACCTCCCTTGCTGCAGTTTAAGCCCATTGCTTCTTGTTCTATCCTTAGAGGCTAAGGTGAACAAGTTTTCTCCCTTCTCCTTATGACACCCTTTTAGATACCTGAAAACTGCTATCATGTCCCCTCTCAGTCTTCTCTTTTCCAAATAAACAAACCCAATTCTTTCAGCCTTCCTTCATAGGTCATGTTCTCAAGACCTTTAATCATTCTTGTTGCTCTTCTCTGGACCCTTTCCAATTTCTCCACATCTTTCTTGAAATGCGGTGCCCAGAACTGGACACAATACTCCAGCTGAGGCCTAACCAGAGCAGAGTAGAGCGGAAGAATGACTTCTCATGTCTTGCTCACAACACACCTGTTAATACATCCCAGAATCATGGCAGTTAACACCTCTGCAGTCACAGGAGAAAGGAGGGATACCAGGTTGGAGATTGTTGTAAAGAGAAGTGAAACCAGTGTCCCTGTTGAGGCCTGGTCTACACAAGGAAATTAGGTCAGTATAACTACGTCCCTCAAGGCTGTGGAAAATCCATACCCTGGAATTAACCAATTAAACCAACTTAAACCCTGGTGTAGACAGCGCTAGGCTGATAGAAAATTCTCCTGTTGACATAGCTACCACCTCTCAGGGAGGTGGATTACCTACACTGATGTGAGACGCTCTCCTGTTGGTGTAGGTAGTGTGCACCGGTGCAGTGTTCTAAGTGAAGACGAGCCCTTAGTCTGTGATTTTTAGTGTCTAGCAAAGTTATGAATTTAGGCATCCAGGCTACTCTTTTGAAGGTGTTGTGCAGGTTTCCTTTGAGGATGAAAATAGACAGGTCAAATATGGAGTGATCATTTTGTGAAAAGTGTGCACTCCCAGGTTAAGAGGGTGTTTTTGCCTTTTATCGCCTTTCTGTGTGAATACATTTGAGAGTGTAGTAATTGTCTGTCTGGTTTCGCCAACATAATTTGTCGTTGGGGCATTTGATAAATGGATGAAGTTCCCTACATGTTGCGATAGTTTGTGCAGGCCCCCTGGATCTTGAAAAGTGTGTTGTAGACACTACACGTCTCCACCACATCATCAACTTATCAAGACTACCCCTAACTGGAGCTGAATTAGCTGTACTCTCCAAGGGACTGAATTTCCCCACCACAGCACCGTACTAACATATTAGAAGAATTCTTTTTCTGACTCTGCCTCAAAGAATTCTTTCACAACAAGGATGACACCATCCACAACTACCAAGTCCCCACAGACAGTCATAAGAAAAATGAATCACCTGACTGAACATCCCTCCCACCCTCCCAACCGAAGGAGAAAACCATACATGATGGAGCATAGTGGCTCTTTCTGAACCACTATTAAGTCCTAAGTCAACTCTTCACATCATCATTAACATTTTCATTGATGAACCCCCCCTCAAATCCTCCACTGAACATTTAAGTTTTTTAAATTCAAAATTAAGTTTAATCTTAGTCAACATTCCTTTGCTTTATAGCTTTAACTTGTATTTCATCATGTACAATATTGTACAAACATGTTTCTAACGATTTAAATAAATGAACCCTATTTTTTTTTTACCGGTGCAAAGTTATCACTGTCTGTATCTGAGTGGGTATTAGTCTACTGGATGGATGTAAATGACTATGTGGTCACTTCCATCGAGTCTCTGTGTACTTCAGAAAGGGATTCTAACTCCTACAAAAGTCACATGAGTCAAGAGGTATTACTGATGCCGAATTTGAGAACATGTGCCTGCAAGAAAGTCCTGAATGACACATCATCATACTCACTGCAGACATTGTTGTTCTCCTCAGGAGATGCTGGGAGTGCTGATGTTGAGGGCCTGGTGTGAGCAATGACCTCAACACAGAAAGTGCTGACCGTTCTGAAACACCCTAACTCCACCAATACAGGATGAGAGGATTGCTGCAAAGCTGGTATGGTTGATTTTGTGACAGTCTCATAGAGGGAGCAACTCACCATTTAGTAGAGGTCTGCAATTGCCACCCCATATTTCACTCCAAGAGCATGAATGCAAAATTGGGAGGTCTGTATACAGAGCTGTCAGAAGTTGGAAATTCAACAAAGGTATCGCTGTGGAACTGCTAGACATTTCCCTAATGCCCCAATCTCTTGTGCAGTGGTTTAGCTTCAGGCAGTGAGCTGGACATCAGTATCACCGACTTAAAGAGCCAAAGCCCTGAACAAATTGAGGCACTGAAAATCTATGGAGCCCTCAGCTTCACTGTTAACTGTCCAGAATGCGTCATTAGTGAAGATGCCCTGCTGGGCTTGATGGGGAAGAGGTAGATCTGCATCCACCCAGACAGTAATAGCTCTGAGTTCTGGCATTCAGCACCCTTGGCCAACTGTAGCTTCAAGAGTTTGCCCTTTGAAGCACTCCTGGCCTCTGGCCAGAGTTACAGGAGCTTCCATGTTGTGCCCTCAAAGGAGGTTTGGACAAATTCTCCACATTTCTTCTGTGTTTCAGGTGACCTCTGTAAGCATAGTTGGCACCATTGCACATTGAGGCTGACTTCAGAGCAGACAACATAACAAACATGGCCATGTGTTTTGGACATTGTTCTGCCACATAGGTGGGATTGAAGCTGTTGAAAGGCATTTCTCATTAGACGCCATACTTAAAGTAATAGTGGAAAATAAATAGATCTGGTGTGTCAAAGGAAGCGCTGAATGAACAGCCAAACAAGTGCTGAGTCAAGAGAAGTGCACAGCTGTAATGCACTGAGGGTCCCAACAGACTTGACACTAGTGTGCTGGGAACAAACAAAAAGAGAGAACAGGGATCAAAGCATCAGAAAAAGGACACAGCCACCAAGATCAGGGATGCTTGAGTACTGAAGAGATGAGGCAAACAGGTGCATAAACCCCACACATGTGAGCCAACAGCTCCAATAATTTAATATTTGTACGGACCTGACTAGAAAGTAAGAGATGGCAAATGACACTCAGTGAGCTTTCCTAGAATCTGGAAGGCAGGAAATTGAAGAAGCGCTGTGTCCTGCAGGGAACTGACTGGAAGGGAATGTTCAGAGAGCAGCATTTATATCCTGCATTGGGTGGCATATGAAATCTAGTGGAGGGACTGGCTTCTGCTCTGCCTTACTACTGCTGCCTTCAAGGCTTAAAAAAACCCTTAAGTGTGAGAGTAATTCTGGCACACTCAAGCTAAGAAACGAGTAATCCTTCACAGAAGGTATCTGTAGAGAACACAGAGTATATTTTTCTTCCTAATAAAATAGTTAATACGACTTATCTGGGCCAAGTGATGTTCTATACAAATGTAGTTTAAGAATTAAGATGCTCTATGTAAGGTTCTACTAAAACTTAATAACTAACAGAAATATCCAGACAATTCCTCCACATTAGAGGGCTTGACAAAGTTTAAACACACACAAAACATCCTGTTTATAACTAGTCTGCTTGCAATATGTAGTGGTTTTTAAAATAACATTTAAACACAGATCCAAGTATTTCTTCACTACCTCATATAGCTACTATTTAAAGCCTTGGAGTTTTCATAAAAAATGTTTCACAGAAAAAGACATCTGTAACTTATAAAGTGTAATGTGTTTACTTTTACAGATGTCAATAGAATCATGTTCTGCGGAGTCATCATGAACAATGGTCGTAAAACTCTTGTGAATTTTAACTTTTGCTCATATGTACTATAGTAATTGATTCCATAAGGTGTATTTCTCTTAGCACATGATAACAATCTTCTTAAGAACAGTTAGCTCTGTGACCTACTTTTTAAGATATGAAGGAGAATAAATGCATAGCAGTAGTCACAGAAACAGCAGCAGCACCAATTAATTCATAAATTGTTAGAACCACTAAGTCCATATGGTGTGTAGAGCTCTTGCGTTGTGTAATGAAAGTGGTATGTAGAATCACTAGGCCCTTCTGTCTACAGAATCCCTTCTGCCTGTGTGTGTGGAGGTGACTTAAATACTCAGAGCTTGGCTATGAGGCTGGAGCTGGTTAGCAAGGGGGAATAAATGTCACTTCCATGATGTTTTTGCTACTTCTTCTTCCCACTCTGCAGAAGAACCTCTGCAGGTGCATTGTGGGTTGGAGTTCCATATGTGGAGAAGGCATGAGCAAGGGCCTCCATAGCATTATCCCTCTCACAGTCAGAAATGTTGTATTTGCTCTCCTTGTCTAGAGAACACCTTATGAAGTGGGAATGGGGGCCTCTGCCACGGTGAGAATCAGGAGCTGCAAAGGGATCCACAGCTGCTGAAGGGAAGTCACCTTGGGGCTGCTGTTGCTGAGGGATGTTCCTCCATTAAAGAAGCTGCTTTCAGTGAGGGAGCAGCAAGAGCTGCCAACAAGAGAATCATATGAAGAGCCAGGCCAAGTTGGGCCATGGGAAAGAGGAGCAGTGGAGATAAAGAAGAAGTGGGAGGCAGGAGTGTGGACCCTGCATTCAGAGGGGTGGGAGAGAAGGAGGTTGTGGGAATCCTGAGGTGGATATGGGCGGAAAGAAAGCAGAGATGGAGCTAGGCTTTGGAAGGGGCTGTATGCAAGAGATGGCATAGGGCGCATGAAGGAGTAATTATTTATGGAATAGGGAAGGAGACAAGAATGATGGAGTTTGTGTATTGTGGGAGAAGGGGGTGGAATTGACTAAAAGAGAAGGGGGGAGGAGAAATGAGGTTCAGTGGGGATAAGGGGAATTTAATTGGACTGGGGAGCAGTGATAGAGTGAGATCTGAACATTGACTGACTGGAGAAAGGAAGTTGTTTTGAGTTGCCTATTGGTGAGAGAAATTGGTGCAAATGTTCTTGAGAAGTAAGCAGAACTGGGTTTGTATGGAAGGAGACTATTTGATTGTGGGAGGTACTGATTATGAATGTGGAGCTTATTTTGACTGTGAAGGTGAGATTTTGAGAAGAATCATTGATTTTTACAGTAAACTAATAGTTTGAGGACAGTAATTTAGGTTGAGTAGGAGGTAAGGGGAATTGCTCGTGTGATGGGGTGGAGGTGACCTGATTTTGAGAAGCATGGGGGCATTAACGGAATTTTAGGTTGTTTGTATGTGTGTGGCTGTTTCTACAGGCTATTACAGTAGTAGCCTCAGGAAGGATTGGAAATCTAAGCATGACTGGGAGATCAGTAGGGGTAATGATTCCGGAGAGAGATTGCCTCACTACTAAGAGTTAGTTACTGCTAGGAAAAAGTTTAGTCATTCCCTAGTGTAGTGAGTTTACTGGCAGAAATGCTCACCAAAACAGTAAATGCTAAAGAATAGCCAGAGAAAGTGAATTTAAATGAATTTTGAGTGCACAAACTTGACTATCTGCACTGGAATCCTGATTTTAGGAGTTACGTTTATAGAATCAGGAACAGAAACCAAGCATCTGATTTCTGTATCCTATCAAAACAAATGGCCACAGCTGCAATTTAAATTTTAAAAAGTCATGCATGTTCTATAAATCAAAAATCTGTGTAGAATATATATATACAGGATATAAATACAAACAATAAGTGCGTTTAAGAAAACTGTAAGCAGTTTGCAGAGAATTGGTGAATCAAGACGGGAAATTCCTCAATAAATTATATACAATGAATTATGTGTCCAGTTCTATTAATCACTTAGTTTATTATTATCAAAGCTGTCGCATATCAAAAGTATGAACTAGTATGTAAAGGGAAGTCAGCCAGTGGAAGTATAATATTATTATCAAAGCTGTCGCATATCAAAAGTATGAACTAGTATGTAAAGGGAAGTCAGCCAGTGGAAGTATAATATTTGAGTGATAATGTTAATAACCTACAGCTATAAAAGGATACATGGACTGAGGTGATAGAAACAGTTAACCATGATATACTTAGGATGGATTCTCTATCACTGGAAACTTTTAAATCAAGATCAGATGCTTTTTGTTTCTATGCTCTAGTTCAAATAGGAATCAATTCAGGAAAGTCCTATGGCCTATGTTATGGTCCCATCTGGCTCTATAATCTGTGATGGTATAGGAACTTGCTCACTAGGACCTGAACCAAGATCACTAACCTATTTTACACAGGCCACCAATTACCCTTCTGCTGGTAATGGCTTTCAGTTATTTTTGACCTGTGCTGAATTAGAACTAGAGACAGAGAGTAAAAAGCTCCCAATTTCATACATTACTGATTCCCTCACCAATAGATGCAATCCTAATACTTTTCTGCTTAAAATAACTGATGATCTAATTGTTTCTTGAACAATCTCTGGCAAACTTCAATGGACTTTTAAAACCAAAATTAAATTGCTCTATGTACTGTTCAATATACTTTACTGATTGTGGTACAACTCTGATGCTTAAGGAATTGAACTTTATTTCACCAGAAGCTTGTTGGAAAAGTTGTAATTCGAAAGACCATTTGTAGACAACAGGATTCACTCTGTTTACCTTCCAGTCCTATAGTGAACGTTTAGCTGACACTTGGCTGGGAAATGTGAATCCTCACAGACAGATGTGGTTTCTCAGGTACATCTAGGGGACATATTTACCTTTAAAAGATTAATCTTGGCCTCCTGAAAATTCAAAATTTCCTATAGCACAGACTAGTGTGCAATATGGTGTCAGAGACTTTTGAATAAGGGAAAGTCTTGATCAACTGGGCAAACAAGTTTTACAGCTGGATCTGGTTTCTTTTACTGAGCTAAAATATGGTATCAACTGATATCTTTTCATGGTAGGTGATAAAGTGTAAAATATGCTCCTGATTTTTGGCCAAGTCTCAAACAATACAGCAATTGGAATTTTGCTGCTGCAATGCAATTCTGACAGAAAATTGTGGGTGCAGTATATACCACAGATGCATACATTTAAAGATGCCTAACTACCTAATTTAGGGCTGCAAATTACTCCTGGATCATTTTTGATCTGTTAATTGCAGGCCATGTTAAACTTGTGACTACAGGCACCGGCTTCCTCCTTGCCCCAGTTGTGCTCAACCCTTACTCCACCCCTTCTTCCAACCCCCCACCCTGCCTCTTCCTGCCTAGTTCTGCCCCCTCCTCTGAGCACACCCTGCCGCTGCTCCTCCTGCATGCCCTGGAACAGCTGATCGCGGCAGGCAGAAGGTGCTGGGAGGGAGAAGGAGCAGTTAAGCAGTGGGGCCGCCAGTGGGTGGGACGTGCGAGGGGGGGGAGGGAAAGAAGTGGGGGAGCTGGCTGGAAGTGGGTGATAAGCACCCGCTAATTTTTTTCCTGTGGGTGCTCAAGGACTGGAGAACCCACAGAGTCAGCACCTATACTTGTGACTCTCTCTATTTAATGACTTACCCAATGAGATTTTCTAAATCAGATGGGGTTAAGGAAAGAAGAACTGATGTACCATGTAGAGGAGTACCATTTGGTATTCCTTACATTATATTTTGATATTAAGATTTGTATGCCTTATTTTGTCCAATACTATATACTGAGTTTGGAGCAATATCAACTAAGTTAGAAAAATAACTGAGCTTAATCTCAGTGTCCTTGGGAGAAAAATATAGCTAGGCTGTACCCCTAAAGCTTTTCAGTACAACAGCAAGTGACTTAGCACTCTACCAATGAAATGCCAATTAAAAGCACTGCATTTTTTTTTAAAAGCCTAAATTGGCTGAACATATTCTAAACTGAATGGGGTTTCCAGCAGCTGCTGCTTAGCTATTTTTTCCAAGTTACATTTTACACAGGTACTGCGTACAGCACTGTGTTTTGGCTGTTTGTCTCCTGATGCATTAATTGATATATTGCCTTACTATAGCCAAAATTGCTGAGGGCATTGAATATAGGGAGCATTTGCCACAACTAGGGCGACCAGATGTCCCGATTATATAGGTGCAGTCCCGATATTTGGGGCTTTGTCTTATATAGGCAATTATTACCCCCCATCTCCTGTCCTGATTTTTCACACTTGCTATCTGGTCACCTTAGCCACAACTTTCCCAACAGCTGATGTATAGCCAGTTGGGGGTATAAGATAAGTACTTATGATATGATGTAATTAAACCCATATCAATAAATCATGTGAAGTAGTTACTGGACACTGTGAATTTCTAGTTCACTAATTAATGATGGTTTGCAGTGACTGTATTTATTTTACTACATAACATATGTTTGTTGTATCTATATCTAAAAATATAATAAAAAGTTAATGAAAAAAGAAGCCCATCACTGGTGAATACAGCCTTTTGGAATGTATAATTAGTGTGGCAAAGAAACCACATGGGAAACAGAAGGAGAATAATCCAACTATTGCACTGCGGTTGGTTGATGTGTTTGAAATTAGAAAAGTGGTGAGCTACCAGTAAACCATTAGTCCAGCCAACTAACCAAAGAATCTGTTGTATCAGTCCTGCTTACTCCATTTCTTTGACCACAACTGCATAGCAGACACTAGATTAAAAAAGATTTCTTTAATTTTCACACAATTACATTGATTCACATTGGCCATATTCTGTTGTATCTTGGGATACAAATGGTGAACTGGGGCAAACTACATTGTAAAAACAATACCTTAAATATTGTTTATCTTTTAGATAAAATGTAAAGAATCCTAAACTTTATTGGTGCTGGTCTTTTCTAAAAGTAGATAATCTGAAATTTGTTTAAAAATATTTTAAGTGAACCTAAGAATATCTTGCTGCCTGATTATCCATATTTGAAACTATTTAGATAGATGCAATCCCATGATAACGTTGACAGGAATGAGGGAATAGTGGATTTGGTATTATATTTAGGGACCATCTTTTTAGGGCCAGATTGTGTCCTTAATCTGGAGCGTTCTTGGGATGGTGCAGAGCTGTATTTCCCTATGGGCACAATTCCTCCCTCAGGTCCTGAGTATATAAGATTCATTGTTCCTTAAAATTATGCAGCCTGCTTTCCTCCATGCGCCAATAGGACCATGACTTTAGTTTCTCCCCTTCACATTGGCTTGCACTCCAGCGGCCACCCTGAGCAAGGAATCTCTAGCACTTTTGTAGGAAATCTATAAAAAATAAGGCACTTAGGGTCGATGATCCATCACTGCATTAGTATACTGTATTTTTTCTATGTCTGTGCTCCAAAGAGCAAACTCACTAAACCTGTAGGTAAATTTATTGGCACCTGGGAGCACATCTTTAGAAATCTGTTTCAAATTAAAAAGTTATAACACTTGTAAAATATAAACCTCTATCTAATGTGAGTTATATATAATAACAGCTAGATCTTATATACTGCTTTTCATCAATAGGTCTCAAAGCTCTTTACGAAAGAGGTCAGTATCATCTCCATTTTACAGATGGTGAAACTGATAACGAATTTATCTATTTTTAAGGGCATGTCTACACTGGGAAATTCGTGTGGTGTAAGCTAGAGCATGAATTTAAAGTGCACAAACTATTCCGCACTAACTCCCTATGTAGAAAAGCCATAAGACTCCTACCTGCTTAAAGCTGCCAAAAATATTCTGAATGAAATCTGAAAGGTTATCAAAGCCTGTGGTTTATAGATCTACAGGTAGGAAGCTGGTTTCTGGAGGGAAGAAGATCCTGTAGACCGATTTTAGGGTAGGTATCAGTAAAATTCCACAAACCAATTCAGTATTAAATACAAATCAGGAGGATGCCTCTGACCTGTGGGCAGGGCCGGCTCTAGGCTTTTTGCCGCCCCAAGCAAAAAAATTTTTGGCTGCCCCCCATGCCCCGGACCCCCTGCCGCCCCAGTCCTGGGCTCCCCCCGCACCAGTGCTGACTCCCGGGACGCGCCTCAGCCCAGGGTCCCTCCAGCCAGAGCTCCCACCTCCAGGACCGGCCAGGACCCAGGAGGGCAGAGCCAGGGGACCACCCGGCAGGGAGCTGAGGAGCCGGGGCAGGGTAGCCCCAGAGGAAGTGCAGCCCCAGAGAGTGGGACGTGGGCCCCGCACGGCAGCGCCCCGCCCTCTATGGCTCCGCTGCTGCTGCTGCTTCTGGCCACCCTGCCGCAGTCCCTGGGCGGCTTGGGCCACTTCGCCCAGCCCCGGCTGCAGCGCTGGGGGGGTGGCTGCCCTGCGGCACCTGCAGGCGGCTCCGTGTGCCTCGCGGGGTGGCCCCCAGCCGGAGTGTCCCCCGCTTGGAGCCTGCCCGGCCCAGCCACAAGGTGGGGCGTTGCTTCCCCACGGCACAAACTGCAGCGGCCCCAGGGCGCCCCCGCGCATGAGGCGCTGCTGCTGCCAGGGCCGGCTCTAGGCTTTTGCTGCCGGAAGCAAAAAAAAAAAAAGGCTGGAATGCCGCCCCTGAAAATGCGCTGCCCTAAGCACGTGCTTGGTTTGCTGGTGCCAGCCCTGGCTGTGGGGCCAATGTAAAGGATTCTACCTAATTCGGGTTCTTGTATCACTATTATAAGAGCATCTTGTGTAGCTTCTTCCAGTTTTGGTTTTCCAAGAATGAACTGTGGAGAGATGGCACTCACTAGTACTCTGCAATGCAAAGCAGTGTTCAAAGTATCAACTCTTGCTGCTGTGCAACAGTGTGTTAAAACTAGAGAAGCTTTTTTTTTTTTACATTTGTCATTCTATCTATTATAAGTATGAAAAGAAGTTGAACCCTGCAAATGGACATTGATTAGATGTTTTATTAGCATGAACTTGTGAGACAGTTAAAGCTAAATGTTGAATTCATAAAATTCATTCATATTTCTATAGCATGTCTTTGGTGTAATGGTGATGGCAGATGAATATTCAAATTGAGGTGAAAAGAACAGAAACTAAATGAACAGCTCTGATAGCTGCACAGAATAATTACTTGGCTTTCCTGCTGATAAACCTGACAACCAATTCTTCTAGCTAAGTGATTCTTTAATTAGCTTCATTACTCTCTAATAGGACTTTGACTTTACAGACACAGTTCTTTGCAGTATGAAAGTAAATCTGCAAAGGCTTCCTTTTGCCCTAGCACATAGCCAGCTACTTTTTAAATACAACGGACTGTAGAATACTATTCTGTCCCTATGACAGAGGTGGGCAAACTATAGCCCGTGGGCCACATCCGGCCCTGGGACACTCCTGCCCAGCCCCTGAGCTCCCAGCCCGGGAGGCTCCCTCCCTCCCTCCCCTGTTGTCTCCCCTCCCCCACAGCCTCAGCTCACTGTGCCACCGGCGCAATGCTCTGGGCAGCGGGGCTGCAAGCTCTTGCCGGGCAGCGCAGCTGAAGAGCCTCGGCCTGACCCGGTGCTCTGTGCTGCACGGTGGCATGGCTGGCTCCAGCCGGGCAGCGCAGCTACCTGTGCTGGTGCTCTGGGCAGCGCAGCTGTAGTGCCGCCAGCCACCAGTGCTCCAGGCAGCGCGGTAAGGGGGCAGGGGAGTTCGGGGTGGTGGTCAGGGGGTGGGGGGTGGATAGGGGTCAGAGTGGTCAGAGGGCAGGGAACAGGGGAATTTAATGGGGGCAGCGGTTCCCAGGGGGCAGTCAGGAAGGAGGGGGGGTTGGATGGGGCAAGGATCCCGGGGGGCAGTCAGGAATGAGAGGAGGGGTTGGATGGGGCGGTGGGGGGCAGTCAGGGGACAGGGAGTGGTGGATGGGGCAGGAGTCCCGGGGGAGCCATCAGGGGGCAAGAAGGGGGGGTCGGATAGGGGTCAGGGGCACAGCCTCCCATAAGCAGCCCTCCATACAATTTCAGAAACCCGATGTGGCCCTCAGGCCAAAATGTTTGCCTGCCCCTGCCCTAGGACATGGGTTGCCACAGGTATTCAGAATGATACCTTTCTGCTGGAAAAGCCAGCTAGAATTAATCAGAAATAGCAGTGGTAGCAAAAAGGAATGACTACAACATAGTAAAGATGTAGCTACTCTTTTCTTTCAAAAAATGTAGGAATGTTCTAGAGAACTTTTAACAGTTAGGGGGTCTTTATGAGCATTCTTTGCCTATCTAAAAGAGTAGTAGAGATCATAATCAGAGTTTCAAGTAGAGCTGGTAGGAAAATGCCACTTTTTGAACCTGAAATATCTTGTGAAAGGGAGTTGGGTGCGATGAACTTTCATCAAATAACAGGCAAGTTTCTATTGGACTTATCTGGTTCCCTGACGGCCTGCGTGGCAAACTGCTGGGGAAGTCTGGGCTTCCAGGGCCCAGGGCTTCAGGGTAGCCCCATCATGTGGGCTGCCTGGGTCCCTGGCTCCAGTTACAGCCCCACCATGCTAGGGCTTCCAGGTTCCCTGCCATGGAGCTAGAAGCTGAAAGCCTTGCAAGCCCTATGTCCGCAGCTGTGTGACTTGAACTGGCACTCTCAGGACTTCTAGCCTCCCTGCCATGGAGCAAGAAAGTCCTCTGATGGACTTAGAATCATAGGGTTAAAAGGGACCACAAGTGTCCTCTAGTCTAACCCCCTGCCAATATACAGGATTTGTTGTGTCTAAACCATCTAACGCAGATGGCTATCCAGCCTCCTTTTGAAAACCTCCAGTGAAGGAGCTTTCACAACCTCCCGAGGCAGTCTGTTCCATTGTCCTACTGTTCTTACAGTTAGGAAGTTTTTCCTGATATTTAATCTAAATCTGCTATGCTATAGTTTGTATCCCTTGACTCTTGTACTACTCTCTGTGGCAAGAGAGAACAACTTTTCTCCCTCTTTTTAATGGCAGCTTTTCAAGTATTTGAAAACTGCTATCATGTCCCCCCTTAATCTCCTCTTTTCTGAACTAAACACACCCATTTCCTTCAGTCTTTGCTCATATGGCTTGCATTTCATCTCTTTGATCATTTTTGTCAATCGCCTCTGGATCCTTTCCAGTCTCTCTACATCCTTTCTATACATTGCTGAGCAAAATGGGACACAGTACTCCAGCTGAAGCCTAACCAGCGCTGAGTAGAGCAGTACTATCACCTCCTGTGACTTGCATGCAACCTAAAATTGCATTTTTTTTTGCAACAGCATTGCATTGCTGACTCATGTTGAGGTTGTGATCCACCACTACTCCCATATCTTCTCAGCAGTGCCGCTGCTAAGCCAGTTATCCCCCATTCTGTATTTGTGCATTTGGTTTATCTTCCTTAAGCATAGCACCTTATATTTGTCTTTTGTTGAATTTCATTTTGTTGTTTATAGCTCAGTTCTCCAATTTATCAAGATCCCTCTGAATTTTAGCTCTATCCTCCAAAGTGTTGGCAACCCCTGCCCAGCTTTGTGTCATCTGGAAATTTGATCAGGATGCTCTCTATTCCTACATCTAGGTCATTAATAAAGATGTTAAACACCAGACCCAGAATATATCCCTGTGGAAACCCACTGAGACCTCCCTCCAATCTGACATCATTCTATTAATTGTTATTCTTTGTTTGCAGTTGTTTAACCAATTATGTATCCAATTAATGGTAGTTCTGCCAAGCCCACATTTCTCCATCTTATTTATCACAATGTCATGTGGGACCAGGGCTGGATTAAGACCTTTAGAGGCCCTAAGCACTGAAAAGATTATGGTGCCCCCACATACATAATTCAAAATAAAAACAATACTGTACCATAAAATAACATTTTATTTTTCGAAATGACACAAAACTTACATGTATGCTGAAATTAAAATAGCTTCTTTCTAGATTTTCTGATTTGCAAAATTCTGGATAAGTTCATCGAAGCTGACTCAACGAAGCATGTCCGCTTCCATACACAATAGGGAAAGTGAATCAAGTCTGTCCTGACACACTGTTGCTCTCTGAGGGTTTTTTATTCTTTTCAGCTGAGAAAAAGAGCGTTCTGCGGAGCAGTTAGTAATCATCAATGTTAGAAAAATACGTAGTGCGATCTCTACATTTGGAAATACACATTGTATTCCATCTTTCAATATTGTGTCATGAAGATCAATGTGACTGAATTTCATTTTTCCTGTTTCATTAAACTTTGTGTGCATATAACAGTGGAACTGCCGTACTTCTCCACAGAGATTCATGTTCAAGTCAACAGGGTATGAGTCAACTAGCTTTTGGGAACCCTGTGAATACTGTTCGTCAGATAAGTCCATATCATTTAGAAAAGAAAATCTACTTGATACTTCTTTGTATACTTCACCTCTCCTCATCATGTGAGCTTCAAGTGTATCAATTATAGTGTAGTAAGTAGATATGCGAAATTTGTCTCTAGGATTCAATGCTGTTTCTGTTGTACTGCTCTTGTTTGCTTGTTTTTTCCTGATTTGCTTGTGGGACTGGGCTTCTTTGTAGTTAGTATCAGGCAAGATATCTTTTGATATGTCTTCAAATCTTTTGAAATCATTCCTCAAAGTGTGTAAGTGGTCTGCTAATGATTGACAGAGGTCTGCACATGTTTTCAAATCCAATTCTTTTTCTTGGAGAGCTTGACTTGTGTGGTAAAAGTGTTGTAAAATTTCATTCCACATGGTCAACATTAGGGAGGTTGTGGAATCTCCGTCTCTGGAGATATTTAAGAGTAGGTTAGATAAATGTCTATCAGGGATGGTCTAGACAGTATTTGGTCCTGCCATGCGGGCAGGGGACTGGACTCGATGACCTCTCGAGGTCCCTTCCAGTCCTATAATCTATGAATCTATGAATACAAACTCTAGTTCTTGCATTTTGTTTGCAATGTTTTCTACCTCTCATATAGTTTCTCCCTTTTGTGATTGCTCTTCAGCTATACTTTCCAAAGCATCCACAATCTTTCAGTCGGACTCCAGAATTGCACTTGTTGCCAATGCATGTGCCTCCCAGCGAGTATTAGAAAGAGATTTCAACACACGATCATTGCCCAAATATGTTTTAAAAACTGCCCATCGGTGTGTTGAGGCAGAGAAAAATGTATAAAGTAACTGGACTGTTGAGAAAAACCTTACTGCCACCGGACAACAATCAACAGCACTGCAGCCAACAAGATTGAGAGAGTGTGCAGCACATGGTATGAATATGGCATATTTGTTCTGTTCTAAAAGCTTCTTCTGCATTCCTTGAAAATGCCCTGACATGTTGGCAGCATTGTCATAAGACTGACCTCTGCACTTTGAGAAATCTATTTTGTAAACTTGGCACAGATAATGCAGTACTTGATTTGCCATTTCTTCACCAGTGTGGCTTTTCAAATTGAGGAATGTTATAAATCGTTCAACTGGTTTTCCATCTGTGGGAGACACATATCTTAGTACAATACTCAATTGATCAATATGTGAAAGATCAGGTGTAGAACTGACAGATAAACGGAAGTACCCAGCAGTACTTATTTCATCCACAATAGCTGAATGAACTTTGTCGCTCATTAGACCAATGAGTTCATCACATATTGTCTTGGATAAGTATGTTGGGTTACCTTTGCCAGCATTCCCATATTTTGAGATATGGCCTGCTAAAAATGAGTCAAACTGAGCCACAAGCTCCAACAATCCCAAGAAATTTCCATTCTGCAATGATCCAAATGTGTCATTTGATCCCTGGAAAGGCAGACCACGTTCATCTAATGTTTGAATAACAGCTATACCACGCTGCAAGACATGTTACCAGTATTCACGCTCCCCTTTAATTTGTTCTTCCAATTTTTGTGTCAATCCAAAGCCCTGTCTTCGATTTAAATATGTCAACATTGAATCTCTGTGAGTAGTGCTATTTTCATGTTGTTCAATTAAAACAGTATTCCGCCAGTCACTAAATCCATCTGCAGCAAACCAGGATGTTGAAGGTTTATATGCAAAAAGTTTGCAAACAAAACGGTACACAGACCCTGTTGATGGTGAATACAGTAGCCATTCTCGAGTATTCTTCTCACCATTCGCTTTCATGCCTAAAAATATTTTTTGTAGACAATATCTTGTTTGTTTGCCATTGGTAAAAGTCCGACGTGATTTCTCAAATGGCCCAGTGTGGTGTTGACAGTCATTTGGTCTGCGATCTATCCAGTAAGCTACATCATCGGTACTGAAATCAACCCACATATCAGGATCTTTTCTCCTATTATTTACAGCATGAGCAGGTTCAGTGTCTGACACATCCACATCTTCTAGAACAATGTCTGTTTTACCACCAGGAGTAGGATGTCAGTTACAGTCTCTGATTTCCTCGCATTATTTTGATCTACATTAGTAGGACGCCCCCCTAGTTTAGGTGGAGATAAGTAATAACAAAGTTCTGATTTTTCCCATGATGACTACTTCGATGCTTTTTTTGAAATATCAAATATCAATTTTTTTTGGTGCCCCCTGCTTTGCTGGTGCCCTAAGCATGTGCTTAGTCTGCCTATTGGGTAATCCAGCCCTGTGTGGGACTGTGTCAAAAGCCCTGCTGAAGTCCACCACATTCCCCCATTCACCAAACCAGTTACCCTGTCAAAGAAGTCAGAAGGGTCTGTGGCGCCAGGACAGCCCCGCCATGCAGGTAACCAGCTAGTCTGAGAGTCTGGAAGCCCTGGGCCTCTGGTATAAGAGCAGTCCACATTGTGGGTCTGCCACAGAGCTGCTGACTGAAATTGATACTGCTAATAGTGGTGGTGAACCTTACAAGAATGTCAATTACAGTCTATAGCTGTTGGTCTTGGGGAGCATAGCTAGTTTCGGAAACACCATGTGTCAATGTTTCCGCAACTAACATTTTTTTTTTGGACTTCTAGTTTATGAGAAATTTTGAAATATCAACCTGGAAACCCCACATTTCAACCAGCTCTGATTTCAAGGGGTCATAACTGCATTTATTGCACATGCCAAGGATAGAACATTGTTTCAACTTACTGTCATTTCTGCCCTCAGACTTTTAGGTCTAAATTTTTTCTCCGGAGAATGCATGCAAAACACAATGGGCATGTCAAGGCTGCTTCCCCATTTTGAACTTTAGGGTACAAATGCGGGGGCCTGCATGAAAACTTCTAAGCTTAACTACCAGCTTAGATCTGGTCCCCTGCCACCACTCCCAAATGCTAATTCCCTTCCCTGGGTAGCCTTGAGAGACTCTTCACCAATTCCCTGGTGAATACAGATCCAAACCCCTTGGATCTTAAAACAAGGAGAAATTAACCATCCCCCTCCTTTCTCCCACCAACTTCTGGTGGATCAAGATCCAACCCCCTTGGATCTTAAAAACAAGGAAAAATCAATCAGGTTCTTAAAAAGAAGGCTTTTAATTAAAGAAAAAGGTAAAAATCATCTCTGTAAAATCAGGATGGAAAATAACTTTACAGGGTAATCAAACCTAAAGAGCCCAGAGGAATCCCCTCTAGCCTTAGGTTCAAAGTTACAGCAAACAGAGATAAACACTCTAGCAAAAGATACATTTACAAGTTGAGAAAACAAAGATAAAAACTAACACGCCTTGCCTGGCTGTTTACTTACAAGTTGGAAATATGAGAGACTTGTTCAGAAAGATTTGGAGAGCCTGGATTGATGTCTGGTCCCTCTCAGTCCCAAGAGCGAACAACCCCCAAAACAAAGAGCACAAACAAAAACCTTCCCCCCACCAAGATTTGAAAGTATCTTGTCCCCTTATTGGTCCTTTGGGTCAGATGTCAGCCAGGTTACCTGAGCTTCTTAACCCTTTACAGGTAAAAGGATTTTGGAGTGTCTGGCCAGGAGGGATTTTATAGTATTGTACACAGGAGGACTGTTACCCTTCCCTTTATAGTTATGACAGGCACACATACATCCTTAAAAGATGGATGCTGAAATAGAGCTTGCTCAAAAGCAAAAAAGGTATGTTTTTCATCAAAATGTTGGGTTTTTTTAAATTTGAGAAAATTGTGGGTAAAGAGGATTTGAGGAAGTTTTGCCAAACTTCTCCCCACATTTTCATCACCAAATTTTGATATTTTTCACTAGAAAAAAAAAAACAAATTTTCCCAAAATGTAACTAGCTGTAAAGCTGAGTCACAGACATAGGAGTACATGCCAGGTTTTGAAGAGTACCACTCCACTAGTGTGTCAGGATATGGCAAAGTAGATGAGTGCCGCCCCTTAGTTTCAAGAGCAGTGCAGCTGCAGAGATTAACTGATTTAGGCACCCAGAGACAGCTGGAATGGTTTGCTGTCCACTCTTAATTAGTGGTTACATCAGCCTCTTCCAAAGAGAGCGCCTGCTCCTGACACAGGACACAAATTCAGCATTTTTTATTCTGGGGACAGATCTCTGTAACCACAGGGAATAATGCTTTTAATGGAATGTTGTTTGTACAGATGCTGAGGGAGAGGCAGAAGTGACTGCCAAACCCAGAGAATAGCATTTTTGAGTTGATGGAAGAGCGGGTGTTTCACTTACAAAGGGCCGCAAAACAAACAATCCATATTCTCTGCGAGGAGCCCTGAAGAAGGGGGTGGGGGTATGGCATGATAGATGCAGTGTAGTCCTGCAAAACCAGTGGCAGTCAAGGTCACCACTGCCAGAGAACAACTAGAGACACCACTATTGTTAGCCAGCTAGTCCCAAAACATTAATTGATGCCATTCTTGATCAGTGATATGAGGAAGGAATAGGAGCTGCTCCAATGTTAATCTTTTCTACTCAGTAAGTGCTAAGGAATAATAATTGTATTGTTCTCAGCAAGCAGCACCTTCCAAGCCAGGGGAAAAATCCTCCTGGAGGGTTGGTTAAAAAGGAGTGACTGTCTGTCTGCATGGAGAGGAGGAGGTGCTGCTGGTGAGACATTTGACCTAACCCAGAAACCTAATATATCTAGAAATCTGTATTTTAAACTGTAATTGTTGATAGCCAAAGACATTGAAAACCATTTATTAACATGTCAAAGCAAAACATGAAACCCCACGAGGAAAAACTCTAAAAGAGGCTAATATTTGAAGATGAGGGTCTGTAGATTTTTCTTTTTCAGAATAAGACTTATTTCTTACTCCAAGATGCTAAGTGTCTGTAAATTTGCTTCAGTGTTGCTTAGCACTTATGACATATTTCTGTCTTTATGAATTCAGTGTATTTCAAAAATACTTCCATATTATTTATGATCACTCACATCATTGGTACAGAACAAGTATGCTAGTAATATTACATGCCCAGTTAGGAGGCTTTAAAATGCAAATAATTAGCTGGTTGTTATGGAAAATGTGCCAAACAACAGGAGAACCACATTCAATCCACCTACATGTATAAGAGAAAACTATTTCAGAACAATGAAGAATAGCTTAGCCTTCTTTAGACTTGGATAAAATATCAAACAAATAACACTTGCATACAGTGAGCATGCACTGGACTAAATCATAAGTAATGGATCTCTTTAGAAAAGGTGCTTTAAAAGTACAGCTAGAACATTAAGTTCATGAGACATAATATGGTGTCAGCACTTTGTATCTGATTCTGGTACTGTCTATGGTTTAAAGACTTTGAGGACTGAAAAGAAGCAGAGCTTTAAATCATGGAAATCTGAAATGACCATCCACAGCCCAAATAGACCAGCTAAATTACCAGGGGAATATGATTAATGATAACAGCATATAAAATGAAAAGCGATGGGCAATATGAAATTGGGTAATCAGCTTTCACAGGCCAGAGCTAGTGTTATTTTCATAAGACATACAATTATAATAATAATTTAGAGTTACTTTTCTTTCAGCATAAGTCTAGAGGTAATGCACATAGTACCTAAGTACCATGAGTATCCTGATATTGTGAGTCTCTGCTTATGTATGTTCCAAATCATGAACCTTGTATTATATAGAGGGTATCTGCCTAGAACAGTGGTTCTCAAACTTCTGTACTGTGACCCCTTTCACATAGCAAGCCTCTGAGTGCGACCCTCCCTTATAAATTAAAACCACATTTTTATATATTTAACACCATTATAAATGCTGGAGGAGAAGCAGGGTTTGGGGTTAAGGCTGACAGCTCACGACCCCCTGAGGGGTCCTGATCCCCAGTTTGAGAACCCCTGGCCTAGACAGAAAGTGTGTATTTACAAAGGACCCAGTCCTCCTGTCTGAGAGGATGTGTTTGTTGAAGGGGTCCTAACATTGCATCTGTATTTGACTTAAGTGTTCCTACATTGTGTGCGCATTGTGCTGTGGTCTACTATTTTTAAAAGTCAGCATTTGTATCATCTGTATTGGGTACAAGTGTGTTTATACAGCTTGACATTTAAAAAGTCAGCATTTACCCTCTGTACCAAACCATATCTGAGACACCACAAGTTTCCCCCATCTTAAAGTAGGCAATCTTTGTGATATCTCAGAACAACTGTGCAGTAAATGTTGACTTTTTAATACCAATCACTACATGTTTATAGGAAATCACAGATTTTTACACGTCATGAATCTGAATTTCTAGAGCAGTTCTACATCTCAATGGATAATAAAACTTTTAACAATCCATGCTGATGAATGTGTCACTGTTTCCAAAACAATTCAGCTGACTCTGTAGAGTAGCAAAGAATTACCATACTTCTATCAGTTCTGTAATTTCAGTGCAGTGTCTATTATGTATTATATTTTTAAATGGTCCTTAAGTAGGCCCACTACAATTGATTAGATTTTTTTCTAAAAACAGGAGTATATCTGGTGCAGATGGCCAGGGCATGTGCTCAAAAGGAGGAAGAAAAATGAAGTATATAGTGCGTGTCTGTTATGACATTTTCATTCACAACTTTTTTTTAATCAGTGAAAACATTTTTCAGACCTGTGACAGGCACTGGTCCTCATCTAGAAAGTTACTGAGCGCATGCTAACTTCAGTGGGAGTTGGAAGTATTTTGCAGGTGTTGCTCAGAACCTTGCAAGATTGTGCTCTAAGTCCATGGTAAATTGTAAGTTCAAGCATTATCCTCTATTTTGAATTAGCAGAAACAGGACCAAAAAGGAGATTTTTTTTAAAAAAGGGAAAACTTTCACATACTTACAATCAGCCAGCTTAACCAGCTTTATAGAAATTGAAATTATTGCTGAAAACAAGCATGGAAGACTTCAACTAAACAGGGAATATTTCAGAGAGAGTTGCAGTATACGAGGGAGTAAAAATAAGGGGTTAGAATGAAATGGCTTTCATCCTGCTGGATGTGTATAGAGTTGTTTTGATGTAGCCAGGCATGTTGTCCGAGGAAACAGGATCTCTACAGTTCACATTCTTCAAGATGTGAGGGAGCTACTACTGACGAACTCTAATTTTTGAGGAGTACAGCACTGAGTTTGATCCTGCGAGCTTCTGAGTTCCCTCAACTACTACTGATGTCAGTGGGAGTCGTGGGTGCTTAGCACTTGACAGTGATGACAAATGAATTTTAATTGCATTTGTAAGCAGCTATATGTATTTTCTTCTTTTGGAATCTCACAAGCAGAACACAAAAGAACCAAACCTTTTGGTTTTATTTAGAAATGGATACCATGATCCATGAGAGGACAAAACCAGAACCTGTCTCTGGGATACCAGTGTACTTTGGTGGCTTGGATAAAACCACTCTTGCTTTTGTTTTTGCAAAATCAGAACCTGACTTGGGGGGATTTGAGTAAAATGGAACTGGGATCCTAGGGACAGACTGTCCTGAGATGCTGAAAGCATCCTGCGTTGTTAGATTGTAGAGGGGTGGATTGGCCACCCACAGACCCAGAGGGGGAGGAGCCCCTCATTGAACTCTGTTGGCTGGAGCTACACCACGCTCAACCCTCCTGCTGGAAATCAGTGGACGGGACCGGAAGTACACTGCTGCCACTGCTAGGGCCCTGTGCCAGGACGCAGTGGAGTGGGTGGGCCTGCGTCCCACCTGCCACCCCAATCCATGGGGTGGCAGTCTCCCCACCCCCCTTAGGCAAGAAGCCTGCGCTTGTCGGCCCTCTGCCAGAACTAGGAGGCCCAACTGTTTGCTGCTCAGCCTGAGTGCAGGCCTGAGCCCTTTAGACTCTACTGCCCCACTCTGATCAAGGACCTGTGCTAACTGGCTGTTTGCTGCCCAGCCTGAGTACAGGCCTGAGCCCGAGACTCTTTACTACCCCGCCCCAAACAGCGGCTGGGGCTCCGTAACTGTGTGTGTTGTTTGGCCCTGATCACAGGCCCGAGCTCACGTCTCCCGTCGCCCCGCTGATTCCCCATGTCAGGCGACACCCGGAGACGTAGTGGGGCGGACTGGCCGCCCACAGACCAGGAGGGGGAGGAGCTACTCCACCCAACGGACTACATAGATAAATAACCTGTGATGGCTTTTTGGGGGGCAGGGTGGGGGTAAGCCAAATGATCAAGAACCATCAGGTCTAGAAACTCCTATATCATTTTGAAAAGCCCAGCAGTGTCTTCCAGCATTGATGGTTCATGGGGTATCAGACCTGAAAATTTTATTTTAGGCTGAAAAAAAAGACACAAAGTGAAAACAAGGTTCTTAATTTCCCTTTCCATGTAAAGATATCCTTCTGTTGGGGTTCCCTTGGGATAGTGCTGTCCACAAATCTTACTCCAAAGTAATCTTGGTGAGCCCATTTAGGAAGGAAAGTTTGAGTTTGGAAAATAGGACATCTCCATTTGGTTTTGTTTATAATTTGTGAACGTTTCCTCAGACACTAGAAAACATTATGATATGGTTACATTTTCCAGGAAGCTGTGCCCCTAACTTGGATATGTGGTCTTGCATTATGACTTAAACATTGTTAAATACACTACATCCTCTGACATGCAAACAACCTAAATCATATGTAAAGTGGTTTTACTCAGGTCTCTTAACAAGGAAATGCTTATATTGACAAGTATGGCATATCTTACCTCAAAAATATAATCCTTTCCATCCTTGCCATGTACAGCTTTGACAGCACAGATATCCAAACCCCCAAACATTTCAGAACAGGTGTCAACCCAGAGCTTGTATCTGTTGTGTGGAAAAAATAGTTCCCATCAGTATAAAATCAAGTCCTCATTATTATATAGACCTAATTGGATAGTTTGTTAGCTGGACAGTTGCTTTAAATTCAGTCTTCTCCTGAGTCTGTCAGCTTTACTGAATTTTCATTTACTATAATAGTGTCTTAGGCCTTGTCTACACTGGGTGGGTGGGGGTATCGATCTAAGTTACGCAACTTCAGCTACATGAATAATGTAGCTGAAGTGGACTTACTTAGATCGACTTACCATGGTGTCTTCATCATGGTGAGTCAATTGCTGCCACTCCCTTGTCGACTCCGCCTGCGCCTCTCACGGTGGTGGAGTACAGGAGTCGACGGGAGAGCGCTTGGGGATCAATTTATTGTGTCTAGACTAGACACGATAAATCAACCCTCGCTGGATCGATCGCTGCCCACCGATCCGGCAGGTAGTGTAGACATACTCTTAGAAATACTAGCCCAGTGTCCACTAGGCACAGTGTTGTGGTGTCACAGAGGAGCTAGCTCCCTATTTCTTTAACTGGTGATATACTGGCCCTAGCTCCAGCATAGTTTAGAATACCCTTAAGACTGATTGAAACCATGAATGCGTACCTGCCCCTAAAGTGTCATCCGTCATCTGATAATAGCTCGAGCTCAGTAGCATTCCAGCCATGGTACTTCTGTCTTTCACATGCCCTTTATGTTCAGGCCAGGAGAGGGTGGTGTAGCTACTTATGCTGGCTCTACACCAGCCAAGGACTCCCCAAAAGGCCAAATTATCAGCTGCTGAGATCTAGCCAAATTCTGAACCTTTTCTGCTGCTGGAGTGGTGCCAAGGAGCTAAAGTGAGGTAGGCAACTGGGGCCACTCTAAATCTTTGTACATGAGCAGAGCTCCAAATATGTTGTTACGTAACTGTTGCCTGACACTGGCTAGGCTGCTTCTTAATTTTGGCTATTCTTACTATTCTATCAGGAAAACTAATATCTGTTTTGAAACATGGGAGTGTCTTTATCTTCAATATTTTATTGTCCATAAATGTATTCAACATGGTCAGTGGTAGGTTATGAACAAATCATTTAACATTAAACCAACACAATGAGAATGGACAATGTAGAGGCATCAAGTGAAGTGTAGTGGTATGGTTCCCTATGTAGAATTCAACCATATATTATAGCAGTTATATACATTTTTGGATCATCCTATAGAATTTTAAAGGATGTTTCAAAAAAGCTATAGAAATGATATAATTATCTGCTAATTTCTGTAGGTTTTTGGAATAACATTTCTGGAACTGTTTTGGTTTAATGCCAATTAAACTATTACATTTTATAAGACTTTTCTATATTGAGTGTTATATTGATTTTGTGTTCCTTACCTCAAATATTTTAGATAGTGTAATATGGTAAGTTAGGCCCTTTTTAGACTCTTAAGCACATTACCTCTTGTATTACATTTGATTTATAACCTCAGAGAAAGAAACAAGATGGATGTTTACAATACATGTTGATTGGGCTGGATAGTTCATCTTTACAGTAAGGAGTAACTCAAAGTTCTCAATGCAAGAATGGTCTGTCCATCCTGTGCTCATCTCTGTAGAAAGGCCAGATAACTGACCAGTGACTGAGTCAAAGTGGGACTTTCTTGCCAGAAAAAAAATGAAGCAATTGCTAGGGCGGGGCATAGACAGAATGGATAGTGTTTGGTGGGAGTCATAAAATCCCAGGGCACACATAGCTGTACTGTGCCTTCAGTTATGAGCATGCAGAGTTAGATGAAGACAATGGGAGTTATGTGCACATGCTCAAGGGCAGAGGTTGGCCTCTAGGATGAAAGATGGCAGCTGTGGTATCGAGAACTTTTGTTAACGAAAAGCCTATCTGAACATGGGCCATAGTACCTGATGATACAATCATGAAATAATTTATAGAGTTTGATATTACAGCTCTCCTAATTCAGAGGCTGATGAGCCCTTTTAAAAAAAAAAAAATAAAGAAAAGACATTTACCATTCACATGTTTTTTTCTTCTTCTTCCCACGTAAGCTAATGGTCAAATATTTGAATTTAAATGAGAACTGTTTCCTTTACAGCTCATCTCCTCCTCTTTTTTGATCCAGCCTTTGAGCCATAAAGATCAATTTGCCACATCATAGTAATTTCCATTGCAAAAAAACTGATGTAATAAACACAGGATTCAGATTTTACTGTAAGATCAAAGGGAAGGGAGAGGCTGGGCTGTGAGGGATAAAGCTTTTATTCACACATCTTAAGTAATCGTATCCTCTACAAGCAAACTTCTTAGTGCACATTTTGAATATTTTCTTATTACAAGTCTTTTCCAGCAGAAAAGTTTCACTTTAGGCAGAATGCTGTACTTTGAAATTTGTACAACTGTTTAAAAAAATCCTTTTGGGAACATTTGGCAATGAAAATAATTTTGCTGTTTCTCCTTTGAGCAAAATCTTTTTGTCTGAAACTAGTGATGTCTGGATGCTTCTCAATTTCAACAGCTGTGGATTCACTGACTATACTGATAGTGTCCACTTGTTCATAACCCTTTTTTTTTTCTGTAAAATGCCAAGGTGTGTTTAGCAAAAAATGGGAAACACAAAGCTTGTATTTGCAAGGCGATGTTATTTCTCTTTTAAAGAGGCTATCATTTGAAATCCATAAAACATCAACTGGATATTACTGAAGGTAGTTTTTGACATTCCATCCTTTGCCAATAAAACACTGAGCTGCAAAGACAACTACAGATATTAGGAGTGATCTTGGGTGGAAGAGCTTGTTGCCTGGTAGGCTTGACCAAAGGCCACAGTCCTAGTTTTCCCAGAGCTAATATAATTTGCAGTGTCCGAGAGAGGACACTCAAAACTAAAATATAATGTTCCGTGGGACATGTTTAGGGAGCATTTGGTGTGGAAAGGGAGATGAGCCCTCTAGTTTGGTGAGAGGGACCTGTCTGAAATGGAAGGGTCAATGAGAACATGCTACAGCTGCAAAGAGCACATGTGCTCTGCACATTCTCTTTTCATTATTTCAACAGACTCTGATTTTTTTTAACTCTGTCTCCAGGACGTGGACTGGAATTTCTGTTGCCAACCCAAGAAGCTACAAAAATTCAGACAACTCCAAATCATGACAAGTATTATATGTAAATCTCAGGTTATTAGCTCAAACCCTTAATTATTCTGAGTCTGTTTTCAAATTCCCTTAATTCTTGGCAGGTAGAGTTCACTCCTTCCTGCACTGGTGCAGGCATTTCAGTGTGAATGTACAAAAAATGTATATACACATGTATATATGTGTGGTGTAGATGTTCATTCTCCTGTTACTGGCTTTTGGGAAGGGATTTCTGTTTTACTCTCAAGCTTTGTCTTTGCTGGCACAAAGGTATATTTTTATAGTGCAATAACTAATGTGTGATAGTTATTTCTCTATCAAATCCAAAGTGGAGACAAACCACTTCTAGTGTTTACCGTAAGGTAGCTAGGTGAGGTCAGCACTATACTTCCGTCCCCTCCCTCCCATCTGGGGATGACTAGTTTACTGCATAGTAATATAAAAGTGTCTAGTCTCCACTATGTTTTTATAGTGGGATAGCTAATATGCGTAAACACACTTTTTTTTTGTCGGGGAAGATGTAGTCTCTCTCTCTGAAAGAACAGGGGAGCATTTCAGCTCACTTACGCTTCCCCCTCAGAGTACAGAGCTATCACTGCCATGCTCTCCCACTGAGGGATCTGTCTAGATCAGGGGTGGGCAAACTTTTTGGCCCAAGGGCCACATCTGGGTATGGAAATTGTATCACAGGCCATGAATCCTCACAAAAGTGGGGGTTGGGGTACGGGAGGGGGTGAGGGTTCTGGCTGGGGGTGCGGGCTCTGGGGTGGGCCAGAAATGAGGAGTTCAGGTGTGAGAGGGAGCTCCGGGTTGGGGTGTGGGTGAGGTGAGGGCTCTGGGGTGCAGGAGGGTGCTCCGGGCTGGGACTGGGATCAGGGCTAGGGCAAGGGGTTGGGGTGCAGGAGAGGGTCAGGGGTGCAGGATCCAGGTGGTGCTTACCTCAAGCAGCTCCTGGAAGCAGGGGCATGTCCCCCTTCCAGTTCCTATGCAGAGGCGTGACCAGGCGGCTCTGCGCGCTGCCCCATCTGCAGGCGCTGCCCCTGCAGCTCCCATTGGCCGCAGTTGCCAGCCAATGGGAGCTGCGGGGGTGGCGCTTGGGGTGGAGGCAGCGTGCAGAGCCCCCTGGCTGCCCGTCCACGTAGGAGCTGGAGGGGGGACATGCTGCTGCTTCCGAGAGCCACGCGGAGCCATGGCACGCGTGGAGCGGGGCAAGCCCTGGACCCCGTTCCACGGCAGGAGTTTGAGGGCCAGATTAAAACATGTGAATGGCCGGATGCGGCCCCTGGGCTGTAGTTTGCCCACTCCTGGTCTAGATGGAAGGGGGCAGGGGCTGGACAGCTGGGAGCTGTCATTCCCCTTCTTACTTGTTTTCACCCTTATAGAAAAGGCTGGCTTTCCTGTGTCTGTCAATTCACAAGTGGAAATGAGTGAGTGTAGCTTCCAGATTCAGAGAAACTGAAGGGAAAAAGGTGATCATTGGTGAAGAAACTTTATTTTACCTTTTCACTACCTAACCACTCTACAAAAAGTGAAGATTCTTTAGCATCATGAAAACAAGGATAGGACATTTTTACTGCGCATAATTTGTTTACCTTCAAACAATGGCAACAGTTACAGAAGTAGAAAGAAGAAAAATCTCACAGCTGCAGTAAGGCTCCAGAGCTTTGTTTTCAGGGGACAGAGGCCTGGGCATAGCGGAGGAACATACAAAAATGAGCAATATCAGAGTTCTGGGGCTAAGCTCAAAGTGATATGGCAGGGAAGAAAGAGCTTGATAGGGCTGCAGGAAATATCCATTTATTGGGTATAAGAAGGAAGCAGTGATGAGCCTAACAAAACACCTGGACTGGTGTCATGGGAGAGGCCTCAGTACATCCCAGCAGCTGAGAAGAAACTCAGTGTAGCCCAATGTAGTGTAGAGGTCTCGAGGGAAAGAATATGCCATTCAGCAGGGCTACAAAGAAGAAAATGCTTTGTGTGGCTGAAATTAAGACCAGCCTGTTTGGTTGCACAGAAAAAGAAGCTTAGCCCAAGGTAAAGAAAATATATGGGCGGATGCAGGAGAGGAAAAGTACAATATACCAGAAGGAAAAGTCTTCTGGGGAGAAGAGGAGAAATGACTAGTGGACTAATGCTGTGGTGGTGAAATGCCTGAATAGAATCCTGACTGGCTTGAAGGTGAGTGCATAGATTTAGATTTAGGAATCTAAATAAGGATGTGGGAGCTTACCTTTAAGGCACCCACTATTTGGAAAACCTTGGTCATATTATCTTAATGAATTTTTCAAAAGGAACTCTCGGACCTTCAGTTAACACTAATTGCACTAGCATCAGCCATGGGAATTTTTGATTAATTTAAAATGAGAATTATTTAATTTTCTAATTAGTCCATACATGAGGCTGCACTTACCTATCTGACATAGCGATTTGTTCCAACATTGCAGAGCCAGTGTTTGTCTTCCAGTTTCCAGATATGGAAGTCCTCCTGAGAGAAAAAATATTACAGACACAATATTAACTGAGTACCTATTGCACACTTACATTTATTGTCAGTAAACTGAGCAGACATCTTCACCATCTTTCTTAAGTTGCTCTTATTTTCACACAAATATGATACCAATGGTTACCTCTGTTTCTCTCCTCCTGCTGCTTACAATATAACGTCCATACTGTCAAGAAATCAACTGATAACATAAGTCTCAGTAAAACATCATGCATACAATTTTATAAAGTGTAATAATGGCAGTTCACCATACCCTTTTGCCTGTTCACTTTCATAACTGTCGTGACAACTGTTGTTTAGTGGTGATATTAGTAATAGACTATTATGAAATTGCAGCTATGAGTGGTGAGTATGGATGCACCAACATTGTGAACTAATTCTAAATGCATATCAAATAACAGGAGTCAAAGAAAGCTTCAGGTCCAGATATCAAATCCATCCCAAACTTTCATTTTAGCCAATTATAGAGTTAGGCCCTAACAGTGATATTCAGGTGCATATTTTGAACCACTCCAAGGTTCAGGACTGTTCAGAGTCATTGTTCCAGTTTGACCCTAATCAAGATAGACTCTACCTGTGAAATTTGGATCTAGCTTCAGGCCCTGATTCTGGACCCTTCTCAAATTAAATTACATTAAATTAATCTTCTATTTCTAATTATGTCATTTTAAAGCCCACTAAACAAAAGCTACTCTCTTTTTATGTCTATAATAAATCATCATCATCACTACATTTTATAAATGAGTACCTTTTAAAACATTTTGGCTTTTTAAACCAATGATGATGAATAGTACAGAGAAGAGGAATGCATTCTGTAATTGTAAAGACTGTACTAGAAATGAGCAAAGGATACAAACTGTCTAAATTATGACCTCTTGTTTCCTGCTGGCAAAAGAACAGCAACACCTGTAATTTATGAGAAGTGAATTACAGTGGCAATAGGCTTGTCTCCATCTTTCTATAAACCTAATTATGAGCTTGGGAAGAGGTATCAATCCACAGAGTAAAAGATTTTAAAATATATTAATTGAATAAACAGATGCAGTAATTATGTATTAATTAGGGAATCAAGTCCTAGCACATTAGAGTGCATTACACTTGTGCCTATTATGTATTTTCAGCTCATATCCATCTTTGTGACGTTTGAAAAGAAGCAATGTCTTAAAAGAAACAAAGAATTTGAGATTAATATAACACTTTCTACTAGCTCAAGTTTAAAAGGCTTTTACCCCCCTCCAGTTTGATGAAAAAGTACTTGCATTTCTATTCTGGCCAGTGACTTTTCTCCATGAAGAGGTGCATAAATTACCATACACTGTACTTGCAATGCTAACGTGGGGTGTTGATACTACAGTACAGGTCATTACTTTAGATTGATGTGAACACTAGACATTAGTTTTATTGTTCTTTTGGTCAGAGAATTATGGATTCAATGTGTGTTGCTTTTGGAAAGAGAGGGTGGGGATTTAAGATCAGTTGGTACTTTTGTACATATGTGTATGTTTTCATTGTGCTTCACCCTTTTTAATTATATTTCCTTGAAGTCAGATATAATGAATCCTGTACTGGGTAGTTGTGTGTGTGTCATGAAATCTTTTGAGGAGCTCTGGTATTTGGAGCGATCCAACATTGCATTTTGGCTATAATCTCCACTGACAAATGTTAAACATCCCTTTTTTTGTGAGTCATGGATCCAGTTTATACCACAATTTCCCACAGAATTACAACACAGAAGCTCTTAATAACACTTTTTAAACTACAAAAACAAACGTTCTGCTGGTATTTTCTGTGGTGGCTCTTTAAGTACTCTGTTTCTGTGTCATAGCAGAAAATGAGAACCAGCTGTAGAACAAGATACTACTGACAAAACTTATATGAATGCATATGAGGTGTTGTACAGTGATTTGGTAAATTGCCTGTTTTTCATGTTGCTTTAGAGTATATAACAATAGATCAATATTTCTTCATAAGAATCTAGGGGAATAACAGCTAGGCTCACAGGGGTCAGACACAATCCCCGATCCTGGAGAAAATGGAGATTTAAAAAAAAATCTAAAAAAAAAATACCACTATTTTAATTCAGTTTTTGAGGTCTCCTAAGATAAGTTTGGTCTGCAGTCTATGCAACAAATCTAGGGCCCAGCCCTGTGAAGCACAGAGTGCTCTAAACTCCCATCAACTTCACTGTTGATGAGGTACAACACCCCAAAGAATTGCTCATCTGGACTGTGCATCTGCTGCTCCTGCAGGGGTGTGTGTCATAACCATTCAGCAGTTGTACCTTACTGCCAAAACTGTGCTCCTTCAGAGCCATCAGATGAAAGATGCTGACAAGGAGGTCATATAGGGCCGCAGCTATTTTCAAATTCTTAAGCATCTACCTTAAAACTGGTAACCGTGCCTGAAAATTTGCAAAAATGCTTAAAGCATTTTACTGACATTTTGCTGAAATTTTATTGTAAGAATTATCTTCAGAAAGGATTTTCAAGAGACCCAGCCTTGGTCCCAGTGAGTATTTTCTGTTACAGAAGTTCATTTGCTATTTGTTTCTTTTTCCTGTGTTTTTGTATTCTTGCTTAATTCCATACTATGTGTATTAATGCAGCATTTTCTGAAACAAATGGTAGAGATGTGTTAATCTCAGTATTTCTGGTTTGCTTGGAGCCCAATAAAAATTAGGAGTTAGGCTGTACTTTAGCTCAAATATAGCAATAAATAAAAAAATTTAATGTACAAGAATTTCTTCACCTTTCCAAAATCATGGGAATTCCTAGGTGCATACAATATATATTGTGTCCATTGCATCAATAACTGAATTATGAGTAACTAATTTATGTCTTGATCCTGCAGTGACCCCTGAAAAGACAGAGCTGTGAGCACCCACTCCAAGCTCTATCTACATCTGTCTAAAGGTCATTACAAGATTGGGGCCTCAGTTATATCAGGTGTGGTTAGAATGAAATATTCTGTGCCATTAGTTAAGAGTTATACATTCAGGTCTCCCTGTGAATGAAAATGACCTAAAGTAGTCTCAAAGCTTTTTAATAATAAAATTGGGTCTTGCTGCTGAAGGGATTTAAAAAGTCACCTATAAAACAATCAGACCACACTTCCTGTTGTTGGTTCCCTGAAACTATTTTGAGAAATTGCTATGAAAGAATTGACCCACATGCAGAGGTGAAAGTAAGCCGGTACACCATGCCGGACCCAACGGGTTTCCCCAGGCTGGCGATTTAAAGGGCCAGGGCTCCTGCCACTGCGGGGAGCCCCGGGCCCTTTAAATCACTGACAGAGCCCTGCTGCTGCTACCCTGGGGCTATGGCAGCTGGGCTTGGGCAGCACTTTAAAGGGCTGGTGCTCCTGCCGCTGCGGGGAGCCCCGGCCCTTTAAATCGCCGCCCGAGACCGGCTGCCGGAGCCCCGGGGTAGGGCGGCAGGGCTCCCTCAGAGATTTAAAGGGCCCGGAGCTCCGCTGCCATAGTGGCGGCCATAGCCCTGGGTCCTTTAAATTTCCCCTGAGTCTCCCAGCTGCCACTGCCCTTAAATCTTGATTTAAAGGCCCTACCTCTTCCAGTTGAGGCCCCGCCCCTGCCCAGGACTCCAGTGTACCGGTAAGTCCTTTAACTTACTTTCACCACTGCCCACATGGGAGTTGTAGGTAACCATTCTGGAATGTCCTAAGCATGTGTTTAATTCCTCCCTCCCAGCCCCCCTCCAAAAAAATAACTAGAAAGTACTTTGCCATCCTTCAAAGTTTAAACCATTTGAAGTAAAGTCCATTTTTGCACTCTCCACAAGACCCCTTTTCATTTCCATTTTTATAACCTCTGTATGCTTTCCATTTGAAATATCACATTTATTTATTTTATTCTCTCAGAGCATTTCCATTGTTATTTCTGTAACAAATAGAGTTCAACAAAATGCATTATTAATATAAACATGAAACAGCTGAGATACTTTTAACACTTTTTAAAAGCTTTTTAAATGACCATCAACGAATTAAAAAAAGGCTAAAATACCTTCCTCCACAAAGTGCTGATAATAGAGGAATATTTAAAAAGAGGTATTAGACTTCAATCAAGTGAACTTTGGTGGTGCTTTGTAAATATTGAAATCAGAAAATGAAAGGAGATAATTTTTGGCTCACATGTATGCTTTGTAGTTAGTGCCTATCTTTTGGATCCTGATGTCGTATTTGGAGTCTATGAAGGGTTCAGTGGTGGCGTAGGTTTGGGTAAGTGCTACCACACTGGCTATGTCCTGAAAATCGTAGTGGTTGTCTACCTTAACCTGTTGTCATAACACAAACAGCATGAGGAAGAGAAAAACAACAAGAACAATAGTTAAGTATGTACTGTAAAATGCAATTGCAAATGACTCCTGTGAGAAATATTACTTTTTATAGTGTCTGATTACAAAACAAAGAATGGACAATTTATCTGATATGTAAAAAAAAGCTGTAGTTGTCAAAACTAGAATATAGCAAAAATATTCCTGCAATAAGATGTATAATTTCTAGCCAGAAATTTAACATTCACTGTTGTAGAAGGCAATTATCAAGTATCAACATTACATTTTCTTTGAGGAAACCCTTTTAAAATACTGATGTTTATTTTTTGTGTCACATAAACAACCTCTAGGAATAGTTCTTTATAGGTATTTTATTGTAGCACTTTGGCGTTTCAGTTTTAAGGATGCAGTGAACAGTACTTCTGTGTGGGATGGATCAGTTATAATAAGAGGAAGGAAGGAAAGGAATACAAAAACCCAACCCAACCAAACAAGAAAAACCTAATTGCTTTATCTAACCATGAATTTTGGAGTCTGTTTATACCATTATGCTGCAAGACACCTCACCTGACTGGGAGATGTTTGTTAAAGGATTAATTCTATAGTCTTAATCCAATATGGTTCAGCTGTTCTGGCCTTCAGGCATCTTCATTAGAGCCCAAAACACAAATGGTTGCTTATAGGACTTCATATTTAATTTTGAGATAAGTAAATACACCTATTGGGTATTTAGTATCTGTGTTGTACTTTTAAATAAGGTGACAGGCATACTAATGAAGATTTTGAGGAATAATGTGAAAACTGAATGTGTGCAAAAGCTTGTGTTGGGTGTACACAAAGTTTACATCAGCGTTTTAAAAATGTTTTGCTAGTCAGGAACCAATCCTCCAAGGTCCTAAGAGTTCTGAACTGAACTCAGGCTCAGTAGAAGCGGAGGGCACTCATCCTCTGAAAAAAAATAGCTCAGTATCTTGAAGGATGAGTTCATAGTTTTTCAAGGTGTAACCATGTATATCAGAAGAACGTTGACTGCAGTAACTTGCACAGTGGGCCATATCCTGCTCCAACTGAAGTGTATGGGAGTTTCATCACTGACTCAATTGGAATTGGACTAAGCTCAATGTTAACTATAAGTGCCTGGATTCAAAGCCTGTAGCAGCTTTGATGTCAAAGCAGCCCAATTATATTATCACAACTTTAGCCATTTCCACCAACTTTTGGATTGAAATGAAAATTTTATCCAACAAACTAGAACATTTTATAGGCCAAATTCAATGGTGATGGTTAGGAATCTGTGTAAGCTGGTCAGAAAATATATACAAGTAGAAAAATGATACTGCACTGATTTAGCATTCAGTAGGTAATGTACAAATACGGGTAACATTCCCTCAGAGCAACTGTTATGGAATGCAGATAATATGTACCTGGCACTTCTATTACACTAAATTCCAAAATGTATTTGGCCAGAGATTTCCACAGGCATTACACTTCTTATACACCAGGCTGAATTTACAAGTATTAATAAAATGTCTTTTTATTAAGATTCTGATCTGCAAAATGGATGAGAGTAAAGAGATTATAATTTAACTAAATCTGTAAAATCTCATTCCCAATTGCTCCTCCTGTCTACAGTTTAAATTGTGAGTTCACAATAAAACCATTCACTTTCCCCTATTCCAGATCATGAGAAAATTTTGAAAAAGAATTGAAAGGCAGATTTTTCCTCAATCCTTTTCTAGCAAGTCTATAGATAGATACAATGTACTAATGCCAAAGTCTTTAATGGTATAAACATTTAAGTGGGAGTCGCATGCATATATTTGAGAACATTATTTGGCCACTATAGTGGAAAAATTATGAATATATGGAAAAAGTTAGATGATATAGAAAAAATCCCATTAAAGAACCAATGCAGGTGGGAGAGGAGGAATAATGGAGTGACTAACATTAAAAATCCCTCACACAAAGAGGAGTTCATAAACTTTCCCCAAATCAACAGAGTAAGAACATCCAGCGTGGTAAAGTCACAATGTGGATAAGATAAAAAGGTTCTTGGTTTTGTTTTTTAAATTCAAAAATTTAAATTAAAAAAAGAGATTGGTTGCTTAAGCCAATCAACTCCTAGTAAGGATGTTTAAGCAATTATGTTGTTCCATCATGGGATATTTCTGTTTGTGTCCATAATTTTTGTAGTAGGTAAGGTTTCTTGTATACAGGAGGCTCAGAGCTATGCAAAATGTTAAATATCAAGGAAATTAAATTTCCTTAACAAATCTGAAATGCAAAGATAAATATTTTAATCAATAAATATGCAAAATGACAAAAATCAATTTTCTACTATTCAACGGCTGATATTTAATTCATAGAATTTTTGGAAATCCAAGGGGATAAGGACACGTTGCCCTTGTTCAATCCTTTTTCATCTGAAGATCTCTTAGCACTTTGGAAATATCTACCAATTGAGTACTTGCACCCATTAACATCAGTGGAAGCATAATTGAGCCATACACTCAAACCACCATTGTGAGATGTAAGTGATATGGAAATTGCTTCACCCACCAGTGAAATGCAGTTGCCTCTGGATTGAATGCAGCAAGTGTGCTGCAACTCTATAGGACAGGAAATTAAAAATACTGTATCCAATTGAAACTACTATGGGAATTTAGGAAGATGTAGGAGAATTTATTCCTGCAAATCTTTACTTGTGCTTATAAACCTGACTTTTCAAGTAATTCTGCTGCAGGCCACAGAATTATCATATAAGGCCCTGATTCAGGAAAGCATTTGAGCATGTGCTTAAGTCCATTTCTCAAGGCCAGAATTTAAGCTGACTGGGGATGTAAGCATATGCTTAAATACTGTCCTGAATAGGGACCCAAGTAAGGCTTTGCCAAATCAGGACCCTGAGTTGGAATTTGGCCAGCTCACAAGTTTTAACACCTACTGTGGAGAAATTTATATATTTTAATATTTAGACAATTAAAATGTAGACTAGCACCAGAAAACCCCTAGCATATATATAAATAAGACCTGCACCTTTCCCATGCCTGAATGAGCATGTCCAATCTTCACGACAACTGGAAACATTGGCAGTGTTAACTAAGAGGAGAAGAAAAGAAAAACAATATTAATTTAACTGACCATTGAAGTCAGGAACATTTTAATATTAATGAAAATAACTTCTTCTGAAGTAGCTGTTCAGGATTCATTAGAATTTTTTTCATCCTGGTTTAAACTTGCCTGCATATCTTCACCTGTCAAACTGGTGTATGCAAGAGCATCATTATTACTATGTTACATTCCTCTCTGTCCCATGTATCTCTGCCTTTAGTTTATACAACACAACAAAAAGTGTAGTCAAACAGCTCTTCCCATGTGGATATTTTAGAAGTATCCATGGATTGCTCAGCTATTTAATTTGAACCCAAGGGTTTGTTTAAATAGAGCTGGGCTACATTATGAATTACACGCCCATACAACATCTTAGATGATTGCATAATCAAAAGCTACATTCCTTTCTTTTGATTCAATCTCAGAAGATAAAAACAAATTTATCCGAAGAAGTTTGAAACTTCATTTATTGCAAAGCTCTGCTGAGAAAAATCTTCTTCATAATAAAGAGACACCCACAATATTCTAATTCAGTTTAGGATTCCAACACAGAGAAGATCTTTATCCTCACAGCATGTAGCATTAAAAACAACATTTGCCACTTTCCAGTTAGAACTTGATTTGGAGCGATGCTGAAAAACGTGTACCTTCCATTTATAACAGCCATTCTCATGTCTCTCGGCCTGCTCAGATTCAGCCGCAGAAGATCTCCTGCAGGTGACTACAGGTAGCTGGGAGAGTGGATATTGGCTTTTTAATGGCATTCTCTGTACCTGTAATTTGAATTTCTAACTTGATACCCCAGGGTTAGCACCTGGACTTCCCATTATATATTTGATTTGCAAGCCAGGTAATTTTTGGTGTTCATAAGGACAGTGATCTCAAAGCATGAGAAGAGTATAAGAGCCAAATCCTCTTTGTTAAAGAGGGCACTTCATCTCTCATGGATTTCAGTGCTCCATCACCAAAGCTGGTTCTTACCATGCTCTGCATGTATGTGTGTGTGTTTGAGGGGAGGAAGACAGAAGACTTATATCTCCTCAGAGCCCATCAAACCAAGGATATTACTAGGGAGAATAAAGCAAAGTGCCATAAACAAATAGTACACTTCTACACCACACCTTGCAGGGTGGATAAAAATCAATGATATAAAAAAAAAAATCGGATTTTTTGATAAAAATGCTTTTTGAGGAAAAAACCTATCTAAAGATAGTTTTAATTAAGAAACATTATAGCTCAAAAAAATCTCATCATGGAATAGGAATTATAAATTCTAATTCTACAGTATGAGACAATATATTCATGTAATGTTTAAGAAAAGTTCCAATAGTTCATGGATTAGGGACCCAATCTTATGGGGTTCCAAAGGCTTCTTTATAGATTATTTAAGTTAATCTTTCTATCTATTCAATAGAACTCAGTGCTCAGTCTAGAAGATACCATCAGAGATGCTTAGTTTTGCAGTTCTCAAACTGTGGATTTGTGGTTCTAGAGAGAACATACTTGTTATGGAGATATACCTATCTCATAGAGCTGGAAAGGACCCCGAAAGGTCATCGAGTCCAGTCCCCTGCCTTCACTAGCAGGACCAAGTACCGATTTTACCCCAGATCCCTAAGTGGCCTCCTCAAGGATTGAATTCACAACCCTAGGTTTAGCAGGCCAATGCTCAAACCACTGAGCTACCCCTCCCCCGACAGCAAAATGTTTTTAAATAAATAAATAATATATAGAGGTGAAAAATAACAGACCTCAACCCTATTGTCCCTCTGTAAATTTGTGTACACAGAGTCAATCCCTTACCTCTCTCTAAAAGTGCAAAGTTTCAAAAAGTTGAATGAATAGAAGATTATTGGGGGTGGAATAGATCTGGACAAGGAGAAGTAGTCTGGAGATAAATGTGAGAAGGGAGGGACAGGCAGTAGAAACAAAAGTGAAACTGTTTGAGCAGCATATTCCAGAAGCCTTGAGGTCTTTCTGAGTGTAGCCTTCATTGATTTGAGATCTACCATACCATTCTCACACTAGAAGGGAAAACCTATAATGGCAGCAGGCTGTAAGAGAGACACAGTTTGGGAATATTTTAAGTTTCTCTACCTGTGGGTAAGACAGGCATGCGTGCAAAATGTAAACAATGCAACAAAGAAATGCAAGGCCTGGTTGCCCAAATGAAATATCATCATGAGACATGTTCCTTCTCAGGAGGAAGCTGAGTTGAAGATGATGAAAGGAACATGTCTGAATATGCAAGATCTCCAGGTTCTTTCTTAAAGACTGCCTGTCTTTCTTCTGGATTATTCTTGAATTCTCATGTTTGAGCAAAAAACATAGTTGTTACTCTATGGTACTATCATTTTAGATGCAGTTGTGATAAAAAAATAAATAGCTGAAATAGGCAGTTCTTCCTTTTACAATTTCACCTTTAAAGTAGTACTGAGTGTCAGTGAATGCAATGAGTAATACTAAATGAGCAGTTTGGTAATAATAATTAAATAACTGCATTGACTTAGTTTGTTTAGGAGAATCCATTCTCAACATACAGGATTCTGAAGGCTATCCACCTTCAAGATCACCATCATTTTCTATAGTTTCAAAGTTATCTGCCAATGATAGTGTTTGATAGTGTTTCAGTCACATCGCCACAGTATATCACCTGTAGCAAAAAGGAAAAAAAAAATCTCCATCATCCAGAAACAACCATAGATAAGTTTGTAATAAGAACCAGCGGATTACAAAAGGAGGTAATTGATGAAAAAACTGCCCCTGTGATCTCCTTCATTAACACAGTTCAGTCATTAAGACCAGTATACAGTGCACCCAACAGAGCAGATGTTGCAGGCAAATTGCTGGATAAAGTATATGAAAGAGAAATTGAGCAGTGTGCAAAAGGTCTAGAGGGTGAAATTGTTAACCTGAGTCTTGATGGGTGGAGCAATGTCCGCAATGATCCTGTTGTATGTGCTTCCATGACAACAGAAGAAGGGAATGTCTTCCTTACAGAAACAATCGATACATCAGGAAATGCACACACAGCAGAATACCAACAAGAAGTAGCAGTAAAAGCTATAACAAACTGTGAAAAAAATTCAAATGTCTAGTATGCAGCTTGGTCACAGACAATGCTGCAAATGTATCCAAGATGAGAAGAAAATATTTAGAAGAGAGTGAAGAGAGTCCCAAGCTAATAACAAACGGTTGCAGTGCTCATTTGATGCACCTCCTAGCCAAAGACTCCAGTGTTCCAGAAATAAAGGCTAATGTTGTTTAAATTGCAAAATACTTCTGTAACAATCACTTTGCAGCAGCTGCTCTGAAAAACGTGGGAGGAACCAAGCTAACTCTCCCACAAGATGTACGATGGAACTCAGTAGCGGACTGTTTTGAGCACTATATCAAGAACTGGCCTAATCTGATGACAGTTTGTGAACAAAATTGTGAAAAAATAGAAGGCACGGTCAAAGCCAAAGTTCTCAACATTGGGCTTAAGAGAAATATTGAACACATGCTGAGTACCCTGAAGTCTATTTTTGTAGCCTTGAACAAAATGCAGGGAAATAGCTGTTTTATTGCTGACGCTGTTGAAATTTGGAAGGAACTGAGTGAGATCTTAAAAAGAGAAATATGTGACAGAATTAAATTACAAGCATTAAAAAAACGAATGGAAGAAGCACTATCTCCAGCTCATTTTCTTGCAAATATTCTCAATACTCGGTACCAGGGTCAAACCTTAACTGCTGAAGAAGAGTTGGCTATGACATGGACATCCAGCAATCATCCCTCCATAATGCCAACTATAATAAACTTCAGAGCTAAGAGTGAACCATCCAAGAAATATATGTTTGCTGATGATGTTTTAAAGAAAGTCACACCAGTGAACTGGTGGAAGTCACTTAAGCACTTGGATTCAGAGATTGTTGAAGTGATGATCTCACTTTTAACAGTAGTAGCTTCTTCTGACAGTGTAGTCTTCCTTTGGACTAATTCATTCCAAATTGAGAAATTGTTTGGGACCTGAAAAAGCAGGAAAGCTTGTTTTTCTTTTCCAGATTATGAACAAACAGGAAAATTAAGGTGAAGACGACTGAGTTAGCTGCAGAAGCCAATATTTTAAGTTTTCTCATGTTGACCTGGCTGACATAGTCGTTTTAATTTTTGTTTTTGTTTTTAAATATTTAATTTACCTGATTTTAAAAAACTTGAATATTTAACTAAAATTGTTTAGTTTTTAACTAAATTCAAAAAATCATATAATTCTTTTGTTAAAACATTATATGTTTGCTGTTGAAGAAAAAAATCCAGAATACATAACGTTGTTGTTTTAGTTAAATAAAACAATTTAAATGCCTGTCTGGTGATGTTCTCCTCCTAATACAGCATGGCAAGAAAATCCCCCAAATATTAATGATTAACCTGTTGAATTGGAGATAATTCACCTCCCAATGACTTCATAAATATCTGCTTCAATTACCTATGGTAAATGAAATAACCAATCATTCATTTTCTGATATAGCTGTAAAACTCATCTGAAAAGTTTTCAAAATAAATCACTTAAAAATGTATAGTTTGTACCTTCTAAAAATGAAACCTACATCTACCTCTGAGTTGTGAAGAATATGTATTAAGGTTACAACAACCAACAAGAATGCAATTTTATGTAGAAATCCATGATTAAATCGAGTCTTCCTGACTAGTGATTTAAATCAAATCCACACTGACACCTTGTAGAATTTAATGGGGAATTTTAGGCATCATTTTTTACAGTATAGTCTGAACCTTTAATAACTACAGTTGTAACCCATTCATTAATTTTCTTCTTTATAAAATCCGTAGGAGCTTTGTTGAGCGGCTTAGTAGATCTGTTAGAATTACACAACTTTGCAATCAGTACTGCTCCTCAATAACACATTTGAGTCAATGTTGCTTCAACTGATTTTTCTATATTCCTAAAAAACAAACAACAAAAACCCCTACAGTTGTTTTTGTAGGAAGTTGCATAATAGAGTTTATTTTTTATTTATCTTTTCCCCCCAAAGCAAATGTTGACCATGATAATAGAAAGAAAACATGAACTGAAGGTCTTAAGGCTTACAATAGAAGTTTGGAATTTCTTATGTAATGCTGTGTGTCTTCTGTTGAGAATGGCCAAGTTTAAAAAAAATAGTATTATGCAGAGAGGCATTTTGCCACAAGCCAACAAGGTAGCTAGCTAATGTTTCTTCCTTGAAATCTGGCCTCTGCTGCTGCAAGCTCCAGTTGCAGCTGGGATTTCAATTTCATTATGAGATTCTTGTGAGCCTGAATGGGGTAATTATCTTTGAATACAGCAATTGTGACTTCATACTCTTCATGCAGTAAGTCAGTCGCAGAGCTGGGAACACAGAATCCTAGTCTGCTGGTTCCTCCAAATTCACTGCTCTAAAACCTAGACTATGCATCCTCTCTGAATTTAAACTCCTGGACAGGGCAGGAAGCAAGAGAATGGGTATATCATATCAAACAACAACTACAATGGATTAAAAGAAAATATGTACAATTAGGATTATTTTTAACCAAAGAAGGCATTTTGTGCATCTCATGTTTTAGATAGTGACAACCTACTGTCCTCTGCTATCTGGGAATAAGGAATAAAAGATGCAGTCAATGTGAAAAGGTAGGAATTCATACACAGAGCTAAAATAGAAGTGGCAGTATCCTGGAAAAAACAACAGCCACCTTAAGAATTTCAAAACATCCTATGCATAGCCAAGTTGTTTTATGCTATCGGTATACTCCTGATGACAATGGCAATACATTTAAGCCTGATACATCTGAATAGTATTTCACATCAGCAGCCTTTTGGCAGAAACAGCCAATTTAACATTAATCACACATTTTTATTCCCAATAATGCAATTGGTCATTCCATTGAATTAAAATAGTAATGTAATATCTTTTATGAAAGAACTATGCATTAACAAAGTTGGTTTTCAACAGAGTAGTTCATTTGACTTGCAGAAAGATGTTAAAACATTGTAAATATACTGTAAATGCAACATTTAGGCAGATTTTGGCCATTGTTACATAATTGTGAGTGAAAATTTAGCAGCACAAAAACACACACTTGCTACTTTCCCTTATTATGTCCCAAGGAACAATAGACTTTACGTACTATTGGGAACAAATTTGGTCATCAAGAGACTACTTTTCAAATCTAAATGTGCATGTTTACACACCCAAATATGATTAGTTCATAAACAGATAGATAGTTTGGCTTCTAATTTAAGTATTTGCAAATGACCATGTAGGTGCACAATGAAACTTTGTATGCAAATGAGGCATGCTTTTGTGTGTGTAGAGTTAAGAAAAAACAGGTCACAATGAGAATGAGACGTGTCCTCTGGAAAAAAAAGGTGATACTGTAAACTTTTTTTTCTAAAAAACCAAGACTGTTGGCCAGATCCTGGCCCCCTGTTTAACTTATCAAGGGGCATGGAAGGGGCTAATATTATCTTCATTTTATAAAGGGGAAAATGAGACACAGAAGGGTAAAGTGAATTGGCCAAGGTTACACAATGAATCAGTGGGAGAGCTAGGAACAGAACCCTTGTCTGATTCCCCTTCCTGTGTCCTATTCTCTGGAACACATAACCTGCAGAGATATTATTTACTGATGTAAGAACATGTAGTCTTTTTTGAATTACTGTATATATTTTCTAAATTACCTATCATCCTCAACCCTTATCTGTGTTCTCAACTCTGATACAACACTTTATGGGTCCCTTATTTTGACTCAACTGCACTTTCATCATTTACATTGCCACCAACTCTTGTTTTAGGCCTCTCTTGATATGTTTTCTGACCCATAATTCACACTCTAAGGTTATCATCATTAATGTATGTCAAATTAATGTAAATTGCTTTTTTACTTTCCCCACTTTGTTCCCATTATTTAGTAAAGCTGTAAAATACTAAGTATTTCAGGAGTGAATTTGCTTATGAAATGAAATGTCTATAATAAATTGTATTTTTTTTTGCAATACTTTTATCTTCTAAGCAGCAGATCCCACCTCAAATGTTTTTCTGTTAAAAATGTCTAACAAATTACTTTGCGTAGACTGTAAGGCAGGCTTTTTGTTGTGTGTGCAGTACCTAGTACAACAGGGCCCTGATTAGGCCCTCCAGATGCCACTGCAATGCAAATCATAACATAGCATGGAAACTATTTCTATTGTCCAGTCAAATGACAGCAGCCCCAGTCTTGCATGGCTTTAGGTATGTAAATAGTTCTATTAACATCCATCACTCGAGTGAGTAAGTTGGGGCTGATGCTGGATCGGCCATTATATGAATGCATGAATCATTGCTTCCTATGGAGCAAAAGTAATTTATCCCTTTCCCTGCAAGTTCCTTCAGTACTGAAACCTACAGAACTCTCAGACACCAAACTCAACTAATTCTAGATCATTATCATCAAGAATGTTACATTAGACTGGAATTAATACCAGCCTTTGCAATGCCTCAAGAGACCTCTTTCCAATTCAATATACTGCTAGATTTCACTGGTCCCTTTTATTTTTAACAAATATATTTAGTCTGGCTCTAAATAAAAGTACATCCAGTAAAGATGAAAGGCATTACAAACAAAGCATTAAATAAAACAGAGGGAAGGCAGGCCAGTGGGCATGATGAGACATGGAACATAGAATCATAGGACTCGAAGGGACCTCGAGAGGTCATCTAGTCCAGTCCTCTGCACTCATGGCAAGACTAAGTATTATCTCTAGACCATCCCTGACAGGTTTTTGTCTAACCTGCTCTTAAAAATCTCTAATGATGCAGATTCCACAACCTCCATAGAGGTTTATTTATTCCAGTGCTTAACTACCCTGAAAGTTAGGAAGTTTTTCCTAACGTCCAACATAAACTGCCCTTGTTACAATTTAAGCCCATTACTTCTTGTCCTATCCTCAGAGGTTAAGGAGAACATTTTTTCTCCCTCCTCTTTGTAACATCCTTTTATGTACTTGAAAGTTGTTATGTCCCCTCTCAGTCTTCTCTAGACTAAAGAAACACAGTTTTTTCAATCTTCCCTCACAGGTCATGTTTTCTAGACATTTAATCATTTTTGTTGCTCTTCACTGGACTTTTTCCAATTTGTCCACATTTTTCCTGAAATGTGGCACCCAAAATTGGTCACAATACTCCAGTTGAGGCCTAATCAGCGTGGAATAGAGTGGAAGAATTACTTCTTGTGTCTTGCTTACAACACTCCTGCTAATACATCCCAGAAAGATGTTTGCTTTTCTTGCAACCATGTTATATTGTGGACTCATATTTAGCTTGTGATGGGTATTGGGATGGTCACAGGCACTTTCTCCTCTGTACCACATGGGAACACTCTGGGGGAATAAATTCTGGTGCATCCGGAAGTGGGTTTTAATTAGCAGGTGATAGATCCCCCTTCTAGTATTGAAACCCTTAATCGCATGCTCAAATAGATCCCTATTCAATAAAAACATAAGCATGTGCATAGTTTTAAGCACATGCTGAAGTTTCACTAACTTCAATGGGACTTCTGCATGTGTGTTAAGTGTTTTGCTGAATGGGTCCCGATTGAGTAAACTCCCCAGCATGATGCCAGGGAGAACCATACTGTTAAAGGCTCTGTTCATCAGCAGAGATGTAAAGCTAAGAGCACCTAAGTGGTTGTGGCCTTTAAAGTTCCTATAGCACATCTCACAAGATTAAGAGGTGTTGTTTTCTGTATTCTAACTAAAATACCTGAATGGATGACAACATTCTGCCTACTTAATTCCCCAGTGACTACACATGGAAAAATATTTTTTCTATCACTTCCAGCAAGAAACTGTTTTGTCATGGCCACATTTCAGTGATGGCCAGGACATCTGATTTCTGTGTAAATATTGTTTGTATTTCTGCAAAGAACCTTCACGCTTCAGAATCATACTGCAGACATCAATAAATAATAATTTCTTTGGAATTCTTTCACTTGAATCCATTTTTAGGAACCACTTCAAGAGTTGATCTTTGATCCAACAAACATAAAATTGTTTCTCTCGAGAACTTCAGTCTAAGTAATCTGCAGTTAAATGCATCTCCAATACCTTATCAGTTTTTTAATTAGCCTTGTTTCCAACTAGCCAAAAGCATGCATGCGCATACACATTATGAATTAATGGCTGGCTATGTTTTAGTTTAAAAATTATGCTGTGAATTATGGGAATACAAAGCAGCACATATCCTAAATTTTAGTTATTTATTCATTACCTTCATATTTAAAAAAAAAGTTACATTTCTCCCCACCGCCCAAATTTAAAATAAAAAACAAATCACTGCCTAGTTGGGACATTATAAGGAAGCAACTGATTTTTATGGTTGAGCCATAAACCACTGCAATGGGGTTTATAATGGAAATGCTGGCAGACCTTTGACTACAGCAATACAAATGGCACCCCGCAATTAACAGGACCACAAATTTTCCCATGATTTCACAGCTGTGGAATCCTTTGTGGACCACAGGAACAAAAACAACAATTAAAAAAAAAAGACTTTGCCTTACAAAAATGAACCAGCATCTTTAAAAGGAGCAGAATTCCTTTAACACTGGAGTCTGATACCAGGATTTCAAATGACATGCCATATCTCAATAGAAATAGAGGGGAGTGGAAGGCGGGTAGCAGAGGTAATCAAAACACAAAGGCTACAGCTGAAGCAAAAGAGGGATCAAGAAAGACTTCAAAATTAAGTTACCACAAGACATTTTTGGTTGTTCTCATCACTATAGTGGCACGAGTGTTAGCTATGTGATGCTGATGTGCCTGCTGTTTACTGTGCCATATGGGCAGTACTGAGAGCTATTTTCCCTTATTGTTGCCACTACATTCCCTAATCCCCACAGATCTCACTCCCTGCATGGGGACTACCTGCCCAAATCTACAAAGTGGCTCTCACCACCACTGATTGACTCCAATCATGGGGAGAAATCATCGTTCCAAGAAAGAAAAACTGACTATTTTCTCTTACAATTATGATACATATGGGATTTAACTTCCCCACCTGCTCCCTTCCGTTTTGACTTCTATCCTTGACTCTACAGGAGCACTCTGGACTGCTCACACAGATGGGTAAACAGTAGGCATGGTAAGACCATGCTAGCACAGAAACCAGTTAGCTTCATGAGCATTCTGTGATTTTAGTTACCTTTCGTTTATTTTGAAGGAAAATATTTAAAAAACAGCTCTACGAAATGTGAGGGGAGCTTCTCTTTGGAAGGCAGTGTCATTAGCAGAGCTGGTGGAAAGTTTTAATTAAATTTTTTGGTTGCTTGCAATAATAGCCTTCTTTCCAAAATGATTTTTATGGAAAAAAGTGTTTCTTTAGCAATGTTCTATTTTTTTAATTACAAAAAGAGACATTGGAAAAGAAATTGCATTGACAAAGCAGAAATTTTTCATGAAAATTTTGGAATACAAAGACAATTATATTTAGCCAATACTTACAATTTTTGACCAGCTCTAGAAATAATCTTGTTAAAGAAATGAGACAAAATAAATATATAAAGGGGATATGCAATCCAACAATGAATTAAACCACAATGATGAGATTGACTACACTTTGTGGACTTTCAAATAGCAATTGTCTGCTTCAAACTGTCAACAAAATATAAAAAGCTGCAAGTTACACACAAAAGCTGCAACGTACACAAACTTTCAGTCACCATAAACATAAATAACAAGCTCACCCTGATTCCCCGATCTTGCAGTGGAATCTGTTTGCATGAACCCTCACATCTGTGCGGAGTACTAATCCACTACGTTTTAAATGGTTAAATCAGTAAAAGGATAATTTGGGATTTATTAATAATTATATTTATAGATCAAATACTACAGGCACTGATAAAATAGCATTTTTGGTAGAAAACAGGGTAGCTGCATAAATATTTTTATTTTGCCTCAAATAACTAATATGATTTTCTACATAAAACAGCATGTCTGAATATGCGGAATGGGGTCAATAACAAATATTATTGCAATCACCAATATGGCTGTGGCTGTTACTGAATTTGTAGAAGTTTGTATAATATCAGTGTAGATTATTTACTGTAGAGATATTGCCAGTATACTAACTTTGCTAATGCAAAATAATGTCAAATAATGCAAAATGATAAACTCTTCTGATTGTTTTTATCTAAAGAATGCAAAAAGTGCACACACACTAAAGAATATATATTCTTTCTTTTCAGTGATTTAAACTTCTCTCAACATTATTTTATAATAAATTTGGAGTTTCATTTCAAAAGCCTCTGAAGTCAAAGTGAGTCTTATAGTTCATGTCTGGTTCTGCTTTGATCTGTGAACTTGTAGACATGTTCCCTGAGGGAGTAAAAACCATATTCTGTTCTGCAAATGAAAAAGTAAAAAAATCTATGAGGAGGAATCCTTTTAAATCTAGATAACAGAAGTCAAGATTCCTAAATTTCAGCTAGAAGAGCATTTAGTATGAAAGTTGCTTTCACTAATATGACACATTTTAATGATTTCTGTCATATGTTAATATCAGGAAATACATTAATATATTTAATGACCAGACAAATGGAATGGTTGTTATCAAAGGGCACCTTCAGACTGGAAGTTCATTCATGTTCGACATGAAATTTAATGAGTATAGCAATAATACTTTAAAATCTCTTGGCAGACTGGCCACCTGTCCAAGTGTTCGAAGTCTAACCATTCTTGGTTAACTGCACCACTGAAAGGTTTAAGGACAAGAGAGAAGGAGGAATTAAATATTAGAAGTGATTACATCTGTAATGGAAATACTGCAACATATGTAGGCTTAAAATGTGACTGTAATATCCTGTCTGAAGAAGCTTTGATGCTTTTAATAATGTCTGTCTCTCCCCCACCCCATATAGTGGTATTTTTCTTTCCAGAGTTGATTTATGTGCTGCTTAACTGTTTGCAATCACTTTATTTTTCTAGGTACCTACTTGGCATTTGTTTGTCTTCAAATATTAGGGAAACATCACAGAGGCAAAGCATTAGGAAACGAGATTGAAAGTATGTCTCTCACTGGTATTCAGACAATAAAAATAAAATTTAGCACTTAATGAGCCTAGTCCTCCTCTCATATACAGTGAGTAACTTGCTTGAAGTTACTAACTCATCTAGCCTCAACGGGCCTGATCCTCAGCTGGTGTAATTATAATGGAGCTACTTTGTTTTACACCAGCTGAAGATATGGCCCAAACCAGAGTTACATTGGTGTAAATGTGGGGAGAATCAGGCCCAACATCCTCAAAGTGCTGGACAGACAGCAACTGATGGAGGAAAATGGGTGAGAGAGAAGTTTCCACTTTGAGTGCCACCTTCTTAAAACATATAGCAAAATAAATGTTTCAAAGGCGTTGCTTTAACCAACTGTGTGTTCCTGACTGGGATATGAAAAGGGGAACTGGGGAGTCTAATACATAATATTCATGCTGTATCTGCAGTTATCGAAATTGAAACAGCCCTAGGATTTCTGGATTCTTCTAAATTATCACTGATAATACCACAGCTTGCAGGAAGACAGCCCCCTCCTATGTCTTATCAGTTGATGCACCTCTCAGGGGAGTTAAATCATTATTTACCTTGCAGAAGAAGTGTTTTTTTTTGCCCATGAAACCTTATGCCCAAATAAATCTGTTAGTCTTTAAAGTGCCACCGGACTCCTTGTTGTTTTTGTGGATACAGACTAACACGGCTACTGATACTTGACACCATGCAAGGCACTAAGTATGGCGTGGAAATCCATCAATCTCAACAAAAAAACTTGCACAGATACAGACAGATATCTTCCTCTCCAAGTGCAAACAAATGGACATCATACCAAATGGACTGAAGGTAAAAAATTCATTGCAATCGACATACTACACTGACTATGGTGAGAGACTGTGCCACACACACTCAAAGAAACTGAGGAACCACCTGATCAGTATCCTGTACAGCAGACAGGAGAAGATCAAGAATGAGCTCTCAAAACTGGAGACTCTCATACAAAACCAACCTTCCACACAAACTTCCTCGTGGCTGGACTTTACAAAAACAAGACAAGCTGTTTACAACGCACACTTCACTTCTCTACAGAGGAAAAAGGACAGTAAACTATCTAAACTCCTACATGCCACAGGGGCTACAACAGTGGTACCCTCAACTCACCTAACAATATTGTTAATCTATCCAAACACACACTTAGCCCGGCAGAAGAGTCTGTCCTATCTCGGGGACTCTCTTTCTGCCCCACCACCCCCACGAACATGATACAATTCTGCGGTGATCTGGAAGCCTACTTTCGTCGTCTCTGACTCAAGAAATATTTTCAACACACCACTGAACAGTGCACTGACCCAAAGGAACCCTCCTACCAACAGTACAAGAAGAAGAATTCTGCGTGGATTCCTCCTGATGGTCGAAATGACAGACTGGACTTCTACACAGAGTGCTTCTGCAGACGTGCACAGGCTGAAATTGTGAACAAACAGCATCACTTGCCGCATAACCTCAGCCGTACAGAACACAATGCCATCCACAGCCTCAAAAACAACTCTGACATTATAATCAAAGGAGGTGCTATAGTCATAATGAACAGGTTGGATTATGAACAGGAGGCTGCCAGGCAACTCTTACAGCAGGATTATCTGGCTATTTGGATTCCCTCCTCAGACCCTACGCTACCAGCACTCCTAGATATCTTCGAGACACCACCAACTTCCTGAGGAAACTACAATGCATTGGTGATCTTCCTGAAAACACTACCCTGGCCACAATGGATGTAGAAGTTCTTTACACCAATATTCCACATGAGGATGGACTACAAGCTGTCAGGAACAGTCTCCCTGAGGAGACCACGGCACACCTGGTGGCTGAGCTTTGTGACTTTGTCCTCACCCACAACCATTTCAGATTTGGGGACAACTTATACCTTCAAATCAGTGGCACTGCTATGGGTACCCGCATGGCCCCACAGTATGCCAACATTTTTATGGCTGACTTAGAACAACGCTTCCTCATCTCTCGTCCCCTAGTACCCCTCCTCTACTTGCACTACAGTGATGACATCTTCATCATATGGACCCATGGGAAGGAGGCCCTTGAAGAATTCCACCTGTGTTTCAACAATTTCCACCCTATCATCAACCTCAGCCTGGACCAGTCCACACAAGAGATCCACTTCCTGGACACTACAGTACAAATAAGTGATGGTCACATAACCACCACCCTATACCGGAAACGTACTGACCACTATACTTACCTACATGCCTCCAGCTTCCATCCAGGACGCATCACACGATCCATTGTCTACAGCCAAGCCCTAAGATACAACCGAATTTGCTCCAATCCCTCAGACAGAGACAAACACCTAAAAGATCTTTATCAAGCATTCTTAAAACTACAACACCCACCTGGGGAAGTGAGGAAACAGATTGACAGAACGAGATGGATACCCAGAAGCCACCTACGACAGGACAGGTCAAACAAGGAAAATAACAGAATGCCACTGGCCATCACGTACAGCCCCCAGCTAAAACCTCTCCAGCACATCATCAGCGATCTACAACCTATCCTGGAAAACAATCTCTCACTCTCACAGACCTTGGGAGGCAGACCAGTCCTTGCTTACAGACAGCCCCCCAACCTGAAGCAAATACTCACCAGCAACTACACACCACACTACAGAAACACTAACCCAGGAACCAATCCCTGTAGCAAACCTTGTTGCCTACTCTGTCCTCATATCTACTCTAATGACACCATCAGAGGACCCAACCACATCAGCCACACCATCAGGGGCTCATTCACCTGTATATCTACTAATATTATATGTGCCAGCAATGCCCCTCTGCCATGAACATTGGCCAAACCAGACAGTCTCTATGTAAAAGAATAAATGGACACAAATAGGACATCAGGAATGGTAATATATAAAAGCCAATAGGAGAACACTTCAATCTCCCTGGACATTCTATAACAGATTTAAAAGTAGCCCTAATTGAACAAAAAAAACCTTCAGAAACAGACTTCAAAGAGAAACTGCAGAACTAAAATTCATTTGCAAATTTAACACCATTCATTTGGCTTGAATAGGGGCTGGGAGTGGCTGGCTCATTACAAAAGCAGCTTTGCCTCTCCTGGAATTGACACCTCCTCATCAGTTATTGGGAGTGGATTACATCCACCCTGATCGAATTGGTCCTGTCAACACTGGTTCTCCACTTGTGAGGTAACTCCCTTCTCTTCATGTGTCAGTATATAATGCCTGCATCTGTAAATTCCATGCATCTGAAGAAGTGTTTTTTTACCCACGAAAGCTTATGCCCAAATAAATCTGCTAGTCTTTAAGGTGCCACCGGACTCCTTGTTGTTTAAATCAATATATTAGTTTTACAAGGTGTGACAGAGTTCCTTCTCTGCCTCGGTGGGTTCCGCGCTTCCACTTAGCGGTGGGCCAGGGTATTCCTCTCTACCTCAGAATTTCTCCACACCCCATACCTTGCCTGAGCAGGGTTCCTCCCGGCCCCATGACAGGGGAGAGGAAGGGGAGCCTCTTAGTCTCTGGTAGTCCCTCCTGGCATGGTGGCAACAAACCAGGCACCCACTTCAGTTTCTCCTCTCCGGCGAGATCTCTTCCCTCAGACCTCTGGGGCCTGGAAGTAGGGTGACCAGACAGCAAGTGTGAAAAATCGGGACAGAGGTTGGCGGGTATTAGGGCCCTATATAAGAAAAAGACCCAAAAATAGGGACTGTCCCTATAAAAACAGGACATCTGGTCACCCTATCCGGAAGGGCTGTTCACCCTGTTGGGTAGGATTTCCCCTGCCCTTCGCCTCTGTACTTGTGGGGGTTTTCCCTCCTGGTGCTTGTCAGCGTCTGCACTGCCCAGATCTCCAGTAGCAAACTTTCCTCCCACAACTCCTATTGCGCACCCCTATCTGGCTGGAGGGGAGGCTTTTAACAGGTTCTGGCAGGCCCTTGATTGGTCCCAGGTGTCCTAATTAACCTAGAGTAACCTCTGTTCAGTTACCAAGGGAAAAGAGACCTGCTTATCCTGGGGCTAATATACCTGCCTTCCAGTGGCCCCACAAAGTCGCGGGACCTCCTTGTTAAACTCCTCCTAGTGCTGGCCAAAGTGGCCATCTATAAGCTCAGGGAGAGGAGGTTGGCTGAGGGGGTTTCCAGCGACTGTGGGGCCTATTTCTGATCCCCCTTCTGTTCACGCATCTGGGTGGCATCCGCTGGCTCCCTTGACACCTTTGAGGAGCAGTGGGCGCTGTCCAGGGTTCTCTGCTCGGTGTCCCATTCCGGTTCCTTATTTTTGGCCCTTTGACCCTCACACCTGCCCTTATTAATTTTTCCATTGTTCCCCGTAACTACTTGAGTTCCTGGGCCTTGTAGATCCTCCCCAAAGGCTGGAGGTGGGTCCTTTAGCAGCAAGCCCGCCCACTTCCCAGAACTCCTGTAGCCATTTGGCTCGACCCTGTCATGTAGGGCAAAAGAGCCCCAGGAGGGACTCGTGGGAGATTTCTATTCTAGCTCCCATTTTCCTTCAGCGCTCCCCATTTTGCAATCGGGCAATCCATGGTAACTACAAAACTTTGCAATGAGTAATTGGTGCATTCAACACAAGTAGTTTTGTAATAATTACTGATGTGCCTGCATGGGTCTAAGGGTCATGTCCTGAGACTTATTCTCAAGTAATCTGACCTAGCAAAACTGTTTGAAGGTGCTTTTCTCTAAGTCAGCAAGCATGAGGCCTCTCCTCGCTAAAAAACACAGTATCCATTGAGATATGAAAACCGGTAATATGTTATGATTTCTACTTTTCTGGTAAAAGAGATAATGGGAATCCAACTATTCATTATCATATCACTTAGCCTTCTGCTGTCCTACAACATTAACCAGGAGGCCCAGCTTATAGTTCTTGGCAGGACAATTTTGTGGTTAAATTTCAAGAATGATAGCAGATCTGGGTACCATTCCTAGCTCTGTCTTTGACTTGCTTTGTGACCACTCTCTAAGGGAAAAACGTCCAAACTTTAACTGCAGCAGTAGGTGCTCAGGACCTTTGAAATATCAGGCCACTTAAAATTAAATGAGCTAAAAAGAAAATCCTTTATTATGTAACTCCTAAGCATTCTTTAGGGGATCTGACAATGTTGGCCTTAACCTCTCTTTCCAGGTTTCCATACTGAGTCTGTTACTGTTGTAGCTGAGCAACTGTCTCTCTTTTCCCATCTGTAAAATAGGGAACAATATTTATCCCTCTCTCTCAGTGAAGTCTTGAAATTTATGGATCTGATTCACTACTGTATAATGCCAGGTTTTCACCATTGGAATTCTATTGATTTCAGTCAAGCTCATTTGTACAGCACTTTAAGATCCACAAATGGAAGTGCTCTAAAAATTCTTATGTTCTTTCTGTAATTTTGAAAGAATGCTTAGGAGTTACATAAAAAAAGGATTTTCTTTTCAGCAAATTTTAATTTTAATGAATCTCTAAAGGTAAAATATAATTTAAGACAATTACAGCCAGATGTCAGGTTAGATAAAGACCCTCTGCTTTGACACTCTCCTGCAAGAAGGCCACAGATCAGGCAGTTTTGAAAGTGGAACTAGCAAGGGCTTAAGGAATTGTCTGCAGCTTTAAGGTCCTCATAACTGAATCAGAGGCCACAATAGGAAATCAGAGGGAGAAAAAAATAGCAACACAAAAAGTAAAGATGTTTTATAAACATGACTCACTACGTTCAATGTTAAATATTTGTCTTTCCAATAATGCCCACTGAAAGTTCATTCAGCCAGTCTGGTTCCATACAAATTGTTTGTGGAGCATGCATCAGCCTAAATCTAATTTTGCCCTGCTTACTTTGGAAAAAGGAAATTAAAAAAATTAAATAATCAAGGTGGCTTTTTGTTCATTTTCCTCTTTCCCAGAAAAAGGCAAGCAGAGTTCTAAATCAACAAACAACTAGACAGAAGATGTACTTTCCCTAGCTTATTTGGGTTTAGTAAACACACCACTGCAAGATAAAAACATAGGGGTCAGTCCTGTAAAAGTGTAGATGAGGGATATGTGAGAACAATATTCAGCTACCAGTAAGGGCAACTCAGCATATTGCTCTGTTATGACCCACTAAAACAGCAAAATTAAAGGAGCTGGCAAGAGTCCTATGCCAGTATAACTCACAAGGCACTGAACAGCCTCCTGTGGGGAATACCACTTTTTTTTTTTTTTAGGACTCCTCAAACATTTCTGTGTCCATGATGGAATAATTCACTGTTCAGGCCAACTGCACCTGTATTCCTCCCCTCGGCTCTCTGGAGGGCCCCCACTCTAGGCTCCCAGCTCTTCAGCCATCACCTCTCTTGGGTGGAGACCTGCATCTCTTTCCCTCCTGACCAGGGGTTTTCCAGGCTGCATAGTTCCTCCTTACCTACACAAGCCAGATTGCCTAGACAGGCCAGCATCTGAGCTTTCCTTTCTTTCCAAAGACTGTGAACAGCTGTAATTGTCAGCAGTCACACGTTACCACACATCTCTTTATAAGCAAGCACATTTATTCTTAATGTGAAAGCATTACAGAGAAAACATTTTTTAAAAAGTTCCTATACACATGTTCAAAGCTTAACAGAGGTCACCCATCAGTCTTATGGGGCCTCAGTAGGCCTAAGTCCTTCCAACCCCTCTCATTGGACAGAAGATCCTGTTGCTTTGCTGGATCAGAAAAAGGCCCTGAATCAGCTTAAACTCAGGCTAGTTATCTAAAAGCCTTTTCTTTGTGTGCTGGTCTCTGGAGAATCCATTTTGAACTAGTATATGTGAGCCTCTCCACGTTGTGATATTTCTCTGACGATGTTACCACCTGAGCGAATTTGCCTAATCACCTCTTAGTTCATGAAGCAGCTTTGGTCACCCCATGAAATTAAAATGATACATAAATTTAATACAGTAAGAGCTCCCAAAGATATTGCAGGAAGTTGCCATATCTGTCAAACCCATGGTCTCAACTTTGAAGCTATTTTTAAGCATGTTTAAGTCGCCATTACGCCTGACGAGCAGGAGGAGTAAATTAAAATTCTTAAAATGGCTGCAAAGCAAATAAATTGTATACACTGGACTGGATTTCAATACCTAATCCTGTGGGTTTATAATTGCAGATGTACCCAGACTGGGGACCACAGTGCAGTTCAGTGGTAGATTTAGAGTTAGTGGGGCCCTGTGCGCAGCTTAATTTTTAGGGCCCCCCTCGGGACCCAGCCAAGAAAAAGAACATTCTCTCTTATCTCCCCCTGTTTTTCATTCTTTTTTTCTTCATCCTCCTCCTATATTATAACTAATAGGAAATAAATGAAAATAAAGTGAAGTACCTTGATTGGGGCAGGGAGTTGGGGTGCAGGAGGGGATGTGGGGGTTGGGCTCTGGGAGGGAGTTTGGATGCTGGGTGCAGCTCTGAGCTGGGGCAGGGGGTTGAGGTGTGGAGGCGGTGCGGGGGTTGGGCTCTGGGAGGAAGTTTGGGTGCAGGGTGCGAGCTGGGGCAGGGGATTGAGGTGCAGGAGGGGCCAGGGGGCAGTGCAGCTCTTAAAGCGAGCGGCACACCCCTCAGGCAGTGGCACTTAGGCGGGGGGGCAGGGGGTCTCTGTGTGCCACTGCCCAGAAGCGCCGCCCCCACAGCTCCCATTGGCCACAGTTCCTGGCCAATGGGAGCTGCGGAGTCGGCGCTTGGGGCAGGAGCAATGCATGCAGGCACCCCTTGGGGGAAGGGAGGCAACGGGTCTCCCTGAGCTGCCTGGGGTGGGGGCAGTGCATGGAGGTGCATCCCTCATTCCAGGGGCACACAGAGATATGCCAGCAGCCAGCCGCTTCTGGGAACGGCGTGGGGCCATGGAATGAAGGCAACCTGCCTCCCTGAGCCCAGCTGCGCCGCTGACTGGGACTCAGGGGCAGGTTGTCAGATGAGATTTGTCCTGAATTTTGGTGGCCCCCCTGTCATTGTTTCATGGTAAATCTACCTCTGGTGCAGTTAGCCTGGTAACTGACACGCACGTGTTACCTACCATTGTATAAGGCTGGATTTAGCAAATAGATAATGGGTGAAATTTATGGTGTATGGGGCAAGCACAAGACCCACTGCACAATTTAAATGCTGGTTGGGGCTCCATAGGGAGGGACTAACAGCAAGTATAGAGTGGACTGTGGCTGGTGAGGGTAAAAACATTGGAATTTTTTATGTCTAGATATTCTGTAAACTAGTCTGCTGTAATATCTTCAGGTTAGAGGCTGTGCATGCAATCCTGACTCAAGGAAGTCAATGGGAGTTTTGGCATTGAATTCAGTGGAGCTAGGATTTCACCCCATGTCCCTTTGTGCATGCACAACACTTAGTACAATGGGGTCCTGATCCTGATTAGGGTCTCTGAATGCCACTATAAATTGGACTCATTTTTTCTGACAGCTTATGTTACTATTTTCTACCTGCCAATAGATGCTAGAATTTGAATGGTGTAAATAAGGCTCATGACAGAACTGCAAAACCCAGATTAAACAGAGCCCCGCCCTCTGAAAGGGCAAGAATATCGTCCCTATTGAGGATATACCAGATGTGAAATAGGTACTAAACTTGACCTTATCCAATTCTCCTTCCTTCTGACCTCTCCTTTTACTGTACATATTAAGAGCAGTGAGTTTCCCCCATCATTCCACTGTAATTTTACATTCTATTGGATTACAGAAATGAGTTGCTTGCCACTGGTCCGAACTAATCAGATAGGAATTAATATGTACCAAGTCAGATTTAATCTGATCATGTCAATGACTGAGTTAAAGGCGTCAATGACTATGTTCTATGAAATACGAAGGGATTGCTGCCTTTCTTTTATAATGTGTTAGCTGCAGTAGAATATGTCCTAGGAGTGGATAATATCTAATGCGGCTAGTTTTCATGCTACATTAGCATTATGACCTCATTTGAAGTGATATCATAGCTCACCCATCAAACCAAAGAAAAGTCAACATGATAATATATAGAGCAGAGAGAAAGGCTGTGCTTTTTAATTGATTCATATGAATTGTGAAAAGCAGTAATGTTTGCTTTGCTTAAGTCTTCATTCGTTTATAAAATGCTGGCACACTTTTGTACACTTACTTAGGATGTAAGATTTTTTTTCGTTTAAGAATTGGGCAAGGAACTATAAAGATTTGGACAATAAAGATTTTGATTTTCTAAAATCAGATTTTGGATTGTAACATATGATGGACTCTGAACTTTGGTGCTTCTGAAGCTCTCCCCATATAAACTTACTGCTCATTATGTGATGAAAATACATTAAACAGCATACATTATAACCATGAGCAGCATAAGTTTCCTTGTCACCATTTCTGCACATATGTTGATATGTCCTGATTATCTGAGGTGTTGAGCACCCAAAACGCCTATTGACTTGAACAAGAACTAAAGGTGCTCAACCCTTTTGATAATCAGGCCATAACTATATTATCTTTGTTTCTTTGATGACCCCTTAAGAACACCTGAAACTGTCATTCACAAACCTTTGCTAATGCTATAAAATATGCTATAGGAGGACATGACAATATTATTAATTATTATTATTATTATTGAAAAAAGTCAAAGCTTAATATATTTTATTTACAAAGTATTTCCTGGAACAGATCACTTTCTCTTTGCCTCAAATGCAACTCCTATTGAACTCTTAAATTATTTTTTTCCTAAAATGGGAACTTGATCCCAGATTAGGGCTCTGTGGTGCTAGTATAATACAAATAAAAGAAAGAATAATAATATGGCAGCTATTTGCAATTATTACCATTCTCACTGTCCGAGGCTGTTACATTTTAGTCAAGCCTACCTCTGTAGGCTGAAGAAAAAACAGGAGAGAAGACTATTCTTACTCAACTGTGTGCAAAAAATGGTAGGCTTTGCAGTGCCATTACTTAACATAATCCAGCCTCTGGACGACCAAGAGAAGAGAGACTTGTAAACTAAGGACTCCTCACAGAGAATGCCATTAGTGCTTCCCCTTCTCTTTTAAAGTGAGGAAACTATAGCTTGTGCACAGTTGTAGGCTTCCACTGCAGCAGTATGGCCCAGGGAGACAGGCTCTCTCTCAAGTAGAGCTGGGTGAAAATTTTTGACCAAAACTACTTTTGTGTGTGGGAGGTGGGGAGGAGGGGAAGAATTCGCCAAATTGTTTCGGTTGGCGGTGAAAAACGTCATAAAATTCCAAAAAAAACCTAACAAAGAGTCCTGTGGCACCTTATAGACTAACAGATGTATTGGAGCATAAGCTTTCGTGGGTGAATAAGCATAAGCTTTCGCATGCGTCTGACGAAGTGGGAATTCACCCACGAAAGCTTATGCTCCAATACGTCTATTAGTCTATAAGGTGCCACAGGACTCTTTGTTGCTTTTTACAGATCCAGACTAACATGGCTACCCCTTTGATACAAAAAACCTAGAAGCTTCTGTTTTGACATTTTCAATTTGAAACATTTTGATTTTTTGATTTGAAATGATTTTGGGTTTTGCAATTTTTCAAATTCAAAAATGTAAAAAAGCTTGTAATCAGAAAAAAAAGTTTACTTTGGGATTGACAAAACATTTTATTTGACCCAAAGTGATTTTTTTTTTGGTTCACCAAAATTTCAAGAAAATTTCATTTTGGGTCAACCCAAAACAATTAAAAAATTTTTTTGAACTGCTTGTAACCCAATCAATTATTCATGTAGATCTAGTCTCAAGTAACTAGGCCCCAAACCATTTAGGGATTTATATTGGAAAATAATGTAATTGTTCGCTGTAACTGTTCAAAGTTATTGTGTCTAGAATATTTGCACTGCTTAACTTAGAATCATAGAATCTTAGAATATCAGGGTTGGAAGGGACCTCAGGACAGGGCCGGCTCCAGGCACTAGCCTGGCAAGCAGGTGCTTGGGGTGGCCACTCTGGAGGGGGGACGGCATGTCCAGCTATTTGGCGGCAATTTGGCGCATGGTCCCTCACTCCCACTTGGAGCGAAGGACCTCCCGCCGAATTGCCGCCGCAGATCACGATCGCGGCTTTTTTGTTTTTTTTTTGGCTGCTTGGGGCAGCCAAAACCCTGGAGCCGGCCCTGCCTCAGGAGGTCATCTAGTCCAACCCCCTGCTCAAAGCAGGACCAATCCCCAACTAAATCATCCCAGCCAGGGCTTTGTCAAGCCGGACCTTAAAAACCTCTAAGGAAGGAGATTCTACCACCTCCCTAGGTAACCCATTCCAGTGCTTCACCACCCTCCTAGTGAAAAAGTTTTTCCTAACATCCAACCTAAACCTCCCCCAATGCAACTTGAGACCAACTTCTGGCAGACCTAGTCAAATAATCCTCAGTTATTTATTTGCAATATCAATGTTTGTGGTGATCTATGGAGAGTAAGAGCCTGCAGAGCCTAGTATATGGCATGCCTATAGTACTTGTGTCCAAGATCTTGGGACATCCAGCATGTTGTCAGATGTCTCTAGAAGGGACTATTGTACCACAACACCAAAAGCAGTGGGGCTGGTTAAAAAGAAAACCTTGAACTCCACCTGTATGCTCACAGGCTGCCAGTGAAGATCCCAGGGCATGGGTATGGTAGACTCTCGGTATGAAACACTGCTTAACCAACCAGTGGGCAGCCACACCTTTCACTAACTTTAATTACCCCATGTACAGTGCATTAAAATGGATTACCATGTTGTCTTATGTTGACTTTCAAATATTCTAACAGTGATCACGCAATGACAATATTTCTCAAAATGGGGATGTGCCAGACTAGCTGTGTGTCAGGCACATACAGGCCTCTCACAGATGTTATCCTATTATTAGCAGAAAAAATTATAAAGGTTGCAGCTTATTTTGTGACTAAAACAACTTGTTCAGAAAGTTTAGGAATCACAACAAAGGTATAAAGGTTCTATTGACAGTTGATCAAGTATCAGTGGATCCACATACATGATTAACTAAACATGCAGATATAAGACCCAATCTTGAAAATGTATGCATATCTATTTGCAGGATCAGGTCCATACTCTGAAAGGTAAAGGTATAAAAATATTTATTGGCTTTGAAAGGCTTTTTTATCTCAGTGACTCTCCATCAGATTTGTTTAGTTTATAAATCCAAACCCCTGGATCCCAACATCCTACAACTTTGGGGAAGTTCAGATCTGGATGTGAACTCTGTAGTCCACTTCAAACTGCCCACACTGCAAACTCACCCTAGGATCTGGGACTGAAGCTGCACATTATTACTACTAAAAAAGATTCTGCAATTGGAACTTAGTTGTTAATTAACTTGGTGATGTGTGAGACAGAAAAGAATCCAGCTCACCTTCACACAGCCCTATTCCCTCTCCTACCAGGAGTAAAAAATAGACACTTATTTTTGTCAGTAAAGTAGATAGATATAACTCAGAATGCAGAAGAAGCACATTTGCTAAGTAATATCCGTCATTTATAGTCAATAAACTTTTCTAACCATAACCACACTTTAAATGTTTCACCTGTGTGCAGATGGCTTTGAAAGACTTTCTTAAAAGTCTAATTGGATTGGAGCCTGGAGTGGCTTCACAGAGTATTAATGCAGATTATAACAAAAAGAAATGTGTTTTACTGTGCTTACACAACTACCATACTTCTGTAGAATATAGCTCAAGATTTGATAAAACATAAAATTTACTTTTGTCATGTTTACATTTCTGTAGTTGGCTCTACTCTTGGTATGTCTACACTTAAAACACTGCTGCAGCTGCCCCACTGTTGCGCTTCAGTGTAGACACTTACTATAGCAATGAGAAGGGCTCTCCTGTTGCTTTAGTTAATCCACCTCCCCGAGGGGCAGTATCTAGGTTGACAGAAGAATTCTCCTATTGAGCTAGCACTGTCTATACTGGGGGTTAGGTTGGCATAGATGTCTCACTCGAGGATGTGGATTTTTCACACCCCTGAAAGATGTAGCCAATATAAGCTCCCACTGTAGACCAGCCCATAATCTAATGTGTGCATCTAACTCCCAACCCATAACCAATGACTGGAAAATAGTAAATAGTTTATTATTAACCATTTTTATAAATTATTTTCATTTTTGAATATAGTGCGTGTAAAAAGTAATTGTGCTGACAGCATTGGACACCAAAGTTTACAAGACAGGTAGAGCATGGGCAAGTGGGAGGGTCAGCTTCTCCAAAATATCACACCAATGTGCCTTAAGTAGCCATCATAGGGACAGTCTATCTCTAAATAAGATATTTCATCCCCCAGACCCATTCAGTCTTTGGGCTTTGCTAAGATGGTCACCACTATGGCCTATTAGTGCTATTTGCGACAGGAGTTATGTGATATAGGGTACTTGTCCTGTAGAAACTGGTCAATCATCATCCAATCATTTCTTCCAGGCCACCAAACAGACATCACATTGCCACTTTCAGTCCCTATTATCCTGAGTTAGATTTCATAATCGATAGATCTAAACTATTGAGCATAAAGGCCATTAAAATACCTTGCCATAGCTTAATCCATAGCCTTTGTTTCTGACAGAAGTTAAATCGAAGGCTTTTTAAAAAAATTCTTGCCTGGGATGTGCACTACTAAATTTTTTTTTGGTCTCAGATTGCAGAAGAGGTGGAGGGACACTGAGACAGTCCAGCTAATCCTGAGAAAGAGGTGGCCGTCAGGGCTGTAAGTGCATGAGAAGCAAAGCAACATAATGTGAAGCAGGAAAGGTATGATAGAAGTGAGTAGGGGGCATAGCGATTTGAGGAACTGCAGTTGATTTCCCCATGCCTAGTATCCAGAAGACTACTGGCACACATGGGGCTGTGAATAAAGATTGTAGTTTGTGTATGCATGGGACAGCTTGATATGAAAATTTGATCTCAAACTTGGGTGCAATAAAGAACCGCCAAACAGAAAGAGAGTTCAGAGTAACATCTGCAAAACTAATGCATTGTCATCCTTCAAAACGCTCCTTTTCTCTGATGCCTACCAAAAAAATGACAATGATTGGGCTCGTGGTTTGCTGATGCCACTGCCCATCATACTGACCAATACTGTTTCCTTGTACTCCCCCATCTTTGTATCCGTATCCATGTGTTGTCTCTTGTCTTATACTTAAGGCTTGTCTATGGAACAAGCTAAGGTGCGAGTCTACAGTGCACCAGCTAGCCGTGGCGTAATGTTCCATGTGGACATTGCTATAGCACAGTGAAAGTCCCAGAGTGCGCATTCTGGCTTGCCCCGCAGTAACTTGTCATACGGACAAGCCCCTAGATTGTAAGCTCTTTGGGGCAGAGACAGTATTTTTGTTCTGTGTTAGTACAACATCTAATGCAATATAGATGCTAGAGTCCTAGGCTGGAACCCAGTGTTCAACAATCTGGACTTACAAATGTGTCTGCTAACTCGAGTTCTACTAACCCTGGGCTTACATTACAGGGTAGACATACCTAATGTCAGCCTATATGTAAGCCTTTCTCAAATGGGCATACACCACAGTCCTCCCTGCTCAGACCTTATCTTGCTATCTATGAGACACCTTTCATATTTGGGCAGATTCATGTGTACAAGCTATGTGAAGGTGGTTATAGGAGGAAGAGATCTGCAGATGGGGAAGAGTATTAGCTTTTGGATTCTTGAATCAGGACTAGCTATGCTCTGTGCATGTTGAGTCACAGAAGCTCACAGACTTCCTAGCCAGCGCATGTGGAAATGGCACTTCATTTGAATAGATCCCATAACATGGGGACTGCAAAATACTAATAAATAAAAGCTTCACTTTGAACATATATCACTGGAATTTTTGTAAATCATTATTTCAAATTAAATATATGATGAAGTAGCAAAATGGCTTTTATTGCAGCCTGGATTTTTATCCAGTATTACTTGTAGTTACCAATTGTTCAGGGTTCACAAACAAGGCATTGAAACATTTCCTCTTCATGAATGAAGTTCTGTGCAGCCTGCAAACAGTCAAGTCATTTCAAGAAAATGTAGAGAGGGACAGGGGAAATATCAGGGAATGCAAATGAAATCTGGCTTTAAAAAAGGATGTTAGCATTGCTTTTAGATACATTGTTTGCTTTGGTCATGATAGGGAAGGTGAAGGAACCATTTATTTTTTAAATTAAAACTGGCACGAAATTCACAAGATTAATCTCTAATCGGTAAAAGATCATAAAATCAGTGCAGAAACTGATGTTTTTAAAAAGCTTCTGATTATTAATAGTCACACTGACTCATAATAACAACCTTATGATGCAATCCAGTAAAGTAAACTTGCTTTTGGAACAATAAACCTGTCACATCATTTTCACCAATGATGTGCTTTTTCCTTAAAGGAAGGCGGGGTTACTTGTAAGTATCAGGGCCATAAATAAGAGGGTCCTATGTCAGGGAAATTAGAAGTCTGTTAACATAAGCGAATAGTCAGACTGAGCATTAGAGGGCTTTTCTAAACCATTTAAGTCTGTTGAAATTGAACTGCACAGAGATTAGAAAGTTTAGATATAAGATCAACAGTAAGAGACTATTTTCTTTTAGTTGGCCAGTTAGCCGTGTTGAAGGCAGCATGAATCCTGTGCACAGCACCTTGTTGTCTTCAGTGCTTCTTTTCACCCTCAGAATTCAGGAGCTGGTAGAGGCATGCAGCTGTGCCCCTGCACATCCACAGCAGCTAATCTGTGATTCTGCTTTAGGTGAGTCATAACAGCTATACAATTTTAACATTGCCGGTAAAAAAGCAATTGTAGCTAAATTAACTGCTGTGCTATTTTTCTGTACAACTCTCTAGGGGAATACATTTAACAAAGTAGTTTATTCTCTAAAAGGGTTTCAAAACAAAATGATTGGAAGATCTCATTTAAAGAGACAAGTATAGAAGAAAATGCATTTGGTCTTGTATTTGGTAGTTGCTGTTCCTTTTTCCTTGCTTTTTCAATAAATGTTCTGGACTACAAATTGTTGAAACTACTGAAGTAAATTATTTAGTGCATTTTCTTTACAAGAACCAGCTTCTATATTAGTTCTCAAATTAAAGCAAGTAGGGAGGAATATGTTCACTGAAAGATTACTACTGTTCAATTTAATATGTAGTATAAAATTATATAATATATATCATATGAATAATATATATGTGCATTATTTATATAAATGCTGTAGATACAACTGGCTGCCACAGTGCTCTGTTTTTTTTTTTAAAGGGATGTGTTGAACTTAGTTGATCTATGATGTACTACAATATAATTGGTCTTAAATGTATTTTTGGTAATTTTGGAACAAATAATTTAGCAGGCATCTGATGGCTTTTTAAAGTTTTCAATAGAAAAATTGGTCACAGAATTCTGTGCTAAACTTCACTGTACACTCATAAGATTACTGAGTTTCACATAGTAATCAACATATAGAAAAAAAACCCTAAAGATCTCAAAATTAGACAACACAGGGATAAGAAAATGTGACATTTTGCAGTCTTGCATTTTGCTCAAGCTGTGGATGGTTAACTTCAATCCAGTGTGAACAGTAAATGTAGAACATGAGTTTCCAAAGTGTCACAAAATTAGCATATCTATGGGATAGGCAATACCTTCTGCATACTGATTAATTGCTTTTATACACTGACAGAAAATCTTTGTAGCCATGACAAACTCTAAGCTCTATTTGTGGCCATCAGTTAAATTGTTATCTAATCTGATTGTGTTAAGCAATCTTTTTATAAAGGTACCTACACCAAAGATTACAGATGGGGGTAATTTGAGGTGTAGACAGAAATATCAGTTACTTTTATTGTAGCTTAAAATTATTACACAAAACTATTTGTCTGATGTATTCATAACTTGAGGTTTTGCTGGATTTGACAGTAGAAAAGAAACCTGAGATACTCATTACATACAGTATTCCTTTAGGATAAGGCAAATTACAAGGTTCAAGAGTTGGAGGGTTTCTCCAAATACATTTTATAAAAGGTAGATTTCTGCTACTCTCTAACTCACTCTTCATCTATAAGTAATGGAGGCAGAAAATAAAATTACAAAAATAAAATTTACAAATATATTTGGACTTCATCCTCAAGCCCTAACTCACACAAACAGTTCTGCTGAAGTCAATTGGACCATTCACATGAGGAAGGGCTATAGGATGGGGCCCTGTGTTTAATATTAATTACATTATGTGGTATTTATTCATGCTGTAGGAAGGCATAGAGTTATATACAATAAATGTTCACATATATATATATATATCATATTTGCTATAAACATATAGAGCTGTATTCTTTAGTCTGCTATGGTTACATTGCACCATATAGGCAATGCAAAGTGGTCTTAAAGTGACCGGAAAAGACCAGTGGAGAGAAATCCCTCATATGGGGGAACTCTCTACTGACAGAAATCTGGCTGAGGTAGCTCTTCTGCCCCAGCAGTCTTCCCTGCAACCCCAGAGCAAAAGGGGAAGGAGGAAGTGTATTGGGGGTTTTCTAGGGGCGTGGGGACAAGGAGGGGAGAGGCAACAGTCCTCTGCTACACCAGATCCTCCCCTAGCATAAATTAGGGCTGTCCTCCTGCAGCATTAATTTTCCCACCAGGCCAGGCAGGTCTGAATTAGGGAGCAACAAGTGGCTTCTCGTAGCCATGCCTCTCCACTCTTGGGTGGATTGTAGAATCAGGGCCACAGTATATTTCACCTCCACTCTAGGGATGTAATTATGGTTGGCTATATTCCTGGAGGTTTCATTACATGTCAATCTTTAATTAAAGATTAATTTTTAATTCTTGGAGACTGCAGGAGAGTCCTGGAGGATCAGAAAACCTATTCCGCTCTCATTCCCTCGCACAGTTATACTTTTTGCCAAAAAACAGCATACCCTAAACCTCTGCTTTCCCTAGCACCACTTTTATAGTCAATAAGATGATACATTAAAGCTAGATTTTTGTTTGATTTTAACATTTACAGAACTCCAAATATTTTAATAAAAGAACTTGGGCCTTGGCTCCTTCACCCACTGAAGTTAATGGGAGTTTAACTCTTAACTTCAATGGGAACTGGATTGATCCCTTTGATGTGACGGTTGTTAAGACTTTAAAACTCTTGCAGAATTGAGAAGCATTTTCCCTCATGCAAAATGGTATATCTCAGTTACACAAAGTAAACAAACAAAACAATACCTGTAAATTTTACAATGAGTCTGAAAACTGAGGCAATGCCTTAAGCTGACCTGTTTTATACAGCACAATCTAGGACATGTATTGAAGTGATTAAACTATATTTCAACTTCAGTTCCTTTTCCTCTGAGGTCATTTGTGATTTGGGGGGAGGGTTAAATCAATAGATCTTACTCCAGCTACTAGCTGAATGTATGAGGCCACTCAGAAACCTGAACATTCATGTTGGATCCCCAAAAAGAAACAAATAGAGAAATTAATTAAGTCTGGGCCAAGCACTTTTCACTGTGACTTTTGTCCATGTAATTAGTGGGGCAACACTTTGTCTTTTCCTGACAGGGTGTTATTGTGGCTTTAGGTTGTCTTTTTCTAAACACCCATAGCTACCAAATACCCTGAGTAACCTTGTGAAAATCATGGACTTTCTAACAAATATAGAGCGAGAGGCACCCTCTGATCCTGTCACTTCCATGTGAGAGGATGGCAAAGAGAGAGAGAGATAATTTTAAATGCACCAGTGTTGTATGTACCAGGAAGGGCAGTGCGATGGGTTAATGGATTCAGCACAAGGCTATCAGCCAGGAACTCATGAGTTATAATGCCAGCTCTGCCACTGACTTTGTGTGTGGCCTTGGACAAATTGCTTAGCCTATCAGCCTCTCAAGGCATAAAGTACTGGGCACTAACTGTGAGCAGGTGAGTGGTTTTACCCCACAGTTCACTTCAGCGGGAAGGTAGGGTGCCTTCATCTCTTTGAAGGTGAGCAGCACCTCTCAGGAGAGCTTTTACCTCATAGGGTGTTGTGAGGAATAATTAATCAGTAATGCTAAACATCTAATAGTGCTAAAGTTATTATTACTCTATTAAAGAAATCTCAAAAACAGTCTATATTGAAGGTTAGCTTCATGGATTCAGAAATGCCTGGAAAGATTCAGAATAGTTTCACTTTAGCTAAACAGTAATGTGCAAAATACTCCCATTGTGCTGTACTGATTTCTTCAAATGAATGGGATATGAGAAGCACCGGTTTCAAGCTTATACTAAGAAAATTTCTCTGAAATTCTTGGGGTGAAATCCTGGACCCATTGAAATAAGTGGGAGTTTTGCTGTTGAGGGGGGCCAGAATTTCATCCCTGGTACCCATTTTTAATTGATTTTCATATAAAAAAAACAACCATACTCAATGACCTGTATACAAAAAGTGTATTTTTGAAATGCTAATTGTGTGTCAAGAATTAAAATAACTTTTTATAAATACCAACATTCTTTAAACTGTTCTTTATGCCATTCTTGTGATGAATTTAACTCAGTGAGGCAGGCAGCATAAGTAGAGTTAGTGTTTTGGTAAACAGCAAGGTAAATAGATAAGTACCCTGCACTGCTACCTATTGAGTGTAGGGTTCTCCATCTTTGAAGTTAGCTGGATTCTTTCTGGGTTAAACACTTTTCTTTCTATAATGGAAACAATATTTTGTATTTGAGCAACTGGCACCACACTATAACAGATGACAGATATTGGGCACAGATTTGTAATCTCAGACACCAGTTTCATTGATTTAATGAAGAGTGGCATGTCTCAAACTATAAAGGAAGCCTCATGGCTGAAGCTCAGCAGCACTTCGAGCCTGTTAAAATCCTTATAAGTCCATTGAGATCTGGCAATGCAAAAAAGTGTCAGACTATATTAAATTTTATCACATATAAATATAATGGTAAACATTTGACTTAAACCCACAAAAACTAAGTTTTGAAAGTCATCTCTGCCTAGAGATGTGTTGAATAGACATGGCCAGGTAGCTTTCACTAAGTTGATGTGAACATTTTCACCATTCTGTTTCTTTTGATTTTATCATCCCCATAAACTCTGCTTTTTGTGAAGTGACTACAAAAATGTTCAGTTTTGTATTTAAATACATTCATTTGTACACTTTCAATGTGGAAAACAGCTCTTGAGAAAAAAACAGATCTATTTTGACTGGATGTAACTTACAAAATTGCAGAAATGTAGAACTGGAAGGGACCTCATGAGGTCATCAAGTCTAGCCCCCTGAGCTGAGGCAGAACCAAGTAAACCTTGACCATTCCTGACAGATATCAGTCTAACCCGTTCTTAAAAACCTGCAGGATTCCACAACCTCCTCCCTCAATAACCTGTTCCAGTGCTTAGTTATCATTATAGTTAGAAAGATTTTCCTAATATCTAAACTATATCTCCTTTGCTGCACATTAGCCAATTACTTCTTGTGCTACCCTCAGTGGACATAGAGGACAACTGATCACCATCTTCTTTGTAACAACCTTTTACATATGTTATGTCCCCCCATCAGTTTTCTCTTCACCAGACTAAACATGCCCAATTCTTTCAACCATTCCTCATAGCTCACATTTTCTAAACCTTTATCATTTTTGTTGCTCTCCTCTGGATTCTCCAATTTGTCCACATTTTTCTTAAAGTGTGGAACTCAAGGCTGCACACAGAACTCCAGTTGCGGCCTCACTAGTGCTGAGTAGAGCAGAATAATTACCTCCCATGTCTTACCTACAAGACCCTTGTCTGAAATATTGGCCAACACTTCATGTTTGGAGGAAAAAATTGGGAAATTAATTTAAAGTAGGTTTTATACGTTGTTAATATACTGTGCACCTCCACTCTACTCTTAATTTACCTCATAGTTTCTAGATACTACAGCTCATGTAGTCTTCCTGAGAACAGTGTGGATGAACTTACTAAAGCGCTGATCCTGCAAACATTTAAGCCAGGTGAGTAGTCCCATTCTCTTCAATAGGATTACTGATGTGGACACAGTTAAGCATATACATAAGTGTTTGCAGGTTCAGGGCCACGGCTTCCACATGAGCTGTAATAGCTACACTAATAGCAAGTGGAATTAAAAATTGATGGGCCAGGTCTTCCAGCCCCACTACTGTTTTGGCAGTGTGGAGCAGCTGTAATGCCAGTTTGGCCAGCTAGTGGAGGGTTCCCCTCTGTGGGGGAATCCCTGAGTCACATCGAGTCACTGCAGTGGTTCATACTCCAGACCTTACAGTCCCCTGATGCCCCGTCCCACCCCCCAAATCTCCAGAGCCAGAGAGGCATAAATTAGAATATCCCAAGGCTGTTCTAGCTTAGGGCTTGAAACACTATAGCAGCACAGCTGTAGCACTTCAGTGCAGACACTACCTATGCTGATGGGAGGGGTCTCTTTTTGGCATAGGTAATCCACCCTCCCAAGAGGCGGTAGCTAGGTCGATGGAAGAATTCTTCCATGCACCTAGAGCTGTCTATACTGATGAAAAATGCTATATGCAAGTTGGTGGTATTATTATTATGTAATTAAATTTATTCAGCTCTGGAGACTAAATTCATTGTCTGCCTGAGGGATTTAAATTATGCTCTTGGTGAAGATCTCAACCCAACCTTAACTATGAAGTAATTCCAGAACCATCATGATGCACAATATTAGTGAATCTTATTCTCGCTGTACAATGTAATACCAAAATCATATACACAAAGGATGTATTTTCCTATGTGCATATATACAAAACATCTATAATGACTTCATAGATCCCTTGTTATTCTTTCTTTTAAGCGTGCTTTTATACACGTGAATAATATTTTCAAACTAAAAAAGTCAATTATGCAAGTGCCCTACTTATTTCCAAGTAACTCTTACAAAATCCAAGTACAGCATTGGGCCAAAACAACCATCATGCTCTCACCCAGTGTTTAGTGTTTTGGAAACTACTGCCGAAGCTACTCCCTGAATAAAGCTCCTATCAGAAAAGGGGGCATTATTAAACACCTTTTCTACAATTCTTTTTAATCCCATCAAATCGTATTCATTGGAAACCCCATCAATGGTGCAAATGTCTTATGTATTGCAATTAAACAGTCATAGTAGTAAATATTATTTTCTTAGGCAACAATACCCCCAAAGCCTATATCTCTCAAAATGCTAAGAACATAAATTATATTGTGGTGAATTGGCTCAGCCAAACGGAGTGCTGAGATGCTGTGCCTTTACTGACACGCTCACATTTTACACTCATTTATCCAGTTCCTCCCCACAACTGCAAGTGTGAGGTGGTCCAATTTGCACAATTGCCTCAGCAACTGTAAAGTATGCAAATCTTTGTAGTCTGATTAGCTGAAAGTTATTCTGAGAGAATCAGAGCAAAGAAATTTGCAAAATTATTGTGCTGAAAGCCACAGAAGGGGAGTCTCCCTTTTTGAGGATCTCCTCATGGAGATTCCCCTATAACATCTTGTTGGAGCTATGTAGGATTTGTTTTCCCATGGTAAAGCCTGGAGGCCCTGCCCCAAACGTGGTGAATTTACCCTAATTTGTAGGAGGGGAGGGGAGGAGTGTAGGGCTCGAATTGAGTCAGTCTGCCAGGATTCCCCTTACCTCCTTGGGATCAGTTAAATTGGGGGAAGAGGGAATTGAGGGGCGTGGGCCTCTGCAACAAAGATAATATAGACTGGGGCTGTATTTCTTTTCAAGATAAGTTTTGTGTGGATAGCAATAAGTATCCACATCCAGCCTTACAACTGGATACGCACTTCTCTTCATGGACCATCTGGTCTAAACTCCTTCTCTTTGCACTTACCCTTGGGTGGGAGTGGATGGGGTGGGCAGGTGCCTAAATGCGTGTTCCAAGTGCAAGATGGTTCCACTTTGATTAGCTCTCAATCCCTATGTTCAGAGTGGCTACTGCTCTCACAACTCCTCATTCTTTATGCCCACAAATATGGGGCCTAATCCTGCCACCTCCTCTTTCCTCTCACAGGTAGTGCCACTGACTCAAAAGGTCTGTGGAACTATTTGTGCGAGTAAGGAGTGAAGTAATTGAAGTTATTCTTGTGAATAAGGACTGTTCGTGTGAATAAAATCTGCAGGATGAAGCCACAGCTGTTTCAGGTTCTTAGATACAAACAAACATTTTGAGAATGGTACTGCCTAAAAATTCCTCCAACTTTAGTTTTGGTGGCCAAATTTTTAACTTGCTTTTCAGCTCAGAAAAGCAAAGTTGTAAACATTTAATAGCACCAACACTAGCATGCAGTATGCAAAGAAAGAACAAGAAATAATTTCCTATCTATTAGAAACAGTGTCCTTTGGAAACCAGACATTCATACAATGCACAGTCAATCTGTGGAATTCTTTGCCAGAGGATATTGTGAAGGCCAAGACTATAATAGGGTTCAAAAAAGAACTAGATAAATTCATGGAGGATAGGTCCATCAATGGCTATTAGCCAGGATGGGCAGGGATGCAAAACCATGCTCTGAAGTGTCCTTAGCCTCTGTTTGCCAGAACCTGGGAATAGGCGACAGAGAATAGATCACTTGATGATTACCTGATCTGTTCATTCTCTCTGAAGCACCTGACATTGGCCACTATCGGAAGACAGGATACTAGTCTAGATGGACCATTAGTCTGATCCAGTATGGCTGTTCTTATGTTCTATGTTCAAGCACTGAGTTCAGGTTGCACTTACTTTACTTGGAAAAGATGATACCAACTGTAAAATATCTGGTTTTAGTCAGTATCAGAGCTAGTTACATCAAGTAGTAAAATCAATTATGAGAAAAACCTAGCTGGTTTACAGATTTAAAATTAACTCCAGAGCACAGACTCTTATTATTAGGTATGTTTTAAATGAAGGGGGATAGGAAAAATTCAGGAAATCAGTTATATTTGTAAACAAAGCATGTATTGCAGCATTATGGAATTATAAATCACGATTTATCTAAACATTCTACACATAAATGGCGTGGAAAGCAGAATGCAAGCTTAAAAATTTAAGGACTAAACTTATATAAAACATAAGAAATATGCGGTACTAGCAAATTCTTGAACCTACTAGACCCTGACTTAAATTCTCATCTTGTTTGTCCCATAAAAGGTGGTGTTTCTCCATAACCACAGTCCCTCCTGGATTCCAAAGAAAGGGATGTGTAGTTATGAATGGAAATCTATAATAAAAGGATATATGCTGTTGTATAGAGTAAAGAGTATCAAGGCAATGTTATTCTTCAGCTGAAATTGGAACAGATGTTCATCACTGATCAAATGATGTGGTATTTGTGGCTTGTGAAGCAGAGAGAAATATTTCTTTAACATCAGTAGCAGCTGTAAAAACATTGCAGAAGAATAAAACTGACCTTGAACAACATTAGGAAGTTATTTTTCTATAATATTTATTTAAGTTAAAGTAAGAGTACTGTACACATCTGCTTTTTTAAAAATCAAAATCTTTCCCCGTTTCCACTTGAAAGTTTATAAAAATATACATGTAAAGCCCTGATCCACAGAAATTTAATTTATTCTGTTATCTACAAAAAATAATTTAACCTGGGGTCAGACTTGATAAAAAATAGTTTAATCTGGGGTCAGACTGGATAAACTCCCCCCATAACACTGGTAGTTTCTCCTTCCCACTCTAAAAACACAAGTACTCACAAAATCCATAAGTTAAACATATGCCTGAAAGTTGTACAGGCAAGACTACGTCTTGGTAAGCTCCAGAGAGAAGTGCTTTAAACTCAAATTCCCGTTAAACATAACTTTACAAAATTATTTCAAAACATTTTCTAACTACATGTGTGCACATTAAAAAAAAATGAAAGTGTTATATAATGCAATTAGAACAGCCATGCTGAATGGTGATGCAAATTATCTTTGGCATTAGCTATATTGAACTAGAACATATCAATGAGTGTCTATAATAAGGCGACTTTTGGAATATGATTCTTATTACTTATTACTGGTCAAAAGTGAATAAAAAAAGAATGGAGCTGTTGCTCTATTCTAATTATAAACTGTAACAGAAAGGTCTTTGTACTACTGACTCACCAGTGTAAATTTATAATAGCTGGCATCGCAGTGGTGCCTTCTACTGGTCGGCATGCCAAATCTGTTCAAATATGTTCGCTATTTTGCTTCTCGTGGGGCTATAGTATACAGAGACTTCTACTACAAATCCTTCCCTGACCTCAAGGGGTACAGGCCTGCCTGTGGGAGCTAACGGTCCTAGGGTTCACTCTCTAATGCCACAAATTTGTGATTCAAATTGGTGACTGTGGTGTCCATTAGTTTGTGACCCCAAATTCCTTACATATTGGTTCCTATTTGCTAGACCCAAATAAAAGCTCTTCTGGGCTCCTTCTAATGTTTGAGGTGTACATTCCCCCCTTTTTATTTTATTCCTTTCTCATCCATCTGTCCATATTTTCTTGGTAATGTTGTATTTGGAGTCCATCTTAGGTTTAGAGTTTAGTCTCACAGTAGAATTTTCACTTGGTTTGAGCCCTGCTAGTGTTTTGAAGTCCCTCTCTTTTTAAATTCCATTTGGAATTCCCTGAATCCAGATGATACATTTTCACTTCTAAGGATTACACTTGTAAATACAATATAATAGTCATTGAATGCTAACTGCTCTACTCCCACCCTCTGGAGATGCAGTATCAAGCAACTATATGTGCCTATATTATCCTCAAGAGGCTGCCTTCCAAAGGATAAAAGTCTACTATTACTACAGCGAATGTGAAATTCTCCTTTCGCCCAACTAATAGAGACCTGTGTTTATGGACTCAAAGGTTATGAGGTCACTGGGTTTTATTTGTGGTGTTCTGTATATGTGATTCAGCTAGGCTAGTTATTTTGCTGATTGCTATAAGCTTGTGTCACTGGGGTAGCCACTAACTTTAAAGAAAATAAACAATTACATCCTAAAAAATAAAATACCTCTTGCACCTTGCACCGAATGTTGCTTGATTCTGGCTCTATTAGGCTCCCAAGCAGGGTGCATTCTAATGATGGAGACCCTCAATTCAGAAAGCCATCCTACTGAACACGAAGAGTGAGAGTTCTGAAGTCTCAGCAGTAGCCTAATTCTGCTCCCATTTAATTCCATTTGGTTTCAACAGGAACAGAATTAGGCCAACACTGAGCAGTTTTGAAAATCCCAACAGAAGTCTTCATACTTCATTTTGGGATGAAACGGCTTCTCTGCTGATCTTGATTGATTTAATGATATATAAGTTGATAAGTGTGCTCTCTATAAACCACATCACATGCAGGTGTTTAAAGATCATTCAATAGTATCTTGCTATGTACCCCAAAGAGAACAGGATGTATGTTCAGAGACTTGAGTACAAATTCTATGTTTTCATTCCCACAAGAATCACAAAGGATGATCTAGAACTTCTGCACATACTTCAAGATGAGCCCAATGTAGAGTCAATTGCTGTATTGAAGCTTGGAATTAAGAAAGATCTGCATGATTATTGAGAGGTCCACAATAGAGAAAAATGGCTGTAGTGTCCTCACTGGCTGCAGAAAACACTTTGGGTCACTACCTGGGAATACAGAAATAATCTTGGATCTACTGTGACCGTGAAGTTATGAAATATTTTGACAAAAGTTGGGTATATGCACTCAGTACATGATGCAGACACAGTCTCCACCTTTTCCTACAAATGCCTATAGCCATGAATCCATTACAGACTATACCTAAATTGTGACCTATTATATCAGTATAAATTGAGAGCAACTCCACTGAATTAAAGATGCGGCACCTTATTTTATTTGAACTGCAATGTCTACATATTTATATCTATGAAAGATAAATAGAAATAATATGATGGATATAAATATAGTTTACACAAACTCATGAGTTAAAATGGATGATAGCCCTAGAAATTTTAGAATACTAAAATATTGCATGTAGTTAGCATTCAAAGAGATTTAAATTCCTTTCTGTAGTTTTCCAAAGCAGAATGCTGGGTAACTGTTTTTCAGAATTTATGGTGGTGATGACCATCAGCCTTTGAGCAATAATTACTAATTGGGAGGGTATTTCCTTGCTGTTAATGACTAGCTGGAAGATTTGAAGGTCCATGGTGAAGCTGAGGGGCCTTTAACTCAGCTGGTCACTAACTGACAGGAGATGCCAACTTAGAGGTCACTATTGCTATTTTAAATTTTTGAAAATATGGAACGATGTGAAAGAAGAGAGTAGTTACCAGTTGTGTTGAAATGTTAGAAGGTGAACTGCACATTGCCGTGGATACACTGTTTATAGCATTTTTCTTTTCCTAGCAGCTAAAGAACAGTAAAGTAAACCAGAAAGTGATATTCTCTCACAAAATTACAGTAGACTCACAAAATTTATGTTGAAATTCTCAAAAGTCAAAATTAATTAATTTTAAGATCCCATGTTGGGATACCTACAGCCTAACTTTCCTGTGTGCCCATAACGTCTAGTGAAGTCAATAGGAAATGGAGGTATTCAGCACAAATGAAAATTAACTCCTAGGTGTCTCAAGTTGGGCTGATAATTGAGGCAACCCTAAAATAAGCCATTTTTTGAAAATGTAAGGTAGAGTCTAGACCATCTTAAAGGGACGTATGTGATGTAGGACTAGAATTTTAAGAATCCTTTCTGCAGGCAGGCAGGTAAGCAAAGAAGGAGGATGGAGAACTGTGTAAATGGGAATTTGCAATCACAAATAATCCCATTTCCCTGGGTTTGGGGGATGCAAATCCCTTGGCATGAACAGAGAAATTGGAATTTAAACAGTGTTACAGTTCTTGCTTTGGGAGACATGAGATGCATTTCAGGATGAGAATAAAATATTGAACCAAAGTAAGCCTTAGACTACTGGCTCCAAGATTTTAGGCTTCATGACTTTGTTCCATTAAAAAGAAGTAAAGAAATGGTCCCTTCCTTGAATAGCATGCACTTGCAGGATTAGTGTGTGAAAATGTCTGCAACATGAAAAATGTCCACAATTATCTACAATATTTGCATGCATACACAGAGATTCTATCTGCTGTTAGGTGAACAACTGCTCATTTTGCACACACAAATGTGCATGTATGTGCATGAATTAGAAGCCTTTAAATTTTCTGTTTAACTTTCCTGCCTTCTGTTGACTTAAGGCAGCGCTTTCAAATAATTAAATGTGAATTAATTGGGTAGTTACCACAAGGAAAGTGGAACATATAAAAATTAAATGATGCAAAAACAAAACAAAATCTTCAGTCTAATCAAAAATGAAATCTTATCTAACCCACCATCCACGCAGAACAATATTTTTGTATCTGGAAAAGCAGAGGTTAAGTATTTTAAATCTCTGTTTTGTTTTATTTTAATAGAGAAAATGTTTCTAATTTAATCTCCCTAAACAAGTCCTGGTATATCTCCTCCTTTTTGCCTCTTTGGATGAGACACCAAGCTTTGAAAGATTTCCAATTTAATCTCCCTAAACAAGTGCTGGTATATCTCCCCTTTTTTGCCTCTTTGGATGAGACACCAAGCTTTGAAAGATTTCCTTCTAATGCTTGCATTTGGATCCTTGGATAATTCTAGTGTCTTTTGTGTTGGCAGAATTACAGATGTCTTTGGGCCTGAACCAAGGTTATGATGCTGCTGTGCTGCTCTGTGCTTCTGAATGCTGTTGCTTTTCTCCTCTTCTTCATTTGAAAATTCCTGACAATTTTTACTCTTTATACACTTTAGTGTGGCTATTTAGTAATTATATGAATGTGTGAAAAAGTAATTTATTGGTTTCTTAGGACTTCTTCAGTGGTAAGCGCAAAGCTTAAAACAACCATATTAGGCAAAGTGAAAAATTAACTTTTAAAAGTGGCTAGTCTGCATGCACTGAATCTGCTTCTGAGAGTTTGGAATAAGATTTTTACTACTAATATTTTACACATTTTTATTAAGCTTTTGTACTCATACAGTACTAAAGTGACTAAAATGATCTAAGCACATCTTCTACAGAGGTTATTACAGTTGCTTGAAACAAGCCATTGACCTCTCGTGTGGCAATTTATGGGTAATTTAATAGAACGATCCTCCTTTTCTGACTTACATTAAGGGAACCTATTCACAAATCCTAAAAAGAGGTAAAATACTATCAAAGATCTGGTTTCAATTAGCAAAAGCAATGCAGTTCAGTGTGTGCACTTTTGTCCTTTCATAAGGCCGCAAGTTTGGAGCCCTAATGTCCAAACCTTTACTTCCTGAGTTGTCCTAATGGCTTCCATAGAATTACTTATAAGAGGGAGGAGTGCTATTCAGAAGAGTAAGAATTAGCAGGATTAGGATCATAGTATGTAGAATCACTCACTGCTGGACCCCACCTTATGGTATCTAGGTGCAAATGGTGAAGTAAAGATGGAGTTTGATCCCTCAGTCTGGATTTCAAGGCATTTATGTCAGACTCCTGGCATTACTTTAACATAGCTTGTGTGTGTGAATAAAGCAGATGAAGCCAGTTCTGCTTGTCAGCTTTAGTTATTTTGCATTCTAGTTGTCTGCATTTGAATTCTTGGCCAGTTAGAGATAAATGTTTGATTTAAATTGGCATTGACTGGGAGGAACTCTGACCTGTACTTGCTTATGCTGAACAAACTACTTTGCAAGTTAGGAATTCAATATGAAGCATTTTATGTCCCTGGGACATAAAAAAGGACAAAATACAAAGTTCTTTTCTTGTCTTGGCTCGATCTCTTCTCTTCCTTCTTATACATTTGATCCTTTGCACTGATTCCGCCTGAGAGTAGAACTGGGACACTGTCAAAAACTTCATTACTAGAATCCTGAGGGACTCCGTTCTCCCATCACTGGATACTAGTAATGGGAGTTACTAATATCACGTGAGGAAAAGATCTGGCTATACTAGCTACTAATAAGGAAGTAGACAGTACCAGGATGTTAAAAATTCCCACCCTTTGTTATTTTAATAGTAGGAGTGAAGACTAAAGAGAATCCCACTTTGCTTTGGCTTGCTTTGACATTAATTCTTGGGGCGGGAACAAGGTGGGTGAGGTCATATCTTTTATTGGACCAACTTCTGTCTCTCTAATATTCTGTTACTGACATGGCTACAACTACATTGTTGTTCTGGCTTAGTATTGTTAATTCTTGGCTTAGTATTGTTCTGGCTTTAATGCAACCAGTGGCATTAGCAGTATTGTCCTTAGTAGGCTGTGTAGTGGGGGTCTATAAGTAATTCCTTCCAATATACACCTCTACCCAGATATAACGCGACCCGATATAATACAAATTCTGATATAACTCGGTAAAGCAGTGCTCCGGGCAGGGCAGGGCTGCACACTCCGGCGAATCAAAGCAAGTTCGATATAACGTGGTTTCACCTATAATGCAGTAAGATTTTTTGGCTCCCGAGGACAGCGTTATATCAGGGTAGAGGTGTATCTATTAAAAGTAATTCAACAGACTTCAAATAAATCAACAGGATTGTCATTAATCTGTCAATGTATCACAGAAGCTTTCATTGTGACATTGAAAAAAAATAATGCAAAAAGAAAAGAAAATCTCTCTTTTATAGGTGAATTATATACAGTTAGCTCACAGAATGTTATGCCCATAACAACAGGGGGACAGATTTTCAGGTGAAGTAAACTGTCATAGTTCCATTGTCAATAGAGCTATGATAATTTATACCAGCTGATGATCTTTCCCAGGAACTTTTATTCCTGTGTACACAACTAATTAGGTAAAGTAACCCCTTGAAAACATACATCATTCCTAAGGAAAGGTAGAAAGAATTTTATTATCTCCTCTTGAGATGAAAAATACATTCTTAAGAGAAGAGGGAAAATCCACAAACTCTAATCTTCTGATAAAGGAGGAAAAACAGCAAACTGTTCTATTATGCCATCATACACCCCCATTTTATATAGCCACCCCCATTAACTACAGTCTGCATACTCTGGAAACACATTCCAGTTTACAGTTTGATATATACTTGAAATTGCCCCAGAACCTGGAACTGCTGAAACTCCAAACTAGAGATCTGGATTTTCATTCCTTCTGCTGAACGCAATTTCGATGAATGCATGGTTTACGTGTTTGTGCATGTACTTCCAGATCCTGGCAAGGGCACTTGTCCTCTCATAGATTATACCTACCAACATAGAGCTAAAACTAGTCAGAATACAGATTACACGTCAAATTAATATTATCTTTGCAGCATCAATCTGTGCTTATTTTACAGATACTTAACAAACTGCTTTGTCTCTAATGTTAAGCCACTTATGCAATTTCAGGATCAGAAGAGTAATTTGTTGTTGATTTTCATGAAACGAGGGGGAATTAGAATATTTATTTAAAATGAGAAAATCTATGTCGTTCTTCAACTTAATTACAATTAAACTGTAATTAATTCAGATGAGATTGTTTAAACTTCTCTAACCAACATATTTTTGTATGCCAAGTGATTGCTTGCCTTCAGATGAGCTACATTATTTCACTCAATCATTCTAAGCAATTTAACACTGTGCTCTGCTCCCAAGTCTACTTCCATTCAGAAAATATAGCATAAATAAAAATATCCTTAAAATTAATCAATTTCAGTAGGGGAGACATAATTCTCATGAGAACTATATATCGGTTTAACTATAAAGCAACAAATTGAAGAAGAAAAAAAGAAAATGAATAAAAATTTCAAAGTTTAGAAGACCAAAACCTATTCCTTAAAAGTTGCAGAAGTGGTATCTCAAGGGAAGTTTAAGACAGGGAGGTTCCATCAGAGCAAGCCTCTCTCTCATTTTTCTTTCTTCCTTTTCATTTTTTACATTTCTTTGGAATACAGATTTTTGGTAACCTACAAAGGGACTTTTTCTAAAGGCTGAAGTAATTCGAAGTTTCTGGAATATCAAAGCCACATGAACAGGGCCCCTGCTGTTGGCAGCCATTCATGAAGGCTGCCTCCCTTTGACTTTTCAATGATCAGTATTGTGATTACAGTCTTCCAAGATTTATTCTGAAGGGTATACAGAAATATATATAGAAGTTGGATGCCTTCTAAGCTACTGTGGCTTCCATGAAAGGCAGTTAAATTTCTGCAATAAGCTTCAGTAGACTGAGACAAAAACTAAGGACCTAAAACAAATAAAGATGGATGATCAGTCTCTGAGAATACTAGAGGCCATTAAGATTTGAAAAATTTATTCTGCAGCTGTGCAAGTAAGATGGCGCTGATGTATAAATGTTGATTATGGGTCTTGATTGTGTGGTCAGAAGACACATAATTTATTCCTTTCCAAAGTACTGAATAGTATTAAATAAGTGAAAAAGATTATCTTTTGGATTGGGTGAAAATTACATTGTTCCCACTGAATTGAAAATGAAAACAAAGGGTGAACAGGTATGTAATAGTGATACAATCCAATTTGTTACATTACCACTACTATAGACTTAGTTTTAGTGTCTATTATTAGAGCTGAATATCTATCATTTTAACATTCATAGCCATTTATTTTAAAATACAGTAGTATATAATTTTATCTTGTATTTTAATTCTCTTCATATAAGAATTGCCAAACTAATCTAAGAATTACAGGAAAAATGTCACTTCTGCCTCCAAATTCAAATGTCATGTTTCTCATTTGGACACAGTGAAACACATTTTTCATGAAGGTAAGGGTAGATCAATACAAGAGGTGAGGGATTTATAATGGAAGTGCTGACAGACTCTTAACTACATCTTTGTACACATGGCATTACATTTCATTTTAATTTATTTCAACACTGCTGAATAATAGTTTATAAATTCATTAGAATTCAAAGCCCTTCATAGGCTTTTGTCTCATACCATAGCACCCCTTCCACTCTTACAGTGATGACCTCCACGTGTGCTTCTCCTACAAATGTATTCAGCTGCTTCCTTCCATGCTGTCTCTTACCCCAGAATTCTCTCTTCAACCTGTCCATAAGACACTTACCTGTCCTCCTTCAAAACCCTCCCCAAGAACCACTTCTTCCATGACATCTACAATAAACTGGCCAACTAACAATGGCTTGGTTGAGGTGATAGCTACGAGGAGAGAAAGAAATATGTAGGGCCAAATTTTCAATAGTATTCAGTTCTTATTTAGGAACCTAAATGGAATGGCTAGATAGTCTCTCAATAGGCACTGTGCTTTTTTTGAAAAATCTAGCCCTTAATGCGTATATAACGTGTATACAATATACATATTAATATACATATACAACTCTCTCTATGCTACCTGTTGTAAGGCAAAAAAATAAAAACAGAACTATGGATGGATCCATCACCCTAATCACTTTGTAATTTGCATCCCACTTTTCCTCCCTAGATCTTTGATCTTAGATTGCAAGTTCTTTGTGGCAGGATTGCCTCTTATATGGGTATGTACAATGGGACCTGCACCTTGTACAATGGGACCCCAATCTTGGTTAGTGCTCAAATACTCTTTCAGTAAAAATAGTAGTAACAACTAGCATCATATTGGAGAAAAATGGTTTAGTGGAATAAGTTTTTGCAAGGCTATTGGATAAAGGCTGATTAAAAGTAGTGATGAGTGAACCTCAAAATATTCAGATTTTGAGTTCTGTTAAGTATCCCAAAGTCTGGCTAGTTAGCTAAAACTTACGAGACTCTGGAGCCTACAAATCAAGTGTTGAAATTTTTCATGACAAGAGACTTTTTCCTGATATGTTGGCATTTCTAGTTCTGGTCCCAGACAGAGCCCAAAAATTCAAAGGAAGTGTTTTCTAAAAATGAATCTTATAATCTGGACATTTCTGAACAAACCACTCATTTTATCCTAGCTGGTTCATCCATCCCTAGCTGAAAGCGCATTCATCAGAAGGAATGGAAAACTAAGTCTCTAGTTCGGAGATTAGGCATTTACCATTTTCTGGGGCAGTTTCAATTATTTAAAATCCCAGATTGTAAACAGACAGAAGATAAACAGAATGTGTTTCCATAATATGGAGACTGTATTTCATCATGCTAAGACACATAGGGAACCTGTGAAAAGCTCTGCTCCATGCTACACAGGGGATACTGATTCCCAGGACAGACTCCAGCAACACTGCTTCTTCCCCACACAGCAGAATTGCGGTGGTTCTGCATCATCTATGGTCCTCTGTGCCTCTAGAAGGGCTTACAGGCAGGACTTGCTCCCTATGTGCACAAAAAATGGTTCAGAAACCTCCACTTAGAAGATCTTACTGTCCTGTTCAGCAACTCTGTTATTGTTTCTGAAGCACTGGAACTCATTAAAATCAGGCTTTGTGCGCTGGAGCTCTGTCTCTCTAAACTCTGATATATTTATCTACGGCTTGGTCTACACTAAACCCCCAAATCGAACTAAGGTACGCAACTTCAGCTACGTGAATAACGTATAACTAGTACCTTAGTTCGAACTTACCTCGGTCCACACGCGGCAGGCAGGCTCCCCCGTCGACTCCGCGGTACTCCTCTCGCCGAGCTGGAGTACCGCAGTCGACGGCGAGCACTTCCAGGTTCGACTTATCGCGTCCAGATAAGTCGAACCCAGAAGTTCGATTGCCAGCCGCCGAACTAGCGGCTGGGTATAGACGTACCCTACGAATCTTGGATGATACAGTATTTTATCACTGAAAGAATTAATTATACAATTTGCATAATTCGCACAGCCAATGTTTTGAATGGGATTCCATTCATCACTGTAACGACGCTTGACTCTGTAGTTCAAAGAAATTAATACAAATAGCTAAGCAGAAATTGGAATAGACAATCTGTACCACCTCATGGAGGAAAGCCCTACAGTTTCAATTAACCAATGCTTAGATCAATAGATCTTTCTATTATCACAGGACAGAAACTTCTACTGCTCTTCAAAATGCCTTTCTACAAACTGGGAAGAAGAGACAATGGAATATTCTTGTGTGTCCTGGAAACCATTCAACATGAGTTAGGGGAATTCTGAACTAAAACCAGCTTGTATTTCACTTTAATTTCTCCTGTAGAGTAATATAATGTGATGTTGGCATACATGGCAACTTTCTTGACCTCAGTAAGCAGTTTGAGTGTGCTCAGCACTTTGCAAGCTATTGCGCCCTAAGAGATCTTGGGAGAGATTTTCCAAGGCACAAATGGGAGTTAGGTACCTACCTACCTTTTGTGCCTTTGAAAAGCTTCCTCTTTTATTAGTTATTTTATGTCAGCACTGGCAAAGTACAGAATAAACCAATATAAATACTTAATAAAGCAATGTTAAACTTAGTGCTCCACATGGCTGTATGTCACTGCCCTACAGAAGCTTGTGGTTATATTTGTACAATGTGGATGGAATGTTTTTAGCCAGTTATGGCATTTAAATAAACTGAACATTTGTAATTCAAATGCTAGATCCCTCACTACACTGGCTCATGGAGCTGTTGGCAATCCTTTTTTTAATCACCTGATTTAGGAAAATAGCTCATAAGTTTGTAAGTGTTATATTACTGGATCACCCCTTTAGTTAACTGCCTTTTCAATTAATAGATAACTATACATTATGGGAGAGCACACTGAAAACAGGAGAGCAAGAGATAAGAGCACTTAATACCCTTGAAGTTTACCTTGTACAAGGCAATTATTTTATTCACCTCTGGTCTATAAATATCAAGACTGTACAAAGTTGTATCAATTTTTTTTTCCAAACTTGCCTACCCAGATGGGCCCTTGCCAGAAATTAATTGCTATCTGACCAACAGAGAGTAGGAAGAGGTTTAAATGGAAGTAAGTGTGACAGCCACAAAATATTAATTAGAAACTGTTGTCACTGCAAGATGTATTTGGGGGATCAACATCTAAAAGGAACACCAACTGGAAATATATAGACATACTGACCACAATAGCTTTATCCTCTGTCCATTTACAATTTTTGCTAAAAGCTAAAGAAAAGACAGTATGGCCAAATGCAAAACCCATTGTAATGGCGCTGAGTAAAATTTTGAGTCAGAAGCTCTAGAACATTTTACTATCATGTACTGAAAATAACATAGCTTTGAAATGTACTCTCTCTCATATATGGGGAAAGTACTTTACTTACTATATATTTATTCAGACCAGTCTGGATATATGTGTTCTTGATTACACTGTCGTTGTAAATGAGCCCGTTTTGGAAAAGAAACTCCACTAAGTTCAAACATGTCACTTATTGAAATTACCAATTAACTAGGATGAACAACAGAGGGCCATTTTTATCCCTTCCTGCAATTTCTCATCAATAACCAAGTTAATCTGCACAAAGTCCAACTCAGTTTCCTCTTTGAAGGACTAATATAGTTTTGTCATGTATGTACCACTTGCTGGCCCAGCAACCAAGGGATTAATGCAGGCACTGTCAGCCAATGCCAATGGATGACTGGGCATCAAAATGGCAGATGAAATTCAATGTTGAGAAATGCGAAGTAATGCACACTGAAAAACATAATCCCAACTATACATAAAAAATGATAACAGCTAATTTAGATCCTACCACTCAAGAAAGATCTTTGAGTCATTATGGATAGTTCTCTGAAAACATCTACTCAACGTGCAGCAGCAGTTAAAAATCTAACAGAATATTAGGAACCATTAGGAAATGGATATATAATAAGACAGAAAATATAATATTGCCACTATAGTAATCCACCACTATATAAATCCAGAGTACACCCACAACTTAAATTCTGTGTGCAGTTCTTATCACCTTATCTCAAACAAGATATATTAGAATAGAAAAAAGTACAGAGAAGGGCAACAAAAATGATTAAGGGTATGGAACAGCTTCCATGTAAGGAGAGATTAAAAAGAGTGGGACTTTTCAGCTTTGAAAAGAGTTGACTAAGGGGGGAAAGCACCTGGCATTGGCCACTGTGAGACAGCAGAATACTGGGCTAGCTGGATCATTGGTCTGACCCACTATAGCAGGGGTGGGCAAAATTTTCCACATCTGGGTATGGAAATTGTATGGTGGGCCATGAATATTCATGAAATTGGGGGTTGGGGTGCCGGAGGGGGTGATGGCTCCGGCTGGGGGTGTGGGCTCTGTGGTGGGGCTGGGGATGAGGATTTGGTGTGCAGGAGGGTGCTCTGGGCTGGGACCAAGAGGTTCGGAGGGCAGGAGGGGGATCAGACCTGGGGCAGGGGGTTGGGGCATGGGAGGGACTCAGGGGTGCAGTCTCCGGGCGGTGCTTACCTCAAGCAGCTGCCAGAAGCAGCAGCATTTCCCCCCTCCGGCTCCTATGCGGACGCGCATCCAGGCAGCTCTGCACGCTGCCCCATCTGCAGGGGCGGGGGCAGTGTGTGGAGCCCCTTGGCTGCCCCTATGAGTAGGAGCAGAAGGGGGGACATGCTGCTGCTTCCGTGAGCCATGGAAGCAAGGCAAGCCCCTGACCCCGCTCCCCGACTGGAGCTCAAGGACCGGATGTGGCCCCCATGCCATAGTTTGCCCACCCCTGCACTATAGCCATTCTTATGTAATGCTGATCGGCAATCTCACAGCAGCTCGGAGAACAAAAGGACTGGGAGGAAGAGGGGCAGAGTGGAGCGAGCATGCTGGAGAATAGAACACCTGCCAGCAAGCTGCTGAAAAGCCGCTCAGAGACAGCACCCTAGAAGAGCATGACTGGACCAGTGGGCTGAAGAGCCTACAGAAACCAGAGGGAGGTAGGAAGGAGCTCAGAGCATGGCTGGAGTTGTCAAACCCTGATTCAGCTTGTCTAGCTTAAGAGCCCTGAGCTGGAACCCAATGGAGTGGGTGGGCCTGGGCTCCCCTACTAACTCCTCAAGGGACTTAAGAACAGATGGGATTTTCAGACCTCCTGGGCACCAGGAATTGACTAACAGCCTTGCCCCAAACTGAGTGGACTCAGGTGCAATGCTCCACCTGGCCAGAACGGGTGCCATTGCAACCGACACCCCAGTTCACAAGGTAAGATAGTTTTGTGGAGTACAATACACAGGTTCAGAGGTTTATATTGAAGAGAAACATTATCTAAACTTGTGTTGCCAGATGTCAGTCTTCACAGAACATCCATAAGAGAGTCAAAAGTTAACTATTTAATTAAAGTTAGTAAAAAGATATTTAGTATTTTATAAATAGCAAATTAGAACTCAGGCTTTTACAGAAGTATTATTTTTTTCTTATCTTGTGAGGCAATAAGGGAAGCATGGAGCAGACACAGCATGGTAAGAGATTTTCATTAATATTTGGGAAAGAAGGAATACAAATATTCTTAACATGTACCTAAAAATGCAAATAAATGTACATAGCAACATTTAACCTAAAATATTACAAACTGATTTATAAACTATATGGAAAACATTTCACCCACAAGTGAAATTCATTCTTCTCCAAGGTGGAATGTGGTGCTATTTAACACCACACATCAACACTATCTCAGAGTATGATCCTAGTGAACCAAGCACAAGTCTGGGACCCAGGAACTTCTGAGTTCCAATTTTGATGCCTCAGCTGACTCCATGTATGGGGCTGTAGTATTTTAGCCATTTTTCATCTCAATTTCCCCATCTATAAAGTGAGGATAAGAATATTTTATCTTATAGAGCTGTTATGAAGCCTGCTGTACTTAGCACTTTTACCATGAAAAGTGCTAAGTACTATTTCTACAGTGGTAAGGTGGGAAAGAATTTATATATACAATAACATATTCAGTGCAAAAGGCAGAAGGAGCTTTAGGTAGATTGTGTATAGCCCTTGTGTACTAACTTCAAACACATTCACATACCTAGATTCTTCATAAGGGACCAATCACTATATGGCAGGGAAAGTGGCACTACTATGACAAAACAACACAGTAGCAACTCCAAATAGTGACCGTTTCAAGGTATATGGAGGAGAGGAGAAGCCAAGTCAGTATTGCTGCAATTGAGACCACTTTTTAAAAAGAACTACAGACATGGGGGAATCACATGTTATAATCTCCTTCTGCACCATGAGTGGAGAAGTAGGATTGCATAAGCCAAAGAATGCTAAACCAGGAAGTGCTTGTGGTTAAAAACAGAAGTAACTGCATGAATAAGAGGTTTTACCAGACAGCTAGACGACACTCATTGAAAAAATTAATTTAAAAGGGAAGAAAAAAAGAAAAACAGGAAGAACTGGAAGGGCCAGACACATTTTTGTGTGTGTGTTTGAATCAGACTTGAAGAGAGCAGTAGTACAGAAAAGTAAAGAAAAACTACTCAAGTCCCAGATTTTCTTTAACAAGTATCATTTATTTCCCTTAAAACCTCAAGTTAGACTCCCTTCCGCAACATAAGTTAAAAGGCAATATTCTCTCTCTAAAAACTAAAAAAACCAACACACCACTAAACATGGACTCAGTTTTTCCCTTAACTTTAACACCCAGAGTAATGGGTAAATGATAGAAAAAAGTTGCACTTCCTGCCACATATAAATCCAAGGGGTCCCTTTTGAGACAATTATAGATTTTGTGTGTATGTGTGTGTTCCTCACTGATAGTAACAAGTATAGCTTAATAAATAATTTAAAAAAACGTATATTTCCACAGGAGATGCAAAGGAGAATGTATCTTTAGCAAAAGTTTTATTACCTACAAATACTGTGTGTTATTTCAGAATTATGGAGCTATTCTCAATTGCAGCCCCCTAGTGTCCTCTTTTATATCTAGTGAGCTCTTTTATGTGATATCTTTTCTTTTAATAAGCAGTGTTAGTGAGGACGCCTAAACCTGATTCTGATTTAGACCTTTTCCATAATACAGTAAGAATTAATGCACACCATCTACAGTACCTTTTATGTGGAAGTATATTAAAGCACTTAAAATCTGTGTTAATAAGTGGGTGCATAACTCATTTGTAGCTGATTTCTGGTCTACAATTTAGAAGAAGCTGAACCATGTAATTTGCTAGTCACATGTGAAGAACCCCTTCCTTTCCATCCAGCTTATTTTCTAAGCCTACTATGCTCCCTTCTAGGATCTAGGAGCACAGTACCACGCAAGGATTCATGCTCAGATGTTGCAGCTATCTGTATTATGTTGATTAATGCATCTATTTTTCTGTGCAAATAAGCAGGAAATGAAAATTGCCTGTCATTAGCTGAGGTTGACCTCTATATTGCTCTAAAGAAAACAACCTGGTTCTTATTATAGGCTTTCATGTCTTTCCTTCCTTTAGAAATGGGCTTAAGCCATCATATACATAGTATGTGTTCACCCTTTACTTTCTAGAGGAAGGCATGAGTCTTGTTTAACTAGTTATGATGAAAAGCATTTCTACTTTAAAAGTGTTACACAAATTAATTTCATTTTTCTCAGATCTAATTTCTGAGAGACCTTCCCCTACTCTAACTTGAAAATATTTCTAAGTGTCATGTCAACACTGCTTGCTTATTCAAAAAAAAAAAAAAAAAAAAAAAAAAAAAAAAAAGACATAAGAATGGCCATACTGGGTCAAACTAACAGTCCAGCTAGCCTGTATCCTGTCTCTGACAATGGCCAGTGCCAGATGCTTTAGAGGGAATGAACAGAACAGAGCAATTTCGAGTGATCCATCCCCTGTCATACAGTCTCAGCTTCTGGCAGCTGGAGGTTTAGGGATACCTGGAGCATGGCGTTGTGTCGCTGACCATACTGGCTTATAGCCATTTATGGACCTATCCTCCATGAACTTATCTAATTCTTTTTTTAACTCAATTATACTTTTGGCCTTCACAACATCCCCTGGCAGTGAGTTTCACAGGTTGACAGTGGGTTGTGTGAAGAAGTTCTTCCTTTTGTTTGTTTAAACCTAATAGTTATTAATATCATTGGGTGACCCCTAGTCCTCGTGGTATGTGAAGGAGTAAATAACACTTCCCTATTCACATTCTCCATACTATTCCTGATTTGACAGTCCTCTGTCATATCTCCCCCTCCCCCATAGTTGTCTCTTTTCTAAGATGAACAGTCCCAATCTTCTTAATCTCTCATATGGACACTGTTCCATAACCCTAACCATTCTTGTTGCCCTTCTCTGCACCTTCTGCAACTCTAATATATCTTTTTTGAGATGGGTGACCAGAACTGCATGCAGTATTCAAGGTATGGGCATTCTATGGATTTCTATAGTTCAGGGGTGGCCAACCTGAGCTGAGAAGGAGCCAGAATTTACCAATGTATATTGCCAAAGAGCCACAGTAATACGTCAGTAACCCCCTATGAGCTCCCCCCCTGCTCCCAGCGCCTTGATCAGCGCAACCCCCTCCCTCCCGCACCTCCGGATCAGCTGTTTCGTGGCATGCAGGAGGCTGGCGGGGGTGGGGGAGGAACAAGGGCACAGCAGGCTCAGGAAGGCGGGCGGGAAAGGGTGGATTTGGGGGCAGGGCCCATGGCAGAGCCAGGGGTTGAGCAGTGAGCGCCCACCAGCACATTGGAAAGTTGGCACCTGTAGCTCCAGCCCTAGAGTCGGTGCCTATACAACAGGGTTCTCAGACTTTTGTACTGGTGACCCCTTTCACACAGCAAGCCTCTGAGTGCGACCCCCCTTATACATTAAAAACACTTTTATATATTTAACCCCATTATAAATGCTGGAGGAAAAGTGGGGTTTGGGGTGGAGGCTGACAGCTCGCGGCCCCCCATGTAATAAACTTGCGATCCCCTGAGGGGTCCTGACCCCCAGTTTGAGAACCCCTGCTATACAAGGAGCTGCATATTAACTTCTGAAGAGCCGCATGTGGCTCTGGAGCCACAGGTTGGCCACCCCTGCTATAGTGACATTATGATATTTTCTGTCTTATCTATCCCTTTCCTAATGATTATTTATAGTACACATTAGCTAAAGGTTTCTTTCTTGATGATACAGATTGAAATAAATAATTTCCCCTCTGCACAAAGCAGCTAAAACACGGAAGACATCACTAAAGGCAATACTAGAAGTAACTCATTTACTCTGTTTAACAAAAGTTACACATGGAATTTGAGAAATAGCTATTGAGGTGCAGCTATTTGCCATCACAAGAGATGTAACTTGGATGCCTGACCTTATCGTCTTCTCTCTTTCTAATTTTCTACAAGATATTCATATTTCTATCTTGCCTGCCATGGTCTTGCTGAATACTTACTGTGGTCCGTTTCATTGCTACTCTGTATTTCAGGGGCCCAATGCACAACCCTTTGAAGTCAATGGGAGTTGAATCAGGCCTGCAGATTTTTCAAAGCTCACTAGTGGATTTAGACAACCAATTCTCATTTAAGCCAATGTTTGTCTCAACAGAGATTTACAAAAGAGTTGAGCAGCTACCAATTCCTACTTAGGCACCAAAAAGAAGTGGCTGATTGGGAGCTGCTGGGTACCGAACCCTTTTGAAAATCTGGCCTGAAAATTTCAAAACAATGTGCTATATTTTGGTTTGTTGAAAATGATGTAGTATTTACATGACAGGTTATGCCCTGTACCTTTTTTATTTTTTCAGGTGTTAACTTGAACAATCTTGTACTAACAAGCTTTAAATGCTACTGAACATTACATCTAATGTCCAAGAGAAAAACATGGCAATCAGTTACAATTATTTTAATAAATGGGAAAAATGTAACATATTGTACTGATGGAAAAGTCATGCATACGCTTCTTTACAAATAAAAGCTTTTTCCTCCCTTGCAGTGATTCGTGCAAAAATATCCAGTGAAAAGGTGGTTCCTGCCAGTGATGACCCTCTTGACACTCACAAAATGATCCGGTATGAAATCAAACAAATAAAGGTACATGGAATCACTTGGTTATTTTGACATTCAATACTGATGACTAATGTACCAGGGCATAAATGATAAATTTCCCTTGAATTGGGAGTAGGATCTGGGTTGGCCCGCAGCTCTTTTTTTCTATTCATGAATTATTTGCCAACTGGCTGATTTTGATAAATGTATTTGTTATTTATAACTGTTTGATGAATACTGTATGTAAACATATTTCAACCTATGTATTATTTGAAAAGTATTCATTATGCATCTTTGATTATTTTCTGCCTGAGGTGTATGTTTGGTCACCTAAGTGTCAGGGCATTATTTCTACTTTCTGATTGGAAGACACACAACTTACAAACAGGCAGGCACTTACAGCAGGAATAGCAAAAAGCCTTGATCACATATGAACTGTGATATTTGCAGAAAAATCAGTCCCTTACTGGATATTTCTAAAAAAACCTACCTGTATGAATGTTCTAAGGAAAGCAAACAAAAAGTAGGAGTGCACAAAATCAAAAGGTGATTCAAACCTGGGGAAAATGTTCACAAAAAAGTTTTTCCTACTATTTGTCCAGCTCTACTTACAGGATACATTCATTAATGCACTCTTACATGGACAAATCCTGGTCCCAACGGAGTCCTTGACAAACTCATTGATGTCAATAACACCATGACCGGCTATAGCCTGAACAAAAAAGTTGTATGGTGAACTCTTCATTTTGAAGAAAAATACACTGTTTTTCTTTTTGGTGAGTGCCAGTAGAAAGATGGGTGACCACACTTTTTAAAATTGGTTACTGCTAGTCTCTTCCAGAATCTAGTTTTGGAAGAGCAAACATGACAAATACATATAGAGGAAGCATAGGAACTGACCTGCTCAAACTGGTGGTGGAGGTACAGATACCAGCAGGCAACAACCTTAATGATGATGCTAATCACTTTGATTTCCAGGACAACATTGACAATCACAGTTCGTACTAATGGGTCTGTGCACGACTCCATGGACCAGTTCAGGAAGAACAATGTTTACCACACTGGCCACAGAGCCATTTACCTAGCTGCACTGATTGAGCTGCCTGGCAATGTGCTTCCTGCTGCTCAATGCAATTCTTAAAGTCGTGGACACCCACCGTTATGGTGTGGCACCATGCAGTATGATCAATTGCCAGTTGCTCAAAGATTGAGTCAGAAATGTTCTTTTTGTGCAGATTTTGTTTTAGGGTGACTTTGAAGTGTTTCATCTGCCCTCAATGCTTACTATTGCTGGAACATAATTGGAAATATAAGACTTTTTTCGATAAACAAGTCTCAGGCATATGAATTACATGTCCAGTCCAGGGCACAGATTAAATGAGCCTTGATGCTGAACAAACCAGCTTTCGCCAGTACTTCTGTTGGAAACCCAGCCCTGCCATTTGATGCCCAGCAATTGTCATAGGTATCACAAATTGAAACTGTCAAACTTTTTAATGTGCTGTTGATAACAGGTCCATGATTCACACCTGTACAGCAAAGATGTGAGCATTACAGACTTTGATTTCGGTCTATGGACAGATTCTGTGTTAATGATTTCCATCAAGGATTGGTTTAGGAAGATCCATGCAAGAATCTTTCCAGCCACAGAGATCAAAGAGATACCATGGTAGTTACCACAGTTGCTCTTTGATCCTTTATGCTTATGGATACTGATGATGTTGGCGTCTTTCAGTTGTTGTGGCCTGGTTTCTTGAAGTCACATATGTAAGAAAACTTCAAAAAGCCTGTCAATGAGATTTCCTCCATGTTTTAAAACTTCAGCGGGATTGGTATCGGGACCAGGAGATTTGTTATTTTTCATTGCTTGAACAGCCTACAACACCTCAGCTCAAGTGGGTGGATTGACAAGTGCATTAGATGTGGGCAATTTGTGGACATTATCCCATGACTCATCAGAAACAGTAGTTCACTAAAATGTTTTGTTCACACCGCTGTTGGTGGATGGCACTGTGATCTGTGATGAGATATTCATCATTAGCAGCTGTTAGTAATGTCAAGGAAGATAGAGCAGAGCTATACACAGCTTTAACTGCCTCATAGAAATCTTTGGAGTCATGATTATCAGTGACCGCCTGTAGTTTATCTACTTTACAGTCAAGCCACATACTTTGCATTTGGCTGAGTTTGCATCGGTGCATGCTGCAGGCTGCCCTACATCTGGCCTTTTTTGTCTCAGAGAGCAGGTCAGCTAAGAGTGCAGCATGCCCTTATCGCTTGACATCAAAGAGATTCGATATTTCAGGATCACTATTGTTGAACCAGTGTGGATGACAGTGTTTTGTACACTCAACACAATCCACAATGGTGTTACAGATTGTGTGTCACAAGGATACCCATATGGTAAATGTGTCATTACTGATCATTGGAAGAGTTTGTAAAACAGTAGTTAGCTGTGTTGAAATTGTCAATCGGCAATTGACAGATCTTTCATCTGGAAAATGTTACATACTTAACTGACCGGTGTTTTGGCTAAATAGAGCGCTTTGGCTAAACAAGAGGGTGGTCAGTCCAACAATCAGCTCCACATAATACCAGAATTATGCACACATGTCCTCCTAGATCATGATGTCAGACCAACCCATTGTCGATCAGATGCCACTGACATGAGCAAATGCGCATCCAGGTCATTTTTATTTGTTGGGGAGTTGGAAGACAATGTTTGTAAAAACTAGATGTTACTTGACCCATGTCTTCAGCAGAAGTAGGCCAGTGCAGTTCATCTTGCCAACCCCATGTTTACCAAATATGCCATGCCATGTAGAAATCATCATGACCAACACAAGCGGTCAAGTCACTTGAAATAATCAACTAGTCTCTACAGGGAATCAATAGAATCAGGTCTTTTAGTTCAGAGTAAAATTGCTCTTTACCCTCATGAGAGTTAGGCCTGGTCTACACTGGGCGGGGGATGTCGATGTAAGATACGCAACTTCAGCTACGGTACCGTAGCTGAAGTCGACATATCTTATTCTGACTTACCTCCTGTCCCCACGGCACAGGATCGACGGCCGTGGCTCCCCCGTCGACTCCGCTACCGCCGCTCGCTCCGGTGGAGTTCTGGAATCAACAGGGAGCGCGTTCGGGGATCAATATATCGCGTCTTAATGAGACACGATATATTAATTCCAGATAAATCGATCGCTACCCGCCGAAACAGCGGGTAGTCTGGACATACCCTTAGTCATCGTCAGTGAGTAAGCACAGATCAATGAAGCATAACATCTATCTTTCAAGGGCAGTCGGGGCATCATCAGTCTGTCATTTATACCAATGGGTAGGCTCTCCAAACAAGAGACAATATTCTTTCTGATTGCAAAGATGATTCCTGCCTTTTGTGGCTTGTTTTGTGGGCGTCCCTTCCAGAAGAAACTGTACCCAAAACTCTGCTCTCTCAGTTGTCTCTCTTCAACACGTTGAATCTTGCTCAGTGCCTCAATGTCGATACAATATCTTTCAAGCTCTCGAACAACCAGAGCAGTTCACCTGGCAGAGGATCAATTTGGTTTGGATGATCAATAATGTATGAACATTCCACATTGCAACAGTAACACAAAAGGAAACTTTTCAAGGTTTGTTTGAATTTCGACTGCATGATGGGACACCCTCGAGCCAGGGTAAGCTGCTGAGGGCAGTTCAGGATGAGCAATTTTGGGGAAATCTTTTCTAGCCCCTTCCTCAGATTGAGGTCAGCTGTGCTGTCCCTAAATAGAGCAGTCATGTCAATCAAGATGCTGCCACACTCTGGTGTTACCCCAGGTCAATGCAGAGTGACCATATTCTTGACCAGCCCACATGCAGATTTCAAGACTATGACTCTCAGCAACGTTCATCAACTGTAACTTTTGCCCAGGGCCGGCTCCAGGCACCAGCCCACCAAGCTTGTGCTTGGGGCGGCACCTGGAGGGGGGCAGCGCGGTGCTCTGTCTCTGGCCGCCGGGGAGAGCGGAGCCCCGGCTGGGCTCTCCGCCCTCCTCCCGGTGCTCTGGATGCCGGGGAGAACGGAGCCCTGGCCGGGCTCTCCGCCCTCCTCCCGGGGCTCCGGCCGCCAGCGGAGCCGCGGCGGGCTTGCCGCCCTCCCCCCTGCGCTCCGGCCGGTCGGGGAGATCGGCCCGCGGCCTGGCTTGGCGACCTCCCCTGCCGCGCGGGGGGCGGCGGGAGGCTTTTTGCCTGGGGCGGCAAAAAAGCCAGAGCCGGCCCTGCTTTTGCCATTCCCCCATTGCTGCAGGATTTGTTGGATTGTTGAAGGCTGTGCGAGAATTTGTTTAAAGTGAACAAGCAGTTGTACACCAATTCACACACTCTCTCGGCCAACAAGACCCTTTCCAGTGGCAAGGTGTGACAGGATACTATTAGTAGCACTCAGGTCACTGAGTTTGCTGCAGCACTGGGAAGAGGGCAGGCTTAGTTGAAGCCAATTATACACTTTCTGTTGGGGGATTATGAGCACATGGGTGCTAATCACTGGGTTAATGATGTAATTGGGAAGATATGAATGGATGGAACAGGAAGCAAGGGGGAACTCAGGGGGCCTCAGAAGGAAAGCTCAAAGGATGAGCCTGGGCTGAGCAGGGAAGGCTGGGAGGGGCATCTCTTTGCTGTAAACCTGAAGTACGCTGTGTTATTATATAAGAAAAGAATAAATACACACCTTGGTGAAAGATAACCTGGTGTGTGTTTGTGACCATAAGATCACCCAAACCAGCCAGGCAGTGAAGTACACTGGGCAGCGGCAGAGATGCCAAGTGACATAAGGTAAACTGAGACAACTGAAAAACTTACTGGCTGCAAGTTTATTTTTGGAATGACCTTCTCTTAGACCAGTTGCCCAATTACCCAGGCTATTGATCCTGGTCCACCTGGCCAGAATCCCGTTAGCCAGGGCATTTCAGAGTAAATCCCTGCAGGCCTTCATGTCTACTGTAGTGACCTGGAGAGCAGAGCTAACTACCATAAATCACCCTGTAAGGCAATCCCCTGTTTGTCCTGTTTCCACAGTCCCAATACATGGTGGAGGGGTTGGACTTAGAGAAGGCCACTTTACTGATCATCACATAAGAGTCCTACAGTACTATTTATTTTTAAATTCCCATTTTTCTGCTTTAAAGACATTACAATGGATAAGTGCTACTTGAAAATGAGATTTAATGGATGTATTTCTCTTTCATATAGTCTTATGTATTGTCACATTTATTTGGCATCGTGTTCAAGTTGCAGAATGGAGCGTTAAAACATTTCTGTCCCCATATATTGTACCATACCTTTCTCAATACTAAGACTGATTAAAACCTTTCTATGAATTTGCCTTGTAAAACTGATTTTTATGTTGAAAGTGAAATAGATCTGTTCCATAACATTTTGCCTTTAAAGGAAAACTTTGTGCTATTTGTGCTTACTTCACAAACAATCTAAAAATTTAAAAAATTAGAAGTATTACCATAACTACTGCACGACTACTGCAAAAAATTATTAATGGACATTTATCTAGTTTTGTGAACAAATTTGCGTCTACTGCATTTGAACTTTTTTATTCACACCTATGAATTTTCTAGTGTACAGGTCTCAAACTTTTGTATACATCCTAACGCACAGATTGTCTCATGGACACTTAATTGGTGATCAAATGACATCCCAGTGGCAATTGCCTCAAGGAAAAGCAGCACTATGAAAGTGTTTTTAGCTTCCTTTAATGCAATTTACAGCTGGAAATAAATCTGGTCGGAAATTTTCTACTGGAATGATTTTCTGACAGTTTCTGATAGTTTCCAGAAATTTAAAAAAAGTATTAATTTAAAATCAAAATGAAATATTGCAATTTGGATCTTTTTGACCTGAATTGGAATATTTTGTTTTTTGAACTGACCCAAAATACGTTGCTTTGAATCAGTTCAATAAAACATTAAACTAAATTTTCCTATGAGGGATACAAGGTGTGTGAGGTAATATCTTTTATTGCATCAACTTCCGTTGGTGAGAGACACAAGCTTTCGAGTTTACATAATGCTCTTCTTCAGAGCTGGGAAACATACTCAGAGAATATGTCTATACAGGAATGAAAAACCCACGGCTGGCCCAGGTCAGTTGATTCAAGCTCACAGGACTTGGGCTCCGGGGCTCAAAAATTGCTGTGCAGATGTTTGGGCTCAGGCTGGAGCCCAAGCTCAGGGACCCTGCAAGGGGAGAAAGGTCCCATTCCTCAGGCTCCAGACCGAGCCTGAAAGTGTACACAGCAATTTTTAGCCCCGCAGCCCGAGCCCTACAAGACTGAGTTAGCTGACCCCTGCCAGCCGTGGTTGTGCCTCGGGGTTTTAGTCTTGTGTAGCTGTATCCACAGTATCACAGCTAAATACAAGGTGGAACAGATTATTTAGCGTAAGTAGTGAACATATTTCAAGGCACAGTTCAAGGTGAAGTGGCCTGGTAACGACCCTCCACTCACAGATGGAAAAGGAAGGGACGGAGGGAAAAAAAGAAAAAAGGGGGGATTGTTAACGGGTTATAGATTGTTGTAATAAACCTTAAATCCAGTGTTTCTGTTCAGTCTATGATTTTTAGTGTCTAGCAAAATTTTGAATTTAAGCTTCTAGGCTCATCTTACCCACCAGAAGTTGGTCCTATAAAAGATATTACTTCACCCACCCTGTCTCTCTAATATCCTGGGACCAGCACAGCTACAACAATACTGCACAAGGTTGTAGTTCCAACCCCCATTCTTTCCTAGGGAACAGGTTCCCCTGGAGAACTACATCTCCCCTAAGGCAATATTGTGATTTCTTCTGATTGAGCTGGATGGTGCAGACCCCGCATGCATTATGGGAGATAATAGACTGGCACACAGGAGAATATAGGGGCTGGAACTACAGCTCCGATAAGGTAATGCACTATAGGAACATGCAGTTTAACATTGAAATGATTCAAAATGAAGCATTTCAACAAACCAAAAAGAAACATTTCAATATCAGGAATGCTGAAATGCTTTATTTTTATAAAAATGCTAAAACAAAATGTTTCACATCTATGAATTGATTTTTTTTTTTAATTTCCATTCTGTGAAAAATTTCAAAGTTTCAATTTTTTGTCCCTTTTTAGGACAAATGTTGAAATGTCAGAATTTCCTATGCACTGGAAATTCTAACCTCTGCTCAGCATTAGCTGGAAACAAGGAGGAGAAGCTAAAACAATGGAACCAGCCAATTCTCTGTGTCCCACTAGTTACACAGTCAAGATATGTTTTTCTCTATATTTCTGGGTTCACTTAAGAAGTTACAGGTTTTGAGTACAAGCATCTATGGTAGACAAGTGTATCTCAAAATCATCAACAGAGAATAAACACACTGTGGTTACTGAAGAAATCTTCTTGTTAAGATTTTATATAGTAGCTTGTGTATTGATTTCTAAGGCCAAATTCTCTCTGAATACATTTTAAAACAACAACCATCACCACGTTTGCCATCTTCTCAAAAGGATATTAGCTGATTTTTAAATATTTCTTTATTCATATACATACGTTATAGAGATTCCTATTACATCTAGCAGGACTGATTTTACAAAGCACATTCCCCTGCAAACACTTAAGCAAGTGAGTAGTCATACACATACAAGTAACCTCTTTGACTTGGGCTCAATTCTATTTTATACCTTTTGTCATTATTTCTCAATCTACAATCCAGTTCCTCTTTGATGGCACTCTGTGAAATTTCTGAAATCCTTTCTTGCACTGTTGGAGCCTTTTCCAATTTCCCCAAAATGTTTAATAATTAGAGGACACAATCAAAAGCACTGAAGTCAATAAGAGTTTTTCATTTAACTTCAGTGAGTTCTGAACTAGGCCCTGAGTGGGGAAACAGTCAGTTAGGAATAAGCACACTACTGCTGTTTATTTTTTAAGAAATGTTTTAATGGTGCTACAAGCTGATGCAGCAGGGAAAGAGTTCACAATTTCTACCTTCTGGCTAAACTTGAACTAAGATCTGAATCTCAGGACGCCACCCTGGAACATCTGTTGTTCAGCTGGGTTAGAGCCAAGCTGTTTATTACAATATTTATTAGTGAGAGTGAATAGAGTTTTTGTTTTAAGTGATGAAGTCCTATACTCCCAAGTGCAATAGCCAACATGAGATTTAGCAGAACTGCACATTTTATGGAACAGATATTAAATTCAATATGCAATTTTTAACAAATAGTTATAAAACCATCTTTGCACTTGCTTCCTCTCTAAGCCTGATAAGAAGTTACCTAATCTGTTGTGTTCAAAGTATTAGAGCGACAAGGTGGGTGAGGTAGTATCTTTTATTGGACCAGCTTCTGTTGGTGAGAGACACAAGCTTTTGAGTTTACACAGAGCTGTTCTTCAGGTCTGGGAAATGTACCCAGAGTGTCACAGCTAAATACAAGATGGAACAGATTGTTTAACATAAGTAGTTAACAGATATTTCAAGGGATCATTCAAGGTGAGGTGGCCCATTAATGCCTCTCCAGTGATATATATGATATATGCCATCATTTGCCAGCAATGCCTCTCTGCCATGTACATTGGCCAAACCGGACAGTCTCTACGCAAAAAAATAAATGGACACAAATCTGACATCAGGAATTATGACATTCAAAAACCAGTAGGAGAACACTTCAACCTCCCTGGTCACTCAATAATAGACTTAAAAGTGGCAATTCTTCAACAAAAAATCTCCAAAAACAGAGTCCAACGTGAAACTGCAGAACTGGAATTAATTTGCAAACTGGACACCATCAAATTAGGCCTGAATAAAGACTGGGAGTGGATGGGTCATTACAAAAACTAATTTTACCATACTAATTTCCCCCTACTGTTACTCACACCTTCTTGTCAACTGTTTGAAATGCGCCACCCTCATTACAACTACAAAAGTGATTTTTCCTCCCTTGGTATTCTACTGTTAATTCAATTGTCTTGTTAGACTGACCCCCCCACTTGGTAAGGCAACTCCGCTCTTTTCATATACTATGTGTGTGTGTGTGTATATATATATATATATACTTGCTACTGTATTTTCCATTCCATGCATCTGATGAAGTGGGTTTTAGCCCACAAAAGCTTATTTCCAAATAAATTTGTTAGTCTCTAAGGTGCCACAAGGACTCCTCATTGTTTTTGCTGATACAGACTAACAGGGTTACTACTCTGAAACTTGTCTCCAGTCATAGGGTGGAAAGAAAAAAAAGGGGGGGGGGAAGGGCAGCTGGGGGAGGCGGGGAATACTGGGTTATAGATTGTTGTTATACGTCATTACAACGCAGGGGGGACAGATGCTGCCACCTTTACTTGGGAGAAAATCAATACGACTACTTGTAGATTAATGTAGTACTTCATTTGCGTAAAGGTCTAGTAAAGGTAAGACTCAGGTCCAGTACTGGCTACATCAATAAGCACTACTTAACTGAACCAGAATTAGTCAGTCAGATCTATTTAAACTGTAATTCATGTGGAACAGTGGCCTCAGTTGTAAATCTCAGTCCCTTGAGTAACTGAGACCTAATTAGAAGAATTCGGTTATCAAAGCAGTAGTTTTTGATGACCTCACTTCCTGTCTTTTCCCAACATATGACATATTTAAAAGACAATCCAAGTGTTCAAACAAGTTACGTCAAAAAATTAAAATATTCTAATTTTTCCTAAAATTCTCCTTCTTCCACACTGACAATGCATCTCTCTGGGATCTGCTATACATTTGATGCCTTGCAGCTATACTTCCTTGCACTATGATCTCATCAGTTTTCAACCATCTTTGTAAACCCAGAACTGGTTACTATTTGGATGGAAGATGCTACAGATGAAGTAGGGTTATTGATTCAGTATGTGGCACTCTTTCCACCAGCTTTGTAGTGAATTAATGCCACAGCACAATATTAGAAGGCACTATGCTGTAGAAAGATCTTGGTCACTCAGGTAATTAAGGATCTTGTGACTATTTTGGACAGAGTTTTCCATAGTTGTTAGAACATCTCACATACTTAAAGTTCAACATGTGCGCAAGTGTTTGCAGGATCGAGGCCTAATAGACGAGACTTCACTTTACAATACCAAACCTATGTTACACAGGAGGACAGACTAGATGATTTAATGGTCCCTTTCTTGCCTTAAAACCTATAAATCTATGAAATACTCCTCAACCACAATCTTTAAATTTTCTGCTGAACATTTTTGTGCCATTGGACCAATACCCATCCTTCTACCACTCTGTCAGAGTAGCCAGCAAGAAGAAACTGAGGAGGGGCCAGGTTTGCAGGGGCATATATTCAGCGCCATTAAGGCGTTACTCCAGTGGGCTCCACAGCCGACCGGATGGGAGCTGCTAAGGGCTGTGCATGCGGCGCGTACGCACATAATTGGAATGGATATGAGCAACACATCTCAAAGAACAACAGTTACAAGAAGGCGAGTAACCGTTTTTTGTTGTGTTAAATTTTATGTTAAAAGCATTGCTCCCTCGCATTGCAGAGAAGACTAAATCTACAAGATTTAAAGAAACAGTGTCAAAATGTTCACAATGTAGGGCATTAAATACTAACACAATTAAAAAAATTTTGTAACCAGCAGCAACACAGTTTTACTACTAGTCTCATAAGCAGTTTACATTACACAGTACAAAGAAGTACTGACGCTTTGTTCTCTTATTTTATATTTAGTGGTAGGTGTTTAAATTTAAGTAAGATAGTAATTTTTCCAGTTGCTATTCTTTTATTTAACTGGAAAAAATATTTAGAGCACTGCACTAATACTAAAACACAGAAAGTGATGTATTAGTAGATAATATTTGCTTTTATAATATAAATAATAACAGTCTTGATTTTGCCACCCATTATTGCATAGCAAGGTACATAATGCTCATGGTAAACCACGTACTTAGGGTTTAACTGATCGCCATATTGGGGTCGGGAAGGAAATTTCCTCCAGGGCAGATTGGCAGAGGCCTTGGAGGTTTTTCTTCTTCCTCTGCAGCGTGGGGCATGGGTCACTTGCAGATTCTCTGCACCTTGAAGTCTTTAAACCATGATTTGACTCAGACATAGGCTAGGGGTTTGTTGCAGGAGTGGGTGGGTGAGATTCTGCGGCCTGCCTTGTGCAGGAGGTCAGACTAGATGATCATATTGGTCCCTTCTGACCTTAAAGTCTATGACTCCACTACCTTTATAGGGACTGCTCGTGTATCTGGACACTGCTAAGTATAAGAGTGGTAGAATGAGGCCCATATAAACAATACCATCCCACAAGAAACCACAGCACTTTACAAACCTAAACTGATATACAGAAAAAAATCATTGTTAGTACACATGAATGCAGTTCCATTCCAGGGCTGAATTTAGGGCACAAATGAAAAACTGGGAGATATACTGCTAGAGAAATGCAGCCACGTTTAGTAAAAAATACAGCAAGGGTTTAAACAAAGAACAGCAACCCTACACAACAGTTCAGGAAAGGAAGAACAATGCCTCATACAATTGAAAATGCCTGGAGAATATAGCTGACAGAACGTAATTACCACAACAGAATTTAATCAGGTTAGCATGGAGGTTAGCACTCATACCCTTAAGAAAAGTACCATGAGATCTTTAAATGACTACAAGTGGCCATGGCCTCAGTTACATATCTCAGTGAGACAACATCTGCTGGAACACAGTGTTCTCTAATATCAGGCTGGTCCATGCCTACAGAGAGAAGAGTTCCACCCACTGAATCTCCAGTACCACTGTCTGTAGTTCTTAGGACTTCCTTAGATGTCTCCTATCTAGAAAAGTGATCCAACTGGAACCAGAGATCTAAGTGGTTCACAGCACAGTGTGGCATGGCACCAGGCCATTTTCATATGTTTTAAAAATCCCCAGTGCACCACTTATAGTGGAAGTTATTTATTAGCATAGATCTGAACCACTTCTTTAACATAATCCAAATCATTTAAAAAAAATCATTGGCTAGACCTCCATATAAGTCTCTATGGCAATGTCTTCACTGCCGAGTTAAGTTAAATTATCTGTGCTTGAGTTAGATTAACTCGAATGAGAGGTGCCACACAATGAAATAACACTGGAGTTGCAAATATTATTGGATTAGCAGCATAGCATGATTATGTTAGTGTGACTTGCACTCTATATGATTTTATGAAAATATGCTAATGAGTGTGAGTATAATGTAACCGGAATATGCTTCATGCAAAAGGTCTCTTGTAAGGTATCTTTGCAAAGCTTATAATCTACTGAATGTGGTCATCCTATTTGTATGTATGTACCATTCTTGTATCTGAAACTAGAAATATGAAATATAACTCTGAGGGCCTATTGTAATTATGCGAAGTGTGGGCCATTAATGGCGGTTTGGAATCTTGATGGCTCCCATCACCCAAAACAATTGACTGTGGATGGTTCTGTTTGCTTGCAGGCCTTCCTGTAAGTCAGGCAGGGAGGAATGAAGGCTTGGGGTCTCACAGGACATGTGACCATGTCACCTGGTACTGAAATCCATCTTAAACCTGGTGCTTTTCCATTTAGGAGGAGGGGTGGGAACCCAGAGAGGGACAAAGGATTCCCACCTTGTGCCAAGCTATATAAGGGGGTGAAACAGAACAAAGGGGGCTGCAATCATGAGAAATCCTCTAGCTACCACCTGAGCTGGAACAAGGGCTGTACCAGGGGAAAGGATTGTGCCCAGACTAGGAAGGCATCCAGTCTGTGATAAAAGCTTATTGAAACATCTCTGAGGGTGAGATTTTATCTGTATTCAGCTTTCTTACTGTATTAGGTTTAGACTTGCGTGTTTTATTTTATTTTGCTTGGTAATTCACTTTGTTCTGTCTGTTACTACTTGGAACCACTTAAATCCTACTTTTTGTATTTAATAAAATCACTTTTTACTTATCAATTAACCCAGAATATGTATTAATACCAGGGGCGGGGGGACAAACAGCTGTGCATATCTCTCTATCAGTGCTATAGAGGACGAACAATTTATGAGTTTACCCTGTATAAGCTTTAGACAGAGTAAACAGATTTATTTGGGGTTTGGACCCCATTGGGAATTGGGCATCTGAGTGTTAGAGACAGGAACACTTAAGCTGCTTTCAGTTAAGCCTGCAGTTTGTGGGACATCATTCAGACCTGGGTCTGTGTTTGTAGCCTGCACGCGTGTCTGGCACAACCAGGCAGGGTGCTGGAGTCCCAAGCTGGCAGGGAAGGCAGGGGCAGAAGTAGTCTTGGCACATCAGTTGGCAGCCTTAAGGGGGTTTCTGTGATCCAACCTGTCACAGTTAGTATCTGATGAGTTGTGGTAACTCAGGCTGTAGGCTATACCCCACAATGGACTCGCCATCTCGAATAAAAGCACCACCGCACTAGAGTTAGGGTTTTTTTTTGCATGGGCAGGAAACAAGCTAGCTCAGCACTGAAGGGAAGCACTATATCTTGTCATAAGGGTATGTCAACACAGCAAATTAAAAAAAAAATCCCATGGCAGTGAGTCTCAGAGCCTAGGTCAACTGACTCAGGCTCACGCTGCAGAGTCAAAAGTTCAAGCTTGGATTGTAGCCATGGCTCTGAAACTCGGCAAGGTGGGAGGGTCTTGGAGCCCAGGCTCATCCAGAGCCCAAATGTCTACAGTGATATTTCTAGCCCTTCAGCTTGAGCCCGAGTCAGGTGACCCGGGCTCTGCGACTCATTGCCTCAGGGATCTTTTTGTTTTTGCTGTGTAGATGTACCCTAAGAGAATACACTCCAAGCAATGCAATGGTTGTATTACTTTTAGAAGCAGTGGCCTAATTTTCAGAGGTCTGAGCCCTTATAGCTGCCATTGATTTCAACATGAGCTGTAAGGACTCAAAATTCTGAAATTCAAGCTCAATGGTATCATTAGAAACAGTGTCTCTGCAACATGCACATGGTTCTGCTGCTTCCTATGGCCACCTTATAGAGAGAATCGTGTATATCAGCACAAGATTTACAGGCTTAGCTAATTTGACTTAATTTTGTTTAACATAAATATAAATAAACACCAAAGTTGTGATTTAATAATTTTGCGCATCCTTATTTTGTTTGCATGGGTGGCTCTTTGCATTAGGGATAGAACACTTTTTTATCCTGGGTGTTTATTTCTTGTACAAAGTATTTCAGATTGGCATCTGATGTTTTACATCAGAGACCAATAGCAACAGTCAATTCTTGACTTTTTTCTCATTCTTTAATCAAGAGGCTTTAGAAACCAACACATTTGCAATATATTTGCAAGTCCCATACACAGTATTTAAATCCCCCAAGAAGAATTTGAGTATGACAAAAAAAATTTCAAGTAATGCCAACTGTACTTGGAAGCTGTGAACCTTGCAACTGTCAACACACAGTATGATGTAAACAAAAGGGGCCTTCTTTGTGATGGAGTTTCAGTTATATCATATTGTAGGTGATGACAGGCATTCTGAAATTGATTAGCACCTCTCCTGTTTGGGTACAATTAGACTTGTTTTGCAAGTGTTATGTTAAAAATGTATTTCAGAACTGAGTATGAAAGTGCTATTTGGACAGCATCCTGCATATCTAGTATTGCATGGGCTTTGTTACTAAAACTTCCAATTTCAGTTGAGTACTGCAGGCTGTAAACTCTAAGGGCCTGTTCCCATACTCCTTATGAAGGCAAAACTCCCATTATTCTTAGACCAAAATCACAGCAGGCCAAGTTCTGGCCTTGAATATGTCCAGGCAGCATCCACTGAAGATAACGGAGTTGTGCAAAAGTATACTTTATTCCGCAAAGGTTCTTTCACTGCACCACCAGTGGATCTATCTTGTGTGAAGACATACATAGAGGAGCATGCTAACTAATGTTTTACTAGAAGAGTATCAACAGTCTCCTTTGCAGTTTTTAACAGCTTGCACTAAGGACAGAAATTAGAATCTGGGATTCTCAAGCTAACTGCATGATGTTCCTTACAGGACATCCCATTATTGTAACAAAGACAACATTTGTCCAAATGAATACACCTCTACCCCGATATAACGCTGTCCTCAGGAGCCAAAAAATCATATCGTGTTATAGGTGAAACCGCGTTATATCAAACTTGCTTTGATCCACTGGAGAGCGCAGCCCTACCCCCCCCCCCCCACTCCCGGAGCACTGCTTTACCGCGTTATATCCGAATTCGTGTTATATCAGGTCGCGTTATATCGGGGTAGAGGTGTATACAATTAGATCAACTTGCGTCTCAGGAAAGTCAAAACTGTAATGTGCTTTTTAAATGGCTTGGTATCTGCAGTGTGGCTGAATTCTTCCATTGCTCCTTAAATGTAAGATGCCAATAAAGAGTCTTTTACATTTTAAAAATTGGAATGGTTTGAGGGTCTGTGAAACCCCTCCTGAGGAGTGCACCTTTTAAAATCTGTAATTCTATAAAATGCAGACATAATTCCCTTGCCTTTTATCTCAGAACAATGGAATAAATTTCATTTTAAATTATAGATTGGGCCAAACCTCCGAGCTGAACACCCTTAATGGTAGGGAAGGTTTTGAAGTTCCAATATAGATTCAGACTTCACAGCTTAAGCTCATTCCTATTTCAAATGGAGACATCAAGCCATTGTTTCTGTCACTGTCCATGGGAGCTGCAGAGGTTAAAAATTTTGTTCAACTATCGTTCATCTACTCTAAAGTTTTGGTTTATTCAAGTTACATTTTTGTTTCCAAATACAATTCTTGGTGCAATAACACATTCTTTTTATTTTTTTTTGAAAAATTTCAGATGTTTAAGGGGTTTGAAAAACTGAACGATGTTCAGTATGTCTATACTCCTTTTGATTCATCTCTCTGTGGAGTGAAACTAGAAGCTAACAACAAGAAACAATATCTCCTCACAGGTAAAAGGCAAACAAATCTTAACATATAAAATCCTTACAACCCCAACACTGTTTAATGATTTATCTAGTTGACTTTGTACCAACTATAGAATTAATACTGTAATTAGTAATTTATGGACAACAAAGTGATACTAACATGAAAATCTACAGAGTCACATACTGATAATACCACCTTGGTTTTATATATTTAGAGCTCTGCAAATCTGATATCCACTTTATATTTGCAGATACCTATATCCGCAGATGTGGATATCCATGGACCATTTTTGCGGATTGGATGCGGATACAAATTTTGTATCCGTGCAAGGCTCTCTATATATAGTACCTTTCATCTTTCAGCAGTAGATCTCATAGTGCTTTAACAAAGGAGGTCAATATCATTATGTAAATAGCTATTTCTGTTACAAAGCCTGGCCTTTTTCTAGCAGGACTCAGTCCATTATTTTGTCCTATTACTAAGTTAAACCCTAATCCTGCAAACAATTCCACACATGAGTGGTCCCAATGAATTAATTCGATTACTCACATGCCAAATGTGTTTGCAGGATAGGTCCTTAATTACTGCCAGATGTTTGTAAAATGATTTTGAATTCTAGTTTCACATAGTACTGTTTTCATGTCCCCTGTTGGCAGACCATCAGCATCTTTTGAGAAATTATATTAACATTTTTCAATCTGCATGTAACAGCACAATAATTAAGCTGAGCTGTTTAAATTGCAAGTACAACAACAGTTACTGAAAACATGTAAAATCTGACTTATTTGGAGCTACTAGTTTCAAACTTTAAAGTTTTCTCACAATGTAGACTAGGGTTTACAGTGCACTCTGCTTCACACACTTTATTTTTGTTATTTCCCCCCATATAGGCCAAATATTAAATGATGGTAAAGTTCTCATCCATTTATGCAATTACATTGAACCGTGGGATGATCTATCCTTGTCTCAAAAGAAGAGTCTTAACCAGAGGTACCAAATGGGCTGTGGCTGCAAAGTAAGTATAGAAATCAGCAATAACAGTGACTGTCTAATATGTTCAAGGCTCAATCCTTAGAGGAAACAGAATTTTTTTCTTGGTTGGAACTGCAAAAATACTGTCTTATGTACAATACATTTGATAAATTATTTGATTTCCACATAACTACTTATTTCAAGATCAGTACAGACATTGTAGGTAAACTTTCATACGCTGAAAAAGCGTGAAGCAAATGAGAAATGTCATTCTAATGGAAATTTTGACGAGTACACTGAATTAACTTCACATTTCACATTTAGATTACTACCTGCTACATGGTGCCCTGCTCAATCACTACACCAAACGAGTGTCTCTGGACAGACTGGCTGATAGAAAGGAAGCTGTATGGGCACCAGGCCAAGCATTATGCCTGTATCAAGCGAAGTGATGGCACTTGCAGCTGGTACCGAGGTGGCCCCCCGCCAGAGAAAGTGTTTACTGACATCAGCGAACCTTAAAATGATCACTTCCTAAAAAGCCTGGGAGGCTAATTCCATCAAACGTTGCACGCTCACAGCTTTGAACAGCCAACATCTTATGTATCTGTTGCTTAGAAACAAAAACAAATTGTGCTTACAAGTAAAGTACAGAGTTTGTGGAATTGGCACCCAGGCAAGAAGAAGAACAAATCTCTTGGAGGTAGCTTATAAAGTTCTGCTTTGTATACAGGGGCTTTAGTTGAGAATGGTCCTCTGTGTTCTCAGAGGCATAACAACTTTCCTTTTTACCAATATGAATGTAGAAGAACAAAAGAATGATCAGATTTTTGCCCCCTACTCCAGTTACCTAGCAGATTAAGAAAACCCTGTGTTTCAGTCCAAAACAGTCTTTCTGATACGTGAAGAATGTTTTATACAACTTTTTTTTTTCTGTATGGAAGCCTTCTGATAAAAATAATAATTATTGTAAAGTGTATATGTAAAGTATTATAACAATGTGCTGTAAAAAAAGATTCAAAGATTCATGTTTTCTTCATATTTGTTGAAACAAGTTAAACATTTTTGTGATTAAAAACTTGGGTTTTTTTGTATGTTACTTAAATGTTCTATTTCTTACATGTGTATTGTAACATTGTTTAGTAATTAGGTTAAATATATATCTTTGATAATCACAAATGCCTATCCAATTCATTGATCCAATGGATTGGCACATACTGTAAAGAGAAAAGTTCTAATGCTTAGGTATTACACCAACAGAAAAATTATGACAATATGCACCCGTAGACTAGTTAGATTTACAGGAAAAGTAAAGCATGAACATTGTCAGTGTAGCAATGGCACCCGGTAAAGCCTCTGTACACGTAAAGCCTCACTACTGCCCCATTTCTAGCCTGAGATTGACTTCAAATAAATTTTGGGGGATTTCTTAATGATTTTTAATTCTTCAGATTTCAATACAAAATTACCATTTTTTGGGTAGTCATTTGCACTTTGTGACAATGAATTTCGCAGCTTGGAAAAAGTACCAGAAAAGTGTTATCTTTTTGGAGGTTGGGGAGGGGGGGGCAAGATTTTAACAGTTGAAAACACAATACTGAGCATGCATACATTTCCATATGTTTCTAAGTTTAAAGAGGCAAATTAATAAGGGATGGCAAACTTCAAATGTTTGGCACCAAAGTTGAGAATAATTATCCACATCTATCTGAACCTCTGGGTTTGAGAAACTGAGTAGGAATCCTCATGAGATAAAGAGACTGTTCTGACATTTCCAATATCTCCTGAATATTGCCAGGTCAGAACCACCTCAAAAATACTCTGCTCCTTGTTGTGTTTCTGAATTTCACCATGTAGAGTCCAGATGTGGCTAGAATTAATGCAAAGGGAGCTGCCATATGAGAACTGAGAACAATAGTTAGATTTAATGACTCTGAATCTCAAAAATAGTTCAGGTTTGAATACACCCATCTATTATTTGATATGAATGGATTCAGTAGCTTTGGAAATTACTGAATGATACATCATGATACAGTAATGGAGTAAATGGTCTTTGGAATTGTTATAGTTTATGGGGTTAAGAATACTACTTTCTGAATAGTGTCTATACTTATTTCAGAGTGGTAGGCGTGTTAGTCTGTATCAGCAAAAACAACGAGGAGTCCTTGTGGCACCTTAGAGACTAGCTAATTTATTTGGAAATAAGCTTATGCCCAAATAAATGTGCTAGTCTCTAAGGTGCTACAAGGACGCCTCATTGTTTTTGTCTATACTTAGTTTGCCATGCAGCTCTAAGACCACAATCCTACAAAAACTTATGCACATGCTTAAATTTATGCTCATCAGTAGTTCCATTCAACTCAATGGAAGGTGCACACATGTCTATTACATTGGGCAAACAATGCATACTTGTATAACTCTGTGTTGTCATGACACTCTGTAGTTTATTGTCTCCGTTGATGCCCCTACGGCATCAATATATATTTTTACAATTGTGTAAATCCGTGTTTACACAATAGACAATAACAAGTTTGAAGATGCTTCTGTAATAGCATGACAAATAATATATTTAAATATTTTCTGGCTAAGGATTTACATATTTATGCAACACATCAAGTTGGGGGGGGTATCTGTCTTGTTGGCTCTCATATATTGGTACTTGCATGAAAATCATCATCTCTTTTTGGGATGACTGTGGAAAAAAATGAAACCATAAAATAACTAAAACAATCCAACCCTAACAAGCAAAAATACCTAGGTTAGAAACCTCTAACATCATATGTAGTCACATAAAAGGAAGACTATTTAGCAATAAGGCTGAAAAATTTAATTTAGCACCACACGTGGCACCTGAGATTTACATCCAAAAAATGAATAATCCTACATGCCAGTACCATTGACACTGCACTTTCTTAGGAGCAAAAGGTGGGATAAGATCAGAGCTTCTGCCTTGCATCTGAATTTGCTTATACTTGTCGCTTTACAATAAAATAGAAAGTAGTGTTGGGTAGTTATTGCAGTACAGAGAACATTTTGTCCTTAATCTATATAAAATGTATTAAATATTAATGGGCTGTAATAATTCAAGAAAAGAATTAGTAGTCAATAGACCAGGACACAGTAGTCAATAAAGCCTCTGGGGACAGAAAGCTTTATTTCTTGGAAGAGTAGGTCACCAGTACTACTTAATAATCAACATTTCACCCTGTATTTTATTTTAGACCAACTATGCTGTTTTAATTTATGGTAATGTATTAAAATACCATTAATTTCTTCTGATAAACATAAAACCCAGCCAGTATTCTGCTCTAAAAATGCAGTTTGCAAAAACTAATTTTATCCATAGATTTTTTTATTATGATTATTTATAAAAATTATATGCTGTGAAAGCTACGCTTTTTCCAAAAACAAAAATGAACTGCAGATAAATTTTTTGTTAGTGTGATTTACTGCTAGTGCAGTGCATATATCTGAATATACTCTATAGGTATATGTAGTTAACTAGAACTCACTGCCTTCTGTCATACCAAAACAACTCCTAGATGAAGCTGCAATAGTTTTATGATCATACACATTTTCTATCCAACACCTGGCTAATTTAGTCTACAGTACATGTACAGTGGGATATTTGTTTTCAAATTAATTTTATTGTAATGGTGTATTTTGAACAGCACTATGTAGTAAATGGATATTTTCTGCTTTGTAACTTGATTATTGTACTTCTGTTTATATTTTAAAATTATAAAGTAAGCAGGCCTTAAACTCAATGAACATAACACACATTGCCTTCTTTCATCCTAAATTGTAAGTTTTTTCTTCAATATTTATATATGATTTATATTTCAAGCAAAACTCTTAAGTATGAATTTTAGTATATATAAATATAAGTTTTCTATATTCAGTCTATCAAACATTTTACAATTGATTTGCCATAAACTATCCAACATAAGGTGTTTCAAAACTAGTGTCTGTTGAGTCTGATTTCTGTTTGAACTTAAATCTAACTAGATTTTCCATTGTGGAGAACAGAGAATCTGTCTTTCTAATAACAAGGGGAGGTTGAGCTTTAAAAGGATACTTCCAAATGAGTACTTATTTTACAGTATAGACAAGGACTGTAGGGGAAAAAAATCATCTACAGTAAAGCTTTCAACGTGTATTTTCATATTAAGATTTTCACTGTATTAGCATTCATGTATTACAACCAACAATCTATTTTTAAAAGAGAATGTCCGCTTTCCAGTTCCTAAAACTTCAGTGTGTGTGTGTGTTTGTGTTACATTGAAGGTCAAGGATGAAATACAGCTTGCTATATCATTTGGTCTTGATTTGAATGTAACCCATCTGACTCATATTCACAGTTGGAAAAACGTAAGAGAAGGGAGGCTGTGCAAGTAAAAAAATGAAAAAAAAGCAAAGGTTATTACTGAAATCATTTAGTTATGAATAGCTAAATACTGTCTTCCTGTTCTTAAAATCATTCCAATTAAATGTTAGCAATGTGTCCTACAAATAAGCCTGAACAGGGCACTTTTTTCATGGGAAAATGTAAGGAGGCAGAAATGTAGTGAAAAAAGAAAACTAATTCCTGAAAGGAAAGCTGCAAACACGTGACCCAAGCTATGATGAGTTCAGAAAGCACCATTTTGTAAGGTTTCAATCACTTTTTTTTAGTAAAATGTCCCTGTTCCAAAAAGCTTTCCATTAAAGCAGCTCCCAAGCTTGCATCAGAGAATGCTATCTTTGTTTACTTACCTTTTATTGCCTTTGGAAAAACAGTACAAGAGGGCCAGGCACAAATGATCACTAGAGTATGAAATAAGCAAAAGAAATAGAAGCATAACACTACATCAAGCCTGCTGAGTTCAAAATCTCCTATTCTCAGAGCTTTGGAATACCGTCTTATCCCAAGATACACAGTTTTAAATTGGAGAAAACAAGTTCTAGTTTATGCCAGGGGGAGAAACGGGTCCAGGATGTACAGGAAGAGAAGAAAAATGCCTTCTTTAAAAATCAGAAATTATCTGTATAGGTAAAAGCAATCTCAAACCAAGCTGGATATTAATAACATTTAAATAAACATTCATTACCCCGATATGGCTTCAGCTCATCTACTGAGAAAACAACCCCCACTGGATCATCTTACATCTCTCCACAGAAATTCCAATAAAAGCTATCTAGCATATTTTTTCTGAGCCACAGAGTTTCCAAAATTTCCTCCAGAGGGAAAAACAAACAAACAAATCTACATCTAACTTTCCTCAGTCACTGTAGCACATTTGAAATATACATGACAATCCAATACAGAGACAAAGAAGAGTTGTCTTCAAAATAATATTCATTATACAGGAAATTGTCAACACTCCACAAACTCAGTCAAGCCTTTTGCAATCAGAAGTTCAACAAAAGGCAAAAAAATAACCTCCTTGCTCAATCACTAACTATTACTGTATAGGATCCAAATAGGTAAGAGGACAAGAAACAACTCTCAAATGCATCTTGCAATATGTTAACAATCCCATCATCTGTCAAACAATATTTTATGCACTCACAAATAAATACACATTAATAGCTTTCCAAATTTTCATTTCAACTTCAGGATCTGAATTCAGTCTATGCTTTAAGATAGCAGCCAGCAGTGGAACTTAGGGAGATGGTGGTCTTTCTGCAGGGCATTATATGCGAGGTACAAGCAGATTAACTGGAACCTCAACCAATTCTTGTGACTGAGCAATGGGATATTTTATTCTCAATGTTTGTAATTTCTAATTAGCAGATGTACAAGCAAAATTAGGCTTTTTATAGGCTAGCAAAATAATTAAAAGAGCACAAATGAGTCACATGAAGGTCAATACTGACAAGCTTTGTTCTTGGCCATCTTCAGTACTCTTAACAAAATGTACAGTATCTAGCACGTGAAAAGGTATACTATGATTTGAAAAGGTGTGATTCTTATTCTCTGTCTATAATGAATTAATACCCAAAACAAAGGACGCTTGTTCATTTCTCATGTTTCACTTTTTAAAAATTGGAGAAATTAGAAAGTTTTGGACCTTGCTACCAAATGCATCTACACTCGTGTCAGGGAAAGTCCTACCTATTCTCAAAAGATCCTTGGGGGTTTGGACTGCTTGAGATTCACTGCTCTCGATCTGTAACTTTCTTCCTGGAGAGCTCCTGTTCACCTTTCACATCAAATATGTGGCTATTATTGAAGCGCCTCTCACTTAAAGTTGCACATGAGGTAGGAGAAAGGATGGGAGTGCTAACCTAATAGTCCATAACAGCCAGGATTCTCCATGAGGCAGCCATAAAAAGGAACAGGGATTTTGCCTCCCTCACAAAAGCTGAGAAGACAGAGTAGAATAATAGGAAGTGATCAGAGAAGGAGATGGGGGACTGTGGATGAAACTGTAATCAACTGAAGTCAGTGGGAGTTTTGCCATTGATTTTAATAGAGTCAGGCAGGATTTTATCCAGAGTAATGTAGTGTCAAGTGGAGCTACACAGCAATCATGGTTCAATAACCTATCATCGACTGCTGATTGCTAATGTTCAAATCAAGGCATTACAGCAGTACATGGTACGTTTGAGTCATGATGATGCAACATTACACAACAGATACTGAAAGGTAAAGTTGGGGCTTTGTGCTGAAACTGCTTTGCACCTCATTGCTACTTCGATCCATGGCAAATGGCTCTCCAGCTCTGCAGGGTTGAATGCCTCTCCTCTAGACAAATATAGCTAGGGAAGAATCTACATTTAGAAACAATAATAAAAGAAAAATTAAAAGAAGGCTGCAAGATAAGACACTAAGCGTGTGCCAGTCACGCGGTTCCTGCAGGGTCTAAATATGGGTGGAGGACCATCTCTTGCAGGTTTGTTAGCAGGTTGAATATTCTACATAAACCTGAATCTCCAGAAAAACAATCACCTCTATTTACTCTCAGCACTTAGGTCCTCCCTCTGTGTTTACCTTTTGATATCTTCAGAAAGGACCAAGGTTATCCCATAGCCCACCCAGAGAACTCCAGGGAACAGGTGTCACCTTTGAACCTCCACTGGTCTTCGGAGGACGTTGGATGGATAGTCCTGACTCCTTCAGTGTCTTATTAAATGAGCTGCCGTGTAAAGCCTCCACCTCACCCGCTCCATATTGTAGCTGAGGCCTGGCCTGATATGAGTAATTAACACATGGAGGAAGGTCTGATTTTGTGGAAGAGAGAATTAGGGAAGGGAATAAATCATCAGGTTGAAAACAGAATGTCTGTGCTAAATAAGACAAGTAAACAGATCAGCAGGCTAAGAAGACAGAATGTCTGAGCCAACTAAGATAAGAAGGAGAATACGCAGGGAACTATTTACTATGAACTAGATAACAAGGGACAAAAGAAATTAGGAATGTAGAGATGAGATAAAGAAGAAGTCAAAGCAAGGACAGTGTGGGCGCAGTGGATGTTGCACAGGGATTGGTTCCTGAAAAGTATCCAAGCCAATCTAAAAATGTGTGATGCAATGTATAGTAAATGCAATGAGATGTGTAATGTACATAAAGGGAGAAGGTTTGTGTGTAACTTTGAATCTGTGATGTACCCTGCATCAATCCCCCCTGCGTCTGAGTCCAATCAACTCAGCACAGCAGTGCTGTATGCCAAACAAAGACACCTGAGTGACAAAGGCGGGAGTCGAACTGAGTTCTTAGGAAGCTGAATGGAAAGAGGTCTCAGAGGGAATCCCAACATATATGTGGGTCTTCATATGGAGGCAGAAAGCATCTGCTCCCCTCCCTCATAAAAGGGAGGGAGTGAAACTCACCTGCTCCTGCTGCCAGCTGACTGTGAACTGAGCTGCCTGCAGAGCTACCCCAAAATTCCTGGTGAGTTATCAAGGGAACTCCCAATGTTACCTAGCAACCATGCACTAGGGATTATGACATTTGTCCTCCTTAATGTGGTTGCTTAGCTATTGAGACTACTGAGTTGGGATTATGGGGCCTCAGCAGCTTGTTTAACCGATAGGAAGTTGGCATTAGGATCAGCTGGTGCCATGTGGCATGTGTGGCTGACTAGAAACCTTCAACCCCCAGAAATTCATGGATTAAGAGAAGTAGTAGCCCTTACTTGGCGATTCCTCAAAGACGATGCTCGAGGAAGCAGCCACATTGGGCCTCTGAAAGACCCCAGATCCATTGGAGAATTGCATCAAGAGGTATGAAGTATGTGGGGGCCCTGGGTGAGGTGCGAGCATTTGTTGAGTGAGCAGAAAATCTGGGAATTGTGAACAGCATCAGCTCAGGTGCAGGAAGATAAGAGTTACTGAAACAACCCTGATTTTAGATGGGTTTGCGGTTCCATGCAAATGTTTCACACGGCCTTACTCACCACCAATAAGATAATAAGTATTCTGGGATGCATCACACAGGACTAGACTGGCAACACTTCCATGAAATATTCCCTGCACTTTAGCAATTTATATTCTTTCGTTTGTTAGAACCAGTTTGCTTATCTCAAAGGCTTTCAATTATCACAAAGATGCTTTGAAGAGGTTACCCAGTATTATGCCACTGGACATTTCCAAAAGGACATTTGAAAAAAATCGACAGTGAATGAATGAATCATGGGTGATTATAGCTCCAGTTCTATCCATACAGTAATTGGCTTTTAATGTTACTATTTGCACCTACCATTTCCTTGTGATTTGGGTAGAATGTTTGTTCAATTAGAGGGAACTTCTCCACACCCAGAGTTTTAGAGATGGATACCAGCTGGGCAAACTATAAAAGAAAACAAAGAAAATAACAATGCTGAAGGACAAAAACCAAATTCTGCTGATATGACCTCCAAATTGTCATTCTGCATCTTAATTTTTACATTTCAAAAACTCAAGATCAAACACATATATATATGTTATGTTCCTTTAAATTCAGCCAGATTGTGGTTCTTTCTATATTCTAATGAAGTGCATATATAACAGCTAATCATTCCATAGCATATATACAGATAACATACATTAGGCTAATGGCTTTAGATATCTTATACTTGATGTATCTTAAGTGTATTTTGTGATAACATAATTATATAAGAAATGTTACATTTCTGTAGCACCTTCCATCTCAAAATCTTGAAGTACTTCACAATTATCAAGTAAGCCTCTCAGAACCTTTGTGAATTTAACAGGTCTTTTTGAAAGAAGGGGAAACAGCGAGAGGCGCTAAGTGATTTCCCAAGATTACACAGGAAGTCAGTAGGAGAGCAAAGAATAACATTTTAATTTCCTAGCTCCGTGTCCTGTGTCTTGATCACAAGACCATCCTTTCAATATCTTTAGTCAAGAAAGATCCCAATTATTTAACAGAATATGTGTTATGTGCGATGTATGCAGCAGTTTACCCAACACAGAAATGCAGTCACCTCTTGTGTGGATTGCAGTAACTGACAGTGCAAAGCAACACTAATTCAGTAGTTTAGGACAGATAATGAAGAGGAATTCCATATTAAATATACACAACTCAGAAATATCTGTGGGCTGTATTATAACAGTTTAAAAATCAAAATCACTTGACATTACAGCTAAACAATTAAGGTTTCTAGGGAGCAAGAAGAGTTTGGCAGTCAGAAGACCCACTATTGTTTCAAGCCTCCAAAGCTTTTAGCATGTAGATGCCTGTGATGTATTTAATTGTTAATATGCCAGCCTCGGACAAACAAATTAGCAGAACAGTATGAATAGCACACTTCGCTGGTAAAAAAAAAAAAAAGTGAACAACAACAAAACTCTGTACCATAGTGTAGTTGGATCAAATACCTTCTCTGTTAAAGCAGTTTAGCGCTCGGGGCATACTGAAAACTGTAGAAGGGAAATAAGGCTGATGAAAGCTTTGTGTTGGATTTACAGCTGGCACAGAGGATTTAATTAATTTAATAGTGTTTATTTAGCTCTTGTTTTTCATAAACACAAGTTTAACTTTGTAAGACCCATGGAAAATGCCTTAACATTGAGTAGTTTTCATCAAAAGATGAATAAAAGCTAACTAGTGGGATGTATGAAGCGTTGCTGTAGCTGTGTCAGTCCCAGGATATTAGAAAGATAAGGTGTTTGAGGTAATATCTTTTATTGGACCGTCTTCTGTTGGTGAGAGAGACAAGCTTTCGAGCTACACAGATGTGAAGAAGAGCTGTGTGTGAGCTCGAAAGCTTGTCTCTCTCACCAACAGAAGTTGGTCCAGTAAAAGATATCTCATGCACCTTGTCGAACTAGTTGAATAGCATATAATATACAGTTATAACCAAGGGAAAGGAAATGTTATACAGAATACCAAAATAGAGAGGCTTATGGGTAGGATTCCTGACAGTTTATTATTTTTCCCAGCCTCAGATTAAAGAACGTTGGAGCCTCAAACACTAAGGCCTGGTCTACACTAGCAGGTTATGTCGAATTTAGCAGCGCTAAATCGAATTAACTCTTCACCCGTCCACACAACAAAGCTATTTAGTTCGACATAGAGGTCTCCTAAATTTGACTTCTGTACTCCTCCCCAACGAGGGGAGTAGCGCTAAATTCGACATGGCCATGTTGAATTAGGGTAGGTGTGGATGGAAATCGACGCTAATAGCTCCCGGAGCTATCCCACAGTGCACCACTCTGTTGACGCTCTGGACAGCAGTCCGAGCTCGGATGCTCTGACCAGACACACAGGAAAAGCCCCGGGAAAATTTGAATTCCTTTTCCTGTCTGGGCAGTTTGAATCTCATTTCCTGTTTGGACATCGTGGCGAGCTCAGCAGCACTGGCAACGATGCAGAGCTCTCCAGCAGAGATGGCCGTGCAATCTCAGAATAGAAAGAGGGCCCCGGCATGGACTGATCGGGAAGTCTTGGATCTGATCGCTGTGTGGGGCGATGAGTCCGTGCTTTCCGAGCTGTGATCCAAAAGACGGAATGCAAAGATCTACGAGAAGATCTCCAAAGCCATGACAGAGAGAGGATACAGCCGGGATGCAACGCAGTGCCGCGTGAAAATCAAGGAGCTGAGACAAGGCTACCAGAAGACCAAAGAGGCAAACGGACGCTCCGGATCCCATCCCCAGACATCCCGTTTCTACGAGGCACTGCATTCCATCCTAGGTGCGGCCGCCACCACTACCCCACCACTGACCGTGGACTCTGAGGATGGGATATTGTCCACGCCCGCTTCCTCTGAGATGGTAGTGGACGGGGAAGAAGAGGAAGGAGATGAGGAGGACGAGGCAGTCGACAGCGCTTACAACGCTGATTTCCCAGACAGCCAGGATCTCTTCATCACCCTCACAGAGATCCCGTACCAACCGTCCCCAGCCGTTAACCCAGACCCAGACTCAGGGGAAGGATCAGCCGGTAAGTGGTTTAAACATGTAAACATTTATTTATAAAAGAATATAAATATTAACTGTGGCTTTTTCATGATTAGATTGTCCTAGGCACTTTAAGTTCTAGTCTTTGGCAGTGCAACTGCTGCAAAAAAATCTAACAATGTCCGGTAAATCTTGATTGGTTTGCCCTAGGCGCTGTACTGTTTAGCCCTTGCCAGTGCAGCTACAGTAAAATTCGGTCAATATATCCGGGGATAGAGCAGAAATCCTCATGGGACATCTCCATGAAGCTCTCCTGGAGGTAATTGGAAAGCCTTTGCATGAGGTTCCTTGGGAGAGCGGCCTTGTTGTGTCCTCCGTAGTAGGAAACGTTTCCGTGCCAGGCTACCATCAAGTACTCCGGGATCATTGCCTTGCACAGCATGGCGGCATACGGCCCTGGTCTTTGGAGGCTTTCCCAAAGCATGCGTTCTTTCTCGCTGTCAGAAATACGCATCAGAGTGATGTCGCTCATGGTGACCTGCTTTGAATTAGGGCAATGTTAGTATTGGGACTGCTTCCCTGTTCCTTTACAGAACTGTAACCGCCGGTTTACAGCCATGCGGTGGAGGCGGGAGAGGGGCAGCATAGAGGGATCTTTCCCGGGGACAGCCGCGAGGGGGTGGGACAGGGGCAGAGTTAATGCTTGCTGGATTGCTGGCAGCAGGAACTGGCCAATGCTTGCAGCATTGCTTTGAACGTGAAAGTAGGGCAGTGCTATTATGAAAGTTTTAAGCTGCCACAAGTCTACGGCTTACCATGTCAGCCCGCTACCCAAATTCTGCTGTGCTGTTCCAATTCTGTGATCTGCACTGCAGGACCCCAGGGACTGAATGCGAAGGCCGAAAATTCGACCTTGTCCTGAGTGCGCATGTGATAGGTGCTGTGAATGGTCTTTTTCACAGAGAAAGACTATTTTCTTTGTTCACCCAAAAATTTATCTTTCTGAGGAATTCACTCGCTTTTTCCCATCCCACAGCTGTGGCTGTCTCCCGACCTACCCTGTCATCAGACTCCCAGAGGCTGTCGCAGATTAGGCATAGACGAAAAAGGACACGGGACGACATGTTCTCAGAACTTATGGGCTGCTCCCGAGCCGAGTCAACACTGCAGAGTCAGTGGAGGGAGAACTTGTCCCAAATGCACCGATCACACATGGAACGGGAGGAGAGGTGGTGGCAGGAAGACCAGCAGGCGACTCAAACACTGCTTGGACTAATGAGGGAGCAAACGGACACGTTCCGGCGCCTTGTGGATGTTCTGCAGGACCGGAGGCAGGAGGACAGAGCCCCGCTGCAGTCTATCTGTAACCACCGTCCCCCGCCACAAAGTCCCATACCCCCCTCACCGAAAGTACCAAGAAGGAGGGGCTGCAGAGCCCGTGAAAACTGTCACTCTACCCCTGCAGACTGCTCAAGTGGCAGAAGGCTGTCATTCCCCAAAATATGATAAGTCCTTTCCTTCCCCCATCACCCAAGCCCCCATCCCAGTTTCATTGTCCATTTGCTAATAAAAAATACGTTTCTGTTAATTGCTGTTTCCATCATGTTTTTTTAGAGGACAGTCTGTTTTAAGGGGGGGGAAAGGTGGTTGGTACAGACACGGGGGCAGGTTCAGCAGCAGGTCACACACACAGTGCAGTCACTAGGCACCCTGGTCAGTCTGGGAGGTGGTTTTCATTGTCTGTGTGTGTGTGTGGGGGGGGGGGCATGAGACTTTGTGGCGGGGGAGGGCGGTTACAGATCTTATGCAGCGGTCCTTATCCTGGATCACAGAGCCACGCAGCAGGGAATCTGTAACCGTCCTCCCCCTGCCACAAAGTCACATAGCCCCCACACACAGAGTCCCGAACAGGAGGGGTGGCAGGCTCTGTTCAAACAATCAGTCCGCCAGTGCGGACCACTGTAGAAGAAGGAGCCTGGCATTCCTCGAGTTTAGAAGCGTCCTTTGCATGAGTACACTACACCCGCTCCCCACCACAGTCTGCGTCCCAGTTTCAACACTTTACCGCGAAAACATAATAAATAAAACGTTCATTAACAAATTTTCAGTGATTTTATTTTTAAACGTGTGTTGGAAGGGGGTGAATGGGGTATGAAACTGGAGAGGATTGTGAACAGTCACTGGGTAAAGAAACGGGGGCAGGTTCAGCTTCTCTGTAAACCAACAAAATTGTCACAGGTTACCCTGCTCACTCAGGAACCTAGCTTTCAAAGCCTCCCGGATGCACAGCATGTCCCGCTGGGCTCTTCTAATCGCACGGCTGTCTGGCTGGGCGTAATCAGCAGCCAGGCAATTTGCCTCAACCTCCCACCCCGCCATAAAGGTCTCCCCCTTGCTCTCACAGAGATTGTGGAGCACACAGCAAGCTGTAATAACAATGGGGATATTGGTTTCGCTGAGATCGGAGCGAGTCAATAAGCTTCTCCATCTCCCCTTGAGACGTCCAAAAGCACACTCCACCACCATTCTGCACTTGCTCAGACGGTAGTTGAAGAGTTCCTTTTCACTGTCCAGGGTGCCTGTATAGGGCTTCATGAGCCATGGCATTAGCGGGTAGGCTGGGTCCCCGAGGATCACTGTAGGCATCTCCACATCCCCAACAGTTATTTTGTGGTCCGGGAAGTAAGTACCTTCCTGCAGCCGTCTAAACAGACCAGAGTTCCTGAAAACACGAGCGTCATGAACCTTGCCCGGCCATCCGACGTAGATGTTGGTAAAACGTCCCCTGTGGTCCACCAGTGCTTGCAGCGCCATGGAAAAGTAGCCCTTTCGATTAATGTACTGGCTGGCCTGGTGGTCCGGTCCCAAGATAGGGATGTGAGTTCCATCTATGGCCCCACCGCAGTTTGGGAATCCCATCGCTGCGAAGCCATCTATGATCACCTCCACGTTTCCCAGGGTCACTACCTTTGACAGCAGTACATCAACGATTGCCTTGGCTACTTGCATCACAACAACCCCCATGGTAGATTTGCCCACGCCAAAGTGGTTTGCGACTGACCGGTAGCTGTCTGGCATGGCAAGTTTCCAGAGGGCTATGGCCACTCACTTCTGGACAGTCAGGGCTGCTCGCATCCGGGTGTCCTTGTGCTTCAGGGCAGGGGACAGCAACTCACAAAGTTCAAGGAAAGTTCCCTTCCGCATGCGAAAGTTTCTCAGCCACTGGGATTCATCCCAGACCTGCAGCACTATGCGGTCCCACCAGTCAGTGCTTGTTTCACGTGCCCAGAATCGCCGTTCCACGGCATCAACATGACCCATTACCACCATGATGTCCACGGCGCGGGGTCCCGTGCTTTGTGACAGGTCTGTGCCACTCTCAGACTTCATGTCCTCATCGCGCTGCCGTAGCCTCCTCGCCCGATTTCTCACCATCTGCCTCTGGAAAAGGTGGCTGATAAGGTGCAAGGTGTTGACAACGGCCATAACTGCAGCGATGGTCGCAGCGGGCTCCATGCTCACAGTACTGTGGCGCCCGCGCTGTCACTCAGCAGAAAAGTGCGCGAACTGATTGCCCACCGGCGCTTTCAGGGAGGGAGGGCGGGAGTGACGGTTGGATGACGACAGTTACCCAAAACCACCCTCGACACATTTTTTCCCCCAGCAGGCATTAGGGGCTCGACCCAGAATTCCAATGGGCAGCGGGGACTGCGGGAACTGTGGGATAGCTGCCCACAGTGCACCGCTTCCAATGTCGATGCTTGCCCCGTTAGTGTGGACTCACACAGTCGAATTACTGTCCTTAGTGTGGAAACACACGTTCGACTTTGTAATATCGATTCCACATATTCGATTTAAGTGACATCGAAGTACTCTCGTAGTGTAGAGATACCCTAAGAATATTGGGAACTTCCCACCTTCCTTAAAGCACCTCTGCCCCATACATAGCCCACCCCACATAGATCCCAGAATGTCCCTCTCTCCCCCCCCCAACATCCACACCCTCAAGTGCCCCTCCCACCCCATTCCACAGACATACCCCTGAATACCCCTCCCACTCCACATATATCCCAACAATCTGCCACCACCCTCCATTTACGCTGACAGCCCCCAACAGCTTAGATCCACTGACCACAGCCCCCCAACCTCACTCTCCCAACATTCCCCACTGGCTTCCAATCCCGCAGACTCCAAATCACTCCCCACTCACTCCATAGCCCACCAACAAGTCGCCCCCAGGACAAGAGGGGTGGCCAGGCCAAATATGAGTGTATGGCATTGCAACCTGGAGCAAGGAGGGGTCGCAGCACCACTCAATTTTGGTTTTGTTTTTTCCCCCAGTGGTTGGGGGGGCCCTGTACAAGTGCACTGTACAAGTGCACTGAGGGCTAATTGGTTAATCTGGACCTGATTTATTCCTATTCCAATCACAAAACTCTGGAAGCGCCTGAATTTGAAATCACAAACAAATTCTACCCATTAAGCACATAACTCTTGCCATGCTACCTGCTACTTCAGAATATACAGAAAACATGGTGCCCCATATTAACAACCATTTATTTAAACACATTTGTTTAAATAAAACCTTCTCAATAAGACATGATCTGTTTATTGTATTTCACTATGGTGATTAGCAAACAGTCAAAAGATCAAATATCTAAAGAAAATGGAGAATCTGCACCATGTTTTAAGTAATTAAATATAATTAGAATTCAAGATGAAAGCGAGGAGTGAATTTAGAGACTAATAAGTCTGATGTATATAATGCTCCATACTCAACATTGAAACAAAGTGCAGTACAGAAAACATTTCTTCTCAGCAAGAGCAATGTTGGTCTAAGTCTCTACATCAAACCAAATAAGGACTAAAAACAGGATACAGGAGAGAGAGATGCCTAAACCAAACTCTCAGATCTATCTCTAAGTATTGTCTTACTTCCATTTCTCTTTGCAAAACCTTCCATCTCAAATTATATCATACTTTTGTTTCAGAATACCCCTGATGTTATGTGATTACATTTTGTTAAGTATTTTAAAGGTAAGAAAACCTGGGGAAGAGGAGCTAGATATTGTGCATAAATTATAGTCATAAAACTTTTTTTAAATTGGCAATGTAACAACTGCATTGTACAATGGCAATGTAACAATTTTTAGATACATGTAATTAAAAAAAAATTGTACCATTAAAGAACCTATTCAAACTCAAACAAAATAAGGTCTGAGGATGTTCACAATCCAAATCCAGAGGTGCATTCAAAGTTTATAAACAGACCCTATCTTTGGGTTGTATCGGGGTTTTTTTTTGGCTCCAAACCTGCAAAAACACAAGGAATATGCTTAACTGCAAGCATTGGCGTAGTCCCTGTGGTTTCAAAGACACAGACTCATATTGGCGACAGGGCAGATGTGCACAATACAATTGGCAACTCCAGAAGGCATTGTGACTCAAGGAAGAACAGTGCCCCCTGGAGAATCCTGCTGCGCATAGGCAGTGTGGCTCTTGAGCCACAGTTTAAAATGGTGCAGCACATGTTCCCACATTGGCTCTACCTCTCCCTGCCTGTTATGAGTAGACTAGGATTTAAAAGTGTGCTGTCAGATCATGGTAGCTAGTTTGATTTCACTAACACCTTCTAAAAATATAGTCTAACGAGGCCTACTCACACTTTTAAATCATAGGCAAGATAAGGAAGGCTACCCTACTGTATTAGGCTAACGTCCATCCCTGTGCAAGGGCAACATGGTTGTTTAGCGCATTCTTAATTGTCTAGTCTACTGTTAAATGTCTTCAGTGACAGGACTTACGTGACATGCAAGACATAAGTAGACAGATGTTATTTAAATAAAAAATTAAGTTAAGTATTATATATGGATGCCAAAAACACTGGGGTATTTTAACCATTATCTTTTTAAAAAATAAATCCATAGGGCTTCACACTTCACCAGGAGAATTTTCAACTTCTTAGAAAAGAAAGAAGTTCAAGTTCTTTTGGTTCTAATTTTAGTTAGTTGAGTTTCCTCTTCATTTTTAAAGACTGTGTCTTTGTCCTTTTCAGCTGTGACAGGGATGAGAAAGATTCACAATTAAATATATTTATGGCTTTCAAGGTTTTTCTTAAAAAAATTCTTGTGGCTTTATAACATTTTTTGTAATGTCTCTTTCATCTTTGCCTATAGATTTTTCTCTCTGAGAGAGAGAGCAGTGGATGTCCAGCTGCACTACTTCTACAACAATGCATCACACAGATAATAGGAAGCACTTAGCCAGAGAGCTCTTTGATTTAATATAAAAGGCTCATGGGTTTTTGTTACAAAGCGAATGGGACACTGTAAATTTGACTGCAAATACTGTACTATAGGCAGACGGCTAACAGTTATAGAATTTCTGTTACCATCACAATTAAAGGGTTGGATAATGACCTTACTTACTATTTGCATTCTATTAGAGTGTACTTAATTATAGGTATGTACCAGTGAAAGGCTAAAAGTAATGCTAAAGCTGCAGTGTGGGGTGGGTTTTTTTGGAGGGGGGGGGGGGGGAAAGGAGGTAATTTAACTATGAAGTGAGTTACTCCAGACTGGCTAGCTCTTATGATTAGAAATGTATAATCCTAGCATCTTGATGGAACTATACACCTCTACCTCGATATAACGCTGTCCTCGGGAGCCAAAAAAATCTTACCGTGTTATAGGTGAAAACGCGTTATATCGAACTTGCTTTGATCTGCCGGAGTGCGCAGCCCTCCGCCCCCCCCCCAGAGCACTGCTTTACCGCGTTATATCAGAATTTGTGTTATATAGGGTCGCGTTATATTGGGGTAAAGGTGTATATTACTGTGTACTTCAAAGATAAATTTCTTTCTGCGTTCTTCTAGTGTGTATATGTACCATAGTTCTCTGCAGGAAAGAATCAGAACTCCTGAACTGTGCACCATCAATCCTATAATTCTAACAACTAGCAGAGATTTTCCTTTATCTCAGTTGATAGGGGCCTGTACTTTTTGAGCAGGAGGACCTAAGTTTTGCCCCTACTGCTGCTTTGAGATTCCAGCTGCTCACAGAATACAGCATAGTGACAACCATGAACTCCTAGGTGGCAACAGATATAAAGATAGGTACTCTTTGTTTGCTCTTCTCCACTCCTCTGAGTGAGTTCTTGAAGATAATTGTTAACAGTTCCAAGATTGCTTCAGCTAGTTCCTAAAGTACCCTAAGATGAACTTCATGAGGCCCTGCATACATATAACTTATCTAAATATTCTTTAACCTGTTCTTACTCTATTTTGACTTGCTTTCCTCACCCTTGTTAATATTGTGTTGAGTACCTGGTCAGTGTTAACCCTTTTAGCAGAGACTAAGCCAAAGTAGTCATTAAACATCCCCAGCCTTCTTGATGTAATCAGCTATTAACCCTCTTTCCCCATTAAACAGAAGACCTGCACTTACCTTTGTCTTTCTCTTGCTCATAACATATTTAAAGAACCTCTTCTTATTACCCTTGATGTCTCTTGCTAGGTGTACCTCATTTTGTGCCTTAGCCTTTCTGATTTTGTCCCTACATGCTTGTGCTCTTCTTTTGTACTCCTCCTTAGTAATTCGTCCATGTTTCTACTTTTTCTAAGTCATCAACGATCTCCTGATGGAGCCATACTGGAATCTTAACATTCTTCCTCTCTTTCCTTCTCATTGGGATAGTTTTCAGGTGGGCCTTTAAATATTAACTCCATGAGAAAGTGCCAGCTCTCCTGAACTCCTCTTTCCCTTAGATTTTCCTCCCACGGGACCTTACCTACCAATTCTCTGAGTTTGTTGAAGTCTGCTTTTTTGAAGTCCATTGTCCTTATTTGCTGCTCTCACTTCTGTTTTTCCTTAGAATCATGAAATGTATAATTTCATGATCACTTTCACCCAAATTGCCTTCCACCTTCAGATTCACTACCAATTCCTCCCTTTTGGTCAGAATCAAGTCTAAAATGGCTGTGCCCCGGAAATGTCCTCCACTTTCAGAAACAAAAAGTTGCTCCTAATACATTCCAAAAACTTATTGGAAATTTTGTGTTTTGCCATATTACTTTCTCAACAGATGCGTGGGTAGTTCAAGTCCCCCCTTACTACCAGATCTTGTGTTTTGGATATGCCAAATACTTCATGCACCTCCTCTTTATGATTTGGTTGTCTATAGTAGACCTTTACCATGATGTCACCCCTATTTTCTACCCCATGTATCTTCACCAAGAGACTTTCAACTGGTCTGCCTCCCACCCTCTTCTGACTTCAGAACAAGTATATATATTCCCGATATATAATACACCTCCTTCTCCCTTTTTATCCTGCCTGTCCTTCCTGAACAAGCTATACCCCTCTGTACCAATATTTATCCCTCCAAATCTCTGTGACAACAATTAAGTAACAATTTACTAATTTAATGTACTAATACTTCCAGTTCTTCCTGTTTATTCTCTATATTCCTTGCATTTATGTAGACATGTAAGATGTTGAGCAGATTTAGGGACAGGCCCTATGGCCTTTTCAAAGGGAAGGAAGGTACAATCCACACATTCTGTAGGGGGATCTCTGTGATGTGATTTATCATGGGAGGTGGCTTTACTTAGGCTGAGACCTTTTCAGTAAGTGTGGATTCTGTTATTTGTATTGTTTATTCTTTCAATTTCTGTTGTGTTTAGCATGTGTTATTCTTGTTATGCTCTGCATGATACTGGCTCTCGATTGTGATCAGCCTACGTTACTCCTGTTATGTTTTAGTCAACATACTTTTCCAAAGGCCAAGTCTGCACACTGTTGATTTGTTATCTGATACAGAATGCAAGGACAGAGGGAGAAGGCAATTTCTTTCCATGCTACAGTTTACACAGTGTTGGCTGTATCTTACATATTTATTTTAATCATTATTTCTGGCATGATAGACAGCTTGATAAAAGGAAACAAATTTTCAAAGTTAATGCAAACTTTGACATAACATCTTAAGAATTAAACAGTGCTTCCCAAATCAGTTTGGCTGCATTAAGGACCTATAAAAAAGATTTGAAGCTGACAGAAGAACTTGATGTCCATCCAATATTTCCCACTGTTATAGTGCCAGGCTAAAGACAACACAATGTGATTATCAATGGGAAGACAAACCTTTTATGGATCCTGAAGCATGGTTAGAGTGAGAGTATTCTATACCTTAGATAGCTGACATGGTATCTGTCACATCAGAGTGACACAAATGAATAATCACAGAGAACACTTGAATTTCTCTAGGAAACAAAGAAACACTTTTAATGAGTAACTGTGGAGCTCTCTCTAGCTTACATTTTACCAGGGTTGCTTCCATGGGAACCAGGTATTTCCAGAGCAGTTAGAAACCATCAGTTGAAGATGACAAGAGCAGGTAGAGAATCAGCCTCAAAGAAAAAAAAAATTCTTCCTCTTGGCTTGGAATGCCAAGGTAAGGAGGCATCTGACAAAGGGAAACACTTGGACAGGTGAAAGTCAGTGAGCAAACATGTAAATAAAGAAAGTGGGATTAAAGGAAGACTAGGAATGCAAGAAAATAAAACGAGTTATAATCCAGTGCACATGGCTTGAGAGGAAATTCACATCCTGATTCTGCAAACTGCTCCATGCAGCCATATTCCTGTACTACTGTGGAGCCCCTTTTTAGTCAGTGGAAGCAGGAGTCTGCCTGTATGAAGCTATTTCTAGGCTCAGGGCCTAACTTTGTACTTATACACTTAAGACTGAGAAGTTCAAATATCAGAGGGAATTGCTCATTTTACACCCATCTAAAGATATAATTATACAATGTTTATTTATTGCCACTTACTTAAAATGCACATGATGCCCATGTCTAGGTACATGTACAAGGAATAAAATTGAGCCAATAAAATCTATTGTCTCAACTATATCTATATATATAAAAACACTTCAATGAGGGACTTACTGCACAGATTATTTTTTAATATTGAATTTGCAAATGCAAGCGAAGTCAAAGTCTGTCCTTAACTTGCAGGCGTCTGAAACCAACAGGCAATGTCGGTTTAGTACCTACAGCACATTGTAAACTGCAACACTATCCTAGGGTATAATAGATAAAAGCAACAAGTGAATGCCAATCATAGCTTTACAGTTCCAGGCTTTCATAGTTGTATGTCTCAGCTTTAGCATTATTTGAATTCAGTGATTTTTTTGTTTTGTTTTTACTTTCTTTTTGTTTTGTTATTGTGCAGTTTATAAAATAATTCATTATAATTTTAATAAAAGTTTGCATAAGTTTTCTGCCACTGGAATTGTTGACTACAACGGAAGCTGCAGATGGATGTCAGAGTTCCCACTGTTGTTCCACAGTGCAGAGAACAGTGAGGCAGAGACTCACAACTACTTGCTACAAAAATCAACACATGACAGGAAAAGACTGAGGCTCTAATCTGCATTGAATGATTCTTATGATATTCAATGGTTTCATAGACTCCAACAAGTGACCAAGAAAACTAGGGACATAGTGTGCTGCCTCCAGCTTCAAGAGACAGTAACCATGACTTAAATAATACTTTATGACAATAATATTATGTTTCAAGTCGAGCCAAAGAACCTAAATCCTCTGTCAAACAAAGGAAACAAAAGAGCGATCCACTTCAGCACTAAAGTAAAAGTAATTGCTGACAGCAGCTGCATTTTCACAGTTTTAAGATCCCAAATGTTTTCAGTGAGCCTCAAATGATACTAAATATTTCAGGGATATGAAATTGGTTGTAAAGAAGGATCACAATATCCAAACCAGTCTTATTTCCACTTTTGTTGCAACAGTAGGTTCAACTAGAACTATCAAAGTAACCAAAAGCAAAGAGAAAAATACTGTTATATTGAATATAACAATGCTCCTGGTTATCTATTTAAACTAATATTTAGGAGTGAAATCCTACCAAAATCAAGGTCTGGACTCACTAGTTAATATTGTTTTAAGCAACAAAACCTAATGATTTTTCACCTTCATATTGTTGAACTGTCTCTCTGGACAACTTTACACTAGGAAACACTGAACCTGACAGTCAAGAATCCATAATGCAAAAGGAAAAATAGCATACAATGGCCCCAGAAGTGAACTGGCAAAACATACACCAAAATCTGGGAGCAAATACAGTGGAACCTGTTTATAGATAAGCAAAACTGCAGGAAAATCTCAAATTTCTTCAGCACTTTTCATGCCTCTTATAGTGTCAATTCCTTAAGTCCTTGCCTAGCCAAAACCTGAGAGAAAAAGAGAGCCACATGCCACAAAGAAAAAATAACAATTTAGCCTAGAGGAAGGTGTGCACAACGGGCAGCCAAGAGACCATGTACAGTTCACAAGCTCATTACTGACACCAATGCCTCATATCCCTACCTTAGGAGGCAGGCAAATATCTTTCACCCATTTTACAAATAAAATAACTTCAGAAGTTGCACAAGGTCACTTCAGGCTATACTGGAAATAGAATCTAGCTTTCTAATATTCCAGACCTAAGCAGTCTCACCCATTTTTCCACACTGCCTGTGAGAATGGACAGAATGTGCCAAATCTATTTGCTTGGCCATGTCTTCTGTAACCACTGCTCTAACCACTAGACAATACTTCTCCCAGGGTCAAACACAGAACCCAGAAATCCTGATACCCAACATTCTGCTCTATAGCACAAGAAGTCTACCAGTTACTCTTTAGATCAAGCAGAAGGAGTCCTGGATTCAGACCTGGATTATGGATCTGAAAGGTCCTAGAATTAAAATTAGCATGTGATGATGCTGTACATAAAGACTGTATCATATTACAATCACATAAGAGGGAAGATTTAAAGATGAAAGGTAACTTTAATTCTGGTATTTCTTAATTTTTGTTGCTTGATTTTATAATTTTAACTTGTTTTTAACATCTTTTTCGTATGTGATTGTAATATAGCATGCAGGTGCATTACTAGTGAACTACAGATCCTTTCATCCGTAGGTCACTGGTATATGCTTAAGCCCAGCCTAGCATGGATTCAAAACTGTTCCCATCTAAATGATGTTTCGTAACCTTCTATACAAGATGAGTTTGGTAGGTTTTATTTTGAGGCTCCTACAACACAAACCAACCACCATGCTTTTCCCTAACTGGTAGACGGTACAGAGAGGCCAAAAACTGCACTGGCCCTAGAACCTGAAATATATCTTTTATCCCCTAGAGAAAGTTCCCCTGAGATCAGGGTTCAGACATACTGACAGGATATCATGTTTGGGAAATTTGTCTTGCTGCTGCCCTGTAGATAAAGAGAGGACTGCATTCCATAGGGCTGTAAACGTAACACCTTTCACCAGCACTAAATCCGCGCAGCTCTTTTTAAAGAACAAATGTATTGTTCTATGCAAATTAACACATTATGATGGCGCAAACCTTGGCAGCTGTGCCACTGTGTTGACAACCTTGGAATGCAGAGACATAAGTGCTTTACTGCGTGAGCAGGAGTAAGGTGGAGCCTCTGGTTCCCAGTGTTGCGGGTGGTGAGTCAAGGGGAGCTGGCCTTGCTATAGCTGCTCCCCAAAACATAACCAAATGGCCACCAACCCCCCCCCCTGCTTTGGCAGGATTAACGTGCTTTCCCATTCTGGCTCCCTCCAGTCTGACATCCAGCTCCTTCACCAAGCAGATTATTTCTACCAGCATGGAAGGGGCAGTGGATGTACAGAGCTCAGTGCTGGGTCAAGATCTTAGGCAAAAAAACACCTGACTGCCCTGCCCTGAAATCGCTCTCAAATTTTAGTTGTGGAGAGCTTCAAGAGAGGCTCTTCTTTCTCAGGTTTGAATGGAAGCCAGAATTAGGGTAGACATTTTCTACCCTTGCCCTTCACTCATGAAGATTTGCTGGCATATATATATAGGTGCAACTGCCAGCCAGATTCTGGCTCATTGTTTTGAGTTGATGCACAATTCCTGTTTTTGTTAATGGAACTGAGCACAGAATTCTCCATAAACAGCGATGGATATCTGGTAAAGGGTTTGTGTTTTATGGTTTTAGTCATAGGCCTGAAATAGCAATGAAGAGTCCACGATAAAAGCAAATTTGCAACAGAGGGTTTTAAAAATGCTTTTTTTCTCCATGCACATTCATTTTTTAGCTTTGTTTTATATCTTCCAATAGATACTTTGACACAAGATTAAAACTTATCTGTATGGTTGAGTTCTGCCTATTTAGCATAGCTTCAACAATGGAGGTCAGCAGGAAGCTGGAATGAACACAACTCAATTCTCTCCCTGCAGAGTGCCTTCAAGTTCCGTGCCAACCTGCTGCTCAGATTATCAGAGTACAGACCTTTCAATAGAAAAAGGCATGAGAGAGCAAACTTTTAATAGTGATACATCCAGAAAGGGGAGACAGGGAGTGGAAAAATACAGTAACATTACACACCACTGGAAATAAAAAGCACTTAAAATAGTCCGTGAAAAGAGAGAAAGATGTGGGATTAGAGAGTGCCCAGTGGGAAGAGACTTGAAAGCAGAGAAGAGAAAAGGCTCTCCAGAAGAGATGCAGGGCAAAATGCAACACGAGACACTGAGTTAAGCAAGCTTGGCAATAAGAGTAATGAAGAAAAAAAACATGTCAACAAACTTGTTAACAGGGTGCATGGCCACCTACTTGCAAAGATGAGGATAGAAACACATGAGGTTTGCAAAATTTATCTGAGTAGTAAACATCTCTTAAGGGCGGGGGATACAATTATGGCAAAAGTAAAAGCCACAACCAGCACTTCCTTGGAAACAAAAGCACGTTTCATCAGTTAGGATTTCTAATTTCAGATTAATTACAAGGCTGAAAGGAAATAAGTTTTGCCCTAACAAAGTGTTCCTAGGAGCTTTCCTGACATTTAAGAAGGTTAGTAACAATAACTTCCTGCAAGGAAGCAAATGAAGCCGTACTGATCTTTACAGGTATTTTTGTACATGCTTGATTCCCATCTGGATCTCTATACATATAATGCCAAGAGCTTTCAGTTTCCTCTTGCCTTAAAAAAATAATGTTGATGTAGTTGCATTCTGGGTTTTAGTTCTATCCTTTTCCAACTGTTGACCACTAGTGGTATCTTTTTTTCTAATTTAATATTTTGATAAAATAGATGGCAGACAACAATATCACAACCCTCATCATGTTTTTGACTGTGCCAAATGAATTTATATTAAATCTGATCTAGAGCTATGCTCATAACTCAACTTATGTCAGTCTCATACTCTATTCCATTCTCTAACTGAACAATGTAACAAGTGGCCATTTACAAGGACTTTAGCCTGTGAAATTTATTGTGCTCATTTGATTGTCATGAGATATGACATCAGAGAATGCTTCTTACTTGTGGGCGCAAACATACACATTACTTAGTGGCCAAATACAGACATAATTTAGAGATTTGAGAGGATGTCACACTGCATCAGTTCTGCAGATTCACACAGTATCAGTTCTGTTTTCATTAGAATACCTTGAAAGTGGTAACTGGGATATTTCTTCCACTTTTGGCAGCTCTTACATGACCAAGAAGAAACTGTAAAAGCAGATACAATTTCTGGTACATAGTAACTACCTCCAGTAACCACCTCCAGTAACCAGGGTTTCCAGACTTTTCAGGGGGCACCCGTAAAAGGAGAGGTCATCTTCTATAACACTATAATTATGCAGTGGGATGACATACTATATGGGCTTCCATAGGCACTTCAATTCAGCATTTCAAGCTAAATCCAATAATTATTGCCAGAACCTGCCTGCCTAGCAGCTGCTAATTAAGATCATACTCTCATGCATTTATTGCAGAGCTTGCTATTATGTTGTAGTCTATGTCATCCCTTCCAAAGGGGTGAATGTATAATTAATTTATCAACAGACCTGAGACATTTTTCCAGCACCAGCCATTTTTACATAGCTTTTGCAAGACACACCATCAGAAGGCAGAATGTAATTGACAAAAGCTCCACTAGCAATCACAGGAACTGCCATATTTTACCTTCACTGTAAAGAAACAGAACAGCCGCTGTAGGATTATACCTACTATAATTCATGTACAGATGTTCCTTTTCTCTGGAAAGTTTATATAAGTATGGACCTCACAACCGCAACAGTTTCTTAATTTTTTCATTGTTAAAATTTTCATCCCTTTTGTCTGAACACAGAAGTGGCAATCCAGCTGCTGCAATGTACGTAATTAGTGTTAGATAGCCAAGGTTTAACCAATTAAATACTTGTAGGGACATACATAATTATCCTGATTTGCAGTGGCACAGGGGCTATGGATATTAAAACTAGCATTCCCATCTAACTAGCTCAGAGGTTTGCATTCTATTAACTCCAACAGTTGTGAATTTTGTATAATTTTATTGCACGCAGTATGGCTGACCAGATAACAGATCAGTCTGATGACTTCATGGCTTTACAAAGTTGGATCTATGCCAGCAACATTTGCAAATGATATTAGAACCCAAGAGTAGGGCTAACAGCCGTTATCACTTATGAAGGTCTGTTCAAGTTCAAGAGGTTGTCCTTTGAGCTGTCTTCAGCTTCCAGATAATGAGACGTCTGATCTGGCATGGCTCCCTGGAGTTGTAATTCATCTTGATTATATTGTGAGGCATAGAGTCACTTCAGAGATTCGTCACAATTTCCGTTAATTCCTGTTTTCTCATGGCCAGATCAGTATCAATAATAATGAACATCTCAGAAAATTAATTACTGTGCATTAAATCAGAGAAATACCAGCTCGCTCAGTCCAAAATTGAACAAGTTAGTTATAATGTCATAGATAGGATTGTAGATTGGTTCAGCTAGATCAGTGTAGTTAGGGTAATCCGCTGGCAAGCCACCAGACAGTTTGTTTACATTTGCATGGCCGCCCACAGCTCCCAGTGGTCGTGGTTCGCCGTTCCTGGCCAATGGGAGCTGCGGGAAGCGGCGGCCAGCACATCACTGATAGACAAAGACACTGAAATCAGGAATTTGAGGAAAGGAGAGATACTGTGGGATTATGGGAATTTAAGTAAGGGATGGATCAGGTTCCGTAATGCTGCCCTACAGTCACAGCGTGGAGAGGAAACCAGGCCAAACCAGAACATAGTTGCAGCAACTCTGGATGAACCAGAGAGTTGTGCCTGTCCAGGATCTACAATCAAATGGATAAGGAGGCAGGTAAAGGGCCAGAAGTACTCTTCCCCCGGAGTATGCGAGCTGCCATACCAAATGGGCGTTGAGAGATCAGCCATGGTGTCGCACATACCCCAGTTGACAGGAATGAGGTTCCTTCCCTGAATACGAACAGACCTTCAAGTTGGTGCTACATGTTGTTTCCTGTATGAAAATGGTTCTTCAGTCAATCAAAGATGTATTAGGTTGGTTTCATCCATCACAGACTTAATAGTAATAGCATCTCGTTGAAGGTCTGGTGGAGCCATGTGCACTAGCACATACAAACCGGAGGTTGGTGTACAAGACAAGCAGCTGCTAATAATACAAGTGGCCAAATTCAGCTCTGTGTTGACAAACTGAGCATGGCAACAATATTTGGTCAGAGCAAACATCAGGGCCAAATCAGATGTGTGGTGCACTGAAGGGTCTGCTCCCCAGGAAGTTCCTGATAGTTTTCATATCAAGGCAGTAGAGGAAGAGATCTTTATTTTCAGGTGTTCCAGTTGAGACTGATAATGTCAAGTTTTACTCCCAAGTACACCTCTACCTCGATATAACGCTGTCCTCGGGAGCCAAAAAATCTTACCGCATTATAGGTGAAACTGCGATATATTGAACTTGCTTTGATCCGCCGGAGTGCACAGCCACGCCCCCCAGAGCAATGCTTTATCGCGTTATATCCGAATTCGTGTTATATCGGGTTGTGTTATATCGGGGTAGAGGTGTATGTGACAACTGGTTGGAATGGCAGTAACCATCCTTGTACACTGATCGAGATGGATCCATTGGTAAGACGGCTGTTTAGATGGAAAGTAGTTGCCACTGTTTTGGTTTCATTAAGAATTAATCTCCACTGCTGGAAAAAAAGTGGTCAAAATGCCCATGTCTTGACTGAGATTCCCTTCAATCCTATGGAAATTGTTTCTAGTGTCAGCAATACAGATGGCATCAGCATACACATACTTCTTGGCCTCCATTTCAGGAAGGTTGTAAGTGTATACATTGAACAAAACAGGAACCAAAACTGATCTCTAAGTAAGGCCATTGTGGAGACATTTAAGACAACTGATTTTATCCCCGACTTGCAAGATGAAGCTTCAGTTTCTAATGTTTTCTTGGATGAATTACACTATAGACTTACAAGGAATAACTTGCAGCAGCAACCACACATCACTGAACAAAACCACTAACCCAGGAACCTATCCTTGTAACAAACCCCGATGCCAACTCTGTCCACATATCTATTCAAGTGACATCATCATAGGACCTAATCACATCAGCCATACCATCAGGGGCTCGTTCACCTGCACATCTACCAATGTGATATATGCCATCATGTGCCAGCAATGCCCCTCTGCCATGTACATTGGCCAAACCGGACAGTCTCTACACAAAAGAATTAATGGACACAAATCTGACATCAGGAATCAAAATACTCAAAAACCAGTGGGAGAACACTTTAACCTGTCTGGTCATTCAGTGACAGACCTGCGGGTGGCTATATTACAACAGAAAAACTTCAAAAACAGACTCCAACGAGAGACTGCTGAGCTAGAATTGATATGCAAACTAGACACAATCAACTCCGGTTTGAATAAGGACTGGGAATGGCTGAGCCATTACAAACATTGAATCTATCTCCCCTCGTAAGTATTCTCACACTTCTTATCAAACTGTCTGTACTGGGCTAGCTTGATTATCACTTCAAAAGTTTTTTTTCTCTTAATTAATTGGCCTCTCAGAGTTGGTAAGACAACTCCCACCTGTTTATGCTCTCTGTATGTGTGTATATATATCTCCTCAATATATGTTCCATTCTATATGCATCCGAAGAAGTGGGCTGTAGTCCACGAAAGCTTATGCTCTAGTAAATTTGTTAGTCTCTAAGGTGCCACAAGTACTCCTGTTCTTCTTTTTGCGGATATAGACTAACACGGCTGCTACTCTGAAACCTGTCATTATGCAAGGCACTGCATTTAGCCGTATGGAATGGAAATCCATCAACCTCATGAAAAAACTCGTACAGATACAGACAGACATCATCTTCCTTTCCAAATGCAAGCAGATGGACATCATACCAAAAGGACTAAAGGTAAAAAATCTATTACAATCTACATATCACACAGACTATGCTGAGAGACTGTGTCACACACTCTCAAAGAAACTGCGAAACCACCTGATCAGCATCCTATACAGCAAACAGGGAAAGATTAAGAATGAGCTCTCAGAGCTGGATACTCTCATAAGAAACCAACCTTCCACACAAACTTCCTCATGGATAGACTTTACAAAAACTGGACAAGCCATTTACAAGACAAACTTTGCCTCTCTACAAAGGAAAAAGGACACTAAACTATCTAAACTGCTACATGCCACAAGCAGCCACAACAGTAGTTCCCTTAACCCACCCAGCAATATTGTTAATCTTTCCAGCTATACTCTTAGCCCAGCAGAAGAGTCTGTCCTATCTCGGGGCCTCTCCTTTTGTCCCTCCAGACCCATGAATATGATACAGTTCTGCGGTGACCTAGAATCCTACTTTCGACGTCTCCGACTCAAAGAATATTTCCAACATACCTCTGAACAGCATACTAACCCACAGAATCCTCCCTACCAGCACTACAAAAAAAAGGATTCTGCGTGGACTCCTCCGGACGGTCGAAACAACAGACTGGATTTCTACATAGATTGCTTCCGTCGACGTGCAAAGGCTGAAATTGTGGAAAAGCAACATCACTTGCCACATAACCTCAGCCATGCAGAACACAACGCCATCTACAGCCTCAGAAACAACCCTGACATCATAATCAAAAAGGCTGACAAAGGAGGTGCTGTCGTCATCATGAATAAATTGGAATATGACCAGGAGGCTGCTAGACAGCTCTCTAACACCACATTCTACAGGCCATTATCCTCTGATCCCACTGAGGATTACCTAAAGAAACTACACCATCTGCTAAAAAAACTCCCTGACAAAGCACAGAAACAAATCTGTACAGACACATGCCTAGAACCCCGACCAGGGGTATTCTATTTGCTACCCAAGATCCATAAACCTGGATATCCTGGACGCCCCATCATCTCAGGCATTGGCACCCTAACATCAGGCTTGTCTGGTTATGTAGACTCTCTCCTCAGACCCTACGCTACCAGCACTCCCAGCTATCTTCGAGACACCACTGACTTCCTGAGGAAACTACAATCCATCGGTGATCTTCCAGAAAACACCATCCTGGCCACTGTGGACGTAGAAGCCCTCTACACCAATATTCCACACAAAGATGGACTACAAGCTATCAGGAACAGTATCCCTGATAATGTCACAGCTAACCTGGTGGCTGAACTTTGTGATTTTGTCCTCACCCACAACTATTTCACATTTGGGGACAATATATACCTTCAAGTCAGCGGCACTGCTATGGGTACCCGCATGGCCCCACAATATGCCAACATTTTTATGGCTGACTTAGAACAACGCTTCCTTAGCTCTCGTCCCCTAACACCCCTACTCTACTTGCGCTACATTGATGACATCTTCATCATCTGGACCCATGGAAAAGAAGCCCTTGAGGAATTTCACCATGATTTCAATAATTTCCATCCCACCATCAACCTCAGCCTAGATCAATCCACACAAGCGGTCCATTTCCTGGACACTACTGTGCTAATAAGCGATGGTCACATAAATACCACCCTATACCGGAAACCTACTGACCGCTACACTTACCTACATGCCTCCAGCTTCCATCCAGGACACACCACACGATCCATTGTCTACAGCCAAGCTCTAAGATATAACCGCATTTGCTCCAATCCCTCGGATAGAGACAAGCACCTACAAGATCTCTATCAAGCATTCTTAAAACTACAATACCCACCTGCTGAAGTGAAAAAACAGATTGACAGAGCCAGACGAGTACCCAGAAGTCACCTCCTACAAGACAGGCCCAACAAAGAAAATAACAGAACACCACTAGCTGTCACCTTCAGCCCCCAACTAAAACCTCTCCAGCGCATCATCAGAGATCTACAACCTATCCTGAAAGATGATCCTTTACTCTCACAGATCTTGGGAGACAGACCTGTCCTCGCTTACAGACAACCCCCCAACCTAAAGCAAATACTCACCAGCAACCACACATCACTGAACAAAACCACTAACCCAGGAACCTATCCTTGTAACAAACCCCGATGCCAACTCTGTCCACATATCTATTCAAGTGACATCATCATAGGACCTAATCACATCAGCCATACCATCAGGGGCTCATTCACCTGCACATCTACCAATGTGATATATGCCATCATGTGCCAGCAATGCCCCTCTGCCATGTACATTGGCCAAACCGGACAGTCTCTACGCAAAAGAATTAATGGACACAAATCTGACATCAGGAATCAAAATACTCAAAAACCAGTGGGAGAACACTTTAACCTGTCTAGTCATTCAGTGACAGACCTGCGGGTGGCTATATTACAACAGAAAAACTTCAAAAACAGACTCCAACGAGAGACTGCTGAGCTAGAATTGATATGCAAACTAGACACAATCAACTCCGGTTTGAATAAGGACTGGGAATGGCTGAGCCATTACAAACATTGAATCTATCTCCCCTTGTAAGTATTCTCACACTTCTTATCAAACTGTCTGTACTGGGCTAGCTTGATTATCACTTCAAAAGTTTTTTTTCTCTTAATTAATTGGCCTCTCAGAGTTGGTAAGACAACTCCCACCTGTTTATGCTCTCTGTATGTGTGTATATATATCTCCTCAATATATGTTCCATTCTATATGCATCCGAAGAAGTGGGCTGTAGTCCACGAAAGCTTATGCTCTAATAAATTTGTTAGTCTCTAAGGTGCCACAAGTACTCCTGTTCTTCTTTTTGCAGCAGCTTGGCCATCAGCCTGATGTGCCACACAGTATAGTAGGCTGCCATCAGATCAATAAGGACTGCACCAACTTTCTTTCCTGACTCAAATGCATTTTCTATGTGTTGTGTCAGACATAGTACCTGATTTTGGGTGCATCATCCCCTTCTGAATCCAGTCTGAATGCAAGGCAGAGGATGATTGACTACCATATTAATCACAGCAGGATTAGTCTCTCCATCAGCTTGTAGGTAACATACAGCAGAGAAACCAACCAGTAGCCCTTTGGGTCTGTCAATCATTTCCCTGGCTTGGAAACAGCTATGACCTTTACTCTGCACCAGATTTCTGAGATGCAGCAATCCTGTGTACAATGATTCAGAAATTGAAGTAGCCAGCTTTTGGTGATTGGCCCAAAGTGAGAGACTGACACATTCTGGACGTTATCTAGACCAGGAGCCTTGTTAGGCTGCAATTGATGTATAGCTAGGTCAAGCTCTTGATCAATAAAAGGAGCCATCAGGTTCGCATCCACATTCCGAGCATGCCATATCTCAGCAACCATCATTGTAACTGCATGACTGAAAACTACCTTGATTAGGAGCTCTGCCATTAGCCACCAGCTATGATGTGATGGATTTTGCTGTGAATAGTCTTCTCTCTCTTGCCCAGATTAGAACCTCTGCTGAATTGATATCATCCACCAGTTAGCCACAGAACACGAAGCATATGTCACTTACTTCAGGAAGCACAATCTACTACTGACACTCAACTATCAATTTCTGGCTTTGCTGAAGTGTCTTACCTCAATCATAGGCAGTACGAGTATGGGATGACATCCTAGGTCTGAGAAGGAATTCTAGCAACTTCAGTCTCATCATCAGGTCCAAATATTGTTATCAAAAGGCTAAAGGTGAAGGATTTGACTCTTATCAATGTCTACAAACCTTGATCGGCCAACTCTTCTCAGGACCTCCAGCCTACTCAGACAATTTTAATTCACACCAAGCCCACTGGAGGAACTCTGATGATGATGTAGCTGGAGTAAGGCTACAGGAGTAAGCATCAACAGTTACTCCTGATGGCATAATTAAAAATTATGTGCACAGTATTTGAAAATTCTGTATATTTTATTTGTCAAATAAATATGGAAGCTCTAGCATGGCACTCGGGAGCACGGGCCACTGGCTGCACAGAGGTGGGAGATCATTGTGCAGCTCCCCCTGGGACACAGACTCAGCCGTGAGGCTGCACCCAACCCTGACACAGCACAAGGACTGGGCCAGCCCCAGAAACACCCCAGGGCCCTGCCAGGTGCACCAGGTGTGGGCAGGATCCAAGTGTGGAGGGGTTTAGTGTGGGGGGATCCAGGGGTGGGTTGAGAGGGTTCTGTGTGGGGCAATCTGGGTGCAGGCAGCTCAGTGGGGGATCTGGGTGTGCAGGGGGGATCTGGATGCACATGGGCTTTTGGGGGGGTTCTGGGTGCAACGGTAATGGGACTCTGCTGGGGGGTCCAGATGAAGTTGGTTGGGGCTCAGCAGGGGGGTCTGGGCGAAGGGAGGATAGAGCTCGGCAGGGGTTGTGCAGAGTTCAGTAGGGGAGGAGCCAGATGCTGGGAGAGTGGGGCGGGGATCCAGGTGCAACTGGCTGGGGCTTGGTAGGATGGGGATCTCGGTGTGGGTGGCTCATTGGGGAGTGCAGGGATAATGGTGCTTGTCAGGGGGGAGTTCTGGATGTGTGGGGAGTGAGGCTAACCAGGAGGGTCTGGATGCATGCGGGTTCGGCAGATGGGGGAGCACTCCCAGTACAGGGATCACTCCCCCTGCAGCTGAGGAGCGATGGGTGCAGGAAGCGTGGGGAGGGCAGTTTGCAGAGCTTCCTAGAGCCAGGGGAGAAACCTGGGGGTGGGTTTGACACAGCCCCAGATGCTGTGCAGGGGAAGAGGAAGTCCTGTCCTCCCCAGCCAAGACTAGCAGATGAGCCCAGCGCAGGGTAGGAGCTACCAGCCAGGTCGCCCCCCAGTCCCACCTCCTGCCCCACAGTGATTTATCTCTCTGCCGGCTGCCCTGGGCACCAATAACATACTGCTGCAGAGGGTCATATGACTGTTCTTGTGGCTTCCCTTTGCTTCCCTGTCAGAAAGTCATTTTTCTGTGTGGAAGCAAAGAAATCTGTGGGAGACATAAATTCTATGCATGCTCAGTGGTGCAGAATTCCCCCAGGAGTAAATAAGCAACTGCAGCTTCTACATGATCCAAAGCAGCTGCCCACTTTTCATAGTAAAAGATGGACCTTGGGGTTCTTCTCCTGACCTCACCTTTTCTACAACTGGAGAACACCCTCCAGCAGTCAAAGAGTATAAAGTGCTTGATAAATTTCTTCAATGCCAGGATCAGCCATTCCCAGTCACAATTGGCATGCAAATTCCAACTACAAATGGACTCTAGAAACCTTGGTGGGGTTTCTGGAAGGTAAGGTGAGATCTGTTCCAATCTGTGTTGGCATCTGTGATAAATGAAGGGGGGGGGCGGTAGATCTCTTTTATGGACACCCACCCAGCCAGTTAGCTACAAAATCCCTGTTAGTAGCTCTTCTCTACTTGCTTTACCTGTCAAGGGTTAAAAAAAACTGTTGATAAAAGGAAGGGAGTGGGCACCTTACCATAAGAGCCAATAGGAGGGCTAGAACATTTAAAAATTGGGAAAAAACTTTCCCTTTGTCTATGTGGTGTTGTTCTCTCCAGAGAGGAGAGACAGAGCAGCAATGCTGTAAGAAGCTTGCACCAGGTATGAAAAATCAATCCTAGAAACTACTTATTGGAAACCCCAGATATGTAAGTAGATCAGGAAATGTTTAGGAAGATGCAATTAGGTTTATCTCTTTTATTTCTGTAATGGTTGTGGACTCCTCTGTGCTAACCCCCAAATGCTTTTGTTTCGTTTGTAACCATTAAGCTGGACCTCAAAAAAACCATTCTTGATGCTTAATTATTATATTTGCTCTTTTTAAATGTAGCAATAGCCGAAGTTCCAGATGTATTTTCTTTCTTCTTGTTTTTAATAAAATTTACCTTTTTTAATAACAGGATTGGGTTTTTTATGTCCTAAGAGGTTTGTGCATATGTTGTTTAATTAGCTGGTGGCAACAGATGATTTCCTTTGTTTTCTTTCTCAGCTCTTCCCCAGTGTGTGTGTGTGTATGTGCGCGCGCGTGCGCAAGGGCTTGAGGGTACCCCACAGGGAGGAATTCCCAAGTGCGCCTTCCTGGGTTCAAAGGGTTTTTTTGCATTTGGGTGGTGGCAGCATCTACCCATCCAAGGTCAGAGAGAAGCTGTAACCTTGGGAGTTTAATACAAGCCTGGAGTGGTCAGTATTAATTTTTAGAATCCTTGTGGGCCCTCACCTTCCGCACTTGAAGTGCCAGAGTGGGGTATCAGCCTTGACAGCATCTCTTATGGCTCGAAATCAAATATTCAGAACAACATCAGTGCCGTCTACCGAAATTTTTGCTATAAAATTCTGGCCACTGCAAAGGAATCTATACCTTAGAGATTTCACCAACAATTAATTCCTGGACAGTCATCTGATGCAATTAGACTATATTAGGAATTTAAATCCTTCATAAGTAAACAGGAGGGTTTTGACAGAAGTAGAGGCTCTTTCCCCCTTTTAGATTAAGCCAGGTAAGAGCAACGGAAAGAAATGGTTCCAAATTGAACTTCACACATTCCAGTCAGAAATCCTGGAAAACTATAACTTCTGTCAGGATGGCAAAATACTCAGATTCTCAGGGAAGTGTATGCCTCCTTGGGATTACAAGTATTGCTCTTTCCAGCCAGTTTGGTGTTATCCCATTCAAGATGCACCAAAGGGAAAGTGTCTCAGTTTTTGATCTAATAGGCTGAATCCAAGTCAGACTGTCAACAGTGCAGTTTTCAGCCAGCTTAGTTTCTTTATTTTCACTTCTATTTTGAAATCAATTTAAGGTTAAAGAACAGTGCCAGATTGACAGCACCAGTGACCAAAGAAGTCTCTTAACTGAATTTGTTTCAGTGTCCAGAACAGGGAAATTAAGGTTATCAGCAGTACCAGCTTCCCCTATACTGCTCCATCAAGGTGCATAAACTCAGGTTTTTGAATGACAACCTTTATGGCTCAGAGGGTATTTTTGCCCCCCAATTATATTCAGTTTTTTGCTTGTCTATTAGCACTGCCAACAAGGGTAGCAATTAAAGCCAACTGTGATGGAGGTTTTGTGTGGTTCATTAGAAACTGCACTCTGACAATCGAGTGATTTCCCATGGACTAACCAGCCACCAGACAATATCAACCTGTGCCAGATTTAAAATACGCTGTCTGTATCCTGTTATCAATCACTGGATGTTTCCAGACCCCGTTATAAACCACTTTTGGCTAAATAAATTACCTCTGGCTTTGCTCGTGCAGGCTGAGTCTATTTCCCATCAATTGTTAATGAAGACTGTGACTGATGGCTAGACCTGGACATCTGGTTTATAATTTTATATTAAACTTTTGAACTTTTATATAATTTTTCTATGAATAATTTCCTTATTCTATGCTGTAAATCTACAAGCTGGATATTAAGGCAGAAGGCTAACAGAACAGAATATTACTCATGCATCTCATGGATGATTTAACTGAGTCAGTATGAAAGTTTAACTAAAGTGCGTGTCTATGGTCCAAACAAAAGGGAGCATTGGCAGGTGCATGAGCCTAGTTATTGAAGAGCCTTCTCTAAAGTGAAAGCATTTCTAAAATTTTTAACAGCTCATATTAGTCTTCTGCTCATAGAAGTGATTCTGCAGGTGCACTGTAATGCATATGGGCATAGATATAGAATATCATCTACATAAGGAACTGAGAGGACGTTAAGGAGGGTAACAGATGCAGGACAAGGGCACTGAGCTATGTTCATATAAACCGTCCACACTTTTTAAATAGCATATAAACTACATATATAGAAATGTCTATAGGTTCAAATCATCCCCTCAGTCATGCATTTTAGTGAAAACAGCTTTTCAGCAGCAGCCTATAGTTGATGATTAAGAAGATAAGGAAATTAGATGAATATACGTGACCAGTCTGACATTTTCAAATATCATTAACTTACTTATTTCTAAATGGTAATCTCTGAGAAATGTCAAAAGGCATTACTGTGGGCTATGTACAGACCAGGTTTCAAAATTTAAAACATAGACATCTTTTGGTTATCAGCATTTAGAAAGGAAAAAAAATTCTCCTCCACGTTCAAATAAAAGTAAAAAATCAGCTGAAAAATATTTTAATGTCATTTTTCTAAAAGTATTTATTTCTGGGCTGAGACTGTTATGGGAAACTTCAGCCAAAAGGGTAATTTTTTGAGCATCAACAATGGGATTTAGAAGAGAAGTGCCATCTCATTATTACCTATTGTGTCACTACCTCAATTTTATAACAATGTTTGGAAACTCTGTATATCAAATGCATGAAGTGACTCAGACTAAATATGTCATAGTTTCTGTAGCTTTATTATTTGTCTTGTAATAGGCACACTATTAAACAAGCTGCATATGCAACATGACTGAGATCTTTTAGTTTCAAATGTGCAACCTTACATTTGTTTTAACATAGTATTTGGAATTTACTAGAATAAAGGTGCAAATAATTCCTGACTGTTATGGACATGATCAGACTCATATGAGCAAAAGCTCCCTGCTGATTCTTTACATGTGACAAGATCAGCTATGAGCAACAGAAATCTTTCCCTTTTGCTGGGAGGAAGAACACAGTCATCTGAAAGTCCAGCACACTGTGCTTACAAAAGCGTTCTCCTGGCTTGCCAAGCTCAGTGCATATCTAAATATTTCAAACCACTCGTAGTTCTAACAGCACTAGGAGGAGATTACAATGAGCTTTTATTCATTAACATTTTATTACACCATTATTGCACATAAATGCCACTGATTTTGCCTCATTGTCCAGCTTTATTGCATAAGATGAATCAAAGCATTAAGAAATGCCACACAGAGCAGAAAACAACAGATGCATTAAAATAACATGTGCAGCAATGTAAATAACCTCTCAATTATGGGGCATCTGCTTTAGTTTATCACAACATAAAAGGTTATAAAATTAGCTATGTGCTGTGTACAGTAATGGCTGGTCGTTTTTCTTTGGAGGGCCTTTCTTAGAAAATGTTAAAAATAAAAATATTGAGGGCAGTTAAGAGGACTAGAGTAAAACTTTTCCTCAATGGAAAAAATATGTTGTCAGGTGTATGTTTCCTCCTCATATTTCAGAGGAAAAACCTGTGAATCACTTCTTATTTATAACCCACAGTAGTCTTGGAAGTTTTATTAGCTATTGGGCCATTGACTCTACTATGAAAAGGAAAGTAATTTCACCATCCATAATCTTTTTATGCTTCAATCTCAAATGAGCCTTTTACAACAATATATTTTAAGTCAATATTACTGCCTAACACATAGCTCTGTAGGCTCTCCTCTGACTGTGGTGCACCAAAAAGAGAACCATGTTCTGTTCTATCCCCTCTGTGTTTATAAAGCAAACTTAAACAGAACCTTTGAGGATCTGACAGGCCTGCCTAAGTGTAAGTCTGGACAGATCTGGTTGTATACGAGAACTACCAAAACATAAGTGGCCCCAGCAATTGCCCTAGGTGTAACCGAGGGCAAAATCTGACTCTTCGTTAGTACAAGATTATGAAAAGAGCTTTCAAAACAAGGAAGCTAATAGCTTCATATTTCCTTGCTAGAGCACTGCCTAAAAATCATTCACAAGTAGAAAGAAAACAATGGTTATGAAGTTAGCTTAGATTATGTTAAATGCCACAAGTATGAAACAAATTCTTAACTCACTTTTCCCAGAAGAAGCTGTGAATAAACACATCCTCCTCAATTGAGGGAGGATGTTAGCAGCATGTGGGCTTTCAGCCAGTTTCCTCACCTTTATTTCATTATTTTGAATATGTTCTCAGTCTTTACTCCTCCTATGCTGGCTCATTCATAATGTGACATAGAAATGCAGCTTGTTTGCTTTCTACCCTTTTCATTGCAGGTCAGCCACTCTGAGGAGTGACTCGATGGCTTGGAATTTAAATTACTACAAATAGGAACTCAAAAGAAAATAACCACTTAATTTTTTGCACCAGGAATCTACATTCAAAGCTTTATAATGAACGTATCACTTACCACCCAAGGTTTGTCGCAAAAATTATAGATTGACTCTAGGGAGTTGACACTGGGAATACCAGCATAATGCATTCCAATGATTAAGTTACGGAAGTCTTCGTTCTCAGCCATACTGAACGAATGTTGTCGAACAAGGACAAAATCAGGTCTGAATGATCTAAAGAGAAAAGGATATACACCTATTAGACAATGATCAAACACTTCACTCTGATATATGATATCCTATATACCACGTGCATTATATATACACATGTTGTATTTGCAGTATTCTAGCTTCAGTTTTTTACCCTTTGTATCTCAGAGATGCATTGTTTTATAAAAACTTTAAAAGTTAAAGTAATTCACAGCTTTTTTCCCCTCATAAAATTCCTAACCAATGTCCTAATGTTTAACTTTGAAAACATGTGGGCTGTATTGCTAAATAATTTCAAGGTGTATTTTATATAAATCACTGCCACTTTAGTCGAGGAGAATTAGATACTTTAATGTGTTTGCTTTATTCCTTTTAACTGAACTTAATTGCTAATGATAAGTCCATTTAGTACAATGGGGGCCTAATTTATCATGAATCAGCTGTCTTTAAAAAGCAGGAAGTTTGGGCAACATTAAATGTAAGCCTGTCCAAATATTGAAATAGCTTTAAATAAAACAACTAATGTTTGTCAAATATCCTAACAGGAAGAACTTAACACCACGAAAAACTGGTAAATGATGCCAGAAAATATTTTTATAATTTGGAAAACAAGTCTGACCACACAAACTTAGTTTTATCATAACTAAAGGTTTCTTTCTTACCCCTGCATCCTTTAGGCTGAGAAAGAGTCATTAAATTCCAAAGCAGATTAAATACAGTGTGTCAGATTCTGTTCTCATTTAAACAGATGTAACCCCAAAGTAACTCCGCTGACTTCAACACTAAGCAGTGTAAATGAGATCAGAGTTGGTTCTGTCCCTCTGGGAAGGGCTTCAATGGAGTGCTGAAAGATCTTCTCTCCATGCGCCTGAAGCCATGCTGCACAGATCAGATTAGCACTCCCCCTCAGCATGTGAGCGGGAGCCAAGTGCTTGCCTTAGGTGCTCCTTGTACAGCCCGAGGAACACCTGAGCAAGAATTCTGCTCCTGTGATACATGTAGAGCAGGAGGCAGAGCTCCAAGGTCAGGAATAGACCTGGCTCTCCAGTCAGGTGTTATGGGCTCCTCACAACTCCAGAGAGTGGAGCAGTGAGGAACAATGTTCCCAGATGACACTTCATACAATGCAGCCATCCCTTTGCTCCCAGAAGTCCCTTTGCATTATCCCTTACATTGACTCCGGTGAACAGGAGACTATAGACAGCTTTGCCATGTCATGAAAATAATCAAGTGCCGCCCTCCCCTTTTAATAGTTTCCATGAAAAAAAAAAGACTGAGAAGAATATACAATTCAGGGAAGCACAGCATGTGCAGTTAGACACTGTTGGAGCATAATTTACTGAAAACTAAGCCTTTAGGAGAAGTGGGCAAAAATAAAAACAAAAACTAGATGTTAAGAACCAGACTAGAACCAAACCTGTCAGATTTGGAAATATCCCAGTGAGGTCTCTCCACTTCCATTTCCCAGCTAGGACAAGAAGTAACGAAACACCGTGAGGCTGCCTGCTCATATGTGATTTCCAGCTGGCGATGGAAACAGAACTAAACTGGTCTATTCTCAGCAAATTTTCAGCCTGATTTTGAGGAAGAATTCAAAAGGTTTGGATTAGAGATGGCTGGAAGCTGCAATGGTGGAATCTGGAACCAGGTCTTTTAGAGATTGGTGCAGGGCTGGCCTGACCATGAGGCGAACTGAGGTGGCTGCCTCAGATGCCAGACGGTGGGGAGGCGCCACTAGGACCCAGAGTGTAGAAAATTGTGTCTGCTGCTGGTGCATATGTATTCTCTCTGCTCTAGATGCACAGAGATGGTGGAGTGCTGTGCTGGAGGAAGGAGAGCACAAAAGACATAACAGGCATGCAGGAGAAAAGGTGAAAGGGAATAAGAGAAAGCAGCAGGACCTGCAGGGAGAGAGAGAGAGGAGGACGAGCCTCTTATGTACGTCTCTAGCACCCCCAGGAGCCTGGACTGATTAACACCAGCTTCTCAAGGAGCTTCCTGTTTCCTGCTGCTTCCCTGAACCCACTTGAGGAGAACAGGCAGTCAACTGAAGTAGTTGGAGCCAGTTAGGCCCTTAAGACGCTGATATCTTCCCTCACTCAGGCCCTGCTACCAGCCTGATTATTCGTCCCCTTCAACTGAGTGTTGAGAGCCACTATAGCTGGCACAGAACAGCAGTCATGAGTGAAAGAAGAAAACGCCCCTCTGGGGCAGCATTCAGAAAAAGCAAGCAAGCAAAGGAAGCTTTTCTATCTAAGCAGGAAGGAGCTCTCCTGAGATACAGAGACACAAATGTTCACAGTGAGCCTTCCGGCCCCAGTGAGGATGTGAGTGGTGAGGAGATGCCTGATCTTCCAGTTAGTCAGAGTACAGGTGACCTGGCAGCTACTGCAGCATCCATATCTCCATCTCAAATGGATGTAACCATGCACATTCCTGAAGAAAACTGTAGATCAGAGAAGAGTGTGGTGGAGGCGCAAGAAACAGCTGCTGCTGAGTTTAGTTCCTTAAGTCTAGATGATCCAGGACTGTGGACCCACTTGAAAAGTAGCCTGAGGGACTTCCTTATACTGCACAGGCCACAGCGAGTGAAAAACTTCATGTTCCCCAAAGGGCAATGAAAATAGAAGTTTCCATCCAACGCATTACTGGCGTGAAATCCCCAATGGTGACAAAGTGGAGAGGCTATGGCTTATGTATTCAAAAACCCAGAATGCTGCATACTGTTTTTGTTGCAAAGTCTTCCAATCTAATGTTCCAGCCACATTGGGTTCTACAGGAACAAAGGGCTGGAAAAATCTGGCTAGAAATCTGGCATGCCATGAGAAGGCAGCAAATCACCAGAGAGCATTCCATAGGTGGAAAGAGCTTGAGAGGAGACTAAGGTTAAAGGCCACCATAGATGATCAGCATCAAGAGAAGATTGCATCACAGTCTCTTTACTGGCAAAATGTTCTGAAAGGGCTCCTTGCCATTGTGAGAATGCTTGCTACCCAAAACCTAGCACTGCGTGGCACTTCAGATCAGCTATATGTGCCAAACAATGGAAACTTCCTTAAAATTGTGGAGCTAATGGCTGAGTTCGATGCTGTACTCCAGGAGCATCTAAGAAGAGTCACCACCCAAGAAATGTACACATACCACTACCTTGGAAAAACAATTCAAAATGAGATCATACAGTTACTGGCAACAAAAGTCAAACAGAAGATTGTGGCAGATCTGAAGTCAGCAAGATATTACTCTATTATTCTGGTCTGCACACCTGACATCAGCCATATGGAACAAATGACTTTAATGGTGCGTTTTGTAACAACTACAGAACCTAGTGAAAATGTCCCTGCAATGGTGACTGTCAGAGAGCATTTTCTAGAATTTATTGACATTGATGATACTACAGGAGATGGTATGACAAATGTGCTTCTTAAAAAGCTGTAAGATATGGGAATTGCGATAGCTGACATGAGAGGTCAGGGCTACGATAATGGTACCCACATGAGAGGAAAGAACAGAGGAGTGCAGACACGGATCCAAGAGTTAAACACTTGAGTTTTTTTTTCTCCCATGCAGTTCTCATTCATTGAACTAGGTAGTCAGTGATGCAGCATCAGCTTCTAGTGAGGCTGCTGAATTTTTAAATGTAATTCAAAGCATCTATGTATTTTTCTCTGCATCAACTCATTGATGGCAAATTTTGAAGCAACATCTGGGAACATCCTCTCTGACACTGAAACCACTGAGTGTCACACGATGAGAAAGTCGAGTGGAGGCGATAAAGTCTATCAAACACCAAATTGGGAAGGTAGATGATGCTATACTTGCCATTATGGAGGATAATGCTATGACAGGAACTGTTTGTGGGAGAACAGTGGCAGAGGGAAATGGAATCACCAGAAACATACATAACTTCAAATTTCTGTGTGGCTTAGTGTTGTGGCATGACATACTGTTTGAAATAAATGTTGTACGCAAGAGACTCCAAGGTGTTGACCTTGATATATCTGGAGCAATGGAACAACTGGACAAAACAAAGTCATACCTACGGTCTTACCGGTCAGATGAGGGATTTCAAAACGTTCTGAAGAGTGCACAGAAGTTGGCAGAGGAACTTCACACTGACGCTATTTTCCCACCCACTCAAGAATACAGGAGTCACCGAAGAAGACGACATTTTGATTACGAGGCACGGGATAATCCCATAAGAAACCCCAAACAACAAGTTGAATTCTTTAACCAGGTGCTAGATTGTGCAATACAATCAGTTGAAGAATGTTTCATGCAGCTCAAGGAACACAGCAGTATATTTGGGATGTTGTATAATATTCCAAAACTCCTCGCTATACCTGAAGAAGACCTACACCAGCAATGCAGGGCACTAGAGACAGTGTTGACACATGATGACATGCGCAATATTGATGCGAGTGATTTAGGTGATAAACTGAAAGCCTTTCAAGATACATTTCAGCAGGATCAACTCCAAAGGCTGTTCTGGAATATATGTGCACAAATAAGATGATCACCCTCTTTCCAAACGCTTTTGTTGCTCTGTGCATACTTCTAACACTTCCTGTACAGTTGCCAGTGGAGAACGCAACTTCTCCAAGCTGAAGTTAATAAAAACACATCTACGCTCCACAATGACATAGGAAAGGCTGGTCGGCCTTGCAACATCTCAATAGAGCATGAGCTGGCCCAGACTGTGGACCTTCAGCAGGAAGCTGTTCAAATCTTTGCAACCAAGAAGGCATGGAAAGCACCACTTTGATTATTCAAACAGATAAAAATGCCAGTGTTTACTATGCAGACAAGAAAAGTTACATTTGCGGTTGAAAGTTAAGTGTTACTTAAAATTTTTGAACAAGGCATTTTAAGTTGTTAGTTCTCCTTTATTGGGGTAGGTAGCGGAGCTGTACCATGAGAGGAGTAGAACAGGAAGAAGGCAGAATTGAGACCTTTCAAAGTTTTGGCCCAAGCGAGGGGGTATGAGGGCATCATTTGAGCTCCCCGCCTCAGGTGCCAAAATGTTGTGGGCTGGCCCTGGATTGGTGATATCTCAATCTGGGTTTTGGCCTGGTCCATTATCAGCATAAGGTCTATTAGCATAATTCAGATATTGATGGGGATTCTGATTTCATACACCCCAAAGTATTCAGGTCCATTGGCTTTGGTTTGGGTCTGCTCTAGGGATGTAAAACGTTAACCAATAAGCATTACTCTTACCAGTTAACCCGCCTTAACTGTTAACCGCCAGCCAGCCTGCCGACCCCAGTGGCCCCAGCCACACCAGCACTGGCCCCTGCTGGATCAGCCCCAGCTGCACCGACCCCTGCCGGATTGGTCCCAGCCGGATAAGCCCTAGCCGCGCCGGCCCCTGCTGGATCAGCCCCAGCCCCAGCCTCACCGGCCCTTGCCGGATTGGCCCCAGCCCCAGGCGCACTGGCTGGATTGGCCCCAGCCCCAGCCACTCCGGCCAGCCTTTTAATTGGTTAACCATTTAAATGAAATATTTATAACTGTTTAAGCAGTTAACTTTTTAAACGATATTTACATCCCTAGCCTGCTCCTAGTTCTGATGGTTCAGGTAAGCATCTGAGTTTCTGGATGTTTATCCAAAACTAAACCCAACAAAATCTTCCACTCATCACTATGCTTTAGTAAATTAAGCAACTGAAACTTTGAAATTTAGATACTGGCAATGCTGGAGGTGAAGGGAAGCAGAAGACTTAGAATCATAATATTCAGTTTAGAATCATAATATTCCTTAGAATAAGTTCCTGTGACAGGCTAGCGACAGATTCCCAACCACACTAAATTTCATGTCTAGAAAAATCAGTGACTAGTTTGAAGCAATTAATCTATGGTGAGCAGTATAATAATACCAGGGAACAGGGTGCAGAGAGTTGTGGGGCATCAAAGTATTCTCTGAATTGGATGGTGTTTATTAGCTTTACAATCAGAAAAAGGAAAAAAAGTTATATGAAGCTGACAGTAAATCAAGTACTCAGCTACAATTACATTTTTTTATGCTACAAAAGCATGCCCATAATAAATGCAGGCAATATCCTAGGGCTTCATTTTTCAAAACTATTTAAAGGATTTGAACCCCTGATTCCTGCTAAAAATCAATGGCAACTGCACATTCAAATCTCTTAAGAAGATTCGATATTCCTAGCCTGAAAGCAGCTGGACATTTGCACTGTTTTCCAAGTATACGGCATAATTTGTCTTGAGCAATATTACAAAGATTAGTAGTTAGATGAAATGGCATTGTAGACTGGACTACAAACTGGTAAATTAATGCTTGCTTTTTATCAAGTTATCCTTAGGGTATTTACAGGGTAGTTCTGAGAACGTGTGATATAGGTTTCAGTGGGGAATGTCAAGTGCACTGAAGTGTGTGTCGTGTAAGGAAATTCAATTTACTGGCACAGTATGGGTAAAAACACTTGAAGGATTAATGATCCTCCTCCTTTATTTTTGCAGAGCAGCCAGGGCAAGGGAGAGACTACACCTTTATCTTACAAAAAGGGGAAAATCATTGAGGGATTACACATCATCTCAGAGTGTACTGTGCACTTAGACAAAGGAAAAAACTAGGAAGTGCCCCCTTTAAAATGTAAGCTCTCTGAATTGATCCAAGATGGAACTGACCTAAGTTTCCCCTCCACCCCACATCCTCTCAGTTGAAGACTTTGGTGCATGAGATTTAGAGGAAGGAATGCAAGATGTTTGTACATTCTGATAAGAATGAAGAGAGTGAGTTACAGTCCTGTAATTGATACTGGACAGAAAGTCTACACATGACTGTATACACATATAGAAGTGTGTGCACAATGCTCACCACTGGCACAAACCTTCCCAAACCCCAAAATCTCAATGTTTTGTGACAAATGTTTTTCCATTTTTTCCAGAATTTTCCCCCTTTTTTTGTGAAAACAAAAGGCAGCTTTTGCACGTTTAAAAAAATCTTCCTGGTAAACCCTACAAAATGGAAAGTTTCTCTCTTGGGAAAATACATAAAAATGTATGATTTTGTCCAGAAAGTGACATTTTGCTCTGCAAAGCTGTGCTAAAAGTTCCCTTTGAACCACACTAGCAAGCACTACCGAAACAAGTTTTCTCACCTGAATATTCAGAAATCAAAAACTGCTATTAAATCTCATTGCATGTATTACAAGTTAAATCCTCGCTCCATTGAAGTCAATGGGAATTTTTGCCATTGACTTCAATGGGCCACTGTTTCACCCTGAAAGTGGAGCTCTTCCTGTGTCTATCTTCTAAGAGGTTGACTTAGGCAAAAAAAGGTATATGGTGCACATCCTGTTATCTGACCCATACACTAAAAAGTGGCTTAAACGAGGTTTCTTGTCAGCTGAACATTTAAAGAACACTCTTCAGTGTACCTTTGCATTCCTATAGGCTGCTATAAAAAAGATGGAGAAAAATTATTCTCTCTTGCCACACACAGAGGACAGGAGAAGAAGCAGTGGGTTCAAACTACAGGATAGCAGTTTTAGATTCAATCTCAGAAAAAAACTTCCTAACTGTAAGCACAGTAGGACAATAGAACAGACGGCCTAGGGAAGTCTTGGAAGCTCCTTCACTGGAGGTTTTCAAAAAGAGACTGGATAGCCATCTGTCTTGGATGGTTTAAACACAACAAATCCTGCATTTTGGCAGAGGGTTAGATTAGATGGCCCTGGCCCTTCTAACCCTATGGTTCTATAATTCTAAATGATCTACACTGGTCCAAATATTTAATAGGCTTCAGACAGTGGAGTTTCAAAAAAGGGTGAGATATAGTTAACCAAAAGACTGCCACAGGAGTTGCATTATTTTTCACTTATTTATGACAAAGGATGTATGTAGAAACATAGTTATATGTTTTAATAAAATTAAAAAGGATAAACATAGTAAAACAATCATTAATATTTTCAATGCAGTAGTTCCTGCGGCAGGATAAGAGCTTTTCAGACACACAAGATGACACAGCCCCAGCCCCAAAAGGCTTCCAATTGAAAAAGCTTGCTCCAGGGGTAAGTTGGAAGTTTATACTAGATTTCAGTATGGAAAACCTTTTTTCCTTTATGACACTATTTAAACTCCACAGGGAAAAATTCACAATAATATACTTGTGTATAATGTACTTGTGACTGATCAGTGATGTTTCAATCATCTTCAAAACAGAAAGAAAATATTTATACAGGTACACTGACATGCACATATTACAATAGATGATCTATTTTCATTTAGGTCCTGATCCAGCACTGGGCCCCATGTGGAATTCACTGCAGTATAGTGTCAACAAATCTAATAAGTGATCTATGGGGACAAGAAGGAATGTTTAAAGAAAACTGAAAACAAATTAAAGCTTTCAATGCTATGTAGTTCTAGTTCTACACTATCCTGGCAATTCCATTAGGTTGCCACACCCATAAAAATGGTAATAATTTACTGAAGCGATCCTTTGTCAGCTCACTGTTATACTTGCTCACACACAGATGTCACAACTAGATTTCGTCACACTGCCAGGTTGCTTTCTTTCTTGATGTTGACCCCAGTGAATTTGAGACATTTCTCATGAATCAGGATTCCTTGTAGCAGGGGTACCATGTGTGGGCAAGTACAGCTACGGAGAAAGGAATCTCCTCTTACTCAAGCATTTTACTAAGGAATTACAGTTAATTCTTTCCTTCAAGGATTACACCTTCTTATGCTTTATTCAGGTGTTCTTTTGTTTCTTTGTTTTGTTTTTTTAAACTTACCTGACAACTTTGGTGCCATTACGGAATGCTTGGATGTCTACAGCATAACTGCCATCAGCATGGGCTATCAAGTTGATCTCTGAAAATTGTGCCTATGAAAAAAGACTCAGATAAGTCAACCTGCTTTTATTTCACCCACATTTTAACTAACTTCCTTCTCTTTATTTTAAACATTAGCGTTTAATTGCCAATGTTGTGCCTGAAACATAACTAGTATTGAAAACAAATACTTTTCACCTAAAAAAGTCTGGCACATACACATCACCACAAGTTTGCCATAATTCTAACATACTAAAAGAAAAAATGGGCTAAAGCATGAATATATCCATAGTAAGGGCCTATTTGGGGCTCATACATAGGATGAGCATATTTCCTTCTTCATCTCTGTATCAAAGGTTTGATATTTATTTTTGCTCTGTGTGGCATTTCAGTGGAAAATTAATAGAGAGACTACTTAAAGTTATAGCCTATGTTTTCCAGAAACCATATTACCAAACTGTGAATTAGAGGCAAATACCATCCGTAAACAGAGCACCTGCTTACAGCATGTGTATCAATGTCCCTACATATACACACTTTTTCTGTATTATGTGCATTTCATTTTTCTTCTAAAGAGGTTCCACATCAAGTATCCTACGCACAGCACTATACAGTCAAAATTCACAAATGCAGAATTTCTGCTAGAGAGATATTTTCTCACACTAGAAATGTGACATTTACAAGGACAATAATTCAATTCCATGCTGTTCGTGAGTAAAGTGACACTGTGATCCCTCAGTTATTTGAAATAAAAGGACAGGATGTTTTTTATTTATGTATAGTCTTTCATCTACATAGACTCCCAAAGCATGTGACTAGCCCACTGAATCTAAACACACACTTAAGTGCTCTGATGGAGAGGGGCCAGAATGCTCTGGACCTTGCTGGATGAAGCCCTTGGCACATAGTTTTTAAATGAAATTGATAACATACACACTGTACAATGGAAATGTCAGAAGTTATGAATATACATCTAAGAACTGAGGCTGTTATAGCAACATTAATTAAGAATATGTTTAATTTGATATTGGCTTCCAATCTTTCCCATTCATTAATCAGGTTAAAAAGACCAATTCCAGTGGCCTGCCTCCTCACAGTATCCTAATCATGTGTTTTGCCACTGAATTAAAAATTTGACAAGTGCTAGAAAGGCTGCAGGTTTATTTTTGTATATAATGAATGGGCCTAAGCGCTCCAATGGACAGTGGGCCAAATTCTTGACATCTATGTTGGAAAGAAGGAAAAAGATTTCACAGTACAGGAAAGTGCTCTGATAATCAGAGCAACGGTGAGCGGGATTCTCATCTCATGGGAGCTTGTCCGTAAGGTGCAACATGCCCTCCAATTTCTGGGTATAACTGTGTGTAACAAATGCAGCAAGTAGTAAGGCAAATGTGACACTGAGAATTCCCCCTGCTCAGGACTCGGTGAGGGTGGGGATGGATGACTGTACCCCATCTACCTTTTTGTTAGACTACATTTTCTCTGGGCGCTCCATGAACTTGGGTACTCCAGTGCCAAGGTAGGGAGAAGTCTGCAGTTTTCTTGTACTTTCCAAGTCTTGCATTTCTGCTGGACATATGCTGTTTGCTCAGTGTCTGAACCCTCTACCTGCATTATGATGTTCAGGAAGTCCAACATGCTGATAATGCACTGCTGGCAGTTACTAACTATAAAATATTAAAATAGCGTCAGTGACTCAGGTTAATTGCACAGTCGGAAACTTCTGTTACCATGGGATTAGTAGGGTCCACAAAAATAAAAAAAACTGCTCAAACTTTCACTGTCCCATCCACAAAAAGCAGATCTCGATTCTGCAACAGACTCTGTGCCAAGAGAATCCTTGAGTCCGTGTGGTGCTCCAAATGACTTCAATGCGTCTCCACACTAGGGTTGCCAGGAATCCAGTTTTCGACCGGAACGCCCAGTTGAAAAGGGACCCTGTCGGCTCCCGTCAGCACTGCTGACTGGGCCGTTAAAAGTATGGTTGGCAGTGCAGCTGGGCTAAGACAGGCTCCCTGCCTGCCCTGGCTCCGCGCGGCTCCCAGAAGCGGCAGCATGTCCTCCCTACGGCTCCTAGGTGCAGGGGCAGCCAGGGGGCTCTGCACACTACCCCCCAACCAGAGCGTTGGCTCCGCAGCTCCCACTGGCCGGGCACCGCCAACCCCCTGCCAACCTCCCGCACCCCAATCTCTGCCCCAGCCCTGAGCCCCCTCCTGCACTCCAAACCCCTCATCCTGGCCCCACCCAGAGCCTGCATCCCCCGCACCCCAACACTCTGCCCCAGCCTGCAGCCCCCCCACACTTTGAATCCTGCAGCCTCACCCCTCAAGCCCAGAGCCCCCTCATATACCCCAAAACCTCATCCCCAGCTCTACCCCAGAGCCTGCACTCCCATTCAGAACCCTCACCCTCTCCCACACCCCAACCCCCTGTCCCAGTCCGGTGAAAATGAGCAAGTGAGCAAGGGTGGGGGAGAGCAAGTGAAGGAGGGAGTGGGGAATGGAGGGAGTGGGGGGTGGAGGGGAGCAAGGATGTTTGGTTTTCTGCAATCAGAAAGTTGGCAACCCTACTCCACATGGGTACTGCTTGTGTGACATGAACTACAGGATTGGATCTATGTCTGAACTATATTTTAGGTCCAGATAATACGCCTCCCTTTCCCCTAACCCCAACAACACTCCTGCCGATTTCCACAAGACTTTCCATGCTTCTGAGTTAAAAACGTGGATCAGATTCTCAGCTGGCATAAAGCAACGTGGTTACATTCAATTCAGTGGAGCTACGTTGGATTTACATTAGCTGAGGACCTGGCTCATGATGTTTTGTTCTCTCGGGGCCTTATTCAAAGATTCCAGAGACAAAACAATCCCTTTTAAGTGAAAAAAAAATACGGAAAATATTCCTGGCTACATTCCCTTTTATAAACAGTCACTGAAAGCACCCAAAGAACGTGTTTATTGCCCTTTTCAGAAATGCAATTCAAGTGAAATCTGTATAAATCTTCTAAGGCACTCCAGATATATATGGCTTTATCCCATGTTTTAGAAGTGCTAAAACTGCAATTGGGGTACCTATACATTTTAAATTTAAGAAGGCAATAGAGTGAACCAGAAAAAGCCAACATTCAGTCCTACTCATCCTTTGGGAAATCAGTTGTCCATAGCTAACCCCTTTGATCATTTCATATTTTTACCACTATGCAAAGCTATGAGGATACTCTAGTAAGAGCTGCATTAAAATGAAAATGAATACTTGAAACTTTTATTGCAGTCTCCTGAGGCTGCATCCCAGGGCCATAGCAAGGGTTGGGATAATCAGGCACAGCAGTGAAGGGACCAGAATCATGACATTGGACTATAATGTGCCATGGCACCACCACATTAGAAAAAACAGTTAATGGGGGTGGGCACTTAAGATCCCCCCTCAAAAGTACCCCTCCCAATTAAATATGTTTGATTTTGCCACATTCATAACTCACAACAAAATTTCACAGTAGCAAAATTTTCACAAAGCTTTTGGCATTGCTTAAGAAATTCCATAAAAAGAAGAGCTAGCAAATTCACATGCTATTTAACATCACTTACACTCTCTGAATTTTCCAGGGACTATATAGAAAATGATAAATAAATATTTATAACATCTAGAGTAAATAGTTTAGTTACCTGTTCAACTTTGATATCATACTCCCCATGGACCTTTTTCCCACGAAAGCACTTGACCCTGAAAAAAGAAAAATGTCACTAAGATATGTACAGTAATACATGCACATTAGTGTACTTGAGAAAGGACATGTAACAATAATCAGTAGCCAGGTTTAGTTTTCATATGATTTTCTGTATATTATAAATATATATACACATAATTGATTATTACACGTTGGTCTATTTTACATACCCATATCCTCTAACTAGCCATCTCTTCCTCTTTTGGTCCAATTATGGTACTCAGAAAAATCAGTATGCTTCCACCACAAGAGGTATCACAAATGTTGTTGTTATAACACACTTTAATCTATATATATTATAATAAAATGGTTACTTATGACAAGATGTGATCCTGCTTCCATTAAAAACAGTGGCAAAATCCCATTTACTTTTATGCAAACAAGGGCCCTACAATGAATCATGTCAATCTATATGTTCTCAGTTTACTCAGAAACCTATTCTAGGACAAACTCTGCAAAATCTTGCTCAAAAGGTCAAAGAGTTGTCATCTGCCTTTTAAATGAACTTTCAGTGATGACCCTAGATGCGGCACTCAATGAATATCTGGGTGACCAATTTATAACACTATCATGTCAACCTACCGTACCTCAAATATATTTATATTCCACAAGAGACAAAACAGGACCAACACATTTTGACAATGTGTTCCTCTGTATTTGTTGTATTACTTAGCTTTGGGTTTTTTTCAGCAGACATTTTAGGAGGAGGATTTTACTTCAAATTGGCATCCTAAACAGTCATTCTATTACGAAGTATTCATTTTATTTCAAAAATTTTAAGCCTTGGATTCCAAGTAGCATTTCATAGCTCTTAAAGTAAGAAAACCAAAGGCATATACCAACACTATAGTACTGTTCCTCCTTCTTCCTACATAAGTCTCTTGTTTGACACCAGTGTTGCTCCTCTGCTGAGTGGGAGCAGTTGTCTAGGGCCTTGCAGGTTAGTTTCTAGTGGAGGAGAAATCAGAAAGGCTGAGTCTGGGTATATTCCAAATGTAATTTGCTTTATTTATACATATATACAAGTCCTGAAATGAGATGGTCAAATAGCAATGACTTCTTATAGGCATCTCAGTTCAACACCTGATTCTCAAGGAACAACTCTGCCTCAAGAATTGACTCTAAACAGAGATCAAACTCTTCTGCTGCTCAAGCAGTCCCCTCTCTCCTCAAGCTATCCCTGCACAAAACCACTACATAATCCGCCACACCACCACAGAATGTCTTCCCAAGAGTCAAAACTTGCTTTCACAATAAGAAAAAGAACTTGGGACACAATGTATAACTGACATCTGCCACAACAATAGTTATTACACTAAAATCTTTCTTACTGAGAAAAAACAATTAAGACATGGATTTTGTATAGTGTGACAAAGTTCCTCCTCTACCTTGGTGGGTCCTGCGCTTATTGGCGGATTTTCTTGCCTCAAAGATTCACCATGTGGGTTGGGGAACAGCCCAGAGACCTTCCCCTCTGGGAGAACCCACAGTCCAGGTCAATTGGGAAGTTTGGGGGGAACCCGGGCCCGCCCTCTACTCCGGGTTCCAGCCCAGGGCCCTGTGGACTGCAGCTGTCTATAGTGCCTCCTGTAACTGCTGCATGACAGCTACAACTCCCTGGGCTACTTCCCCATGGCCTCCTCCAAACACCTTCCTTAGTCTCACCACAGGACCTTCCTCCTGGTGTCTGATAACGTTTGTGCTCCTCAGTCCTCCAGCAGCACGCACTCTCACTCTCAGCTCCTTGTGCCTCTTGCTCCCAGCTCCTCACACTCCAACCACAAACTGGGGTGAGCTCTTTTTTAAAACCCAGGTGCCCTGATTAGCCTGCCTTAATTGATTCTAGAAGCTTCTTCTTAATTGGCTCCAGGTGTCCTAATTAGCTGCCTGCCTTAACTGGTTCTAGCAGGTTCCTGATTACTCTAGTGCAGCCCCTGTTCTGGTCACTCAGGGAACAGAAAACTACTCATCCAGTGACCAGTATATTTGCCCTCTACCAGACTCCTGTATCCCACTGGTCTGGGTCTGTCACATATCCCTCCCCCCTGCTCAACGCCAAGGGGTCGGGCAGCTTGGGACGCCAGACAGTGCACATGGGACAAACCATCGGCGTTGCCATGACGGCTCCCTGCTCTGTGTTGCACACGGAACTGGAAAGGTTGGAGGGATAAGAACCATCTGGTCACCCTTGTGTTCTCCTTTTGTTCCGCTGCATCCATTGAAGAGGGGCATGGTCGGTCACGAGGACAAATCTGCGCCCGAGCAGGTAGTAGCCCAATGTTTCCATGGCCCATTTTACAGTGAGGCATTCTCTCTCCACAACTGCATATTTTTGTTCCCTTGGAAGGAGTTTCCGACTCAGGTATAGAATTGGGTCTTCCTCCTCCCCGACCATCTGTGATAGAACGGCACCCAACCCTACTTCCGATGCATCTGTCTGCAGGATAAACTCCTTGGTGAAATCAGGGGCTATCAGTACAGGGTTATTGCAGAGGGCAGTCCATAGGTCTGTGAATGCTTCCTCTGCTGCGTCAGACCATCTCACCAGATCAGGTCCACGGGCTTTCACTAGGTCTGTCAAGGGCCTTGCCCTTGTGGCAAAGTGGGGGATAAATCGTCGGTAATACCCCACCACACCTAGGAACGCCCGGACTTGTTTCTTGCGACTTGATCGGGGCCAATTTTGGATGGCCTCTAACTTGTTCACTTGGGGTTTTACCAGACCTTTTCCCACAATGTAGCCAAGCCTTTGCTGTAAGGCCAGCTCGCCTGAAGGTATCAAGGACTGCCTCCACCTTCTCCAGGTGGGTTTCCCAGTCTGGGGTATGAATGACCGCATCGTCCAAGTAGGCAGCAGCATAACTGTTATGCGGGCGTAATAGCTTGTCTGAGGCATTGGAATGTAGCTGGGGCCCCATGTAGTCCAAAAGGGAGGACAATATATCGAAAAAGACCCTCTGGTGTAGAGAACGCAGTCTTTTCTTTTGCGTCTTCCGCAAGGGGAATCTGCCAGTACCCCTTTGTCAAGTCTAGGGTAGTCAAGTACTGGGCATTACCCAGACGGTCCACTACCTCATCTATGCGAGGTATGGGGTACGCGTCGAACTGGGATACTTCGTTTAGTCGCCGGAAGTCATTGCAAGATCTTGTGGTGCCATCAGGTTTGGGCACCAGCCCTATTGGGCTGGACCACTGACTGTGGGATTCTTTGATGATCCCCAACTCCAGCATTTTTTTTACTTCTGCTTTTATTTCCTCCCTTTTTGCTGCTGGCACCCAATAGGGCCTCATTGTTACTCTGGCCCCAGGGTTCGTTACGATGTGGTGATATGTCTCGGTTGTTCGACCCGGTTTTGTCGAGAACACATCTTGGTTCCGGAAGATCATCTCAGACACCTCATTCTTCTGGTCTGGTGTTAAATCGGGAGACACTCTCACCTGTTTGGAAGGCTTGTTTTCCTGGGTTAGGTCTTTTTGGACCGTTGTGCATGCCTCTTGTGCATGCCAGGGTTTCAGAAGGTTAACGTGATAAATCTGTTCTTGTTTTCTGCGTCCTGGCTGCCGCACCTTGTAGGTTACTTCCCCCACGGGTTCAACCACCTCATAGGGCCCCTGCCATTGGGCCAGAAGCTTGCTTTCTGCCGTGGGTACCAACACCATAACCCGATCCCCTGGTTGGAACTGTCGCACTTTTGCCTGGCAATTGTAATGGGTTCGCTGGGCCTCCTGTGCCTTCTCCAAATGTTCCCGTACAATAGGGGTAACCCGGGCTATCCGGTCTCGCATCTGCATTACATGCTTGATTATATTTCTCCCCTCATTGGGTTCCTCTTCCCAGATCTCTTTGGCAATATCTAGTATGCCACGGGGGTGACGCCCATATAATAACTCGAAGGGGGAAAACCCAGTTGAGGCCTGTGGTACCTCCCGGATAGCGAACATAAGGTAGGGTAGTAGGGTGTCCCAATCCTTCCCATTCCGATTTACCACCTTCCTTATCATAGCCTTGAGGGTTCAGTTAAACCTTTCTACCAACCCATCAGTCTGTGGATGGTAGACCGAAGTTCTCAGGGTATGTATATGGAGCAGCGTACAGAGGTCCTTCATTAGCTTTGACATAAATGGGGTTCCTTGGTCGGTTAATATCTCCTTCGGTAGCCCCATTCAGGCAAAGATCCCCACCAGCTCTTTGGCTATAGTTTTATAGGCCGTGTTCTGCAGGGGGAACGGCTTCTGGGTAGCGAGTAGCATAGTCCAAAACAACACGTATATATTGGTGGCCCCAAGCCGTCTTCTCCAGGGGTCCCACTAGGTCCATGGCTATTCGCTCAAAAGGGACCTCTATGATGGGAAGGGGTGCTAAAGGTGCCCTCAAGTCGGGACGGGGACTGTGCAGCTGACACTCCGGGCAGGAGGCACAGTACCTCCGCACTTCTTCATGTACTCCGGGCCAGAAGAACCATCGTAGGACTCGTGCCAGGGTCTTCTCTACCCCCAAATGCCCCCCCCCAAAAGATGACTATGAGCAAGACTTAATACAGCGTTCTGTTGTTTTTGAGGTACTAGGATCTGCTGTACCTTCTGCCCCTGTACTGGTGCAACCCGGTATAAGAGATCCTTCTTAATTATGAAGTAGGGTCCTGGTCCCTGGGTTTTTCCTTCCACGGGGACCCCATCTATTTCAGTCACCTCCTTCCTAATGTTGTCATACCTTGGGTCTTCTGCCTGGTCCCGTCCAAAATTTCCTCTCCCGGGGCTAATCTGCCCAAGATCTAGGGGCCCAGTCTCTGTTGCCTCTACTGGTTCAGAAGCATTAGGGTGGGGGTCAGACTCAGGTGCTTCTCCCTCCTGCGTGGCCTCCTTTTCAGCTGCGTGGGTCCGCCTACCGACAAGAGTGACCCTCTGGCTTTGGGTCAGTATTCGGGTTCCCAAGGCCTTAGCTGCCCTTCTTTCCCTTTTTGTCTTTCTACCATGTCTGGGAGTGGAGAACAAATCTGGGGATATTTCAGAGAAGTTTGGGGGTTGACAGTCTGCTGTGGATGCCTCATCAATTTTAGGGTCCCCATCTTTCTCCAATCCCCCTACTGGGAGTAAGTTTCCAAACCCTGGGAAGTCCCTCCCTATGAGCACCGGGTATGGGAGTTTAGGGACTATACCTGCTGCTACTTCCGTAGTGTTCTCTTGGATCTCGATTTTTACTGGGATGGTGGGGTAGTAACTAACTGTCTCATGGACACATGTTATTCCCGTACGTTTAGCCTGCAGCAGCTGACTACGCTTCACGAGCTTCCCTGAGATAAGCGTGATAGCACTCCCTGAATCAACCAGTGCCGTGGTCCCTACCCCATTTAGTTTCACTGGTCTGGTATACATATGTGGGGTTAGTGAGACCCCCACAAGGTGGATTAGGGAGCATGGATCTGCCCAGTTCCCCAGGTTACACTGCATAGACTCCTCAGCATTGGGACACTGTGCAGCTATGTGTCCCCACTCCCCGCAGGCATAACATCTGTATGGAGCCCTAGGCGTTCCCCGGTCTCTTGGTTTGGGCAGTCTAACATCACGATCCTCTTCTCCCTCAGTGCTCCGACTCTTTGTGGCCTCTAATGGGTCTTCAGCCTCTCTCTTTTTCCACCTGGGCCCTCCTGGTGGCCCAGTCACCCGAACTTTAGGGCTTGGTGCTACTAGTTTAACCTGGGGTGCCTCTGCCTCTTCCTTAACTGGTCGGGTCAGCTCCCTCACTGTCCTTCGCCTTTCTACCAGGGCGACAACCTCATCATAGTGGAGGGTTCATTCTGGCTTACCCAGGCACGAAGGTCTGGTGGTAGTCCCCTCATGTATCGGTCGATGACCAGAACCGCTAGTATCTCTTCTGGACTCCAGGACTCTGTTTGCAACCACTTTTGTGCGAGATGGATGAGGTCATACAATTGGGACTGCGGGGTTTTGTCTTCCGGGTACCTCCAACCGTGATACTGCTGGGCCCGTACTGCTGTCGTTACTCCAGATCTGGCCAGGATCTCTGCTTTCAGCTGGGGCTGCAGCCTCTTCAGGCAGATCATGGTAGGCCTTCTGGGCCTCCCCACACAGGAATGGGGCAAGGATGCCAGACCACTGATCTCGAGGCCAGGCTTCCCGTAGGGCTGTCCTCTCAAAGGCCAGAAGGTATGCCTCTACATCATCCTCCCGTGTCATTTTCTGCAGCCAATGGCTGGCCCGTATGAGCCGCGTCCCATCATGGCCGCGATTCAGCTCTGTAAGGGACTTTACCTGGTTTACCAGTTCCCGCAACATAGCTCGGTCTTGAGCAGCCTGGTCCATCAGCAGGCGATTAGTCTCTTGCTGCAGCCACACTGCCTCCTGTTGGGTGGCTGCGTGGACATGGGTAGCCTCCCGCTGGGCTGCTGTATCTTGTTTCAGTGCCCGCACTAAGTCATCCATTGTGGTGAAAAAAAATAAACCCTCTCCCTTTTTTTTGTTTTTTTTTCTTTTTGTTTAAATCACCCTCCTTCTTCCGCCGCGCTGTGCACCCCAAGATCCCACTCCTGATACCAGTGTGACAAAATTCCTCCTCTATCTTGGTGGGTCCTGTACTTATTGGCGGATTTTCTTGCCTCAAAGATTCACCATGTGGGTTGGGGAACAGCCCAGAGACCTTCCCCTCTGGGAGAACCCACAGTCCATGTCAATTGGGAGGTTTGGGGGGAACCCGGGCCCACCCTCTACTCCAGGTTCTAGCCCAGGGCCCTGTGGACTGCAGCTGTCTATAGTGCCTCCTGTAACTGCTGCATGACAGCTACAACTCCCTGGGCTACTTCCCCATGGCCTCCTCCAAACACCTTCCTTAGTCTCACCACAGGATCTTCCTCCTGGTGTCTGATAACGCTTGTGCTCCTCAGTCCTCCAGCAGCACACCCTCTCACTCTCAGCTCCTTGTGCCTCTTGCTCCCAGCTCCTCACACTCCCACCACAAACTGGGGTGAGCTCTTTTTTAAAACCCAGGTGCCCTGATTAGCCTGCCTTAATTGATTCTAGAAGCTTCTTCTTAATTGGCTTCAGGTGTCCTAATTAGCTGCCTGCCTTAACTGGTTCTGGCAGGTTCCTGATTATTCTAGTGCAGCCCCTGCTGTGGTCACTCAGGGAACAGAAAACTACTCATCCAGTGACCAGTATATTTGCCCTCTACTAGACTCCTGTACCCCACTGGTCTGGGTCTGTCACAATAGCAACCAGCTTATTAATTAACTTTGCCCCAATTATTCTCCCATTGAAGTAACTGAAATTTCACCACTGACTTCAGTGGTAGCCAAATCAGGCCCCTAATAATTAACTGACAATATAGCCTCTGGCTAACATATTTCCCAAGTATCTATTAGCAGTGAAAGATGATAGCTGAGACAGTAAGGAACAGACCAAGTGAATTTTCACTGTGCTATGGCATGCAGAAAAAAATTATGCTTCAATTCATGCAGTAAGTATAACTGGTGAGGAGAGAACAAAGAACACCAGATTTGCAATGGAAATCTATTGGTGATAATTGTTTATGTTGTCTTCTTGTAATACAGACAGATGCTGTAATAGGTTTCAGTTTCATTGCGTTCCCTATAGCAGGTACATCTTCTGTACACATGATATTATGTGATTCATTTTTGCTAGTGATTTACATAGAAATTAAATATACAGTACTATAATTTTTTAACTAAAAAAATTACTGTTAACCACAAGTATTCCTTTCCAATTACATTCTGAAATACCATATGGTTATTGTGTAATTGATCTCTGAATTGGCTAAATACAGGGCACACAGCACTACATTTTTTGCATATTAAAGGAGAACTGTCAACTTAATTATTTTTAATTACCATAACTTAAATAATCCAGTTTCCACAATCTACCATTCTTTAAACAGTGTGTCCTAAAATTATTTTTAAAATTTTCCTTTAAAATACTGTATAATGGGCTTTTATAAAAGTTTTCTCATCAAGAGAGAAACAGATTGAACAACTATATAGGGGAAAGGATGACTATGAGTTCACACTATGAGTTTGTGCTGTCAAATGCACAAAGTAAAAATTCTGAAAAATAGAAAGATATATTTTTGCTAGCTTATTTAATTTATAGCAATGTTAGATGTACTTATAACTATGGAAGGTACAAAACATTCAGGCCAAAATGTGACTTATTTTGACAGTCTCACTTTAATATAAGTAGTCAATAAGTGGGAACTCTGCCAATCAGAATGCAGAGCCAGAATACAGCATTCCCAAATGGGCATATAGCATATATAAGCAAGCTTTAAAAGATAAACTATTTTATATATACACACATGGCAAATATGTTCATTAATGGCAGCTGTTTGAAGATGTTTAGAGGTTTTTAATGGTAGAATACAGTAAATGCCAATGGAGATTCATCAAGATACATACAGATGTGCCTAACTTTAAACATGAGTAGCCCCACTGAACTCAATGAAACTACTCACATGCTTAAAGTTAGGCACATCCTTAAAAACTAACTGAATAGGGGCCATAGTGATCAGAAAGCAGGTAAGGCGATCACAGATGCACAACAAAGACAATTTATGACATGGATGTCATGTTTGAAAAATTTTAGCCAAATGATTGATATGATGTTGTGAAACATTTACTTGTGTGCTCCTGGTTGCATTCTGGGTCCATGAATCCCAAGTTTGTATATGCCTCATTGTCTTTTGCAAGTTAGTTAATGACCTCCCAAGACAATGCACCAAAGCTAATTCAGACCAGTTTAATACAATAGCAAAGCAAACTCAAGTTGTCTTCATGTACTGTATCATCCAGAAGATGACTGCAAATCCAAGGAACCCATAAGGCCTGGAAAAAAAAACTATAACAGGTACATATTGGAACAGAAGGCCTGATTTTCAAAGATGCAGAGCATAGCCACAGGTGCACAGCTCCTCAGTAAAAGGCCTTATGTGTACAACAGTGTGTAGCTTAATTGTCCAGACAGATTCCCATTAGAAAATTAGGGACTTAGCTTTTACAAAATGCTAACAGCCTATTCCTGCTCCACAGACTCCAATTGCAAAACTCCTGTTGATTCCATTATGAGCAGGAAGGGGTTCTGTTTTATTTTCACTACAGTAATGGATGAGTTAAATACGATATGTGATACAGTGTAAAATGATTTTAATTTAAATAGAACTACATTGGTTCCAGAAATTAATGTTACAACAAGGCTGCCTTTTGGCATACTGAAAAATAAGTTTATAACATGATTCAGCTTTCTGAATAAGTTTCAAAAGACCATTTAAAGACATCTCCAGTCTCACATTGTTTTCTCTAACAAATGCCAAGAACTGATTAATTCCATGGCTGAGGAAACGGAACTAAAAGTTTGTAAAATCCTTTTTTAAAAAGTTCATCCTTCAAAGAAACAGCAGGAGTCATTTATTTCTCAAGATGACTGGGATCTATTTTATATATTGGCACATGTACTACATCTCAATTTAGGTTAAATACTGTCCATTAGATTCACTTTTTCTTTTTAAACATCCTTTGGATGAGGCAATCATTAAACAACTGATCTCTGGCATGATTCACATTTCAACAAATGACTTCAGCTTTGAAAATAAACAGTAATAGTAAGTCCTAAGTGATGCCATCTGGAGCATGACAACAAATGTTAAACACGATGGAACTGGAAATACTTAAAGTGACTTAATTCCATAGTAGCATTAAAAACTGCAACGTGCCATACATACGCACTCTCAACATTTTACTGTACACTGAAAGAGTCTGCTTTGAATTTCACTAAAACATACATTATGGTCGTGGTTCCCTAGTATCAGATGATTAAACACTGGGCGATTTTTAATGTGTTTATTGGCAGTGCACTAGGATCTAATTCAAATTTAAATGTACCCCTCAATTCTCAGAAAATGCAGTACCACCCTACCTTAATTATTCCCAGCATGCTAACGTAAGAAATATGCAGTCATGTCATTTAAGACATTTATTAAATTTATGTTCTTGTAGTAAAAAAAGGAGATGGAAAGAATTAGCTCATACTATGGTGTGATGGTTTATTTACAAAGTTTCGTTTAAGTACAGTTGGAAATTCCCATAGAGTCTTCTCACTTTTGGCAATGAGTGTGAATCTCTCCATTACAGCTACTCACACATTTCCGTGGAAGATAGGTAAGGTGAGACCAAGGCTAGGATTTCTAGACAGGGTATTTTTTTAAAGAGTATTGTTAGTTGTCAGATTAACAAAACATACTGCATCAGAAGAAAGTAAAAAATAGCAGCTCAGTGTTGATAGTGTAATGCGCTAGTGTGTAGGGGAGAAGAATGATAGATACTTTTTTCTTTCTCTATTAAATTCACTGTATAAACAGTTGCTTCCCAGAATGTAATGTACAGGAAATGGACAGGTATTAATATTAATGTCCTCTACTGAAGTTGTCAGCATCAGCACTTACACACAGGATCTTCTGAAAATGAACAAAAATATTTACACGTTTCATATTCTGGGTAAAATCTCACTTATTTAAAATCACACAACTGTGCAATATAGTTGTCAGAAATGCAGCTGAATGTGAACTCAGTGCTAGCTAAGCAGCTTTGGCAACAGCAATAAATGAAGTAGTGAAAATTTAAAAATATGCTGAATAAATAAGAGAGAAAAGGTGGGTAAGGTAACATCTTTTTTCAGACCAACTTCTGTTCATGAAAGAGACAAGCTTTCAAGCTCACACAGAGCTCTTCTTCAGAACTCTATGTAAGCTCCCCAAAACTTGTCTCTCTCACCAACAGAAGTTGATCCAATAAAAGATATTACCTCACCTACCTCATCTGTCATATATGCTGGGACCAACATGACTACAACAACAACACTGCTAACAACACCTGAATAAATAACAAAGCCCTGGAATGTTTTCCTTTTAACACAGGGACATTACATTGGACCCCCAACTTATGAAAACAGGAATATACATTTCTAGAGCACCTTATCATATCACATAGCATCCCCTATAGAGCAAGAAAGCATAAAGTTACGTATGTGTGCAAAGCAGAAACGAGGCTTAAAACGATATAAACGGTAATTGGGGTGATGTTTTCAGAAGTCCTCATTGTTGGACTACTTCTGACCCCAAATGAAGACATTGACTTCAGTGGGGGAAAAGTTGAGTGCTTCAGAAAATCTGACCCTCTTCTATCTTGCTGATCACTAACATCTCATTGCTTCCTCATACTCTCCTGCACTGGTCTATCTGTATCCATATGTTGTTTCTGGTCTTAGACTGTAAGCTCTTTGGGACAGGAGCTCTTTTTGTTCTGTCACAGTACAGTGCCTAGTGCAATGGGGTCTTGTCCACGTCTGGGGCATCTAGGTGCTACAATAATACAAATGAAATAATATTAATAGTAATAAATAATAATACCACCTAATGCTGTTAGGGACTCCAGTGCACCCTTTCTGTGCTTCTTTATTAACTTGTTCTAACTCTACATGCATTCTTTTTAGTAACAGTTTTGCTGACTAATCTCATTTTTTACATTACATTTCAACACCTATAAACCTACAGTACAGATCACTTAGAAAAAATATGTATGAGAAAAAACAGAAGTGAGGTAGTTTCCAAAACACAGAACCGTGGTTAGCTTTTCTCGTTTTTGTCTGGTATATGTTTGTATTTGTTTAGCACCAACAACTGCACAGCACTGCACAGATCACAGAGGAAGACATGGTCCCTGTCCTGAACAGTTTACAGTATAAGGGCTTAATCCTGTAAATGGACAGATAAACAAAAACAGATCTGCAACTAGGGTCCTTGATTTCAAAAGGACAAACTTAAAATAATTAAGAGAATTAGTAGGGAAATGGACTGCACTGAAGAACTCAAGGATCTGAATATGGAGGAGACTTGGAATTACCTTTAGTCAAAGCTGCAGAAACTATCTTAAGCCTGCATCCTAAGCAAGGGAAAAAAATTGAAAGGTGAGGATTGCAGACCAAGCTAGATGAGCAATCATCTCAAACAGGTGATTAAGAGAAAGCAGAAAGGCTTCAAGGAATGGAAGATGGAATGGATCAGCAAGGAAAGCTACCTCTTAGAGGTCAGAAAGTGTAGGGAAAAAGAGAGAACTGCCAAAAGCCAACCCGAGTTGGACCTGCAAGGGAAATTAAAACCAATAGTAAAATGTTCTATAGCAGAGGTGGGCAAACTATGGCCCGCGGGCCATGTCCGGCCCGCAGGACCCTCCTGCCCGGCCCCTGAGCTCCTGGCCTGGGAGGCTAGCCCCCGGCCCTTCCCCAGCTGTTCCCCCTCCCTGCGGCATCAGCTCGTTCCACCGCCGGTGCAATGTGGGGCTGCAAGCTCCTAGGGCAGCGCAGAGCCGCGGCCTGACGCGGTGCTCTGTGCTGCGCGGTGGCCTGGCTGGCTCCAGCCGAGCAGCACGGCTGCCTCTCCTGGTGCTCTGGGTGGCGCATCTGTAGCGCCGCCAGCCACCGGTGCTCCAGGCAGCGCAGTAAGGGAGCGTGGGGGTTGGATAGAGGGAGTTCGGGGTGGTGGTCGGGGGCAGGGGTGGATGGGGTCGGGGCGGTCAGAGGGCAGGGAACAGGGGGGTTGAATGGGGGCAGGGGTTCGCAGGGGGCAGCCAGGAAGTGGCAGGGCGGCTAATGGAAATGAGCATATGGAAGTAGAAATTACCTCATCCGAGGTAGAAGTCAAACTCAAACATCTTAAGGGGACTAAATTGCAGGGCCTGAATAATCTCCATCCAAGAATACTAAAAGAACTGGAACATGAAATTGTAACCCCAATACCACAGATTTTTTATGAATCTGTAAACTCAGGGTCATACCCTATGACAGGAGGATTGCTTATATAGTATCTGTTTTTAAGAAAGGGGGAAAAAACGGATCTAGTAAACTACATGTCTGTTAGTTTAACCTCAATTGTATGCAAAGTCTTAGAACAAATTTTGAAAGAGAAAACAGTAAAAAACATTGAGGTAAACAGTAACTGGGATCAAATACAACATGGTTTTACAAAAGGTAGATAGTGCCAGACCAAGCTGATCTCTTTCTTTGAGAAGATAACTATTTTTTTAGACAAAGGAAATGCAGTAGATCTAATCTACCTGGATTTCAGTAAGGCATTTGATACAGTTCTACATGGGAAATTATTAGTTAAACTGGAGAAGATGCGGATTAATATGAGAATTGAAAGGTGGATAAAGAACTGGTTAAAGGTGAGACTACAATGGTCATACTGAAAGGTGAACTGTCAGCGTGGAAGGAGGTTACTAGTGGTGTTCTCAAGGGTCAGTCTTGGGACCAATCTTATTTAACATTTTTCTTAATGACCTTGGCACAAAAAGTGGAAGTGTGCTAACAAAATTACGAAAGACACAAAATTGGAAGGTATTGCCAATATGGAGGAGAACCAGAATATCATACAAGAAGATCTGAATGACTTTGAAAATTGGAGTAATATAAATGGGATGAAATTTAATAGTGCAAAGTGCAAGGTCATACACATAGAGACTAACCATAAGAATTTTTGCTATAAGCTAGAGACATAGCAACTGGAAGTGACAGACAATGAGAAAGACCTGGATGTATTGGTTGATAGCAGGATGACTATGAGCCGCTGATGTGATGTGGCCATGAAAAAGGCTAATGTGATCCTAGGATCCGAGGTATTTTTAGTAGGAAGTGTGAGTATCATTATACAAGGCACTGATGAGACTTCATATGGAATACTGTATGCAATTCTGGTCTTCAATTTTGAAGAAAGATGAATTCAAACTGGAACAGGTGAATAAAAGGGCTACTAGAATGATCAGAGGAATGGAAAACCTACTTTATGAGAGGAGACTCAAAGAGCTTGGCTTGTTTAGCCTAACCAAAGGCTGAGGGGAAATATGATTACTCTCTATAAATACATCAGAAGGATAAATACCAGGAAGGGAGAGGAGTTAAGTTAAGCCTCAATGCTGACACAAGTACAAATGGATATCAATGGCGATCAGCAAGTTTATGCTTGAAGGTTTCTAACAGTCAGAAGAGTACAGATCTGGAACAGCCTTCCAAGGGGAGCAGTGGCGGCAAAAACCCTAACTGGCTTCAAGATTGAGCTTCATAAATTTATTGGGGGGGATGGTATGATGAAGTCTAGAATGGTCAATTTGCGACTGCTAGGAGCAAATATCCCCAGTGGCCAGTGATGGACCACTAGATGGGGAGGGCTCTAAGATACTAAAGACAATTATTTCCTGGTGTCTGTCTGTTGGGTCTTGCCGAAATGCTCAGGGTTCCAACAGACTGCCATGTTTGGGATTGGGGAGGAATTTTCCTGAGGTCAGATTGTCAGAGACCCTGGAGTTTTTTTGGACCTTTCTCTGCAGCATGGTGCTTGGGTCACTTGCAGGTTTAAACTAGTGTAAATGGCGGATTCCCTGTAACTTGAAGCCTTTAAACCATGATTTCAGGACTTCAGTAACTCAGCCCAAGTTATGGGTCTATTACAGGAGTGGATTGGTGAGGTTCTGTGGCCTGCAGTGTGCAGGAGGGCAGACTAGATGATCATGATAGTCCCTTCTGGTCTTAAAGTCTATGAGTCTTAGCACCTTAAGTGATTTGCCCAAGATCCATGGCAATCAGGAATAAAATCTATGTATCTTAAGTCCCTGTCCACTGGAACACTCTGCTCCCTTGAAATGATATGTTCTGAAAGGTGTGCTGAAGACCTGGAAATAAGTATTTTCTAGCAGGCATGCACACATTCTCCTCCCCCCCTCACTCCTCCCCCCACCCCAGTTCTCTCTTTCATTTCAATGCCTTCTTATGTCTTAAGCTAAATTTGCTTAATATTTACTGGCAGAGGAAAATTTCTCCAAAACCAACATTAATACATATTTTTGTGAAAGTTATGGACACTACCCTTTCATCTACCAAGCTGAATTTAAAATACTCAACAAACTTAAACTCACCCTTGGGAAGTAAAAATAATCAGAAATCACTTCTCTATTGTTTTTGGCACCATATTTTGTGTAGTTATCAGGGTATAACCGCTAGGCAGTAGCTACCCTTTAGAATGATTTTGAGAGAGATTCAGGCAGGAAGAAGCTATGATATATTTCAGCATCAAAGAAGAATAACACCACAGCTAATAATAATTATACCACTGGTAACAATAATATGTTCAGTATTGAAGAAGACCACAGCTAACAATAAGCATTTCTTCAAGATCTACCTGCTCATGCATTCTTTTAAAACAATGTCAACAATAGAACCATCTGATGACACACAGTAATGTTTCAATGCCTCAATCTTGACTATTTGAACGGCAGCGCAATGCACAGCTACCACACAATAGGCTCACTAAGCCAAAACCCTGCATTCCGTGCAAATATGGGACCCAGTCCAGCAAGCCCTTGCTCATGTGAGGAGTCTTACTCACTTCAATGTGAGCCTGTATGAATAAGAACTACTTTCACAATGCTCCTCTCCCATTTCATCCAAGATGTGTAATTCACATTTCAGGTCACTACAGTATCAACATACATATGTGGACTGACTTCAGAATGGATCATTAATGTTCTGAGTGTCACTTTTGCCATTTGGATAACATGATGACCATGTTCAATGGGAAGAACAGTGTATACAATGGAGTGCAGTGTCAATTTAATTAGACAAAAGTTAGTGCATTATTTAGAACATTCATGGAATCATAGAATCATAAAATATCAGGGTTGGAAGGGACCTCAGGAGGTCATCTAGTCCAACCCCCTGCTCAAAGCAGGACCAATCCCCAACTAAATCATCCCAGCCAGGGCTTTGTCGAGCCTGACCTTAAAAACCTCTAAGAAAGGAGATTCCACCACCTCCCTAGGTAACATTAGCACCATATAGAACATAAGTGTACGTTAAGTAAGATACTGCAATCAGATTTACATTGCAGATCTCAAAAATGTGGTTTACTGAAGTACTATATGCATTTAAGAGCTTTCAGCAGCCTCTATACTGCTATAGCTCTAAGTAGAATATGCTTCTTAATCCGTAGGTGGAAAAGTACTGAACTATACAATGAACCAAGGTTTTTATACACAGTCTAATATATTTAAACCTAAGTCTTTAAAGATATAATCTTTCACTTATGTTGTGCAACCTAACATCTCCAGTTTTGTAATATGAAATGCGCTGAAGTTTTCACACTCAATGTAAGCACATAAAGCACAATACAAAGAAGATGTTAGGGCAGTGCTCCCCAAACCAGAGGAATGTTCGGGGGGGGATGGGGTGAGGTGCGCAGCAGGGCCTGAGCTAGCTCCCACAGGGAAGGGGAGAGGGGGAAGGAGCGCCACACTTCCAGCCCTGCTTCACCCCCAGACCAGCTCCGCCTCCAGGCTCAGCTCTGCCACTAAGCCAGATATGTCCCCAGTCCCATTCCACCAACAACCCCACTCCACCCCCAGTTCAGCTTTGCCCCCATTCCGTCTTTGCCCCCAGACCAGCTCTACTGCTAACCCCAGCTCCTCCCCTAACCCCAGTTTTAACCCAAGCTCCACTGCTGGGGAAGCCTTGACTGTACAGTAATGGAGCATGGGCATGTACAGATTCTGTTAACGGTAAGGGCGGCGTGACTGGAAAAGTTTACACACCACTGTGTTGCGGCATCAAGAATTAAACAGGTGGAAATTTCTGTTATTTTCACACTGATTGTAGTAAAACGAAGCATTAGTTCCTAAGCATTAATCTTTTATTTTTGCCTAGAACTCAATCAGTTCGTTTCCAGATTACTTCTGTACCATGATCTCTTGAAAATATTCTAAGACAGAAAGTTAGCAAAGACTAGAATAAAGAGATGAAAAAAGTAACGCTCAAACATATATTCTGATATTTGACTACAAGATGGTGTGTTAGCTAAAATTTGAATTCTATAATTTAGAAATATTTTACATATATTAAATCTGAAAACAAATATTTTGGAAGTATATTTGCTTTCCAGGAAAATTAAAACATCTATCAAAGAAAACAGTGTTATTCTCAGTGCATGATCACAAATACCATGTACTTGCAATAGAGAACAGTTTAAAGGAAATCACATCTTTTACAAATGCTCACACTATAATTGTGTTTTATAGTGTGATGTTGTGTAGTGCTATGAAAATGTGCTGAAGCTGAAAGGAACTGGTATCAAAGGAAAATGTCCAAGAAGATGTGCACAGTCATGTAGTTATACGGGTCTGTTACAAAGCCCATTGAAATCAATGGGAGTCTTTCCATTGACCTCAATGGCCTTTGGATCAGGTTCATGATATGATAGTTTGGTTAATGAAACTGATCATATCGAATAACTACAATGCTCGTATGGTTATATTTTCAACATATAACACAAATACAACAGGATAATAATCGTATTGTCAATACGTTATGCTATAGTTTACTTTTGATCAGAACTTCAGCACTACTGCAACAGACAAAAAGTTTTCGATATGACTTACTTATACCGATATTAATTAATGCCAAGTCTTTAAAGACATTTGGACACCAAATACATCACAGAAGCTGCTAAGATCTACTTGAATTTAAAAGATGCTATTTTCACTTCTTCTGGTCACATTATGTGATTACCGTTTGAGCACCTAATCCATTCAGCATTTTGCATTACTTTCAAACCCTTTATGAATTTCCAACACTATCAAAAACAACTTAATACAAGAATGGCTTTTAAAAAGACAGTTAACTGCTATAATGTAAGTGCTAGGATATCTTTTCCAGAAATGACATTTATACTGGCTTATGCGAGAGTTTTAACCTATTGAGACAGAACAGGTTAGACTGATGATGTCTATTACCAGGATCTTGTAAATTTGACTAGCAATACTCCACTACTGGCTCTGTACTGAGTAACATTGATTATTTTGACAGATCCCATAGCTCACATTTCAGTCAGGGCAGTTGTTAATCACTGATTCAACAACAACAACAACAAAGCGCCTATTCAATCGAAGGCATGTAATGCCAAAGAGACACAGGTTATTCTTTCCAGTGATTCACCATGTGGTTTGACACCTCATGGAAACCCTCAGTGAAATTTCTTGTTAATAACACACGTAACATATTATTTTCTTAACTTCTGAGTGTGACAGGACATGACTAACTACACCTCCTCATTCTGGGTCATATCCTAGCCTCTTGAGGAGAAAAAGTTGCATGTAAAAAACACTATCTTCTTTCCACAAGGTACAGAGAAGCACATCCTAGACTCTTTTTTTTTTTTTTTGGCATGTGCTTCAGTTGTCAGGGAGGTGGCTTTTAGGACAGTTTCTTCACTGCTTACTGTTATCCAACCATGGTCAACATTCCTTTGCATCCGGATAGCTCCCCCAGTAAAATATGCCTTGTTCTTCCCTTCACGTGTCCAACCTGTAATCACTGTCTCAGCTGTCCTTACACCAACCTTGTCCGTCTGAACATATGGAAATAGCATTATTGGAAAGAAAACTAAGTTCCATGGAAAAACCATAGTCCCATTGGGTATTATTTCATGATGGCTCATTCCAGATAACATTCAAAACCATAATGTATCACAATGATAAATTTATCATTCTGATTTTTTCCATCTCTGATTTATCTGATTAGGTTGTGAAAGCCCCATCACTTGGGACACTTAAAACTAGACTCAATGGAGCACTAGTAAATTGCTGTAGGAAACAATCCTCCACTGGCAGCAGGATGGAAAAAATAAGGTCTTTTCCATTTCTATGAGTAGGAGCAGAAAAGAGGTGCTCTGTGAAAAACTATGAAAAAAGTGAGGCTCCCACTCATCATATACTTAAGCTGCCTCAGCGAAGTCATCTTGAGTTTCCTTCCAGACCTGTTTCTATAACCACACTCCACTCCTCCCCAGAGTGATTAGAATGCTTGTACTGATCTCCAGGAAAGGTTGGGGTTTGGCACTGTTCATATCCCTCAGCATGCCAGGTGATGGCTGATCATGTCCCCCAAATCCAGGAGAACTGAATAGGGACAAAGCAGACACTTGTCCAGAGAAGATTCTCCTGCCTAGGCAGCTGTATAACTGCTGTGGTAGATTTAATTGTATTAAATAGCTTCTAGTACATTTCCCTGTCCATGCAGGATTTCTTTCTTTAGCACTAGTTTTTTGTTCAGTATAGTTTTAAATATTCCAAGTGATGAGGCTTCCACAACTTCCCTTGGGAAATAATATTCAACAGGGTAAGAGAGAGCAGTGTCAGGAATTTATTTTTCTTAATTAATTCAACTCCCATTTTCTCGCTTTCCTAATTTATCCCATTAGGCCTTGTTGTATTCCTTCTCTTTGGTCTGCAGGTGAACTCTGTTTTCTTAGTGTAGCTACAGAGTATTATGTCCTTATTGCACTCGGCTAACCAATATGTGTTCAGCCGTCTTAATCTTTCCTCATAAATCTGCCCCTCCTGCCTGCTACCCAGTTTTGTTGCTCTACTCTGAATGCCTTCCAAATTGTCAACATTTTTCTTATAATAAGATGCCTGCCTGAATAGAATATTCCAAATGTGGTTTCACTAGAGCTGTAGCCAAGGAGACCATTGTCTTCTGTGTGTAACCCATATTTGCATTTTCTGGCCTTGTTTGACGCCATGCTCTATTGCAAACTCATGTCTAATTTGCCGACCATTCTCACACCCTCTCTTTCACCATCACTACACCATAGGTTTCTTCTTCCCATTAAATGTGTATGTTTTGGATTATTCTCCTATTATCTTGCATTTTTTCTAATTAAGTATCTCTTAAAAAATGTTCTGCCCATGTTTCTAATCACTCCCTCAGCCCCCTTTTATTATAACTTTTCTATACTGACTGGTATTTACAATTCCAGCTCAGTATCATCTGCAAACTTCATTAATGTGTTATTTATTCCATATTATAGGGTGATTAGTAAAGATAGTGAATATTTTGTCAGCATTTTATTTGACTATATCTTTATTTTAGCTGGTTATACTGTGCCTTCTATACCAGATAGAATAAATTGACAGTCTGTAGTAGTTTGACATTTTTTCTACAGTACCACTTTGTCACAGTTTTCACCCGAGGACTTTCCAGTCCTGTGGGAACTGCAGAATCTGCTCACAACCAGCACTTGAATTTCAAACACAGGGAGTATACAGCCACTGACGTGAGAGGAAAAGGCAGACAGGCAGAATCACCAACAAGACATACTGAGACCTACTGAGACCTACATTCTATCATCTAAATATAAAGTTTTAGAAAAGCTGTACTGTATATTTTTACAGTATCTATAATTAAGGCTATGATTTAGTCACAGGTGTTTTTAGTAAAAGTCATGGAAAGGACATGGGCAATAAACAAAAATTCATAGCCCACGACCTGTTCATGACTTATACTATAAATATCCCTGGCTAAATCTGGAGTCGGGGGAGCTGCTGAGGAGGAGAGCCCTGGGGCCAGCTTCATACAGAGCCCTCTTGCAAGTCCTAGTATAGGGAGCATGCTAGGGGAAGGGATAGGCAGATGTGAGTTGAAGTGGGAACTGGACTAGCCATAGCACCTAGATTCTGGACTGCTCACACTGAGGGTGATTTTAGCCCCTGCAGCAACCTGGAAAGCCTCCTTTTCACCCACTTGACTGTCTTCAGTGTTCCATATTTGTGGCTCAACCACTCCAAATCTACTTTGGGATTGAAATATACAATTTGCAAAAGTACTATTGTTGCTTTCTCCTGTGCTCTGGGTTGCTAATCTTGCCCACCTACTTTCTTAATATGTATGAAGAACTGGGCACAGGAGTGCACAGGATGCTGCAAGTGTCACAATATTTTTTCAAGGGATGTTTTGTAAGGTGAAAACAAGTGCTCTTTCATGACCAAACAGCCTGCCTTCCTGTTAATGTCTCAAAATCCCATGCCTCAGATTATGTAATATTTATGATTATCCCATTACTCCTGTACAAGATTTATAGGCATTCTATAATTTCTGTTTTTCTGCACAAATGATAAATGAAAGTATTTCTTTAAGTGTCCATTCCCTCATCACTAGAAGACCTCATACTTGATGCAACATATTACAATCTTTTCCAAGTCTGTTAGACTCATTAAAGCAAACAGCTTTTACACTTTTCAGTGGACAGGCTCATAAAAGCATTTTCACTCTCTATTATAATAATATTTTTAAAAAATCACAACTTTAATGCAGAAAAATATCATGCCAAATATACAAGACAAAATTATGAAACACTACAATTGTAAATGTTGCCAAAAGGTCTAATAAATCCAGGGCCCAGCAGCCAAAATAGAAAGTACACAAAAGAAGAAAAAAAGAAAAAAATTCCACCAGTGAAAAATGGTGAGGTACATGCAGCTGATTTAACAATAGTTTTTATGTTTTACGTTTATCAAGAAGGATGTACTTTTGTGTACTGACATCTCCTGTTTCATCCACGAATTTAGAGCTCCTATGAGCGTTGCATCATTAACATTCTGTATTATTCAATAATGTAGTATACAAGGGCCCTAGATAATGAATGACGAATGGGGTGTGTTGGAAAATGCAATTTGCAGGATTTTTCTTTAAAGATGGAAGGTCTCAGCTGATAGCAGTAGGGTTCTTTACACAAAAATAATGCAATACACACCATTTTACTTCTTGACTTGGTTTGGTGCTTTTATTGTACCTGTATAGATAATTTAAGAAACTGCTTTCAGAACTCCCCTTCTACTAAAAAAAGCATCAATCACCACACAGGTTTAAGTTCTGTCCTCAGACATACCTGTGCAATGCCCATGGAAATCAACAAATGTGGTGCACACATACTGGAACAAAATCTGGCAATTTATATATACTTTGGGGACAGGGCGGAAATTAAGTAGTCATAAGCAAGGCATTTGTTTTATCATCATCCACTATTCCTCTTACTTGTTAGGGTCCCCATTTCTCTAAATATCACAAATCCACACTAGTTTATAAGAACAATATTTATTTGAAAGCATATTGTTGAATAGCATAAGTCTCTATCTCCCAAAAGTACACATTTGATCTATACTTATTATTTGATTTCCAGGAACACCAACAATGTATTAGGCACTGTTCACATAGAAGGAATGATACAGTCCCTGCTGAGAGGTGTTTACAATCTGAGGGCCCAGCCCTGCAAATGGCTCAGTGTGGGATGACCTTTGTGCCCACACAGACCCAGATCATCTTCAGGTACATGCCCACAGAGAACCAGGTACCAGATAGGATCCAAGACAACAAGCCAGATATAAAAGGTAGAGGAGAGGGATAAACAGGATGGATTTCTACTTTGATGCTTACAACAATGAATTAGCACATTTATGTAATTAATTTCTCATAAGCATTATGTTGAAGGAGGACTTGCACATGTCCAGCGAGTTGTCCAGCGAGTTCAGCGAGTTGGACTGTGGTATAGTCTCACAAGAGATGTGGTAGAAGCCCCATCTCAGGAGACTAAACTCCACAAAAACAATACAAAGAGTAGGAAATACTCCTTCGTTGCTAGATGGATGGTCATGCTCCACTGAAGTCAAAGGCAAAGCTCCTACTGAACAATAACAGGAGGAGTACTAAGTGCTAGATGACTGAACAGCTCTTTCATCTCTATTTTATAATTCTATGACTTTGTATCCATGAAACCAGTAAAATGATTCCATCTGTCATCAGGCTTATCACCTTTATTTAGTACTCTGAGACCATGCCATCCTCTCCTACTTTGTACCCTGCTGCAGTGAAGGGAACCCTTCAGCCTCTTAAACATAGAACTTGCTCACAATTGTTAACACTAATTGTAACCATGTTTCGTGATCTCAATAGTTTAATATAGCGGGCACATCATCGAACACATGAAGGGCAGGGATAGCTTTTACACACTATTTTAAAGATTCCTTTCATTTTATTCATAACATTACCCCCAAAGTATTTGATATTTGCATAATCCTAATCATGGGCCAAATTCTGAGTTCTCTACTTGAGTCAATGAGAGTTCTGCCTCACTAAGGACTTTAGGATTTGGCCTCATGTTAAATAATAATAACTATTATTGCAGTAGTGACTAAGAGCCCCAGTCATGAACCAGGCCCCTATGGTGCTATGCTCTATACCAGTGGTCTCCAAACTTTTTTGATCGCGCACCCCATCACTAAAAAAATTTTGAGCATGCACCCCCTGCCGCGCCGAAGCAACAACAACAACAAAAAAGCCGCTCGGACTCCTGCCTGATGAAGAAAAAAAAAAGCGCTCCGCCTGCTGCGGACCCCCAAGGATCCTCCACTTTGGAGACCACTGCTCTATACAAACACAGAACAAAAGGACAGTCCATGCCACAAAGATCTTACAACAATCTAAGGCCTTGGCTACACTCGAGACTTGCCAGTGCTGCCGCAGCAAGCTCTCTCGCAGCGCTGTATGTACTCCACCTCTCCGAGGGGAATAGCGTGCAGCGCTGCGAGCGAGCGTGCAGCGCTGCAGGCTCTGATTACACTGGCGCTTTACAGCGCTGTACTCGCTGCGCTCAGGGGGGTGTTTTTTCACATCCCTGAGCGCAGCAAGTTGCAGTGCTGTACACCGCCAGTGTAGCCAAGGCCTAAGTAAAATTCCCTTCCAAAATAATTTTGTTCTAATGTGCACTATCCATAAAGTCTGATACAACTGATGAAATACTGCAAAATTTACACATACACAAGGAATGTTTTCCTTTTTGTATATTTTTCTGCAGATTTGAGATTCATAAATATACTGGAGACTGAAATTCTCTCTTTGGGCAATGCAAAGGTGCAAGATTTGCAAGAGTGACTCAGAGGTGAAAGGATATCTATATATATCCCATTACCAATACCTAACATCATCAAGTTCCCCCGATAATGTTTTGAACCTCTCACTGCTCTATTATTAATTATTTGTATTACAATAGGCCCTAGAGGCCACAGTGAGATCAATGCTCCATTGTGTTAGGGAATGTACAAACATATGGTATGAAACAATCCTTGCCTATCAAAATTTACTTCATTTTTCTATTGTGCTACTGTAACCGAAGAACTATATATTTAATAATCTTAAACTGAACACTATCTTGTGCTGATCCTTTTCTCCTCATATCTCTTTTCTCAGAAAACTTGGTCTGTACTAACTCACCTGTTTAGGGACCTTAGTAGGTTTAGATAGCTGGCAATGTCTTTGTGAAAGTACAATGCAATGAAGTATAGTAGATGCTGTCCTAAGTTTTTGCTGCCCTCTTCTGTAGAAATAAATGTATATCAGCTGAAGAAAGTCATTTCCAAACCTAGTTAACTGTTACTAAATAAAGACCTGTAATTTCATTTTTCTTACTTCCAATGTCTTTAAACAAGTTGTACAAACACTTTATTAGTATCCACTCCCTCCACTATTTTGAAGAGTAGTGTGTGCCACTGCACACCTCAGAGCTAGTTGAAGCCAACAGGACTGCTACTGACAGTGTTATTAGACAATATTATTATTACAATCATAACATTAAGAATGTGCCTAAGTGTTTGCAGGATTCGGTCTTAGGGGTGGGGCATAGCATATATATAGTGGTTTTGGATCCCTTGGGATAAATGCAATAATCATCATCATCGCCACCTGTGTTTAGAATGTGAAAAAATTGTCTCAGTAGCAAAATATTTAATTTCACTTGACATATACATTAAATATACTTCAGTGTCACCCACTTTTTTATTTAAATCACATCTTGAAAATATTTTACATAATAATGCTACTTTGAAGCTTTTTAAAAAAATTTACTTTAATGCACAACACTAGCAAATATACATAAGGGAATAATTCTGCACTGGTACTGGGATCGACTAAATTACCTGCAATAATCAATGTTTTCCATTTTTATTTCTTTATTGTTTTAACTGACGTCACTGAGAAAGAATACCCTTAAATCATTTTAGATGTGCAGTTTCTATGGGCTTCTACACCTAATGTAAAGAAGACTCTGAGATGTATTCGAAAGTTGGATAGTGAATTGAGATGTACCATTCCCTCAGAGAAAGGCACAATCCACACTGCTGAAAGGCAGGGCACAGCAGACCAAAAACCCAATTTAAAACTATTACTCATTGTTATGGAAAGGCAAGCTTCACAGACATGCATCTATTCACAAACCTGCTTCAGGGGAGGAGGCATGTCTCTATGATGATGAAGTCTACAAACCCCTTGCAGTCCTACTTCATCAGGATACTCAAAATACAACCACCACTAGAATCAGTAATTCTGGGCACACAGGAGCTCCATGTTAGAAAATGGCCTTGATAGTATTAATTTCTGCACATCTCATTGTGATCCCACCTCATTTTTCTGCATTTCTTTCGCCATTCTCTCCAGGGAAGCATGATGCATGGAGTGGGGTCCCTTTTCTATATTCCTCCTTTTGTGCACAGCAGCTTTGACACATATGGTGTGAAGGTCCCTGGTTGAGGCAATGTGGGAATAGTGCTATCTGGTAGAACTGGGAGAAATTTTTCAGACAAATAAGTTTATTGACCCAAAAATGTAGTTTTGGAATGACCGAAACTATTTGTGAATTTGCAAATAGTTTCAGCCAGAAAAAAAAGTTAAAAGAAGTCACAACATTTTGTTCCAACTAGGGCTGTCAATTAATCACAGTTAATGCATGTGATTAAACAAATTAACTAGATTTTAAAAAATAGTCATGATTAATCACAGTTTTAATCGTTCTGTTAAACAATAACAGAATACCAATTTAAGTTTATTATAAATATTTTGGATATTTTTCTTCATTTTCAAATGTATTGATTTCAATTACAACACAGAATAAAAAGTGTACAGTGATCCCTTTACATCATTATTTTTATTACAAATATTTGCACTGTAAAAAAGATAAACAAAAGAAATAGTATTTTTCAGTTCACCTCCTACAAATCCATTCAGTCCTACTTCTTGTTCAGCCAATCACTAAAGACAAACAAGTTTGTTTACATTTATGGGAAATAATGCTGCCTGCTTCTTATTTACAATGTCTCCTGAAAGTGAGAACAGGTGTTTGCATGGCACTGTTGTAGTCTGCGTTGCAAGATACTTACACGCCGGACATGCAAAACATTCATATGCCCCCTCATGCCTCGCCTTGTAGGCTCTACAGTTTTACATTGTTTTGCTTTTGAGTGCAGTTATGTAAAAAAAAATTCTACAATAATAAGTTGCACTTTCACAATAAAGAGACTGCACTACAGTACTTGTAAGAGATTAATTGAAAAATACTATTTACTTTTGTTTATCTTTTTCACAGTGCAAATATTTGTAATAAAAATAATATAAAGTGAGCACTGTACACTCTGTATTCTGTGTTGTAATTGAAATCAGTATATTTGAAAATGTAGAAAAACAGCCAAGAATATTTATAATAATTTCAATTGGTATTCTGTTATTGTTTAACGGTGTGATTAAAACTGCAATTACTCACGATTAATTCTTTAATCTTGCATTAACTGCGATTTTTTTAAATCATTTGACACCCCTAGTTTCAACATTTTCTAAATGAATCATTCAACTTTTCATTTTGCATCAATGTTTCATTGCAATATTTAACAAGTTTTACTTTTTTTTAAAGGGTAAAAAAAAAATACCCCAAATCTAAACAAAACTGAAAAAATATTTTTCCAATTGAACAAAACATCGAACTGAAAAATCAGTTATTCACTCAGTTCTACTACATGTTTTTTTCATACTTGTTTGCTTTTTACTGGCATCCACATGCTTCCCTCTGTGCCATGTAAAGCATAGGGCTCTGCAATTCTTTGAATATTTGCATACTAATATTTTCAGAAATTCTTCTCTTTTTTTTCATCCCAGAGCATCTTTGCAGACATGAGGAGTGTAGCATCAATATTCATTCCTGCCCCTGGCCTGCTCTTCCATTAAGCCCAATTTTCAGAAATACTAGTGATTTAATTCTGACAAAGGGTAGCAAAAAATTTTTCTAAGAGTAATCGATAATTTTAGTCAAGGATTTGAAACATAGTGCATCTTTTTCAGTAGGAATGAATAGGATGCAGTGTACCACAGTGTTAACTTTAAGGAACTATTACTATACTATACCACAAGGCAGCTTTGCTAAATAGTCAGTCCTCCTCCTGTTCCCAGATTCAAGCTTCCCAGGGCAATTCACAAGACCAAACAAAAGCCAGTGCACTCTAATATTATACTTAAACATCTGCATGGGTTTATTTTCATCTGGACTAAAAAATACCCCCAATGTTTATATTATTTATTTCTCAATATTTTAATATTCACTCAAAAGCACAACAGCTGAGGGCCTGTGTTCTGGAGGATTTTCAGTCTCCTGCTCTGGCTTAGATAATGAGACAGTTTTCTGTCCAACGATGGCTGGTTAAATGAATTTCCCTTGTCATTGAATCTGCAGCAGAGCCAATGCATTGTAATAGAGATTTCATGCCCAGTTGTGAAGGACGACACTCACCCCAAGTGCCACCTAACTATCAGGCAGGGGTGCAGCAGGTTGTCTTCCTCCAGGACATCTCCCTTTTTCACTATTGCTCCGCCCTGAGGTGGTATATCCCTTTTTTTGCAATTCAGCCCTTGGGCTGGGTCACACATTCCAGTCCACTCCTTTCAGGGTATACAAATAAAAGTCCAATAATGGGGACAATTTTCAGATGCCTGCAAGGGCTTCAGGGCTTTCTCCTTAGATTGGGGGCTTGGAGTCTGGACCCTTGTGAGTTCAGGGCCTTCCCCAACTAGGTTCCCGGCAAGGGACGGGCTTCTATTGTTATTCCATCTTTAGGGACAACAGTAGGGGAGTCCGGGTCCACTCTCTCCACCAGGCTCTGATCCAGATCCAATGATGGCTAGCTAAGTCCTGCACCTTGGGGTTCTATGCAGCTGCCTCCCTAGAACACTTCCTACCACAGCCCCCTTTTTCCACAGGGAAAATTAAAGAACTGAACACCTGAACACAAAATAAAGTTTCTGACCTTCAAGAGCAATCACCAGTCCCTCCTTTGAAGGCTTGGTCAGGTCAGTATTTCCAGGCCTCAGGAAACAAGAGCTCCTTGGGTGCTCCTTCCCAAGAACTCAGAGCACAGTTCTGCTCCCTTCCACTGTCCACCTGCCTCTGAACTGCTCTGATTCCCTTTTTAAGTTCCACCTCCAGCTTGTGCAGGCTTTGCAGTTGTGACAATCATAGTCATACAGTCTGACCTCCTGCACATCACAGGCCACAGAATCTCACCCACCATCTCCTACAATAGGCACATAACCTCTGGCTGAGTTACTGAAGTCCTCAAATCCTGATTTAAATACTTCAAATTATATTTACTCTAGTTCAGACCAGCAAGTGACCCAGGCCCCATGCTGCAGACGAAGGCAACTCCTCCCCCACCCCACCCCAGGGTGTCTGCCAATCTGACCTGAGGGGAAATTCCTTCCTGACCCCAAATATTGCTGTCAGTCAGACCCTGAGCATGTGAGTGAGAGCCACCAGCCAGACACCTGGGAAAGAATTCTCTGTAATAACTCAGAGTCCTCCCCATCTAATATCCCATCTCTGCAAGCTGGAGATATTTGCTAATAGCACTCACGGATGGGCCATATGCTACTGTAGGCAACCTCATGATACCATCACTTCTATAAACTTATCAAGCTCAGTGCCCCCATTACTCCCCTTGGAAGGCTGTTCCAGAACTTCACTCCTCTGGATGCTTAGAAATCTTATTCTAATTTCAAGCCTAAACTTGCTGATGGCCAGTTTATATCCATTTGTTCTTGTGCAAACATCGGGTTTTGACTTAAATAACTCCTCTCCCTCCCTGATGTTTACCCCTCGGGATGCATTTATAGAGAGCAATCACATTTCCCCTCAGCTTATTTTTTTTAGCCCAAACGAGCCAAGATCCTTAAGTCTCCTCTTATAAGGTAACAGAGTAGCAGCCGTGTTAGTCTGTATCCGCAAAAAGAAGAACAGGAGTACTTGTGGCACCTTAGAGACTAACAAATTTATTAGAGCATAAGCTTTCGTGGACTACAGCCCACTTCTTCGGATGCATATAGATTCTATATGCATCCGAAGAAGTGGGCTGTAGTCCACGAAAGCTTATGCTCTAATAAATTTGTTAGTCTCTAAGGTGCCACAAGTACTCCTGTTCTTCTTATAAGGTAGGTTCTCCATTCCTCTGATCATCCTAGTAGCCCTTTTCTGTACCTGTTTCAGTTTGAATTCATCTTTCTGAAAAATGGAGACCAGAACTGTACAGAGTATTCAATATGAGCTCTCACCAGTGCCTTGTACAATGGTAATATTTCCCTATCTCTACTGGAAATACAACACTTAATGCATCCTAGAACTGCACTGGTAGGTCATAGTCATCCTGTGATCAACCAACACACCGAGGTCTCTCTTTGTCTGCCATTTTCAATTGATACGTCTCCAGCTTATAGCAAAAAAAAAAAAAAAAAAAATCTTGTTGTTAGTCCTTAAGTGCACGACCTTGGACTTTGCATTTTTAAATTTCATCCATTTCTATTACTCCAGTTTTAAAGGTCATCCAAATCTTCCTTTATGACATTCTGGTCCTCCTTTGTACTGGTAATACCTCCCATATTCTTGTCATTCACAAATTTTATTAGCACACTCCCACTTTTTGTGCCAAGGACATTAACGAAAATGTTAAATAAGATTGGTCCCAAGATTGATCTTTGAGGAACTCCACTAATGAGCTCCCTCCAGCTTGATAGTTCACCTTTCAGCGTGACCCGCTGTTGTCTTACCCACATTTTATTCTCATATTAATCCCCATCATCTCCAGTTTAACTAATAATTTTCCATGTGGAACTGTCAAATGCTTTACTGAAATCCAGGTAGATCAGATCTCTACTGCATTTCCTTTGTCTAGAAAATCAGTTATCTTCTCAAAGGACGAGATCAGGCTGGTCTGGCTCAATTCACCCTTTATAAAGCCATGTTGTATTTTATCCCAATTACTGTTTACCTCTGTGTCTTTAATTACTCTCTCTTTCAAAATTTGTTTTAAGACCCTGCACACAATTCAGGTCAAATTGACGGGCCTATCATTTCCTGGATAATTTTCTTTTCTTAAATATAGGTACCAGGGCTGTCCTTAGGATTTATGGGGCCCTACACAGTATTATTAAACTGGTGCCCCTATGCCCGACAGCAGCCCAGGGGGAGAGGGATGAGGCAGCAAAGGATACCGAGTCATCCAGCCCGTCTCACAGCGGTGGAGAGTCACTGTTCCCCACAGAGACCCCCGTACCCTCTCCCTCACGCAGAATGTGCAGCACCAGCGCATTCGGCTCTGTGAATAGGGCCCCTGCCTAAGGAGGCTGCAGTGCATGCTGGGTGTGCGGGAGCCAATCCGCTGTTACCTGCTATCATGGGCAGTGGGTGAAGCTGCCGCTTGGGGAGGCTAGCTCCCCAGCCCACCTCTTCTGCCTGTGGCCCCACCCATACTCCATTTCTGCTCCACCCTAGGCCCCGCCCCACTCTGCCCAGGCCCTGCCCTCTCCCCACAGTCTCCCTCCTTTCTTCCCTCCCTCACCCTGCTCACTCCTTTCCAGCCAAATCCCTGAACCCAAATGAAGCAAATGACATTTGAAAAAAACACTCTCCAGCAATTTCTTTCTAAAGAAAATGGAGCATGTTTTCCACTGCATACCAAATGGTGAAGACTGGACATGCAGAAGGTACCTAATTAAAAGCACTAAACTTAGGAATAAAAAATGTCAATTAGAGAGTTTTTGATATGCCCTGAAGTTTGTCAGAGATTTATTTGCAAAAACTTTGTTGTAAGGGCGAGTCAGCTGTCTTGCTGAATACAACATTAAATATTATGGAATACATGATGCAGCTCTTCTCTGTTTTACATTTTCTTAATCAGTATTTCTAAGCTGATTTTATATTTTAAATGTTCTCTTAAACCTTCCAGATTACTACATATTTAACTGAAACAAAGACATTATTTTAAATTAAATCAGTTGCAGAGGTTTAGTGTGTTCATAACAATGGGTTCGTCTATACTTACCTCCGGGTCTGGTGGTAAGCAATCGATCTTCTGGGTTCGATTTATCGTGTCTTGTCTAGGCGCGATAAATCGATCCCGGAAGTGCTCGCCGTCGACGCCGGTACTCCTGCTCGGCGAGAGGAGTACGCGGAGTCGATGGGGGAGCCTGCCTGCCGCGTCTGGACCCGCGGTAAGTTCGAACTAAGGTACTTTGACTTCAGCTACATTATTAGTTCGAAGTGGGGGGGTTAGTGTGGACCAGGCCAATATTCATTGCTTTTAGAAAAGGGAACACTAATTTACTTTGTTTCAGAGCAGTAGCCATGTTAGTCTGTATCAGCAAAAAGAATGAGGAGTACTTGTGGCACATTAGAGACTAACAAATTTATTTGGGCATAAGCTTTCGTGGGCTAAAACCCACTTCATCGGATGCATGCAGTGGAAAATACAGTAAGAAGATATATATATACACACACAGAGAACACGTTTATGAAATTTCACCAACTTTTAATAATATGTTTCCAAAGATTTTAGGCATCACAAAGGATTTTATATCTTACTAGGTACTGATTTTGCTGGAGGGTTCTCTTAAAACTACTTTATCAGATAGTCAAAAGTAAAAAAGGGAAACTCTTTGTCCAGCTATCTGGAAGGAAAGGGGTGATGTCCCTTTAAGGGCTCTCCTCAACCCGGGGGGGGGGGGGGGGAAGGGGAAGGTGTGTGGGAGTATTTGTGTGTGATGGGAGAAAGGGATGGACAGAAAGGACAGGAAGACTTTGGAAGCACGTTTTTTTTTACTATAGTAATTAAAATGAAAATGTCTATTTTAAATAAGGGAGGTTTTTTTTTAAATAAATCCTTCTAAACTAGATGTCTGAAGATCCAAGCATTTAAGGCTAAAGATGATTGTGCATCTAAAAATCTATGTAAGGATTTTTTAGAGATGTGATTTTATAATCTTCACCAACTCACTAATGAAATATTTTTAAAGCAAATTTTAAACTAAGGTCCTGTAGACTAACATGTTCTGAGTAAATATTACAGTAATGCACAACTGTTTTTGTCAGTAAATTCAGAAACTGACAGTATATACCTGGTGGTTGGCAAATGCCTGTTAAATGGCTTCATTATCACTTGAATGGCTCTTTAACAGTTTCAATGTTGTGCTAATAGGTCTGGCAGGCTGGAAGGCTTTTTCACTTTTAAGTTACTAGATCCCCTCCAGAGGAAGACTCACCAGGCTGTAGCAGCCAGCTGTGGTGGGAGCCTGCAGGAAAGGTCAGAACAGGGATAGGAAGAGCCGGGAGGGTGGACAGTAAGACCCAGTGGTGCCCCAAATTTTCAGGTGCCCTAGGCAACCGCATGTGCCTAAGGACGGCCCTGATAGGTACTAAATTTGCAATTCTCCAATCATAAGGTACGACCCCAAGTTTATGGATTCATTAAAAATCCTTGCTATAAGGCTTGCAGCTTCCTGCTTGCTCTTAATAACCTGTAAAATGTTTTCTCTTAAAAACCTGTTTGTTCAATAGAGTGTGGTCTGCAATCCTTCCCTATTAATTTGTTCACCTTGCTTGGGATGCACTCCAGATACTTTAAGTCAAAGTTGCAGAAACTAATTCCAGCCCTTGTCCACATTCGGATCCTTGAGTTCTTCAGTCCAGTTTACTTCCCTAATTCCTGTTTTTTTTTTTTTAAGTTTGCCCTTTGGAAATCAAGGATCCTAGTTGCAGTACTATTTTTGTTTGTCCTTCCATTTAGTTTAAACTGAATTAACTCATTATCAAACCAAGGCTGTCCTCTACAACCAGTTCTTCTATGAGTGCCTTGCTACTTACCAATACTAAATCTAAAATGGCATCATCTCTTGTTGATTCAATAACTATTTGGTGAATAAATCTGTTGGCTATCACATCCAGGAATATCTGGGCCCTATCATTATTAGTAGCATGTGTCTTTCAATCTACATCTGGGAAATTAAAGTCTCCCATATCACACAATTCCCAGTAGTATTAATTTCATTAAAAGTTTTAAAGAGGTCTCTATCCACATCCAAATCCAAAATTTTCCATTCTTGCAGCTTCCAATCCATTCCTCTCTTCCCTCACACTTTTCTCTCCTCTCCTCTTCCCCTCCATGTCTCTGTCATCTACCGTCCACCAAACTATCTGCCTTCTTTTCTTGACTCTTAGCTTTCTCTTTCTCGCCTCACCATCTCCCACACACTCATTCTTGGTGACTGCAACTTCCCTGTGGATGGCCTATTTAACCCCTTAGCTGCATGTTTCATAGAAGATTAGGGTTGGAAGAGACCTCAGGAGGTCATCTAGTCCAACCCCCTGCTCAAAGCAGGACCAAGCCCAACTAAATCATCCCAGCCAGGGCTTTGTCAAGCTGGGCCTTAAAAACCTCTAAGGATGGAGATTCCACTACTTTCCTAGGTAACCCACTCCAGTGCTTCACCACCCTCCTAGTGAAATAGTTTTTCCTAATATCCAACCTAGACCTCCCCACTGCAACTTGAGACCATTGCTCCTTGTTCTGTCATCTGCCACTACTGAAAATAGCTGAGCTCCATCCTCTTTGGAATCCCCTGTGACATGTCATTCCATATTTGTTATGAAACTATGCTTATGATATTAATATGACATAACTGAGATATACTTTATGCAAGATGGGTCATGTGAGATATCATTGGAAAGGTTATGATTTACTGAATGTGATTATCCTATTTGTATGCAAGTATCATTTCTATATCTGAAATTAGGAATATTGACTATGTCTCTGTATTTCAACCATGCTACTTTGGGTGATACCCACTGCCAACACTTCAAGTACAACGATGGAAAAGCCAGACAGAGCACATGGCCCATTAACAAGGACAGTGGACTGTGAAAAAGCTTAGTCTTCCTGTGAATATGTGGGTCAGCCTGTGAAGAATGGCTACAAGGGCCCTACAGAGTCAGGTGGTCTTGTCACCTGATACTAAAACATTACCTGGGACTTCTTGTAACTTTCCACTGTAAGGGAAGGGGGGTCAAACTAGGAAACAAAGGACTCCCCCCTTATGCAAATCCTATTTAAGGGTGGGGAGTGAGTTAATCCAGGCTGTGAGTTCTCCCCTGCTACCCCACCCAAGATGACTGCTGGAAACAACAAAGACTGAACGGGGGAAAGAACTGGGCCCAGGCTGGCAGGACATCTGGCCTGTGAAGATTATTAGAACCACATTTAGGGTACGTCCAGACTACCAGCCGTATCGGCGGGTAGCGATCGATTTATCTGGAATCAATATATCGCGTCTTGTTAAGACGCGATATATCGATTCCCGAATGTGCTCCCCATAGATTCCGGAACTCCACCGGAGCGAGCGGCGGTAGCGGAGTCGACGGGGGAGCCGTGACCGTCGATCTCGTGCCGTGGGGATGGGAGGTAAGTCGGAATAAGATATGTCAACTTCTTACATCAACACCCAGCCCTAGTGTAGACCAGGCCTTAGGGTGAGAACTCACATGTAACCAGTTTCTTTCGTGTATTAAGCTTAGTTTCCATGCTCTGTTTTATTTTATTAGTAATCCACCTTGTTCTGTCTGCTACCTCCATAACTACTTAAAATAAACCTGTTACAGTTAATACATTTATTTCTGGTTTACAATGTAACTTAGTTTATGCAATTTCTAACTGGGGTGGCAAGAAGTGTGCACATCTCTCTTCCACATTTTGGGAAGAGGCGAATTTCATAATATATCTTTGGTCTGTATTCCAAGGGAGGTGGACAGCTGAGTGCTGGAGCAAGTCCCTTAAATTGAATCTTCCCAGAGCTGATTTGCAGCTGGTTGTGCCCCTGCCTGTGTGTGTGTTAGAGGAGGTTTTAAGAGCCTGGCTAGCAAGATCAGTTAAAGGGGGCCCATGCTGGCAGAACAGGTTGACTCAGTGGTATCTCAGCACATCAGGTGACTTCCCAAGGGGTCCAACCCGTCACCCCCCCCCCCCCCGTTCAGGTAGCTGAAGACTGCTATCAAATCCCCCCCTCACTCTTCTTGTCTGTAGACTAAATAACCCCAGTTTCCTCACCCTCACCCCTTCATTCGACCTGCAGCCCACTTCAACTCTCTCACAAACCAAAAGGGCCATTCACTTAACTTGATCTTTACCAAGCACCATGTTCTCTTTGATCTCTGCATTGCTGAGTCCCCTTTCTCCGACCATTACATGATCTCTTTCAGAATCTCCCATCAGCTCCCCCTCACACCCTGTCACTTGGCCTCTCCATGACTTCCAGTCCCTCAGCATTGATGACTTCTTGTCTGCCCTTAAACCTTTCCTCCCTGCCCTCTCTTCCATTTGGTATGGTTGTTAATTCTCTCTATGCTTCACTCTTCTCCACCCTTGACTCTTTGTCCCTCTCTCCCCATTGCAAAGTCTGCCCTGCCAACCCCCAAATCTGCTTCCTCCACTCCTGCTCTTGCATTGCAATGTCTCTGGTGGAAGTCCCATGACCGAGCTGACTTCCTCCACCACACATCTGTTCTCTCCTCTTTCAATTCTGCTATATTCCATACTAAACAACTCTACTTCTCCAACTATAATCGAATCTCATGGCCACAATCCCAGCACTTTTTTTTTAAGCCTTTGGCTCACTCCTCAAACCCTCCCCTTTTCCTCTCTCCATTACTCTCCGCACAGGATCTTCTGATTTCTTACAAGAGAAAATTGACAAAAATATTATGTGAGTTTCCTGCTCTACTCTCTTTGCATCCCTGCACATTCCCCCCCCAACCCCTTCACATCAAATATAAGCTATTTGCCTTCACATTCAAGGCCCTTCACCTGACCTATCATCTCTCATTCACTATCGAAGTCAACTCCTGCCTTCAATCAGCCCGAGGCCAGCTTCCACTGCCCACTTGTTACATTTTCAAACGAATACCTTTGTGCTTTCTCCTTGCTGCCCCACATCCTTGGGAGGAGTTCCCCATAAACATTAACCATGCTACCTCATTATTCATCTTCAAATCCCTCTGTGACGGGTTGGATCACAGAAACCCCCTTGGGAGCTGCCACCCGGTGTGCAAAGACTACCCCTGCTTCTGTTTTCCCTGCCAGCTCAGGACTCCAGCACCCGGTCTTGCTGAGCCAGACACTCCTGTTTGGCTCCACACACAGATCCAGGGTCTGAATCTCCTGTCCCAAAGCTGCAAGTTTACCTGAAAACAGCTCGCAGTAGTGCGCTTGTCTTTAGCACTCAGATGCCCAACTCCCAATGGGGTCTAAACCCAGATAAATCTGTTTTACCCTGCATAAAGCTTATGCAGGGCAAACTCATAAATTGTTCGCCCTCTATAACACTGATAGAGAGATATGCACAGTTGTTTGCTCCCCCAGGTATTAATACATACTCTGAGTAAATTACTAAATAGAAAGTGATTTTATTAAATACAGACAGTAGGATTTAAGTGGTTCAAAGTAGTAACAGACAGAACAAAGTAAGTCACAAGCAAAATAAAACAAAATGCGCAGATCTATGCCTAAACAAACTGAATACAGATAATTTCCTCACCAGTTCCAGAATGCTCCCTTCTACAGGCTAATCTCCTTTTAGCCTGGGTCCAGCAATCACTCACACCCCCTGTAGTTACTGTCCTTTGTTTCAGTCTCCTTCAAGTATCCTGGGGGGGGTGGAGAGGCTCCTTCTTTAGCCAGCTGAAGACAAAATGGAGGGGTCTCCCACAGGTTTAAGTAGACTCTCTCTTGTGGGTGGAGACCTCCCTCCTCTGCAAAGCCCAGCTCCAAGATGGAGTTTTGGAGTCACCTGGGCAAGTCACATGCCCCTGCATGACTCAGTCTTTGCATTGTCCACATGGCATCTTGCATGTCTCCAGGAAGACTTCTCATGTGGATTGGAGCATTCCAAGATGCATTGTTCCCTAAGTGTCTCCTGATCAGGTACTTAACCTGGCAAATTCCTTCCTAAAGAAGCTGACCAAATGCCTCACAAAGCTTACTTAGAAATCAGGCAAGCATACAGCCCATATTCTTAAGCTTGAGTAGAAAATGATATATACGTACAAATAGGATGAATAGATATAGTAGATCACAACCCTTACGGAGATATGTTACATGGCACAGGCAGCATAAAACATATTCCAGTTATGTCATACATATATTTATAAGCACCCCCTCCCCATAAAGCCTTATGGGGTACACTGTCACACCCTCCCCCTGAACTTACTGCCAGAGACTTGGACACTGTCCATGGCGGAGGCAGTACCTGTAAAATTTCTGTTTGTTTCTGGTCACACTTCCTTTCAGTACCTTGAAACCATATGGTGTCACTCCTGGGGGTTCTAGCCCGTTTTGGGGTCCCTGGTCCCCAGATGCTTGCAAACAGGTAGGGATGTAGTATTGCTAACAGAATGCAGGCAGCAATACTCATTAACGTGGAGGTATCTTGGCATTTAGCCACCAATGCCATGAGGCGGTGTGCCTCAGTTTCCCCTTCTACACAGCAGCATAGGCCTGTTATGCTTTTGCTGCTTTTTACAGGTATGGGCTGTAAAGTAACACGCTGGTGGGGCTGTCCTGTCACCATCCCCAGCATGTATAACAGCTTATTCCACAAATCAAATATGTTCCACATCTTTAAAGGGTTTACCACTAGTGTGAATTCTTTTGTTTTATCCCATAGGTGAATTAGCAAAAGACACAAGGTTAACAGCAAATCTACAGTGGACAGGCTTCGTTCACTCAATTTGACTTGTTTAGCACCCATTGCATTTTCCCAGTTCTCTGTGCCCTCTGGTAGACCCTCTGATGCAGATTCCTCTGCCTCTTTGGGGAAGACTTCTAGTTCGGGCATGTGCTTGGGTCTTTGGCCAGGAAAGGGTGTACTACAACCATACTTGTCCTCGGCCCCTCCCTCTGGAGTTTCTCTGGGCTGGGCCCCACTCCCTTGTGAAGTTCCTCCCATGAAGAGATTTCCCCCCCCCTGTCTTGGAGAGAGAGTTTTATCTCTTGCAAGTGTAGCAAGAACAGCAGCTTTCCCTGGGGTGCTCTGGACCCCTTTGGGCACCCCACTTTCTGTTTCCAATGGGTCAGCTGGATAGACCCCCTCATCCTGGAGGCCTGACCCCCAGGTTTCCCTTAAAACCTGATCCACAGGAGAGGGGGCTGGCATTTCGAATGCAGACTTTTCACCCTCCTCCTGGGAAAGCCCCTCCCCACAAAAGGTGGGTGGACTCTCTGGCCCCCCCTGACCTTCCATCTGGGCTTCCATCTTTGATCTCCCCTCTGGGTCCGACACTCTTGTGTCCCCTGAAAGGGAAGGTGATCCTGCCCCAGCTGTGGACTCACAGCTACCAGCTACGACAGACCTTTCGCTGGCCAGCAAAATCCCTCCCCTTCCACTCGGGTTGGGCTGGCACTCAGCTATAGAGTCCTTGGGGCCTGTTCCCACCACAGCGGTCCCCAGGACCCCAACTTCCACCTTTGGGACACACACCTCTGTGCACCCCAGGGCAGGCCCAGCCCCCTGCTGACCTGCAACTTCCTGGCAGGTTGGATCACAGAAACCCCCTTGGGAGCTGCCACCCGGTGTGCAAAGACTACCCCTGCTTCTGTTTTCCCTGCCAGCTCAGGACTCCAGCACCCTGTCTTGCTGAGCCAGACACTCCTGTTTGGCTCCAGACACAGACCCAGGGTCTGAATCTCCTGTCCCAAAGCTGCAAGTTTACCTGAAAACAGCTCGCAGTAGTGCGCTTGTCTTTAGCACTCAGATGCCCAACTCCCAATGGGGTCTAAACCCAGATAAATCTGTTTTACCCTGCATAAAGCTTATGCAGGGCAAACTCATAAATTGTTCGCCCTCTATAACACTGATAGAGAGATATGCACAGTTGTTTGCTCCCCCAGGTATTAATACATACTCTGAGTAAATTACTAAATAGAAAGTGATTTTATTAAATACAGACAGTAGGATTTAAGTGGTTCAAAGTAGTAACAGACAGAACAAAGTAAGTCACAAGCAAAATAAAACAAAATGCGCAGATCTATGCCTAAACAAACTGAATACAGATAATTTCCTCACCAGTTCCAGAATGCTCCCTTCTACAGGCTAATCTCCTTTTAGCCTGGGTCCAGCAATCACTCACACCCCCTGTAGTTACTGTCCTTTGTTTCAGTCTCCTTCAAGTATCCTGGGGGGGGTGGAGAGGCTCCTTCTTTAGCCAGCTGAAGACAAAATGGAGGGGTCTCCCACAGGTTTAAGTAGACTCTCTCTTGTGGGTGGAGACCTCCCTCCTCTGCAAAGCCCAGCTCCAAGATGGAGTTTTGGAGTCACCTGGGCAAGTCACATGCCCCTGCATGACTCAGTCTTTGCATTGTCCACATGGCATCTTGCATGTCTCCAGGAAGACTTCTCATGTGGATTGGAGCATTCCAAGATGCATTGTTCCCTAAGTGTCTCCTGATCAGGTACTTAACCTGGCAAATTCCTTCCTAAAGAAGCTGACCAAATGCCTCACAAAGCTTACTTAGAAATCAGGCAAGCATACAGCCCATATTCTTAAGCTTGAGTAGAAAATGATATATACGTACAAATAGGATGAATAGATATAGTAGATCACAACCCTTACGGAGATATGTTACATGGCACAGGCAGCATAAAACATATTCCAGTTATGTCATACATATATTTATAAGCACCCCCTCCCCATAAAGCCTTATGGGGTACACTGTCACACCCTCCTTAAAACTTTCCTTTGCCATGATGCCTATAAAACACTTGACAATGTTTTGACTGCTGATATATCGAAACCACAGCCGATCATGCTGACCAATACTGTCTCATTGTTTCCTTGTACTCCTGTTTGTCTGCCTGTCTGTATCCAGCTGTTGACTCTTGTCTTATACCTAGATGGTAAGCTGTTTGGGACAGGGAGCTTTCCAAGAGGTTCCACACTCTGGTAGGAGGGCGCCAGGAGCTGAAGTTGAGAGACATCCACTTTGTGTGGCATCACTACCCTTAAGCCTGCATAATTTTAGCAGGTATCAGAGGGGTAGCTGTGTTAGTCTGAATCTGTAAAAAGCAACAGAGGGTCCTGTGGCACCTTTGAGACTAATGGAAATTTCCATTACTTGCATCTGAAGAAGTGAGGTTCTTACCCACGAAAGCTTATGCTCCCAATACTTCTGTTAATCTCAAAGGTGCCACAGGACCCTCTGTTAATTTTAGCAGGTAAGTGTATGCTCATCTTACTGGCATTATTGTACTTTACGTGAAGTGCAGCCTTCTACAGAGGGACTCTGGAGGAAATGACTGATGAAAAGCACTTCCAGCACAGCTGAGGGGACCAAGGGAATCGGGAATCAGTGCAGAGGTCCAGTGTCTCCATATAAATTACTCTGGTTTTATGACAGGTTTCAGAGTAGCAGCTGTGTTAGTCTGTATCCGCAAAAAGAACAGGAGTACTTGTGGCACCTTAGAGACTAACAAATTTATTTGAGCATAAGCTTTCATGGGCTACAGCCCACTTCATCGGCTCTCATGGAATCTAGAGGTTTTGCACGCCAAGTTTCCCGACACTATTGTGAGGAGGAAACTGCATTCGTTTAGACAGTAAGATCAATGGGGCAGGGATTGTCATTTATTATATGTCTAGTTTTATATGTCTAGGGCTAGTTTTAGGGACGGGTGAGCAGAGCAGAGCAGTTATCCTGGGAGCCAACACTCAGTGGGGGAAGGGGCAGCTATGCCGACTGGCTGGCCTTTTTTGGCTTAGTTTTTCACAGGGAGTTGGGGCGGGAGGTAGGGGGAACTTTTCTGCCCTGGCCAGCAAAGCATCTAACTCCAGCCACGGATGGAGTAGTTTCCTGTTCCCTAAATGGGAGTGGCCTGCACAGTGAGGCAATAGGGCCCAAATCATTTACCTAACATTAACAAAATATTGCCGTTTGTTGGTGACGAATATTTAACCCCTAACATTCAGCTTTAAGAAGAGGTGGCCCAAACCGGGTACCTTTTAGGGCTAGGCTGGGAGCCTCTTACTTAAAATGATGAAAAGTTACTGACATGAACAGATCCACTGAAGTCAATGGGACTACATATGATTATTAGTAATATTACCATAGCACCAAGGAGCCCTAGTCCAGGACCGGAATCCCATTGTGCTAGGCATTGTACAGACACAGAACAAAAACATGGTCCTTGCACCAAGATGCTTACAATCTAAGTAGTATGACTCCCTGCTTGCCAATATAAAATAAGGCGGTCACACTCTGGTCCTCAGATTGTAAACATTTCAAGAGAGTGGACTGTGCCTATATTTCCCGGTAAAGTGCCATGCACACCAGACCATCCACAGTCTTGGTGTAGAACCCACCCTCAATTCTCCCCCATTCCTGTGAGGTGTCGAGTGCCCTCAACATGCTCTGAAATCAGCAGGAGTGGAAGGTACTTGGTATTTCACAGGATCAGGCCCCCAGTCATTCTTCTTTAGTCATTTTACTTCATTAGTTTCACAATTTTGGTTTCCTTCTAAGCACAGCTTTTGTTGTCAGAATGCACACTATTATTTTTAGATAATTCGTGAATTTCTCTTCCACACATTTCTAGCTGTCAGCTTTAAGTATTTTGTAATGATGTATTGTGATACGTGCTAACCAGCAGAGAATGGGAACACTTTTCTTAATATTTAGGGAGTAAGCAGAGCTGGATTTAGGCAAAATCTGGTGGATGCGGATTTTAATAATTTCATAAATTTATGTCTATCCTTTCTTATTTTTACAGACATATTTGAAATGCTGTCCACTTTCCCAGTAATACTTATACAGATACAACTGCAAACATTTTCAGGTTTTGCCTGTTTTGTTATACTTCACTAGATTGTCCATTTTGACTACTTTGTTCAAAAAGAAAAAGAAAAAAGAAAAGCAACAATTTTCATTATTTGAATGTAATGATGGATCCATATAAATAATTATGGAGATTTTAGGCTTTACTGACTAATCAGAACAAGCCCAGTTAAAGTTCAGGCCTAACATATTTTGATCAATGACTGCCACCTGCTGGTTAAGCTTTTATTGCAGACAAACTAACAGTTTGCAAAGATCAATGGATTTTATTTATGAAAAAATATTAGTTTACAACAATTACTGAAATGTCAAAGAACCAACAGAATAACTCCAAATAACCGAAAGATTTAATACTGGTGATTTGTGTTATTTTAAACTGCAATACTGATCATCATACATATTCAAAATTGGAACAAACAAAAGAGGCATATTCTGAATTTGAGTCCTAATTGTTCTTCTATTTAATAATACTAGCTCCTGTATTTATAAATATTAGAATTCTGCTACTATGGACTTGAAATTAAAGAAAATCTAAATACATTGTTACATATACAAAATATTTAATTCAGGTATAAAAAAACCTACATTTGCAATAGTTTTTTGTTTTAAATTTAGTCCATTGAAAAGTAATATTTCATTATATTTGCATGGAGTCAAAATTCATAATACTGTACCCACAACAAATAAATGCAAAATATAATTTATTATAGGATAAAAAGTAGTAAATGATCAGTTACATAACACACACCAAATAACAGAGGCACCCATTACAACATATGCCAATTTAATCAGCTTTATATTCCTTGAATAGTAGCCAAGCATGAGATCACCTAGTTAATAATTACCTACTGTATCCACTTTTTCATATCTGCAGATATACGTAACCAATTCAACCACTCATTATTAAAAAAAGTATTTTCCAATTATTTCAAATAAGTTTTAAAGTGGCTACAAAGTAACCTTTGCATTAAATCATGCACATTTATAAACTACTAACAGGAGGATATTAGAACTTACAAGAGTTGTTATAAATTTCCCTACTTTGTTTGTCAAGATGTCTAAGAGAAGAGGAAGGGCTAAATATGTTAATATTTTATTTCTGAGAGGTTTCCTCATATTTTATATTAAAACCAAGTTTATACAAGAAAGGCCTGACAGTGCAACCAGTAACACAGCCTTTCATAAATTAAAATATGGGTGCAAGCTGATATATGCCAAAAGCACCCCTCCCTCACTCTAAATTTGCAACTTAGCTACATTTGTGATATTGGGTGGGCAAAATTTGAGGTCCATGGATTTGTTAAAAAAGTCTTAACCACACAGGACTGGGTGCACCGGAACATTGCTATTTAGTTCAGACAATTCCCATGCAGCCCAGGAACCAACTCAGAGCTTAAGCAAAACCACTTAATTTCCAAGTCTTAAAGAGCTAAATCCTCCTCATCACAGGTGAAAAGGAAAGGGGGGACAAATCTGTGGCTGCATCTTAACAACATCCCCCACATCTGTCCCTCCTCCCAGAGAGAGAGAGAGCGCGCGCTTCCACAGGAGACATCCTATGAATTGCTGGCATTCTTCATTGCTGAACCCTGGCTCCCATTCCTACCTTATCACACTAACTTCTGCTCCACTAACTCTTCTATGATGATTTGGGGAATTTTTATGTTCAATTTATTAATCCTGTTTGAGATTATGAAGTCTCTATATGTCTGAGCTCTTATGATCATCTTTACTGTTCTTGCCTCATATTCATGTGTTAAGGAGATAGGGAGGGACACCTGAGAGTCTGACTCAGAGAGAGTCAAGGTAAGTGAGGTAATATTTACTGGACCAACTTCAGTTGGTGAGAGAGTCAAGCTTATGATCTTTCTAAATAGGACAGTCATTAAAGCCATGAACTCCTGAATAGATATTGCCTGAACAGAACAATGGGATGGCTGCATCCTAGTGAAAACAGTTTTCTCCAGGTTGTCTGGAGAGGACTAGGTTTTAAGTAGTGGAAAATCTCCAGAAGGGAACAAAGAGACAGAAGTTTTAGAACAGGGATTTAGAAAGACAAAGTATGAGAAGTTGAGGAGAGACTCATAAAAGAATGTACAAAGGGTCTCAAAGGGGCAAGTTTTCTGAACAAGAAGACACCTGTTGACTGTGTGACCAGCCAAAGCTATATAAAGCTTGGTGCAGGGGTCAGAAAGGAGACTACATCATTATAATAAGAGAGACCTCCATAATAAGAGATTCCTGACTTGGAGTAGTGATGTTACACAGAGAGGACCTGAAACCCTGGTCCAGTGAATGCCCAGAAGTGGTGAGGAAACTGAGGCAGTGAATGGCACAGAGGGTTTATTCTTTTGCCTTGATCTGAATCTCTCTAGTGCTGTCTAAAGTAAAGAGTGATTGTTTTAGAAACCCTTCTACAAAGTTTGGGCCTATTTACTTCAACTATCATGTGTCCCTCAAATGTTAAACTATAAACTGGAGTATCCACAAGTGTATTGCTCTGGGAAGAGGTATGCCTAAATTAGTGGGGGGCCTTAAGGGTGGGGGAGAGGGTTAGCATTGGTCCTGGGGACTCAAGGCAGCTGGGCTGCAGGGTATCACTTCCTGATTGGGTACACAAATACAGTCTGTGCCCAGGAAGTGTGCCAGAGAGGCGGCAGCCTACCCAGTGATTAAGAGAAGCTTATAAGTACCGCCCAGCATGTGGGTCCAAACACAGCAGCCTGATGAGCATCCAGCAGGGGGAGTTTGACGAGGCTGTGACACCTTCTTTCCCACATGCTTATACCCTCTCTATGGTGTAGAAGAGCTGTGGGGGAGGAGTTACAGCAAATCCCAGCAACAGAAATGTATTATACTAAACAATGCATACATTACAAGAAATATAAGGGGGAGTTTGCCATGCTGAGCAGCTGTTCCCAACTCCGCCCATGGATAAGCTGAGCATCAGCATAGCACTTTTAGTGGGCACAGAGCCCTCTAAGCATGGATGGAAGAGGATGAATGTTTCTATACCAATGCAGATCCTCCCATTCTGGCAATATTTCTACAGATTTACCACAACTCAACTGCACTCTGTACCATGCAGCAAAAGGAAGAAAATGGCTGTTAGGTGTTAATGGCAGTGGGTCTCCTGAGTATATTCCATTTATTCCCTAATGAGACTTTCAAGTTCTACCAGCAATCCAAGAGCACATTCAGCAACTAATACCACAGAATCAATATTTCAAGTTGATACCGAGTGCTCATCACCCCATCTCAGAATGCAATTCACACACTCCCCTAGATTACCAACCTAGAGAGCAGGCAGCTCCTCTTCTTCACTGTCCAGAGAATATGAAAGAAAAAAAAAAAAGAATGAAATAGCAGAACCTCACTAAACTGCACTCATAGCAAACTTCAAGGACCCAGTTCATCTCTCACTGACAGAAATATAAATCACCATTAATTCCATAGCAATCAGTGTAAAACGAGTGCAAGCGAGTGAGTAACTTGACTGTACAAACTGTGCAATATGAACTTTACAATATTCCCAGACTGTTCGTAGAAATGAATAGGGAATTTTCTAGCATGCCAAGAGTAATTCCATCATGCACAAACACTATCATCAGACTATATATCTTGGTTTAGAAGCCACCCTTATTTAGTCAGAGACCCCCATTTAGCAGTATTTCCTTAAAACCAACTATTCCAAAGAAGGATTGGTGGGTAGGATAGCAAATGTACCTATCTTTAAATATGGCTTTAGGGTTGAGCATGGTTTTACAGAACAGTGAGCCTCACTTCAGTAGCATGTAACATGGTTGCAATGATCATTCAAAATAAACACCTAGATCAATATGATGTGATATGGATAATAATGGACAGTTATGTGTCTCTGATTTTCTCTGAGCATATCAATAAAATGGGAAGGCCAAGAGCTTAGTAGAATTCAAAAAAGGATTCCTCATTTACATGCATAACGAGAACACCCACAGTTACATTAAATAGGATTGAAAACATTGGCTTTTTTGACAGGATATGATCCCAGATGCTTTTGGGTATAAACCAACCTCTAAGTGATGGAGGCTAGGAAGAAACTTTCCCTATGACCTAGTTATTCCAGAATTGTCCATTAGAGGGTTTTTTGCACCTTCCACTAAAGCATCTGCAAATGCTTCCCCAAAGGCTCAAATATCATGAGCAAGGCTGCGATTCTGTCATGGAGGTCATGAAAGTCACGGATTCCGTGACTTTCCAGGACCTCCGGGACTTCTGCAGCCGGCAGGTGCAACAGACCCCAGCGCCAGCCACACCAGCTGCCCCTCTGCCCCCACCAGCAGCAGTGGCAGTCCTGGGCCACCCCCCATCCCGAGCACTAGCCAGCGCCCCAGAGCCCCCCTCCAGAATAGCAGCTGCGCCCCCCGAGTCCTCCACAACACCCACGATTTAGAAAGGGTATTTATAGTTCAAGTCATGGACAGGTCACGGAGCTGTGAATTTTTGTTTACTGCCCGTTATCTGTCCATGACTCTTACTAAAAATACCTGTGACTACATCTTAGCCTTAATCATGAGTCAGGCCCCAAAACCCATGATATTTTAAAAGTAATATATTTTGGATTCCTTTTATTTACTTTCTTGGTTTTGAGCCTTTATGATTCATATTTTCAAGTTTTGTTCTGCAAATATGAATCCTAGAAACAAATGAACAAAAAAGAAAAAAAAGCTGAGATTCTCATGTAACCACATCCCTCCAGAAGTTAGGGCTTTATGAAAATATACCAAATATAGCCCAAATCAGAACAAAATTGCAAGAGATGGCAATGCTGGAACTGGTAATGACCATTGTAAGAGAAAGGATACTGGATTATTTAGACCTCTAGTCCAATATGATATGGCAATGCACATTGTTCTCATTTAGTTATTATGTGAGCCAAAGTATAAAAATATTTAGATTTACTAGAAGATGGAATTCCCAAATAAAAATATGTGATATATATAGATATATATATAGCATCAAGACATATCCTCTGACTCTGGAGCAATCAATATTCCTTCCAAATCTTCCCCCAAACATCTTATTGATGGAGCCCTGCAGGGAAGAACATGACCCCAGTGGCCAAGAACATCATAGCACATTGCTGGTAAAGGCAGCTCACCTTGAGGGAATTTGAACTGCAGAAGAGAGGCTGGTATTGTAAACCTTGATAATGAATAAATTATTATTTCAGTGAAATAATATACATTGATAACACTGGTCTACAATTTTTGAGAAGTCGTCTGCTTCAGAGATAAAATGTGCTATTTATTATGTATTTTGATGTGCTGAATTCAAATATGACAATTAAAGCAACTGATTGGCTACTGTTTCTAAGATATTTAAGTTTTTACATTTTATGTCTATGTATATTGTGTAGATAGTAGAGTTTTAATCATAAATTGTAAACCTAGGTCTTTTCATGTGTTTATGGTTGCTTTACATGATAATATTTCACCTGTCCTGTTTATGTAACACTTTAAAAATCAGCAAAAGGGTTATATAAATAAAATTTATTATGAAACAAAAGGCAAAAAACTATTATGTACATAGTTTAGTCCTATTCAGTGTCTACTTGGTGCTTCTTGGCTTGTCTCTTGTATTCATTAAATGGAGCATCTCTTGTCACCGTGCAGCAATAGTCTGCAAGCATTGATGGGCTCCATTGTTGCAATGCCCTGGTGAAATCGCTCGCCATGCTCGTCGCTCACTGCTCCGCAGTTCGGTGGAAAAAAATCTAGATGAGAGTGCAAAAAATGTATCTTTAGTGACATGTTGCAACCAAGGCTTTTGTATGCCTTGAAGAGGTTTTCCACCAACAACCTGTAGTTGTCTGCCTTGTTGTTTCCGAGAAAATTTATTGCCACTAACTGGAAGGCTTTCCATGCCGTCTTTTCCTTGCCATGCAGTGCATGGTCAAATGCATCATCTCGAAGAAGTTCACGAATCTGAGGACCAACAAAGACACCTTCCTTTATCTTAGCTTCACTTAACCTTGGAAATTTTCCATGGAGGTACTTGAAAGCTGCTTGTGTTTTGTCAATGGCCTTGACAAAGTTCTTCATCAGACCCAGCTTGATGTGTAAGGGTGGTAACAAAATCTTCCTTGATTCAACAAGTGGTGGATGCTGAACACTTTTCCTCTCAGGCTCCAATGACTGTCAGAGTGGCCAATCTTTCTTGATGTAATGGGAATCTCTTGCACGACTATCCCATTCGCAGAGAAAACAGCAGTACTTTGTGTATCCAGTCTGCAGACCAAGCAAGGGAGCAACAACCTTCAAATTGCCACAAAGCTGCCACTGATGTTGGTCATAGTTTATGCACCTCAAAAGTTGTTTCATGTTGTCATAGGTTTCCTTCATATGGACTGCATGACCAACTGGAATTGATGGCAAAACATTGCCATTATGCAGTAAAAGAGCTTTAAGACTCGTCTTCAATGAATCTATGAACAGTCTCCACTCATCTGGATCGTGAACGATGTTGAGGGCTGCCATCACACCATCGATGTTGTTGCAGGCTACAAGATCACCTTCCACGAAGAAGAATGGGACAAGATCCTTTTGACGGTCACGGAACATGGAAACCCTAACTTCACCTGCCAGGAGATTCCACTGCTGTAGTCTGGAGCCCAACAGCTCTGCCTTACTCTTGGTTAGTTCCAAATCCCTGACAAGGTCATTCAGTTCACCTTGTGTTATGAGGTGTGGTTCAGAGGAGGAGGATGGGAGAAAATGTGGGTCCTGTGACATTGATGGTTCAGGACCAGAAGTTTCATCCTCTTCCTCGTCTGACTCAAGTGAGAATGATTCTGGTGCATCAGGAACCGGCAATCCTTCTCCGTGGGGTACTGGGCGTATAGCTGATGGAATGTTTGGATAATGCACAGTCCACTTTTTCTTCTTTGACACACCTTTCCCAACTGGAGGCACCATGCAGAAGTAACAATTGCTGGTATGATCTGTTGGCTCTCTCCAAATCATTGGCACTGCAAAAGGCATAGATTTCCTTTTCCTGTTCAACCACTGGCGAAGATTTGTTGCACAAGTGTTGCAGCATATGTGTGGGGCCCACCTCTTATCCTGATCTCCAATTTTGCAGCCAAAATAAAGGTGATAGGCTTTCTTAACCAGAGTGGTTATACTGCGCTTTTGTGATGCAAAAGTCACTTCACCACAAACATAGCAGAAGTTATCTGCACTGTTCACACAAGTACGAGGCATCTCTGCTCACTTTGGCTAAACAGAAATGTGTCCCTTTGCAAAATCAAACACTGACAAATAAGAGAGCACGACACTGTATGATTTCTAGAGCTGATATAGGGCAATTTGTTCAGCAGAGTGATGTAAGCTTCGTTATGATTGCATCATCCATGACTTCTAGGAATAACATGATGCAATTCATATCATGTATGATGCAATACCAGCTTCAGATTGCATCATTCATTGTTTTGCCTAAAAAGCAAGTACTGTCCAAACCCAGTCATAGATTTATTCATAGATCCAGTCAAAGATGTATTTTAGTCATTTCTGGTTTAAATTGAGATCCCTTCCCTTTATAACTCACTTATCCTCCGCCATTCCCAAGTCAAGGGTCGTATATACTGACCCAATAGCATATCTTGAAAATGAGAGCCAATCAACAATTTTAAGCATCATTTTCATTCTCAGTGACCCAAAATTAGTAAAGTTTGACTACATTTATTTCAGAAGCATTTTGGCTGTAGAGCAGTGTAATAAAATCCATTAGAAACTTTCAGATTTAAAAAGGCTTCAGATACAAAAATAATATAAAACCAGACTACTAGGGGCGATGTGTGTAAGTATCAACAAACCTGCTCTGGATATGCCCTTACTTCCAGAAGTTTAGGATCCATGGTTCCTATTTTGGCTCTCCAAACCCCATCTGACCTATCTTTTCTCCCTCTGATGATTTTTGCTGTAAGAAGGGACATTTTAGCCTTTACATGGTCATATAGGTCTGTTTTATATTGGTGGATAATAAAAGGTGCCTACAAATGAAAGAAATCTACTTTTGAAAGAAGTTTATCATTAGGGTTTCATTTGCAAAGATAGCCTGCAGAGCTCTCTCTCTCTCTCTCTCTCTCTCTCTCTCTCTCTCTCTCTCTCTCTCAACAATGTGTGTTTGAAAAAGTTTGTTACAGCAGCTGTCACTGAAGAGATTTCTGGAAGTAACAAAGATGTCAGATAGAAATGTCTCCAAAATCAGTCTCTTATTGTAATCTGATCCTGAGGGTCAGTCCTAAGACTTATTTTACACCATCCTTTTGAGACCTGCACATTTCATTTCAATTTGACTTATTTACAGATTTGTTAGTTTGCACTTCAGTACTTGTTTGAGGTGAATTGAAAAATACTATTTCTTTTATCATTTTTACAGTGCATATATTTGTAATAAAAATAATAATATCAAATGAACACTGTGCACTTTGTATTCTGTGTTGTAATTGAAATCAATATTGAAAATGTAGAAAAACATCCAAAATATTTAATAATTCAATTGGTATTCTATTGTTATAAGTGCGATTAATCACGATTAATTTTTTGAGTTAATCATGTGAGTTAACTGTGATTAATTGACAGTCCTACTTTTTATGTCTTATCGTCGGATTCACTCCTTTCCCCACTCACCAACAAGTGACTGGAGAGTTTTAATGTTCCTCAGTCAAAATGCTTATACAGTCTTATATTTCATTATCAGATGTTAGACACACAAGGTGGGTGAGGTAGTCTCTTTTATTGGACTAATTTGTGTTGCTGATAGAGACAAGCTTTCGAGCTTTCACAGAGTTCTTCTTCAGTGCTCTATATAATGATACTATGAGGTATGACCTGAGCAGATCAAAAGTGACTACAGGGCTCTGGGAGTAAGGGTGAAGGAGCTGGGAGTGAAGGTTGTGGTCTTTTCGATCCTTCTGGTCAAGGGTAGAGTCCGGGCAGAGACAGATGCATCCTGAAGGTGAATGCCTGGCTGTGAGGAGGGTTCAACTTCCTTGATCATGGGATGTTATTCCAGGAAGAAGGACTGCTAAGCAGAGATGGGGGTCCACCTATCAAGGAAGGGGAAGAGTATATTTGGATACAGACTGGCTAACTTAGTGATGAGGGCCTTTAAACTAGATATAACGAGGGCATGAGACAAAAGCCCACAGGTTGGTCAAAAACTCGGACACCTGGGAGAAGGGTCGGAATCTGGAGGGAGCATGGGCCATTAGCAGGATAACGGAGAGACAAGAGAGAACACGGGGGGGAAATCAAATCAGTATCTTAGATATCTGTATACTAATGTGAGAAGTACGGAGAATAAGCAGGAAGAAATAGAAATGCTGGTTAATAAACACAACTATGACATAGCTGGTATCACAGAGACTTGGTGGGATAATATATAGGACTGGAATATTGGTACAGAAGGGTACAGCTTGCTCAGGAAGGACAGGCAGTATACACTTGGACTGAGGTTGAGATGGAAATAGGAGACAGACTTGTTGAAAGTCTCTGGGTAAGGATAAAAGGAATAAAAAACAAGGGTGATGTCATGGTAGGAATCTATCACAGACCACCTAACCAGGAAGAAGGGATGGGTGAGGTTTTTTTAGAATAAGTAACAAAATCATCCAATGCACAGGATTTGGTGATGATGGGGGAACTTTAACTACCCAGATATCCATTGGAAAACAACACAGAAGGGCAAAGATTATCCAACAAGTTGAAATGTATTGGAGACAATTTTTTATTTAAGAAGGTGGAGATAGTCACTAAGAGAGAGATTGTTCTAGATTTGATTTTGACAAATAGAGAGGAACTGGTTGAGAACTTGAAAGTGGAAGGCAGCTTGAGTGAAAGTGATCGTGAAATGGTAGAGTTCATGATTCTAAGGAATGGTAGAAGGGAAAACAGCACAATAAAGATAATGGATTTCAAGAAGGCAGACTTTAGCAAACTCAGGGAATTGGTAGGTAAAATTTCTGAGAAACAAGTCTAAGGGGAAAAACGGTTCAAGAGAGTTGGCAGTTTTTCAAAGAGACATTATTAAGGGCATAAGAGAAAACTATCCCACTGCATAGGAAAGATAAGTATGGCAAGAGACCACTCTGGATTAACCAGGAGATCTTCAATGATCTGAAACTCAAAAGAGAGTCCTACAAGAACTGGAAACTAGGTCAAATTACTAAGGATGAACATAAACAAATAACACAATGATGTAGGGACAAAATCAGAAAGGCCAACACACAAAACAAGATTAAACTAACTAGAGATATAAAGGGTAACAAGAAAGCATTTCTACAAATACATTAGAAGCAAGAGAAAGACCAAGAACAGGGTAGGCCCGTTACTCAATGAGAGGGGAAAAACAGTCACAGGCCATCGTTCTGAATTTTCTTTTCCTTTAGTGAACTGCGGCTTAAATCCCTCATCTAGAGGGAGAGTTTCATGGGACTCCATCCCAAGAAAGGTGATAGCTAAAGGCCGGAGAATTAACTGGGGTATTGGTAGGGTCCAAACCTTTAGGCCATCCTTGACTAGCACTGGATGGCCCTGACAAGCAGGGTTAAGTAGCCTCCAAGGACTGGTGCTACCCTAAAGTGGGGATTTATCATTCAAATTCCATAATATGCTCCTTTCTAAAGATAGGCATCAAACCCACCACCATGAACAGACGGAGGCTGATCTATAGAAAGGCTGAATCTGTCAGAGCAAGAACTGATGACAGTATTGCCAACTTCAAGCCTTATTAGTAGCCTGGGTAAGCATGCACTGTGCTGGCCTCCCTGCTACTAAAATGAAACAAGGAGTTCACTGGGTGTGGCCCCCCTCTATCTTCAACAGCTGTAGCACCAGGATTTATTATTTAGGTGATTAGACGTAAAAATGGTTAGTCAAGTAATTACATCTGTTTTGTTTAGCTTACAGCCTATACAATTTTGAACTTAAACTCACTTATCTGTGTCATTCAAGAATATTCTACAACAAATGGAAGTAATTAAACCCATTAACTGTCATGATAGGTGATGTACAAACATACAATCTCTGCCACAAAGAGTTTACAATCTAAGTATAACAAATTCTGCAAGTACTTCTGACTTTGTTGCCTTTGAACTAATTTAATCAGAATCTCTATTTGGGAAGAATTGTATTTTTAATAGATTATAATAGGATTTTAACAGAAAATTTAAAAAATCTTACAACTGGATGGAATTTGTGATTGGAAAATTAAATGCACTACTATGTATCATTGGAGACTAAAAAAAACTTTGTAGATCTTATTTCCATGATATTATATATACAATTAAATCATGCTAATTCAATATTAGTTAATTAGGTCAGTGATAAAGTTTGGTTTGAGAATACATTAGGTAAATCTAATTTTTCACCTTCACAAATCTGCATTCTATTTGATGAATACCATTTGTCTCACTAACAAAATTAACTAATTTTATTACAATCTATACTATTCTTAAAACTAACATAATGTATGTCAGGATTTGTTAACAAAATTAAAATTTCAACATATTAGCTTTGTAAAAACTATAGTGTAAAAAAATAATTCGAAATATTAACCATGAAAATGCAACATTTGCTTATGAAGCAGAAACTCAACTAGAATAAGTTAAGGCTGAAATTCTCAATGCCTTTACGTGCAAAAAAAGACAGATTTCAGCAGAATAATTGTGATGCTGCTGCAATAGTGGGTCAACAGTGCACAAAACTGCCACAGTACTCTACTCTGCGGAAACCAGGTGAGGGAATACGGATTAGAGGTCCAAGACTGAATTTGGTGAGGCCATACATTTATTGATCCACTGACCCACAAACTGCAATACTAGAGGCCACATCTGGGTATGGAAATTGTATGGCGGGCCATGAATGCTCACAAAATTGGGAGTTGGGGTGAGGGCTCTGGCTGAGGGTGCGGGCTCTGGGGTGGGGCCAGAAATGAGGAGTTCAGGGTGGAGGAGGGGGCTCCGGGCTGGGGCAGGGGGTTGAGATGCGGAGGGGGGGGGGCGGGGTGAGGGCTCCAGCTAGGGATGTGGGCTCTGGGATGGGGATGGGGATGGGGATGAGGGTTGGGGTGCAGGAGAGTGCTCCGGGCTGGGACCTAGGGGTTCGGAGGATGGGAGGGGGATCAGGGCTGGGTCAGGGGGTTGGGGTGCAGGAGGGTGTCAGGTGCAGGATCTGGGTGGCGCTTACCTCAAGCAGCTCCCAGAAGCAGTGGCATATCCCCCCTCCAGCTCCTATGCAGAGGTGCATGTAGGCAGCTCTGCACGCTGCCCTGTTCGCAGGTGCCACCCCTGCAGCTCCCATTCACCAAGGTTCCCAGCCAATGGGAGCTGTGGGGTTGGTGCGTGGGGCAGGGGCAGCGTGCAGAGCCCCCTGGCTGCCACTACACATAGGAGCTATGGGGGGACATGCCACTGCTTCCAAGAGCCACGGCACATGCGGAGCGGGGCAAGCCCGTGACCCCGCTCCCTTATGGGAGCTCAAGGGCCAGATTTAAACATCTGAAGGGCTGGATGCAGCCCCCGGGGCCGTAGTTTGCCCGCCCCTGCTGTACTGGCTACTCCTGCAACAGTGTCTATGAAGCAGCTCCATCCTGGCTGAGGCTAAGTGCTTAGAGAATGCCCACAACTACCATATAATACAGTACACAATATTCTTTCTGGATTTTTCTTCTTTGAAAATGGCTCCAGGTGGTCTTCTCTCTTGCAATTCTAGCCCTCTCACTTTTTACATCTCTTCCCTTTCCCCATTCATGTTCTTTTCTCTCTGTTCTCTTTTTTCTTGCATGTGTTCTCTTTTAGCTCTCTCTTTTGATTTTTCTTCCTGTCATTCCTGTTGAATTGACAGTGCAATCTTATAGATTAAATGAAAAATGCTGCTAACGATTTTGTGCAATTACTTATGATTTGCATGTTGTCTTTCCCCAGCACTTATGGTACTTCACTGTTTCATGTTACATTGTGTGCTCAAGCAACAGATTTCTAACTCATAAACTGAAAAACTGTATCATATGTACACTGGGTTGCATAACATATCATCAAGTGACCCCTAACACTGATGCTTCTATATTAATTCACTCACTCTATAAAACCCTATCATTCTTTTAAAAGGTGAGTGCACTGACGCAGCAAAGTGAAGAACCATTTGTTATATAATATACTCCATGATAACATTGATCTGAGGTCAAAAGCTATTACAGTGAAATCTGCCTTGAGCTATCCCTCAAAGGACCAATAACATCTGGTCCTTATTCTTCTAATAAAGGTGCAGCAGAATTATATTCAATATATTTGTGTGGTCTCTTAAGACAGGAGGTTGTTTAGGAAAGATGGCTTCAGGTACAGGTTTCATTGTATTTTCCTGGACTTCAGATCTCTAACATTTACGCTGGGAGGATTAGATTCCCCCTACCTGGCACAGGTAGGTTCAAACTGCAATCAATCTGAACTCTGCATGGACCCACTGCATACTTTTTGCAATGTGCAGACAGACCTGATATGGATGCCCAAGGGGTAATAGTGGCAGACAAACAACTGATGGTAGAGGTGGTGGAGGTGAGAGGTAAGTAGGGAACTAGAGGACGGTTGGAAAGTCCAAGTCTGGAAAGAAAGGTAACCATCTAGCAGTACAAGCCACTCCTAAAAACAGTCCAAGCAATAAATCCATATTAACGTAGCTTCTCCCCATAGCAGGGAGGATGGAGGCAGGGAGTTACAATGGTGGAAAGGTGATTTTGGATGTAGAAAGATAGAAGCCACAGAGGGAAGCAGTCTGGGGAGCAGCAAAGTTCGATTTTGTGCAGCTTGCAAGTTTCAACCACTTATATGCTATGTCAGAATACAAGTCACTAGCAATTTCTAATAATTTTTCATAAACCCAAGGACAAAGCATTTCATTAGTTTGGAGCAAAGGTGCCTCTAGCAAATATGTTTCATGGCTTTCAACAACTGCCTGCTATTACCAAGGTTTTAATTATCATATCATATCTTCAGAAAACATCCTTGTAGTTGGAATACATGCAAAGGTAAATTAGTTCAATGTCTTCCCTAAAGTCTGACTCTCTAACTCATTTAAGATCTTCATCATCTCTGAAATAATACAGGGTGTCAATGCATGGTCAGTTTTTTTAATACGCTAATCCTGACTTAGTAAGGATAAGATTTTGTCATGCTTATTTCTAGTAAAAGTCACGGACAGGTCGTGGGCAATAAACAAAAATTCACAGGAGCCATGACCTGTCTGTGACTTTTACTAAAAATAACCAGGGAGGGGAGAAATGACAGCTGGAGCCCCATCAGGGGGGACTGACAGCCCAAACCCACTGGCACAGCCCCAGCTGCAGCCATGGGGATTAGGGCACGGGATGGGGGGTGCACAGCACTGGTTCCAGCCCCAGTCGCAGCAGTGGCTGGGAGGCAGCACACAGCCCTGGCTGTGGCCCCCGCCGCTAACAGCTGAAGTAGAAGAAGTCAGCGAGGGCTGGTAAAGTCACACAATCTGTGATTTCTGTGACCATATCGTATCCTTACATATCAGGCATCAAGTTTCTCTCTAATAAAAATAAAACTGCAGAGAACAAAAGTTCAATAGTTTAAAACGTTTACTAGATTTTTTTTTTTTTGGCATGCGGGCAAAGAGGTTGAGAAGGACAATATTTTTTTTTCAATGTAGCAGAGCTAGCTGCATAAAAAGTTGACATCAGATGCTGAATACATTTAAAAGGAGCCCTTAAAATTAAATTTCAGACATCCGTTCAATTTAGATGGTGACAATGGTGGCAATTTCCTTCATTTGTGGCGAGGATAAGTCCTGTCAGCTTGCAGAGTGACATTTGGTAATAAATCTAAAACAAGACAAGGAAAAAGGAGGAAAAGAAGAAAATAGCTTTAAAAAGCTTATGGGATAAACTCTGATCTCCATCTCTTTCAACCCATTTTCTCATAGTGAATCAATCTTCAGGGCAGATAAAAGAAAATGATTACTCAGACTATTTTAACTTGATGTTCATGTCTTTTTATTCAGAAAAAACAGATTGCTGAAAAAAATGAAAAAAAAAAGAGGTCTGAACCTCTCACTTAATTGTAAGAATCCATATAGCCAATACTGCAATTTTCTGCTCTGTGACTTCATGGATTACACTACAGAGGCAATAAGAAACCTATGCAGGAGAGGTGGGTCAGTGAATAGGGCAAAAGGCAGGAGATCGGCAGATCTGGGGTTTACAGGCACTGTGGACTAGTGGAATAAGCAATGTGATGCAAGTGAGGAACCCTTGAGATTAAATCCCAACCACTAACTGGCTGTGTGACCCAGAGCAAGGTGATTGATTTCATTGTGCGTAAGTTTCTCCAACTATAAAAATCATGATAACAATACCTTACAGGTGATTATCAGAACTAACAAATTCCAGGCAAAGCTTTTAACATGTAAAATACTAAAACAGTATTATTCTATTTCTGGCTCTGTCAAAATAAATTGCTGTTGGACATTGGTTAAATCACTTGTGTGCCTTGGTCTCAGAGTTCATGGAGGAAGACATTACATTCCAGGGTCTCATATTGTGGATATGGCACTATCCTATACGGAGGCAGTTAGGTCTTGCAGATCACCAGTAAGACTTGTTTTAATTCTGGTATCTTGGATACATGTGAACTCTATATTAAAGTGACAGCCATTTAATTTCTCAAACTATTCATTGCTATATGGCACTCTGAAAATGTCTGATTGTTTCTTGTACAAAAGATACATTTGAGAACTTGAACATTACTTACTACCACCTGTTGCTGTATCATTTATCTATATATTATGGGCTACTGGTTGGAAACTGGATGTCAAGAGCAACTGTATTCCTTGGGCCTTTATGAATTTGGGTCAGATACAGAGATTCATTTAATATTCAGTAGATTTTCCACAGGTATCCAGAAATGGCTTCAATTGCTGCCTAGCAAAGAGAGTGCACTGAATTCTGCATATAGAATCTCATTATAACTTCAAAAGAGTCTGTGAATAATTAGTACAACTAAAAGGTACATGTTTCTTTAACAAAGATTTGCAGTGCCCAGAGGAACAAGATTATGGGGGCAGGATTATGAATTCAAACCAAGTGAAAAACTGGATATACAATAGGACCCATTCTCAAGGACCCATCTGTGATTCTTTTAGGTCTCCCGATTAATAACATGGCCTTTTGAGAACATTAATCTTTAATAGCACATTTATTAGTAGCAACACAGCCCTTACTAGCTGGGAATGGAAAAAAGAAACACACTGTACTTGGCACAAGAGAGTTTGGGATACAGATGAAAGGGGAGAAATTAATGTTTCAAACTAAAACTCAACAAGGGAGATGAAAAGCTAACATATCTAGATTTTTGACTTTTTTTATCTCAGATAAGGTATATTCACCAGTTGTAACAGTAAAACCAGTACATATTTTTTTTAGTTTTACACAAGATGCTGATTGCAAAAACCTCCAGAGAAGGACCATTAAAAATAAAAAAATACAGACTTAGACAACCCTTCCCTGCAAAAGAAAGATGCCCCTGACTGCCCCCCAATTTAAGACTGTGTTACAAGGTCTATAACCAAAATAATACCAGATAAGCAACAAGGAAGTGTCAGTTGCCTAAGAATAACTTTGTAGTGTTTGTGATGGAAAATATCCCATACAGATTTGAGCATTGCAAAATTATTTTGTTATTTTCATTTTTGTATATTTTATCATTTTGAAAAACAAATATTTTGGAAAAATGCACAAAGTTCTGATATATACCATTTTAATTTCTGTAGCTTTCACCTTTTACTTGACACCAAATGATTTTAATATTAAAGAGACAGGTATATCATTGCCAACATACGTAGGTCTCACAATATTTCAGTGCTTTTCTTAAAGCCCAGCTCCTAGAGACAAATGATTATGTGAGAATTTCCACTTTCATATTTTAAAAAGTTTCTAGTCCTCACAGGTGGAGAAAAGTTTGAAAAGATGGACACTAAAGACTCAAAATACAAAAGCCAAATAAAAATAAACCAGAATGTATTTTGTTAAAATCTCATGATTTTTAAGCCAACTTCATTTTTTTGCGGGGACCTGAATGCCTGGGGTTGATGATATCTCTGGGTACATGAACACACTGAGACAAAAAATGTCTTCTTGTTACTCTTTACTCGTTGTTCAACTCTTAGGAAGCTGTACATATCTTCATAGGAACAGAAATGTAGGTTTTACATACCAAAACACTTTGATCCCTGCAGCTTGATATCCTCTCCCCCACAGAAATCTATACTTATCACTTCGAAGAAGGGCTAGTTCTAGGGATTCCGTTGTCAAAGGAAAATCAGCAGATGTGTGCCCCTTCCCCCACACAGTTAGTAAAAGTTTGGTGCCCTAGAAGATTTCTTATGTGCCTATATATTGCTTCTTCCAGCCCTGCTCCAGAGAAAAAAGTGGCATCCCATTCCAAAATGCATGCAGACAGTCATACAATACTGTGCCATGAAGAGAATGGAGAGGAGTGGGGATAAAGAAGGGTGGATGAAGAGGGTTGAAAGCCCTTGTAGCTGAAAATGTTATTCTCATTCATGCGTGTCTGTTTTTTTTTTTTAAAAGTCTTACTAAACAATTTGCCTCAGTAAGTTAAAATGATTCATTTCACATGAAAGTGTTAACAGTTCTTTCTTGTGAGAGATATTGGCTACAAAGAAAAATCTGATTGTGACATATTTCTTATAAATTGCAAACATTTTTTAAAAGATCAAATTATTTTAAAACCTGAATGTTAAAAGACTGCTTAAGGAGACACAATTTTCCACTCTCCCTGTAACAACCTGTATACAGTGTAATGTATTGTCTCTGTAATCCCTAACCTAGAATATTAGCCAAGTATCTTCAGCCCTTGATTTAATTTTGAAGATTAAATATAAAACTTTATTAATTCGCACTTTAGTTGCACAATCATAAAAGGCTGCAATGTCTTTGGGTAGATGAATTCCTTCAAATATATCTGACATACAAAATAACTGTCAGCTTAACCTTCTCAAGCTGGGAAACAGCATGGTTTAGATGCAAAACTTCCTCACAGAACCCATTTCAAGTCACTTAATTGCTTGTGAAATCCAGTGATTCATGAACAGTCTCCCTGCCCTCACAGAAGTTCTTCTGTATGTGATTTAATGCTTACAGTCATCATTTTGCTGCAACATTGTTCTTAATTAGAAACAACTCAGTATAGGAGGCACTGTGCAAGAGCCTGCAGTGAGGTCTGCAGTTAAAAAACCCAAAGGGTTACATATTTTAGAGAACAATGCAGGCTGCGTGTCAAGGTACTCTGTGCTGAAAGGATAATGTAAGAATTAAAAAGAAAGACAGATAAAGGGCTGAGCCAATTAATTTAGAATATCCAACGTCAAGAATTTTCACTTATTGTGAAAACTATGTTGAATCACACACACGCAGTGTTCTGTCCAATATGGTTTCTGTCCTCAATCTTTATTCTTTTATGTCTACTTTTTAAATGTCCTTTACTTTCATAGCCATTACAGTACAAATCAGTTAAGAAAGGACCTGATTTAAATTAAAGAAGCAAAGACATTTTGAGTAGTATGTCACACAGTACATTTTCCATGGAAATAATAAGGTAATATAATACCTAGGCATAACAGTATTACTTAAGGACTAAGAGGACAACCTTTACCCAGAATCTTGCTGTTTTGTTTAGTTAGGCCTTCGGTATTATTTTTAGACTTACTTCTTAAAAAAAAAAAAAAGATAATTCTATGTTACAGTCCACATACATGAATGCACTTAAATACTCGGGCAAATTTCTCTCTCATTTACACCTGTGCAATCCTAGCAAAATCAATTGTCATTTCACCATTATAATTAAAAGCAGAATTTGTCCCCTGATCCATATACTGTGCTGGAAAGAACAATTTAGGCCTGTACAAAAAACAATAGGTATAAATATAGTAAAATAATTGTTTCTATGAGCACACTGGGTTTCTTTAAAATACAAAATTATTTCATACATTGTCACACAAAGATCTCAACTGTGTGTTTTTGAGTAGCATTTGCACAGCTAGCCAAATTATAGTCTTTTCCTACTTCCAAACAGGAGCTAATTCTATTATTTTCTAACAGTATAATTTCCGTAACTTGCAGTGGAATTGTCACAAAATCCTGGCTAAGCAGGGCTGGCCTTACCATGAGGCGAACTGAGGCGGTCACCTCAGGTGTCAGATTGGGGGGAGGGAAGGGGGCGCCACTAGGACCCAGAGTGTAGAAAATTGTGTCTGCTGCTGGTGCATATGTATTCTCTCTGCTCTAGATGCACAGAGATGGTGGAGTGCTGTGTTGGAGGAAGGAGGGCACAAGAAACATAACAGGCAGGCAGGAGAAAAGGTGAGAGGGAATAAGAGAAAGCAGCAGGACCTGAAGGGAGAGAGAGAGAGAGGAGGACGAGCCTCTTATGTACGTCTCTAGCACCCCCAGGAGCCTGGACTGATTAACACCAGCTTCTCAAGGAGCTTCCTGTTTCCTGCTGCTTCCCTGAACCCACTTGAGGAGAACAGGCAGTCAACTGAAGTAGTTGGAGCCAGTTAGGCCCTTAACACGCTGATATCTTCCCTCACTCAGGCCCTGCTACCAGCTTGCTTGTGTGTCCCCTTCAATTGAGTGTTGAGAGCCACTATAGCTGGCACAGAACAGCAGTCATGAGTGAAAGAAGAAAATGCCCCTCTGGGGCAGCATTCAGAAAAAGAAAGCAAGCAAAGGAAGCTTTTCTATCTAAGCAGGAAGGAGCTCTCCTGAGATACAGAGACACAAATGTTCACAGTGAGCCTTCCGGCCCCAGTGAGGATGTGAGTGGTGAGGAGATGCCTGATCTTCCAGTTAGTCAGAGTGCAGGTGACCTGGCAGCTACTGCAGCATCCATATCTCCATTTCAAATGGATGTAAGCATGTACATTCCTGAAGAAAAGTGTAGATCAGAGAAGAGTGTGGTGGAGGCGCAAGAAACAGCTGCTGCTGAGTTTAGTTCCTCAAGTCTAGATGATCCAGGACTGTGGACCCACTTGAAAAGTAGCCTGAGGGACTTCCTTGTACTGCACGGGCCACAGCAAGTGAAAAACTTCATGTTCCCCAAAGACAATGAAAATAGAATTTCCATCCAACACATTACTGGCGTGAAATCCCAATGGTGACAAAGTGGAGAGGCCATGGCTTATGTACTCAAAAACCCAGAATGCTGCATACTGTTTTTGTTGCAAATAGCCACATTGGGTTCTACAGGAACAAAGGACTGGAAAATCTGGCTAGAAATCTGGCATGCCATGAGAAGGCAGCAAATCACCAGAGAGCATTCCATAGATGGAAAGAGCTTGAGAGGAGACTAAGGTTAAAAACCACCATAGATGATCAGCATCAAGAGAAGATTGCATCAGAGACTCTTTACTGGCAAAATGTTCTGAAAAGGCTCATTGCCATTGTGAGAATGCTTGCTACCCAAAAACCAGCACTGCATGGCACTTCAGATCAGCTGTATGTACCAAACGATGGAAATTTCCTTAAAATTGTGGAGCTGATGGCTGAGTTTGATGCTGTACTCCAGAAGCATCTAAGAAGAGTCACCACCAAAGAAATGTACACACACCACTACCTTAGAAAAACAATTCAAAGTGAGATCATACAGTTACTATCAACAAAAGTCAAACAGAAGATTGTGGCAGATCTGAAGTCAGCAAGATATTATTCTGTTATTCCGGACTGCACACCTGACATCAGCCATACGGAACAAATGACTTTAATGGTGCGTTTTGTAACAACAACAGAACCCAGTGAAAATGTCCCTGCAATGGTGACTGTCAGAGAGCATCTTACCGGTCAGATGAGGGATTTCAAAACGTTCTGAAGAGTGCACAGAAGTTGGCAGAGGAACTTCACACTGAAGCTATTTTCCCACCCGCTCAAGAATACAAGAGTCACCGAAGAAGACGACATTTTGATTACGAGGCACAGGATAATCCCTAAGAGACCCCAAACAACAATTCAAAGTTGAATTATTTAACCAGGTGCTAGATTGTGCAATACAGTCAGTTGAAGAACATTTCATGCAGCTCAAGGAACACAGCAGTATATTTGGGATGTTGTATGATATTCCAAAACGCCTCACTATTCCTGAAGAAGAGGACCAAAGGTCCATCCAGCCCAATATCCTGTCTACCGCAGTGACCAATGCCAGGTGTCCCAGAGGGAGTGAACCTAACAAGTAATGATCAAGTGATCTCTCTCCTGCCATCCATCTCCACCCTCTGACAAACAGAGGCTAGGGACACCATTCCTTACCCGTCCTGGCCAATAGCCATTAATGGACTTAACCTCCATGAATTTATCTAGTTCTCTTTTAAACCCTGTTATAGTCCTAGCCTTCACAACCTCCTCAGGCAAGGAGTTCCACAGGTTGACTGTGCGCTGTGTGAAGAAGAACTTTCTTTTATTTGTTTTAAACCTGCTGCCAATTAATTTCATTTGGTGGCTCCTAGTTCTTGTATTATGGGAACCAGTAAATAACTTTTCCTTATTTACTTTCTCCACATCACTCATGGTTTTATATACCTCTATAATATCCCCCTTTAGTCTCCTCTTTTCCAAGCTGAAAAGTCCTAGCCTCTTTAATCTCTCCTCATATGGGACCCATTCCAAACCCCTAATCATTGCCCTTCTCTGAACCTTTTCTAATGCCAGTATATCTTTTTTGAGATGAGGAGACCACATCTGTATGCAGTATTCAAGATGTAGGCGTACCATGGATTTATATAAGGGCAATAAGATATTCTCCGTCTTATTCTCTATCCCTTTTTTAATGATTCCTAACATCCTGTTTGCTTTTTTGACTGCAGCTGCACACTGCGTGGACGTCTTCAGAGAATTATCCATGACTCCAAAATCTCTTTCCTGATTAGCTGTAGCTAAATTAGCCCCCATCATATTGTATGTATAGTTGGGGTTATTTTTTCCAATGTGCATTACTTTACATTTATCCACATTAAATTTCATTTGCCATTTTGTTGCCCAATCACGTAGTTTTGTGAGCTCTTTTTGAAGTTCCTCACAGTCTGCTTTGGTCTTAACTATCTTGAGCAGTTTAGTATCATCTGCAAACTTTGCCAACTCACTATTTACCCCTTTCTCCAGATCATTTATGAATAAGTTGAATAGGATTGGCCTTGGACTGACCCTTGGGGAAAACCACTAGTTACCCCTCTCCATTCTGAAATTTTACCATTTATTCCTACCCTTTGTCTGTTAACCAGTTCTCAATCCCTGAAAGGATCTTCCCTCTTATCCCATGACAACTTAATTTACGTACAAGCCTTTGGTGAGGGACCTTGTCAAAGGCTTTCTGGAAATCTAAGTACACTATGTCCACTGGATCCCCCTTGTCCACATGTTTGTTGACCCCTTCAAAGAATTCTAATAGATTAGTAAGACATGAATTCCCTTTACAGAAACCATGTTGACTTTTGCCCAACAATTTATGTTCTTCTATCTGTCTAACAATTTTATTCTTTACTATTGTTTCAACTAATTTGCCCGGTACCTACGTTAGACTTACCGGTCTGTAATTGCCGGGATCACCTCTAGAGCCCTTTTTAAATATTGGCGTTACATTAGCTAACTTCCAGTCATTGGGTACAGAAGCTGATTTAAAGAACAGGTTACAAACCATAGTTAATAGTTCCGCAATTTCACATTTGAGTTCTTTCAGAACTCTTGGGTGAATGCCATCTGTTACTGTTAAGTTTATCAATTAATTTCAAAACCTCCTCTAGTGACACTTCAATCTCTGACAATTCCTCAGATTTGTCACCTACAAAGGACGGCTCAGGTTTGGGAATCTCCCTAACATCCTCAGCCGTGAAGACTGAAGCAAAGAATTCATTTAGTTTCTCCGCAATGACTTTATCGTCTTTAAGTGCTCCTTTTGTATCTCGATCGTCCAGGGGCCCCACTGGATGTTTAGCAGGCTTCCTGCTTCTGATGTACTTAAGAAACATTTTGTTATTACCTTTGGAGTTTTTGGCTAGCCGTTCTTCAAACTCCTCTTTGGCTTTTCTTATTACATTTTTACACTTAATTTGGCAGTGTTTATGCTCCTTTATTTACCTCACTAGGATTTGACTTTCACTTTTTAAAAGATGCCTTTTATCTCTCACTGCTTCTTTTACATGGTTGTTAAGCCACGGTGGCTCTTTTTAGTTCTTTTACTGTGTTTTTTAATTTGGGGTATACATTGAACTTGGGCCTCTATTATGGTGTCTTTGAAAAGTGTCCATGCAGCTTGCAGGGATTTCACTCTAGTCACTGTACCTTTTAATTTCTGTTTAACTAACCTCCTCATTTCTGAATAGTTCCCCTTTCTGAAATTAAATGCCACTGTGTTGGGCTGTTGAGGTGTTCTTCCCAGCACAGGAATGTTAAATGTTATTATATTATGGTCACTATTTCCAAGCGGTCCTGATATAGTTACCTCTTGGACCAGACCCTGCGCTCCACTCAGGACTAAATCGAGCATTGCCTCTCCCCTTGTGGGTTCCTGTACCAGGTGCTCCAAGAAGCAGTCATTTAAAGTATTGAGAATTTTTGTCTCTGCATTTCATCCTGAGGTGACATGTATCCAGTCAATATGGGGATAATTGAAATCCCCCACTATTATTGAGTTCTTTCTTTTGATAGCCTCTCTTATCGCCCTTAGCATTTCATCATCACTATCACTGTCCTCGTCAGATGGTCGATAATAGATCCCTACTGTTATATTCTTATTAGAGCATGGAATTGCTATCCATAGAGATTCTGTGGAACATGTAGATTCATTTAAGATTTTTACTTCATTTGATTCTACATTTTCTTTCATATATAGTGCCACTCCCTCTCCCCCTCCCCACACACCCCCCCCGCATGACCTGTCCTTCTGATATATTTTGTACCCCGGAATGATCGTGTCCCATTGATTGTCCCCACTCCACCAGGTTTCTGTGATACCTATTATCAATATCCTCCCTTAACACGAGGCACTCTAGTTCACCCATCTTATTATTTAGACTTCTAGCATTTGTGTACAAGCACTTTAAAAACTTGTCACTGTTTATTTGTCTGCCCTTTTCTGATGTGTCAGATTCTTTTTCATGTGAATGTTTCTCGTCTGATCTGGCCCATACTTTATCTTCTTCCATCTTCGCCTCCTGATTAAAACCTAGAGAATCTCTATCAATAGGCTCTCCTCTAAGAGAAGTCTCTGTCCGATTCACGTGCTCCTCTGCAGCAATCCACTTTCCCCCATTTCTTAGCTTAAAAACTGCTCTGCAACCTTTTTAATGTTAAGTGCCAGCAGTCTAGATCCACTTTGGTTTAGGTGGAGCCCATCCTTCCTGTATAAGCTCCCCGATTCCAAAAGTTTCCCCAGTTCCTAATAAATCTAACCCCCTCCTCTCTACACAATCGTCTAATCCATGCATTGAGACTCTGAAGCTCTGCCTGCCTACCTGGCCCTGCGCATGGATCTGGAAGCATTTTTGAGAATGCTACCATAGAAGTCCTGGATTTCAGTCTCTTTCCTAACAGCTTAAATTTGGCCTCCAGGACGTCTCTCCTACCCTTCCCTATGTCATTGGTACCTGCATGTACCACAACCACCAGCTCCTCCCCAGCAGTACACATAAGTCTATCTAGATGCCTTGAGAGATCCGCAACCTTCGCAAGGGAGGATTGTGATGGTGTTAAAAGACAACCCATCAGCCTGAGTCAACAGAGGGTAAATACTGAAGGCCGTGGCCCAACTAAACATAAAGCACATGGCACAGTATTAAAGAATATGAGGAACTTAAACATAAATGCATTTTCCAGAGTTCATGAAAAGCTAAATATCCATCAGTTTAATTTCAGAAAGATTAAATGTTGTGTGATTTCCAGAATGCACAAGAAACTTCTGATACGATCAGTCCTCCTGTAAGTAGTTACAAACCCTTCACAACTGATTCTCTGCCTGTACTGGTAGTAGAGAGAGTGTCCTACATCATTGGCTTACCCTAAAAATCAGAGATCTAGATTTCACACCAGGTGGACCGTATCCATAATAATGTTGTGTATTTACAATTTTAAATTTTATTTTTCAATACCTAGTCTCAATTATGAATTTCCGTTTCAGACTAGTGGCATTAGCAGGATTGTATTTTATATTAAAGTAAGGAGAAAGCTAAACATCTAACTAAAAGTGAGAGTCAGACTCAGTAACTAGAGAATAAAAATCCAAAACAGAACAGGCACAATGTAAAGCAAGGACTTTAAGGCCTGGTCTACACTACGACTTTAATTCGGATTTATCAGCTTTAATTCGAATTTACCCTTCAGTTTTGATAATCACAGTAGCACCTTTTGATCAGAGAATGAGACACAGCCTAGCAACTGGCCTGTGGTTTATGCCCTTATGGCTTATGATATATGGGAGGTCAGAGTAGATCAGGGGTCAGCAACCTTTCAGAAGTGGTGTGCCGAGTCTTCATTTATTCACTCTAATTTAAGGTTTGGCGTGCCAGTGATACATTTTAATGTTTTTATAAGGTCTCTTTCTATAAGTCTATAATATATAACTAAACTATTGTTGTATGTAAAGTAAATAAGGTTTTTAAAATGTTTAAGAAGCTTCATTTAAAATTAAATTAAAATGCACAGCACCCCAGACTGATGGCCAGGACCCAGGCAGTGAGAGTGCCACTGAAAATCAGCTTGCGTGCCGCCTTCGGCACGCGTGCCATAGGTTGCCTATCCCTGGACTAGATAATTACTATGGTCCCTTCTGGCCTTGGAATCTATGTGACTGGGACAACCAAATATGAAGTCTTAGTTGCCTGCGGACAGTTGGATGATTAATGATCAGATTAATTATTCTCATTAATCACGCCTAACAAAATTCAAGGTTTTGGTTTTAATCCATACAGATTTAAATTAAATCCTAAAATGTCTGGATGTAATACCATTCATACCAATCCACAGCTAGCTCTTTCTCTCCTCCCCATTTACTGCAAATGCCTTGCCATCATTTGAGCCGTACAAACTCAAGTGAATTCAGTTACCACAATGAGACATGAAGAAAAAGTCAATCTCTAGGTTACCAGTAGCCAAGACCCAAATCATATAGAGCTGTCTAAATTAAAATAAACATTTTGAATTATAGCAGGAGACAGTGCAGTCTATGGAGTGCTGATGAAATCTGCCTTTATCCAGCATTTTCTAATCCAGTACTTGTAACTAATGAATGACCCAAACTTCACTAATACATTGAGGTTTCTTTTCTGGGGGGTCCCCTATAACTTATAAGCAAAGATCTCTGGTAGTTTTTCTGTGTCAATGGTCAGAACTGTAGCTTGGATGAATCATACAGGAACTGATCCTGCATTTTAAAATGATCAAGTTTAGCAATCATGCAACCAGGTTTGCTTTTGTTTGAGGCAAAAAGATAGCGGGCATCATTTACAGAGCAGAACTGATGAGAAACAACCGTTTTTGTGTGCATGTTTGCCTGACGAATTCCCAAAGCAAAAATATAAAATCAAAATATAAAATCATACTGGGAGAAAAAAAATGGACATTATATTCTGTGATCCAAGACATTTGCCACTGAACAATCTGTGAGCAACATTCTGACATTTCATAAAGTATAACTACCTGACAGAAAAAAATGATTTTTGGTACCTTAGAGGCAAGGTTGCCATAGGAACTCCTTTCCCTCCCATTTAATTATATGAAATATAAAGGACACAAATTATCCAGGTGAACTGCTAGAGTTCCACTTTTGCAGTCCTTACTGATTTATTTAAATGGTTGTTTCTGAGGTTAGATAATATACCTCTATAAAGTTACAATATACATATTCAGAAGATCTGAATCCTTTTGTATTATTTGAATGCTAACGTTTTTATAGATAATTTTGTTTAAAGAGCCTTACAAACAAACAAATTAGAAATTGTCTCTGAAAGGATCCTCTTATTTATGTTCCAAATTAGGTATAGAGTATGAGTTTCAGGCCAGAAGAGACCATCTACTTTGACTTCCTGTATATCACAGGCCACCAACACCATCCCAGCCATCCACACACTAAATCCAATAATGAAATTAGACCAAACTATTATAGCCTTCAGGAGACTAAACTATCTGTGCCAGAGGCAAAGGATAGGAGGGACCAAGGTGCACCAGTGCCGAAGTTCCCCTGTGCTGGCCCGGAACTGATTACCTGAGATATACTCAGATGATCCCGGCAAGCGATCTGCACCCACACTATAGAGGAAGGCAATCTCCCTCCTCCATCCTCAGTCAAGGTCATTGCCAATGTGAGCTGAGAAGATACATGACATATATGGGCATAATTTGTGTGCTGGAGCTCAGAGTCACAGGTCACAAAGAGGTGTATTTTTGCCATCGGAATAACATCGTGAGTATCAGGTCACCAATAGTTTAAGAAAAGGGGTTAGATATTGATCACAAAAGGCAGTGAAACAGGTGGGATTTACTCTATATAGAGTCTGATCCCACATTCCTTGTTATTCAACAAGTAATATTACAAAACAAATTCATCACGTGTCACTACTGCAATAGTCATGGTGTAGGACCACGATCCTGAGAGGCAGCGAGAAGGGGATGGTTCTGGAGATCCTCAATAAATGGTCCACATTTCAAAAAAGCTTCCCAACCCCATGGCAATGTTTGAATTCCAAAATCAAATACTGGCTGTTTAAAATGATGTCTAGAGGATGGCATTTTTACTTAAAAAAAGCAGAAACGACAAACTGTTTTGAGTATATATCTAATGGTCAGAGAAGCGCTGTGGCAAACAACGGGATAGGAATATGTGCTAACCAAATATTAGCAAAGACCCCTTATGGGATTGTGATGGGGCAACTGCCCTGCACTGGCCCTGAGAGGGTTAAAACCAGCCTAGGGAGGCTGAGCGGCAGGCAGTCAAAGGAGTGTACAGGGGAAATAGACAATTAGGGCAGCAGCTGGACCAGCCAATCAGGGCCCAACTGACCCATATAAAAGGAAGCTACAGGCCAGAGCAAGGTAGTCTGCTGCAGGGAGCCCTAGAGAGAAGACTGGCTTCCTAGAGGGCTACAGAGAGACCAGCACCTGGGGAAGGGCAGGTGCTAGCAGGGACTGTGGGAACTAGAGAGACCGGGCTGCCAGGACTTACAGGCTCGAGGCCCTGGGAAGAGGGCAAAGGAGCTGGAGCCAGAGACAGGAGCAGAAGGAACTGAGGCTGCAGGGAAGTGGCCCGGGAAAAAGAGACAGTGAGCTGGAAGGAAGAGGCAGCAGGACACTGCTGTTTGCAGGGTCCCTGGGCTGGGGTCCAGAGTAGTGAGCAGGCCTGGCCCCCACCCTCCACTTGCTGCTGAAGAAGCGGCCAGGTTATAGACTGCCAAACCATTGTGAGGAGCAGCTAGACTGTTGCGGAAGGAGTCCCCCGGAAGGGGGAACCCAGATTGTGACACGGCCAGAGGGCTGTGCCACGGAGCAGAGCCAGTGAGACTGGAACTGCAGTGGGTCTGCAGGCGGAGATGAGGTCAGTAGAGCCACTACCACCAGAGGGCACACCCGCTGACCAGAACTAATTCCCGAAATGGCCAGCAAGAGGCGCCAGTGAGGTGAGTGATTCCGTGACAAAGATCAATACATCAAAACTTGCCCACCTTTTCCATTAAAACTCAGCCGAAGCCATGAAAACTTAGCTGTCTTATGTTGTGCAATAGCTAGACTTCTCTTGTGAAGGGCAAGGCCTTGAGCAATATTGCATTTCTTGCAGTTTTTCGTGCATGACAACTGAAAAAATACAACATTCTTATTAAAAATGTAATTGGCATTTCAGAGCTTTTATTCTGATAGTGTTTCTTTCAGCATGCTTAATATTTTCTATAACCACCATGTAGTGTAGCTTACAGTCAGATTCCAAGCAAATAAAACTCTACAGGATAAAAACGAAGTACACCTCTACCTTGATATAACGCTGTCCTCGGGAGCCAAAAAATCTTACCGCGTTATAGGTGAAACCGCATTATATCGAACTTGCTTTGATCCACCGGAGTGCACAGCCCCGCCCCCCCGGAGCACTGCTTTACCATGTTATAGCCGAATTCATGTTACATTGGGTCGTGTTATATCGGGGTAGAGGTGTATTAGAATAAAGGAAATCTAAAGCTGAAATAGTAAAACTATGCCTCTCTTTCTGTCTCAGTACAATTATATAATGATGTACATCCTTCATGCTGGATTATTCGCTGGACCTAAAACTTGTTTGAAGATTATCTAATCCAAAGATTTGTGATGGGTAATTACAGTTAGGAAAATATTGTCCTTTATGAGGAATTTGTGCTGGAAGAGAGATTAACAACAGTAAATGCCTTATGAATTTAAAATTGCTGTTACTATTCTTTTAAATACCAAGAAGAGGTGCAATCTTCATCTACACCAAAAAATGTGTTTTGCTAATTATTTTTGGCTCTTGAGCAGTTAAAAAAGTTCATTTCAATTTATATCAATGTCTATGGGTGTCAACCCTTCAGGATTGTCCTGGAGTCTCCAGGAGTTAAAAATTAATCATTAATTAAGGATAATATGTGATGAAGCCTCCAGGAATTTGTCCAACCAAAGTTGGTAACCCTATCAATGTCCTAGGCTGGATACATAAATAAAGTCCTGACCCTGCAACTGACTGCATTCTGGCTCTGTCCATTCAGTCATTTTGAACTCGATGCTACATGCAGTCAGTTGCAGCTCTGAGCCCAATACCCTCACACCAGCAGAGGGAACAAAGAGATGCCTTGATTTCAAAACCAAGCTTGAAATTCTCTTCCAAGGTGAAGAATCTGCTCATTATGGAAACTGATCCACAAGTGATGTCTGTTTTAGGTCACTCCAAAATACGATAATATGGACATCACTCTTCCAATGACTTTCCCTTTTTAAACAGAAATAATTGAAGTAAAATTAAATTGATTATATTTTCCATACCAGATATTATTACCGAATGTCAAATTCTCAAATTAGTGCCTAATTCTGATTTGGCTAATTTTAAAGATTTTCTATACTGCTGTATATATTTCATTATACCCTGATGTCCAAATTATGTCCCAGGTCTAGACTTCTAATGGCAATTAATTAATACACCTTGTTGCTTTGCAATTTGGAATATTATTTATACATTTATAATGTACACTTATAATATTTAACATTTATAAAGCCAGTGTTTTCTTAATGAAACTTTTTGCAAAGCTAGTGTTTTATTAATGAAACTGCTTTACACAAGCATATTTTTACAGATGAAATTATCTTAAAGATTTGATACAGTCAAATCAATACGTGGGAAGATGGGGAGGAATGTTATTAATAAAACGAAAGTAAACAAAGCTGCACCATAACCTCAAAATATTTCAGTAGGAAGGTTTTTAATGGTCACAATTAAGAAATGGAGAGAGTTGGGTTTCTGCTGTTTAAATACCCCAATCTGTTCTGGTAAGCTTTCCATCTGGATACTTTTGACTGGCACATGGTCCACTCTCAAGACATTAAGGTTTGGTACCATCACTAGCCCTTTCATATCAAATTACTATGTCCTTTATGTAACAGCAACATGTTGCTACAACACACAATTCATGGCTAACTGGAATAAAAAGCATAGGCTGTGGGTCCAGCTAATATGAGAATGATATATTAGACAGGGCTAATTAGAATACTAGTCCAGACACTTTGCTGTAAGAAGCAGTACCCAAAGACTTGGGAAGAATTAAAGAATATTTATCCAACAATATTCAGGAATAAGTGTGTGGAAAGCTTCTTCTACACACCCACATGACTGCATCTGTGAACGTTTCAGCATTTGATCCATCAGTGCTTGGAAAAGAAGCAGTGAGATTTCTAAGTGGAGATGGAGTGACAAAATTCCTCAGCAAGAGCAAACCTCCATTTTACCTAACAAGCTGCCTTTGCTCTTGGGTGAATGAGATATAGTGACCAACAGAAAACCTTTTGTCCTACAATTCACTAGTAAAAATCACAACTACCCAGCTAACAGGGGGTCCAGAGGCTCTTTTCTCCTCCTTAGAAGCATGGCTAGATCCTAAAAATACTACACTCTTTTTTTAGTGCAGGAAGCAGATCATGGTTGGTGAACAGTGCCAGGAGTAGTCCTAAAGATCACTGTTGCAGGAACTAGACTGGAGGAGGTCATTGTTGATTTGCTAAGAACAGTTTTGGTTCAGTGGAGGAAGTGAAACCAGATTGCAGGGATCCTGAAGAGACTCCAGTAATGAAATAGCCTCCAATCTTCTCACTGACTGCATGGGTGAACCCATGCCTCTGCATGGAGTGCTGTTGGCTGAAACAGAATTCCATGTAGACACAGGAGTCCCCCTGTGTGGAGCTGGTTGCAGGACCAGGACCTCAGAGGGAACAGTAATATCCCTTGAACCACTAGCGCAGGGGCGGGGCAAACTTTTTGGCCTGAGGGCTGCATCGGGTTTCGTAAATTGTATAGAGGGCCAGTTAGGGGAGGGGGTCGTGGCCCAGCCCCCACCTCCCGGGCCCCCGCCACCCCACCCAACCCCTCCTCTCATTCCTTACGGCCCCCCGGGACCCTTGCCCCATCCAACCACCCCTTCTCCCTGTCCCCTGACTGCCCCCGGAACTCCTGCCCCTGACTGCTCCCTGCCACCCCATCCAACCCTCCCTCCTTCCTGACTGCCCCCATTCAACCCCCTGTTTCCCCCCAACCCCTATCCACACCCCCACCCCGACCACCACCCCAAACTCCCCTGCCCTCTGTCCAACCCCCCCTGCTCCCTGCCCCCTTACCGCGCTGCCTGGAGCACCGGAGATTGGAGCCAGGCCATGCCGCCACCGCCGCCACCGCCACCATGCAGCACAGAGCACCGGGTCAGGCCGGGCTCTGCAGCTGCGCTGCCGCAGGTGCTCACAGCCCTGCCGCCCAGAGCATTGCACCAGCAGCGGATCGAGCGAGCTGAGGCTACGGGGGAGGGGGAACAGCAGGGGAGGGGCCGGGGGATGGCCTCCTGGGCCAGGAGCTTGGGGGCCGGGCAGGACGGTCCCGCAAGCTGGATGTGGCCCGCGGACCGTAGTTTGCCCACCTCTGCACTGGCAGCACTTCCTGCAATATCCTGTTTTTCCTTAGAGGGTTCTCATGCAAGTATTGAGCAGGAGTAATACTGCATAGTTTATGCCATATGATGAAATCTCACAGTCCGAGATGGTGTGGCTGCAATCTGTTATGAATACAGGTTCACTTAGAGATGGAAACAACCTGCCTCCTTAGTTTAAACAAACTGTTGATGCTACAGAACATCATCTCTGGAAGCACTTTCCTTTAGTCTAAAGCTACAAACCTGATTCCAAGCTAGCCAGTTCATTGTACAGTGTGTTTCCATCACAATCCTGAACAATCATTTTTCCAAAATCCTTTTAAAACAACAACATATCATGCTAGTTATTGGAAGTTGGTTCACAACCCATGCAAGTTAAAAACTGAAAATCAGGCATTCAAACAAATGACAGTGTTACAAAAGGAACAAGTCTCTACCATATTTTCCCTATTTCTTCAAAGAATTATACAAATATAGGGCTAAGAGAGAGCTTGAGAGGTCATTTAGTCCAGCCCCTGCATTGAGGCAGGACCAAGTAAACCTAGACCATCCCTAACAGTTCATCTAATATGTTCTTAAAAACCTCCAATGATGGGAATATCACAACCTCCCTTGGAAGTCTATTCCAGAGCTTAAATATTCCTATAGTTGGAAAGCTTTTCCTAATACAATAGAACCTCAGAGTTACAAACACCTCAGGAATGGAGGTTGTTCGTAACTCTGAAATGTTCGTAATTCTGAACAAAACATTATGGTTATTCTGCTTTCCCTTTATTTTTATTTTTTTTAGTTGTTTACATTTAACACAGTACTATACTATATTTTCTTTTTCTTTCTTTTTCCCCCCCTGCCTGATTGCATACTTCAAGTTCCAAACAAGGTGTGTGGTCAGGGTCAGTTCATAACTCTGGTGTCCGTAACTCTGAGGTTCTACTGTATGTAACTTAAATCTCCCTTGCTGCAGATTAAGTCCATTGCTTCTTGTCCTACCTTCAGTGGACATAGAGAACAACTGACCCCATCCTCTTTATAGCAGCCCTTAGCATACTTGAAGACTCTTATCAGGTCCCCAACTCAGTCTTCTTTTCTCAAGACTAAATATGCCCAGTTCTGTTTTTAACTTTTCTTCATGGGTCTGGTTCTTTACACTTTTTATCATTTCCCCCCCTCTCCTCTGGACCCTCTCCAATTAATCCACATATTTCCTAAAGTGTGACACCCAGAACTGGACACAGTACTCCAGTTGAGGCCTTTCCAGTCCCAAGTAAAGCAGGACAATTACCTCCCACGTTTTAGAACAAGTCTCCTGTTAATGCATCCCAGAATGATATCAGCCTTTTTTTGTAAATTAATTATATTGTTGGCTCAGATTCAATTTGTGATCCACTACAACCCCCAGATCCTTTTTAACACTAAAATTGCCTATTTTATCTCTGCAAATGTATCATACATGCATTCTGCACTGAAGTAAAAAATTCACTAAAATTAAGTAACTTCAAAGACAAAGCTATCTTTAATAAACCCTAAACAATGATCATCCTTGGCATAAAGGCCACGGTATTTTCATTAGTAATATTTTGCCAAGCAGCAACAACAACAAAAATGGAACTCCTTTCCATACACACACAAAACAGAAAAGAGAAATAGATACAAAGTTTCTATATGAAGTCCTCTCCAGGAATAAAATAGCCTGAAAATATACCAGTTTGGGCTGCAATCCCATAATATTTTAGATGTTTAGCAGTATTAGCCCTGGTGAATACTTGGAGAGAAGACCTCAGGTGATGGAAATTTGGTAAGGGCTCTACTAGCTCTTAGTGTGAAACCAGTTAAAATGTGACACTTTCCCCAAACCAGGGAAAAGTTGCCTGATTGTGTTATAACACAAAACTCAGGCCAGATTTTCTAAAATGTTCAGAGATTAAGGCCAGCAGGGACCATTATGATCCTCCACTCTGAGCTCCTGCATAATACAGGCCAAAGAACCTTACCCAATACTTTTGGCATCAAGCCCATACATTCTGTTTGAGCTACAGCATATCTTTTAGGACAATATCCAATCCTGATTTAAAGATTGCAAGTGATGGAGAATCTACCATGACCCTAAGTATGTTGACCTTCAGATAAATCAGGGCTAAGCTTCATATACCTGCGTGGGACTTAAGGTTTTGGGTGGAAATCATGTGTTTTTTATTCAAACCTCACAATGAAGTAAACAAAATCAAACCACTCCCCAATCTGCAAATGGAAATTGTCAGTTTCTCATATCAGACCACATATAAAACCACTCTCCAAGCTACTGTCAGAGAACTCTGCACTTCTGCAGGTACTATGTTTAGAAGAAATATAGCACTTAAAGACCTGATCAGCTGCAGTCACGACACACCATTATTATTATTTCTGAGCACATTGTAAAAAGCATAGTCAACACTGCAGTTTTTTGAAAATGAAAGCAATACATCTGGGGAAATAAGTGACTGACATTAAAACACAGTACAGTATTTATTTAAGTTGTTGGGATTTACTGAGGAAGACAGATTTTTGTAAGCTACTGATGTACACACACACACACACAGATATATACACACACATATATATACATATTATTAATGTCTTTATTATGTTTAAGCTCCTTGGACAGTATTTTCAAAATATTATTTTTGGCTGCATTTGGATCACTGCTGATTGCTACATATTTTGTAGTACTTCCAAGGCATCCATTTATGCAAACTGCAGTTCAGTTTTATCAATCTAAAACAGCACAGAATGAATTCTTGCTGGACAGGCTAGTGCACTTATGGAGGATGCATTAGCATTTGAAAGTCCTCCATTTGTAAAAAATATTCCACTTTCTTCACAAGTTTTTGAGACAATGCTAAATTATTGCCTATTTTGATTTAAAAAAAATGCTAAAATCCTTGGGAAATCTCACAGTAATGATAGCTTGCGTCCTTTTATGAGTCTGAACAACAGCAAGAGCCAACAGGGTTATGTTCCAAGGAAAAACTACTTGTGATGCACCATGTAAGATCCTGGCCTTTTGTTTCCCCTGGCTTCTGTATTCTTTTTTTTTACCACGACCACCTTTTACCTATTTTTCCTCATTTGCTCTCTACTTCTGTTCATCTCACTGTCTCTCATTTTCCTGTCTCATAGCTCATCTCCTGCTCTCACCCCTACCTCTCTATCTAATTTTCTTTCTCCAAGCCATTTCTATTCTCCTCTCCTCCTTACCTCTCTCTGCTTACCCCTCGCCTTTTTTCCCTTGCCACACAGCTGCCTTTCCTCCACCACATGCCACTCTTAAAATATGCTCTTGGAATTAGATACTGCTAGTATTTCCACCAGAAGCACTACTAGTAATAATCATCAGGCATTTGATGGCAGTACCAAGCATGCCAAATTGCTCTAGGGAGCTAGGAATCGTACAGCACTGAATTGGGTTTGCACACCCAACCTTAGTCAAATTCTATATTTGCATTTTGTTTCAAACTTCTCTTCCATTTATTGTTGCCACTTCCCTGTTGTGATGAGTCTGAGGATGAGCAGACCCAACGACAGCCATTAAAAGGGAAATACAGACATTTTATATGAAGCCCCAGGGGCATAGACATGGCCTAAGATCTTCAACGAAGCCTACAGGGGTTGGGTAACCAAATCCCAACTACATGCAATGGGAGTTGGCTGCCTCAACTCCCATAGGCTCCTTTGAAAATCCCACCCAGAGGAACCAACTTCAGAATACTCACCACAGGGCTGGTTTTCTTTCTCTCTTGTTCCAAATCTGATTACCTTAGTGAAGTATTTTTTTATCCTACTGGGTTTTTTCTGCATCCAGAATCTACCAGCATTTGCTCCTGAGCACCATATTTGATCAAGTAGGGCGAGCTTGAGAACACTGATTTATAGTCTCACTCAGTGGCAGGAATGCAACATCATAATTTCCCACTGAGATGTGAGCAACTGCAAAATACTAACCTGTGAGTTTCTCTTAACTCTTGATGTGTGTGTGTGTCAAAGGGTAGCTGACACTGGTGGGCCCTTCCTGCTGGCCCCAGAAAAACAGCCTTGTCCACACATACTCTAACAGTATAACTAGGTCGGCTAGGAGTATGATTTTTTTTTTTTTTATTGAAATGGTTATACAACTCCTAGCATGGACACGCTTATGTTAGTACAAAGGTCCTTTATACAGGCCTAGCTCATTTCTGTATGGAAAGGATAATGAGCTATACCGGTATGAGACACCATTATACTTGGGGTGGGCACTACCCTGCTTTAACTATACCAGTATAGTTAAACTATGCACTTAAACTTATAGTTTAACTATACAAGTATAGTTAAAGCAGTACAACTTGAGTGTGAAGACAAGGCCTAAGGTAACTACATTATTCTCTTTTCTCTTTAGCCTCTGCACCCTCAGATGCCTATGGCATCCACCAGTTTCTATACACACACAACCAATGTATTAGTTTTGAAAATATTTGCATATAGCACCTTGTCATGCCAACAAAGTTGCTGAAATTTAATTGAACTAACTTTACAACAGAAGGAGATGCTAGGAAAAAAATGGCTGTCACAATGATTTATAACTATCAATTTCAGAGTCACCATAAAAAATAAAGACAATAAATGTCCTATTTCCACTGGGTACTAGCTCAATCCAACAGAAAAAGGAATGCAAAAGAATCACTAGATGCAAAAGTTAATTTTGACAGTGGACTAAATTCTGCTCAGTGACACTGGTGTAAAAGCCAAAGTCATTAGTTACTTCAGATTTACACCAATGTCATTGAAAGCAGAAGTTGGCGCACTGCTCTTATCAATGCAATATAAAATTAGTTACTAAATTGGCCTATTGTAATTCCAACCATGACAAATGGTTGGCAGAGAACTGAACAGAGACATAAAATTTTCACTAATCTGCAATCATAATCTTGCTTGTTTAGTTTATCACTCTTATTACGTGTTATATATGTGAACTGGGAGCCAGTATTCTGGCTCATGGTAAATGGTGTGTCAGTTGCCAAGAAATAACTGGTCATGTATAAATCACAGTACATCTGCTTTGTTTCATTCACTACTGCCTTTAATTGTGACTGCTTAATAACTGTATTTACAGCTGAAGTATAAATTCTTGCAACATCCTCAGAAAGAATCAGACATGGCTTTGTTTAAGGAAAAGAACCTTAGCTCCAATTCTGCAATTGGGTACGGGAGGACAGATCCTTAGGCCCGCACAGAGCCCCACTTACTTCAACATAGTTCCAAGTGTGTGACATTGCCCACCTGTGTGGGTCTGAATGCAGGATTGGGGCTACGGTATGCAGGAATAATGAATACTACTGAACTTTCAATTAACCTGGGCTGAGACTAGTATTTTTATGTGGTTTCCAGTTTTGCTGCAAACATTTCACAAAGCTCTAGGTATTGCTTTCAAAAATGCCTTTATTACATCTTCAAAGAAAAATATTCCCTTCTCTTAGTTGAACACAGCTGAGAGGGGGCAAACTGACTGACAATTCCTGACCTACTTACACTAGACACCAAGGCCATACATTCTGCAAACATTTTGCACATGCTTAATTTTACTACTGTAAGGTTAAGTATGTGCATAAGTATTTTCAGGATTGGGGTGCAATGCAAGAGAGGCTCTTCATTAGCCACTTAGATGCCTCATTTTATGCCATTTTATGAAGGGGATAATCCTTTAGAATCAGTCATTTCCCAGTACATCGATTTGCAAGTTTCTTCAGCTAATTCTGTTGTTAAAAGTGATTAACAAGTAAACTGGTAAGCAAACCAGGCACTTAATTAAATTCTTATTGTACACCTAGGGTCAAATCTGCTGCTGGTGTAAGTTAGTGTAACTCCACTGAAGGCAATGGAGCTGTAAACATTCATAACAGCAGATAATTTAGCCCTTAACAGGTAAAATTTTGAATTCTTTGAGCATGGAAATGATATTGCAGACCTTGAATTATCCTTGTAGAATAGTTCTCCATATATTTGTGAACTTGCACTCCTCAGATCCTTTCAGTATAATCTCAAATTCCTAATCCCAGGAGGGATTGAGGATAGTGGTACTGACATCTGAATGGCTCGCCCTGGGGCTTGCCAAATCTATCTTGCCCAGTCAGTATACCAGAGTCTGCTGTCTCCCTGCAGGATCAGTGTGTGACCACCTCGAGGGCAGTTTCCCTGAAGTTTTCCGGAAGTCCCTCTTGGGAGCTGTAGAGTTGTCGTCTGCTCTTTCCTAGAGCTGCCCCCCAACTGTCTGGAACATCCTGCTTTTAAACCTTTACTCTTCCCCTGACTTGACTGACGGGGTGGAGAGGCAGGGACAGCCCTGCCTAGAGCAGATCTTTAACCCCTCTGCCACTGGTGTGCGGTTTATACACATCACAGGGACATGGAGTTTCATTCTGAGCACAAACACACCATCTGCCATTGGGAAACATCCTGGGAGGCAAAAAGAGCACTCCCTACTTCAAGTGCATGTGCTATTGTGAAAATATAACCAGACACTAATGTTCAGGCATCACAAACCATATAGAGAAAAATCCTACTGTTTTCAAAAATACAGCATTCAATGTGAACTTTGCAGAGCTGCTTTCCCTTTGTGAAATGCCCAGTTAGAATCATATTGTTCAGATTGCAATGTTATTAAAAAGAAAACAAACATCTTATATTTTACTTAGCTGGAAGATTTCCAGTGACATCAGTGTGAGATTCTGCACTGTCCTGAAATGGGTGGGTTGAGTGGTTGTGAAGGATCTGCAATAGAGATGTAAAGAGGCAGAGGAAAACAGCATGGTGCATGTTCTCTCAGCCTCATCATTTCTTTTGTACATCAGCACTTATATTGGAATCCCTCAGCTAGATTCCTAGCTCCACTGATGTCAAAGCCTTATAGCACATTCAGCCATTTGTGATCATACCTGAATTTTTTTCTTTTCATCATGAGGCAGTCTTACCTGTACACAGTATAAATAACTGTAAAGGAAAGAGGAAGACAGAGGAAAACATATCTACTTGCACCCTCCTCAAACCCCTACCTCTTCACCTGTCATTTCTCAGTGTACCTTGTTTAGAATAAGCTTGTTCAAAGGTTGAATTTTAAAATAGGGAAGGGTGTTATCTTATCCAACAACAGATTTCAATTGCTTCTGATACTGTATAATATTTACAAACATTGCCAAAGAGAGATCTCAGTGGATAGCCAACTTAATGCAACTAACTCTACTTGTCATCCTCTATGACTGTCTATTTTACAAAGACTTATCTAATCCTTTTCTTTTCAAAATTATGTCTCCACAGATTGAAATCATGCTGCTTAGAAGTCTGAATGGAAAATTTGGCTCTTGAGGCAGATGGCTGTCCCATGAGGATATTTTACATCATCAGTCACTTATGAGATTTGTTGATTACATGGTAAAAGCAATAGTACCATGTTACCTTCTTATATTTTAGTATTATATTGCAGTAAGCAAAATATCTTTTTTCTGCAGTTGATCTGATATATAAATACATACAGAAGGTGTTTGTGTGTGTATGCACACGCGCACGCACGCACCCACATATGCATTTATAGGGAGGTGAGAAATATTATTCCACCTGCCTGTGTCAAAAGCTTATGCAGAGAATGGAGACATACTTCCACATGATTGTGCTTAGAATTACTTGTAAAATGCCTAGGAAATTAAATCCCTCCAAAGAGGAAGAGCCATATCTGTGCATTTAACAAGTGAAAAGGTAGGACACTGAGTAAACAATAAACAACACTCAGCAGGAGGATACAAGGCAACCTCACAGAAATATCTTGAAGTCCTAATAATCAGCATGAGGCCCTTAGAGCTGAACTCAATAAGAAATGCTTGTTGACTTTATTATCTCATTCAGTATGACTTGTTTTCTGGTGAAATAACTAGCTCTGACCATGGGAGCTCTCTCTAGGAGTGGGTTACAAAAGAGAATTAAACTACTCTGTTGCCCAGCTGTTTTAAGTTGTTGGCACCTGACAGAAAACAACTGTCTATGCCCCATGTCAAACAGAAAACAAAAAGACTGTAAATGTCCTGTATGTCAACATTTAAAATATCACCCTACTGACTGGAGTCACTGGATACAGCTGAAAACTTCTAAATAACTAGTATATGTGAATGTAATAAGAGAAAGTACAGACCAAGCCAACATATCTGCAGTTCTCTGGCTACCTGCTTTCAGTCAGTGTACCTAAATGCAGACCAAGCCAGCATTTCTGCAGTTCTCTTGGCTACCTGTGTTCAGCAAATGCACCCAAAGGCAGAAGTATCTGACAAAGACACTGATCCAATTAAAGGTACAATATTTGAGTAGAGCTGGTCAAAATTTTTCATCTGAAACTTATTTTAGGATAAATACAGATTCAGTGACACTGAAGTGTTTTGTGAATTTGTGTCAATTTCACTGAATTGGGGTTTTTTGGGGGGTGGGGAACATCCAAAACATTGAACTATTTTGTTTTGACATTATTGAAATGAAACATTTTTACTTTTTGGATGAAAACAACTTTTAGTTTCAAAATTTCCTTTAAATTTTTTAAGTTTAAAAAATTAGAGATCTAAACAAAACGTTGTGTTTGATCTGCAGTGAACTTTTTCGAGTTTTTGATTTGCTGATGAAAATTTTCATTTTTAGTTCTATCCCAAATGTTTTTTTTTTAATTTTTGAAATTGCCAACTAACCAAAAAATCAGTTATTTGCCCAGCTGTATATTTAAGTTTTTACTAAAAGTGTTCCTATACATTGATGCCCACAAAGTATGTACAACGGTCTCCATACTTACTGTAGTTTTACTTTTCCTGGGTCAGATTCTCACTTAGAGCCTGTGGCTATTGAAGTCAATAGCAAAAATTCAACTGACTTTAGAGTGGTAGGATGAAGCCCTTACTCTGGCTGAGTACTACCTTCTCTGAAATCTCCGTGAAATCAATGAGACTACTTAATGTGATTTAGGTACTACTCAGAGTAAGGAAGGGTGGCAGAACTGGACCTTACTCATGATTTAAATGATTGTAAATGCAAAAGATGCTAGAGTAAGCCTTGCTGACAAAACCAAAAGCTCAAGAAAAACAGATGAAAAATAAAACCTAAATGCAAAAAACATGACATCAGGCAACTGATAAAAGAATATCACTTGGAGAATACAAGACTGCAGATACACAGGCTTCAGCTATTGATGGAATCTCATTCCTAGTAACTACAATACCTGCAGAAACTGATCTGTCACTTTTGTTTAACAGAGCCCCAAAACACTTCCTAATCTGGCTAGTACTGTAGTGTCTGTCTTAATGCTCCACACAGCAGTGTTCTGTCTGAGAAGCAGCTGGAGCTGTACTGAGAATACCTACCTGGATAAGTGCTGCTGGCTTCTCCCAGTGAGTGCTTAAAACCTAGTGTTTGTAAAGTGCAACTCGGCTATTGACAACTCCAGTAACTAACTGTAAGGATAATTAGGAAAGTTATCAATGGTATTTAATTAGTGTCACTGAATGATATCCATTTATAAACTATTAATTCCAGATTCAAACCTTTTCTGTTCTAAGCATATGAAAATAATGGGCTTCAGTGGGGTAGCCGTGTTAGTCTGTATCAGCAAAAACAATGAGGAGTCCTTGTGGCACCTTAGAGACTAACACATTTATTTGGGTATAAGCTTTCGTGGACTAAAACCCACTTCATCAGATGTATGGAGTGAAAAAAAACAGTAAGCAGACTATATATTATAGCACATGAAAAGATGGGAGTTGCCTTACCAAGGTGGGGGTCAGTGCTAACGAGCCAATTCAATTAAGGTGGAAGTGGCCTACCTTCTTGTCAACTACAGTAAACTCCTCACTTAAAATTGTCCCGCTTAACGCTGTTACGTTGTTATGTTGCTGATCAATTAGGGAACATACTCATTTAAAGTTGTGCAATGCTCCACTCTTACGTTGTTTGGCTGCCTGCTTTCTCCACAGCTGGTAGCCTCCCTACGCCCCCCTTCCCCACAGTGCCTCCCGCCTGCCGGCAGACTCCGCGGCTCAGCACCTTCCCTCCCCGCCCCCTGCCCGCAGCAATCAGCTGGCTTGCGGCGTTTTGGAGGCAGGAGGGAGGGGGAAGGAGCGAGGACTCGGCGCGCAGGCTCCCCCTCCCCTCCTCTGCCTCCCGAACGCGGCAAGCCAGCTGATTTCTCCTCCCTCCCACCCTCCTGGGGCAGTGAGGACTCAGCGCGCAGGCTCCCCCTCCTTCCTGCCGGTGGCAATCAGCTGGCTTGCGGCATTTGGGAGGTAGGGGGGAGGCACGCCGAGTCCTCGCTCCTCCCCCCTTCCTTCTGCCCGGGGCTATTAGCTGGCTTGCCACGTTCGGGAGGCAGGGGAAGCCTGCGCGCCGAGTCCTCGCTCCTTCCCCCTCCCTCCTGCTTCCAAAATGAGGCAAACCAGCTGATTGCCCTGGGCAGGAGGGAGGAGCGAGGACTCGGCACACCTCCCCCCTCCCTCCCCTGCCTCCTGCCGGCGGCAATCAGCTGGCTTGTGGCGTTTTGGAAGCAGGAGGGAGGGGGAGGAGCGAGGACTCGGCATGCCTCCCCCTCCCTCCCCTACGCAGCAATCAGCTTGTGGCGTTTAGAAGGGAAGGGAGGGAGGGGGGAGGAACCAGGACGCAGCGAGCGAAGTAAAGGTGGAGGAGGTGGGGAGAAGAGGCGGGTCAAGGGTGGGAGCTTGGGGGAAGGAATGGAATGGGTGGGCTGAAGGTTGAACTCCTGCCTCTGGTGTTTGCAGAGTAGGGGAAGCTTCCCAGGAACCTAACCCCCACCATTTACATTAATTCTTATGGGGAAATTGGATTCCCTTAACATCGTTTCACTTAAAGTCGCATTTTTCAGGAACATAACTACAACGTTAAGTGAGGAGTTACTGTATTGGAAATGGGCCACCTTAATTGCATTGGCTTTGTTAGCACTACAAAAGTAATTTTCCCTCCCTTGGTATTCACCCCTTCTTGTCAACTGTTGAGAATAGGCCACTTCCACTTTAATTGAATTGGCTCGTTAGCACTGACTCCCCACTTGGTAAGGCAACTCCCATCTTTTCATGTGCTATAATATATATTGCTTACTGTTTTTTTCACTCCATGCATCTGATGAAGTGGGTTTTAGCCCACAAAAGCTTATGTCCAAATAAATTTGTTAGTCTCCAAGTTGCCACAAGGACTCCTCGTTGTTTTTATGAAAATAATAGTCTCTCATACTATCAAACTGTGATTACAGCTAGTATAGACAGCTAATGTGGCACAGTGACGTAAAATGTTTAAGCTGCAAACTATGAAATAACACAGATAAAGTGTTAGATCAAATGTCTATTTCATATTACTTTATATAATAGAGTTACTTATATTAAAACAAATTCTTAATTTTAACAAAGTGGTTTTCTTGTTTCATTCTTTGGATTTAGTATCTGACAGATGCCAATAACTAAGGTAATATTTGATATCCTAACAAATTTCAAAAAGAAGCCGATGGGTCACATAATTGTTTTCTTTTCTTTGTATTAAAAAGGAAAATAAGTGCTACAGGACCTGAAGCTTCCAGTGGAGCTGGAACTGAGAAGAGGAGACAGGAAGCACTAGTATATTCGTCAGGAGATGCTTATGATGATATATTTGCCTTGTACCCAATTCACTTCTATTGAGGGCAGAGGTTCCTATCTTGTGGTACACAGAGAGCTGACTAATTATGTGGTGCTCACTCTTTCTTTCCAGCAGAGAAGCAGCAGTAGAGATACAAGGGGAGATTGAAATGAAGAGCAAAATTAGATAGTGTCTTCATTTTTACAAGGATGAAACATCTTATTGAACCAGAATTGTATAATCAGTTTCCCGTGTAAGCAATTGACATAGTTGCCATACAGTTGTTGTCATGAATAGGAAAGGGGGAGGCCCTCAAGACAGCAAATGGTAAGGAAGTTAGCCCACCATCTATTAAGATGTGGACCACAACATGAAAAAGTTTAAGGAGTTCTGATTCATGGAATAATTCTGTTTTGGAGGGATGGGGATTGAGACAGTCAACTGAACTTCTCAGTTGAAAAATGTTGCACAATACTTCACTTTCAACAGAATTCAGCTGGAGAAATTTGAAACTATTAGATTTGCTGCTGTAGCTCTGAATGAGGTTGGTATTACATGCCTCTCCAGCTATCAGACAACAACCTCAGCCGACAACATCTTCTTAAAGCCACAATGGACAGCAACTAAATGTGAAATATGCCAACAGCCCAATCATAAGAATGTAAAGTCTAGAATGTAGGTCTACACAGCAATTAGACATCTATGGCTGGCCCGTGCCAGTTGACTTAAAAGCCCCTTAGCCTGACCCCAGGAGCCTAAGTGCGGTTTAGACTCTTGGGCTGCAGCCCAAGCTTTGGGACCCTTCCATCTCACAGGGTCCTAGAGCCCAGGCTCCAACCCAAACATCTACACCACAATTAAACAGTACCAAATCAGCTGGCATGCACAAGCTGCATGTTTTTAATTGCAGCGTAGACATAACCTAAAATGCTCACAGAGTATTGGTGTTAGCTTTATAGTTGCCACAGCCCATGAGAAAAATAATGTATCCGCATGTTACAGAGAATGTATGAATATAAGAAATGTATAGCTTCCTACTAGCCCTCAGTCATTACAAGAGAGAGAGAGAGGACAGAGGGAAAGTTTCCCTAGTGATACCTTGAGTATCATTATACAGATAACTATTAGCAATCAGAATATTATTCTCCCTTTCTGCCTATTAGCATCAGAGAGTCTTAAATATATTGTGCATACAATTTAATATGCCATTTTAGAACAGCAGCTGCTAGGTCCACATCTTTTCCCTTTGCCTGAATCCTTTATTTGTTTAAATAATTATCTACAGCTGTTTAACTCTTCATTTCATTTACCTCCTTTTTGGTGTAGTAGTGTATTCTTATTAATTTCTTTCAAACTAATAGTATATACTCTTTCTACTGCATCTCTTTTATACATTTTCTAAATGAGGTTTTGCATTTTATTCTCTCCTATTTCCTTAAAGGCAGCAAGTTATGATACTGTTTTCTCCCTTTAAAGGCAGTACCCTTCCATTATCCCCAGTTTCCAGAAGCATTATAATTATAATTTTTAAAAACGTTCTCAGCCATGACTGTGTGCCTCAGGTTATGTAATGCTGCTATTTTCATGCAAGTCTGAATTTTTAGCAGAACTGCCTCTGACCTGGTTAAAAATGACATCAATGACACAAAAAAGGCTTCCCAAAAGGTACACTCTTTTATTTTTCTGCACTATCTTACATGTGAGCTGCATGGTACCAAAGACATTGGCCCTCATCAGCTAAACCCCATTCATTCAATAAATAGAGTTCTAGCTGGCAAGTCTTACTCACAATAACTCCATTCAGGAGCTGCATATAGAGTCATAGATTCCAAGGCCAGAAGGGCTCATTGTGATCATCTAATCTGACCTCTTGTATACCATAGGCCATAGAACCTTCCCAAAATAATTCCTAGAGCAGATCTTTTAGAAAAACATCCAAACTTGATTTAACAATAGTATGTTGGTGACAATGGGGTCATTTCCTTTATGTCTGACAAATAGGGTAGAAGTATATGGGAAATCAGACACACACTGCTGAATCAAGTATAAAATATGTAAATAGCTTTTTTGTTTTCATAAATAAATTTAGTCAAAGTACATTTTTAGATGCATGAGTTATTGAAATTAAAAATAATTTTAGTTAAAGTTAGTTTTTGGAGAAATGCGTTTTTATTTAAGCTCCAGTTTCGCCAGTGTCATTAAAGTTAAGTTGAATTTTGCAATTAAAACAAGGATTCAATCTTTGTTATATATGAAAATGTAGCACATCTTCTGCTAAAGTAGAAAACATACTCTCTGAATATAGAATGTTTTTTCTGAGAGTATACAGTAAATCCATTAATGGGTTTAGAAGTTAAAATTAATTAAAAATGGGTCCTTTAAGAAATTTATCATCTAGTCTCAAAACCTTTTCTTCCCTATTATCTCAATAATGGAGTAACACAGACTCTTCAAACTCTTAAGTTGTTAAAATTACTGAAGTCTTGTACATAAGGGTGTTTTTTTTTAAGGATTAATTACCATTTTATCCCATTATCCTTCACAATAAAAAGTTTCTCTGTCTGCAGTGGTTGAAGAATAATTTTATATAGAAGATTTTATGGAGAACTTCCATTTTGCAAAACAGCTGTCATCTCCCATTGTTCTCAAAGGTTCCAGGGACTTGTGTACATGTTTCATTAGTCCACACTAGAGGGGTGTCAATTCTAGTTCATGCTAGCATGTTGTGCACTAACTGTTTGTAACAGTACTACATCAGCACACACTAGGGAACTTGTAGCGCACGTCAGCAGGGTCCACATAGGCCAGTTAGTTTATTACATGCCATTGCAGTCTAGAATTTACACACTATTGGTGTGGAGTAATGCACTGTGTAGACAAGCCTTAAGTGTTTTCCTCTCTGCCTCCAGACAAGAATGGGGCCTACCAACTTCTCTTTGGACAGCTTGACTTCCCTCTCTTGAGAACAATGGGAAACGGTGGCCATTTTGAAAAAAACTGCAATTATTAATGAGCTGCTCTGAAGGTGAACATTTTATGCATCGATCTCTGCTGAAAAATAAACTTTGCCATTATTTTTCATAACTGCAAAATGTCCATGAATCCTACTCATTGCTTTAGCCCAATACAATCAGGAAAACAGGGGATGGGGAAACATGTGTGTGTGTGTGCGTGCGCGCACATTTACATAAAGGGAAACACAGAAGGTGCAAAAGGGATGGGGAAACAAGATTAGCATGGAAGGTAATATGCAGTGCAAGAGGCAGGAGTTATTTGGCAAGCAGGAGGAAGGGGAAACTGAGCTAGTTGGAAAATATCCCATCCCCGTGATGGAAAATGTTGAAAAAATGGTTTTTCAGCAAAAATTCAAATACTGAAATATTCTGGCCAAATCGCATAATGTATGGTGCCTTATGGGAGTTGTTGTTCAGGTACCTCATGCTCCCATTCTCCACTACAGGCTGGGCTTCCTGGTTGAATGACATCTCTTATGATGCAACTGCCTCCCATCACCAAGAGGAGAGACCAGTGCATCATGGGAGCCAGTTTGTGGTGTATAAAGGGAGATGCACTCCAACAATGGAGTCTAGCCCACAGAGCAGAATGGGGAAATGAGGCAACTGAACTACAGCTCCCAGGAGGCATAGAAGGAGCATATCCAAATTGAAATGTTTTGCTTTTTATATTTCAGTTTTCAGGCTTTCATTTTTTAGTGAAAAATCAAATTTTTCTGTGAAAAGCAAACACTTTTAGTGAAAAATTACATTTAATTGAACAGTCAATTTTACATTGAAAACAGTTTCAATGGAAATTTTACAATCAACCCTTCTGCAAATCTAATTTAATTAGTCAGAATGATCTAGCTGCCGGGTGCTACTCCAGAGTAGCATAAATCAGCCAGAATGTAATAGTGAATCTGGCCATAAAAGCTGAAAATGTATTTAAGGTAGAGGGTAGAATTTTCAAAAAAATGCGTAAGTGACATAGAAGGCTAATAGAACTTGTGCTCCTAGGTACTTTTGAAAAATCATTCATTAACACTTCATATCTTCAAATCATTCAAATATCACATGCTAACAGTCTCTTTTAGTTTCCTATTTAGTGTTCATGTATTAAATTTTTAATTAAAAACCCAAGGCCATTCCCCAGGCAAAGTCTATTTTAAGAGAGAAGTAACAGAGTACATACCAGTAATTGAGAATAAAATATATTGCAAAGATTTTGTAATTATCCCAAACTTAAGTGTTATTAATATAAGAAATTTAAACTTATGATTCTTCTTTTGAGAGCTACTCAGTTTTTGTCTGTCCCAGAGTTAGTCAGAGACGCACTCGATTTAATGTCTGCGTGAGTCAGCATCTCCCCACAAGTTCCTTGAGTCGGACATTGTATCATATGTACCCATATGCCTTTGTCAACATAACTGGGTTTTTCCCCACCACCAGAGGATTTAAAGTAAGGGCAGGTACTTGCAGAAGAAATGCTTTCTAAGAGTATGTCTACACTTGGAGCTGGGGGTGTGATTTCCAGCTCAAGGAGCCAGGCCCACACTAGCTCAGATCAAACTCGCATGCTAAAAATAGAATGTAGCCACAGGCAGTGTGATCAGCAGGAGGGACGAGCCACTCCAAGTACGGATGCATCCAAGACCATGGGCACCAACTCCATGGGTGCTCCGGTGAAAAATTGAGCACCCACGGGGAAAAATTAGTGGGTGCCCTGCACTCACCAGCAACCAAGCTCCCCTCACCCCTCACTCCACTTCCCCCCCAAGCGTGCCGTTTCCCTGCTCCTCCTGCCTACTACCCAGTGCTTCCCGCCGCCAAACAGCTGTTTGGGGGTGCTTAGGACTTTCCAGGAGGGAGGGGGAAGAGCGGGGACACGGCACGCTCAGGGGAGGAGGTGGAGAAGAGGCGGGGCAGAGACTTGGGAGAAGGGGGTGGGAACTTTGGGGAAGGTGTGGAATGGGGATGGGGCAAGGGCGGGGCAGGGGCAGAGCCAGGGGTTGGGGTGGGGTCAAGCACCCATTGGGAACAGTGGAAGTTGGCGCCTATGTCCAAGACCATAGGCACATACTCAGTGAAGCTAGCCCCTTCTGCTGCTTGTGTTACCTTTGCTATCAGAGCTAGCATGAATGTGTCTCCTCCATCTGGGACTCACACCCTAAAAGCAGGAGTGCTAATTCCAATCATCATCCATAAAAAAATTGAAAAATAGAGATCTTTTAAAACTAAACTAGAAAGCCCATGTTCAAATAAGTACTTACAAATACATTTTTAAATGACCCACAGTTTATTCATGCTAATCCTAGCAATTCATTGCCAGACAAAACTACACCAACAAAAATGGAGGCACAGTCTGAAAATCAGGTTGCCAGATATCAAATAGCAAGTGTTATAAAAACACCTTGAATGCACTGTTGTATGTTATATAAAGATGAAAATGAATTTAATGCAGTAAACCAGTTTATAAAATAGGTCCCTTTCTCCATATTGACTCAATTGTACTCTTCCTTAATACATTTTTATTTGTTCTAAGACAGCACATTTTCACTGCTTTAAGTACTCTCTTGATAATTGCATAATTACACAATTTTGTGGTACTAGCTGTTAAATACAGGGAATATTTTAGCAACACTAATGTGAAAAAATCATGAAATATAGCTACCTAATTTATTAAAGTAAACATGTTTTAAACTTCCACTTGCTTTTGCAATGAGGGAAAGGCAACAGAGTTGGTGAAATAAATATAGCATTTGCCATAATCTGCAACAGAAATACAGGACACATGCAGCAGAATTTTTCTGAAAAGCAGCTCAACCTTAGGGTTACCATTCGTCTGGATTCCCCCGGACATGTCCGGCTTTTTAAGCTAAAAATAGCGTCCGGGGGGAATTTGTAAATGTCCGGACTTCCCCCTTCCCCATGCAGAGCACGCGCGGCTAACAGGGCAGCCGGCCGGATGGTGCCACTTACATGGGGCTCCGACAGCCAGAGAGGGCTCCTCCTCCCCCCCCCCGCAGCAGAAATCACTCCCTCCCTCCCTCTCTCCATTCGCAGATCGGCTCCGGCAGTCTGGAGCTCCTCCCCCACTGCTGCCCAGCGTGCCGACGAGTCAGGCAGTTGCTGAGCAAGTTCACCAAGACATTAGGCGAAGAAAGGCCAACAACAAGGGAGCCAGGGGGTCGGAGAAGGGGCAGGGAGGTTCTGGAGGGGGCAGTCAAGAGACGGGGGGGACGGGGGAGGAGGGTCGGGAGTTCGGGGGGGGGCTTTCTGGGGGTGTGGATAAGGTTTTGGGCAGTCAGGGTACAGGTAGGGTCCTGGGGGGCATTTGGGGGGGGGGTCTTAGGAGGGGGCAGTTAGGGGACAAGGAACAGGGAGGCTTAGGTAGGGGGTGGGGTTCTGGACGGCAGTTAGGAGCAGGGGTCCCAGGAGGGGGCAGTCAGGGGACAAGGAGCGGGGGGGGCTGTCAGGGGGCAGGAGTGGGGAGAGGGATTGGAGCAGTCAGGGGACAGGGAGCAGAGGGGTTTAGATGGGTCGGGAGTTTTGGGGGGGGCTGTCAGGGGGTGGAGAGTGGTTGGATGGGGCATGGGAGTCCCAGGGGTCTGTCTGGGGGTGGGGGTGTGGATAAGGGTTGGGGCAGTCAGGGTACAGGTAGGGGGTAGAGTCCTAGGGGGCCAGTTAGGATGGGGGGAGGGTCTCTGGAGGGGGCAGTCAGGGGACAAGAGGCAGGGAGTCTTAGGTAGGGGGTGGAGTCCTGGGGGGCAGTTAGGGGCAGGGGTCCCAGGAGGGGGCAAGTCAGGGGACAAGGAGCGGGGGGAGGGTTGGGGGTTCTGAGGGGGGAAGTGGGAGGGGCAAGGGCGGGGCTAGGGCAGGACAGGGGCGGGGCTCCTCCCGTCCTCTTTTTTGCTTGCTGGATTATGGTAACCCTACTCAACCTCAAGAGAGCATTCCAACCAATCAGAGGGATTAAGTAGTCAGCAAGGTTCATTAAGTACATGTGGCCTTGGAGAATAACTGCAGAGAAGAACCAGCTAGAGCAGGGGTTCTCAAACTGGAGGTCGTAACCCCTCAGGGGGTTGTGAGGTTATTACAGGGGGGGTCACGAGCTGTCAACCTCCACCCCAAACCCTGCTTTGCCTCCAGCATTTATAATGGTATTAAATATATAAAAAAGTGTTTTTAATTTATAAGGGGGGTGTCACACTCAGAGACTTGCTATGTGAAAGGGGTCACCAGTAAAAAAGTTTGAGAACCACTGAGCTAGAGACTCCTGCCAGTAGGAGCAGAAGCAGCCAAAGCAGGGACTTGGGTGGGGGGGAGGGAAAGAGAGGGTAAAATGGGACTCAATCAGCCCACCATTGTGCAAAGGAAACCCACCCACACATAGGGGGCACTAGGATCCCCCATACCTAGTGATGCCTCCATACCTAGCCTCCAAGGGGCCTTTGGAAAAAAAACTGTAGAGAGGGACCAGCCAGAAACTCCACAGAAAAAGTAGAAACCGCTCAAGTAGGATGTTTAGAGAACTTTCTACAGTTTTGACTAGATTTTCACTGCCCTCTCGCTCTTCCCTGCCCTTTCCCCCCTTCCTACTTTCCCTTCAGCAAATCCCCTCCTAGGTAAAACCCAGCCATTCTCCCCATAACAAATTGTTTTTGCCACCATCACATAGTTCGCTCTGCTCGTGTGTTCTACTCCTTCCCCACACTGCATCTGTCTTGTCTATTTAGACTATAAGCACTTCAGGGTAGGGACCATCTACTAGTCTCTGTTTGTTCAGTGCCTAGCACAATAGGGTCCTAATAAACATAATTATTAGTAATAACAACAGTCATGTGACTTATGAGACAGCCAATTTGCTATCACATTTCAGGCACATCTTGCAGTCCCTTGCTATTCCCTTATTAGTGTTTCCTGGAGAAGGAAAAACATCTCACTGTCCCTATAAAAACTACTAAAAGGTCTCTTTCTAAAATATCACATTGTGTTTTGGCACAGGAGGTAGATGGGGGAGCTCTCAGTCTGATGTTTAGTGCTTAGTGTTGGATGAGGGACAGCAAAAGCAAGGGAAGAGGCAGGCAGGCATACAGACACAAACCAAATCATTTAACTTAGCCCAGGTTTAGTTTTCTCTGCTTCTCCTCTGTAAGCACCTCAGCTCTGTCTGGGAAGTGCACATGCATATGGTATAGACTCAAATCCTGCTGCCAACACCATGCTGTGCCCTGCTCATTTTTTATCCAAGTGCGCAGCTGAGCGCACCTGCTGCCCTGCACGATCACTGCTGTTGCTGCCGATGCATAATGCTGTTGAGCATCACACTCCTTCACTGGGGGAAGTAATATTAAATATTTTTAACTGGTGGATGTGGAATGCTCTCAGACAGTGACAGCTGGGGAATAGGAGGCTACTGCCTAGCACTGGCTGCTATGGTGAAACTCAGTGAGTTCCCCTAGGGTATTACTGTGCTACAAACCTCCAATACAAACTGTGGCCATCCTACCAAATCTATGCAGGTGCTGAACTCTCCTTCTCATCATAGCTCACACTTTAGTTGATAGCTCATGTCACTTCATTGCCTTGAGTTGGAGTTCACCCCGCCCCGCCCCGCCGCACCACACCCCACCCCTGGTGGAATATGCGTCAGTTTTCACCCCAAACCCTGTAGTCTTTAGGAGATCTACAGTGGGTCCTGATGCTTCTGGCAGGTGAGGGAGCTCTGAGCCAGGAGCTATGAATTTTCCTGAGAAACTAAATGCTGCTGCTGAAAAGCATCTCTCACATCTCTGTAGCCAGATTTTCTAGCTTCCATGCAAAGAAAATTCTACAGTACGGAAAACAACTTCCTACTAGAGCCTCTTTTGACTGATAGCTACTGTTAAACTGTCTCAGTAAACATTAGAACAATAAAAATACTTACAGGGTCACATGGGGATTTTAGCAATTCCTGTTCCAATCTTACACATGTGCTCTCTGTTTTACATTTTGTAAGGTGTCTAACTGACTACCAGAGAAACCTATAAATAAACTAACAAACTGAAGATGCCTCCTAAAGAGAGCTCTGGAATAGGCTTCCAAGGGAAGTTGTGGAATCCCCATCATTGGAAGTTTTTAAAAACAGCTTGGGCAAACACCTGTCAGGGATGGTCCCGCCACAGCACAGGGGGCTGGACTTAATGACTTCTCAAAGTCACTACCAGCCCTATATTTCCATGATTCTAAGACTTAACTTTCAATTATGCTTCAAGCTGGTACAAATTTGCTGAAGTTACATAAGAGTCATGCACAACTCTTCTCTTTATTAGGGTCTAATCACATAAAGTGTGAACTTGAGTATTCTTAAACTGTCTTATAATAACAAATGAACTTTAAAGATTTGAGCTTATTTTAAAACAAAGTGTAAATATTCAGTATGTGAATTTGAAATGAGGCCATTGTTTGAACTCGTTTTGTTACACACATGGTAGCTCTGCAGTAGGAAACATTAAATCATGCTTTGGCTACACTAAATTATTTTCTTAACATTTCCTACTCCTGCACTGGTGGTATTAGGGGTTGGAGAGAGATGGAGACAAAAGCCCAGTGACCAATGACAGTTTAATCACCATCATCTAGACCTGCTCTGAACGGAGTCAGGACACTTTAAAATGGCCTGTTTTAGTACTTCCACATTACAAGCACCAGTGAAGCTGCACTGGTGGTAGCAATGGTGAGTAATTTGCGGGGGGGGGGGGGGGGGGGGGAAGGCTGGTGTAGACCTTCCCACATAGGTCCAGGTACATTGCACTGTTTCCCAGTGTCTTTTTCAAATATAGACAAGTAACCAAAACATACAGAGAATAAGCAATAAAAAGAGGTAAACAATTCTGTGTAGGATTAATTACAGTATCCCCTGCTGTAATTACTTTCTTCAACATTAGCTTCTCTGGTTCTTTTTATTTTTTTATAAGCCTCCCCGCATATTCTTTAGATCTTTGTAGAAGCCTATAGAAAAAGTGCTTGATTTGCAATTGGATCCTCTAGGACAGCGGTTCTCAAACTTTTTTTTCACGGACCACTTGAAAATTGCTGAGGGTCTCGGTGAACCACTTAATGATCTTTCCAAATGTTGTTTGTACCGTTAGCTAACTATTGTAAAGCACTTTGGATAAAAGTGTTATATAAAAAAAAAGTAATAATTTTTTTTGTTCTACAAATAAAAGCATACAACTCATATTTTAATATCACTAGTCTTACCTTTCTAATGCAATGGATGTGCCCTCTCTCCCCTGCCACGGCAGCCCCAGAGCTGGAGCTGGGAAGGACGGCCATGTCTCCCCAGCAGCCACAGCCCTGGAGCTGGAGAAAGTCACCTCTTTCTCTGGCTGCCGCAGCCCTGCACATCCCTAATTCCTACCCACCCCCTCTTCTCACCCCACTGTCCCCTCCCACCTAGGGGTCCTCACCAAACTCTGAAGGCAGCAGCACAGAAGTAAGGATGGCATGATATAGTATTGCAACCCTTACTTCTGCGCTGCTGTTGGTGGGGCACTGCCTTCAGAGCTGGGCACCTGGTCAACAGCCACTGCTCTCTGGCCACCCAGTTCTGAAGGCAGCATAGAAGTAAGGGTGGCAATATTGCAACGCCACTACAGCAACCTTGTGACTCCCCCCACAACCCTCTTCTGGGTTGGGACCCCCAGTTTGAGAAACACTGGTCTCCGCCATGAAATCCATATAGTACAGGGTAACAATACACAAAAGACCAGATTTCACGGGGAGACCAGATTTTACGGTCCGTGACGCGTTTTTCATGGCCATGAACTTGGTAGGGCCCTAATCATTATGATTTCACTTGTGAATGAAACAGCTGACTGGCAAGAGAAAAGCTTCTCTTTTCCATGCAAACCTCCTGGACATTTAGAACCAACAGGAGAGGGTCTGATGAAAAATGCATGATTTACATTACATTAACTGTACGGTTATGTAATGTGTTGAGTTTGCCCAGTGGGGAATCCCTTTCATTGAAGGATAGTTGAACTTCAAAATCTAGAATTAAATGAAATGCTTCTCAATTAATTATAATTAACAAATCCAGTTTCCTGATGTCTGTAGAACTTGTCTGGATTTCCTACATTAAATTCATCACTTCTCTTCCTTTTTTGTATTTAAAAAAAATCTAAAAGATGACTTGGTAGGACTGTGATCATTAGTGTGTGTTCTAGAAAAATGGATAGAGTAGTTTGATCAGTTGTATGTTTTTAATAGCTTGTCTTTGTCCTGATTATTGAAAATATGAGGTAATGGATTATGCAGCTGCCATTTATTATACACGAGAAATAGTGAGTGGATGTGTTAAAAATACAAATAAGAGGAAACTTTCTAGCAAAATCAGCTGAACATAAAGTAGTGAAATGGTCAGAAAGTCTGCCATGCAGCTATGAAACATCTTCAATTTTTTTTATAAAAATAGAAAAATATATTAATTTCTACTTTTTCCCCTCTACATTTATGTTGTATGTTCCTATAAATAGGAGTGTAGATTAGCTGTAAAATACATATACTTAGTTGAACAAACAAAGAAAGATATGCAATAAAAAGCAACCTGAGTAAAATCACTGACAAGGATTACATTTATCTATATATTAATCCTGTTTTATATAATGTTGCCTTTTCGTTTCAGTTATGGTTGCCTCATAATTTCAGTTATTGTACCCACAGTAAAGCCCAGCTTTTCAAAGGCCTCCTAAAAATACATGTTCATTATCTGGCATTTAATTCTTTTGCACATGCCAATACTTTCATTAGTGTACTTATCACACATTAAATGTGTGCACATATAATAGGCACATTTTCCCCCTTAAATTGGCACCTTAAACATGTGATTCTCCAATACCTTATAAAATCAATAATGCAAATTCAATCTTATACCATTCAAATATACTAAGGAACACAGAGATAAGATTGGTTTCAGAGTAGCAGCCGTGTTAGTCTGTATCCGCAAAAAGAAGAACAGGAGTACTTGTGGCACCTTAGAGACTAACAAATTTATTAGAGCATAAGCTTTCGTGGACTACAGCTGTAGTCCACGAAAGCTTATGCTCTAATAGAGATAAGATTGAGTCTCCAGCCCAACAGCTTGCTTGTGGTTCTCCCATATTACAGACATAATACAGAGGGGTCTTATAAAAATAAATGGCATTACCTATCCTAGCATATACTACTGTTGAAGTAGTTAGGGGAAATGGCCTGAGCTAGGTATAAGGCATGTGCCTATGTTTCTTGCTTTTACTGACTTGAACCAGACTCCAACAATATTTTTGGGAGATGGGGCATACTTTAGGATATACAAATAGTACAGTATGGAAAAAACATGCAGTGCTTTTTTTTCTTTCCCTTTATGTTTAGAATTGGTAAATTGCAGAAGGCTTCATGAAGCATAAAGTACTGTAGATTTAGCCTTTTAATCAACCAGTAGCTTTTTACTGTAGATCACTTTCTTACATTCCTTTTGAAATCTAATATCACTGATATTCAGATGTCAAACAGGCCTACCTCGACCCAGAACTGAACCACTTACGGACTAAACAAACAAGTAATCATCTTAAGTGAATCTGTCTCTTAGAAAAGAGACAGCAAAATTAGATAAAAGCTTTGTTTTTGCTGCTCAGGCAAAATTCCATCGTGGCTTCATAAATGAATTTCTACAACAAATATGAACAAATGGCACCACTTATTTTTATGTGGTTTACTCCAACAGTACTTAGAAATCAAAAACAAGTAATTCAGTTAATAGAAGGATGACATTTTTCCACTGATATAAGTAACAAAAAGATATGCCTTTTGTAAATTCACCACAATACACTCTAAAGTACTTTTACAGATCAAGGAGGCATTAAAACTCTAAGCCAATTATTATTCAGTTAATCAATAACGGCACTTAGCAACTGCCATTCTTTTGCACCAACACTCTTATCATATGCAGTTATATAGTGAAATATTTTAGAAATTTGGAATAAAATGCTCTGAATATATTTTACTATGAAAATAAGTTACTGGCTTTGCCTTGATGTTTATTTTTAATAAACCTCTTATCTCTGCCTTGGAATTAGAAGAAGGAAACTATTGGCCTAGCCAGCAAGAAAGCACTAATTATATTGATATTACTTCCCAATTCAAATATTATTTTTGCATCACTGAAAATATATTACACATAACATATTTACATTTCATACAAGAAAGTCAAACAAATATTCTATAAAAATGTATTTGGGAAAAAATGTAAATAAATCCATTGATCAGGACATGCAGGTGAATGAAAACAGCCAGAGGGATGGATTTAAGTGGCAGGCCACAACTTTATATACTTAAAAATTGAGAGTATTATCCAGAGCTATCTGCACTGTCTCACGCAACTCTCATCTACCAGGCTTTAAACGGGTCTAGTGTGGAAGTTAGAGGGCTCCCACCATACAATCCATAACTTGGGGTGGACTCTCCTCAGCCTCCCCCATATGATTCAGTTCACTCTTCTGAAATTTCTTCTCTCCACCCTTCGTGAGGCGGGCAGAGGGTACCAATAGGGGGACCTCAATCTGCAAAGACCTCAAGTCTTTCCTTCTCCAAGAGCCACATGCTCTACCAGCTAAAGAAAGAGATAGGCTCCAGAAGACCCAGGTAAAGGTTTAATTTAATGAGAGGGGAAGAGCAAGAGACCAAATAGCTCCACTTTCTCACTGTCTAGTTAATGAGAGGCAGAGAACCCTTGGAGGAGGAGGAGCCCATCCCTGCATTCTCCCACATCTCTCTTTCTGGGCTGTCCACCACAGTACAGGTCCAATCAACTTCCTCTCCCCACCCTCACCACTGAGATGAGTGGGTGGCTGCATGTGCACTCTGGAAAGTGTCCTAAACTAAACTTGCTTAACTTTAACAGGTAGGTGCATGGGAAATGTCAGGTATAACTAATATATCCTTTTAAAAATATTATGCAGCTGTAATTAACCATCACAAAAAATAATACCCTAGGAAAAGCAACTTTAGGGTTGATCCTTCAAGGCGCTTAGAGCCTTCGCTCCCCAAAGTTATCAATACCTTGCAGGGTCAGACATTTTACTTTCAACAAAGCAATTCCATTTTAAGACTTAACCAGCAGGGAAGATTCCAATGTATGGTCTGTACCACAACTTTGTCTAGCAAGTCTGTGAATCCCCATCTCCTATACCAGGGGTCAGCAACCTACGGCATGCGTGCCAAAGGTAGCACACGAGCTGATTTCTGATGGCACGTGGCGGCAGGCTGAGCCGCTCAGCCCACTGCCGCTCTGGGGTTCCCACTGCTAGCCCCTTGCCAGCCAGGGTTCCGCCACCGGCCCTACTCAGCGCCCACTGCTGGCCTGGGTGAAGGCACCCCAGGCTGGCAGCTAGGGCTGAGACCCCGGCTGGCAGGAGCCAGCAGCCAAAACCGCTCTGGGGTTTCCACTGCTGGCTCCTGCCAGCCAGGTTCCCATCGCTGGTTCCACTCAGCGCCCGCGCTGGCCTGGGTGAAGGAACCCCAGGCTAGCAGCGGGCTGAGCCCCCGGCTGGCAGGAGCCAGCGGCCAAAACCCCAGAGCGGCGGTGGGCTGAGCTGGCTTCTGCCAGCGGGGGTCCCGCCTCCGGTCCTGCTCAGCCCTACCAGCCACCAGCTCCACTCACCTCAGCTGCTGATCTGGGGTTCCAGCCGCTGACCTCCTGCCAGCCAGGGTCTGGATCTCCAGCCTTGCTCAGCCTCCTTTCTGGCCTGGAATCCCAGCAGGCAACCCTGGGCTCTGTTCCTGGCCTTGGATCAGTGCTCTGCAGCTCAGCACCCCCATTTTAAAATTGCTTATATCAGACCACGCTGCGTTTGACTTTGTGCCTGCTTCTATCGCCATTTTTTTCCCCACTGAGAGTTGAAGGGAACATTTGACAAAATGGTAGCTCCTAAGAAAGCGAAGCTAGATGTCCGATCTTTTCAGCCTGCTTGGACAGACGCATTTGGATTTATTGAAAAGAAGGACAATGCTATTTGTGCTTTCTGTTATGAAAGTGTTGTTTGTTGCACATCAAGTGTTCGACAACGTTTTGAAACGAAGCACGAGAAAACCTTTCTTGACGAAGCAGACAAGACTGAATTGATCAAAAAGGCAGTAGCAGTCTATGAGAAGCAAAGCAGTGTTTTTAAAAGCTTAAGTGTAAGTAAAAATCAAGCCACAGAAGGCAGTTATAAGATTGCACAGTGCATTACAAAAAACGGAAAGCCATTTACAGACGAGGAATATATAAAAGAAGTTTTTCTCAGCAGTTCGTAGATTTTGTTCAATGATTTGCCAAATAAAGATACAATCATATCTAGAATAAAAGAACTGCCCATCTCTGCCAGAACAGTTGAGAGACGCATAAGTGAAATGGCAGAAAACATTAAGGAAAAGCAGACGACTGCATTGAAAGACACAGCAGTGTTTAGTGTTGCAGTTGATGAGAGCGTGGATATAAACGACGTTCTACGTTTGGCAGCTGTTGCAAGATATTGTGCTTCAGATGAAATCCAAGAGGAACTTTGTTGCCTAAAACCCCTGATTGGCACAACAAAGGGGGAAGATGTACTGGAAAGTTTTGTAAACCATTTTGACGAACGCGGAGTTGACATCAGAAAAATATTTTGTGTGACAACAGATGGTGCTCCTGCCATGGTCGGAAAACAGAAGGGATTTGTAAAGTTACTTGAAGATCAAATTGGCTGTCTGACAGTCAAATTTCACTGCATCATCCATCAAGAAAACCTGTGTGCTAAAATTTCTAATTCAGAGCTTAATAATGCGATGAATACAGTGGTGCGAATTGTGAATTTCCCTGTTGCTCGATCTGCTTTGACTCACAGACAATTTCAAGCACAGCTAGAAGAGATGGACAGTGCTTATAACGACATCCCACTTCACAGCAACATTCGGTGGCTAAGTCTTGGCAAGGTTTTGGTGCGCTTTGTAAACTGTTTTGATGGAATCAAGGCCTTTTTGTTGGAAAAAGAACAAAACTACCCCGAAATGGTTGATGACAAATGGCTGTGTAAGCTCATGTTTCTAACTGATATCACCGCTCACTTAAAAGAACTCAACCTCTGTCTCCAAGGTGCATGGCAAACAGTTCTGGATCTTTATGAAGCCTGGAAAGCATTTGTTGTTAAACTAGCAGTTTTTTCCAGGGATATTCAAACTTCTACTTTCTGCTACTTCCAACTCATAAAAGAGCTATTGACATGTTGCACTGTCGATGTCGATGAGATTGGAAAGTACATGCAAGAACTGGAATCAGAATTTTCTGACAGATTTCAAGATTTCCAGCGATTTGGCCCAATGCTTTCTTTTCTAATTAAACCTGAAAAGTTCAATGAAAGCGACTTGGATTTGTCTGTATTTCAGTGGATGGGTGTTGAAGATTTCGAAATGCAACTTATTCAGTTAAAAAGCTCAGAATTGTAGACATCAAAGTTTGTGGATCTGCGGAGCGCACTTGAAGCTACCGAGAGAGATCATGGGGCCTCTATTCTGACCTGCTGGACGTCCCTGCCAGTGAAATTTAACTGTTTGAAGAAAATTGTGTTTGCAATACTTTCAGCATTTGGATCCACATACCTGTGTGAACAAGTATTTTCACACATGAAATCTGTCCTCTGTCCCTCTCGGAGCTGGTTAACAACTGATCACTCAGAAGCCTGTGTGCAGCTTACAGTATGCAAATATGTGCCAGACATTGGAAAACTCAGCAAGGAAAAGCAAGGGCAAGGATCACACTAAACTGATAAGATCTGCATTTTAATTTAATTTTAAATAAAGCTTCTGAAACATTTTGAAAACCTTGTTAACTTTACATATAACAGTAGTTTGATTATATAAAATATAGACTTATAGAGAGACCTTCTAAAAACGTTAAAATGTATTACTGGCACGCAAAGCCTTAAATTAGAGTGTATAAATGAAGACTTCTGAAAGGTTCCCGACCCCTGTCCTACACTGTAGGGGTGTGTGTGTGTCTCTGTCGCTCTCTCTCTCTCTCTCTCTCTCACACACACACACACACACACACTTCCTGTGTTGGCCTCATTTTCATGTTTTTTTCATTTTATTAGTTAAGATTTTTGCTACCCTCAATATCCCATGATCCATTTCAAATTCCTTTTCCTCTAGTTATTTTGCACATATGTGGCTTGTTCCAGATCCCAGTGAACTTGATGGCAAAACTCCCATTTGACTATTATAGGAGGTAGATTAAGCCCAGAGGAAAAACTGAAATATTTAATAAAACATTGCTGACTCCTGAATGACTCTGATGGAGATGTCATATAGGTCAGAAATACTACATATTGATTTACATAGATGACACGGATCCTACATCATTTTGATGTAAAGTAAAGAGCATGATCAAAGAGCCAGAGGGGAGACACTATGCCTACAATACAAACTCAAATGTGTTGAAACAGATGAGGGAAACAGATTAGCATATTTACATTTGCAGTATTTTGGCTCTTCTCACTTGTTATTTTGTTGTAAGATTTTTGATCTGAAACTGTCAGCCTATAGCCCTTAATGATTAACAAAGAATTCATAAAATATGTGGTATACACAAAGTTTTTTATATATATAAAACTTTGTGTATACCACATATTTTATGAATTCTTTGTTATATATATATATATATATATATATATGAAACTGTTTTTGAGAAATAAATGTTTTTTCAATAGGCTGGCATGACAGATGGGACAGCTCTATTCATGAAGCTAATGTATCACCTGACCTGATTTACTGTCGGCAAAAGCTCTGAAGCAGAATGTTTGCTACACACTCCTCCCTATCTATCTTCAGAGTCACAGGTAGAAAATCACCTTAATCTCCAATTGGCAACATGCCACCCAAATAATAGCCCTAGATTTCTGATTTAAAATTAGCACAACTGCTGATCTGTCACCCCATATTAAGTCACATCACATACTGTTACTCCATATTGCAGCTTAAATCAGCTTCACATAATGTGGCACTGGGGATAAGAGAGTTGCTTTAAAGCTGCTGCATCATGCAGCAGGTTCACACTTAGAACCTGGCAGTATCACACATAGCTGCAATCACTGAAAAAATAGTGAAGGGAACAAGTGGGACCATTTTATTCAACAGAAAAAAATGACAAAATCGTGAGAGATGTACGATTATCAGAAAGGGCTGGTGCTATGAAAATGTCTAATCTCACCATCAAAGCACATTTAATCCTATCCATTAAAATAAAGAATTTATTACACTTGGTTATTTTTATTCCATCACTTTGCTGCAGTATCTTTTCTTCCTCTTACAGGCTCTGCCAGGTGCAGCACGATGGGAATCAGCCAGCACTAACAGGAGATAGATATGGAAGGAAAGAGAAAATGGTTTCGACCAGGAGGCATTAAACAAAGAAGATTATCGAGAGAATGGTGTGTTTTAGGGGAACAGGAAAAGTCATTTCATTTTTAGCCTCCAGTTATAGGGCAGTCAAAGTTGTGTCTGGGGTGGGAGGTGTGGAGGGAATAAAATTCAGAGGGAATAAAATTCAGAGGGTGAGGGGAGAAAGAATACTTGCAAATAAGGCACATCCTTTCTGCAGGAGAGCTGCACTGCCATGATAACTTGTATTTCCTTGGTCTCCTGCTTATATATAAATTAGCCTATAGAGATGAATGTTAGCATGCAATAATAAATGTATATTGTTTTGTTTTCCCTCTCCTGCAACTGAATATTCATAGTGATCTGGGGAGATGCTATTCTACCAATGATCCACCCTCATTAATACTTCAAACTAAGGCTATGTATACACTAACACTTTTGTCAGTAAAACTTATGTCAGTTAGGGGTGTGAAAAAAACACCTCCCTGACCAACAAGTTTCACTGACAAAAGTGCTAGCATGGACAGTGCTATATCGGTGGGAGATGCTCTCCTGCTGACATAGCTATCGCCGCTTGTTGGGGTGGTTTAATTATGCCAGCAGGAGAGCTCTGCCAAGATAGAGCAGCTATAGGGGGGACCTTACGTGGCACAGCTGTATCATAGAATATCTGGGTTGGAAGGAACCTCAGGAGATCATCTAGTCCAACCCCCTGCTCAAAGCAGGACCAATCCCCAGACAGATTTTTGCCCCAGATCCCTAAGTGGCCCCCCTCAAGGATTGAACTCACAACCCTGGGTTTAACAGGCCAATGCGCAAACCACTGAGCTATCTCCAGTATCAGTACAGCTGCGCCGCTGTAAGGACTGTAGTGTAGACATGGCCTTATTAAATGGGATCAGGGAGAGAAAAATAATTAATGGCAGTTTAACAACATAAAGCCCCTTCTAATGAACTCACACTGGAATAATTTCTGGTGGAAGGAACTGGCTGTGGCTCTATGCAAAATGGAAGTGGTAGACCGATGAATAATGGAGAACTGTTTTAATGACAATAGTATTAGGAGCTCTACCTCAGGTTTTGCCCCTTTGGAGAAAGTGTTCTCTCTCTGCACAATGAATACAATATTTGAACCGAAGAACAAATGGCAGACCCTCATTAGGGACATGGGCACAAGAACAGGCAACCTATTGTGAGCCATTCTATAACTCTGCATGAGGCTCAGTGCTACATTTACTTTATATTCTTCTTTAGCTTTCATCTCTAATTAGCTTAACTGGATTTGTTATATATGTGTTCTTTGCAATGAATGTGTGTGTGTGTGTTTGTGTGTGTGTGTGCGTGCGCGTGCATAACTGACCTACGGTCTTCTTCCTATTTCTTTTCATGGACACCAAGCCTTCCCCCATCTAACAGCAGACAACATCTAGCCATAGACTATTGGAAAGAGGCACCTCTTTGTGCCCCATTCTATTGACCCTACTTTGGAAAAATGGTTGTTAAAGCAGTTTAACTTACTAGCTATAATTTAGCATATGCAGGTCCAGACACAAGAGAGCACTTAAGTAATGGCTTACGTGCTTTCCTGAATCAGGGCCATATTGCATAAAAGGCAAATTAACATTTCCTGTTAAACATGGGCTCTGAAATACCACAGCAATTCCTCTCTCCTATTGAGGTCCCCAAACAGGATATTTAAGAATTTGCAAATGCAGTGTTTCTATACTGGCCCTGTGAAAAATGCTAATAATGAAACAATTAAATGTGTTAGGTAATGCAGCCCCATATTTATTCCACTGCCTGAAGAAAGTCTTGCAGCTAAAGACCTGGCTTTAACCTTATCTACTGGTGGCATGTGCTTTCACAATCTGTTTGATTTGCAGCCACTGTATATATTAATTCAGTTTCTGACTTTTACTACATATGGTGGACATCGCTAAAATGCAAGCCTTTACCTGAGATGCCACTGTATTTCTTAATGCAAGGTGATTCTGACAAATCTCAGAATCTGCTAGTAAATTCTGGACATTTTAACAGTAAGCTCTGTAACTCTACAACACAGAATGTCTCTCTCATCTCTCATTTCTTATACCAAAATCTCTACGTTCAAATAATAATGAGGCAGCCTGGTGGAAGAAAGAACATAATACTTTTTTTTACCATGTCCACAGTGAAAAGAATTTTAAAACTTGCATATAAAAGCTATGCAATTTTTATTTCCATGCTTTTAGCCCTGCTACCTAAGCAAAGGGAGTTGTTTCTTTATCCACCCAAAATAAGTCTGTAGACAAGGGTATACAAGCAATATATTTGCATTTCCCCATCAAGCTATAGGTCAAATATGATAAATGTTGCATTTGGGGGGGGGGGGAGGCATTAAAATAATTGTCAGTGAAAACACTCAGTCTGTAAAACTCATATAATTTATTATTTCACATTGGAAAATGATTCTTGTTATTCTTTAACTATTTGCTGCCTCATAAGACATTCTTTTCTAACACTACATTTGGCATTTGCTTAAATGTTCATAGTTTGTTTAATATACTGATTTAATTATTGTATATAGCGTCTAAAATATTAATTGCAACATTCATGGATCCAGGTAGCTACTTAGGAAGATACATTTTCCTGACCCTTAGTTTACGGTAACTGTTAATGCATTTTACAGTAGTTGTAATGTTTTATCTACTGTTTTACTGTAAAAGTTGTACTCCTTAAGAAACACAGTTAATAATTTTGATCTCCCTTGCATCTATTACAAATTTGAATAATAAAGGTTGTGTTTATAGATCTTCATGAGACGTACTCTGTAATACGAGCATAATTAATAAGTTAAATAATGTAGCAGAAGTTTACTCTATGGCCTAAAAACCACGCAGAATTGGTTTTCAACTTGGTTTTCTTATCCCACTATACAATTTAACAACAATCAGAATTTGTTTGATTTCCAGCCAGCATACTGAACTGGTTCACAGATCCAGGATGGAATTTCTGAACAAAATGAGAAAGACGCAGATCACCCCAGAACAAACCAATAGCTTGGTGGTTAGGGCACTCACCTGGGAGAGGGTAGACTACCTACTGGACCCAATTTTAAGAAGGATTGGATTAATTACATGCCTAGCATTATCCAATCACCACCATATGTCAACCTTGTAGTTAGTGGTCTAGACAGCTGCATATTGAGTCATAGGTTCCATTATACTTTTAATATATTTTATGTTTCCAGCTATACCTACAAAAGTTCATTGTGGCTCAGTCTATTTACCAACAAAGCTTAACATGAGTTCAGTAATATGTTTTAATCAATCATTTCATTTTGCCCTTTGCAGCTGGAACATCCTACACATCTGCAAAAAGAGGTCATACCCTAGATATATCTTTTGCTTCACAAGCAATATGAAATTTTATCTGCTAATGATTTTCCATTTTTTCCTCTTAGCATAATTTATGCAAAGCTTTATAATAGGCTGGTTTTTATCCTAACAGTCACAGGCACCTTTTAGTTCCACTCAATATAGCCATGAGGGATGCTTGGAACTCTAGGTCTACATGGCAACATCCCTGTGCCACCACCGCTTCACAGGGATTTAAAACATAAAAATAAAATAAGTCTGTTAATGCCTTTAAAGCCACTGCAAAAAGGCATATTATGATATTCCAACTTTGATGGTTCATGATGTCTCCAATTAAAACTATTTCATCAATTTTGCTATTTCTACCATGTATTCTGCCCTCTTCCTTCTTTGTGTTTTGAGGGTATTCCAAGCCAGCATTACAGGTGTGAGTGTGAGAGCTCCTCAGTTTGACGTCTTTGTTACAAAGTTCATAAAAGGTTGACCAGATCAATCATTGACACTCTCTCTCTCTCTCTCTATATATATATATATAAAATAGTAAAAAATATGCAGTCCCACCCGAACAAAAAAGATCTCAGTAAGGCTCTGATGAAATTAATAAGAGATGGTTTCTGAATTCATATTATTGCATATTAAAACACATCTCAATCCTCATAAGTTTCTGTGGCACAGAGTTTTACAAACCACATGATTTCTGCAAATGTCACAGCAAAACCCCTACACAAGATTTTGAAAGTGTCAGAGTAAATATCTAATTTTATCAATTCTATAATTTTTAATATAGAGCTGCCAGAACTGTGAGTAAGCACTAAGCAGTATTAGTTTTAGAAACAGACTGTAAGGAACCTTCCACTGCAGAAAAACACTTTTCTACTAATAATGCCCCAGCCACTCAACATAGGTCAAGAGCCATAGAGTGCCATATTTTTTCAGACTTCTATTTTATTAAACATTTATTCATGCTCTGTATTTCAAGTTTTAAGCTGTGTAAATACAGCGTAGAAAAGGTTGATCAAAATACAGACATTCAGTACTTTTTTCTCAGTAAGAACATATATTCATGATGACTAAAATATATCAGTAATTTGATATCATATTCTAAAAGGAAGAATTAATCCGGATCCAGTAGAAGTATTTATAAATACTACTAGTGTATGTGGATATCTCTATGGACATACATGCACACAGTACACATTTATATAATGTATTTTGAAACCCTAGGAAAATAGCAGTGCTGAGCAAGTCTGGTATTCTGATCTCAAATATTTTTTCTCATATTCTATTTAATGCACAGCAGAGATTAAACATATTAGGAATTGCATCTCTCTCTAACTCTTGTTGAATTGCAGTAAATTTATGCAGTCTGCTATCCTAGGAGCACAGGATTTATTTTTGCCATCTAATTATTGGTATGGAGGACTGCAACCTGACAGAGGTAGTTTGATTTGTCAGTCATGGCCAAATAAATGAATTCTCTCAGCTCTCTTCTGGACTTTCTGTGCAGGGCTGTTACTATACATATATAATACTTCACTCCCTACAGAAATTCCTCTGAACTGCTGTGAGGTTATTCTGCCTTCTCATGAAACAAAAAGGGGATCAGATTGCAGAACAGGCTGCATGGTCTTCCTCAGAAGAATGGCAGACTATTAAATCCTGATTGAAGGGGTTTTGTTTGTTTGTTTGTTTTGTCTTTTTTACTTAATCTATATTAGAAATCTGTTTATTTTCAGTCATGAGGAAGGGAACTTGCAGCAAAAAGGAGGATACTCACTAACTGTCTTGATTTGACTAAGACTGTCCTTTTTTTTCTGTCCCATATTCCACTGAGCTGCCTCTTTCCTGGGAGACAGAACTGAGAAGGACCCCTGGCCTAACATTAGCAGGATTAGCTCTTGTAATTGCCCTTCAGAGGCTGCTTCTCTTACCTGTTCTCCCTGCTCTGTGCCTCCATCCATCAGCACAGAAGGGATCCGATACATGGGAAGCAGTTAAAGCTCCTCACAGACCAGCAGGGGGTAGTCACAGCAGGGGGCAAAGAGGAAGGAAAAGAATTCAGAGACCCCAGGGGGAGAACTTAAAGGAAGAAAGAAGATGAAAATGGAGAACTTGGAAGGGTATTAACCAGAAAGCACACACCACCTTCTGTTGGCTGAAGCCCTAGAGCCTACAAGTCTTCATTTTATCTGGAAATGTGCTACACTGAATTATTTTCAAATTAATATTAACAGCTACTGGGAGAAGGGAAGAGTTTCCAACCATCCCATTTTCCCTATTCCCCAGGGATTGTTATTCCAAATAGCGATGTTCCTGCCACTCTTCATAGCTTGGCTCTGTATATTAAATGGGCATAGATTTCCTGTGGGCTCCTCTCTGTCTGAATAGGGGCTAAGAGGCTATGTCCAATACCCTTTTTTAAAAGAGGATTCCCCTGCTTTTCTTCACTATCCCACAATTATTCTAACATAACTGGGGAGGAAGGATGACCTTGTAGCTAAAGCACAAGATTTGGAGTCAAACTTCTATTCCTGGCTACACTGGAGACCAGGGGCGGCTCTATGTTTTTTGCCGCCCCAAGCACGGCAATCAGGCGGCCTTCGGCAGCATGCCTGTGGGCGGTCCCACGGTCCTGCGTGGATTCAGCGGCGTTTCTGCAGGTGATCTGCTGGTCCTGCGTACCCACCGCCAAACGGCCGCCAAAATCGTGGGACCGGCGGACTTCCTGCAGGCACGCCGCCAAAGGCCGCCTGACTGCCGCCCTCACAGCAATCGGCAGGCTGCCCCTCCTCGGCTTGCCGCCCCAGGCACGCGCTTACTGCACTGGTGCCTGGAGCCGCCCCTGCTGGAGATTTCCTGTAAGAGTTTGGACAACTCAACCTCTCTTTGTATTATTTTCTTTGTCTATCAAATGGGGATATTAACATTTATTTATGTGACATGCAAGAGAGAGGAAAGACTGTAAGGCATTCTTCCTTAATACCTATAAAGCACCTTGTGAGCCTCATTTTTAATATAATCAGTCTACACCATGAGACAAAGAGCCTGATTTTCAGAAATTCATGCATGAATAACTACATGCAACTATGTGCCTGATCTGCACCTGCAATTACTGGAATTGCATATATAAACAAGAGAGTTGCACATACAAATAGCCAGTTCCGCATCTGATGAGCAATTTGCATGTGCACATACTGGATTTGCATGTACGCTTCTGAAAACCAACCCAAATAGTCTCATTCATGCCAAAAAAGTGATCCACAAAATATAATATTCTTCATATCTTTAATTAGCAAAGAGTTTTAACTTTACTGACTCTACAGAGTTTTAAAAACATTAAAAATATTTTTTAATTTAGTAAAGCTGCCACATGACATCAGCCAATGAAGAACTGAATGCAATTACTGAACTGCATTAAGGATTTGAAGGGTTTGTTTGTAGTACTTAGTATGCAAACAGATGTAACCATCTAATTTTCCAATAAAAATATAGTGAGTATGACATGTTATGACTCTGAAACATGCTTTAATTTTCACCATTATTTGTGATGCAAGTACAGTATTAAGTTGGCCTCAGAGACCTTTATTATTAAGACATTTCTGAGAGTTATGGTCATGCCTTGGCAAGTAAATTACCTCACCCACCTTGTCTCTCTAATATCCTGGGGCCAACACAGCTACAAAAACACTGCATACAAAAAAGATTGAGATGAGTCAGTATTAATGAAACGTATACTTTTAAAAGGGAATGTAAAAAATAAAATATACACCTCTACCCTGATATAACGCGACCCGATATAACATGAATTTGGATATAACGCGGTAAAGCAGCGCTCCGGGGGGGGGGGGAGGGGGCTGCTCACTTCGGCGGATCAAAGCAAGTTCAATATAACACGGTTTCACCTATAACGCAGTACGATTTTTTGGCTCCTGAGGACAGCGTTGTATCAGGGTAGAGGTGTATAATTTAAAATCTAACTTAGCTATAAAAGTAGTGGTTCCCGGCCAACAGGAGCTGCGGATCCAGCACTCGGGGCGGGGCCAGCATGCAGAGCCCCCATGGCCGCCCCTGCGCCTAGGAGCCAGCCTTAGCTAGATGCTTTCAGGAGCCATACGTTGTCTGCCTTAGCCCGGCTGCAGGTGACCAACTGGAATTTTAATGGCCCAGTCAGCTGTGCTGACCAGAGCCGCCAGGGTCCCTTTTCAACCGGGCATGCCGGTCAAAAACTGGACACCTGCCAATCCTAGGTAGTTCCCTAGCAGGGCATAGAGTAGACAGTGAGGCACTGCTTAGGTGAGTAAAGATATGCTTGAAGCCTACGGATATGTATCCAAATACATACCCTACACAACTCTCTACTCACTCAAGCTGTGCCTCTCGATACCTCCCAGCTGCTGACATCTCTCTCCACCACAGAGGAGGATTCTGGTAGTGGAGAAAGTCTCTGGCAGTGGGGAGGCGGGAGGGAAAGACTCCTGCAGAGGAGAGGCAGTGAGGAAAAGCTCCACCAGCTTCCTGCTGCTGGAATCACCCATTGCTGCAGGGAAAGACTCCAGCAACGTGAAGGCACTGGGGAAAGGCTCTGCCACCTCCCTGCTGTGGAGCCTTCCCCCACTGCCGGAAAAAAATGGAGCAGCAGGAAAAGGCTCTGGCAGGGGGAAGCAGCAGAGAACTGCCAGAGCCCTGCCCCAAGGCCTCCCCCACCCTGCTGCAGCCTTTCCCCCCTGCCTCTCCCCTGCCAGAGCCTGAGACATGTAGCTACACACCACAGTGTGGATGCAGCCTGCTTTTCACTGTGCCATGTAGCTACACATATCTTACATGATGCCTGGCCTGGTGGTGTACTGCAGATGTAGCCTTCTGCTTGACTATATGATCTCAGTGGCCATGCAGATCCTTCTACAAAGTCTAGAGTTACTTGGCAACACAATGACAATCTATCTGGTTTCTAAATGGCTTTTCAGAGGGATTTTAGCTTTTTTTAAAAAAGACTTTTCCCCATCTTCACATATAAAACTCATCCTTTATATCTCGTAATATTTGCTACTCCTGCCACAACATGCTACTGATTTCATCTAATGTGACCTGGTACTTTTGGTTAAGGTATTATGTTATTTCTACTTTTCATTAATCACCAAAGATGTCCTGCACTCTAAGTCAGAGTGTGGTGTGTTCAGTTCTTTAAATTCATAAAGCTGGATATGTAAGAACTAGGGCTGTCAAGCGATTAAAAACATTAATCACAATTAAGTGCACTGTTAAACAATAATAGAATACCATTTACTTAACTATTTTTGGATTTTTTCTGCGTTTTCAAATATATTGATTTCAATTACAACACAGAATACAAAGTGCAAAGTGCTCACCTTATATTTATTTCAGATTACAAATATTTGCACTGTAAAAAACAAAAGAAATAGTATTTTTCAATTCACCTAATACAAGTACTGTAATGCAATCTCTTTCTCGTGTAAGTTGAACTTACAAACAGAATTATATAAAAAAAAACTGCATTCAAAAACAAAACAATGTAAAACTTTAGAGCCTACAAGTCCACTAAGTCCTACTTCTAGTTCAGCTAATCGCTAAGACAAACAAGTTTGTTTACATTTACGGGCAATAATGCTGCCCGCTTCTTATTTACAATGTCACCTGAAAGTGAGAACAGGCATTTGCATGGCACTGTTGTAGCCGGCGTCACAAGATATTTACATGCCAGATGCGTTAAAGATTCATATCACCCTTCATTCTTCAACCATCATTCCAGGGGACATGCATCTGTGCTGATGATGGGTTCAGACTGACACATGTTCATTTTCATCATCTGAGTCAGATGCCACCGGCATATGGTTGATTTTCTTTTTTGATGGTTCAGGTTCTGTAGTTTCTGCATCAGAGTGTTGCTCTTTTAAGACTTTTGAAAGCATGCTCGACACCTAATCCCTCTCAGATTTTGGAAGGCACTTCAGATTCTTAAACCTTGGGTCGAGTGCTGTAGCTATCTTTAGAAATCTCACATTGGTACCTTCTTTGCGTTTTGTCAAATCTACTGTGAAAGTGTTCTTAAAACGAACAACATATGCTGGGTCATCATCTGAGACTGCTATAACATTAATTATATGGCAGAATGCAGGTAAAACCGAGCAGGAGACATACAATTCTCCCCCAGGGAGTTCAGTCACTAGGTAATTTATGCTTTATTTTATTAATGAGCATGGAAGCACGTCCTCTGGAATGGTGGCCGAAGCATGAAGGGGCATACGAATGTTTAGCATATCTGGCATGTAAATATCTTGCAATGCCAGCTACAAAAGTGCCATGCAAAGCCTGTTCGCACTTTCAGGTGACATTGTAAATAAGAATCAGGCAGCATTATCTCCCGTAAATGTAAACAAACTAGTTTGTCTTAGCAATTAGCTGAACAAGAAGTAGGACTGAGTGGACTTGTAGGCTCTAAAGTTTTACATTGTTTTGTTTTTGAGTTCAGTTATGTAAAAACAAAATCTACATTTGTAAGTTGCAGTTTCACAATAAAGAGATCACACTACAGTACTTGTATGAGGTGAATTGAAAAAATACTATTTCTTTTGTTTATCATTTTTACAGTGCAAATATTTGTAATAAAAATTAATAAGATAAAGTGAGCACTGTACACTTTGTATTCTGTGTTGTAATTGAAATCAATATATTTAAAAATGTAGAAAAACATTCAAAATTATTTAATTAATTTCAATTGGTATTCTATTTTTTAACAGTGTGATTAAAACTGCGATTAATCACAATTAACTTTTTTAAGTTAATCGTGTGCATGAATTGACCGCGATTAACAGAAAGCCTTTGCAAGAAATGTAAATTTTCATTTAACATAGGGTTTGTCTTTATTACTGCATGACAAGCTGGTGTGGTATAGATACACACCCTGGCTTGCTGTGCAGTAACTCACTGTGTAGACAAGCATATAGTGTTGATGGTGGTGCTTTATTTTTTTAAAGTTCAATCCAATTCTGTAAATTAAAATATGGTTTATACTTTTTCTGAATTATTAAAAACTCCTGGATTGGTTGGTGGCATTTATACTGCTCTAAGGTTTCAGAGTGGCAGCCATGTTAGTCTATATCAGCAAAAAGAACGAGAAGTACTTGTGGCACCTTAGAGACTAACAAATTTATTTGGGCATAAGCTTTTGTGGGCTAAAACCCACTTCATCGGATGCATGCAGTGGAAAATACAGTAGGAAGATATATATACACACAGAGAACATGAAAAAATCCAAGTTGGTATGGCAACACCCATTTTTTCATGTTCTCTGTGTATATATATATTTTCCTACTGTATTTTCCACTGCATGTATCCGATGAAGTGGGTTTTAGCCCACGAAAGCTTATGCCCAAATAAATTTGTTAGTCTCTAAGGTGCCACAAGTACTCCTGTTCTTTATACTGCTCTAAGACGCATTCACTTTCCAGAGAAAAATACATAAACATTATTTTTATAAAAAAGTGGATGATTATGTAGAATTTGCGAGCTATCCAGAGATTCTCCAGGATCACTCTAAGCCATGGGTGGGCAAATTACAGCCCAGGGGCCGCATCCAGCCCTTCAGACATTTTAATCTGGCCCTCGAGCTCCTGCCGGGGAGTGGGGTCCCGGGCTTGCCTCGCTCCACATGTCCCATGGCTCTGTGTGGCTCCCGGAAGCAGCAGCATGTCCCCCCTCCAGCTCTTACGTGTAGGGGCAGCAAGGGGGCTCCGCACGCTGCACCTGCAGCTCCCACTTGCTGGCAACCATGGCCAATAGGTGCTGCGGACAGGGTAGCGTGCAGAGATGCCTGGCCACGCCTCTGCGTAGGAGCCAGAGAGGGGACATGCTGCTGCTTCCAGGAGCTGCTTGAGGTAAGCACCGCCCGGAGCCTGCACCCCTGATCCCATCCAGCACCCCAACCCACTGCTCCAGCCCTGACCCCCTCCTGCCCTCCAAATCCCTCAGTCCCACTCTCCTGCACCTCAGAGTCCACACTCCCAGCCAGAGCCCTCACTCCCACACTGGCACCCCAACCCCCTGCCCCAGCCCTGAGCCCCCTCCCACACCCTGAACTCCTAATTTCTGGCCCCACCCCAGAGCCCGCACCCCCAGTCAGAGTCCTCATCACCTCCCGAACCCCAACCCCCAATTTCTTGAGCATTCACGGCCCACCATACAATTTCTATACCCAGATGTGGCCCTCGGGCCAAAAAGTTTGCCCACTCCTGCTCTAAGCCCAGAAAAAGAAAAAAATAACGCACACAGAGACCATTTTCAGTTAGACTGAAACCAGTCTCTGAAATTGTACAAGTATCTCCATTTACATGCTAATTTTCATGTGCAAATAAACATGGACTCATAACTTATTTTTACAGTTTTGAAGATCAAGGGCTGCAGCAGCAGATTTTTCCCAAAAAGATTCTACTGGGTATCAGTTGGTAGGTACAAGTAGTGGGTGTATTAAAATCTATTTTATTTAGTGTTTGCAAAGGGGTCCTGACTCACCAACCTGAATCCTGAAATTTTCTATCTCCAGGACAGGTACAGTTTTGCTATGAATGCTGGACAAGTTGCCAGTTGATGTCAGTTGGGATGTGAATGTAATGCATTACAATCTGGATTGGGACACGACCTCATTTCTCAAAGAAAACTGAAGAAATGTCAGTAACAATTTTTCATCCTTTCTGATCTGGATTTGAATTGGCAACCTAGAGAAGAAAAGTTTCAGATCAGATTATCTATCCTGAGTCATTCACTCTCCTATAGTGGACAGTTTAAAACCTAAAATATTAATGTCTGAAAAGAATAATTGGATATATGGTGGAAAACAGAATTTCCAATATCTGATGCTTGCCTGAAGCTTGTATTTGCTTTTATCAAGGTAACTGAATCAACACAAACAAGAGCTTTACCTTACTTTTTTACTATTTTTTGTACTGCAATTTGACAAAGTTTTCCTTTCCTCCCAGGAGAAAGTATAGCATTCTAGAAAAAACTCGTTTTATGTGCCTTACTGATGGTTCCAATAGCCACATTTGCATGCTCTCAGCTACATTTTTAATACTGGTATACAATAAATGTATAGAAAACATGCTTTAATGAGAATATTTTGATGTATAAAATCTTGTAGATTATTCTCAGATGTCATCACCTAATTTATTCATGCATGTTTAACACTGGATGGGTTTCCTTTTAATTAAAACAGGTCTAATGATGATTTCCTCTTCATGACTCACTTTGAGTTGATGCAATGTGACCACCAACAGTAATGAACTAAAGGCATTTAATACTTGTTAACAGAATGATTTGTCAAGGATTCTAGAACTTCCTGTGTAAATTTGCTAAAGCTAATTCTTTCTTTAGCTGTTTCCTGTGACTGAGATTTTTTTCCTTTTTAAGCATATTTTTCTTCATGTTTTGAAATATTTATGGAACATCTCCAAGGAGAGCAAGTCTTTTATCCTATCCTCTAATTCATAAATTTAAAAAAACACTACTTAGAAACAGCTATTTTGATAGGGCTGCTCATTCCATCTTGTGGCTTTATTGTACATAACTTAATTTCTCATTTCCATCTTGAAAATTCATACCCATATGCGATCAGATTTTCAAAGCAAAAAAGTGTTTTTCTAAAACACTAACAGATTAATAGTTGGGACTTAAATAACACTGCTCACAAGAATCAAGAAGGTTTTCACATTTGCAAAATATACAAGAATCAGAAATAACTTCATCCTATGAAATGCAGCCACCTGTGAGGTTAACGTGTGATTATTGAACACTGCACAACAATATTAGCTAACAGTTAAGGAACTGAAGTGAAGAAAACTGTGCCCACTTGGACCTAAAGGGGGGAATTTATGTAGGCAGAATATTATCCTCCACATCAGAATTTAGCAAGGACACTGGGTTTATGTCCCTTTTCTTAGAATATAATGACCAGAAATGATCAGATCCAGGTTTGTGTCTCTTACAAAATATAGCACTCCCCAGGAACACAGTACTTCTAACACCTGCCTGCGGCATTGGTTCAACACTGATGTAGAAGGGAAGTGCCCCCTACTGAATTAGCACCATCACTTCCTGCAGTAACTAGGTGTTTCACGGAGGCAGACTCTAAAGCAGTGACTTAGCCTAAGCCTACTTAGCTTGTGAGCTGTGTTCAAATCTCAAAGTGGTATGGGTGCAAATTAATTCATTGTTTAATGACTTGACTTCTGCCTGTGCCATACTGTTATCCTGCCAGTAACACATTATACTGCTATAAAGTACCATTGTGACAGTCTGTACCCTTTCATATACCACTTTTACAAGACTACAATAAAATTTTGTACAAAGTATGCCTTGTGAGGTATCATTTGAAAACTTATAATCTGCTGAACATTATTGTCCCAGTAAAATGTGTGTGGCAGCATTGTATGCAAAGTTATAAAATTCTACTGTATAAGACATGTTCCAAGTCTGGGGAAACAGTTCTCCAGAGACAAAAGTCTAGCCAACACCTCAGATAGGTGTCAATATAATCAATTAGACTATCATCTGGTTAAGCAACCATTCTTTGGCAGGAAAAAGGGCTTGAGCAAGAAATTTACATCTTGGCAATGGAACAGCTAGAGGTTCTCATGCAAATGGATTTTTGGCCTCCTGAACCTCAGCTGGAGATGATTTTCAAAGAGGAAAATAACTATAAGAAATGAGAACAGAGGACACACATCATCTCTCCCTTCATCTCTACTCATGGCATTGACAACACGTGAAAGAGAAAGGAAGCATCATTGGACTGTGAGGAGATCCTGGCTGGAAGATTCAGCCAGTAAGACTGCTAGAACATGTGGTCAGAGGGACTTTCACTTTGAATTCGCTTAGCTTGTTAAGTTAGGTATTAGTTTGCATTTTACCTTTTATTTCTTTGTAACCAATTCTGACTTTTATGCCTCATTACCTGTAATCACTTAAAATCTTTCTTTTTGTACCTAATAAAGTTGTTTTATTGTTTTATCTAAACCAATATGTTTGGATTGAAGTGTTTGGAAACTTCACTTGGAATAACAAGATTTGTGCATATCATTTTCTATTACTGAAATGATGGACTTTCTATGAACTTGTATTGTCCAGGATGGGACTGGGCACACAAGACACACATTTCTGGGGATAATTCTGGGACTGGGAATTTGCTTGTGTTGCTCTCTAATATAATTCATGGGTGGCTGGCTGGGCTATAGCATGGTAGCTATAGCACTCATACAGTATAGCTGGGGTGTGATTTACATGCTGGAGGCTGTGTATGGGTAGACCAGGAGTGGTTGCTCTCAGAGTGAAGCAGTGTAAAAGACACCCCAGGTTGGAGAACTGAAGGGACACAGCTGTTCAACAGTTCAGATTGTACTGTTGGTAATGTCACAAACATACTTAACATTTAGTTTGAAACTTGGGACTCTTAAGTGTTTACATCACTATTTACACTGCCCTTTATTTGGAAGAAAAACATACCATTGTCAGGGAACCAACGTAATAACCCACAAGTCTGTGTTTCAGCATTTGAGCAGTATTTAAAAACCATCCTAAACAACACTAGCTTTCAACTTTTGCATTCATGCTTGAGTACAGACATCTATGCCTCCAAGATGATAACATTGTTCAATATGAATTATTTAGCAGCACTTTGGAGCACATGCCACACACAAAAAATACTTGAGTGCATGAAATTTGGGCATCTCACAGACTGCATTTCAGAAAATCCATGCACTCCAATGTTCTTTCCACTCTATTTTGGTTGCAATTAGAACAAATATATCAGTTTCTTCAAAATAGTCTCACTTCAAGACACATAAATTAAATAAATAAAACAACACTGCTTAAATAGACACTTAGTAAGCTACATTATACATGGTCAGAAGTAGCAGAGCATCTCCAGTACCACAAGAATTACGGGCATGTCCTTCGATCTCCTAACTTAGCCCTTTCCTACCCGCAGCGATTAGTGTTATGCCCTTATTATTTCACATGTAAACAAGTAGTTAAAACACATACACAGGTTCATGCCAATTTTTGAGAGAGCCACAACCACTGCTCCAGGGTCTTTTGGTTAAAGAAAGGGTTAGCCAACCACTGGCACAGTAATTGTAATCAAAGCCACAGGATTAGATATGGATATGGTAAAGGGTAGGTGACAAGGGGAGGGTGTCCCTAGGACAGAGATCTGTGGGACTTTCATGGAAAGTGGGAAACAGGAGGAGATCCAACAGCAAGAGGTGCTATAAAATAGCCAGAGAGGTAGGACCACCACCAAGAGATGACGGTCTCTGGAAACCAAAGGTGGACAAGATACCTATCAGAAAAGAGTGATGAACAGTGTCAAATTCAACAGAGACGTCAAGGAGGATGAGGATGGAGAAAAGGCCCTGAGATTTTGCCAGAAAGTGGCCACTAGAGATCTTTATGAGAGTAGTTTTGGTGCAATAGAAAAAGTGATAATTCCAGCATTTATATTAACTATACTTGAGTTGAAAGAGCATTCTGGAAACATCAAACAATGCATTTAAATGCAGAATTGACAGGTCCATAAGTGCAAAGACATCTATTTCTCTCTGCCTGGGGTTTTTATACACTGCCTATATATAAATAGCTATATATGCCACATATGTTCTCTAGCTTATAAACGCAAACATAGTAGAGCTGGCTAGAAAATTACCATCAAAACATTTTTCTGTTGGAAAATGCCATTTTGACTAAATCAAATATTTTTGTGAAATTGTACCAATTTTGATAAAATTTCCCGTAAAATAAATTTCAAAGTGTAATATTTCTGTTTCCAAAAAATTCATTTTAAAAAAATTACACTCATTTCAAAATTAATATTCAGTTTGTAAATTATTTTTTATTTATTATTTTTACATTTTATGACACAGTAGTAGTGTACAATATGTCATGTCATAAGATGACACAGTATGACATATTATATACTTCTACTACTGATTTGTCAAATAATATAAAAATAAAAAAACTAAAATTTTGATTTCTAACAAAATTTTAAAAAATGGCAAAATAAAATACTCAACGTGAATTTTTTTTAAAAAAGAATTTCAATGTAATGGGAAATTTTTCTAATATACATTTTTTCTGTTCCAGTTTGAAACAAAAAACAAATCCCAAAATGTTGAAATTATTCATATAATGGGTGACAAAAATTATAAAATATTTTCACATGACTATGCTGAACAGTAAAATAGATCAGGATACTAAGCATTCCTTAAATGCAAAGTTGAGGTATTACAAATCTAAACTGGTGCAGGGAAGCTGAGCTTGCCAGGCCATGTTCTCTATGGGGTAACCCCGCAGTGAGTGGCTGGCTTGCGGCACGACACAGGGGGGTTAGTCCCAGGAGTGAGGGGCCGGCCAGGAACAATAGGACCCAGGCTGGCTAGAGTGACAATACATCCCGTTTTGGCCAGGACAGTCCCCTTTTTCAGCTTTGTCCCGACCGTCCCTACTTCTTCATCAAAACTGGGCATTTGTCCCAGCTGCAAGGCAGAGCAGAGAGATGCAGCTGCTGCCTGGGGATCAGCTGAAGACAGCAATGCCCACCAGCAGGAAAGTGGAGAAATTTGCTACTGGGGGGCAGTGCTGGTTTCAGAGCTGACCCCGGGTGGCGCAGAGCTTGGTGGCGGGGGATGAAATCAGCCTCAGCCAAGGGAGGTGGGGAAATCAGCCCCAGCTGCGAGCGGCATGGGGCTCAGGGGTAGGGGGTCTGCCCCTGAACTCAGCTACAGGCAGCACAGGGCTGGGAGGGGGAGACCCCACAGTGGGCAGTGCAGAGCTTGGTGGGGTGGGGCAGTCCCAGCTGCAAGCAGCACGGGGCTCAGTCTCAGATGCGGGTGGCACAGGGTCGGTCAGCCCCAGCCCCAGGAGGCATGGGAGGATGGTTTGGGAGAGCCTTACAAGTGCAAGGGTCACTCCGGCAAGCCCCTGGCCATCCTGTTTTTACTTATAAAATGGGATGAGAACTACCTTAGTTTCTGTAGACTCTTCTCTGCCCACCCTCTGGTGGCAGCTTGTGTTACTGAGCCCAACCAATCAGGTTTTTCAGAGCAGCTCATGCTGCCCTCCCACCCAAAGGCTCTGCGATTAACGCACATTAAAAAAATTAACACGCTAGTTGTGCTGTGCATTAATCGCAGGCGTTAACGGCAGTTAATTGACAGCCCTACTTTATACACTTCGAAACACATTCATTTTGTATTTTAAGGTTCTAGAATGGATTCTCCACTGCCTTTAAATCCAAGACATCTGCACAAGACAAGTGCAAAGTAGGCATAAAATATCCCCATGTCAGAATTCTGCACTTACGCCAGTGGTAGAATTTTACATCCAGTTTGCACAGGCGTAAATGAAAGCCAAACGCATAAAACAGTGGAAAATCAGGTGATGTGTGCACTGCAGTTAAACACGGATTTACCAGACAGTATTTCCACTGTAGCATATCAGACAGAAACATACGCATAGAAAAGCTAAATTATAGATATGTCTCCTTCTATGGTCTTTTGCTCCACTCTAGATTCATTTAATTCCAGAACACTATAGGAATGTATAAACAGGTCTATTTACTAATACAGTGTAAAATTATACCAATTATTTAAAAGGACATTAACATGTACTCCGCCAGATCAACATATGCAAAATTATGCTTCTGATCTTGTCAAAACAGAGATCCTGCTTCATCCAAGATGAAATATCACACTCCAAATAAGTGATATCCAAATGTCCCACCCACATGTAACAGAAGTAACAATAGTCTCTGACCTATAATACCATCTCTTCCTCATGGAAGAGGAGCAAGAAATGGAGCCCTCTCCTCATATGTGATGAATTTACTACCTACCCTCATGTGATAGTTATACTCGACTCATCCTCATTCCAAATCTACCATATATATATCCTGCTGAAATGCAAAGGTGTTGACACAGTATTACACTTCGGCCCTTGTTAAGTCCGCAAGCTGCTAATGTACAAACATTATGCGTAGGGTAAACACCTCATTTGGTCACACACTTCCTCGCGGACAAAATTTGATAACTAACTCTGAACATTAAAGCATTCTAAAAATTCAAGTTGAAAAACTGTCCGATCTCAGAAATGGTAAGAGCACTTAGGAAATGACTCCTGCTCTTGCTCCATGGCCTCAGCACTAACAGCCATAGAAATAATTTAATATTAATCTGAATATTTATATTCACAATATTTCTTAAATGAGAAAACATACAACTTAACTAGTCCACAGAAGCTTACTTCCAGAATGCACTTTCATTCATGAATCATCATTCAATCATAACAGAACTGTTTTATTCCCTCACTCAATTTTTTTCTGCTCTCTCCCAATTCTACTTAATTACACAGTTTTTCAATTCCCCCACCTTTCCCAGATACCAGCCCTTCAATTGGCGGATCATCCAGGGAAAAGGCTAGAATAGAAGAAAACCCATTTTAATATGTTTCTCTTTTCCTCAATTTTTCAGTGACCTGTCCCCAGCAATTTCCTCCCATCAAAATATTATCCTTACTACAAACTGCATCCATCCAGCTATCTATCTAGATAGGTATGTTTTCCTTGATGACTTGATGTCTAGTTGGCAGCCGGTATCAAGCAGAGTGCCCCACGGGTCAGATCTGGAGCTGGTTTTGTTCAACATCTTCATTAATGATCTGGATGATGGGATGGATTGCACCCTCAGCAAGTTCACAGATGGCACTAAGCTGGGGGGAGAGGTAGATAGGTTGGAGGGTAGGGATAGGGTCCAGAGTAACCTAGACAAATTGGAGGGTTGGGCCAAAAGAAATCTGATGAGGTTCAACAAGGACAAGTACAGACTCCTGCACTTAGGACGGAAGACTCCCATGCATATAAAAATGGCAAGATATTACATTTCTCATAATGTTCATATAAAAGATATTCTGCGATGAAGACTAAATGAAGGGCAAATCAAAATTGTGTCACTCTATTTTTACCTACTCTACCTACCTACAAAAAGGCCATGGTGTAAACCATAACCTCTGGTATATACTGACCACATAAAAAAAGTGAATTAAGAAAGTTACCATGATGATGACTTAGAGATGAACATATAGGTCTCAGTGTAAGAGTGAGAGAGAATAAGTTTTAAGTATTCCATCTTCTATGAGGGCACAGACCTGAGCTTCTGTTAGAGAAATAAGCATTCAGAACTCAAGTTATGACGTGAACATACACAACTCACACTATGATATTTTTTTCTATAAAAATCTAGTTACGATAACCTCTTTAGTTTCTAACCTGCCTAATCTTTTCTGCGTGTGTAAAACTATGCCTAGTTCTTTCTCTGGTGTGACTTTAAAGTACCCTGAATCTTCTGCCTGATAACTTTATAACAAAAAGTCTTGGCAAACAAACATCCTTACACCAAATTCAGAACAAAGGACTAAGTAGTCATTTATCATTTTAGCTTCTGTGGGTGGATAATTTTACTCCATATATTTACTCTAATTATTGGCATTTAAATTCTTTGGGCTTGTGGGTTTAAGCCTCATCACCAAAATTATTTTAGCAGCTTTAGATATTTAAAGGGACATTGTCAAGACTGAGAGAACAAGAATGTTACTGTTTTCCTTCTTCAAATTTATGTTCTAAATTTTAACATTATTGGTTGATGATTCCCCCGCCCCCACTTTCCCCAAAATAATGTTTCCATGCCTCTTTTGAGCAGAGACCATAAGCAAGTCCATAACAGCCAAGAAAGCATGCACCCATACCCAAACAGTAAAAGGGGAATAATTTGGTAAGAAAAGATTTTAGATTCACACTTCTTTATAGCTACATATAAACTGAGAATTTTTAAAATATTGACTAACAAACTCAGTGACATATCTTGACCTAGCTCTTTCTGTCTGCTCCATTGTTTCTCTACTCAAAGATAGTCACCGTTCTTAGTATGTATCAACTACTCAAATCAACAGGATTTTTGAAATTGAAACTGGTATGTAGAACTCTAGTACTGTAATAATGCATGAACCCCTAGCTGCTCTGAGCATTTTTTACTGCTCTATTTGTTGTTCATTTCACCCTTTCCAGTGTTATACGTGCAGCTCCAGTTCTCTCTTAGATCCTCTTAGCTTTGCCAATCCCTTATGTCAGCTCCTCTATAGCGTTAATGCTCCCTCTCTGCTTCCAGCCCTCTCTGATCTTCCTTTCAATGGCTCCAAAATGCTGAAATAACCTCTTATTCACCAAGAAAACTTAACCCTCTCCATGAGACAAAAAAAAAAAAAAGACATTGCCTGGTTTGGAAAACTAATAGAAAATAAAGAAAAAAAGGAGGGGGGGGATTTAAAAAATCTGAAATAGATCAGTAACTAAATTCTAAAGAGGCAAAGTGAATACCGCTTAGTCTCAGGGCTTGTAATAAGACTTTGTTCTCCAAGAATCACAGTGGTTACCATTAAAAAGATGATAGTTGCCAGCAGTTACCATACACTCTGATTACACCTTTGGACAGAGAAGGAGGAAAACTACTTGAAGATGCCCCTTGCAGAGTTTAATTCGGGTGCAGTGTTTACCCACTTAGGCTGTGAGACCCATCCCAAACCCAGAGGATCCCTGATCAGTGGAAGACTAGAGCAGTCCGCTTAGAGAGCCCGGTCCTCGCCAGGGCTTGTGCCGTTGGGTTGCTCTGGCTGTGACCCTGACACCTGGCAGCAGAGCTCCAGCAGAGCCTTGTAACCAAGCTCCCCCAAACCTAACCACAGCTGCCTGAGACTCCTCCTTAAAAGGGGATCCTATTGCACAGAGGTCTCTTCAGCAAAAACAGACAGACAGTAGCAGGATGTACTGCCCTTCTTTGCTAATCTCCTCAAGCGGTAGGGGTATAATTTGTGATGTACCCTGGTCTTCTCCCCTCTAGTCTGCTCACTTTTATCCCTTATGCTAACTTGACTGGCCTGAACCATACCTATCATTTCTACATTATTACTAATAATTATATATTTAAAATGTATTACCACAAATTAGATTCACATGCTGATTATTGCTCTAGATATATTGGATTCTCAGTTTCCTTCATCCTTCACTTACAAGTTATTTAAAACTGCTGCCGATTTGCCTTTCCAGTGTCCCGAGTAGTCCCACACTGCCCTATTTACTTACATAGCATGTTGGCTGCTCATGGTATGAGAACTGGATTAGACATTCTGTTGTTGAGCAGTAATTTTCAAACGTCTCAACAATATCTTACCTTTGGGATCTGAAAATCTGTTTATTTCCCCAGTGCACTCTGTGTTCATGTCATGACTTGCTAAGTAGTTACCTCATCCTCACCATCTGTATATTCTAAAGCACCATCCTCTTCTATGTAGTTCCCCTTTCATAAAAGCATCTTCCCGGAGAAATTTGGCAGGCTGACTCACATACTATATTTAAATCTAAAATTGAATATTCCTTTTCCGAAGCTTCTAATTTAATATTTGTTCATTCTGACATTTTAAAAATGCCAGGTTGCCAGTGACCAAGGCTTTATAAAATTAATAAATTATCTTATACATGTACCTGCAAAATTTAATCTTTAAAAGACAAGATACTTTAAGCATGTGAAAAAGTCAAAGCAATGGGGATTTTTGTTTGATTGATTTTTAGTTTTTAAACCAGGTCTCTATGCACAAGAAAATCTTTAATATTTATTTTTATTAATTTGGGAACAGAAATAAGAATAATGCATCAGAGACAGAAACTTGCAAGCAAAGTTACTGCACTGTTTGATATTTAAAACACTTGACCATCATGTTTCAGTTTAAGGTTGCATCTGAATCTTAACCATAGATGAACTAACAGACATTTCTTTCTGTTTATACTAGAATGCTTGAAATAGAGATCAGCTGCAAAGCTCATATTTGAATACAAAACCAAATTCTCCTAAATTTGGGTGGGTAAAATGTACTGGAACCAAAGCTTTGGTTCAGGCTTGTTTCTAGTGTGAACTGATTTGGAGTTCAACTTGGGTAAAATTGCATAGCACATTCCATAACTCAGGATATGCTTACCAAGATATATAAGCTTCTGACACTTGGATGATACAATTTCAAATATTCCCATATGCTGTAAGTAGAAAAATGTTAAGTACAGTGTAAAAAAAATCCTGGGCATAAGCTTGTGTTTGAAAAATTGTTGAGAGAAGAAACCATGAGGCTAATATTCAATGGTGAATGAATTACAGGGAAATCATTCAGTGTGACTCTGGCACATGGCTGGTATAGCAAGTCCATGTAATTATTCTATGTTTCTTAGATGGTTTTGTGTCCTTGAGGAGCACCACAGTAATGCCTTACAAATGATTGCACACTGGAATCCCCTGAGTGGGCACTGATGCATGAGAGCCAGAGGCAGTCTTGTAAACCAGAATCCTAGCATTTGCATTGCAGGTGATAACACTCTTAAAAGTTCCATTGAGCATAAACACATTGAAATTAGGTTTGACCTAATTACATTCTCTTATTTGATGTAAATAGTGTTTTAATGCATTAGTTAGTATTAGCAAAATAAATGTTGCTTTAAGCAAAACCATAAAAGGTATAGAATCAAAAGAGCAAGATATCTTTGCTATACCAGCATGCATTTCCAGCATTAAACTGGTCGTTGCTGAAATTATTGTCCAGTATACCTGATTAATAAGAGGGCCTGCTGTCCTGGACAATGCTGTGTCATTAGTAAAAGCAATTTTCAAGTCACACAGAATGATGCCCCAAAATAATCATTTGTCTTTTATCACAGCTAGATGCCCTCAATTGATCAAACTTGTACTTAATAGAGATTACTTAAAATACAACTCTCCATCTAGACCAGACCCTTTACCCAGTATACTAAAAGAAGAACTCCATATGCTCATATGCACCATGAAGCTAAAATATGGCTATAACAAACTTACATGACCAGAAATATACACAGTAAGATATAAATCAGAGGCCCCCCCCAACAAGGACCGGCCTTGTAGATCTTCAAAATCCCAAAATATCTACCTGAAACCTAAAGAACGGCCTTTTCCTCAGCTTCCCTCCCTTACCTTCTACTGTCCCAATCATCTACCTCCACAACCAGAACTAAGTCAACAAATCCAGACAGGATATGGCAGACTATGTAGAGTTCTAGAGCAAAGGACAGCCTGGTCCCAGTAATCTCCTGATTAAACCAGAGACTATTTGCTTCAGACCAATGGGCCAAATTCTGCCGTCTGTTACATCAGTACAATCTCATAACATAGTCACAGTGTCGAAAAAGCAAAATTTGACTCACTGTGTCAAAATTTAAAACAGAAAAAATGTGCATGACAACATAGTGAAGAGCATTAAAATGAGAAACATGATTGTTTTCATTAAGCTACATTGTAGCTTAGCCTGCTTAGCCTTTAGATGCATTGGTAATGATCAATTATGAGGCAGAATGTTGCATTCCTTTCTCTTCGGTATGTAGCCTGTCAGAACTTCTAAATTACCACTTTATAGCATTCTTGGTATGTTAGAGAAATACTCCTTTTTCAGTAAAAAGCAACAGAGGGTCCTGTGGCCCCTTTAAGACTAACAGAAGTATTGGGAGCATAAGCTTTCGTGGGTAAGAACCTCACTTCTTCAGATGCAGATGCAGTGCAAGAGCTAGGAATCATCCTTATCAGAGACTAGGTCTACAATCTATTTGAACAAAACCCATATAGGAAAATTTTCTATTGTGCTCAATTCCTGCTCATTTCTATAATACTTATTCATTTTATCATATTCACAAATGAGAAAGAGTTTCACTCCCCCCAGGAACAGTTAAGGGAAAAAGAAACAAAATTTATTGAGACTGGTGAAATCTTTGTTCATCAAATGTTTAGAAAAATGCCCTAATATTCAAATGACTTCAAGAAACAATAGACAACATTACCAGTTATTTCAAAGTAGGAGGCAATGAATATTCACCCACTTCACCGCATTTTTCCTTAATGATGTTAAATCCCACACCATTTTTCACTGATAACAAAAAATGGATGGATTCCTCAGCCCTTGGTCTGACTTCACAAGGCAAAGACAACACTAAAATAACCATAATTATGATGTAACACACAATGTGTTCTGATAATAGATGAAGAAATGGAAGAGACCAGCACATTTTTGTACTTTTTATAATTTTGTACTTTGTACCTTATATTAACATTTAAATGCTTATATTATTTTACACAATGAAAAAGCTTTTGTTGAAACCTAAGTGTCTTCTAATGAAATGAAGATAGATTTTTGAGTAAAGTTTTTAGACTCGCATAATGAAATCTCTGCAAACAGGGCTATGGATAATCACATACAAGGGTAATGTTTGCCATTCATTTCTTTAGAGAGATTTAGTAAAACAAAGCTAATAAATAAAAATGTGGATATATTGAGGCTGCTTATAAGCCCTGTCAAGTTAACCACTCTGACTCAAAGATCAGACAGAAGACATTAATCATTAGTACATAAAAGAAAATTAATCAGTTCACAGTTTGAAGTCATCAGAAGTTCAAGTCATATACTTATTCTCTGGGGATACAACTGATTTTTGAAAAAGGTGATTTTTAAGAAGTTTCTGTCAGTTTATCTTTTGCGATAACATATCGGCAAGCATGAGAATAGAAGCACATTTTCATAAGAAAAGAGAAAGAAAAATACCTGCATAAGGTTACTTATTGTGTCGTGATTTCTTATAGAAGCATATTTTTTGCAAAACAAAACTTGCTTTTTATTATTAGACCCAGTACAGCATATATTTGTTGTTCCAATTTATTGCTTCTTGCGGACTATATCTCTACTTTTGTATGGGGCCAGTCTTCTACCTAGCACCCATCCTGAGAAACTCAGATGAAAGCTGGAGTTCTCCATGGGATGGAAAGAAAGAGCACCTCTCCTAAGCACACCAAGTAGTGGTGGAGCTTCTTTATGGAAGCCTTATAACAGGGGTGACCAACCTGAGCCTGAGAAGGAGCCAGAATTTACCAATGTACATTTCCAAAGAGCCATAGTAATACATCAGCATCCCCCAGCAGCCCCCCCCCCAACCTCCTGGGCCTCCCACCCACCGGTAGCCCTGCCAATCAGCGCTTCCCCCTCCCTGCCTCCCCGCACCTCCCAATTAGCTCTTTCATGGCGTGCAGGAGGCTCTGGGGTGGGAGGGGGGAGAGGAGAGAGGGCACGGCAGGCTCGGGGAGGGGGTGGGAAGGGGTGGAGTGGGGATAGAGCCAAGGGTTGAGCAATGAGCCCCCCCCCGCCCCCCGGCACGTTGGAAAGTTGGCACTGTAGCTCCAGCCCCGGAGCCGCATATTAACTTCTGAAGAGCTGCATGTGGCTTCGGAGCCACAGGTTGGCCACCCCTGCCTTATAATATTGCCTCAGTGGCAACAGAGGGACCAAATGCTCCATATCATTGTGAACCCTACAGTACTTCCGTACACTACAGTACTTCCGTTCCCTACCCTTAACTCCTCCTGTACAAAGCATGCCAGAGAGCTGAGCTCTGGGGCACACTGAGTGCACAGCTACTGCAAAGCCTCCACAAATTCTACTCTTGAGAAAAGTTACATTGCATTGGTTCTGAAGCCAGAGTACCCTTCACCAGAAAGTGCAGGACTGGACCCATATGAACATAGGAAAGATATGAAAGACATGAGCAATTTGCTCTGATATTGCTTTATCTGATATTTATGGCTAAGGCTACGTTTTAGTCACGGGTAGGGTTGCCAGGTGTCTGGTTTTTGACCGGAATGCTAGGTCGAAAAGGAACCCTGGAGGCTATGGTCAGCACAGCTGACCGGGCAATTAAACGTCTAGTTGGTGGTGCACCAGGCCTAAGGCAGGGAGGCTCCCTGCCTGCCCTGGCTCTGCGCAGCTCCCCGGAAGCAGCCAGCATATCCTTGCGGCCCCTATGCACAGGGGCAATCAGGGAAGCTCTGCGTGCTGCCTGCGCCTGCAGGCATCTCCCCCACAGCTCACACTGGCCGGAAACCACGGGCCTGAAGGCACGGGCAGCATGCACCGCACAGAGCTGCCTGGGCATGCCTCCGCCTAGGGGCCCGACATGCCGACCACTTCCAGGAGCAGCACAGAGTCAGGACAGGCAGGGAGCCTGCCTTAGCCCTGCTGCGCCGCCAACCAGGAGGTGCCTGAAGTAAGCACCACCTGGCCAGAGCCTGAACCCACCCTTGTACACCCGAACCCCCTGCCCCAAGTTTGAACCTCTATCCATACCCTAACTCCCTCCCAGACCCTGCACCACCTTCCTGCACCCCAATCCCCTGGCCCAGGTCAGAACCCCCTCCTGCACGCAAACTCCCTTCTGGAGCCCACACCTCCTCCCACACCCTGACCCTCTACCTCAGCCATGAGCCCGCTCCCACACTCCAAATCTCTTGGACCCAGCCCGGAGCCCCCTCCTGCACCCGAAAACTCTCATCTCCAGCCCCACCTCAGAGTCCGCAGCCCCAGCCCTCACTCCTTCCCACTCCTCAACACCCTGCCCCAGCCCAGTGAAAGTGAGGGAGGGTGGGGGAGATCGAGCGATGGAGGGAGCGGGGCTGGAGTGAGTGGGGGCAGGGTCTCAGAAAAGGAGAATGGAAGGGGCAGGGCCTCGGGAATGGGACGGGGTGTTCGGTTTTGTGCAATTAGAAACTTGGTAACTCTAGTCACAGGTATTTTTAGTAAACATCATGGACAGGCCACAGGCTGTAAACAAAAATTCATGCCCGTGACCAGTCCATGACTTGGACTATATAACCCTGATTAAATCTGGAGGGGGTGAGGAGTGGCCCGTGGGGTGCCGCGGGTGCTCGTGGGAGGGGAGGCCCGTGGGGCGCCACGGGTACTTGGGGGGGAGCAGCCCCAGGGCGACGCGCATATTTGGGGGGGGTGCAGCGGCTCAAGACCCCTGCTAGTGCTGGGGGAAGGGATTGGCAGGGCTGGCAGGCTCCCTACCTGGCTCCTAGCGGCTCACCCCCAGGTGGAGGTGCAGCCAGATGGCTCTGAGCACTGCCTCCGTCCCAAGCACCAGCTCTGCAGCTCCCATTGGCCAGGAACCACTGCACATGTTGCTGCTTCTGGGGAACCCCTAAGGTAAGCACCGCCCAGAGCCCTCATCCACTCCCGTGCCCCAACCCCCAACCCCCTCCCACACCCAAACTCCTGCTGCTGCCTGGGGAGGGCGGCACAGTGGTCCGAGACTGCCCCAGCAGCGGCCGGTGCAGCCGGCCCAGGGGCTACCCAAGCTGCTCAGGTAGCCTCCAGGCTGCAGAAGTCCCAGAGATCCCGGAAAGTCACGGAATCCGTTACCTCCGTGACAAACTCGCAGCCTTATTTATGGTTGTTAAATATCTGTTTTATGTAGCATTCATTGCTCCCATATCTTCTATTTTACTTCTATATTTGACACCTGTGCAACCACTGCTGCAATATTGCCTGCAATTCTGATCCCCACAATTCAAGAAAGATGTTGATAAATTGGAGAGGATTCAGAGAAGAGACATAATTAAAGGATTAAGAAAACATGCCTCATAGTGATAGACTTAAAGAACTCAATCTAGTTATCTTAACAAAGAGAAGGCTAAGGACAATTTTTTTACAGAGTGCAAGTATCTATACAGAGAACAAATATTAAGTAATGGGCTCTTCAATCTGACAGAGAAAAGTATAACATGATCCAATGTCTGGAAATTGAAGCTCAACAAATTCAGACTACAAATAAGGTGTACATTTTTAACAGGGAAAGTAATTACCCATTGGAATAATTTACAAAGGATCACTGGCAATTTTTAAATCAAGATTGGATGTTTTTCTAAAAGATATGCTCTAGAAATTATTTTGGGGAAGTTTTGTGGCCTGTGTTATACAGGAGGCAGGGCCGAATTAACCTTTTGTGGACCCCAGTGCCAAACATATTTGTGGGCCCCATGTAGTCACTGTGGGCTCCGAGTGTGGGCCTGGTGTGGCAGTGCCATTGGTGCCATAGTATACCTGGTACTGGATCTCAGAGACATTTTTCATTTTGATCACACACCTCTTGCATGACTATATGCATTGCCATACAGAGCTCCCTCAGGCCCCAGTTTTTCTCATTGAGCTGTAAACCCATGTGTGTTTACCAGTGTCCACGGTGAGCAGAACTTTCATAGTGATCAGGGGAAACTCCCCACAGATTTATCTCCTTCCTCATTCAGACCTTCTATAGCCATGTTTCCAGTATAACCCTATGTCACCAGTCACTGTATGTGGTTCTGGTCTCAGCTCAATAAAGTTCCACAGCCAGCAGATACCTGATCAATTCTGTCTAATGCCTCCCTCAGCACTCATCCTGCCATTTGAGCAAGCCACTTGCACACACCATTTCCCCAAAGTAAGGACTTAGCCCCTGAGAACCTGAAGTCACCAGCTTTTCTCCCTCTGCTCCCATCTACATGCTAGTCTACTACCTGGTCACCACCACCTCTCCCCATGCCTGTTTCCCTTCTGCCTTGGACGGTATTCTCCCTCTCAAGCTTGACCTACTTCCTCTTTCCCTGCTTCCCTTGACATTCCTTTCCTACGGGTGACCTCTGTTCGTTGAGGTGAACTCCAGTTTATCTGCTCCTAGCTTAATGGCCCCAGTAGTCACAGAGCCACCTGCAGCTTCTCTGGCTATAGCCATGGGGCCAATTGCCAGAGGCCAGCCTTAGATAGCTGTAGCTACTAATCGAAGGAGGGGTGGCAATTCAAGGCTGAGCATGCTTGAACCTTGCCACGGCGGCACAATGGACTCTAAATCCTCAGTGCTGGCCCCAGGCAGCTGCAAACTCTGCAGTTAGGCACTTTCCTCCTCTAGGCCATGGCTTTAAGTACCTGAAATGCCCCTCATGTGCAGCAGAGGCCACCAATTCCCACACACCCCTCAGCTAGCACATAGTTATGCAGAAAGTGCAGCCTGAATGATTTTGGAGGCTGGAGTTCCAGGGGGTTCCCATCCCTGAGTAGCAGCTCTGCAACAAGCTCACATGGCCTCCCTTCGCTGTGGGACCAGGACCCTATGAAGACAGTGGAGTTACCCCGTGTATAACCAGTTCTATCCAAAGCCTGTTGAAGTGAGTGGGAGTCTTTTCATTGTCTTTAATGGGCTGTGTATAGAAGCAAAGGACCCCATTCTAGACTCTAGGAGCAAAGTACATTCTATGCTGCACTGGTTTAGTATTGTAACAGGAAGGTCTCATATTACCTAGTGAATAAGCAACACCTCCTACAGCACCTAACTTTTTCCGAGAGGCTTCCACCCAATTACTAAACCTGTTTCGCTTACAAGGGCTGAAAATATCAGGTAGCATAAGTTACAAAAGCAAGGCACTTCTGAATTCAGTAAGAATTTTGGATGTGCACAGAACTCAGACAGGTTTCAGAGTAGCAGCCGTGTTAGTCTGTATCCGCAAAAAGAAGAACAGGAGTACTTGTGGCACCTTAGAGACTAACAAATTTATTAGAGCATAAGCTTTCGTGGACTACAGCCCACTTCTTCGGATGTGAACTCAGACAGGATTGGTTCCTGCATGATTACAAAACTGCAGTAAAGTGGAACCATTTTCAGCTTGTGTGATTGGAGGATATCTGGATCCATATTATAAGACTGTCCTACATAAATGAGGAAAAGTTGAGGCGTCTTTGTTATTCTTTTGTTCCACTCTTTGTTTCTGTGGGGAATTTGCCAATGCAATATTACTGTCTTCTTTTTAAACAAACAAAACTAAAAACAATGGTAATGGCTATTGAAAATAGCAATCCCAGCCCTAGTTGGCACTGGGAAGATGCCAGCATTTGTTGCTCAATTTTATCCCACTTTTTCTACAGCAAATTACAGTGGATCAGTATATTTGATTTGCGAGAAATGAAGTAACAGCAGCCTAAATTGAGCTTGAGCACTCCTGAAGGCAAGTGCTAGATTCCCTTTCTGAATATTAGATAAATCTGGAAAGGAAAAGCCAATTTCTGCTTCCATGGCTCAGAAGTGGAAATTCTCCTGTACTGTATCTAAAGCTGCCCAGGGTCCTCTAGTAGAGCCTTCCCTCCCTTAGTTATCATTTTAACTTCTGGTGGGATCCACATACCTCCTCCCTTGCTAGGCTTCAGATAGAGAGGTGCACTGTCCATTTAGTCCACCCAATTCCTTCTTTGGGGGCTGCCAGGCGAGGTCACACCAGCATCCCTAATCCAGTCTGGGGAAGTCTTCTGAGGGTGATATCTGGGCCAAAACCTTCTACTCCTTGGGCATACTTGTTCCCCATTCACAGTGCCACCCCCTTCTAGCAGTCAGCTCCCCATTCACAGCAAGCTGCGGTGCATGGGGTCTCACAGCTTCCCCACTCCCTCCCTCTCCCTTTCCTGTTGATAGCTGCCAAGGGAATGCTGGAAAATGTAGTTCCTTCCCTGCTCCAGGGCTGGCTCTATAGGCAGGGAGCTGGCCAAGGAACTACAGTTCCCAGGGCCCCCCGTGGGTTCTCAGCTCCCATGCTGGATCCCTGCTGCACCGAGGCTCACTCTCAGCGGCTCCACTTCTGAGCTTGGGCCAGTGCTATGTTCGGTACTGACAGGAGGTCAGACTAGATGATCACAATGGTTCCTTCTAACCTTGGAATCGATTAATCTATCAGCCATTCCTTTGCAGAAGATTCCCATTTGTCTGTCATGAGCACATCTGCCAGGCTGCTATGTTATGTTGATTTTAGGACTTTGTGGCAATGTATACATAGGTCCTAAACATTTTTTTGGTACATCCTTCCTTTTTCCACTTCTACCTCTCTTACTCCTCACATGCTAATGACTAGCAAAAGTTACAAAATAGAAAAATGTTTCATTAATAAAACAAGAGGGAAAAGTTCCTGAGGTCGCAATACTTGTGGTAAAAATTAAACTTTATGAACAAGAGTAACTGACTGCATCCTTTGTGACTAGAATTGTGCAAAGTACCTGGCCCGGCCACTAGTACAACCACAATTAAATAAATCATGCAAGAATCTGGCTACACCCCCTCAGCGAGCTACCCACAAGCACAGATCACAAGTGTTTGTTTTTATCACAAAGAAGACAAAAAAGATATTTTTTAAATTTAATTCCAGCCAATAATATTAGAATAGCTTAATTTTTCTAGTAGCAATGACAGGTCAAACCTGACTAAAGTGACCTGAAAAGGAAAAACTGGAAGAGGCTTTAAATATCCTAAATGTTCCCTAATCCTGCAATTCCAACTCAAATAAGACTGTTTATTTTGAATATTTCATGCAGCTCTATTAGGTAACGCCATGAAGTGTTCTTGGATGCAATTTCTGCTGTCAATAACAGAATCATGTGTAACATCAATATCTCATTGTTGTCTCTGTTAAATATTTCAAAATATATAAAGTGCAACATTATGCTATCTGTCATGGCCTGACCCAATGCCCATTGAGGCCAACAGAAACATCCCAGATCAGACATATATTATTTAGCCGCATGATTTTTTCACAACTCCCCTAATATATATAACATTTATTTTGCCAAAATACTATTGGCTCATTTCCAATATATAAAAGGCACACTTTGCTGTCCTGATATGAAATCTAATCCATGATCACAACTTTAATACCAGATCAGTGGTTAAATACTATAGTACTAACATCCCTTCTGCTCAGATTGTATAGGGTTATTTTTTTCCAGTCTCTCAAAATACAATTTATCACAGTAGCTCTCAGACAGTCTATCACCTATACTATTATACAGTAATATTTTGAGTTGTCTTGTTGGGATTAAATCACATGTTCCCTTTGGTTCTCAGATTTTACTCCATGAAATGAAATGAAATGAAATGAGTCTGCCTTATCACAAGCATGAACCAACAAAAATTCATATGTAAACCCAGGAGACTCACTTTTAACACATTAACTACTAACTGCTCCAGAGGCTGGACTGAATCAGAATAAATTATGTGGGTTTTTTTGTTTTCTTTTCAAAATCTGGTGAGGTGTTAATCCAGGCCAGTCATTATATTATTTTAGTTGGAGTATTTGGGATTTCTCCTGTACTGTATTTGACACAGGAATACCATGTATGCCTGGTTTTTCCACTAAGCACCAGATCCAACATTTCTTTAAAAAAAATCATAGAAGTTTAAATTCAAACACTACAAATTATTGCTCATGCTGTGAAATTGTTTGTTTCCTGTATATGCAACTGGTTCTTCTGTTGGTGGTTCTCTGCAATTGATTCTCTACTTGCCAATACTTTTCTTTTTGTGATATTCTTTACACATTGTACTAGGTATTAAAGAATTAAAAAGTATTAAAGTATTAAAAAAAAACCTGTGTGAACATATGGCTTTAATCCCTGTGGTCTATACTGTCAGCATAGTTACATGAGCGATTAACAAAACAGCCTTTAAAACCCCGTATGGCTAAAGATTGTCCCATATATGAAAAGTGAAATCAACTATTAATATTAATTATAATGAATATGAAATAATATGCAAATGACCGTGCAACAACCATAACTCCCTCTGACTGACTGCCAAAATACTATTAACGTTCTCATGAAGAATGTAAGCTGGTTAATACTGGAAGGAGAGCATATATATTATGATCAGAAGTGATAATTAGAGTTTTATCATACATCAATTTTTAATTTAATGCTAATGGAATGTTTTCTTGACCTGTTACCAAAATAATTTGCAAAATATTTATATGACACCACACAGACATATGCAGCTAATCTGGCAGTTAAATTGCCTGAACAAGTAAACGCCTAGAATTTTGAATGAAGGGTACATCTTGCTCTTGGGCAGTTTGTTAAACTATTCTCTAATCTTGTCTGAGACAAAAAATGTATGCATTAATTTATTTTCATATTTAACACTTTATTATAAACATACACAATGACTCTGCTTTCCTTTATATTTCAATGGAAGTTTGAAAACGATCATTTAAATTGGCATCACCATCTCCTCAGCCAAATTGCTAATGCATACAAATGTGGGTACTTTGGGTCTCTGTAAGATACTGATATAATCTGTGCATTAGCAATGCTTGATGTAATTTTTGGAAGTGCTGAACTCCAGTTGAAGTCAGTGGGATCTGCAGGTGTTCAGCACCTTTGAAAATCAGTCCCAAAATGACTAAAACCATAATGAAAAAAATCTTCAGCAGCATGACAATATTGTGAGTTTGGCAATACGTTTTGCAAAATCTGGGTTTTTTTTTAAAGCCCCAAATCCTGGAATCATGTTAAAGGGAGAATCTCAGCTTTCATTAAAACAAACAAAAAGGTTTCTAGTCCTTGCAGTTATGGAGAAAAGCTTGAAAACTTCACCCCAGTACACCGCAAAGCCTCCAAACTCAGAAGGAAAACAAAATGTATTTTATTTTTTTTAATCTTATGATTTTGAGGGGGATTCACTCATTATTTTTGAAAGCTTAGGTTTGGCAATACTGGTTCAGTGACCAAGAAAAAATATAAACATTTGGTTATATCAGCCACTGCATAAGAGTTAGTGCACTTTAATTGATAGAATGGGAAGAGAATGAGGACTCCCGGTTTTCACTTATAACACTGTCACTGATTTAGTATGTAACTTTTGCATAATCACCCTGTGTGTCAGTTTATTCCTAAGTAAAATGGGTCTAAATAATTCATGTTTGCAAAGTTCTTTCAGAACGTTAGGCAGAAGTTACAAATACAAATTATTTTTATTAATTGTCATTGGAAATGGTGAGGGTAAGAAGGTTCATACAATCATTAAAATAGATGGCATTTTCATATTTGAATATTTATTAACCGCTCTGCTGATGGCGGTTCCAATCCCCCACTGCCAAGAAAAGCAGATTACGGTTATCTGTATAATTTTAGCCCACAGATACCCTAATCAAGACAGCCCGTGTGCTGAGTACTGTACAGAGTCCCTGCCCAAAGATTAAGACAGAATGTTTCAAGTAGGTGTAGTAGACAATGGAGAAAATGGGGGGAGGAATGTGGTGTAATTTCAAAGGGAGCACAGGGTTTCATGGATAAGTTATGTGTTTAGTTTTCACGTTTCAAGTTGACTATTTAAAAAAATAAAAATAAAAAAAGATTTCTTAATCCTTACAGCCCACCACCCTACTTTGCATTAGGCTCTTGTTTCAGTTTTGCTTAGCAGAATTCTATCCTACTTACCAGATACAGTCATTTTTTAAATCAATCAGGGATCTGATGACCCACTGTATTTGATTCCATATCTAATCCTGTCTCAAGAACAAATAATACACATTAAAGAATGCCATCCAGATTGAAGATGTTCTTTAGGCTACAGGGAGGAAGCTGAACAGCTATTAAACGTACTTACTAATCTAAATATGCTTTGCAACCAAGAAACTTGAGCTACTTGGCAGATTTCATCAAACAGATGGTCAGTTCCCAGCTTTTTTCACCAGAGATGATTAGCACTTAAATTAATGAACAACTTCAGTGGAAAGAAACAGCTAACAAAATTATTTTTGTAATGAATAACAAGTACTGTACAGTATGAGGAAAGCCAGTACCTACACAGATACACAAGAATTTCACATGCACTAACAAGAGGTCTCACCATAAATCTTCAGCTGCACTTCTAACATTTTCTTTTTCTTTTTTTTTATGCTCTAAAACTATTTCATTATTTCCCCAGTTTTGCAGAGACACTGCATTTTCCCCATAATGCTCTGCTTATACAGCTTGTACATGCCACCAATTTTTCATCCATGGGGTTGCCAGGAAATCAGTGCCCAGAGAAATGATGACTATGCTAATTTTTGCAAGCAGTGAATATCCTTAAAGGCTGGGTGGTGTCTTGTAAGCAGCAGTGTATGTTTGGGGCTAGAGAAGTGACAATGAGGACTATTTGAGAGCGAGGGAGCAGATGATAGGGGTCTGAGAAAAGAACAATTGGATAAACTGACAGAGGAAATGAGAGACAGGGCAGAAAACTCAGAAAAAAGAAGAAAAGGAGAGAAGTGGAATGGGAATATGGAAAACTTTTACAGTATAAAACACAAGTTAGAGGGGAAAACAGTAGAAAATGAAGAGAGATAACCCATCAAGATATGCAATAGAGTGACTGATAAGAAAAAAAGACGAATAACTATTGCAAATGAGACAGAGAGAGAGAGAGAGAAAAAGAGAAATGCTAGTGCTAAGTTATGTAACCTATAGTATTGCCAATTCTTGAGTTAATCATACATCTTACAATATTTGGTATTTTATTACAGCCCCAACTCCCTGGAATCCTGTGATTATGTGAGAACCTCCATTTTTGTTTTTTTTAAAAAAAGCTTCTAGCTCTTGGATTGCACAGAAAAGTTTAAAAACATGATCCTATGGTACCCCAAATGCTCAAAAACCAAAAGTAAATAGAAACATTTTTTTTATTTAAAGAAATCTCATGATTTCGGGGGAGCCTGTCTCATGATTTTTAAACAGCTGGGATTTAGCCATATTGAGTCAAGTGACCAGATGTCCCAATTTTATAGGGACAGTCCCGATTTTTGGGTCTTTTTCTTATATAGGCTCCTATTACCCCCCACCCCCATCCTGATTTTTCACATTTGCTGTCTGATGGTTTGTTTTAAAGCAACTGTTTTTTGTCACTTCATTTTCATACTGGCCACAGGCTCCTGGAGCGAAGAGTAAGCAAAGGCCAAGACCCAGCTGGACCTGCTGAGGACAGTTAATAATCACAGATACTGTAACCTGATGACCCAGTCAAAGTGTGTATGTGGGTGGGTGGGGCGGGAAACATGTTATTCCACCCTGAGAGAAGTACAGGAGCGGGAAGACCTGTTGCTTGGAAAGAGTGCCCACAGACACTAAGTGAGGGAGTCAAAGGTTCAGCTTGCCCTGGAACTGTAACAGAACCTCCCCCACCTTCCTTGTATTCAGGCAAGGTGGTGATAAGCCACCTGCCTTAGTGACTCAGCAGAACACTTAACACTCCCCAGCAGGACCAACATCTGCCAACTGAACATTTGGAGTATATCCCATCTCCTAGAACTGGAAGGGACCCCGAAAGGTCATTGAGTCCAGCCCCCTGCCTTCACTAGCAGGACCAAGTACTGATTTTTGCCCCCTCAAGGATTGAACTCACAACCCTGGGTTTAGCAGGCCAATGCTCAAACCACTGAGCTATCCCTCCCCCCTGTCAGCCTGGTATATCAAAAGGGATACAACAGGTTGTAACATTTACGTGGCACATCCTGTTTTAATTCTCCATTCTTTCAGTTCTGACACATACCTACTGGGTTTTTCTCTCATTCCCTTAACTCCCCGGTTTCAGGGAGAGCTGATGTTTCTAGTTCTTTCATTGGATATTTATGATCGGGGTGGCACCAGTGCACCACGCGCGTGCCTGGGGCAAGAAGCCGGGGGGGAGGGGGCGGCCTGCTGGTAGCTGTGGGGGTAGCAGTCAGGGAGCCTTCAGCAGAGTGCCTGCGGGAGGTCCGCTGGTTCCGTGGCTTCGGCGGCAATTCGGTGGCATGCCACCGAATCCGCGTGACCAGCCAGACCTACGAAAGCCGCCTGCCTGCCATGCTTGGGGCAGCAAAATACATAGAGCTGCCCCTGTTTATGATACCCAAAATTAAAAGTAATAATATCTAAATATAAAGCTGTATTTTCATAAAGTACAATGGCCATTTGGCTAAGAATCAGGATCAGGAAGGAAACACCAGGCTTCCAGTCCCACTCTGCGCACACACCAGCTGTGCCCCCAACCTCACTTCTCTCCTAACCCAATGCAGCCCCCAGTCCTGCTCTGCCTCCAAGATCGGGCCAGCCTCCATGGGGGCAACAAGGGAGCAAGACCCTTCCAGCTCCGCTCTGCCCCATCCCCAACCTTGTTCAACCCCAGTTCTGCTCCACCTCCAGGCCAACTCCGCTCCCAACCCCAGTTCCAGGGTGAATAAAAATCAACTTTTTTTTTAATCAAAAAATTGGATTTTTTTTAATGTAATTTGGATTTTTTTTTTATCAAAATGCTTTTTGAGGAAAAAAAATCTATCTAAAGATAGTTTTAATTAAGATACTGTGATGGGTTTGATCACAGAAAACCCCTTGGGAACTGACAACTGATATGCAGAGACTACCTCTGAGCCCGTTTTCCCTGGCAGCTTGGGACTTCAGAACTCTGCCTGGTTGTGCCAGACACGCTTGCCTGCTACAAACACAGACCCAGGACTGAAACACGTCCCTCAAAAGCTGCAGGCTAAACTGAAAACAGCTTAAGAAGTGTTCCTGTCTCCTGCACTCAGATGCCCAGCTCCCAATGAGGTCCAACCCCAAATAAATCTGTTTTACCCTGTATAAAGTTTATACAGGGTAAACTCATAAATTCTTTGCCTTCTAGAACACGGTTAGAGAGATATGCACAGCTGTTCCCCTCCTCCCCCGGTATTAATACATACTCTGGGTTCATTAATAAGTAAAAAGTGATTTTATTAAATACAAAATGTAGGATTTAAGTGGTTCAAAGTAATAACAGACAAAACGAAGTGAATTACCAAGCAAAATAAAATAAAACCTAATACAGTAAGAAAGTGATTATAGATGAAATCTTACCCTCAGATGTTTCAATAAGCTTCTATCACAGACTGGACGCCTTCCTAGTCTGGGCACAATCCTTCCCTCGACACAGCCCTTGTTCCAGCTCAGGTGGTAGCTAGAGGATTTTTCATGATTGCAGCCCCCTTTGTTCTGTTCCACCCCTTTATATATCTTTTGCACAAGGTGGAAATTCTTTGTCTCTCTCTGGGTTCCCATCCCTCCTTCTAAAAGGAAAAGCACCAGGTTAAAGAAGGATTCCAGTTCAGGTGACAAGATCACATGTCACTGTAAGACTCCAAGCCTTCATTCCTCCCAGCCTGACTCACAGGAAGGCCTGCAAGCAAACACAGCCATCCACAGTCAATTGTCCTGGTTGATGGGAGCCATCACGATTCCAAACCACCATTAATGGTCCATACTTTGCATAACTACAATAGGACCTCAGAGTTATATTTCATATTTCTAGTTTCAGGCACAAGAGTGATACATTTATACAAACAGGATGACCATACTCAGTAGATTATAAGCTTTGTAATGATACCTTACAAGAGACCATTTGCATGAAGCATATTCCAGTTACATTAGATTCACACTCATTAGCATATTTTCATAAAATCATATAGAGTGCAACGTCACAGATACATTATAGCTCAAAGATATCTCATCATGGAATAGGGATTATAAATTCTAATTCTATGGTATGAGACCATATATTCATGTAATGTTTAAGAAAAGTTTTGTAAATGAGTTCCAATAGTTCATATCATATCCAATAGTCCAATCTTATGGAGTTCCAGGGGCTTCTGTATAGATTATTTATGTTAATCTTTCTATCCACCCAATGGGACTCTAGAAGATACCATCAGAGATGCTTAGTTTTGCAGCTTTCAAACAGTGGATTTGTGTCTCCAGAGATAACATGCTTGTTAACAGCAAAAATGTTTTAAATAAAAAAATAAATGAATAATATATAGAGGTGAGAAATAACAGACCTCAAGTCCCTCTGCAAATTTGTGTATACAGAGTCAATCCCTTACCTCTCTCTAAAAGTGAAAAGTTTCAAAAAGTTCAATGAATAGAAGATTGTTGGGGGCGGAAAAGATTGGACAAGGAGAAGAAGTCTGGAGATAAATGTGAGAAAGGAGGGACAGGCAGTAGAAACAAAAGTGAAATTGTTTGAGCAGCATATTCTTGAGGTCTTTCTAAGTGTAGCCTTCATTGATTTGAGATCTACCATACCATTCTCTCACTAGAAGGGAAAACCTATAATAGCAGCAGGCTGTAAAAGAGACCCAGTTTGGGAATATTTTAATGAAGTTCCTCTACCTATGGGTAAGAAAGGGATGCATGCAAAATGCAAACAGTGCAACAAAGAAATGCAACGTCTGGTTGCACCAATAAAACAACATCATGAGAAGTGTTCCGTCTCAGGAGGAAGCTGTGTTGAAGAGAATGAAAGGAACATGTCTGAACATGCAGGATCTTCAGGATTGTAAACTTTTTTATTTCATACTTCTTGCTTAAGGACTGCCTGTCTTCCTTCTGGAGTATTCTTGAATTCTCATGTTTGACCAAAAAATATAGTTGTTACTCTATGGTACTATCATTTTAGATGCAGTTGTGATAAAAAATAAATAGCTGAAATAGGCAGATTTACCTACCTCACAGAGGTGATGTGACACTAGATTAATTGATGATTGTCATGGGCATTGAGTTCTCAAATTGGACACTTAAAATTCTAAACACTTTGGAGTAAAGGATAATCTTTTAATTCTGTACTTGTACAGCACCTAGCACAAGGTGGTCCTGGCACATGATTTGGGCTCCTAGGCACTACCACAATACAAATAATCCATACAAATGAAGAGAGGATAAAAGTGCATAGTATTATTAGAACTATGGTTATTTATCAAGAAGCCTCAGAAGTCTGAGTAGTCTGACATACTGAACAACAACATTAAACTAAATAGGACATGTTAAGGATAATGTTTCAGACTTAGTCTTGAATTTCCTACTAACCGTGCATCATTCTGGCACACACCTTAATATTATTTTAATACCATTTTATTGCATGAGAATAATAAAATTGGTGAAAAATAAACCATGCCAAAGTATTAGAATTGAAACTATACATGTATTTCAATATAGGAATTGTGCTAAGAGTTATAACTTCATTAGAAATTCCTGTTAATGAAATATATCAGAGTATTATTATTTTTTTTAAATTGAACTTTTGCTAAATATTTTTGGAAATATCTTCTCTCTGACACAAACTGAAAACTCTCAATGATTTCAGGAGGTCAGACTTCGAGAGCACAGCCTCTTTTATCTCATGTTGTGAATCCCATTGTTCCACTAAGTGAAATGGAAATGTACTGAACACCCACTCCACAAATTCCAAATGTAATCTTTTCATCTACCAAAGAAAACTCTGTCCTCAGTCTACTGAATCACCAACACTGAAATAAGCACGTTGCACAGGCTTGAGAAAAATTCATTGTTCTAGATGGATGGTTACTGAGATAGAAGATTTGTTCCCCTCCCTGAGGTAAGCACTGTATCTATTGTGCCACAAACACACAACATTCTTTCACTTGGGAGTAACCTCATTGGTCTTTCAGAAGCTATAAGCCTAGACTTTTATAAGAATAAGGCCATCTTTTCAATTTCCCTCACATATTCCTGTCCTATATTTTAAGACGTGCCCTTTCTAACCATTCAGACTTTGGGTATTGTGTTTATGCCTAGGGCCAGATAAGGATGTCAACCTCTGAATTGGTCATCTGAATATAATTTTCTTAATTTTTTGTTTAAGCATGCTCACAATTCGCTGACATTTAAATATATTGTATACAGGCATCAGCAAGTCATATGAACAGCTATGCAGTATATTGCTTAACAATTGCTGTAATTCTTTCCTGAGTCCAGCACTTAAAAAGCAAATGTGTTGCCACTTATCTCCTGCAACTTTGATGTCTTTATGGACTTAGCAATTTATAAGATCTTTAGAAAGACTAATCTAACAACCTCCAGCCTAGGGCAGATGTTTGCCCTTCTCTTTTGTTTGCCAGACACATATCTGCTAATAGTGCATATTGCTTTTTACAGACTATAATGAACCATAAATCACAGGAGCCGAACACACTCAGCACACACATCTTGCAGGATCAGCCCCTCTATAAGTGAAGATCAAATCAATATTAAAATTTTTCCAAGGTACAGTAGAATATAACTGTTTTGAACATCCTAAGAGTTTGTGGCAAGCTGGGGGTGTGAATCTGCACCACACTGGCCTGATGCAAACTAAGTGTCCACAAAGACCCTGCTAACATGCATCAAGATTTAGCTAGTGCACTTTGATCAAAGAGGGCTATATCAAAGTTTGTTAATGCACGTCAGCAGGGTCCACACAGACAGTTAGTCCACAGCACGCTACTGCAGGCTAAAAAATCACACCCCAGCTTGCTGCAAACTAACTGTTCGTGTAGACAAGCTCTAAGTGTGGCATTAAGCATTAACTGTCAGAATCAAATTCTGTTTTACAGAAAAATTAGTGTATTAAATTATCCTAAAATCCCTTCTGCATTCTTCAAAAACACTAAATATTAAGAAGAATGAGTTCAAACAGTCAGAAAATGTTAAAGAAGGGTTCATGGACAGAAAAACTTAATAATTACAACATATCTCCTGCCTTATAGGATAGGCAGGCATTGCCTGCACACTGAAGAAGTGCCCTATGAGAATGGATATAGTGGTAAACATAGAGTTACTATATGTCCGGATTTTCCCGCACATGTCCGGCTTTTTGGTCCTCAAATCCCAGTCCGGGGTAAACTGCCAAAAAGCCGGACATATCCGGGAAAATAGGGAGGGGTCGTGGGGCTTGGGTCTGGACTGGAGCCGCTGGGGCCAGAGCCGGAGCCACTGGGGCCAGTGGTGCTCAGCCGCTGGCCGGTGCCGCTCGGGGACAGGGCCGGCGCCGGACCGGGGCCGGGCCAGAGCCGCTCGGCCGGAACCGGGGCCTGAGCCGAGCTGGGCCGGAGCTGCTGGGACCGGGGCTGGGGGTGCTCGGCTGCTGGCCGGAGCCGCTCAGCCGGGGCCGGGGCCGGGGCCGGTGCCCCAGGTCCGAGCCGAGCTGGAGTCGCTAGGGCCGGAGCTGCTTGGCCGGGGCCGGTGCCCCGGGGCCCGAGCTGAGCTGGAGTCGCTAGGGCCGGGGGGTGCTCGGCCAGGGCCAGCATGCTTGGCCGGAACTAGGGCTGGCGCCCCAAGGCCCAAGCTGGGCCGGGCCGGTGCCCCGGGGCCCGAGCTGAGCTGGAGTCGCTAGGGCCGGGGGGTGCTCGGCCAGGGCCAGCATGCTTGGCCGGAACTAGGGCTGGCGCCCCAAGGCCCAAGCTGGGCCGGGCCGGTGCCCCGGGGCCCGAGCTGAGCTGGAGTCGCTAGGGCCGGGGGGTGCTCGGCCAGGGCCAGCATGCTTGGCCGGAACTAGGGCTGGCGCCCCAAGGCCCGAGCTGGGCCAGGCCGGAGACGCCGGGGCCAGAGCCTCTTGGCAGGCCAGCCAGCCGCCGGAGGGAGCCACTCGGACTGCGCCGCGCCTCCTCGTACCCCCCCCCCCCCGCCACCGCCCCAGCTTACCTGCTGCCTCCCTGTTTCAGGCTTCCCGCAAACATTTGATTTGCGGGAAGCAGGGGAGGGGAAGGAGCAGGGGGACGGAGCGTTCAGGGGAGGGGGCAGAGACTTTGGGGAAGGGGCAAGATGTGGTGTGACTCAGAAAAGGGCATTTTCTCTTTTCATTCTCAATACTGTTAAAATAATCAGGCTTACAATGAACAAACTAGTTCCCTGATTTTCAGAGGTGTCAAGCACCCACAAGTCACACTGAAATTTTTAATTGCCAGCTTTAGAATGATTATAAAGCTTTCCAGTGCAAGCTAAAACTAGTATTCCTCACCATCAAGGCCCTGCATAACTCTCCCCTTCCTACACCTCTGATTGGGTTTCCAGAGAAACCCTATTTCCTTTGATCAACCATTGATGCTTTAGGAGCCCCTTCATTTCTCCCATCCACTCCCATCTTTCTACTCTCTATCAATGTGGCCTCATGCATAATAGACCTCTAGCCTCTTAGTCCCAGCACAAGACCTCTACTCTATTCACATTCAGCTTCCCCCAAGACTCATTTCTAACTCCAGACCCCCTTTCTCCCAACAGAATAATAAAAGGTGAAGGGAGTGGGAGTCAAAAAAGAAAAAATCATTATCACACATTTGCTCTCCCAGTACCTCTTATATTAGGATATTTAAAACTTAAAACAGTGGGATTACAAGCTATGTAAGATCTCAGAATAAAAGAAGCAGTCACGGTTGCAGAGCTTGTGTACGCTGATATTATCAAAGTCCACCTGTAGTTATTACAGTTACGGTTGTGTCTCGATTTCACTTTGACAAGTCCTTTACCTACGTTAGGGTATGTTTTGTAGGTGTAGTGATGTCCCTATGAGGGAGCGTAGTGTGTCACAGAATCCTCTCAGTATGACACGGTTGAAATAGCATGCTGGAGATTTGCATCTTAACATGGCACTTCCTGATTTTAAGGGCTTGGGGAGCAGGATAGGCCTAAAAACAACTTCAACAGCCTTTGAACAAAGTTGGAGTTTCTTGGAATTTGTTTACCTTAAAAGACCCTCTAAATTGTTAGATGCAGAAGAAGATAATCAACAAAGCCATTAGAAGGAATGTACAAGCACTGATTAAACATTATGATAGCAACATATACATGAGCTATCAATATTAAGCTGCAGATTTGTTATTCCATTTGGCTTCCAGACTTTGCAGATTAGATATGGTTCACTGTGTTCTTGAAAGACGATTAAAGGAGATTTTAATATGTCCATAGTTATTAGGCTTGGAATGATTAAATTTTTATTGGTAAATGTAGATAAACATCAATTTCACCATACACATACAAACCAGTGAAAAAACTATTTCCATCAATAACTGACATTTACAGATAGGTAAAGTAAGAAAAATGCTGCTTGAGAACTTATTAGAGTTAGATTTAAGGATATTTACTTGGTATATTTTGACATGTGATGTTGAGAGTTTGTATTTTAAGAGTTAACTTTGGGAACCATACTTGATATTTTGTCAAAGGAACAGTTGTTTAAGGTAGAAAGATTTATGGTATCAAGACTCCACCTTCACTTCCTGACTGAATGGTTCACAACACTGACCACGTGGTCTAAATTAAAAAAATTAGGACCATCTTATGCCCAGCCCTGAATAGGTGCAAAATAGAGATATGGATCTCTCAGTCTAGGATTATTGCTGCAGCGCAGCTCCTTCTCATCACCTCCCCTAATGCACTGGTAGCTAGAAAGCCACAATCTGTATTCTATATTTACACATACACCTCTCCCCATCACCACAAGACCACACCCTTGGCACTATTGGCTTCTCTATTATAAAATAGCCAAAGGAGCCAATTTTCTCATTTTCCCAGGGGTGCTCAACCCCCCCTCTGCCCCAGGCTGCACCCCCACTCCACCCCTTCCCCCAAGGTCCCAGTCCTGTCCCATCTCTTCCCACCCCTGCCCCATTCCACCCTCTCCCTCAAGCATGCCCCACCCTCACTCTGCCTCTTCCTCCCCCACTCCTCCCCCTCTGCCCCAGCACCTCCTGCCCGCCACTGAACAGCTGATCACTGGCAGGCATTGGAGAAGAAAGGAGGAGAAGCTGACTGGCGGGTCCCTGGTGGCTGCTGAGCACCCACTATTTTTTTCCGTGGGTGCTTCAGTCTTGAGTCGGCATCTAGGAAACTAGGAAACCCATCACAAATCCAATATTTAAACTTCCCTATGATGTTGCACTCTATATGATTTTATGAAAATATGCTAATGAGCGTGAATATAATGTAACTGGAATATGCTTCGTGCAAAAGATCTCTTGTAAGGTATCATTACAAAGCTTATAATCTACTGAGTGTGGTCATCCTATTTGTATAAATGTATCATTCGTGTATCTGAAACTAGAAATATGAAATATAACTCTGAGGTCCTATTGTAATTATGCAAAGTGTGGGCCATTAATGGTGGTTTGGAATCTTGATGGATCCCATCAACTAGGACAACTGGTTGTAAATGGATTTGTTTACTTGCAAGCCTTCCTGTGAGTCAGGCCAGGAAGAATGAAGGCTTGGGATATCACAGGACATGTGATTATGTCACCTGGTACTGGAATCCATCTTAAACCTGGTGCTTTTCCATTTAGAAGGAGGGGTGGGGAGCCAGAGAGACAAAAGATTTCTGCCTTGTACCAAAGCTATCTAAGGGGGCGGAACAGAACAAAGGGAGTTCCAGTCATGAGAAATCCCCTAGCTACCACCTGAGCTGGAACAAGGACTGTACCAGGGAAAGGAGTGGGCCCAGACGAGGAAGGAGTCCAGTCTGTGAAAGAAGCTTCCTGGAACATCTCTGATGGTGAGATTTCATCTGTAATCACTTTCTTAATGTATTAGGCTTAGACTTGCGTGTTTTGTTTCATTTTGCTTGGTAACTTACTTTGTCCTGTCTATTATTACTTGGAACCACTTAAATCCTACTTTTCATACTTAATAAAACTCACTTTTTGCTTATTAATTAATACTTGGGGAGCAAACAGCTGTGCATATCTCTCTATCAGTGTTATAGAAGGCAGACAATTTATGAGTTTACCCTGTATACAGAGTAAAACAGATTTATTTGGGGCTTGGATCCCTTTGGGAGCTGGGTATCTGGGGGTTCTAGAGACAGGAGCACTTCTTAAGCTGTTTTCTGTCTGTAGTTTGGGGGTGCGTGGTTCAGACCCTGGGTCTGTGCTAGAGCAGACTGGCGAGTCTGAGTCAACAAGGCAGGGTTCTGGAGGCCCAAACTGGCAGAGAAACCAGGCTCAGAGGTAGTCTCAGCAGATCAGGTGACAGTCCCAAGGGGGTTTCTGTGATTGAACCTGTCACACTCCCCTCCTGCTCCCATGTTCCCTAAAAGAAACCTACCTCACTGAAACTTTGTATATGGTATCTCTTCCCTGGACAGTGGGTGGCTTTTGTTTTTGTTTTTGTTCAGGAAAAAAGGTTTTGAAGTAGTACCAAAAAAAAAAAAAAGTCCTTATTTATATTTTTAAGACTTTTTCTTGGCTCATCTGATTTCCAAACAACTTGTTTGAAAATGGACTTCCAATTTTGTTTTGAACTTGGTAACATTGCCTTTTAGTATTTAGCAGGATGGGGGGGGGGGCAGGATAACTAAAATACAAAGAATTGTTTTTAAAGCGCATACAAAGCAATATTTAAATTATAAATAAGAATATAGGAATTACCATATGGGATCATACCTATGGCCCATCTAGTCCAGTATCCTGTCACGGATAATGGCCAGCACTGGATGCTTCAGGGGAAGGTGTAAAAGCCCGTCAGCAGGGAGATAATTTGCCCCCATCCCACATTAGGTCTCATCTTGATTTCTAAAAGTAATTGGCTTAACCCCTAAAACATAAGATTCAGTATCATTTCCAATGTTTTCATTAGAATTAACTGTTAAAACTCTGGATAGCCTTGCTATCCATATAACTGTCTGCTCTCTTTTTGAATGTGGTTGGTTCTTGGCGTCAATAACTCAATTCCTGTGGCAGTGAATTGCACAGTCTTCTTGCTGTGGGTAAAATATTTCCTTTTACCAGTTTGTGGATTAGCCACCTTTTAACTTAACTGAATGTTCCCTTGCTCTTATGTTATGAGAAGGGAGAACAGATGTTCCAAATCCACCTTTTCAATACCATTCATTATTTTATATACATTTATGTCCTCTCTTATCTTCTTTCTAAGGGAAACAAATCCTACTATTTCAATCTTACTTCATATGTGTTTTTTTCCAGGCCTTTGATCATTCTTGTTGCCCTTCTCTAAACTCTCCTAACCCTGCAATATCTTTTAAAGATATTAACATGTAAAATATAAAACTAATCTGTTGTTGATTTCAGACTATACTGCAGTAACTTCAGCATTTGGGGGTGCAGAGGCATAGATGTGATGTTTACGAGACCCAGTGAATATCCAAAAAGGCAGGTGCCTGGGAATGGCACAGGAAGCACAAAAAGAGACCAGGATACCAGGAGAGATATCAGCTTGGAGATACAGACTAGGAATGTCATGGAGCTCTATTCGCTTAAAAAAGGCCATAGAGAATAAGACGGAGAATATCTTATTGCCCTTATATAAATCCATGGTACGCCCACATCTTGAATACTGCATACAGATGTGGTCTCCATCTCAAAAAAGATATACTGGCATTAGAAAAGATTCAGAGAAGGGCAACTAAAATGATTAGGGGTTTGGAATGGGTCCCATATGAGGAGAGATTAAAGAGGCTAGGACTTTTCAGTTTGGAAAAGAGGAGACTAAGAGGGGATATGATAGAGGTATATAAAACCATGAGTGATGTGGAGAAAGTAAATAAGGAAAAGTTATTTACTTGTTCCCATAATACAAGAACTGGGGGCCACCAAATGAAATTAATGGGCAGCAGGTTTAAAACAAATAAAAGGAAGTTCTTCACACAGCGCACAGTCAACTTGTGGAACTCCTTGCCTGAGGAGGTTGTGAAGCCTAGGACTATAACAGCGTTTAAAAGAGAACTGGATAAATTCATGGAGGTTAAGTCCGTTAATGGCTATTTGCCAGGATGGGTAAGGAATGGTGTCCCTAGCCTCTGTTTGTCAGAGGGTGGAGATGGATGGCAGGAGAGAGATCGCTTGATCATTACCTGTTAGGTTCACTCCCTCTGGGGCACTTGGCATTGGCCACTGTCGGTAGAAAAGATACTGGACTAGATGGACCTTTGGCCTAACCCAGTACGGCCATTCTTATGTTCTTGTCTTAGAATGGGGGTGATGGCGATTTTCACAAAGAACATAAAAATACAAACTAAAATGTCTGCAATAATCACTACAGTTGTTGCTCTCATATATTTACTGAAATAAATTTGAATTTGCTGATTTACAACATCGAAATTCTTTACCATGCATCACATTTCAGTGCACTATGCTCAGACCAGACACCTTGGAAGTGTCATAACATAAAATTGGGTACCAAGTTCACATTGTGTCAGGGTGTTGAAAGACTGCAGAACACAATACAATACATTCAAAATACTACCTGTTTGATCAGATATTGTTATGTGGCAGGTCACATATCCCTAAAAGATGGGATCATTTCTATTACCTGCAAATAATTCATGGGAGCAGATGTTTCTACACACAGTTTACATGTACCTAAACTGTAACTACCCTTCTTTACTTTGCATGAAATGGAAGGCTTCTTAATTTAACTAAACCACCCTCTCTGCTGTCCCCATCTCACTTTTTGTCAATATATTATTTTTTATAAGACCATAAAGTGAAAGTTGTGGAAATAATGCAGATCATGCAGACTGTGTCAAGCAAATTTATAAGTGCCATAGTAAATCAAATAAAACAACAGCAACCACAGAAGAAATATTACAATATACTAAAACAAAAGCATATCATTTTGTGTGAAGAAAGGGGGGTAAACATACAGTGGACAAGTGTCATAGCTGGAGAAGCATTGCTGTTTAAGTTTACCCAGCAATTAGATGTAAGTATTTTTAAACACCTTGCTTCCACCTCTTACACTGACTCAGTGAATGGCATAGCCATGAATTAGGCAAACCGCAGGGAATAAACTGCTGATTAAAGAACAGTTTGGTCTGTTGCAGTTCCTCTCTCTCTCCCCCCACATCCTCAGCATATATATATATATATATAAAAAGCAACAGAGGGTCCTGTGGCACCTTTGAGACTAACAGAAGTACTGGGAGCATAAGCTTTCGTGGGTAAGAACCTCACTTCTTCAGATGCAAGTAATGGAAATCTCCAGAGGCAGGTATATATCAGTGTGGAGATAACGAGGTTAGTTCAATCAGGGAGGGTGAGGTGCTCTGCTAGCAGTTGAGGTGTGAACACCAAGGGAGGAGAAACTGTTTCTGTAGTTGGATAGCCATTCACAGTCTTTGTTTAATCCTGATCTGATGGTGTCAAATTTGCAAATGAACTGGAGCTCAGCAGTTTCTCTTTGGAGTCTGGTCCTGAAGTTTTTTTGCTGTAAGATGGCAACCTTTACATCTGCTATTGTGTGGCCAGGGAGGTTGAAGTGTTCTCCTACAGGTTTTTGTATATTGCCATTCCTGATATCTGACTTGTGTCCATTTATCCTCTTGCGTAGTGACTGTCCAGTTTGGCCAATGTACATAGCAGAGGGGCATTGCTGGCATATGATGGCATATATAACAGAATCTGTAAAAAGCAACAGAGGGTCCTGTGGCACCTTTGAGACTAACAGAAGTACTGGGAGCATAAGCTTTCGTGGGTAAGAACCTCACTTCTTCAGATGCAAGTAATGGAAATCTCCAGAGGCAGGTATATATCAGTGTGGAGATAACGAGGTTAGTTCAATCAGGGAGGGTGAGGTGCTCTGCTAGCAGTTGAGGTGTGAACACCAAGGGAGGAGAAACTGTTTCTGTAGTTGGATAGCCATTCACAGTCTTTGTTTAATCCTGATCTGATGGTGTCAAATTTGCAAATGAACTGGAGCTCAGCAGTTTCTCTTTGGAGTCTGGTCCTGAAGTTTTTTTGCTGTAAGATGGCAACCTTTACATCTGCTATTGTGTGGCCAGGGAGGTTGAAGTGTTCTCCGAATCTGTAAAAAGCAACAGAGGGTCCTGTGGCACCTTTGAGACTAACAGAAGTACTGGGAGCATAAGCTTTCGTGGGTAAGAACCTCACTTCTTCAGATGCAAGTAATGGAAATCTCCAGAGGCAGGTATATATCAGTGTGGAGATAACGAGGTTAGTGGACACAAGTCAGATATCAGGAATGGCAATATACAAAAACCTGTAGGAGAACACTTCAACCTCCCTGGCCACACAATAGCAGATGTAAAGGTTGCCATCTTACAGCAAAAAAACTTCAGGACCAGACTCCAAAGAGAAACTGCTGAGCTCCAGTTCATTTGCAAATTTGACACCATCAGATCAGGATTAAACAAAGACTGTGAATGGCTATCCAACTACAGAAACAGTTTCTCCTCCCTTGGTGTTCACACCTCAACTGCTAGCAGAGCACCTCACCCTCCCTGATTGAACTAACCTCGTTATCTCCACACTGATATATACCTGCCTCTGGAGATTTCCATTACTTGCATCTGAAGAAGTGAGGTTCTTACCCACGAAAGCTTATGCTCCCAGTACTTCTGTTAGTCTCAAAGGTGCCACAGGACCCTCTGTTGCTTTTTACAGATTCAGACTAACACGGCTACCCCTCTGATATATATATATATATATATATATATATATATATATATATATATATATATATATATATATATAAAGAGAGAGAGAGAGAGAGAGAGAGAGAGAGAGAGAGAGATTATAATTTTCTCTGTAATATTTGTTCGAGGACTGAGCTAGTTATTAACCTCACTCTCATATAGGATGGATGAAAATATGAATGAACAAACTGGTAGAGCATCATGGAAAGTAAGAGTGGCTGAGTTTTACATACACATTCCATCTGTTTAACCCAGTAAATTGTCAAGAGCCCTCCCAAATAGGGACTTAAAATTTGCAGTTGGTCGGACCAGTTTTCCAATACACACACACCTGCTGAATGAACAGCAACAGAACAAAAATATTATTACATGTATGACTTTGAGAACAACAGAGTCATGGTTTGTCTACACTTGAAATTTAATTTGGATTAAGTTAGGGTGGGAATTTAAAGTACAATAGCTATTCCTGAATAGAGCCACATGTGAACACTTATTCTGGAACATTCCTGAACAGCTCCATGTGTAGACAAGCTCTATAGGCAGTTATGTCTATAGGTCATCCTACAGACTGGAGGGAATGAGATCATCCCCCTCTCACACTCCTCTCCAGGGATACTTCACCTTCCCGATGGAGGGAGACATGGTCACATTCACCTGCATCAGTCAGTCTTATCTGAACAAGAGAACAGTGTTTTCTCTGCTTTGACAAAAAGAATTCAAGACCCTCCAGAGACCTAATGAAGGGGAACATAAGGCTGTTGTGTTCTCCCCACCTGCTCCATGGGAATTCTTCAGTGAAAATAATACTTCCTCAGGCTTTATTACATTTCCCATTGGTCCCCTCTGTGCAGGGAACACCCCTTGAAGGTGTCAAGTATCAGGGGGTAGCCGTGTTAGTCTGTATCTACAAAAACAATAAGGAATCTAGTGGCACCTTAAAGACTAACAGATTTATTTGGGCATAAGCTTTCGTGGGTAAAAACCATCTGAAGAAGTGATGCATCTGAAGAAGTGAGGTTTTTACCCACGAAAACTTATGCATCTGAAGAAGTGAGGTTTTTACCCACGAAAGCAGATGCATCTGAAGAAGTGAGGTTTTTACCCACGAAAGCTTATGCCCAAATAAATCTGTTAGTCTTTAAGGTGCCACCAGATTCCTTGTTGCCCTTGAAGGTGTAACTCATGGTGCCATCAGCTAGCAGAAACAGCACCGGGGCCAGATGGTCTCAGGGGAACCCAAAACAGTAAGGAAGCACAGTATCTCAATGCAGAGCATTCAACCACCTGCTGGATTTGGGGAGTGGAACCATGAGGACAGTAAAGGTGTCCAAATAATGGAATAATTCAGGAGGAACTCTGCAAGAACAGCCTCACACAGTGTCTCCATCCCTTTACCCCTCTACAAGTTTTACCATGAGCGTAAATAATCCTTCCCCAGGTTAGGTTCCTACAGCAATTAGTATTAGTAAATATAAACTCATTCCTGCAGATAGTATCGTTATTTGTTTAATTCTTTGATAAAAGTAGAGTAATTTTACTCTAGACAGTCTAGGATACATTCCTAAAATGTACAGCAGGAGCACAGACTTTTTAAAAAACCAATGAGACTATTATTCAGTGGAAATCACTTTGCGGGACTGGAGATTCTCTACTGGACATCTTGGACTATATATAAGTGCAGGAGGATCTCGATTAAGATAATGTTTTGAGATACACTGTGAATTGAATGTTTACTCAAATACTTGAAGTTACTGATGGTATTAAACAGATTTGCTAGAAAGGAGGTGTGAAAAAAGTGGGAGTTATGTACAACATTACTAAAAAATGAATACCAATATCTCTATGGGCTTGGTGGTTATTGGACTGTAGGTCATTGAAGAGTGAACTCAGGTCTATGGGTCTCTGTAGTACCACGGAAAGGCACACCATGGGTATAGTTAGCACCTGTCTCAGACACTTGACACACAATGCAAGTGTCAATCCTTCAGAAGATTCACCTCCAATATGTTCTCAACAGCAGGCAGGGTTTTTGGGCCAGATCTTTCAAACAAAGAGCTTGCAAAGAGCTAAAAAGCTGACCCTCTAGGGCAGCGGTTCCAAAACTGTTGGTCACAACCCCATTTGGGGTTGCAGCAATCCCTACTGTGTGGAGAATGCCATTTTGCTCTACACAGTGTGACTTCACATGTTTCGCTCTTCAAATATACTTCATCACACTTGGGTCATGCCAATACAAAGTTTGGGAACCATTGCTCTAGGGAGAGGGAGGCAAAGGGTTTGCAAAGAAACAGACTGTCCTGGTCTCTCCATCCTGGGGGACCAGGGCTTAGTGGGGTCCTACCTAAACTTCCAGCAACCAAGCATCAAGTAAAACAATATGCATATAGGCTTCTGTTATTTTTAACACTTGTCTCTCTGCTTTTTAAGTTCTTATGAACAAAAAAATCATACTTGTTTTTTGAACAAGCTGTACTCTCTCATGGCATTTATCAGCTGGTTACAGCCCCTGAAGCGAAACATATAGCAGGAGCCAAACCCAGCTAGACCTGCTGAAGGCAATACAGTTCTGGTAAATAGGGAGTGCGGTAGCCTGGTGATCCAGTCTACTAGTGGGGTGAACTGCAGAGTTCTACTCTGAGAGAAGTGCGGGTTCAGACCTGTGACTTGGGAAGGGTGCCCATGGAGATACTGAGTGTGGGATCAAGGTGCTGCACTCTCCTGGAACAGTAGCAGGTAGCTTTTGGTTACTGGGCTACAATTCGGTGTTCAGTAGCTCCTGCTTTCTTTTCCTTAGTTATTTAACAAACATGCTTTCAGAACTGTTGGGCAAATATTAACGTTTTGCCAGGAAATAATAGGTAACGAAAATAACCAAAAAAGTGCAGTAAAAAGACCATTGGAAGAAAGAATTGGGAATACAGATACTGAGGAATAAAAAACCTAGATAATATATCAATTAGCTGTTCATATTTAAAAAACAAAGCAAAATAGGTCAGCGCAAAGCATCATAAATATGAATACTGTTTTATTCCTTTCCTACTTATACATATTCATTACGTGTTCTTCCATTATCAGTTTTTCCTAGAATATGGATGATAAACAGCAAGAAATAATGTAATACCAAATGCAGAAAAACAACCAAAGCAATTCTTTTTTCATAAACATAATGGACTTTCAGTGAAGTGGCTCTAAACATTAGCATAAGAACTTTTTTCTGTCGTTTCTCCAGTTTGTTCAGAGGGAATAGCAATATCACTAGAAAAATAGCTTGCTTCTGTGACATATTGCACTTAGTTAAACATTAAAAATACATTAAGTATCAGTAAGAAAAAATAAATGACAAAAAGAGAGACAGGTAGTTTTGGTTTTTCGAAACTGACAATTTCTACTATTTCTGCATCTATTACCCAACATATCTGTTCCAACACAGTACCAAAGCAATAAAAAAATATTCTGTTCTATACTTAATTTTTCCACTGACATGTGACTTTACTCTCTGTGCTTCAGTTTAGTCACCTATAAAATGGGAGAATTAATCATTTAGCTCATACTGAAAAGTACTGCAGACCTTAATCAGTCAAAATTTCCACCAGTTTTCACTGGGTGAGGACTCAGTAAGGACTATAGGATTTGGCCTTCAGGAGACCCCTATTCAATAAAATATACATCCAGCTCCCTAACTGCGCAAGACTCAAACTAATTTGAGCTTCCCTTTATGATACTGAATCTAGTCACCAAAATTACTTAGACTGTAAACTTCTTGGAGGAGGAGCCATCTTGCCAAGGACAATGAGGCTCTGATCAGAGCCTCTAGATGCTACTACTACTAATAACTAATCTGATTTTATAACAGTTCCATGAAATAGCCTCATATTTCCCACAAATGCCACACTATAAATCATGCCTTGGAAGACCTGAAAAATTGTTTAAAAGATGGACATATTCTTTCTATTACTAGAAATAAAAAAAAATAAACACAAGCTGTCAGTTTTCAAAATGACTGGGAAAAAAGAAGGAAGAGAGAAATGGTAAAGATGGATGAAAAAGGAAAATACTTAAAAAATGAAAAATATAGAAATGTAAAGAAATCAAAGATAATTTGGGGTGGGGAATGGAAAAAAGAACAATGGATCCATTTTGAGCCCTGGGAACTGAAAACCATTCTGAAACTTATCATGAAATGATTTTTCCATTTTACAACCAGCTGTAATGCTAACACACTCTTCAACACAAAAATAGGAACATCTATTTTTGTAGCATAGAGATAGTCTATCATGTTTTCTACTACCCAAAGAGTCCTATAATTTTTTGCTTAGTGTATAATGGGAAACAAGGCTGAATTCATCTGTATATCAATACGCTAATGGGCAAGAAATACCCTAACCTCTCATAAATCCAAATATGAACAAACTTGAAAAGATTTCTACATTATTTCCCTTCATTGCAATTTCCGACTAACCAGCTAGCTGCCCTAAAACTGAAATTAGAGCAGATTTACAACTAAGATTATGTTCTCCATTTCCTTAAACAGAAATTCTAGACACATTCTAATGCAAATGTGCATTTATTCTTCAGAGTGATGAAATATCGAAAGTGTTAAAAATTAGAGTGCTTTGGTTTCAGCTACTGACTCTTCTGCTCTAGAGAGAGAGGTACGAATGCTGTCTCTAGTAACTGAAAATGAGTTTAAAGTTGTTTAATCCTATTCTTCAGGTATCCAAACTACCAAACAATCTGAAAACATACTAGCATCTACTCCACAGAAGATGAAGATTAGACAGTCACGTGTTTCAAATCAGGACTGGTAAAACCTACAGACTGTCTTTCTGCATTGTGAAACAGCTCAAGTCATATAAACATTAGTCTTGCATTTTGCAAGCACTAAATACATCCACATTTTTTCTTCAGTATTTAATATCTCGTTTCACTTTGGATAAAAAGAGAAAATACCAAATAAAACAAAGTAGCCATGATTAAAGTCATAGCATGCTTTAGCTGATAAAATAAATATATTTTGTTTTAAAATATAGTGAATCTATACTCTCATCTTGAATAAGATAATCAAGGTTGGGGTTTTTAAAGTATATTGAAAGGTTAACATTTCAAAATTTAAATGTTTCATGGAGGAGATAAGGACATATCAGCAGAATATAATTAATACTGGTAGAGTCTGTTCCATATTTCAAGATACCGGTAGTTATTTTTTACTTGCTGACAAAAATATTATAAATAAAACTTAAAGAAATCATTGTATTCATACAAGTATAGCTTCATACATTACTTAAGTTGTATTTCCATGGATAACAGATGTCTAATTCACTACAGCAAACAAAAATATCTCTAAGAGAGAATGAAGCAACTCAATAATGATTCAGTAAGGAAGTGCTAGTATATGACACCAGCATCCATCTTAAAATGATTATATATGTTCCATCAGTCCTTTGATCTAACTGTATGAAAGTCATTTAACATAACACTGTCAGAGGAGCAACATCACCTGCTGTAAAAATTTCTACTTTGCCTTACCATTTATTTTTTACTCAGGTCTTGAAGTATGTGTGTCACCAGGAGCATATTACCCTGTGATAACATTCATTTTTAATGGCATTATGTCAATCATAGTGGCATATTCTTGTTGCTAGTTAATTATACATTTTTAATATAACTCTAAACTTAACTTTAATTAAAAAAAAACTATAAAGTCTGGGGAAAATATCTTGGTATGCAACATCCCCCTGCCCCTCCAGGAATCAAAATTTTACAAAAAGTTTGTTTGGATGCTATTAAATTATGAGAGCAAAATAAGAAAGTGTTATTTCACAAAAATTAATTCAAAACAAATATCAAGTTAAAATATTTTATGTAAATCAAAATTGTATTAACTAATCTTGACACTGCAGGTGAAGCTCATTAGTCACAAGCAGACACAGTATAACATTCCACGATGCAATCCAGACCAGGTAGGGACTGTATCATTCCTGCCCTGCAAACTCAGGTGCCTCACAATGCTTTGCTGCTGTAGCTCCCACCTGGGGCACTCACAAACAGCCTTCTAGGATGCAGGTAACACCCTGAGTGTCTTTGTATAGCTGCAGCCTGACCTCCACATCAGCCACACTCTGGCTTCCATCAGCCTTGGTTACCACTTGGAGGGTGATTCCAACACACTCCCAGTCCCGGATTTCCCCCCAAAACATGTGTTCTTCTCTGTCCAGACCTCTCCTGGACAGCCCACATATATTAGGTCCATTGCCCCTCCAAGACAATCTGTATCTAACAGTTTGCAGTTTCATCATATTATTAGCTTCCAAATGATACCTCACAAGGCAAATTTTGTATAAAGATTATTACAAAAGTATGTAGGGTCTGAATACAGGGTGCATTTGGTCATACATGTTTTAAAAAAATCATTAAACTATGCACTTTAATTTACTATAAAAATGTTTACAACACCAGAACACACAAGCAGTGCCTGGTACTGAGTGATAATAAAGAACTTCAACAGAATTTTTGCATGCTTGTTTTTTGGAGGTAAAAACTACACTATTGAAAGTGCTTGCTGCTAGTTTCCATTTTCCCTGTTGGGACTTTGCATTCTATTAACAGATTTCTTGTTATTTTCCCCAACTCCAATCTGTTTTTTTTCCTGATAAAACTCTCTGAAAAAAAACAGTATGTTTTATAAAAGAAACTATATACAATGTGATTTACTTTGAAAACATATTTATTCCCAAAACATAAACAGACACACATTTTCCAAAATGAGAAGCTTGCAAATCTGTAAATAAAAAACAAAGGAACAGAAACCCTCATCTACTAAAGAGCAAGGCCTAGCATTTTCTCTTATTTCCTTTTAGATACTGGTACTTTTATCAATTTTATTTTTCATCACATTCTTTTATAAAGCTTTGACCAAACTAATCCAAAATGTGCTAGAAACATGGTCAATTTACATAAAGCAGGCTGGAGGGGAGGGCTGGTTAAAAACAAAAAAAATCTGAATTCAACCATTCTGTCTTTCACTGATTATTACATCCACAATTTTGAATAAATTTGAATTTATTTGAATAATTAAATTGAATAAATTTGATGCAATAAAACCTTCCTTGCAAACATAGACTTGAGGTAGAAATATGACTCTTCCCTTTAAAGTATTAAAGGGAAAAAAGAACACAGTTCCGAGTTCCTATGAGCAAATTATCAGTCTCCTTTTCCTGTTCTGGGCTCAACCTATGACCTTTGTATTTGGAACGAGTAGGGATGATTACAATTGTTTTGATACAAGAAGCTTTCTATCAGAAAAATGCAGTTTTGTTGAAATCAAAGTTTTGCTGGAACGTTATCTATTGTCAACTAAGCTTTTGACAGGGAAAAAGTCTAAACAAACCATTTCAACTTCATCATTTTGTTTAGATAACAACAAAATGTTTCATTTTAATATGATAAAGCTGAAACAAAACATTTTTATCATTTCAATTATTATATAATGATGTTTCAAGGTTATCAAAACAAAACATTTTTGTAGTTCCAAATTGAATTTTGGGGGGAATTTTCTCTCTGCAGGAAATTTCAAAGTTTTGTTTTTTCAATCTAATTTTGAACAAAAACAAATTTTAATTTTTTTTCCTGCAGAATGGAAATTCCAGTTTCCAGTTAGCTCTCAGAATCAGTCACACTGGCTAAAATAACAGAAAGGTTCCTTAGTGTCTCTAAATCATCTTTAAATTTTGTCCTTTTGTGGTTCAATTTTTGTTGTTGTTCACTAGATCATTGAGACTGCGTGTTTGAAACCTATTACATTTACAAAAGTAATTGTGAAAGACTTCTCTGCAGAGTCCTAGTTGTGTGAAATGCTTGCTATATTTTACGCAGTCATTTTAAACAGACATTTTCAAGAAGTCATTCTCAGCCACTTCATCTTCCCTATGATAGTTGTACGCAAAGGCAAACAAACAGTTTTTCCAAGTTAACTATGAGACTAATGTGTCAATCCTTCCTTTTCAACCAACCAACTATAAGACTGCTGGTGGTTGAGAATAAATTTTTGAACTGCCACAATATCCTTTGGGAAAGTGCTAGTTGTTACTTCTTTCTCAACAAGACTTGTGTGTGCTGAACAACCATATGTCACAAGTGTAGGACAACTACCCCTCAGAAGATCTGCTTGTAAGACTTTAATTCTGTTTGATATTGGGGGGAGGGAGGGGAGCACACCTGTGTCATACTGCAGATTCCATTTTGAATGTGGGGTTATTTACTTTCTGTTGTCTCTCGACCTCCATGTTGGGCTGAAATTCCAACAGAATAGTGGCACAGGGCTGACACTAGAAGGTCATTAAATCTGGATGGTCAGTCGACCACTGAAATGTAACCACTCGAGAACAAAAGACTCGCTCCCAACTAGGAAAAATGTTTTTTTCAGAGAAGTTGCCTACCAATGAAGACACCGGGTAGTACTCTGGTAACCTGTTGAGAATGACCAGGGAATCACCTGGCAATGGGTCTGGAAAGTTATGAAGAGCAGAAACTGCTCTTTTTGCATTTTTCCTCTCAACAATTTTTACCAGCTCAAGATGAGGGAAGCCACTGCAGGAGCTGGATGAAGCAAGGGGGGAGGAGGGGCGGGGACTTCCAAGGAACGAGTGAACAAGAGCGAGGGGAAATGCATGTAGCTTTATCATCTTTATAAAGATCTGTGTATTTCTCATGTGATTAAGTAAACAGCAATAGCACTGTAGAATGCTGGGTGAAGTGTCTGTGTATGTTATACTCTATATCTATCAGGTACTTCCTGAGAGTAGGGTGACCAGATGATCCGATTTTATAGGGACAGTCCCGATATTTGGGTCTTTTTCTTATATAGGCTCCTATTACCCCCGCACCCGCTTTCCTGATTTTTCACATTTGCTGTCTGGTCACCCTACCTGAGAAGAAACTCAGAAGGCTCACACCTTCAGTGGAATTCTGGAAAAGCTACTAGGATATTTGAAAGTCAGTGCAAGAGTTGGCAGCCTATGGCATCTGGGCTGCAGGGCTCCATTTCCATGAAGAGATAACAGACTCTTAGTCAACACCCAGGAGATGTGCCAACAGGGGCAGCCCAGCCAGATCTGTGACAATTGGATCTTTGCAGAGGATTTCCATTCTCTGAAGATGCATCCCTGGCTCGCTATCTTTCCTATACTGATGTCTTCCTTCTCTGGCAGCCCTTACCCTAGCTCCCTCCTGATTTATTAGAATACTTTGTTATGCAAGATTACTGTATTTTAAATCCCATAAGTGATGAACTTCCACTAAAACTCTCTGTAATGTTCTTGGTTGTTTTGGAATTGGTTCTAAAGTATAATTCCATTATGATGTAAAGTATATGCATAATTTAGATAAGCAAGGCAGCAATATGCTTACCAGTGTGTCAGTTTTGCTGACATTTTTGGGGTATGAAAAGATTTATTTCAAGCCCAGTAGTTAGAACATTTCTATTTAAATAGATATTGATAACATATGTCTTAATCTTTTCCCAAGTTCCAATAAATAACTATCTTTTTTTTTACTTCCAGCACAGAAAGCAGATTATGAAAAATGAGAACTAAACAGAGTTTCAATTAGGTTTGGCTAAATATGTTAGAAGCAGATGCCTTGTATAAAATACAGATGATTAGCAGGCCACATATCATAAAGAAAAGTCTGAGTTTAAACATTCATGTGTACAGCCCATCTGCACATCTTGAAATATCTGTAGATTTCAAACATTTCTATTGCAATGACAGAGCTAACTTCCTTTAAATGTGATAACCAGTAAGTTCTGCCTTGTGGCCTAATTCTGCAAAATGGAACAATAATAACTGAGTAAAGATTGTTCAGTAATTATGCCCTAGTACTTCAAGTAGTATTCATAATGATAGGTCAGACTAAATCAGTGATTTCTAGCGGACGGAATCCCAACACCTATGAGGTCTTATTAAAACATTATTTATGGCATCATGGTTTATCTTTCTCCATTATAAAGCAGTTATATGCAGCAGTAGCTGAAGCCTGAATTTGAATTATAGTAACTCTTCCTCTTCCATACAGCTAGCTGCTTAAGCATGCCTGGTCAAAACCATCCCGAATGCAAAATCATTTACTTAAATGGGGTCACACCTGGGACGAACATGAGCTAAAATATTTACAGTCACCAGGGTGAAAGTAACTTAAAGGACTTACCGGTATGCCGAGTCCTGAGCAGGCATGGCCTCAACCAGAAGAGGCGTGGCCTCAATGGGAAGAGGTGGGGCCTTTCAAGATTTAAAGATCCTGGGGCTCCAGCTGCTGCTGGGAGCCCTAGGGCCTTTAAATCACCCCGGAGCTACCAGCTGCAGAGGTGGCTGGGAGCCCCGGAGCTCAGGGGCGAATTAAAGGGCCCGGGGCTCCGGCCACCACGGAGCTCCGGGCCCTTTAAATCACCACGGGAACCCTAACGCCACTACCCTGGGGCAGCAGGGCTCAGGCTGGGGTAGCAGTGGCAGGTTCCGGCAGCGATTTAAAGGACCAGAGGCTCCTGCTGCTTCAGGGAGCCCCGGGCCCTTTAAAGCGCTGCTGGAGCTCCGGCAGCAGGGCTCGTGTGGCGCTTTAGAGGCCTGGGACTTCCCGCAGCAGCTGGAGCCCTGGGCCCTTTAAATCACCGCCAGAGAAGCCGGTCTAGTCCGACACTGCGTACCGGCTCTTGCCGGTATGCCGTTCCCAACCATACCAGCTTACTTTCACCTCTGCAGTCAACCAAGTTCCAGTTGGAGGATAATACTGAACACTAGCTAGGGTGAACATGTAAATGATGTAGACTTGACATGCTGAATATGTGAGACAGATGTTTAGATGCTGTCTTAGGCCTGGTCTACACTAGGCGTTTATGTCGAAGTTAGCGCCGTTAAATCGAATTAACCCTGCACCCGTCCACACTGCGATGCTATTTAGTTCGACATAGAGGTCTCTTTAATTCGACTTCTGTACTCCTCCCCGACGAGGGGAGTAGCGCTAAATTCGACATGGCCATGTCGAATTAGGCTAGGTGTGGATGGAAATCGACGCTAATAGCTCCGGGAGCTATCCCACAGTGCACCACTCTGTTGACGCTCTGGACAGCAGTGCGAGCTCGGATGCTCTGACCAGCCACACAGGAAAAGCCCCGGGAAAATTTGAATTTGAATTCCTTTTCCTGTCTGGCCAGTTTGAATCTCATTTCCTGTCTGGACATCGTGGCGAGCACAGCAGCACTGGCAACGATGCAGAGCTCTCCAGCAGTGATGGCCGTGCAGTCTGGGAATAGAAAGAGAGCCCCAGCATGGACTGATCGTGAAGTCTTGGATCTCATCGCTGTGTGGGGCGATGAGTCCGTGCTTTCCGAGCTGCGATCCAAAAGAAGGAATGCAAAGATCTACGAGAAGATCTCTAAAGACATGGCAGAGAGAGGATACAGCCGGGATGCAACGCAGTGCCGCGTGAAAATCAAGGAGCTGAGACAAGGCTACCAGAAGACCAAAGAGGCAAACGGACGCTCCGGATCCCATCCCCAGACATCCCGTTTCTACGAGGCACTGCATTCCATCCTCGGTGCTGCCGCCACCACTACCCCACCAGTGACCGTGGACTCTGAGGATGGGATACTGTCCACGGCCGGTTCCTCAGACATGTTAGGGGACGGGGAAGATGAGGAAGGAGATGAGGAGGGCGAGGCAGTTGGCAGCTCTCACAACGCTGATTTCCCCGACAGCCAGGATCTCTTCATCACCCTTACAGAGATCCCCTACGAAGCGTCCCCAGCCATTACCCCGGACACAGAATCTGGTGAAGGATCAGCCAGTAAGTGTTGTAAACATCTAAACATTTATTTTTAACAAAACAGGAATATTAACAATTAAAAGAATGGGTTGTTCATGATTAGTGTGCCCTAGGCGCTTAACGGTTTAGTAAGGGGCAGTGCAAGTTTTGAAAAGAAATCTAGCAATGTCCGGTTTTCAGTGATTGTCCTGCACAAGCCGCTCTACTGTGTATTCCCTGCTACTGCAGCTACAGTAAAATGCGGTCTATATGTGCGGGGATAGAGCAGTAATCCTCCTGGGACATCTCGATGAAGCTCTCCTGGAGGTAACTTGAAAGCCGTTGCATGAGGTTCTTGGGGAGAGCGGCCTTATTGGGTCCTCCGAAGTACGACACGTTGCCGCGCCACGAGATTATCAGGTACTCGGGGATCATTGCTCTGCACAGCAGGGCGGCATACGGCCCTGGTCTTTGGAGGCTTTCCCGGAGCATTCTCTCTTTGTCGCTCTCGGAGATCCTCATCAGGGTGATGTCGGCCATGGTGACCTGCTTTTAATTAGGTAGGGGAATGTTAGTGTTGGGACTGCTTTCCCGTTCCTTTACAGAACTGTCACCGCTGGTTTGCAGCCACGCGGTGGAGGCGGGAGAGGGGCAGCCGAAAGGGATCATTCCCGGGGACAGCCGCGAGGGGGTGGGACAGGGGCAGAGTTCCCGCTTGCCGGATTGCTGGCAGCAGGGACTGACATTGATTTAAATGTGAAATGAGGCCAGTGGTAATATAAAAGTTTTAAACTGCCACAAGTGTACGGCTTACCATGTCTGCCTGCAACAGAAATTCCGTTGTGCTGCCTCGCTTCTCAAATGTGCTGTTCAAGACCCCAGGCACAGAATGCGAAGGCCGAGAATTCGACCTTGTGCTGAGTGCGCATGTGAAAGGTGCTGTGCATGGTCTTGTTCACAGAGAAAGACTATGTTCTTTGTTCACAACTACATTTATCTTTCAGAGGAATTCACTCCCTTTTTCCCATTTCCACAGCCCCGTCTGCGACTGTCTCACAACCTAGCCTGGAATCACACTCCCAGAGGCTAGCGCGGATTAGGCGTAGGAAGAAGAGGACACGGGAGGACATGTTCTCTGAGCTTATGGCCTCTTCCCAAGCCCAGGCAGCACAGCAGACCCAGTGGCGGGAGAACTTGACCCGAATGCACCAAGCCAACATGGATCGGGAGGAGAGGTGGCGGCAGGAAGACCAGCAGGCGACTCAAACGCTGCTTGGACTACTGAGGGAGCAAACGGACACGCTCCGGCGCCTTGTGGATGTTCTGCAGGAACGGAGGCAGGAGGACAGAGCCCCGCTGCAGTCCATCTCTAACCGCCCTCCCCCGCCACCAAGTCCCATACCCACCTCACCCAAAGTGCAAAGAAGGAGAGGCGGCAGAGTCCCTGCTAACTCTCACTCCACCCCTGCAGAGAGCTCTAGTAGCAGAAGGCTCTCATTTCCCAAAATTTGAAAAGTTCTTTCCTTCCCGCCTGACACAAGCCCACGTCCAAGTTTCACCTCCCAATGCCATGTGTAGTTGATAATAAAAAATTCGTTTCTGTTAACTACTGTTTCAATCATGTTCTTTTGGAGGAGGAGGGGAAAGGGGGTTGGAAATTGGACAGGACAGTCTCCTTTGGCAGGGTACATAGTCGGGGGCAGGCACAGCAGCAGGGCACATACACAGTGCAGTGATGCAGTGACTAGTTGCCCCGGTTAGTCTGGGAGGTTGTTTTGATGTAATGTTGGGGGGGGTGGGTTGCTCTGTGACTTTGTGGCGGGGGAGGGCAGTTACAGATCTTAAGCGCCGGTCCTTAGACAGGATCACAGAGCCACACAGCATGGGATCTGTAACCGTCCTCCCCCTGCCACAAAGTCAAATAGACCTCCCATACACACAGTCCCGATCAGGAGGGGTGACAGGCTCCGTTGAAACAAGCATCCCACCGCAGCGGAGCCTGTCAATCCTTGAGTTTAGAAGCTGCATTCGCATCACAACACTAGACCCGCCCCGCACCACAGTCTGCGTCCCAGTTTTAAAAAATTCCCGCTAAAACAGTATTAAAGAAAACGGTGTGCTTTAACAAAGTAGAACTATTTTTATTTCGACACGTGTGTTGGAGGGGGGGTGAAGGGGGTATGTAACTGGATAGGATAGTCAACATTACCTGGGTAAAGAAACGGGGGCAGGTTTAGCTTCTCAGTACACAAACTATAAAATCACAGGTTACCCTGCTCACTCAGGAACTTTGCTTTCAAAGCCTCCCGGATGCACAGCGCTTCCCGCTGGTCTCTTCTAATCGCCCGGCTGTCTGGCTGTGAGTAATCACCAGCCAGGCTATTTTCCTCAACCTCCCACCCCGCCATAAAGGTCTCCCCCTTGCTCTCACAGAGATTGTGGAGCACACAGCAAGCTGCTATAACAATGGGGATATTGGTTTCGCTGAGATCACAGCGAGTCAGTAAGCTTCTCCATCTCCCCTTGAGACGGCCAAAAGCACACTCCACCACCATTCTGCACTTGCTCAGCCGGTAGTTGAAGAGTTCTTTTTCAGTGTCCAGGGCGCCAGTATAGGGCTTCATGAGCCAGGGCATTAGCGGGTAGGCTGGGTCCCCGAGGATGACTATAGGCATCTCCACATCCCCAACAGTTATTTTGTGGTCCGGGAAGTAAATACCTTGTTGCAGCCGTCTAAACAGACCAGAGTTCCTGAAAACACGAGCGTCATGAACCTTGCCCGGCCATCCCACGTAGATGTTGGTAAAACGTCCCCTGTGGTCCACCAGTGCTTGCAGCACCATGGAAAAGTATCCCTTTCGGTTAATGTACTGGGTGGCCTGGTGGTCCGGTGCCAGGATAGGGATGTGAGTTCCATCTATGGCCCCACCGCAGTTTGGGAATCCCATCGCTGCGAAGCCATCTATGATCGCCTCCACGTTTCCCAGGGTCACTACCTTTGGCAGCAGTACATCAACGATTGCCTTCGCTACTTGCATCACAACAACCCCCACGGTAGATTTGCCCACCCCAAACTGGTTCGCGACTGACCGGTAGCTGTCTGGCGTTGCAAGCTTCCACAGGGCTATGGCCACTCGCTTCTGTACACTCAGTGCAGCTCGCAACCGGGTGTCACTGCGCTTCAGGGCAGGGGACAGCAACTCACAAAGTTCCAGGAAAGTTCCCTTCCGCATGCGAAAGTTTCGCAGCCACTGGGATTCATCCCAGACCTGCAGCACTATGCGGTCCCACCACTCAGTGCTTGTCTCCCGTGCCCAGAATCGCCGTTCCACGGCATCAACATGACCCATTGCCACTGTGATGTCCTCGGCGCTGGGTCGCCTGCTTTCTGACAGGTCTGTGCTACTCTCAGACTTCAGGACATCACCGCGGTGCCGTAGCCTCCTTGCCTGACTTTTCTGCATCTGCCTCAGGGAAACCTTTATGATAAGCTGCGAGACGTTGAGAGCGGCCACAACTGCAGCGATGGTCGCAGCGGGCTCCATGCTCGGAGTACAGTGGCGTCCGCGCTGTCAATGACTGGAAAAGCGCGCGAACTGTTTTCCCGCCGGCGCTTTCAGGGAGGGAGGGCGGGAGTGATGGACGGATGACGACAGTTTCCCAAAAGCACCCTCGACTCATTTTGTTACCCAGAAGGCATTGCCGGCTACACCCAGAATTCCAATGGGCAGAGGGGACTGCGGGAACTGTGGGATAGCTGACCACAGTGCACCGCTTCGAATGTCGACGCTATCACCGTTAGTGTGGACGCACAAAGTCGAATTACTGTCCTTAGTGTGGACACACACGTTCGACTTTGCAATATCGATTACAAAAATTCGATGCAAGTAAAATCGAACTACTCTCGTAGTGTAGACAAGGCCTTAGTGTAGTTGGAATTAATGTTCCATAATTAACATGAGTAAGATCTCTAGAAGACCCAACTTTGTTCCTATTTTGAGCTCCTATTTTAATACAATCTATGCAAAAGAAGAACTTTAAATGTGGTGGGACTGAGATCCAAGTTCTAAGTTTCTTAAATAAATGTGCAGCTATTGAGAGCAGCCTAGCTAACTGTTGTTAGCAGCACTCTGGTCAGCCCCACTGCCAAAATTTCTGCTCAATATTCATGCAATTCCCCCCCCACACCCCAAATTAACCAGAAAAACGAAATATCAGAACAAATTTTGTCAAACAGAAGTGTTTCCTAAAAGCACTTCAATATCCCATCGTGCTAGTGAGAATGCCATTTCATAGAAAAGCAGAATAGGAATTTAAGATTCTCCCTGGCAAAGTAAGTATGAGTTGGTGTGGGATGAAACCATAGTAGAGGGGCAACATGTTTAAAAAAAAAACAGAATATTAGCATTAAGATGGAGAAAGCAAGAAAGAAAAAATACATCTCAAAAGATACAGAGGTAAAATACGTAGCTAAACATGTAAGTCTGAGACAAAGGCAACCGGGATATAGAATGATCTGCATTAGTAATTTAAACTTGGGAAATATCCCTAATGAGTCCAAAATAATAATGTACCATACTCAGAGGTTCTTGGCTTGAAGTCCAGTTTTATTTAAAATGATACACATTTATTTAAAATGACATTGGAAAGAAAAAAAGTGACAGTTAGTAGAAGTCATTAGTCAAAAGTCTGAAGATTGACTAAAATGACAAGCAGACACAGCGAGGGCTGGAGAGGTACAAGCTATATGTTTGTACAGAACCATAGCACAATGATGCTCTTGATCCACAACTGGGGTTCCTAGGCACTATTATTACACAAATAACAAACACTGTCATATAACAAAATATATATTCAAGGAAGTGCAGCGACAACATATAATCACTTATAATCACCGTCCTGCACTTTAAGTTGGGGGGGAAAGGAGGTTGTCTGGCTGGCCGGGAAAAGAGGGCAATGCTTTCTGGCTTAGGGGAGGAGGGGAGACATAAAACTGCTGGAAGAGCAGTCAGCATGGTGGATGACTCACCACCTAGAATGAGGGGTTTAAAAAGGTCAGCCTGGGCCTAGCCCTCCCCTCATTCACTCGGAACAGGTCTGCGCCATTCCGGCGTTGAGGGCCTACATGGCAGTAAGGTGTAAGAGAGAAGGCCCCCTTTATGTACATGGAGATGGGAGTCCCCTCACGGCATATCAATTGATTACCATGTTGAGACAGGAGCTAACGAGGTTGGGGCTGCCAGCCCATGAATTTGGTTCCCACTCATTCAGAATAGTGAATAGCAGCTATGGCAGCAGCGCAGATAGGTAAGGAAGCAGAGGCTATTCAGGCAATCGAATGCATACTGAATGTATGTAAGGCCGCATGTGTTTTGGGTGCATATGCACGCATCCAGGTTGCCTGAGGGCTCCCAGCTTGGATTCAGTGGCGAAGCATTACTCATTTGGCATGCACAGAGGGGCATGTTATGGGATCAACTGATACTGCTGTTGTATGCTGTGCGGGCAAGTCAGCGGCCACTGAATATACTGGTGATACACCTGGGAGAAAATGACTGGGAACACTTAAAGGAGCAGAGTTAATGCTTCGAACTACGAGGGACCTGATGCAGATCCTGGCAATTTTTCTGGGCGTTAACATTGTCTGGTCAGATATGCTTCAGCGCAGGGTCTGGTGGGGAGCCATGAACGCCACCAGGGTGGACAAAACCGGTAAGTATGTGAACAGGGAAGTGGCCAAAATCTTGTTGCCCTTGGGAGGGACAGTAATTTCATGGCATATTGGCATATTCTATGGGGCACCTGAGTTACTTTAGGAGGATGGGGTGCACCTGTCAGACTCAGGTGCTGCCATATTTTTGGCTGATATAAAATAGGGCATTGGGACATGTCTGGGAACCCGGCTGGGTGTGGGGAGGAGACAGCCAAGCTAATGGCTGGCACCTCCTTGTGGCGGATGTTCAGTGCGGCACAAAAGAACGGATACATAAATTAAGGCACAAAAGAACGGATAAATGGCTTGGAAAAGGAATTAAGGAGAGGTGCTTGGTAAATGAGCAAGCCAGGGGCAGTTAGGGACTCCTCTGACTGTTACAGCAGGGAGCCAACCCCCCCATCATTATAGTCCACCTTAACCCCTCCTATGAGGTGGGGTGGTTGGTAAGGTCCTGGCAAGGGAATTGCTGGAGGGACCTGGATGAAAAGGGGGGGAGCTGGTGGAAGCCCCCCCCCTCACAAAAAAAAATTGGCTGGAATTGGAGGGTCCCAGCAGTGGATCTGCTGGAGGGACATACATTTTTCACCTGTACTGCACATTTTATCCACCGGGTTAGTCACAGACTTCTATCTAATAATAAAGTTGCAGCCTGATTAAACCCATATCTAATGTCTCCTGTCATTCTTTCGGCATAGCCAGACAAACACATTTAGCTGCTATTGATAAGATTGTGGAGACCAGATCAGAGACAATGAGGTAGAAAAAAAGAACAACCAGAAGCCTAATGTAATTCAAATAATCAATGAAGTACAGAACTGAAATGCTGTATTAGAAAAATCAGATTTGATCTTGCAATATTAGACATCTAGGTTTACCAAAATCAAAAGATGGGGATGACACTGATTTTTTAGGATCTTGTATATGAGGAAAGAATTATTCACGGTCAAATTATTTCACTGACTGTAGTTTGCCTGCCCAGAGACTGCAAGACTTTCTTTAAATTTACTCTGTAATATCAAATTTTGAATTTGAATTTCGTTATTTTAATGTCACAAATGAAAAATCTGACTAAATGCGTTTTGGTACAATGGTTTTGCTAAATTTCATTTAAAAAGACAATTAAGATCTTTTTGGTTCTCTCTTCAGATCTAAAAAAGACATCCTTGTTAAGAGGACAATTCAGAAATAATTAGATTTACCAATAAACATGCCAGAGCTAAGCATAAAAATATTCTTGTTATATGTCTGAATTATCAGTTCAATTAAATTAAAGGATTGCTGTGGAGTACGGAAATTATAATACTCTTCAACAATCAGGTCTGTTTGGGCATGGGGGAGGGCTGATGAAATTTAAAATAAAAGCTTTCTGATAATTAAGTTAAATAATGATCAAGTGATTTCATTTGCCTTAGAGTATAAATAGTAAATCATTAAATCAATTTAAGCCATTAGCATACTTTTTCCCCTCAATATTCATTTTGTAGTATCTGAATTCTGATTCTTTACCAAATATTTAATTTGAAAAGTGAAAGCAAATTATTCTAATACCTCTTTGACCTTTACAATTAAAATAGCTATTCCAACTATTGAAATCAGATTGTCTAATGCAATTGCACTGCTAAAGCAACTGATACTATACAAATTAAATTAAATGTGATAAGAATAAACATTTGGAGTACATTTCTAGTTAGTTCATTGTAATTTGATTTCAGAATTTTACCTGTGTTTTACTTATTTGGGGATAAATTAAACCTCTAAAACTACAAAGACTGATCTAGTCTTATGATAACGTGCACTGTGGGGAAAAAAAGGGCATTTGTATTTCACAAAGGTTGACCTGCTTCAACATTCCTTTCAAAACAGGAATAAGAATATATGTTTGAAACAATATGAAATAATACCAATTTAATTCCAGTAAAGTGAAAGCTAGATACATTAGCCTAGATTTTTTTATGACTAATGTTTTAGGTACTTCCATTTTTATGTCTCCAACCTGAAAAAATAAACTTAAGGGAGCTTGAGTTTAAAGATCAGAGTGTCACTACTTAATGAAAATCAGACCCCATTTAAGATATCAAGTTGGGGCAAAAATTGAAGCTCCCAAAAAATCACGAGAAAGATTTGAAAATTTAGTCCATTGTTTTTGGAGCAAGTTCACATGCATCATACACTCTTTTACTATAAAGAATCTCATAGCAAAAAGAAAACTACAATGTATTTAACCAAAAGGTTGGAGGTCTGATGCCCCAAATTGAAAGACAATAATTTTGAATATATTAAGTGAAAACAGATAAACCAGTGCTAAAGCAGAAATGAAATATATTGCTGTATATGTAGGGTTACCAGATAGCAACTGTGAAAAAACTATGAAAAAATGGGACGGGGGTGGGGGGTAATTGGCACCTATATAAGAAAAAGTCCCCAAAAATGGGACTGTCCCTTTAAAAACAGGACATCTGGTCACCCTATGTATATAAATTGAATAGGGTTACCATTCGTCCGGATTTACCCGGACATGTCCTCCTTTTTGTGCTAAAAATAGCGTCCGGGGGGAATTTGTAAATCACTCAAAATGTCCGGGATTTCCCCCCTCCCCGGCAGAGCAGAGCCAGCGGCTGGGAGGGCTGCAGGAAAGTCACGGGCTGGACTCCGGAGCAGCTGTAGAGGAGCTCCTCCTCCCTCCCTCCCTGCATTCTGAGCCGGCAGCTCCTCCTCCCCGGCAGCCCCGCGCCCCGCTCCAGCAGCACTGTGCAGGGCCAGGGACCGCGTTGTGTGTTGTGCTGGGGAGCGCAGCCACGTGTCGGGCTCGCACCGAGCCCAACACCATGTTCTGAGCAGCAGGGTAAGGGGGCCAGGGGGCAGGAGAAGGGGCAGGGAGGTTCTGGAGGGGGCAGTCAAGAAACGGGGGGGGTCGGGAGTTCAGGGGTGGGCTTTTTGGGGGGAGCGGAGAAAGTTTTCGGCAGTCAGGGTACAGGTAGGGGGTGGGGTTCTGGAGGGCAGTTAGGAGCAGGGGTCCCAGGAGGGGGCAGTCAGGGGACAGGGAGCAGAGGGGTTTAGATGGGTTGGGAGTTCTGGGGGGGCTGTCAGGGGGTGGGGAGTGGTTGGATGGGGCGTGGGAGTCCCAGGGGTCTGTCTGGGGGTGGGGGTGTGGATAAGGGTTGGGGCAGTCAGGGGACAAGAGGCAGGGAGGCTTAGATAGGGGGTGGAGTCCTGGGGGGCAGTTAGGGGCAGGGGTCCCAGGAGGGGGCAGTCAGGGGACAAGGAACGGGGGGAGGGTTGGGGGTTCTGGGGGGGCGGGAAGTGGGAGGGGCAGGGGCGGGGCTAGGGCGGGGCTCCTCCCGTCCTCTTTTTTGCTTGCTGAAATATGGTAACCCTAAAATTGAATAGTTATGCAAACACGGAGAAAATGTTGCTAGAACCACTTAAGTTATTTAAAACACAGCACAATTTGATCCAGGGCCCATTCTTCCAAAGTTGAAGTTCAACCTATGAGTTAAGTCAGAGTAAATGGGCAGAAATTGAAACATGATGAATTTATAATGGATGTGAGGAAATGGAATTCTGAGCCCAACACTGGAAGCAGGGACTGAGGCAACCAGCCAGCTAGGCTGAATTTAGCTATTGCTTTAGGGGTGCATGTGTATGTAAGCAACAGCTGTTGCCCATCGTACCCTTTCTTTATGGTCTTGTGCTCTTGTGCTTCTACATGGGCAAGAGACGTTTTCCCTTTGGTAAAATAATTGAATTACTTTACAATTTACAGGAAGAAGGGAACAGAAAGAAAGGGGAGGGCATTCTTGTGAAATGTTTATCACTCAAACTCTATTGTATGTTTACCTGTAGTATCAATATTCCTTCACAGCAATAATAAATTGCTTTGCACTCCACTTATCTAGAAATAAGAAGCTCCCATGCCAACAAAGCTGGTTTTCTTTTCCAGCTGCTTGAGAATGAATGTTGTGGTGACAGGATATACACAAACACTCCTGCCATCATTAGTACTGCACGGTTAAGGTATTTTATTTTGCTCTTTTTAACTTTAGTTGCCACTTTCCTCTATAATAACTTTTTTTATGTTACTACTTGGCAGTTACATACCACTTTTGATCCACATATTTCAAAGTTCTTTATGAAGATAAGCATATTATCCCCATTTTACAGGTAGGGTAACTGATGTAAGGGGAGGTCAACTTGCCCAGGTCAGTGGCAGAGCCAGGAATTGAACCCAACTCACACAACTACCAGACCCATAACCTATTCACTGGTTTCCTGTTATCTCACTTTTTTACTAAAGATTGTTTCCTCATGCCATCCTTTTAATGGAATGGAATGGTGATGTTGGTGTATAATTCCAGCCTTTCTTGATGCTATTATGCCTTAGTCTTAACCTTTATTGCCAATTTAGATGCAATTACTGCCATTGCTTTTTTAAATTCCTCCTATCTGCCTCCTGGCCCAGTGAGCAATAATAAAAGCTCTCTGGAATTACCCAACACACCTTATTCTGTTCAAAACAGAAAAAAGTATCGTTCCTAAAATGAGCAGTTATTATTTGTTTCTCTTGACTTTTAGAAAAAAAAACAAAAAATACCTCTCTGATGCTCTAGTCACTTTAGACAAAAACCTTGAGAACACAGTAAACCCATAAACTCCAGATCATAATTTCACTCACATAGACAACAGCTAGTCAAAACAATAATAGTAGAAAGCTATAATAATGTCCCAAGATCGCCTTCAAAATATCAACCCTCAGTTTTCCCTTTCTGCCCCAAAGGCTGAGAAAATACATTAGTTTTCTAGGCTGCCCTGAAAGTCAGATTTGTGATATTTCATTTAAGGTGGCGATTAGGAAGTGAGCCTCAGAGTTGGAGGCCCCTAAATGTTTTACAGAATGTCACTATTTCAAGTAAATTTGTTGAAGTGATCACAGATGTTCGTGAATTTTAGCATAGACAATACAAATCTTTTCCCAAATTTCTCTACAATTTTTCATAAAGTAGTAGCATTTTCGTCTCATTGCGCTATACCTTTTCTTTTTAGCGCAGATGTATCTTTTTTTGTTTTGTATTTGCTTAAAGGCAAAACGGAACATTCACAATTATATGCAATTAAATATGTGTTAGTAATAATCAGTCTGGCAGTTTTGGAAACAAGTACATCCAGTACCACTGAATAAAACATCACTCTGAACTTCATTGGCCATTATTGGATATGCCTTCAATCAAATTCCAACCTCATTAGGAGAATCTATTAAAAAAAAAAAAAAGGCCAGAACAGCCTTCTGGCACTTGTAGCAAGGTTAGTTGTCATAAACTGTTTTCTGAAGAGACTGATTAACATAACTGGATCCTAGCCACCACGGCAAGGGGTTATCTAACAGTATAGAAGGAAAAAGAGTGGCAAAGAAGAGTTGAAATTTCCATTTTTTACTTTCTTGTGCTTATTTATTTCCTGGAGTAATGATTGATTATGGTTTTGTGACCATTGTTACTATTTTGGGATATATTTATATTTAACAGGTTGTCGCTAGAACAACTACACACAAATAGCTTGTGAAGGTGCCCTCAGCAAGTATGCCAGTTTTAACATAACATACCCCTAATATGGAGAGGTCATTCAACGTACAATCAAACCCCTAGGATGATTTTTGTATTTACTGTAGAGCATCTCTCTAGAGTCAGAATTAGTTTAGTGAAGAAACAAATCAAACTAAAATCAGATATGTTGCTTTCAAGCTCAGTGCTTTTAAGCTTTCCCTTTTCTACTAAGGATTGTGATTAATTTATATAGTTAACCTGTCATATTAGTTAAATGGATTTCCTAGAACAATACTGCTGCAAGTAATAGATGTTGCTACTTGAAATGGGAATCATAACAAAACTAAGTTGACCTTGGCTTTCAGCTACTTTGGAGCAATGCCTGGAAGAGGAAACTGTTCAAGTGATTGTGACTGGTGCTCATCTTCAAGGAGCTACACTGTAAATTTCCATTCTGTCCTCTGTCCCACTAAAAATATGGACAGGAGGAGGAAGTGAAGAAGTTAAAAAGATATACACAAATTCTAGAAGAAAAAGGCAGTTAATTTTGTAATTAAGTAATCCTGCATGTAAACTCATGAAATGGAATGTGACTAACTTTAAATACTATATATTTTGATACAGAATAAAACAAAGAATAAAATCAGACTGAAGCCTCCATATGTCAAAAAAAGTATATACAGATTACAAAACTAAATTTAGAAAAACAGAGGGGAGTAAACTGAAGCATAATTAATGGGTTGAACACAAAACACTAACGATAGACCCTTAAGATTTGCAACTTAAATATAAACTCCTTTGCTACAAGCAGCAGTGAAAATGAATTAATTAATATCAACCTCCTCTCATTTCAGCAATATCTGTTAAATTGCTTAGGCACTGGTCAAAACATTTTGTACATGAGTTGAAGAATGATTTTCAAAGTTAAAGAAAAGAAGAGGTTGAAATTTCATGGGTCAAATTTTCAAAATGCCTACACTTCTGTTCTGGAGGGGAAAAAATCTAATGTTTGCATATGCAAATTGGTCACTTGTGAATGCTAATGGTCATTGTGTGTGCAATGGATCAATTAGCCTGAACAATAGGCAAGAGGGAAATTAATTAACTCTGTTCCTTATGGAACAATTTCATTTTACATTGAAACAGACCTTATTTGAAAAAAATCAAAAAAGTTGAAACTTCTAAGGCATGTTTTTGCACTCTAAGAATGTTTGCAAAGTTCCTGTCTGATCTATCTTATCAATAGAGACAAGTCAGTATTGAAAGTGTGCTTCCCACTGGTTCCTGAATAAATTCAAAACAAGACAAAACGAGATCTGTCAATAATGTAGACGTCCATAAGTCAACACCCCAGCCCCACACAAGGCAAAACAGCAGATAGAAAAAGACAAGATCTATTGTAGCGCTTAAAGACGATAAAGTCATTGCGGAGAAACTAAATTAATTCTTTGCTTCAGTTTTCACGGCTGAGGATGTTAGGGAGATTCCCAAACCTGAGACAGCTTTTGTAGGTGACAAATATGAGGAAATGTCACAGATTGAAGTGTCACTAGAGAAGGTTTTGGAATTAATTGATAAATTTAAGATTAAAAAGTCACCGGGACCAGATGGCATTCACCCAAAAGTTCTGAAAGAGCTCAAATGTGAAGTTGCAGAACTATTAACTAAGGTTTGTAACCCGTCCTTTAAATCGGCGTCTGTATCCAATGACCGGAAGTTAGCTAATGTAACGCCAATATTTAAAAAGGGCTCTAGAGATGATCCCGGCAATTACAGACCGGTAAGTCTAACGGCGGTACCGGGCAAATTAGTCGAAACAATAGTTAAGAATAAAATTGTCCAACACATAGAAAAACAAACTGTTGAGCAATAGTCAACATGGTTTCTGTAAAGGGAAATTGTGTCTTACTAATCTATTAGAGTTCTTTGAAGGGGTCAACAAACATGTGGACAAGGGGGATCCAGTGGACATAGTGTACTTAAATTTCCAGAAAGCCTTTGACAAGGTCCCTCACCAAAGGCTCTTATGTAAATTAAGCTGTCATGGGATAAAAGGGAAGGTCCTTTCATGGATTGAGAACTGGTTAAAAGACAGGGAACAAAGGGTAGGAATTAATGGTAAATTCTCAGAATGGAGAGGGGTAACTAGTGGTGTTCTCCAAGGGTCAGTCCTCAGACCAATCCTATTCAACTTATTCAGAAATGATCTGGAGAAAGGGGTAAACAGTGAAGTAGCAAAGTTTGCAGATGATACTAAACTGCTCAAGATAGTTAAGACCAAAGCAGACTGTGACGAACTTCAAAAAGATCTCACAAAACTAAGTGATTGGGCAACAAAATGGCAAATGCAATGTGGATAAATGTAAAGTAATGCACATTGGAAAAAATAACCTCAACTATACATACAATATGATGGGGGCTAATTTAGCTACAAGTCAGGAAAAAGATCTTGTAGTCATCGTGGATAGCTCTCTGAAGATGTCCATGCAGTGCGCAGAGGCGGTCAAAAAAACAAACAGGAGGTTAGGAATCATTAAAAAGGGGATAGAGAATAAGATGGCGAATATATTATTGCCCTTATATAAATCGATGGTATGCCTACATCTTGAATACTGCGTACAGATGTGGTGGTCTCATCTCAAAAAAGATATACTGGCATTAGAAAAAGTTCAGAGAAGGGCAACTAAAATGATTAGGGGTTTGGAACGGGTCCCATATGAGGAGAGATTAAAGAGGCTAGGACTTTTCAGCTTGGAAAAGAGGAGACTAAGGGGGGATATGATAGAGGTATATAAAATCATGAGTGATGTGGAGAAAGTGGATAAGGAAAAGTTATTTACTTATTCCCATAATACAAGAACTAGGGGTCACCAAATGAAATTAATAGGCAGCAGGTTTAAAACAAGTACAAGAAAGTTCTTCTTCACGCAGCGCACAGTCAACTTGTGGAACTCCTTACCTGAGGAGGTTGTGAAGGCTAGGACTATAACAGCGTTTAAAAGAGAACTGTATAAATTCATGGAGGTTAAGTCCATTAATGGTTATTAGCCAGGATGGTTAAGGAATGGTGTCCCTAGCCTCTGTTTGTCAGAGGATGGAGATGGATGGCAGGAGAGAGATCAATTGATCATTACCTGTTAGGTCCACTCCCTCTGGGGCACCTGGCATTGGCCACTGTTGGTAGACAGGATACTGGGCTAGATGGACCTTTGGTCTGACCCGGTATGGCCGTTCTTAAGTAGTACTGAGGGCTTGTATAAGATGACTGAGCTTGTCACTGGGCAGATGTGGAGGTTGTACAGTGACTGTGAAGGGACAGTCATGAGAGAAGGGATTTATCATGACTCAATACGAGGCTTTAAAGATTAAGATAAGTAAATTTAATCTTTTCTTTCTAATCACTAATCTAAAAACAATGCTTACAAAAATGTTTACTGGATCTGAAAGCATTTATATTGGTCTAATAAAATTTTTTCCAGCACTGGTAGATAAGGAGAAAGCAGATTTTAAAACCACACTATTCTTATCATCTTACTTTCCCCACCACCACACACACACTTTGACATAACTTTAGCTGCCACTATATCAAAAATCACTATGATTAGGATTAATGTTCTGTCATTTAAAAGCTGGGTTTCAAGCTCTCAGATAATAAACATCTACATAACTGATTTCTACCCCAGGAGTTCTCTAGGTACTAATCACTAAACCATGTCATATATGAAAATAATAGAATTAAAACAAGCTAGGAATCAGAATAATGCTTTATGATCTAGCATCTCGCTAATTACCTGGTCCAAAATGAAATATTACCTATTGGAAACTCAGCTATCTAATGCTATATAGCATGCACTTAAAGTCCTGAGAGTTCTCAAGCATTACATTTTGGTCCAACCATACTTTACTGCCACAGATCCAGGACTGAAAATTTTAAGTCCTGGACCGCATGCCGATGTAATTTGCGTTCACTCTTGATAAACATCTGAATTCCTGAATGATTACCTGCACTAAATTGCCAAACCATCATTGACAAGACTAGTTCCAGATCTAACACACATTTCTGAAGAAAACACTGAATATTGAGCTTCTTCCAAAAAACAGCATCAAGATGATTTCCAAATAAATCATTCCATCAATCATTCCATTCAGAAACATCATTATTGACAGAATTCAGAACTTAGACATGCAAAACAGAGCTATCAGCACCATCAAACACAGGGGTCACTTTTATTAGCAACAAAAGTTACTAAAAATCATTTTCTGGGTTCAGGTATTGCCTGAGTACTGGATTGCCCCTCTCACAGGCTTACTTGTTATAACATAACCTTAGGTGTGACCTAGGGTAAGTGCTAACAATTTCACAACATTGAAACATTTAGTATACATTTCCGTATATAGCATTTCGGCATACATATTTTTGAATTAAGGAAATTGTGAACAGTCGGGGGGGGGCATACATTAGATGTCTTCCGGTTAGTAACTCCTGAACCACTTAGGGAACTGGTAAAGGTCTTGTATTTGTTATGGTCAATTTGTAAATCTTGTTTATTCTAGGTAACCTTTACATTGTCTTTTACAGGAATCTGTTGGGAATCAGAGTTACAGTACTTAAATAAATGAAGTGAGCAACAGATAGGAGAAAATATATCCAAAGTGAAGACATTATCCTCAAAGTCTAAAACAATGGTATGCCATACAACATATCCTGAAAACAAACCAGACAGATAAGGGTCAACAAGTAAATGCAGCAGCCTTCCTGCTGTCCATCATGAATGCGTTTGCTGGTATATGGTCAAAAAGCTAACCCATTCAGACATGAAAGCTAACTCTCTCTTATTATAGATCCTTTTGTAGATGGTTAAGAAAAACTTCACATATATTGGACATGAATCCACAGAATGTTCATTGTGCTCAACATGCCTAGATCTTCTTATATTAGAGATAAAACAAAGGCCATGATTTGCCATTAATATCATACAAACAAATTTTGCAAAGGTGAAATTAAGGCTGCACACATATCAATAGTTCTAATGAATGGTGACTTTTAAAAACATTATAGGTAACAAACCAAAGTGTTAGAAACCCAGGAAGTGCAGTTAATGTTTTAGTTCTTGAACAATGCATGCAAAGTTCCTTTGCCCCCACAAGCATACCAGCCTTCCATCTTCTCTATTTGCATACAATCAAAAATGTGCACCACAGAACACTGGTTTGATAGTTTAATTCATACATGCATATCTCCAATACTAAGTGTGATAATTGATTACATTAACTTATGCATCTTTTATGCAAATACTCCAATATCATGACATGGGCTTATAAAGTTTGTATATGGGGACATGCTTGTTCTGTGTCCAGTGACAACTGGCTGACACGTGGAATTACAGGACCCAGTCCTGTGAGTTCTCTGCAAAGAAAAGGGTTAGAGGTTGAGGTTTCAAGGCTGACTAGAGGATTTAGAACAAAACTCCCATTACAATTTATCAACCTTGAATTTTTTCAAAAAGAAAGAATGAAACTTAGATCTCCAGCAACCATTTGATATGCCATACTAACTTCACTGAAATGACAAGCCTTTAAACTAGGCCTTTTTTCCTAAAAAGTACAAAACAAGTTAGAATACTTTCTAAACACCTCACTTTTTAGTAAGGGGAGGAGTCATAGAACACAATTTAAGAGCTCTGTGTGTTTGTCATATTAAGATCCATGAATATTTACTACTTTAAAATGTAATAGCTCTTATATATATATAAATGTAATCATTCTAATTTTTTTATTATATAAAATTTGATCAACACTAAAATATAATAGCAAAGATAACTTAGGTAATGTCACCTCATTTTCTCACACACACAATCAATATCTAGAAAGAAAATTTTATTTTCACTCATTCAACTAAGACAACAATAGCTTATCAGTGTTGTCTCTTATGGAGCAATTTATCATCTAGTCAAAGCATGTGATCAGGAATCACAATCACATGGAATGAAAATACTGCAGGTTTAGTTTGCAAAGGGCTGACCACAAACCACCCTCTTATAATTCAATTTCAAGCACAAGGTTACAAACTACAACTTCCTATAAATAACCCACTTTTCCTAGAGCAGAGGTCCTCAAAGTGTGGGGCACGCCCCATAGGGGGCATGGAGGAACGTCCGCGGGGGCAGCGGGGCGCCTGGGCCAGCCCCCACAGGGGTGGGGAGGGAGCATCACCCAGCTCCTCCCCAGCCCCAGCTGTACTCCGGTCCCGCCCCCAGCCATGTCCTGGCTCCCGGCCCTGCACCTAGACCCGTCCCCAGCCTTAGAGCGGCTCCCCTCCCTGCCATGCACCAGCCCCCAGTCATGGCTGCTAGCTGCAGCTCCATTCCCAGCCCAGACCAAGCTGCAGTCCCAACCTCCATATCCCTGTTCGTGTCCCTTTCCCCCCAGAGCTGTGGCTCTGCTTCCGGCCCTGGGGAGGTGCGACCCTCAAAAGTTTGGAGACCACTGTCCTAGAGAGTTGCTCCTTCCCCATAAAGTTCCAGCATTCCTCACTTACTATTGTTGCTGTGAAGGCTCAATAGTCACCTCCAGCTTTAACTGAACCCTAAGGTTGTTAGGGAGAACCAACTGCATGTTACTCTACCCTTTGATTTTAGGGGTTGCCAGGCACAGCCAATACTTTTCTCAAATTCTAGTAGTTTTCTGAAGGGCCAGGAAGTAGCATAGTAGAGGGCAAAGAGATAAGGAAAATGCTCTCTTTGTTTCTACATTCAGCTCTACAAAGGATCCGTAGCTACGCTCCTAGGCCTTGCAGGGCCTGACCTGCCCCCAGTAGAGGTGCCAGTTTTGGTTGGATGTTTTCCTGGAGGTTTCATCACATGACAATCTTTAGACTCCAGGACAATCCTGGAGGGTTGGTAATCCTGCCCTCAACTCTAGTGCAGGTACGGTAGCGGACTAAGGAGGGAACGTTGAGGAAAGAGTAAGAAGACAATCAACTCATCTCCTGCCACTCCAGTAGACTTTCAGGATTGGGAAATTATGGTGTAGGCAGCATTTAAGGACAAAGGAGGGAGGAGAATTCAGTTCTCAGCCTGTATTCATAAAGTAGTAGTTTTAATTAGTACACATTTTCCCTGCCTTATTTAACAACAATAAACAGACACAAAAAGAAAAATGAAAGAAAATCCTACCCTCTTACCAGCAGCATCTCAACACAGAACTTCCCTAGTAAGGACATTTGGCTTCTTTTATAGCCCTACTCCTATTGGATGGATGACCCTTCTCCTGTGCATCCTGTTAAAACAGGGAGCAACCAGGCTTCCTGGGTCCTATAGAACAGCAGTTCTCAAGCAGGTTTCAGGAGGTCCACCAAGCAGGGCCAGTGTTAGACTCACTAGAGCCCAGGGCAGAAAGCCAAAGCCCCGCTGTGCAGACCTGAAGCTTGGGGCTCTGAGCTCTGCCACCTGGGACTGAAGTTGAAGCCTGAGCAACTTAGTTTTGTGGGGCCTGCTGTGGCGTGGAGCCCCAGGTAATTGCCCTACTTGCTACCTCCTAATGCTGGGCCTGGCTTTTATATGCAGAAAACCAGTTGTGGTGGCACAGGTGGACCACAGAGTTTTCATAGCATATTGGGAGGGCCTGAAAAATAAAAAGGTTGAGAACCTCTGCTATAGAATTCAACTCAGCTTTGCATGGCAACACCTTCCCTTCAGGGAAGATCTACATGGTGGTATGATTTACTTTAGGAAAAACTTGAAAACTCTTTACAGACTACTAAACCACAGTAATTCTGCTACAAAAGAGCACTGGGGTCCTATCTGATGGTTCCCTTTGAAAGTAGGGGACCAGCTACACCTCTACCTTGATATAACACTGTCCTCGGGTGCCAAAAAATCTTACAGCGTTATAGGTGAAACCGTGTTACATCGAACTTGCTTTGATCCACCAGAGTGCGCAGCCCCGCCCCCCCGGAGCGCAGCTTTACCGTGTTATATCCGAATTCGTGTTATATCGGGTCGCGTAATATCGGGGTAGAGGTGTACCTGGCAAACTCCAAAGTCTCAAGAGGCAACAAAAAAGGAAAAATGCCATTGAGACTCCTGAAAACAGCTGCAAAGGGTCAGCTTTTCTATAAATGCATGGGCTTATAGTTGGGTGATGTGCAGGTGCACTACCCAGCAGAACATCCCTAGATATGACCATATAGTCAGAATTTAATCCTAAACACCAGGGGGTGCTGAGACTTGGGATTGAGGGACAGATATTTTGGCAATGTGAGGATGTTCAACCTAGGTTTGAACACTTCCCCTACAACTTGTGAATTTTCTCTGCTCCAGTTTACAAAACAATGAACCTTTAACCCAACAGTGTCCCCAGGAGGTTCTGGTATCCTTAGGATCCTTGTCCCAGCTATACTAACACCTTCTAAGAACTACTTGTGATTACTTCTCATAGTGGCCTTGGGCAAGGCAAAGTCACTCTCCTTCAGTTTCCTGTCAGCAAAATAGAATTATCACCTACTTATTTCTTCAGGAACAGGGAATTGTGAGACTCAATCACAATTAACATTTGTAAAGTGCTTTGAAGATTAAAATTACTGGGTTTAAAGTATTTTCACTTTAGAGACTACTAATGAATCTATAATTTCTCAAACTAAAATTAGAAAATCCATTTTTTAGATGGGGTTTTGAAATATCCCAGAGGTTAGGAGTTTCAGGCAGTGGATGCAACCCATGAGGGTTTCAATGATGTATATTTTGCCTTTTGACTTAGCAGTATATCCAGTTGGCTTGTTATATTTCTCCAAGCACCTGCAATGTTACTATCGCCACACTGAAAAGGTTCCAGGGAAATTCATTATCTGAAATAGGTTTCAGTCATGAAACCCTAGACTTCCATAGCTAACTTAGCTATGTTGCCAACTCTCATGATATTGTCATGAGATTCATGATAAGTATTATTTTCCTTAAAGCCCCAGCTCCTGGAGTCAAGTAGTTATGTGATGATTTCAGCCTTCATTCTTAAAGAAAAAGTAACTTTCTAGGCCTCCTGACTGTGGAGAAAGCTTCAAATGGCAACCCCAGTGCACCGTAAAGGCTCAAAAAGCAGAAGGCAAATAAAAAGAACAAACATATTAGTTTTACATAATCTCATGATTTTAAAGCCAATCTTGTGATTTTTGATAAGCCTGACTCATGATTTTTGTACAATTGGCGTTGGCAATACTGTAGCTTTGAATAGCTGCATGAAAGCACTGAGTTAATCACCTTGGTTACCATGGTGAGTTGTCCTGTTCCAAGGGGGGGAAATCATTTGACTTTTTTCCTTCTACTTCCTTTAAAAAAAAAATGTACAAAATTGTACTGTCCCCAGCCCTCTAACATTTTTCTGCTCTTCAAATGATACAGTCACTATTTTGGTTGGAATTCCAGGTTTAGTGCTCCAGAGAGGGTGATCTTTTTCTATTGATAATTGCTTAAGTTATTCCAGAAAATTGAGGTAACTGAAGGTTAATTTTGGGAGGATTTCAATAGTTGCTGAAAGAATTGTGAATTTATGTCTGAATCATATCAAGGTCCTAGAGAGACTATAAAAGTAATTTGCAGGATTAATAAAGACTGTGCTTTGGGTATTCTGGTAGGAGAACTTGGGTTATGGTCATGGATTTTTATAGGATTAATTTTAGAAATCCCTAGATCAATCTGCACTCGCACTCCTAAAATATTGATATTCTTTTCAAAACTACAGGAACATAATGATTCCCTCACTGCACTGAACCCTCCCCTGCACAATACACACAGAATACTTTCTCACTGAAAGATTAACCAGACTATATGATATATTAAATAATCAACCGATGTGACTGTGGAGAACATGGGAAATTTCTGGTTTATTTTTATGAAAACTATGTGAGTGAGTTTGCCCAATCACTTTTGTATTGTGACCTATCTGGTTTCAAGGGATTAACTTCTTTCCTGAGACATCTTTCCCAAAACATTCACTGGACATGGGATGCACAGATATGTCTAGGTTGGTATAAATGAACTATTGAGAACTACAAAAAAATTAAGAGCACTACCTTGGAAATACAATGGAGAACAATGACCAGACCATACATTTCTAACTGCTGCTGGTCAAGGGGACTTTTTAAGATATAGATTGACCATTAGTTGTCTAAGTTCAACCCCTCCCCCTACCTAGGGTGACCAGATGTCCTGATTTCATAGGGACTGTCTTGATATTCGGGGCTTTTAATTATGTAGGTGCCTATTACCCTCCACCCCCTGTCCCGATTTTTCACACTTTCTATCTGGTCACCCTCCCCCTCCCCAATAAGGTGAGGAATGTGCATGTAAAAACAGTGTGACTACAACTAGACACAAAGGACTAATATCTTAAGATACTGGCATAAGAAAATTCCTCACCCAAGAGAAGGGAGGAATCCACTCTGGAACAGTTGGGCAGGATCAGGGAGGCTAGCTGCAGGCAGGAGTCTGCCTTGCATGCCAGTGCAAAGATGGACCTTCCTAACCCAGAAAGGGAAGCTGGCAGGTATGGGGAAAGCTGTGTGTTTAGGGTTTTCTTTTCCATTTTAAATAAATGTCCCTGAACACTGTATTCAGCCTGACTGATGACTTGTTTGGTCACTGCAAACTCTGCTGGCTGCATAGCTCGCAAGGGGAGTAGTTTCCAATGGAGGTCCAAGCTCATTTAAACCTACTAATGGAACTATTATGAGAAACATATGTTGAAGCCAGGGACCCAGTCTCAAAGTAGTGGAGTCTGAGGGCTCCTCCCTGGGAAAAGTGTAGGCCTATCACTAAGAAGTGTACACTCCCAGAAAAAACTGTATTAAGGTTGAAAGCACAGTATGCCCTGTAATATCATGACAGTGATGGACAATATCATTTTTTAAAATCTTAAATAGCTTTGTTACTTTTAATATTCAAGTTTTAAGGACGTAAGGTGTAGGCAGAAGCATTAAAATGTGAGTTGGTGTTGTAATGGCATTATTCCACTGAAGGCTAAGTAGGCATAAGAGCACCAAAATTGTTTGGGCGTAACCAGGGGTGAAAGTAATTTAAAGGACTTATCAGTACGCCAGAGTCCTGAGCAGGGGGCATGGCCTCAACCAGAAAAGGCGTGGCCTTTAAATACCTGGGCCCTTTAAATCAAGATTTAAAGGCCCAGGGGCTCTGCAGCTTGTTGCTCCAGGGGTGATTTAAAGGGCCCAGGGCTCCGGCCGCCACTACCACAGCAGAGTTCTGGGCCCTTTAAATCACTGCCGGAGCTCTGTTGTCACTACCCCAGGGCTCCAGCAGCGGGGCTCGGGAGGCAATTTAAAGGGCCCGGGGCTCCGGCCACTGCAGGGAGCCCGGGGTCCTTTAAATCGCCAGCCTGGGGAAGCCGGTCCAGTCCAGCATGGCATACTGGCTCTTGCCGGTACGCCATACCGGACCGTACTGGCTTACTTTCACCTCTGGGAGTAATATAAAGGGTCCATTCCTCAAAACTAACTACACACAAATCACTGACATCTACAGGGGTTCTACATTCTACCAGTCACAGATGCAGAGGACTTGTTGGTTTAAATAAAAATATTTATCTTGGGTCTGATACCACATCAGGAAATAATCTAATTGAATTTGAACCAGCTATAGCAGAAAGACTTGGAATGATTACATTTTTATTTACTTTATCTTTGGGTCTAAGCCCATCACAAGGCTTGGTATCCTTAACATCCCACAAGAACATGAGAGATCAAGGCTATACTGTATTTTAAAATTATGTTTAAATTAACAGTTTGCCCTTTAATGTTAAGAGGCCATTTTGAGGGAGAAACAGGCAGGAAATGAGTGAGCAAATGTTCAAACTAAATATGATAGTTAAAAGAATGAACTGAAAATACAGAATTTTAGGCGAGGGCTTCCTAAAAATCAGTCAATTGCTTTAATACTTTAGAGCAGCTGAAGATCTTTAAAGTAGTTGGAGTAAAGAACTGTGACACTGCAGTGAGGATGAGTCATGCCTTGGTGCTCCCACAGCTCTTTTTGACCATATGAAGTACTCCTACCCAGTGCATGACACATTTGTATTCAAAACACTTGTTGCAATTCATGAAATTACAGTGTTGCTGGGAAAAAAATGGCTACATTCAGAATGAGTTCAGCTGACATTTTTGATAACCACGGTGAAATCGTGTCACCTCTGCACCAACACCTAGTTTTCTCACTCTACACTAAACCAGGTGTGAAAGACCAAAAGGGGAGGAAAAATTCTATTCAAATAAACTTGCAATTACTTACAATAAGATGCGACATTTACTTACAGCTAAATGACAGGCCTGTTACAATTGAACAAACGTGGACAAGGTGCTGGATAAGAAAAGAAGCATCATCAAGAATTACCATTACAATGTTTTTAAAATACACACACTTTTAGTACAATGTGCAACCTTAACTAACCATTAAAATTAAAGGGCCTATATGCTGTCCTGGTCTAATTTTGGCTCCATACAGAGTTTTCTGACTGGCATCCTGTCTGCAAGGCCAAAGATTCAGCATGTTACCTCCTCCAACTCCTCTGACGCACAAACTACTGGGGGGGTGACATGAGAAGAGAATAAACACTAGACTGGATACACATGTGGAGAATTTAGGGAATAGTAGATGGAGGTTTCCTGTGAAATAGGAGGGGGGGGGGGGAAATGTGCACCAGATAGGTGACTCGAATTGATAATTATTTTAAAATATGCACAAGTTGGCAGCTAGTTTCTGACAGAACATATTGCAAAACTACTACTTTTAATGATTTATGTAGGAAAGCTTAATTCAAATCCAAAATATGGACACAGAGAAAAGCAGTATTGCATTAGGTTTCAAGGAGAGACCATCAAAATACAAGTGGAGCCTACTATAGGTCCCTCCTGGGAAAATACAGGATGAGTCACCAAAGATGCAGACAGGAATTTTCAAAGGTGTTTATAGGAGGTGTGCACATAACACCTTTAAAAATCTCAGCGGTGCTACACTGGGTCTTCCCAGACTCAAAATGTCTAAAACTGGAAAAGAAGAAAAACATCAACTATAATAGTCTACTTTACATTAACTTGTCAATCCAGCTATGAGCTATGTGAATGCTGAAACCAACAAAAAAGACACTGTAAAATACACATTACTTTTTTGCCACTTAAACATTTTTCCATGTTGACTCCTAAAACTCCTTGTCCTAGCTGAAGTAGGGCATTTCCCACTTTCAGTGGTGCCAGCAGCTGTATGCACGTTATGACCAGTGCTTGCCATTGGCAGGGGCAGAGCTAGGGAGGGCAGTGGTTTCAGCTGCTTCTGGGCATGGTCAGTGGCTGCAGGGGAGCTCAGGGATGGGGAGTGACACTGCACCTGGACAGGATGGGCTGGCAGTAAAGTCTGAGCCTGGCACAGATTCCTCAGGCAAAGCACTGGGGCCAGCAGCTGCAGCAGGGAAGGCTCCACAGGGATTGGCAATGATAAACTGTGTCCCAGTTTAGCCATGTGAAATGTTGAGAGGTATGCCACTGTGTTTAGCTTTTAATGGACAGAGGTAAAAGGTCTGCAGATTAACCTCAATCCAAATTAGATTTAATCTCTTGATCCTTTAATGTCCAATAACTGTTTCCTATTTTAGGTGCTCATTTTGTTCTTTTATTGGCTGCTTTTCTGGTATCTTCTGGTATTTTATGCCTGATCCAATGCCCTCCAAACCAACCACTACTAATATACCTATATTCTTAGTGTGTACATCAATAATGGATATAAAAGGACTAACTATGGGAATATGGGTTCAAGATTACATTTGTGAAAAGGAACTCGGATACGGAAATGCAGAAAAGAATTGAACTGATACAGTCTCATGACATATATAGAGTCATATTCAATGTAGTCATTTGATACAGTTGTGACCATTTTAAAAAAAGTCAACATTTCCCAATAGATACTACAGTTATCGCAGTTATTATATTATTTTTAGAAATAACTGCGATAACTGTAGTATCTATTGGGAAATGTTGACTTTTTTTAAAATGTTCACAACTGTATCAAATGACTACATTGAATATGACTCTATATATGTCATGAGACTGTATCAGTTCAATTCTTTTCTGCATTTCTGTGATGGTGCTGTAGCTTAATTACATGCTCTTGTATTAACATGCTATTAAAAATAATTAAAAAAAAGGAAGTAAAGAAAAGAACACCTGTGCATCAGATTGTGTAACTGGACTATGTACTTTCTCAATTGCACTGTCAAACACTGCATGTGTGTAACTGAATGCACCATATTTAATTAAAAGCTCACATGATGGGGAGGAGGGTGGAATCTCAACTCTTAGAGGTTTCTAAGACATGGCTTGACAAAGCCCTGACTGGGATGATTTAGTTGGGGTTGGTCCTGCTTTGAGCAGGGGGTTGGACTAGATGACCTCCTGAGGTCTCTTCAAACCCTAATCTAGGATCCTATGATGGAGGACTGGGAGCACCTAAGTGTGCTGTGGCCATCTAAGGATCATGGTAGAGTCTCCACCGGTGACAATATTTAAATGAAGATTTATTTTTTTTAGAAAAATGTCCGAAGATATTCTCTAGAAATTATTTTGAAGATGTAGGTCCTCTGTTGTCCAGGAGGTCAAATTAGATTAACACAATGGTCCCCCTTCTGGCCATGGAATCTATGAATGTATGAAAAAAGAAAAACATTGATTGCACCTAATCATCAGCAGACAGGCTAGTAACTGGATAGGTCTCTTCTGACACTATCTTTATAGGTGCTGAACGCGGGGAGTTGGTAGGGATGAAGGCTAAGCAAAAAAATTGGGGAACATTTCAGCAATTTCCCACACACACACATGCATACATTTTCTATAGTTTGGCAATTTTCTTTCAATTCTAATGTATACATTTACAATGTGAAGAAGATTATTGGAAAGCAAATCCAACAAAAGGTTATGTTTTATTGCAAATGTCTTTTTAGGTAAGAAATTACTTCCTTTCTTTCCCCAACAACCTTTTATTTATGTATTAAAATACTCTAAGCCCAATATTATAACAATGTGAAAGTGCTCAAGGAAGACACTGGAATTTACGAGGTTACTGTATTGTAGTATTTGATAAGCCAAATATAAACCACATATGATTTTTTCTCTGGCACTTATTCCCCCTTCAAAAATGTAAATAGCTATTTTAGGAAAATAATAATTATAATACTAATAAACGAAAATGCACTCTAAAAATTGTGCTTGTGATCTCTTATTTTTAAAATAGAGTATCAGTCCATTTACAGACCCTCCTGGGTCTTTGTGACGTGTAGAAAATGCATGAAACCACATGTTAAAGCTAAAAGTCTGTCCTCTGAATTATTTCAGTTTACAATAATAGGCTGGCTCTTGAAAATATTCATATGAGTAGTCCATGCCCATGTGTGCATCCATAGATAAAGGCTGTCAGGACCAGGCCCATACAAATAATAAAGAATATTAAAAATACTCATTTGTACCCCTTTGATGTCTCATTTAAAGATAAAACACTTTATAAAGATGGGTAATGGTTATCTTTTTATAGATGGAGAAGTCAGATGTTGAGGCATCAAAAGGTCTGCAAACTTTAACTGCAGGTAGAAACTGAAGCAATATGTTAAATTATATAATCTAGAATGTTCAAGCAATCTGATCATTCCATTTGGTTATATAATACCTGTTACTGGAAAATAGAGCCTTCTTCAGCAGTTTACATTATTTTGCCAGAATTCATATACTTTAAAGCAATGTTTCTACATGGAGATATAAGGATTGTCACTATGAGTATTTATCAATATTTGCCATTATCAGGTATGATATAACTTTAAAACCAAAGGAGTTAATTTGTAATATATGTCAACTATACTATGCTAACAAGAGTACCAGAAAGGTAATTTCACAGCCATGTTCAAGCTACAGAATTTTCAGATTACTATATACGATTTATTGACAAATTTAAGTTCAAGTAAAGCTTTTCAGCCTGAATATAATTTCCTGTTATGATTTGTATTGAATCTTTTGTTATCCTATTGAAATAAAAACAGCATTAGTTGTCTCTTATATGCTATAAGTGCATATATATGGGCAACAAAAATGGAGTAGATGAAATATTCTGAATTTAGTGGCAATCTAAAAAATAAAAAGAGAGAAGAGGGAAGAACACTATTCTAAAACTAAAATGTAATCAGAAATATTTGTAGGGTTACTTCCATAACATATATGGGTGTTAGTGCAAGAAATTTTCCCCTAACAATCCTTTAAAATTTGTATCCCATCATGAAAATAATTATGAAAAATGATGGTTCAATAAGCCACATTTAGCATACTAACTTATTATGTGTGTGTGTGTATACACACACACACACACACACACACACACACACACACGCAATAAAAATAAAAGGAACTGGGCTGAGAATGAAAAAGCTTTCCTTGGGGTATAAATCTTATATATAACCAAGGAAATGTGTTTAAAAGAAAACAGGCTGATTCTTCAAAATTCTTGTTATTTGTTCAAGTCTCTTTCTTCTGATGGAAGTATTTAGATCTGCTGAGTCATTTTACGCAAGTCATTTTGATTGGGACAAAACTGTTTTTTAGCCAACACTTTCAGCCTTGAATTCTTTACATATGTAAAAATAAAGTATTTTTGAACAGAGGACCATTTTCTTTTAAATTATAACGTATTAGTGATATAACCCAGTGTAAGGTCCCTGGTTTTCATATGTCTATTGTCTGAAAATATCAAAGGATGATTTTCAATACCTTTATCAGTTATGGTACTTCACATTCTACCAGCCCTCGCCTAATATTAAGCCTTGCAAAACTCCTACTAGTATGCAAGTTAGGAAATATGCTGGACCAATACCCAGGGCACTGAGATCTTGAGTGCTATGAAAATCTTTACTGGCGAGATAGTTTATTTTCTCAGCAAACTATTATCAGCTACAGTTTTTCAGTTGAATAGTACCAGTTCACTTTTAGAATTAAAAATCTATAATGGTATTATATCCACACACAAAAATCAAAAGCTGTATGTAATACAGATTGTATACAGACTAAAATACATAATTGGTATACACATTTTACTGAAGTAAGTAGCTCTTGGAAAAGCAAGTTTGTTCTCAGAGATTGACTAAGGCCCCAGTCCCACATTGTGTCACACACTGCATAGCATATGGGTGGACCTGTTGCACTTTCATCGAGCCCTATCGACTTAAGCAGTCATCCTCAGCACCTAAATAACAGCACTGAGAATGGATGTATTTGGAATAACTTGGCTTTCTGATTTATCTTACTGTGTTAAATCAAGGTTTTGCTAGCAAAACAAATTATATTATTAATTTTAAAAGTGTCATTCAAGGGGGCTTGCAATATTTGTATAGTTTTGGTTTTGATAGAAAAGGTAGAGATACTGTTTGTATAGTACCTTTATTCTTTTAAAATCTGGTTCTCTATATGTAAACTAAGCTCTTAAATGGTGTAACAATAGGCCATAAAAATTCACCAAAATGTTACTTTTCAAATACTAAATGTGAAAGGTAGATAATTTAATAAAATCAAAGTCTGCAAACATTGGATAAAACTGGCTCTCATCTCTCCCAGTCTGTCTGCAAGCTGACATTTTCTCTTTGATGTCCCACTGGCAGATGGGACATCTCTCTCTCTCAAAACATATTCAAATAGCTCTATTGTTCACATTATCTACTGTCTCATGCAGGATTAAATAAATTAAGACACAAACACTGAAAGCTCTTTGCATAGCGTGATGAACTGGGAAATCTCTGTATTATTTTTAATGAAAAATGATACATGCCTTTGCATATTTGTTTATCACATGTAACTTCCCAAGCAGGAAAGGCAAAATAATGGCCTAAATAAGGAACATCCCAACAAACACAAACTCAAGAGCCAGGTTTATACATATGAAATAGATTTAGAACATGATCTCTAAATCAAATGTCTGCGAAGATAGTGGGGGAGGGGGAGAGGGAGGAGGTAGGAAGTTTATAAAAAGCAATGACTAATCAGCTATTCAGTCATCTGTAATTCAGAATGGCAACCTTTTCAGGTTGGTTCACAAAGTTGGTTCACAACTTCAGACAAGCATGTAACAAATCTTCTCAATATCTGACTTTTCAGCACTGTTTATTCCACAGTAGTCAGTTTTATGTGACAACACAGTTGTGCTGATAAAAACACAAGATTTGTGATACAAGAATGATAATGTAAACAATATTTCTAAAATGTATATTCCATACAGGCTGTGAGACAGAATCATGTAAGGATAGTCTCTTCTACAACTGCAAAACATGTCCTCCTGCAATAGGTCCCCGGGAACCTAAATAAACGAACAGAAGCCCTTAATGTCTTTCAAACAGCATTATATAAGCAGCTAGGCACTTCCTTACTTTTACCATCACATAATTACATGAATGGAAAAATCATACAGTGTAGTTTTAAATTGTAAACAACTTTGAATCAATGATAACCAAGAATCAATGTAACAAAAAAAAAAGCACTAATTGTTACCAGTTTTAATATGCTAAAGTAGAGCTGGTAAGCAAATTTAATAGGAAAAGTGTACAACCAAAAAAAACTGTTAGTGTCAAAAGTGGGTTTCCAGCTTAGATAATGCAATGAATCATTGCAGTACTCACAGCAGGTCTGAGCAGGATTCCTTTCATGTTATACTTTTAACTTATCAGAGTTTCTCCTCTTAAATGTAATTCAGTATCACTGTGCTACACTGCAGTGGACAGAATGCAACATACAATGCATCCTGATCTCCTTAAACCCCAGACAAAAAACCCACCTCTCTGAACAACCATATTTTGATCTAAGTTTCTGTAAGGTTGCCTATCAGCTTGGTATCGGAGTGCCCGGAGAAGTAAACGATATTTTCACAACAGGATGTGTAGTAATTTTTGAAGAATATTGAGCATTTTAGTGTGAAAAATTATGTATCATCTTTGTTCCGTCCCATCTTTTAAAAAAAATTCCTTAAAGGCAATAAGTTAATTTAGTCTGAACAGATTATAAATCCATGAACTGTACAGAAAATAGACAAGTCTTGGTATTATGCAGTATTATTGTACCCGTGTTGGTCCCAAGGTATTTGAGACACATGGTGGGTGAGGTAATATCGTTGGTCCAATTAAAGATATTACCCCACCAACCTTGTCTCTCTAAAGTCTGATATTTGCATTTAAGCCTAGTGCAATGGGATCTTGGTCCAGGACTAGAATTCCTATGCATTACAGTAATACAAATAAACAATTTCATTTTGTGACTGTTCTCAGGGTACCCAGGACAATCAGTCACCTTGTTACCCCTGCCTCCAGAGACATGTAGCCATGCCACTGTGACTGGGTATTAGCTCTCTAATGCCACCAGCCTGTTAGCCACTCAAGCACTGTCCTCTGGGCTATGCCAGCCCTGTCTTCACTTTGCAGGTTAACTACAGGTGCACTCTAGTCCCCGAGTCCCTTTGAATCATTCCCCTGTGATATCCAGTCCCTGACACTGGCTACTCACAGAAATCCCAGATCCTTTGCCCCCAAAGGAGCAGTGTACCCCAGTTTACTAGTTTTACCTTAAATCACTGCTCCGGTTTAAAAAAAAAAGGCACAACACAACACAGCACTTGTCAGTACTTATAATAAAACAAAGATAGGTTTATTTAAGAAATACCGGAGAGTTAATTAGAAACAAGAGAGTGTGGTGGAAACAAATGGTTACAATATCAAACAAAATCATAGCATGCAAACCTAGGTCTATGGTTATTAATAGTTACCCTTTCCTATTTAATCAAGTAGATTTCCCCCCAAAGTTCCATCTGTTGCAAAGCTGGCTGGTTTCATAGGAACCAGGACACAATTTTTCATGACAACCTCCCTGCCCCCCAAGATGTCTCAGTGAAAGGATACAGAGTACCTTTCCCTACTCTGTGTCTTTTGTCTTTATCCATAGGCAGAGTGATTGTCTGTTGTAATGTTCCTTTTACACCTCCAACTAGTTTTGATTATTGCAGTTGTCTCTGATGGTTTTCCATTGAAAGTCTTGGGATGGGGCACAGATAGACTAGTAAGCCTTGCATTACATCACTGGTTAACTAGGGCGGGGTGACAACTCCCTCCTGCTTGAATGATGCGCCACTCAGACACATAATCCCCTGGTGACTAACTTCTACTCCAAGTCCATAAAGCATATTTTCACTATACATTATTCCTTACATGTTACCCATACATACATCTCACCATGATTATGAACCTTGACAAGTTACAAGTTTTCTAGAAATACCTAACTCTTTATGGATAAATATTCTGCAAGACCTGTGTTTGCTGTAATATGTCTATCAGATCTGAGGTGAATTGTTTGCAAAGAAAAGGGGACCCTTTGCCAAGGAGCCTGTGTGTCACAATTAGAAACATGAGAAAAATGGTATAAATGTGTATCTGCTTTAATTCAAAATGCTTTCCCTTAACACAACACAACACACAAATCTATTTCACGGATCTTCCTAGTATCAGAGCCATTAATTTACTGTGTATGGAGCTATAGAACATGTGTGGGTGTAAGAATAATGACTGGAGGCATTAACAGAAGGGGCGGCTCTGGAGACTACTATAGTGTAACCACCCACACATATTTTATCAGAAATGAGCAGCATCTGTATTATCACGCTGGATACAACCCAGAAAAGGGATTTTCTGTAAGTTGTGTTTAAATGACATTTAATTTTTCATAGCACTAAAGCTCCAGCATTTGGACATCTAATTTATTAATTAATAAATACGGCTTTCTTTGGATTGCTAATGCCAAGAAAACGTTTGCTATAATAATGTTGTGAACAATCTGTTCACATTTCGCATGAGAATGTGCTTTTCACAAAAAATGTGTGTAGAACACCAATTTCTGCCTTATTAACTTCATATATACCTGTACATCTATTTATATGTATAAAAGTGTGCTTATCCTGTGCTTGTTCAGACAAAAAATACAGATTAATATCACATCAATCACAAAATCTTCCCCAACCAGTGAACCTCAAAGGACTAATAGCTTTTATTCTTCACTATGCAGCCACTGCCTAGGGAAGGGTATGTTTACACTGCAATAAAAGACCTGCGGCCTGGACACATCTGGCTCAGGTCAGCTGACTTGGGCTCATGGGAATAAAAATAGAAAAGCCTGCACTCTGAGAACCTCCCTCCTCGCAGACTGACTTGGTCTCTAAGACTCGGTGCCACAGGTTTTTTAATCACACTGTAGACAAACCCTCAGAATCCAATTCCATGCTTCCTGTTCCCTTTTAAAAGCCTAGGAAAATAAGTGAGAACGCCCTGAAGACCAACACACTCTGAATCACATGGATAGAGCATCATTGTCCATGCAGTCCAGCTGTGTGATCAAATGTCCTGCAGTTTCATTTTGAAGAATGACAACAAGGGTAAGATGAAGCAGTTTCTTTCTCCTTATATTTAAGTATTCATTGGAGAAACAAATTAGACCTTGTATGAAACCTCACAGCAGCACAGATCACAAAATTGGAGACAAACAAAACATACCCTGTGTTTTAATCTAAAAGTCAAGACTTCCAATCCCTACAATCGAATCCCTACACGCAGTTAACAACAAGATTGGGACCTCACTGCCATTACCTAAAGGACAGTACTGGATCAGAGCAGTGTAGGGTTGGTTTGTTTCCCCCCTTTTAATTTTTGGAATTCCAATGGGAAGAAAAGCAAGTTGTGACCATTGCTGGGTTTCCTACACTCTTTGTTGAGCCCAGAGTGTAAATTCACAGAATTATACAATCTCACAATATTCTCCATAAAAGGGCAAAATGGAAAACCAATTCATAGAATCACAGATCTTCTACACATTTTGAATAAAGTCACAGAAGTATAAAAATGCTTAATGATTCATTTTGTAACTTGTAAATGTTCTTTATGGATTATTATATGGGCATGAGACTTTTGCTGAACTTTGAATATAATTACAGTGATTGCTCCAATTACCTGGCATTAGTGTGCTTTTTAGACCAGTCTACACATAGATTCTGTACGGATATAAAACTATTTTGGTTGGAGGGGCAGTGGGTTTGTGGAGAGAGATTTTTTTTACTGTAATATTACACTGGTACAATCCCTCTAGCATCCCAGGTATAAGTTATACTGATATAAAAGTGCCAGGATAACTCCCTACACACTACAGCAGTGGTTTTCAACCCACAGTCCAATCAGCACACAGCTACAGCTCATGTGACATCCTCAGGGCCATACAGGTAGTAATATATATTGTGTGGAGGAATCATAGAGTATCAGGGTTGGAAGGGACCTCAGGAGGTCATCTAGTCCAACCCCCTGCTCAAAGCAGGACCAATCCCCCGACAGCCTTTTGCTTCAGATCCCTAAATGGCCCCCTCAAGGATTGAACTCATAACCCTGGGTTTAGCAGGCCAATGCTCAAACCACTGAGCTATCCCTCCCCACATAACACATAAAAAGCTGCATATGCAGCCCACAATGGTAAATAGGTTGAGAAGCACTGCACTAGGGGGTTATACAGAGGTAGGTATAGTCAAATCATTACAACTTTTGTGTTTAGATAAGGCCTTAGATATTGGCATTAAGTGGATATGGCACCTAATGGCAACTATTTAAAAAACAGCTAGACATAATGGAATTCATTTATTTCTAATAGAGAGCCCTACAATTACACTAAGAATTGTGTGTCATTTTGGACCGAAGAGAATCTAAATGATGATAATAAAAGCAAAAAATGAGACCCAAGCACACACTCATTACAAATAACTGATTCAGCAAATTTTGCTTCTGTTTGCAAACTGTCCATAAGAAGATCATTATCTTCTCAAATCTGTTGCACAAAATTGCTCGTTTAATAATTCTTGGTCAGTAGCTCATTTATAAGCAGTTCATTATATTTCATATTTGAGCTCTTCCCATTCATCACTTGGTAGGTTTCGCTCCTTTACTGGAACTCTTAGATCAGAGATCAGGTTCAAATACTGAAGTTTAAAAATTCAGAGTTCATATTGCATGACTATTCTGTAATATTCTTTTATAATTTGCTTTTTGGACATACAGCATACTCACTTGATAAAATATTAATGGAAAATAAAAATAAAGGGGTCTGAACACAACTGGAGCAAGCTGATTTAAAACTTTACATACTAATCAAAATATTATTTCAGTGCTCTCCCAACTCTACTTATAGACAACAGCTTTCAATGCCATTTGACAAGAGCTTTCAATGGTCATTTTCAAGTTCTGACATCACAAACACCTAATTCCATTACATCACTTTTTAAATTCTATGACAGTGGCAAATTGTAAACACATTGCTAGAAGTGAAGGATGTGGATCCACTTTATTAGAGTAAGTACAAAACATCCCTTAACTCTGTAAGTAAAATGATATCTAAAAGTAGGTGCTAGCCACAAACTTCCTTGATATTTTTAAAAATGCATGTCTACTGCAAACAGTTAAACTAGATTATTTGCTGTGAAGTTAAACTAGATTCAGAAGGCACGAAATGGAACTGGAAGGCCCAGGGGAACATATTCAAGTGTGAGTCAGCAATAAATGTGTATGCAACTACTATATCCCATATATCCTCGTGAGATACAACATCAACTTCTCTCTCTCTGTTTGGGAGACATGCACTTCTAGACAAGAAAAGAACAGAATGCAGCATGAGCAGGGAAAATTGAACTGGTGATGGCCTAAACTTACACTAACGCTTACTGCTGGAGTGTTTATCGTCAATATTTTCTTTATTATGTTACTAATCACACAATGCCCATATTCAGACGTCTAATGTAGTTTATTTGCGGCTGCATCATAACCTAACTGTGAGAATTTTCTGATCACTGTTTGATCAAGAATCATTCATTCTAGCCAATCAACCAGTTTCTGCCCTGTAAGAGCTGAACGGTTAGAGGAAGTTGCACTTCTGCTTGGTAGGAGAGGAATTACGAACAAAAAATGCACTAGTTTTGTTCTATAGTGTACTTGCTCTAGGAGATTCTTTTAAAAAAAGACGACAGCCTCACATTTGCATTATAAAGAGGTTCTCAGACTCAAATGAGTAAGAGTCAAGGTTTTCAGTATTTTCAATTCTTCCTTCCTATCTGTCTCAAAAATATGTTCAGATATGAGCAATAGGGCAAATTCTATCCTTGGATACATATATGTAGCTCTTATTGAAGTGAATCGAGGGAGCCGCTCAAATGTCTGAGGACAGTAGTTGGCCTACATTTTGTTTTGGTCATACCATTAATCCAAGGATTTCAGGAGACATTTTAATATAGAGTTAATATCTATCTGCTTTTGTAGAAAAAAACTGTCCCAGGGCACACAGCAAGTCAATGGCAGAGTCATGCGTAGGCTCCCGGTCCCCTGTTGCACATACACTCTTCCAATACAAGTGCTACACTGTACTAATTTAGAAAAATGACTACATATTTTAAAAATACTAATGGCTATTAGTCCATGAAACAAATTTAAGAAAGTCAGAATAATAATCTGAATAAAGGTCCTCCCTCCAACCATACAACTGACAGACTGCTGCAACAAAATCTAAGTACAGTGAAGTTTAGTCCAACAGGATTACTGCATTAGCTTGAAACAGCATTACATTTTTCAGTTTGTCCACTATCACACTAAAAATTTCCGACATCTGCTTTTGTTTCTAGACCATGCTATTAAACTTAAATACAGATTAAAACAAAGATTTGTGTTTTAAAATAAAAACTGATGAACTTCATAGCACAGAATTGAGCCTTAAAAAGCAGTTTGAAATAACTTATTTGAATAGCTGCAACTGCTAAGAGATGCATAACTAAGCCTAACAGGTTATTTTTTCCTTTCTCCAGTGACCTAGACCTAACCTATTGTTAGGCAAAAGATTCTTTTCCCCACAGACAATACTGAAGGGGGTTTATTTACGGTACCGGGAAGACTGACAAGCAGCTTCAAAAATATGGTGCCACCGTTGCCAGTTATATACATTCTCTTACCAATTCATTTGCATGTATCTGTACATAGAGAGACAGACATTGTTACAAGTCGAAAAAGAACCCTGAACAAAGATTAAAAATAAGAACAGTACATACATATACAGGTCATCCTACTTGCATCAAACATTTATGGCTACCTTGCGGGAGAAGGCGGCGGGGTGGGGGTAGGATGAGTGCTTACAGACATCCAGTGGGTTGTAAAGGGAGGGATATCATTGTTCTAAGAACTGAGTTACTGGGCGGGCATTGACCATATAAGCTGAGCTAAGTTATCAGGTATTGACAGAAACTGTCCTTGCTTTACAGCAGTTTCTGTCTTTTCTGTTGTCTGAATTTTAACTCCTTCTTGACACTATGATCCTTGCCAGCATAGGCAGCAGATATTTAAATTGCACCATGGCACAAAACTTGTAATAATGAACAAGACTGCATGTTGTGTTTTTCCATGTCTGTTTAATGTTTTATAACTTTCATTGTAATTTGTAAGTTTCTCATACAGACCCCTGCTAAGTGTTCCCTCCTGGTTATAACAAAAAGGTCCAATAAGATCTTATTAACAAATAAGATAACAAACACGGTACAAAAATGGTATAAAACCCACAAACGTTTGTGGATTACCCTAGGATTCAGTTAAATTAAAGTTACAACACAAGTAACAGCTGAAGCCTAGACATAGTTTATGTGAAAGAACTTAGAAAAGAATTAATAAGTTTGTGTGCATTTGTTGCGTTTATAATATCTGAAATAATTTATCCAAATCTTTCTGTAAACAGTTCACTCAAGTATTTGTAGCAGATATGCAACTTGTTTTCCAGACTTTGTGTTCTCCTGAGTTTGCAGTGTATGTTCCTGATCATTTTGTGGATTTTGCCTTTCTTGGTACACATTTATGTCTGGGGTTGATCTTGAAAGAAACTGTCCTTGGTTTATTGCAGACCTTGTCAGATATGAATGGGCAGCCTGCAACTCCCCATCATACTATTGATCTGTAATAGGTCAATTAAAAGAAAATACTCAAGAAAGGCCAGATATTCATATATTTAGCTTTTTTATTTTTGCATTACATAGTTACTAAATATTTTAGTATATTACCAAACCTTCAAAATAGATGTATACATAATACAAATAACTTGCCACAAAGTTTAACTGTAGTGCTTTTAAAAAAATAAAAAGTATTTCCCAAGTGTTAGAGTCATCAATAAACATGGCAAGAAAATATTAACTAAGACAAATCTCAGCACATACAAAGATTACATTATTTTGCTTTTCAAAAGAGATGTTACTTGTAGAAACACTCCACCAGTATTATACAGTTTTCTTGTATATGTATTGTACATCTAAATTTCCCAGAGAACCATGAGATTATATTCTCACCTGATTGATAGTCTTACAAAAATAGCTAGTATAATTGACCATGGAACTGAATACCAAACTATTTTCTGGAAGTAGAGTGGTGCTCCTTACAGTAACACTCTAGACTCAATACCAAAATCTTTAACAGCATTCACAATTCCAAAATACACTCTAAGCATTCTGTCCTTTGGGCACCAGACAAACCCTAAGACTCAAATCAGCCTTATACTATAAATAATCTGATTAAAATACACTGCCCAGCCTCAAATACAATTAAGCTGGATCCTTTGATCAGTTGTGAATTCATTTGATGTTTCTTTTGTTGATTGATTTCATTTACTTTCAATTGTATTACATTAATGATCCAGACATCTGTTGAAAAAGTAATATGGCTGTGACCGGGGTCCTAGTGGGGGCCATCTATGGTCTCTCAATTAGGATGAACTGCAAAAAAATGGGGCAGCCAAACCCCAAAAAGCTGGTGGATATTCCAATATTTAGGTTTACCAAGCCAGCATAAAACAGCTTCTTTATTACATCACTGGTTACTCAGAAGTCCAAACAACACAGTTCCCTTAAAGTGCTCCAGCGTCAGGCCTCCATCCAGGTACCCAAGTCAAATATGATGATTTCTGAAAATCTTATTTCATCATATAAAATAAAAGGTTCTACCAGTCCCAAAGGATCGGACACATTACCTCCCAGGTTACTGAATATTTCAGATCTTACCCAAATACACGCTACAGCCAATTCTTATTAACTAAACTAAAATTTATTAAAAAACAAAAAAAGAGTATGGTTAAAAGATCAATATACATAAAGACATGAGTTCAATTCATTTAGGTGCAGATTCATAGCAGAGATGGTGAGCTTTGCGGTTGCAAAGAGTTCCTTTAGATTTCAGTTCATAGGTCATAGTCCAATGTCCAAATATCATATTCAGGGTGTACCAGCATAACTGGGACCTCAGTTTTGCTACTCAAACTTCCCCTGATGAAGTTTAAGCAGCTCTGAGATGCCAGAATCAGGACCCAAGGATCTTTTATACATTTTCATGTCCTCTTTGACAAGTTTGGAGTTCCTTGGGGAACAAAAGGTAATTAGGATGACTTTGAAGGAGGTCCATCATCAGTACTTAGCTGTATGAATTAACCATAAGGCCATTTGCTTGTTCCTCCACCATTCACAGTACATTTCAAAAAAAGAGATGAATACCAAGATATCGCGTGTTTACAATTCATTTAAATGATAGGATCTTCTTTTGACCTCTGAATTATCAGAATACAGCATAGACAGGGACTGTTGATTGCATTGCCGACCCTACTCATACATACGTAAATACATAAAAACACAAACATTATCCCCCCACAGTCTTCTGTGGGTTATTTATTTTGCAGGATGTTTAACCCTTTCTAGCCATGCGTCACAATGTCAAAACACAAAACTTCCAGTAAGTTCGCGGAATGTAAGGGGAACAACTTTTTGTTATAGAAAGTAACTGGGGGGGGGAGGGGCAGCTATTTTAGATTTAATTCTGACCAACAGGGAAGAATTGACAGTGAACCTGAAGGTGGAATACAATTTGGGTGAAAGCGATCATGAAATGATAACTTTCATGATTCTAAGGAAAAGAAGGAGTGAAAGCAGCAGAATAAGGATAGTGGACTTCAAAAACTTTAACAAATTCAGGGAATTGGTAGGTAAGGTCCCATGGGAAGAAAATCCAAGGAAAAAAGAGCTGGCAGTTTCTGAAGGATGCAATATTAAAGGCACAGCTGCAAACTACGTCGATGAAGAATCAGGAGCTCTTTAATGACCTGAAAATCAAAAAGGAATCCTTCAAAAAATGGAAACATGGACATATTGCTAAGGAGGAGTACAAAAGAATAGAGCAAGCACACAAGGACAAAAACCAGAAAAGCTAAGGCACGAGTTACACCATGCAAGGGATAAAAAAAAAAGGCAATAAGAAATGGTTCTTAAAATACGTTAGGAGCAAGACAAAGAAAGAAAAGTCGAGGCCCTCTAATTGGTAGGGAAGGAGAGCTAGTAACTGGAGACATAAAGGCTAAGTCATTTAATACCTATTTTGCTTCAGTCTTCACCAGAAAGGTTAATGGTGACCAAATACTCAATGCAATTAATACTAACAAGAAGGGGGAAGAACGCAAGTCAAAAGAGGGAAAGAATCGGTTACAGAATATTTAGATAAATCAGATATATTCAAGTCAGCAGGGCCTGATGAAATTCATTCTAGGGTACTTAAGGAACTAGCTGAAGCAGTCTCTGAATCATTAGCAATTATCTTACAGAACTCATGGAGGACAAGTGAGCTCCCAGAGGACTAGAGAAGGACAAACACAGTACCTATACTTACAAAGGGAAAAGGTACAGAAAAGAGCAACAAAAATGATTGGGGTATGGAACATCTTCCATATGAGGAGAAATTAATAAGATTGGGATTCTTCAGCTTAGAAAAGAGAGAACTATGGGAGTGATCTGATAGAGGTCTATAAAATCATGACTGATGTAGAGAAAATAAATAAGGAAGTGTTATTTACTCCTTCTCATTACACAAGAACTAGGGGTCACCAAATGAAATTCACAGACAGCAGGTTTAAAGCAAACAAAAGGAAGCATTTCTTCACACAACACACAATTAATCTGTGGAACTCTTTGCCAGAGGATGTTTTGAAGGCCAAGACTATAACAGGGTTAAAAAAAAACTAGATAAGTTCATGGAGAATAGGTCCTTCGATGACTATTAGCCAGGATGGAGTGGGATGGTGTCCCTAGCCTCTGTTTTCCAGAAGCTGGGAATGGGCAACAGGAGATGGATCACTTGATGATTACCTATTCTGTTCATTCCCTCTGAAGCACCTGGCATTGGCCACTGTCAGAAGGCAGGATACTGTTGATTGGATTGCCAACCCTACTCATACATACGTAAATACACAAAAACACAAACATTATCTCCCCCCCACCCCCAGTCTTCTGTGGGTTATTTATTTTGCAGGATGTTTAACCCTTTCTAGCCATGCGTCACAATGTCAAAATACAAAACTTCCAGTAAGTTCTCAGAATGTAAGGGGGACAACTTTTTGTTATAGAAAGTAACTGGGGGGACCCAGTGTGGCCGTTCTTATGTTCTTATGGGGAACAAAGAGGACCCAGGGAATTATAGATTAGTCAGCCTAACTTTAATACTTGGAAGATACTGAAACAAATTATTAAACCATCAGTTTGTAAGCAGCTGGAGCATAACAGCGTTATAAGGAATAGCCAGCATGGATTTGTAAAGAACATATCATGCCAAAACACACCCAATTTCCTTCTTTGAGAGGGTTCTTGGCCTAGTGGATGGGCAGAAGCAGTAGACATAACATATTTTGATTTTAGTAAGGCTTTTGACACAGTCCCACATGATATTCTCATAAGCAAATTAAGGAAATGTGGTCTAGATTAAATTACTATAAGGTGGATACACAACTGGTTGAAACACCAAACATCATAAAGAATAGTTATCAGTGGTTTACTGCCAAACCAGGAGGGCGTATCTAATTGGGTCAGTACTATTCAATATTTTCATTAATGACTTGGACAACAGAGTGGAGAGTATGCATTTAAAATCTGCAAATGACACCAAATTGGGAGGGTGTTGCAAGCACTTTGGAGGACAGAATTAGAGTTCAAGCAACTTTGACAAACTAGAGAATTGGTATGAAATCAACAAGATGAAATTCAGTAAAGACAAGTGCAAAGTACTTCACTTAAGGATGGGGAAAAAAATCAACCATACAACTACAAAATTGGGAATATTTGGCTAGGTAGTAGTACTGCTTAAAAGGATCTGGGGATTATAGTGAATCACAAATTGAATATGAGTCAACAATGTGATGCAACTGCAGAAACAGCTAATATCATTCTGGGGTATATTAACAGGAGTGATGTATTTAAGATACAACAGGTAATTGTCCCAGTTTACTTGACACTGGGGAGGCCTCAGCTAGAGTACTGTGTCCAATTCTGGCTGCCACATTTGCGGAAAGATGTGGACAAATTGGAGAGTCAAGAGGAGAGCAACAAAAATGATAAAAGGTTTAGAAAACTTAACTAATGAAGAAAGATTTTAAAAAATGGGCACGTTTAGTCTCGAAAAAAGAAGATTGAGGGGGGACTTAATAGCCTTCAACTATGTGAAGTGTTGTTATAAAAAGGACTGTGCTTTATTGTTCTCCATGTCCACTGAAAGTAATACAAGAAATAATGGGCTTAATCTACAGCAAGGGAGGTTTAGGTTAGATATTAGGGGAAACTTTCTATCAGGGTAGTTAAGCTCTGGAAAAGGCTACCATGAGAGGTACTGGAATCCCCATCATTGGAGGTTTTTGTACACCCTCGTCTTAAACACCTGTCAGGGAGGGACTAGGTTTATTTGATCCTGCCTCAAAAACAGGGGGTGGACTTGATAACTTCTCGAGGTCCCTTTCAGCCCTACATTTCTATGATACATAGTGCACCTACCTTTATCTTCCACCATTGTAATCTAATTGCTAAAGTTCCTGAACTGTGAATACGCCCTCCTTCCAGAGGCTGTGTTTTACCTTTGAAAGAAAGACTAGATTTAAGGTAAGGTATTTCTAATGCACCTGTCACCCTGGTATTTTAAAAATAGACTAATTTAAGAAATATGAAAATGTATGAAAGTTTATTTTCAAAGACTATTAGTCAGCAAATATAAAGGCAAGGATAACCATTGCGCCATCTATGTTGGAAAGGAATGGTCACAAACTCTTGACCAGCCTTCATAGATGATGGTCTGGGCTACTACTGCTACCTACAAATTCAAGCACAATGATGGAATAATGGAGTTGCAAAACATTTTGAGAAAACTTACATAAAACTTAACAGATGGTGTAGATAGTTTCTCCCAGCGCGCTAAAAGAACTTTCCTGCAAGCAAGATTCTACTTACACTTATACATGTTGAATCACAACCAATCTACTTTTATACTGATCCCTCACAGTCAGAAAGTAGGTTTCCAGAACCTGAGTTTGACTAAAAGGAGAATTATGGCCTGGTATCATCAGATTATCTAACACAATATCTCAAACTTCTATTACTCTCCCTTGTGACATAACATGCACGTTGAACAGGATGTGTGATCAAATGGAATTCTAAATGTGAAGGCCTTCAGGAAGGATGAGTGGCTTCCCAGTGGCATGCTGTGGGAGATTTCAGAAAGAAAGTAGCAAGCCCAATAAAAGTCCACTCCATTTACTCCCATAAAATCCCTCAAGCAAGTCAACAATACCTCATGGTCAATGGTACCAAAAACTTCTAATACTGCACTAGAATCTACATGTGGACAAGGGTAATTGTCCACCACTGAAAATTCTTATAGCTGTAAAACTGGTATGAAAAAGGCCCTTTAAAATGTTGACAGTTGTAATACAGAGTTACTTTGATGACTTACAACTATTTTACCTGGGAACTACCAATCTGCAAAAGGAATGTCAAAATATTGCAACACAAGTAGATTTGATGAGAGTCATCTTTAAGCTTAACAAAAGCAATGCAGCCTAATGTACTACCGCAAGTGCTAAACTTAATTACCATAGGAAACCCCATCTCTTTCTGAATGCTAGTTCTGCTTGCATTTTAGCACATCAGATTTATTTATAGCTAAGTATATGAAAACTATCGCAACAATTCATTTGGCTCATCTTTTTGTCATATTGCTAGTGTAGGAAAACCAATGGACCAAATTCAGTCTTAGGCTTTAATAAGTCAAAGACATAATGGAGTAAGCTACAACCTTTATGCTTTGCTGCTGGATATCCACAATACTATTATTCACACTACATTGTTTTTCTGAGATGAAAGCAACAGGGAGGTCATTCTGGCTCAGACCCTCAGGTATGAGCCACACACATTTCAGCACAGAGGCTACTTGACCTGGCTATTTAATGCAGGGCCGGCCGGCTCCAGGGTTTTGGCAGCCCCAAGCAGCCAAAAAAAAAAAAAAAAAAGCCGCGATCGCGATCTGCTGCGGCTATTCGGCGGGAGGTCCTTTGCTCCCAGCGGGAGTGAGGGACCATCCGCCGAATTGCCGCCGAGTACCTGGACATGCCGCCCCTCTCTGGAGCGGCCGCCCCAAGCACCTGCTTGCCAGGCTGGTGCCTGGAGCCGGCCCTGATTTAATATACTCTGCTTGGCAGGAATACTACTGTTACAGCCCTATTATGTGCTTCTGGCTATGCTAAAAGCACTTATGGTCTGAATTTATCTTTTTCCATTATATTTATTCCATAATTATCTAAACTTTGCTTATTTTACTTCATATAAATTATATTAATATGAAATGATAAAAATATTGCTCAGGCATGCAGGAGTGAAATCAGGAAGGTCAAATCACACTTGGAGTTGCAGCTAGCAAGGGATGTTAAGAGTAACAAGAAGGGTTTATACAGGTATGTTAGCAACAAGAAGGTGGTCAAGGAAAGTGTGCGCCCCTTACTGAATGGGGGAGGAAACCTAGTGACAGAGGATGTGGAAAAAGCTAATGTACTCAATGCTTTTTTTGCCTTTGTCTTCACGAACAAGATCAGCTCCCAGTCTACTGCACTAGGCAGCACAGTATGGGGAGGAGGTGACCAGTCTTCTGTGGAGAAAGAAGTGGTTCAGGACTATTTAGAAAAGCTGGACAAGCACAAGTCCATGGGGCTGGATGCACTGCATCCGAGGGTGCTAAAGGAGTTGGCGGATGTGATTGCCAAGCCATTGGCCATTATCTTTGAAAACTCATGGCGATCGTGCGAGGTACCGGATGACTGGAAAAAGGCTAATGTAGTGCCCATCTTTAAAAAAGGGAAGAAGGAGGATCCAGGGAACTACAGGCCAGTTAGCCTCACCTCAGTCCCTGGAAAAATTATGGAGCAGGTCCTCAAGGAATCAATTCTGAAGCACTTAGAGGAGAGGAAAGTGATCGGGAACAGTCAGCATGGATTCACCAAGGGCAAGTCATGCCTGACTAACCTAATTCCCTTCTATGATGAGATAACTGGCTCTGTGAATAAGGGGAAAGCAGTGGATGTATTATTCCTTGACTTTAGCAAAGCTTTTGATACAGTCTCCCACAGTATTCTTGCCAGCAAGTTAAAGAAGTATAGGCTGGATGAATGGACTATAAGGTGGATAGAAAGCTGGCTAGATCGTCTGGCTCAACGGGTAGTGATCAATGGCTCCATGTCTAGTTGGCAGCCGGTATCAAGCAGAGTCCCCTAACGGTCGGTCCTGGGGCCGGTTTTGTTCAATATCTTCATTAATGATCTGGAGGATGGCGTGGATTGCACCCTCAGCAAGTTTGTAGAGGACACTAAACTGGGAGGAGTGGTAGATATGCTGGAGGGTAGGGATAGGATACAGAAGGACTTAGACAAATTAGAGGATTGGTCCAAAAGAAATCTGATGAGGTTCAACAAGGACAAGTGCAGAGTCCTGCACTTAGGAAGGAAGAATCCCATGCATTGCTACAGACTAGGCACCGAGTGGCTAGGCAGCAGTTCTGCAGAAGAGGACCTGGGGTTATGGTGGACGAGAAGCTGGATATGAGTCAACAGTACGCCCTTGTTGCCAAGAAGGCTAACAGCATTTTGGGCTGTATAAGTAGGAGCATAGCCAGCAGATCGAGGGACGTGATCATTCCCCTCTATTCGGGACTGGTGAGGCCTCATCTGGAGTACTGTTTTGGGCCCCACACTACAAGAAGCATTTGGAAAAAGTGGAAAGAGTCCAGCGGAGGGCAACAAAAATGATTTGGGGGCTGAAGCACATTATTTATGAGGAGAGGCTGAGGGAACTGGGATTATTTAGTCTGCAGACGAGAAGAATGAGGGGGGATTTGATAGCTGCTTTCAACTACCTGAATGGGGGTTTCAAAGAGGATGGATCTAGACTGTTCTCAGTGGTACCAGATGGTAGAACAAGGAGTAATGGTCTCAAGTTGCAGTGGGGGAGGTTTAGGTTGGATATTAGGAAAAAAACTTTTTCCCTAGGAGGGTGGTGAAGCACTGGAATCGGTTACCTAGGGAGGTGGTGGAATCTCCTTCCTTAGAGGTTTTTAAGGTCAGGCTTGACAAAGCCCTGGCTGGGATGATTTAGTTGGGGATCAGGTTCTGCTTTGAGCAGGAGGTTGGATTAGATGACCTCCTGAGGTCCCTTCCAACCCTGATATTCTATGATTCATTAAAGGAAAAAATATCTAAGACAAGTATTCTCAAAGAAAACAAATTCTATGTAATTAACAGTGAATTAAATTTGAAAAATGTATACTGCAATTATGATTCTGCCCTGGAAAAACTGATAACGCACATCATTCATTCTTTATTAGCCTCATTTGGCAATTTACCAATAAAAGTTCCACCCATAACAAGTCTGAAAGAATTTTTTTATGCGGTGAGGTCACTTCCTTAATCCATGCCAAACATCTATATAGAAATGATACGATTATCAAACTAATATAATTTCTGAAACAGTTACAGTCACTGGATGTAACAGTTTCAAAAGGACACCATACTGAAAATATAAATGAAATTAACACATTAAATATCATGTAAGTGCCACATTAGCCATAGTGTAGATTATATACAGACACTTGTGTTCGCGATGGCTGTGTGGGTGTTATGTAACCAAAAAGCTCCATCATAATGCATAATTTAAAACCTTGTTTTGTACATCTCAACCTTACTGTTTTTAAATCTGCACTGTCTAAATACAAATCTAGTTTTAAAACAACTCTTTGGAAAAAATTCTTAGTTACACTAATAAAACTGTAAGTGTACCAAAAATGTGCTGAACCAATAGAAATATATCAAAACTTGGAGTACAAAGATAACATATGTAAGCACATCTTGGCGATTATAGTCTCCTGAAAACTACATAATGCCAAATGGTCAGTTTGTTTCCACCAGCTTGAAAAGATGACAGCTAGATGAAAGCTAAGTGAAATTGGCTCCAGAATATGCATATTTTTATTTTAAAAAACACAAGAATTAGAAACAAGGCGTTTGGTCTGCTTCCTTTGTGGGAAATATTAAAGTAGAAAACGTTCTGATCGTGAGAAAGCCATATTAGAAGATTTGGAACATTTCCATTTACTTTTTATTCCCAAAAATATATATATTGAAATTGCTGCATTGCAAGACAACAGGTCTCCAGTTTCACACATTTTACTCAACAAACTTGGACCTTTGTTCCACAGTTCTCAGCCAGGAATGGCAGAAGACAACCTTAATTTAGATATACGTTACACAAAGAGAGGCAAAAACTGATTGTTTGCACTATGATGTCATACCAGTACAGTCATAGCCAATCAATCCCTCAAGCTTGCAATGTCACTTTATAATTCACAGTGAGCACACTTTAATATAATTGTTTTTAGAAGACTGAGCAACACCAAGATTTTTGACCATAAGTTTCCATGATCTGCTGCTATTGTTTCTACATGGACCCAAAAAGAATTTCACATTTGGTAGTTCTACTAAATTATTGTTGCACTGTCCAGAGTCACCAACTCTTGACACTTACCATTCCATGTGAATATTTATACTGAAGAATTATGGTATCACTGTAGTGAAAGTATAGTAAGTAAGAGCCAGTGTCAATCATGAACAAAGCTGCACATAAATGAGGCAAGTACACAGCTGAACATTAAAAAAACAAAAACACAGCAATACCATACAAATAGATGCATAAAAGTGGAAATCCTAATGTGCTGTATTCTACCATCTCACCCACATAGAGCTGTGCAGAATTTTTTGGATTAAACTTTCACTTAAAAATTCAGATGTGAATTGAAAAACATTTTGTGAATTCATGTTTAATTTCTGGATTGTTGTGGTGAAATTTTTTTTTTTAAATCAATGTTTCATTTTGACATTTTTAAAACAAATTATATTGATTCAAAATGACTTCTCATTTTTAAATTTACTTAATAAAAATGTAAAAGTCAAAAATGAAATGAAGCATTTTATTTCAGGTTAAACAAAAACATTTTGTTTGACCCAATGACTTTTGTACTTTTTCAGTTCTCCAAAAAATAATTAAAAATAAATAAATAAATAAATTTGGTTCAGCCAGCAAACCGAAAAAATCAGTTATTCACATAACTCCACCCCCATACTGCATATCTACAAAGTACATGCTTTGGTTTGTGTGACCAGGCAGAGAGACAGTGTTTATCCACCATGACATACAGGCTCAGGTAATTAAATCTGCATATGCAGAAACATTAAAACTGATGAGTTTGGGGAGTATAAATTGTCACACCTATATTATAATCTTTCAACTATGCAATGAGCTCCTAATGCACAAATCATGTAACACAAATGTGTAATTGTGAATAACAGCAACAGAAAAAGTAGGAACCCCACTGATTCGAAACTGAAAATCAGGCTCATAAGCAAAAAGGTCTTTTCCTGATGCAAAACTATGCTGTTATAGAACCTCAAAATCATAGAAATGTAGGGCTGGAAGAGACCTCAAAAAGTCATTAAGTCCAGACCCCTGTGCTGAGGCAGGACTATATATGAGTGAAAGACTTTGGCTTTAGCTTCATACCATAGGATACCATAAAAAATTAAAGACATTAGGTCATTTGGTTCATTTCCCTACCAGTGCAGTGTTGTCAATACTCTTAAGCACTTAATTTACAGTTCAAAAATATTTTGCCAAGAACAAAACTGAAAGCTTTTCCTCACGAAAAACATCCTTCCATCATCTGACTGTTATACTGCAAAAGACAATGCATTTGAGACTGTGGAATTTGGAGAGGTAGCAAGGGAGCTTTTGTCTAAACTATTGGGGGAAGGGGAAGTAGTGGCTCAGGCTCTTTTTTGGGAAGGGAAGAAGGCATCATCTGAGCTGCTGGGCAGGCTGGTGGTGCTCAGATAAGTCTCTGGCCCCGGTGCACCGGGAGGGTTTATAAACACTGACCTTCCACCCTGAGCCCTTTCTCATGCCTTGTTTACCAGCTCCTACGCCAGGGGATTAGCGTAGGACTGGTTTTCTGGGTCTCCTGTGGGCATTGCGCTAGTTGCCTTTTTTTTTTTTTATAATAAAGGAGTGGGAAGAAATTTTCCCCTCCTCACAAGATTGGCCTGTTTGGGGTGAGTTTTTTCACCTTTCCCACAGCAGCTCAGGGATCTGGTTGGCTAAGTCAGGAGGTAGGGTTCAAGTTATTGCAATTTAGCAGATGACATCTGTCCAGCACAGGTATTCATTCCACAGGGGTCCTGGTTCCCTGATAAATCGGAATTGGAGTGGACTTAGGGAAAGGCTGGGGAATTGGGCTGGCACTCCTAATGTCTGGTAAAGCAAGGAGACAACCCCCTTTCCCCAGACTCTTAACCCTCATATGAGAAGGTGGTGAGGTCCAAGCAACAGGCTAGGAACACCCAGTGTAGTGACAGTGGGCTGATAGCAGCCCTCCACAAGGTGGAAATGACTAAGGAAGGAATCATGACCTGCACTGTACAAATTATTGCTGGAGAACTCTTAGATGAGTTAAGTTAATAAAGTTGTGGCCTAATTAAACCACATCCCTTGTGTCTTGTCTTTCTTCCCATGTGTCTAGGGCCATGAGGATCATGTTCCTAAGACAAGTATGATAAACTTATCATGTTTATGTTGCAGTGATGTATGTAACTTAAGATAAAGTGTTAAAAATGAATGGCTCCTGGAAGCAAAAGGGTTTAATACACTTATTTTAAAATGCACCTAGTTCATTCCTTAATTACAAAAGACACTAGGAAAGAACCATTAAGAAAAGGTCAATGTTTCTACTGTAAAATCCTTACAATAAGCATTATGGTTCTAAAGTACTGCTTTGGGCTGAAACTTGAATGAAAATTTCTATTTCAAGGAAATATAGATGAAACTTACGTAAGTGCAAAAAGGGATTAGAAACCAAATCAGAACACTTTGGGTGTTCCTACATATCTAAAGCACCTTCAGATATTTTTGAGGAAAATGTTTATATAACTCAACTTATAGCTATTTATAGAAAGCCAGAACTTTATGGAGATAATTGCATCATTTAATATTTATTCCATTATCACTAATGACTTATTACATATGAATCAATTATTAGTTTCTGGTTTTCATCATTTAAGCTTAAAAACTGAAAAAATACCTGCTTGTTATCCCTTTGAAGACTCTGTACAGAATGTGATACCTACGAATAAAACACTAAAAAAAAAAAAAACAAGTACTAGTGTCAGTTTTGCCAATTCTTGCCATTTTATCACCACTTGAGATATTAGTATTTTTCATTGTCTCAGGTGCTCAATCAGCTTAATACCTGAGATACCAGCATTGATTAAAAAAATTCTAGTCCTCATGCTTGCAAAGAAAAACTTGAAACCAGGACTTAATTTAAAACTCAAAGTTTTGACTGATGGAATGAAATGAAAAGGTTGGACATTTCAGGTGTCCTGGAAGAAATTCCTGGGACACCAAGATGTCACATGAAAACCTGGGACATATGGGTACGTCAGTTATTCTATTTATACAAGCACCACCACTCTTGATAAATGCACCTCTCAGCCATAAAATGAAATTTTAACCAACTTAAGTTTTAGTACTGTGTTATTGCACCATGAAAACTGCTTGATGTGTTCACTATAGCCTGGTAATTCACTGTTTATCAATTTTTCTTCTAATCTGCCCACATTATTCATGAAGTTTGCAAAGCAATCTCTAAACAAAAATATTAAATAGGTTTTGTTAATGCACTTGTTTTTTTTATCTTCATTGTCCATAGAAGTGTACAACACTGATATCAAACTGTTCCTACCATATCTGAACAGGATTTACGAAAAAAAAAATCAAAACATATTCCAGTGTAGGCAGCAAACCATGCATTTCAGTGAAATATGTGACACAAGGTGAATTGATGCAAACAAAGTAACTATGACAAAATGAAAATTAGAGCTGTCAATTAATCGCAGTTAACTCACGCGATTAACTCAATAAAATAATCGCAATTTTAAAAATTGCGATTAATGGCAGTTTTAATTGCACTGTTAAACAATAGAATACCAATTGAAATCTATTAAATATTTTGGATGTTTTTCTACATTTTCAAATATATTGATTTTAATTACAACATAGAATACAAAGTGTACAGTGCTCACTTTATATTATTTTTATTACAAATATTTGCACTGTAAAAATGATAAACAAAAGTAGTAGTATTTTTCAATCCTCCTCATACAACTACTGTAGTGCAATCTCTATCACGAAAGTGCAACTTACAAAATGTAGATTTTTGTTACAGAACTCAAAACAAAACAATATATAGGCTCTAAACTTTTACAAGTCCACTCAGTCCTACATCTCGTTTAGCCAATCACTAAGACAAACAAAGAGATAATGCTGCCCTCTTCTTATTTACATCACCAGAAAGTGAAAGCAGGCATTCACATGGCACTTTTGTAGCCGGCATTGCAAGGTATTTACATGCCAGATATGCTAAACATTTGTATGCCCCTTCATGCTTCAGACACCATTCCAGAGGACATGCTTCCATGCTGATAATGCTCGTTAAAAAAATAATGAGGTAATTAAATGTGACTGAACTCCTTGGGGGAGAACTGTAAGTCTCCTGCTCTGTTTTACCCACATTCTGCCATATATTTCGTGTTATAGCCGTCTCGGATGACGACTCAGCACATGTTGTTCATTTTAAGAACATTTTCACTGCAGATTTGATAAAACTCAAAGAAGGTACCAATGTGAGATTTCTAAAGATAGCTACAGCACTCGACCCAACGTTTAAGAAGCTGAAGTTCCTTCCAAAATCTGAGGGGGACAAGGTGTGGAGCGTACTTTCAGAAAACTTAAAAGAGCAATACTCTGATGTGGAAACTACAGAACCCGAACCATCAAAAAAGAAAATCAATCTTCTGCTGGTAGCATCTGACTCAGATGATGAATATGAACATGCATCAGTCCACACTGCTTTGGATCATTATCAAGTAGAACTCATCATCAGCATGGACACATGTCCTTTGGAATGGTGGCTGAAGCATGAAGGGACATCTGAATCTTGCGCATCTGACATGTAAATATTTTGCGGCACCACAACAGTGCCATGCAAATGCCTGTTCTCACTTTCAGATGACATTGTAAACAAAAAGTGGGCAGCATTATCTCCTGCAAATAAAAACAAATTGTTTGCATGAGCAACTGGTGGACCAAGAAGTAGGACTGAGTGGACTTGTAGGCTCTGAAGTTTTACATTATTTTGTTTTTGAATGCAGTTTTTTTTGTACATAATTCTACATTTGTAAGTTCAACTTTCATGATAAAGAGATTGCACTACACTACTTGTATTAGGTGAATTGAAAGATACTATTTCTTTTGTTTTTTACAGTGCAAATACTTGTAATCAAAAATAAATATAAAGTGAGCACTGTGTACTTTGTATTGTGTTGCAATTGAAATCAATATATTTGAAAATGTAGAAAACATCCAAAAATATTTAAATAAATGGTATTCTATTATTGTTTAATCGCACGATTAATTTTTTTAATCGCTTGACAGCCCTAATGAAAATTGAATGAGTTTGCTGGTATTTTAAATATCACCTTCAAAGAAATTACAGCTTCACTGAAACAAAGTTTTCTGCACCAGGGCACCCACTTGAGGAAAAATGTGTTAAACATTGTTTCTTCTGTCATGTTATAGCAATAGGACAATGTGGTTCTTTATGAGGTATGGTAAGCAAGAAAAAGACAAATTAGAGCTTCTTCATCAGGCCACCAGCTGTGGCAAGTCATCAGTCAATTTAATATATACCTACTGGCATTCCTAATAATCAGCTGTTAAGAAATCCAGAATAGAATGTAATTAATAGGGATGTTAAAGGTCATTTAAACGAAACATTATCCTTACAACAACAACAAACAGAAAAACCTTGCTTGTTGCTGAGTTTGAAAGTAATTAGATTATAAATAAATTGGTTTGGTTATAAATGCTAGGAAGCTCTAGGATTAGTGAATATTGAATACATTGCAGTTGTTGAACTGAAACAGCTAGGTCATGTCAAAAAATAGCAATGAACATAAATTTACTAAATGGACAGAAAAAGATTTGAAAATACCTTTCTAATTAAAAATACTCCTGTGATTTTACTCGTCTGAAATCTCAGCTGGGTTAGTGAAGGAGTTTCAAAATAAAACAAGCTCTCAAATACTTGCAGTTTATGCAATCACACTGCATCTTTGAGGAGTATGAGAGGAAACATACACAGTATATAAGAACATAAGAATGGCCATACCGTGTCAGACCAATGGTCCATCTAGCCCAGCACCCTGTCTTCTAACACTGGCCAGTGCTAGAAGGAATGGACACAACAGGGCAATTTCAAGTGATCCATCTCCTGTCATCCAATCCCAATTTCTGACAGAAATCTAGGGACACCTGGAGCATGGGGTTGCATCCCTGACCATACTGCCTAGTAGCCATTGATGGTCCTCCCCTCCATGAACTGATCTAATTCTTTTTTGAACTTTTATACTTTTAAACTTTTTTGGCCTTCACAACATCCCCTGGCAATAAATTCCACAGGTTGACTGCATGTTGTGCAAAGTAGCACTTCCTTCTGTTTGTTTTAAACCTGCTGTCTATTAATTTCATTCGGTGACTCTTTGTTCTTCTATTATGTAAAGGGACAAAAAACATGTCCTTAATCTTTTTCTCTATACCAGTCATAATTTTATAGACCTCTATCATATCCCCCCTCAGTCATCTCTTCTAAGCTAAGCAGTCCTAATCTTTTTAATTTCTCCTTATATGGAAGTTGTTCCGTACTCCTAATCATTTTTGTTGCCCTTCTCTGTAACTTTCTCCAATTCTAATATATTGTTTTTGAGATGGGGCGACCAGGACTGCATGCAGTAATCACGGTACGTCCATTCTTTTGTGTCCATTTCTTGTTCTATTACTGTTCAAACTGTGTCTAATTTACCTTCTGCCACATCTTGACTACATTTCTTTAGTGCTGTCTGATTTTCTTTCTTCACTTTGAGAAGTGAAAACAAATGCCTCTTTGAGATTTAAATATTCATGATTGTGTTGCATTGACACCTTTTTAAGGATTTTTTGCACTTCTTCATTCTGTTCACTTACAAGTTTGCACTGATGCCAACTCACTCTCAATGTATCCCTCTTGAGTTAAGAAATTATCTATTTTTCCAGTTAAAGATATATGGCAATTTTCCACCTTATTTTTATGACTTTTCTTGTTAGATCTACCTTTTTCAGTGTCTGGTTTTTAAATAAAGATGTCTGTAGAGCATTCTAACAAAGCACAATCTGTAAACAACACTGACGTTCTGATTCAAGTTTCATTTTTTTAAATAGCTACCAAAATGCTAAATCTAAGATTTGTGTTGGCATCATAGAAGAGAACTGAGACCCTTAAAAAATCCCAGTCAGAAGCATAGAAGTTGCTTTTTAAGAAATCTTTGTCAAATGATTGCTATTAGCTAAAATATAAACCATGAAATGTGTATTTTTCTAACATTATTTAATACAATTATTTAACACTTTAGTGTAAGTTACACAATGCAAACACTGAAGGAGACAATGCCACTGCCTAATGAGCTTACATTCAGATCCTACAAGCCTGTATGCACAGAATTACATTGTGGTCAATGGGTGATCCATAGATGGTAGGCTCACAGAATCGGGCCATAAATCAGGCATGGGCACACATGGAGAAAATACACGTGAAAGACTCAGGCTGGGTATACACTACCCGCCTGAATCGGCGGGTAGAAATCGACCTCTCAGGGATCGATTTATCGCGTCCCATCGGGACACGACAATCGATCCCCGAATCGACGCTCTTACTCCACCAACGGAGGTGGGAGTAAGCGCCGTCGACGGGAAGCCGCAGAGGTCGATTTTGCCGCCATCCCTACAGCGGGGTAAGTCGGCTGCGATATGTCGAATTCAGCTATGCTATTCGTGTAGCTGAATTTGCGTATCTTAAATCGACCCCCCACCCCCGTAGTGAAGATGTAGCCTCAATCTTGAAGCAGTGCAGAAACATATTTTAAATGCCCAATGAAGGAGGCAGTTTCAGATACAAGCAGATAAAAAGAAGAAAGCACAAAGATCAACATTTGTCTTTTAGAGCTGACATAAGGGAGCAGTCAGAAGACACCAGCTGCAGCACACAACAATTTCTATTGGTTCTTCAAAACTCAAGAACTAAACTCAACATTCTTGAGCATCATCTACTGAAACCTTATCAATTAACTATTTACATTGTTTAGCACAGCACCTTATCTATTAACTATTTGCATATATACAGACAGTGCACTCACGTAACGGTAGTCACCCTTATTCAGTATGGGGTGACAGATGGTCTTCAGAGTCCAAGATGTTAAATGCCAGATTTACATGAAATATAGAAATAGCCTGTTTAGATCTGAGCTTTCATGTCTTTTGAATCAAGCATTCTAGTCCTTTTCTTCTGAAAACATAAACTGAATATCTGGGTCGGAAGTCTTTCCATTCTGAAGGACTCCAAATCACTTTGCACCCTTTTGGAGGCAGCAATTCTCAGGCTGCCTCTTTTACCGCTAGGGTTGCCTCAGACTCTCCTCCAGCTGGAAGCCTGAAAATGAACCGCAGTAGAACCTCAGAGTTATGAGCACCTCAGGAATGGAGGTTGTTCGTAACTCTGAACAAACCGTTATGGTTGTTCTTTCAAAAGTTTACAGATGAACATGGATTTGAAACTTTACTATGCAGAAGAAAATGCTGCTTTTAACCCTCTTAATTTAAAAGAAACAAGCACAGAAACAGTTTCCTTACCTTGTCAATTTAAAAAAAAAATTCCCTTTATCTTTTTAGAAATTCACGTATAATACAATACTGTACTGTATTTGCAGGGTGGTTTTGTTTTTGGTGTGTGTGTGACTGTGTGTGCGCGTCTGCTGCTGTCTGATTGCATACTTCTGGTTCCAAATGAGGTATGCAGTTGACTGGTCAGTGTGTAACTCTGAGGTTCTACTGTAGTTTGCTTCTGAGAAGCCATTTTGACTTTTGGCCACAGGGCTGGCAGTCTAACAGCGAAAGACACAATGCAGCCAAATCAATCAAATATGGGACTGAAAGAAAAGGGTTCACACATTCTAGTACAGACTGTGATGCTGACTCCTTCTGTGCCCTTAGCAAAGTCTTATCACCTCATTATGCCTTTTTCTTCTACAAGATAAGAAGCCAACTTTAGGTGTAATACCATGGTTCTGGTAACATCTACTTTTTAGGTCTTTAGAAAGTGTCTGCATCACAGAAAATGAAAATATTGGTTATTTACTGTTTCAGTATATTACAACGTATTATTTCCATATAATTACAGCATTTGATCTTATACCCAGTTGTGGCTTTCCTGCACTTTAGCCATTTTCCCTTTCATTTCACACCATTAATCAAATATTGGTTATTTACTGTTTCAGTATATTACAACGTATTATTTCCATATAATTACAGCATTTGATCTTATACCCAGTTGTGGCTTTCCTGCACTTTAGCCATTTTCCCTTTCATTTCACACCATTAATCAATCCCTTTTTTTTCCTCCATCACTTCAGTATGGTATCACAATCCACCCTTGGGGGGGGGGGGGGAATTACTTAAGCTTCTGATCTTGCATTCTATACACACAACTACAAAAATCCACTCAAAGGTCTGATATTCCAGACTATATACACACACACACAACTAACATTTATATTAACAGGTGAACTCCTGGCCTCATTGTAGTTAATAGGAGATTTGACGGTGATTCCAATGGGGCCAGGTCTTCAGCCTTATTCTTGGACAACAGACCAAGCATCATTTAGGACTTATTTTTCATAAACTCAATCTGGCTACATTTGATGGCTATTTTTCAGGCCCCAAAAGCTGCACAGCTGCTCAAGGACCCATTTTAGGATTAGTTTTATTTAATTTAACATTTATGTTTCATGATGAGAGTCTTCATCTTTTTATACAAACAGCAACATACAACTCGTTTGATACTGGCTAGGCTGATTTTGACAAAAACAATGAAACTGAACTTTCCATAATTTCTTTCTCATGTTGACTTTTTAAACTGTGCTCTAATATTTTTTTCACTTTGAGGTGACTATGGATTCTAAACCTAGAGTGAATAATACTGTGTGCAATCAATTCCTAGTCATGAGAACTCAGAGCATCAGCTCATATTAACTATGATAAAAGCTCTTTTTTGCGGTTTTATAACATTTGGGTTGTGTGAATTGGCTGAACAGCTGTAGATGGTATGTTTTTACTACATATGTTTAATTATTTGGGCGGTGGGAGGTGCAGTAGAGGGAAGGCTATATGAAAATTGCAGGAAACAATGAAATCAGATGTTTTTTAAAATACATTGTTGATATTGTAAGAGTGTCTATTTGGTATTAAGCACAATGTTTTTCTTTTATAAGAATTAACGGACTAACAAAATCATCTATAGAATTCTGAGACCATAATTAGAATTTGAAAAAAAAATGTTAAGAGGAAAAAATCCACAAAGGTTTTAAACATAATAAATCTCACTTTACCTGAGGACTGAAAACCCCTTTTCTAAAGGTTCACTCTCTCTGTAGATGACACACAGCAAAGCACTTAACTCAGAATGAGACAATTCTTTTGAAAGATCGAGCTCTGAACTATACCTTAAGGACACATTAAATAGCTCACATCCTTCTTAAGGGACACTTTTTCCTCATTTCCCAGTAAATCTTTCAGTCCAGTTGAATCTCCTCCTATCCCTCCCCAAAAATACTTTCTCCAAGTATAAATAAGGCTTCCAAGATTCGACTGGGGAAAACTATGGGGAAACTGAAAGGTAAGGGTGGAGATTTGATTGAGAATCTGTGAAGAGAAGAGAAAATAGCTAATTAGGGAGCCTGGGCAGTGGCATTGGGACAATTTCTATAATGGTGGTGCCAAAAGCCATTGAACAAAACTGTAAACCCTGTATATGATGGAAACCACTTCAAGCCAAGGGGTGCTGCCACACCCCTAGCATCCCTAGTTCCAGCACTCCTGAGCCTAGGGAGAGCAGAGAAGATATCAAATTGAGGGCAAATGGATAAAACTAGAGGTCTAAAGATGTACTGGGAGTGTTGCTGGACAAAAAGATGGATGGAGGAAGGAGAAGCATAAGGGTAAATTGTTGGGGGAAGAGGATGGGTTGATGGTATTGAGGACAGTTAGAGACTTGGTTGCTGAGAGAGATTTGACAGGGCTAAGACAGGAAGCACATGAAAAAATTGAGAAGCCAAGTGAGAAAAGACTATGGAGGACAATGGACAAAATATGAAGAAAAAGTCGGTCCAACAAAACGTGGGAGATAAACAGGGGGATAGAGCAAGAAGAGCAGAACAGGGGACAATGAACAGAAGGCAAGCCAAGAGATAAGGTAATATGGGAGGGGTGAGGAAGGAGAGCTGCAGAGAGGCAAGGGTAGTAATGCAATGAGTGAAATGGAAGGAGGAAATGGCAGGGAAGGATTTAAGGGGAAGCATGGGAAGCAGGGAAAATGCTGTGTGACTAAAACAGATCTTGGCGGGGGGGAAGAGGTGAGAAGCAGAGTAAAGATGGAGGAAGAACAGAAATCAAAGGGATACAATGAGTTCTAAAATTTTGTTTCTATTCTTTGTCAATGTTTGCTGGAAAAGTATATAATAAAAATTAAATGTGCATAGAGGAAGGGATCTTTTGGATATCTGATTTCAGTAGGGAGGTGTGCACAGAAGTCCAGTGTACCTGCGGTATGTATAGAGAGGAAGCACGCATTTAAAAAAAAAAAACTCAGAATACAGCAGAACCTCAGAGTTATGAACTGACCAGTCAAACACACACACCTCATTTGGAACTAGAAGTACACAATCTGGCAGCAGCAGAGGGGAAAAAAAAAAAAAACCTAAAAAGCAAATACAGTACAGTGCTAAACATAAACTACTAAAAAAATAAAGGGAAAGCAGCATTTTTCTTCTGCATAGTAAAGTTTCAAAGCTGTATTAAGTCAATATTCAACACACTATTACTGAAAAATTGCTTATGTTCTTATTACCATATAATTATGAAATAAATCAATTGTAATATAAATATTGTACCTACATTTCAGTGTATAGTATATAGTACAATATAAACAAATCATTGTATGAAATTTTAGTTTGTATTGACTTCAATGGGGCTTTTTCTGTACTGACTTCAATGGGGCTTTTTCTGTAGTCTGTTGTAAAACTAGGCAAATGCTTAGATGAGTTGATGTGCCCCCGGAAGACCTCTGTGCACCCCCAGAGATACATGTAACCATGGTTGAGAATCACTGTCCTAGGCCTTTCTGGAGACAAATACATTAATCAGGGAGGTTCATATAATCGGATTCTAAGCATGACAAAATAGCTACAAAATTTCCAAGTTTCCAATTAGCATCATACACACTAGACTATCTGAAAAGTGCTACAACATTCTGTAGCATTTTTAATTCCTCACATGGTCAGTATTTGGGACATAGATGCCCCTCCTCCCCCCATTAAAAGCAGTCTACTGTTTTTAGAAGTGTGTATCCAGTAGAAATGAAAATCTGTGTAAAATATTCTATTTTGCGATTTATTTTAAAAACGTCAAATAATTGTACCATGACAGAAGTCTGGACAAACATAAGATCTCTTGCAGGATTATATTTTGGTTATTTTTAATTGCCAGATAATGTGTCAGATTGGGCACCACATCAGGTGGTCACCCCAGTGTCCAAAATTGAAACACTAACTAGGTAATGAAAGTAAAAGGCTTGCAGGTTTCTTCACACAGGCATCAACTATTACACAGTCAAAGAAAAAGTGTGCTCTTGCACACAAGTAGTGACCAGTGTGGAGGCAATTCAGAAAGAGAACACAAAACACTTAGTCCATAATCTAGGCCTTCCATCCCCCTCAGAGTGGTCTCTCCCTCATGAGTGTACACATAATTTGGAATAGGCTCTTCCTTCTTCCAGTGATCCCACATTGCTATGTCTGGGTGCCTGACTGTAGGTTATTTTCAGCCTGTGAAGAGATGTGTTCCCTCTCCATTTGTGGCAGCCTCTGCTATGCATGCCTCCTTCCCTTTCATTTCCTTGTGTTTTGATTGCAGCTGGAGGGCCCCTGTGCAGGTTTGAGAGCAAGTGCTGTGAGCAGGGCTGATTAATTCTCTGAACCCCCGTGTTGGCCTAGCATAAGGTTTTATAAACCACATTACTCCACTGCAGTATATTAGGAACATGGTTCCCGGGGACTTTACTCAAACTAATGGAGGGCAGTTACACCAGCAATCAATGGTGATGGATAGTTGTGCCAAAGCATTTGAATTAGGACATCCCTCCAGGATTGATCCTAAAACCGATGTTGTTCAGTATACAAATGAAGCTTCTTATCAAGCTCATCTGCAGCAGGAGTAGACTATCATCTGAAATAAAACTTTAGCGTGAGAGGGTACATGCTATGATATTTCTCTTCATCAGATATCAGTGGGATGCAGGGAATGTGTTGTCCATCTACAGACTGGTTAGCTAAATCTAAGCCACCTCACTTGTGATCTTTGAGATGGGAGACTCTGTCACAAAGGGCACAGCAGTTTTATATTAACAAACATTCTCCTGTTTGAAGATAGGGGAATATGCAATTATTTCCTTCTGCTCTGGTCTCAAAAAATATACGTTGATGGTTAGATGGCTTCTTCTTATATTCATTTCCAAAGTCAATACAGCTAAATGTATCTACATGCTGAACCTTAGAGCTACAGACCTTCCTACAAAATATCCTTGCAGTAAGTACTCTCCTTTCTCTCAGATTTACTTTCCAACAAGATACAGAGAACTCTACATCCCCTTCCCAACCTATGTATTGCTAAGGAAATCCAAATAACGCCTTCTGAAAGAGGGCTCAGTTAACATGTAAATTAGAAGTTCATAGTGGGTGCAATGAATATTGCAGTTCTTGACACTAATTTGTAACTTCATATACAATATTTTAAAATTCTAAATGTACTGCAGACACCGAAAAGATTAAGGGCCTAACTGTGCCAAGACTTACTCATGTAGGCAGTGTAGTTGTAGCTGTGTCAGTCGCAGGATATTAGAGAGACAAGGCGGGTGAGGTAATATCTATTGCTGGGCCATCCAATAAAAGATATTACTTCTCCCATCTTGTTTCCCTAAAACTTACTGTGACTGAGCCAGCACTCTGGTCACAGCAGGTCCAATCACACAATGCAGAACGGAGCTAGTTAAACAGAGCTGTGCCTAATTTGTGGGTGGAGGAGAGCTGAAAGGCTAATTAAGCCATTAGGCAGAGGCTACAAAAAGGCACAAGGAGGAAATAGAAAGGGAGAAAGAGGGGGATGAGATGAGATGAGAGAGATTACCCTTCCCTGTTTGTTACAGGAGCTTAGGGCTCCCTAGGACTGTTGAAGCAGAGCTCTATATAGTCTGAAGGTAGTGGGAACCCACATTGTAAACAAACTACACAAGGTGTTTGACTAGCACAAGGGTCTCTGAGAAGTTCATGAGCTGGAGCAGAGGCAGGAAACAAGGCGGCCCTGTCACATTTACTCATGTGAATAGTTCCACTGAAGCCAACAGGACCACGGACATTCTTCTTTCTAGCCAAATCTCAGAACTAGAACTTGATTCTCACCTTCAAATCAGTCAAAAAATGCTCCTCTTCTTGAAACATTGTCATTTGTTGAGTAACACAGTGGCCACCACCCAAGTGCCCCCTTGTGACCAGGTGTGCCTCTGCCTCTGTTTTCCCCTTCTTAAGGGCTCCTTGAACTCTACACAATCACACTTTCAATGACTGCCCTTTTGGGAGGTCTATGGTTTTTTTTTTGTCAAATTCACAAAAGTTCCCAGAAACAAAATAAGAAATCTTGCACCCAGCCTGAAGCTGGGCACAGCCACTCCTCCCTGCCATACTGTACCTTCCTCAGGGATCACTGCAGAGGGCGCTCTCTCCTTACAGCTTCACTTTGCAGTCCCCTGCTAGCTCTGCCCTCACTGAAACTTTCTGTGACACTTTACAGCCCATGTGCAGCCCCACCTCCTTAACTGGCTCAACTGGGAGCACCTGCTCTGGCTGGGCTGTGGCTTCAATTATTCTGTTCTCTGCTGGTTTTCCCCTTACCTGTGGAATCACTCCTTCAATGTGTCTTTTGGATGATCCTTATCATCCTCCCACCAACTTTCTGTGGGAGTTTCACAGAGTTCCTTGGCCCTTTCCCTTCTCCCGCTACACCTCATCTGAGTAATCTGATCCACAAACACAAATTCATTTGTCATCTCTACGCGGATGACACACAGATCTAACTCTCTACTCCAGACCTGTCTCCTGTCCAAACTAAAGTCTTGACCTGTCTCTCTGACATCTCCTTCTGGATACCTAGCCATCAGCTCAAGCTTAACATGGCTGAAACAGATTTCTTAATCTTCCTCCACAAGCCCTGCACATTATCTCCTTTCTTGGTCATTGGGGAGTATCACCACCCTGATTGACAATCAGGCCCATAACTTAGGAGTCTTTTTTTACTCTGGCCTCTCTCTAGGTCTTCACATCCAAGCTATGTCTATGTCTCGCAGATTCTTACTACAAGACATCTCTGAGATATGGCCTTTCCTACCCATCCTCATCTCACATCTCTATTATTATTGCAACAGCCTTTTCTCTAGCCTTGACATATGCAATCTTGCCCCACTCATATCCATTAAGAACATTGCTGCAAAGAAAAGGTTCCTAGCCTGTCACTTTCCAGCCTTCCACTGGGTCCCCATTCTCTATCACACCAAACATAAGCTGCTTGTCTTCACTTTCAAGGCCTTCACAACTTACCTCCCACCACCTAAAATCTATCATTCATTACTGAAATGTCTACTCCCAACTCCCATCAGGGCAGCCTCCATTGCCCACTTAACTTTTCAAACAAGCACCTTTGTGCTTTCTCTCATGCTGACCCTCATGCTTGGGAGAAGCTTCCTGTAAACATTCACAAAGCCACATCATTGTTCTCCTTCAAATCCCTCCTTAGAACTCCCCTTTGCCATGATATCAGCCAGCACATCACTTGGCCCGTGCCACTTCCAGCAGCTCCCATTGGCCTGGAGCAGCGAACCTCAGCCAGTGGGAGCTGCGATCGGCCGGACCTGCAGACGCGGCAGGTAAACAAACCAGCCCGGCCTGCCAGGGGCTTTCCCTACACAAGCAGCGTCCCAAGTTTGGGAAACACTGAGCTAGGGCATCAGATGGGTCACTTATAGCATGCACCTAGAGTGCATCAGAAGACAGTTGTAATGTAAGTGCCTTTCCTTTCTGGTTTTATTTTAAATTTAAAAGGGAAAAAATATCTTCTGTTATACGTAAATAATCCATCACATTCTTTTGCTGTGTGTTTTGTGCTAAGCACTTTGGGGGAAAAAATACTAGAGCTGCAATGATACTAAGCTATATTAAATCCTAAAAACAGTGCTTCTTTCATCGTTTTTTCTCATAAATTGTAGATTTCCTTCCACTTTCTTCTTCTTTATCTCCAATGGTACTTCTCCAACTGACAATTTCCTATGCATACATTCACATTGTTCCAATATTTTCTTCATAATAATCAGAATGAGAAGCTTCTGATTTTGAATTTCCACACATGCAAAATATACAAGGCCCTGTCCATAACTTCCCATTCTTAAGTGTGTACAAAAGGTATGCAACATGGGAAGAAGCTTTGAAATAGCCTCAATTAGAGTTCTCCCAGGGGGGTACCAGTTAGTAAACTTATATGTTACAGATTAGTTATCTGTCTTGTTTTTTCTTAGATTAATGTACAGAGGAAAGGATTTCAGAAGAGAGAATGAGTGCGTAAAAGATGGAAAACTGGAGGGACCATCCGTATACACTTTTGGAAAATTCATACCATGGACATATTTAAAAGACAAAAAAAAATTCCCATGGCCACTTACTAAAAAAAAAAAAGAGAGAAGTCATATTTCACAATAATGAAGCAGTCTGGGGGACCATCTTTCATGGATGAATGGTCTCAGTAATGAAGTGACTTTTAAGAGTAAAGAAAACTCCAAAACAAATTGAACAGCATTTTAACCAATAAGATAGCGTATACAAATTAACTCAAGGTAACAAACTGAGCTGCACAATTTCTTCAGCCAAAAATTAGCTGCTCATAACTGAATTGAAATAGTTATAAGTAGAACACGGCCCCTTTATTTTCCTTTTGTGTTGCTCTAAGAAACTCTTTACATTTATACTTAATGTTGAAAGACAGATGAAGAGGATATAGATGACTATAATGGAAGTATTTCTTTCACTGAAGGTCCTACAATATCCTTCCGTTGCAGAAAAGCCAGCAGACAAGCTATGAATACAGCTAGACATCTCAGGATACTGATGACATAAACCACTCAAGCTGTGCTCTTGTAAGTACCATGCACCTTTTCCTCCATGCTTTACTCATGCAAAATTATCACGGAATTCAATGGAATTTTGTCCAAGAAAGAACTACAGGATTAGACTTTATAAAATGTTTTATGCACCTCCCTCCACCAACACCTCTGATACACATGCAGTATATTCTACACAGAAAACTAAAAAAGTTATTTCCCCAAGTATCCCAAGTGATATAAATTTGTAAAGAAATAGATACATGACAGATGATTTAGGATACGGTAATCCAGTATTTAGGAACCTGGACTAGACGTCAAGAGATCTAGGTTTTATTAGCAGCTCTGCCACTAACCGTGTGACCTTGGGCAAGTCATTTCACCTCTCAGTCTCCTCCATCTCTAAAAAGTGATATTGGTAGCTTCCTTTGTAAAACACTGGATTTAATACCATTAATTATAATAATAAGCATTTATTTCCTCCTCAGATCTCAAAACATCTGTATAACTATAAATCTGAATCTTTTTACAACCAATTACTTATTACTGTGTTACACGCATACATCTTATAGGGTTCTAAATTAGCTGTATGAACTCAGGAAAGGGACCTGGGCATCACTGTAGATCTCTCCCCTCAACATGTAGATGTGGTACAAAAAAGGCAAATAAAAGGAATGGAATGGAGAATAATACAGAGAATATTATAATGCCTTTATATAAATCCATCGTGTGGCCTCATTTGGGTGCTGTGTACAGTACGTCACCCCATCTCAGAGCTTTTGCAGAAAGAGAGACCAGGATAAGATCTATGTGGTAGGGAAGGGGAAAGAGGAATCCTATTTACCTTTTATGAGGTTCTTATACCTTCCTCTGAAGCATCTGGTTCTGGCCATTATGCCAGATCTAATCCACTCTGGCATTTCCTACGTTTCTATAAAGGCTATAACCCAAATACAGTTATGCACGTTCAAGCTATATAATAAGGACAGTGTAACTCAACATGTTAAAAGCAGCTTTCCAAGTTGTTCTCTCATATTAAACTAACCTGTATTTATATACCAGCCTAAAATTCAGGATAAACCCTAAACAACTCAACTTATTTCTCAAATAGCTAATTGTCTGTCTCAGAACATGATCTTTTTCCTGTGTCATTTGACAGTAGTTCTATATATCTCTATTTTGTCAAACTGCATGTCTTTGCATCATACAACACAGGGTCTAGCTAACAGATCATGATTATGGAACAGAATAGCATGCATTAATTCATCTATTTCGAGAGCAAGTTGAAATATTTATTCAGGTTAGCATTCATCATGTATATCCTGTTTTTCTTCCTGCTAGTCAAATTATATGGCAGTTCAACAAATATCTACATGGATTTCCATAATTTTAAAAGGTACAAAGCCACTAATACTTATTTACTTTGGAAATGTATTTACATTTAGGCAGTTATTTAAAAGGCTGTAATTACAAAATGGCTATTTCTTGGGGTGGGGGGGCAGGAGGAAAAGCTAGGCCAAATAGAATTTAAAAAACCACCACCAAACTGACTCTAAACTGTTCTTTCCAGAAGTCCCATGTATTGTTTCCACTGAAAGGCAGAGTGAAATAAACAGGCACGAACAGAAATATGTACACTTGTGAACACATCTGCTCTCCTAACAGTGATGCACAAGCAGTCATACCCAACATACATTCACAAAACAGAGTTTATCAGCACTAGCAAGTCTTGGTAAAGACAGATTCAGTTAACTGTTATTGCACTATAAACCTGCTGAAATTACAATGCCTGTACATTAACCTGGACAACCTCATCATTACAAATGCACAGGCTGATGCTGATATGTATGGAAAGGCCTCACCAGGGACTGACTTTACTGGACAAGCAATTTATGGATATTTGATTTTTGAAATTGGGATTTGTACACTGTGGAAATACTTTATTTATTTTTCTTGAAACCTAATACAAAAAAAAAAGATCCCCTATTTATAACTTCGGAGGACAAGACAATGAGTTGTGTCCATGGAAGGTTAAGTAACTGCTCTGATTGGGCATACTGGTTTGCTTCAACCCAACAGATAAAACCATTTTTTGCCTAACATTTAAAGCATATAATTCAATTTTCTTGGTCACAAATTTAGGATATTGTTTTTCTCTCTCTAATCTTAATGCATTTGTTTTTTAAAATTGATTTCAAATATTGTATCAAGATAGGATTTTTATTTACTATTTAACCATTAAGCTATTTGTGGTTTTTCCTCCATTTAAACATGTAAACATCTTGCTGGTTTTGAAATATGATCCTGACTGTAAATAAAAATGTTGTTTGATTAAAAATAAACATATACTTAGACTCCATTAATAAAACAATTTCTACACATTATAAAAAACTTACCTTATTGATTTTAGCCTGCATTATTAATAAGCAGTGTTCAGAAACTGTATATTGTCATTATGATGCTGACTGCGATACAACACATCATGTCTGTACACATTACATGAGGTAAGTTAATAAACAGAATGAATAAACACATGGCCTGTCTGCATGATACATCATGGCACGTATCATCCTCATGTATGGTGTTCTGACATGAATTAGTATAAAGAGTTTTCATAGATTTATAAACACCACTACTGGTCATAATTAGACACATGAAAAAATAATAGGTCAGCATATCAATTTCTCAATCTTACTTTTTTATTACGATTAAACTAGAAGCAAAATAGCCAGACACAACAACAAGAGCTAAAAAGTTAATTCTTAAACCCTAATTATGTAATTCTACAGTGATGGGCAAAATGTTTAGGTTGGCTATCAGTATTGTTATTAATCAATAAACAAGCCCTACAAATTTTAGACACTGCGACATAATTGTGAAGACCTGCATGAAAACAAGTGCACTCATACTACAGTCACATACAAATCAGACATATCTCCTACCTGTCTAGAGTATTCCCACGTTTACACAAGATGAAAATAACTGTTGATCTCATTAGAGTATAAAGTATATTCTTCCCTAGTAGGGTAAATATATTCCATGGAGTACATTTCTAAAAAATTGCTTTAATTCCCTTTTATGTACCTTGGCATTTGATGGCTTTTGAATCATCTTCCAAAACTACAATTGATTTTTCTACAGACACCAACCAATTTGACAATGTTTTAAAAAGGGGAAGGGGGGCAGGGTTCAGAACAGAAATGAAATAGTTGTGTCCCTCACATGCTAGCTCCAAAGCTAACCATCGTCTCAAGCTCAATGACAATGCAAACTGACCATCTGCAACTGTAAGAACAACTGGTTCTGACACTATCTTCTCACCCTAAAGCGGGTGAGTTTCAGGCACTTCTGTAATACTGCATGAGCCAGCCCTGGAAAGCAGGGTGCTTCCCACCCCACCCAAAGGTGAGCCCTCGCCACTGAAGTAAACAGGCATTCCCAGGCACCAGAGCCACCCAACAACTGGCCATTAAAAGCAGGGAAAGAAAAAGGAGAAGGGCTGTTTATAGACATTAACACCGTGAGAGAGGGGAGCTCATTACAGTGGGAGGGAGGCAGGATAGGGGGACGTGTGTGGAGGCTGAAAGGGGGGCACCTACCAGTCCGTATGCGGCTCATCAATGACCAGCAGCAGCTTGAACTTTTTGGCTGCAGCTGAGGAAGCGGCGGATGCCGCGTCCACCAAGCCGGCCGAGGCTGCCGTCTGCTTCACGGCATTAGAGAGGGAGCTGAAGAAGCTGCTGCCCGCCGACTGCTGCGGCTGCTGCTGGGGTGGCGCCGACTGCGGCTGCTGCCTGCGCTCGGAGGCCGGGGAGGCGGCGGCGGCAGGAGCCGCAGAGGAGGCAGAGGGAGGCGGCGGCTGCTGGGGCTCCGGCCGCTGCAGGTCGGTCATGTAGCCATTGGGCAGGTTGGCGATGAAGCTGCTGTCCGAGAGCCTGCGCCGCAGAAAGTTCATCATCTGGCCGGGATCCGGGGAGCTGCTGGCGAGAGTGCGGCGAGGAGGAGAGGGGCGGCGCGCTGCGCTCCTGCCCGGGCGCTGCGCTGTGCAGGCGGGCTCGCTCGCTCGCAGGCTCCAGCCCCAATGAGGGGAGGCTCTGCCTTCGCTAGAGCAGCGGGGCCGGCGGCTGCTTCCCTCCCTCTGCTCCCTCCAGTCTCTAGGTGGCAGCCGCCCAAGGCTAGTCTGCGGTGAGCGCGCAGCGGGCCAGAGGCAGGGCTGGGCTAATGCCTTGCAGAGCCCCCGCCTCACAGCGCCGGAGGGGCCCCAGGAGCGCTCCCAGCGGGGCCTGGCTCAGGGCGGGCTTCTCCGGGCCAGGCTCTGCCCCGCATCCCGCACAACCCCCTGCGCTGCGCTGCTTCGGTGGGCTCCACAGCCGCAATGCACAGCCCCCGCCCCGAACCGTTCCTCGCGGCCCTTCCCCGCCAACACACACTGCCCGGGGGAGGGGAGACAGCCTTCCCTCCTGCCCCAATAGGAAACACAGCGCTGCACAGGAGGTCCACTACTCTGCCAGGAGGGCTCAGCTGCACAGAGCCAACACCTCCCTTGTGGGCCCAGGGCTGCACAGGCAGCTTGGGGGGGCCAGAGCAAATCTGAAACTGAGGCCCCTCCGCCATTGCAGAAAGATTATCAGGAGGGAAGGCCCTGCGAGGGGGGACAAGATTGGAGAGAGCCATACACCAGCACCACACATCAGCCCCTGTCTCCCCCTGGCAGTGGCTTCTCTCCCAGGGCCGGCTCCAGGGTTTTGGACACCTCAAGAAGCGAAAAAAAAAAAAACCCTGCGATCGCGATCTGCGGCGGCAATTCGATGGGAGGTCCCTCGCTCCAAGCGGGAGTGAGGGACCCTCCGCCGAATTGCTGCCAGATAGCTGGACGTGCTGCCCCTCTCCGGAGCGGCCACCCCAAGCACCTGCTTGCCAGGCTGGTGCCTGGAGCCGGCCCTGTTCTCTCCTATAGGGCTGGGCCTGGCTCCCCACTCTGGACATTGTAACCTTGTGTGGGGGTGGCAGTGCAATTCAGGTTTGGCCCAGTGGTCCCTCGATTATGACACAAGGACTGCCAGGCCAAACCTGAGTGGCGCTATGACCTTGCACAGGGCCGGCTTTAGGCTGATTCAACCGAGTCTCCTGAATCGGGCCCTGTGCCTAAGAGGGCCCCGCGCCTAAGAGGGCCCCGCGCCCAAGCCCCAGTATGGCGTACCGGGGTGGCCCAGCTTCCCTAGGGGGCAATTTAAAGGGCCTGGGGCTCCCAGCAGGGACTGGAGCCCCAGGCCCTTTAAATTGCCACCAGAGCCCACTGCTGGAGCCCTGGGGTAGGGCTCTGGGGGCTATTTAAAAAGTCCGGGACTCCCGCTGCCTCTACTGCCCCAGCCCTTTAAATAGGTGTGGGAGCCCCGCTGCTTCCCCAGGGCTCCCGCGGCTATTTAAAGGGCTGGGGTGGTAGAATCAGGGAAGCCCCGGGCCCTTTAAATAGGCCCCAGAGCCCTGGGATAGCGGGGGGCTTGGAGGTTATTTAAACGGCCGGGGCTCCAGTTACCTCTGCTGCACCCCCGGCCCGCAGCCAGCCCCTGTCTCCAGCCAGCCCTGCACCCCTGCCCGCAGCCAGCCCCTTTTGCACCCCCTGCCCTGCCTCCAGCCCTGCACCCCCTGTCCTGCCCACACCAGCCCCGTCCCCCACCCTGCCTGCAGCCAGCCGTGTACCCCCTGCCCACAGCCAGCCCCTGCTGCACCTCCTGCCCTGTCTCCAGCCAACCACTGCTGCATCCCCCTGCGGCCCTGCCCAAAGCCAGCCAGCCCCCCACACACTCCTGCCCGCACCAGCCCCGCAGCCCCTGCCCTGCCCTGCTCTGCTCGCAGCTGGCCCCTGTCTCCAGCCAGCCCCGCACCCCCTGCCCGCAGCCAGCCCCTGCTGCACCCCCTGCCCTGCCTCCAGCCCTGCATGCCCTGCCCGCATCAGCCCCGTCTCCAGACAGTCCCTCACCCCCTGCCCTGCCCGCAGCCAGCCCTGCCACACCCCCTGCCATGCCCACAGCCAGCCCCTGCTGCACCCCCTGCCCACAGCCAACCCCTGCCGCACCCCCCTGCCCTGTCTCCAGCCAACCCCTGCCGCACCCCCCTGCGGCCCTGCCCGAAGCCAGCCAGCCCCACACACCCCCTGCCCGCACCAGTCCTGCACCCCCTGCCCTGCTTGCAGCCAGCCCTGCACCCTCTGCCCTGTCTCCAGCCAACCCCTGCCACACACCCCTGCCTGAAGCCAGCCAGTCCCGCACTCCTCTGTCTCCAGCCCTGCCAACCCCTGCCGCACCCCTCTGCAGCCATGCCCCTGAAGCCAGCCAGCCTGCCCCACACACCCCTATCTCCAGCCAGCCCCACACCCCTTGCCCTGCCTGCAGCCAGACCCTACTTCCAGTCAGCCCCTGCCCTGCCTCCAGCCAGCCTCATGTCCACTGGTGCCCTGCAGTTCCCAGGGCAGTAACCCTGCACACCTGCTTCATTGAGGGGGGCCGGGAGCAGCTGGGACCCACACATGTGCACAGCACTAGGGTGACCAAGCAGCAAGCGTGAAAAATCGGGACGGGGGGTGGGTGGGTAATAGGAGCCTATATAAGAAAAAGACCCAAAAATCGGGACTGTCCCTATAAAATCGGGACATCTGGTCACCCCAGCACACCCCCAAGGAGTGGCGGGGACCCAAACATGTGAAACAGAGCTCATTAATAACCGATCAAAGCATATATGATGCAATGTACATACTATATAATTTTATTATTTATATAGTTATGGAAAGTAAATAATACATAGAAGAAATTAAAGGCTTTTTTTTTACATGTTTTTTTTTTTTGGTCATCCCTGCCAGGCCCCCCCACGAAAATGTTCGAATTGGGCCCCACACTTCCTAAAGCCGGCCCTGACCTTGCATGCCTCATTGCAGTGCCACTCAGTTTGGGGTCCCTCTCAAATGGGGCTGGGGCCCCTTTGTGGGCAGCCCTGAATGGGGCTAAGTCCCACAGGTGTAACCCACGCTATAGACAATGCATAGAGTGGCTACTGTAGTGTGGGTGCAGCCAGACCACTCTCAGAATCCCACCTTGATCAACTGTTCTTTATCTGTGAGGGAGGGAGGGGTGCTCTCTGCCATGGGTGACTTGGCTGAAGGAGAGCTAGCCCCGGAAAGCACTTTTCCATCAGTTTTGAAATTTGTTAATTATATTTCAGGGAGCACCTCCCCTAAGTTCCTAAGGCAGTCCCTACCTCCAGCAATTTACTACCTAAATAAACATCAACATGTTTATGCTAAACTAGCAAACTAAACTAGAAGTAGCATTTGAACCATCCCAGTAAATTGGCCACTTTATTAAGTAATCCAGTAATCCAAACATACACGGTACTAGTCACCTGGAAGTGGTGATGTTACTTCTTTAATAAAACTTTTAAAATGTTAGAGAACTAAAACTGTTTCATGTCAATTTGTGATTATGAATGGAACCTGACTTACAGCCTGAGTACTGGATCTCTGTTTATCATAATAAGAAACACAGAACAGGCAACAGCAGCTCAAGCTTCCTCAAAGTGCATCTAAGCTTTCATAACATGCCTATCTCCGTATTATCTGAGCAGCAGCCACTCTCATCCTAAGGCTGGAGAGAGGGAAGAACAACTGGGGCCATAGTCCTGGCCCAAGATCACTCCAGCCAAAGGAAGCAACATCTTGCTTAAGCAGTCTACACTATACACAAGCAGCAGTAGCAATGACAGAGTCCGAGCAGCAAAACCAGTTGGCTGCTCGGTGTCCCGCCTCAAGCACCACTAGAAAGTCTTAACTCTGCCCCACAGTGACACCAACACATATACAAACCTAATGTATCTTTAAAAATCAGTTTCTTCTAAGCAGAGGCCACAGTGCGATAATGCCTTAATCATAAGATCAGTAAAAAGAACAGGAGTACTTTTGCAGATACAGAATAACACGGCTGCTACTCTGAAACATAAGATCAGTGTATATTGTCACTAAAGGGCGGAGTTAAGGTTATTTGGCTGCCATAACTGCACATTTCCATACCTTAACAAGTTTGGATTTCTTCAAAATTTAACTCTGAATTTCCTAGTTTTGTAATGCTTCGTTTGGGATAATTACAACAGCCCTGAAACACATTTGCCATACTGCCAACCTTAAATCCATCTTAATGTAGTTTTTGTCTGGGATGTATATAAGTACATAAGGATGTACCACTGCTATTAAAATTACAGATACTATATTGTATGGAACAGCTGTTTAAAGGTTACATACAGTAAACGTTTGATAAATATTGCTTGCTTTCATATTAGGGGTTTGATAAAGTGTTCCAAATATTTACACTTTTTTACAGTATGCCTGGATACATTTGTGGAGTGATTACAGTATATTGTGTAGGACAGATAACGAATCACTGCATTTATATATATTCATTTAATACATAATGATCGAAAATAAAGTAGAGAAAACTAAATTAATTCCAAAGCTATTTTTAAGTATGTGACTATATTTTAAATACATCCTAAAGAGAAGAAGAAATTGATTAACATAGGCATGACTTATTCTGTAGAACCACAATATTAGGAATGCCTTTGTTAATTTCTTGCATTTGGAGCATAGGAAGCTTAAACAAGAGAAAAATAACTATGAGACTAAACATGTAGTTACAATGTCTCTGTCACTGACTGTCACCAATCAATGGCAGGCATTGCTGTGGGATATTTGCAACTATTTATGACTAACAGAATCTAGCCATGAATTGTCATCAAAATGATGAAGAGTTATTAGTGCTATAGATATATTTTATATCCCTATCAATAGGAATATTAAAGTAATTTTATCTATGAATAAACAGAAGCACATAGATTAAATGATTTACATTAGTTCAGATACTGCAAGTCACTGGTAAACAGAACTGAAATGCCAGGATCTCATTATCCCAACAAGAGCACAGGTGCAAATCCCATTCACTTAAATGGGAGTTACACATACACAGCTGATAGGTGGACTAGGCCCCAGGAATTTTAGCTCCTTGACCCTTGTGGTAATCACTACCCAAACACTCCTTCCCCTCTATTGAAGAAACCAGGGAGGTCAAAGTAAAAAAAAAGTTCACAATATTTTTGTGAGAGAAAAGAAATTTCTGTAAGTATGGTACAAACTATTACACTTTAATTTAGATATACACAGCTGTAGGCTATCTTAATAAAATACAGTCATATCTATATGAGAAGATATCTACACTCGGGTGAAAGTAAGCTGGTACGGGCTGGTATGGCATACCGGTAAAAAGTGGCCGCCGGTACCGGCCTGTACGCAGTTGACTTTAAAGCGCTGCTGTGGCAGCGCTTTAACATTGTTGCCCCTTTTGCCCCCTCCCGGCTGCTGACGGGGGGGCAAAAGGAGCAGCTGCCCTGGGGCCAGCGATTTAAAAGAGCCCGGGGCTCCAGCCGCCGCGGTAGCACTGGAGCCCCGAGCGGCGTGGGCCAGGTAGTGCGGATGGGCTGGTGGGGGGATGCTGACCCACCCAGCCCTGCCTCTTCCGTCTGAGGCCTCATCCCTTCCAGGGGCCGGAGCCGGACCCCGTACTGGTAAGTCTTCTGTGTTACTTTCATCCCTCTCCACTTCTATTTAAAGTGTGGTTCTACTTCAGAGTGACTATGCAAAAATGGCACCTCTTTATTCAGATCTGCTTCCTGTATACTTTTGTAGATTTTATTGAAAAAAAAAATAGTTTACTTCTTTCTATTCCAGTTAACCCTGCTGAGTCAACATATATATGGGAGAGTGATCTGGATTATATGATGATTTACACACCTACTGGTGTTAACTAGGTTTCAATTACAAAGCTAAAAATTCTATCCTCCATGTCACCTGTGCCATTTTCTGGTAAGCATAGAGAAATGGTGAGAAGCAATTTAAGCTTCAATATCTGTTAGTATAAAACAGTATGTAATCAGTGAGTAAGTCACGGAGTGGTTAAATTATGAAACCTTAACTTTTTGGACATAGGATCCACCCAACCTAGTAAACTTGTGTGAAAATAGTTTGTCTTCTTATGGATGAAAATGCTTCCGATCTATGGCATTTTCCACACCATACCCACCAAACTAACCTGGATAAGATTAGATGGAAGGTATTTTCTGACTGTAGTCATGGCTAATGGCAGCCATGTTTCACCCCTGAAATGTTGTCCTTTATAATTATAAAAAAGTTCAATTGTACAATGTCTGGAAAGTACTACATGCTTGGTTCTATCATGTACACTTTTGATAGGAGAACTAGATCCTCTGAAATCTTCTTCTTCCTATTATCCCAGCAACTGGAGTCCGTCATTGTGCAAGCATCCGCCATCTTCGTCTGGCTATGGCAGCATTAAGGTCCACCTGCTTACCATCTTCTTTGATACAATCCATCCATCGCTTCCTCAGCTTCCTTTGGGATCTCTTTCCTACCATACTCTCCCTGCCATGCTATCTTCCCCAGGTCCCTTTCATTCATCTTCTGCATGTTTCCAAACCAGCAAATTTGCACTTTTTTTATTTTGTCAGCCACATTAATGAGTTTGACGTCCATCCTAATACTTTCATTTCAAAATCTGTCTCTTCATGTACAATAGACCCTCAGAGTTCTGGACACTTTGGGAATGGGTTGGCCATAACCCTGACATGTTCTGTAACTCTGAAGAAGAGGTTACGGACTTCAGCCAAATGTGGGGTTGGGACTTCAGCTGCAGGTTTGGGAGGGAGTTATGGTTCCGGGTGTGGGGGAGTCAGGTCTTCTGACCCTCGGGGCGCCAGGACCCCCAGGCAGGGGGCTCAGGGAGCACCGGGGCTCAGTGCGTTAGCAATGGTGGAGTGCTGGGGCTCGTGACTTTAGCCTCACAGTTCCACTCCCAGTTTCAGCCTTGGGGGGGGGGGGTGCCAGGGCTCTGGACTTCAGCCCCGCAGGGGGTGCTGGGGCTTGAGGCTCCCCAGGGCTCCACTCCCACCTTCAGCGGGGGGGGGCCACACCGGGGCTCTAGCTACAGGGGGAGTGCTGGGGTTAAAGCTGGTGCTCCCCTTGTATCTAAAGCCCCAGTGCAGCTGAAGCCAGCCTTAGCACCCCGCGCAAGGCTGAAACTGGGAGCAGAGCCCTAGCACTCCTCCACGTTGGTCTAAAGCCCTGAGCTCCGGTGCTCCCAAGGGTCAGAAGCCCCAAGCCCTGCCCCCTCCAGCCTGGAGCCCTGAACACTCCCCACCCTGCAGCTGCAGGCCCAGCCCCATATGGCTAAAGCCCCAAGGCAGTACAGTATTTGCCTTTTTTTTTTTTGTCTCCACTGCTGCCTGATTGAGGACTTCTGGTTCCACAGGGTGTTCAGTTGACTGGTAAGTTTGTAACTCTAGTGTTTCTATCTTTGAGGTTCTACTGTAACTCCTCATATGGCGTAAAGACATCTGAAACACCTATAGGTGTTGAACCTGCTGTCTCTGTATAACGCATGCTTCTGCACTATACAGCATTGTGCGATGCACCATTGTTCTATACAGTTGGGCTTTTAGTCTCAGTGGAATATGCTTGTCATACACTACCCCAAGATGTTTTTCCACACTCTTACAGCACTCTCCAGTCTGCACTGTATGTCATGTTCAAACTCACCGTCTTCTGTGACCCAGCCACCAAGGTACTAGAACCAGTCAGTCTAGTTTAGTCACACACCAAACAGATGTTCTTAAATGCTAGGGTAAAAGCTATATCCAGAATTTACACCATTAATTCTTTTAGTTTAACTGCACTATGCCCTCCTTAAGACTCCCCTTCTCAGAAAGGAATCTTCTACCTTTAAGCTTGACTATTTTGGCTTCCATTATAGTTAAAACAGCTCCTCTGAATAATACTCAGAATGCTAGGTTATCAAACATGGTGCTTAATTAAAATGTATTAGTCACTGTCTTCTTCGCTGCTTTTCTCTAGTAGCATCTTCTTTAATTTAGTTATTTAAGAACATTTAATTCGCATGAGGAAGCACTATTGTGCTATTCCATCAGGTATCCAAGTTAATCTGGGTGTTTATCACAGTCATCATTAGAATGGCTTGCACAATTTTAAAAGTGTCCCGTTACGAATGTTAACTGCCTGTGATGGAGTTAGGCTGCCCCTTAAGGGTAGTAAGTCCTAGAGGTCAGTTCACTTCCATCTTTAGTCATAGCCCATTAAAAGTTGGAGAGGTCTGATGTAGGCAAGGATATGGGAAACAGCACATATAGGTAAAGAGGAAACAGTCCTGTGAGTAAGTAGTACTTGAGGGAGAGGAAACCCATTACTATTCCTTTAAGGGCCAGGAGCAGGAGCATTGCAGAGCGGGTGGGGTAAGGCTTCCCTCTAACCCAACCATTGGGGATGAGCTAGGGAAAGGGACTAGCATGTTTGTGCCTTCTCCCTGATAGTGAGGATAAACAGGAGCAGGTCTGCCTACTGAATTCTCCAAGACTAAAAGTAGAAGGGCTGATTGGGGGGAAAGGGCTAACTGGAGGAGAAATGGACTGAGGGCTTCTAGCTGGCTTGAATCAGAACCCAGCTCCAAGGCCGGAGCTGGGGGAACTCCTGTCTTATGGAGAGGTGGAATAACAGTCAGAGATACAGCATGGCTCCAAGAAAAGGGGTTATGGACTCCTGCCCTAAGGAGAGAGCAGATAACTCTGGCCACCGGATTATGCTTCACAGAAAAACTTGGAGTGGAGGATTTAAAGAGGCTCCTCAGTGTCTGGCTGAGAAGGAGCTGCACAAGGTGCCTGAACTACAGACCAGGAACAATAGAACCTACAGTCCAGGGAGAGATGCTGATGAACAAGGAAAGTTACAAGCAGCCCAGGGAGGCTGTAAGGGATTAGGAGTAGTCATGAACTACCAAAACAGGCTCCCTGGGCTGGATTCTTCTACCTCTTCTCCAACAGAGGAGAATGGAAAAGTCTCAGGATTGAGAGAGGCAAAGTCTATTCCACTCAGGGCAGAATTTTTCTTTGAAGTTCATTTGCTAGTACTTTGTCTGGTCTAGTTTTAAATGTTGCAAGCCGTGTGGGTTTCCACTGCTTCCCTTGGGAGACTGCAATTTGATTGAATGTTCTCTCTTCATATTTATTAGTTCATATTATTGCTGCATTAAAATATGCTCATGTAGACACACACAGCTACATGCATAAGCAAAAACAAACAGCATAGGAGAAGCCTTAATGTAAGAGAACAGGGGCGCTGTCTGTGGTGGTAAAGGCTGCATTAGTAAACCAGATGTCCCATGTTACTAGATGAAAAACTGCATTCCCCAGGACTGATTGTATTTTAATTGTAACAAATTGGAATTGAAAGTAGGGAGAGCATTGCTGGCAGATGATTGGGTAACTGGGGCAGATGCTAGTCAGCAACACTAGGAGTGGAGGTTTGGAGGTTTTCCTTCCAGTTGCTGAAGAAAATGGTGAAGAGTACAATTCCATTACTTCTCTCTCACCTGATCACTGTCATATCCTTCTTCCCAACTCTCCTGACACCACAATACACATGCTACTCCTCTCCCAGCCACACACCCACAAATGCTCTCCGAGTCACTATGCTCTCCAAAACCACCACCATGGCAGGTTATGGACAGGATCCACTTTCCTTTTACCCGCACACATGAAGACCCCGGGCTCTCCATGGGTGTCTTTTAGCCTGGTCCTGCTTCTGGCTGGCAGGAGAAAGCCTGACATGCTGAAACCTCTGCTGCTTGCCTTGAACTACAAAGTAAGCTTTCTAAAGGAATGGGTCAAATGACAAAACAGTTGTCCCCTAACTCCAAATCCAAGAATGTTCCTTCTCATCATCCAAAGTGGCTGCCCTACTTACTTATCATTTGACTGTGATCCTTATTTTTCTATTAATGCAGTTTTCCCTACCTTTTTAATATTGTTCATAACTTTATGTACAGAGGGGATTAGTTACTTCTGCTGTATAACTTCCCTACTGTAGTAGTAGTTTGACAGATGACAAAAGATTATACATAACTTATTTACAACCAACTGGCCAAAGATGTTTCAGTGACCTTAGCCATGGTTGTTCAAGGTAAAATTTCAGCACAGCACCAGGATCATGCAGCTTGACATTGCTACAAGCAAAAGAGAAACAAGTTTTATAATGTATCTGGTATATTAAAGCCTTGGTGCACACCCTTTAACATTTGTTGAAGAAGTCTTCTAAACATCAAGGAAAGATATCATCCATACGTTCCCCTACTTAAAGTGTGTGTGTGGTTTTTCCCCCCTTGGTTCACATCCTGAAGGATAGGCAAAGGTTGTCTGTATAGATTCAAATGTGATGAAAAAGCATGAAATAGGGTAATAGTTTCTCTCTTCTATTGATTGTTTTAAGTTGTATAACAGTGCATCTAGAATGCAGTTTAAAACAGCCAAATTAGTGAAAAATTGTAAAAATAAACGAGATGCACTCCACAGGGTCAAATGTGTACTAAGGTCTGCATAATACATCAGCCATTAGAGGCAAACAAGATCTGTGTATTGAAAATAATGTCTTCCACACAAGTGAGATAATACTCCAGAACCCAGGCGACTACCTGGAAATCTAGGGTAGATTGGCAGGTTTGCAGAAGATTCTAAAATGTGTCAAAATTTACTTACAGCCATACCAGTAGATTAGCCTCATCAGCAAATCCCTTTATAGATTTCCTAAATTTGAGACTGTTGGGATTCAAGATGATCCCTAGTTTTAAGAATTCCAGTATTTAGGGAGGTTGGTTTCTACAGTTTGGAATGAAAAGAAAAAATGTACTCCAAATGTTAAAGTAACATCTTAAAGCAACAGCAGGACCCAATGGAATAAAATTAAATATCAGAGAACCTACAGCAGAAAATATTGTCTCTATAGTGTGGGTTCTACAGTAAAGATCTGTAGCAGTTCATTCTAAAATGCTAGGCAGTCTAAAATAGTTAACACGCCACATTCTGCCATTGAATGCAGTATCTAGTACTGTATCCTATACATCAGGATGTATAAAAAACTGTTTTTTATTTCAAAATTTCTTTTAATTTAAGTTAACTGCAGATTTATTTGTAATAATTAATTCTATTTAAAATTAAATCTGAAATTAACAACCTATGTTAAGGCGTAAACTACATATAATTTATTAAAATTGTTTACATTAAATACAACAATTAATATTAAGCAGTACCTGTTTGCTGCCAAGTTTTAAAGAAAGTCAGACCGCTGAACTGGGGGGAGTCACTGGCTAAACACCTGAAACCAGAGTTTGCTGAAGTGCTAAAACCAGTTTTTGACAGCAGTAGCCTCTTTTATGGGTGCAGAGAGAATAGTTTCTTGATTTCAGTTTATTCAGCTATTTCAGTTCATGACTAGTTCATTTAAAGTTAAGAAACCAACTGGGAGTTGACAAAGTAGGAAAACTTGTTTTCCTCTTCCAATATATGAATAAAAATGAGGTGAGAGCATGAGATCTTCTAGTTCTAAAATCTTGATGGACAGGTTGACCAGAAATAATAAAATCAATTCATTAACACCAGAGATTTCCTTTGTTTAATAAATTGGTTTTAAATGAAAAACATATTTTGATAATTCTTTTCTATGTATCTAGCATATTTATGGCCATTTTATTTAATAATAAAATTAAAATGTTGTTTTTATGCCTTTAATTGAATTTGAATTTCCATCCAAATAGAGCCTGACAAGTTGCAAGTAAACAATTAATGTAGTAAAAAGCTAAGCTACATAATTGCCTAAATATAACATATCCTCCTGGTTATCAAAAAGAAGCACCAATTTACTGTAAAGGCTATATTTAGTTGCAAATCAATATGTTAGTTGGTAACCATTAAAATGAGAATCAATCTTTCTTTATGAGAATAACTAAAGTACAAATGCAAAACATGATTAAACTTCAAGGATTTGAATCACTTTTATTTAAATAATCTACTCTGCTGTACACACATGAGAAAAGAAGTTTGTCCACCACACTTTGGCATAAGAATGAGTGTAGAATTTTCGGACTTCATTTTAAATGTTATCCTGCATGCTCTAATATTTAAACAAAATCATTAGACATTAAAAAAAACAAGATTACTTTCTCTCTCTCTCTCTCTCTCTCTCTCTCACACACACACACACACACACACACACACACACACACACACACACACACACACACACACAAAACCACCCCAAAACCAAAACTCCCCAGTTATTTGACTCAATTAAAATTGCATCAGGGAGACAGAGCAAATTTTGTCATTGTAAAATGAAACCTGGAACATTAATACATTTGGGTACCATGCTAATTGTACTGTTTTCTGTAATAACCACATGAATGCAAATGACAGCTAATATAAGCATCCCAGGAGATTCCACCTTAACATATTAGGAGAGTGGTCATTTCTTACTTAAGCAAGCAAGAAGTGAGAGGTTTCACTATAGTCTCTGAATGGCAATTTTAATGCAATAAAAGTCTATAGTGTCAACAGGCTAATGACTGGAATGTATGTCTCAAGTAACTTATTTTCTCATCTTTTTAAATTTAACTTAATCAATTGTTTGATAACAGTGTGGGGCCTGATTCTGTTCTCATTGTAGTCAATGGGATTTTTGCCATTCATGTAACTGGAAATGGGGTCATACCCTTGATCAGTTTTTCTAGCTCTATAGTTATAAAATTAGGGTACACATACAAAAGTTGAAGGCAAAAAACCTAAACAGTTTCTATAACTTAAAAGAGACAGACTCTTACATAAAATAAAGTTGATAGCAGCTCAACAGCCCTCATTCAAGTAAACGCCAACATAAAGAAGTAGGCCTTGGACTGTGTCCAAAGATCAGTAGATCTGGTCTGACAGACCAGAAGGAGGAAGCAGATTTCAGAGATGAAGGTATTCCACTGAGAATGCCCTTCCAGTAGAACAGATTTTTTTTTTTAATTGGGCTCTTAGACATGATGGGCCTGAAACTCCTCTTACACTGGTTTAAATGTCATTTATGGTGCAATAAATTTCTCTCCATCTCTTTATTCCACTAAAAAGGCCACAGTCAAATGTGTAAAAATGCATGGAGTCTTATACACTAACAGTCTGGATGGGGCAAACAGCATGAGCGGTTATGAAAAAATGTAAGGATCAGTTTGTCATGAAAGTGATGGTTGTGATGAAAAAAAATCTTTACATGGATAGACCCATAGCCAGGGATGCTACTCTCACTTAAATTTATATAATTCCACTGACTTCTGAGTTCCCCCAAATTACACCAGTGTGAGAGAAGACTCAGGCACAGTGACATTAGGGTAAAACATTGTCATTCTCAGACACTGAACTATCAGGAGTATTGTACTATTGCACTAATGCTAGAGTTTAATACTTATCCAGGAAATTAAGAAAAAAAACCTCCATGCTTTACTGATTTATAGGAGAATCCTACAAATCACCCTACTAAGACAGTTCTCCCTGCCAAAATTCTCAGTAAAGAATTAATACCTGAGTGCCTAAGTGAAGACTCATGATATGGAGAACAAATTATTTTTACAAGACGTATTATGGAAACCTTACCAGTATGCTATGAAGTACCACCAGGAATTACAAACTAATCTACACTTGTCAAATACGTGTTAAGAGCCTGCTGGTGAACCTAGTGAAGTCAATAGGAGATTTGTTATTGATTTCTGTGGGAGTCGATTTGGGCCCTACATGTGCATATTTATCAAGTGCAGGTGTTATGTCTTTTGTATATTTAAATGCATTTTTTCACATATCTAGAAAGTATCTACTTATATACAAGAGAAAAGTATTGACAATCTATTTTTGGGGGGGAGGGCATTTTGGAATAGAGTAAGGAGTTTTACTTAGACTAGTTGTATACCAAAAACCATTATTCCTCTGGAAAATAAACATCACTGCAGGAAAGCAAAGCAATTATCACATATCTCCTTTTGACATATTACTTATCTATATCAGTGACCAGACCTAAGGCTGGCAACGCTTTCTATATACTATTTGTAGCTAAACTGTTTTCCCTCTTTTTATTAAAAGATTATAGGCAATATACCTAGCAACAGGATGATAGACACAATAGTTGACTAGGCTTCACATATGCAAGTAGTTCCACTGATGTCAATGGAAATATTTGTATGAGTGAGGACTACTCTTTATGAATATGGATTTGCATGACCAACTCCAAATCAGCAAAAACATCAATATTTTCTTTTTGTTTAAAAAAGAAATTCAAATTTGGATTTTAATATACTTCTTTTATATAAGGTACTTTTCTACATTGTACCTCAATGGCTCTATTATTTATAACAACAATTATCCAATCATGTATAGATTTAAATATATATCATTGAAACTTCTCACGGTGGTGTCTGACCTCCTATATCTAACTGTCCCACACCTCCACTTTGTCTTATCAGATAGCTTCACTGAATTACCTCAGGATTCCTGCTGTTATGATGCTGCCTCAAGCAAGAACATGTCAACTTTCTGTTTCTGATTTTTCTTGTATTTAGTTGTCCAAAGTGGCAGAAGTACTGTGCAGCCATATGAAGACGTGATATAGGCACATTGGGAAAGAGCTATTTCAGTTGTAGCAATAGAAAAGACACAAACCCAACTTGAGCTCCCCCATCTCAACTCAGATCTCCCAAGTGTTGGTTTACGAACCCTAAACAGAGAGGTCAAGTCAACCATAATTGCTGCTTGTTGTACATGACCATTTAAATTTCTAATTCTTGCCTAAAGCTACTATCAACCTGAATATTACATCTTTATGAGAATGAATGATTATTTTTCTAACTTGTCTGACTACGCATGCTTTGGATCATATTAGTAGAGAGTTGGATGGACCAATCCCTTGGCTGTGCAAGTGAAAATTCTGTGATATGCATAAACAAACATTCGAAGAGAGCAACAGTATCTACAAGACATACACTGTACTAACTTTTCTGGTATTCACAGAGCCAGATGGTACTTAGGAACTCTATGAGTGTGTAAGGAGAAGGCACAAGAAGCGGTCTTCTCTCTCTCTCCTTGTGTCCCTGAACTGCAACTGGGGCCTTGGCTACACTTGAGAGTTACAGCGCAATAAAGCCACCCACAGCGCTGTAACTCACTCCCCTTCCACACTGGCAAGGCACGTACAGCGCTGTATCTCCGCGGCTACAGCGCTGCTTGTACTCCATCTCCCCGAGAGGAATAAAGAGTATTGCGCTGCTGCTGCTGCACTGCGGCACCAGTGTGGCCGCCCAATGCGCTCTGATTGGCCTCCAGAAGTATTCGGCAGAATCCCACAATGCCTGTTCTAGCCACTCTGCTCATCAGTTCGAACTCTACTGCCCTGGCCTCAGGTGACCAACTGTCAGACCTACCCTTTATATTCCCCGGGAATTTTAAAAATCCCCTTCCTGTTTGCTCAGCCCGGCGTGGTGTGGAGTGCTATCAGTAAATCTTTCCAGGTGACCATGCGTCCACGCACCAAACGAGCGCCAGCATGGAGCAATGGTGAGTTGCTGGACCTCATCAGTGTTTGGGGGGAGGAAGCTGTCCAGTCCCAGCTGCGCTCCAGCCGTGGGAATTACGATACCTTCGGGCAGATATCAAGGGCCATGATGGAAAAGGGCCATAACCAGGACGCACTGCAGTGCAGGATTAAAGTGAAGGAGCTGCGGAATGCCTACCACAAAGCCCGGGAGGCAAACCGCCGCTCCAGTGCTGCCCCCACGACCTACCATTTCTACAAAGAGCTGGACGCGATACTTGGGGGTGACCCCACCTCCACTCCGAGCACCACCATGGACACTTCAGAATGGGGGGAGAAGGAGGAGGAGGAGGAAAGCGGGAGTGAGGGTGCTGGGGTAGGGGGAGACACCCCGGAATCTCTGGAGGCATGCAGCCAGGAGCTCTTCTCAAGCCAGGAGGAAGGTAGCCAGTCGAAGCGGCCGGTATTTGGTGGAGGACAAACAGAAGAGCAGGTTCCCGGTAAGCGGCTTTTATTTTTTTTCAGGAAGTATTTTTTTTCGGGAAAGAAATTTTTTCAGCGTGGGTTCTTTGGGAGAGGAGGGTTAGGGCTGCATGCATGCCTAGATGCAGAATAGTGCATTGATGTGGTCTATCACATCATGGTAATCAGCCTCAGTAATCTCTTCGAAAGTCTCATCCAGAACGTGGGCAATGCCCTTGCGCAGGTTTTTTGGGAGAGCCACCATGGTCCTTGTCCCAGTCAGGCTAACGTGTCTGCGCCCCCATGAGGGGCTGGGGGACCATTGCTGCACACAGGCAAGCTGCATATGGGCCAGGGTGGAAGCCGGATTGCAGTAGAAGACCCTCCCTTGCTTCCCAGGTCACCCTCAGCAGCGAGATATCGTCCAGGATAAACTCCTGTGGAAAATGTTGGGACAGTGTTCAGTGTAGGTGCCCCCTGCAGCTGTTGGCTCTCCCCAAGGCACAGAAACCCAGAGGACAATACAGCTCTGAAACAATCAGTCCCCCTTACTCACCATTTTGGGGCTCCCGTGGGTTATGTGCGCTCTCTTTGGGATGGGAAAATTATGCTATTGTGTAGACTGTGTGTGCCCTCCTTAAGTGCGGGGGAATCATTACTCTGTCTGGTATAAACAATGCTGCCTCTGTTAAGTGTTGCATTTTGCCTTTACAGACGCAACCTTGAGATCTCAGCCATCCGTGTTATCACCGACTGAGAGACTGCAAAACCTCCGGAAAAGATCGCGAAAAAGCAAAGAAGACATGCTGCACGAAGTGATGCATCAATCTCTTACAGAGAATCAAAAAGCGCAGGAGTGGAGGGAGAGCGAAAGCAGGATCCGCAAGGAAAACACAGCGCACTGGAAGCAAAGCACGGATCGGCTGATAAGCATCATGGAGCGCCAAGCGGACTCTATCCAGGCATTCATAGCCATGCAGGCGGAGCACTACCATGCCTGCCGCCCCCTGGAACCCTTGTCCCAAAACTCTTTCCCTTGTGCCCCCATGTCATCTCCAACCCACTTTCCCCAACATCCGGGTTCTTACCGCCACCAGCTGCCTCCAACACCTGTATCTTCACCAACCAGCCCTGAGAACTATGACCCTTACCCTCTGCACTCAAACCCCATCACCATGCAGTATAGCCATCCTGAAGTGCAGCACTCATTGCACAGCACTCCAGACAGGACATACGCAAATCTATGATTGTATCATTCCCCACCCCACCCCCTTGCCCTTTCTGATTCCCAAACAGTTGTGTTTCTTTCAATAAATGAATTTTCTTTTCAATAAATGGCTTTTTGGCTTTGAAAACATTCTTTATTATCGCATAAAGATATCTTAAAAGATACCTTAGCCCAGGAAAGAAACAGGCACTGCAAATCAGCTTAGCAAACACAGATTCCTACTGATATTGTAACCACTGCACTTCACTCCCCTGCAGGGCACCAGACATTACTGCTGGTTTTCAGCCTCAAATTGCTCCCTCAAAGCATCCCTAATCCTTGCAGCCCCATGCTGGGCCCCTGTAATAGCCCTGCTCTCTGGCTGTGCAAATTCAGCCTCCAGGTGTTGAACATCGGAGGTCCATGCCTGACTGAATCTTTCACCCTTCCATTCCCAAATATTATGGAGGGTACAGCACGCGGATATAACCACGGGGATGTGTTTTCAGCCAAGTCTAGCTTCCCATACAGAGATTGCCAGTGGCCCTTTAAACGGCCAAAAGCACACTCCACAGTCATTCGGCACCGGCTCAGCCTGTAGTTGAACCGTTCTTTGCTGCTGTCAAGGCTCCCTGTGTAGGGTTTCATGAGCCACGGCATTAACGGGTAAGCGGGGTTTCCAAAGATCACAATGGGCATTTCGACTTCCCCTACTGTGATCTTCCACTCTGGGAAAAAAGTCCCAGCCTGCAGCTTCCTGAACAGGCCAGTGTTCCGAAAGATGCGTGCATCATGCACCTTTCCGGGCCAGCCTGCGTTAATGTCAATGAAACGCCTACGGTGATCCACAAGCGCCTGGAGAACCATAGAGAAATACCCCTTCCGATTAACATACTCGGATGCTAGGTGGGGTGGTGACAGAATAGGAATGTGCGTCCCATCTATCGCCCCTCCACAGTTAGGGAAACTCATTTGTGCAAAACCATCCACTATGTCCTGCACGTTACCCAGAGTCACGGTTCTTCTGAGTAGGATGCGATTAATGGCCCTGCAAACTTGCATCAACACGATTCCAACGGTTGACTTTCCCACTCCAAACTGGTTTGTGACTGACCGGTAGCTGTCTGGAGTTGCCAGCTTCCAGATTGCAATAGCCACCCGCTTCTCCACCGGCAGGGCAGCTCTCAATCTTGTGTCCTTGCGCCGCAGGGTGGGGGCGAGCTCCTTGCACAGTCCCATGAAAGTGGCTTTTCTCATCCGAAAGTTCTGCAGCCACTGCTCATCATCCCAGACTTGCATGATGATGTGATCCCACCACTCAGTGCTTGTTTCCTGAGCCCAAAAGTGGCGTTCCACGGTGCTGAGCATGTCTGTGAATGCCACAAGCAATTTTGTGTAGTACGCGTTACGCGACTCGCTATCAACGTCGGACTCCTCACTGTCACTTTGGATCTTAAGGAATAGCTCGACTGCCAAACGTTATGTGCTGGTTAGATTCGTCGGCATACTCCTCAGCAGTTCGGGCTCCATTCTCACAGACCGAAACGGAACACAGATCGCGCTGCACAGAAACTGTTGAAAGATGGCGCCAAATGTGGACGGAAACACAGGGATTGCTGGGATGCGAAGCGATGCAACACGGGGCGTTGGGACAGGACCCAGAATGCCCTGCTCCACCCCCCCGCCCCCTTCCCACAACCCATGGCGCCAGAATGGGAAGAGGTGCTCTGTGGGATAGCTGTGGGATAGCTGCCCATAATGCACTGCTCCCAATGCCGCTGCAAGTGCCGCAAATGTGGCCACGACAGTGTGCTGGCAGCTGTCAGTGTGGACAGACTACGGCACTTTCCCTACTCAGCTGTACGAAGACAGGTTTAACTCATAGCACTGTACAGCTGCAAGTGTAGCCATACCCTAGGAACAACTGCAGTACCTGTGCTCCGTGGAGAACAGAGACTGCTCCCTCATGTGCAAGACACCCCAAATGAAGTATGAATGGGTGGGGAGAAGGGAAGCACTGGGGAGTATGTTGCACCCTCTGAAGGGGTGAAGTTCTTCACTGTCCCAGTGGGGGCCAGTGCCAAAAGGCACAATTTGTCTCTTAATTAGCATATCAATATAGTACTTTGTGCATGCATTGTATTACTTCAAACTCAAATCCAGTTATATTTTTAATGATGACAAAAGTGCATTGAATCAGATGTTGCAATGTGGGCTATAGTCTATTAAAAATACTACTGAAATACTATAACCTAATTGGTTTAATGAACCATGAATTCTGACAGCTAATACTTCTAGATTTGCAAGTTTTGAACAAAGCTGAATTCAGATCACAGAAAAGAGCTCTGTGCTCCCAATAATTATGTTTATTGAGATTGAAGAGGTGTGCACAATAAAAATTCTGTACAATGTGACACATGAGAGTAATTTGGATCAAGAAGGGTACAATTTGGTATGAGTTATAGGACAAATAGATGATGCTATTAGATAAAAATGTACAATAAATTAAAATAACGGTCTCAAGATTTATTCCAATACATAAACCTATGGTAAGAGCAGTCTTATTATGCCATTTCCCATGCTGAATGAGTACAGTTTGTCTTCTGATTTTTTTATTTTTCTAATTTTTATTTTGTTGGTCTTACTTTAAATTGTTGAGTATCACAGGAAAAGCTGAAAAGACTTTGCTCTTTAAGGGCCAAATTCTGCTGTCCTTACTCAAAGTTCAATGGGAATTTTGCCTGACTAAGGAATGCAAGATATGGTCCAAAGAAACCTAAATACTTTATTTTATAAGAAAGCTGATCAGATCAATTTAACATAAATGGTATTGCTGAACTGACAGTTATATATTTTTAAAAGAACTAGACAGAAAGTAACTTAAATTTATGACTTGAGGCTAATTTGGTGGCATCACACTTCCAGGTAGATTCAGCAATAAGCATGATGTGGTTTTTCCAACACTTACAGAACTATGCATAATCAGTTTCCCCTCCTGCTCTCCACTTTTTTGGTCTTGAAGCTACATAACCTTTATGATCTTGCTAACATCCTGTAATTCGAAAAAAAGCGTACATTTTCTGGCTACACTAATAATGTGAGGAGTATTTCCTTTTGCAATTAAAAGCTATGTCAGCTCATCTATTGATTTTTCCATAACATTACAGTTGTTCCAGGACATATTTACTGATTCAAATTCAGTAGCCCTTTCTGCAAACAATTAAACAGCTTGCAAAACTAAACATACAATATAGGGGCAATTTTATCAGCAAAACACAGGCACCTCTGCCAGGGTGGAATAGACCTACCATTATGATAGCACATAAGATGGTAAACAATTTAGGAACAGAAAGTGACAAAGAATACCTTCTCCCCAGGTAATAAAAAGATAAAGTAATTACTGCCTATGCTAAAATGTGGCCAAGATACAAGATACAATTTGTTAACATAATAGAATAACTACAGATTTTAGCCAACTATCTGCTGAATGTAAGAAATGCTTCTCAAATTTCCAATCCCCCTTTTTAAGTCAGATTTTTAAATATGTTTTGTGGGTGTTTAACATCTGACTTTGTATGGCAATGGAGCTTTTAAACAAGGTGGGAAAGGTCAGATATGGTATCCACTGTAAGGGATATTATCCAAACACAATGGAAGTAATAAAGAAGCCACAAATCAGGTATTTCTACTAAGATCAGTAGAGCTGAATACTTAAACTAACATGTCAAACACACACACACACACACACACAAAGAATAGTTGCTCCCCATATACAATACAAACTTTATCTCAGCCCCATGAAAACTATAGGTTTTCTTGGATTTCTGCTTTGTTTATATATTTATCTGAAGATCTAAATACATGCCAATTTTCTTATTGAAAAGTCAATATGATCAAAGATGAGAAGTTTTAAAGCATTTTTAAAATGACTTTTTTTCTGCTGCCAAACACAACTCACCCAATTTTCATGAAGTTTTGGAGGAAAACATGCTGCAATTCTGAGAGTGATCTAGTCAAGTTTCAGACTAATTGCAACAGGTCCTCACGCCCCAGTAATAAACTCATGAAAAATGACTAATGCAAAAGGTAACTCATTGGTTAGGCAACAATGCAAAAACTACAACACTATATAAAATGTAGCAAATGAGGGAGAATATGTGATTTACTTCACACTAAAGTAAATGACTGCCCTATTCACTTATAAACCAAATTAGTAAACTGAATGCAAGTTGTTCTAATTAATGGCTGCTTTAGTTACCACAACTTAATTTTGAATTCCAGGTATGTAAAGTCCTGATAAGCCATTAATGTAGTGAGTGGTGTGAGAGATCAAAAAAGAATGTGAAAGGATGGCAATAGCTGAGCTGAAGAATGGAATTGTGTTTTGCTACACAACATTATTTTTTGCGTGATTTGAAAAACCAGTGAGGACACTACATTTTATGGGCTGTATAAAAAAAAAAATGAGTAACTGCCCTGTCTATCTCATCATAAGCTGTTAATTAAAGCACCATATTTTACATAAAACGTAAATGATTAAATATCAATTCCAGTATAAAGAATTAAAGAAAGAAAAACTTCATACATGCAAGGTACACAAGTTATCTGCTTTTCTTTACTGATATGTTTATATCATAAACATAGAAAGGCCAAGACTGGAACCCTAGATCAGAAACATGTTTCCTTCCACTCCAAATTTTGAGGACATTCAAATAAACTTTTCCTGGCCTGCCAAAGACTCTACTTCTCAATTGCTTATCCAGTTCAGGAGTTCTCTGTTTGTGGGAAGTGATTTGTTGCGGATGTTAGGATGTTTATTACATTTTAATTTGTGGTCTGTGGACCGGTTCTGCTGGGATGGATCTGTTCCACATAAGAGTTGTCCTTTGTGTTTCATTTTTTCATAAGCCGTTGAGGAAACATGGCATGATTTGTGGTTTTACATTTGTAAATGCACATCATTATTGTGGGGCTTGTTCCCAGAAACTAAAATCCATAAATCTTCCAGTGCCAATGTCTTGGGACATCCCAATTCAGCTTTCAGAATTTAAATGAATTAAGTGAAACACTTTCCCAGAATTTCCCCCCAGGTCCTTGTTTGTGATATTTAGCTCTGTAGTCTTTGCAAGCCTTCCATAGAGTCATCTTGGAAGAACCCACCTTTGATGGAAGAAATTGCTAGGTAACTTTGCATGCTCTTTGTGTCTCTGATATCACAGCGTCTCTTGGGCTCATGGGGCTGAGGCTGTGGGGCTGTTTCATTGTAGTGTAGACTTCCAGGGTTGGGCTGCAGGCCAAGCTCTGGGACCCTCCCATGTTGCAGGGTCATACAGCCCAGGCTCCAGCCTGATCCCAAAAGTCTACACTGCAGCCGGAGTCAGCTGGCACGGGCCAGCTGCAGGTTTTTAATTGCAGTGTAGACATACTCTTCCCCTTTGGTCTAATAGGGTAACTTCCAGGGTCAAGAACTCCTCATAGAAAACATCCTGACACTTGTCCCCTCTCTTACACTATGGGCTATTAGGACAAGAAGACCCTGCTGATCACAGGCACAGCAATATCACACAGGGACAGAGATGGCTAGGTGTAAACAATGTTAGGTTTTACTGGTCAAAGACCTATAGAGTCAATAATTGGAGGGTAGGCCAGAATATGGAGAACTGGAGTGATGTGCTCTCTGTGCAGAGCACCACTTCATAAGCAGTCAGTCAGAGACTAAGCACAGGATTTCAGCCACCAGTGCTCTAACTATCCCCTTAACCAAAGAGAGTGTTAAGGGGATAGCTGGGAACAAAAAATTATAAAGTCCCCCAGGTCCTCAGAGTGTGCTGATGTTGTAAAGATTTTGCATTTCCGTAATGCCTTCTTATCCAAAAAACTCAAAGTAGTACTGTGACCCCTGGACCCTCGTGCCAACTGGCAGAGGTCGGGGGGCGCGTGCACAAAGTTTTACAGGGATCCTTTGGGTTGGATATATGCATAATAATTCACTAAAGGGTGTGGCATGTAAGATCTCTAATGAGAGCCACTTGTCATCATAATCACTGCAAAATGTATGTACTGAGTCTATACTGAAAATTATGTTCTTAAGGCAGGTAGCCAGGAGGTGACATGTTTCTGACAGGTTTCTTTCAGGCAGAGAGTAACAGATGCTTATTTCCCTGTCTGGTCATTGTGTGCTGTGTTTCTTACACTGTATACCTATTTTCATATTGAGCCAGATGCTGATTAAGAGATTGTGAAATCTTCAAGAAAGGAATAGACTGGGGAAAAAACTGCAGGAGAGGCATCCTGTTTATGAATAAGGACAATGGGTTTTTTGATATATCTGGGGGTCCAAACAGACACCAGGGATCTTTCACAAGGAGGCAAGCTCACAGCCTGACTTGTCTCATGAATGTTTCATTGGAGCCAAGCCTGCCTGTAACACACTGGAAGGGCTTTGAGTGAGCATTGCTCTAGAAGCCATGAAAATATTTAGTTAAATAAGTCTAAGCTCTAGAAAACATGCAATGATTTTATATGTAATCAGTTGTTTCCAATACTTCTTCTTGAATCTTTGTACTTTGTTAAATAAATGTTTACTTGTTTTCACTATAAATTAGGGCTGTCGATTAATCGCAGTTAACTCATGCGATTAACTAAAAAAAAATTAACTGTGATTAAAAAAAATTAATTGTGATTAATCACACTGTTAAACAACAGAAACCCCCCCCCATTAAAATTTATTAAATATCTTGGATTTTTTCTACATTTCCAAATATATTGATTACTATTACAACACAGAATACGAAGTGTACAGTGCTCACTTTATAGTATTATTTTTATTACAAATATTTGCACTGCAAAAGTGATAAACAAAAGAAATAGTATTTTTAAATTCACCTCATACAAGTACTGTAGTGCAATCTCTTTATCGTGAAAGCGTAACTTACAAATGTAGATTTTTTTTTGTTACATAACTGCACTCAAAAACAAAACAATGCAAAAAACTTTAGAACCTACAAGTCCACTCTATCCGACTTCTTGTTCAGCCACTTGCTAAGACAAACAAGTTTGTTTACATTTATGGGAGATACTGCTGACTGCTTCTTATTTACAAAGTCACCTGAAAGTGAGAACAGGCGTTCGCACGGCACTTTTCTTGCCGGCGTTGCAAGTATTTATGTGCCAGATCTGCTAAACATTCATATGCCTCTTTATGTTTCGGCCACCATTCCAGAGGACCTGCTTCCGTGCTGATGATGCTTGTTAAAAAAAATAATGCATTAATTAAATTTGTGACTGAACTCCTGGGGGGAGAATTGTAAGTCTCCTATTCTGTTTTACCCACATTCTGCCACATATTTCATGTTATAGCAGTCTTGGATGATGACCCAGCACATGTTCGTTTTAAGAACACTTTCACAGCAGATTTGACAAAACGCAAAGAAGGTACCAATGTGAGATTTATAAGGATAGCTACAGCACTTGACCCAAAGTTTAAGAAGCTGAAGTGCCTTCCAAAATCTGAGAGGGACGAGGTGTGGAGAATGCTTTCAGATGTCTTTAAGGAGCAACACTCCGATGTGGAAACTACAGAACCTGAACCACCAAAAAAGAAAATCAACCTTCTGCTGGTGGTATCTGACTCAGATGATGAAAATGAACATGTGTCGGTCTGCTCTGCTTTGGATCGTTATCTAGCAGAACCCATCATCAGCATGGACGCATGTCTTCTAGAATGGTGGTTGAAGCATGAAGGGACATATGAATCTTTAGCGCATCTGGCATGTAAATATCTTGCGACGCTGGCTACAATAATGCCATACAAACACCTGTTCTCACTTTCAGATGACAGTGTAAACAAGATGTGAGCAGCATTATCTCCTGCAAATTGTAACCAAACTTGTTTGTCTGAGTAATTGGCTGAAGTAGGACAGAGTGGACTTGTAGGTTCTAAAGTTTTATGTTGCATTCAAAAATAAAACAGTTATTTTTTGTATCTAATTCTACATTTGTAAATTCAACTTTCATGATAAAGAGATTGCACTACAGTACTTGTATTAGGTGAATTGAAATATACTATTTCTTTTGTATTTTACAGTGCAAATACTTGTAATAAAAAAAAATATAAAGTGAGCACTGTACACTTTGTATTCTGTGTTGTAATTGAAATCAATATGTTTGAAAATGTAGAAAACATCTAAAATATTTAAATAAATGGTATTCCATTATTGTTCTACAGTGTGATTAATCGCACGATTAATTGCAGTGATTTTTTTAATCGCTTGACAGCCCTACTATAAATATATCCAAGCGCTGTGTGTTAAGCACAGCAGTGATCTGACGGTAAGCTGGGGTGAACTGCTTTTTTGGAAGCAGTGAATCAGGGAATACTGCAGTGGAACAGGGGCTTGACACTAAAGGAGATGCTCAGAAGGCTCAGGGATTGGAGTGTGCCTATCACTAACCTATAGAAAGAGATCGGGGCCTGTGTAGGCCTAGACAGGAGTGCTTATATTGCCCATGGCCAGTTGTGTTGGGGAACTGACCCTCAGCAGGCCCAGAGAAAGCTTCCTCATGCTAAGGGCAGGTGGTAATGAGGAGCCTCACAATCCTGAGTACCCCTGGGAAGCATCACAACTACATAGTGCTTGGCTATAAATACTCAGTACTTGCTTTGGTTTAAAAAGCAAACATGCCTACTCATTAATTATATAGGGGAAATCCTGTCTTTCTTGAGTGTCATACTTTATGGCCTCATTTGTCGCCTGAAACTTGTTTATTGGTAATCAGTAATATAGGCAGTTGTTTATCTCCTTTAACTAGTGTGGCAGACAAAATGAAGTAGAATGGATATTGAGACTGACACCTTTCCAGCAACATATTCATCATATGGTAAAGCTGCATCATACCAGTCAATTGACAGAGTGCCATGGCTTTACAGTGTGTTTTGAAAACTATGATATGTTTACTGTTTATGCACAAATGGGAGAATGATACAGTGATCTTAATGTTCATTAGCATGAGTTTGGGATGAGCATACCACTGACAAAGGGGGAAGCCATGAATGAGTTACATGAGTCATTCCAAATGTCAAGGAGCACTATAACATGTTTTAGAGTTAAACATTTTTGTTGATGTTAGTTTGTTTCTCTTCACCAAGTCAACTAGTTATCATGTGCTCAACTGTATAGGGTCATATGGGACTACTGAAAAACAACTTTTCTATAACTAAAAAGAAATGATTCTAAGGTACAACATCAACAACTGCAGGCTCCCATTGTCAAGCAGGAAATCTCCCCTTTCCAATGGTATAAAGCTTCCATTTCTAACATTCTATTAAGGTGTCACACCTTAAAGCTATCAGTTGTGCAGGACTAAATATTGTTAGTCCTGGACTTTGGTCTGGTCCAATCAGGGATGGAAAAAGCCATATATTAGGGGAAATAGAAAATTTTCCTGACAGGTTAATTTAAAAAAAGATAAAAGCTTATTAAAGCTACTTGACTATTAAACAGTCCCTGCAGAGATGGATTAGTAGGTATAGGACAAATATGGTGGAAAGTATAAGATGGGGTAAATTGTGGAACCAGGAGACTCTTAGTGATTTCTAAAAATATTGCAGACCTCAAGTTCCTTGAAAAGAAACAGTTTTTTTCTTGACTACTTTAGACAGAGAGCACACATTGTAGACACTTCATCTGAGAAAATTATTCAAACTGGTTTCTCATCTGGAGCCTTTTTTATGGAGATGGGGCTGAAAAGTGGGTGACCCTCCATAGCTGGAATAAGCATCCAAATATTTGGATACTTATTCCATTTTGGATCTTTTGTACTCACCACTCCCTCATCACTAGAAATTATATAGTTTTGCTATGTAGAGTTTCATTTACTGAATGCTTTATTTTTACTACAATATGGCTGGGGTTTGCAGTTTATTTTAACCCTCTCCTTGCCCCACAAGTCCTAGATGCAAGGCTAGAACTATTTAAATAGCAAAAATAGATGATTTCAGTAGCAAAAATTCCTCTTTTCAGTATAATGGAGATTCTCTGGAATAAAAAAACATTAAAGTATCAGTTTCTCTTAAGCTGGAATAACAACAACCCTGTGTGTGAATTCTATCATCTTGTTTAATTTCTTTGCATTAGAGACTAAGCAAATTGAAAAACCAACTCAGCAACAAGTGTGCATGATTAAATACAAAGACCGAATTAAAATAATTAGTATCTGAAGCCCACAGAAGCAAGGAAATGCAGAATGCAGGCTGTCAAGCCATTGTTTCTAAGCACTGTATTTCATATTTGACGTACAATCACCCATTGTTCCAAGCTTTCCATCAGAGCAGTTCCTATCAGTTACAGTGTCCACAGTAAACATATATGATAACCACCCCAAAGCTACAAATCTCTCTGTATTAGTGCTGCTTCCTTTGTACTCAGCATTACCGTGGGGAATTTCACTGTCCTCTTTTACAACCTTGGCATAATTTTTTATTCCATTCTTTCTCCTTCCATATCTTGTCATTCTTCTTTTAAAAGAACATCTCCAGAATCCATTCTAGCCTTGCCATTCTATCTACTAAAACCCTTGTCCATGAATTGATACTCTCTCACCTTGACTGTAAATATTACAATCTCTTCTGAAGCCATAAGTCATAACAATTTGTGCAATTAGTGCAGCTCTCATGTCTCTGATCCACTCAGCTGCAGAGGAGTCCCCTCCTTCCCCCCCAATACACATGAGGAGGATGTCAAGGGCAATACCAGATTCAGGATGCGTTGCTATCTCAAGGGTCATTTATATGTTCTGCCAGGACCCATTCAGTTACAGGTGCTACAGTTCTGTCACAACTTGCCGTTAGCAGGCCATCTGGGTTGCCTCAAGACTCTCCATATGGCCACCCAGTCCTTCTAGTGACCCCGAAGGCGCACAATGATCCACTCATATGTTGAATCCTATAACACATGCACCTGCACCCATACTGTGCTCAAAACCCCCCAGTACCCTAATGCCTTCTGAGACCCCGTCCAGACCCTGGGCAGCCATGACCCTGGACTTTATAGTCAAGCTCCCCCTAACTAACTAGCACACCACAGTCCTCACCGTGATCAACCAATTGACAAAAATGATGCACTTCATCCCCATTGTTCACCTGCAACAAGAGAAACAGCCCAGCTCCTTGTGACTCATGTCAGCCGTCTTCATGGACTCCTGAATCAGTGAGAGAGAAGAATCAGGCATAGTTACATTATGGCTAAACATTGTCATTCTCAGACACTGAACTATCAGCACTATTAACTATTAAACCAGAGTTTAACACTTGTCCAGAGCTAGTAAGAAAATTTGCTTGGGGAGGCAGAGGGGCAGCAGTAACTGATCTGTGGAAGTTTGTTTTGTTTCTTATTAATTGGGCAAGGTTTCATTATGAGACGTACACTATGTTTTGTATATGAACATTTGGTAAAACTGTACGTGTTAAAAGTTTGTATATGTATTCTTTTCCCAATGATAATAGCTTTGAATGGAGGTGATCCTAAATAATGTAAATATAGGACCATATATTAAACAACATAAGAACAACATACCGGGTCAGACCAAAGGTCCATCTAGCCCAGTATCGTGTCTACTGACAGTGGCCAATGTCAGGTTTCCCAAAGGGAATGAACAGAATAGGTAGTCAACAAGTGATCCATCCTCTGTTGCCCATTCCCAGGTTCTGGCAAACAGAGACTAGTGACACCAAGTATTGCGTTACTTAACGCTGACTTTGAGCATATAAATCTTTAAACACAAAAAAATTGAGTGGTAAAACATATAATTCTGAATGCAGTATGGATTTAGGTATCAAGTGTTTTTCTGTTACTCCCCCCTTCTTACAGTCAGTGTAAAAGTGAAGCATATTCATTTTATTCAAATGTCAGGTTTTTCTCTCAGTAAATCTCAGATGACTTTTTTCTCTCATGACATAGTCCCCAAATATATTTCATCTCTGTCCAATACTTAATTCTTTATATAATTTTCCTTAATGCTAGCCTCTTTTTTTACTTGTTTTATTTGTGGGTTCCTTCAGACAGGTATTTCAGTTTTGCTGAAGGTGGAGAATTTTATCTGCTATGAAATATATAGGTCTTTTGTGCAAGAATTTTTAACCTAGCAAAGAAAAAATAAGGACACTTGGGGAGACGATCCAAAAAATTAGGATACTGCATTTTAAAATAAAATCTAAAGAGTCCAGTTTAAGACTGCAATATGATGTACTAGGCCTCCAATCTACCTTATGCCTTTTTAAAAAAAAAAAATTCAGGACTGGACAAGGCACTGATCTATGCACAACAGGGAACAATCCTGTTTTGTACTTACATAAGGATGGACTATATGGGCCAACAAAACTTTCTCTACTGTTGTGGATTTACATGTGAGGACACTCTGCTTTTTAACACTGAAGTAGTGACAGGTGTGGATGGACTCTTCCTCTCTTGCACTGGAATTCATTGTAGTATCCACTGATACATCTGTCAGTCCACTAAATACGTCTGTCAATCAGAGAGCAGAATAAATGACATCCTAATGTATTTATACTGGTGTGATCATTATTATTTATCATCATAAAGCCTAGGAGCCATAATTACAGATCAGGCCCCCATTGTGCTAGCTGCTGTACAAACAGAACAAATGGACAGGATGCTTTGATAGTAGGTTATAATAGGATTTGCAGATGAGACCTGACCCTTGGTCAATCAAGTTCAATTTGTGTTTGAAACAGTAGTCAATACCTGATGCTATGGAAAGCAATAAGGCAAATCATATAGTACCTAGAACAATACCCTTTGTGGAGGAAAATATTCCTTCCTGATCCATTTAATAGCCAGTTTATGCACTGAAGTATTTTCTTAATATTTGTAGTGATTTATGCTCTGGTTGCAGTAGTTAAGCACTCGCAAGAGTACACACTTTAGGGAATCATTCTGCTCTAACACTGGATGGCCAACACAACTCCTGACTACTCACTTCTTTTAAGAATGGTAACAGTTTTCTTGTTACATTATTTGGGATCAAGCAATAGAAATCTGGTTGGTCATCAGCTCCAGAGTCTAAGGTAGGGCTGGTTGGAGAACAACTATTCTGTTCCATGAAAAATTTTGAGTTTACACTCCAATGTAAAAAGAAAACAACCCTAAACTTTTGGGGGGAAGAAGGAGAAAGGGAAGACAGAGAAACACCCCTACACACACACGCCACTAATCCATTGGTTAGGGTGCACAACTGGGATACGGGAGACCAAGCCTCAAGTCCCTGCTCTGCCTGATTCAGAGTTACAAAACCTCAATCTCTCCTGCTAGAGTTGATTCACTTTGTATAAATATTTATTGGGCCAGAGCGACAGACTGACTTTAGAGCCCAGTGGTTATGGCACTTGCCTAGGACGAGAGCATCTGAAATTCACGGCCCTACTCCAAATCAGGCAGAACAGGGATGTGAACCAGCATCTCCCACATCACAGGTGAGTGCCTTAGCCAAAAGACTATTCTAGTCACTCTCCCCACTCTCTGGAAATTCTGAACCAGACCTGAGAAATCTTTCCAACAAAATTTTCTTTGAACCAGATACATTTCCGCAAAACACTTCCGCATTCATCAAAAAAAATTCCAACCAGCTCTAATCTAAAGTATTCTGTCATCTTTAGTGTGGCCAAACTGCATTAGATGCACCTTTTGTTAGCAGTCTGCTTGTCTCATCCAAGCACTCAAAATTTCCTTTGTATGCAATTATCCCTTTATTTTTTGACACCAGGATTTGCACAGAGGATTATCTTAAGTTCAGCTTATCAACGTACTCCTTGTTGGAGACAGCAACTTTGTCTTAGGTAACTTTCATATTTAAGATGATCAAGTAATTTCTTAATGTCCTCTTATGGCCCTTCAAAACCATAGCAACAACCATTTTTTGGTATTGGATGTGGATCTATTCACTCTTTGCTTGACTCAGCCCCTTTGAAGTAGGTGCTAAGTCAGTGTCAAAGAATTTCCCATTTCAATAGACGATTATAAATACCCTCTGCATAATCCAAAGCAGCTGGACTAATCATTGAGGACAATTTGATTTAAGCACATGTTTAAGTGGTTTCCTGAATTGGGGTCTAAAAAGCAGCTCTCTGTGGTGCTCAGCAATTAGTATTCCTGCAAAATGTCATACAGAATGTGGATACAACATGCCTGGTAAATCCTTTTTCTGACAAGAGGAAGACTGTATCCCACTGACAATATTTATATGATGCTGTGAAGTGAACTCATGAAATAATGGTTTTTAATGTCTTAACTACTTTTAAGCTGTCATATCAAATCTTAAATTTAAATGCCAGTTTTATTTGAAGTCTACAAATGGATGAAAAATGACAATAATAATTTTCAATGTGTTAATTGAGATCAAGATGACTACAGGAGGAGAGTGAGATATTCAGCCCCTCCACTAGCAGGACAGGTTGTGGTCTCTACCAGGTTGTGAATCCCTTAATAAGCTGGGTAAGCTGGAGTAGTTCTCTAATACTGAATATTTTATCATTGTTCCATGATGCAGAATTCCAACTCTACCCCTCCCTAAGCATATGTTTTCAGTCACTCTAGGCATAATTATGTTTTAAGCATTTCAGGCTTAAAACTACTCTAGGGCTATTGAAAGGATTACATTTTGTTTATGTTACATAGCTGCAACAAAGGCAGAGAACCTTTGACATTCTAGGGATGCTGCAGGGCTAAAAAGTATTTTGTTAAAAACAAACCTCCACAACATACTGCATTAAAATAACCTTTTTATTTTTGATTAGTCTGACATCAAGCTCATAAACTTAATTATATTGTACATGATTTCTGTGCCTATCACAGAAAAGATTGGACAAAAGAGTTTCAGAATAAGAAAAGGCTTGGAACTCAAATAAGGTTGAACCTTCAATGTTCATAATACTTCTGAATAATTAAGTATCCTCTCTACTTTTGATGCTGAAGTTGCAGAACCAATTACATGCACTCTGCTTGGCCATAGCACCCGTCATTCACTCTTGTATGTAACATTCTTTGGGTGCTGCTGCTATTTAAGACCCACAGGCACCAGATGCTAGTAGGGTAACTACCACAGCTTCAGGGTTCTACAGCTTTACAGTAAAAGTATAAGCAAAGTGAAAGTGGGTAGTATCACTGTCAGGGTTCCCCCCACACACTCTGAACTCTGGGGTGCAGATGTGGGAACCCACATGAAAGACCCCCTAAGCTTATATTCTACCAGCTTAGATTAAAACTTCCCCAAGGCACAAATTCTTTTCCTTGCCCTTGGACAGTATTGCTGCCACCACCAAGTGATTTACACAAAAATTCAGGCAAGGGTCACTTAGAATCCCTATCTCCCCAAAATATCCCCCCAAGCCCCTTCATCCCCTTTCCTGGGGAGGCTTAAGAATAAACTACCACGCAATTGCCTTAGCAATTTGAACACAGACCAGACCCTTTGTCTTTAGGACACTGAAATTATCCAGGTTCTTAAAAAAGAACATTATTTATAAAGAAAAAAAATAAAAGGCTCAAACCTGCAAAAATCAGGATGGAAGGTAACTTAATAGGGAATAAAAAGATGTATAACACAGAGGATTCCCCTCTGGGCTCAGCTTCACAGTTACAAAAACAGGAATAAAACTTCCTTTGTAGCATAGGAAAATTCACAAGCCCAAACAAAAGATAACCTAATGCATTTCCTTGTCCTACTTACAATTTCTGTGATTATAGATGAATTATTCCAGATGTATTTTCAGGAGATATTGTGCCTGCTTGGCTTCTCCCTCCACCCGGAGAGGGAGCAACAAAAGAGAACAAACAAATCCTTCCCCCTTAGATTTGAAAGTATCTTCTTTCCTCATTGGTCCTTCTGGTCAGGTGCCAACTAGGTTATTTGACATTTCCCCTATATTCATGACAATCACAAAGAGCAATTCAAGAGCTGGAGGACACTCAGGAAAATTATGGGAAGAACTACAGAATTTGTCTGGATATGTAGGTATGCAAACTTACCAGCAAATTGTCAAACCACAACCCTTTTGCTGGTTTTGAATATTTTTCTATGTTCCTGTATATCTATTCAAAGAGCTGCTTCCACATCTAGTGTCCATTAAAGGTGGTGCTGGTGATTCAGTGGATGGGACTCTTTCCATTGAGTCAGTACTGAACCAAAACCTCAGTATGGGGTTTGGAGGCATTGTGCTACCAGAGATGCCATCTTTTCACTAAGACATAAAAGAGGCCAGAACATATGTTGGGACAGGTCACAATTTGGGACTTGTTTGATTCCCAGCTGCTGTAAGATGGCCATCTCTATAGTTGCAATAGCCATGACTACCTTTTCCCATCTGATCTGATGTGGCTGAAACCCTTTCTCTTGGATATAGGATTCATTACCATCATCCAAGCCTTTATCTCTCCACAATTTAACTGCTGTATGACTAATGAAACCTAAATGAGGCCTCACTTAAAATCAGCACAGTAAGTGAACCCAATGCAGAGGGTATCTTGCTGTGATCACATAACACCATTGCTCCAGTATCCAGCTGTCTGTTGGTTTCTAAATGAAGTTTAAGACGTTGGTTCTGTCCTGCAGAGTTCTGAATGGTTTGCCTACCTCTCTTCATGTGTCATACTTTAAGATCAGCAGGGGTTCATGAGCAAGAAGCCCTAGACATGCAACAGTGGTGGCTGCTGGTAGGACATTCTTTAAGAGGAGCTCTCAGCTTTGAATTCCCTTCTAAACACCTGTTGTTGCAGCATGCCCTACAGCTCAAAGTAAATCTAATTTGGCCAGGCATTTGGTGGATTTAGGTGAGGTGCTGATATTTTTTAAACTTCAGTGGTATTAGTGTTTTCCTGTAGCTGAAATATGAATGTTTTGGTCTGGGGGCCTAGCTTCTTGTTTGCAAAGAGAGGCTGCCTGCTATTTCTATCCTAGTTGAATAGTATTTTTTAATTGTATGTCAAAGGCATGTGGCGCTTCACATAGCATATAAAATAAAAGAAGCCTATATATGTATGAAACTAAAAATAAATTATATTTTCCCCCTTTTACTAATCTGAATACTTGAATACTTTGGAATTGCAGATTTTGTTTAATGTAAGCATCTCGATAATAGTTCCATGGATAGGGGAAAAAAAATTCTGATCATTCACAGTTCTCTCTCAAATTTTGGATTAGCTGAGTCATTGTAATTCTAGCAATAACCCACTCCTAGGAGTAAACCGAGGAATTAATTAGCCTGACCCAACTGACTAAAGAGATGAAAACATGCAAGACATCAACAGATATTGTACAAACAAAATCTTAGGCTCTTGTATCATCAGTGTCAAGGACACTCAATTATATCACCATAAGGAAAAGTGAAATTATAAACTGCATAATGAAGGCCTGATTAACAGATGCACATAAGTGTAGCTGAAGTCATAAAAATAGATCTAAATCATTACTCATGGTGCAGTTGTTTCAATGAATTTTGTATTTACACATTATATTAGTCCTTATGTTTCATGCTTCTATCCATCCCTAGGGAGAAATCTTTAAAAAGGAAGCTCTTTATTTCCCTTGATACCGCAATGGAGGAGAAAAGTGTCCACTAAGTGTCAATAGGTTCCTAGAGGTGAACATTTGCAGGGCAGGCACCCTACAGCCACATGTACCACATTCTCAGAATCATTGTCCACAAATAATATTTTGTAACTATGCTACAACTCCTATTTGACAGCCAGTTCTGCAACCTTTACCCATATTGTGCAGTACTACAGAATTAGGCCCTAGAATATTGGAAAAGCATAATTTTAAAATATTTCACTTAGGTGATATTGCCAGACAGATGACAAAGTCTCGCAAGTTTAATTCTTCCCAAAATTGTGGTAAATTTCCTACTCATGGTTTCAATTGGCAAAGCCACTGTCCTTCCTTTGCTTTTCTTAATTTAAAGACTGTAAGTATTAGTTTCTGGCAAAGCCATTCGATGCATATTTCTAGTCTCATAAATGTAGCATGTTCTGTAGATCATCTTATATTGCACTCTTCACACATTTGCTCTGTTTGACAAAGCCATTACGCTTTTGTAACTGCTACAAGACTCTCTACTCTGCTCTGGTTAGGCCTCAGCTGGAGTATTGTGTCCAGTTCTGGGCGCCGCATTTTAAAAAAGATGTGGAGAAATTGGAAAGGGTCCAAAGAAGAGCAACAAGAATGATTAAAGGTCTTGAGAACATGACCTATGAAGGAAGGCTGAAAGAATTGGATTTGTTTAGTTTGGAAAAGAGAAGACTGAGAGGGGACATGATAGCAGTTTTCAGGTATCTAAAAGGGTGTCATAAGGAGGAGGGAGAGAACTTGTTCACCTTAGCCTCGAAGGATAGAACCAGAAACAATGGGTTTAAACTGCAGCAAGGGAGGTCTAGGTTGGACATTAGGAAAAAGTTCCTAACTGTCAGGGTGGTTAAACACTGGAACAAATTGCCTAGGGAGGTTGTGGAATCTCCGTCTCTGGAGATATCTAAGAGTAGGTTAGATAAATGTCTATCAGGGATGGTCTAGACAGTATTTGGTCCTGCCATGCGGGCAGGGGACTGGACTCGATGACCTCTCGAGGTCCCTTCCAGTCCTATAATCTATGAATCTATGAAATTAACCACTTTTAATCCATTAAATAAACAGTTTTTTGACTTAACCAAAACCAATAATCTTTTAAAGCAAGATCAGAGAAAAATAAGCAATAAGGAAGATTTTAATTAAGGATTAACACACTTCTGTGATGGTACCATTTTTAATTCTTCTTAATACAGTAATTTATCAGTAAAAAAATCCATAAAATGAGAATTTCATGGGATCAAGTTGTATGAAAGCCACTAATAATTGCTGATTATGAAATACCACTGCCTAAATAAGGTAGACCTATTATAGCTCTTCAGCAGACACCATGTTTTTGGTGAGGTTCCTAGCATACTTCTGGGATCTGTAACATTATTAATGAATCCGATAATAAAGTTGGACAGGCAGAAGCTGATTTTGATCCCACTTACACCAACTGCACAATCAAGCAATTCCAGTGAAGTCAATTTTCTCTTATTTACACTAATTTTAGTAAGACCAGAAATAAGACCTAACATTCTACAGTGGGGAAAAAAGAAAGATTGCTTACCTTATAGTACTAGAGTATTTTGAAATGTGTGGTTCCTATGGGTATTCACTGTGGAGCATACGGTGCTCTGCGTGCCCAGGACTGGAAACTCTTCAATAGCAGTGTCTGTACGTCCATGCCTGTCCTTGTGCCTCCTCATGCTTTTAACCAAGGGGGAAAAGGGCAGCACAGACCAATTGCCTCTCTAGTTCTGATTCTACCGCAAATCACACAATGACCCAAGCAGAGGAGGAGGGTGGGTCGTGAATCATAGAATCACAGGACTGGAAGGGACCTGGAGAGGTCTTCTAGTCCAGTCCCCTGAATACCCCTAGGGATCACACATCTTGAAGAATTCCAGTTATTATAAGGTAAGTAACCTTTATTTCTTTTTTGAGTGCTGGTCTCTATGGGTATTCACTGCGGGTGACTTCCAAGCAGTGCTCATTAAGGAGGAGGGTGTGAGGAAGAATGCTGTACCACAGAGTAGAGGGTCACTGAACCGAAGGAGACCTCTGCAGCTTAAGCTTGGACCAGAGCATAATGCCTGGTGAAAATGTGTATGGAGACCCAAATTAGATGCTCTGCATATCTCCTAGAGGGGGAGTCCCTGTAAGAAGGCTACTGATGCTGTTTGGACTCTCATAGAATGGGCCCTGATAGTTTGAGGAGAAAGAGCTTTCATAAGATCATACGGTAGCAAAGTCTCTCTGAATGATCAAAAACATCAAAGGGTAGAAATTCAATTCTAATGAAGAGATTCAATTCTAATGTTTCCAAACTAAAGAGGTCCCACTCTCTGAAACAGGTGCCCAGCACTCTAACATATTATAGTCATCTGCTCCAAATGCTTGCCAATTTCCCTGCAGGAATTAACTCTAACTGTAACCCAAGGAAAGCAGGATGGAAAAGATCCCCTGGAAGACCTAAAGCATGATGTCAGACACATGTCCCTTACTGGCATCCTATCCCATAACACATCAGATTTGGTGCAAGACAAACATAGTTGAGGTGCATAACACATCTGGTGACTTCTACACTGTCCAAGCAACAGCATGAGAACCAACCTACCCTACATTTCATCCATTTGTCTTTCAAATCGTGGTCTCTTTGAAACAACAATTGTCTTCTGATGTCTGTGGAAAGCTCTAGCATATCGATTGATTCCTTGCTATTGACAAGTTCAGGGGTACTTTGGAAGCAGCTTTCTTGTTGCTCTTCAGTTACTTTTTTGTCCAGCATTGCAGCTGACAGGCTATAGATTGAACTGCTCTCAGCACTTCTCTGAGTGAATGAGAGGAAAACTGGAGAGTATATGGTGGATCCTGGCTGAGTTCCCCATCACCTACCATCCTTGAAAAGAAGTTCCCTACTTTGAATAGAAGCATCTTACAACATACAATGCAAATTTCCTAGACTTATTTACAAGAGTTTGCTGTGTGCTGATCCATTTCTTATATGTTAATACTAGCCCCTATGTACGGTCTTAGCAACTGCTTTGCTCTATGGATTTCTCGGTGTTTTTGTAATACAGCAGCATCTCTCGGACAATACATTGTATTTCCAAGTGAATTTAGAATGAAATATGAAGTTCCCCTTTGGTATTACTGAAATGATACATCATTTTTAAGGCTAACATTAGTTTTAAGTGTCAGCTATAATACACAGGGAGTAAAGTGAAATGCAGTATACTTCATCTGTGGTATTTGCTAGGCAAGTAGCTCTCTGTTACATTAGACATGATAAATTCACACAAATGGCTCTTTGACAGAACGTTCCCTGTTTTATAACTTCAGGCAGTTTATTTGGTAACTAGTAAATGGCTGGAAAGGAGCAGCACTTTGTTCTGACTTATACAGAGTCAAAAAATGTTACTTCCTGCACAAAACCACATGCTTACAAAGCCAGGATTTCCCTAAGTGCCCAGTGCTGTTCCAGGTATGCACTACAAACACCAATGCAGAGAATACAAATTCTAAAATAATTATAAGGGGAATCAAAAAATGATAGTGCTCTATGTAAGGCTTGCGGGGAGAAAAGGTCCCGCAAAAGACAGTTGTGAGAGGTCTATCTTGCCATTTCTCTTTAGGGACTATACTTTCAGACAGACACAGATATAAATGTGTCTACATCAGTTTGGAATGCCACTTGGTTACTGTGCTAGTGCAGATCTCAAAGATATTTCCAGATATTATATTAGCTGAACAGAATGTTTCTGGAAAAAAATTTTTTTTTTTAATTAAACAATATATATATATATATATATAAGAAATTTTACTTACCAAGGATTTTTTTGGAGAAACTTATGAGCAATTTAGAAGAGGGAATAGGCAACCTAACTTTCATTATGCATTACTATAGAAAGAAATCCAGCATTGTCCGGGGTAAGAGCATGGGACAGAGTCAATAGATCTGGGCTCTATTCCAGACTCCGCCACTGCTGCACTTTGTGACTTTGGACCTCAGTTCTGCATCCACCAAGTAGGGATATTAATAATTAAGCTTTAAAATTCACCTTGACAGTTCTGACAAAAAAGCACTGTGTAGGTAAAACTGCAAAGTATCGTCATTGAAAGTCTAACACTGGCACTGAAAGCACTTCTCTAGTCACACAAGGACTTGATCCATGTTTATACACTGCAGTCAAATGCAAAAAACTTTGGTGACAGTGCAAAACAATCTTCTTGTGACTGTTTCAATTTGATGTGTGTTGGAAAGTCAATGGTGCACTGAAATGGCATTGGTGCTGAAAGCTTATATGGAAAACTAAGATATTACTGAGGGTATCAGCCATATAGCCAATGCAACTAGAAATGTAGTGTGGTACATGGGCAAACAATTCATGAAGTTGAGACTTGGGCAGTTAATCTATGCTTGATCTAATGGTCAGTTTTTAATATGTACAATCTTTTTCATGAGGGGATTAAAGATACCAAAACACGTTTGGGTTGTCACTGTTAGATGAGTCACTTTGAGATTTATGGTAATATATGATCCAACAATAGTGCTGTTTTTATACTATATTTCACGTGCTACCAAGTAGACCAGGCAAACACATAACACTGTTTTGTATTATCTTAAGGCAGCATTTCCCAAAGTGTAGCATGTCTCCCGCAGTGGGGTTGTGCAAGACTATCTGGAAGTGTGAAGCATTGACCCACCACTGAGTTGGTCTACAGAGTCTTATATTTCATTTAAAAAGACAGCGTTAATCTCTAATTTATAGGCATGAAAAAACCTGCAAAACACAGACTGTGGAAGATGAAGAATGTCTGCCTGAGTTTGCAGAGAGCCTGAAGCAATGATTCTCAAATGTGAACTTCCCCATTCATTTTAATGGGTGCTTACTCAGATTCCAGTGGTGATACTTTTATTGACAACATTGTTAACTATTTAATTGTTCAAAGCATGCAAGAAAGAAAAGTAATATCCTATTGTGAAGATATACATACAGTGTCATGGATTAAATTTTACAGTATCTGTGCTATACCCCTGTCTTTAGATAGTCTCCTGGCAGTACTCCTTTAGTGTTCCACACCCACACAGGGTCGCACTCTTCCCCAGTGATAGGCCATGAGCCCTCAACACTTCCATGACTGAGCCTCTGGGCTCTAGCACTCTTGTATCCCACACTGAGCTCTGCCCAGCAAGGCCTGAGGTGGACACCTCTTCAGAGACTTTTACCTCCTTTGGGGATCAGCACTCTCAGCACGTATTTGCAGCGACACCTAGGGTGACCAGAGAGAAAGTGTGAAAAATTGGGACGGGGTGGGGGGGTAATAGGAGCCAATATAAAAAAAAAAGCCCAATATCAGGAATGTTCCTATAAAATCAGGACATCTGGTCACCCTAGCAACACCAGACAGCCATTTCAGAAGAGTAGGGTTTATTAATCAATTGGAATATAGCTTTGGAAAGTCCTTAATCTGCTTTTCTATGCTAACTTAAGACAGAGTTCAGATGGGCCATAGTCAGCCCTCTCCCCCTCCCTCCCAGCAAGCTAGTGTAGGATCCAGTTGACTCTGCCTCTCTCTGTCTTTGTCTGTGTGTCCCAGGAGAGTGTTTCTGCGTCTGCTCTTCTTAACACAGACACCTGACACTTCTTGTCTTTGTTCTCTGGAGACAGCCCCAAGCTGTGTTCACATGTCCAGCTGCCTCTATAGCAGGGGTTCTCAAACCTGGGGTTGGGACCCCTCAGGGGGTCACAAGGTTATTACATGGAGGGGTCATGAGGTGTCAACCTCCACCCCAAATCCTGCTTTGCCTCCAGCATTTATAATGGTGTTAAATATATAAATAAAGTGTTTTTAATTGATAAGGGGGGGGTCACACTCAGAGGCTTGCTATGTGAAAGGGGTCAGCAGTAAAAAAGTTTGAGAGCCACTGCTCTATAGCTATGTGTTAATCATTGGTCATCGTGGTTTCCATTGTCTCTACAGAGTCTTCCATTTCAGTGGGTTGATTCCTGCTCAGGCAGTTTTAATGGGCTATATGTCTCAAATACCTTACCTGATCTCCCATGACCTAGGGAGACAATCAATTCTTTCCCCAAGTAAGTAGGAATGCCAAAGGGATAGGGACAGAATCATACAGATAGTTCATAAAAATATGACAGACGATTCCCACGTTTGTCACATATCGGTTGGTCTTTATCCATGTTGTTACACACAGCAGGGTTGGAAGTTTCCAGAGTTTGGGAAGTATTATATTGCATTAACTCTAAATTTTCAGTTACGTCTCTTGCATACTTTTAGGTCTGCAGTGATGCGTCACTCAGCAATGGTTGTGTTATAGTTAAGGTAGACAGTGTCTACAGTTCTTAACAAAATAACATTGAATTTTATTCATAACAAACCAGTTGTCCTAGCAAATTAATTAATACTACTCAGTGTTGAGGAATACCCATTCAAATTCTAAATGGCCAATTAGTTCAGCTTTGTTCAGGTCCTTGTTTGTTTCCTATTCAGAGATTTGCATTAAAGACTTTTAGTTGATATAAAAAAAACCCATAAATTTTCCAAATATTTGTAAGTATTCACTATTTACCATTCTTGTGTTTTAAAAAAAGTTTTAATCAAGATGAAAAACAGAAAACATCTGACTTAAGTAACAGATCATACACCACGAATCTCAACTAGCTGAAATAAATATTTTATAAACAACCCAGAAGGTGACATTTCTTTGCATGAACTGTTCAAAGAAGTATGTACAACAAATAAATGAAAACATATCAAAATATGATCACAAACAATTCAGGAGTAGGAAAAAAGGGGCTAATTTAGCAGTGAATAGTGGAACTAGCTTTAATTCTGATCCTTTAACATGGCCTTATTCTCTTGGGGCCAGTCAAACTATCTGCATCTTTATTTGTCAGATCCATATCTAATTTATCTTTAAAAAAAATAACAAAAAAAACTTTCAACAAGAACTATCTGGGTTGCCTAGCAACATGTTGACAGTGTATTCAAAAGCAAGTAATTCCCAAATTGATAAACAGGAATACCAGTTACAATAGGGAGAGGAAATTAGAAGGATAAAAAGGTTCTTTTGATTTAATTTTAAGAAATGCAAATGAATGAAGGTAACTCAAGAATATATGCACCAGATTATGCAACATGAAGGAATTTTAACTGATTTTCAATCATTGGTTTCTCCAATACATTTGGCTTCAAATTAAAAAGTGACTTGTAAGCAAGGGATTGGTTTTGATTTTAACCAACTGAAAAAATTAAAACCCCCTGGATTTTATTATGAGCTTCATTCAGCTGGGACCAGCTCATGGCTGATTTATACAAAACTATCATTGACGTCAATGGAATTGCTAAATGAAACTATCTGAATTTGTCAAAGGCGTTTTTGCACCTAAAAATGCATGAACAATTTAAGTGGGGGGAGGGAATTCCTTTAGGGTTACCATATTTAAAAAATAAAAAAGAGGACACTCCACGGCCCTAGCCCCGCCCCTTCCCCACCCGGCCCCGCCCCTTTCCCACCCCCAGCCCCGCCCCAACTCCACCCTTTCCCACCCCTTCCCCAAAGTCCCCACCCTAACTCCCCCTCCTCCCTCCCAGCCACGCGAAAAGGGCTGCCCGAGCGCTACCGGCTTTACGGTTTGCCGGGCAGCCTCCAGACCCTGCGCACCCGGCCGGCGCTTCCCCAGCGCAGTTGGAGCCCGGGAGGGGAAGCGCCCAGCCGGGGGCGCAGGGTCTGGAGGCTGCCCAGCAAACCATGAAGCCGGTAGCACTCGGGCTTCGGGCAGCCCCTATGCCTCTGGACCCTGCGCCCCCGGCCGGGCACTTCTCCTCCCCGGCTCCAGCTGCTCTGCTCCTCCCCAGACTCAGACTTCGACTCTGTTTAAGAGCCAAGCTACCCGAGCCAGCGCTACCGGCTTCGGGTAGGCCCCGTGCCTCCGGACCCCAGCCACCGGCTGGGCACTTCTCCTCCCCGGCTCCAGCTGCTCTGCTCCGGCGGCGCAGGGTCCAGAGGCACGGGGGCTGCCCGAAGCCGGTAGTGATGGCTCGGGCAGCTTGGCTCTTAAACAGAGCCGAAGTCTGAGTCCGGGGAGAAGCAGAGCAGCCGCGGGAGAGGAAGTGCCCGGCCGGTATTTTTCCCGGACATGTTCAGCTTTTTGGCAATTCCCCCCAGACGGGAGTTTGATTGCCGAAAAGCCGGACATGTCCGGGAAAAAACGGATGTATGCTAACCCTAATTCCTTCAAAGTTGAAGAACTAGTGGCATATGTTGGCAACAAAAGGTTTCATTTCTAATTATGCCTTTAGGCTTAAAAACATATTTTAAACTGTGTAGCACTATTTCCTTTTTCAAATTTAACTAGAGTTGATGTGAAATCACAGCGTGCAAGCAATTGTTTCCTTTGCAAGTGAATGAAATAGGACTAGCACTCTTACTATAAACTATGAATGATTGTGTCCAAAGATCATCTTAACACTGTAATTCTCCTGTTCAAATATTAATGCTTGTTTAATTGATTCCAGTACAAAATACCTGAACTATAGGATAAATAGTTAACTCAATAATATAAGTTTTCCAGTTATCCAAGTTGAAAATTAAGATATCCTGAGACCCCCTAAATGCTTTAGTACCTGGAGTTTGTGAGGGAAAGAAATATTTTTGTTAAAAATACTACTACATAGCTTAAAATAGGTTGTTTTAATATTTCTGCTGAGATCTATAGTAAATGATACAGTAGCTTAAGAAATGGCTAGAAAGGCAGTGATGCAAACAGAATAGTCCAGGATTATATTAGTCAGTGAAAGCAGAAAGGATATAATTGTGTTCCTCTAAAGCTTTCTTTTGTAAGCTCCAATAGTTAAATACAGGGAAATGCTACATTATTTAATATCTGGCTTACAAATGTTGTGCTTACAAAAAGACTTCAAGTCCACTGATTTCTCTGATGCCTTAGTGACCTGAAGTTATTGAAGTTGTTATAGATTTAACCCCCAATGTGCAAATTATTAAAACATGTATGTGCATAGCTGTGTGCACACAGGAATGGTCCCAATGACTTAAAGATTGAGGTTTTAGGGCCTGCTTCTGTTCCCACTGAAGTTTATGGGAGTAGGATCAAACCCTACAAAAGAAATATTTTGTGTAGACAGAATATATTGTGACAGATTCACTATGCAGGATCTAAAATTTTGTTCAGTTTGTATAGGCTATTTTGAAAGACATTTAAGTGAAACTTCAGGACTGACTGAGGGTTTACAGAACCACAAAAGACAGGGAAAGTTACTCATTTTTAAAAATGAGGCCCAAATATCTTTGTGGATCTGGGAATGTATTGCCTACACAATGAAAGGAAATTTCTCTCTTCTCATACTCTTGGCTGTTACCAAGCTGGGCCAATCCCTGCTCCAAAATACACATGCATCAGAAAGCTCGTAAGAAACAGCTAGTTACAAAAATTAACATTTTAAAGCTACTTGTTTAACTCTAACGTCATTACCAGAAATGGAATAATTTCTGTTGAAACATAAAAAAACCTGGAGGAAAGGAGCAAGCAAGGAAAACTTCAGTCCAAAAGAATTAAATTTGAAAAGTTATAAACAACTGAAAACAAGAACTTATAATAGAAAGTGTCTAGCAACCGTAACTACTGGCATTATCACCAGCACTGCCTAGAATGTGCATTATGAGGAATCTGGATTTTTTTAAATTGAATCAAAACTGTATAAGTTCATGCCATGAAAATACTTCTCGTTATTGCATGGCACAGGTACTCATTCTTGACTTGGCAGTCAGTGGGAATAAGTGACAGCACACCTTAGGACACTTCAAGTGAACAACTAGTTAAACTTTCCCTTCATTTGGAATACCTGTTGAGGAGTGGTAGCGAAACCGATGAATACCTGTACCAGTTTAAGTAGAACACCCAGGAACTGAGTATAGCATAACAGGAGGTCAAAGAAAGCCAATTCTTGTGTAGTATTATACATAGTTCCTGTGTTGAGAATAGAAAGAATTGCACTTTAAGTCATGAAGGAATGACTGCTTCCCAAGAGCAAGTTAAAGAAATTTAAGATGGCTCTTTAGTTTAATAGAAGTGGATGTGGTATTCATTTATTATTCATGTAACTGATGTATATGTTTGTAATCCTTCACTCTTTCAGAGTCCTTGTCATTGGGCTGAGTGTCTCGGGCAGCCTTGCCAAAAATGACTCATAAGACCAGTTTAATTTAGAGCAGAGACTAAAACAAAGGATTAACGAAAGCAATACAATAATGGGGCCTTGCAACGACTCTATCTTGGACACAAATGTAAATTAGGACCTCCACTCCTGAGGCTATCCCTTTCCTTTGGCCAATCTGCTTAAGCATTTGCACAAGTGGGGTCTTAGACTAGATTCAGGATTACAAACTAGTTGCCATAATACACTGGGTCAAACTGTTTTAGGAAATTCTAAGAAAATAGTAGTGATATTTCATAGATTAATATCCAAGTGACTTAGGTCCAATAGATGTTGTTTGAGAAAAGAAAAACCATTTTGGCTATGAGAATAAATTGGTAGGTGGTGTGAATATGACTGGCAAACAGTCACACTATGGCATGAATCATTATTAGCATAAATGTAAGAGCAGAGACCGAGCTATACCGAATAAAATCTCATTCTTGTCTAATACACAATGCATTTCTACTCTAAAATGTCACTATATAAGAATGGCACTTCCTTACTCAACTGGTCCTATATAACAGCTTTAGAGATGGATCTTAAAAGGTGTTTAGAATTTTCAAAAGCATTCAGGTGCCTAATTGCTACTGAGTTAAAATCAGTGGGAGACAACAGACATGGAGCTCCTCAAACCCAGTCACTTTTTAGAGTACAACCACATGTAGGGTAACTCTGCTTGAACATATAATAGCCCCCTTAGATAGGGCTATGAATAACCTCAGGGTTTCCCTGCACTTAGCATAGGAAGTTGATTGTGGGATCTCAGATACTGTGTGTGGTAACTGCTGATACTTGTGGACATTTTCACTATGACCCTTGGGAGAATCACCTAGACTCCTCATATGCTTAAAGTATGCACTTAAGCATTTTGCTGGATCAAGTCCATACTGTTCAGCACCTTGTAGAATTGAGCCTTAAATAACATATTGAAAAGTCAGGTCATATTAATAACTTATGTTAAACAATGCTAGATCACTGCAGGAAATTTTACATAATAAACCAGAAATGTCCTGTAAACATACACACTAAGGACTTATCTACATGGCAAGTTAGTGTGCACCAACCAGTGTGGTGCATGGTACAGTCACACCCTGGCTTGCCATGCAGTAATGCCATGTAATGTAATGCCATGAGCCCTAAATTTTGCATCAAGAACTGCAAGGTCATGGAGATTATTTGCTGACAAAACAAATGTCCATTCATAATCCCTTGTCCCATGAAACTGGTATAAATACTTTGTAGCTAATCATTTTTCAACTGAAATTTCAGAAAGACAAATCCAATTAATCACAACTTCCTGTATTTGTCTATGATAAATAAAATATTAATTCAAGCCCTTTGTGTGTTTTACCCTTATGAGCTTTTTGTAACTGTAGCCCAGGAATAATAGTACTCTAAAACATGTTACCAACTGTATCTGTAATATATATATCTATTTTAAATCTATTATGGTTGCTGGAATTAATGTTTGCAGATTTTAACATTAAAAACTCTAATTTTAAATATAATTAAAAAAGAATCCTGGTGAAAGCAGCAACTCCTTCCTGTAGGGTTGCCAATTTTGGTTGGACGTATTTCTGGAAGTTTCATCACATGACATAATCTTTAATTAAAAATTTAATCTTTAATTCCTGGAGACTCCAGGACAATCCTGGAGGGTTGGCATCCCTACCTTCCTGTAATGCACAGAGTTCAGCTGAGTCACTAATAGCTGAAGAGAAAGTGGGTTAAATTCATTCATTTTAAGTGAGTGACTTAAATTGCTCCTTATATGGTGACTTGCTTTTTCTCTGCTCCGAGTGTCTTCTGAAAGTAATAGAATAAATCCACATGCTGCTCCCCTAGGGCTATTAATCTGGTCCATATTTCCCTTGTAAATTAATATAAGAGGGGTGAAGTTGATAAGAGAAGAGTTCTGTATAAATTCCAAACTGTGCAGTTACAAGGGGTTATTGTAGATGGTGCAGAATTGAATTAAATTAATCAGGTAACTTCTTTTGTGGCAGTCACAGAGCCATCATCACATCCAGCCTGAATGCTCAATTCCTATGTTGAGCTCTTAAGCAGCCAGTTATTCTGTATTTCAATAGGGACACTGAGCTCCAAGACCTTGAAGGTTAATTCTTTTACATACACTTCAGCACAAGTAAGCAGTCTGATCTCAATTTTAATCACTTAGCCAAATCCCTGTGAAAGAACAGCCTTTAAAAAAGGTATTCATCATAAGAAATTCATGCTGCAGTTATAATACTTACAGAAATAAGATATTAGCATAAACACAATTAATTTGATTTTTTTATTATATTTGACCTTTGTAATGTTTCTAAAGCACTTTATTAATCTCTTTAACACCTCTGTCAAGAGTCAACTTTCATGTCAATTTTAGAAATAGGAGAATTGAGGCTACCAAATTGCCCTGAACCACAGAGAAAGTCAGTAGCAGAGCCTATCTTAGAACTCAAGAAACTCTCACTTCTAACCCCAAAAGCACATCTTCCAGACCATACTACTTCTCCCTGTCTAAGACTTCTCTTAGAGCACAATGCAGTACAGACCAAGCAGCCATCTTGAATTCAGTTGTTGCCATGCTCTGAGAGTCCGAGTCCTATGTATACAAGCTTTAGTAATATAAGAATTATTGACCATTATCTGTAATTCTTTGTCCTTTCCTCCAAAAAGGGGGTTAAGGGGATTTGCCAATGCCTTTTTAATTGAATTAAAATAACCCTTTAAAACATCAATCTCTGAGGATGGTCCTCTCAATTGAATTAGCTCAGCATAGTTGTTAAGGCAGATGAAGGTTGTGTGTTTCTTCCTGTGCTATTTTGTTTATACAATTATCTATTGGTTTGTATGGGGAAAAAAACTAAAACATACTTGGGTGGGAGGGGAAGCGAGAAGAGCATAGTTGATGCTGTAATTGCACACAGATTTCCCCAAACCCATGAAGCATGACAACAATTTCATTAAGATTTTTACCTAAATGGTAATACATTTTATTACCAATTGGTCAGCTTCACAATAATGAAGAAATTACAGAAGGAAAAATGATTATTTCCATCACATACATCACCATGTTATATCTGCATAGGTATTAAATTCCCTCTTTATTTTTTTGCAGTACTGTAGGGAAAGCATTCCCCCAACCCTTTTGTGATGTTCTTATTCCCATTAAATACATCACCCTGAAAGATAGTGGTATATTTTACTAATATTTGGGTGCTTGGAGTCTCCCTGCCACAAAAGAAAACTGTACCAAAAAGGTGCTGCATATATAGATACTTGTCAGCCTTTAGGCTGGGAATTGGGAAAGGAAATGTCAGATGTTAGCTTTATTCAGAGCAGGCACTTTAAAGGAAAAAAATAAATGTGAAATGTGTAGCTAGAGGCTCAAAGATAAGGTACGGAAATTAACTGATCTACAGAAACTCATTTAAGTTGTGTTACAGGGCAATACTGGTTTAAAAGGTTAAGGATGACACTGCATTATTAAACTAGTTTGAACTAGTCATTGTAGGTTTGGCCATATTATGTCCAATTTATTAGCAATAATTTTAGTATATTTTTATTCCCTTTAGACTTGCACAAATGTATATTAATCAATTTTGTAAGGGTTGTGTTTAATTTTTATTGTTTTTATATCTGAAATTTACAATCTAAGAGCTTATTCAGGTAAGTAATCCTTACACAAATAAATAATGCAATGAAAGTCTGAGCCTGATTCTACTCTGACACCAGCAGAAATCAGAAGTAATGGCAATTAGGTTTTTGTGGGTGTGACAAGGCATTATCAGTAGGACCCTGGTCACGTGATGTTCCTGCGGTAAAGAAGACTGCATGCTCATCTCTGAGAAACCCTCACTTTCTGAGCACCTGGATGGTAGTCACTAGGCCAACAATGTAATTGGGAGGATGTAAGTGGAAGGAATTGGAAGTAAGGGAAGCTCAGAAGGTGACCCTGGGTTGAGAAGTGAAGGCTTCATGGAAGCCTCCTCTTGTAGGCCTGCAGTAAACTGTTATGCTCTGCAAGGAATGAATAAATACATAGGTTGTGAAAGGGTAACAGCCTGGTGTGTATTTGGGACTGACACCACATGAAGTAGCCTGGTAGTGAAGTACACTGGGTAGCGACAGAGGCACCCTGTGACAGTGGGGATACTCTGAAGATTGAATCTTATATTTAAAAAAAATCCCCAACTAAGTTATATAGCTTATCTTTAATGCTCTAATGTAGAATCTTCCTGCAAGGGTGATAGCAAAAGACATGTATTAGGAGGTTCTTGCTTGTAAAAATAATTGGTTTTGTTCTGCCATTGGGCAGTTGGTTAGGTTAACTGTTTGATTTATTAATAAATTAACAGGACCCTGAGCTCAAACAATATGAATAGCAGGGTATATAGTAGGACCGAGAAGCAAAATTGTTTAGGGAAGGATTGATGCAAATATCATCCCAAAAATGTATTTACATGATAAAGGTCTAAAAGGCACAAGAGCATGCAGGCGCTTTTTAGATTGACTTTAGTGATCACACTGAAGTAAGATACGGGATCTCTTGTAAGTTTTCAGGCTTGAGTGAATATGGTAGACCTAGATAAGATTCCTGCTGAAGAACGTTTGTGGAAAGCGTTCTCCTTTGTAAAATTGTCACTGCTAGTAACAGGAAATGTGACACCATTACAGGTTAGTGTCTTACCCTGAAAGGCATTCAGTGACCAAGGAAATGCTTGGGACACTAACAAAATAAAGTGGGAAGGAACAACAATGCTGTAGTTAAACCCAGAAAATGAGTCTGAAGATCTAGATCAGGGGTCGGCAACCTTTCAGAAGTGGTGTGCCGAGTCTTCATTTATTCACTCTAATTTAAGGTTTTGCGTGCCAGTAATACATTTTAACGTTTTTAGAAGGTCTTTTTCTATAAGTCTATAATATATAACGAAAATATTGTTGTATGTAAAGTAAATAAGGTTTTTAAAATGTTTAAGAAGCTTTATTTAAAATCAAATTAAAATGCAGAGCCCCCCGGACTGTTGGCCAGGACCCGGGCAGTGTGAGTGCCACTGAAAATCAGCTCATGTGCCGCCTTTGGCACTCGTGCCATAGGTTGCCTACCCAGGATCTAGATGCTATTTGCAGCTTGCCACAGGCTTATTGTCTGGCATGCCCAAGCTTACTTCACAGGTCTCATTTTTAGAGGTTCCAAGTGTAACTTTAGCGCCCTCGTGGCCAAGATGGAGTCTGCTCTGGCCAAGAGAAAGCGTGCGCAGGAATGCAGCAGGAGAAATCCCTTCCACCCCAGGGGCACCTGTTCCAAACCCCCCAGAGTGAACATACACACACCCACAGGAAAAATACAATGGATATAACAAGGGAAATATTTATTTACAGAGGGATGAGAGGAGAAAAACAACAAGGAGAAATATAAGGGACGGTAAAACAGGGCTGCATCCAAGCCAAGGCCCCACAGGCCCAGTGGTAGCACAGTCTGGAAGGGAAGACACTGAGCAATGTGTCTGCACAGAGTTCAGGAGTCCTGAGCAAAGTTCCAGTCCAGTGGTGAGTCTTGGGTGCTCCTGGTCGTCTTCGGGGCCAGTGAACTTTCCCCAACAAACCCCTCCGGTGCCCTCTTCTGCCGCTCTCTGCAAAGCCACACAGAACGACCACCTCCCCACTTAACTATCTAGCAATCTCCCTCCTTGTTCCCAATGCAGAGTCACAAGCCCCAGTACTCACAGCCCCATGCAGCTCTGGGCAGCCATGATACTGGGTCCAGCTCCGGCCTGTCCTTCTTGGGCGATTCCTCCCTGGCACAGGAAGCTCTTCCTGGCTCCTGTCCTGGGGTGTCCCCGATCGGCCCTGTCCTTCTCCGGCTTCAGGCAGGTTCTCTCTGCTGCTTCACTTTTCCAGAGCCTGCAGGCTGCCTCTCCCTTTCCTTGGAGCTCCAGCACTGCCCCCTGGAGTTTCCCTCCTTTTTTCTTACTTTCCCCCTTCCCCTTAGGAAAAAGATTTAAAGGGGCCATGCTCTCTAAACCCCCAAAGGGGTTACACAAGTACCTACAGTGCCTCCGAACTTCAGCTGAACTTATGGATGTTCAATGCTTCAGAAAAAAGCCAGCCCACTTCCCCTCAGTAAAATTAAGAATACTTCTCTACCTCAGAAGGATATTTTCAGGCTGAGTTTATTATTAGGGATTGTAAAGCACTCAGATCCTCAGGTGGAAGCCAGTTGAGAAGTATCATTACAGCTATTGTTAAATATTATATTGTCTAGGTGTACAGGATATACCATAAGAACATAAGAACGGCCGTACCGGGTCAGACCAAAGGTCCATCTAGCCCAGTATTCTGTCTATTGACAGTGGCCAATGCCCGGTGCCCCAGAGGGAGTGGACCAACAGGCAATGATCAAGTGATCTCTCTCCTGCCATCCATCTCCACCCTCTGACAAACAGAGGCTAGGGACACCATTCCTTATCCATCCTGGCTAATAGCCATTAATGGACTTAACCAACATGAATTTATCCAGTTCTCTTTTAAACGCTGTTATAGTCCTAGCCTTCACAACCTCCTCAGGTAAGGAGTTCCACAAGTTGACTGTGCGCTGCGTGAGGAAGAACTTCCTTGTATTTGTTTTAAATCTACTGCCTATTAATTTCATTTGGTGACCCCTAGTTCTTGTATTATGGGAATAAGTAAATAACTTTTCCTTATCCACTTTCTCCACATCACTCATGATTTTATATACTTCTATCATATCCCCCCTTAGTCTCCTCTTTTCCAAGCTGAAGAGTCCTAGCCTCTTTAATCTCTCCTCATATGGGACCTGTTCCAAACCCTTAATCATTTTAGTTGCCCTTTTCTGAACCTTTTCTAGTGCCAGTATATCTTTTTTTAGATGAGGAGACCACATCTGTACGCAGTATTCGAGATGTGGGCCTACCATCGATTTATATAAGGGCAATAATATAGTCTCAGTCTTATTCTCTATCCCCTTTTTAATGATCCCTAACATCCTGTTTGCTTTTTTGACCGCCTCTGCACACTGCGTGGACATCTTCAAAGAACTATCCACGATGACTCCAAGATCTTTTTCCTGACTTGTTGTAGCTAAATTAGCCCCCATCATATTGTATGTATAGTTGGGGTTATTTTTTCCAATGTGCATTACTTTACCTTTATCCACATTAAATTTCATTTGCCATTTTGTTGCCCAGTCACTTAGTTTTGTGAGATCTTTTTGAAGTTCATCACAGTCTGCTTTGGTCTTAACTATCTTGAGCAGTTTAGTATTATCTGCAAACTTTGCCACCTCACTGTTTACCCCTTTCTCCAGATCATTTATGAATATGTTGAATAGGATTGGTCCGAGGACTGACCCTTGGGGAACACCACTAGTTACCCCTCTCCATTCTGAGAATTTACCATTAATTCCTACCCTTTGTTCCCGGTCTTTTAACCAGTTCTCAATCCATGAAAGGACCTTCCCTTTTATTCCATGACAACTTACTTTACTTAAGAGCCTTTGGCGAGGGACCTTGTCAAAGGCTTTCTGGAAATCTAAGTACACTATGTCCACTGGATCCCCCTTGTCCACATGTTTGTTGACCCCTTCAAAGAACTCTAATAGATTAGTAAGACACGATTTCCCTTTACAGAAACCATGTTGACTATTGCTCAACAGTTTATGTTTTTCTATGTGTTGGACAATTTTATTCTTAACTATTGTTTTGACTAATTTGCCCGGTACCGACGTTAGACTTACCGGTCTGTAATTGCCGGGATCACCTCTAGAGCCCTTTTTAAATATTGGCGTTACATTAGCTAACTTCCAGTCATTGGGTACAGAAGCCGATTTAAAGGACAGTTTACAAACCTTAGTTAATAGTTCCGCAACTCCACATTTGAGTTCTTTCAGAACTCTTGGGTGAATGCCATCTGGTCCCAGTGACTTGTTAATGTTAAGTTTATCAATTAATTACAAAACCTCCTCTAGTGACACTTCAATCTGTGACAGTTCCTCAGATTTGTCACCTACAAAAGCCGGCTCAGGTTTGGGAATCTCCCTAACATCCTCAGCCGTGAAGACTGAAGCAAAGAATCCATTTAGTTTCTCCGCAATGACATTATTGTCTTTAAGCACTCCTTTTGTATCTCGATCATCAAGGGGCCCCACTGGATGTTTAGCAGGCTTCCTGCTTCTGATATACTTAAAAAACATTTTGTTATTACCTTTGGAGTTTTTGGCTAGCCATTCTTCAAACTCCTCTTTGGCTTTTCTTATTACATTCTTGCACTTAATTTGGCAGCGTTTATGCGCCTTTCTATTTGCCTCACTAGGATTTGACTTCCACTTTTTAAAGGAAGTCTTTTTATCTCTCACTGCTTCTTTTACATGGTTGTTAAGCCTCGGTGGCTCTTTTTTAGTTCTTTTACTGTGTTTCTTAATTTGGGGTATACATTGAAGTTGGGCCTCTATTATGGTGTCTTTAAAAAGCGCCCATGCAGCTTGCAGGGATTTCACTTTAGTCACTGTACTTTTTAACTTCTGTTTAACTAACCCCCTCATTTTTGCATAGTTCCCCCTTTTGAAATTAAATGCCACAGTGTTGGGCTGTTGAGATGTTCTTCCCACCACAGGGATGTTGAATGCTATTGTATTATGGTCACTATTTCCAAGCAGTCCTGATATAGTTACCTCTTGGACCAGCTCCTGCGCTCCACTCAGGACTAAATCTAGCGTGGCCTCTCCCCTTGTGGGTTCCTGTACCAGCTGCTCCATGAAGCAGTCATTTAAAGTATCGAGAAATTTTATCTCTGCATTTTGTCCTGAAGTGAAATGTTCCCAGTCAATATGGGGATAATTGAAATTCCCCACTATTATTGGGTTCTTAATTTTGATAGCCTCTCTAATTTCCCTTAGCATTTCATCATCACTATCACTGTCCTGGTCAGGTGGTCTATAATAGATCCCTAATGTTATATTCTTATTAGAGCATGAAATTTCTATCCATAGAGATTCTATGGAACATGTGGATTCACTTAAGATTTTTACTTCATTTGATTCTACATTTTCTTTCACATATAGTGCCACTCCCCCCCCCCCCTTTCCCCGCACGACCTGTTCTTTCCTTCCGATATATTTTGTACCCTGGAATGATTGTGTCCCATTGATTGCTCTCAGTTCACCAGGTTTCTGTGATGCCTATTATATCAACATCCTCCTTTATCACGAGGGACTCTAGTTCACCCATCTTATTATTTAGACTTCTAGCATTTGTGTACAAGCACTTTAAAAACTTGTCACTGTTTATTTGTCTGCCCTTTTCTGATGTGTTAGATTCTTTTTTATGTGAATGTTTATCATCTGATCTGTCCCTTACATTATCCTCCTCCATCCTCTGCTCCTGACTATAACCTGGAGATTCTCTATCATTAGACTCTCCCCTAAGAGAAGTCTCTGTCCGATCCACATGCTCCTCTGCAGCGGTCGGCTTTCCCCCATCTCCTAGTTTAAAAACTGCTCTACAACCTTTTTAATGTTTAGTGTCAGCAGTCTGGTTCCACTTTGGTTTAGGTGGAGCCCATCTCTCCTGTATAGGCTCCCCGCATCCCAAAAGTTTCCCCAGTTCCTAATGAATGTAAACCCCTCCTCTCTACACCATCATCTCATCCACGCATTGAGACTCTGAAGCTCTGCCTGGCTACCTGGCCCTGCGCGTGGAACAGGGAGCATTTCTGAAAATGCCACCATAGAAGTCCTGGATTTCAGTCTCTTCCCTAGCAGCCTAAATTTGGCCTCCAGAACATCTGTCCTACCCTTCCCTATGTCATTGGTACCTACATGTACCACGACCACCAGCTCCTCCCCAGCACTACACATAAGTCTGTCTAGATGCCTCAAGAGATCCACAACCTTCTCACCAGGCAGGCAAGTCACCATGCGGTTCTCCCGGTCATCACAAACCCAGCTATCTACATTTCTAATGATCGAATCTCCCATTACTAACACCTGCCTTTTCCTAGCAACTGGCGTTCCCTCCCTGGGAGAGGCAACCTCAGTGTGAGAGGTAACCCCAGCACCATCTGGAAGGAAGGTCCCAACTATGGGAAGGTTTCCCTCTGCTCCCGTTGACTGCTCTGCTTCCCTGGGCCTTTCATCCTCCTCAACAGCACAGGGGCTGTCTGACCGGAGGTGGGACAATTCTACAGTGTCCCGGAAAGCCTCACCAACATACCTCTCTGCCTCCCTTAGCTCCAGTTCCGCTACCCTGGCCTCCAAAGTCCATATGTGGTCTCTGAGGGCCAGGAACTCCTTGCACCGAATGCACACATACACCACCCGCCCACAGGGCAGGTAATCATACATGCTGCACTCAGTGCAATAAACTGGATAGCCCCCACTCTGCAGCTGGGCTTCTGCCTGCATTGTCTCCTACTTAATGAAAGGGTTGTTTAGCAAAGGTTTTGAATGTAGTTTGGTTTATAGGTTTTAAGGGGAATAAAGGGACCCCCGCTCCCTTCCCACTCCCCTTCCAAACTCCCTTGCAAAACTCCCTGTTAGCAGCCCCTGTTTGCAAAAGCTCCCTGGTTGCTTGTGCGCTGCTTTATAAAGACCTGGCCTATGTGAATGCCCCGCCCACTGATTAAGGCTCAGCCACTTACCAGAGGCTTCTAGCCTTCAGACCTTCCTTTGAAGCTCACAGCTTCCAACTGCCAGCCACAGCACACGGTCCTTCAAACAACCAACCAAACAAACAGACTGACAAACACAAGCTTAGCATACAGCAAGTAACCCTCAAACACAAACAAACACACACTACAGACAGTCACTTACCCCAAGGGTGCTGTATTGCTCCTCCTTCACTTGGAGAACTCCCTTGCGAAACTCCCTGTTAGCAGCCCCTGGTCGCAAAAGCTCCACCTTAGCCCTCTCAAACATTTTCCATGAGGCTGTGGTGTAATTTTAATGTTTGGATTTTTTTTCTTTTACTAAACTGAACCTACCAAAGTGCTGTCATCCATAGATCACAAAACGCTCTACAAAAATAAATGTCACATCCCCATTTAACAAATGGGGAAACTGAGGCGGACCCCAGAAGCTGAATTGACTTGCCCAAGCTTACACAAGTCACTGATAGGAAACCGGGATGCTATTCCCAGCCCTGAGTCCCTTTTAAGGAACTGAAGCTTTTAACTAAATAAGGAATGCAGTGTAGTCCTGCAGCACCCCCTGTGTATAGTAGTGTACATGCAGACCAGAACCGTATCTTGTAATTTTGTTTGATGGGTACTCTATGCTATCAAGATTTTTGTTTTTTAAGAAAGTACAAAGCTCACACAAAATGGATAAATTTGGCATGGAGACTTTGGGATAACCGTGGGGATAAAGCTATGTACTTACTGCTCCAGCATATGACATCACAGAAAAAGATTAAGGGTAAAATCTGTCATTAAAAGATAAGAAAGAGGAATTTGAGGACTAGAGAAGAGAGTCATTTGTAATTTCTCACTGTCTGATGCTAGAATGTGCTTTAGGGTACGAGGAAAGAGATTTAGAGTCAGAGTTCAATTTTCTTAGTAGCTGAGTGCAGCTGACAGACAGAAAGTTCACATGTTTAACATTTTTTAGCTGGCAGCCACTGAGAGAATCCAGAGAGAAGCTGACAGACAGTGAAATCTAATACAGTTAGACAAGGTCTGCTGGCCAGGAGAAGTTACCATAGACAGGAAGAGTTCTGCTGCAGTTCTCCCTCCCTGCTGCAAGGCCCCCAAGACTCATATTGGTGCTTCTCTTAGCAGCACTCTTAATTTGCATTAAAAATATTTCTGTTCTATATCAAGGTGAGGAAAAGATGATACAATTTTATGTGATGCATATCTTAGGATGTTGAACAGAAGCTACTCAAGTTAGACATTTTTAAATCAGCCAGTCCAGATAATTTGCATCCAAGAGTTTTAAAAGAGCAGGCTGAGGAGCTTGCTGAACTGTTAATATTGATTATCAATAAGTCTTGGAGCATGGGGAACATTCCAGAAGACTAATGTTGTTCCAATTTTTAAAGAGGGCAAACATTTGTTTGACCCAAAATGAAGAATATTTTGGCTTTTCAATTAGCCAAAATTGCTGAAAGAGTTCAGTTTCAGGTTGATAAGAAATGATTTTTTATTTTTCAGAACTGCCAGCAAATTGAACATCAGTTATTTACATAGCTTCATTTGTAATATTTAGAAAGTGTACAGTGGGAAAGCATTATGTATAAATACATTTCTGTGGCCTGGTCTACATTACGAGTTTAGGTCAAATTTAGCAGCGTTAAATCGAATTAACCCTGCACCCGTCCACACACCGAAGCCATTTACTTTGACATAAAGGGCTCTTAAAATCAATTTCTGTACTCCTCCCCAACAAGGGGAGTAGCGCTGAAATCGACATTGCCAGATCAAATTAGGGTTAGTGTGGACGCAATTCGACGGTATTGGCCTCCGGGAGCTATCCCACAGTGCACCATTGTGACCGCTCTGGACAGCAATCTGAACTCGGATGCACTGGCCATGTAGTCAGGAAAAGCCCCGCTAACTTTTGAATTTAATTTCCTGTTTGCCCAACACAGAGAGCACAGGTGACCATGCAGAGCTCATCAGCACAGGTAACCATGCAGTCCGAGAATCGAAAAAGAGCTCCAGCATCGATCATACGGGAGGTACTGGATCTGATCGCTATATGGGGAGATGATTCTGTGCTAGTAGAACTACGTTCCAAAAGAAGAAATGCCAAAACATTTGAAAAAATCTCCAAGGGCATGATGGAGAGAGGCCACAATAGGGACTCATATCAGTGCCGCGTGAAAGTTAAGGAGCTCAGACAAGCGTACCAGAAAACAAAAGAAGCAAACGGAAGGTCTGGGGCAGAACCGCAGACATGCTGCTTCTATGCTGAGCTGCAAGCAATTCTAGGGGGGGCTGCCACCACTACCCCACCCCGACCATGGATTCCGATGAGGGGTTACTCTCAGCCATGCCTGAGGATTTTGCGGACGGGGAAGATGATGAGGAGGAGGAGGACGAGCTTGCGGAGAGCACACAGTACACCGTTCTCCCCAACAGCCAGGATCTTTTTCTCAGCCTGACTGAAGTAGCCTCCCAACCCTCCCAAGGCGGTATCCCAGACCATGAAGCCATAGAAAGGACCTCTGGTGAGTGTACCTTTGTAAATATAAAACATGGTTTAAAAGCAAGCGTTTTTAATGATTAATTTGCCCTGAGGACTTGGGATGCATTTGCAGCCAGTACAGCTACTGGAAAAGTATGTTAACGTGCCTGGGGATGGAGCAGAAATCCTCCAGGGACATCTCCATGAAGTTCTCCTGGAGGTACTCCAAAAGCCTTTGCAGAAGGTTTCTGGGGAGGGCAGCCTTATTCCGTCCTCCATGGTAGGACACTTTACCACGCCATGCTAGTAGCAAGTAATCTGGTATCATTGCATGACAAAGCCTGGCAGTGTACGGTCCCAGTGTTTGCTGGCATTCAAGCAACATCCGTTCTTTATCTCGCTGTGTTATCCTCAGGAGAGTGATATCGTTCATGGTAACCTGGTTGAAATACGGGAATTTAATTAAGGGGTCAGAGGTGGCTGTTCCTACTGGGCTGTTTGCCTGTGGCTGAAAAGAAATCCTTCCCTGCAGTTAGCCAAGCGGTGGGGATGGGGGGGGGCATTGGCGCTGAGCTGTTTGCATTTGACTAGCAGGGATCTTCTCTGATACCAGCCATGCGGTGGGGGGAGGGATAAAGTGATCATCCCAGAGAATTGGATGGGGAGGGGTGTTAGTTTGGCTTCTGCTGCTGCTGCACATTAACACGAAAACCGCAGCACTCAACGGGCTTTGCTTGGTATGGGAAAGGAGGTCGCTGCTTTTATGAAGGTTGCAGTAGCCAAAAGACAATGGCTTACCATGGCCGCATACAAGCCGAATTCTGTTGCCCGGCCCTGCGTCTGTGATCTCTAACACCAAAGCCACCGGCACTCAACATTAAGATGCAAAATGCGACCTTGTACCGAAATCACATGTGCTATGTAATGTGAATAGTGTTGTTCATCGTGAAAGAGTATAAGCATTGTTCTGTAAAATGTATCTTTTTAAATACTTCTATCCCTTTTTTCCCTCCCGCAGCTGCAAATTTTCCAAGCCTCCCTCCTCCGTCCCAAAGGCTATCTCAGATAAGGCTGCGAAAAAACCGCATGTGAGACAAAATGTTCTCTGAGATCATGCAGTCGACCCGCAATGAAAGAGTTCATCTGAATGAGTGGAAGGACATGGTATCAAAGTACAGGAAAGCTGCCAATGAACGTGAGGAGAGGAGGGACAAACGTGAGGAGAGGAGGGATGAACATGAGGAGAGGAGGTGGCAGGAAGATGAGAGAGGCCGGATGCAACGCTGGGACTGTTGCGTGATCAAACGGACATGGTCCGGCGTCTGGTGGAGCTTCAGGAATGGCAGCAGGATCACAGAGTGCCGCTGCAGCCCCTGTATAACTGCCCTCCTCCCTCCCCAAGTTTCATAGCCTCCTCACCCAGATGCCCAAGAACGTGGGAGGGGAGGCTCCATGGACCCTGCCACTCCACCCCAGTGGACAGCCCAAGCAAAAGGCTGTCATTCAAAAACTTTTGAAGTGGTCTTTTCCTTCCCTCCTCCCCTCCTCCCAAACCCCACCCGGGCTACCTTGTCAGTTCTCTCCCTATGTTTATAATCAATTAATAAAGAATACATTATTTTTAAATGATAGTTACTTTATTTCCTTTGAAAGCAAGCTGTGATCGAAGGGAGGAAGGTGGGTTGCTTACAGGGAATGAGTCAATCAAGGGGGCGGGTTTTCATCAAGGAGAAACAAACAGAACTTTCACACCGTAGCCTGGCCAGTCATGAAACTGGTTTTCAAAGCTTCTCTGATGTGCAGCGCTTCCTGGTGTGCTCTTCTAATCACCCTGGTGTCTGGCTGCGTGTAATCAGCGGCCAGGCGATTTGCTCCCTCCCACCCCACCATAAAGGTCTCCCCCTTACTCTCACAGAGATTGTGGAGCACACAGCAAGCAGCAATAATAATGGGAATATTGGTTTGGCTGAGGTCTGAGCGAGTCAGTAAAGTGCGCCAGCGACCCTTTAAACGTGCAAATGCACATTCTATCACAATTCTGCACTTGCTCAACCTGTAGTTGAACAGCTCCTGACTACTGTTCAGGCTGCCTGTGTATGGCTTCATGAGCCATGGCATTAAGGGGTAGGCTGGATCCCCAAGGATAACTATAGGCATGTCAACATACCCAACGATTATTTTCTGGTCTGGGAAGTAAATCCCTTGCTGCAGCCGTTTAAACAGACTAGTGTTCCTGAAGACGCGAGTGTCATGAACCCTTCCCGGCCATCCCACATTTGATATTGGTGAAATGTCCCTTGTGATCCACCAGGGCTTGCAGCACCATTGAAAAGTACCCCTTGCAGTTTATGTATTGGCTGCCCTGGTGGTCCGGTGCCAAGATAGGGATATGGGTTCCATCTATTGCCCCACCACAGTTAAGGAATCCCATTGCAGCAAAGCCATCTACTATGACCTGCACATTTCCCAGAGTCACTACCTTTGGTAGCAGCAGCTCAGTGATTGCTTTGGCTACTTGCATCACAGCAGCCCCCACAGTAGATTTGCCCACTCCAAATTGATTCCCGACTGACTGGTAGCTGTCTGGCGTTGCAAGCTTCCACAAGGCTATCGCCACTCGCTTCTCAACTGAGAGGGCTGCTCTCATGGTATTCTGGCACTTCATGGCAGGGGAAAGCAAGTCACAAAGTTCCATGAAAGTGCCTTTACGCATTCGAAAGTTTCGCAGCCACTGGGAATTGTCCCACACCTGCAACACTATGCAGTCCCACCAGTCTGTGCTTGTTTCCCGGGCCCAGAATCGGCGTTCCATGGCTAGAACCTGCCCCATTAACAACATGATCTCCAAAGCGCCGGGGCCCGCGGTTTGAGAGAATTCTGTGTCCATGTCCTCATCACTCTCGTCGCCGCGCTGCCGTTGCCGCCTCCTCCTCGCTTGGTTTTTCAGGTTCTGGTTCAGCATAAACTGCACGATAATGCGCGAGGTGTTTACAATGTTCATGACTGCTGCCTTGAGCTGAGCGGGCTCCATGCTTGCCGTGGTATGGCGTCTGCACAGTTCACTCAGGAAAAAAGGCGCGAAACGGTTATCTGCTGTTGCTTTCACGGGGGGTGAGGGGGGAGTGACGACATGTATCCAGAGCCACCCGCGACAATGTTTTTTGCCCCATCAGGCATTGGGATCTCAACCCAGAATTCCAGTGGGCGGGGGAGACTGTGGGTACTATGGGATAGCTATGGGATAGCTACCCACAGTGCAACACTCTGGAAGTCGACACTAGCCTTGGTACATGGACGCAGACTGACGAATTAATGTGCTTAGTGTGGCCGCATGCACTCGACTTTATACAATCTGTTGCCAAAAATCGAATTCTGTAAAATCGGAGTAATCACATAGTGTAGACATACCCTATATTAGTATTGATGCTGCTTCATGATTGTTTTTGTAAGTTTAATTCTTTTTAGGGCACTCAGTGGTTGTGTGTGTTAAAGGGGTGAGAAGTTCTTTTCATATTAAAAGAAAGAAATGTATAAAAATAGTATCTATTCAGAAATCGAGAGGTTTATTTTTGCTGTTGCATCCAGTATGTTCAAGAGGTATGGTGCTAGAGTAGTACCTGATAAGTGTAGATTACATATCTTACTATGTATTTGCACATCATCTACTACAACTGGGCCCTATACCCACGTGGAATTTTGTGGAGGTACTGCAATATGAGGAGTATTAAACTGTATAACCCTGATACAATCAAACCTGCAGGCCTAGAGTTCAAAGAATTGCTTTCCTGCACTGGAATCTGTATTTCTTGGAACACCCTGTAAGTGAGCAAGGCAGTAACAAAAGAAATTACAGAAACAAAGCCTCCTGAAATCACAATAGAATGGAATGGATACACAGTGTAATTTTTTAACTAGGCAGATATTCCCTTCTGAAGTTTTGAACTACTTCGTGTTAGGTACTTTCAGCACAACACAGGATAGATTCAAGTTGAATTACCAGAGCTGCCAAACCTCTATAATGCTGATAAGACAGTTGTCATATGTGGACATGCTACTAGCTATGGTGGGGGTTTGGGGGGGAAGAGTATTGCTTTAAGCTCATGATGGTCAGCTGCTAACTACTTGAAGGCCTGTCTAATCCTGAGACCAGTTATGCTTAGGTTGAGAAGGAACACAGCTTGGGTATACAAGAAGTTTGCACACACTTAGATTATGTTCTACATTTTTGACTAATCCTAAGTGTCTGTGCACTCTTGATAAATAAAGAGTTGACCTGTGGGTGCCAATGTAAGGAGAGACACTCACCTCTTGAGTGTCTCCGGCTGCTGTGTCTCGTACTGCAGGCTCTTTCCTGCCCTGATGTCCCCTGTAGGTCACTGACCTTGTTAGGTGGGTCCTTCAGTGGTTCATTCCTCCAGCCAAGTCACACAGGCAAAAATGAACCACTTCCAGAGTAGGAAAGAGTTCAACCTGTCTGACTGCCCTCACCGGGATCTTCAGCCCCATCTCTGGGCCCTTTAAATCCAGCTATTCACTTGGGCTTCTAAAGGAGCTTTAGACTGTTCTTGGGGCTTAGGCCACTTTGCCAGAGCCTGGAAGGGGAACTCAGATCCACCCACTACTCTGGGTCCCAGGCCAGGGTGCCTATGAACAGCAGCCACGTGCTGCTTCCTTTATTTAGTTGCTTCTGCATTCCTTAGGCCTCTTCCCACCTGCTCCCTTTACCTCCACCCATTACCTTAGGATTAAAGTTCTCAGGCCCAGTAAATGTTGCCAGTGAAGGTCTTCTGGCCAGAGAAAAACACCCTTTTTCATCCCTCTGATCCCAGCCAGCAACTGACCTCCTAAGGCCAGGGCCGGCCCCCATGCCCCCTCACTTGGGCCAAAACTTTGAAAGGTCTCAATTCTATCTTCTTCCTGTTCTACTCCTCTCATGGCATTGCTCTGCTACCTACCCCAATAAAGGAGAACTAACAACTTAAAATGCCTTGTTCAAAAATGTTAAGTAAAACGCCTGAAAAGCAAATGTAACTTTTCTTGTCTGCATAGTAAACACTGGCATTTTTTATCTGTTTGAATAATCAAAGTGGTGCTTTCCGTGCTTTCTTGGTTGCAAAGATTTGAACTGCTTCCTGCTGAAGGTCCACAGTCTGGGCCAGCTCATGCTCTATTGAGATGGTTGCAAGGCTGACCAGCCTCTCCTGTATCATTGTGGAGTGTAGATGTGTTTTTATTAACTTCAGCTTGGAGAACAGAACAGAACAGAACAGAACAGCCTTTGGAGTTGATCCTGCTGAAATGTATCTTGAAAAGGCTTTCAGTTCATCACCTAAATCACTTGCATCAATATCGCGCATGTCATCATGTGTCAATACTGTCTCTAGTGCCCTGCATTGCTGGTGTAGGTCTTCTTCAGGTATAATGAGGAGTTTTGGAATATCATACAACATCCCAAATATACTGCTGTGTTCCTTGAGCTGCATGAAATATTCTTCAACTGACTGGATTGCACAATCTAGCACCTGGTTAAAGAATTCAACTTTGGGGTCTCTTATGGGATTATCCCGTGCCTCGTAATCAAAATGTCTTCTTCTCCGACTCTTGTATTCTTGATTGGGTGGGGAAATAGCTTCAGTATGAAGTTCCTCTGTCAACTTCTGTGCACTCTTCAGAACGTTTTGAAATCCCTCATCTGACCGGTAAAACTGTAGGGATGACTTTGCTTTGTCCAGTTGTTCCATTACTCCAGATATATTAAGGTCAACACCTTGGAGTCTCTTGCTTACAACATTTATTTCAAACAGTATGTCATGCCACAACACTAAGCCACACAGAAATTTGAAGTTATGTATGTTTCTGGTGATTCCATTTCCCTCTGCCACTGTTCTCCCACAAACAGTTCCTGTCATAGCATTATCCTCCATAATGGCAACTATCTTCCCAATTTGGTGTTTGATAGGCTCCACTCGACTTTCCCATCGTGTGGCACTCAATGGTTTCAGGGTCAGAGAGGATGTTCCCAGATGTTGCTTCAAAATTTGCCATCAATGAGTTGATGCAGAGAAAAATACATAGATGCTTTGAATTACGTTAAAAAATTAAGCAGCCTCACTAGAAGCTGATGCTGCATCACTGACCGACCACAAGTTCAACGAATGAGAACTGCATGGGGCAAAAAAAGCTCAAGGATCCATGTCTGCACTCCTCTGTTCTTTCCTCTCATGTTGGCACTATTATCGTAGCCCTGACCTCTCATGTCAGCTATCGCAATTCCTGTATCTTCCAGTTTTTTAAGAAGCACATTTGTCATACCAGCTCCTGTAGTATCATCAATGTCAATAAAGTCTAGAAAATGCTCTCTGACAGTCACTATTGCAGGGACATTTTCACTAGGTTCTGTTATTGTTACAAAATGCACCATTAAAATCATTTGTTCCATATGGCTGATGTCAGGTGTTCAGTCCAGAATAACAGAGTAATATCTTCTGATTTAAGATCTGCCACAATCTTCTGTTTGACTTTTGTTGCCAGTAACTGTATGATCTCATTTTGAATTGTTTTTTCCAAGGTAGTGGTGTGTGTACATTTCTTGGGTGGTGACTCTTCTTAGATGCTCCTGGAATACAGCATCAAATTCAGCCATCAGCTCCACAATTTTAAAGAAGTTTCCATTGTTTGGCACATACAGCTGATCTGAAGTGCCACGCAGTGCTAGGTTTTGGGTAGTAAGCATTCTCACAATGGCAATGAGCCTTTTCAGAACATTTTGCCAGTAAAGAGTCTCTGATGCAATCTTCTCTTGATGCTGATCATCTATGGTGGCCTTTAACCTTAGTCTCATCTCAAACTCTTTCCACCTATGGAATGCTCTCTGGTGATTTGCTGCCTTCTCATGGCATGCCAGATTTCTAGCCAGATTTTTCCAGTCCTTTGTTCCTGTAGAACCCAATGTGGCTGGAACATTAAACTGGAAGAGTTTGCAACAAAAACAGTATGCAGCATTCTGGGTTTTTGAGTACATAAGCCATGGCCTCTCCACTTTATCACCATTGGGGATTTCACGGCAGTAACGTGTTGGATGGAAACTTCTATTTTCATTGTCTTTGGGGAACATGAAGTTTTTCACTTGCTGTGGCCTGTGCAGTATAAGGAAGTCCCTCAGGCTACTTTTCAAGTGGGTCCACAGTCCTGGATCATCTAGACTTAAGGAACTAAACTCAGCAGCAGCTGTTTCTTGCACCTCCACCACACTCGTCTCTGATCTACACTTTTCTTCAGGAATGTGCATGGTTACATCCATTTGAGATGGAGATATGGATGCTGCAGTAGCTGCCAGGTCACCTGCACTCTGACTAACTGGAAGATCAAGCATCTCCTCACCACTCACATCCTCACCAAAAGGCTCACCATGAACATTTGTGTCTATGTATCTCAGGAGAGCTCCTTCCTGCTTAGATAGAAAAGCTTCCTTTGCTTTCTTTCTTTTTCTGAATGCTGCCCCAGAGGGGCGTTTTCTTCTTTCACTCATGACTGCTGTTTTGTGCCAGCTACAGTGGCTCTCAACACTCAATTGAAGGGGACAAATAATCAGGCTGGTAGCAGGGCCTGAGTGAGGGAAGATATCAGTGTCTTAAGGGCCTAACTGGCTCCTACTACTTCAGCTGACTGCCTGTTCTCCTCAAGTGAGTTCAGGGAAGCAGCAGGAAACAGGAAGCTCCCTGAGAAGCTGGTGTTAATCAGTCCAGGCTCCTGGGGGTGCTAGAGAGGTACATAAGAGGCTCCTCCTCCTCTCTCTCCCTGCAGCTCCTGCTGCTTTCTGTTATTCCCTCTCACCTTTTCTCCTGCTTGCCTGTTATGTCTCTTGTGCCCTCCTTCCTCCAGCACAGCAGTCCACCATCTCTGTGCACCTAGAGCAGAGAGAATACATATGCACCAGCAGCAGACACAATTTTCTACACTCTGGGTCCTAGTGGTGTCCCCCCCCACATCTGGCACCTGAGGCGGCCGCCTCAGTTCGCCTCATGGTAAGGCCAGCCCTGGCTAAGGCCCTGCAGCTCCTTTTATCTGAGCCTGCTGGGCTCTGATTGGCTGGTTCCACAAGGTCTCTCTAGACAGGCCTGCAGGACCAACTTGGGGCCAGGGTTGTAGTAGGACCACAGGGCCTGCACTGGGGGAGGTGATTACGAAAGGCCAAGTACACTCCATCACAGCCAGCAACATGACAAACTACTCCTATGCATGATGAATTACAATCTGAAAGCATAGCATATGTCTGGGATTTGCAACTATCCTGTCCAGACACTTTGAATGTGATTGATTGAGGAATATTATAAATGGGCAAGGAAGTGGAGGTGCGTTGGAGAGCTCCGCGAATCTTAATGCCGATGCTTGATTCATTGACCAAAAAAAAAATAAAAAAATAAAAAAATCTAGTAGATTGCTAGAAATCATCCTGAACTCTACATAGCACTATGTCCCATGAAAAGGGGATGGCCTACATATATTGGTCCATACTAATTACCTGAGTGAATTTATTTCTTTTACAAACAATTAGTAGTTCCTGTCCCATGCTCTTGAAACCCACACAAAATTTAAGTGATTCCATGTTATGCTGGTGCTTGGATGACAGTAAAACTGAATGACGAGAAAGCTGGACAATGTTTGGTATAGTGAAAGACAAATGCAAGATTTAATCTCTACACTCTGATGACAAAAACAAGACTAATTTAAGGGCAACATGAGGTGTGCAACTCATTCCAGAACCAAGATGTGGCACTACATACTTTATCATTCCTGACTCAGAACTCTTCCATGTCCCCATACATCTACTACACAGGACCCGATCAGAAAATTACCAATATGGACAACTATCCCATATAGTCAACAATCAATGACTAACTTAAATTCCTGGTTTCAAAATTGGCAGAAGGAGGGTTCTCAGGCAGAACTCAGAGTATGAGAATTATAGATTATTATACTCTCTTTTGCCAAACCTATTATTTACCTCAGTAGCAAACAATGTTAATGTAATACTAAAACATATGTAGACAGCCATACAACAACCAATGCAGGCTGCAATAAACAACCTACTGTATTTTCACCCAAAGAAGGAAAAATGCTGCCTCTAAACATACAAGAAGTGTCAGATGAACCTGATGATCCTCTGTGAGCTGTAGTGGGGAATGTTTTCAATAATCTCACGTCCATTCTGGATGCTGGTTTTCCCTTGTAATCTCTGCTACTGACGTCTAATAGATTAGTTTTATCTTCAAGTTTTGTTTTAAGAGAGGTCTAAGTTTTCTTCCTCCAAAGCAGCTGCTGGACTGCAGTGCCCCATTGATTCTAACGGGCTATGGCTCAGGCTCTAAAAGCAGCTACTTCCTCAAAGGTATGCAGTTGTGTTCTGCTGACCCATCTTCACAAATGCCTTTGTGCATTCAACAAAGAAACTTGCAACTCTGTGTTTGTATGTTTTTGCACAGCTATAGCCCTAAGCCTCCCAAATACTAAGGGCTTGTCTTCACATGCAGCGCTACATTGGTGCAGTTGCAGCACATTAGTGAAGACACTTTTATGCTAGCAGGAGAGCTTCTCCTGTCAGCGTAGTTAATCCACTTCCCCAGGAGGCAGTAGCTATGTGACAAGCGAAGCTCTCCGGCTGACATAAAGCTGGTTACACTGGGGGTTAGGTTGGTATAACTACTGTGGATTTTTCACACCCCTGAGCGATGTAGTTATCCCAATATAAGTCTATAGTGTAGACCTGGCCTAAGTGAGCAATGCACTTACACTGTGAACATCATAGGGATTTGCTGTATCCAGTCAGACTATCTATTGTTCAAGTCCAGTATCCTACCACCTACTATGACTTGATACTCAGTGTCTCAGAAGGTGGTAGTATTATTTGGCCAACTACATAATGCTGTACAATGGCGGGGGGGAAGTTTCTTGACCACTGCAGCTGGTTGACTTATCAATTGATTTACCACAGCAAAGAGAATAAATCTGTCCCTTCTCAACTGGTTTAAAGACTCTTGAGGGAAACTTTACTCCAGATGCATAATTATTCGGCCTTCTTTTTATGCCTCTGTTGTCAGAACTCCAGTATGACTGATTGGTTAGAAAAACAGCTTTTAGTATAGGTGGCCTAAAGCAGGAATAGAAGACTTACCCAGGACTTAATTGATCAAGGGAAGATTATCTCCTTTGAAGATTTATAATGTTAAATATACACTGTAACTAGTATGGAAATTCTTTGCACATAAGACACTGCCTTGTTGTACTGACAAACTTTCCTGCTGGGATTTATCAGCCCTAGCGAGATGTTAGCATTTGAACTGCTAAGGGGAAAAAAGAATCAGGAACCGAGCTATCAAAGGAATACTTATAAATTTTAAAGCAGAACAGAAATAGGATCTAAAAACACACAGACAAATATTAGGATATGTAAAAATTTTTGAAAATTACCTAAATACTTTCCTCAAACATTGGTGATACAGCATTCTGCAAATAAATGTATTGTCAATATACAATATTATATCATCACCATCTTCTGACAAGATGTTACCAAGCCCTGAGACTTCTGTTTTGTTGATACTGAGCTGGCAAATACCTACTCCCACCTTTTTTCTTTTGTCCATCATTGTAATTAGTTACTGGTGGAACACATCCTTGGGGAGTTCTATCAGCTCCCTATTATTACAGACATTAGTTCCTCAGATTCTCAGTAGGTTTAGTTTCTCATCATGTCTGTGAAGGACTAGCCATTATAAACATCCCCCACTGGCTCCTGTTTGGAATTACTTTTATGATTGTGTTGCTTACTCATAAGTCCCTAAACAATATGCAGTACAGAACATTCAGTTTATCCGTTTGACCTTGTTATGGTATTTTTCTAGGAGAGCAGCACAAGATTCCTGAATTTAATAGACCTTTGAAATAGCTGGAGAAAGTTCATTAACATATTTACAAGACTAAATTGTACTCAGTGTTAAACTTCAAAACTTTTGTAAATTTTGAATTTACCTTTTGTACTTTTGTAAATTTCATAATTGTTCTTGAAATCTGGAGTCATTTGTTTTTACAAGGCTTCCTCAACTAAAGCCAGCCTTATTTATTTCAAAAGTACATTAAAAAAAGACAACCCTTCTACACCTTTCCTCTTCCCAACCTCTTTGGGAACAAACAGCTTTGCTTGCAGAATGAAACACTTTATCACATCTCTAGTTCCTAGTTGTTCACTTGCAGCAGCCTTTGGCAGCCACATGTTATGACTGCACCATTAGATGGAGATTCCTTAGCAGTTATCTGCTTCTGGATGAAATCCAGAACTCTGGTGCACTTTGCATTAAAATATAGATTGAAATATTGACTGCTTGTATTGCATGTTCATGTCCCAGTCTTGCACTCCATACTCAAAGAGAACGCTCACTGACGTCATGGGATGTTTTCCTGAGTAAGAAATGCAGTATCAGGCCTTTAATCACCAATTACTTGCACCCTGGGATATTCTTGTGAAGAGAGCTATTTAACGCATTTTAAAATCTATACAATATAAACACTATTGGGGTAATGCAGTGTTTTCCAAACTTTTGAAAGCTGAGTCCTCCTTTCAGGAAAATGAAACTAATTGCACCGCCCACAATTCCACTATGTGATAAAGGCTTACCCATCTTAATCTGTATATCTTCCACCCTGATTTCCACACACATCCTGGCTAGCCCTTGGTCTCCGACCTTTCCTTTATTCTCTTTTCCTACATAATTTGAGCACTGAAATAATCAACACTGTTGACATTTAAAATATCATATTAGCAACTAAATTAGCATCCATTGAAATAAACGAGGCAGTTCACACTACAGAATTATTTCAGGCTCTCTGCAAACTATGAAAGTATGCTATGTCTTGACTGTTTTCTTTGCAGCCATAACAGCAACAGATTTTTTTTTACATGAAATCTGAGACTCTGGAGAACTATTAAAAGGTCTACTATGCCCTCTCTGGCTAGTTCTTCACACACCCCAGAGTGTTTTGGGAAACAGTGGGCTAATTAAAAAAACAAACTACTAATTTAATCTAATATAGATGTTTGTAACAGAGTGAGTGACTGACTATTGCCATGTCCCCATTCACTTGGAACCTTGAAATTTGATATATTCATTTATGGGGTTCTGAATATACAAAAAATATCCCAAATTTTACTTTTTACATTTTAGGGTGCCAAAAGGCCAGTCTTCACTGGCTCTCTTAATCAGATTTTTAGCCAAGAAAATTGTTTCAAGCAAATAAATGTTTCAGACACAGATGTTGATAGCATTCATGGCCTGCCATACAATTTCCATACCCAGATGTGGCCCTCTGGCCAAAAGGTTTGCCCACCCCTGTTTTAGAGGGTTGCCACACATGATCCACTAACTGTCAGGGGCATGCCATCTTTAAGGCAAATTGTACTGGATTGATTCCCATGATATTAAGGAAAAATTGTTTTCTTTTTCAAGTCAATTGAACCTTTTGTTCAAGCTTATCTCAAAAAACCAGAAACAGCTGCTTGTTGATATGCAATACAAGTCTCACTACAAGAATTTTGTGGTCATTTGTTATTAAGCTTTACTCTCAAGTTTTGATGATTATAAATGGTGTATTTTTATACATGTAATGCATGACTTTATGCCAGGCTATTTGAATCTTTTGCAACACCTGTATTCTCATATCTCCATTCTTTTTTACTGAAAAGCAAATGAATATTTTTCAGCATTCAGTGGATCATGGTACATTTTGTAATAACTCACTTGGCATAAAACATAATTTGATAAAAAGGTTTGCAATAAGAGTAACTACTACGAGCCAATTACATATTGCCCTGAAATGCAATCTGACAAGTATGTACTAAGCAGTGTCTGGATATATTAAATCCTTATTCTTAACAAAAGAGTTAAACAAAGATATACATATTCACAGGAGGTACAGTCAGATACTCAGGGCTGGTGCAAGGATGTTTCGCGCCATAGGCGAAACTTCCACCTTGCGCCCTCCCCCTCCCCGAGCCCTGCGGCCGCCTCCCGTCCCTCCCCGCCTCGAGGCGCCCCCCTCTGCGGCAGCTCCCCACCCCCCCTCCGCCCTGAGGCGCCCCCCCCCGTGGCAGCTCCCCACCCCACCCCAGCCCGGGGAGCCATGCGGCAGCTCCCCACCCCAGCTCACCTCTGCTCCGCCCCCTCCCTGAGACCTGCGGCAGCTCTCTACCCCCCCTCTGCCCAGAGGCACCCCCGCCCTGAGGCGCCTTCCCTGTAGCAGCTCCCCACCCCCCACCCCCGCCCGGGGAGCCGTGTGGCAGCTGATTGGCGCTGCAAGCCTGGGAGACAGGAGAAGTGGAGCGGCGACGGCATGCCCGGGGAGGAGGCGGAGCAGAAGTGAGCTGGGACGGGTAGTTCCCCTGCGTGCTGCCCCCCCTTACTTGCTGCAGGCAGCCCTCCCCGCGCCCGCCTGCCCCAGCTCCCTCCACCTAAATGCCGACGATGACCGGGGCGGCCGAAGATCCGGCCGCCACGGTCACCGCCGAAGAAAATGCCACCCCCCAAATGCTAGCGCCCTAGGCCGCCTAATATGTTGCACCGGCCCTGCAGATACCTGGCTAATACATATCTGCTTTATTCATAGTCATCACCTTTTCTTTTCTGTGTACTGAAATGCAAATAAAACGTCAAATCTGAAGAAACATTTCTCTTTGAAACGGAACTATGAACTGGAGTGGTTAAAAAGGGACTGACTTACAATTTTAAAGCCCCTCTAATTAGCATACCATAAAATTGATAATCACAGAGCCATTTAATGAAAAAATAAAGGCAATACACACTACTCGAAAAGTAAACTTACATTTGTAACTTGTGATTTAAGAAAGTGACATGAACTGTCAGTGATGGTAGATTCATTGTCTCATTCACACTGTTACTGAATAAAAGTGTGAAATTATCCTGCATTACAATTTGTATATGCACGTTGAGAATGACAGGCATTTGACAGGAGTACTTGTGGCACCTTAGAGACTAACAAATTTATTTGAGCATAAGCTTTCGTGGGCTAAAACCCACTTCATCGGATGCATGCAGTGAAAATACAGTAGGAAGATATATATATATACATATATATATATAAACATACATATACACACACACACACACACACACAGAGAACATGAAACAATGGGTATTACCATACACACTATAACGAGAGTGATCTGTTAAGGTGAGCTATTACCAGCAGGAGAGAAAAAAAACTTTTTGTAGTGGTAATCAAAATGGCCCATTTCCAGCAGTTGACAAGAAGGTGTGAGGAGCAGTAGTGGGGGAAAATAAACATGGAGAAATAGCAGCTAGCAACAGGTAGATTGCATAATGAGATTAATTTGTTAAAATATGTATCCTTATAGAAAAATCTAATAGAAATAAAAAGAAAATTCTAATCTTTCACTTACATTCAAGGCTACAGTCCAGCAAAGCACTTAAACATGTGCATAGTCCCAAATGAAGTCAGTGGGATTACTTTTACACGTTAAGTGCTTTGCTGGAACAAGACCTAATAGAGAATGATATCCACTCTATAGGAAACAAAAACAAAACAAAAGCTACAGTAAGGACTTCATCTAACTGTTCTGTAGATTTTTAGAGTAACTTCCAAAGAGCCCTAATTTCTATTACATTTTGTAGTAGTTTTCCCCTAATGAAGTGTTGAACTTCAAGGATTTATTAACAAGTCAACAACAAGGGAATTAAAATGTTCTAAAAATAAATATTATGCTAGTGTGACTTAATAAAGGTATTTATATCACTAATTCTATGGTTTCACAGGTTTGGACCAGACAGTTGCAAGGCAGCAGCTACTGATGACAGGTACACACTGGAAGCTGCTCAAGGGAATGCTGTGCATCTAAAAACATGGTCTGAGGAAAACCAGAAACAGATATAGAATACAGAGGTGTTGTCAAATCAATATCACTCTATCCAAGCTCATGGTTATCTAATTTTGTAAGTGATGGGAAGAAGAAAAATTACTGAAAGATTGGTTTGTTTTTGGATGAATTAGAAATATTACCACTTACTGTTATTTCCATCAGAGTTCAGAGGCAGAGAGGAAAAATTGGAAGCAGCAGTGGACTAGGCAAGCAGTCACATCAAAAGAGATAGGAAGCATATGACCCAGAAAACCTATGATTATTTGTAGAAAAAATTATACTGATCTCAGTAAAGACAAGTAAGACAGATAGATACCAGCCTACGCAAGAAGTCTGAGTACAGAAAGCATCCCTCACCAGCACATCCCTCACCCGCACCGCTTCCCATCGCCCCCAATGGCCCGGGATGGTGAACCGAGGCCAGTGGGGGCCGCGATCGGCCGAACCTGCCGCGTCAGCAGGTAAATAAACTGGCCCGGCCCACTAGGGTGCTTACCCTGACGAGCCGCATGCCAAACGTTGCCAACCCCTGGGATATGCTAAAAGTGATATTTTTGTTTAAATAAAATACTATTCGAATATCTACACCACAGCAATACAAACTGGAGAGAGATATCTAACTCAATGGTTTAAATAATCATCCGCAAAATAGGAGGACTCTAAATTCTGAAACATCTGAAGGGTTGGAAGAGAAGAGGATGTATCCAGCAAACAGCAGTAATAATAATAATCTCATGCTGCTGAATGCAGAGGCAGATGGAATCTTCAACTAGGTGCATCAGTTAGTAAGAATTAAACTAACTGCCATGCTTTAAGTAATTAGAAAAAAGCCAGTCTTTTTGCCAGGTCCTTTCTGCCAATTCAGAAGATGCTGCCATTGCTTTTCCAAGTTACAATACTACTTCAACAGCAGCACATAGATTATGTCAATGCAGAAAAAAACAGACGGTGTGAATTTCCATCTACTTTTGCATACATAAGAGAGCATTCTGACCTTACCTAAAAATACCCTGTTCTAAGGTTTGTACCCAAGTTTCTCTAAGACAAGAGATAATGCTTGCACTGGGGTGGGGTGGTGGGGAAGGGAGGTGGATCTTGCAAATAGTTTAGTAGTTGGGTTGAAGTTGCCTTGAGGCAAGTTACTAAAGTATTGCTGAGATTGTTTAAGAGTTAAAGGTTTTATATAAATGAAGGAAATTAAAAATGGAAGGTTTATTTTTGGTGGCTGGTGTAGCCTATAGGGCTAACCTGCTTGCTTGCGTATAAATATATTTTCTTATAGTTAAAGTATTTGGTTTACTGTAATAGGTTTATAAATTTATATTAAAAGTAAGTTTGGCTGTAATGCAAGAGACCTACAGGCCATATCCTGTATGTTAAGCTAAAGCAAAGTTAGCATATCTATATTAAGATATTTTACTCAGAAAGCAAAGTTGACCTTTATCTTGTTTATCCTATACCCAAATAGATAAAGTATCTACGCCTATGATCTTTTATTTAGACAAATAGACAATGGAGAATGGCATAGGGGAGTTTTCAATGTTGTACCCACAGACTTAACAAGTACACCACAAGAGACTGATGTGTGTATATACCTGTCATCAATACGCACATACATATTAGCCTATTGGGTAAGTGTACCCTAACATTACTGCGGGTGATGAATGAAATTTGGGCATAAGAGGAAGGATTTTCGGCATTTGCCCTATAAAAGAGGTGATCCACCTTGATAGATATCAGAGGGGTAGCCGTGTTAGTCTGAATCTGTAAAAAGCAACAGAGGGTCCTGTGGCACCTTTGAGACTAACAGAAGTATTGGGAGCATAAGCTTTCGTGGGTAAGAACCTCACTTCTTCAGATGCAAGTACTTGCTCCCAATACTTCTGTTAGTCTCAAAGGTGCCACAGGACCCTCTGTTGCTTTCCACCTTGATAGAGTACTCCGTTCTCACTTTACTCTACTTCTTACTTATTACTTACTTCCTCCACTCTATCTACGATGACTGCTGCTATTAGTAGGCTATACTTGTTCTTCTTAAACTTGAAGTTTCAAAGGAACTAGGTTAAGCTTGGTTTCCCTAAGTTTTATTCTTTGTTTATTAGGTTTTGATTTTAAGTTTAAGTTAGTCAACTAAACCCTAATTTAGTTTTGATAGCTCTTAGCATTAAATTCTTCTAAGCACTGCATCCCTCACTCAAGAACTGAGGAACCTGAACCGCAAAGCTGTTCCTGTGTCTCTTACCACCAGGTTATCAAGGAAGGGTGTGAGTATATTAAACAAAGCTTTGTTGCATATAATATTATATTATCATATGTATCTTTTGAATAGCAGTAATGCAATTGTAACTTTGTAACTCTGGTTATTTTAACATTTACTTACTATTATTGATTTTAATAAAAAGTCTCTAAGACTATATCTGTCTCAGTGTGTGCTTCCTGTCATACCCCCGAGAGTCCTTTGTAAATTCCGTGGAGCCTGCTTCGGGACAAGAACCTTTATCTTCTGATCAAACAGATTTGCAAGCCTAAAACCCAAACTAATTAATATTAATGATTAATTATTATAATATTATTAAATCAAAATTATATTAATAAATTAAATTCCCATATTATCCAAAATAATACTATCGGTACACCCTAAATCAGGCTACACTGGTAAAATATACAGTTACAAAGGCTTCAGAATATTTTACAGTATGCTAAACTTAAAATCAATGCCTTTATAAAATACAGAGTTTGAAGATAAACATCACCTCAAAGACTGAGAGAAAACTCTTTTTAATTACAAGTTTTCTTGGAGAAGAGGAAAAGAGACCTTACAACTGGTTTAAGTGAACTCAAACAAGCAGGTTATTTAAAACTTCTGAAATTTTGGCCATTATTTTGGTCCCTAATTCCCCTTCTGATGGTATTATTGAATGTCAGAGAGAAATGGAGATATTGTCACAGGAAACAGTATAAATACCATTATCTGTTCTTTCTAATGTACCCTCTCAAAGTCTAGTCATGAACTGTAAAATTGCTGCTAAACTACTGGAAAGAATATAACTGGTTTTGAAGTAGAACATAGAGTTTTGCATCTTGGTCTCAATCCAACAATCCATTTCTGTATGTGCAGATTTAAAAACTTGAGTAGGTTCCTTGAAGTGTAACACATAAAAGATGGAGATTCACAATGAGAACACACTGTGAAAATATATTAGCATCCTAATTAAAGTACTAATTAAAGTTCAGAGAAGACACTAAAAACATGGTGGAATCAAATTTAATAATAATTTACATTTGTATAGCAAGACTTCCATCTAAATCTCTCAATATTTCAAGTATTAATTAAGCATCATAACGTCCCTGAAACATAGTGAATTATCTGTATTGTACTGAGACACCAAGAGGTTAAAGTGTGATTATACTTTGAAAAGTGCATCTGGGTTTCAACATGTTTGCTAGTTACTCAATGATCTCTATAACAAATATTTTACAAGAGATTGGATCTAGAAGTCAGGCTTGGATTCTTTCTGGCATGTTTATCAATAATTAAAGCTTCTGCACTTTGAATTTAGTTAGCAATTCTGTTAATGTTGCAGCATGAGTCAAGAAAATCTAGTTCACATTATGGTCCAGATCTGCATTCCCATTTGCACAAAAGCATGAGCTCTTTTTTGCACATGCACAACCCATGTATACAAGTAGGAATTTGTACATGCAAATACCTACATACATATGCACAAATCCTGACTTGTGCACACACAGTGAGCAGTGTGCACATGTATACACAAAGGTGTGCATGCAGGTTTGAAACTCTGGGTATATATGACTTCTCAATGTCACATAGGATATCTATAGCAAAGGTAAGAAGACAACTCAAACCTCCTAATTTCTAGTGAGTCACTTTCTTATTAAATTGAATTTATTAAGGCAATTCTTGCATTGCAAGGGAGACTTAAAGCTGACAGGGCTAAGCAAAAGAAGTGAATTAAGGAGTACTTTGAAAATAGGGCGAGACGGGGCTATTCCAGTTAAATAAGGTAGTGTGGAAGAAGGTGCAAGTACCAACATGGGAGAAGAAAACACAGACAGCAGTTAGGCAGGAGGTTTGGGTAGAGAGAGGTGACTAATAGGGAAATTAGCAAGAAATGAGATGCAGGAAGGCCTGTCCTTGAATTCAAGGATAAAGAGCTTGAGTTTTATGAGCAATATAGGGAGTAAGCAAACATGACTCTGACAGCTGAATTCTAGATATGCTGGAGATGGTACAATGAAAATCAGGGAGGCTGGAATATGTACGATTTTAGTAGTTGAAGGGAGAGATGTTCTTACAAATAGACGAAGTTCTTATGCAAAGGAAAAGGAAGATCTTGAAAATGCTGTAGAGGAGGTGTTTGTGGAAAAAGACACAAGGTCTTGGAAAGAAAGTTTAGGAAACTGGTTTTAGTAATGTTGAATTTGCATTGTAAGCAGGCCACACACAAGGAAGTGTTAGAGGGGGAAGAGGGCAGTGATAGAGACAGAGTTAGGAGGCATCAGCAAAAAAGTGTTACTGGGATAAGAAGACAGACTTGATTTGACCAGAATGAAGTCGTTAATGAACTTAGTGAAAGACGTGTCAGTTGAGAAAGTGTTAAGTTATTAATGTGGTCATTGGTTCCTTCATTCATTATGTGGTTCTCAGTTTCGTAAATGAAGAGAGAACAGAAGTATCTCATAACTGATATCAAATGATGGAACCAATGACTACACCAATATATAGATTATAGTAGATAATTACATGTGTTATTAATTTTATACTTCATATCCCAAATCCCAGGAATAATATTTTTCATATTGGATGGAAGGTGGAAAATAACTTATATTATTTAGTCAGAGATGATGCAGACACATCTGTGAGTCATCCTGCCTGGAAGCTATTTAGAGAGAGACCAAAGTATTTTTAGGAACAGTACAATGTTTTATCTTTCTGTCCCAAGAGATCTGCTAGAATTGATACAATGTGATCTTCAATAAAAATTATACTGAAACCAGCAGATATAAATGTTTTCAGTGTATGGGGCTTATTCACCAAGACTATTCTGGCATCCACAGGTGTAAAATGCAGAGTAAGAAAGTATTTCTGTCTGGGTAGAAGTTATGCAGAGCTGTTGTAGCTGTGTCAGCCCTAGGATAGTAGAGAGACAAGATAGGTGAGGTAATAAGTTTTATTGGACCAACTTCTGCTGGTGAGAGAGACAAGCTTTTAAGCTTACACAGAGCTCTTCTTCAGGTCTGGGGAACTAGATAATGTACTGTGTAATTTTTCGGCAAAATTATGGGGGACACAGGATAAAAATACTATATATATAATTTAAAAATATATATAATGCAGGTGATGGTAATGTGGTATATCTCAGAAAGTAACTGAGTATATTTCTGATTATACAAGCAATCTAATTTACACTTATTTATAACTAGTGGAAAATGGTTCCTGATAGAGAAAGCAAATTACTAAGTGAGTCTCATTTTCATTTTTTAAAACCTGCTGATTTGCGAGAACAAAATCTGTGTCAGAGATAGACATCTTTGCCCAACAACTCACTCAGATGCAATCTTATTCCCTACATATACCCTTTTGCTGAGTGCTCTCAAACTGATAGCAGCTTTAACCATTGCCCTCTAAATCATCACAGAAAGTTGTACCTCTCTGAGCACATTGGGCTAACATCAGGCATTGCAAGTATTCTTTGCATATGCCCCCAAACATTCTATGTACATTAGTACAATTTAGCTGACAACCTAACACAGCAGCAGCAACAGAGCCGGATGGGCTGGTCATGTGAACAATGCCTGAAGGAATGGGAAAGTGAAGGGAAAGTTAAAGCAACAAGATACAGAAGAGGTGAGCTTGAAGAGACAGTTTAAAAAAAGGAGTGAGACACATTTTTTCCAGGGATGGCTCCTCCATATGCCTCTACAAAATCTTCTACTGGCAGCACTTGCTAGGACCAGTGTTGTTGGCTATGACAATTGGAGATCTACAACTATATTTTTGGTTCGGTACATTATGAAGGGAAGGAAGTTTCCTAATCCCACTAATCCCAAATTTTATATTATAAACTGTAAAAGAGAGTGCTCTGTAAACTAAAAATTCTCTCTTTAGGTCTTGACACCAAGTCTGAAGGCTCTGAAACAACAAATGGGGAATACCCGGTCAACCTGCTGAACTTCCCCACATGAATGTCTATTCCATTATCTGTGTGATAGTTATTCCCTTTAAAGTTAATAGCTGTTATGCACATGAACCCTGGGGTGAGCACATGCCTCTGTATTTACCTCATCCATTGCACATTACATATTTTAGAGCCACTGGTGCACCATGGAAACATTCTATCAAGTTTTCTATATTTCTCTCTCTCTCTTTTTTTCAAAAACTGCTGACATTTGCACAGGGAATATACAACTTAAAGATTCTGGCAGTCCTATACTGTATGTTTCTAAGAACATTGCTACAAAATATAACAGCAAGAAAAGGAAAAAAAATTGACCATCTATCTACATTAATTTCCCCCTAACAGATATGTAAAATTTCAAGCACTGATCAGGCAGGAATGTAAGCATGGGAGGAGTCCCAAGTAAATCAGTCTGATTACTCACGTGCTTAAAGTTATGCACAAGCTTAAATGCTTCCTGAATTGGGGCTTTAATTTGCAAGCTATTATGTGTGAGGCCAGGCTTTGATCATAAAGTGAGCCAAACACTAATGCAGAGGCCACCTAAAGCCATTCAGACAAAAACAACTGATTTAGAATAGATTGGTTTCAATAAGATTCATTACTGAAGATTCCATAATGACAATCTGTTTGGGGCAGGTATCGAGAATAAAGTGATTAATGCGGATGCTAATATAATGGCTATATGTTTGAGAAATATAAAAATGCGCACATGTACACGCTGAACCAATCTGGCACATTTTACTCAGGCAAGCCTCCATTTAAAAGAGGCAGAGGGAGTTTTGTCCGAATAAAGACTGCAGGACTGGACCCAGCTTTGAATCTAAATATACAGGTGTCATGTGAACTGGAACACTTAGCACTTGCTGTAAGTACATCAGCCTCCATGGGCACTACTACAGCACCCAGAAAAAAAAAGTTAAAGACAAGGGAGACGCTATTCTTCCATGTTCCCCCTTCAAAATATTACTTCAGCTTTTGTTTTTAAAAGCTTAAAAATCTGTGTTAGTGGCAGGAGTAAACACACACTTGCTAGACTTGGCTAAAAAATGAAACGAACAAGAAACAAGTTTGGTGGAGAAAGGACTTGATTATCTCATGGCAAGTACTGTAGCTCACAGCACTGGATTTTCTATTATGCTGCATTCCTTGTTGTCTGGGAAATTGCACATTAAAATACCCTAATTGCTTTGCTTAGGCTCACAGAAAATTGATAGACACTAATTTTAAGCTACAGTGCACTACACATACACAGGACTGCTGATGTAGTAGGGTGGCTATGTTTTAATTAATTGTTTGTTTGTTACATTGAATCCATAATGTTTACAGGGATTACTTCACAGTATTCTCCAAGTTTTAACATTCTCATATCGCAGACTCTGCATTCCTTAGCCAGGAGAACTCACACTGAAATTGTTCCAGGGCAGCATCAGGCCCTAGAGTTGCATACCATGCTGCTTCTATGAACCACAGCTGAAATTGTAAATAGTAAATTCTAGGTGGACTGAATTTTAACTAAACCTTATAATCAGTTAAGCCACTGACTTAGTGAAACTTGGGAAACATTGCCTCACATTCATTATAACATCCACTGTCACTCTAGGTATAAAATCAAGGTAAGACTGTCACTGAAAGTCAGAAATATCATCAGATATGAGCTTTCCCTAGATACAAATATTAAACAAGTCAGTATAATTACCTATTTCCCCCATAAATTGACTCTCATAGACTCATAGATTTTAAGACCAGAAGGGACCATCATGATCATCTATTGTGACCTCCTGCACATTGCTGGCACAGAACCTCACCCACCAAGTCCTGTAATAGACCTATAACCTCTGGCTGAGTTAATGAAGTCCTCAAATCATGATTTAAAGACTTCAAGTCACAGAGAATATAACATTTACACTAGTTAAAACTGTGAGTCATGGTCCATGCTGCAGAGGAAGGTGAAAAGTCTGACCTGAGGGAAGATTCCTTCCTGACCCCAAATATGGAGATCAGTTAGACTCTGAGCAGATACCTGGGAAATAATTCTCTGTAGTTCCTCTGAACCCTCCCCAGCTAGTGTCCCATCACTAGCCGTTGGAGATATTTGCTTTTAGCAGTCACAGATCGGCTACATGCCATTGTAGGCAGTCTCATCATTCCATCCCCTCCATAAACTTATCAAGCCAGTTAGGTTTTATGCCCCAACTGCTCCCCTTGGAAGGCTATTTCAGAACTTCACTCCTCTGATGGTTAGAAACCTTTGTCTAATTTCAAGCCTAAACTTGTTGATGGCCATTTTATAGCCATTTGTTCTTGTGTCCACATCGGCGCTTAACTTAAATTACTTCTCTTCCTCCCTGATATTTATCCCTCTGATTTATTTATAGAGAGCTATCATATCTCTCCTCAGCCTTCCTTGGTTAGGTTAAACAAGCCAAGCTCTGAGTCTCCTTTCATAAAGTAGATTTTACATGGGAGACCAGAATCTCTCCATCTGGTTGCAGAAACACTGCCAGCTTATGTTTTGATTTCAAATCACCTATAGCTGAGGTGTGTTCAGATTCAGGTCCTGATGGGATTTTTACCCAATTATATTGCCTTCCATTTACAAAGAAGCAGCAAGATGATTTTCTTTGGAACCACTTTTGCATTCATGAGCCATTTGCAATACTCAGAGATAGATTAAATATGCCTGTACATTTTTACTATGACAGATCTTGCCCACCTATTTCACCACCAAGATTTGTGAGAACAACATGGCCACTGTGGCCATTTAGCATGTTATGGGAATTTTATCCACTTCACTAGCTCTGTGCTGTTTTACAGGCACAAAAACAAACAAAAAACAACAAAAACAGATTGCAAAAACAAATCAATCTAAAAATATCACAAAAAGGTGATACAATAGCCTTTAATTCAGGTGGTTTAAAATTCAATTCACAGGCAATGCAGTATCAGCCTTGAATTAAGCTGTCATTTTACTAATAAGGGGATTTAGCCATGATATGTTATTTTAATACAAGTCTGCTTTAGCAACTTACCATAACAGTTAAAACATTTTATTTTGCCACCTTTTTAAAAAAATTTTTTTTTCTTAAACCAAAGTCATTACCAAGTACAGAAACCACAAACCTCAAAACAAACAAACAAACAACCTCCCAACTGCCTTGAAAAACAAAATGCATTTGTTAAAGGTTAAAAAAATTAATAACTTAAATGATCAAATATGTGTATTAACAAAAAAAAGCATAGCTTTAAAACTTGGGGGGAAAAGAAATAAAGTAGGGCTGTCAAGCGATTAAAAAATTAACCACAATTAATCACAGGATAAAATAATTAATCTTGATTAATCACACAGTTAAGCAATAATAGAATACCATTTATTTAAATAATTTTGAATGTTTTCTACATTCTCAAATATATTGATTTCAAGTACAACACGGAATACAAAGTGTACAGTGCTCATTTTATAATTATTTTTGATTATAAGTATTTACACTCTAAAGAAACAAAAGAAATAGAATTGTTCAATTCACCTAATACAAGTACTGTAGTAGAATCTCTTTATCATGAAAGGTGAACTTACAAATGTAGAATTATATACAAAAATGCATTCAAAAATAAAACAACGTAAAATTTTAGAGCCTGCAAGTTCACTCAGTCCTTCTTGTTCAGTCAATCGCTCAAACAAGTTTGTTTACATTTGCAGCAGATAATTCTGCCCACTTCTTGTTAACAATGTCTCCTGAAAGTGAGAACAGGTGTTCTCATGGCACTGTCGTAGCCAACGTTGCAAGACATTTACAAGTCAGCTGTGCTAAAGATTCATATATCCCTTCATGCTTCAACCACCATTCCAGGAGACATGCATCCACGCTGATGATGGTTTCTGCTCGATAACAATCCAAAGCAGTGTGGACCGACGCATGTTAATTTTCATTATCTGAGTCAAATGCCACCAGCAGAAGGCTGATTTTCATTTTTTGGTGGTTCGTGTTCTATAGTTTCCTCATCGGAATGTTGTTCTTTTAAGACTTCTAAAAGCATGCTCCACACCTCGTCCCTCTCAGATTTTGGAAGGCATTTCAGATTCTTCAACTTTGGGTCAAGTGCTGTAGCTATCTTTAGAAATCTCACATTGGTACCTTCTTTGCATTTTGTCAAATCTGCGGTGAAAGTGCTCTTAAAATGAACATTGTAAATAAGAAGAGGGCAGCATTATCTCCTATAAATGTAAACAAACTTATTTGTCTTAGCGATTGGCTGAACAAGAAGTAGGACTGAATGGACTTGTAGGCTCTGAAATTTTGCATTGTTTTGTTTTTGAGTGCAGTAATGTGAGCAAAAAAAAAATCTACATTTGTAAGTTGCACTTTCACGACAAAGAGATTGCACTACAGTACTTGTATGAGGTGAATTGAAAAATACTATTTAATCAGTTTTACAATGCAAATATTTATAATAAAAATAATATACACTTTCAATTACAACACAGAATACAATATATATGAAAAAGTAGAAAAACATCCAAAATATTTAGTACATTTCAACTGGTATTCTATTGTTTAACAGTGTGATTAAAACAGCAATTAATCACAATTAATTTTTTGAGTTAATTGCGTGAGTTAACTGCAATTAATCGACAGCCATAAAATAAAGGTATAAAAATGTAATTCATAATCACTCAAAGCAAACTGTTACTATTTGTGTTTCAAATATAAGGTTTAATTGTTTTAAAGTGATTAGACTTAAGATTATTATTTTATTTTATGGCTAATTCCTTCTGTGCCTCCTTTAAATATTTTTTATAAAAAATATTTTTATTTGCAACCTCCTTACACTTTTTCTTATTTTTTTTAATGTACTCTAACTTTTGCATTGTACCAAAAAATTAACAGTTTCTTGCACTTTAAATCTACATCTACATTACACGCCACTTTCGACAGCAAGCAGCATACATGTAGCTACACATTGCAATGAAAAGCAAGCTGCGTCCACACTGTGGTGTGTAGCTCCACGTCAGTGAAAGGCTCTGGCAGAGGTGAGGTAGTGGGGAAAAGTGTCAGCAGCTCCCTCCTGCCAGAGTCTTTCATAGAATCATAGAATATCAGGGTTGGAAGGGACCTCAGGAGGTCATCTAGTCCAACCCCCTGCTCAAAGCAGGACCAATCCCCAACTAAATCATCCCAGCCAGGGCTTTGTCAAGACTGACCTTAAAAACCTCTAAGGAAGGAGATTCCACCACCTCCCTAGGTAACCCATTACAGTGCTTCACCACCCTCCTAGTGAAAAAGTTTTTCCTAATATCCAACCTAAACCTCCCCCACTGCAACTTGAGACCATTACTCCTTGTTCTGTCATCTGCTACCACTGAGAACAGTCTAGGTCAGGGGTAGGCAACCTATGGCACATGTGCCGAAGGCGGCACGTGAGCTGATTTTCAGTGGCATTCACAGTGCCCGGGTCCTGGCCACCGGTCTGGGGGGCTCTGCATTTAAATTTAATTTTAAATGAAGCTTCTTAAACATTTTAAAAACCTTATTTACTTTACATACAACAATAATTTAGTTATATATTATAGACTTCTAGAAAGAGACCTTCTAAAAATGTTAAAATGTATTACTGGTACGCGAAACCTTAAATTAGAGTGAATAAATGAAGACTCGGCACACCACTTCTGAAAGGTTGCTGACCCCTGGTCTAGATCCATCCTCTTTGGAAACTCCTTTCAGGTAGTTGAAAGCAGCTATCAAATCCCCCCTCATTCTACTCTTCTGCAGACTAAACAATCCCAGTTCCCTCAGCCTCTCCTCATAAGTCATGTACTCCAGCCTCCCAATCATTTTTGTTGCCCTCCGCTGGACTCTTTCCAATTTTTCCACATCCTTCTTATAGTGTGGGGCCCAAAACTGGACACAGTACTCCAGATGAGGCCTTCACCAATGCCAAATAGAGGGGAAGGATCACCTCTCTCGATCTGCTGGCAATGCCCCTACTTATACAGCCCAAAATGCCGTTAGCCTTCTCATCCACTGTAACCCCTAGGTCCTTTTCTGCAGAACTGCTACCTAGCCATTCGGTCCCTAGTCTGTAGTAGTGCATGGGATTCTTCCGTACTAAGTGCAGGACTTTCCCTGCTGCCTCCCCCTGGCAGAGCTTTTCCCCACTGCCTTTCCCCTGCCAGAATCTTTCTGCACTGCTGAAGTCTTATTTGGGGGAGAGACTCCAGCAGCAGGGAGGCAGCAGGATACAACACTGCTAAAAATAGCAATGTAAACAGGGAAGCATGGTTTGGGTGAGTAGAGAGTCATGTATGGTATGTACTTGGATATATACCCACACCCTTCAGGCATGTCTTTACTCTACTCACCTAACCCATACCTCACCATCTGCACTGCTATTTATACCCAGATTAGGGGGGTTATATGGGTAAGTACATTACATGCTGCCAAAAGAAGCATTCAGTGTAGACACACCCTATGTTTTTAATACATCAACTACTGATAACTCTTAGTTTTTAAACCAGCTTTGAAGTCAATTACTTGCTTGCTAAGGTAGCAGCTTCTGAGTATGTATTAATCCTTTAGGCTCACCCAGGGATGTCAAAAACATTGTATTAATTTAGATGAAATAAACAATCCCAAAGAGTTAAAGGTATTAAAATAACCCCGTCACTGTCCAACATTAAACTGTTGTAAACAAGGTCCTGGGTTTGGTATACTGTGACCTCATCCTGTTTAGTACCATGGCAAACACGTTAATATTTTTTAACCTTTAATTTAAAAGATACAGAAGGAAAAACAGCTAAAGCATTTGAAATGTAAGGTATTAAGTAAAGCTCTTATTTTAACAGCCTCCCTTGTTCCCTTTCCCTCTAGTTGGGGGGAGCTTTATGAGGAAAGTCCCTTGTTTGACAGTTTTTAGATTTTAGTATTAAAGATGGTAATAACTGTACTTTTTGGAGAAAAGAGAAGAAGTTAGCTGAGATGGGCTGGAGCTGTTGTTGTTAAAGTCCAATTCTTAAAAGATAAAACAAGACAAACACACACAAGAGGTAAAAAATGCACCTTCTGTCTCTGCTGTTGATTTTCACTTGCAATCTCACTGCTGGAAAAAACATAGGCACAGCACACTTTCTTATCAGTCATTTCAAGACCTGGCAAACTTGTACCATCATCAGGCTGTTTAGGCCATTGCTTTTAGCTGCCTCCTTTTGGTCACAGGCTCACAGCAGTGTTACAAAATTTACAGTCGTGGCATGCTGTGCCAGACTCTTACTAGACAGAAGGCAAAAGGAGAAGGATAAAAAAAGAGAAGAAATAAGGCAGGGAAGGAAAAGGACACACTGGAGGGTTGGGAGGGTGTGAGAAAGTCTCACCGCTCAGGTGTTGTTCAGGATTTAGCTGAAGCCATTGGAGGAGGGGATGTTATCTGCAGGGCCAGCTCCAGGGTTTTTGCCGCCCCAAGCGGCGGGGAAAGAAAAAAAAAGCCACAATCGCGATTGGCGGCAGCTGCTCCACCATGCCGCTTTCTTCTTGGCGGCAGGTCCTTCCCTCTGAGAAGGAGCGAAGGACCCGCCTCCGAAGAGCCCGACGTGCCGCCCCTTCCCCTTGACCACCCCAAGCACCTGCTTGCTGGGCTGGTGCCTGGAGCTGGCCCTGGTTATCTGGGGCCCTCTTCCCAACCTGGTCTGGTCAGGACATCTCTCAGGATCAGGATGATGAAGGTACAATGGTGACATGCTGGATCCTGGGGTCCCAAGAGATGATGGAGGTGGCAGCCATGATGGTAAAGTTCAAGCCTTCCACTTTTTTAATTAGCAATTGCCCTCCTTTTCTTCCTCTCCCTTTTGGGGTCCATAAACAAAAGACTTTGGGAGGGGAGAATTAGGAATGATGGGCGGAATAGCCATCCCCTCATTATTTTGTTTCTCCATTAGGCCTAATTTCCAACAAACCAATTTTGATTTACTGATTTATGGTCCCACTTTTTCTTGTACTTACATGACCCCCATTCTTTCATTAGCAGTAAGTGATGCAGCAAGCAGGGAGGATTGTCAGAGAGACATTTTTATTAAGCATGCATAGGGCCATTGTTACATGCTGAGAGGCCCATGTTTTCTGATAGCAGCCTGGACCCACCTTGCATTTCTGAGCCCCTGGTATCAACCAACTATGTCCACACCTGAAAACTGGTCCCTTCTTCAGTTCCACTCATCACACTAAGTTTTTCCTCATAACATTTATGTAAAGTTGACAACTATTATGGCTATTTTTTGGATGGGGAACACAAATAGAAATTAAGTGACTTGCCCAAAGTCACATGGAAAATCTGTATCAGTCTCAAGAACAGAAGCCAAGTTTCCTCTGTCCCCACAGACACTTAACTTATGGTTCAAAGTCTTAACAAAAAGATCAACCTTTCCCCCCTCTGTTTTCTGTGGTATCTTAAAACAGATTTTCTTTACAGTACAAAGTTTAATTATATTTGCGTCTCCCACTATGCTCTTTTCCTACCAAGACTTGTCATTTCATAACCTTGTTGTGTGTGGATAATCATATTAATCTCTACCAGAACTCCCTGATTTACTAAAAGTCATGGCAGCAAAGTATGCTTCAGAGTCCTAATCTGTTTAACGGCCTCCCACTTAAATCAGGGATCCTTGAAAAAAGCCTGATGCTCAAGAGTTTTTGCTAAGTTTGATACACAGATAAACAATAACTGTTTCCAAATCTAATAATGGCCAGCTCCAGATATGATTATGAAATTACCAGGATTTTAAAAAGTGACCTTCAGCAAAAATATTTTTAGTACTGAATTATCTTGACTGAAGAAAGGAACTTTTGCAATGAAAATAAGTCAGTACAAAAATAAGCATCATTATACCCAACTTTACCATCATATACTGTGGTGTCACCTTTTCTGACAAAGACAGCCTTCCAAATTTCTGTTCAAAAACTGTTTATGTAGTATTTCGCAAATCATAACACCAATACTCTTGAGAGAGTTGCAAGTGTTCATTATTTCTATTACAGTGACACCTAAGAACCCTAGTCCAGGATCAGGGCCTTGTCTGGGCACTGTACAAAAAAATAACAAGGAAGCCAGTTCCTGTCCCACCATGTTTACAATCTAGTGGAGGTATCAGTGAATACTGTCAAAGAAAGTTAAACATATGCTAGAGACATGTTTTAATTACTACCAAACGTTCAAATGGATGAAAGTTAATAGGCCTCATTCTGCAATGTGATCCATGTGGGCAGATACTCACACCCAGACAGAATCCCACTGAATTCAGTAGGGCTCTGCAAAAGCACATGTGCCTGCCCACATGAATCAGATCACAAAACTGGTCTGTATCTATTAACTAGAAAGATTAAATTCCGGATATGTCCAGGCCCTGCCAAGCTAGTGATGGAAGAACGACAAGGTTCAACTGACAAATTTTGTATACTTAAAACTGACGGTATTTTGGATTTTTGTAATAGTTAAAACTATTAACACTTTCACCTTAGCCACAAGACACTGGCATTGTTCATGACAGTAATGAGTCTTGTTGCTTAGATACTTTACTCTTCATTCTAAGGGAGAAAATCACTACATCCAATCATATTACATAAGCACCAATGTCATTCACTTTTTGGCAAAGATAATCAAGAACATCAGGGCTAACAACCTCCTCTGAAGAATATACTCTACAGTACTAGAACAATTATTGCACCTAACTAACTAAAGTACCCTAAGAAACACGAGACATTGCCTTTTCAACACTGTATATTATTTATTTAAATATTTAAAGGGGTTTGGGTATTTTTGCACATAGAACTCTCCTTGCACGTCTTCGAATGGCCTTGAGATGGGATGGACAAGGCCCAGAGGCCCCCTGTTGGAGGCTGAAGCCTCCACTTATCCCAGGAAAGAGGCAATGGAGGTAAGTCCTCCAAGCAGCCTAGAGAGAGTGTGCAGGAAGCAGCCAATCAGAGGAGTCAAAGAGAGCAGCCAATCAGAGCCCAGCAGGGCTATATAAAAAGGACCTGCAGCGCCAAGGACAGGAAGTTCCTTGCTGGAGCCAGAGGAGTGCAGTGATGCTCCTGGCTGGCCAAAGTGAACTGCAGCACCATGAACAGCTCAATGCTGGCAGGCAACAGAGGAGTGAGGAAAAGCTCCTGGCTGGGTGCTGGGACTGAACATAGAAGAGCCCTGAGGTAAGGGTGAAGCATTTGTGGTAGCTGAAGATGCAGGGAAGTGCCCAGGGAACTGAAAGCAGTATCATTAAAGGGACATGGTGTTGTGTGGCTGCTATACGTAGTGTCCCTGGGCTGGGATCTGGAATAGTGGGTGGGCCTGGGTCTCCCCCATAGATAATTGGACAGTGATAAACCCCCAGAAGTGGATCTGAACTACTAAGTGGCCCAGCCAGAGAGCTGGGATCAGAAGGGTCCAAAGGGGGCAAAACCATTGCCTTTAGAGAGGACACCAGGGGGGTATGGCCTGATACCAGGGCTGGGACTGTTTGCAGACATACTTGACCAGAAAGAGGCACTTGTGAGAGGTGGATGCCATGCTGTGACAAGCCTTAAGATGTTCTATAAACAAACACTAAAGATGGGGCAACAACGATTGTACAACTCCTAAACAGTCTTTTGCCTCTTCCATGAACATAACAATTTAAAGTTATCTATTGTCACACTTTTCCATTCACAAGGAGTAAACATATTTTGTCACAGATTTTAGATTAAGAAAACAAAATAAGACCAACAAAAGTAATGTTTCAATGTTTCATACCATGAGTCTTCTCTGATAATCTATACAAACCTTGAAAACAAATAGGCTGCTGAAATTTTAACAGATGTAAGAGTTCTGTATACAAAATAGGAAAGCATCACAATTTCATAGCTCCATCACGACATATGGGAAGTCTCATGGGCCTTGAGGGGAGAGCAGATTAAGGATCAGTGAATTGGCTTGGAAATATGCTAGTTAGCCTTCTCTATGTTTCTAGACCCAAATCAAACTTTTTAATAGGCCCTGAGATGTTAAGTTAATAAATTTTAATAATGCAGGGAGGTTAACTTTTATGTTCTGTCCGCACTTCCTGATTTTTGGACCATCAAGGGGCTAAAATAATGTAAGAATGGTTGTTCACATGGTATTTTCCCTTTGACCTTGAGCAGAAAGCACCAGATATATGACAAGAAGATCTACTCATATGACATCAGGTAAAATTTGCAGATTTAAGAGGTTCAAAGTATTATCTGAGCTTTGATATGCTTACCAAAGCATAACCTAAACTCCATACCATTGAGGCTTGCTCATCACTTTGGATAGAGATATATGATTTAGGACAGGGGTTCTCAAGACAAATGTTTTGGTGGCTGCAGAGCTGCTCTCACACTTGTTCATAAAATACTTAATTAGCTTTAGGAAAAACAAATAAATATCCACATATATACGTCCAAATCATCTAAATTTATTTATTGCTAGTTGGTAAGTCTGTTGTAAAAAGTGATAATAACAAACATAAAAGTATCACTTTTCACAGAAACCTCATTCATCCCTGGCAAGCCTGGTGACAAATTAAGCCTGGATGGCGCATCGGGGTAGGCAGTAGGTGCCAGGGATGATGATTTGGGGGGCCAGGGGACACAGTGGGGGGCCATAGCCTGAAGCCCCATAGCCAGAGCCCAAATCCCCAGGGAATGGGGCTGGAGCCTGAAGCTGTGAGGCCAGAGCCCGGGGCTGGAGCCCGAAGCCCTGTGGCTGGAGCCTGCCGCTCCACCACCCCAGGGATGAAGCCCAAAGCCTGAGCCCCACCACCCCTGGGAAGATCGGGTAACTCACCAGCTTCTTGCTCCTCCAGTGTTATGCCCCAGCTGTCTCCAGAGGCAGGCAGGGCTCAAGCCCTGCTTGCAGCCCCAGAGGACAACACCAAGACAGTGCATCCAGGAGCAATAGGGAGGGGGAGGGGCTGCTACCCCCATCACCCCAGGAGGTTGTGGCCTGAAGAATCATAGAAGATTAGGGTTGGAAGAGACCTCAGGAGGTCCTCTAGTCCAAACCCCTGCTCAAAGCAGGACCAACACCAACTAAATCATCCCAGCCAGGGCTTTGTCAAGCCGGGCCTTAAAAACCTCTAAGGAGATTCCACCACCTCCCTAGGTAACCCATTACAGTGCTTCACCACCCTCCTAGTGAAATAGTGTTTCCTAATATCCAATCTAGACCTCCCCCACTGCAACTTGAGACCATTGCTCCTTGTTCTGTCATCTGCCACCACTGAGAACAGCCAAGCTCCATCCTCTTTGGAAACCCCCTTCACTCTTCTCTTCTGCAGACTAAACAAGCCCAGTTTCCTCAACCTCTTCTCGTAAGTCATGTGCCCCAGCCCCCTGAGCATTTTCATTGCCCTCCACTTGACTCTCTCCAATTTGTCCACATCCTTTCTGCAGTGGGCGCCCAAAACTGGATGCAATACTCCAGATGTGGCCTCACCAGTGACGAATAGAGGGGAATAATCACTTCCCTCAATCTGCTGGCAATGCTCCTACTAATGCAGCTCAATATGCTGTTAGCCTTCTTGGAAACAAGGCACACTGCTGACTCATATCCAGCTTCTCATCCACTGTAATCCCCAGGTCCCTTTCTGCAGAACTGCTCCTTAGCCAGTCGGTCCCCAACCTGTAGTGGTGCATGGGATTTTTTTGTTTTAAGTGCAGGACTCTGCACTTGTCCTTGTTGAACCTTATCAGATTTCTTTTGGCCCAATCCTCTAATTTGTCTAGTTCACTCTGGGCCCTATCCGTCCCCTCCACCATATCTACCTCTCCCCCCATCTTAGTGTCATCTGCAAACTTGCTGAGGGTGCAATCCATCCCATCATCCAGATCATTAATAAAGATGTTGAACAAAACCAGCCCCAGGACTGAGCTCTGGGGCACTCCGCTTGATACCAGCTGCCAACTAGACATCGAGCCGTTGATCACTACCCATTGAGCCCAACAATCTAGCCAGCTTTCTATCCACCTTATAGTCCATTCATCCTATCCATACTTTTTTAACTTGCTGGCAAGAATACTGTGGGAGACTGTATCAAAAGCTTTGCTAAAGTCAAGGAATAACACATCCACTGCTTTCCCCATATCCACAGAGCCAGTTATCTCATCATAGAAGGCAATCAGGTTGGTCAGGCATGACTTGCCCTTAGTGAATCCATGTTGACTGTTCCTGATCACCTTCCTCTCCTCCAAGTGCTTCAAAATGGTTTCCTTGAGGACCTGGACCATGATTTTTCTAGTGACTGAGGTGAGGCTGACCGGTTTGTAGTTCACCAGGTTCTCCTTCTTCCCTTTTTTAGAGATGGGCACTATATTTATTTTTCCAATCGTTTGAGACCTCCCCCGATCGCCACGAGTTTTCAAAGATAATGGCCAATGACGCTGCAATCATATCAGCCAATTCCCTCAGCACCCTCGGGTGCATTAGATCTGAACCCATGGACTTGTGTACGTCCAGCTTTTCTAAATAGTCCTTAACCTTTCACCACTGATGGCAGCTCACCTCCTCCCCATACTGTGTTACCCAGGACAGCAGTGTCGGAGCTTACCTTGTTTGTGAAGACCGAGGCAAAAAAAGCATTGAGTACTTCAGCTTTTTCCACATTATCTGTCACTAGGTTGCCTCCCCCATTCATTAAGGGTCCCACACTTTCCCTGACCTTCTTCTTGTTACTAACATAACTGTAGAAACCCTTCTTGTTACCTTTCACATCCCTTGCTAGCTGCAACTCCAGTTGTGTTTTGGCCTTCCTGATTACACCCCTGCATGCTCGAGTAATATTTTTATACTCCTCCCTAGTCATCTGTCCAAGTTTCCACTTTTTGTAAGCTTCCTGGAGGCCGCATTTGAGAAACGCTGATTTAGGACCTTTACATACACTGTGGGTGCTAAGCTTCAGAACATTCTGTGTTCAAAACTCTCCTCAGAAACTTGAGAGGAAAACTTCCCTAATAAGGCTGCACCAAAATGATGAACAAGATCTGACTTCTGTCTTCTTTAAGAAGTACAGCAGAAGCAAATAGAAAATATAAGCATAAGTGGCAGGAGCTCACAAGGACATTTCTTCCCCCCATTCATCTATGACATTGATTTAGAATCTGCTGTGCCTCAGTATAAAACTTGGGGGGGGGTGGAATATCCCCCGGACAAAATTCTATGGATGTAAAGAATGAAAGGCTAGCACATCTGTAGCATTTACATTCTGTGGCAATGCCACTACAGACACTCCCCGGGTTACTCAAACCCGACTTACAGAAATCCGCACTTACGGAAAAAGTTCCGTACGCTTTTTTTTTTGCGCGTAATTGTCAGAGATACGACAAAATTCGACTTACGCAAGACGTTCCAAAACGGAACACTTGCATAAGTCAGGGAGCATCTGTATAATTTTAAAATGCTGATTAAATATCAGTTTACTGTGGATTGGGCAAAAAAAAAAAAAATCCTTGATCAACCATGTTATTTTCAAGCCAAGAAAATAATCTGTATGTGACTGTCACAGGCAGGGTTCCCTCATCTTGGATTCTTCACTGCAGACAGGCCTCACATACTCCTCCGTAGGTTCAACACTGGGCACTTTACTTACCATGTGCTAAACAAGTGCTTGTCCCTGCAACGTAAGGCTTTTACTTTTTCCCCAGACACAGGGTCAGAGAGGGGCAGGGATCTCATTTCTCTGAGAACCTGGGCTTCTCTTGCCCTTCCTTCCAGCATCCCCCTTCCCTCCTTTCTCTTTCTTAACTGTCCCCTGCAAAGCTACAGTACTCAGACTTCGGCTTCAGCCCAGGGTGGCATGGCTCGGGGCCCCAGGCTTCAGACCCATGTGGTGGAGTTTTGGCTTTCTGCCCTGGACCCCAGCAACTCTAACACTGACCCTGCTTGGCAGACCCCCTGAAACCTGTGGCCACGAACCCCTGGTTGAGAACCACTGGTTTAGTTATCCAGTCTTTAACCAATTTTCTCTTCAATTCAGGCCATGTGGGGATGCTTGCAAAGTAATGAGTGAGCCTTAGGGTACTCTCACACTGTCAGTGTCATTGGAACTCACTAAGATTAAATAAATGAGTCAGGAAAAGAATGACAGACAGGGTTAATGGCAGGAGGATACATTGTTATGAATTCTAAATGGCACAATTGTTTTATACTACTGCATTAGCTGAGAGTTCCAGATTTTCCTTATGCTCAAAGCTGTTCAATACTTGGAATGAACCATAATATAAACAAAAGTACAGTCTGCATGCAAGATAAGGTATCTAAACCCCACACAGGGACCAGGATTTCCTGGTTTATCCTGGAGACAGGTATTTGAATTGGATTTACCCCTCTACTCCTGCCTGAAATGTCATGTCTCAAGGGAAGGCCCTTCCCAGCTCTGAGGGCTACAGGGAATAAAGAGAAGGTGGTAGACTTCAAGGGGCTGCCATGACAGGGAGAATACATCTCCTGGGGCTTAGAAGTGTTTGGGTTCAAGAGGACTGGGGATGAATAAAGGGAGAGCCAGGCTTTCTTAGGGCAGAGGTTTAGATGGCTTAGCTACTTGGAGAGTGAGACTGTCCAGAAGTCCCTGAGGAAAGTGAGGGCCCACATACACATGTCAGAGTTCTACTCTAATATTCTCTCTTGCTCCAGATCAAAATCTGTCACACAGATCTGACTGGACAATTTTGACTGTGGTCTGCAGAGCAGGGGAAGATCCTCACATCTGAGAACTTGTGTTATCACAAGATAAAGGTTGCTTGTGCTTGAATTTATTTTTATCTGTTTAGTTCATAGTTCCATTTTATTTTCACATAAATTTTTACTTATTTCTTTTTAAACTTTTACCACCTGCTTTGACATTTGCTCAGTGGGCTTTCATTATATTAGTTACTTAACTAAGTTAGATAGGGGACTGCTAACACTGAATTATTTTTCAAGCAGGAGGGAAAATGAGTTTATGGGCTTAATTTAGAGGGATAATGGGGAAAGTATAACAAACCCAGCTATAGTGTTTGCTTTTAAAAACAATTTGAAAGTAAATTATCAATTCTAGACCCCTGTTTTCTAATTCTAATTTATTATTAAATGGATTGGCTCCTTAAAGAAGCACATTATCTACAAGAAAGTAGTAAATACTGCACTGAAGCTGATTTCTTTATGGTGTAAGTACAGTTAAGGGCTTACTGCATAAGAAGTAGAGACTGATTACTCTGTATTCTTACCGGGGATTGTTCTTTAGTTTCCAGGAAGAATAAATATCTGCAATACGTAGTTTACCACCATCCTCTCTATGCTTGGTGCTGCAAAACTCTGTACAGTTCCTCAACATGTGAAAGCAGCACAGAGGGTTGGTTCAGCTTAATTAAAAAGGCAAAGAAGGTTAAGGTATTTAAATAGTTTCTTTAATTTCCATATATTAGAATGGGGGTGAATATTCTCAAGAGGAACAATATACACACTTCCTAAGGCTTCCTTTGAGGGCTCATGAGGGGAAGCAACCCTTCTCCAAGCAAGAAGCAGTTTGATTTATAGTAAATGGAATACAGAAATAGAAAGCGGTGGGCTGATCTTTTCTTTCAGCCATTGTCTGTGCTTATAATCTTTTTCATTATCATTCAGAATATGTATCAAGCAGTGTAGTGTTTGAAATAATGAATGGGATCTGATCAGTCTGTGGTTATTATAAAGCCAGACATTTCTCATATTCATTAGCAAAGATGATCTAGCAGGATATTATTTTGGATAGCATTAGAAAGACGGCGTTGTGAAAGGCTTTTCAAGCAAGTGCATCTCTGTGGACACAGCTAATGTTAAAATAGGGAACAGGTTGTGTAACCACAGCTTGCTTTATTTACACAGAAATAAGCATTAAATATCAGCATCCACAGATACAGACTAATACTGTGGAAACCTTGAGAGCCGGTGTACTGCTCCGATAGAGACACAACCCATACTGAAGCAAGCCATACTCAAGTGCTGCTTCTGCTGGTTTGTGACTGTAATAATACTTTCTCAATTAGGAAACAGCTACACATACCAAATCTTTATGTTGATTCCATTACGTTTTCAATTGGACATGGTTGTATTGCAGTGATGAGCCTCCTAAAAAGGTGAACAAATAAAATGTATGGCTTCTGATAAGGTGAGGTATCATATTATTAGTGGAGACACCTCAGGGAGAGCAAGGTAGGCTTTTTTTTTTTAGTCCGATACAGTGTGATCTTTAACCCCTCCTACCAGCCCTGCAGACTTACTCTGGGATCTGGGAGCAAACTGTGTTTGTGCATCATGAGTAATAAAGGTTCCGTCAGCCCAATCTGCCCTCGATGATACCTACACAATCCCTTTGTTCTGTTCTGTATGTTCTTGTACTGCCCTCATCACCATAGTATCTGAGTGCTTTCCAGTCATGCATTAAGTGGCATGACCGACTTCTGTCGCAGGTTGTTAATTTTCTCTCTCACCCTTGACCTGGGGAAGAACTGTGTGTCTGGTATAGTGTTGTCTTTTTGTAGGGCTCTGTTTTTAAAATGTATACACTGCTATGTGTCTATGTTAGAGAAAGTAAGGTGGAAGAAGTGCACCTTGCACTTGGAGTGGAAGGGGATGAGGTCTGTGATGGTCCTTAGTGCCTATCACAGTTAATTCCACAGTCTCAGACCAGGCCCCCAAGAAAGATCTGTCTCTTGCACAGACGAGGTTTATTCTGATGGTAGAAAATTCCATTCCTTTCAGATTCTGCCTTCTGTGACAAGTGTAAAATTCCAATGTCTTCAATGGAGCTGCATTTTGGCTGTTCAGTTGGTAATCTGGTAACTATTGTGCTGCTTTGAGAACCAGAATAAAATCTAGTACAGAGCTGTGTGGCTGACTGGAATTAAAAAAATAGTAAAAATGTATTTCGTCGCTAAAGTCAGTGAATAGGATTCTAAATGCAGATGGGGAGTAGATCTGTTAAATATAGAGATAGTCTAAAATCTGACTTTCCTGTTTTAGGCACCATTGTGTCACTAGAAAAATGTGAATACCTAAACTCTAAAGAATTGTCCTGAAAATTTTAAATATAGATATGTATACCACTGGTCAGTCATCTCAGATTTACAAAGTGCCATGGAGCCCAACCATGAAAACCTTAACTATACATTTCAGAGCAATCAGCTTAGTGCATTCCTTCCTATGGTTAACATTTTCTGTGCTACAAAGAAAACCTCTCTCTATGTGATTTTTATATACATAATTCCCATAGAGTTAGAGGCAGAAAAAAGGGTCTTCAGAAAGAATGGTATTGGATCAAATCAGCTAAAGTTAGTCCTTTTATTCCCCCCTCTAATTTCACAAGGGAAATCTATCAAAGTTAAATATTTTTTCCTTGAAATTCAGCATAAGATATTTAAAATAATATAAATGCTACCTGATTAACAAGAGATGTGTAGGATGGGATTAATAACAGAAGGCTAGAATTTCATATAATAGTTTGTGAAGGGCAAAAGGATTGGCAAGACTGAAATTTAGAGTTGAGCATAATACTGTTACTTTCAAAACCTCTATTGTGGTATGTAATAGTGCTGACCTAGACCTTGGTTGAAGCCCTGAAACAGGAGGAAGATATTGAAGATACTAACTGTGACGGGTTCGATCACAGAGACTACCTTGAGGTTGTCACGTGACATGCTGGAATTACCTCTGAGCCCATTTTTCACTGCCAGCTTGGAACTCCAGAACCCTGCCTTGTTGAGCCAGATATGCTGGTCTGGTGCAACACAGACCCAGGTCTGGTCCACACCCACAAAGCTGTAAACTGTTCACTAAAGTTCAAAGGGTCTATTTTTGCCTAATAATTTTTTTTGTCATAATATTCACTATGCCATTTACACAGCTATACTTCAGGTCCTTCATTTATTTTCAAAATATGGAGATTTAAAAATTCTTATAACCCCACAAAGTTATACCTTTGATCAATATACAAGATAAAGATTAGTATTCCTCACTATAAAGGAAAGATATTATGCTGTTTGTACAATTTAGTTTTAAATCTGCCTACACATCTGCAATAGTAATTTTTCAAAAGTCTTCAGTCCACTTAATATTTTTACAAGGAAGAATCTTGTTTTTTTTCTTAGCATTGGAAACAAAACAATGGCACTATAACATTCACACGCTAAAAAGCCAGGATGGGCAGCCTATCAGGAATTGGAATGTACTAAAATCCATGATGGGGTATACTAGGCCCTGAGGCATTCTCCTCAGGGCCTCACGGTTCTACCTCACCCTGCCCCAGAAAAGGAGCAGTGCTTTCAAGAATGGGTGAGGGGAAAGCAACCAATTAGAGAGAGCAGCTGCTCATCTAAAAGGAGCTGCTGGACAGAGCAGAGTCAGTTACTCCCTGGAACCAGAGGAGCAAGGAGGTGCTCCTGGCTGGTTGCAGCTGTTCCAGTACCTGGACAGAGCAGTTGATGTCAGGGACTGGGGGAAGCAAGCAAGGTGCTCCTGGCTGACTGCAGGGACTCAAGCAAGACTTCAATCCTGACTTTAGGGTAAAGCTGCAGAGGCTGTGGGGAAGTGGCCCAAGGAACAATAGCCACAGAGTTAAAGGGAAGCAGCACGTGGCAGCTATATATAGGGTCCCTGGATCAGGATCTGGAGTAGTGGATGCGCCTGGGTTCCCCCCACTGGCCACAGGTGGAGTGGCCAAAACCGTGAAGAAGGGGGATTTAAACAGGCCCAGGGAGCAGGCTGAAGACCCTGAAGGTGGTCAGCATTTGTTGACTCTTGTAACCCTTCTGCCCATCTACGTTGGCAGCAACAAGGGCCGGGTTCTGTATCTAGGGGTTCCGTTTCAATAACGCAATGCAAAACCTGCTCGAGCCCCCACCCAGTGACCTGGGACAATTACATACCACCCCCCTGGGTGCCTCTAAGAGGCAATACTTCCCCTCTCGCAAGCACGGAGTCTGAGTGTAACAGAAAATGTTTAATAACATGAGGTAAACGACATGAGCATTAAATTGGAAAAACACCACAAACAGGATTCATAACACAAACCATGAGCAAAAAACCCACCCCAGCAAGTTGGGCTGTGTCCTTTCCCTTGGGTTCTTGAAACCAGCAACCCAAGGATCACCAAAGTCCCAAAAGTCCAACAACCCCCCCAAAGTCTCTGTCCCTGGTCAGTGCAGCCCCAGAGTGCGGGGGGGGGCACGCAGGGTGTTAAGGGGCACCTTACGTGATCCGAGGCCGACGGGGTTCCGCCGCAGCCTTCACCACGAGCCGCTCCACTCCACCAGCTGCCCCGTGAGCTGCTCCCACCGTCCCACGAACAGCTCTGGCAGCTGCTCCACTCTGCTCACCGACCTGTGAGTCGCTCAGCTCCACTCCAACCGTCCCCGCAAGGCTCCACTCTGCTAGCTGCTCCGCCAGCCGCTTAGCAATATAGCTTCAGGCTCCCCCACTAGTTAACACAGCCTCAGTGATCTCAGCTCTTGGTAACTTTAGCTCTTAGCAATTTCAGCTCATAGTAGGGGAGCCCCAGTGCTAGTGCACCATTGGCCCAAAGTGAATTCATCTCAGCAGTCTGTAACTAGACTTGTAATGGAATCAAAGTTAGCTCTGATATTCAACAGTGGAGAGAGGAGGTAGTGCAATTGGTGTTTCAACCCCTCAGAGAGGGGCCCAGCCCATCAAGTACAAATACCTGTCCCCATCCTCTCTCCCTTCACTCGGTTTTGTAACCCATGCCCCTTGTCAAGCAAGTGCTACTTAGGTAATGGTGAAGGACTCACTCAGTCCTTCTGTCATACAACAGTTTCACTGGCCTTGATTCACAGAATCAGGGTAACAAAACTTTATTCTTCCTGTCCCAATAACAGAGAAAACTGGGGATCCCACACCAGCCAAAGTAACCACTTTCAGATGCTGTTGTTTCATGCCAGGCGAGTGGGTGTGCCTATGCAAACAAGATCAGCCCCTGGAGTTCTTTTCCACACTCGCCATAATTCACCACCAGATGTTAGGGTAGAGCTCGTCCTGACTCTGCTTACACTCTTATAACCCCCGGAAGGAGACTGAACTTAACTAGTGGCTCAGCTGGGGCCAGTGAGGTTCACTACCGAGTGAAGAGAGTCTCCAGGGAGGGAGCCCTGGGGGCACTGGCCCATAACAGAGCACAGACTACTGAAAGCTAGCCCAGAAGGGGTGAGACAGTTGAGAATTGAGCCCGGAGGTAGGGTTAAAGATTAGTATCTTTACTACACACACACACACTCTCTGAGGGTACTGTTATAGGCCCTGTTGGATTGTGTACCCTGGAAGGTGTTTGTTTTGTTGAAAACCCACAGTCTGTGGGTGACTCAGCCAGGTGGCTGAGCCATTGAAAACCTGCCTGACAGATTAACTGCTAACAGGGGTCACCGCAAGCAGCATAACAGAAAGAGTGCAGGCACATGCACCTGGCCAGCAGAGGGTACTTGCAATAGGCAAGCATGCACCTCATTACAAAACCAGAGAATGAAATTTTCATGTTTGGAAAACTAACTCTGGCTTTTATAAATGCAGATTTTTTTTCTTTTTAGTGTCCCTGAGGCATTATAAAAAAACATTGCTTCCCATCCCCACAGTAATTTTAGGGAGTGAGATATGATTGAGCCAATTTTACATATTGAAAATAATATTTTTTGAAATAATATAAATTCACAAATAAAAAACAAAAATTTAATTTGTCAATAAACTAAACAATAAATAAGGTTACGTTTTAGTCATGGGTATTTTTAGTAAAAGTCATGGACAGATCACGGTCTCTAAACAAAAATTCATGGGCCCATGACCTGTCCATGACTTTTACTAAAAATACCCACCCTGACTAAAACTTGGGCGGGGGGGCCATGGGTACTTGGGGGGGCGGGTCTGGGAGCGCTGCGGGTGCTGGGGGAGGTGGCCTGGGACCCCGCTGGTAATGGAGGAGAGAGGGGCTGGGCGGTGGCACACAGCCTGGGACTCCCACTGGTACTGAGGGCCGGGGTGTTGGCAGAGCTGCCAGGGGCTTCCTACCCGGCTCCGCGTCCCTAAAGCTCCTAGGCGGCGAAGGCAGGGGCCAGGGCAGAGGCTCCACTGCTCCTGCCACATGCACCTGTTACGCAGCTCCCACTGACCAGGAACCACAGCCAATGGGAGCTGCAGGGGTGGGGCCTGCGGGCGCAGGCAGCATACTGAGACCCCCCAATCCTCCGCTGCCTAGGAGCTGCAGGGGGGACATGCCAGTGGGAGCCGGGGAGCTCCCCCACACTCCCCAAGCCCCTGCACCTAGCCCTGAGCCCCCTCCCACACACCCAAACTGCTGCTGCTCTGAGCCAGCACCAGCCACTGCAGAAGTCACGGAGGTCATGGAAAGTAATGGAACCCGTGACTTCCGTTACCTCCGTGACAGACTGATAGCCTTAACAATAAATATAGGAAATACAAAGTTAATGATTAAAAGGCTGTAAAGTCAAGAAGTTTCAAGTCAGGAAATACAGAATGAACGTTGCCCATGCAACCTTAATTTAGCCCATTTTGCGTATGTATTCTGATACATAATCCCATATTATTTCTTTTATTTATTTTAACACAGGATCCCTGGTTAATTCAGTGCAGGATGCATCTGCTCTAGGAAGGAATCAAGGTTGTGTGGTGAAGAAGTCTGTTATCTGTAGCCTCTACTTCATTTGTTGCAGAGGTTGGAAGACTTATAGAGAGAGGATTGTCTTGTGTTAGGGCACTTGAATGCTGCCCTGGAGACTTGGATTTTACCCCTGCCTCTGCCACCATGTTCCTATTTGATGCTGGGCAAGTCACTTACACCAGACTTTTCACAAGTAGTCACTTGTGTGTGTAACTAAAGACTGTATCATAATGCGTACTCTGAAAATGCGGGAATAGTATTATGAACTTTATGTATGACTATAGCTATTCACTTTATATCACAACCCATTGGGGGAGAGAGTTAATTTTCTGCCGTGGGACAAGGGAGAAAGGTTAGGTGTTTGAGACATATAGCCAGTGGCTCTGTCTGGAATTAACACATCTCAATGAAAAACCTTACAGAGACAATGGAATCCTCAGTGACCCAACATTAACTTCTATAATTAATTGCTTACCACCGCCTGTCTGTAGCTAAACAGAGCAAATGGCCTCTCACTATAGAATAAAGACTAGAGGTGTCAGCTGGCTGTGTTTTAAGTGGGCTATTGTAGAGACACAGGAATGAAGAACACAGACAAAAAGACTGAGCAATATGGATCCCAAGAGCATCTGGCACATTGGGGCAGTCCCCTCTACCAATATGGACTCTGACTTACTCTTGGCTTTGCCATATTAACTTAAGGATTTTCTCATGCTGTTTTCCAGTTGATTAATTTCCCACCTTTTTTTAAAGCTAAATATTTAGATAGCCTCAGCCACCAATTTGCAAGAAGCAGATAAACATCATGCAAATGAGCTGGAATTTTGTATCTAATTGTCTAATTTTTTGAAGAAAGTAACAACTACTCTTTGTACTCACAGTGTAACTTACCCCAGTACAAACCCAAAGGATCACAGCCGCTGCTTAGCCAAACCCTGTCTTGTTTCATTACAGCTTCTACTCTGACTCTTCTTTGTAATAACATTCTAGTCATCTGAGGTAAATTGGTTATCAACAGCAGCCATTGCCATAACAACCACAGCAACAGTGACTCTTCCTAAGTATGCAAATAGATTGGAGGGAGTGAATGATGAGTGGCGGGTTATCTCTGTCACAATGTTGTCACGCAGGCAGCAGCAACGAACATTAAATGTGCACTATGTGGAAAGAAATCAGGCTTTCCCTGTGTTCCTGTTTACCCACATTTCCAAAAAAAATCATACAAACAAAATACACTTTGGCAATCATTCCACAGATGTATGAATTTGTGGCTGAAATTTAGTTCAGACTCCCCAGGGCGTGTTAACAAAAAAAAGGGTTTGGAAAAAAGGTGAAAAGATACAGACCCTGTAAAACAGAACTTTTAGCTACAATCTCAACTTTGGTCTCACTTGTGCAAGATCATAATATGGTCACCCTTTAAAAACTTTCCAATTTTCTCATAAACAGCTTGAACACATTGCCAAACTACGTAGTACGTCCCTTTATTTCTGCAGGTATCTATATTAAGGATTTATAATTTTGACCATCACCACAGTATCTGAGCTCCTTCTATATAAAACCAGTAGCAACAGTGAAGTCCCTAGTGGACTTCATGGAGTCTCCGGCACATCTCCCTGTTTGGATTTAGCTATAGTACTGATGAGATTCTCTTTTTTTGTTCCTACTTCAAAAGATTCTTTCACTATGGGTTTGATGCCTAATATTATTGAAATGACCATAAGTAATAGGAACTTTCCATTTTTTGTTTTAGATGGCTGTTTATGGTTTATTCACAGCAGCATCACCTTGGCCTTGAGTGAGGTTACGTGAGAAAAAGCCAAGATGGAAGCATCTTAAAACATAATAATAATTTTCCTTTATGATCCAAATTCCGAAAAGCATGCGTATTTGGGACAGCACTTGAGTACATGTTTTCTGAATTAGAGCCTAACTGAGGTGAATTCTTCTCTTCTAGGAATGTAAAGCATTGCAATAGCCAGTGACAAACCAGTAGAGCAAGTATTGAGGTCTTGACAAAGCTTATCTTACACTGTACTATATCAGAGAGTGGAAATTAATATTTCTCTGTAAATCCATAAAAATAATGTGTATAAGGATTTAGAAAAATCATCAATTACATATATTTCATTATTGAAAAAAATTATATTCTCAATATAACTAGTTACTGTGGCTAATTTATGAAAACACCTGTCTTTACCATTACCATGTTCTCCTACAATATCATATATTCTGTCTATTCACCTGCTGTATATGATCTAAATTCTAGATTGTGAGCTCTCTGGTGGGAGGGATTATTCATTTCTGCAGTGCCTAGCATCAGGGAATGTAATTGTGTAGGATCTTTCAGTGCTGCTGCAACACAAATATTACTTTCACCTCTATGAAATATTTAAAGATTTTCACATAGGCACCATTGTCAGTTTCTAAAAGGAGACATTTTGTTGCTTTAGTCTCTAAAATTTAGGAATTTTATATCTTGCAGAAGCACACAGCTGCAGGCCTTGGAGAAACTGACATAACTCAGTCATGCCAGCTTCACTACAGCTCATATTTCTCTCTAGATTGAAATTAGGTATGGTGCTTAAATCTTTATCAGTCCTATTTTTGAGCACAGAGTCAATGGAACAGGCTTTGAATTGCCAAGTCTGTTGCGTGGATGAAACTGCCAGAAGTAAAATCCAAAAGAAGTTCAACACTTTCACTTCAAAGTTTTCTTTGTAATAAGCATTCTTCAGCATCTTTCCCCTATGATTTAATTCCTCTGCTTGACAAATTTTCCAGGAAGTCCTATGACAGACAGCAAGGAAACCTGTTCAGATCACTCCCTGTGTATCTTATTTATGATTCAGTACTTGATTTATTGCCTGTGATTAAGTCCAGTGTGAAATGATCTTGCCAATAGCTCAGTCATGCACTACCTTCACAATCATGCCTCCTTTCATGTAGTTCTTTATTCTTATTAAATCAATAGAGCATACTGAAGTTTGCCACAAATCAATATTTTAGTGTTTTTGTGGGCCATCTTTATCACAAATGTTTTTAAGCTACCTGCTCACCCTGCCTTAGATCAATAAACCATTTGCTATTGCATGGTACTGTCTGCTCTTACATCTCCACCTAAATTTCTCATTTCAAGACCATCTGTCTCTGCTATTCTGTTCTTCAGACAAAGGATTTTTCTCAAAACCCATCATCCTATGTCCATTTAAATCCCTCCCTCAAAACCTGCCTATGCGATGCCTACAAATCTTTGTCTGTCACTGGTTTAGTTAGTGGTCACCTGTGACTACCTGGAGTATTGAGACCACTTGTTTATGCACATACCTTTTCTGATAGATAAGCAAACAGATGGGGAACAGCTATCAGTTGCATATTGTCATAGTCCCTGCTCCAGAGACCACCACCTCTATATCTTCAATGTAGGGTCTAGTCTGTGGGACACATTGGGGAAAAAAAAAAACAAGTACCTGAATCCCCAATGATATTCTAGTAGGAATATGCAGCTTGTTTTGGAGAAAGCTAGTATACGCTAAAACTATCAGTATTCTTTTTTTACCTACTGTAACTGAGCATAAATTGACTTTTACAGTGCTAGGAAGGAAAACATGCAAGAAGTAGAAATATTCATTTGTTTTCACGATGAGAAAGAACTGACTGCGGAATAGAAGTCAAGCTGATTAAAGGAGAGATCAACTCAGGTTTTTATTTCCATTTAATTCTACTGACTATACATGAGACAGTGTGAAAACGGTTGTTAAACATCAAAATATCCACTAGAGAAAAGATCCCCTTACATGCCTGGAACCAAAAGAACTGATGGTTGAGGAGGATTCAAAACTCAAATACAATTTATTGGAGTGAGAACAGTTTCCCTAGCTGATGTTCAACAACACTGCGTTGGCATGAAGGAGAAAACATGAGCACAGAAGAGCACCAATGGCAAAGCCCTGATCACCTTTCTCACTCAAATATTCATATGTCATTAATTGACTTCGCTGAGGCTATTTGTACCAGAAAGCCATACAGGATTTAGCCATAAGTGCCATGACAGAAATATTGGGTGAAATCCTGGGCCTACTGAAGTCAATAGCAAAACTCTCATTGAAACCAGCAGGGCAAGGGTCTCACCCATTTTTCTTCCAATCTGTGATATCCCCATATCTACTGCACCCACAGTCATGAGAGCTGATGTGTGATTTCCTGTCTCCCTTCCCCCCCACCCCCAGACACACACTTGAAATTTAGCCAGTGGCTACCACAGAAGGGTTTGTGTATGTTTAAAACAACAACAAAAACCTGTTAGTTATAGGTTTCTTTTGAAATAATTATTTCTTAAGATAGACTGGGGCAGTCGGTCAGAACAAGGAACGAAATTTCATTAAAAAAAATGCAAAATGCACATTTAATTCAGGGGGTTTGTTACAAAACTCAATAGGGCCAAAAAGAAAATTTTGCTAAGGTACATTTCACGTGAAAATGGCCAGTTTTCAAATAAAAGTGAGTCCCTTTATAGAATGAATATTGCTTTCACATCAAATAGCATGAAGAAATTTAATTAATCTGTTTTATCATTTTATCATTTAGTAGTAGTAGCAGTAGTAAGCTCTTGATGCAATAGCCATTTCATTTAAATTGGAAACATGGAGAATTCGGGCAAAATTATGAGAGGGCATAACTCTTCTGCTTAAGTTTCATGAAAACTGCACTATGAATTTCATACAGTTCTCATTATTTTTGTACTACCATATATATAAAAATTTAAGGACAGCCAAAAGAGAACCCAGCATTCAGCTAAATAATATGCAAACACACTTGCATTTATTCTTTCTTCAATTAAGCTTATTTAACAGATGGTAAACACTGACTAGATCAGCAGGTATTTTAGCAGCTCTATTTTGTTACTGCCACCTGTGTTAGTATGCAACAGGGCAGCCCGGGGGGGGGCAAGTGGGGCAATTTGCCTCAGGCCCCCACGAGAGTTTTTCGGGGGCCCTGGAGTGGGGTCCTTCACTCGCTCCAGGGGCCCGGGCCCCCGGAGCTTCTTCTGCTCCGGGTCTTCAGCAGCAATTCGGCGGCAGGGGGTCCTTCCACTCCGGGACCCGCCGCTGAAGTGCCGGGTCTTTGGCAGCGGGACCCCCAGACCCCTTGAATCCTCTGGGCGGCCCTGGTATGCAAGTGCATCTGCTTGCACATCTAGCAAACTGCTGTGTTTTGTTGCCCTACCAATCCATCTTATGCTTTGAAATGCAGATGAGAGGAGCTGGTAGGCAAGCTGGAGCTTTCCCTGCACAACTTCTGATGTGAGACAGTTGGCAGAATTTTTTTAGCATTTGTTTTGTGTCCTGATTACATAACTGAAATAAGATTCACCCCTTAAATAGGTTATTGGACTCAAATTCCAAGCAAGTTGTTCCCTAAATAAAAGGAACCTATTGTGAACTAGTAAAATCCTCATATATTATAGCTCCAAAATATATGACTAACAGAACTGATATACTCAAGGTGTTTATGGATTATTTTCCCAGAAATGCTAAATGGGCATGGGCAGGTACTGTGCTTCTTTTTTCCTTTACATGCACTGTTCATAGGACCAACAGTTCCAACTACATTTTCCCTTGTTTCTGCCCAAAGAAAACAAGAACAACAGTGAGGCAGCTGCCCCAAGGATCCAGCATTCCTTTCTCTCTCTCCCACTCTAATTTTTCAGATTTGAAAGGAAATGTAGTAAATACCAGTACTGAAATGGGGTTTATTGCAAAGTAGAAACTTAGAACAATATCTTTGTTAAAATAGATTCTTCCCTTGAGATTCTATAGTGCATAGCAGGAAGCACATTATATTTTCATGTGATTATACTATTCTATTTAAAGGTAGCAATGTATTTCAAGTTACTGGCAGAATAATTGGGTAGATGTTAGAACTTGGACCAAAACAAAAGATTTTGGGGTCAAAATTTCATTTTTTTTCAAATGCCCCCCCCCCCATTTGTTGTAGTTTTTGCTTTTCAACAAGCAATGCTTTCAGTTCATTCAGTATACAAAGAAATGAACATGAACACCATTAGGAATAAGACAAAATGAGTAAGGTGTCGGATACTAAAGGAATAAATTTTATCAATACAGGAATAAACTTCTATATACTTGGCAATAAAACCAAATCTTGTTGTCATAGCAGAGCGTGTCTGTGATGTTACGAGGACTGGAGTAACCATATAGTGGGCTGAAGCTGGGTCAGCTGAAATACAAAGGATATGGGGTTACAAAATGCTGCCATCTAAAAGAACATAGTGTCTCCAAAAACATGGGGGCAGAATGAGCGAATGTCTGGTCAGAAGAGTCAGAGGGATAGGGCATTTGACTAGCCAGTGCATTCAAATGAATTTTCTTGTCTTCATTTAGCTAGCTAAAGAAGAAAGAATTGGTATATTCCAGGTTAAGAAAGTGACATTTGCTGCAAAAGAACTACCATAAAAGACAACTGAAGATATTAAATCTACACTATATTCTCCATCATTACATCTCCACAAGCATATTGAAAAAAATAGTAATTGCCACACATGGAGAGGGAGGAGACCTTAAGACTGTTATGATAAAGTAAGTAGTAATGATCCTAGATTTCGCATTGCTGCTTGCTTAGAGGCTCTGCTGACAGATTTTTACCATAAAAGCTGCATGGTAATATTTTAGCATTCAAAAGGAGATAAAATTTTAGAATGAATGTATTCTACTCCCACTATTGACTCTTGTAACTATAGATATGGAACTAAGCCAAACCTGAAAGCCAATCAGATATTCAGGCAAATTCCCTTAAAAGCTTTTATTACAAAAACTAAAACAATTTGCAACAATGTATAACACCATTCTGGAAACACAAGATACATACATCCTTCTAAGGCATTGGAAAAATAAGTCTACAAGCGAGCATATTAGGTGAATCTAGAAAAACAAGTAACAGTCTGAGGAAGAAAGTATTTAGTTGACCAGGGAAGAACTACACTATTCAGGTAATTAGGCCAAAAAAGCTTTATTTTATAAATGTCTGGATTTGTAGCAATCTTTGTAGTTTTTTTTAATATATATATATATATATTCTGAGAACTAAACTATACAGAATTGACTTATTCCCAGGCCTTAGATGTTAACTTTACCATCAAGGTGCCCCACACTCCTCTTAACTGAGCAATAACACCTGGAGTTTCTTCCTTTTTCCAATATAATCCTAGAGACAGAGGAGATTAAGAGATAGGTAATCAGCTGCACATTTATACAGGATAGCTCTGCTTTAACTGAGATGCCTAACAGCACAGCAACCATGCTTAGAAGTCACTTGGAGTCATTCTGAATATAAAAGTTTAAGTATCTATGCAATTTAGGGCAATCCTACCACATGAGAATAATCTATGAACCCTTTCCCCCAGCTGCTCTTCTTGTGCTAACAGTGGTTTTGTTTGTTATTGTTTTTGAGATGGTGATTTATAGTTAGCACGTCATTTTTGTACTGCCTTGCTTATTGCCCCACAAAAGATAGTTGCCCTTTGCCACATGTGAGGCCACTTCTGCAGAGAGATTTCTTTGTCTATAAATTGTTACCAACTTTCCTTAAACTTAATTTTTGTTCCATTTCTAAATGTCATTAGTTCCTTCTATTAGTTTAGCGATTAAGCCAGGATTGCAAGACTTGGGAAGCAACTGTTTCTATACCTGTCATGCGTCTCCTACATCCTCCTACCCTTCAGGAATGAAGTGCATCATATTTTCCACTAAAAAAAGAGAGTGAACCCTGGAACTGGTGCCAATTTGAACTGGTTGTGGAGGGTGTACAGATCCAGTATTTGATCCCTAAATAATCTGAAGTTTTTTCCCATAGAAATGCTGCACAACAAAAAAATACACACAGTAAGGGTGAAATGTTTAGACCACATTACATTTTCAGTCTGACTATTTTAAGTTATAGAGCTAAGGTTTAGCAAATTCCAGACTGAATTTCAATATTTTTCATATGTTTAATAGAACTTTTTCATTGCTCCATACAGCATATTTTCAGGATTGCAGCATGTTCATTGTTCTGCTAAAAAGTGTAGTATAAAGATCAGACTGTATGCACCCGTGACCCCCAGAATCGCTTGTCCAGAACCTCTGGCATGTGATTCTTGGCTCGTCTCAGAGCCTTTACTATGTGGTCCCTGTAGAGCCATTACAAAGGGATGAAACTGCTCATTCCCATTTAATGTATGCAGTGTAGTTGTAGCTGTGTCGGTTCTAGGATATTAGAGAGACAAGGTGAGTGAGGTAATATCTTCTATTGGACCAACTTCTGTTGGTGAGACAAGCTTTTGATCCTGAGTGACTTGAAAGCTGTCTCTCTCCCCAACAGAAATTGGTCCAATAAAAAATATTCTCACCTACCTTGTCTCTCCATTCCCATTTTAAGATACTGTCTCCCACTAGAAAGCCAGAAACACTGCAAGGTGGGAAGCATCAATTCTGCTATTGGAATATCACTAAAAGTGTAAGTCATACATGAACTAAATGTGCTAAATGGAGTCTTTTAAACTCCATTTATTTTCTTTTGAGTCCCACTGGATCAAAAATGGGAGCATGCACTTAGAACTGTAAAATGGATTTTAGTGAACCAGGGTATAAACAAAAGCAGCAATGGCTCTATTTACAGTGGCCATCTTACTTCAGTGTTCTTTTGTCTGTACAAAAGACCTGGCAAGATTTAGAGAGAGATCAGATTAGCCATTGTTGTGTATGTATTTCAGCACACTGTGTACTTCTTCCAAATGTTACAACACCCTTCCCATTAGATGTGTGTCTTATCTTAGGAGACAAGCACCTTTAGTCACAAAAAAACAAAAAAGATGCATCATTAACAAATATTACATTTTTACCACACAAGTCTGCTCTCGTTATTTTAGTATGGCTATACCCTGTGATAGGTAAGTGCCTGCATTGTAGTCTTCAACTTGCTCTGCAAAATATAATCTATTGCTGTATGCATCACACCATGCCTGTATTAAAGAACATACTTGCAGAGGACAATAGCTAGTCAGAGGCAGGTACATTTCCCTTCACTGTTTCTTAAAATGATCTCCATTATTTTAGGTTTTTCAAGGTTTCTGCAATACAATAATTGAACTTTTACTTGCTACAAAGAAAATAACCATTGTTTGCAATATTTTCTTCTGATGTTAAGCATCATGTGAGACAGATGTTACAGGCCATGTTCATACTGCAACTGCCACTGACTCTCAATAGGAGCTGTGTGTGAGGACGACTATGGCAAGTGAAAAGTGGTATTTCATAGCTTTCAAACATGTATCATCACTATTTGAAATTTTGACCCTACCACAGATTGGTTTGTTACTATAAATTTGTACAAGAGTCCTTAGCCACAGCCTCTATGAACAGAAGGTGGAAGTACTGATTCTGAAAAAACCCAAGCACAACCAGAATTAAATATACTCTGCACAAAGACAGAAAATGACAGCGTCTCATTTAATTAATTTGAACATTTCAACATCAAGAGCTCTTTTTGATTTCAAAATGTAAAATACTTAAGCCTCTCTCTGCATGCTGCATTGTTGTTTTCCATCATAATTCTTCATCTACCCATTCTTGCATTCTGATATTCCAAACAGTTTTCTTTTTTAAAGTATTTAAAGTTTTGGCACAGGAGAGAGGAAGCTTGCTCATTTGGGAGGCAAATGTCATTTCTTTCAGGGGTATTGCTAGAAGAGCAAGTTAAAGGATCTTTTACATATAATTTTCTATATTTAAATAATACACTTAAGTGAATATTTATAACATCCCTGAATATTTGGAATTTAGCCTAGATCATTTAACAGATTAATGCAAAATATAAAGTACGGCATTCGTGCTTGTTACATTTTGTATATTAGTGCACAAGTAGTCTCCCATTCTTCCTTAGCATGCTTCGCACATACCCTTTTGGAAGATAAGTCATTCTTCATTTAATACCGCATCTGAGAAACTTGATGGGGTGAGCATAGCATAAATTTGACACATACACTGTCAAATGGATATAGTTATGAATGGTGCAAATCTAATGATTCATTTGCAAATATTACCAGAAGGTTGTATATATGAGTGCACACTGAGCTTCAAGCTATGGGGAGGATTTAAGTCTCTGTAAATATGGCCTAATCTCTTACCATCTTTCTAGTTTTAAATGTCAGTGGTTATGTTGGATTGTTGGAGTTGAGGTATTCTGGCATACCTACTTTGTTTTAATATCAGTGCTCAGTTCATACAAGTATTTCGTTTGCAGGGATCTTTCTTTTGTTCAGTTGGCAATTTCACTTGTCTTAGGCCTTCATTATATAAATTCTTCCAGATGCTCATTTGAGTTTAAACCCAGAGAGTTTCAACAAAGGTGAGATTGAAGGGCTCTGGAGATTGCTGGAATTGCCTTGCTACCATCATCTCCCAAAAAAAGGAAGATATGAGAGATAGAGTAACACCGTAAGTGTGATGGCATCAAGAGATGATTTAACCAGAATGAATAGAGCACACTTTTCTTTAGAGAAGCTCTTATCTTTTCCTCCAGCAGGATAATCCCCTCCAATAATGGCCCAGTATCTGTTGGCTGGCCTTTATCAGATAAAAGGGATGTTGACTAGACCTACTTCACAGACTGCAGCCCACCCAGCACCCCTAGAACTTCCATAAGCAACCAGCTCAAAAAGGACTCTGCATTTGCAAAGATGTGATTTATGGAGACAGAGTTTGGTCCAAATTGAGATGATTTTATCTGATAATTTTATTCAGAATAATTCTATGAGAAACACTTGATCACTACGAGAAGCAGGCAGACCAGACATACTAACACTGTTCACCTAAAACAGTTCCTCTTGTTGGGACTTTGCAGATACGAGGGAAGCAAAGAAGTCGCTCCAGCACAGACAATGGTAAGTTCTGTATACACCTCTACCCCAATATAACGCTGTCCTCAGGAGCCAAAAAATCTTATCACATTATAGGTGAAACTGCATTATATTGAACTTGCTTTGATCCTCCAGAGCATGCAGCTCCGCCCCCCCCCCCCCCCCCGGAGCGCTGCTTTACCACGTTATATCCAAATTTGTGTTATATTGGGTCGCGTTATATTGGGGTAGAGGTGTATTTTACAGCAGGCTAGACCTGAAGTCTACAACAAAATTGCTGGTGCTCAAACAGGAGAAACTTCTGCAGAATTTAAAGTATTTTCTTCTAATTAATTTAATATAAAGTGTATATATAGTGGCATCGTAGAAGCAACCTGTATTGGGAAGCTGGCTAGGGAATAGATGGGGCTTTTGGCACGTGGGAAGGATGTGCGATACTTTGAAATTGTTGAAAAACCAAATTAGCTAAGAGGTCTGTGTTAACTGTTTTGCTGATCTTTAAATGTTAACGTTAACATTTAAAGTTGTAATTTTTAAATTTCAAATTTAATCCAGTGAGATGAACGGGGCACTTCATACCTCTATTTTTCAGGGTAGCGGTACATTCAAGAAGACAGCAGTATCTCTGCTAACACTGTTCACATTTTTAAACTCTTCTTCACAGCCATGAGCACTAGAAACTTAAAAAAAAATAGCTTAGAGGTTAGAGCAGAGTTCTGCAGCAAGCGGCAGATTCCATGACAAATCCCACAGTGGAATACTAGAATACATGGGGACATGGTGAGAGCATATGCTTTCAAAACTGTTGCAATCAATCAGTCAGATTCTAAACCACACTGCTCCATCTGTCTTTCCTCCCACGTCAGTCACACGTCATCTGAGTGTGTGGTGGCTGGTAAGGACAAAGCCTGGGAAAAGCATTTTTAGGACCCATTATATCTTTAGCTGAAGACCAGGCCATCAACAGAGTGACCTATTGGCAAGCAATTGTCTTCCTCAGAAGCCCAGGAAATCCAGTTGCAGTCTAACTTTTAAGGGCAGATGATCCAAAAATGTGTTTTATCCTGACAGGAAATATGCTAGTGAACCTCAAAGTGGAAAAGAGAATAATCTGTCCATGACAAAAGTATAACTATAATCTATTACCTCCAATTCTGCCCACAAAACAAGCAATATTTTTATTTATATGTAGCAAAAACTGCACCAGCTTCCTGTATACCTGTGGTGATCTTGTCTATGTATTATACATGGTCACCTATAAACTTGTAAATATTCCTATACAATTATTTTTAAATACCGGTAGGTGTTTTGTAAACTACTTTACTCTTAACTTTTGTATCATCCCTTCTCTAAAAAGATAGAGAAACTAGCTAATTTAAACGCATGGTATATTCTGAGAGATTAGCACCGTGTGAAAAAACACTGTTGCCACAAGTATTGCTGCTGCAATAAATACTTTGAAACCTGATTTGGTTTTATTTTTGGTTGGGACATGTGCTATGTTGACTTTTTTTTAAACTTGAATTCCATTAGTTCAATTAAAATATTCACTTAAAGATGCAGCTTTTGGTTCAATGGTTATTGGAGGGTATCATCTATTACATAGAATAACAGTCTCCCTGTACATGTTTTATGGTGTGTCACTACAAATTCCTTCTTACCATTCACATTTATGGACCAGCATTCATCTTCTATTCAGAAAACTCAAAAAGATCTCCCTTTAAATCACTGTTAAGACTGCATTGCCAGCAAGCCTGCCCATCTCTTTCAGCACAAGGTTTCCCTACTCTCTCCACCTTTCCTTATTACATTGTACTTATAAATCCAATTCTCAGACACTGCTTAGTGTCCCTTCTCTGTGAAAGGCACCTGTTCTAAGTAATTTGTTACCCTCTAGAAGAATCTTGAACCCTCAAACACAACCTTCCAGTTTTATCAATACTTTTTAATTAATTATCTCCTAGAACTGGAAGGGACCGTGAAAGAAAGGTCATCGAGTCCAGCCCCCTGCCTTCACTAGCAGGACCAAGTACTGATTTTGCCCCAGATTCCTAAAGCGGCCCCCTCAAGGATTGAACTCACAACCCTGGGTTTAGCAGGTCAATGCTCAAACCACTGAGCTATCCCTCCCCCCCAGCTGCAGTACCATACTTTGAAAGAGGTAGAGAGACTTAAATGTGTTTAAACAATGGTTATTGTCCATAGACAGTAGACAGATGCACTGTAGGCTTTATTGTGCCTCCATCCCTTGGCACGATTCATCCCACGATTCTGAAGTGGCAAGTAGTGATCAGGCCAGTGTTTGACTTCCCTTGGCAAACCTGGTCGCTTCTCAACTCCAAACTTTCTGAAAGAAGGGTGTCAGGGGAGTAATTTCTGCCCCCTGGCTTGGCCATTCCTCTCTCTTAAGGAGGAGGTAGACTCATGTACATACCTCCTCACACTCCCATCTACCTTGAGGAAGGCCAGGGTGACAACTTGTGCCAGCCTGGGAAGACTTATGCCACCACTTGTCCCTGGAACTCTCTCTTTGGCCCTACTCTCCCATAGAAGACTCTTCTGTTTTCATGTTTCCAGTTGCTACCCAAGCTGCATGCTCAATGTCCCTCCCAAACTCTACATCACCATGTTTGGGGGAGGAGGGATGTGATCTAATGAATCCCAGTCTCATAGCAGGACCAGAAAACATTGTCTCTGGAGCTACTGGCCCTTTCATTACTCTGGTGCTGAAACCCCACCCCTTAGCTCAGTGACATTATAGTGCCAATCATTCATGCTTTATTTTCATGGGTGCATCTATTCTGGCTTGCTTTTATGGCTTAGCCATTTGTGATCTAAATCTGACTTTTAGTGCTGCATTACAAGAAAATGCAGACAGCTCAACTAAAATTACATATTTAAAATCCACAGATACATCCAAAACAACTGGCTCATGTCTACCCAGTCAGTCATATCTGAAATAGGCATTTTGTTCCTTTATGCAATGTTCTGGTTGGTTTATGTAATATTTTAAGATCCTGTTTAGGGAGCTAATCCATTATTTGGCTTCTCTTCAAAGATTCTTTTATTACAGTCCTTCTGCTTGAAAAATATTATTCACTCCATGCCTTACACATTTTCTTCAAATAATAGGTATGTCACATTGTGTGACAATGTGAGACCCAAAGCAAGTGAAGAACAGATGTAGATACTTGACAGAGTGCATAAAATACCTAGCATCCAAGAACTGTGGAACTCATGAATAAGTTTAAATATGGAGTTCCTGAGTCGTAGACCTGTTTGGAATTCAAAGGAATATGTCTGACCCTTTCTGTAGTGTTCAAACAGCTGTTCACTTTCAGCATGTCCAGACTCCTTTCTATTAATAGGGGCAAACCTATTACCTAGCTTTGAGCCCGAGTTGCTGCCTTGGTCCATCATGTGGGGGTATGAATCCTTCTGCCCAAATCAGATCTGTGGAGTCAGGGCTGGATCTACCTCCATTTGTGAACTTTCATGTGAATGGAATTTTATACACATGAATTTTTAGGGAATGGCTGTTCAGATAAATGTTCATCGTTACCCTCAGTAGCAGCAGCTTTGGATGCTATAACAAGTTGCTGAAAAATGATCATCCAGCAAATCAGATCTCTATCAAAATAACTTCTAAAACAGCATTATATAATTTTGGACATACAAGGCCTTGAATCTGCTTGAAATTGAAGAAACCAAATTAGGATTTATCCAATTCAAACAATTATTTGGAAACTAGAAATATTTTGCAGATGAATACCCCCATCATAATCTAGGACAAGGTATCTATGCTTCAAATTGCTGTTCTGAGAAGGTGGAAAGAGATGGCTTTGAGCCACCTTTTGGCATTGCTGTTCCTGGGGCCTGCAGAGGCCACAATGGCTCCAGGTGTCACATTAACTCGCCAGTGACCGGACTGAGCATGTAGACTACAGCCTCACCCCACCCGCCCCTGGCACATGCCTTTCTAACCTCTACATCTGGGTAGTAAGGAAAGGGTGGATGACACCATGTTGCTTAAAATGCGGCAAGGGAGATTGAGGTTAGACATTAGGAAAAACTTTCTAACTGTAAGTGTAGTTAAGCACTGGAACAAATAACTGTGGAATCTCTGTCACTGGAGGGTTTTAAGAACAGATTAGAAATCACCTGTCAGGGATGGTCTATAGACAATACTCAATCCTGCCTCCTTGCAGGGGACTGGACTAGATGACCCCTCACTCCAGTAGCTCAAAGGGACTTTAGCAGATGCCCAAGAATTTAGCCCCAAGCAATTAGTCACTTACTGATGTCATTATAAGAGACTTTGTTTTGTTCCATCAGAAAAAGCTTTGTGGAGAGCAATTTTAAGACTTGCAATATTCATGTTCTAGATTTGCTTGAAAATTCTGAAACTGATTCTTGTGACAGAATTTCTTCTTTGTAGACACGTATGCTACAAGCAAAGTTCAAACCTCCACTCTTGGTCTTTAAATTCTTTATACCTACTACTTAATGAAGAGACAAGCAAGTCAAGTTAAGTTGTACAACTATTACTTTTAATTCATTTTAGACAAAAATTTATGCAGGCAATTTGGCAATGTAAGTAAATCTTGATCTACCAGGGGGACGGGGTGGAGAGGTAATACTTGTATTCCAGCATTGCCGAACAACAGTCATGCATTTAGAAAGAGTAATGTAAAGATAGAGTTTCTTGTGGGATGTAGAGATTAAATATTTTTCCTAAACACTTTGTCAAATATGTTGCTTTCAGACCAAGACATAAAATGGAGGACTTGACAAATAATCATTTGAATGGCTCTGAACTAATTATTGAATAATTGAATTGAAAAACTGAATTAATTTAGTTCTAGGGTGTGAATATATAATTTCTAACCTTGGCTTCTATTAAGCGATGTCAAGAGAAAACATTCTATGCTAACATAAGAGATTTCAAACTTTTACAGCTATCTGAACTCTCGCTACTTAATGAAACGTCTCCGCTAATCTGGGATGCCTATTTTGAGAATTTAGTTCAATAAATGTTTTGCTTTTTCAAAAGCCTGTCATTTAATCAATAATGCCTTTTGCATTGATGCAACTTAAAAAATGTTTGTTTTCAAATGACTGCTATGCAATCAGGAAAACTGACTCAATTACATATAACAAATAAGGAATAGCAAATAGCAAGAGACAAGAATTCACAAAGATCTCAGACTGAAAATTGTTCATTCTTCTCCTCATTTCTATTATTGTCAACATTAATTCACCAAATAACCACTCTCTCCACATAAGAGAATTAATACAAAAATAAAGATTTAACAGATGGGAGTTAACAACTTCCCCTACATTTGAAGGCATTTCAAGGCAACATCTTCAAAATTTACCCCCCCTTCTGTCCAAAACTTCAGTCTCCCTGGAGTCTTGGACAAGTATTTTTGGTGGTCAACCTAACAAGTTCAAGTGAAAACTGAAAGTTGAAAGCAAGACTCTTAAATAGAAAGTAAAATGAGTAAGTAAAAATAGAAGTAATATTCAAGTAGAGGAGATTTTTTAAATCATACATTAAAAAAGAAAGGGTGTGCACCTTATTTAGATATGAAATTTCCACCCATATTTAAGAATGTTTTAGAGAGCTATATCAGATTTTTATTACGACTCATCATTTTTTGCCAGAAGCTGGGGATAAGCGACAGGGAATGGATCACTTGATTACCTGTTCATTCCCTCTGGGGCACCTGGCATTGGCCACTATCAGAAGACAGGATACTGGGCTAGATGGACGTTTGGTCTGACCCAGTATGGCCGTTCTTATGTTATCTGAGTAAATACATCTAGAACTGTTTGGAAATTTTTCATATGAAAAGTTTTTCTGACTGAAAATGAAATTTTTCCCCTGGAGAAAATTTTGATTTTGCAGAATTTTGATCTTGCTAAAAATGTTTTATTTTCCATTGGGAAAAATCAAAATGAAATATTTTGTTTTGTTGAACTGAATCAAAATGTTTGGTTTCTAATAAATTCAACAAAATATTAAATTGCACTTCTCTACCAATGCCTCGCCTCGTGGAAGATGCAATTTGAGGCCCCATTGTTCTCTCCTATGGGTTGAGCTTTTTGAAGGGCTACATCTGCCATAATGCAGGAACTGTTTTAACCAAGCTGCATGTTTCATCATGGGACTCACATAACTGGGTGCTTTAATCTGGCTAGGGAGCATGGCCATAGTGGAAAATGAGGTCATCCAGCTCCTGAACTACAATTCCCATGAGTGTCACAATAGGAAAATGCAATATAATGTTGAACTGACTCTAAACATAGTATTTCAGGTCATTTCAACAAACTGAAACTTAACATTTTGTATTGACAATGTCACAATGTTTTGTTCAAAAGTGTTGAAACATTAAATTTTAATATTTCCAATTTTTTTTTTATTTTCCATTCTGTGAAAATTTTCAAAATTTAAACTTCATTACAATTTGCGATGAAATAAAATGTTGGAATTTCCCAGGGGACAAATTCCAATTTTTTTCCAGCTCTAAATACATCCATTACTAGGAAGTAGAATGAATCTCTTAGAATTCATCCTGCCATAGAAATAAATTGTGCACTGTCAAGCTTCTCATACTAAAAAGATTTTCTCCTCCCCCAACTATTTAGAGACTAGCACCTAGTACTAGTTTGTGTCTCTTTGGGGAGTTTTTTTCAATTTCACATCTATTATCATTACATTTTCTATCCCTGTGGAAAACAGTCATCTGAAGTGGGTAGTTATTCCTTTAATTGGAATATAAAAGGGCAGAATCCAGAATATGTGGCATATTTATCATCCCATATGCCACTGCAAAAGGATGCCAAAAACCATCAAATATTCTTAAGTGATAAATGTGTAATTTAAGTACACACACACACACACACATACATACATGGTTTTAATGAAATCATATCAGGCAGAACAAAAAATTTTTTAATCAAAACACCTATCAGCTGAGATGGTGGTTTTTTCTCCTGTCATTCATCTTGCTGAAATATCCCCTTGCCACTGATATTTAATTCCAGTCACTACCTTTTATAATAAATTTAGCCTGCCTTTATTCCTACCCACACAGAGCAATTCTGTCTTAACTGTATCTTCTGGGGATATTTTTTTTTTAAACACTCCACATGACTCACCAGTCTTCTACTGTACTTATCTGTCTCCCAAAGTACATATTTTATAATCCTCTCCTCTAGGGCAGACATTTTTCAGCTATTAGAATGTATTCTGTCAAGCGCTGTCTATTATGCCAAGTTTTAGGTCCTCGTTAACAGCCGATCTGCAAATTCTGGCAAGAACCTGCTCACATCTGGATGATGCTAACTTTCTCTTACTACAAGAGGTAGCAATTTACTATGCTTTAATTGTTCACTAAGCAAGCCTGATTCATCCCCAGATAACTGTCCATCCTGTCTGTGCACTGGATGAGGTTCATGTTTTGTATATGTGATGTCATTAAAGATTATTGTAATGAATACACATAAAGGGGCTGAATTAAGGTAGCATTTGCAACCTTACTTTTGAATCATTGACTTTGCAAGATTACCATTCGTTCAACACAGATTTTGTATGCAATATTCTGTACCCAAATCAAATTCTATAGATTGGAACTACAAAACATTGTGCAAGCCACAGCTATTATTGTAATTTTAACTACAGGGTGACTATCTTCCTCACTCCATGTCTTTCCTGTTAAGAGCAACAGTACTTATATCAGATTGCAAGCATCTTGCATGCTCCACTTTAGTCAGATCTGCAATCGCCATTGTGAATTGTCATGTTTTTCCATGCACACACTGCAAAGCAATAAACTGTCAATTAAGATGGGTACTTAAAAAAGAAAATCAAAGAATAAAAGTACCATTGGAAAGGTAGCAAGATACTCACTGCGCAAAATATTCTGTTCTGAATCCACTCACAGCCCTGCTTCCCAGCTGGCAGACCTCTTACATTTAAAGATGCAGGAAAAAAAAACCTATCATTGCTACATAAGCCACACAAGTTTGCTTTGTGGGGGGGGGGTTATTTTATTTTAATTAATGAGACTTTGTTGGATTATATCTGCCAACAGGTACAAATTCAAAAGTGTGGTTGAATCCACAACTAGAAGCATCCCTAAATCCAAGTTTACAGTTTTATATACTAAAATATATCTCCTTCCTTATTTAATCTGGATAAATCTAGATAGGCACATATCTAAAAAAAACTGTATTACTTTACATTTTCTTCTGGAGGTGTCTCAGGGTCTCTAAATCCAAAACCACACTCATCTATCCTTTAAAGGTTGACTTTTGTGGATAGTTTTTTTTTAAATGTTTGCAAACATCTCAGTCCCAGAGACACTTCATATCCATGTATATGGTATTTGCTCAGTCTTCATTCACATTCATGCTGTCAGTCATGTGTCTTGTCAGATGAAAGTGAGAACATTGTCTGTAACCCATCTCCTTCATTTCACTGCTGACTCCTGAGGTACTTAGTCATGTTTCATATTCTTCACCAGAATAATTTAAAAGCAGGTTCTAGATAGTCCCCAATTTACATGCACAACAATGGGGGCAATGGATCAGCATCCTCGTCGCGCCACCCGCCAGTATCTGACAGCAGTCAAGGAAGCTAATGATCCAACCAGCGAGCTGTATACTGTCGTCACCAATAACCCCAATGTGCAGCCCGGTGATTTGTATGTCGTTGCAGGGCCGGCTCCAGGCACCAGCCCACCAAGCTTGTGCTTGGGGCGGCACCTGGAGGGGGGCGGTGCGGTGCTCCGGCTCCGGCCACCGGGGAGAGCGGAGCCCCGGATGGGGCTCGCCGCCCTCCCCCTGGTGCTCTGGCCGCCGGGGAGAGCGGAGCCCCGGCCGGGGCTCGCCGCCCTCCCCCCAGGGCCACGGCCGCCCTCCCCTGCCGCGCTGGTGGGGGGGCAGGGCGGCCGGAGGTTTTTTTGCCTGGGGCGGCAAAAAAGCCAGAGCCGGCCCTGTGTCATTGGTCCAGCTCTGTGCATGTTACAACTCAGCGTGGAGGGTTTGTCAGCTGCCAAGCATGATTTACTCAGCATTCTTGCTCATCGACAGACTATCGACATCATTTGCTTGCAAAAGATACACGTGGCAATTGCTGAAGCCGGGCGTCACAGTATCGATGGCTTTGACCTGCTGTACCATGTGGCACACCCGAAGCATGGCCAAGCCACATACATTCGGTCCGATATTGCAGATGCCATTCAGCTGATGTCTACTGAATTCTGTGACACCATCTAGGTTGGCGGTTTCTGGCTGGCAAATGTATACAAGCCTCCAAGTGTCAGCTGGAACCAACAGGTTCTACCAAGCCTGCCACACCCAGCTGTTTACATCAGAGACTTCAACAGCCTGGGGTATACCGACGGTGAACAACTTGCAGACTGAGCATCTTGAAATGACCTCGCCCTTATCCATGATGCTAAGCAGCGAGAAACGTTCCATTCTTCTAGATGGGATCATGACTACTCTCCTGACTTGTGCTGGGTCAGTTCAGTTCATGGCCATCCTCAGCCAGCAACATGCCAAGTCTTGGATAACTTCCCACGCAGCCAACACAGACCATCGCTGATCCATATTGGGCTACAGCTCCCAGTTGTCAAGAGTTCCAAAAAGAAGCAGTGGAACTTCCGAAAGGCCGACTGGGAAAAATACCGGGAAGCGCTGGAGAAGAGTGTGGTGACAATACCAGCCCGGCATACCTTGGTAAATGAGACCTACCATCGCTTCTGTGGTGCTATCTGTAATGAGGCACAGACTCACCCCTGCGGCGCCTCCTGCTGGTCGTCTCGGGAATTAGCTCACCAGTCGTCGGAGCACCCTCTGCAGGCCAGGTGTCCTACCTGTCATTGGCTCCCATCTCCCTCCTGGATCCCGGTGCCCTTGGCTTGGGTGCTGCCCCCCTGGCAGTACCCCACTCTCTCTCTGGGTCTCCCCACCCCCTATCCCCACATCGCCTCAGTTGTGGCTACTGCCAGTCACCATCACAGGCAACAAGGGGTTTGGACTGGCCGCCTTTACCCACCCTCAGGCTGCCCCTCTGCAACCCCAATACCTATGTGGGCCTAGGACCAGGCCCTGCAGCCTGGGGAGTTGGTGGCCTAGGGCTTCCCAGCCCCTAAGGCCTTTCCCCAGCCCTGCCTCACTCTAGGTCCCCGGTGAGTTCCCCAGCAGCCAGGCCTGTTTCTCTCTCCTGTCAAAGTGAGACTCCTCAGCTTCTGGCTGCCCTGGCTTCTTATAAGGCCTAGTTGCTCAGTTTGGGGCATGGCCCCAGCTGCAGCCACTTCCCCAATCAGCCGGGGTTTGACCCTTTACACAGCCCCAGCCCTCTGCAGGGCTTTTCCAACCCCTTCAGGGCTGGAGCGGGTTCACCCTGCTACACCATCCCACACGGTTGCCGCCCAGTCTACATCCCCTGTCTCGACACAGAGAGCGCTGCCTTGTTCGAGCAGTATGAGGCATCTTGTGACCCAGATGTCACTGACCATCTGATCGAATAATTGGACACTGCTCGCCGAGCCAGATGGGAGAAGACGACTGAGAGGATGAGCTTTACCCACTCCAGCTGCAAGTGTTGGAGTCTGCTCCGATGCCTTGGAGCAGCACAGCAGCCACCTGCATTCTACTGACCATCAGTGAGACCCAACCAGGTAGCCAGACACCTACTTAAAGTGGCCAGAGCACCTTTGGAGAAACAGGTGCAAAGACAAGTGAGGAACAAATGGTGTATGTTTAAACGTGTACACCAGATCAGAAGCTGCCCAGAACCATTAACTGTAACAGAACGGGAACAGATACTGGGTAGCATCAAGTGTGGAACAGCTGCGGGCTATGACAACATATCTCCAGAATTCCTGAAAAACCTTTGCCCCCATGCTTGGCTTTGGCTTGTGAAATTCTTCACCAAGGTCATCAGTGAAGGGAGGCTACCGAAGATATGGCGCACCACAGAAGTCATTGGCCTCCTAAAACCTGGAAAGGACCAAAGTCAAGCATCAAGCTATCGTTCCATATCATTATTGTCGGTGTGCTTCAAGGCACTGGAATGCTTGGTCCTACAGTGCATATTGCCTGACATCGAGAGAATTTTGAGCCCTGACCAAGCCAGCTTTCACCGAGGCCATAGCACATGCGACCAAGTACTCATGCTGACCACATTTGTTGAAAATGGCTTCCAGAGAAACTTGAAAACAGGCGCTGTTTTCATCAACCTAACAGTGTGTACGATATGGTATGGCACACTGGCCTGCTCGTGAAGGAATCACGGGTCCTGCAACGGGTCACAGGCGTCGTTGAACTGTTGCTCCATGATAGGCAGTTCAGAGTCAATATGGGGGAGAAGATGAGGGCTTGGAGATGACAGAGCAATGGGTTTCCCCAGGGCTCTGTGCTTTTGCCAAACCTGTTCAACCTTTACATCAATGACCTGCCAACAACCGAATCACGCAAGTTCATTTACGCAGACGATATCTGTTGCGGTTGTGATGTTGCACTCCATAATGTTTTATGGAAATATGCTTATGAGTGTAAATATGATATAACTGGAATATGCTTTATGCAAAAGGTCTGTTGTAAGGTATCATTACAAAGCTTATAATCTACTGAGTGTATTCATCCTATTTGTATGTAAGTATCATTCTTGTATCTGAAGCTAGAAATATAAAGTATAACTCTGAGGTACTATTGTAATTATGCAAAGTGTGGGCCATTGATGATGGTTTAGAATCTTGATGGCTCCCATTGACTAGGACAATTGGTTGTAAATGGCTCTTTTTACTTGCAAGCCTTCCTGTGTTTGTGTAAGCCAGCCCAGGAAAAATGATGAGCTTAAACCTGGTGCTTTTCCATGTAGGAGGAGGGTTGGGTATCCAGAGAGACGAAAGATTCCTGCCTTGTGCCAAAGCTATAAAGGGGGTGGAAGAGAACTAAGGGGGTCCTAGTCATAAGAAAGCCCCTGCTTTTCACCTAAGATGCCTACTGGAACTAACAAGGACTATACCAGGGGAAAGGATTGGGCTCAAACTAGGAAGGAGCCTAGTCTGTGAAAGAAGCTTATTGGAACATCTGAGGGTGAGATTTACCTGTAAACAGTTTCTTAATGTATTAGGCTTAGACTTGCGTGTTTTGTTTTATTTTGCTCAGTAACTACTTTGTTCTATTACTTTAAACCACTTAAATCCTACTTTTTATACTTAATAAAAATCACTTTTGTTTATTAAGTAACCCAGAGTAAATGATTAATACCTGGGGGAGCAAACAGCTGTGCATATCTCTCTATCAGTGTTCTAGAGAGTGGACAATTTATGAGTATACAGAGTAAAACGGATTTGGGGTTTGGCTCTCATTGGGAGCTGGGTGGAGCAGTTTTTGGTTAAAGTCTGCAGCTTTGGGGGCGTGGATCAGACCTGGGTCTGTGTTGCAGCAGGCTAGTATGTCTGACTCAACAGTCAGGGTTCTAGAGTCCCAAGGTGGCAGGGAAAACAGGCTCAGAGGTAATTCTAGCACGTCAGGTGACAGTCCCAAGGGGTTCTCTGTGACCGAACCCATCACAGCGGTAACCAGGTCTGGACATTCCACAAGCTTGATGCCACCTTAAACCGGGACATGACAAAATTAGCTGACTACTGTAAGACTTGGCGCCTCCAGCCAGGCATCCTAAAGACCGTCTCCAGTTTGTTCCATCTTCATCATGCCAGTGCAACCCGAGAACTGAATGTTTATCTGAATGGTCAGAAAGTGAAGCATGAAGTAGAACCGGTCTATCTAGGTGTGACCTTAGACCACACACTGAGTTACCATGTCCACCTGAAGAAGACAGCAGCTAAAGTTAAGATGCGCAACAATCTTCTTAGCAAACTGGCAGGTTCGTCATAGGGTGCTCGTGCTCCAACTCTGCAGACGTCAGCTCTTGCCACCTCGTATTCAGTGGCAGAGTACGGAGCACCAGTGTGGAGCCAATCGTCACACATCAAACTGGTGGATACGCAGTTACATGCCACCATGCATATCATCTCCGGCATTCTGTGTCCGACTCCACTCCCATGGCTCCCAGTTCTGAGCAATATTGCTCCTCATATCAGACGAGAGGTTGCCACTGGCAAGCTACTGGAGAAAGTAGGCACCAACTCAAGCCTGCCGCTGCACAATGACCTTTTTAAACTACTAACTGAACGTTAGCTGTCACATCGCCCATTATGGTCTCATCTGCTATGCCATGATGTTAGGGCAGAAACACTCTGGTGAGAGGAATGGATATCTGTTATAATCCCCAACCAGTCCCTCATCACTGACCCCACAATTTGCCCGCCTGGTTTTGACCTCCCCTGTCGCCAATGGTCCCTGTTGAACAGGTTCCAGACCGGGCAAGGTTTCTGTCCAGCCAACCAGTATTGCTGGGGCCTCTGTGACAGCCCCTTATGCAGCTGTGGTGCAACACAGATGATGACGCACATTGTTGATGAATGCCTGCTGACTAGGTTCAGCGGTGACCTAGAAGAACTGCATCATGCCACTGAAGATGCCATCACTTGGCTAGATGACTATGCACGTGCTAAATAAATGCACAACAGGTGAAACTAGACATCTGCTATAGATGACTGATATATGGCAAATTACTTACATCTCAAATCATAAGGTGGTGAACAAACTTTATGAGCAACATCTTCCCGTAACTTATTTGAAATGAATCGTTAACTTATTGAAGTTAAGTATCAGAGGAGTAGCTGTGTTAGTCTGGATCTGTAAAAAGCAACAGAGAGTCCTGTGGCACCTTTAAGACTAACAGATGTATTGGAGCATAAGCTTTTGTGGGTGAATGCCCACTTCGTCAAATGCATGAGCTTTTTAAACTACTACTACATGCATCCGACGAAGTGGGCATTCACCCACAAAAGCTTATGCTCCAATACATCTGTTAGTCTTAAAGGTGCCACAGGACTCTCTGTTGCTTTTTATTGAAGTTAGTTCTATTGGCTTACTTTTTTTATAACTTTGTAAGAGAACGAAGCAAAAATGGCCCTTACAGAAAAGGCCTATAGAATTCAACAACAAACCAAACCTTTCTGTAGAGTCTAACCATCCTACAAAATTTAATAAGTAATAAATAATTATAACCTTGCCATAGTTTTTAGGATTGTTCATCATACTTTTTAAAATTCTATAGGTTTCTAGAGATTCATTTAAAATCTGTTAAATCCTACAAGACCTTTCCATTTTCATTCCAAGTTCCAGAGACTCCTAGTAGCAGAACTGTAGGGGCAGAAGTAAGGATTTCATTTTCCAAGTCATGAGTTTTGATATTCTGACCTAAACATCTTAAATACCATTTCCAAAAGGTCAAAAAAAGAGGACAGTGAACAAAACATCATGATTTTTAGAAACAGTTTGACAGATTATTTCTGTCCCCTGCTTTGAATTATTGGAATACTTAAGCAAACACAGGTTCATGCAAAACAGTGGCATCATCTACAGCAGATTTCTGAGCACTGTACAAAAAAAAATACATTAAAAGAACATTAAGGTTGCAAAGTCAAATACTCAAAAGATAGGAAATGTCAGAATTAAGGTTACCTGTGCAACCACAGTTCAGCCCCCTTGTGCATATGCATGATGATACAGTCTTTAATTATATAACCACATACTATTTTTTTCCAGGACCCTTGCCTCACCCGGTGCACAGAATGGACAGTGATCACTTAATGAGCAGCTATTCAGTATTTTGTTTTCTCCTTGTTGTTCAATGGATGGCTGTAGGCATTATTTATTGCACACTATTCAAACCTTGTTCTGAAGACAGAATTAATTATGTCTTTGTGGTCTTTTTTATGGTGCTCATCACTACAGTATCTGAGTGCTTCCTAAATATTAATGAATTCATTTTCACAATACCTTAGTGAAATGAAGTGGTCTTATTGTAATTTTGGGTGCCTAATTTCAGATACCTACGACCTGATTTCCCCCTTCTCCTCCCACCATCCAAGACCTTAACATTATATAGAACTTTATATGTTCAAAGCACAGCTCCCATTGACTTTAGGTGAAGCTGTGAGTGCTGAGCACTCCTGAAAATCAGACCCCACGGTTTCAAGTTGGGAAGCCAGAAAATAAGAAACACACAATCAATGACCACCAGTGAAAAGTTTGGTTTAAATGACGAGACTCACACAGGAATTCTGTGGCACAGGCAAGGATAGAATCCAAACCTTAAAGATGTTCTTTTAACGGTTTTGTGTGTGTGGTTTCCTAGGTTTTTAAAAAAGAAAATTGAAAAAACAGAAATTCTATCAGTGGCAACAAACTGATACCCACGTGAGTCATCAACATGTGTGAACTAAAATTTTCAAAGGCTTACAACCTAGCCAAATTTGGGCAGATATTCACAGAGTTGGCAGAAGGCACATTCTTGAGACAAAAGCCACCCCAACCAAATTTCAAGTCCTTATTCCAGAGAACAGGGGATTTTCTCATACATAAGCACACACACACAAACATGCGCATACCCCCCCCCCAAAACCACCACATGAAACAAACACATTCACCACAAACATGGGCAAGACAACATATTTTCCCCTAATCTCATTCTTTGAAACATTTTGGTTGATGTACTTTGAATATGTAAAATACTAGAAAAACATTGTCAGAAACAAAGGTGAGGATGGTCAGGCCTAGTGGTCTGAGTGGTGACTGCCAGGCTGGCAATTGGGCTGGAAACACAGCAGGACTAGAGCAGTTACGATCTATGAAGTGACATTGAGCAGACTCAGCTGTTGAGTCTCCGGTGAGTCTTATATACCTGCTCTGAGAGGCACCAGACCAGCTCCTGGCTTGTGAGTTGGCTAGAACCTAACACAGGAATGAATCATCCCTGCATGTGACTTAATCAGTCTCTAGTTTAGGGATGATACATCATCTCACAAACATTCATCTATTCATAGTTATTGTAAATTGGTCATTACAAATCACAGCTCGATATCTGTATCTTACAAGATTAAGTGTCCCATAGTTATTGCTGGAAAACTGAGAAAAGGGTTTAAAGGACTAGTCAGAAAAAAATCTGAATCAAGCCTAACAAATCCAATTTCAATCTTATTTTCCAGCATTACTTTCTCTTATTATCTATCTTACTGTAGTGTCTAGGAGCCTTACTCATGATGCTGTATAAACGGAACAAAAAGACAGTCCCTGCCCCCAAAAAGCTTACAGGCTAAGTATAAAACAAGAGACAAAAGAGGGGGAGTACAAGGAAACAGTATTGGTCAGCATGACTGGCAGTGGTCACAGCACACCAGCAACCAAACCGTTGTCAAGTTTTTTATAGGCATCATGGCACCGGAGAATGTTGAGGAGGGTTTTGAAGGTGGACATGAGGTAGCTTTGCAGATGTTTAATGGGGAACTCTTCCCATGTACGAGGGGCAGCATGGGAGAAATTTAACAAGTGGGCAATGGAAATTGGCATTATTGGCCAAATGAAGTCAACATCTTGATAGCAGCTGAAATGACAGGTCGAGTGGGAGTGTGAAGGACCTTGGAAAGGAAGATAAATTGACATTTGATGCAATAGAGAAGTGGGAGCCAGTAAAGGAATGCAAAGAGAGGGGTGACATGGTAAAAGTGAGGGGCTAGGAAAATAATCTTTGCAGCAGATATATATTCCTTAGTTAGCTTTCCTGTTCTTGTTTACCTTGCCTCTCTCCTCTAGGCTAAAAGGCTATGTATTAGCTCCTAACTAAGCTCCAGCAGTGAGACATTTTCCCTCAGTCAGGATCCCTGACTAATTCAGGTGTACATGAATTTGCAGTGAAATAATTATCTGAATGCTGATTTTAGTATTGGGTCTTTACACCCTTGCCAAAAACATCCCTGCTGTAGCTGTACTAATCTAAATGGAGTTATAACAGGGCATATTTCCCCACAACCTATTATTTTCTTTCTAGAGAGACAAGGTGGGTGAGGTAATATCTTTTATTGGACCAACTGTCTAGACCAGCTTGTCTCTCTCACCAACATGTGGCCCATTAAAAGATATTACCTCATCCACCTTGTCTCTCTAACTCCTGGGACCAAACACAGCTACAACAACACTGCATATTTTCTTTTTAAGCATTTGTATTATACTCAGTAATGTGATATGAGTACTAAGAAAAATAGACAATGAATTCAGGAAAAAGACGTTTCTTTGATTACTGTATTGACACCTACTGAAATGAAATTTCAAAAGTAGCATAATCCAAGTTATGCAATAATTATTCTGTTATGAATATTTCCATTATAAGCTGCAACAAAATCTTGATCCTTTTTTCCTCTAACACTCAACCTCCAGCCCTAAAAGAGTACATTTCACATTAGGAAAAATCAAGTATATGTAGGGCTCTGAAGAAAATGCTGCAATTACTGATATTTTAGAAGTAAAAGGTAGGCACAAATAAGTTGCCAGCCAATCTTTTGCTACGATACTGCACATTGATTAAACATCTAATGTCAGGATGAAAAACCAATTTTTAAGTGTTGCACAAAAAAAAGACTACTAATGAGATTAAAAAGACCACTTCACTTATAATTCCTTTCTGACTCCAACAGTGGTCCCCTCAGGACAATAAGTGGGGAATCCAGGAGGTGAGAGAGGACCTGCATCGAAAGAGATCTAAAAATAGGCAGATCACCCTAAGATTTGTATTTTGTTGTTCACATTAAGACTAAACAGAACACTACGTAGAGGACTGAGTTCTGGGTACTCTCCTATTGTGTACGCTGCACTGAATCGGGTAGTCACTCAGCCCCTTCTGACTTTACCATATCTTAATTACAGCATTAATTACACCCCAGCCTGTGATGGAGATGTGGCTTAGCCTTTCAGCTAAGACGCCACAAATATAATCCCTTCCAGGGTAGCCAAAGTCCAAAATAAAAGGTACCAAACAAACAAAAGGATTCCTCTGCCTTCTAGGGCTTCTCTTTAGCCTTCCTTATAGACCATGTTCCCAGGTCCTTTTTGGCTGCCTTGTGTCCTTTCTGGGTCTGTTATAGAACTCTGGGTCCACAGGCTTATTCCCCTGGAGCACCTCTTTAATTGAAAACCCTGGCTCAGGGCCTTCCACAGGAACCTGTCTGCTCTCTGTGTTTCTATCGCCAGCCTGATCTCACTCTCAATACTTTTATGAGGCCCATTAATCTATAACCTGACCCTCTTTTGTCCCACCTCCTTAGGCTGGGAAGCAATTAATTAATTAGCGCATTGCCCCCATCTCATGTTAAAGAGGCCAGTCAGCTTGGGACAGACTGGTATCCTGGTGTCCTCCTACCCCCCAGGAGTGATCTAACCACTAGGCTATAGAGTCACTCATTCACCCAGTGCCAACCTCCTCAGTTACTGTGAAGGGTGCCTAAATCCCCTTATGAATCAAGCCTAAAAACAATAAAATGTTTTGTTTTCAGAAATGTTGCAATTAACTATTTTGACATTTCTTAAATTTTCTTTTTTGTTTTGCCAAAATTGACACAAATTATTGAAACATTCCAGTCGACCCAAATATGCATTTTTGCCCCTCCCCCCCAAAAAAGGTTCAGATGAAAATTTTTGTCCAGATTTAAAGTATCTAGCCAAAAGTTTATTCTTTTTTGACGTTTCACAGCACTGTATTTCTGTGAGTCAGTCAAACATTTCAGCATCATGTATCTTACCCAATTAACTTCATGAAGCACAACCAAAAACCCCATTTATAATTAATGTGAGATGCAGCTATTATTGCTTGCAGCTTCCACTGCTTCATGACTTAATTTTTTCCAGAACTTTCCCTTTACTTGGGATACGGTAAATTGATTTCTCTGGATTCTGGTGTGATGGGGGAGTACCCCCTAGAAAGCTTAGACTCAGCTACTCTGCTTAGTGACACTTGTTTCTATGAGAGAAGTGGCTGCAGGACTGTAATAATTGCAGAAGAACCTCTTGCCTGGATTAACATTGTACAGGTGGCAAATAATATTTCTCTATAGCTCTAAAAAGAGGTGGTTCAGTATTAAGACAAGTGTTTACTACACCTAATAATGTCTTGCATTTGGTTTCACAGGGAAATGATAAATGACTATTAATATACCCAGCATAGCTGGATTCCGACATACCTCAGCCTACATCAAGCATGTAATTACAGCATTTTCTTAGGAGCCCTGCGCTGTTCTTTAATTTTCCAGCAACCAAATGTAGTGTTGAAGATTTTTTGGCAAACCAAATAGACTGAATCATCAAGTAGACTGAATTATCTCAGTTCCCTAGGGATACATTTTAGATATTTAGCTATCCCTCTAGAGATAAGTGGTCATGGCATAGTAAGTACCTACTAGGGCTGTCAATCGCAGCTAACTCGTGTGATTAACTAAAAAAATTAATCGTGATTAATTGCAGTTTTAATCACACTGTTAAACAATAGAATACCAATAGAAATTTATTAAATATTTTGGATGTTTTTCTACATTTTCAAATACACCTCTACTTCAATATAATGCTGTCCTTGGGAGCCAAAAAACTCTTACCGTGTTATAGGTGAAACCGCATTATATTGAACTTGCTTTGATCCACCGGAGTGCGGAACCCCACCCCCCCGAAGCACTGCTTTACCGCATTATATCCGAATTTGTGTTATATCGGGTCACGTTATATCGAGGTAGCGGTGTATATTGATTTCAATTACAACACAGAATACAAAGTGTACAGTGCTCACTTTATATTATTATTTTTATCATGTTTACAGTGCAAATATTTGTAATAAAAAGAAATAGTATTTTTCAATTCACCTCATACAAGTACTGTAATGCGATCTCTTTATCGTTAACATGCAACTTACAAATGTAGATTTTTACATTTACAGGAGATAATGCTGCCCACTTCTTGTTTACAATATCACCTGAAAGTGAGAACAGGCATTCACATGGCACTGTTGTAGCCAGCATTGCAAGGTATTTACGTGCCAGATATGCTAAACATTCATATGCCGCTTCATGCTTCGGCCACCATTCCAGAGGATGTTTCCATGCGGATGATCCTCATTAAAAAAATTAATGCAAAAATTAAATTTGTGACTGAACTCCTTGGGGGAGAATTGTATGTCTCCTGCTCTGTGTTTTACCCACATTCTGCCATATATTTCATGTTATAGCAGTCTCGGATGATGACCCAGCACATTATTCATTTTAAAAACACTTTTACTGCAGATCTGACAAAACACAAAGAAGGTACCATTTGTGAGATTTCTAAAGCACTCGACCCAAGATTTAAGAATCTGAAGTGCCTTCCAAAATCAGAGGGACGAGGTGTGGAAAGTGCTTTCAGAAGTCTTAAAAGAGCAATACTCCAATGCGGAAACTACAGAACCCGAACCACCATAAAAGAAGAAAATCAACCTTCTGTTGACAACCTTAAATTTGTTAGTCTCTAAGGTGCCACAAGTTCTCCTGTTCTTTTTAACCTTCTGTTGGTGGCATCTGACTCAGATGATGAAAATGAACATGCATGGGTCTGCTTTGCTTTGGATTGATATCTAGCAGAACCTGTCATCAACATGGACGCATGTCCCCTGGAATGGTGGTTGAAGCATGAAAGGACATATGAATCTTTAACACATCTGGCACGTAAATACCTTGCAACGCTGGCTACAACAGTGCTATGCAAATGCTTGCTCTCACTTTCAGCTGACATTGTAAACAAGAAGCAGGCAGCATTATCTCCCATAAATGTAAACAAATGTATTTGTCTGAGCGACTGGCTGAACAAGAAGTAGGATTGAGTGGACTTGTAGGCTTTAAAGTTTTACATTGTTTTGGTTTTGAATGCAGGTATTTTTACCTGCATTCATATTTGTAAGTTCTACATAATTCTACATTTGTAAGTTCAACTTTCATGATAAAGAGATTGCACTACAGTACTTGTATTAGGTGAATTGAAATCTATTTCTTTTGTTTCTTTTTTACAGTGCAATTATTTGTAATCAAAAATAAAGTGAGCACTGTACACTTTGTATCCTGTGTTGTAATTGAAATAAATATATAAGACAAAGTGGAAAACATCCAAAAATATTTAAATAAATTGTATTCTATTATTAACAGCATGACTGTGATTCATTTTTTAATTGAATGACAGCACTAATATTTAGCTAGGCTATGTTCATTATAGCTCAAAACCTGAACTGAGTGTGTGTGTGTAAACATGTATCTTGGATATTGCCTGACTGCAGCCTACCAATTCCTTCCTCATCTATTCAGCAATCTGCTCTGACCAAATCCTAGACAACCTGTTTGGGAAGGAAGACTTCACTGTATAGAGGATGCTAAGGTACTAGAAGGCCTTTTTCAAGTCCAACAAGTTAACAGGATTGCATTTGTGACCTGGAATGGACACCAAGGGAGCAACTGGTGACTTGGAAATTCCAGCTGATGGGATCCTCTGAAATATTTATTTCTCTCTGATTTGGGTATTGCAAGAGAAATGGTGGGGTCTCTCATTTGGGATTATTTAGTGACTGGTTTTAAAATGCTAGTTGTGGGTGTGGGGGTACATGCACAGTGTTCCATTCTGGTGGCTGTCTCACAGAAGATAAGAGCTGCTAGTACCTGAAGGAGCCCTCTTCTACTCAAGTAACAAAGGCCTATGAATTTGCAGCTACAGGAGCAGCAATCTACTCCCCTCTTCCCAGGCATGCTTGTGTGGAAGATTTTTCTGAACATATCTAAAAACCCTTGAGCAAGTGAAGTTATATAAACTAGAATTATTTAAATTTTGTCACATGAATTTTTTTTATCTACGAGGAAGTCAAAGGGTCTTCCACACAAGCTGTATTTTATAGGTACATATACACCATGGTTGATATCCAGTAGCCAGTCTATTAGATATATCAGGTTGGCTGTTTGATGTTGCAGTGGTGATGCCTGGGATCTTCAGCCCCTCCAAATCTTTGCTATCCTGCAGTAGGGGGTGTATTCAGGGGGTGTGAGAAGCTTTAGGGGGAAAAAAACCTTATTGTACACATTTTACCCACAGCAATGAATAACTAGCAAAGCAGATTCCTCCAAATATATCAGGTCCTCAAATGGCGCTGTGCATTTTGATGGATTTCTGCTAAGCTGGCAGAGCATTATACAAAGTCATTGCCATCTGTACGTTAATCTGTTTGCTATGATGTGATGTGCACATTTAATTGTAAGCAGACCCCCATCACAGTTTTGCTTTTACTTTTATTGCAATGGATGGTTGGCTCTGTTTGAATCAACACCTGACTGTTTTAATATTTACTGAGAGTTGGATGGGGTTTTCTTATCGGTATATGTACTTATGTGATGGGGGGGGTGTAAACTACTACAGACAGAAAGGGGGGGGGGGTGATCAAATAAGTTTGAGAACCATAGTTTTAAAGGATTCATGATCCAAGATCCCAAATGGTTGGCATCTTTCGCTTCATCTGTGTGGGTTTGTTTGGTTTTTGTCCACAGTCGCATCTGAATTCCTGCAGTGAGGCATTTGGTTTTGCAGTATCCTGCAGACTATCTTCTTCACTCTAAAGTTTGTTTTCTGCTACCTATATGCTTTGTGTAGTCAGTCTTGAACAATAGGGTTGGAGTAAAGCTCACATATAAAAGACACAGAAATAGCCAGAGTTATTTCTGTAAAAAGGAGTCTGAAGATAATTATTCTAACTTTTCTCTTATGCTATGGACTGTCAAACATTTTTCAAATAATTTAAACTTTCCCTTTTCTTTTTTTATTTTTCTCTAGGGTATTCTCCTGCCACAGTACACTCATGAGAATAATTAAAGTGTTATACAATTAAAAATGCATCCTCTTTACCGTGCAAAATATTTTAAAAATGGTTTTGCTGTCTGACAGATATCAAATAGGATAACTTAAATACCTGCTGAGTAACAGTGAAACAAAACAAATGACAAATGTACAAGAAAGGCGATAGAAAAATCAGTTGCAGGAATGTGCTAAGCACATCACCACAGTGATAAACCAAAACCAGGCACTCTGCACTGTACTAGTCAATTCCTGAATGCCAAACACTTTGCACAAGTGGCGTATAAAAAAAAAAAAAAAAAAAAAACTTTTGTTCAGATCTACAAGAAAATCTGTTTTTTTGCCAACTAAACTCTCTAATACAATATTATACAACAATGCAAGGCTCCTTTTATGACTGAGCTCTGTTCAAATCAAGTGTTTCAATGCACTCTTTAAAGAAAGGAAATTTTACTGCAGGAATCCTATTTGGGGTGATGACATAGATGATGACTAGTAAAAGATTTTTTTTACTAGGTTCTGTTATTAACTATAGCAAACAGAAGCCAAAAGTAGGAAAACAGAGTGTGAGATTCATAGCTGGAGACAGAAGAGTAAACCACTATTTAGGGCCAAGTTTATAAACACATTTGATAGCCATTTAGGAGGAGCCAAATCAACCATCCAAGTGTAACAATGACAAATATAAGATTGCCTGTGAATTTGGGACTTCTCTGGATCTAAAAGCCTGAGCCTGCCTTGAATTTCTTCCTTAACTGTGGGTTAGGCATCATCCAACATAGTTTGATGATAACCCACTTGAGGGATCTTGTTGAAAAAGTAAACCCTTTCAAAGATTATGCAAGCGCTTATTCCAATAGGCTATATATAAATGGCTTGTGTTTATAGATTTTTGGTCCAGAATCTTGCATCATCTGAAGCTCAAAAACAACAAAAGTGGACTATACTGTAACTAAGATATAAAGTAGGGCTGTCAAGTGATTAAAAAATTAATCGCAATTAATTGCACTGTGAAACAATGATAGAATACCATTTATTTTTAAAATGTTGGATTTTTTAATATTTTCAAATATATTGATTTCAATTACAATACAGAATATAAAGCGTACAGTGCTCATTTTATTTTTCATTACAAGTACAGTACTTGCACTGTAAAAAAAAAATCAAAAGAAATAGAATTTTTCAATTCACCTAATACAAGTACTGTAGTGCAATCTCTTTATCATGAAAGTTGAACTTACAAATGTAGACTAATGTACAAAAAAACTGCATTAAAAATAAAACAATGTAAAATTTTAGAGCCTGCAAGTCCACTTAGTCCTACTTCTCTTTTTCAGCCAATTGCTCGGACAAACAAGTTTGTTTACCTTTGCAGGAGATAATGCTGCCCACTTCTTGTTTACAATGTCACCTGAAAGTGAGAACAGACATTCTCATGACACTGTTGTAGCCAGCATCACAAGATATTTACGTGCCAGATGTGCTAAAAATTCATATGTCCCTTCATTCTTCAACCACCATTCCAGGGGACATGCGTCCATGCTGATGACAGGTTCTGCTTGATAACAGTCCAAAGCAGTTCAGATCAACACATGTTCATTTTCATCATCTGAGTCAGATGCCACCAACAGAAGGTTGATTTTCTTTTTTGGTGGTTTGGGTTCAGTAGTTTCCGCATTGGAGTGTTGCTCTTTTAAGACTTCTGAAAGCGTGCTCCATTCTTCGTCCCAATCAGATTTTGGAAGGCATTTCAGATTCTTAAACCTTGGGTCAAGTGCTGTAGATATCTTTAGAAATGTCACATTGGTACCTTCTTTGCATTTTGTGAAATCTGCAGTGAAAGTGTTCTTAAAATGAACATGTGCCGGGTCATCATCCGAGACTGCTATAACATGACATATATGGCAGAATGTGGGTAAAACAGAACAGGAGACACAATTCTCCCCCAAGGAGTTCAGTCACAAATTTTAATTAACACGTTATTTTTAAATCGAGCATCATCAGCCTGGAAGCATGTCCTCTGGCATGGTGGCCAAAGCATAAAGGGGCATACATATGTTTAGCATATCTGGCACAAATACTTTGCAATGCTAGCTACAAAAGGGCCATGCAAATGCCTGTTCTCACTTTCTGGTGACATTGTAAACAAGACGCAGGCAGCATTATCTCCAGTAAATGTAAACAAATTTGTTTGTATTAGCGATTGGCTGAACAAGAAGTAGGACTGAGTGGACTTGTAGGCACTGAAGTTTTATATTGTTTTGTTATTTATTTGTAAGTTACACTTTTACAATAAAGAGATATGAGGTGAATTGAAAAATACTTTATCATTTTTACAGTGCAAATATTTGTAATCAGAAACAATATACACTTTGATTTCAATTACAACACAGAATATATATGAGAATGTAGAAAAATATCCAAAATATTTAATACGTTTCAATTGGTATTCTATTTAACAGTGCGATTAATTGCTATTAATTTTTAATCACGATTATTTTTTTGAGTTAACGGCGATTAATTGACAGCCCTAATATAAAGTTACTCCACAACACTAGTTTTAAGGTCAACTGGGAGGCACTTCTAGTAATGAATGCTCTAGACTTCATGGGTAAGTGTATTGCTTTTTAAAAAGACACATTTGTTTTCTTTGTTAAATTTCTCAAAACTAAAAATATTTCATACAAAAACTTATATCAAGCAAGCATCAGTGTTGCACAGTTAAGGATTTGAGCAAGAAAGATTAAAGCTTTCTGATTAACTGGTTAGAAGTAAAGAGTGTGTTGTACACTGGAATTGTAATGTTATGAAAAGTTGCATGTTTTGAAACTACATGTTCTACTATGCAGTAAATATTCTCCCTCTGAATCAGATGTATGATCACTATTTGCAATGAAAGCAGAAATTTGTGCGTTTTTTTTAAATACTGTACAAACTCTACACTTGTTAAATATTGTACAAACTCTACAAATGTCTCCACTTAAGTGTTCCATAGATTCTTTTCCTTGAAAAGTGTGTTCCTTTTCCAGTGAAAGTAAGCAGCTTTCTAAATGAAAAAGTGATTTCAAAATTCTTTTGATGCAAAACCAAAAACTAGCCACTTCGTGAAATGTTATATAAAAGTAGTGAGGGACATGATGTCACTCAAGAGGGGGTAAATTTATGAGAAATTTCACTACTTGTACACATTTCTAGTTAGAATAAAAAGAACAGTATCAACTAAACACAGTGTACTCTGGACAATGGACCCCCTTGTAAATGGATGTAAACAATCCACTCACAGTACTTTGTGAACCTAAATAGTGATACGATAATTCCAAAGTGAGACTAGAAATGATCTACTTACAGAATTGCACAGCTACCACACTTCTGAATAGTGACCCTTTCCAGAGAGACCTGGTTTGACCAATATTTAATTTCTGGTAGGGTCAGTACATATTACACAGCTGTGACAGTCTGTTAGGCCTGGACTAGTTAGAGAAAGTTAAAAATGAATTTGTTTTGCTAATTTTTAATTAACCTAGTCACGTTTCTCTGCCCAAATATTAAAGCAGATTACAGATCAGATTAAGAAAGAAGTTTAGTCTTTGGTTGGTTGCATGGAAACATGAGCAATTTTAGTGCAAGCTTTTCCACTTAAATCAGTAGTGTGAACATTTACTCCAAGGGTATGTCTACACTACGGGATTAATCCGAATTTAGATAATTCGGATTTGAGAAACAGGTTGTATAAAGTCGAAATGAATGCGGCCACACTAGCACATTAATTCGGTGGTGTGCGTCCAAGTACTGGGGCTAGCGTCGATTTCTGCACCGTTGCACTGTGGGTAGCAATTCCATAGCTATCCCATAGTTCCCGCAGTCTCCCGCGCCCATTGGGATTGTGGGTTAAGATCCCAGTGCCTGATGGGACAAAAAACATCGTCACAGGTGGTTCTGGGTACAGCCTCACTTCCTCCCTCCCTCCCTCCCTGCATGAAAGCAACGGACGGCAGACAACCATTTTCGCGCCTTTTTTCCTGGGTGGGTGAACACTGCAGACTCCATACCACGGCAAGCATGGAGCCCGCTGAGGTCAAGACAGCACTCATGAATATTGTAAACACCTCGCGCGTTCTCGTGGAGTTTATGCTCAGCCAGGACCAGAAAAACGAGGAGAGGAGGCAGCGGCAGCGGCAGCGCAGCGACAAGCATGATGAGGACATGGACACGGACACGGATACAGAATTCAGTGAAACCACAGGCCCCGGTGCTTTGGAGATCATGTTGTTAATGGGGCAGATTCTAAACATGGAACGCCGATTCTGGGCAAGGGAAACAAGCACAGACTGGTGGGACCGCATAGTGTTGCAGGTCTGGGACGATTCCCAGTGGCTGCGGAACTTTCGCATGCGTAAGGGCACTTTCATGGAACTTTGCGACTTGCTGTCCCCTGCCTTGAAACGCCAGAATACCAAGATGAGAGCAGCCCTCACAGTTGAGAAGCGCGTGGCGATAGCCCTGTGGAAGCTTGCAACGCCAGACAGCTACCGGTCAGTCGGGAATCAATTTGGAGTGGGAAAATCTACTGTGGGGGCTGCTGTGATGCAAGTAGCCAAAGCAATCACTCAGGTGCTGCTACGAAAGTTTGTGACTCTGGGAAATGTGCAGGCTATAGTGGATGGTTTTGCTGCAATGGGATTCCCTAACTGTGGTGGGGCGATAGACGGAACCCATATCCCTATCTTGGCACCGGAGCACCAAGCCACCGAGTACATAAACCGCAAGGGGTACTTTTCAATGGTGCTGCAAGCACTTGTGGATCACAAGGGACGTTTCACTAACATCAATGCGGGCTAGGCGGGAAGGGTTCATGACGCTCGCGTCTTCAGGAACACAACTCTGTTTAAAGGGCTGCAGCAAGGGACTTACTTTCCGGACCAGAAAATAACCGTTGGGGATGTTGAAATGCCCATAGTTATTCTTGGGGACCCAGCCTACCCCTTAATGCCATGGCTCATGAAGCCATACACAGGCAGCCTGGACAGGAGTCAGGAGCTGTTTAACTACAGGCTAAGCAAGTGCAGAATGGTGGTAGAATGTGCATTTGGCCGTTTAAAAGGCCGCTGGAGATCATTATTGACTCACTCTGACCTCAGCCAAAGAAATCTCCCCATTGTTATTTCTGCTTGCTGTGTGCTCCACAATCTCTGTGAAAGTAAGGGGGAGACCTTTATGGCAGGGTGGGAGGCTGAGGCAAATCGCCTGGCTGCTGATTACGCGCAGCCAGACACCAGGGCGATTAGAAGAGCACACCATGAAGCGGTGTGCATCAGAGAAGCTTTAAAAACCAGTTTCATGGCTGGCCAGGCTACAGTGTGAAATATCTGTTTGTTTCTCCTTCATGAAAACCCGCCCCCTTTATTGACTGATTTTCTGTAAGGAACCCACCCTGCCCCTTCCCCCAGCTTTCTTTCAAACCAAATAAAGTCACTATCATTTAAAAATCATTTATTCTTTATTAATAGATTAGAAAAAGAGGGAGGGAACCCGGGTGGTATTTGGGAGGAGGATTACTGGCAAGGAAAAAGCCACAAAGAAAAGGTTAAAAAAATGACAGCCTTTTGCTTGGGCTGTCTACTGGGGTGGAATGGGAAGGTGTACGGAGCCTCCCCCCCCCCACGTTCTTACACGTCTGGGTGAGGAGGATACGGAACAAGGGGAGGGGGGAGGGTGGAACAGGGGCTGAAGCGGCAGTCTGTTTTCCAGCAGCCGTTCCTGAACCTCCACCAGACGCTGGAGCAGCCCCAGCGTTGCTTCCTTCATCCTCTGGTCTTCCTGACGCCACCTCTCATCTCGAGCGTCTCTCCTCTCCTCACGTTGGTCTCTCCTCTCCTCACGTTGGTCCCTCATGTCCTCACGTTGGTCCCTCCTCTCCTCACGTTCACTGACTTCTTTCCTATACTTTGAAACTGTTTCCTTCCACTCATTCAGATGAGCTCTGTCACTTCTGCTGGATTCCATAATTTCCGAAAACATCTCTTCTCGCGTCTTCTTCTTACGACGCCTTATCTGTGATAACCTTCGGGATGGAGGAGGGAGGCTTGAGGAATTTGCAGCTGCTGTAGGGAGGGGAAAAAAGAGAGAATTGTTTTAAAAGCTACATTTTGCAGAACAATGCTTATACTCTTTCACGGTGACCAACACTGTTCACATTACATAGCACATGTGATTTCTGTGCAAGGTCGCATTTTGCCTCTTAATGCTGAGTGCCTGTGGCTTTGCTGCTAGAGATCACAGGTCTGGGCAACAGAATTCTGCTTGCATGCGGCCATGGTAAGCCATTCTCTTACAGCTTCTGCGCCCTCCTTTCCCACATACCAAGCATAGCTTGTAGAGTGCTGCAGAAGCCTGGCCAATCTCAGCCAGTTGGGGGGGGGGGGGGGGGAGTGTGGTGGGGCTTGTCTGGGCCCCTTCAGGCAAGTAGAGTGCTGCGGTTTTTCTGTTAACATTCAGCAGCACCAGAAAACAAACTAACCACGGTACCTCTCCCCCCCACCGCGTGGCTGGTATCAGGGAAGATCCCTACAGGCACCAAACAAACCCCCCCCCCCCCCCCCCGCCGCCGCCCCCCCCCCTCGCCATGAATTCTCTGGGATGATCACAGTACCCCTCCCCCCACCGCGTGGCTGGTAACAGGGAAGATCCCTGCTAGCCAAACGCGAAAAACTCAGGGCCAATTTCCCATCTGCGCTTGGCTAACTGCAGGGAAGGATTTATTTTCCGCCACAGGCAAACAGCCCAGTAGGAACGGCCACCTCTGTCCCCTTAATTAAGTTCCCGTATTTCAACCAGGTTACCAGGAGTGATATCACTCTCCTGAGGATTACACAACAAGATAAAGAACGGATGTTGCTTGAATGCCAGCAAACACCGGGACCATACGCTGCCAGGCTTTGTCAGGCAATGATACCAGATTACTTGCTGCAAGCATGGCGTGGTCAAGTGTCCTACCATGGAGGAGGGAATAAAGATGCACTGCCCAGAAACCTTCTGGCAAGGCTTTCGGAGTACCTCCAGGAGAGCTTCATTGAGATGTCCCTGGAGGATTTCCGCTCCATCCCCAGACACGTTAACAGACTTTTCCAGTAGCTACAGACTTTTCCAGTAGCTGAACTGACCGCGAATGCAAAGTCAGGCAAAGTAATCATTAAAAACCGTTTGCTTTTAAAACAAGTTTTATATTTTAAAAGGTAAACTCACCTGAGGTGCCTTCCATGGGGTCAGAGTCTTGGGTACTGGCTTGGGAGGCTTGGGAGGCTTGGGAGGGTACTTCAGTCGGGGTGATAAAAAGATCCTGGCTGTTGGGGAGAATGGAGTGCTGTGTGCTCTCTGCAAGCTCATCCTCCTCCTCCTCCTCCTCTACCCCATCGGCAGAATCCTCAGGCGTCGAGACTATCCCCGACCCAGAATCCACGAACACAGGTGGGTTAGTGGTGGCAGCCCCCCCTAGAATTGCATGCAGCTCGGCGTAGAAGCGGCATGTCCGCGGCTCTGACCCAGAGCGACCGTTTGCCTCCTTTGTTTTCTGATAGGCTTGTCTGAGCTCCTTGACTTTCACGCGGCACTGATCTGAGTCCCTATTGTGGCCTCTCTCCATCATGCCCTTGGAGATTTTTTCAAAAATTTTTGCATTTCGTCTTTTAGAACGAAGTTCTGCAAGCACTGAATCCTCTCCCCATACAGCGATCAGATCCAGTACCTCCCTCACGGTCCATGCTGGTGCTCTTTTTCGATTATCAGCCTGCATGGTTACCTGTGCTGATGAGGTATCTGTGGTCACCTGTGCTCTCCACGCTGTGCAAACAGGAAATGAAATTCAAATGTTCGCGGGGCTTTTCCTGTCTACCTGGCCAGTGCATCCGAGTTCAGATTGCTGTCCAGAGCGGTCACAATGATGCACTGTGGGATAGCTCCCGGAGGCCAATACCATCGAATTGCGGCCACACTAACCCTAATTCGAATTGTTAAAATCGATTTTGGCACTACTCCGCTCGTTGGGGTGGAGTACAGAAATCGATTTAAAGGGCCCTTTACATCGAATTAACTAGCATCGTTGTGTGGACGGTTACAGGGTTAATTCGAATTAAAGCTGATAAATCCGAATTAAAGTCGTAGTGTAGACCAGGCCCAAGATTCTGTATGCACATATAGTTCTTTCACATACATATGGGAAAGTAGAATATTGGTGGCAGATATACTGTGCATGCTGTAGCATCTTCAAAGACCTATTGTTTTCCCTAATGGCCCTTCCCAACCAGCCATCCAGACTGATTGCATTCTGTCTAGTGGGTGTTCCCCGGGTGTACACACATTTGTAATAGATGCATAGACAATATTCCTAACTTCAGATACAAAAATGATGCATTCATGCAAATAGGATAATCATATTCAGTAAATCATAACTTTTTCAATGATATCTCACATGCCTTATCTTGTATAAAATACATCATAGTTATGCGATAATCATAACAACATCTCTATGAAGAATATGGGGGCATAATGCCTCAGGCTGTATATCTACACATGTTGGAATGACCTAGTGATAAAAACACAATCAAGCACTATCCTGAAAGTCTGCTCTGACGAAGGATCTAGTAACTTAAATCTGATCCTTAAATGTGATTGTGGGGGGGTTCGACTCACCACTGCTGGAGCCTCCTGCTGGTCACTCCAGGAATTAGCTCTCGACTGCTGTGGAGCGCCCTCGACGCGTGGTGTCTGGCCCATCATCTCTGCTGCTGCCCTGGGACCTACGTTGATCCCTGCTCGGCAGAGCCCTCTTCAGGACAGTCTTCGTCCACTTCGGGACACTGCCCTCCGGCAGGGCCCACTAGTCTAGTCTCACCCCCTTCCAGGGGGGTGTTGTGTTGTTAACAGCAGTCTTTCTGTCTGTCCCTGCCTCGCTGGCCAGCCACAACCCTGTAGTCTAGACCCTTATCTCAGGGGCAAGTTGCGGTCTCTCGGTCCCTCTCCTCAATGGCCAGGTGCAGTGCAAAGGGAGAAAGGGGGAGACCCAGGCTTGCCCGCTACTCTGGGTCCTGACCCAGGGACCCTCTAGCAGCAGCCTCACTCTTCCTTTCTTCCTTCCCCTCTTGCCTGCCTTGTTTCCCTGGGCCACTTCCCCTTTGGCCCTATGCATCTTCTCAACCCTTTTCAGCAGGGCTGCAGCCTGGCAGGTAATGGGCTGGAGCTCCTATCTGCTCCCCCAAGCCTGTCCAGCACTGCTTGGTCCAAGGTGCTGCTCCTTTCATGAGGAGTCAGTCCTTCTCCCTTGCTGGCCAGGGAGTGACTGCCCTCTTCCCAGCTAGGCAGCCTTTATATAGGCCCTAGCCCGGTCCTGATTGGCTGCCTCTTCTCCTTCCCTGATTGACTCTCCTCAGGCCTTCACTGATTGGCTGCTGGTCCGCGCAGCCTCTTTGGCGTGGTTTAGCCCTTTTTCCCAGGGCATGGGGCACCGCCCCACCACAGTGATAAAGATTTTATTGAACAGTAGGTTTAAAATGGAGAGATTTTGGAGCAGTGAAGCCTTTAATGACAGAACACACCTTTTAAAAAAACTAAAGTTCTATAATAAAAAGTAAGCTAGAGCATAGATGGAATAGACATGTGCCCTGCAAACTTCAATTTCACTGAAAAGTCTCACAATTTTCTTGTTCTAATAAGGTTAGGAGCACATCGAAAATTAAGACTTTTGGTTTACACAACAGGGAATAGATTATTTTCCCTTCTCACAAACTCAAAGATGCATCTACGAAGTTATTTTGAGTGTTTCAAGGTAGGCAACCACTAATTTCAGAAGATAACAAATGCAGCAGTCTCACCAAAGCATTGAATTAACTCAGCACAGTCAGAGCAGATTATAATAGTGATATTTGCTTCAGTTGTGAAGAGCAGAAGAAAGAAAATAGAAGGCTATAACAAGTAAAACTGCATTAGAGTGCCTGTCATTCGAGGATCTCAAAGCACTTAAACATGAAACCTCACAACACCCATGAAAAGCAAGGCAAATCATTTTAGAGCTCTGTTCAACAATTACTCCTTGAGCCAACAAACTTCTCATTTACTTTAAGGGGAGTTTTGACTGTGCAGGCAATGCTGAATAGGGGCCTTATAGATAGGCATACAGCAGGAGAGAATTAAAGTGACATTACCATGATCGCAGCAAGTCAATGGCAAGAGTCAGGAACAGAACCCAGTAATTCTGATTCTCAATTCCCTACCCAAACAGCACTAGCCTTCCTCCCATGAGTGCGACTGAACCAATTAAACATTTAAGTTAGGTTACACAAATACTGTATAATATATGTGCAAAAGAAACTAGCACTTTCAGACAAGCTATCCTTTTTCATTGACAAAAAAAGAACTCTCCTTTATCAAGTGGTAAATTTGCATGCTCATAGTTATGTAGAAGTTTAGTGGAACAATGAGTTGTGATATGAATAATGGCTTGATTTATAAATTCCACTAATTGATCTTAGAAACGGTGGCTCTTGCTTAGCTATTCAAATGTTGCACAAGTTGCTTATCTCAACAAGAGACTTTTCTCTATGTCCTCAGCCAGCCACTCCAAAAGCTCACCCAACATCCATTCCAGAGGTAACAGAGGTCTGATATTATGTCCTGACAGCCATCAAAGTTGGGTGGAAACAGGTGAAGGAGAGTAGAGGGGAGTAAACTCTAGAGCCAGAGAATATACTGCAGCCCCTTCTCATTCAAGCCGGGGAGTTCATAGAATCATAGAATCATAGAATATCAGAGTTGGAAGGGACCTCAAGAGGTCATCTAGTCCAACCCCCTGCTCAAAGCAGGACCAATTCCCAGCTAAATCATCCCAGCCATGGCTTTGTCAAGCCGGGCCTTAAAAACCTCCAAGGAAGGAATTATCATGATTACACAGCTGGAGGAGAGGACATTTAAGAGCCACTGTATCAAAAACCTAGGACAAAGTAAACTAATGTCCTACTAATCTAGTCTAGGGAATGATCTCCCACAGAACTAGTAATCTTTCTCAGACCCCTGTAATGGAAGCAGCAAAACAGACTTTTCATCCCTAGAGGAGAGATGCACTCAGATCTCAAAAAAGGAGATAATGGTGGCTTTTTGATGTGGGTTTAACATCTACCTATTCCTCCCTGCCCTTACCTTGAACCCAAACTAATCGCTAGAGCCAGAGCTTGGCTAGATATTTTAAGGCAAAAACCACCAGAGATGTCTTTGTGGCCATAAGAGGCAATACAGGGAATGGAAGTCCTCCTATACTTGAAGTTGGTGCAAATACTATGGCACCATCTCCCTGACCCTTCTGTTGGCTAATGCAGATTACCTAACTGAACAAAACTGTGTCAAGACTAGACTCACAGAATCAGTCAAGCAAACTGGATTTATGCATTCAGAGCTGGGGCCTTATCCTTAATCAAATGTAACGAGATTTTTTTTTTTAGCCATTATGCTTTCAACGGCCATGAAGCCAAGAGCAGGGGCAGTGTCAGATGAGATTCTGCTTTGTGAAAATTCTACCCAGTGGGACCAATATTAAATGTTTCAATCCCGTCCTGTGCCTTTTCAAGCTCCGTCCTTTATCTAGTGTCTCCCTGCCCAACACAACAGAGACTGAAGGGCTCCAACCCCTCACAATCCCTTACCCCTTTCCCCAGATGTAATATTCCCAGACTCAAGGCATCATTGTTCAACACTCTCCGACACCCAAAAATTGTCAAAGTTGATGCAAGAATCATCTTCAAATTTTCTCCCTACCTGTCCCAGATCCACAGACATGCCCCCATTCTCATCTACCACTGATCCATTCTCAGGGCTCTCTTCCATACATGAGAAATGACAAATCTTTACTGACAAAAAGCAAGAAGAAAAGAACGGCGAAAGAGCCTAAGCCATTTTTGCATAGCTGCTGGTCTCTGTGTATAATGCAAAGTGCATGAGAGCTAAGGGTTGAGCAGAGAGCCTATTAGTACTAGTATAACTACATACTGAAAACCAAAGTCCTAATTGTGAAGCTGGTATAACACATCTGAGGGTTCTGGTGACAATGAGGTCAAAGCTAGAATGCTACTTGGATACTCCGCGGAAGGTTTTTTGATGGCCTAGGAAGTATCTGCAGGCTGTGAAGCGTGGACCCTAGATATTTTACTGTATTTTATTGCCATAGGCAAATGTTCTGGATGCATGGCAGATCAATCTGGAGGCTATCAAATAAGCCATGATATTTTTAGACTTGTTCAAAATATGAGGCTTTTAAAAAATACATGGAAAAGCTAACCTTTCCAGTCTCTATGTATTTCTGGTTAAAATCTTCTCTTAGAAATATTAGGTAATCAAATGGAAGATAACCAGGTGATACATACAAAGAAAAAAACCATCTCAATGCTAGATTTACAATACTATGCAACAGGTTTCTTCATCAAGTTTATTACTCATTATTCATTAAGTTTATTATTTGAAACTCAGAATTAGAACAGCCAAGTTAAAATATTGCCCTAGTTGTTTCCTAAAGGTTCCTTTTCCTTATCATTTTATATGGAAATGAACACACTTGGTAAGTTTCTTGTCTAAAGTAATAAACACGCTACAAAGGTTACAAACATGGAATTAAAAGTAACACCTGAGATATATATTCAAAATATTATCAATCTGAATCTAAGAACTAAAGCCTCTGTATCCATTGCAATTCTAGTAGCTAAGCATAGAATCACACTACAGTGAATGAGAAAATCAAGAAGGGATTTTCTGTGTGAACAAGGCAGATAATATGCAGGCAGTCATAAATCTCAAAGGACAGGTCGGAGAGTCAGTGTCTGAATCTGTGCACAAACTATATGAAACTGGACAAAATTGCTTGTCAGATACATCACATACTCCTGGACTGATACCTACACAATGAGATAGCAGCTGAACCATAGGCTGTTTGGGTATTCATTAGAAGACTGAGGGAATAAGTATGCTTTCCCCAGGCAAAACAGCAGACCCGGCACTTAGGATAGTGCAATGACTACTCCCTCATTCTGCTCTCCATTGCACCAATCTGGGAGCTGGCTGGCCAAGCAAGGCTCTTATACCACATGAAGAGACATGATCTCTCACTTCACTATGCAGCGCCATGTGGATCAGTGCAGTTCTGCATGTCCCAGCGCAGAGATGGGCCTAAACAGCACAATTAAGCTGGCAAAATAGGGCAAAAATAAATAGCTAAATACACGGACCTGTTGTGATAGCATTAACTTGGAAAGTCACAATTGCTCATTTACCTCAGGTGCCCCTAATTTTCCCCTGTCCCATTTGCACTTGAAGTTACAGTAGAACCTCAGAGTTATGAATACCTCGGGAATGGAGGTTGTTCCTAACTCTTAAATGTTCGTAACTGTGAACAAAACGTTATAGTTGTTCTTTCAAAAGTTTACAAGTGAACATTGACTTAATACAGCTTTGAAACTTTACAGAAGAAAAATGCTGCTTTACTTATTTTTTAGTAGTTTATGTTTAACGCAGTATTGTACTGTATTTGGGGGTTTTTTTGGTTGTTTTTTTGTCTCTGTTGCTGCCTGATTGCGTACTTCTGGTTCCAAATGAGATGTGTGGTTAACTGGTCAGTTCGTAACCCTGGAGTTCTTAACTCTGAGGTTCTACTGTATAGTTTTGTGGTATTGGCCCCCTAAAGCTTTCACCAATTTACTATCAATAGGCTTTTTCAGCATGACAGCTCTTTCAGACCATACCTTTATGCCCCCTGAGATTCTCTCCCCATTGGTGCTGTTCTCCCAAGCACTGACTGAGAGACAGAAGAGCCTATAAAGGATCTGGACTGCACCCCTTCCCTGTATGTTTTCTTATGACAGGCAAGTCTCCCTTCCTCACTTCAGTGAAGCAAGCTTACTTGATATCAACACCTTGAGTCCATCCTCTAGGTAAGGACTAATCTCCCAGGATCTCCATTTTGTTGGTGGTTCTCCTCTCTCCGCAAAACCATACTGCCATAGTCTGGTAACACTATAAGAAAAGAAGAGCTGCAATTCACTCTTGTCTCAGGCCTCCAGCATTTGGTCCCTGACAAACAAACAGGAACAACAAGTCCAGCTGATTAAAAATAATGTTTTTTTCATCCTCAAAGCTCTTCTCTAATTCCCAGTAATTGCTCACTGTCCCACTTACAAGGTCTCCTTATTTATGCAGTTCTCACTGTACCCTAGTTGACCCAGGTATGTCTGTTCCTCTGTCATTACTTCTCAGCACTCCCTGCAGTGAGGGCAAACAAGATCTGGCGATTCTCCTGTTCAAGAAGTATATTAGACGTCTCTCTGCCAAAAGCTGGACAATGTCTATATACTTCACAATAAGGTATCAAGGAGCCATACACTTGTGAATATCATATATACTGTAACTAAGGCTACAATTATGTAACAGAGGTCATGGAATCCGTGACTTCCATTGACCTCTGTGACATTTTCTGCCCCCGGGGCTGAAGCTCCCAGCCAGCCCCCTCTCCGCCCCGCAGCTCCCAGCCCCCACACTTGTGGGGGCATGCTGCATCTGTCCAGCATGGGGCAGGAGGCAGGTAGATCCTGCAAGCTGCCCGGCTGTGGCAGCCGGGGAGGGGACCCCCTGCAGCTGTCCAGCCATGGTGAGGGCTGGAGAACCCTACAGCTCCCAGCCCCAGCAAGTGACAGGGGACCCCCATGAGTGCCCAGCCACCCCAGGGGCAAGGGGACCCCACAGCAGCCCAGCCCTTCAGGCAGGAAGACCCCACAGCTCCCACGCCCCACAGCGTCGGGGACTCCGGAGCTTCCACTAACCACACCAGTGGGGGTGCTGAACGCACCTCCCCATTTTATCAAGGATATTTTTAGTGAAAGTTTGGGACAAGTCATGGGCTTCCATGACTTTTTGTTTATTGCCTGTGACCTGTCCATGACTTTTAATAAAAACATCTGTGACAAAAAACTTAGCCTTAACTGTAACTACTGGGGTAGATGTTAGTGACGCTCATAGAATGTGTCTTAATATGGTTACAGGTCTTTGCTCTAAGCAACCTCATAATTGCTTTTAATTGGCTTTTCTTTAATTTATAGTTTCAATATAAATCTGCTTACCCTGGAAGATTTGCTATATTGTACATGTTGCTATAGGAACAGAATTATCCACTTTCACAGCTCATTTAAACAGGCAAGTTGTTGAATAATTGTAAAATCTACATCATTAACATTACTGAACAGATGACTGCATTCCAGGTTCACTCTTAGGATAGTAAGTTTAAGATGAATCTGCATGATGTTTGACAGCCAAAGACAACACCAAGTTTACTTATGTAGCTCTCTGCTACTGGAAAAAAGGGAAGACAGCTTTCACAGGAATCTAAACAGTGTCTAGAAATATAAAATAGACTTGAAAAAGGGAGAGATGTGGTTGGATGACAAGCATGCTTTGGTATCCAATAGAGATGTCCCTGCAAAAGATATCATCTGCATTCGTGCAAGAAATCTTAAGGATCAGAGTTAAAATATTTTAACACTTCTTGAAAAAACAGATATGGTTATTGAAATGGCATCTAATCTACAGGCATGAGAAGAAACAGGACTGAGGTTAATTAGGGGGAGTGGTGCTAGCATCTGAATATGGGATATTGACTAAGTTAACGTAGTTTCCACATTAAACCATTAGGTAATTCAGGCTTGAAAACTTGGACCAACTTTTCAGTTTGTAACATTAGTTATGATTCTACATACAGTCTATTTATATTTTGCCTAAGAACAATTTTTATATACGTGAAGAAAAAAAATTAACAAAGGGTATGTCTACACTACGAAATTAGGTCGAATTTATAGAAGCCGGTTTTATAGAAATCGGTTGTATACAGCCGATTGTGTGTGTCCCCACATAAAAGTGCTCTAGTCAGCGGACCGCGTCCACAGTACCGAGGCTAGCGTCGACTTCCAGAGCATTGCACTATGGGTAGCTATCCCACAGCTATCCCACAGTTCCCGCAGTCTCCGCCGCCCATTGGAATTCTGGGTTGAGATCCCAATGCCCGGATGATGCAAAACAGTGTCGCAGGAGGTTCTGGGTACATGGCGTCAGGCCCCTCCCCCTCCGTCAGAGCAATGGCAGACAATAGATTCGCGCCTTTTTAACTGGGTTACCTGTGCAGACAACATACCACGGCAACATGGAGCCCGCTCAGCTCAGCTGAGCTCACCGTCACCATATGTCCTCTGGGTGCCGGCAGACGTGGGACTGCATTGCTACACAGCAGCAGCTGCTAACTGCCTTTTGGCGGTAGACGGTGTAGCATGACTAATAGCCGTGGGGCTGGCAGCCGTAGGGCTGCATTGCACCAGCCCCTTGCCCTTTGGTAGAAGATGGTATATTACGACTGGTATCCGTCGTCGTCGTACTGCAGTGGCTGTCAATCATGGGCACCTGGGCAGACATGCTATTGTCTCGATGATGATGGCTATCAGTCGTAGTATACTATTTTCTGCCAATTGCCCAGTATTGTCTGTTAAGCACCCAGAAGAGGCCGAGGGCGATCTGGGTGCTGGCAGACGTGGGGCTGGCAGACGTGGGGCTGCATTGCTACACAGCAGCAGCCCCTTGCCTTTTGGTAGAAGATGGTATATTACGACTGGTATCCGTCGTCATCGTACTGCAGAGGCTATCAGTCATGCTGCACCGTCGGCTGCCAGCTTAAGATGTAAAAAATAGATTTGTTCTGTATTCATTTGCTTCCCCTCCCTCCGTGAAATCAACGGCCTGCTAAACCCAGGGTTTTCAGTTTAATCTTTGGGGGGACCATTCTGTGTGACAGTTGTTTGTGTTTCTCCCTGATGCACAGCCACCTTTCTTGATTTTAATTCCCTGTACCTGTACCTGTACGCCATGTCGTCATTCGGCCCGCCCTCCCTCCTTCTCCTGGTCCGTCAGATACTAGTTTCGCGCCTTTTTTCAGACCAGGCGCCATAGCTAGCACTGGGATCATGGAGCCCATTCAGATCACCGCAGCAATTATGAGCACTATGAACACCACGCGCATTGTCCTGGAGTATATGCAGAGCCAGGACATGCCAAGGCGAAACCCGGACCAGCCGAGGAGGCGATTGCAGCGCAGCGAAGAGAGTGATGAGGAAATTGACATGGACATAGACCTCTCACAAGGCACAGGCCCCAGCAATGTGGAAATCATGGTGTCACTGGGGCAGGTTCATGGCGTGGAACGCCGATTCTTGGCCCGGGAAACAAGCACAGACTGGTGGGACCGCATCGTGCTGCAGGTGTGGGACGATTCCCAGTGGCTGCGAAACTTTCGCATGCGTAAGGGCACTTTCATGGAACTTTGTGACTTGCTTTCCCCTGCCCTGAAGCGCCAGAATACCAGGATGAGAGCAGCCCTCACAGTTGAGAAGCGAGTGGCGATAGCCCTGTGGAAGCTTGCAACACCAGACAGCTACTGGTCAGTCGGGAATCAATTTGGAGTGGGCAAATCTACTGTGGGGGCTGCTGTGATCCAAGTTGCCAGGGCAATGAAAGACCTGCTGATATCAAGGGTAGTGACTCTGGGCAACGTGCAGGCAATAGTGGATGGTTTTGCTGAAATGGGATTCCCAAACTGTGGTGGGGTCATAGACGGAACCCATATCCCTATCTTGGCACCGGAGCACCAAGCCACCGAGTACATAAACCGCAAGGGGTACTTTTCAATGCTGCTGCAAGCCCTGGTGGATCACAAGGGACGTTTCACCAACATCAACATGGGATGGCCAGGAAAGGTACATGATGCTCGCATCTTCAGGCACTCTGGTCTGTTTCGAAAGCTGGAGGAAGGGACTTTCTTCCTGGACCAGAAAGTAACCGTTGGGGATGTTGAAATGCATATCGTGATCCTTGGGGACCCAGCCTACCCCTTAATGCCATGGCTCATGAAGCCGTACACAGGCAGCCTGGACAGGAGTCAGGACCTGTTCAACTATAGGCTGAGCAAGTGCCAAATGGTGGTGGAATGTGCATTTGGACGTTTAAAAGCGTGCTGGCGCAGCTTACTGACTCGCTCAGAACTAAGCGAAAAGAATATCCCCATTGTTATTGCTGCTTGCTGTGCACTCCACAATCTCTGTGAGAGTAAGGGGGAGACATTTATGGCGGGGTGGGAGGTTGAGGCAACTCGCCTGGCCGCTGATTACGCGCAACCAGACACTGCTGTTTTGCCTGGGGAAAGCATACTTATTCCCTCAGTCTTCTAATGAGTACCCAAACAGCCTATGGTTCAGCTGCTATTCTCCTTGATGAACCCTCCGCCCCCCCCCACCTGATTCACTCTACTTCCCTGTAAACCAACCACCCCCACCCTCCCCTCCCCTCCCCACTTCGAGCACCGCTTGCAGAGGCAATAAAGTCATTGTTATTTCACATTCATGCATTCTTTATTAATTCCTCACACAAGTAGGGGGATAATTGCCAAGGTAGCCTGGGATGGGTGGGGGAGGAGGGATGGAAAAGGACACACTGCATTTTAAAACTTTAACTCTTATTGAAGGCCAGCCTTCTGATGCTTAGGCAATCGTCTGGGGTGGAGTGACTGGGTGGCCGGAGGCCCCCGCACCGTGTTCTTGGGCGTCTGGGTGAGGAGGCTATGGAACTTGGGGAGGAGGGCTTTGAGGTTTCTGGGGAGTGCTCTATCAGCGTGGGAGGACATCTGGAGCTCCGTAAACATATCGTCCCGCGTCCTCCATTTTCTCTTTCTAATGTTCACTAGCCTCTGCGAAGGAGAAACATTTGCAGCTGGTGGAGGAAAAGGGAGAGGTGGTTAAAAAAAGACACATTTTAGAGAACAATGGGTACACTCTTTCGTTACAAGGTCGCATTTTTCCTCTGCCTGCTGGTTTGGTATGAGAGATCACTCACGCAGTGCCAGGCAACAGATTTCGGCTTGCAGGCAGCCATGGTAAGCCACAGTGTTTTGGCTTTTTTAACCTTCTTAACATGTGGGAATGGTTTCAAACAGCAGCGCATTTCCCATATCAAGGATGAATTGGGTTGGCCATTTAAAATGGGTTTTCAATGTAAAAGGGTTAACATGCAGCACAAACCCAAGTAAACCACCCCCCCACACACACACACCTGATTCTCTGGGATGATCACTTCACCCCTCCCCCCACCGCGTGGTTAACAGCGGGGAACATTTCTGTTCAGAAGAGCAGGAACGGGCACCTCTGAATGTCCCCTTAATAAAATCACCCCATTTCAACCAGGTGAATGATATCACCCCATTTCAACCAGGTGAATGATATCACTCTCCTGAGGATAACAAAGAGAGATAAGGAATGGATGTTGTCTGCATGCCAGCAAACACCGGGACCATACGCTGCCATGCTTTGTTATGCAATGATTCCAGACTACATGCTACTGGCCTGGCGTGATAAAGTGTCCTACCATGGCGGATGGGATAAGGCAGCCCTCCCCAGAAACCTTTTGTAAAGGCTTTGGGAGTACATGAAGGAGAGATTTCTGGAGATGTCCCTGGAGGATTTCCACTCCATCCCCATACACGTTAACAGACGTATCCAGTAGCTGTACTGGCCGCGATTGCCAGGGCAAATTAATCATTAATCATTAAACACGCTTGCTTTTAAACCATGTGTAATATTTACAAAGCTACACTCACCAGAGGTCTCCTGTGTGCCCTCAGGGTCTTGGGTGAGTTCGGGGGTTACTGGTTCCAGGTCCAGGGTGATAAACATATCCTGGCTGTTGGGGAAACCGGTTTCTCCGCTTCCTTGCTGCTGTGAGCTACCTACATTACCTCCATCCTCATCTTCCTCGTTCCCCGAACCCTCTTCCCTGTGTGTTTCTCCATTGACGGAGTCATAGCACACGGTTGGGGTAGTGGTGGCTGCACCCCCTAGAATGGCATGCAGCTCCGCGTAGAAGCGGCAAGTTTGCGGCTCTGCCCTGGACCTTCCGTTTGCTTCTCTGGCTTTGTGGTAGGCTTGCCGTAGCTCCTTAATTTTCACGCGGCACTGCTGTGTGTCCCTGTTATGGCATCGGTCCTTCATGGCCTTGGAGACCTTTTCTAATACTTTGCCATTTCTTTTACTGCTACGGAGTTCAGCTAGCACTGATTCATCTCCCCATATGGCGAGCAGATCCCGTACCTCCCGTTCGGTCCATGCTGGAGCTCTTTTGCGATCCTGGGACTCCATCACGGTTACGTGTGCTGATGAGCTCTGCGTGGTCACCTGTGCTCTCCACGCTGAGCAAACAGGAAATGAAATTCAAACGTTCGCGGGTCTTTTCCTGTCTACCTGGTCAGTGCATCTGAGTTGAGAGTGCTGTCCAGAGCGGTCACAATGAAGCACTGTGGGATAGCTTCCGGAGGCCAATAATGTCGAATTCCGTCCACACTACCCCAATTCCGACCCGCAAAGGCCGATTTTATCACTAATCCCCTCGTCCAAGGTGGTGTAAAGAAACCGGTTTAAAGGGCCCTTTAAGTTGAAAGAAAGGGCTTCGTCGTGTGAACGTGTCCAGGCTTAATTCGATTTAATGCTGCTAAAGTCGACCTAAACCCGTAGTGTAGACCAGGCCAAAGTCTCCAAGACACTGTACTGTAATAAGTTGTAGCAATGTTGATAACAAATTGGCTACTGTCTCTTAGACATTTAAAGTTGCAGTGCACAAAAGGCAGATCAGTTTCCAGTGGAATACAACACCTAATATGGAAGTTTTGGATAGCTATGCTTAACAAAACCAAACACTTTTTCATCAGAATCCCTGACAATCTGACTGTAATCATTAACCTTCAGCTGAGTTTTAATATAAGTAGTTAACAACATGGGTGGTAATGGCTGCCTGCTTTTTTCGGGCGTATTTTGTGACAACATGAATGAATCGAGTAATTCCATATTCTCCAGATATAGTATTGTTATATTATCCATATTCCTACTACAGAATCTTTAGGCAAATCTGCAGATGTCTTCCACCCACAACCACATGAAAAATAAGGAAGCTGCTAATTAATCAAATTCTAAATGGCTTCAGAAATATTATTTTCTTAACCTTCCCATGAAGTTGCCCATTACTTCCAAAATCTGACAACCAGAGAGTCACTGATCATTTTTCAGTTACATCACTTCATACTTAATTTATTTATATCAATAAATTAAGCATGTGTGAAAAAGTTTCTGTACGATATATAGGGTTGGCGGAATTAGATTTTTATTAGTAAATGTTGATTTCACCATATACACCCTAACCAATGGAAAAACATTTCCATCGATAACAATCAAAATTTACAGATGGGCAAAGTAAGAAAAACGCCCCTTGAGAACTTATTAGAGTTTGATTTATGGATATTTACTTTGTACATTTTGACACCGATCTTGGCAGTTTTTGTTTTAATGGTTGTAAAGTTTTAATTTTTTGAATCTCAGCATCTACTGCCATTAAATAGTTTTTGTCTGAGCACTACATAATTCCCTACAACTGTGAAAAAAAATTTAAAGATAAAAATCTAAAAAAAGTCTTAAAAACAAACATTGATATTATCCATCAACATTATCAAAAATAAAAATGGAATTCTGCCAAGCCTACCAATATCATAATATGGGGAAGGGGAAGGCAGGATCTTTCCTTTCAAAAGGAGAATTAAACTCAGCAGGCCAAGTTAATAAGCTGATTGTAGTTGGTAAGAGTTTGGTGAAGAGAAAAGAGTTAATTTTGTACCATTCCAGCATGTGAGTTTGCCTCAACATTTAAGAAACCAATAACAAGTCAAATTCATATTTTTTACCTCTCCTGCATGTATTTGTTCAGACATATTAGGGTAGACCAAGGAGGTAATGTTTGGATCCAAAAGGTTTGCTCTAAAAATTCAAGTTTGAAACTGAATCAGGACTAGTATTTGAATGACAGTCCTGAAATTTCATGACCTGTTCCCCCAAGATTTTAGCTATGTGCAAATAAAATAAAATAAAATAAAATCAGCCAAGCCATCTTTAGTGTGTAGTTTACCTAAATCATTAACAGCTCAAGGCACACACTTGTATTTTCTACAGTGGAAGGCCATATCAGCATTGTTTTTCATCCCACTATAATTGAAGATTTCAGTAGTTCCATTATAACACTATCTCCAGGGCGATACGCATGAATAGAACGATTATAACATAATATGATTCTTGGTACTTGAAAAAATTATCAGGATCATGAGTTATTTTTGCCCCAGAAATAGTGACTACAAGTTAAAAACATATACAGGCAATCATGTTGAGCCATCTTCCTTGTGATGAGACACAGTTTTGTTCCCTGGAAGAGCATGAGGCATTACATTTGTCAAACTGAACACTCAAATCCTAGTTCAGGTTACGTAAACCAAAACAGTTGTAATTTTTAGTTAACAAAATAGAGAAAGAGCAGATTGTTAAATAAAATGCATTGCAGACACTATGAGAAAACAACTACAGACTGGCCTTAAAATACATCCTGGAACAAGTGGGTTGTTCAATGTGTTCCACATCACAGAAGTTTTCTGGTGTTCCAACAGCCAAAGTCAAACCCTGTCAGTATTGCAGTTTCTAGCAAAGACAGTTGCAGGGGTTGGCAATGTTTGGCACGCGGCTCGGCAGGGTAAGCACCCTAGCGCGCCGGGCCAGTTTATTTACCTGCTGATGCGGCAGGTTCAGCCGATCGTGGCCCTCACTGGCCGCGGTTCGCTGTCTCGGGCCAATGGGGGTGGCAGGAAGCCGCGGCCAGCACATCCCTCGCCCGCGCCGCTTCCCGCCGCTCCCATTGGCCCGGGATGGCGAACCGCGGCCAGTGGGGGCCGCGATCATCCGAACCTGCCGCGTCAGTAGGTAAATAAACTGGCCCGGCCCGCTAGGGTGCTTACCCTGGCGAGCCACGTGCCAAACATTGCCGACCCCTGGTTTAGAGAGTGCATTGTCTAGCCAGTTAACTCATTTTATTAGCTCCCCTCCTGCAAGGCTCTGAAGTACTGTCAGTCACCATATTTGTTTAGGCTACTTCACCTGGAGTTTGGATTATTTCATCTGTCTTTAGAATGTACTATCATTTTTGGTTTTAAAAGAATGTTTATATTTCTGGTGTCCATTCCAAATACAAATGACATTGACATTTGATCATTATTAATAATCGCTATCTTGGTGGGGTTTCTGTTTTTTTGTTTTTTAAACAGAACACCCAACTGGCATACAATGGCCTTTCACAGAGAGGTTAGAAAACTTTGATTTTGCAGAAGACATCCCATATCAAAGACGCATGCAAGCCAAAATAAATGATCCTTAGGCCTAGGAACAATTAATAGTGGTGAAAATCAGTACTGAAAAAACTAAAATCATAACTATGGAACGAAAATGGAGATGGTTAGGACATAGAAAAACATATCAAGATAGGTGTCTGACTGGAATCCCCAGGGCACAGGGCAATAAGGTAGACCAAGGATACTGCGGAAATGCACAATAGAAGCAGGATTGAAAGCTAAGACAGCACCAAGAGACCAGCAAAGATGGAAGGCAGTGGTGAAGGCCCTATGTTCTGCATGGAATCAGAGGCAGTGCTAGCCCATTGGGGGCCCTAAGCAGGAATATTTCCACCCCCAAACTCATAATAAAAAAAACAAATAGGGGGCCCCCTTGAGTTGCTTCCGGCCCTAAGCAATTACTTAGTCTGTTTATGCCTAGCGCCAGCTCTGCATAGAATAGAGAGGCATAAGAGAGAATAATTCACTATCTTAGTTTGCAGCTGTCTTTTTGCATTTAAAATGACTTTCAACTAGGGACCCCTGGTCAAATCAAACCCCATGTATTATTAAAGTTTGCATCCAATGGCTTTGTTGAAAGGAAATTCATCAACATGAAAATAAACATGGGTCATGTGCATACATCATAATCAAGAGTCTGTGCTTGAGCAGCACTGATTCTAAAGTAGTCCTACATCACCTTTTTGAAAAAAGGTATCCAGTAATGAACCACGTTTTGAACCCCATAGTATATGTTTACATGATGTGGCTTTAAGTCCTACACTATATCAAAAGACTCTGTATTTCATAAGAACTGCCATACTGAGTCAGATCAATGGTCCATCGAGCCCAGTATCCTATCTCCAACAATGCACAGTACCAGAGCTTCAGGGGGAGTGTATTGAACAGGGCAGTTGGAGTGATCCACCCCGTCTTCTGGTAGTCAGAGGTGTTGCATCCCTGACCATCTTGGCTAATAACCACACATGGACCTACCCTTTATGAACTTATCTAGAACTTTTTTTAATCCAGTTATACTTTTGGCCATCACAACATCCCCTGGCAATAAGTTTCATAGGTTAATTGTGCATTGTGTGAATATGCATGCCATATTTATTAAATGTAATTTGGAGTCCTTAGAAACATGTTCAACATCAATAAGTGAATCCTTCTCCAGAAGTTTTGTGCTGCTCACTTATTATAAATTATAATAAATAGGAGAGTAATAAATTGGAGACAAGAAGTAATAGACTTAAATTGCAGCAAGGGAGATTTAGGTTAGACTTCAGGAAAAACTTCCTAACTGTCAGGGTAGTTAAGCACTGGAACAAATTACCTAAGGAGGCTGTGGAATCTCAGTCATTGGAGGTTTTTAAGAGCCAACACCTGTCAGGGATGGTCTACATAATAATTAGTCCTGCCTCAGTGCAGGGGTCTAGACTAGGTGACCTATCAAGATCCTTCCCAGTCCTACATTTCTATGATTCTATTAGATCCCTTGTGCATATACAGTAGGAAGCATTAGATGAAGCTGAACATGCAAAAATCTTTGTGGTTATGAAATTAAGGCTATAATACTTTTTTAAAAGGTTAATATTGAAAACAAAAATTGAAAACCTGCAAAATTCAAAGGTCATACTTCTACAACAAGCCACAGTCTCACATGCAAACCACACCACACTACAACTTTAACAGGCCTAACAAAGTTACAGTGTGTTTACATTCTTGGATTGGTTTAGAAAATATTGCAATGTTATTTTTGCAATTTGGTTTAAAAGAAGCCTGTGTTTTGTTGGAGATCTTTTAATGATGTAAGTCAGCTAAGAGAGCAATGGTAAGACTGTTGAATTGTGCTATGGACCAGCTGTCCAAATATTCATGACCAGCTGGCCTGAAAGATTACTTCAAATTGGCTCCTGTTGATAAATACCAACATAATGAAGTTCACAGTTTACCATCATAGGCATCTATTTCCTAATATGTAATGAGGCAGAGGAATGTCTCCATTATCCATTTTTATCTTGATGTGGGACATAATCACATATATATGTACACAAACATTTTTTGAAATTACTAATGTAAGAAACCTTAAGATAGGTAAAATGAATGTAACCGCATAATTTGACTGACAAAAGGATACACAATTTCTCCACATTTGAATTTCAAAAAGGAGCAGTGCTCATGTCAGTTGTGAAATTGGAAGGGTCTTCCCTGTGTACAAGACCACAGAATGTACAAGCCTACTATTTTGGGTGTGTGTACAAAAAGTGAATCTGGAAGTGTTCACATTTTGAATTAGTTCTATTACAGCTACTTTGCAGAGAGTCAAATTTTTTCTGCAGCAGTACAGTCACTTCATTTGCATTTCTTGAGGGCCATTCAGTATGATTGAATGTTGCACCACACAAACACAAGTATGGGTTTTATTTTTTGTTGTCTCCATTGGGGTTAGAAATGTGTTAGCAATATCTGAAAGTCAACTGTTTCTTGTGGTGGTAGTGTGACTTTAACTTTGAATGTGCTGTGTTTCTATACCACTTTGGATTTTGTTTAATCAACTCCATCCTTCTTGAAAGGTCATTTACATCCAAAGTATTGTCACGCTTGAAACCTTAATTAAGTGTTTGGGTTGGAAATTTTTTTTTTTAAGATGAAGTCCTAAATTATTCTAGGGAAAAAAGCCTTGTTGCTGAAAATTCTAGGAAGTGCATGATAGCAGAGGCCCAGTCCAGCAAATCCTAGGAGGACTGCTAGGGAGAGGGCAGAGTTTGCCTTCTTGATCAGATGGCCAAAGAGTTTTCTGCAAACTACAATCCCCACCCAATACAGACGAATCACAATGCTGTAGATCTGCTAACATCTGCACATAAAAGGCGTCCTACTCCTGCAAATATTCATTTCAACATAAAATCAGGGTTTCTCTTCTGAAGAGCTTAGAAGATGCACAGGAATGAAATTCTCTCCTGGAGCTACTGCTGCCTTTTTTTTTTTTTTGCTAATACGAGACAAAAGCCCCTTAGGAGTTTCCATTTTCAAAGCATTTTAAAAAGATAAGCTAGTCTGATCTTGTAAAGCCTCAGAAATTAATCCTGCTCCATGTTATTCTTCGTGACTACAGAAGAATGTCAGAGCTCCATCTGTTATTTTAATAAATTATTATACCACAGAGAAGCTAAGCTTGACTACTGTATGAATCAGAGCTCTTTTGTAGGCCAGCAGAGATGACCCATATTATGCTATGCGTGTTCTGCTGGCCAGACACTGATTTATTTTTCTCTCCTTGATCTGACCTACAGGAAATGTTTTCTGATATTTCTGCAGCTTTACTATCTGTTTTATGCCATTCCAGTACTCTGTAATTCCTCCAGGACAGTTTAATCTGAGAATCTATGCACACATCACTGCGCAAGGAGAGAAGCACCTTAGTGCAATCACAGTGAGGGAGTCACTGACATCACTAATGTGTTTTTGTTGTTTAGTTAAATTATAGATTTTTTTAAAAAATTTGAAGACAAAGCATTTGCAAGTCTCTCTTACAAAGGATGTGAAAATCCCCATTTGACTCAGACAAGATGCACCCACACGACTGGTACATTTCATCAATTTGGATTTTCCTATTAGGAAGGGAAACAAGTTTTTTGTATAGATCCCAGAAATACCAGAAAGCCAACAGAAAGATTAATCAGTGTTTCTAGTATAACAATGAATGTTTCTCAAGGACAGAAGAGAGAGACGTGAGCCAACTTAATTAGCTTGAAATCCTTTACACACTTGGTTTAGGATGACCTAATCAGTACAGTATTTGAAGAGAAACCACATATTTTGGCCTTAATACATTCGTTTTTAAAAATTACAATGTAATTCTCATGAAAGGTATCAGAATAACAGAACTGGAAATTAAGTCCAGGACCAGCAAGTGCCCAGTAGCATTACAAGTTTCTCCATATTACTCTAATGCAATGTTTTTAAACCTTTTTTCATTTGTGGACCCCTAAAAATTTTCAAATGGAGGTGCAGACTCCTTTGAAAATCTTAGACATAATCTGAAGCCACCCCAGGGGTCTGTGGACAACATGTTGAAAAGCATTGCTCTAACTCTACCAATATATTGCAGTGTTGACCTGGAGGGACCACCTATAAGTAGAGTGACAGACCCAGACCAGTGACCTCATCCATCTCACACAAAAGTGGTTGCAAACAGAGTCCCGGAGTCCGGAAGATATACTAGCGGTTCTGGTCATCGACCGATACATGAGTGGACTACCACCAGACCTTCATGCCTGGGTAAGCCAGAACGAACCCTCCACCTATGATGAGGTTGTCACCCTGGTAGAGAGGCGAAGGACAGTGAGGGAGCTGACCCGACCAGTTAAGGAAGAGGCACCCCGCGTTAAACTAGCAGCACCAAGCCCTAAAGTTCAGGTGATTGGGCCACCAGGAGGGCCCAGGTGGAAAAAGAGAGAGGCTGAAGGCCCATCAGAGGCCACAAAGAGTGGGAGCACTGAGGGAGAAGAGGATCATTGTGTTAGACTGCTCAAACTAAGAGACCGGGGAACGCCTAGGGCTCCATACAGATGTTATGCCTGCAGGGAGTGGGGACACATAGCTGCACAGTGTCCCAATGCTGAGGAGTCTATGCAGTGTAACCTGGGGAACTGGGCAGATCCATGCTCCCTAATCCACCTTGTGGGGGGTCTCACTAACCCCACATATGTATATCAGACCAGTGAAACTAAATGGGGTAGGGACCACGGCACTGGTTGATTCAGGGAGTGCTATCACGCTTATCTCAGGGAAGCTCATGAAGCGTAGTCAGCTGCTGCAGGCTAAACGTACGGGGATAACGTGTGTCCATGGGACAGTTAGTTACTACCCCACCATCCCGGTAAAAATTGAGATCCAAGGGAACACTACTGAGGTAGCAGCAGGTGTAGTCTCTAAACTTCCATACCCGGTGCTCATAGGGAGGGACTTCCCAGGGTTTGGAAACTTACTCCCAGTAGGGGGATTGGAGAAAGATGGGGACCCTAAAATTGGTGAGGCATCCACAGCAGACTGTCAACCCCCAATCTTCTCTGAAATATCCCCAGATTTGTTCTCCACTCCCAGACAGGGTAGAAAGACAAAAAGGGAAAGAAGGGCAGCTAAGGCCTTGGGAACCCGAATACTGACCCAAAGCCAGAGGGTCACTCTTGTAGGTAGGCGGACCCGCGCAGCTGAAAAGGAGGCCACGCAGGAGGGAGAAGCAGCTGAGTCTGACCTCCACCCTAATGCTTCTGAACCAGTAGAGGCAACAGAGACTGGGCCCCTAGATCTTGGGCAGATTAGCCCCAGGAGAGGAAATTTTGGACGGGACCAGGCAGAAGACCCAATGTATGGCAACATTAGGAAGGAGGTGACTGAAATAGATGGGGTCCCCGTGGAAGGGAAAACCCAGGGACCAGGACCCCACTTCATAATGAAGAAGGATCTCTTATACCGGGTTGCACCAGTACAGGGGCAGAAGGTACAGCAATCCTAGTACCTCAAAAACACCAGAACGCTGTATTAAGTCTTGCTCATAGTCATCTTTTTGGGGGGCATTTGGGGGAAGAGAAGACCCTGGCATGAGTCCTACGACGGTTATTCTGGCCCGGAGTACATGAAGAAGTGCGGAGGTACTGTGTCTCCTGCCCGGAGTGTCAGCTGCACAGTCCCCGTCCTCACTTGAGGGCACCTTTAGTACCCCTTCCCATCATAGAGGTCCCCTTTGAGCGAATAGCCATGGACCTAGTGGGACCTCTGGAGAAGACAGCCCGGGGCCACCAATATATACTTGTTGTTTTGGACTATGCTACTCGCTACCCAGAAGCCGTCCCCCTGCGGAACACGGCCTCCAAAACTATAGCCAAAGAGCTGGTGGGGATCTTTGCCTGAATGGGGCTACCGAGGGAGATATTAACCGACCAAGGAACCCCATTTATGTCGAAGCTAATGAAGGACCTCTGTACGCTGCTCCATATACATAGACCGAAGTTCTCAGGGTACCATCCGCAGACTGATGGGTTGGTAGAAAGGTTTAACCGAACCCTCAAGGCTATGATAAGGAAGGTGGTAAGTTGGGACGGGAAGGATTGGGACACCCTACTACCCTACCTTATGTTCGCTATCCAGAAGGTACCACAGGCCTCAACTGGGTTTTCCCCCTTCGAGTTATTATACGGGCATCACCCCCGTGGCATACTAGATATTGCCAAAGAGATCTGGGAAGAGGAACCCAATGAGGGGAGAAATATAATAGAGCATGTAATGCAGATGTGAGACTGGATAGCCCGGGTTACCCCTATTGTACGGGAACATTTGGAGAAGGCACTGGAGGCCCAGCGAACCCATTACAATCGCCAGGCAAAAGTGCGACAGTTCCAACCAGGGGATCGGGTTATGGTGTTGGTACCCACGGCAGAAAGCAAGCTTCTGGCCCAATGGCAGGGGCCCTATGAGGTGGTTGAACCCGTGGGGGAAGTAACCTACAAGGTGTGGCAGCCGGACGCAGAAAACAAGAACAGATTTATCACGTTAACCTTCTGAAACCCTGGCATGCACAAGAGGCATGCACAACGGTCCAAAAAGACCTAACCCAGGAAAACAAGCCTTCCAAACAGGTGAGATTGTCTCCCGATTTAACACCAGACCAGAAGAATGAGGTGTCTGAGATGATCTTCCGGAACCACGATGTGTTCTTGACAAAACCGGGTCGAACAACCGAGACATATCACCACATCGTCACGAACCCTGGGGCCAGAGTAACAATGAGGCCCTATTGGGTGCCAGCAGCAAAAAGGGAGGAAATAAAAGCAGAAGTAAAAAAAATGCTGGAGTTGAGGATCATCGAAGAATCCCACAGTCAGTGGTCCAGCCCAATCGTGCTGGGGCCCAAACCTGATTTTGCAATGGCTTCCGGCGACTAAACGAAGTATCCCAGTTCGACGCATACCCCATACCTCACATAGATGAGCTAGTGGACCGTCTGGGTAATGCCTGGTACTTGACTACCCTAGACTTGACAAAGGGGTACTGGCAGATTCCCCTTGCGGAAGACGCAAAGGAAAGGACTGCATTCTCTACACCAGAGGGTCTCTTTCAATATACTGTCCTCCCTTTTGGACTATATGGAGCCCCAGCTACATTCCAACGCCTCAGACAAGCTATTACGCCCGCATAACAGTTATGCTGCTGCCTACTTGGACGATGTGGTCATTCATACCCCAGACTGGGAAACCCATCTGGAGAAGGTGGAGGCAGTCTTCGATACCTTCAGGCGAGCTGGCCTTACAGCAAACCCTGCCAAGTGTGCTGTAGGGTTTACAGAGGCCAAATATCTTGGCTACATTGTGGGAAAAAGTCTGGTAAAACCCCAAGTGAACAAGTTAGAGGCCATCCAAAATTGGCCCCGACCAAGTCGCAAGAAACAAGTCCGGGCGTTTCTAGGTGTGGTGGGATATTACCGACGATTTATTTCCCCCCCCCCCCCCCCGCCACAAGGGCAAGCCCCCTGACAGACTTAGTGAAAGCCCATGGACCTGATCTGGTGAGATGGTCTGACGCAGCAGAGGAAGCATTCACAGACCTATGGACTGCCCTCTGCAGTAACCCCGTACTGATAGCCCCTGATTTCACCAAGGAGTTTATCCTGCAGATGGATACATCGGAAGTAGGGTTGGGGGCCGTTCTATCACAGATGGTCGGGGAGGAGGAACACCCAATTCTATACCTCAGTCGGAAACTCCTTCCAAGGGAACAAAAATATGCAGTGGTGGAGAGAATGCCTCGCTGTAAAATGAGCCATGGAAACATTGCGCTACTACCTGCTCGGGCGCAGATTTGTCCTCGTGACCGACCATGCCCCTCTTCAATGGATGCAGCGGAACAAGGAGAAGAACACAAGGGTGACCAGATGGTTCTTATCCCTCCAACCTTTCCAGTTCCGTGTGCAACACAGAGCAGGGAGCCATCATGGCAATGCCGATGGCTTGTCACGTGTGCACTGTCTGGCGTCCCAAGCTGCCCAACCCCTTGCTGTTGAGCGGGGGGGGGGGGAAGGATATGTGACAGACCCAGACCAGTGGGGTACAGGATTCTGGTAAAGGGCAAATATACTGGTCACTGAATGGATAGTTTCTGAGTGACCAGAGCAGGGGCTGCACTAGAGTAATCAGGAACCTGCTAGAACCAGTTAAGGCAGGCAGGCTAATTAGGACACCTGGAGCCAATTAAGAAGAAGCTGCTAGAATCAATTCAGGCAGGCTAATCAGGGCACCTAGATTTTAAAAGGAGCTCACTTCAGTTTGTGGTGCGAGTGTGAGGAGCTGGGAGCAAGAGGCACAAAGAGCTGAGCGTGAGCTGCTGGAAGATTGAGGAGCACAAGCATTATCAGACACCAGGAGGAAGGTCCTGTGGTGAGAATAAGGAAGGTGTTTGGAGGAGGCCATGGGGAAGTAGCCCAGGGAGTTGTAGCTGTCATGCAGCTGTTACAGGAGGCTCTATAGACAGCTGCAGTCCACAGGGCCCTGAGCTGGAACCCGGAGTAGAGTGCGGGCCCGGATTCCCCCCAAACCTCCCAATTGACCTGGACTGTGGGCTCTTCCAGAGGGGAAGGTCTCTGGGCTGTTCCCCAACCCACATGGTGAATCTCTGAAGCAAGAAAATCCGCCAATAAGCGCAGGACCCACCAAGATAGAGGAGGAACTTTGTCACAGTAGATTATGTCTGTTCTCAGTTAGTCATTAACCACTCAGACTGCCAGCAATGGTGCTGATTAATATTTGGGGGTGGAGGGCGGGGTCTTTACCGGGACATCTATCCACCAGGAACTGGACATGAAACATCAAACAGCTTTCACATGGCAGTCCTTGGTCACTACTGAATCGGGCTATATTCAAACTAGCGATGAAGCAATGAAAAGCTCCTAATACCATTACTAGTCCCCTTGAATCATCCAGCCCAGAAATCACCAGCCACATGGTGCAGGAATTTCCATTTCTTCTGGGTCCTGTTATTTCTTGAACCCAGGTTTGAAGTGAAGGAAGTCATACTGTATCTTAATCTGCTTTACTTAATAAACAGCCTTGCTTTTCTCCTCCGTTATACATAATACAATACATCTGCTGGTAATGCATAACACAACAGACCAGTCAGTAATGTGTTAAGTACCACACTCCAGCCAGGGACTGCAGCACCAGTTTAGTGTATTCCATTCTACCTTCCTCTCACAGCCTGGGTCCTACGTACCATCAATTTTAGCAGGAAATTACAACTGAAGTTAATGTCCACTTTGCCAAGAATCTGATCAGAAAAGCATATGTCCTTAGCTCCACATAATGGAATTTTATTGTCAGATGTTATACTCTAATTGAAATGATGACAATATAAACCTTGTGCTGCCATTAACTTAGATTGTTACTGCTTGTTAGTAAAGCTATCAAGTGTAATTGTGAATTTGCCCTAGTCACCTTGGCAGAAAAAATAACTTTTGAGCTGTTCTCAGACCCTAGAATCAGAGAGACTTGAAAAGCAATACTGTAACAATAGCATCGTTTGATCTTTGTCTCAAGAGTAGATTCGGTGCCATGCTTCAGAAAAGGGTATAAAGAATCTGTGATGCTCCAATGAGCCGTTTAAAAAGAACATTAATGGGGGGTCAGAAAAAAGGTACTGAATGATGGTTGGAAAAAGGAAAGTGGGAAAGTAAGGTCTTAGGTTTAAGCTTTATTGGGGGAATGAGTTAACAAATCCAGTTGTGATGAATGCTGTGTTTGGAGCAATCATTGTTAACTATCTGGTGGGAGAGCTAGAAAACACTTGACTTTGTTAAGAGAAGACTTAAAGCTCAGTTTATTTAAAATTATACATGTAGTCCTGACAGGTGCCTTATGATAAATGCAAAAAGTAAATAAAACTGGAGAGAGAAATCTAGTCCTTTCTGGTTCTTCAGAACTACTCACACTCCAGAACTCTAAAAGAGAATTGTTTGGCTAACCATATCCTAATGCATGACATTATTAACTGATTAGGGAAGAAATAGAGTTACAACAACTTCCTGGATATCATCCACAAATAAACTGCCAAGGTTCATGCATAGTACATATGCACAGGATAACTAGGTTGTGATGCTGGCAGACCAGGTGCCAGCTCATGCCATGGCCCCTAGGCCTCACTGAACACTGTCAAATGCATAGCTGGAAACCAGTCTGACTTACCTGTGTGTTAGCACTGTTAAAATAGATGTTTATAAGAATGTGTTTAGACTTCATGAAATTCTTTTAAGTTGCTGCATGCATTGATCTCACTTATATCTGTATCTTACGTTATAAAGGTAATATTTAAGTGTTTGTGCTAAAACTGTAAACCTCCACTGTAGGAGAGAAGTATTACAAAGGGTGAAATACGAGTTTACTACAAGAGATGTCACCTCCTGACCAAATAAAGAAGGCCTTTAGACATCAGACAAGCCATTATGGAACATCAATGGACAAAAGACTTTGGTGATTGTTTCCCTCCGCACCCATGAACTGGAGACATGCACAAACCTTTGTCCCATCAACTTGAGCTCTGGGGGGAAGGAGATAAAAATCCCTGTTGAGAAAAACTTATCTCTATGATGCTAGAAATATTGCCCTCTCCACATTTCAAAGTATGAGCAAGGACTCCCCAATTTGCTTCACTTGGGTTAGCCCTAAAAGACATATAACAGCAACTATCATCTTTTGAAACCTAAAGATTTACTCATTTGTGTGTGTGTATGTTTACCTGCTTTAACCCTGTCAATAACTCTATAATTTCTTTTCTTAGTTTATTATAGGATTTTGACTACAAACATTATCTTTGGTGTGAGATCTGAGGCACTATTGACTGGAGATAAGTGATTGGTCGTTTCGGACAGAGAGTGACCTGAATACTGATGTGCTTTTTCGTGTAAGGGACCATCTATCACAAAGGAAAGTTTGTCTCACGGAAAGATAGCCCGGAGTACCCCAGGTACTCTCTGTGCCTCTATGTTAAGGCTGCTATAGTGCTTGAGAAGTTCACACTCGATACTTGGCTGGTGAAATTTAATTATAAAACACAACCATTTGGAGTTTGTGCCTTGTTTTTTAGTCTGTCCTGAGGTTGGCACTCATGGTTGTGAGCCACTCCAGACAGCTTGACAGAGGTCATAGTATGATTTTGGGGCTGTCTACAGCCTTTGAATGTTTGGGGATCAGACATGCTACTTGACCAAGGAGAAGCACAGCAGAGGCATCTCTGCCTAAAAACGGTTACTCACCTTCTTGTAACTGTTGTTCTTCAAGATGTGTTGTTTATGTCCATTCCAATCAGGTGTGTGCGTGCGCACATGCACGGTAGTCGGAAGATTTTTCCCATAGCGGCGTCTGTCAGGTTGGTCTGGGTGCCCCCTGGAGTTGCATCTTCATGGCGCTCAGTAAACAGCCCTCTCAACCGCCACCCCCTCATTTCCTTCTTGCCAGCTACTCCGACAGAGGGGAAGGAGGGTGGGTATTGGAATGGACATGTACAACATCTTGAAGAACAACAGTTAGGAGAACGTGAGTAACCGTTTTTTCTTCTTCAAGTGATTGTTCATGTCAGGTGACTCACAAGCCCAAGTTCAGGAGGCGGGGTCAGAATTGTCCACTGATTGAAGCACTGCTCGTCCAAAGGCCGCATCATCTCTGGCCTGCTGGGTAATCACACAGTGCGTGGTGAAAGTGTGTATGGAGTACCACATTGCCGCTCTGCAGATTTCCTGAGTGGGACCCTGAGCCAGAAACGCTGTTGATGAAGCCTGTGCCTTGGTGGAATGATTGGAGGTGCAGGAACACCTGCCAGGTTGTAGCACTCACGAATGACAAGATGCATTGTGATGACACAGACTGACAATTCATTCTGTCTGCCACTGCTGGACCTATTTTCTGAACGGCTTCGTTCTCTCAAAGTAAAAGGCCAGCGCCCTGTGGACATTCAGAGAGTGGAGCCTCCGCTCCCTGTCGCTGGAATGAGGCTTAGAGTAGAATACTGGGAGAAAAATGTCCTGGTTGATATGAAACTGCGACACAACCTTCAGAAGGAAAGCAGGATTAGGCCTTAGCTGAACCTTGAACTTAAAGAATACGGTGTAGGGAGGCTCTGATGTTAGGGCCCTGAGCTCAGACACCCTCCTGGCCAAGGTTATCGCTACCAGGAATGTGACCTTGTAAGACAGGTAGAGCAGGGAGCTTGTTGCTAACGGTTCAAAGTGGGGTGGGGGGTCCCATGAGCCCAGAAAGGACCAGATTGTTGTCCCAGGCTATTGGGCTGATGGACATTAGGGTATAGCCTGTCGAGTCCTTTTAAAAACCGGCTGACCAGAGGGTTAGCAAACACAGAGCAGCCCTCCACGCCCGGGTGGAAGGCCGAGATGGCAGCTAAGTGCACTCTTATTGATGACAACAAAAGTCCATGCTGCTTCAGATGGAGGAGGTAGTCCAGAATGAGCAGCACTGAGGCTAGCATCAGGGACGAATGGTGCTGCGCTGACCAGGCTGAAAATCTTTTCCACTTGGCAAGGTCTGTGGCTCTCGTAGAGGTTTTCTGCTGCCAAGGAGGACCTGTCTAATCTGGTCTGAACAGGAAAGGTCCATCGGGTTTAACCATGGAGCTTCCACACCGTGAGATGAAGTGACTCGAGGTTCAGACGTTGAAGATGGCTGTAATCTTGTGTCAGAAGGCCCGGGAAGAGTGGCAGGGTAATCGGGGCTCCCACTGACATGTCTAGGAGAGATGTGTACCGATTCTGACCGGCCCAGGCTGGAGCTATCAATATGACCCGAACTCGTTCTCTCCGGATAGTGAGGAGTACCTTGTGAAAAGGTGTGGTGTGGGCGGAAAGGCGTCTAGGAGAGAACCTCCCCAATGGAGGAGAAACGCATCCATGCTGGAGCCCGGGCTGTGATTTTGGAAGGAGCAGAACTGCTGGCACTTCCTGTTGTGTCACATGGCAAATAGGTCTATCTGGAAGATTGAAATCGCGACATCCAGGCAAAGGACCTCTCATGGCTGTGAAACGACCTGCTGAGGTGGTCCGCCAGCTCGTTCTGTACCCTGGGGAGGTACGACTTTTGCAGGTGTATTGAATGTTCTACACAGGGCCGGCTCCAGGCACCAGCTTGCCAAGCAGGTGCTTGGGGCAGCCACTCCGGAGAGGGGCAGCACGTCCAGCTATTCGGCGGCAATTCGGCGGACAGTTCCTCACTCCTGCTCGGAGCGAAGGACCTCCCGCCGATTGCCGCCGCAGATCGCGCCTTTTTATTTATTTATTTATTTATGCGCCGCTTGGGGCGGCAAAAACCCTGGAGCTGGCCCTGGTTCTACACAGAAGTCCCAGAGCATGAGGGCTTCTTGGCACAGGGGAGAGGAGAGTACACCGCTGTTTGTTGATATAGAACAACATGTCCGTCATGACGGATACACATTTTCAGTTAAGTAAGCATGGAAGGTCTGGCATGCTAGGTGCACCGCTCTGAGCTCTCAGACATTGATGTGGAGACCCAGGTCTGCTTGGGACCAGAGGCCTTGAGTCCTACAGTCTCCCAGATAAGCTCCCCAGCCCAAGTCTTATGGGTCCGTCACTAGCAACAGAGATGGCTGTGGGGCGGCAAAGGGAACCCCTGAGCATACCTCCTGAGGGACGATCCACCATAGGAGGGAGTCAAGAACCAGGAGAGGCAGGGTCACACTCCTGTCCAAGCTGTCCCAGGCTGGGCGATACACTGACGTGAACCACGACTGAAGAGGTCGAAGCCTGAGTCTGGCATGCTGCACCACCTAGGTACAGACAGCCATGTGTTGAGAAGCTTCAGGCAGTTCCTCGCTGTGATGATGGGAAACTGTCTGAGGCCTCAAATTATATTGTTCAGGGCCCTGTGGGGCTGAGTGATTGCGATATGAAGATATGCGTGCTTCAAGTCGAGGGTGGCATACCAGTCTGCTGGATCCAGTGAGGGGATGATGGAGGCTAAGGTGACCATGAGGAACCTGAGTTTCTTGTTGAGTTCTCTCCGGTCCAAGATAGGCTTGAGGCCACCTTTGGCTTTCGGTATTAGGAAATATCAGGAATAAAAGCCTTCGTCCCTGTGCTCCTGAGGAACTTCCTCTACTGCCCCTAGCGATAGGAGCAACTGCACCTCCTGGATAAGGAGCTACTCATGAGAAGGGTCCCTGAAGAGGGATGGGGAAGGGGAGTGGAAGGGCCGGAGGGCACAGAATTTGATATAGTATCCCCTCTCTACTGTGCGGCACACCCAGCGGTCCAAAGTGATATGGGACCATGCACGGTAGAAAGGGGACAGTCGGGAGGAAAAGGAAAGGTGGGGTAGAGCCAGTCTTCGATCTGGTGCGCTGTCCTTGACTGCACTTTCAAAAGGCTGGTTTGGGGCCAGAAGGTGGTTTGGGTTGGCCAGAGCCATGGCTTGAAGATGGGTGTTGTCTTTTCCTGCCACTCCTGTTCCTCCTCCGAGAACCATCCTGGTGGTTCTGCTGATGGAATCTCGGAGGAGGTTGCAGCCTGAAGTGTTTCCGCTGTGTGGCGGGAGTGTGCAGCCTCTTGTATGTCTTTTCAGAGAAAAGAGTCACACCCTCAAATGGGAGGTCCTGAATGGTCTGTTGGACCTCATAAGGGAGCCCTGAGACTTGGAGCCTGGAACCCCTTCTCATGGCCACGCAAGTAGCCATGACTCTAGTAGTGGCATCAGCATCATCCAACACGGCCTGGAGGGAAGCCCGGGAGACTAGCTTCCCCTCCTCCACCAAGGCCGAGAACTCGGCTCAGGAGTCTGAAGGGAGGAGCTCCGAAAATTTGGCCATCGTCGCGCAGGTGTTATGAGTACCTGCTGACGATGGCCTGCTAGTTTGAAATATGGAACTGAAGACCTCCTGTAGAGTAGACCTTTCTCCCGACAAGGTCTAGTTGCTTAGCCTCCCTGTTTTTACGGGAGGGCCCCTGGAAACCCTGCTGCTCATGCTGGTTAGCAGCATCCACAACAAGAGATGGCATGAAATAACGCCTTGTGCTTGGCAGTGGGCGGCAAGGAAGCTGGGGTCTCCCACAGGGTCTTGGTGGTATCCATAATAGTCTTAATCAGTGGTAGGGCGATACAAGAAGGTCCTGAGGGGGCGAGGATGTCCACCATGGGATCAGCCTCCTCAACTACCTCCTCGGCTTTAATGTCCAAACCCTGAGTAGCCCTTCACAGCAACTGTTGTAGCACCCTGTTGTCCTCAAGCGCCAGAGCTATGGCTGTGCCTGCCAATCCCTCGTCTGGTGACGAGGAGGAGGAAGCCCCTATAAGCAGCGGATACTCCCTGCCATCAGCTCCCAAGGAGTCCCAGGACTGTCATGAGTCTCGGGGGACTCGGTGCTGGGGCTGTCGATGCCGAACCCAGCGTTGGTACAGGCATCAGAAACACTGGTGGTACCACCAATGGAGCCGGTGCCAAACCAGCTGCCCGAGCCGACGAAGGTGGCGGAACCATTGTCTGTGCAGCTATCAGTATCAGGGTCATCATTGGTGCTAAAACTGCTGTCAGTGCCGGCACAGCAGTCGGTGCCGAGATCGGTGCTGGCGCCAAGGTCGAGTCATCGATGCCGAGGTCGGTGCTGAGGTCGATGCTGGCGATGGTGCTGGCATGTGGGTAGGTGACAAGGCAAGCTGCGCGGTTGATGGCGGGACAAACATGGCTGAGGCCACAGAAGACATTGCGGAACAGTGCCCTTAGATCCCTCCCTGGCTTTGGTGGAAGACCCAGGGGGTCCAGAATGGCCACTGTGGTGGATTATGCCTCGCCTGGGGCTCTCGCCTGTCTCTCCCTGACCTCTATTGTCAGCTCCTACTCCTCCGAGAGCGGTAGGAGTCAGACTCTGACTCCGAGGTCTCAGAGACTGAAGACAATGGAGGAGCCAAGCTTTGGTGCCTCAAGCATTGAGAGCTTGGGAGCGAGTAGGTTCTCTGTCCGAGTGGGCCGGTGCCGAAGGACATGGAGAGGGGGAATGCCTGGACATCATTGCCGACTTCCCTCTTGACTGCACCTCGGGGCGGGGTGGGGGGACCCAGACTCAACTGCCTCACCTGGGCAGGAGTCAACACGGCCCTAATGGGGGATCCTGAGCTGTGGCCCACCAGGGGTCTTGCTTCCCTAGATTTAGCCGGAGGTGACAGACTGTCCAGCTTCTTTTTTCTTCTGAGGCACTGGCGAGTGAGATTGGTGCCTGCTCTCTGCTGGGCCTCAGGAGGTGCCGCACCGGTGCCGAGCATCCTGGGACAAGTCCTTTCTCAGCACCGAACTTGATGATGGCGCCGGAGTGCTCTGCATCAACGAGGACATGTTAGGAGCTGGGTCCCTTGAGCCTGGGGCCAAATGGGGGCATAGAGCTACCTCTATCAGGATCACTTTAAGCCACTGAGCGATGTGGTTATACTGACCTATCCTCGCCCCATTTAGACAGCACTATGTCAGTGAGAGAGCTTGTCCCGCCAACATAACTACCTTCTCTTAAGAAGGTGGATTAACTACACCAATGAAAGAGCTCTCCCATCGTCTTAGAGTGTCTTCATTAAAACGCTACAGCGGTCCCGCTGCACCTATGCAGCCTTTTAAGTGTAAACTTGCCCTGAGAGACTGCCTAGGCACATGCTCTTCAAAGGATTTTGATATGCTCAGCGAGGAGTTGAGACTAATGGGAGTTGTCTGTAGTTTAGTAAGGGAAGTCAAGGGATGGCTGAAAACTTCTGCAAGTGTGAGTTGTAAACTTCACTGTTGCTTTTGCTTTTAGACTCCATCATTGTACAAAGCTTGATCTTTGTGAATATTATACGGAGCGGCTTTGCTGGTTAGCTTGTTCATGGAAATAGATAATTTTAAACAAATATTTTCAGGAAGTTTTGATTTAGTAAAACACTTGAATATTTTCAGTACACCCCTGATTCTAGAAGTTTGGGAACAGGGGGGGAAAAAACAAAAAAACCCCAAACAGTGACTAAACAAAACCAATCAAGATAGCTCAAATTTGCAACTGTTCATCACTAGCTGCTCACAAAAGCTGCAGACCAAGAGTTTTTCACATAAAATATTCAAGTAACTAAAAATAAATTCCAGAAATTTTATAAGCTTCATAACAACTTGCAAGGAAAAAAAAGGTAAAATTCATCATATCAATTATTTATTGCTTATTCTTTGCACAGCTTTAACTGAAACCATCCTTTCAGCCTATCAACAGCACTTTCAAAGTAGGGAGAGAGAAACCAACTGAGACAGAAAAAACACTCCTAGAAGGGGAAGAAGTTGGGAAGTCAGGTAACCTGTATATTGTATTATCATCCTCTTTGGATACCATTTGCCTCTGTTATTGCAGGATCCAGGCATGTCACAAGGGGTCTTCCAGGATCCACACTGCAGCCCCAAGAATGTTGTTCATAGGAAACATATCCTAGTGGCCATGGTATTAAGAAAAACAATTTCATGTGTGGTAGGGCGGCTGACTCACACAGGCAGAAGAAGGGCTAAAGCAGCCTTGGGGAGGCTGCAGAGAACCCAGACAATTAGAAGAGGGCTTATTGAGCCAGCCAATAGGGAGAAGGCTTAGTGGAGCACCCAATCAGGGCCAGACTGGCCCATATAAGACGTGCTGCTGAGCAGAACACAGGCAGCCTCTCCCTGGAGGCCAAGGGAGGAGGACTGCTTGCCTGCCCTCCTTGTAGGAGGGTTGAGAGAGACAGCACCACACATAGAGCAGTGCTGGGCATTGTCAGGGGAGCAAGAAGGAGCTCCATTGTGAGGGCTGCCAGACAGAGACCCTGATACAAGGGCAGAGAAGGTACAAGGACTGCGGGGAAGGGGCCCATTGAAACAGATGGTGGAGTAGGAGGAGGGGCAGTATGTGGCTGCTGGCTATAGGGTCCCTGGGTCAGGACCTGGAGTAGTGGGTGGGCCTGGGTTCCCCCCTCTTTTGCCCCCCCCCCACTTGTCACTGAGGGGAGTGGCCAGTGCATGGATTGCAGTTTCACACTGAGGTGAGTAGCTAAATCAGAGTCTGCAGTTTGCCACCGAGACATGTGGCTGGACTGAGGACTGTCGGGTCCCCTGGAAGCGGGGAGAGAACCGAGTGGGGCAGAGCCGGAGGGCTGCGTCCAGAAGAGGACACCATGGTCCAGGGAGCAATGTGGGTCCTAGAGGTGTGATGGTGGACAAGACACCACTAGACGAGGGCACTCCAGAGAAATGAAAGCTAATTCCCAGGATGGCTAGCAGGAGGTGCTGCAGTGGTGAGTCCCACCCTGTTACACATGACTTAAGCATGACCTATCATAACTCACAAGTGAAGGTGCAAAGAACAGGCGGCCAGAATGGCAAAGCAAAAAAAATAAACAAACCAGTGATCTGTGCGCTGGAGTGCGGGTGCAGGGGGACCGGCTAGTGGAGGGGGAGGGGGAGGGAGCAGGTGGGAGAGAGAGAGAAGGGGGGCGGCCAGGGCTACAGCAGGGTGCTGCCATGCGGCCCCTCCTGCCGCGCCGCCTGCCAGGAGGGCTCCGCTCTGGTCAGAGGGGAGAGAAGGACGAGGACTGCCCTGCCGAGTTTGCTGCAGGGCGCTCCCGTCCTCTGCGCTGCCGCCCGCTACAGGGCGGCTGGAGCGGAACAAAAAAAAAAGCGTCCGTGCCGCCCTAGGATTGGGCGGAATGCCACCTCGTTCAATCTGCCGCCTCAAGTACCAGCTTGCTCGGCTGGTGCCTGGAGCCGGCCCTGTGCATATCTTACAGGTATATTATATGCAGGGGAATCCCATTATTGGAAAATGTCCCTTTTCACAAAATGCTTTACTCTAAATGAGGTTCCATTATAACAACAGAACCTGTCCATGTAAAGGCCTCCTCTTTGCCTTGGAAATAGTGGTAGGGCCACTTCTCCACTCTCATTGTGCAGCTGAAGGAGTTATGGAGGAGGACACATTTGGGCAGGTGTGGGATAGAAGAGATTGGGAAGAGAACTGCAGCAAGACCAGCTGTTACGGAGTTCCCCTTTACCACTCCTCTAGACTACTAGCAACATCACTCCACTTATTGTGCCTGACATGAGCAAGCGAGGAAGGAGCTGCAATAATTTGAAAACTAATCTAAGAAAATATTGAGTTTCTTTAAAAACTTGACATGTATTTTCATGTCTGCAAAGGTGGAACCTTTTGTTTTGGGAGCCACAATATTTACAGTTTATTCAGAAATTAGTGGTGATATCACATTACATTTTCCTGTAATGAGCTTTTTTTCCTGGACAAGAGGGCTCATCCCTCCCATATATTTTAATTAATCTTACATTATTCTTACGGCCAATTTCTGTAGATCTAGAATTGGTGAAGATTAAGGACATGACTGCAATCTGCATTCAGATAAAACTCTGGAGGAATCCAATTCAAAGTGGCCAATGGATTTATATCTAATCTCAGTTCTGAGGATAATAATTTGGTGGGGGGGGTATCAGGTTAATACTTTTTATTATATTAACACATAAGAGAAGAAGAAGAAACCAGAGGCACAAAATTATAAGGTCAATAAATAGTTATGCAATTCTCAGACATTCAAATGCTCAGCCAGAACAAGCAGAGACTATGTATGAAATATTAATTTTTAGTTAATGTGCAAAGCAAATCAGAGTAAATTTTTAACATTCATTTAGTTGCCAAGAGTCATCTGACTAGATTGAAAAGAGTAAAGGACCAAATAAATAGGAAAAACTGATATAGAAGAAATATGTAATAAATAAGGAATCTAACCTGTTCCTTTAAAAGACAATACTCCTGTCTTTGCAGAAAAGTACTGTACTTATATGATGACCACCATGTCAGCTGGCACACCAGAGATTGAACTGGGGACCTCCAGAACTAAAATCATGCGCTACTAGAGATAGAAAGCCGAGGCTCTGTAGGTGGGGGCTCTAACAACTTTTACCCCCTGGGAGCACAGAGGGGGACCTGTAACACACACTCACCAGTGGGTTACACTGCATAGAAATTCACATGTAGGGAGATGAACATTTGTATGTACAAGTCCTATTAACAGTAGTGGGAGTAGCACATGGCAAACATCTGCACACATCAAGGTGAGAAGGCACTCTATTCCCCTCTGTTCCTTCATGTCACTTTGATGGAGACATGCACATGCTACTTCTCTGAAGACAAGAGGGACACTGTGGGATCTCGTCACTTCTAGCAATCAGGCAACATATTTAGGTGCCTAACTCCACGCATTCAGGTTCAAAAGTTTTGACTTTAGATCTCAGATAAATGTAAGAGATAATCTCAGACCCATATTAACTGTATGTGGGATAGGTTTTTAAAGAGCATTGAAATGAGTCATTTGACCACATATAGTTTTCTTCAAATCTGTCTAACTGCTGAGGTTTCCAGCCTTTCAGATACCAAGCTTATTTCAATGTAGAACAGAGGGACGCTTTAAAGTTAAAAGAAGCCAAATTTCCTTGATAAGAGATGCTATGGCTTTGAATGCGTGTCTTCATCTCTAATATTAATCATGGCATTTGCAAGCTGAATCTTGGCCATATTTTGATAAAAGAGAGGAAAAATGTCCCTTCATCGCAAGGATACTTTTGACAGTGCATTAAGGAATGCTTTTCCAAATTTCAGCCTCTTACATGGATTCACCTGTTAACGTTGCCCTCTCGAAAGCTAGCCACATAGCATCCAAAAGAAAATCATTGTTACTGGAGTGGATGGCTTTGTAGACTTTACGTACCCAAACTTGGTCTAGCACAAATGCCAGTTTTTTCAAGACAAATTGCAGATCTGACTACAGAAGACAATTTCAAAGATGTTAGATTGAAAAGAGCTTTCCAGCTTCTAGCCTATTTCCCTACCGAATGCTTCCCTATTGTACACCTTCTAGTGTTTTGTCCAATATATCTCTAAAACTTGCTAAGCTATAGTGCTTCTACCATTTCCCTTGGGAAACTATTCCACAACGGGCCATGAAGTTTTTTCCCTGATATTCAGCTTAAATTCTCCATTTTTAATTTCAGTCCTTCACTCCTAGACCAGTGGTTCTCAACCAGGGGTACATGTACCCCTTGGGGTATTCTGAGGTCTTCCAGTGGATACCATCAACTCATCTATGTATTTCTCTAGTTTTACAACAGGCTACATAAAAAGCACTAGCGATGTCAGTACAAACTAAAATTTCATACAATTACTTATGTGTACTGCCCTATACACTATACACTGAAATGTAAGTACAATATTTATATTCCAATTGATTTATTTTATAATTATATGGTAAAAATGAGAGTCAGCAATTTTTCAGTAATAGTGTGCTATGACACTTTCGTATTTGTATGTCTGATTTTGTCAGCAAGTAGTTTTTAAATGAGGTGAAACTTGTGGGTATTCAAGACAAAAATCAGACTCCTGAAAGGGATACAGTAGTCTGGAAAGGTTGAGAGCCACTGTCCTAGACAAACCATCTCCTGTTCTAACTAATTCCTATCCATCCTTACTATTTTCATACAATGAAATGCCATTATGCTTCATAAAACATTGATGGATTTTTTGCAAAATGTTTTAATTTTAAAAGGTTGCACCAGATAATTGAAGTCTAGAACATCTCAAAGCTGAGGCCTGCATTTATAAAATTAAACTTCCCTTGTACATTACTGGGAGATTCCAAAGTCTAGACATGGTTCTATATCATATTAGATGACAATTAACATGGCTAACTGATAAACAGTATACTAGAGAAAAATAGTCCCGATAGCAATACTAAAGCAACACAAGATCAAATAAAATCAGCTTTTATCTTTAAACTAAGAAAACTTGAACCAGTGTTCTCCCTCATCTAACAGAGTCCCCTGCCATCTCTTATATTAGCTGAAAAAGTTTAAGCCTTACATATGATCAAGCCTTCAAAAAAACCAATACCCCAATTAAAACATCTATGCATCTCTTCTGCACAGATGACTGCAGTTGTTTGTGTGATCTATATGAAGCAGAGAATCATCAGCCAATTGCACCAGACTGAGCAACCCCAGGATAAATCTGCATTGAAGTGAACACAATTTTCTATGAGTATTTTGGTGATGCTATGGTCACAGACTCGGAGGCAATTATAGCTTACTGCAAGAGACCAGAATGGCTTTTTTTAGCTCAAGGTAACACTTTTCATTCATGACATTCACAAAATGTATTGAGTATTCAAAGCTGCCTAGCTCATCAAGTATATTCCAGTTTAAGGTTCCAATTAAGTCTATTTAATTCTTTCACACCAATCAATAACAGCAAATCTGAAACTTGTAGGTTTTTCTAATATTTATATCAAGCAGTTTCCCCACCACACACTGCAGTCTCAGATATTGTTTTCCTACTGACCCATGGGGGGTCATGGATAAGTGTTCCTGTTGCACTCCCTGTCAGTACTTGGCCTGGGCCAGGGAAGCTAATGATCCAACCAGCGGACCAAAATCTGTTATGAATTCTGGTCACATGCCACAGGAGCCACATTGCACATATGCTAAGAAGAAGACTACTGACTTATGTTAATTACATATCATTTAAGATGAATTTTGAGTAAGTCAACAAGAAGGCTTGCAGTGATTTGACAAAATGTGCTCATTAACTGGTCGCTAGCAGTAAATACCTGCCACTCTTGTCCTTTATAGTATAACAGACACCAGCTCAATTGTCTGATGTATTTTCCATTCACCTGATTAAATAACTGAGATATAGACCAAAAGAAGGGGTCCACTGCAGAAATTCTAGATTATAATTTGCTGCTGTGCAAAGAATTTAAAGCCTTTGAGGAATCAAATTTTGAATTAGAGAGAAAATGTATACACTGATCAGATGAGCAGCAAATAGGAGTTGTAGGCATTAAGGTATACAGATTTGGTCAAATTAATACAACTTAAAGCATTTGCAGCCAAGGTAAGAAATAGAACATTAACCCTATACAGTTCTCATCTGATCCAGATGCAATAGGCCTAATGTATGCATGAAACATGCCTTGCTACATACTCTAAATATCCTCTGAAAACATCCAAAGTCATGTGGAGCATTAAAGACAGACATATTCATTTCTAAAATATTTTGGATACTTATAAAATATGACTTTTCAAAGGTTGTGATGTGACATGTATTTTGGGGATTTATGACATCACGGCTGTGGATGCTATGGGGCAGAAGCATCTGATGTAAATTGCCTTCAATTGCAGAGGTTCTGCTCTGGACAGAGAGAATTCCATCAACTATACCTCATATTATAAGATCAAGATTCTTTTAATTTACATTTTACTTATAAGATCAGAAAATTAACTAGCTGGTGTTTTATCTAAATCAGTAGAAGCTGTCAGTCCCACTGACACAGCCATATGACACACACACACATCCACCTTTCCCAAAGAGATAGCTAAGACAACCAGCTGTAGTGAATGAGGCTATTTGTTGGATCTTTGTCTCATTTGCACTAGAAATTGGAAAGTGTAGTGAACAAAGCATAGGATTGCAGGAAGAGAAAGAACATTCTCATAGTTAAGAGAGGTGAGTGCTACAAGAGATTTCATTTCTCTCTGTCAGTCTTCCTTTGTGAAGCTAAACAAGTCACTTACACCAAAATTTTTGCAGGTGGTTTGGTCACTACTGCGTGTCCCTCATTTTCTGAGTATCCCGGTTGAGACACCTACATCCTGATTTGCCAGATTGCGGAGTACTACAACTGCAACTGAAGTCAACAGGGGCTGTGGACGCTCAGCACTTCTGACAATAAGGTAGTGTTGTCTGGAGGTTCAAGCATGTAGCTGGGAGTCAGGAGGTATCGCACTCTAATTCTAGCCCTCACACTGGCTCACTGTGTGGTTACTCTCCACTCCCACATCTTTCAAGTGGGGACAAAGCTTGTTAGAGGGGAGATGTGGAAATAAATTCATTATTATTTGTGAGGAACTCAGATACTATGGTGATGCGCCTTCTAGAAAAGGCCATGAGGAGATGAATAATTTAGTACAGCACAGGGCTTGGATGGTGTGCAGTAAGTAACGTTGGGCCACTAATTAGATGATAAGAACAAAAAATGAAAAGCTGCCCCATGCCCCAAGCACCATCCATCCTGGGCCCTGGCAGAGGCAGGACTCCTGTAGAAAAAAAAAAAAGTGTGTACTAATGAAATCATAGGCTGTATCGTAATTTGTATGCACAAAGGGGGCTGAATTAAGGCTGCATGGGTAACCATAATCTGGCATTTCCTAACTTCACGTTCTTAATTTTGCAACCTAAATAATGTTCTTTTTAACATGTTTTTTTAATGTTCTTGTCAGGGTTCCCTCCCCACTCTAAACTCTAGGATACAGATGTGGGGACCTGCATGAAAGACCCCCCTAAGATTATTTCTACCAGCGTAGGCTAAAACTTTCCCAGGCACAAATTCTTCCTTGCCTTTGGACGGTATGCTGCCAACATTAAGTGAGTTAGACAAAGATTCAGGAAAAGGACCACTTGGAGTTCCTGTTTCCCCAAAATATCCTCCCATGTCCCTTCACCCCCTTTCCTGGGGAAGCTTGAGAGTAACCAAGGTGAGCACCAACCAGCCCCTTGGGTTTTTAGGACATTAAAAACCAATCAGGTTCTTAAAAACAGAACTTTATTGTAACGAAAAAGTAAAAGAAGCACCTCTGTAAAATCAAGATGGAAGGTAATTTTACAGGGCAGTCAGATTCAAAACACAGAGGATTCCCCTCTAGGCAAAACTTTATAAAGTTATAAAAACAGGGATAAACCTCTCTCTTAGCACAGGGAAAATTCACAAGCTAAAACAAAAGATAATCTAATGCTTTTGCTTGCTATTACATCTAATATTACAGAAATAGTAAATATCATTTCAGTAGGAGCTGGATTACTTACTTGGTCTCTCTCTCTCTTTGTCTCAGAGAGAACACACAGAGCCCAAAGCAAAAACCTTCCCCCCCCCCCCAGATTTGAAAGTATCTTCTCCCCTCATTGGTCCTTTTGGTCAGGTGCCAACCAGGTTATTTGAGCTTCTTAACCCTTTACAGGTAAAGGAGGGATTTTTATGCTACCTTTAGCTGTATCAGGGCCGCCTCTGGCTTTTTTGCCACCCCAGGCAAAAAAGCCTCCGGCCGCCCCCCCCCCACCCCCACCAGCACGGCAGGGGAGGGCGGCCGGGGCCCCAGGGGGATGGCGGTGAGCCCCGGCCGGGGCTCCGCTCTCCCCGGCGGCCGGGGGGAGGGCGCCGGGGGGGGAGGGCTGCCGGAGCCCTGGGAGGAGGGCGGAGTGCCCGGCCGGGGCTCTGCTCTCCCCGGCGGCCAGAGCGCCGCGGGGAGGGCGGCGAGCCCCGGCCGGGGCTCCGCTCTCCCCAGTGGCCAGAGCCCTGGGAGGAGGGCAGAGTGCCCGGCCGGGGCTCCGCTCTCCCCGGCAGTGAGCCCAGGCCGGGGCTCCGCTCTCCCTGGCAGCCGGGGGGGAGGGCGCCGGAGCCCTGGGAGGAGGGTGAAGTGCCTGGCCAGGGCTCCGTTCTCCCCGGCAGCCAGAGCGCCGGGGGGAGGGCAGTGAGCCCGGCCGTGACCCCGCTCTCCCCGGCGGCCGGAGCCGGAGCACCACACCGCGCCACCCCCCTCCAGGTGCTGCCCCAAGCACAAGCTTGGTGGGCTGGTGCCTGGAGCCGGCCCTGAGCTGATTGTTCATGACAGTTATAAAGAATCCTTTAGAGTTTACATGTTGTTACCATCAATTACAGTGGTCAACATTAAAAACTGATTTGCTATGTGTCCTCCAATTCCAGGCCACAAATTCACTGATACCACATCAGGAAACAGCCATTTAAGCACACACTTTCTAACAAAGTTCCCTTGCTGAGAACACAATGGTATATGAGACTACCTTACAGCTTCCCCTTATACTTAAGGTAGGAAATGTCTTTGATAGCAGCTGGCCACTGTTTGTAGTGGCTTTTACCAGGCATGGGAATGATAGTGTGGTTTAGAATAGTGAATATTTTAAATATTCCATCTGTTACATTAGGATGTGTGAACGCTCCCCAAAGGCTGTAGTTGTTATAGTAAGGTTAAAGGGGGAGATAATACAAATTACTGTTCAGTGGTACCATTCATTGCAACAGGATTGTAACAACTAAACTCTTGTATGTGCCCTTATGCATCCAATGAAGGGAAGTTAGTTTGAAATGCCAAATTGCAATGGATTTTTCAAACTGTCACCTGCTATTTATTCTGCATAATCATCCTTTTCATTCTCATTTGTTTTTCTGTGCGGTGAATTTCAGTCCTGATTTAGATATACACAAAGATTCAGCTTGAAGGAGTTAAGGTAACTGGGGTCATAAATAATTAATGTGAGGTACTGGAGCTGCCTTGTTTATGAACAGATCTAAAAATCTGTTCAATAAATGGCTAAAAGGGACCACACAGCAGTTTGGCTTTTAAGTGTTCTATGACTGAGTGAGTTTTCCTAAATTGTCCAAATAAGCACCACAAGACAGTCACTGATGCAGAGCAAGCTGGCTCACTGATTGCTTGTGTTCAGCTTACAAAATGTGTGTTTCAGTATGTCCAAATGTAAAGTCATGCATCTAGGAACAAAGAATGCAGGCCATACTTATGGAACGAGGGACTCTGTCCTGGAAAGCAGTGACTCTAAAAAGATTGGGGGGGTTATAGTGGATAATCAGCTGAACATGAGCTTCCAGTGCGATGCTGTGGCCAAAGGGCTAATGCAATCCTTGGATGTATTAACAAAAGAATATCTGGTAAAGTAGACAAGTTATACTACCTCTGTATTTGGCACTGGCATGACTGCTCCCACAATACTGTATACAGTTCTGGTGCCAACAATTCAAGAAGGATGTTGAAAAACTGGAGAAGGTTCAAGGAATGATTAAAGGATTGGCAAACATGCCTTACACTGACACTCGAGTGGCTCAATCTATTTAGCTTAAGAGAAGTTTAAGGGTGACTTGATCAGTCTGTAAGTACCTATGTGGAAAACAGAAATTTTCATTAAAGGGCTCTTCAGTCTAGCAGCCAAAGGTCTAACAAGATCCAGTGACTGGAAGTTGAAGCTAGAAAAATTCAGACTGGAAATAAGGTACATATTTTTAAACAGTGAGGGTAATTAACCATTGGAACAATTTACCAATTGTGATGGACTCTCCATCACTGGTAATTTTTAAAGCAAGATTGGATGTTTTTCTAAAAGATATGCTCCAGTTTAAACTAATTCAGGGAAGTTCTATGGCCTGTGTTATGCAGGAGGTCTTACTACAATGATCAGAGTGGTCCCTTATGACCTTGTAGTCTATGAATGTATAAAAAAAGACCATTATATTCATGAACCACTGTGGAGTTGTAAAGTTAGTAAAATCAAAGCAGTGGGA